>NC_132842.1:64460637-66860637 GCF_048164855.1 Canis lupus baileyi
GGTGGCCCTTACAGACCTGGAGGATATTAGATATGTTTTAAGAAAGATAGGCAAATCAATGTATTCCATGCCTGAGATCAGGGCATTTTGTTTATTTAGCTGGAAAGCAAACAAAAAAGATGGGCACGTGGACATCATGAATCCTTTGAAGAAGCCTTGGGTCACCCACACCTGGGCACGATGGGGCCTTCAGCCATGAAAAGAGAAAGTCACAGAGGAGAAAAGCAGCTAGGTCTCAAGGTCGGCCCCCATGCAGGTGAGGATTGGTGGAGCATCTTTACCTGTCCCCAGCAGGTGCCTGGAGCCAGCATGAGTGGGGGTAGCTCTGATAACTTGATAGGTCTTGATACCCCTCACCTGCTGTGAGGCCGACTTGGCAGGTACTGTAAGGATACACGGGGCAGAGGGGGGCATCTTGGGTCGGGTTCCCCCAGAAGCACCCCCTGGGACTGGAATATAAGTTCAAGCCATTGATTTTGAAGATGATGCCAACAAGCACTGGCAGAGGAGCAGGGGAAGCCAATACGGGGAGCACTAATGAGCAGGCCGCTGCTGTGGGCACCCAGGCCTCGGCCCTGCTGGGGACTCAGGAAGAGCAGAAAAGCGAGGGAGAAAGAGAAGCTGACCTTCCAGGAGGCAGGAAGGGGAGCTGAGAGTGGGGAGCAGGTCCTCCTAGAGCAATCCCTTGGGCTTCAGGAAGCACACTAACATGGACATTTGAATTTCTGATGTTAATAGATAATTTCTTTGTTAATAGATGCTTAGTTGGAGCTGGGAAAGAACCAGTGCACTGACTGGGTCCGTGGGAACAGACTGGTGTTGTTTATATTCCTCCTTTTTTCACGCAGCCTTGCCCCAGTTCATAATAATACCGCTAATAACCATAGTAACTGCTACCATTTATTGCATAACAGTCATTGCACTTTTTTACATGTTCAAATACACCGTCTTAATGTTTTTTAATCTGCAGGCTGCAAGCATTAGTGGGTCTCAGGTGAACTCACTGGGTTGCCCGTGGAATGGAAGAGGACAAAACAGTAGATTAGAATAGATTGAGAGAGGAAAATATCAACGTATATAATCCACGGCAAGGACTGGTTTGATTTAAGGAAGACTTTGCTTCAACAGTGTCAGTTACGTGTGAGTGCATGTGTGTAGACACGCGCGTGTGTATGCACACGTATGCACGGTTGGTCAGAGTGAAATATTTTCTCAAAAAAAAAAAAAAAAAAAAAAAAGAAATACTTTCTCACCAGGAGTCAAAGGCAGTGAGAGAAAGGCTGACTTTTCTCATGTAAAGCCTGTAACAATTCTATAAGGTTGGCGCTGCCTGCCTCCATTTTACAGATAAGGGAACTGAGTGAGATTACAAGATGTTAAATAACCTGCCCAAGTTCACACAGCAAGGAAGTGACAGGGCCAAGGTTAGCTCCCCCCCACCCCCCTATAGCAACCATGACAACAGTCAACTCCGTACAGCAAAGAAAATGTGAGCCTTGTAACTCTCACGGAGAGCCTGTGCTGGGAAGCCTCCGAGCCCATCTGCTCCTCCAGAAGGCCTGCAACTGTTCTTTTCATGTTTGTAAGAAGAGTTTGGTAACAAAACCCATTTAATATCAAAGTGGAAGACAGCAGAGTGCTCCTTGGCGTTGTAGCATTGTTGATGTCACCTTAATTTATAACATGGCAAATGGTTAGGCAGATGGCATTTAATATATTCCCAGACATAAACATGAGGCTTAAGTTGTATATGGTATATGTTCCTGAGCGTCCATAAACTCTGTAGGGGGTAAGCCCATCTCTCTCCCCTCCCCCTTCCACACATGGGCAGTGTTAACCATTCAGAGACACACACAAGACATACAAAATGTCCCAGCTTACGAGAAGAGAGTGACTTACATGATGGGCTTTCCAGTTCATCCCAAACAGCACTGGCCTGGACTGAAATAGCACATGTAAGTCACTAATGTCAAAAGGGAAGGCAACAGTTAGTTACATAATAGAAGGACCCTGGTCTTAGAGTCTAGACACGTGGGGGCTAGACCATATCCTGCATCTCACAAGTCACATAACTCTGTTTTGTTTTATTTTTATTTTATTTTATTTTATTTTATTTTATCAATGGACTATGTTTTAGAACAGTTTTAAACTTACAGAAAAATGGAGCAGAGGGTATATGGTGTTCTCATACGGCCTCTCCTCCCCCAAACACAGACACTCAGTCCCCCCTGTGATTAATATCATCAGTTAATGAACCAATGTCAATACATTATTACTAACCAAAGTCCATTGTCAACTCAGATTTCCTTAATTTTTTACCTGCTCTTCTTTTTCTGGTTTTGGAATCCCATCCAAGATACCATGTTAAATTTAGTGCTCAGGTGTCCTTAGACTCCTCTTGGCTGTGACAGTTTTTCAGACCTCCCCTTGTTTTTCTTGACCTTGACAGTTTTAAGGACTACTGGTCAGATATATTGTAGGATGTCCCTCCTTTGGCGTTTGTCTGATGTTTCTCTCATAATTGGATTGGGGTCAAGGGTTTGGGGGAAGATCACAGAGGTAAAGTGCCATTTTAATCACATCATATCAAGGGTACATACTATCAACACGATGTATTGCTATTGATGTTGACCTCGAGCACCTGGCCCAGGCAGTGTTTGTCAGGTTTTTCCATTATAGTCACTATTTCCCCCACCCCACTACCGTCCTCTTTGGAAGGAAGTCACTGTGTGTAGCCTCCACTTAAGGAGTGAGGAATTACATTCCCCCTCCTTAAGTACAAAATTTATTTGTAATTCATTGCATGGGAGATCTGGCTCTTCTCCATTTATTAATTATTCAATTATTTATTTGTATCAGTGTACATTCATAGATCTTTATTCTATACCCTGGGTTATAATACAATACTACTTTTTTTTTTTTTCTCAAATTGTTTCAGCTTTGACTGGGCACTCTCAGTTGACTCCTAGCCCTTTTGACATATGCCTATAAATGCACTAGGAGATTTTTTTTATTATCATTTCTTTGTTTTTTAGCACTTCCTTACTTTCTATCCCTACAAGATGTTCCAGGCTCATCTTATTAATCTCTCCTCTCTAGAATCAGCCATTGTTTTAAGAAGCCTGGGTTACTTTTATTGAGGGATAGTATTAGAAACCAAAATCTTGGCACTAGATGGCTTTGTTGCCCCTGGGGCGTCATTGCATCTAAACTCTCGGAGCTGTCAGAACAGAGTAATAGATGTATACTTAGTAATCTATGTATATACACATATCGATAAAGATTTATATAATATTTATGTTATATATAATATGTATATATTATATCTATATAATGATATCTATCTTTTTTATTGGAGTTCAATTTGCCAACATATAGCATAACACCCAGTGCTCATCCCATCAAGTGCCCCCCTCAGTGCCCATCACCCAGTCACCCCCACCCCCCACCCACCTCCCTTTCCACAACCCCTTGTTCGTTTCCCAGAGTTAGCAGTCTCTCATGTTCTGTCTCCCTCTCTGATATTTCCCACTCATTTTCTCTCCTTTCCCCTTTATTCCCTTTCACTATTTTTTATATTCCCCAAATTAATGAGACCATATAATATTTGTCCTTCTCTGATGGGTTTATTTCACTCAGCATAATACCCTCCAGTTCCATCCACATCGAAGCCAATGGTGGATAATTGTCATTTCTAATGGCTGAGTAATATTCCATTGTATACATAAACCACATCTTCCTTATCCATTCATCTTTCGATGGACACCGAGGCTCCTTCCACAGTATGGCTATTATGGACATTGCTGCTATAAATATCAGGATGCAGGTGTCCTGGCGTTTCACTGCATCTGTATCTTTGGGGTAAATCCCCAGCAATGCAATTACTGGGTCGTAGGGCAGATCTATTTTTAACTCTTTGAGGAACCTCCACACAGTTTTCCAGAGTGGCTGCACCAGTTCACATTCCCACCAACAGTGTAAGAGTGTTCCCCTTTCTCCACATCCTCTCCAACATTTGTTGTTTCCTGCCTTGTTAATTTTCCCCATTCTCACTGGGGTGAGGTGGTATCTCATTGTGGTTTTGATTTGTATTTCCCTGATGGCAAGTGATGCGGAGCATTTTCTCATGTGCATGTTGGCCATGTCTATGTCTTCCTCTGTGAGATTTTTGTTCATGTCTTTTGCCCATTTCATGATTGGATTGTTTGTTTCTTTGCTGTTGAGTTTAATAAGTTCTTTATAGATCTTGGAAACTAGCCCTTTATCTGATACGTCATTTGCAAATACCTTTTCCCATTCTATAGGTTGTATTTTAGTTTTGTTGACTGTTTCTTTTGCTGTGCAAAGCTTCCTATCTTGATGAAGTCCCAATAGTTCATTTTTGCTTTTGTTTCTCTTGCCTTCATGGATGTATCTTGCAAGAAGTTACTGTGGCCAAGTTCAAAAAGGGTGTTGCCTGTGTTCTCCTCTACGATTTTGATCGAATCTTGTCTCACATTTAGATCTTTCATCCATTTTGAGTTTATCTTTGTGTATGTGTAAGAGAATGGTCCAGTTTCGTTCTTCTGCATGTGGATGTCCAATTTTCCCAGCACCATTTATTGAAGAGACTGTCTTTTTTCCAGTGGATAGTCTTTCCTGCTTTGTCGAATATTAGTTGACCATAAAGTTGAAGGGCCACTTCTGGATTCTTTCTTCCGTTCCATTGATCTATGTGTCTGTTTTTGTGCCTGTGGTACTGTGGTCTTGACCACAGCTTTGTAGTACAACCTGAAATCTGGTATTGTGATGCCCCCAGCTATGGTTTTCTTTTTTAATATTCCCCTGGCTATTCGGGGTCTTTTCTGATTCCACACAAATCTTAAGATGATTTGTTCCTAATGATATCTATCTTAAGATAAAACGAATTTTCACTGATATCTTCAATTCTGATCCATTACGATGTGGATATATGTGCTGGTCTAGTCTCCTCTTATTATGTAAAGTTCCACTGTTCATTGAGAAATCCTCTCACAATCCCCCATCTGTTTAATTAATTGCTCAATCTCATTATACATGTATATAATTATTAGAATTATTAACCTGTACCCTTGTGGGGAAACAATTTCATCAATGAAACGCCGGGCTTATGTGAACTTCTTACAATCTCTATTTCCAAGATTACTTAGAGCAACCCCTGTTCCCCCATTCCCTTCAGTGATGTAGCTTCCTGCATTTGTAATCCAGCTAGATTCTCTCATCATGGCCTGCATTCTTTCCTGGGATCCTCTGTTGTCTTAAGTTTGTTTGTTTCAAATTTGCATACATTACAGTTGACTTTTTGTGCTATGAAGTTCTATGGGTTTTGATACATGCATAGTATCATGTATCCACTATCACAGTATCATACAGAATATTTTCACCATCCTAAAAATCCCCCGTGCTTCATCTATCCATTTTTTTCCTCCCCAACCAAACTCGTGACGATCATTGACTATTTTGCTGTCTCTGTGTTTCACCTTTTCCAGAATATTGTATACTTGGAATCCTACAGTATGCAGCCTTTTCAGAGTGACTTCCTTCACTAAGCAATATGCATTTAAGTTTCCCTTATGTTTTTATGTGGCTTAATAGCTCATCTCTTTTTATTGCCGAATAACGTTTTATTGTATGGATGCACCACAATTTATTAATCCACCCATGGAAGAAACACCTTGGTTTTTTGCATTTTCTGCTGAATAACCAAATTAAACCATTACAAATATTCAGGTGCATATATTTTTTGTGGGCACAAGTTTTCAGTTCAATTGAATAAATACCTAGATGTACCATTGCTAGATTATATGGATAACTATGCTTAGCTTTGTAAGTAACTGTCAAACTGCTTTCAAGAACAGACGTACCATTTTGCATTTGACCAGCAATGGACGAGAGTTCCTGTTGGTCTATATCCTTGACAGCATTTGGAGTTTTTAATGTTTGGGATGTTAGCCATCCTAATAGATGTTTTGGGATATCTCATTGTTTTAATTTACAGTTCCTTAATAACAGATGATGTTGAATATCTTCTCATATGCATATTTGCCATCCATACATCTTCTCTGGCGAAGCATCTGTTCAGATCTTTTGTCCATTTTTAAATGGGATGTTTGTTTTATTGTTGAATTTAAAGACTTCTATGTGTATTTTGGATACCAGTCCTTTATCAGATATGTATTTTGTAAAGATTTGCTCCCAATTTGTGGTCTGTATGGTTTTTATTTTTTTTTTATTTTTTGAGAGAGAGCTCAAGAGAGCTCACGCATGAGAAGGGGGCATGGTGGAGGGGCAAAGGAAGAGGGAGAGAGAGAGAGAACCCAAGCAGGTTCCATGCTGGGCATGGACCCTAAAGCGGGGCTCCATCTCACAACCCTAAGATCATTAACTGAGCCAAAATCAAGAGTGGACGCTTAGCTAACTGAGCCACCCAAGCTCCCCTGTGGTTTGTCTTTCCATTTCTTTAATAGTTTCTTTGCAGAGTGGACATTTTTAGCTTGAATAAAGATCAACTTAATCAATTTCTCTTTTAGGGATTGTGCTTTCAGTGCTACAGTAACTAACTTATCGCCAAAGCTAAGGCCACTTAGATTTTCTGCTATGCTATTTTCCAGAAGGCTTGAACTTTAAGGTTCTTCATTTAGGTCTGTGATCCATTTTGAGTTAAGTTTTGTGAAAGGTATAAAGTCTGTACTTAAATTATTATTATTATTATTTTGCAAATAGAAGTCAAAATGGCTCCAAGCACCATTTGTTGAAAAGACTATTCCTCATCTTTTCTCCATTAAATTGCCTTTGCTCTTTTATCAAAGATTCATTGGCTGTATTTATGTGGGGGCTATTTCTGGGCTCTCTATTCTGTTCCATTGATATGTGTTTCTTCTTTCTCCAGTACCATGCTCTCTTGATTACCATAGATGTATAGGAAGTCTTAAAGTGGGGTAGTGTCAGTCCTTCAACTTTGTTTTCCATTTGCAGTGTTGTGTTGGCTATTTTGAGTCTTCTGCTTTTTCATAGAAACTTTAGAATCAATCTGTCTATATACACAAAATAGTGTGCTGGAATTTTGATTGGGATTGTGTTGAATCTATAGATCAAGATGGGAAGAACTGACCTCTTAACAACATTGAATTTTCCAACAAGTAATGTCTTTAATCAGCTTTACTAGGGCATAACTGACATACAATAAGCTGCACATATATAAAGTGTACAATTTGACAAATTTTGATGTATGTATACACTCCTAAAGGCATCACCACAATCAATGAACAAATTTATCATCCTCCTGAATTTTCTCATGTCTCTCTGTAATCCCTCCCTTCTTACCTCCCATCCCCAGACAAAATATGATTTCTGTTACTCTAGATGAGTTTGCATTTTCTATGGTTTGATATAACTGGAGCCATACAGCCGTACTTTTTAGTCTGATTTATTTCCTTCACTCTATATAATTAGCATGAGATTTAGAAGTGCTATAGCATGTGTCCATAGTTTATTCTTTCTGTCACCGAAGAACATTCAGTTGTGTATAGATACCACAATTTGTTTACCCATTCATCTATTGATGGACATTGGGTTGCTTGCAGCTTTCAGCTCTTACAAATAAAGCTGCTATGAATATTTGTGGACAAGTCTTTGTAAGGACATAGGCTTTCATTTTTCTCAGGTAAATACCTGGGGGTAGAATAACTGGACCATATGACAGGCATTAAGTTTATCTTTATAAAGAAACTGCCACTTCATGCTCCTTAATGCATTCATTTGTTACAACCCGATTCCAAGGAGTATTGTGGGATGTTAAAAATAAGCATCTTCGAGCTGTTCTTTGACAGAAGAAGGAAGTGGTGTGACACCAGTTGGAAACACTGGCCTCAGAGGTTGAGAAAGTTCAGGCCCAAGTCAGACGTTTCTTCATGCGAGTCTTTTCTGCTCTTGGCTGTGAATGTCTGTTATTAGGTTATGACACTGACACAGAAAGGTTCTCTCTCTCTCTCTCTCTCTCTCTTTCTCTCTCTCTCTCTCTGTCTTGTGCTTCAGTCCCCTCTCTTTATGCTACAGATTCATAATTTTGCTGTAGGTTTAGGTCTCTAGGGTTTTCAAATTTGCTCTAATTAAAATGGCATGCCATTTCAAGTGTTTCCCCAAACATAATGCTTTTGGGAAACTCCTCAAATCTTTCTGAAGACTTTGAGATTTCTGTGAGTTATGTTCTCTTTGAGAGAAAAAAAAATGCATGCACACTTCTTTCTTCTGTCACCTTCTATTGAGTTCTGGGTGCCTTGGTTCTTCTTTTTTAGGATTATTTTTTTTCTGTCCCTCTCCCCTCTGTCTCTTAGAAGGAGGGTTTTTACTGAGAACTTCTCCTTTCCCCTGTAAATCACTATCACAATAGTTTCCTGATAATGGGCCCACATTTTGAAGTCAGTGACATTTCTGTTTTCTTTTGGGATTAGTTCCTAAAATGATTTTGATGTTCTTTAATCTATGGAATGCTTCAGTTTCCTTCTAATCAGAGAGATTTAAAAAGTGAAAGGATTGAAAATCTGGAAATGGTTTTCCATGTGCCAGCATCATCTCTCAAGGACTTATACAGTCAGCACAGGTGAAGGTGGGTTCTGGTACCATAAAGGACTGTGAGTGCTGTGTTTAGTAGGAATCTTCTTTTCCTCTTTCTACCCCTTCCCCCACTTTTCTCCCTCTCTTTCTTTCTGAAACAACATAATTCATCTCTCTTAATCCCCCTTTGGGGTTGAGTATGGAACTTTGGAGAAATTTAGAGTAGGGATTGGCAAACTTTTCTTAAATGGCCAAATAATAAATATTTTAGGCTTTGCCAGTCAAGAGGCAAAATCAAGGCCATTAGGTAGGTACTCATACAACCATTTAAAATGCAACTATTTCAAAATGTTAAAAAAAAATTCTTAGCCCTTGGGACCATAAAACCATCAGGCAGCTGGCTGAATTTGGCTCCTATAGTTTGCTGACCCTTTCTCTAGCAAATTGGATAAGATCTCTCAATTTTCAAGGAATTGGAGGAGTTTTTAACATATGTAAAATAGCAAAGAATAATTTGGAGAATCTACATCCAAAAAAAAAAATCGACTGAACTCACATCAAAACCACCTCTATCAAATGTCACCTGTTAAAATCTATCTAAAATAATTTTCCTTGCAAATGAAGAAACTACCATTTAACTCCCCACTGAGGTGGGCCTGATATGCACAATGGGAAGATGGCAGCTGGCTAAATTGTTCTCAAGTTTCGTCTTCTTCCAGAAAACTGTCCAGGTTCCTCTTTCTGCCATGTGGTCCTTGCAGCCAGTTAACCAGTCCAGGGGCAGCCTCTCACTCACCCCCTCCATCGCAATGGCCACATCTTAACCATGATCTCTCTGCAGCTGGAGGACACTCCCCACCCCCACATACCCCCATCTACTGCCACTTGTGCCAAAGTAAACCCACTGCATTCTGAATGTAAAGGATTACCAGAGTATGACCCAGAGGACCCGAAGAGTAAGAAAGTTGATTTCAGATATCATAGTGTGATAGGCAGACCTCAAAGATGTCCTCTAGGGTCACCTGGGTGGCTCAGTGGTTGAGCATCTGCCTTTGGCTCAGGGCGTGATCCCAGGTGGTGGGATCGAGTTCTGTATCAGGCTCCCTACAGGGAGCCTGCTTCTCCCTCTGCCTATGTCTCTACCTCTCTCTCTGTTTGTGTCTCATGAATAAAAATAAATAAAATCTTAAAAAAAAAGAAATTTTTTAAAAAAGGTATCCTTTAATGGTCCCTGCCTCCTGGTATTCACACCCTCAGATACTTCCCTCCTCCTTGAGTATGGCCTGGACCTAGCAACTTGCTTCTAAGGTGATGGGCTGTCACTTTCAAGATGTAGTTGGCTTCAGAAGACTGTGATATCTATCTTATTAGCACTCCCTCAATTGTATGGCTTGCTTAAATTAATGAAGCCAGTTACCAAGGTGTGAGCTGCCCTGTGCAGAGATCCATGTGGCAAGGAACTGAGGGTGACTTCTGGCCAGCATCCAGTGAGGACCTGAGGCAGTCTGACCACCTGTGAGGACCTGAATCCTACCAACAATCACTGAATGAACTTGGAAGTGGATCCCTCTCCAGTCCAGCCTTGAGACAACAGCAGCCCAACCAACACAGAGATTCTGGTCTCTTTAAAGACCTCAAGCCAAAGGACCCACGTAAGCTGCTCCTGAATTCCTGATGCACAGAAATTGTGACATATTAAGTGTTCTTCTAAATCACAAAGTTCTAAAAAAAAAAAAAAAAAAAGATCACAAAGTTCTGAGGTATTTTGTTACACAGCAATAGGTAACTAGTACATATATGGATTAAGATTTTCATTCCACTAATCCCATATTTATTATTATGTATGTTGGGGAGAAAGCTTGGGTTTAGTAAGCATTTACTTTTCTTTTTAAATGTATTTAAGTAAAAAAGAAGAGTACAGATGACAAATAGATATGGCAACATATTTCAAAAACTATGAAGGCTACTGAAGTTTAGGAAGTGCTGTTTTAGCCAATGGCCTGGAATTTATCCCTACCAATAATTTGTCCACATTTAAGAACCTCAGGCCCTGCTCTTTTCTCCATCTTCACTTACCACTTCATTGCTCTGCAATTTTGCATAGATGTCTTGTGCTGGCAAGGTGGATGTGCTAAATGGGATATAAATAGAACATGTATCATGTCTGGGCTCATCAGTTTAATTTTTTTTTCATCAGTTTAAAATTTTAAGTGGAGCATCAGAGCATCCTTTTGTGAATCAAGTTATATATGGGTTGTGCTCCGTATATAAGAAGAGAGAGAGTGGGCAATACAGTGGGACTCAGATACATGTTCAGGATTCTGGAATGACCTGGGCCATAAAGAGGGGTTAAAGGGATTTGAAAAATCTAGAGAGACTTTGAGGTAGATTCATGTCAACCCCAGAAGGTGTCAGTTCAATACTCAGTATTGTTGGGACACCTGGGTAGCTCAGTGGGTTAGATGTCCAACTCTTGGTTTCGGCTCAGGTCATGATCTCTGAGTCATGGGATCAAGCCTTGCAACAGGCTCCACTCTCTTTGTGGAGTCAGCTTGTCCCTCTCTCTCCCTCTTTTCCCCTTTCCCCACTTGTGTGCTCTCTCACGTGTGCACTCTCTCTCTCTCTCTCTCTTTCAAATAGATAGATAGATAGATAGATAGATAGATAGATAGATAGATAATAGATAGATAGATAGATAGATAGATAGATAGATAGATAGATAGATAAAATCTTTTAAAAAATTACTCCTCGGTGTTGGCTGAAACTAGGCACCATATAAGGTGCTGTGCTAAACATACCTTGTATGTTACCTTGTAAAGCAGCAAACTACCCTGGTTTGTCTAGGACTAAGAAAATTTGGGGGATTGGGGATTTTCAGTGCAAACACCAGGAAAGCCCCAGGAAAACCAGTATGATTGGTGACCCTATGTGGTGGCCTCTGTCCTCTGGAGTTTTAGGATAAGTTAAACAATGGTCCCCACATATCTCATTTGCAGATATGACCTAGTTACAAGTCTTGAGCTGGTGTGAGGAGGTGGTAGCTACCCTGGATTACCCAGTGGACTCAATATGATCACAGGGTCCTCATCAGAGGAAAACAGGGGTATGAGAGTAAAAGTCAACTTCACAATGGAAGCATGGGACAGAATGATGCATGTTATAAAAGAAGGAAGGGACCACAAGCCAGGGAATCTAGATGGCCGCTTGAAGCCAAAAATGAAACAGATTCTCCCCTAGAGCCTCCAGAAGGAACCAGCCCTGCCAACACCTTGACTTTAGCCCAGGAAGCCTGATTGCAGACTGAACAGACCTCCTGAACGCTAAGAAAATAAATTTGTGTTAAGCCAACCAAATTTGTGGTGATTTGCTATAGCAGAAATGGAAAACTTACATGCCTCAAGAAAAGGTCAATGTGCTTGGGCCCTATAATGACAGCTCCCCTGAGATGCTTAATTTTACACATCAACTCGACTGGCCATGGGGTGCCCAGAGTATACACTGTTCCTGGGTTTGTCTGTGAGTGTGTTTCCTGCTGGAATTAGAATTTGGATGGGTAGATTCAGGGAAGCTGACCCTCTTCCCCATGGGAGTGGGCCTCTCCCAATCTGTCTGGAGCCTGCAAAGAACAAAACACTGACAAAGAGGATTCTTTCCCTTCCTGCTTGCCTGTCTGAGCTGGGACATGATCTTTGCTTCCCTTTGGGCTGGGATTTGTACAACTGGCCCCCTGGCTCTCAGGCTTTCAGACTCCGACTGAATTACAGCACCATCTTTACTGGATCTCTAGCTTACCAACAGGAGAACGTCAGCTGGCTCAGCTTTCATAATCACGTAAGTCAGTTCCACACAGTAAGTCATATAATAAATCAATCTCTCTCTCTGTTATTATAATAATACTATTATAATATATTCTATATAATAGTATAATATATAATATGTATAATATTCATTATATACATTATATATGAACATATATTTATATATATTGTGTGTATATAAATATATATACATAGTATTTACCTGAAGCATCCTGACTAATTCATCTCCCTAGCCTATAACAGGTCAGAATGAAAGGCAAAGCAGTTAAATACTTATTTCCAAAGTGGGAAAAACTCAGACCCCAAAAAACATAAAGAAAATCCATTTTAGTGTGTGAAGAAAAAATAGTATTTTCATTTCATTTTATTATTTTCATATTCCTATTCTGTGCATTTATATAAAGTAGATAATAATTTATATAATTATCTGTAATATATAATTACATAATTATATATTATGTAATTACAATAATTTACATAATTTGTAAATAAATAAATAGTTTTGATGGATGGGCATGTTCACACATTTTCTTCACAATGGGTATATAATAAAAAGTTTGATGATTAATCTCTGGAGGTAGACTTGGGTTAAGTCAGAGCCAGCCCACTCAATGCCTGCTGGATTTGGAGATGTTGTAGAACTTCTCCCATCCTCCACATGTCCATCTGTGAAATGGGATGATGATGGTGATACTAGTACTTTGACTCACAAAGTTGAGTGAGGGTTCCAGTTGATGCTGCCTGTGAGAGCTGAGCCTAGGGTGAGGTGAGGGAGGGACTCCTCAAGGTCCCATAAATGCAGGGTGGGCCCCTGACACTCCATGCCGGAGGACCTCTCTTGCCTCTTCCTGCTGCATGTGGAACGCTTGGCATGTAGCTGGCACACAGAGATGGCTTGGTGACTGGTGGCTGTCAGCATCAATATCCACTGTCAGCCCAGCCCCAGACTCTGAATCTTTGACCATGACCCCATCCCAGCAAGCCCCGGATAGCAAGTTCCCCTTACCCTTGACCTCTGAGATTCAGAGAAGAGCATGGTGGGCCTTTCTGGAGTAAAGGCTCAACTACCGCCAAGCCTCACACTGGAGGCCGGCTCTCCCCACATCAGGCACACTCTTAAACATCTGTCTGTGGTGTGATTTATTCTATTTTAAAATGAGGTTTTCAAACAACTCACTATCTTAATTTTAGCAGTTCAGCTCCTTTGTATGCTAACAATACCAAACATGCAAATGAGCTACCACTTTGCTTTCTAGCAAAAATGTTTCTGTGCAAACACTTGATTTTATAACGCACTTTGCAGCTTTCTCCTATAATTAGTTGTTAAATCTATATTTGACTTTGTCTGAATGGTTGCATTGCAAGGCTGTTTTTCTTGCCTCTCCCTTTGGCTAGTCCATCTTACCCTTGCCCATGTCTCTGCCTGAACAAGGGTCTGGTTTGCGGCTAGCTTTTAAACTGAAGACAAAAGCCAGGAAACGGCTGGGGGTCAGAGTCCAGTTCATCTGGAGGCCCAACAGACTGCAAAGTTGGGTCAGGTTCATCCCCACGTGCATCTCATCCTCTTTGGAGCAGTGGGTTAACCAAAGCGTGTTCTTCTCGCGGAGATAGCAGAAGTACAAGAGGGCAAGGTTAACCAGGCAGGTCATGTCTAGCCTCTGCCTGTATCATGTTTTCTAGCATCCCAAACCAAGAGATGCCAAACCTATTCTTACCTTGTGAGCCTCAAATAAGTCACATGTCAAGTTCAATAGCAGTAGGAAAGGAAGTATATTTACCCTATAGCAATGTGGGTGGAGAAGAGAGTGGATGTTTTTGGACAGTAATCTGATCTTCCATAGGTCCCAAAAGAATCCTCCAGGAGAATCTTAGAGCTAGAAGCATTGTTCATTCATGCAGTCGAGTTTCACTGAGTGCCTACTTCATACTGGTCACTGCAGGTGACTAGTGTTATTTGAGTTTAAACAAAAGACGGCACGACCCCACCTTATGGTCTAGACTACAGAGGTCATCGTGGCCAACCCCAAACCCTCCTCTCTCCTCAAAGTGTATATTCAATTTTGGAGTCCTTATCAAGGGAGAGAAGGCAAAGGCATGGATATAACTTAGGTGTGAAAGAAAAATACAAAAATATAATCTTTTTTAAAAAGCTGACAACTTCTTTAAAAAGCCCACAACATGGGAGGCCTGGGTGGCTCAGTGGTTGAAGGTCTGCCTTTGGCTCAGGTCATGATCCTGGGGTCCTGGATGGAGTCCCCCATTGGTCTCCTCATGGGGAGCCTACTTTTCCCTCTGCCTATGTCTCTACCTCTCCCTGTGTCTCTCATGAATAAATAAATAAAACATTTAAAAAAGAAAAACAACCCAGCAACATCCAGAAAAAGTAATATTTTAATTAAGGAACTGCCTGAGGCACCATTTTTGCCGACAGTTTTGACAGTACCCTCTTTGCCTCTTCTTGTGATGAGTTTTGTCATACATAGAAAGTATAGAAAGATAATTCCTCTAGGATGGTTGATCAGAATAATAAAACATGGGATGCAGACAACATGCACCGCCGGGCAGAGTTGTACTTACTGAGGGATACAGGTCTGTGCTCTTCAAATACAATGTTTCTGATAAATTATATTTCATGGGATTCTCATATAAATTATGGTGGGCTTATAATTATGCCGTCAATAAAATGCTGCTTTATTTAGTATATCCTGACAGGAAAGAGCTTCTATTTTGACTAGGAATTAATGTGAACAGAAATTTCTGCTTATAGCCATGCACATCTGATGAATGTAGGATTGCTCCTAGCCTCATTTCTGGCTCCCTGCCTTCTGAACCTGCTTCATCTCTCTTCTTCTCCTGCTCCTGGGGCCAGGTGCCATGGAATATGTGCCTACCTCAAGATACTGTCTGCCTGCACTTTTATATCACAATGCAGTGACTTGACCCCACAGGCAGAGACAACAGTCCTAAGCCCACATTAACACTGGAGCAGCAAGCAGTAACTTACTATCCATGGACACTGTGCTACAACAGTATGTCTCACTAAAAACAAGCTAAAGCGATCCTCAACTCTGTGTCCTCCTGATCAGCTCCTGAAAATGTCCATAGTCCCCCAAAACATGGATAAGTGTCATGGAAGGGAAGCTAGAGTGGAGAGGCAGCAGCCTTACCCAACTGAAATTAAGATATCTATTTGCAAATTTTACAGGAGAGCATTGTCTCATTCCATTCAGGCTGCTATAATAAAATACCATAAATTGGGTGCCTTATAAATAGCACACATTTCTCTCTTGCAGCTCTGGAGGTTGGGAAGTTCAAGATCATGGTGTCAGCAGATTCCATGTCTGGTGAAGAACCACCTTCCAGACGTGATCTTCTAGCATCACCTCATATGATGGAGCTACCTCCGGCCTCTTTTAAAAGGACACCCATTCCATTTATGACCTCATCGCCTCTAAAGCCCTTATCTACCGATACCATCACTTTGGGAGTTAGGGCTTGACATATAAAATTTCAAGGAGACACAAACATTCAATCTGCAGCTCCTGTGACTATGTAAAACCACTGCTATGTCCCCTCTCCTGGCCCTGGAAGAAGCCTGAGCTAGGGAAGGTCCTGATAATCAAGCTCCATCACCTTCCTGACAAGTCCAAACTCCTTGAGATCTCCCCACACAGACTGCCATCCGATGATAGCTTCATAACCATGCAGTATAGCTCCTTGAAGCAACTACTCCCATGGGGTATGCTGAGAACCACACAAAGGAAGTATCCAAAGCCCTCTTTCCCCTTACAGATTATATCATAAGTGACGTATCCTGAGTCCTGTCCTCTGTCTCTCTCTACTTCTAACCACTGCCCTCCTAATCTATTCTCCCTTTGGGTTCCACTTGCCCTGTAGATTCCACTGCACAAACCCTGTGCTTATTGAGGAAAGCCTGCCCAGCTTGGAGCCCCAGGACCCTCCCGAGAGAGAGCTTTAGGACTTTAGGAAGTAATTCCTGGATGAGACACTACAGGGTCATAGCATATGAAAAAATGCTCACACTCACTGGTAATCAGGAAAATGCAGTTTGAAAATCACAGTGAGAGATCATCTTGACCTCATACTATTGGCAAAAATTTAAAAGATTGGTAGTTTCAACAGTTAGCCCAGCTTCTGGCAAATGGGTGTCATTGCACAGTATTATTGTATTTCCTTTATTGGACTATCTGTTGAAATTTGTAATGTGCATATCTACTGATCCATGTATGCCTTCAAGAGACTATTTTACAGAAATATACTCATTTCCTCAGAAATACAATATAAGAAATTTTTTTTTGACTGA
Organism: Canis lupus baileyi; assembly: GCF_048164855.1. Taxonomy (NCBI): domain Eukaryota; kingdom Metazoa; phylum Chordata; class Mammalia; order Carnivora; family Canidae; genus Canis; species Canis lupus. The sequence continues at coordinate 64,477,351 of NC_132842.1, forward strand.
GAGAGAGAGAGAGAGAGAGAGAGAACACATGAGCAAGATGAAGGGGAAGGCAGAGGAAGAGGGAGAGAGAGCATCTTAAGTAGGCTCCCTATTCAGCACAGAGTCAGGTCTGGAGCTTGATCTCATGGTTCTGAGATCACGACCTGAGCTAAAATCAAGGGTCAGATGCTTAATTGACTAAGCCACTCAGGAGCCCCAATATGAGGACTTTTCTTTTTTAAAAAATAAATTTATTTCATCTGTTTGCAAACAAGTTGTTTAATAGTTATGGTATTTTTTTAATGCATATTTATCTTTCTTTCAAGATGTTATGCAAATTCAGATTAGTTAACACATAGTGTATTATTAGTTTCAGGGGTAGAATTTAGGGATTCCTCAGTTGCATATATAATACTGAGCTCCTTACAAGTACCTGCCTTAATGTCCATCCCCCAGTTATCCCATTCTCCCATCCCTCTCCCTTCAGTTTGTTCTCAGGAGTTAAGAGTCTCTTATGGTTCACCTCCCTCTCTGCCTTTATCTTATTTTATTTTTCCTTTTCTTCCCCTATATTCATCTGTTTTATTTCCTAAATTCCACATATGAATGAAATCATATGCTATTTGTCTTTCTCTGACTCACTTCTTTCACTTAGCATAATATCCTCTATTTCCATCCACATTGTTGCAAATGGCAAGATTTCATTCTTTTTGATGGCTAAGTAATATATTCCAGAGAGAGTGTGTGTGTGTGTGTGAGTGTGTGTACATTCACACCAAATCTTCTTTATCCACTCATCTGTCAGTGGACCTTTGGGCTCCTTCCATAGTTTAGCTATTGTGGACATTGCTGCTATAAACACCGGGGTGCAGGTGCCCCTTAGAATCTCTATGTTTGTATCCTTTGGTTAAATAGTGCAATTGCTGGGTTGTAGAGTAGTTCTACTTCTAACTTTTTGAAGAACCTCCATATATTCATCTGTTTTCCGGAGTGGCTGTACCAGTTTGCATTCCCACCAACAGTGTAAGAGGGTTCACCTTTCCCAATGGGGACTTTTAAAATTGTAACATTAGAAAATAATGAAAAAGTTGAGGCAACATATTTATCCATTGATGGGAAACAAGTTAAAGACATTATGATTTATCCATACTCTGGAATAGTCTGCAACTATTTTTGAAAAAAAATTACTGTTCTGATAGAAATATTGCCAAGATGCATGAATATGTGAGAAAATCAAGTCAAAGCACCATGTGTGTGGTATGGTCCCATTTGTCATGGACTAGCAAACTTTGAACAAATCAAATAACCTCTTAGGATCTCGGTCTCCTCACTTGAAGAGAATTCCTTCTACTTTCCAGGTGCTGGCAAATTTAAAGTGAATTTTGATGTAATTGAATCCTATAAACGGTATAAAGTTCTATATAATTCACTACATAAAATCTATCAAATAAGAGGGGGAGCCACTTGGAGGTCTTAATCCTTCCCTTCCTATGGGTAATTCTCTAATTCCTGAAAGCTCCTCATGTCTATGAAAGATTTCTTACAAAATCAGTTGATCTGCATTCCATGGGGGTTGACAGTCAAAGGGCACAGACAGATTGAAGCATACTTAGCAAAGTGCGTGGCACACAGTAGGCATTCAGAACATAGTTGTAGAATGAATGACTAAGGCACTGGCTAGAAGGAGGAATGCCAGGGCAGACTGGGTTAACCCAAAAGACAGTGCTGGTCTTGGAGGCTTGGTCCATGCCAGAATCATGCTCATGACTCCAGAACGGTAGATGAGGTTCACCTTGACAGAGTCTTGCACCATTATTTACATGATCATCAGAGCGAAATATTAAGGGAAAAGAACAGAATACCGAACTAGAACGTGCACAAATGTATACTATGATTGCAACTATGAGGAAATATTTTTAAAGAGGAATCTTGAGAGGCACACAGAAAATTGAAAACAGTTGGTTTAGTGTGGTGATACTGTGAGTTAAAGAAAAAAATTTTTTTGTAATTCTAGGACCAATATAATGTTTCAGACACATCCTACTTACTTGAGTTTCCTTTAAAGCTTCACATTTTTGAAGAAACAGACACTCATCATAGAAAATGAGGGAATTCGAGAAAAACTGGAAGGACAAGAGAAATCCATTCCCAGAGCCATCCCCAAACAGTAATTGCTGTTAATAGGTTGTGTTTCTCGTTGAAGTCTTACTACCTTTTTTTTAATATTTTGGGGACAGATATTTTGCATTTTGCATATTTGAGCATTATACATACCATTTCTCCCTCATGCAACCCCAAAATATTGAAGAGCTTGCCTGTTGGAGCCATGGGATTCTGGTTAAGTCTCTCACCAGCTCTCCTATATCCTGTGCAAAGTACTTACTCTCTGAGCTTCAGGTTTTCCATTTGTCAAAGGAGGATATCCTTAGGACATGTTTCACAAGTGAATTCCTTCATGTAAACTGTGTAGTTCAATTCCAGACACACAATAGAGACTCTGGAAGGAGTGATTTTGGAATAAAGAATAAATGAATCAGGTAGGGGAACTTGGCCTAGTCCAGGAGATCAGGGAGGACTTTCCAGAGGTAGTGGCATTTGATCAGGGATCTGAAGGATGAGCAGGAGTTTATCAGGGAGAGAAGGGGACAGGGAACTCTGGGGAGGAAAAGGGAAAGGAAGGGGTCATTCTAGGTAAAGGGAACAGCATTAAGTGCAAATTCATATTGGAAGTGAGAGAGAGAAGGAACCCAAAAGGGGTCATTGAGAACTGGGGCCAGGGAACAAAGGGTGGCGAGATGCAGAGAGGCCAGAGAAGTCCATAAAGGCCAGATGGGGCGGGGCCTGGAAGCCCATGATGAGGACCAGGCTTGGCCCTAGAGAACACGGAGGGGCCATAAGAAGGTTTAGGAGAGAAAGACGAGGTGAGACTTCTATATTTAGCACTCCACCTGCAGTAGGATGGCCGGAGTGGAGACTGTGGGCAGAGTGCAAGTGGGAAGGCCTCGTTAGAAGCTACTGTCCTGATCCTGGCAAGAGCTCCAGCTGGTTGGCCCTACAGCCACGTGTCTCCCCTGCACGAGTAAACAAACACCGGAACTTATTTTATTTCCCCGCTGCCTGGCTCTTCACATCTAAAGATGCGCCTCGTTCGGCCTACCTCGGAGTGCGCCAGTGTCCAATGAACAGGACTGAGAGTCAGGGGCAAATTTCCGCCAAGCCTGAGAAAGGTACAGAAGCTCTGCTCCTGACAACAGAAGGCTGACCTGCAGGCCTGCAGCAAGCGCCCTAGGTTTATATTCCAGACCACCAGCCACTATAATTATACATTAGCGGGCCTCAGAAAGGCACACTATAGATGCTCGCAGCCAGGGTCCCTGTTATAAAGGCCCTGGTCTTGGTTGTTATTAACTATACTGTACGAAGCCTCATAAACACCTTTTTACACATACAGTGCAACCTTTCAATACAACAATCAAATGCTTTTCAACAAATTACAGTCTCCTAGAAAAGGGACCCCTTGATTGCTTCCCAGAAAGAGGTGGAAAGAAACTTTAGACAGAACTCGTTCGAAGCCTGATGTTGAGAACCGTGTTTGCTTTGGGCTGGAAACGCTAGCCTGGAGTTCAGGCCTCGCACAGCTCTGGGGAAATCAGTTCCAATTAACCCAAACCTGGCCAGAGAAGAAATCAGACCGCAGAAATCATCTAACCAACCCCATCTACTTACAGATGAGCGTAATGAGCTCAGACAACAGCAGCCGCTGTCTCGGGTCACAGGGGAGCTCAGAGGTGGAACTGGGGCAGGGGTTTCAGACCCAGCTGCCGACATCCTACCTGGGCACGGCTCCCGGTGGCGCTCAGATCTTTCCTTGGGTTAACTTTGTTGGTTCAGACTCTGGCATCTCCTAAGTGGAATGTCGAATCCTTATCCCCGACACCTTCTCCTGTCCATAATACTTTCTCTGATGGCCCCAATCGAGCAAATTATTTCTGCTCTTATAAAAATAGATCTTTAGATTTCATTGACCAGTAAAATTTACAGACCTCGGGTTGCAAACTTTTTATTTTGCCAAATAAGGACAATGGAGAAAACAAGCTAAAAAGACAAGGACCCAGGAAATATGTGATCTGCAATCACCAACGTTCGTACAATGGAAGTGCATTATTATCAAAAGGGGAGGAAATAAGAAAGAAAGAAAGAGATAAATACAGAAATTATAGTAGCACTTACCTGGGGAAGGTGGGGGTGTAGCTTGACTGCAAAAGGGCAAGAAGGCACTCTCTGGGAAGATGGAAATATTCTCCCTGTTGACTGAGGTGGTTATAAGAATATATCCATTTGTCAGAAATCTTTGCTGTTAATTAGATGTTCTTTCTGATACAAAACCAAGAACAAGATAAATATAAAGGACCAAAAAAAAACCCCATCAGACATATCCTTCTTGGATACAGACTTGCCTCAGAGCTTGAAGCTGGACTGAAGACCGTGAACAGGATGGAAACAAAGGTGGTTCTTAATGTAGCTTTGCCCCTGCACCCTCCCCACCCATGTTCTACCCAAGAGAATGCTGTGTCAGAAGGTCTTTCTATTCAGTTTCTCTGACAGAAACCCACTGAGGGCAGAACCCAAGAAATTCCTCTGTTTTTGCTCAGGAAGGCCTTGGGAAATTTGTGGGATCACTTTTGGCTTCAGTGTTGTCATCTGACCATTGAGAAAGTCAGTACCCTTCAGGTGACATGGGACTCCCTAGAGCATGTGGTGAGAAGTCCCGCCCTTACAGGGTCAAGGCACACCAAGCAAAGCCATCGAGGCTGGGTGTTTTAGTTCTAACATTTGCTTGTTTGTTTATAAAACATGAAGCTTAAAAGGAGGGGAATGAATGCTGACTTACGCATCAGAAAGACCCGGCTGTGAATTCTAGCTCTGTCACCTGCAAACCGTGTGACATGGGACCTCATCCTGATTAGTCACCATGTCATCTGCCGTAAAACGGGGATCACAGTAGCAGCCTTTCCAGAGATACTGTCAGGATGGAATAAGGTAACAGGCAGAAAGTTGCCGACTCAGTATACGGCACCCAGTAGGTTAGGATAAATATCTAGATATTATTATAGCTTCTAGACATTTCCTCATGCTTCCTGGCAGCCAGCAGGAAGAGGAGAAATTGCCCAAGGTAGAATGCAGCTCTTGGAAGTGTGGTTTCCTTCACTCTAGAGCAGTGAGGGTAAAAGGAGGCGATGTATACAGAATGCCTACCCCCCACACACCGTGTCTGGCACATAGTAGGTGCTCACTAAGGAACAGCCAGGGATGTAACTGTGTCAGTGGATACAGTTTAGGCCAAATGTGGCCTTGAGAGAGTCACACGTGATAGCCATCACTGAACCGGTCACCTTTGTGTCAGTCAACACACATTTTCCTGAAAATTTTCCAAGGGTTAAATAGGAATGACTGGAGCCCTAATGCCAAAAACAGGTTGTAAAATCAGAATTTTGTTTTTTTTAGTCCTTCTATTGGCAGGAACTCTGGTCTGCTGGTTTGCAGCTGCACTCCCATGCCAGGAGAAGTGTCGAGCATGTAACAGGTGCTCAATAAATATTTGTCGAATGAATGAATGAGTTCACGAATTAAAGGATGAATGAAAGTAATGTGTCTGAGGCCTTCTGAGTTCTTTACACAACCAAGTATGATTATCTCTGGACATGGAGCTGAGGCTGAGAAGCAGATACAAACACTGCAGAGAGATTCCCAAGTGAATGGCTGGAACTACAGGTCCAAGCCCTGTACTTCTTTCCCTAGAGCTGGGAGTCCCTCTGGTTTGGGTTTGGTTTGGGTTTTTGGCAGATGGAGAGAAGTACATGCTCCATCTCTGTAATCCCCCAAAGTACTTCATACATCAGAACGTCCCACGATGGACATTCCCCAAATGATGGGAAAAGGGTTACAACCTGGTGAATCGTGCCCCGCCCCCGCCCACACACACTTACACCAGAATGTAAAATTCAACTTATGATGATTTGCAAAAAAAAACAGCCTTGCGACACCGCATCAAACCAAACCGTGAGCCAAACAACCGACAAAAATAAAATCAAACCTGGCAAGCATTTCTGGCGTTCCAGGACTCTTTCTTATTTACACTTGGGTTTTAAAACTCCACGAGACAACAGGAATACTCTAATTGGAGCCTGGGAGGAGGTACAGAGTGGCCCGTCGCTAGTAAAACCGAAAGCATTTATTTATTATTTAATTTGTTTGCCCAGGAGACTTCGCTCCTGATGCAACATCTGGTTTTCATTGTAGCCCAACTTTTACCTAATTGTACAGCTGGGGAGATTAAGGCACGAGGGGTCACAGGCCGAGCCCAGCCAGGACCCAGCCCCCTATGAGAGCTTTGCTCCTCGCTTCAGGGTAGAGACCACACTCCTTGCCCCTGGTCCTCCGGTGGAGACCTATAAATAAGAAAGGAATGACTCTTTCAAGTCCCCACTCTCCCTCCTTCTGATTCTCATTAATGGTGGGGCTGGGGGTTGGAGGCGGAGGAGGGGTCTGGGCCCTGGAAGATGCAGGCGGAAGGGGCAGCAACCACAGAGCTCCCAGCCCACAGGCAGGGGGTGGGGGGCAGCACTGCCGGAAGCTGCTCTTCCGGGGGTCCTTTGTCCAAGGCCACCCCTCCGAGCCCAAGTGGCTGGTGACCGGGTGGCCGGAATCTGCTTCTCGACCCCGAGCGTTCTAAAGAAGAAATGAGTTCAATGGAACCTCAAGAAGCTGGAACAGAAAAAGAAGAAATCCTACCAGGGGCTGGGGGAGCCTTCTCTTCCTTGACTTTCACCTTGACTGCTTCCACTGTGACCTTGGGCAAGTTGCTTAACCTCTCTGAGCTTCTGTTCCTTGATCTCACGGGATTCTTGGGAGAATTAAATCAGGTAATTTAAGTAAAGTACATACTAGAAATAGCTGCTGCTTGGGAAGCACTTAAGGAAAGGGGGGGGATGCTAAAATCAGTCTAAAAAAAAAAATCACTCAAGACATTGCACTGTATGCACTGTATTCTGTGCCCATTTAAAGAAGATCCCCCTCAGGGTTACCTTGGAGGATGCCGGGCCATGATCAAGGGCTGAACAGGGCTCAGAGGGCTGGGGCAAGCCTCACATCAGGCCACACGTAGGGAAGAGGATAGGGGTGGTGACACAGGTGCAGGAAGATATATAATAACCATCAGGGAGCTCAGAAGCTGTCTGGTGAGGCAGGCAGTGTGCACATGGAACTGTCCGGGAGTAATCCAGGGCTGAGTACTTGCTCACCAGCCAAGAGGAAAGCAACCTGAGTCAGACAGAGAACCTGGTAGGGCCAAGGTTGTGGGGAATCACTTCAAGGAGGAAATGGAACTCGATCGGGTTTTAGGGATGGGTGGGAATTAGAGAGGCAGCGTGGCCCCCGCAGAGTGTGTCCCGGAACACAGCATAGGGAATAGCGCAGTGGTGGACTTGGGTGACCTTGGACCCAAGGTGGTGTCGGGCTAACAGCAGTCCTGCATGGAGAAGTGGCAGGCAAACCGGGCACAGGGAGCAAAGGGCTATATTTTGGGGGGTCTTGAGAGTCAGGCAAAGGTATGCACCTCCCAGGGTGGCTGCCTATGGGCAATGGTGCCAAGAAGGAGGAGGATTCGAGAGTACTTGAGGATATGCCGGTGCACTGGCAACATGGACAGGGTGGAGACCAAAAACTGAATACCCATGGGATCTTCTGGCCTTCCTGCCTCACCAGCTCTCAGTCCACCTTTCCCAGCCCAGGAATCTTTGGGTCAGGGGATGTCTCTTCTTGGTGGGCTTGAAATCATGTTCCATTTGTCTGCTTTTCCTGCACACCCCATGGCCCTGGTCGGGGTACACTGCAGGGCAACGTATCTCTCCTGGCATCGTGGCATCTAGGCCAGCTGTGACCTGAATGCAGCACAGCCCAAGGCAGATCGGAGGGCCCCAACTGGTCCATTAGCTGAGACTCTCAGAACAATATGAACGGAAAGTGAGAAAACCAGACAGGGAAGCAGATACCCCATTCAGCCGGCACGCACTTCCACCGTCTAGATTACAGATTTGAGCACATAAAGACGAGACTACGCCAGGGAGGGAGACATTCATCCTGGGCATTCAGAGCAAGTAGAGATATAAAGAGTCTAAACTCTTTATGCGTTCAGGGCCTCTCATTCTGCAGGCTTTGGGAGAACTTTGTTTCTCGTCCAGATGCTTTCTGGATTGGTGAAATAGAAAATGCATGTGCTTTGGAGGGAGCAGACAACAGTGAGGATCCAGAGTCTACCACCAGGCAGGCCACTGAACTCCACCTTTCATTTTCTTTGTAAGATTAAGAGTTTTTGTTTCAAGTGTCAAATAAAATCGTGAATGTTAAAGCACTTTGAAAAAGGATTCCTGGGGCACCTGGGTGGCTCAGTCAGTTAAGCATCTGACTCTTAGTTTCAGCTCAGGTCATGATCTTGCCATCGTGGGGTCAAGCCCTGCATCGGGCCCTGTGCTCGGTAGGGAATCTGCTTCAGATTCTCTCTCCTCTCTCTCTCTCTCAAATAAATAAATAAAATTCTTAAAAAAAAAAAAAAAAAAGAAAAAGGATTCCTGAATAAATGATGAGTGTCTGCTATATGCTGAGCATCATGTGAGCTGCTAGAGTGAGGGGAGGTGAAGTTGAAGGATTAAGATATGCCAATGGTGCAGTTCCCAGAGCACACTCTATGTAGAATCAAGACAAGAAATACCACTAGAACACACCTGTCCCATGGTCACATAACGTGTGATGTGCTGGATAAACAGAGTTCTCAAAACATAAGCTGTGCTAGGTACATTGGGGATAGTGAAGGGAGTAAAAGTGTTTCTCATGTCTCTCATGGTGCTCACAAAGTAGAGCAATCTTTAAATGAAAAACACGGTACTCACTTGCCTTCTTGGGCAATGGGATGCTTCTGAGTTGGAGCCATTGACCTCGCCAAGAGCAGCAGTAAAGGAAACCCTCTGTCTTTGCTGACAGGCCTCAGTTCCCAGTGCATTTCAACCTAGTAATATTTATCTCAAGTGACATCTTAATATTTCAAATAGAAATAAATTTTAGTTCAATTTAACTTATAAGAAAGGAAGCCATATATGATCCTCCTTTTTTCAAATCATGATTTTGAGTTTTTAGTTGATAAGTGACAAGAAAGCATTTCAAGCCCACCATAGAGTGAAAGCATGTCACTCTATGACATGCTGCTGTAGGGAAACTTCTGAGTGGGTCTTCCCTCTTTTTGGTTTTTTGTTTGTGTCCTAACCCTGCCTCCAACCTGTGCAGACCTGTCAGTCTCACCCAGAATGACCAACACAGTTGTCCTTCTCGGTCCAAAGGCAAGTTAGCCATCAATGGAATCACACGGACCAGTCCTCCTTTTGCAGTAAATCATGCTGTAGGTTGAGCTGTAGGTTTCATTGTCAAGTCCAGCTCCCCAGTCCTGGGAGCTTGATCTAACTTGCATCAATCCATAACTGGTTTCTAAATAACTGCTTACGAGAAAAATCAGCATCTCTGGGTGCCAAGATTAAGACTAGGATTTCTCCTTTCTCTCCATTTTAAACAACAACTGAGGGGAAGGGTGAGTTCCAGCCTTAAATATTTGATGCCATTCAGCTCCGAGAGGGGAAAGGTTGAACTGTTTTCAAACCTCGCTCCCAGAAGGGCAATGGGCATTATTAAACACATCCATTATGGTGGGCATATGAGGCGTGAGTTTCATGACCCTGGAAGAGAATGCCTCTGAGACATCCAGGAGACCGATGTTGCAAGTCTTGTTGGGGTCATCTGCCTTGGTCCCTGCTACTCCCGTATCTTTCAGCACTACTTGAAAGTAGTCCAGAGAAATAAGATAAACACACAGAGCATATATTTCCACTGCCCTTTACAAATGGAATACCTTGAAGAAAGACCTTATCCAATCAAAAACACCCTCACCAGCCTGGCACATCTTTAAGAGTCTACACCATAGATGGCTCCTAAGAACGTAGATTCATGTACAGGTTGGTGTCTCTTCCCATTAGAATGAAGAAGAATCTTCTTGTCTATCAGGATCCTGTCCTTGCTCTCAGCTCACATTCAACCTTGCCCTGTTGCCTAAATCCTGCATCTCAGCCTCTTACACATGACTTACCTCTTACTTTCCTTCACAATTGACCTTTCACTAGACTTTGAACTTGAGAGGCCCCTGTCATCATATCAACACCCACCAATTTTTTTTTTATTGTCTTGTATGTATGAGGTTTGCATACCTGGTCTTGGTTACAAGGTTCATAGGGTTGAGATTTAATCTCCTTGGCTACTGATGGCACCTGGCAATGATGGACACATATCAGGCTCTTATGGAGTACTGGCTAATTCTGTGGGGCTATCAACCAAGTGCCTGCAGATGGAAGTGATACTAGTTTAATAGTGTCATTACATATTTGTTTCAAGCAACAGAACTCAGGAGGAACAAAGTATGGAGCCATCTTGTTCATTTGCAAACCATTTTCTCCATTACATAAATACATCACCTCCCCTCGTCTCTTAATGTTGTTTAAAAATTTTCCAGAAACACATGTATTGCACACACAGACACACCCACTCTCACACACACTCACACATGATCGCCATCCTTTTTGTTTGTTTGCCTGTGCAAGCAACACTAAGGTACTTAGTTCTCTGATGCTGACTCTCAGACCAGACATGAGGAGCATAATGTATAGATACTAGCATCTGATCACAGGAGGTGAAAGAAATCTGTATTCTTAACTTTGACGATTCACCGTGCATAGGAAAAAGTGTCATGCATTGTAGAAAGAGAAAATGCTAAATCTGCCCTTCAGATAATACATCTCTGCTTAGGGAAGTGGAGATTGGGGGGCAAACACATTGAATCACTCCTTCTTTCATTATTTTTGACATTGATTTGTCATTAGGAAAATTTATTAGGCTCCAGATTAAATTGATTTGAAGAATCATTAATTCATGGGATGAAGCCAGAGCCGTTTGGCCTGCCCATGCTAAAATGAAGCAGTATTGATAAAACAAAGGGGGAAATATCAGAGCTGTTTAAAATCCACTTTTTCCTACCTGGAGGAATATTCTGGACATTATTTCAGAAGGGATATTTTAATAGTGAACCTCAGTGAACATTTTGCCCAAAGAAGATTTTTCTAATACCTAAATGAGAGGGATTGATGGATATTAATTTTAGAGAGTTTATTAAGGAAAAAGAAATGTACCAATGTACCTATTTACTCAAAAATAGGGATTCAAACCCAGCTCCGCAAAAGAGAACGAGAATCCAACTTATCTGCCCCCCAGCGCTACCGCTTCCTAGATAACCTCCCCCTTCCCCACCATGATGACTTTCAATCAAGCCAGGGGATAACCACCTCATTTAAAGAAGCTTATCCTAATGTAAGGCAGGACTATTGTTTGTCCGATTCCCTCTCCAACCCCCTTAAATGTTATTGTGGAATATAAATAGCTGTGGAATATACCATAAAATACGTGTCCCTACCTTTTTTCTTCTGCTATATTTTCAAAAGAAAAACAAGAATAATATCCACCAGGCCAATTGTTGTATGAATCAAGACTATTGTTTGCAAACGATCAAAAAGAGTTAAGAATGGAGCTTTTTGATTCATGTGGCAGAAAAGTCCAAGATGTAATGAGCTTGGGTGGGTCTGGAGCAGGTGGTCAAATAATATCTTTGGAAAACTTTGTCTGTCTGTCTGTCTGTCTCTCTTTCTCCCTTCCTTTCACTCTCCATCCCTCCCACCTTCCCTCCAATTCTTGGCTCAGGCAGTGTCTCCCCATGTGCAAGCCTGCCTTAATTCTGAGTCTGCATCCTCTTTATAACTAGCAATCCCTGTGGAAAATGGCTTCTTCATTCCAAGAGTTCCAACAAAAGTCCACGAATGGAGTCTCTCCATCTTGGAATGGAACCTTTCATCTCTCATTTCCTCACTCATCAATTCAATTCTCCTCTTGTCCATCTCACCCATCTCTACCCCACTCTTTATCCATGTGCTAAGTTTTGGGGCCCAGAGAGAGCCCTTGTCTTCAGCCAGCCTTCCCTTTGGAGCTAGTTCTTTCTTACCCTCAGCGAACACTGTCCACAAGCACAGCTATTAAAAGCACCCATCTGAGGGGCATAACGAATGTGGTTCAGGAAGACGTGGCCATTTTTTTTTACTTCTCCAGAGAGTCCTCAAAATGTGTTTCCAGCCATATGTGCAGAAAGGCCTGGAAGACAAGCATTGGCACTGGCTTCAATAAAGGGTGAAGACTTTGGAGCTAAGTTTATGGTTAACTTTCCCACTCCTGGATACAGGGGCACTTGGGATCCTCTGGGACACAGAGAAGCAGCCAAGGAGAGTGCAGCCTTGGAGTGTTGCGTGGGGCACTGGTGCTGCATGAAGTGAAGGCCTAGCAAAGAGTCGGAGATGAAATGTCTGGAGAACAGGTAGAGAGAACTGCAACTCCACACACTCACATACACACACCTGGGAATTTAAATACACTGGCCTCAGCCCAGGCTTCTCTTAAGCTCTGCCTGTATCTGAGTGTATGTGTGAGTAGTAAGTCTTGTATATTCTTCTGGAAGTTGGGGGCTCCAGGAGAAGGAGCCCAGAGGAGGCCCAGGCTGAAGGCACACAAGGGAGAGTACAGTCTCTGAGCGATTACAGGATGCCTATCCTACCAATCCTGCCTCCTCCATGAAGCTCCCCTGGCTCCTTCCAGCCCCTTGAGATCTGCTCCAGTCTGGATGCCTTAACACCTGCTTTGGCCTCTCTTCAATGTTATTTCACTACATTTAGGGGATTTGTTTAGTTTTCGCATGTAAGAGAAGGTCTAACACAGAGGACACTCATTGAATCTTTTCATCAGTGTATCCCTGAGACTCCTGATTCAAGAGCTTCGCAGAACTGTAGACGCCATCACAGGTGCACACAACTTCACAACTTCCACGCCACCTTGGCATTGGTTGTATCAATACCAAATATCTACATGCATTGAAAATCTCCTGCTATGAAGCATTTGGCTCCATGCTAGCTGATGAAGCATCATGCTGAGTGAATTTTATCTTCTCCTGTTTAAGCCTTCTAACAATCATGGGAGAATAAATATGATTATTCCCACTTGACAAAGTATCAAGAAAGGTTAAGCAACTTGCCCAAGGTCACACATCTCATGAGTAGCAAAGCCGAGATTCACACCCAATCACTGAGCTTTTTCCAAAAATATTAACTCGTCTTTTAACATAGGGGCACTGAGCAAAGACTTATTGAATGAATGAATGAATGAATGAATGAATGAATGAATGAACAATTTCACCGTGCCTATTCCGGCTCAGTGCCTCCTGTTATGTTCCTGAGTGATGCATATGTAATGTCAGGAGACTATAAATCAGGGAACTCATGACTCTAACAGATTGTCCCATCCTATTCTGTCTCTTAGGAACAATTGACAAACTGGATCCCAGGCGTAGATCCTTAGCTGAGCCTCATGGATCTCAGGCGGGTTCATTAATGCCATTGTGGTTCAAAGACAGTCAATACTCTAGCCGCTGCCTCCGATCAGACTGCATGAAAAAAAGGAATGCAGCTTCTTCCTGTGTTTTGCCCAAGCACAGTATGTTGTGTGGGTAATTTCTGGTCTGGCCAGTAAAAACCTCCGGGAGCCTTCCTTTAGGTCTTTAATTATGAACTGTAGGGGACACCACAAAATAAATACTTAAAATGTCTAGACAACCAGTCATCAGAGTAGGATAATTAACTTCAAACATTCTAAATTGTTGGAGGAGTCGTTATTCACCTTCTGTAGTTCCTTTCTATATCCTTCCCCGGCCAATATGTTTGTAGCAGTGAGGCTGGGGGACGGTAGAAATCTTCTCCTGATACAAAGCAGCCTCTTTCCCCGGCTCTTAAATGACAAGTCACAAAATGACCAGAGAACATACAATAAAGGAACATAAACTGAGACCATTAGTTTTTCCAAGGAAGGAAAATTCTCGCCACTTTTTAATTACATCAAAACGCACAACAGTACTAAGGCAGATTCTGGGGAAGAAGAATTACTATTTGATTTATTTAGTGTATTTTATGGATTTCTATCTGGAGTTTTTTATTACCAAAAAAATTTAATCAAACCATCTTAATTCTTGATTAATGCTTAGTAAATTTGCCTTCTGACATCTACAATAGGATTAGGTGGTTGTTGAACTTGAGGTGTTTCTCCCCTTAACCCATTCTCACCTCCCACAGACTTCCTCCAAGGAAGCATTTTTAGCATTGAGCACACATTAATTTTGTCTTGATCCAAAAGCAAAACACTCCACGAAAGAGCTATGGATTTCAGGGTAAGAACTTGCTGGGAATGTGTCTCAGACTCCTGCCCTCACTTTAGGGGAGGACCGTGGGGGGTCTTGTTGTTAATCATGTCCAAAATCTGAACTCTGCCTGATCTGGAGGCAATGAGTAGATCTTAAAAGTAGGAGCCATGTGAGTGTAGAGCTGAGCCTGGCTCTGAGACCAAGGAAACTGTTCAAAATGGCAACAACTTCCTTCTGTGTACTCTTTCCCATCGTCTTCCTAGAGGATAAGCTTTTATAAGATACCAAATAATTCATAAGAATTCTCATTGTTTGGTTCCAATGTCATTTTCCTTTAAGTGAAAGAAATGTCATGTCAACTGTTATGGAATGAATATTTTATATTACATTTATAATGACCATATTTAATTGCTATAGCTCTAATTAAAGGTGATATCCGATTGCATGCATGTACTTTTTAAAAACCATAATTGTCTTGTACAAGCCACTGAATAGATTTAAGAATCTTCAATAACAAAATTACATTAATAGCATATGCTATTAAATATGATTGATGGCAAAATTGGACCCCTCCTGGTTCTCTACCACACAAAAGCACATACTGCTTTTGAAGATGGTGCCTGGAGTGTCAACAAGGGAGCCAGAGAAAATAGACTGGTACCACCAAGGCCCGCCTCTCCCTAAAGAAAAAGCAACCTCTTGGTAAGAATAAAAGGCGCCTCTAGCATTTGAGCTCTATGCCAGATGGCTTGATGAAAATTTACTTGACCGGCTCTGTGTAACAACCCTGCTCCCTGTCAGGCCTGGAGGAGCTCATGATAGAAGGGTACTTGGGGGTGGGCAGCATTTTGAGAAGATCCCTTGCAGATTTCCATCTCTGTTGAGAACCATCGCCTCTAGAAGAAAGCACAAGCCAGCAGCAGGACCACACTTAAGTTGAACAAGTCTGTATGTATAGAGAATGTATATACCCCAGAACCTCCACAGCCCATACCCTCAAGAGTCTTCATCAAGCTAGAAATTCCAGTCACAGAAAGAGCAAAAATAGGAGAGGAAAAGAGATGCTATGTTTTAAGATCAATGATATGATCCAGAACCAAAGTGATAAAGAATTGCAACAAAGAAGAGAGAAGGACAGGGACTAAACGTCTGTGGCTGACTTTTCCCCCCATTTGATCTTTATCATAATCTTCTGAGGCTGGAGATGAGGACATTGATGTTTGGAGACTAAGTACCCTTGGTCCTTTAGACCCCAAGTCCCATAGTCTTTCAACTCTAGCACACACTTAGGAGATAAAGGCATGGATGCATCAGGAGACCTCTTGTGCTTCATATTTAATACACTGTTTAGTTCCTTTGCTCTAGTTTCTGAGTCTATAGAGAGAATTCTTCATAGGGAAGCTAAAGGTAGCTAAGCCACTTTGGTCTAACACTTCAGGAAAGACTTACTGATGATCAAGGCTTGGTGCTCATGGAGCATCACTCAGATTCTAGTGCAGGAAATTTGGAGGCATAAAATACTTCCAGAGACAGCACTGAAATGTGTGCTGTGATGAGAATGCGTTGTTTCTCTTGTTCTCCTTCTGTTTGGTCTGGGTGGGAGGATAGAACACATGAATCGTCTGAACTCTGGATCTACCTATGGGATAGCTACTCTTACTCCAAGTAATGGCAACAGCTACCAATAATTGGGTGCAGTAATTCTCAATACATGTGAGATACTGCAGGAGATGTCTGACAGACCTAACCTCACTGCCTTCTTTAGGAAGTAGGGACTGTTGTCATTCTCTTTTGACAGGTAGGCCTCATAGACAGAACCCAGGACCAGCTGATTTTGAATATTTTGCCCCTAACTCCAGAGTTGTATGGTCTCTCTAGAGCAAAATGGCTGAAACTGCCAGAAGAATGACCTTTCTCTCCAGCCTGGCAGGTGGATGGACTTTGCCTGAAGGGCCTACTTTGTTAACCTGAAACTAGCCTCATAAATGTTTATTGATACAAGCTCATTAATTTTCATTGTATTGGTTCGAAGATGTCTGGGGAGAAAGAATTCTCATGTTGAGTTTTCCAAACACCCCTCCTACCTGCTCTGGTGGAAAAGGTTCGAACCACCTTCTTGCCACTGCCACCAACATGTTGCTTAAGGCCCTGGCTTAATGCCCATCTGTTGTTAGAGGCATGTGTCTCAACCTCCATCACACACAGACAGTGCCAATATAAACTAGAGCACAGATGAGATTTCTTGGTCAATTAAGTCTTCAAATACTAGACAGTAAAACCACATCACGATGGGCAGCGATGAGGAGGTTGAGGAAAACCAGACTCACAGAGTCTTTTCTTGAAGCTTTATTGAGGTACAATTGACAAATGAAAATTGTATATGTTTAGGTTGTATGGTGTGACTTTTTTTTGAGGCGTGCAACATGATGATTTAATAGGTGGGTACATTGTGAGACAATGACCACAATCTAGTTAACACATCCATTACCTCGTATTGTTGCCTCTTTCCCTGTGGTGAGGGCACTGAAGCCTTCTTCTCTTGGCAAATTTCAAGATATGATACAGTATTATTAACTGTAACCACCATGCTGTGCATTAGATCCCCAGAGCTTGTTCGTCTTATCCCCGAAAGTCTGTGTGCTTTGAACACCACCCAGTTTCCCCCACTTCTCCACCCCAAAGACTGTTGTTGTTCTGCTCTCTGGCTCTATGGGTGTGATTTTTTTTAGATTCCACATATAAATGAAAACATACAGTATTTGCCTCTTTCATGGTATGTTTTAAAGGAAGACGGTGTGATTCACTTTAGAGGGAATTCTAATGGCCAAAACATAAAAGATATGTTTCATCTCACTAGTAATAAAAAAATGTAAAATTGTAAAAGAAGAATAATATGTCATGGTTATCAGTAAAATTAGCAAAAAGGTAAGAAATATAAATCACACATCAGTGAAAAAGAATATGAAGTGACAAAGATGCTCAAAAGGCTACATACTGCATGATTTTATTTTATGTGACGGTCTGGAAAAAAGTAAACCTATACAGATGGAAAACAGGGGTTTGGACTAGAGGAAAGAGTATCTTTCTTGTGGTGGTGATTTCTCAACTATAGACATTTGTCAAAACTGGACGTGAAAAGTGTTGCATTTTTTTTGAAGGCAAATTTAAACTTAATTTGAAAGTGGAAAAAATAGTATAACCCCAATTTTGTAAAAAAGAAAATATTCTAGCAAGTCATACACAGAATTTTAATCATTCTTATCTCTGGTGAGAAGTAATAGGTACTCTTTCCTTTCCTTTCTGATCTCCCTAAATTGCAGAAAATTATTTAGAAGAGCCATACATTATGTTGTTTATAGAGTCCGGAAAAATTAAATCATCTTCATGTTCATTAAAAAGGAAGAAAGAAAGTGCCCAGTGTTAATGAGCGGCTAATAAAATAAGCACCCTTATGCACCACTAGGAAATGATGAAGCGATATGTCTCAAAGGCATCGTGATATGTATTATTTATAGTGGGGAAAGTGAAAGTGTTGTTTGCTCATGGATATTCATTGAGTTGTTTATAGTAGAGTAAACTTTGAAGAAGTCTAAATGTCTAATGACAGGAGATTGGTTAAATAAATTATGATATATTCATTCAATCGTGACTATAATCATGCACGTTAATCTTGATTATAATGTCGATGATTTGATATGGAAAGATGTTCAATGACAAAGAATCATATATATTATATAAAGGTGTCTAAAAGACTCCAGTTGCACGTTTTCAAATGTTAACAGTTATTATGTCTATGTTCTTTTAGTGCATTAATTTTTTGCAGTTTTCCTTTTTCCCAACTAAATGATACATTCTCAAGTATAGACAAGTACATTATTATTGTATTGTATTATCGGATTTTTCTTTTCATTCTCTTCTCTTTATGCTTATTAAGGCTTTTTTGTTTCTAGTTCTATATTGTCCTGTAGGAATATTCTTGTACCAATAAAAAAAGAATTCTTCCTGGAGTTTATTTCATTTCTTGGTTTTTAACATTTCTATGTTACATTATTTCAGGTTTTAAATACAATTTAACATTTGTTGCCCTTTAATGGATGAGTTTAACCTATTATGATTTACGGTGTTTGGAGGTTATTTCCATCTATTTACTTTTGTCTTCTATTTACAGTGCATTTTCTTTGTCCCTCCCCTGCTGTTTTCCTGTTTTCTGTGGTCTTATTAACGCTATTTTCACTCATCTTTTTTCTTACTTCCCTAGAGCGTTTGGAATTTATCAATTACTTGTTACTTTTTTAGTGGCTTCCCTCTAAAGATAATTGAGAGACAGAGTTAAGAATCTGTGTTTACCATTATTTTCCTCAGGACTTTGAAGATACCATTTCATGACTTGTCATGAAAAACTTTATGAAAACTTTTTAGTTTGAGATCCTTTTGAGATACACATGCAGTTATTAGTAATAATACAGAGAGATCCCATGTACCTTGACCAAGGATCGCCCGGTGGTAAATGTCTTGCAAATAGTAGTACAACCTCACCACAGGGGTATTGAGCATGTGAGTCAAATGCCCAACATTTGCATCACCTCTAGGACCCCTCACAGAGCCCTTTTTACAGACACATCCACTTCTCTCCCACCCCACTCCCTTTGTAACTCCTTGTAACCACTAACCTGCTCTCCACCATGCTACAGACACAACATCCTTTGGTAGGTAGTCTTTTGACATTGGCTTTTCTCACTCAGCATCATTCTCTGGTAACTTGTGCAAGTTGCTATGTGGATCAATAATTCTTTTGCAGTTGCTGAGTGGTATTTCTTGGCATGGAGCTAGCACAGAGTGTTCAACCGTTCCCCTGCTGAAGGGCACCTGGGTGGCTTCCAGTTTGGGGCTGTTATGAAAACTGCTAAGGCCATACGTGTGCATGTACCAAATGTTGAACTGCCATTTCGTCCGTGTGCTTGTTGAATCTCCCAATTCTACGTCATTGATTTTTAATGATTACTTCCAGTGCCAAAGTATCTTGTCTTTTCAGATTCAATGTATTTTCAGAATTTCTAATTGCTTTCTTCATATGTCCTCCTTTTCCTAGTTTATTTATGCCTGTTTTGGTTTATATTTAATTTCTTATGTGAATAGTATGCATTTATTTACTTTGTTAATGATTCTTTTCTTAAAAAACATTTTATTTATTTATTTATTTATTTATTTATTTATTTATTTATTTATTTATTTCAGAGAAAGCATGAGCAGGGGAGGGGCAGAGGGACAAGCAGAAGAGCCTGACTTGGGGCTTGATACCAGGACCCTTAGATCATGACCCGGGCCAAAGGCAGACACCTAAACAATGGAGTCACCCAGGGGCCCCTACCCTGTTAGTGATTCTAAGTAGACTAATTTTAAAGTCATTTTCACTTATTTCTATTATTTTATTTCACCATGAATAAATTCTTTTCCAAATATTGACTTTCTTATCTACCAATTTTCCATACACATTAGGGATTTGAGTCTGCAGGCTCATTTTGAGGAGCAATCTCTTACTTTAGTTTTTCATGTTTCTACCAGTCTGAGTCAGTCTTTCTCTCTCTCTCCAGATATTTTGTATTTATCTCCTGCCAAGCCTCCAGAACACTTAGGCACTCAGTCTAGGCTTAGGGAATGTTCCTCACATGATCTGTGGTGATGGACTAGTTTTCTTCCAGTCCCTCAAGGACTGGTGCTTTTGTAAAATTTAATAAAAATGAATTATAGAAGCATACTAGCACCTGCTAGTGTGTCTTGACCATATCAAATTGCTATAAAAGTTACAAATGCTTACTCCTAGCTTTTGTATTTATCTAGTCATGTACTAGTAACAAACAGTCCGCAGGCTCATACCACCTGGGGCACCACACCACACCTTGAGTTACAGCTCTTGGCTGAAGAACATCAGGGATTTTAAGATCCAGTCATGGACCAGGCTGCTGTCTTAGCCTGGGAGTTTGCAGGTGCTTCCATCTACCTTTGTAGATAATTAGCTTTTGGAAGCCACAGGCCCAGGAGAAGACACTGCATTTCTTTTTCAGCTTCCTTTTACAGGAGGGGACGTGCTAGCAGAGTCCCTAGTTTCAAGAAGTGAAGCTGATTTGGTTCTCAGCCTCCCAGAAGTGGAAATGAACACCTAGCAGACCTGTGCATGTAGCCCTATTCATGTCTCTGTGCTTCTGTTTTGGTTCTAGTCTATGGGCATGCAGACGCTGTTTGGTGCAATAGTTCGACATTTTCAGTTTTCTCGTTTCAATTGTACATACTGTAGCAGAAAATAAACAGCTGCCTTCTAATGTCCTCTGCCTTCCTGCTTAAAACAGAGCCCCAGTTAGTCATCTATCTGTTCTCTTGCTCAGGGTCTGGCTCTTCAAGGAAGTCTAGCTCCAGTTCCAGATACAAAAAGAGATGGTCATTGACTTAAATTGGTCATGTGACACATTCTAGCCAATAAGACAGGAAAAGAAACCTGGAGGTTTCTGGGAAAGTTTTCCTTTCTCAAAATGAGGCATAAAGAAGAAATCATCTTATTTTCTCTATAAGTCAACCTGAAGACAAAGCCAGTACACTAAAGAGTTCAGAACTGAAAAATGAAAGGTCTTTGGTGATGATACTGTCCAGTCACTGAATTAGCCAACCCAGAAGCCACCCTCCTTCATTACCTCCATGATGTGGTATGAAGAATTTGCTTATACTTTGAGCTGATTTGAGTTGGGGTTCTTCTGTGCCTTGCAGCTGAAGGTATCCTAACCCATGCACCTCTTATCGCTATTTGATTGCAATTGTTCTTATGTAACTTTGAGGATAATTCATGGTGATACAAGCATAGGAGATAACTCAAAATTTTTAAATATTCAAATACTTTAGGAGAATTGCCTAATGGATTGATAAGAATTTTCTAGTTAGTCTATTGAAATTGATTGGTGGGGCAGCCCGGGGGTGGCTCAGCAGTTTAGCGCTGCCTTCAGCCCAGGGTGTGATCCTGGAGACCTGGGATCGAGTCCCACATCGGGCTCCTTGCATGAAGCCTGCCTCTCCCTCTGCCCGTGTCTCTGCCTCTATGTCTCTCATGCATAAGTAAATAAAATCTTTAAAAAAAAAAAAAAAGAAAGAAAGAAAAAAAGAAAGAAATTGATTGGTGGATGGGAATTTTCTGAAGCGTCCTCCATTTTAGCCAACATTTATTTGGTGCCTATTAATTACCACACCCCACAACAGAAGCCATGGGGGTGATTAAAGAAGGTAAAGACGGGTGTTTTGCCCTTAAGGACCCCAACTAGACAGACAAGACTTATAATAACAATATGCAATAGAATGATCTGTCCACATGAGGAAGACATACAACAAATTATGTAGGGGGTCAGGAAAAAGAACAGAGTTACATAAACATTCTCAATGAATGTTTGTTTACATTGATTGCTTAGTTACCAAATTCCTTCTCAATTGATCAAGGCTAAATCCCACCCTTGCCCATACTCAAATGATATAAATGCTGAGCTAAGGTAAAACAGATTGTTGACTATTTTCTCTATATAATCAGATAAATTGAAGAATTATTTCCAACTCAAAGTCTCTAGTTAGCATGTCTTTGAATACAAGTGAAGCAGTTATCAAATTTGAAGAAATATTCCTTGGGGTGGTGTGTTCATTAAATGTGTAACTTTGTCAGAGCGCCACCACATTACGGATTTTTTTACAGCCAAGTGGTGAGAAAAGTACCTTTGGAATAGTTACTCACCAACAACATATAAAGTGAAAATTGCGCGTGTTCTCAAATCTTTACACATTTCTCTGACTGATCATTGGTTCCTTAGAATGTTGGAGATTTGTGTGAAGCATGCCTTCAGGCTACATATGTTAAAAGTTAACAGGAAAATGTGTACCAGAAATCGAATGTAAGATTGTCTTAGATTCTTAGATCCATTCTTCAATGTGCCTGTTTCTCCAGCTGAGTGAGTAGTGGTTTCTAGAAAGCTGAATATGGACCAGCAACCAAGTGTTTGTGTGGAGAAGAAATGCTGGCAAAGCTGACCCATTTTATGATTGTTTGTGAAGACAAATGTCTATATTTTCATTTTCCATGCTGCCTGCAGAGTAGCTTGATTTTTTTTTATCTTTTTTTTTTTTTTTAAGGAAACTGCTATTTTATTCTTTTAAACATATAATAGAATGGGATAAATGAGGGGATCCCTGGGTGGCTCAGTGGTTTAGTGCCTGCCTTTGGCCCAGGGCGCGATCCTGGAGTCCCAGGATCCAGTCCTGCGTCGGGCTCCCGGCATGGAGCCTGCTTCTCCCTCCTCCTGTGTCTCTGCCTCTCTCTCTCTCTGTCTATCATAAATAAATAAATAAATAAATAAATAAATAAATAAATAAATAAATCTTAAAAAAAAAACAAGAAAGGAATAAATAAATATATAGGAAAATACACAAGGGATGAAAGTCCACATAATATATGGGCAGAAATGTGTTTTAAGTATATCTTTATAATAAAGAGCTTTCCAAAGTTCAACCAATAGCCACTTGATTTTGAGTAGCCGGCACTACATCAGAAAACAGACAACGGGCAAAGCATCCTTCTGAAGCTGTGCAATGGAAGCCGAGCTGT
Organism: Canis lupus baileyi; assembly: GCF_048164855.1. NCBI lineage: Eukaryota > Metazoa > Chordata > Mammalia > Carnivora > Canidae > Canis > Canis lupus. The sequence goes on from NC_132842.1 coordinate 64,500,333, forward strand.
CAGCTACTTCTCTGATCAATTATCTTTGTCTGCTCAGCATACCCAGTGCGTACCTTCAGTGCCATCAACACAAATGCCAAGATTAGAAACAACTGGATGGAGAACAACTAAGGAAAATGGAGTCTGAAAAACCACAGAGGCCAAGATATAGAAAATAATGATTCTTTAAAGAATTGATAATCCAACAGGAGTGGTGATTGGTTTAGTCATGTCACAGTGTGGTTAATTTGAGAATATCCTGGTAAAATTAAAAGTGTGTTTACCCTATGTTCCAGGAATTGACTTCTCCATATTTATCCTAGAAAAATACATGTGGCCAGGGATTCCTGGGTGGCTCAGTCAGTTAAGTGTATGCCCAGGGTCCCGGGATCAAGCCCGGCATCAGGTTCCCTACTCAGGGACTCAGGCTCAGGGAATCTGCTCCTCCCTCTCCCTTTGCACCTCCCCCCCTCCACACACACACACACACACTGCCCATGCTCTCTCTCTCTCACTCTCTCAAATAAATAAATACAATATTAAAAAAAATAAAAGAAAAATTCATGTGGCCAAAAACAGGTACAGGGTGTTCATAAGAGACAAAAAAAAAAAAAAAAAAAAAAGAGGGCCATGAGTCAAGTATCCATCAACACAAAAATTGTTAAATAAACCATTACTCATACACAGCAGTTAAATATAATAAAGTGAATCTATATTTGTCAACATGGAATCTCCTTTAAGATACAAGAATGAATGGGAAAAGATAATTTCAGAGTAACATATACAGCTGAAATGTCTATATGTTAAGTCAATAGATCATAAAACAGTACTATTTCTTTTCCAGGAGTACATCATTTCCTTATATGAAAAATCACAGAAGGCCTGGAAGTTCACCTCCCTAACTGGTTAATGGTATCTATGTCTGTGGAAGTAAGAGGAGGCCAAGATTAAAGAGAAAGGGATTTAAAGGGGTGTTATACCTTTATTTGTAAGTTTTTGATTTTTTTATATCCTTTATTTTTATGTACATCATATACACATGACTTATAAAATCAAAATAGATAAACAAACGGAAAACAATGCAACTTTGTGTTCAAGTTTAAATCTATCCAATGTATAGGTCAGATTTGCTCAATATCCTTTGAGGTTCAGCTGCCTTGAGCTGATGGCATGATTCTGAGCCTGGAAGATTCTTAGAAAGAGAGAACAGTGGTAGAGTGAAAGCCTCTTCCCACTCTCCTCTTCATGCCTGTACTGGGGCAAAATCAAACATTCCATAGAAATTAGAGTGGGCCTGATGAGCTCTGCTTCTTTAGTACCTCTTGGCTTTGAGTTGCCTGTACGTTGTGTCACACAACATTTCACCACTCTTATCAAATCTCCTAGGTCAACAATGAATTTTTGAAGCGTCCATCAGTGTTCTCAGATGGAACAGGGATTATGCACAAGCTAGCTGGCAGAGAGTCAAGGAATGTCAGATGCACCAGAGGTCCATGGGCTGAACTAGGACTTTTCCAGTTCCACCACGGGAAATCTTGACAGTGGATGACAAATACACTAGCAGGAGACCCAAGGGATATGCTGATATGGGATCAGCAATAGTTTTTCAAAAGAGAGGTGTTCTCTTTCCCTTAGAGTTTCTGAAACTATTGGTGGCCATGTTGCTCCTACAAGGGAAGGGAGCCAAATACAGCAGAAAAATGAGACGTGGCAAAGAAAACAATTTTCACAGCACTGATCCTCTCTTCTGCATCTAATCATACCTTAAGGTAGAAATACCTATGGACTTTTTAACTATGTGAGCCAATAATTTCCCTGTTATACTGAATTCTTTATCCCCAAATATGTCTTTTCTAATACTTCCATCCTACTGAGGCCACCTCAGAGATCTCTGAGGGCTAATGACATAACGAGTGCAAGATGAAACCCACTCTGGCTTCGTCTTGATTTAGTGGTGGACACAGACCACAGTTTTGATGTCCAGGGACTGGAAGCATGAAGGACTTCTGTAAGGAAAAGGCAGTTGTCAGAAGTCAGAGGGACTGTTCAGAAGGGGATTTCTGCTCAAAGCTGGGGCATGTCATTCTCAGTGTAGCTGGCCAACTTAAGGTACACAGAAATCCAACCCAGATCCCGGAGAGCCAAAGTATATGACTCTCTCCAGTAGGTTTATATTTAATCCAAGGGAATTGAGCTCCACTGGCCACAATTTCCATTCATCTTCCCTGCTTCATAAAAGTCTTCTGTTCCCCTTTGGGAAAATGCACTCTAGTTTTGAAAAGGTGTTCACACACCATATGCTGTATGATGCCCACTGCTGGTCTGTAAAGGATCCTGGTTGGGAATGGAACAAGAATCTCCCTTTTAGAAATGAACTTAGGCTCAGTGGTTTCCTTAAGGTCCCCAAATAAAACCCTCCCATGGTCACCTTTGTCATTGAAGGCCATGGATACAATCATCCATGGTGTTCCTGGCTTTTCCTGGTTTGGTCCCAACTGCTTCTCCCCACCCCTTTAACCCAATTTTACCACAACTCTTCCTCCTGCATCAGCACCACCTGATTTATCATCTTGGTTCTTTGTACTCCTGATCTTTACCCAGCTAGCTTCTCCTCACCCTCCAGGTCTCAACTCAGACTTTTCTGCTCTCCACACTCTTCTTCCTCAGGAAAACCTCAGTGTTGCTATTAAGACCTTTCAGTTGACTGATTGGATGAGGTCCACTCTGATTGTCAAGAATAATCTCCTAATTAAAATCAACTGATTCTAGTTATGAGCCACAGCTACCAAATACCTTCATGGCAACACCTGGATTTTAATGGAATAACTGGGTACTAAAACCTAGCCAAACTGATGCATAAAACTGACCATCACATCTGGGGCCTACATAACGTTTTCCCATGCCACAGGAAAGGAGGTTCCATGACGAGAGAGGTCTTGTCTGTCCTCACCACTGTTGTATTCCTGATACTTGGTTGCATAAGTGAGCAAGTTGCAGGCAGATGTTTTCCTCCTGATAGTCCAGATAAACGCAGGTGACATTTCAGGGTGGCCACAAGGTGGCATCTGCAGGAGGGTCCCTGAGCAGATATCTACCGCTCCCTAACTCAAAAGAAGCCAAGGCTTGGTGCCAGAAGTCTCCAAGAAGTTCTTGGTAGGCCTGGCCAGCTACCATGTGGGCCCTCCCCTACCCTCAGGGAGTAAAGTTGTACCTCTGCCCTTCTGGCTTTGGACTCCTCAGACTCGCTCAAGAGGTTGTCCCAAGATAACATCAGAGTTTCTCAGAAAGCCTGCTTGGGTGGAGTCCTGGAAAGCTGGCTTTGAAGACATCAGGCTATTGGCCCAGGATCATGTGGGAGGGGAAGCATCTAGGGCTGCTCCTTAGAAGGAGCCGAGAATGGCTGCTCTTTCCAACTGAGAAATCTAATAAGCCCTTGAGTAATAATTGGTCCCTGTTGACAGAGGGCTCTTCTGCTTTCACAGTGGCAGTGGCAGCACCGAGCTGCTCTGGGGGACCCTCTCCCCAGTGGCAAGAAAAGAATATGCCCAGCTGAGGCAGGTATGAGCATCTTCATTATCACCATATATAATAATATAATAGTTGGTTTGTATTAGGGCATATGATTGTTCTTGACAAACTTGACATAAGTAAATGCTATACACTTGAATGTACATGACATGCATACACTAATTAAGTTCCACTTCTCTTTGGGATTCCTTGTAAGATTCTGCTGCTTAAAAATAAAGCCCGAGTACCACTCATTTTCTCCATCTCCTTAATTTTGAAGACATAATTTCAGACATGTAAGAAAAGAGGTTTGTCCAAGAATCACTGGTGTGAAATTGGGACAGTAACCAGGACACTGGCTGCACATCTCTCTCTGTACACTTGTTCTGGCCCAACCACCAATGCCCTCATATACGCCAACTAAATCTGAGGTAATGGAAGAGCTGGACAGCTTTATAACCACTATAATCATTTGATTTATATTTAATTTTTGTTTTCATGGCGAAACAAGGGGATTCTCACGGCACTTACAAATAGTAAATGCCCATTTTACAATCTCAGAACCTCCAGTTTAGCCAAAATGGTAAGTTAAGCCATCTTCTAAGGTCTTCAGAGAAGGGAGTTAGCCTGGCAACACAACTTAACATGTTTGGGGTCAACTAACAGGCTAAAGTGTATGTTATTAATATGGTTAACAAACATCAAAAGGAATGTTTTGAGATCCCCTGACACACCTCCAAGTAAACTGTCTGAACATCCCCAGCTAGAGGATCTCCAGAGATTCCTCTGCCTCTACATGGCTCTACGTCTGATCACATGTTTATTGAGCACATACTGTGTGCTAGTCCCCGGAGAGAAAAGTGACTATAACACAAGCAGTCCCTTTTATATGAAGCATTTTTTACAACTTTCACGTAAGCTGTTTTCATGTATTATTTTCTTTCCTCCCCCTAAACCAACTTGCAATGTTTGTGCTATTATTCCCTTGTTTTATAAATGGAGACACTGAGACTTGGAGAAGTTATAGATTTTTCCAAGGATGACAGCTAGTAAATGGCATGCAGGATTCAAACCCACAACTGTCCACTCTGGATTGTTTGTTCAGAAGCATTTGGCCACAGTTTTTAGAGTTTGCCAAAACCTTGGATCAGAGCAGAGCCAGTCCTGAGTACTTCCTTCCTCCAGGAGGAAGATGGCATGGTACCCAGCCCCCTGAGGAAGGTGGTGACTAGATGCCTGCAGGCCCTTGCTCCTCTGGTTTGCTCTGATCCTGCTTCTCTCCTACCAGCTCGGGGCCAGCCCCGCCCCTAGGCTGCTGGCATGGCTGCCAGGTTCCCTCCACAGGGAAGAAGAAAGCCTCCCATTAGCAGGGGCTGTGGCTTGGAGCATCCCTGGGATGAGAAGCATCTGTTGCTGCTCCCATTGTTCCAGCTGAGAGCACGCTAATTGTCCTCTCCAAAGTTGGACTGCAGTCTCTTGCCAGAGGGAAATTATGGACCCTTTTTCAGCAGGGGAGCGTCCTTTCCGCAGCTGTCAGCTGAATGGCCCCAGGAGGAACGAGGGGGTGGGGAGGGAGGTCTCTCTGCATCCTGATCCACACTGGGAAGGAAAGTGAGCACAGCCCTGCGAGGAAGCAGGGCACCCACTGGAGAAATACCAACCACAAAATCACAGGCAACTACTCTTCTTGACCCTTCCCCTTGACTCTGTGGCATACCTGATGGCTACTGATACTGTAGGATAATTCAGGGGCTCAAGTGGAGGCAGCCTGATGGAGTGAAAAGTGTAGAACAGGCTTGGGAATCCAACTAAGGTGAGTTCAAATCCCAGCTTTGCCGCTCATTAACTTTGCCCTTGAGCAAATGACTCCTATTCATCGACCTTCCATGGAACTGGGAGGATGACCTAAGCCAATAAATATCAAATACCCGGCAGGTGCTCAATAAATGTGTTTTGTTATTATTATTGCTGCTACTATTTTTGTCATTAAATATACCTCTAAGGAGTTGATCACATGTGTCAAGACAGCCCACATACAGAAGGTCCCCCAAGTAAGGAGGTAAGAGGAGTGGACAGGGACAGAATAGTACCATCAGTCATGTATATTCAAAAACAATATTTTAAGTTGCCTACAATCGTTCCAGGGACTGTTGGCTACTGAGAGCACCTAGCTGTCAACGAAAAGATCTCATTCTCTTAGGAAGTTCCAAAAGATTGGGTGTCCTGAACTGGGGCTAGACGAGTAGCCCATGTTCTCAGATGTTGCTAAGTTCTACACATTAACTGATATCTGATCCCACAATTGCAGACCATCCCAGGAGGCCCTGAGAGTTCCTCTGTGCTACTTCACAGTGGGTCAGAGGAGAAATGAGGCTCATGCGAAAGCCATTGACATTCAACAAATATTTCTTAAGCTCCTACATTGTGCTAGAAGCCATATTGGTGCCGGTAACGGAGGAGAGAGCAAAACAGAATAACGTCATTCCACATGCCACAGAGCTTATAGTCTGGTAGAGAAAACAGATATCAATAAAATATTCCCACAAATGTATCATGTCAACCTGTGGCATGCTGTGAAGGTAAAGTACAGGCTGTGAATCCAAGTGCAACCAGAAGTCTCAATCAAGTCTGGACATGAGGGGAGGTAAGGCTGGCCCAAGGAAGGACACTCGGTGAGAGGTCCAGGATGAGTCAATAAAATGACACTGAATTGCATTCCAGAATAAAGAGGGCCCCAAGCAGAAAGAAGGTATGAGTGTAGGCCTGGAGAGATCAAGGAGGAAGCCATGCTTCTTCAGAGGATCCCAAAGTAGGCCAATGTCATCAGAACTCAGAAACCGGAGGGGGTGGGGGAGTGAATAATAGAATGGAGAATAAATAACAGAAGGATATCTCAGCTCTGGTCATCTAGAAAATGGTCTCTGGCAAGAATGAAGATCTAACCTCGCACTGAGATTGTACAAGCCCATGATGGTGAGGGGGAGATACGGGGGAGAGGTGGGGCAATGCAGACTTTGCTTTAGCACATGAGTTACACTTTGTCATAGACCACAAAGTGACATAGCAGGCAGCCCCCTCCCCGCTGGCTACAAGGAGGGACTGCACACTGGGACAGGCCACAGGACAGAGAAAAGGGATTTACCTGCCCAGCCCTCTCTCCCATTTACTGGTGGTGGAAACGATCACTTGCAGGTCACATCATCTCCTTCATGGGCACTCAGAGAGCCAGATTCCCCTCACCAGGATGCAGTATTTTGTGCCAGTCTGAAAGAGGAGGAAGGACCCAGTACACTGGGGCACAGAGGGAGCAGAGAGGAGGCCGTGGCCAGAATCTGAGGAGGCTCTTTGAGCTCTGTCTAGACTCAGGCAGAGAATGGTGTCTAGGGATGAGAGGAGAGGACCATTTACCCTTACTGGTTGCCGTAGCTGCTGGTATTCACTCATATCTGATTCTCGTTTCTTCCAGATAGATAACTACATTCCCCAAATCCTACCTTCATCAGTTATATCCCGGTGAGAGCATGTGACAGACCGTGGCCAATGGACTCCAGAGACAAATGATGCATGCATATGCATCACTTCAGGGTCTGGCTGGTAAACCCCCTGGAGACACCCCCCACCCACACCTGCAGCTATGGGACTAGAAGCCAGGTTTCCCAAGGCCATAGAAGATGGCTTGGAGGAATCAGGAGTGTGTGAATGCCCGGAACCTCAAGTCACTCCCTAGGAGATGGTCATTCTGGAGAGCTGCCCCACCAAAAACACTCCGCTGGCTTTTAGTTAGTGAGAAAGAAACTTAAATTAACTTAAGGCACTGAGACTAGGGGTTGTTTATTATAGGAAGTAACATCACTCTACCCTAACCAATACCTGAGCCCATGATGTTCTACAGGTACTATGCTAGGTTATCCCAGATAAATCTCATAACAACACCAAAAGAAGGAAGGTTTATCCTCATTTAGCCAATGAATAAGACAAGATTCAGAGAGGTTGTCACTTGCCCAAGATCACACAACAGGTTAAAGGAGAGTTTAGATATAAACCTAGTCCTGCCATACTCTTTCCACTAAGTATTTCTGCCTCCTCTTCTAGAGTGGGGATTGATATGGGAAGAGAGCATAGAGAAAGGCACACATCCTACAAGAGGCTTATCCTGGCCTTGACTGGGCTGCCCTATCCATGCAGGAGGGGTCCAGATGCTGGTTGACCATAATTCTTACTCCTGGAAAAACTGGAGTCAACTATCAGGGACAGAGACTCCAGAATAATCAGCAGGAACGACTCAGTCCCCCAGGGACTCCTCCCATGTGCTTCGTGGACAGAGTGGTGGAGAGACTGGGAGGGGCCTTGGAAGTAGCAACAAAAGGGGTTAAGAAAAAAAATAATAAAAGAAAAAAAAAAAAACATTTAACCACAGTCAATGAAATTAGATAAAATTATCTGCTAGTCTTTATGTAAAGACCTAATGCTGCCCTCTACCATAAAGGCTCTATACAGCTTGTAAGATACAGTAAAATTAATTTTATATTGGGCTGCCAGGTGCTGTTAGAATAGCATGTTTATATAAGCAGCCCCAGAGCTTCAAACATTGAGTTGTAAAGGCCAAGTCTCAGTGAGTGGCTTAGCAAAGAGAAACTCAAATCCCTGCATTCCCCCTGGGGCAAAGTCTAGGCAATCTTTATGACTGTACACCCTGTTGGGTGTTTTTCCTCAAATAGTTCCTCCTGACAGCACCTGGCAGAGCCCTGAATGAGAATGGTGTGACCTGTCTCTGGGGTTTGCTTCACAGCAAGTTGGAAGTGAATTGGAAATGACTGTATTTGAAAACTTGGTAAAGAGAATACCTATATATAAAGACACAGATTAGACTTTCTCCAGCTTCAAATAAAAGAAGCCAGGATCATTGTAGGGAAGATGAAAATAAGCTGAGGCAGGCGTGATTGGAAAATCTCGAGACAGTGTTTGAAGCAGTGGCTCCCAGTCCAACAAAGGTGGTATACAGTTGTTGAGAGAGGAAGCCATGTCCCTTCACCTGCTTCCTTTGTGTAGATGGGCTCATGGAATATCACCAGTGGAATAAGAGCAGAAGGCATGAGTGGCTCTTTCAGACCTGTACCATCTCCCTTTCTCCTTCTGCTGGATTTTTGCAGAAAACCACAATCACCTGGAAATCACACATTGAATGACAGAGCCACAATGTGGAAGGAGCCTGGGTCTTTCCATTACTGCTTGGAGGTGAGGTAATAGCCAGTTAGGAAGATCTATTTTGGACATGATGTGGGTAGGAAATAAACTTTTATTATGTTTAAGTCATTCTATTTGGTTTTTGTTTTGTTTTGTTTTGTTTTGTTTTTAGAGCAGCTAGGATTATCCTGAACAGTGACATTCAGCCCTAAGACTGGGGAATAGTATCTTTTTTTTTTTTTTTACATTCATTAATATGCAACAAATATATTGTTGCTTTCCCTATTATGCCCATTGGAAATACTGTTAATTGATTATAGCATTTCTATCAGTCTTTATGTGATCTTGGAATCCTTAAAATTGAGATTACAGGGGATCCCTGGGTGGCTCAGCAGTTTAGCGCCTGCCTTCGGCCCATGGTGTGATCCTGGAGTCCCGGGATCGAGTCCCACATCAGGGTCCCTGCATGGAGCCTGCTTCTCCCTCTGCCTGTGTCTCTGCTTCTCTCTCTCTCTCTCTCTCTCTCTGTGTGTGTGTATGTGTGTGTCTCATGAGTAAATAAATAAATTCTTTAAAAAATTGAGATTACAGATGACTAAAGTGGGCACTCAAAATACTACCTGTTTGCTAAACCAGCATGACTATAAGCTTCTCAAGATAATGATTGAAATGCCCATCACTTAGCTTAGCATTTTGCTAACACGTACAGAGAAGCAGCTCAAAAATGTTAGTTGAATGAATGATAGGTGTTCTACCAAGAAGATCTTATTCTAATACATTTACAAGCTTTCTTAGGCTAGAGAACTACCAAAAAACAAAATTCTCAGGATAATTCAACTCAGGAACTCAGGTTTAAGGCTCCTGATAGACTTGGAGTAGCCATGCCATGCTGGTAGGTCTATATTCACTGATAATCTCCCAATCTTCATTTCATCCTACCTACACAGAAAAAGAAATCCAGAATGTCCAGATATGCTTGAAGATCCAGTGTTGGGAAAGGAGAGGTAGAAAAGTCCCAGTATTGTGTAGATGATGTCTTGAATACCATGACTAGATGGATTGTTTACCTGGAGAGTCCTCCAAGAATATATGTTCTCAGTGGTGATGATGGCCATCCCCTTTCTTTGTGTGACACCAATTCCAGCAGCAGGAACCCTCCACTTATAATTTTATGTGATCATTGAATCTATTTAAATAAAGAAAGCAGAGAGGAATTTACCCATTCAACAGATGAATAGAGAATCCTAGATGGAATATGACTTAACAATATCACAAAATATTAAAGAACAAGCTCAAGTCAAGAACCCAGGACTCAAAATTTCATCTTTCCATCCATTCATTGATTCAGCTAATGTTCATTAAGCACTAATTTGCTGAGCACTGTCCACATCCAGGTATTGCTTAACACATCCTCATGCTATGCTTCCATAGTACAGACACATATATCTCTCTCCTGCTTAGTGTGTTGTAAAGCATGCCCCTTCCCCCTTCCCTCCCATCCTCTTCCAACCTGTGATGGACAAAATTATGGGAGGAGTGTCATATGGCAAGAAAGCATTGAACCTCACTTATGCACAGTCTGGAATTTGGCTGAAAGTACCTAAGTTCAAGAATTGGACAATGTTTAATGGCTCCCCAAGGACCTAGAAGCATTCTCTCAGTGCCTCAGCCTGGGCTTCAGATTTACAAATTGAGAAAGGCAGCTTTCGGTTCAGAGCCTGGATCCATAAACACCACAATCCAGCTTTACTGGCTTTAAGCCATCACAGCATCTGGGATAAACATGGGACAATCCCACACAGACGCAGCCTGCTTGGTCACTACCACAGACATTGGGACACTCAGATTGAGAAGCTAGCTTCCATCCAAGGGTGCTTCCATCAAAGCAAGAAATAAAATGTGAAAGACTCTTCCAGAGGCCTTCAGTGGGAGCCAAGGATGACCACTGGTGGTCCAATCCTTCTACTCGTGCTAGTAGACCCAAATAAATATCAATTCCTTGACGTATCCCCAGAGGGAAGTAGGAATTCTCCTGGAAAGAACACGGTAGCATCATGAGGTGAAAATTATCAAAGGCGAATAAAATTTTTGAGATCCTGAAGCACATAACAATCTTAAAAAGAATATTAAGAAGTCCTTGGAAAACTTGCTTTTACAGTTCTCCAAGACTGCTCATCTAACCATGCTTTTCCCTCCCTGCAAGGTGTTCTCCACTCTATTCTTGATAAACTCTCAATGCCATTTGCATTTCAGGGTCCCTAGCATTGCATAAACATCCTGAAATGGATCTTCCCCTTTTATCTCTTTAAGCAAGTCTTTAATCAAATTCAAGTTTGGCACATAACCACTTCTTTCCTCCCAGCTTTCTTTTTTACATATGTACTTTAAAGATTTTTATTTATTTGAGAGAGAAACAGAATGAGCGAGTGGGGGGAGTGAGGAGCAGAAGGAGAGAGAAAATCTCAAATAGATAGAGTGTGGATCCCAAAATGGGGCTCCATCTCACTACCCTGAGATCACAACCTGGGCCAAAACCAGGAGTCAGATGCTTAACCCACTGAGCCACCCAGGTGCCCTTCCCCCCAACTTTCTAAGGCCCAGAAGGAGGGGCCCACACCACACTATTCATCCTGTCCCCAATGTTTCTTGTTATTTTATGTGAGTTTTCCCATCTCTCCTCTGAAATGATACGCCTTGTGCCAAAGAGGCAGTGTATCTGAGACTCTTTAGTCCATAAACTAAGCACTCAATTTTTAAAAAAATTAAATGCTGTTGTTGCTGTGATTAATTTTCAGGCAATGGAGGAGGCCTTTAGCTTCACATAATAGATGCTCTATTCTGAAGAGATTATCCAAATTTTGGATCTAAATGGATTTGCCATCTGCTGTGTACAGTTTTAAGTAGATAGATCCCCCATACAGGGAAGACTCTGGGCCATGGGACAATCTGTATAACCTTCCAAGGGACCTTGCATCTAGATCTGGTAACAGAAATGTTAGAAAAAATGGCACCTTTTTTTTTGAGAGAAAGCACAAGCAGGGGAAGGGGCAGAGGGAGAGGGAGGAGAAGCAGCCTCCCTGCTGAGCAGGGACCCCCACCGGGGGGCTTGATCCCAGGGTCCCAGGATCATGACCTGAGTCAAAGGCAGACGCTTAACCGATTGAGCCACCCAGGTGCCCCAGAAATGGTGACATCTTTGAAGATAAAGTAACCTAAGAGAAAGTGAAGGAACTCCTACTTTCTCAGTAATTTGTGGAGGTCTTGGAGGAGAGACTACATGCCCATGGGTCCCAAATCCAGAGGCCAGGCTCCATAAATGAACACACAGAGTTGTTGAGGAGGAAGCATCGATTGTGACAGTGGTGGCACATGTGCCTGCTGTCCCCACCAACTGGTGAAAGGCCCGAATCAATTGCCCCAGCTCTTTCACCACCACCCCCAACCCCAAGCTGGCTGAGGGCCAGGCCGACCTCCAACATTAAAACCGGCAAATGAGATCTGAGCCTTGATACACCCCCCCCCACCTTTTTTCCTCCCTCAAAGAGGATTTTGGTGCCAGCACCATATGTTGAAAAGGCCCAAGCGCAATCCTATTACCATTGCAGGAGGCATTAAATAATTACATTAATTTACCTAAATATGGAAAAAAATCTTTACAAATCAGGGACACTTGGCAGATTTTCCGGCTGCACATTTTTCCCTTGGCACAGTGCACTGTCCTGTCGGGTTCCTATTGCTACTTGGAGTGTTTCCTTTAATTGCGGGGCACATGGCTTCCCTTGTTCTGTTTAATTTTCTCGAAGCTGGTTCCATATTTTGGCTACAAACATTATAGGAAAAAAATGCCCACAAAAGTATGGATTGTGCTGGAGTGTACCCTAAGGGGGAATGCATAAAAATAGTAATTTCTTGTATATGAAACCTTTCCATGGCGGCCTTTCCGTAGATTGCTTTATGAAAAACAAGTTAAAGGGGTGGAAAGCAGGGGGTGGGGTGGGGGGCCGGGGAAGGAGAGCAAAAGAAAGGAGTAAAACTGGGAATGAGAAAGGGGTTGTGCAGTGGTGTTGGAGGTGGGCCTTCTGCATTCCTTGTGTAGGGGAACTGCCCTGGACTCTTCTTTGCTGGACGCTGCATAGAAATACCTCTTCCTTGGTCCATATTTTCACTGTCAGTGTTCACTGTGTCTGAATCCTGCACCTCCATAAATCACTGTGAAATTTGAAGGCTGGAGTGAGGATGACGTCTACACAGCCTGCCCTCCTTGATGCAGCATGACCTCACAGAAAGGCCTAAGGGATTGTCACCCACACAAGCCAACTGCAGATGCCAAGGAAAGTGAGCTCCCTGGCCCTTACAAGTGCCTCCGACCCGGAGACTCCCTGGGATTCCCTTCCTTGGGACCAAGTTTTCCAGAAAATGCAAAAAGGCTCTGTGAAGGGGCAGATTCTTGTCTTGTGTTTCCAGTCCATCGCCTGCATATGTATATGCATCACAGAACTTGTATACTGCAGTAAAGTCTAATTGCTGGAAAGTTTGCTAAGGGCTTCCTCATGTGGAAGAGTGCCATGGCCCAGCCTGTGATAGCTCTTTCTAGACCACAGGGAAAAGAGCTGCGACCAAGATGGCCCCTCTGAGAGAGGGAGCCCATGGGCATTGGAGGTAGATGGCAACCATCAAATCCTTTCTCAGGACCCCTGAAATTGAACCTTCTCAGCTGTCTACTGACCTTGGGCCACTGTGTCTGAGGCCTTGAGGAAAATCGGGCCTCAGATGGGCCAAAGTAGCTGTAGAAACCTCAGTACTCTCGTAAGGTGACATGTACCTTTTTAAAAGGTGATTACGGGGCACCTGGGTGGCTCAGTGGTTGAGCATCTGCCTTCAACTCAGGGTGTGATCCTGGGGTCCTGGGATTAGTCCTGCATCAGGCTTCCTGCATGGAGCCTGCTTCTCCCTCTGCCTTGTCTCTCTCTCTCTCTCTCTCTTTCTCTCTCTCTCTGTGTGTGTGTGTCTCTCATGAATAAATAAATGAAATCTTTTTTTTTTAAAAAAAAGGTGATTACATATGGTTAAGACTCTAGTAAAAAGACATTTGAGGAGGCAAGGAAGGGTGATTTTTTTTTTTTTAAAGTTCCTACTTCCTCATCCAAAAGTAGGTGGTTCTGGCCCCACCTCACAGAACATTTACTGTTCTAAAGTCTGGATCTGGCAGGGCCTTGGACGAGGGACATCACAAAAGAGGTCATCTGGGTCTCTTCACCGCTGTTCCTGTGCACCTCTAGCCCATCGCACCGGTGATCTCTCTCTCTCTCTCTCTCTCTCTCTCTCCTGTGGTGAATTCCAGCAATAGCTCAGCATTAGCCTGGTGCCACTTCCTCCACAGTCTGTCAATGCTCACCTCGCAGCCTGGATGCTCCTTAGAAAGGCACCACCTTGGGAAACACCCCAAACCTGTTACCTCAGATTCCACAGAGTCCGCACGTGGACAACACCCTCAAGTGGCTTCCATTCACATCGAGTCCTCAGGGGCTGTAACGATGACACATCACGTACCTTTTAGCTCTACCCTCTGAGGTGTGGGAGAAGGTATGCTCAAGTAGGACAGTGAGCTGAAGGACAGGAAATCAAGATGGTGAAGCAGAGGGCTAGCAGCTCATAAAGCTGCATCCCCCCAACCCCCACCGCAGACCTGACTGGGCTTGAGGAGGAAGTCACCTGCATCCCAGAAGAGCCCTCTGTCAGGAGCTAGGGTATTTCCAAAGGCCGTGGGTTTCAGTAACCTGGGGATATAAAGACACAACCCCTTCCCTCTCTCTGCTTCCTTCCCTCTCTCTCCTTCCTCTTCTCTCTGCTCTCTGGGATGGACTAAATTGTGTGTCGCCCTCTCCCCAAAAGATATATTGAAGTCCTCACCCCCGGTACCTCATAAAATATGATTTTATTTGGAAACGGGATCATGGCAGATGTAATTAGTTAAGCTAAAGTCATACTGGAGCAGGGTGGAGCCCTTAATCCATTATGACTGGTGTCCTTATAAAAACAGACACCAAGGCAGACAGGAAGAGAAGATGGCCACGTGATGACAGAGGCAGAGATGGAAGTGATATATTTTCAAGCCAAGGATTGTTGGCAAACACCAGAGGGTGGGAGGGGCAAATAAGGATTCTCCTCTACAGGTTTCAAAGGGAAACTTGAATTTTGATTTTGGGCTTCCAGCCTTCAGAACTGAGAGATGATAAATTTCTCTTATTTTAAGCCACTCAGTTTGTGGTGCTGAATCAAGGCAGCCCCTAGGAAAACTAATGTAGTCTCCCATTTGTCAAACCCAGTGAAAGCAAGAGGATAAGGAAACCTGGCTAAAGCAGTTACTATAAGAGGGTGGGGAAAAGTGGAGAATGATCTGGAGAAACAGAGTATGCAAAAGACAGGAACTATCAGTCTACATTGATAGTAAAGTATTAGGTTAAAAGAAAAAAAAACAGAAAGAAAATCTTTTGCAAGAGACATGTGGCTACTGGTGGTTCCCTTCTCTGGCTGCGTGAAAGAAACCTGTCTGTATATGTGAGCATGAGGCCAGCGCACAGAGGGACAGAGTATTGAGAATGAGATTCCCAAGTGACAAACATGATGATGTAATTTAAGCCCTTGATCCAGCAATACCTGAAGCCTCTCTCTTCTTTCACTTGAGATACTGTCTCCAAAGACCTAACTGCCAGAGAATAGTAATATATTTTACTTCATTCCATGGCTCTGATAAATGTAGGCATGCATATCGAGCCCTGGTTAATCTTGATATCTTTCCTAAGGGAAAGAAGGTGACACCTTCGAGACAGAAAATCTATTAGGAACCAACACATATGAAAGGAAGCTTTTCATAAACCAAATATCTAATTTCTTACAAATCTTTTTAGTGAAAAATCAGAAACAACCTAGATGCCCAAGAAAAGGCGATTAGTCAATTAAGTTTTCTACGTTCATTCAATAAAGTTCTATTCAGGCAGAAAATTATGACATGAAATGTTAGTTTTTTAAATGCCATCTACAGAACCCCAGGGTTTCCCTGGAACCCATCATGGACGGAAGAGTGTGAGTGAGCACACCAGACTACTAATATCATAATCCTGATTTAATCGGAGCATTTTACTTTCATATGTTTTTATCTATCTAGATTCCAAATAGGATTTTCATTGAATGAAGAGTTCGAGGCAAGATTCATAAGTATGTCTATTGGGTTGAGAATACTCATTGTTGACCTTTTATCCACAAGGGTAGCATGAAAGAGTAACAAAGCAGAGGAGTCTGGGTTGGATGACAAGCACATCTGAGACTATTGTGGCAAACTTGGAGCTCATGTAAAACTGATCCATTGGATTAAGGGGCCAAGTGCACAGAGTAAATACCCTGACTGGGAGCAAGAAGAGCTGGGTTCTTGGACCTACTGTGTCACCAACAAGTGATGTGCCTGGGTAGACCCAAGACTCTGGGCTAGAATTTCCTTCTCTTCAAAGGGCAGGGGCTCTACCTTGATAGTCTCTTGAGATCGTCATGGACATATCAGCGTTCTTTCCTACTACAAAAAAACCTTATGTGACATCCAGAAGAAATTTCCCCAAATACCCATACTCATCCAGTCTGCATATCCATTCCTAACTTTGGCTTTTCTTATGTATTTGTAGCTCCTTCCTAAGATATGAATTGAATATGTGGGTAGAAATAGACTGTGATACGTATAATATTTTATTTAATCATCTCAACAACCCTGTGAACGAGGTTTCATCATTCCATATTCATTTCATAGAGGAGGAAGTTGAAACTCAGAGAGGGAAAGCAATTTGTCTAAGGTCATGCAGACAGTACACATTCAGAAGCAGGATTTAGAGTCCTAAGGAGCTTTTGGTTTTAGTGACTAGGTATCACAGAGCCAAAGGCCAACAAAGACATCTTATCAGACTTCAAATTTAACAGATTTGAAGATTTAAATAGCTACAGATAGAGATAATATGGAATAATGTATATATACTTATATGTATTTTATATATTTATGAAGCATAAATGTACATATATTTAAATTTTAAAAACATATTTAAAATAAGTGTACATTTATATGTTTCATAAACATATATTTTCATATATTTATAGAAAGATTTATCTATCTATATATCTCATAAATTTCTGTATCTCCATAGATGTCTATAGATATATGTCTATATATCCGTATCATCTATATATGTAAAGAGATTTATCTATCTAGAAAGAGATTTACCTATCTAGACAGCAATCTTTATCTAGAGGGATTATGTATCTATCTATCTATCTATCTATCTATCTATCTATCTATCATCTATCTACTGAGAGTAGTCAGTTGTTCTCCATTTTTACAAAATGGTAGAGCTAGAAAAGGTGGTTAATGATAGAGTCAAGCTTGTTCATTCCATATGGAACCGAAGCTCGGAGAGGGGATGATGTAACCCAAAGTCATACTGTTGGTTGACATCCCATCCAATCCCCACATGAAACTCTGATCTCTTAAATAAAAAAATCTTAACATTTCAATTGTCTACCTCACGCTATAACCCAACATGCACTTGCTATGCTTTGTGAGGTCTTAAAAAGGGTGAAATAACCCCCCCCCCAAATGAACTTCTGCTCACCTAATGAACTCATCGGATTTACCAGATGTACAAAAGTGAAACAAATCTGATGCACAATCAGTTAATCTTCCATCTTTCTTGGCGGGAGCTTCTGAAACAGCGGGAGGACAGTCCCCCAGCCTGCAGTGGTGTTACGGATCACAACGGAAGCATATTGTCATCAGATTAATTTTCCAACGCTCCTACCCCAACCACAAAATCCTGAGAGAACGAGTGTCAAATACACTTAATAATTGCATAATTATGACATCTGTTACTCTCCAGCACCTCTTAGTGGAAAATTAACTGAAGAAATAGCAGGTTCAAAGATGTGTTAACACTCTGATAGCAGATTTAATTGAAATATGACGGGGGAGGATAATGGAGATTAAATTAAGCTCTCAGATAATCATCTGACACAAAGATAATTGAGCCAGCCTCTGCCACGTTGATGAACGCTTCAGAGATGCTGTGCAGGGTGGCATTTCGAGTATCTTATCCTTCAGGCAAAATGGAATTCTTTTCCCTCCCCCCCGCCTTCCTCTCTCTCTCTTGTCATTCAACATTTGTATCCTCCAAATCGATAATGTGAACAGCAGCATAATTGGAAATAAAAGATGATCTGAAATCCACAGGAAATTAGGTTGAGGTGTGTGGAGGAAATACAGTTGCATCCTGGACACAGAGTGAGTTTTTATGAGTCCACTGTGAGAGGGGTGTGCCCCCGCCCGGCTGTCTCCCCAGGAGGGTTTTGCAATGCCTCTGTCCTCAGTGGAGAGGACATCCCATGGATGGATGAGACATCCATGTGCTTTTTCTCCTTGCCCAGGGAACATTTTCCATGCTTTGTAGGGCAAGCTCAGAATGTCAGGGGTGATGAGGGACTGCCCCCCATGCTGGAGGGTGTGGGGTAAGCCTAAAGGGTAGCTAGCTCAGGAGTGGCTAGTGGTGAACTCCCTGCAGTGGGGTCTGGGAGGCTGGGGTAAGCTGCTGAAAGCAGAAAGTGGAAAACAGAATTCCAGCTGCTGTCATTGAAAGAGCCAGCTTCTAACAGCCCTAGAGGGTAGGTCTTCCCTATGTCTCCTTCCTCCAACTCAGGCAATATCTTCTCTAGAAGGACTGTGAGTGTTAAGCCACTAATTGAAAATGAAATGGCCCCTGACTCTACCAGTGCCCCAATTACTCTGAGTTTCAGGATTCGGGTTTCATACCCATGTGATTTATCTGCTTTATGAATGTGGGTCCAAGATAGTATGGCCACATCCTCTTTCAGAGCCCATTTAAGTACCTCCATCTCATGTCCCTCCTATTCTCTTCTCCAGCATCATCTCACCCATGAACACCTCAAAAATGTCCTAGTTCTGGCCCATCCCAATGCAGTGACATAACTCAGAGGCACCCCCTTGAGGCTGGAGGATGCCATTGACACCAGCCAACTCGGAAGTTGACTGCCTAGCAGAAAACCACCAGGGCAAAATGGGGCCCTAAACCTAACATCTAGGATGGGGTGTCTTCCCTTTACTGGTGCAGCCAAGGCTGAAGCACATGATGCCGGCCAGGACTGGAATGAAAGGGTCTGGATAGAGCGTCTCCCTCCAAGTGCTCCCAAATCCTGGTTCAGATCCTGACCTTGGCAGGGAGTCAAGTTAATGGATAGTGGAGCCTGACAACCAAGGCATTTCCTTCAAAGTTGGTGGGAATATCCCTCTCCAAGTAAGCATCGTCACCCACACAGTGCCCCAGACAGTTGGGCAAGGGTCCGGAGTCCAGAGCCTCATAGTGGCAAAGCTCCCCTTTCACCATCTAGCCTTCTCTTTCATATCTTGCTGGGTTTAATTTTATGAGGCTTATTGCTCCCCCTAATTATTATCTCGAGGCAGGACCTACAGATAATCTCGAGGCAGGACCTTCAGTAATCCTGAAAGATTACTATAATGTTTAAAGCTGGGGAGATCCATAGGGTTCTCTGTTCTCATCTCCTCCCTGCCAGAAGACTTCCCTAAGTAAATGTTCCCAACTGCTGGATTTCAGCAGTAAATTTCATCTCATGCAACCCCCTCCCCCCCTCGGCTAATCTATGACGGAAGTTGGAAAAAAAAAGTTTGGAGGATGGCTTTGTCCCATCTGTTCTATAATTTCTGCCCTAAATTGTTAATTTATTGAAGCATCAAAGAGCAAGGCATCTCATGAGAAGGCAACTGAAGGGATTGTTTTAATCACCCTCCTGCAGCCAGGTAATATGGCACCAGAAATTCCTTCCTAAGAGAAGATTCTTGACCCTCCTCTGACCTCCCTTTTTATCTGCAATATGGGTGTGTAGGGCCCATAAATCAATGGACCCACCTCCCTCTGCCCGGTCTGATGCTGTCACTGACACTGACTTGTAACAAAGAGGAGACTCTGCCTGGGGAAAATAGTAGAAAACCTTAATGGGTTCACAATGGTGACATGTTTTGTCTCTTCCACCCCTCTTAAGAATTTCTACAGTTCCTCTGAAAAGTTGATTGGTTTTTAAATTATGTATCATTTTGCCTTCTTGGGCAAATCGTACAATCAATGATCTGTTTTGCTGAGTATATAAATCCCTTTTACATATTTCAAAATAATATCTAATTAAAACGTCAAGGTTATAGCTCATGTGGCTGGAGTGGACAAGGCTCCACCTCCTCCTTCAGCCTCTCAAAGTAACATTTAAAATATGTCCTATAATTAGGAGTAATTATAAATTCCAATTAAAAAGAAACCCACACAATTCTGAAGATATTTTTCTTTGATGTTCCTGGTTTTAATTTATGTGCTTGTTGCACCAAATTGTCCCAGCTTCCTCAGATATGTTTCCAGACAAAAAAGGCTCCCCAAATTGCAGGAAGAAAAGTATACCAAGTCAAAGAAAAGTAGTAAAGTTCATTAAAAAGGGTTATTGCATCTATAACTTCTAGACTTGGTGTTCATTGATTAGAGATTAAGCATCATCCTTTGTACTACTCAGATTGGGATTTTTAATTAGGATGTCATTATTACACAGATATACTGAATGCCAAATTGATTTTTGAGACCTTTTGAAATAATAGCATTGCTTCTGCAAAATGAAAATCATAATAGATTATTGACTTCCTCAGGAGTTCTGATCCAAGGGCACCTCCCCAATGTCACCATTTTCAATATTTTTAGTTTCATGCAAAGAGACACTCATAATGAGGCCTATATTAAAAGTTTGCGCATATTGACTGTGTGTTATTAATGCCGATGGCATCACATTGATTACCCTTGAATTATAACAGCAGCAACATTGCTTGTTGCTGAATTGTTTACATAACATCTAGCCTTTGTCTGTTGTTTGCGTTTAATTTAAAAAGTGTTTATATACACAATAAGTAGCATCCTTGATTCACAGGATCAGAGGTTCACCAACTTTCTCAATTCTTACTACCCTTCATGTCTCACTAATTTTTTCAGGGTGCTCCTGTTTAAAAGAAATGTCTAAGAGTTCCATTTATTCAATAGTCAGTTCCAAACAACTTCATAAGTACTGAGGTCCTCACAACTTCATAGGCATGTAAAAAATACATAAAAACTGAAAGAAAAAATAAGTTTCTTTTATCCTCGAATACCCACAATTACTTACTAATGGGATGTCTGTGCCTGTTAGTCCTGGAATGGGCCTGGACCCTCTTTTTCTGTTCCACATCGATCTTGCTTTTCAACACAGCAACTGCTGAAAGCTCCAATTCACAGATAGGAAGTCATCCAAAGAAATGTAGTGCGATCCTAATGTTGAAACTATGAACTACTTCCAGCTACTAGTTCATGCGGTGTCCTACAAATGTGACTATCTTTTCCTCTAAAATGTAAAATATTGGACAGTGTGCCTTCGTGCATTCACTGTGGCACCTGAGTGCCCCACCACACTGTTTGGGAACCATAACACTAGACCTGACATTTCTGGATGTTATGGGATCTACATTGCCCATCTTTATATCTTCAGTGCCTAGCACAGTAACTCAACAGACTCTATTTTAGGAACAGTGCTTTGGTTAACACTTTTTCTTGTTTAGATCATTTTAATTCAAAGTAAGACAATTTGGTAAAATATACGCAGTACACATATTCAGTCACTGTCAACACATGACAATATATTTTCTCACCCATATTCAGGGGGTTTCTATAGTGGAAATTGGTGAAAAGTCATCTCTATTTGAGATATTTCATAGATACTTCTTTGTGAAGAAAGGACACATCTCTGAGGCTCCCAGATTTTCTCTACATGTAGGGAAATATCTAAGGAGCTCCCATCAACTGCTGAGTCCCTAGGGCATTAAAGCACTCAGAGAGAAGTGAGAGCTTGGACTAAGGTATTCTTTGAACCACCTGATCTTAGCCCCTTGGGGATGGAGGTGCCTATGTCCAGAAATGGAGGATTCTTACCCACCATTCACCCCCTTCTGAGCATGGTGGTTTTGTCTGTGCATCCCACTGAACCAGACATCTGAATGAACCTGAAGCACCATCTCTCACACAATGAGGGGGACTAGATGAACAAGAATGCAATTGTGATAGAACATGAACGAATCTCGAGAGCATGATGCTAAGTGGAAGAGGCCAGACACAAAAGGCCACCTACTGTATGATATGATTTATATGACCTATTTAGAATAGATAAATTCATAGAGACAGAAAACAGAATCAGGGTTACAAAGGTCTGGGAGGAGGGGCTAAGGGGGAGTTATTGTGTAATGGGCACAGAGTCTCTGGGGTGATAAAAATGTTCTGGAAATGGATAATGGTGATGGTTTGCGACTTGGTAAATACACTTATTACCACTGAATTGTACACTCAAAAATGGTGAAAATTGTGAATTTTTCTGTGATGTATATTTTAATGCACACACCCACACAGCCTGGAGAATGTGATCTTGCTTAGGAAGATGACACCGGTAAATAAAGTTTTAAAATGCAAAAAGTGCACAAACACTGAGTCTCTTAAGCCATAAAATGCCCGGTTAGAACAAGGGTTGGCAAACTTTTTTTTGTAAAGGGCCAGATAGTAAATATTTTGACTTTATAGACTGTACAGTCTCTATTGCAACCATTCAACTCTGTCCTTGAATTGTGAAAGTAGCTATAGACAATATGTAAATGAATGAGCATGGCCAGTTTCCAGCAAACCTTTATTTGTGGACACAGATTTTAAATTTTATATGATTTTCGCAACTCAAAAAGATTTTTCTTATTTTGATTTTTTCCAACCATTTTTTTAAAGATCTTATTTATTTGAGAGAGAGTACATGAGACAGAGCAAAGAGCACAAATGGGGAGGAAGTAGAGAGTCAGGAAGGTGGGCAGAGGGAGAGGGAGAAACAGGCCCCACCAAACAGGGAGCCTGATGTGGGGCTCAATCCCAGGACCCCGAGATCATGACCTGAGCCAAAGGCAGATGCTTCACTGACTGAGCCACCCAGACACTCCTTTTTTCAATCATTTAAAAATGTAAAAACCATTCTTGATTTTTGGGTCTCACCAGGCAGAGGTTCCAGATATGGTTCCCAAGCTGGCTTGCTGAGCCCAGACCCAGAACCCCAAATCACTGATAATATGGGAAATCCCTCCCTGTTTAAGAAGTAGTGTTCGAGGGAAGGTAGGAAATATGACCCTCAGATAATGTGTTAGTCCATGGCTCAGCCAGAAAGAAGCATCCAGTGACTGGAGCCAGCCCGCATGTCCCCATCCTGAAATTTTGTACCACTGCTCACTGAGGCTAGCACGATGCTGCGCAGAACAAGACAGAGAGAAGATCCACCAGATTCACTACAGAATGTGAAGAATGCCTTTTCACACCTCTCTCAAGGTTATTTTCACTAAAGCAAAGGCCTTCAAGTAGAGAGATAAGGCGAGCAAGATGAAAATAAAAGCAAACAAATAAATAATAAGTAAATAAATAAATAGGATTTATGAAAGGCATTTGTTGCGGGGCGGATAACAAGGAGACTTCCCAGTGTTGCCAAAACAAAGTGTTAGGCATAGATAGAATCAGCAATGGCAGATTTTCTGGAAGGGGAATTTTCGGGGCTTTAAAGCAAGGGAGCTTCCCAATGCTACTTAAAAAAAACTATGATTCAGTCCCTCCCTTGTTGCCCATATGCCCAGATCTGTCAAATGAGCAGAGTTTAACTCAACAAATTTTCCTGAAGACCTACTTCAGGCTGACGTTGGGGCCTGGATATACAAAGTTCTTTTTATTACTGATGTGTGTGTGTGTGTGTGTGTGTGTGTGTGTGTTTGGGAGGAGGGCTTAGAAGAAGAGTAGCAGTGTGCAAGCACCAGAGTTTCTAGTGGTAAGAACTTAGTTCTTTGCATGGCTCTTCCTATGCCCTGAAACCCTTCAACAAGAGAAATTTCCTCTCGTGCTAGCTCCTACTCTCGGGAAATGGTGTCTCCTGTCAGCAGCTCCAACCCCACGCGTGAACAGCAGACAGATGGGTGCGGTAGGCCTGTGTACTTGCCTAAAGCCCTCTTTCCAATGGCCTAGAGTATTCTACAGAAAGTGAGGGCTGCTGAGGGAAGGAGCACTGCAAGCCCACCCCCCGTCTCAAAATCATTTTCCTCTCATTTTTAACATCTCTTTGATTCTTAGATGTCTCCTCCCATCTCTGCCCTGAAAGTTTCTATATCAACCCATGGTACCATTTTGTCAACACAGCGAACAGTAATCAGCTCTAAATAATTTAAATATTTGGTTACAATGAAGATGGCCACAGCCTGCATGTCTATCTGAGCTCATTAGTTCTAACTTTATTTCCCATAAAATAGGAGGCCATTTGAGTAAAATGATAGTTGGAAAACATTTTTAAACAGAACCAGCAAATAAACATGGTCTTTATGAGTTGTAACTTAATCCCCAGCTGATGTCATGTTTCATGTTTCAACTGCCAGAAAATGCCTGACATCTATATATCAGGCAGATTTATGGAGACTTCAGGAAAAGAGCTAAGAGGATTCCTTAAATAAAGAGAGTGTGTTGGTCTGGGGGTAATTTGGAGCCTCTGTTATCCATAGATTGAAATGTGCACATTGGGGTAAATTATAGGAATATGCCTTTTCGCTTGATCTCTTTTTTTATGTTTAGAAATGCTTCAGATCAGGGTGGTGAGTGCATGAGAAGAGGCAGGGAGAGAGAGAAAGAGAGAGAGAGTGCACGCACTCAAAATATGGTTCTTTTTTGTCCCTATTTGGTCATTGATGTTGCTCTGGCAATACTAGAGAGAAGAGAAAAGATTCTGCATTACAAACCTCAGAATCATAAACCACACACAGGCCCTCCCCACTCCCATGCTTCTCTTGGTGGCAAAATGGTTGAGTTGGCTTCAGAGGATAACCAAGGATGTGGAGCCCTGGTGATTTCCTATCGAGAAATTTCTGTTGGCTCTGCTCCATTCCAGCAGTTACCCCACAGGGACTGAGCTTTCCAAACATAAACTCCTCTTCATATCATATAAGTTGGTGGCCAATTAACCCAGAAAAATTGTTTTGAAACGGTCCCAGCAAAAATGACTCAATGTTAACTTTGTTGTCTGTAGATTGACATTCAAGCTTCCCCATAGGGTCTACTCAGTCTGCTGGATGAGTAAGAGTAAGTCATGCTAGTTGATACAGCAAACAGCCCCGAATGTCAGTGGCTTAACATGGTAAAAGTTTATTTGTTGGTTATATTGTAGTCCTATTGGGTGTTCAGAGGGTGACCTTCTCCATGGTGACTCAAGTATTCAATATGTTTCCATCTTAGTGACTTTCCCGTCTTCAGAAACTTGGAGAGCTCCACTGGATACTCAGCATTCACCTGGGAAATGGGAAAGATGGAGTGAGAGAGAGAAGTCAAGAGAACTACGTGAGAGGTTTAATGGAGTGTGAGGCAGATTCGGTCATGTAGCTCCACTTAGTTGCAAAGGATGCTAGGAAATGTAGACAACTGCTTTCTAACCTCTATTTTGATTCAGAAGCCACAGCACAGTACTGTTGCCTGGCTGTTGGGATTTCCTCAGAGACAAAAGGACTTGAAATAACAATAAAAGCTATTTTCTTCCATTTGTATTTATGGTTGACAATATGCTAAATTTCACTCAGCCCTCATGCTAGTCCTATGAAGGAGGCAGGGCAAGTGTTGTTATCCCTATTTTAAATGGGGCTCTGAAGATATGGGGAATACACTCAGTCATCAGAAAGGATGAATTTACATTGACATGGATAGAACTGGAGGGTACTTTGCTGAGTGAAATAAGTTAATTAGAGAAAGACAATTATCATATGATTTCACTCATATGTGGAATATAAGAAATAGTGAAAGGAACCATAAGGAAAGGGGAGAAACTGAGGGGTAAAAAATTAGAGAGAAAGACAAACCATGAGAGACTCCTAACTCTGAGGAACAAAGGGTTGCAGAAGGGGAAGAGGGTGAGGGAATCGGGTAACTGAGTGATGGGCATTAAGGAGGGCACGTGATATGAGATAAGCACTGGGTGTTAAAGTATATGCTAGCAAATTGAATTTAAATAAAATAATATATAAAAATAATATATAAAAATAAATAAATAAATGGGGCTCTGAGCAGGACAGGGACTTGCTTGTACTCCAAGTCACAAAAATAAGTAATAATACTCCAGTGTTAAATTGGCTGTTAATGGTACTTGGAGGGAGAGTTGGGGTGAGGTCAGGGTGAGGGCCTCAAGAGAGCTAGAGGCTAGATAGAATCAGAAGACTAGTTCTGGTTTCATCTAAGTGTTGGTAAAGTCTTATTCACAGGATATTTGAGGAATGGGACATAAAATTATTTCACTTCTCTATTTTGAGCCTAAATACCAGCCCAATGCAGAGACCCAATCCCTGTGTGCCCTTGTCTATTTTTATTATTATTCTTTACGAAATAAAAGCATAACTTCTTGTGGCATTATGTTAATATAGAAATTTTAATGGTTATGACAGCAGCCAGAATGGTAACATGATGAAAACACGCTATGACCTCCCATCAGTGGCTCAGAGCAAATGAAAAAACAGTTTAAAGAGAATTGAAATATTCAAGAGGGTAAAGGTTAGAATCCTTGTGTGTGGTAATTTCCACAGCTGGTACAGTCCTAATAAAATGTTTTCATCCTTCATGCCAAAGAAAGAGTAGAGCTCAAACCCCTTTGCTCTGGGTATGCAGCTCCAAAGAAATGTTGCAAGGCTTCATAATCACGATTTCAAAGAGGTTTGTGGAAATGTTTCATTAATTCTTATAAAGAAATCTTTTTTTCTTAATTTTTTCATTAACTTCAGACATTTACTTGCAATTACATTTGTTCAGTGAATACAATGACAGAAATTAATAATTCATAGCTTTTGTCAGGGAAAATTAAAAAAAAGGACAGTTGTTCAATCAAATGCAACTTTAAATGCACAATCTTTATTTAAATAAGATTTTAAAAAATAAATAATGAGGACTGTTATTGTACTTCTTATAAACCTCCTCTTTTCCAAATTATATCTATGCTCTACCCAGTGACATGAAATCTTGGGTTGTTCAGAGCACATCAGGAAAATAACAGGTTCAGATCTGATGTTCTGAGACGGGGAAACTTGACTCAAGCTCAGTATTTATGGCACTGCCTGGATCTTCTGGGGCCTTGTGGTTAGCGACAGAGAATCACCTCACAAGAAAGCTGAATAGGGCCAAATGCATTGCACCTCGCCATGAGAATCACCTCACAAGAAAGCTGAATAGGACCAAATGCATTGCACTGACATTTGGGGGAAATTAAAGTTCAGAAAGGGAGAGTGGAGCCTCTCAGGTTCATGTGGTAAGTTAGCTGCACAAATGGGCCTCAAGTGTAGGTCTCGACCCTTGGCCAAAGCTCTTCCAATCTGCAATGCTGTCTTCAAGTCACCTTCCCACCAGGATCTGCCTAAAAAGTGGCTACCTATGGATTTTGGCTTAAGGTGTCCTAGGCAGACCAAACCTTTTGTCCCAGCAGCAGATCTGAATTTTGCCATTTACTTTGGATTATGAAGAGTTTTTTTAAAAGGGTGTTTTCCTTGTTAAAATGAAAGTACTCATCACTAGATATCAACTTAGGTGGAAAGCAGTGATCCAGGCTAAAACTGGGCAGAAATAAGATGATAAGGGGAGCAGAGACAAAGATCTTCAATTAGGTCTGAAAATAGCAGAGAGATGGCTACTTCATGGGTCTCTTCTCTGCCTGCCTATTCCTCCTACCTATGAGCTGAAGACTCTGGCTGTCAAATCAACTCTACCTTTAGTTGTTCCAACCAAAAAGGTGACAATGGAGTTTGCCTTAAAAAGCAAAGAATAATCAAACCCTGAGAAACCTCCTAGAAATTGCTAGTCCATCAATAGGAGGGTCCGTGGGAAAGGCAGTTCAGCATGCTGGTGAAGAATTAAACGTCTCTAGGGGCATGTGGGCAGCTCAGTCAGTTGAGCATCTGACTTGTGATTTCAGCTCAGGTCAAGATCTCATGGGTCCACACTCAGCAGTGAGTCTACTTGAGATCCTCTCTCTCTGTCCCTCCCACCCCTCCTCAAATAAATAGATAAATTTAAAAAAAAAAGAATTAAATGTCTCTAGGTTGAAATCTTCACTGAACCAGCTATAAGTTCTGTGCTTTGGGAAAAATCACTACCATGATCTCTGAGTTGTATTTCCCTTATTTGTAAAATGGAGATGTATCAGTTAGCTATTGTGCTATAACAAACTGCCCCAAAACCCAGGGGCTTAAGAGAGCCGCAATCTATTCTAATGTGTCCAAGGATTGGCTCCGGGGGCTGCTGCCTCTCATTGCACTCAGTGGGTTTATAGGGGTGGCTCTGCTCCTTGCATGTGTCTGTCA
Organism: Canis lupus baileyi; assembly: GCF_048164855.1. Taxonomy (NCBI): domain Eukaryota; kingdom Metazoa; phylum Chordata; class Mammalia; order Carnivora; family Canidae; genus Canis; species Canis lupus. The sequence continues at coordinate 64,528,504 of NC_132842.1, forward strand.
TCTTTCTGGGGCCAGCAGACCCAGCTGGCTCTTCCTACAGTGATGACAGAAATGCCAGAGGGCAGGAGGAAACATGTGTGGCCTCTGAAGACCTGGGCTCAGGACTGACACTGACATTTCTTATTGTATGTCATTGGCCTAAACAAGGACACAGCCAAGCCCAAAATCGAGGGATAAATTCTGCCCAGAATGAGGCTACGGCAAGAGTGTCGAAGAAACGAGGGATAAAGAATTGGGCCCCAAAATATGATTTACCATAGTGGCTAATAAAAGTACTTTCTCGCTGCATTATCCTGATAATCAGTTAAGAAAGTGCGTGTACAGGACTTCCATGTGGCTGTGCCCCCTTAGAGAACGGCAGGGTACGGAGAGGTGGGTGTGTTTTTAGTCCTCTCCTGGGTGAAGCAGCAATGACGGATTAAGGACTAAGGATCTCCCTTTTTGATGTGGGCAGTTGTTAAAGAAGGTGTCTCCTGGAGGTGAGGAAACATGTGGTCTTCCTGGATCCATCAATTTCCTGCTTCTCCATACAGTATTGACCCTCATCTTACACACGAAAAGAGGCAAATGGATTTGATTAGCAAATACTTTCATCTACATCCTAATTGAAGTCTCTGGGACTTCCTTGTTTTGGAAAATCCCATTTTAATGCACAACACATCAGGTAGCCCAAAGAATGCCCTCTCCCTTCAGCTGCCCTGTCCCTCCCCAGTTTATCTCCCATTGTCCTCTTAGCCCCATCTATCTGATCCTAGACTGTTCTATCCAGGCTCCGGGCTGGGAGATTCTCCTCCTGTTTTTGATTCATACTGTGAATCACTCAATTCCAAAGCTCTTAAAACAGAGGCAATGGAGAGCCCCCAGTGGTGCCTTGGTCCAGATGTCCTTGCGCTGTGGACCTGTCAACTCCCGGCCAGGACTCCTGAGATGCGAAGCCCATGCTCCCTGGTAGACACTGATGTCGCTGAACAAAATTGCAGCTGAGGAGGCAACCGTTTGGCCATCTGAAAAGTCTGACCAGTTGGCACATTGTTGTCTCCAAATGAGCCGGCAGGAAACGGGGTTTCCTAAAACTTGGTTTTAAAGCACTTAGAACAGGAAATCATTCCCCATGCATGTTAGATCTCTCTAATGACTGACTAACTAGAAACAGGCTATCTTAATACTCTGCCCCGAGCCATTACAAATGGCTTTCTTTCCAGACTTCATTAGAATATTTACTGCAATTTGGATAGAAGACTTTTGACACTGCAGTCATAAAATTTACAGGGGACCTTTTTTTTTTCTTTTTTTTTCTTTTTTAGTCTGAGAAGAGACTTGGAAGAAGCAGGGAAACCCCTCAGCTCCCCCAGCCACCGATCTCATTCATTAGTGGTCTTCGTGTCTCGTGACCCCTACTTAAGAAAATAAACATCCCTGCGGTAGTCCAACAAATTGCCTTCAGAAAAAAAAAAAAAAAAAAAAGAGCTAGATCTCTCTTCTGTCAACTTCTGTCTCTTTCGTATATATGTGACCAGAAAGGGAAAATTCATAATGTGTGCCAGTCCTTGAGTTAAGCTTGCTTTTTATGTGATTGTCACCGACTGAAACCACGTGGCCAGTGGGCACCATCATTGGCCCCATGTCACCCCTGCAAAAATGGAAGCCCACAGTTACCAAAAGTCACACAGCTAGTAGTAGGTGGCTGAGCGGGGACTGGATCCGTGTCCTGTTGAAACCCAGCTCCTCCCTCACCTACTTCACTATTTGCACCTGTGCTTGAAGCCGACCCGGTCACAAAGGCTGTGGCTCCTCTGTGCAGAGGAGATGTGGACATGCTTTTACCTTATTTTAAGTTTCGCGCATCTTGTGCCTTCACAAAAGCCATCAGCTGGGGATCCAACAAAATGGATGTGAAGACTCCATCCAGAGAAAAGTCAACTGGGGGGCAATGTGTTGGACTGTCTTCAAAAGTACCGTGCACAGCTGCGTGTGTCATTGCTGGGTGATGACAAGAGCCGTGAGCGAAAATAAAGCAGGATGGGTGCCTAGAGAGTGACATTAGCAGAGAGGGGGATGGGAAGAGACTGATTTTGATGATCAGGGAGGGAAAGATTCTAATGAGGGGGCTCAAATATAGAGACCTGAAAGGTGCCAGGGAGTGGGAAACTGTGCAAATGTGTGCAGGAATGATCTAGAGTGAGAAGACAAGAAGGACCAGAGCTCTGTGGTGGGTTTGATGAACAGTGAGTGGCCCTGCGTATCTCCAACGGTGTCCCTGTGGTCTAAGATTGCAGTGACCACTGGAGGTCTTCGAAGTTCCTCCCTGTGCTACATTGGTGCGCCAACGATCATGCCATGCCTTTGGTTTTTGTCACAGGATGTACGGAGAGTGCTTCTCCACTCTCAGTAGTGAGCTGTGGGATACACAGTCTCTGTAACACTCTACAGATTTACAGACAAGAGAAAGATGATCACTTCTAAAAACAGTGTGCTTCCTCTTAGTAAGGAATGAAGAGCACATGACCTATCGTGTTTCTCCCTTTTTGCCTTGATTCCTAGGAAGCTCGATGTTAAATTTAATATTCAATTAAAACAACAAAGTTAGCCTTCAAGGCTTTGGAGTATTTCTAATGTTTAATTGTATATCTGCTTTTCATTGCAAGCCGCCTCTAGTCCTTTTGGAACTGGTGTATAAATAACACATGTACGTAAAATCACGTATGCCAAGAATATAATAAGTATGATTGACCTAAAAAATAACATTTATAATCAGCTCATTGGATGCTTAATTCCATTTACATGGAGGCCAATCATGTGGCCAGATTGGATCAGAAAAGGAGAAAGAAACATTTAAACGTCGTTATAGATTGATATGCTAATGCTCCCCCTGAATGAATGTGTCAATGAATCACATCTCCCAGTACCCACATCCTCATGTAGCCTCCCCTCATCTGAACATGGGACTTAGTCATGCGACTTGCTCAGCAAACACACTGCAAGGAAAAGCCTAATAATTAGGTATAGGTATTGCCCTCTTGAAATGTTGGGGCCACCATGTGAGACACTGAAGATAACAAACCACATGGAGAGAGAGAGGCCAACCATCATAGCTTTCCTGATGGAGCCCAGCCCCACACTGATACTCTGGCTTCATCCAGCCTCATGAGTGAGTTCAGGCCAACAGGCTTAGGAGCCATCCAAGCAACCCCATGGGAATCAATAAATGTTCATCTTAAGCCTCTAAATTTTAGAGTGTCTTGTTAACAGAGCAATAGGTAACTGGTATAAATGTCCAAAGACTTCTTTTAAGGACAAACTTCTAGAGATTTGTTACTAAATATGCAGGTCCAGTAAATACTTGGCATGTACCTAAGAATACCAGGATTTCCCTGAAGGATTTATCTTGCCAGGAAGTAAAATACATCAGCAAGAACACGTATTTTGGAGAACCTACTGCATATAAGGCATCTTTCTTAGGCCAGAGGATGTATTGACAGAAACACATAGTTACTGTTCTCAAGGAACTCGATAGATCATAAGGCCAAAATAATTTAGACAGTCTGGGATTAGCAGAGGAACAGGTGGAGATATGGAAAAAAATAGAATAGAAAGTCTATAAACAGATCCTAATAAATATAAACATGCAATATACGCCCAAAAGCAGCAACCCATATCAAAGGCATATAAAAAATTAAAAAGGATTTTTCCATGCAGGGCACTATAATCATACATTAGCTACCAGGGGGGAAAAAAAAAACTGAAATTAAGACCTCACATCATTCTGAATAGAGTAATTCACAATCGATGTATTATGTCTGTACTGATTTTCACAAATGGTGCAAAGAGAATTTTTTTCTTGAGGTAGCTGGTTTACCAGCACATCATTGGCAATGTGAAAGATTTATATGCCTGACTACACATATACTTAAAATTTATTTATGAAAAATCTAGGAAATGAAATTGAATAGGTAACATAGTTCATTTATGTGGAAAACACATGCATGTAGAAAAATATCAAGAGGAAATATTTCACCATATTATTCTTTCTACCAGTCTGTGCTTTTTGGATTTTCCACAACGAGTCATATCTTGCTTATGTTGTCAAAAAATAAAAACAAAACAACAGCGAAATTTTTGAAATTTCATTTTGCTAAAAAAAGTCAGAAAAAGTCCTTCCCCCTCTCAAATGGTAAAAATAGTTAATACATGCCAAGCATTGGGTTAGGGAATTGATGTTTATTACCAAGTCCTGTCCACATTCCCAGTTTGCAGATGATAATAGTAAAGCCTGGAATAGTAGCATGACTTGGCCAAGGTCATACAGCCAGTGAATGGCTGAGCAAACTTCTACATTGGCCAGTTCCAATATTAAATTGTGGCAGGTGCTACAAGTCATCTTGAATCAATGATTCCCCTAAAATCCTATAAAATTCCATAAAATTCATAGATGCACAGGTCTCTCCAGCTTTCATATAAAGGCTACTTTATTTTTATTTTATTTATTTATTTTTTAAGATTTTATTTATTTATTCATGAGAGACACAGAGAGAGGAGGTAGAGACACAGGCAGAGGGAGAAGCAGGCTCCCTGCAGGGAGCCCGATGTGGGACTCCATCCCAGGATCTCAGGATCACACCCTGAGCTGAAGGCAGATGCTCAACCACTGAGCCATCCAGGCATCCCTATTTTAATTTTATTTAGAATTATATGGAGCATATGGGTGCCTCTGTGGTTCAGTCGGTTAAGCATCTGACTCTTGGTTTCTGCTCAGGTCATGTTCTCAGGGTCATACGATTGAGCCCTAAGTCGAGCTGAGTGTAGAGCCTTGCTTAGGGCTCTCTCCACCCCCTCTCCCTCTCTCTCCACCCAGCCCCCTTCCTCTCTTTCTAAAATAAATAAGTAGATCTTTAAAAAAAGAATTATATGGTGCACACAGTAAATTAGAACACAAAAGGTGCCAACTCTAGAGGTGTACGGGGCACAGGACCAAGTGACATCTGAAAACTTAGGATTGCAAGCCACTCAAAGTCAAGGACTACGTCTCATTCACAGTTACATTCCCACTACTTAGCTTATTGCTGGCCCATAAGAGACTCTCGATGCATGTTTTTTGGGAATTTTTTAATTGAAAAAAAAATTTAGTATTATCAACTATAATAACCATTTTATATACAGTAGATCTTCAGATCTATTCATCTTATAACTGGAAGTTTATGCTCTTTTCCTGACCTCTCCCTATTTCCCCTCACCTTCCCAACCCTGGGCAACCACTTTTCTACTCTTTCTATGATTTTTACTTTTTTTTCTTAGATTCCAAATCTGAGTGACAATATACAATATTTGTCTTTGTCTGGTTTATTTCACTTAGCATAATGCTCTCAAGTTCAGCCAGCGTAGTCGTCAGGGGCAGTAGGAAATGATATAATGCTGGAGTCCAGTTCTTCAAGAGACACCTTGTATACAGCAAGCACTCAAGAAATGGAAACTCTAATTTTTTAATTAAGTACTATTTTTTAATTTAATTTTTTTAATCTTCCAAAGTTGTATTGGGATAGTATTTTTCTTTTTTAATTTTGGAGCTTTATTTGGGGTAGAAATAAAATCCAGGCCGCAAAGCTCTGGTTAAAATGTTAGCTTCTGGGATCCCTGGGTGGCGCAGCGGTTTGGCGCCTGCCTTTGGCCCAGGGCGCGATCCTGGAGACCCAGGATCGAATCCCACGTCGGGCTCCCGGTGCATGGAGCCTGCTTCTCCCTCTGCCTGTGTCTCTGCCTCTCTCTCTCTCTCACTGTGTGCCTATCATAAAAAAAAAAAAAAAAAATGTTAGCTTCTAAACTCATCTTGAATCCTAGAGCATGTCTGGAGTATTAATTATCTATTACTCAAAGAGATTTTGTAAGCCATATGAAGTTAGCTAAGTGATGTTTAAATAATGATCTTTATTTGTGACTAATTTGTTGGAGTTATTACGCAGCTGTTTGACAAACGAGCATTCTTCTTCTCCTTGGTAGGGGATTTCAAATCTTAATTGAATTTGCTGTGGGTTATTTTGGTCCAAAGTTTAGGGAGCACTGACAGGGTAACTCCTATTCCTGTTTGTCATTTTCTTCAGAAATATTTGATCTCTTCCACTCGTGTCCTTTTGATACCAGATTCAATGAACACATCAAGCAAACAAGCAAAACCCCCAAATCCAATAAATCCCTTCAATTCAGCACCCTGTTTAAAAAATCCAAAATCTATGCCTTCAGACCCAATGATTGATGATCCACTCCCACTGCTGCCCCTTAATGAGCAAAAGCAAAACAGGAACTCTAGAAGGAGGGGCTACAGGGAAGCCGAAACCTTGGATATTCCTTCATGGCAGAGCGGAAGCTTCTCATTCCCAAACCCAGTATTTGTAGATAGATATTTATTTTTCAGAGGAAAGGCCCCCATAAAATTTGTTGTGCCCTTTACCACAACTTCCAGGCCTGCTCTTACAGTCCAGCAAAGCTCTGTGGTCTCCTTTTCAAAGCCAGGAAGGCTCACAATATTCTACTTGTCTTTTCTCTCTCATTGACCTTTCCATGAAGGAGAAAAGGTACATTAATTACAGAGACCCAGTCCTTTTTGTAGGAGTCATATATTTACCCCCCCAGTATGACTTTAGTTAAGTCCCATTCATTTCTACCAGCACAGTATCCACTCTTCATTTGGACTTCACTTTGGACACAGGGAACAAACAAAATATCCTTGTGGGAATCCCATCTGACTTCTGGTTTTTCTGGGTTTCTCTTTTCCGTCCTTTCAATAGTTATTTTACTGTAGACTCATGGGTCTCCAAATCATACATTTCAGTACCCTAAGTTTTACCAAGATTCACAACCCAAGACAGCCCTGCTGGTGAAAGAAATGAACCAAGTACATTTCTTTCTTTCTTTCCATGATGAAAGGCCACAGTGCCTTTCTTGTTCTCAAGCTTGGCTTTGAAAAGAAACCTATTCCCTCTGCTGACAAAAAAGGAATTTCAAAGGGGTTTCACAAGTTATTTACTCTTTCAGGAAATCTTGCTGCTGTTCATCTCATGTGTTCTATCCCAAACCTGTCCTTAGAGGCTTCCAAGCTTTCCTCCCCTAAATCACTTGCCAGAATCATCTAACCTGCCCATCTCTCTGACTTCTCAGAGCCCTGAACATCGATTGTGTTCATCTTGGTAACAGATGACATACTGTTTTATACTTATTTCTAATTTATTTCCCAAGTGAGTCGCCTTATCTTGTTTCTCACGTGAATGCACAGTTGGCTGAGGGTCTGGGAGCAAGTCTTAGACTCCTCGGTTCTCCTTGGGTGACTCTTCTTCCCCAAACTATCCTACACAAGTAGTAGATACCTAGTGAATAATTGTTAAATTGGATTTCTATCGTGAGCGTTTTCATCCATTTTACATATTTTCAAATAAGCATCAAAGATAAAGAGAGGTAGAAAGAGAAACCAGATCATTTTACCACAATTAATTCAAGTGAAATGATCACATGAGATCTTTGATTTAAAGACCCGTCGAATCCTTAGGATCGAAAATGCCTCATTGGATATAAATCCCCATCCAATCTTGAATTCTTACTAACCTTGCCTAAAAAGTTATTGAAAGAAGCATTTTTCAATATGTTGAGTATAATCACCCCCCAAATTTAAACCAGCTCAAAAGAGAGAGAGAGAGAAAGAGAAGAAATGAGCTGTTCTTCATGATCAATTATAGTATACGTTAGCATATGTATTTAAAACATGCCCAGGACGCAGTAGGAACCACATTTTCTGTTACTTATTCCAAGTTAAATTCCAAGTAATTGGTCAGTGGGATTAAAAGCACTGGGATACAGTGAAATTTTAATGGCCTCACACCTGCCTTCCCGTAAAGCCACAACCTATTCCTGCTCTGTAACCTTTAAAGCTCACCACCAGCAAGTTACTGATGCAGCCAATTAGACAACAAAGGGCTCAAGATTTCAGAAACCCTTTCAGTGGGATCAGCCCTTCCGAGCCCATGACCCCAAGGAGCTACATTCAGCCTGCTGAGCTTCTCACTGAGAACCTCGGTGGCTTTCTTCCAAGCTGGAGGTCCACTGATCACCTCCTATCTTTTGAAATGACTAGTCTCAGGATACATCACCAAGAAACAAGTGGCTAGACCATTAGGCAATCTTGCCTTTTGTCCTCCCATTCTCCTTTTGATCTTCTACAGAGCAAGCCTCACCCCATTGAGACTCGGGTTGGCATGTGCCTACGATTAACACAGACCCTCTGGCAACATCCAGAGCTTGAAAGAAGCATAGTACTTAGGGTATAACCTTCTCACCAACACACATTTGGGTTAACAACCATACAATAATGGTGTGACTTACTTAGAGTTTTATTTTTAAGAACATCTTGATCCTTCAGGCTTTCTTGCTCTGCTGCCATGTTTTGGTCCGTTTATTAAAACCTTACCTACCTAGGAATGATTAGGTCCCAGAGAATTCCCAGCAGGTAAGAAACTTGAAATCACAGGTTGTTCACTCAGGAGCCTCTAGTTTTCTTGAGGAGCTGGATACCAAAGTTCCTGGATGGCAGAGGATGACCCTGGCCAACACAGCAGTCTCACTTGGAGCTGAGAGAGGAGTTGTCTGTGGACAAGAGAACATAAGAGAACATCTGTCCTTAGCTCAGCGGGCAAAGGGAAGAGTTGCATGTGCGCTGAAACTGGCATGACCTACTTTTCTATGAGACATTTTTCTGGCAAAAATGCCTGCCCAGTCTTCATTTCCTTTGGGGTAACTTTATAACAATGGTCCACTTTTCACTGATTTTGCTTTAAAAAGCACACGAAAAAGTAAACTCATAAGAACCTTGACATTTTGGTCAAGATTCCAGTTAAATCTTGAACCAAAAAAGCCATTGATGATTTTGAAATAGGTATTTTTGAAGCTTCTGTTTGTTTTTCAATCCAACTCTGCAAAGGATCGGGGTAATAGAGATGCGTGGTTACCAACCTCCTAATTAGATTTTGCTTTTTCAGTCACTAGGAAGACAAAAATTAAAGCTCATGAAATTTTGCCTCATATCAATTGGCTGGTTTTAAATTAATGAGAAATCTCGATGTAATATTTATGCCAGAAGTGACTCAAGCTTTCAAGACACCCTTAAGATGTGATAAATTGGAATTTGGATTATTAATGTGCTCATTTGACAGCTTCAGTTTCCTTTTATTTTGAAGAAATGAAGTAATTAGTCTTGCTCTTATGTTTAGATGTACTTTCTAGTGTGGCCCTGTGGGGGGTGCATCTTTAAGCACATAGTCTAAAAAATGCAACAAATTTAAAATGACATTACAAATTAGTAAAAATGGAAGGGTACACTCAAACCCCAATCCACGTGATCTTCTGTTGTATAGAGATCCTCGATCTCTTCAAAATTTAGCTCTCAAAACTTCATATAGCTAAAAGCAGAACATCCAAAAATATTTTTACATATAAAAGAGATCAGCAGAGAGGGTTTTATCCTGGTAAATTATCTTTTTGCTGATTGTTTTTGTTTGCTTGCGGGGGAAAAAAATGAAAACTCAGTATTGGTTGCAGTTAAGCTGACTTCAGGATTATATATACCCCAGAAGAATTTTGAAGATTAACATTAAAATAAATAAATAAAAGATCTTTTACACCCTTTTCAAAATTGCCTGGGAAAAGAAAATGAACACAGGTGATGTGCTGATCCAGTTTCACCGCTCCGTTGAGAACTATCGAAAATTATACTATACAGAAAAGTTTTCCATAAAAAGAATTTTGAACACATTTGAGCATTCAATTGCATATGAAAACAAGAGAGTATTTGATGCTAGAGCTGAATCCCTCCTAATCGGGATTTATTTGAAGCATTTGGGGGGTAGAACAAGAGACGGAAACCACACTGGGTTTAGAATCACTAACATCAGTGGGTACGTCTCACTCCTTATGGATGATTCTTCCAACCCTAATGTTAATCACCCTGTACACACACACCTGGCCCCACCTCCCCTCCAAGGACTGTCAAAGCCATGAGAAGCAACATCTTTGAAGATGGAAAGCCTGAATTCTAAAATTAGCTGACTTGGGTCTCCTTGGGGCAGGCTACTTCACTGTGCTTCAAGTTTTCCACTTGCAAAACTCAAATGATCATAGTGGCCACCCTCCCCTGCCACTCCGCAGAGTGGTTTTCAGGATCAATTCAGATAATTCTCGAAAAACAGTTAGCAGAGGGCCTGGCATAGGGGAAGAACTCAATAAACAATATGAACTATTATAGTGGGAACACCACAAGGGTTGGTGGAACTGGATCCCATGGCAGGCTGAGTGGGGCACAAGCCAAAACTAGCAAACTTGATCTATAGCGAATCTGGTGAGGCACTAGGACATTTTGCCTTCAGAGATTTTTCAACTGAAAGTTAGAGGTAGATATTTCATTCGAGGCAGGGGGAAAGCTAGCTGAACAGAAGTGAGGAGGAACTGTTGTCAGGTCATTTGCAGAATATAGAAATAAGAAAGGAGGCTGAGTGGCAGCTATGGAGTGGATATTGCAACCAGAAAGTCTGAGGTTCATTTACTATTTAACCCATTATTAATTGTAGGGTCTCTGTCTTTTGGTGTGTCGCCTCTGTGCCTCATTCTTTATTCACAAAAGTGTTATTAAAACTTATTTCTAGGGGTGCTTGGGTGGCTCAGCTGGTTAAGCATCCAACTCTTGATTTCCACACAGGTCATGATCTCAGGATCATGAGATGGAGCCCCCCATTGAGGGGGTCTACTCTCAGTTGGAAGTCTGTTGGAGATCCTCGTCGTCGTGTCCCTCTACCCCTCCCCTCCTCTCTCCCCTTCTCTCTCAAAAAAGAGAAATCTTAAAAAAAAAAAAAAAAAAAAGTTATTCATTGAGGCACCTGGGTAAATCAGTCAGTTACACACCTGACTCAATCTCAGCTCAGGTCTTGATCTCAGAATCATGAGTTCAAGCCCCGCATTGGGCTCCATACTGGGTGTGGAACCTACTTAAAAAACAAACAAACAAACAAACACAACTTATTCTATGGCTTTGTCCTGATGTCCTGGCAAACTAGCATATGTCCTATCTACAAGTAGCATCTAAAGATAGCTACACACACAAAAAAAATAGTAATAAAAATAAAAAAAGAATAACGGTAGCTACAAAGAGTAGCTATTATTGTGAAGTGTACTACTTAGGTTGAAGGTATCAAAATGAGAAAGGTATCAACTGAGAGAAAGATTTAGGGCATCCATCAGGAAAATGAATGTCCGTGAACAGTGACACCAACCCAGTGGCATTCAGGGAGTAGGACTGTGGAAAATTACTGACAACTATGGGAGAAAAAATCTAGGACTCCCTAGTGAGAAGGAAAACTTGCTTGAATACTCTGAATGTCACAGATGCCTTGAATATAATAACTCCATGAAAGGTACAAGATATTAGAGATTGTGGTAGAGTGGCTTACAATTGGCCATACCGATTCCCTTCCCCCTCCGCACATGGCCAGAAGACATCACCAGCCTCTCTTAATAGATGGGGGTGACCAGGAGATAAGTACTCCACAGATTGGTGGAATGTGAGCAGAAGTGGTGTGCACCATTTCCAGGCTTGGCTCATTGAACCACCTGAGTGATCCTCCACCCTGTCTTCATAGCTGCTGTGGATGCCCTTGGATGCTTGGTAGTGAACATGGTGTGCCTCCATCAGTCTGGGCCCCTGAATGACTGCACAGAGCAGCCTCCACCCCATTATCCCTCCTACACCTACATCAATTGGACTTGACATGAGTGAAAAATAAATGTGAATTATAAATATTAAGCCATTAAATGGGGAGAAAACACTAATCAGATAGGCCTTGAAGATGTATTCAAACTTTTTCTCTAGCCAGGTTTATATCCCCTAAAATTCAGTATGTGATCCAGCCTTGAACCCATAAGAATATTTAGAAATTTTATTCTATTTTTTTTTCTTAAAATGTAAATAAGGCCATTTGTTCTCGGCATTTAATTAATTCTGTTCATGGACATAATTTTAGCCTCAAGGAAATTCTAAGTAAATTAACATCAAAGCAACTGTATGGGGACACAAATATTTAGGACATTGAAAGACCACCCTCACTGAGACATGGGATAGTGTGATAAATCTATGTTCATCCAAATATCTCTGTCCCAACTAAAAACTCAACACAAGGTGTAGCAAACAAAAACAAAAACAAGAAACACCTCTAGCGAACAAATTTGTGAATAGTGTTCAATTTAATGGTATTTTCAAATAACTTTTTAGAGTGCTTTCAGAGAATGAAAATCATTTTATTATTTTTTCTCATCATAAAAGGAATCCATCCTTCAAATGTATTCAGAAAAAAACAGAAATATATGAAAATGAGAAAGTACAGATTATCTATAATTTCACCACTGAGAGGCAAGTCTACCAGTAATAGACCACATGACACTTACTCCCATCAACCCTTAGTGACCCTGGATCACCTCATCTCTATATTCCGCCCAAGTGGTAAGGGAAAAGCATCACATCCTTATATTAGTTTTTATTTCTTTGATTATCCGTGGGTACAGGTTATGTGTATTTCCTTTGGCTTACTGTATATATTCTTTTGCACACTTTTTTTTCTATTGAAATGTCCATCTCTTACTGGTTTTTTAAAAGTTCTACATTGAATATGAATTTGAATTTTCTAAATAGAAAATAAAATAGAATATTCTCTCTATATAATATATTCTAAATACATTTAAATATTTCAACATTTTGAAATAGATTTAAATCATCTTTGATGGGACTTCTTTGAGCCTTGGAAGATCTTAATAGTTGTAATTTGCATAAGGATTGGAAATGTCATGCAGCTGGGTGTTCTCCCACTGAAGGACCTATGCCCAGATACCACTTCCAACGCTGTACATACGAGATCTCATGTAATTGTTGATGTAAAATTGCTCACAATTAGCAAGCAAAAAGACCGTAGGTTTAAATTTTTGTTAATTGACCAACGCAGTAGATATTCAATGCAGTTTATTTTTTATTCTTAATATTCTTAAATGACAGTCAAAATTTTTTTGAGTAATCTGGTGATAACTAAAGCTGTCATTGTATCTTACTTGAAGATTTTCTGGTCTGGAACACAAGACAGGATAAAAATCAAAATAACAATCACTTCTTTATTTGTACCTATCCTTCATAAGGCTCAGATTGCTTTGAGAGCTATTATCACATTTGATTTAATACCAGTCTTGCGGTAATGACAGCATATGTAGCATTACTTTGTTTTCATAGGTGGAACGGATCAAAGTTTTTGAGATATTGCTTGACTTCTATAAAATCACAGTGAATAATAATAATTAATGATACTTAAGATTCATTAGGTCCTTATTATGCAATAAATCAGCTTTAGCGTGCTTTAGCTCATCGAATCATAACCACCATATTTTGCAAATGAAAAAAAAATAAAGCTTAGAGAGAAAAATAAAGGCCAAAGTCACACAGCAAATAGATGGTAGAGCTGTGACTAAGGGAAGTTCCAAAAGGACTTTCATATGCTAAGGAAGACTCAGGATGCTGGAGGAATGTTGTAATCTGCTTATCTCAAGTATTAGCAAGGGCTGCAGGTTAGAAGGACATTTAATTTTATCTACGTGTCCTTCTTTTTTTTTTTTTTAAGATTTTATTTATTTATGATAGACATAGAGAGAGAAAGAGAGGCAGAGACATAGGAGGAGGGAGAAGCAGGCTCCATGCCAGGAGCCCGATGTGGGACTCGATCCCATGGATCCAGGATCCATGGATCCAGGATCGGGCCCTGGGCCAAAGACAGGCACTAAACCGCTGAGCCACCCAGGGATCCCCTACGTGACCTTCTTGTTTCCCACATCAGTAGCTACAGAACCAGAACCAAGGCCTAGGGCTCAACTCTAAACATAAACTTGGAATTTTGCCTGCCTTCTCACAAGAGCGTCTTTTTTTTTTTTTTTTTTTTTAAGATTTTCTTTATTTATTCATGAGAGACACAGAGAGAGAGAGAGAGACAGAGAGAGGCAGAGACACAGGCAGAGGGAGAAATAGGCTCCATGCTGGGAGCCCGACGTGGGACTCCATCCCGGGTCTCCAGGATCACGCCCTGAGCCAAAGTGCAGCCCCGCTGAGCCACACAAGAGCGTCTTAAAAGAGCTTCTCCAGGCCAGTTCCAAGGTGAGGATGGGGCTTGATTACAACAGCAAATCAATGAAAGAATGGTGTGGCTCACTGATCAGACTTTTCCCAATTATTGGGGACTTTAACTTTCCTTCCAATCTGTAATTATAGGATTATTGCAAACTCAACACATAAGTTGCTGATTTTGAAGCATGCATGTGCAGAGTTATGACAATATCTGACCCAAATAACAATTGTCTGCCTTCAAAATATTAAAGAACGCACTTCTTAGGCTTCGGACAAGAAGACCTTTAAATATTATTGAGGTGGTTCTTAGCCTAGAAGGTTTTGGGAAAAAGATAGTCTGAACATAAATGTGCAGATAAAAGCTGTCTGATCTTCTAAACTCTGTTGCCTAAAACATCCATTTGTGTTATAAAAATAAATGCAGACATTACAGAGAAGCGTTGGCAGGGAACTCTCTCGCATTTAATGAATCCTGAAAACACTGTCCCCACTCCAAACTAGTGCTTGGATTCTTGTCTCCCCACTCCCAAGCTTAGACTCTGAAAGTGGTGGGTTTTTTCTTTTCTTTTTTTCTTCTTTCCTACTGAGAGAATAGCACACTGCCTGATGGTTCTTCATGCAGCCTCCCCTCTGATGGAGACGTGTTCTGAATAATAGAGGAGAGTCCTTTCCAAAGATGGTAAAATGGCCCAGCCAGTCCCTTAATTTTATTTAAAACTGGAGCCTGGCTGGATAAAGGGCAGTCTGTTAAGCGGTGGGACTCTTGTTTCGGCTCAGGTCTTAATCTCAGGGTCATGAGATCCAGCCGTGAGATGGACCCTGCTGCGCTCAGCTCAGCATCTGCTTGAGGTTCTCTCTCCTTCTGCCCCTTACTCCCTCATGTACACACACACTCTCTCTCTCTCTCTCTCTCTCTAAAATAAACAAATCTTTAAAAATAATTAAGTAAATAAAATAAGATTGAACCTGGAAGGCAACCCAGAAGTAATTGAGACCCAACAATACCTCCTTTTCCACAACACATGACAAAACTATGGTCCACAGATGTTTAAACGCTTTCCAGAATCACACATCTCATCGGAGGGAAGCCAGGGTCCCAACTCAGATCTGAATTTATCTTTCCATATTCCTCTTCCCAGTCTCCATAGCACTGTGACCGCCTGGTGCTATGGCCCTGTCTCCATGACACCAACGTCTGGAAAGAAGGGATGAAGGAGATTTAGGGGTCAAGCCTGCTGATATCTAGCTACACAGAGAGGTAGTCCAGACACTTGAGGCTGCAGGACGCGGCCACCACGATACCTACTCTCACCCTACTTGTTCAAGAACGGACAAGTCTCGACTGGTGTAGAGGTTAAGTCTCATGGTAACCCAAGCACACCTCCAAGGGAACAATAAAAGCCAGCTCAGGCAGGGCCCCATCCACAGGGCACCCCAGAGCCTCTGGGGTCCTGCACCCAAAAACAGCATAAAATGGGGCCAAAGTGGGGTGCAATTTCTAGACATCTTTCTGAACAGCAACATTAAGAGCAATCAGAACCAGGGTGGGAGAAGCTTTTGTTACTTTTTTTTTCTTCTCTTTTCCAGGGGTCAAAAGCCAATAATCTGACACTTATAAAAGTGTCAGCCCAAAGGGGAAGTCTCCTTGGAGGACACGCTAGCTCGCCCAGCATGTATCAGAAACTGAGATTCAACACCACGCTTTCTTTCTCTTCTTTCCAGCAGCCTCTGTTGCTCGTGGCAGATTTAATGGTGTGATTTACAGCACTGAGAGACCTTTGTCAGGGCCAGTAAAATGACAAACAATAAATATATGGAGCAGTATGTTAACAGCCCGCCACACAATACCTTGTCAGTTACAGCTTGATAGCGATACATTTTAATTTTGTCTTTCATAAAAATCTTGGCATGTATGCCTCATTTGAACACAGGCTTCCAAGTCAAGTGTGTCATCCAAGCATGCAGTTTATCACCCTCTATATTTTCTATCCTTTTCATTTAATGTCATTCCTATGGCAACAGACATCGCCCTGGAAATCATTTTCAAAACAGCTTATTTGTTGAAAGGGACTGGGTGAGGCTAAAATATGTGTTTGGCTGGGAAGAATGTCAGAGTGTGAATATGGCTTAGTTACATTAATCATATTCTTTGAGGACTTTGTGTAATCAGATACTTGAAGGAGGCGTATTGTGGGGTGGATTTGACATCCCCACCCCACCCCCAGCTTTTTATGGTTTGGCATTTCATAAGGATAAAAATAAGAAGAGCACACTTGCCGTGCCCTTCACATCAAGGGGTACACACTTGTTCATAACGCAGACGAGTCTATGCTTTTGGGGGCTCAGGCTGAGGGGTGGGTTATAATTCTAATGTTGATGTCGAGCTGCCACTACTCAGAGGAGGACTATACAAACCCATTTATTCGACACATCTTTATTGAGCATCTACTAGGTAACAGGCATTGTGCTGTGAAATTTGTTGTGGATGAAACGTTGTCTCTGTTCCCATGGAGAGGACAGGGTTAGACCTTAGACTCTGGTGGGGAAGACAGATGGCGAACAGGTTAAGAAACACATTGACTAAGTAGAGTTCTCTAGACACAGGGTCTGAGGTGAGGATTGTTGTGATTTATTAAAGACTCAATAAGCGAGTTTCACAAAGGATGTGTTAGGAGGTGTGGACGGCAGAAGAGGGCAAAGCTGAGTCTAGCCTCAGCCTGATCCCAGGGGAGCTCTGAAGTGTGAATGACCCAAAAGCTCACTCACCTTGAGGAGCTGCTTTTAGACTCAGTAAGGAGTCAGCCATTGGTTGCAAGCTGTCCTGCTGGGTCAGTGGGTGCCATCCCAGCCTCTTAGGCATCCCCTGGCTGGGTGGCTCCTGTTGGCCAAGAGCAATTCTAGGGAGAAGTGTGCAACTGTGGGCCGTTAGTAGTGAAAACATGCAGCGGCTGGGGAGTGGCCCCCCTAGTGGGCCAAGGTGATCTGGTCAGAGCCTGTAGCTTCCACTACATGTATAAATACCTATAATCCATTAAGTTGGTAGTAATGCTAGGAATAAAAGAGGATGGTCGGTGGTGGAGCAAGAGGTCATAAAATGCTTCCCTGAAGAGAAGACATCTGAGCTGATACACGAATGACAAACAGGACCCAGAAGCATGAACATCTAAACACTCTCTTTTGGGGTAGATGACACAACAAGGACAAATAGCCTCTGAATTTTGTGTTTGGGGGTGAGAGTGGGAGGCACCTGGGTGGCTCAGTAGGTGAAGTGTCTGCCTTTGGCTCAGGTTATGATCTCAGGGTCCTGGGATCAAGCCCCACATCAGGCTCCCTGCTCAACGAGGAAGCTGCGTCTCCCTCTGCCTCTGCCTCTGCCCCTGTTTGTGCTCTCTCACTCTCTCTCTCTCTCTCTCTCTCAAACAAATAAATAAAAGCTTTAAAATAAATAAATAAACTTATGAATTTTTTTAAGGGTGACAAGTTTAGGATAATGAGAAGCAGGAAGAAGGTTCAAGTAGATGAAGTGCCATGAACAAAGGACCGTGTGGTAGAGGGTCAAGTCAAAGGGACATGCAGGGGTCAGATGTATAGGGTGTGGCAGGCCCTAACAAGGGGTTAGAGTTTATCCTAAACTCCGGGGAGGGCCTACTACACATTATAAGCCAACCAGCATTAGTTATCCCAATCCAGAAATTAAACAACTAGCCTACATCCAACCCCTCCTAGCACTATGCTAGATAGTCTGAGGTCCTAAAGTAGTGAGTACATACCATGCACACAAGGAGATCATTTAGTTGTTGATTCACAAAGCAGCCCGCAAGAGCTTCCTTAATCTGTGTCGTGGATGACCTGTAGTTCTGATGGAATTCTGGAGCCTTTTCACCATGCATTATTCCCATATCTGATATTTCAGAAATACATTTTCCCCAAATGAGAATCTAGTGCATTTCCCACAGAGACAGCATTCCATCTGGTAGGTCCTCGTAGAACACTGCTCCCCATAGTATGATATGTGGACCATCAGCATGGTCATTCTGCTCAGAAATGCAGAACCGCAGGCCCCACCTCACACCTACTGAACCAGAATCTGCATTTTAACAAGCCCCCTTGCGACCCTGGGTGATTTGTATGCACATTAGAGTTTGGCAAACTCGTGTAGAATGTTGTTTCTATAGGAAAATATGTCCTGAAGTCCAATAACTCACCTATTAACAAACATGAGGAAAGTACAACCAATGTGTAATCTGGCTTCTGGCTTTCTGGGAAAAAAAAAAAGTGTTAAACTTTACTAAATAACTAGAAAAGGGAAAAGCACGTAAGTCCTTTTCTTTTTTAACCATCATTAAATAATTTATGCTATGCTTATTGTGTTTTTGCCACTTTCCAACTATCAGATTTGTTAGATTGAAGTATGGTTGAGACTCAACCATACTTACATTAGTTAAGTAAGTTAAGTAATAGTTATAAACTATTACATTAGTTTCATGGCGATTTGAAAAGTTTATAAATATTGCTACCATCGGTCACCATGCAACACAACTACAAGACCATTGACTATATTCCCTGTGCCAAATCTTTCACCCCTGTGGCTTGCTCATCCCATAAGTGGAAGCCCGTATCTCCCACTCATCCCTTCTGCCCATTTCCCAGTCCCCTCCTGGAAACTATCAGTTAGTTTTCTATATTTATGGGTCTGTTTCTACTTTTTTTTGTTGTTGTTTTTCTTGTTTGTTTTACTTTTTTTGATTCCACATAGAAATGAAATCACATGTATTCGTCTTTCTCTGTCTGACCTACTTTACTTAGTGTAATACCCCTGAGGACCACCCATGTTATCACAAATGACAAGATCTCATTCTTTTTTATGGGTGAATAATGTTTCATTATATATACACACATCTTCTTTACCCATTTATGTATCAATGAACTCTAGGGCTGCTTCCATATCTTGGCTATTGTAAAGAATGCTGCAAAAATATAGGAGTACATGTATCCTTTTGCAATAGTGTTTTCATTTTCTTTGGGTAAATACCCAGTAGTGGAATTACTGAATTTGTATGATATTTCTATTTTTAACTTTTGAGAAGATTCCATACTGTTTCCTAGGGTGGCTGCACCTATTTCCATTCCTACCAACAGTGCATGAGGGTTCCTTTTTCTTTACATCCCTGCCAATATTTTTTCCTTCTTATCTTCTAGCAATTCAGAGAGATATAAGGTGATTGTAATAGTCCTTTTCACAATTACTGTTGTATGCATGGACACCAGGAAGCTGCACGAATCCCTACACAATTCAAGAGATACCCTGTATGCAAAGGAATTTGAAGAAGAAAAGAGTGAGAAATACAGCTTTGATAGATGGTTTTGCAGAAAAGGAGACCTCAGCATTAGTCTATCTTAAAATATTATTTCTAGGAGGCAAATCTTCCAAAATGGTGGAAATTTGAAAATCTGCTCCTCCAGAAAGGAGAAGCAAAACTCAGCAAAATCAACTTTTTTAGAACCCCTGAAATAAAGACTTGCAACAATCCAAGGAGTATCTATTTAAGAAAATATTAGTTCTACAATATGATAATAGATATTACCCAAAAGAAGAGTCAGTGGTCAAATGAGAAACACCGGGCTTGCTATGGTCAGTTTCTCTGCTGCAGGACTTTTCAGAGCCTTTAACATGCTCTATCTTCATTATATAGTTATGAGGGTTTCCCCCAAACCTAATTGACCACAGATCCCTTTTATAGTGAGCTATTTTGCAGATCTAAATCTTGAAAAACACACTTTGGGAGATACGAGGTAAGATTCTGAGGGGAGATCTGAGGAAAAAGCAGGAGTTTTAGACAATGGAAGAGGCAGAGAGTATTAGAGAGTCATGCATAAGACAGTCCCCTTCCCCTGGAAGCCCAAATATTTTTCTAGAAGGTGTTAAGGAACTAGTTCCCAAGTAAAGTGGTGGGAAATTTGGAGTCTTTAAGGGTTGGATAGAGTAATTCAGGCTAAAGAGAAGTTTCTTAAACAAGTTACACAAAGTGCAAGCCATAAAGCAAAAGAATGATTAATTTGATGACATTAGAATTAAAATTTCTGTAAAGCAACAACAACAAAATTATGTTAAACCAAGTGATAGGACAAGCCAAGGGGAGCCTGGGTGGATCAGTCAGTTAAGCAGTTAAGCATCTGCCTTCAGCTCAGGTCATGATCCCGGGGTCTTGGGATGGACCCCCATGTTGGGCTCCCTGCTCAGCAGGAAGTCTGTTTCTCCCTCTGCCTCTGCCCTTTCTCTGCTCATGCCTCTAGCTTGCTCTTTCTCTCTCTCTCTCTCTCTGTCTCTCTGTGTCAAATAAATAACAATAACAACAACAAAAAAAACTTTTAAAAAAGACAAGCCACAGCCTACAAAATGATATTTGCAATGCACATAACCAATAAGGATAATTATCTAGAAAGTCTAAAGAACAAAGGATATGAACCTGTGATAAACAGAGGAGTACACCTAAATGATCTGTAAATATGTAAAAAGATGTTCAGTCTCCTCCAGAATTAGCAAGGAAGTACAAGCCAAATTAAAACCATAATAAATTTGACCCAAAAATCTAATCTCTGCCAAGACCAAATGCTAGTGGACAGGTAGAGCATGAACTTTCCTATGCTGCTGCTGATAGAGGAATAAAGTAGGATAACTATTTTAGATTTTGCAAAATTTAGAAAATTTGAAAACAGACATACACCCTACAGAAACCCATTTGTAAGCACAATGGGACTAGTCCAAGAGTGTTTGTTCTAGCACAGTTCATGAATTAGGGCTAGAGGTTTTCACATCGATAAATCCTAATAGAAGAACACATAGAGTATGAACCATTTATAATAGTTTCTTAAAATGTAAAACTATGCTATATATTGCTTATGGGTTCCTTTGCATGTGCTAACAATATAAAAACTTGCATGGAGAGCACCTGGGTGGCTCAGTGGTTGAAAATCTGCCTTTGGCTCAGGTCATGATACTGGAGTCCTGGGATTGAGTCCCCATCAAGCTCCCCACAGGAAGCCTGCTTCTCCCTCTACCTCTGTCTCTGCCTCTCTTTGTGTGTCTCTCATGAATAAATAAATAAAATCTTAAAAAAAAAAAAAAAAACTTGCATGGAACCAATCCTAGTGACATCTTGATCTCAGACCTCTTGCCTCCAGCACTGTGGGATAATAAATTTCTATTGTTTCACCCATCGGTTTATAGTACTCTGTTTTAGCAGCCCTAGCAAACTAATAGATTTTAAAATATGAGACAACTTTGAACAAAGATGCACTTTTGAAGAACATCCTTCAAGTTCTTGGACAGAAAGCAGAAATGACAGAAGCTACTGTTGGTGTCCCTTGGCTTTCAGACGTCTCACTTCAATTTCTGCCTCCACCTTCACATGGTGTATCCCTTTCCAGATCTCTGTCCTCTTTTCTTCTTGCAACGATACAAGGCATATAGAATAAGGACCCATCCTATCCTGTACGACTTCCTCTTAACTAATTGCATCTACAAAGACCCTGTCTCCACACAAGATTACATTCAAAGGCTCTAGAGGTTAAGACTTGAGCATATTATTTTTTTAGGGACACAGTTCAACCCACAATGAACATGTTCTCAATGAGAGGAAAGGGTGTCCACGTGGGTTAGAACAGTGGCAGATACTATCTAGTAGAAGCGGGGACCAGAGAAGGAGGAACTGCAGGATGAGAGCTACAACCACAGACTCCTCCCCCTAGCTACTGCCACAGCTGCATCAGAGGCAGAGAGACAGGGGGAGAAATACCCCTGCTTTTCCCTTCTTCCTGCCCTTTGATCCCCCACCAATGCCACATACCTGCCAAAACAACTGGAAAACAGCTGACAAAGGAAAACTTACCTGGGAAAGTCAGTCAGTCCTTTCCCCCATGTCCAGAGCACAAGGCTTAAGGCTGGACAACACCCAATCACAATTGTTCAAAACCTGTCAAGGCCTGCCAGGAACTAGTCACCCAGCTGGAACAAGAGGTAGAGCCGAGGGTATTTTGAAGTGGTGACCAAGAAATACCCAAATGGAAGAAAGAACGAGACAATCATGATCTTTCTCCATGGACACTTCGGTCTAGTAGATGAGAGATATGTGAAATACAATTTTAATTCTAATCTTTAATAAGTGCAATGAGAGGTAGAGAGTGATGGAGAGTAGCCACAGACCCAAAGAAAAAGTAGTGATTCAGGCAAGGCCACCTCGAATAAATGATTTTTAAACTCAGCATGAAGTAGGGATAATAGAGAGAGACTTTTGATCTACTGTGTACTCTTTATTTTGTGGAATTGACCACTTGCTTTGATTCATCTTGTTGTGTGGCCCCATAGCAGATTTATAACTTGGACAATAGAGCTTAAAGACAGTGGTAAGGTATTTTACAAAAAGAGAGAGAGAGAGAGACCTAAATATGGACTAGGGCCACCATTAGGGCACAGGAGAAAGTATATGAACTCTGGAACAGATGCAGGCTGGATCTGGCACCCACAACTATGAGATGTGGATTCTCAGGCATTTCATGAAAACTCCCTCAGAATCCATTTTCTTATCTTTAAAAGAGGGGTGATGATACCCAAGTTTCTGTTGTAAGTTTTGACAATGATATTCATAAATCGGATAGTACTTAGCAGGGATCAAAATAACAATAAATTGGGCAGCCCAGGTGGCCCAGCATTTTAGCGCCATCTTCAGCCCAGGGTGTGATCCTAGAGACCCAGGATCGAGTCCCAAGTCAGGCTCCCTGCATGGAGCCTGCTTCTCCCTCTGCCTGTGTCTCTGCCTCTCTCCCTCTCTTTCTCTCTGTGTCTGTCATGGATAAATAAATAAAATCTTTAAAAAATAACAATAAATTAATCCTAGATATTAAGAACAATTATAGTAGGTTTCATAGAAACGCAAAAAAAGTAGGGAGAAAGAAACCAGGGGGAAAAAGAGAAGAAAGAAAGAAAGAAAAGAAAGAAAAGAAAGAAAGAAAGAAAGAAAGAAAGAAAGAAAGAAAGAAGAAAGAAAGAAAGAAAAAGAAAGAAAGAAAGAAAGAAAGAAAGAAAGAAAGGAGAAAGAAAGAAAAGAGAGAGAGAGAAAGAAAGAAAGAAAGAAAAGAAAGAAGAGAAAGAAAGAAAGAAAGAAAGAAGAAAGAAAGAAAGAAAGAAAGAAAGAAAAGAAGAAAGAAAAGAAAGAAAGGAAAGAAGAAGAAAGAAAGAAAGAAAGAAAGAAGAAAGAAGAAAGAAAGAAAAAAAAGAAAGAAAAGAAAAAGAAAAGAGAGAGAGAGGAGAAAGAAAGAAGAAAGAAAGAAAGAAAGAAAAAGAAAGAAAAAAAGAAAAAAAAGAAAAGAAAAGAAGAAAAGAAAGAAAGAAAGAAAAGAAAGAAAGAAAGAAAGAAAGAAGAAAGAAAGAAAGAAAGAAAGAAGAAAGAAAGAAAAAGAAAGAAAAAGAAAGAAAGAAAGAAAAAGAAAGAAAGGAAAGAAAGAAAGAAAGAAAGAAAGAAAGAAAGAAAGAAAGAAAGAAAGAAAGAAAGAAAGAAAAAAAGAAAGAAAGAAGACACATGGTAGATTGGGTGAAAATGGAACAGAAGAAAGAAGAAATTAGCAGAGAGAAAACACAAGAAGCAAGAACAATCAGATCTCAAGGCTGGATGATTTCTAAGTCCCCATGCAGAAGGCTATCCACAGCCTGAAGCAACTCCTGGTGCCACCGCCCCTATAGAAGAAGTGCCAGCCAAGTGCCATCAAGCCCTGGGATCTCGTAGTAAAGAATCCGATATTCTTACCCAGAGGTTAGAGCACCTAAAACTCCCATGCAACCAGTCCCCCAAAGTTTGCAAAGACAAAAGGCAGCTGGACCACTCTTAAGTGAATCCTCTTAACCCCCCACTTCCGTCAAGTGTCAACAACTCACTAAATTCTTGGGCACCATGGGGCCCAGCTTCCCCAGGGTAGCCAGGCTGCTCTTTGCCTTCCATTAGTAGGGGAACTGCAGAAGGAACTGGAAGCCTGAACAGAAGGACATCAGCAGGGGGCAATGGGCAGAGTGGCCCACACAGGGATATGGACACCCAGTTTCCATTTCTGCCCAGCACCCGAGGAAAGGACTTGCTTTCGAACCATTATCACCCCAGCAGAGGGCAAGCGACCGATGAAAGGAATGCCCGCAACTTGCCAAAGTCAGCTACAGTGTGGCTGCCTTACTGGCACTGCTGGGATGAAGGCGAGGGAGGAACAGGCCTCAGAGGGAACGTCTTTCTTAAAAGGGAAGTGGGGGCACCTGGATGGCTCAGCGGTTGAGCATCTGCCTTCGGCTCAGGTCATGATCCCGGGGTCCTGGGATCGAATCCCACATTGAGCTCCCCGCAGGGAGCCTGCTTCTCCCTCTGCCTGTGTCTCTGCCTCTCTCTGTGTCTCTCATGATTAAATCGTAAAAAGGGGGGGGGGGTAGGGGGGAGTGGATGTGAGTTGAGATAACTCAGAAGAGGGATCACTCTGGGGGCAGCCTGGTTTTGGTTCCTAGCCACCATCCTATCCTCAGTGGTCTTATTGAAAATTCCTCCCCCTGACCCCGGCCTCCAGGCTCACCGTGGCCCACATCAGGGTGGGGCGACTTTCTACGAAGAAAACGGAGGTTGCAATGTTTGGCATATTAATTCAGAGCATATGGCCCAAAATATTGTTTGCTATGGCTCGTGGGCTTATGATATTTAATTTAAAATAGATTTTCCTAAATAAAAAAAAAAAAAAGAGAGAGAGAGAGACTTTATACAGATGGCCATTAAAAGCAAACCGTTTTTTTGCTGCGTGGCATTGTTAAAATACAATGTTTTTAAAGCATTTTATAGCTCCTCGGCCCTTTGGCAAGAACGGGGTGTTCAGAAAAGACGCAGGCTTGGCACAGTGACAAGGGGGCCCTGACGCCATTGTCACAACCCTGGCCTGCGGGCCACCTTCCTCTCCTGCAGCCCGATCTTCTCTGGTCTAGAAAGTCGCCTCCTGCGATCCTGGAGTCGTTTGCAGAGCCCAGAAAGTACGACTCCTGAGATCAAGGAGCCGTTGTGATGGCAGCGAACACTTGATGATGTCATTTCTTGTTAAAAACGAACAGATTGTTTCCACAGCAAACATCTAGCGAGTACAAGGCCAGGTGCTTTCCTATTTTCCATGTCTCCTTTGGTGTTAATGAGAGTATTTTAGGGGGGGGGGGGGGAGTCCTTCATTTCTCTCATTTCTTTTCCCTTTGACAATGAGGCCTGGGGTGGGGGTGGGGGGACCGTCCCAGAGAGGGTGTCATCCTGGAGGTGGATGCACAGGGGAAAATGGGCCGGGTGACACAGACAGCATGAGGAGCCCTGTGCTTCCTCTGCTGATCCAGGCGTATGGGAGCGGAGACAGAATGAAACCCCCTTTTCACTCCCCCCCACCACCACCACCAAGGACCATGCCACCCATCATGTCCGTCCAGCTTGCTCTCTCCAACCGGCTCCTTTTCACCTCGGGTCAAGGGCTGCAGACCCAGTGGGCCGAACCCACTAAGCCGCTTACCCCTGAAAACACAACAGAAAAGGACAAGGAGAAGGATGGGTGGTGTTAACTTACAGGCTCCTGCTCGACAGGAACAGCCCCAGCTTCCATGTTCCATCCTCCCCTTGAAACCAGCAACAGACTGGAATTCTCCGCTGGAATCTGATCGGGAGAGAGCACATACCTCGGGGTCAGGTCTGGGGAGTTGGCTTTTATGGTGCAATGGCAGTCGCTAAAGACTTTTGTTGGAAAAGCTGATACTTGAGAAATGGTTTCATATTAGTTTGGGATGGAAAAGAAAGCTGAGAGCACTTGCTGGATTGTCAGTAATCCTCGCTTCTGAGTGGCCAAGGAGAAACAGCCCACTTCCTGGTGGGGGCGCAGAGAAGTGTTGAGGTACGAAAACAATTGTTCTAAACACAGTCTCGTCTGTAATTAGGAATGCACCAGCCACGGCATATGGTTTGTTTTTCTAGTTCAGTAACCTTTAACAACACTTGTAATCTGTTGGGTTTTTAAAAGTTGGGGGGGGGGGGTGTGCAGGGTGGTGGAGGTGATGGGAGAGAGTTACATTACACTCGGCGCAGGGCTCCCCAAGACACACTCAGCTCTGGGCACACCTTCCTGCCCTGGTGGTTTTCTGGGTCTTTGTTCAAAGGGATATAAACAAAGCTTAGGTGAGCACACGGGAGAGCTCCTGCAATCCCAGGGGGTAACTTTATAGGGGAGGCTGTCTCCTTTGTCCATGGAGTGAGGGATTGGGTTTGCAGGCGGCCGGAGGACTGCAACCCTGCGTTTAGGGGGTTTCTGGGGGACACCGATTCTGGTCTGCACCTGGATCCCAGTTGCTTAAATGAGCAAGCCAGGGCTTGAAAGAGTTAGAATATGTACCCAGCAGAATTAACAAAACACAGAGGACACCTTGGCTGAAGCTAGCAAGGCCCAAAGTGGGGCCTTTGCAATCCAACTCCAGAATATTCTTCAGAGGGGTTATCAGTTAGCACACGCTGCCAGGGAGCAGAAAGGAAAATATTGATTGGTAAAGTTCCTATCTCGGTGGCTGTCTTGGAATGAACTTGCGGGGACTGACCCTTCTTGGCCCAGGTATTAAAATGAAAGAAGGGGCTCGAGCCGTTTTCCTCGTTAAAATGATTTCTTTTCCATTTATAAAGAGCCTCCATGTTCAGTATAGATGAATTAGGAGGGCCAGACAATACACATAGGAAAATTAACAGCACTCATAATCTCAGCAACCAGCATTAGCTGGTGTTAACCGGTTTATAGTATATAACATTTCAAACTTGGAAAACAAATATACAAATGCCAACAAAAATCAGGGCAGCGTGTACATACTACTTTGTAATCTACTTTTGTCACTTTCGAGTCTTTATTGTACCCATTATTTGAAATTGATAAATTTGCATCTACATCATTTGTAATGACGGCCTAGGAGTATATGTCATAGACGTACAAAAGCTTATTTAATCGATCCTTTGTTTTTAGACGTTCAGACTGCTTGAAGCTTTTGTGTGTGTGTGTTGTAAACTGCTTTGGCGAACCACCTCCCGGGTAAATATTTGTGTTTAAGTGTTATTGCGATTGTTGTGCAAACAGAATAACTTGATGATGCTTTAGAACATTTTCTGAGAGCTAAAAGCTAGGCAAGGGGGCAGCCCTGGGGGCGCAGCGGTTTTGCGCTGCCTGCAGCCCAGGGCATGATCCTGGAGCCCCAGGATCGAGTCCCACGTCAGGCTCTCTGTATGATGCCTGCTTCTCCCTCTGTCTCTGCCTCTCTCTCTCTCTCTCTCTGTGTGTCTCTATGAATGAACAAATAAAATCTTAAATAAATAAATAAATAAATAAATAAATAAATAAATAAATAAATAAAAGCAAGCTAGGCAAGGAGCTGACATAAGCTCCACAAGGCAGTGGCCTTCTAAATATGCCTGAAGAGAAGATGCGAATCAGGAGCTCCTGGGTGGTTCGGTCGGTTGAGCAACCCACTCTGGATTTGGGCTCAGGTCATGATCTCAGGGTTGTGGCGTAGAGCCTGGTGTCGTGTTGCATTGGGCTCTGTGCTCAGCAGGCTGCTTGAGATTCTCTCTCTCCCTCTGCCTCTTCCCCTTCTCTCTCTCAAATAAATAAATCTTAAAAAAAAAAAAAAAGAATACATGAATCAAGCTTCCTCATAGGTGTGACAGAAATATTTGGTAAAATAGGCAGCGTTAAAAGAAATTCTGTAGAAATACCAGACATTAAGCCAAATCGTACAGGGCTGCCAATGACCTGTTAGATGTCTGTCATCTCTAATTTCTAAACATGCTATTCTAGGAGCCTCTGTTTTTATAACACATAAATGCATGTGGCGTCTTCCTGGGTTATTTGGACCAAATACTGTAATTCTTTAAGCTCAGCAGACTGTTTTAAGAATGATGAAAAAAAAAAACTTAGTTCACATGGCGATACAGAACTGGGGGCAGATGTCGAAATGATAGTGGGGAAGGGCAAAATGCTAGGACAGACCAGGTCTAAAGTTGTCGTTAGTGAACTCGAAATATGTGATTTGATAAAAATAATCGTAAACTCTGCTTTCAAAGAGGGTGTGTTTATAACCAACAGCTCAGAAACAAACGGATGGCTTTGTGCGTGGAGGGCAAACGTGTGGCACAAGTGTCATCACCTCCTTTCCCGTGCCCTTGGGTACTCGGATCACCCTTCCCTGATTCTACAGCAAGCCTCAGATCCCTCCGCCCAGGTCTCCAGGCCATGACCAGCCCCATTGGAATTGGCACCTGTGGTTGTTTTTATCACAGGCCTAGTGGGTTTCCACAAATCAGCGAACTGTTGGAGAAAGGGGGAGGATTTAGTTTGTTGGGAAAGTGGGATATTGATGCCTGGATGGACAGAACTAAGAGGCAGAGGGTGTTCTGCCAAAAAAGCAGAGAGTCCATCCTGGAGTGGAATGATTCCAGGGAAGCCTGTTATTCTTCATGCAATTTGGAATTACAATCCGCAGATTCTTCCTGCAGAATTCAAAGGCAACGTCCTCCACTAGAATCAGTGCGCTCCTGTGGATGGTCCTGTTGCAGCAAATTGCAAGTCCTCATTTCTATGTATGGATCTTTTAATTATTCAACATTTATTGAGTTCCTTTTGTCTTGACTTGGTTTCACCAAGTAGGAAAAGCCTAAGACAAGGGTTTGTGTGCAGCTGATTTATTATGGGACATGAGTTCAGGAACCCTCAGTGCGGGATTGGAAAGTGATTCAGGAAAAGAAGGAAAGCTAATATGAGGATGACTTATCAGGATGGTAACTGCCTTGGGCTTGATTCTTCTCGGAGTCTCTGAGGAGTTTCCGGAATGTTCCTCAGCCTTATCTGCATGGGGACTGAGGAGAAGAGTGTTTATCCATGTCCTCTCATACCTCATGGGTCAATGACTGCCCCGAGGAGTGAGTCTCTTGCCCGCGTGTGAATGCCAATAGGGTTCCTAGAGACACACCTAAAAGCAGAAAATGAGATACACCATGTGCCCAGTACCCAGGGTACCGCAACAGGGCACTGTCAGATTTCTCGCTCCTGGGAAGGAGGTTGCAGCAGCCATGGCTAGTCACAGGGCACATCACCGATAACAGCGCAGCACTTGGTTGTTCCAAGGAAAGCACAGCGCCCAGCCACTTCCTCCTCAGAGAACCTGAGGTTGCAGGGTTGAACCACTGTGAGCCCAGCTTGGGTGAATCACCCTACAGATTTCCTCCAGGGCCTGGGATAGAGTTACAAGCCTCCTCTGCAGCCATGGGAAGAGATGAAGAGGGAGGAATGGGTGTGCTAAGAGGCAAGACAATCACTGCCCTGAACCACGAGCTAACCTGCAGGAAACTCAAGGGGCAGCTCTCCAAAGGCACCAAGCCCAAGCAGGTAGAGCCATCTTCTACAGGAAAAACCAAGTTCCTTTGCTCCGGATTTTCAAATTCAAAGCCTTCAGATGAAAGTTCACCACAGGCATTGCTTTGTTGGGTCTGTTCATTTTTGTAAATTGACTTTTTTGTTTTTATTTAAACTCCAGACAATTAATATACAGTGTTACATTGGTTTAGGAATAGAATTTAGTGATTTGTCATACAACACCCAGAGCTCATCATAACAAGTACCCTCCTTAATCCCCATCACCCACATAACCCATGCCCCTGCCCACCTCCCCGCCAACAACCCCTAGGTTGTTCTCTAGAGTTAAAACAAAACAAATGAACATAAGGGGGATAAAAGAGAGAGAGAGAGAAACCATTTTTGTAAATTTTCAAAATTTGTTGCCAGTTAAAAAAATTTGGATGATCTCTCATAAAAACCCAGATTAATATTTTCTTCTTCAAAGTAAAATAAAATAAAAATCTCCCAACGCTGGCCAGAATCAGCTGGAGCTGAATAGTAACCACCCTCCTGAGATGGGCATGCACCCTCTAGTTCACCACAGTCCCCACTACTCCCTGCTGTACCTATTCCCGTGGCTCCCATTGCCTGACTGGCCCCTATAGATCTTAGAGTTTATGACTTCAGTTCTGATTCCAGTTTGTCATGGCTTTAATTATTTAAAAACTCTGTTTCTCAAACGCTTAAATAAACTGTGGAACTCTAAGTGATTTCCAATATTGACTGGTTCCATGCTATGAGATGCAGTCATCATATTCACCAGAAACCACTAGAATAAGACTTAGAGTTACTCTCTGCCTCTAAAACTGGCTGTGGGCCTTGCAGATTCACTTCACTCCCGTGGCCCTCAGTCTATGGCCCCTCTCATGGGATAGCAGTCATTTCCTGCCTTCCAGGCCCCACTTCCTGGCCTCTTAGGATTGTGGAGAGACACATGATTACTTGCAGTCAATGAACTGTGAGCAGAAATGACATATGTCACTTCTGGGTTTAAGGTTTAATTGTAGGTATGTGACTCCCAAAGCTCCCTCTTGCCTGCTGGCAGAGTAACCAGCAATATTCAAGATGGCATCTGCTTTATCAGCTTGGGTCCAGGAGGGGCAAGGATGAGAAGAGCCCTCTCTTGCAACCCATAATGGGCACTCATAATGAGCAAGAATTAAATCAGTATTAAACCAGGGTCAATACATTTTTTTCTGT
This sequence comes from Canis lupus baileyi, assembly GCF_048164855.1. Taxonomy (NCBI): domain Eukaryota; kingdom Metazoa; phylum Chordata; class Mammalia; order Carnivora; family Canidae; genus Canis; species Canis lupus. Next base: position 64,559,348 of record NC_132842.1, read on the forward strand.
AAAGAGCAAGATAGTAAATATTTTAGACTTTCTGCAGCCTATCTCCATTACATATCCTTCTTCTTTTAAAACAATGCTAAAATATGAAAATTATTCTTAGTTTGTAGGCCATACCAAAATAGGCCACGGGCCATATCTGACTGATGGGCCATAATTGGCTAATCCATTTTAAGCCGCTGATATTTGGGAATTATCTGTTACAATAGCCTAACTTGGCTGGTACATATGGACTTCATACACTTTCCTGAGAATTAGATTCAAGGATACTAGAGCTTCTAAGACAGTCTCTGTATATTAATATGATTCTTTTTATGTTAGTGCCACATGGCATCCTTGACCTTTCTTTAATCTTTTCAAACTCCCGAACTTCCTACATAATGCAAGTACTCCTTTAAAACACAGCACAAAGCAACCCATAACCATGAAACTATTATTATTCTTTTTATGGAATTGCATCTCATCTTACCCTGTGGGATGATATACGGATTTAGATATGGGCACAGAGGGCAGCCCAGGTGGCTCAGCGCTTTAGCACTGCCTTCAGCCCAGGGCGTGATCCTGGAGACCTGGGATCAAGTCCCATGTCTGGCTCCCTGCATCAAGCCTGCTTCTCCCTCTGCCTGTGTCTCTGCCTCTCTCTGTGTCTCTCATGAATAAATAAATAAAATATTTTTAAAAATTAGATATGGACACAGATATAAATATCTTAATCCTGTATCTTTTCCACTAAACATTAAGTTTTTGAGTTTTTCACTCATTATAAATTTTTTTTAAACATGAGTTTAAAGTCTACACATTATGTTGAAAAAAATGTAACCTTGCCTGTAAACAGATAGTTTCCAACTATTTCTTTTCATTCATTAACAGTTATTCACTGAGCACTTAGTATGTACCAGGCTCTACTCCAACTGGGAACAAAGGGACAACAAGATAGACAAAAGCCCCACACGTGAGGCTTATGGAATTTACATTCAATGGAGGGAGACACCAAAATAACTTAGGAAGAAATATATATATCATAATTTCAGATGGTCCTATGTGCTGTGAAGGATAATAAAGCCAGAAAGTAGAAAGGGAATAGGTAGGGAAGCAGTTTCAAATGAGTTTTAGGGAGAATCTCTGAGTAAGTGTTACCTGAATGATGGATAGGAACAAGCCTGACAGTCATATGGAAGACCAGGTTCATAGGCATTGGGGCCAAAATGATCTTGGTATGTTCCAGAATCAGAAAGTTCAAAATGACAAGCATCAAGCAAATAAGGAGACAGGAGGTAAAAGATAGCATATGCCAGGCTGAAAAGGGCATTATAGACTAGGAGAAGGAGTTTGTGTTCAATGGGAAGACATAGGAAAGTTTGCAAGCAGAGGAATAAAGACATCTGATTTAACTTAAGAAATGAAACACCAACCCAAGGGAAGGGAGAAGAAATGGGTAGGAAATATCAGAAAGGGAGACAGAACATGAAGACTCCTAACTCTGGGAAATGAACTAGGGGTGGTGGAAGGGGAGGAGGGCAGGGGGTAGAGGTGAATGGGTGGTGGGCACTGAGGGGGGCACTTGACAGGATGAGCACTGGGTGTTATTCTGTATGTTGGCAAATTGAACACCAATAAAAATAAATTTATTATTAAAAAAAAAAAAAAGAAAGAAACACCAACCCAGTGTGGCTGCTGAGTGGAGAATTGACAGTGAGAAGGGCCAGCCTAGCAGCAGAGGGAGCAGTGAGGGCGTGAGTGTAGAAGCACACATAACAGACAAGGGTTGCTTCTTCTAGGACAATGGTCTCTAAACATTTTTCTCTTGTTCACCCAAAAAGGACTTTGACAAACTTTGAGCTCCTTCCCACATTTTTAAGTTAACATCTTAAATGTTTCAATCTAAGTGTACATAGTTACAAAAACATGTAATTTCTGCTTATGGTACATGTTGACAGTTTCAAATAACATTGTTGTATGTCACATTTTTCAGTATATTTAATTGATTATAAATACCATGACTTATTAAATACCACTTAAAGCTGGCATTCATTTAAAAAGTATATTAACAAGCTTTGCATGATGCTCAATTGTTTATTCCTTTATCTTTTAACTCTCATATTTTCATTCTGCTTTTCATTACATTTCCCTACAGATTTTTATCCTGATGTAATATATTTTAACGTTTGAGGTCTCTTGTTGACTATCCTAGCACACTGAATCAAAAGTATGTGTAAAAACTAATTTTTTAAAAAAATTCCTATGTCTATAAATTCCTGGCAATTTCTTTTCTGATTGAATTTTTTCTGATTCAATATCAGAGATTCAAATGTGCAGCTGATCACAATAATATGCAATTGATTACAATACCATAAATACATTATTAACACACAATTGATTGCAATAACAAATGCATTTCAAATGCTATTGAATAATGATTAGACATAAAAAAATAAGGTGTATTAGAAGTGCATCTTTTTCAGGCAGTTAATGGGCTCTTGTTTCCTTGGATGGTTTTTACTTACCGCTAAGATGAGACAGGACTCAACATCAATTCTATCCCAATTGTAATTTTTATTGATCTAAGTGCTGAAAAAACTTATTCCCCAAAAGATATAAATGGAAATAAAACAAGTTTTATTGTAACAAGATATATCAATGATTTGAACTCCTGGGTTGTATGCCAAATATGACAAGCTAACCTATTTTCAGATGGGTTCAAATGATCTATCAGCCCAGGGTAGTTCTTTCCTTGTTGTTGTTGTTATGTTATGTTTTGTTTTGCTCTTGCTTTGTTTTGCTTTGCTTTGCTTTTTGAGCACCAGGAGCAGATGCTTGACCAAGGATATTTGCCAGTCCTTAGATGCATCCCTCTTTATTATTTTCCCCAAGGAACCCCAGAGGGCTTCGACTCCAGGGCAAGATGTCAGTGCAAGCTCAGGAGTGGGTGTTGGGCAAACTCTTCTGTTATAAAAGATGGAGAAGGTAACTGGGAATGGAGAGGCACAAGAAGAGAAGCACCAAGACATGAATGAGCCCAGCATCTTTTTCAGGCATGTGCGCTTGAGGAAGAACAAAGAAATCAATGGTCTTAGACTAGCTGTTTCTTGTACCTTCAGGAAAATGTTCATGCAACCCCACAGATGTGAAAAACTCTCATTTCAAGTCCACTGGTCTGTGGTTTTAGCAATGAATGTGGTGAGAATTACTGGAATTGGGGTAAGTATGAAAGGTTGAGGCTCTGTACTTGCTGATGGATTGGCTAGGGGTCTGAGAAGTTAGAGGGTGTCCCAAATGGCACCTCAATGCCTTGGAAACAGATGAAGGTATAAGGGAGTCTGATACACAACCACAAATCAATTTTGTAATCTTGTGGTTGAAGAAATAAACATTTGTCTCTTATGCAAGCAAAGCTTGCTGTGGGTTAGGACTGCCTCTGAAATCCAGGATTTCTTCAAGATAGGGTGTTGTCATGTCAGTACTTGACTCTGCAAAAGGGTTCTGCAGGAGAGAAGGAAAAAGGTGTCCCAAGTTGTGATTTCCTTGTCCTGGAATGGACTCTGGTGACTTTTGCTTAAAATCCATTGGCCAAAGCTAGTCACCTAGTCCTAAGCCTATGAAGGCTACATGAGCATCCTGAGTGCTGTCTCAGTCACACTAGGTTTTGGCATATGAAACTAGATGAATGATGTTTTTGATTGGGAAGGCAATCTATTTATATGTTCATTGCAAATGAGAGTTTTAGAGAAAAGATAATAGTTTTCATCTAGAAGAATAAATAGGCAGGGCGCCTGGGTGGCTCAGTCATTTAAGTATTGACTCTTGATTTTGGCTTAGGTCATGATCTCAGGGTCATGAGATCAAGACCTGCAGCAGGCTCCCCACTGCTTAAGATTCTCTCTCTCCCTCTTGAAGAAGAAAGAGAAGAAGAAGAAGGAGAAGAAGAAGAAGGAGAAGAAGAAGGAGAAGAAGAAGAAGAAGAAGAAGAAGAAGAAGAAGAAGAAGAAGAAGAAGAAGAAGAAGAAAAGAGAAGAAGAAGAAAGAAAGAAAGAAAGAAAGAAAGAAAGAAAGAAAGAAAGAAAGAAAGAAAACCAGTGCAGAAAAATATAGAAAAAACCAGTGAGAAAGACCTTGCCTAACCAAATATTAAGATGTATTATAAATCTAAAATAATTACAACAGGCAATTTCAAAAGAATGGAAAAGAAAGCCCTAAAATAGACCTTAGTATATATAATAAACTCTTAATGTATGATGAAAATAGTCTCATGAGATACCTGTAACACTCTTTCCACCATTACTAAAATAAATTACAAGTGAATTTTAATGGAAATTTCAAAAACAATCTTGAAATCATTTAAATAGTGACTTACATTTTTCTTTTCTTGAAAGAAAACATAGGTGTTTATTTAAATGATTTCAAAATGGACAAGGACTTCCTGAAGATAAACTCAGAAGAAGAAATCATAAAAAAGAACACTAATACCTCTGAGAACTTTTTTTTTTTTACAATATTTTTTGTCATCAGGGAGTACAAACAAAATTAAAAAGCATATGGCAAACTGGAAAAAATATTTGAATAACTGTCAGACAAAGTATTAACAATCTTAATTTAAACAGCTCTTCCAAAATTATGATGCCACCAACATCACATTTTAATGGCAAAAGGTAAGAAAAGATAATGCACACTAGAAATACAAGTGGCTAAGAAAAACAATGACATGCAACTTAAAATCATCTTTTTGCCCACCAAACACCAGATAGTTTAAGGCATTAAGAGTCAGTGCTGGCAAGCCTTTGTTAAGAAAGATGATTAGAATGATGGTATCCTGTTAGAAGAAGTGTGAATTGGTTCAATCTTTCTGGAAAGCAAGGTTGTAATGTAATATGAAATCAATATTGAGATGTTAAAATATTCATGCCAACACTCTTTAAAAAAAGATTTATTTATTTGAGAGAGAGAACACTCATGCATTGGTACACAAGCAGGTGCATGCAAGTGTGGGGGAGGGGCAGAGGGGGAGGAAGAGAATCTCAAGCAGACTCCCCTCTGAGCACAGAGCCTCACATGTGGGGCTCAATCCCACAATCCATTAGATCATGACCTGAGCCAATTTCAAGAGTTGGGCACTTAATCTACTTGCCAGCCAGGTGTCCCCATGCCAGCATTCCATATCTGGTGAACACATGTGTAAATATTAGTGATCCATATAGGAGCTGTACTTTGCTCTGTATAAATTATAACAGCAATTTAAAAGAAGGGGGGAAGTTTGTGATTTTTATATTCTCCCTACAGTTTAAAAAAAAAGTTCATACCCTTTAACCCATTAATTCCACTGCCACAGATTATCCTAAAAAATAATAAAATATATATTTAAAATTGTGTGTAAAGATGTTCACTACAATGTAACTTATAAGATGAAGCAGAAAAAAAAAAAGACAATATGCAGTTGACCCTTGAACAACAGGGGTTGAAACTGCAAGGTCCACTTATATGTGGATATTTTTCAATAAATACAATGCAGGACTGTAAATATATTTACTCTTTCTTATTATTTCCTTCACAGCATTTCTTTAGCTTACTTTTTTGTAAGACTACAATATAGGGTACAGTATAGAATACATATCACATACAAAATATGTGTTTGTTGGCTGTTTATGTCATCAGTAAGGCTTCTGGTCAAGTTTCTGGGGGAATCAAAAGTCATACACAGATTTTTGACTATGTGGTGCAGGGTGCCCCAATTCCCAATGTTGTTCAAGCACCAACTTGCAGAAAAGTAGAAAAGGGATTTTTAAAATATGATGACTTTTTAAAATTAGAATTAGAGGCATCATTAAATATCAAATATTCCTTTCTAGGAATATTTTGTTAAGCTAAGGTAAATATCACAATATGATGTTTAATAGTTACCCAGAATAAAAAATTTGATAGGTTATAACTTGATCCCATTTTTAAATATATTTATATGAAACATATGTCTAGAAAAAGAAATGCATGAAGATATTAATAATTATAATTACTATCACCAAGTTACTTTTATTTTCTCTCACTTTGCATTATCCAATTTTAAGTAATTACTAGTAAATAATGTAATAATTGATTCATTATTAATGTTAGTAATACAAATAGAAAAACAACAAAGATTGTCTCTTTTTTTTAAGATTTGATTTATTTATTCATGAGAGACAGAGAGAGAGGGACAGAGACACAGACAGAGGGATAAGCAGGCTCCATGCAGAGAGCCTGACGTGGGACTCGATCCTGGGTCTCCAGGATCACGCCCTGAAACTAAGGCAGTACTAAACCACCCTTTAGGCTCTGGTGCTGTGCTCTGCAGAGAGAGCACGTTGGGTTGTACGCCACAGAGTCACTTCTGAGCCAGTCATTACATGACTGTTCACCGGTGTGATTTACAACAAGGACGTCTTGAAACTCAACACACCCTCTGAAATACTATAGGTGAAGGGAGAACAGAAAAGCTGACTGGATTTTGTTTGTCTTGCAGGAGAAAATTTATCATTTGGTCAGGTAGACATAACCCATCATCATGGGCAGTTAACTTGCAAGAGTATCTTTTTCTGCCTCTGCTGGCAGCCACTCCAACACCCCCCAACCTCCCTGTGACCCCAGGTTGCAAGAGAAGACTGATGAAGCCAGACATGGCAGACATTGCTTGCCCGAGAGCCCATCTTCACTTCCTTCTTGGCAGAGCCTGAGTGTGCTTGGGGTCCAGTGCTAGGGAATAAAACATGACTATTCCAAGTCCTGCCAGCCATCCCATTTCTCCTTGGCAAATACTCTCTTTCCCAGCCTTCCTTGCAGCTGGAAGTGGTCCGACACAGGGAGAAGTCTATCTTTTCAGGGAAAGCTTCTCCTCTAAGATAAGACAGAGGTTCATGAGGGAATAGACTTTGCTTCTGCCTCACTCTCCCACTCAAAGGCAGCCATGATGCCTGGAGCCATGTAGCCATGTGGGGACCATGAGAGAAAGTTTAAGAGAATTCCATAGAATTCCAATAGAATATCCAGTGCTCTGATTTGTTCAGCTGCTGAACCAGCTTTGAAGCGTTTATGTCTATAAAGCTCTTGAGATATTAAGGCTTTGATACCTAGTTTTTCTTACTTGCAGCTAAATGCTTTTAATTAGATAACGAGACTTCAGAGATGGCTTGATTTGCTCATGATCTTGTCCCCAGTGTGACCATTGTAATGAAGCTTCCTGAACATTTGTCTGTGTTATTGCAAACTAACGTGATGAGTGAAGAAGGCCATGCCGACCAATGGTCACCTGTGAGATCAAGCACGTTGTTATTAAATCTTCCAAATTCAGTGATGCTTGAGACCTTCCTGATTCCTCTTGCCTTGGTGTTTATCATCTTCAACTAACCTGGCGGGTGTCCAATGTTCTAATTTTGTTCCCTGGGTCTACTCTTCCAGAGAAGGGCCATATTTAGAAACCTCTCCCCATGTTGCTTACAAATATTCCTATTTTATTTCCTTAATTCCTTGGTTTGCATAGTTACAGCTAGCAGAGTTGACAAACAAACCAATGGGAGATTTATTCTTATTTAAAACATATCTGATGGTGTCATGTGATGAGCTTCTTAGTGAGAGTCTGACTCACCCCATAAGAGTTCATCTAATAGTAGAATTGTCGGCCAGGTGTCTTAAAATAAGAAAACCTGGATATCCATGTAAAAGGTTACTCCTTCTCTCAGTGTTTGGCCACTTTGAATTATACTCATAGGGTTACAGACAGACATATATGCCCCAAAACTCATGCATAATCTGAACTGGTGTACATTAACAAAGGAATTTTTTTTAAGATTTTATTTATTTATTCATGAGAGACACAGAGAGAAAGGCAGAAACACAGGCAGAGGGAGAAGCAGGCTCCCTGCGGGGAGCCCGATGTGGGACTCGATCCCAGGACCTCGGAATCACGCTCTGAGCGGAAGGCAGATGCTCAACCGCTGAGCCACCCAAGCATCCCTAAACAAAGGAATTTTTAAAACGATAACCCACCTAAAGATTTTTAGTAAAATATTCCATGTTAACATTCACCTTAGTTGCTAGCAAGAAAGACCTAGACTCAGTGTTCCCACTTACTGACAACATGCAGTTAATGATTCTGTACTCAAACACTATCAGGAATGTGGTAAAGGAATATTGCCCTGAATATGAGGGCTTTGGACCTAGCTAATCCTTTTTCTGCCCAAAATTCACTCTGATTTTGAACAAGTCCATTCCCCTTTCTAGGCTTTAGTTTTTCTGTGGTATAAAAGGAAGTATTGGACCAGATGATCTTAAACGCTCCAAACGGTTTTCAGATTCTTCCATACGGGAATGGAGGCAAACAGAAAAGAAAAAAAGAAAAGCCCTCCCTTCTGTTACAAGATGCCCAGTCTCCCACCTGTATATCTGAAAAATAATAATATTTGGAATGTCAGTGTTTACTGAGCACTTACTATGTGCCAGTCACTGGACTCAACAGTTTCCATGTAGCATCTCAGTTTACTCCTTAAGGAAACATCCTCATTTCCGTGTTGCAAAGAAGGAAGCAGGTCCGAAGGGGCTTGGGGTGGGGCCAGAATCACAGAAGTGAGAGGAGGGAGCTCAGATTCCAAAACCCGGCCTCTCCACCATCACACCACCCAACCATCCATAAGGAACCTGGCATGCTTCGAGCCATATTGAAAACAACATATGAGCTTAATTGTAGAGAAGAACAAGACTCAAGGTTCCCTTTGTTTCTGCCTAAAATTAAACATGTATTTCAGTAACTGTTGTGTTTTATATTTTTGGGAGGCTGTGTTTTGGATCCCATGGGAAAGAGGCACCTTCTTGATAAAGGGTGGGTGAGACAAGACTCTCTTAAATTTGATCATGGGACTCATGCGAGACCTTTCAATGCCCTGTCACGATTTGGGTTCTCAAGAACTATTGTCACTGAATGCCATGAGCATCCCTTGTTTACAGTATCTTGTCGCACCTACAATGAAGGTATTGTTAAAACACTGAGTAAAAACACACGTACCCTCCGCAGGCTATAGTTTTGCTTTGAAATCTCTGTAATTACCACATTCTCATTTCAAGGCACTGGGTATTATTGAGTTCAAAGAAACGAAGATGTATTTCATTTTTTTTTCCCCTACCAATGATTCATCAATTCCACTCCCTCCGCCTACAGATGTCTACATTTCAGTTTCCTGAGAAGCTACAAAGCATGAACTGGGATCTAAGGCATTGAGTCAGAGGACACCAAGTGTTAAGCTGTAATACCGCCAACAGGTCGGTGTCAACCCTCTTAACCTGCTTTCCGGTGTAGGCGTCATTAACAGTGCTCTTTGCCCTTGGGCACTAAAGGGGAAAGACTCCAGTAACCCTACACCAGCAGTTCCACTTAAGTGACTACCTGATGCAGAGTTATCTTTCCAGGCTATCCGGTGAAGGGAGTGAAAACATTTGCTTCTGTGTCCCTGGCAAGCTGGTTAACGCTTGATACAGCAACAGCTCCTGGCTCCCTGAGGCTCGGTCCCTGACCTGTATGTAAATTTGCACACTCGTGATCACCAGCTAATACTTGGAATTGTGTTTGCTGGCCAGGAGACAGTGCAAACATCAGTATGTCCACTTAAAACACGTGTGCACACCCACACAGACAGACACACACTATAACATTTAAGAGGAAATATTATTCCACGTTGAAATGTCTTACTTTTCTTAGGGACGTCCACACTAATTTAAAATATCATCCCTAGCAAACCCCAGAAAATGTCTTTAGAAACTTCCTCATCAATATTTTCTTTTTTTACATTTTTATATTGAAGTTTATATAGTATTGTTATAAAATTTATATTGTATACGTATAAAAATATAAATACTTCTATTCTTTAATATTTTTATATGCATCGATATTTTCTTTATTTGCTCTTGTAAATATATTAAGCATCCGAATAGTCACCAAGGATTTGGTTAAAAGACCTATAAGCATTTTTTTTTAACGTATGAGGATTGCCCCTGGCTATCTTCTTTACTCCTGACCGGTAGGTGCAGCTAATTAGGTTGAATATTCCAGATAAATGGAAGTCCCTGCAGAGAGAGATAATTCAAGCCATTCCCTATTTCATAATGAACATTGTAAAAAATGATTTCTTCATTATGGGAGGAAGGCGCTGTTCGGGGGGGTGGGTGGAAATCCAGAAAGAGCTCTCCTCGTGTTTTGCAGAGGGAATATTTTCAACAGGCATATCCCCAACATTTAAAAAATGTTCTTTAAGGATCAAGTATCCCAACTCTTCCAAGCCAGTCATTTTTAACCCAAGATCCAAAGTGATATTTTTTAAAAGAGGCAGATAAAGAAAAAGAAGAAAAAATTGCTATAGTTGAGAACTTCTAAGTCTCATTGATTCAGATGTAAGTGAGTTCTGTGTGTAACCTCATGCTCATCTGTGACTCTGAGCTGAACCTTCTGTCGGGAAGTATCTGTGGCCACCATTGAACAAGATGTGGGGCCATCCTGCCTGCGCCTCCACTGGCTCTGAGCAGCACACAGTGCATTTTTGTCCTAAGGTGGAGATAGTAAAGTGACCTTTATTTGCAGGATGCAAGCTGACTTTTGATGCCCACCCTTTAAGCTGACCATTTCCTGATGGACGATGCTCTCAGAACTTAGAACAGGCTGCCCTGAGCCTCTCTCCTTCTGATGAAACTCCCTGTGTTTTGCTACAGACAGTAACTCTATCCCCCAGACTTATATACCATTCCGTGGAGATGGTGGAGTAGAGTGATCTCCCCCAAGCATCCAGGTATATCCCAAGAGGCCCCAGCCAAACTTCCAAAGTTTTTAATTATTTTTCCACCTCACTAAATAAAAAAAGCAGATTCCAAGCCAGTCCATAGGTCTAGGGTAGCCTAGAAGTAGCATTACCATTTTACTCTTCTCCATTTTAAGAAAGCCTTTCTTTATATCTACCCTAAATTGCTTGCCTCATTATACCCACAGGCAGGAAAGCTGGTTGCTCACGGGTCATCTTCTGCCAACTAGGAGCACACTTTGAATCTGAGCACAGACTACCTTCAGCAGGTTAGAGCCAAATCTGACCCTCACTGCCTACTGCACTAGTCCTGACTCTTTTGCTTAATTTTGAAGAATCTCTATCATCTGGCTTCAAACTATCTAATCTGTGCTATATCCCCATATATTGACCAATTATGTTAAGCACACTGACCCTATTTCTTTGCTTTGTTTAACATCTTAAGCTTGTACCTGTCCATACCTCCGTGGCTTTGTTCATGTTGTTTCTGACTTCATTTGAAGTGAATTCATGCTCATATCCACTGATAACAGTTTATGGAATGCTGGGTATGTGCCAAGTACTGTGCTGGGCACTCTGCATATGGTATAGTATCTTACCTGTATAATGCCCAAGGAAGATAAATATATTTATCCCTATTACACCAAACAGGAAATTGAGGCTCAGAGATTGTACAGGCTGCAGAGGTGCCTTCCCAAGAGCTGCCCCCATTCTGGAGACAAAGGCACTCACTCTCTTTGTTGTTGAGGGTGTTGACTGCGGACAGCTCACTGTCATTCCTCCCCCTAAATTGGAAGGGTATTGCTCTTCCATTCCAGGGTATAGCCTGCATCCTATGACTTCTCACTGAAAGAAAAGAAAAGTCTGGAACTCTTGTCTTAACTTGGGACATTTCTGAAGGACCATCCCTGTGCAGAGCTCTCCATGGGGTCAGCTAAGACCTTCTGGTGTAACTGTGTCACAGCTTGACTTCTCCTTCTGTCCAGTCCTGCTTTCCACAGCCCTCGCTGGTGGTGCTTCTGAGAGCCCTCCCTGATAAAACTCCTACATATAACTTTGGCTTTAAGGTCCGTTTCCTCAGGAAACCATCCTGAGAAAGAATGTTGCTTTATTTGTCCAAAATAAAGACCAAGTAAATGATAGATCTGGGATTTAAACACAACTCTGTTTCAAAGAAGGTGTTCATTTTACTTCACTGCTCCTTCTGCATCCAAAGACCACCCATCTTTCCCATCTCGGGCACCAGGATGCTTACACTGCCCCCCCCCCCCCCCCGCCCCTGCCGCCCTCCACCAGAAAGTGGAGGCAAAGCATGGCCCCTGCGGGAGCGTGTGAGCACATGGATCTAGCACATGGATGTGTTTTGTTTGTCCTCAGTTGACCTTACAAAAATAAAAAAAAAAGTGTCAGCATTTTAGAACTCAGCAGATTTCTCTCCCTCTTATACACACACACACACACACACACACACTCACACACCCAGTGAAGGGGGAGGATTTCCTACTTCTCTTGAAAAAGAGCAGCAGGGACGCCCGGGTGGCACAGCTGTTGGGCGTCTGCCTTCAGCTCAAGGCATCTCCCTTCCACTCCCGGGATCGAGTCCCACATGGGGCTCCCTGCAGGGAGCCTGCTTCTCCCTCTGCCTCTGTCTCTGCCTCTCTCTGTGTGTCTCTCATGAATAAATAAATAAAATCTTAATAAAAAAAAGAAAGAAACTAAGGATGAACTATTCGATATGATAACCACACTGAGTGTCTTGAAATGTGGCCAGTGGGGCTAAAGAACTGGATTGAACATTTTATTGATGTTTAATTTAATTTAAAAGCTGATACTTGGGACCCCTATGTGGCTCATGGGTTAAGTGTCTGCCTTCAGCTCAGGTCATGATCCCGGTGACCCAGGATTGAGTCCCACATCAGGCTTCCTGCATGGAGCCTGCTTATCCCTCTGCCTGTGTCTCTGCCTGTCTCTGTGTGTCTCTCATGAATAAAAAAATAAAATCTTTTAAAAAAATTATATTAGATAGTTTGAGGCCAGATGATAGAGATTCTTCAAAATTAAGCAAAAGAGTCAGGACTAGTGCAGTAGGCAGTGAGGGTCAGATTTGGCAGGTCATACTAAGCCCACTTTGCCACATGAGCATAATGCCCGTAGTTGGGTAGTGGCAGCCCCTGTAGACACTTTGCAATTTGCTGCTGTCTGCACCATCCTCAAGCAATCCTTGACACGGAGTCTACAGACAATTATCCTTCACCATTTATCATATTGTTAGTCAATTTTTATTCCTTTAATGGAGAAATAGTTCTCTATATGTGTGTCCCTACAACAACAAAAAAGAAAGAAAGAAAGAAAGAAGAAGAAGAAGAAGAAGAAGAAGAAGAAGAAGAAGAAGAAAGAAGAAAGAAGAAAGAAGAAGAAGAAGAAGAAGAAGAAGAAGAAGAAGAAGAAGAAGAAGAAGAAGAAGAAAAAGAAAGGATAGGCCTAGAAGATCATATTTTTTTAAATTATTTATATATTCAGGAGAGACACAGAGAGAGAGAGGTAGAGACACAGGCAGAGAGAGAAGCAGGCTCCCTGCGGGGAGCCCAATGCAGGACTCCATCCCAGGACCCGGGGATCATGCCCTAAGCCAAGGCAGATGCTCAACCACTGAGCCACCCAGGTGTTCCTAGAAGACGGTATGTTTTGAGAGAAAAATGGAGCAAAGCTCTGGGGAAGGAGGATGAGAGCAAAGCTTAATTTTACCACTTGAATGTATAAACTGAAAGGATGAGTTACAAAAATACGTCTTAGACCGGTCACTTCAATGTCTTCTGGCTCCCTGCAGAAACTATGGTTTGGGTGCCTGTGGTTTGCAAATAAGATCAAGGAACGATATTATCAGTCAGCTGTTGTAGAGGGTCTAGCAGAAGTAACCCCCGCTTTGGAGGGCACAAGAGAAGTACAAGAAAGTACAAGAAGTACAAGAAAGGAGTGAGGTCCTGCTTCTGCCATGATACGGGCCTAGGGAGAAACCCAGAGACCTGGGCAATCTCAGATATTATGTAAAATGAGTGCTGCACTAGGCATTTCAAGTACTGTCCAGCTGTAAAATTAGAAGAGCCATAATCTGTTTGCTTACTGCACTGTACGATTACGTTCACTGTAATAAGCCTATGAGGGCACGGATCATAGCAGGCATTTCTTTATATCGCCTCCCAGGGTAAAATGGGACATATGCCTTGTATGCTTGCGCACGGATTGATTAAATGACTGCTCTCCGAAGCTCAAAGTTAGAACCTTGTTCACAACAAGGAGAACCTAATAAGACCACAGACATCCATCTAACAAGAAAGAAAAAGAAAAATCAAGCCAATGTAGTTAAGTCAGGAATAGTGGGAGCTGCATACTGCATGCAAGAAAGGAACCACAGTTCACAAATGGAAAATGTCGTAACAATTCTGGGGGAAAAAGAGTCAAAAATGAGTTTCCTCCAGTACTGCGATTTCTCATGAACAGAAGGAGCCCTTTGGACATAGTCTGGGGGGAATTGAAAGTCACTACTCTGGAAAATTGATTCATCAGGATGAGAGAAAGTCACAGCTTTCTACTTGAGATCTCCCTCCCACTCCGGACTCTGCTTTGTTTCAGAAAGGGTTTCGGCGGGGAGGGGTCTGAGATTGATGTGAATCACCCAGAGTTTGACTAAGCCTCCGCTCTTTCTTTCTTTCTTTCTTTCTTTTTTTTTTTTTTTTTTTTTTGGTAATTTTCCTGGCATAATTATTTTAAGAGGATTTTTCCTGAATTATTTCTTCAAACCAATTGCCTTTTTGGTTTAGACATACGCTACACGACAGCCTTTGTGTCAGTTTCCAAAGGAGAAAAAAAAATAACAACAACAACACAGATAAAAACCCAAAAAACCCAATCACTTGATGCCTGATGAGTTTGGTCACTTTCTCGAAGCCCGAGGAAGTTTGGAGAGGCTCCATATTGTACCACACAGCTTTTTGCCATCTTGTTGTCCCCCCACTTTCAGGCCTCAGTGTCTTCCAAAAGCCTACGTTCTCACCCACAACTCTCTCTGACACTTATCTGAGAAGAACAGCTTTGTCTGTCTCCCTCAACTGCTTCTTTTTTAAGGAACAGACCCCCTCCCTCCAAGCTGGCCTGCCTAGAATTTCCATGTCCCTGGAGTCCTCAAAATTTTCTTTATCTTGCTATATACTCAACTATTTGCTTTAAGTCTTCCAAAGTACCTGGCACCCTGGGCACAGCATCTGTATGTTTTCTCTGCCTGGCACTTTTGTGTGATTCTTGGTCTAGAATATTAAACCTGGATGATTATTCAGTTCAACTCCCTCGTTTCATAGCTGGGGAAATTGAAGCCCAACGAAATTAAGTTCCTCTAGAATTCCTAAATATAAGTCAACTACTTTAACCGGTGATCAAGTGAAGAAATAGCTCTGTTTATACCCCAAACTATATATATTCAGTTATGCATGATATAAAGAATTTCCCGAGATAATGTTAACCACACTTGATTTTTGCTCTACGCTCCAACGAGAACTTAATGTCCATGTAACGTGGAACCTCACTGTATATAAGCGCTACAGCAGAATATCTTGTTGGGGCAATAAATACGCTTGGGGATCAGAAAGTGCCAAGCCAAGTATGCTATATTGCAAGGTACAAATACTTTGTGAGAAATTTCCAGAGCTATAGGGATTTTAGCATGGATGGGTCATGGGTTACATGCGGTGTGGGCAATGGATAGCTTGGTGACCAGATGGAGAGGGCGTAGTGTTGCATGGCCACTGAGGATTTTATATTTTGTCTTACGGGCGGTGGAGTCAGTGAGGTCTAAGGCGAGAAAAACTTGATACATTTTTGTTTTTTACTTCCACAGTAAGGTAGAAAACTACTTGCAGAGTGGTAATACAGGGAAGCAAAAGGATTTTTAAGAGGCTCTTACAAAGATCCAGATGAGATATGATGCCAGGGCAGTGGCTAGGGGAGAAGATAAGGGAACGGATGGAGATATATTTGGGGAATAACATCAACAGAACCTGAGAAGCAGTTAGATATGGCTGGTGATGGACAAAAACGAGGCAGTTGAAATACCTATGCTCCAAAAGTCACTTACTTGGTAATTATCATTTAGATCATAGGAGCCAGAGTATAATTTTTATATGTAGACTGTAAATCCAACTAATAATCCCACACTTTCAGCTCCAAGTGCTACAAAATACCAAATTCAAGCACAAACTAGTAGATGGTGCTCCTATTAATTCTTTAGTCCTTAACTTAATCACACATAAAATTTCCTAGTAGTTTCAAAATCCAAGAGTCGTTAAGGTCTGAGCCTTTTAGAGGGTTAGTATTACCGCTGTTTCCTCTTGCTCACTAGGCTGATTTTAAATGTGGCCTTTTGATACGTTGTATGTTGCTAATAATGCCACAAACATAACATAGATCAATAGCTTATGGATAAAAGAGTCAACAGAGAGGCAATGGATGGGTTTACAATTTTGGTAAATGTAAGGCAATGCTATTGACAAACTAAAAGCAGGCTGGAGTCCGAATCCAAATGCCTGCACCGTCCAGGCCACTAGCCCATGAAGTGGAATGGGTTAGGTATGTGCTCGATGTGTGTATGTGTGGTGAGGACCACACGGAAATGGAGAACAGATATCTAAAGAGGCAGCTTCTACTCTTTCTAGTCTTTTGTTACCATGCAAGAACACCGGTCCCAGGTCACCAGATATTCTGGAGCTTTTTAAAGGTAAATGAAAGGTTGGCTAATATTTTTTAAAGGGCAGGGCCAAACAAACCATGTTTGTAAGGTACATTCAGCCCGTGACTCATCAGTTGGCAGACCTGGCTCTTCAACGTGTGGTCCAAGGACCAGTGACATCAACATCACCCAGGACCTTGCTTAGAACACAGAATCTCAAGCTCTGTTCTAGACTTGTTCAATCAGAATCTACACTTTTAGAGAGTCCCTGGTGGTTGTGTCCACATTCAAGTTTGAGTACAGGTCTCAACCTCACGCACAGTCTCTACCGTGGGATTTCTTCCTCTATAACCAGAGCAGACATGCAGAAACACTTCTCTGTTACCAAAGCAGCACCAGATTGCTTTCTGGAGATGAGGGAGGCAGTACGGCATTCCCAACAGGGCTCTGAGCTGATTGCAGAAGAGTGACACAAGATTTCTTCTCACGTCCACGTATCCCTGGTGGGATGGGAGGCATGTCTTCTGCAGGGCCAGGCCAGTGAGACACTTGTCTCAAGTTCAGCCTTTAAGGAGGCACTGAAACACTTGGTAATTAAGGAAATAATATGATATGCTTTAATGCATTGTTAAATTAATTACTCATTTTTAATTACTAATAAAATCATGCTTTACTGAAATCATCTCTAAAATCAAAATTCATGCCCCAAACCCCAATTCCCATGATGAAGAAAACATCAAAATTTCCAACTAGCTTTCACCTACTTCCAGCCCTGCTTCTGCTTATGTGCCATTTTTAATATTTCTAGAATCCATTGCCTCCTGTTACTCAGACTTGACCTTTCAAAGCCACTGAACAAAACGTGTAATTTCAGAACTGTAATAATACATTCAATTGAAAAAAAAAAAAAACGCATTTCAAGTTAGAAAAACACTCCACTCCAAGTCCAGGAGAATTCAAGATGCTTTGGTCAAACAGACTAATGCATCATACAAAATATTTACTCGGACTGTCTGTGGTGTAGCCAGAGTCTACTTGCCTCCATCCCTTGCCTCTTCGTTTGTGAATGCCAAACCAGGAGCTGGAGCTGCCATCAAGGCATGAAACATGGCTTCATTCTCCTGCTTTGACATTCCAATAACTTTAGGGGGGGCAGGGGGGACAGGCGGGAGATGAGGCTGGGCAAGCCAGCATAGACCAAAATAGCTGGGAAGCTGCCCTGGGTGTCTATTTCACACACGGACTTCCGTTTGGGGTCCAGAATCTGGAAGTGCCCCAAGGCACAGGAAAGACGAAAGTCAGAGTTGGGAATGAATGAATGACCGCTAGGCGTGTTTCAGTTCCTGTCTGGGAAGCAGAAGCTGCAGAGAGTGAGAAAGTTCTAACTTGTCTTACCGACTATGCAGGCTGGAACCCAGGAGGGAGAGTTGACAAATTGTGCCCCAAACCGCAGCACAGGGGATGCAATTCCTCAATATTCCCATGGCATTAGTGCCTGCTTCGCTCATGCAGAATGTCTTCTAGGTGGTTCCATGGTGATCGGGCTTCCCGAGCAAGCAGATGAGCTAGGGGATGAATCACCTGGGCTCGGGATATGGTCTCAGAGCCTGTCTCGACCGGTGCTAGCTAAGTGATCTTGGCTGAGTGGCTGCAGCATCTGCAAGCCTCAATTTACCCATCCTTACAGAACAGGGATGAGAATCAGGCTTATGAAGTTCTTTCATATATAACCTAGCATGAAACCTAAAACCTAAGAGGAAGCAACAATGATCTTTCTCCCAACCACCCATAAGATCCCCACCCCCAAAAAACAACCTAAACCCCAGGGTTTCTCCTATTGTACCCTTGGCATTCAGCAGTAACTTATATTTGCACAGTAGACTGAAAGTTTCAAAAGCCTTATAAATGTTTTAAAAGCATCATGTGTGTCCCCCCCACACCCCGCCAGCCGCCCAGCACACCAACCAGTTAGGCAAGGCAAGAATTATCACTATTTTTAAATGTAAAAACTGGAACAACTGGTAGGAGACAGGACTTCTGGCTTCGAGTCAATAATATTTCCACTCCTTCTGCTCTCTCTATTTTGCAAATAGTAGGGACTTAATAAATATTTGTTGAATATACAATTTCAGGGACCCGAATGAAAAATCCAAAATACAGATGCTCTTAGCCTGCAACCGGAAAAAAAGCACTGCGTTGAGGTTTCTTTTGTTGGTGTTTTGTTTTTTTTTTTTTTTTTTTGGTTTTTTTGTTTTTTGTTTTTTTGTTTTTTTGTTTTTCCTGAGGACAGGTTTTCAAGGCGTTCAAGGTGAAAGAATTTGTCTTTACGTATCTTTGAATCCCCCCTGGGCGCCAAGGAGTGCGCTAACATAGTGACCTCATTTTATTTTTCTGGCTGATTGATTTGTTTTGTTTTTATTTTAAAAAAATATATTTTATTGGGATGCCTGGGTGGCTCAGCGGTTGAGCATCTGTTTTGGCTCAGGGTGTGATCCTGGGATCCCAGGATCGAGTCCCACATCCGGCTTCCTGCAAGAAGCCTGCTTCCCCCTCTGCCTGTGTCTCTGCCTCTCTCTGTGTGTGTGTATGTGTGTGTGTGTGTGTGTGTGTGTTTCTCATGAATAAATAAATCTTTTAAAAATATATATTTTTAAATTTGTTTATTTGAGAGAAGGCACCTGTGCACAAGTGGGATGCAGGGCAGAGGAAGAGGAGAAGCAGACTCCCTCCCGGTTGATCAGCAAGCCCGACGTGGGGCTCCATCCCAGGACCTCCGATCAAGACCTGAGTGAAGGCAGATGCTTAATCGACTGACCCACTCAGGTGGCCCTGGCCCATTGATGTGCAAATGATCGTGGATGTATGGATATTAGAGGTTTGAATACGGTAGAGGTATGCCCATGTTTCATAAGTAAATGAAATAGAAAATACACTCATGTTTGTATCAATGGTAATCGTAGCAAAGTGCGCAAGTTCACCCCAGAGCCCAGAATCTTCCAGTGGAAGGTTCTGTCCCCAGTTAGCTGGAGTCGCTATGCACTCAGAGCTTGGGGAGTTCATCTTTCACGAACATGTTAGAAATACTGAAGCCATTCTATGGGTCAGTGCTGAATTTAAGGAGCCACATATCAACGTGAATCAAACTGATTACAACTCCTCTGAACCTAATTGGCAAAACCTAACTGCATTCATGTTTTATTAAAAGCAACTTTCATTACATAGGGGGTGCTGTCAGAAAAATAAATCACATCTGCAAGTACTTAGGTATAAAATTTTGCAGATAACTTCCAGTCGTCGGTAATTTTATATTAGAAACTGTTTTTCCAATACATGCAAAAACTTTGTTCATCAGTATTAAACACGCTTTACCTACCACTCTCAGAATATTTATAGGATTTGTAATATAACCTTTTTTTCCCCTTCTTCTTTAGAGATGTAGTAAACTCTTTTCTGCCAACCTTATTTTTGGCAGCCTCCCTAGGCCCTTTGGAAACTATAAATTGGTTTGCATTTTATATTCCACTGTTTACCATTCTTCACCACCCTACCCTCCCGCCGCCAGAATAGAGTCCAATCCATTTTTTAAAAATTAGTAGTAGGTGTTGGCTGCAGAACAAGTGGGTTCTACTTGAATTCCCACTATGGGGAGTTTTTGTTGATTTGTTACCTGCAGGATTCCCCATGAATTCCCTTCCCTTAAGTGTACCCCTGATGTGCAACAATGCGATATGGCTAATATTTGTCCACCACCATATTCCAAGTTAGATCTTTGTGTTAACATCACAATGCTTTTGTAAGCAGCAAACATTGAATAACAGCAGCTTAAGAAAACAAAGCTCTTTATTGGGGGATACTTTTGTTTTTTAATGTATTTATTTTTAGAGAGAGAAAGCACACAGTGGGGAGAGGCAGAGGGAGAGGGAGAGAATCTGGAGCAGACATCCCACTGAGCCCAACACAGGGCTTGATCCCATGACCCTGAGATCATGACCTGAGCTGAAATGAACAGTCAGATGCTTAATCGACTGGGCCACCCAGGCGCCCCTGGAGATACTTTTAGAATTAGAGAAGCATTACCAGGCTGGCACAGAGTTCCCATATACCCGTCATCCAGCAACCTCTCATTAGAACACTTACATAACATGATCCATTCATCAAGTATAAGAAATCCACGTCGGTACAATGCTATTGCCTAATCTCCAGACTTCCTTTGGGTCTTCCAAGTTTTTCCACTAATGTCTTTCTCTATTTCAGGATTTAGTTCAGGATCTCACACTGCATTTAATTTTCATGTCTTCTTAATCGCCTCTAATCTGTGACAACTACTTTGTCTTTTATGACCTGGAACCTTTTGAAGAGTCCTGGCCAGGTATTTTGTATAATGATTCCCAATTTGGGTTTGTACAATGATTCTTCCTTGATTAGATTAAGATTGTACTTTACTGTGAAGAACACCTTAAGGTGAAGTGCCCACATCAGGGGGCACGTGATGGTATCTTATCCCAGGTGATGTTAACCTTGACCTCATGGATCAGGTTGTGATTATCCACTTTCCCCACTCTGCAGTGACTATTTTTCCCTTTGTAATTAATAAATAGTTATATTGGGGGAGATGTTTCAACACTATGCAAATATCCTATTTCTCTGGGAACCTTTCCCTACTAAAATTTTAACATCTCCGGGGGATCTTGTCTGCAGCAATTTTTCCTGCAGTATTCTTATGGCAGCCTTCAACGTACTTTCTTCTTCCTGTCTACTCATTGAAATTCTCTTGTAAGAAAGAAGTACCCTTTCTACCCCCTGCTTTATTTATTTAATTATGTAGTTGTCAGTATGAATTCAAGGATATTTATGTACTCTTTAGGTTTTAGCAGCCAAAATCAGGTGCTTAGTCTGTTAAGCATCTGCCTTCGGCTCAGGTCATGATCTCAGGACCTGAGATCAAGTCCTGCATCAGGCTCCTGGCTCAGTGGAGAGTCTGATTGTCCCTCTCCTTCTGTCTGCTGCTCTCTCTCTCTCTCTCTCTCTGTCTCTTTCTCTCTCTTGCTCACTGTCTCTCAAATAAATACTTTTTTAAAAAGTTTATAGCATTCATATCATAATTCATTGTATTGCTTGAATTTTCCCCAATGTTTTGGTCATTAAGAGCTTCTGAAAGATTGGCTCCTGTGGTCTTTTACCATACACCTCTTCCTTTTTTTTTTTTTTTTTTTTTTTTAAGGCATTTCCTTAGTTTCTGGCACCACAATATGCTTCAAGATCATCTTGGATTTTTTCCACCCCAGCCCCGCAGTCAACCACTTTTCCAAAGAGCATTGGTTCCTTTTACTAGAGAATGAGATTTAGGTACCGGGAGTGGGGGGGTACTTATTGATATGGAGATGTTTTTTCATGCTTTCTCAGGATACAGAGCTAGGAAATGTATGCCTATGTGCCCACACATACCTGTGTTTATTTTTGTATTTACTTATCTGCATAGACTCATGTTTAAAAGGGAGTCTCTAGTGATACCTTTGACTCTATACTTCCTCATTGGTAACATCTTCTTCCTCTGACAGGAGAAACAAGGGTTTTTCATCATCTACTGTATTTACTGATGTGTCCAACCCTCTGTACAGAAAGTGGTTGCAGAATTGGTGACCCTTTCCCTGTGGGGGGAAAAAAAGAATTTACCAACTAGAGTACAGTGTTTGCAGATAGTTCTTCTTGGCCTTGAGACTTCTGGTGTCCAGTTGGAACACCATTATCCAGAGTCAGCTCCCTTTGCCCCCACCCCTCTGCCTCCAGAATGACTATTACTCATTTGCAACAAAGTTTGATTCATTTGCCACAGACTGCATTCTATCTTGGATTCTCTCCATGACCTGGCTGAGTTCTCCCTTAACGTTTATATCAAGAAATATTCCCTTCTTGTGGGATAGTGTTCAATGGGCTTTTGGCAAATGCATGACATTGCACACCCACCGCTTACAAAACAACCCCACCACCTTCCAAGTTCCTTCAATGCTGTGCCTTTGTGTTCAACCCATTTCCCCACCTCTGGCCATCTCTGATCTGTTCTCAGTTTTGATGATTTTGGGTTTTTTCAGCATGGCTTTACATGGAATCATCAATATATAGCCTTTGGGGTCTAGCTCCTTTCTCTTAGCAAGATGTGTTTAAGATACATCCACATCTTTGTGCCCAGTTTTATTGCTCAGTAATATTCCATGGAATGAGTGTATCACATTTTGTTTATCCACCCAGTGAAGTACACTGAGTTGTTTCTCCTTGCCACACATATTCAGTGTCCTATCTTAAAAACTCGTTATCTACCTCAGGACCACACAAGTATCCTTCTATGTTGTCCTTCTAGAAGTTATATACTTTAACGTTTTAGATTTAAACCATTCAGTCATTGCCTTCCCCACTCCCCACCCCCCACCCCCCCACCCAAAAAACTGTGCTGTGGTTTTTGTTGCTGTTCTTAACAGCAAATGTCGAAAGTAATTTGCTTGTCATCTCAGTGCCAAAACAGGAGCAGCAGGCCTGGTGTAACAGTTTAAGAAGGCTGGGTGGGCTCTTGTTTCTCCCTCTGGAAGCTTCCAAGGAGATGGGGCTACCAGCACATGGGAACTCCAGGGCAGAGACCAGCTCCCCTCCAGCTACCACCACATCAGGACCAAATAGCCCATCTTTTCAAATAACTTCAGGCAGCATAGACACTGACTCCAGCCCCTTGAGCAGAGGGCAAGGTCAGCAATACCCCTTGTGACAAAAGGGATCCTCAGGCTCCAACATGCGGTTTAGCACAAGAGAGTGTGGGAAGAGGCCAAGTGTCAGAAGTAGCAGAACAGGGAAAGCCAAAAACTTCATAATTTTCCTGGACTCATCTCCCTCCTTCTAGCCATACCCAAACTTGCCCTGAGTCCCCCAGATTTGTCTTGTAATACACCTTAAATCCGCCTACTAAAAAAAAAAAAATCCACCTCCTGCTTTCCATATCATCTATAAACCCTCTGAACCCTCTGGTCCAAGCTACCATTTTATTAAGGCACCAGAATCTGTACCCCGCCCCCTGTAACAAAGCACCACAATCTGGGCGGCTCAGAAAAACAGAAATGTATTGTCCCACCGTTCTGGAAGCCACTAGTCTGAAATCAAGATGTCAACAGGGCCATGCTGTCTCTGAAGGCTCTAGGGTAGACTTTGTTCTAGGCCTCTGTCCTACCTCCAATCCTCACATGGTGTTCTCATGTGCCAACATACCAATGACTGTGTTAGTTGGGCTTCTCCAGAGTAAAAGAGCCAACAGGAGATCTGTGGAGGTCATATATGTATACATATGTAATTTCTATGCTATATGCACATACATACATATGTATATAGAAAGAGAGAGAAAGAGAGAGAGAACGAGATTTTAAGGAATTGGCTCCTGTGATTGTGAGGACTGGCAAGTCTGAAATTTGTAGGGCAGGGTGGCAGGCTGAGAAGTGCAGTAAGAGTTAATGCTATAGTCCTGAGTCCACATGCCACAAGGAAGTGTCTAGAATCTCAGGAGGGGTTTCTGTACTATAGTCCTAAGGGGCATTCCTACTCAGTGGTCCGTTCTTATCTGCTCTTGCCCTTCCCCAACCTATTGTTTGCCCAGGACCCCTGGTGAGTTAAAACTCACCATACACACAGATACAAACAGGCTTATATCACTCCTCTCCTCAGAACACCTCAGCCATCCCCCATTTCTCACAGGATAAATTCCAAGCCCCTACACGTGGCCTGAAAGGTAGGGCTGCAAATTGTCCAGGACAGCCTTGGCTTGGGCACACTGTCCTGGTTTTCAAAAGCACCCCCTGTCCTCGGATGTGTCCTGGGAAGGTGATCAACCATATGGCCAGCCTATCTAAGGCCTTCTCTGGTTGGCACCTGCAGAGTCTCTGACCAATCACAGGCCCCTGTCCCCTCCTTCTCCTCACTCAGGCCACATGGACCTCAAGTGGACCTCCAGCACCAGGTTCCCTCCTCTCATGAGGCCTTTGCACAGACTATTTCTTCTGCTAGGAAGTCTGTTCCTCCTAAGCCTCCTTCACTTCTTGGTTGTGAATCTTCCTCTAATCCTGGCACAACTGTCCTGTCACCTCCACCCTGAATGCATTAGTCAGGGTTCTCCAGAGAAGCAGAACCAATAGGAGATAGATATACAAAGAGAACTGCCTCACACCATTCGGGAGGCTAACAGGTCCCAAGATGTCCAGTCAGCAAGCTGGAATCTTCCACCTGATGATGGAGTCCTGCTGTATACACCGTTTTATGGCTCTGTGGGTCAGACAACCACCCAGTTCGTGATGGGCATCTCAGGTCACATGGTAACTAGGTGGTAGCACAAGGTTAAGTGTTCAGTCTCTACTAAGACCCAAGAGCAGGCCAAGAGCTGTTTCTTGAAAGAGGAGTTCCTCACAGAGGAGACAGGGCTTTGTTCCAAAAATCCTAAGGCCCTGTGCTGTGATTCACTGAGAGGGCCTGCCTAAAGCTCCACACAGCATTCTCGTCGGCCAGTGATGTTGAGTCGCCCCTGGATCTGCTAGGTCATCCTGTGGTGCAAGTAGCAGAGCAGCCACCATGACACCCTAGACCTCCTGAAGAGCCTCTCTGGCTCCAGGCCCCACTCAAAACTAGCAGCTTTCTGGGTCACTTGATAAATGCACAAAAGCCACGTGCCTGAGTCAGGAATAGATTGCATCCCAAATCCAAAGAGGCCCACTAAGCACTGTGCCTCTTTCTTGGTTTCAGGAAGAGCCAGATGCAGCAACTTACCCTCCTCCTTAGAACAGGTATCTTGACACGCTCCACACCACTGGGCCTCTGGAAATTTCATGGAGGCAGAAGGCATCTGAATTCTCATCAGATTTATTTCCCACCCTCCATCACTCAAATGCCTGACCAGTAAGTCTTGAGTAGCTGCTACTTCTTGCTCCCAGGGTCCAATCAGCAGAATGTCATCACTGTAAAGGAGCAGTGTGATATCTCATGGAAGCGAGAGGCAACCAAGCTCCTCGTGGTCTAAATCATACCACAGGGCTGGCCAGCCCATATACCCCTGAGATAGGACAGTAGAAATGCAGTGCCGGCCTTGCCACCTAAAAGCAAAGTACTTCTGGTGGGCCTTATGACCAGCATGGAGGAAAAAATATTTGCCAGACCCATAGTTGCACGTCAGACACCAAGTTCTATTGTAATCAAGCCAGGAAACCTCATCTGGCAGAGGAGCTGCCAGTTGGAGTCACCACCTGGTTTAGCATCATAACCCATGCGAGTCTCCAACCTCTGACCATCTTCGGCCCAGGCCAGGTAGACAAGTTGAATGGGGCTGTGCTGGGATCAACAGCTGTCATGACAACCTTTCAAGTCTTCGAGGGGGTCCCTGATCTCTGTGATCCCTCCAGGAATGCAGTAGGGCTTTTGGTTTACCACCAGCCCGGGTGGAAACAGTTCTAGTGACTTCCACTTGACTTTTCTCACCATAATAGCCCTTGCTCCACAGGTCAGGGAAGCACTGTGGGGCTCTGCCAGTGGCTGAGTGCATCCCTTCCAATTATACATTCTGGAACTAGGGAAGTAACCCCAGGATGGGTCCAGGGACTCACAGGGCCACTGCAAGAAGGACTTGAGATAAAATTTCATTGGTCGCCTGGCCTCCATAAGCCCCTATGCTGTCTGGAGGGCATTTGTGTCTCCTAGAATTAGTGTCAGTTTGGGGCTGCTGTCCAATCATTCCCCAAAGGGCTGGTTCTTTCCTCTTCCCTAGTAGACAGCCTGGTGAAGGGTCTCAGGCAACTTTGGAAAAGGCTAAGAGAAAGATTCACAGTATAAACTTTGACAACATCAGAGTCCTTCATCCCAGGGCCTCAGCCTCCCCTCCCTTCAAGGGGTTCAGGGCCTGTAAGGTGGCTCAAGTCTGGAGATTGATTGAGGGGCCATGATTTTGTGTTTTTATGATTAGGCTAGACTTTTGTTCATTGACCTAGAGCTCTCCTGCTCATAGCAATCAAGTAAGAATTTAGTAGGCTTCCTATTTCACTTCTAGGAACACTCTGGTCAACCAGCCAACCTCATGGGTCTGCACAAGTCACAGTGTTCTGATTGCTGTTTTATATCTCTGCTGTCCATTATGGCGATCATGACCACTTTGCCTTTGGTGGTTGAACGTCGCCACTTGGCACGTGCCCTGGGGGACCCAATTACCCTCCACTGCATTTAGGTTTCCCAATTCAGTGACCACAGTTCCTACCGCGAGGCCTGGCCTACGGAGAGGAATGACCACAGAGCTCTTCAAGGACGCTGGGGCTCCCCTCGCAGATTGATTTCTCAGAGTCCTGGCAGAAGGTAGGTCTGCTGTCTCCCCTGCCAGGCTCAGTCTCACCTCTAAGGTTCTCCATTACCATCTTTTGGGGGATCCCTGCCCTCTGCTCCTCCACAGAGCCAAGCTCTCTTCATCTATGGTGACTTTTTAAAAATTATTTTATTTATTTATTCATGAAAGACATAGACAGAGAGGCAGAGACATAGGCAGAGGGGGAAACAGTCTCCCTGTGGGGGGCCTGATGTGGGACTCCATCCCAGGACCCTAGGATGATGATCCGAGCCGAAGACAGACGTTCAACCACTGAGCCACGCAGGCGTCACAATCTATGGTGATGTTTCAACTGAAGAACTAATAGGAGATGCCAACGTCTCTTCCTCCTGGTCTCTGCCTATGTCTACCCAACAGTCTTCTATGCTTTGTTGTGTCTCTCCCCTCGCAGAAGGGAGCAGTCCTGACTTTGGGTTTACCTAGTTTCTACACATGGTGGCCACAAGATACCACCTTCCAGATATGAAGACTGGATTTCGAGAACAGAGAGCGGCCTCAGCCCCCCAACTCCCTCCCAGGAGTGGAAAGTGGAAGCAGGCAGGCCTGGGGATGCGTCATCCCCCCCTGTGCTCTCACCAGCCACTTGGAGAGAAGCGGGGCTGGCTGTGGACTCCTCTGGTCTCTTTCCATCCTGTGAAACGTGCATTTTCTGGTCTTGGCTTAATAGTGTAGCTGTGACGCGGCAGGATTACACATGTGCTGCTGTGAAATGTGAAATCAGAGCCAGGCGGGACCTCCCCTGAGAAAGGCTGCCTATAAATCGTAAAACCCTTAAATGAATAGCTTAGAGGCACAGGGTTGCCTTGGGTTAGGGTTAATTGGGTCGGGTACAAAGAGTTTTATGTTCATAACTTACTGTCCATCTAGTCTCTTCCTGATTTTCTGAAAGTTATTTTGCTCTGGGGCAAATTTGTATTTGCTTTTCTGACAATGATCGGTCTGCAGCTCGGCTCCTTTCAGCTGTTGGGAACTTGTAACCTTGCTCAATATCTACCAGATTTTCTCTCTCTGATGTATCCGTTTCAGATACGTCGAAAGAGAGTTTGAGGGTTTCGGTGGGTTGTTTGTTTTTTTTTTTTCTTAAATCCTCCTTCTCCATCCAGAAAATTGCTTCAAACTTACTATTTTTGCTTTGCTCTTTTAAAGTCCCCCAACACATTATTTTTTCCTTTTCTGACCATTCTCTAGCACATTCTCTGCTAAGACTCCAGCCTCTGTGGGCCTGTGTTAAGCTAGAAGCTGAAGCCCAGTGGCAAAGAGCCCAGACTCTGTGTTCAGCTAGATTTGAGTCCAAAGGCCATCTCTGCTACTGAGTTCTCCGACTTGAGACTAACCACTTAACCTCACTGAGCTTTAATTTCTTCATCTGTAGGATGGTTCTGACCACCAGTCATGGCTTTTGTAGATTCAGTGACATAATAAGCACAAAGCTCGATGATGCGCCAGGCGTGTAATTCATACACTAATGGTCATCACAAAATACTAACCAATGGAGTGGTCTGACATTCGGGTTCTGGAGCTAGACTACCAGAGTTCCATTCCCAGCCCTCCCTTGGTCAAATCCGGTAAGTTCTCTGTGCCTCAGTCTCCTGAATTGTCAAACGGAGCGCATAATTGCGTTTCTATATTGGATTATCATGAGAATTAAATGAGCCAATATGTGGGAAATGCTGAGAGCCATGCCTGGCACATAATAAGCCATCAAAAAACTGTTAGCTATTAAGATTATAGAGGAGTAGTAAAAAGAGTTCCCAGCTGCAAAGCTGTCACTTTCTAAATAACCTGCTCATAATAAAATTAACTTTTCTCTTGAAATGAAACATACGCATCATTCTAATCACTCCAGTTTTCTCTCCTCCTGCAAAGGCAGCTTGCCTGGGCATCCGGAAAGAATGATGGGAAACCCGATACAGGATGAAACCCTGAGAAATATCAAAGAATAAGCTGCAGCTTAACCCATGCATTGTTTCATAGCCAGGGCGACCCCAGTACAATCTCAGCCTGGTCTGGGTGAAAACATGGCAAGGCCATCGTGCCTTCCAGGGACAGCGAAAATTTCTCTCATTCACAACTGACCCATAGAATCTATGGAAAGAGAGAGGGAATAAAAGAAACTTCATAGAGAGAAGCACAAATTAGGTATCATGGGCCCTGGAAGAAAAGACTGAAGCGCTTCTGTCTGATTTGGCAAGTCCTGCTTCTCATCCATCTCTTATTCTGGGAGATACCCTGGTATCCTTTCGATAGTATCTCCATTGTGCTTGAGCCAAGTCTAAGTTGATTTCTATTCCTTGTAAGTAGAGATTCTTTTTTTTTTTTGCAAGTAGAGATTCTTGAGGAAGCCAGATTTCAATATGGACACATTAGGTAGGACTGCACTGTCATCTTTTAAATCCCCATAAGACATTCAAGTGACTCAGCAAGCTGTCCTTCTGTGAATGGCCAATGTGGCCCCGTCACACATGCAGGTGTCACAAAGATAGAATATGACAAAGCTCACACGTGCAAGGGCCTGCTGAGGATTTTCCACACCAAAAGTACTCTGCTTCATTGGGTTTTTTCCTGACATACCTCCAAAGGCCTCCGTTAGCTCTAGCTCTGGTATTTGTGTAAATGGAACGAGTAGGAAGCCTCTTTCTCCATCCCACCCTCCACCAAAATAAAACAACCAGAAAGGGGTTCACCCTGGGAGACAACACAAAGTGCTCTGGTTTACAAACATCTCATTTCTTGGCCTCTTTCCCTCATTCCTCAAAACCAGAAAGTGACATTTGTTGGAGAGAGCTCCTGGGAAGGCAGAGCCCTGGGATTAGCTCCCACCATGAGTCACACCCCGGAAGTGGCAGGGGAGGGGCAATATGACACAGCAGAAAGAGGGTGCCGCAGGGTGTGGGGTCACTTGACGTGAGGAGGGCTCCCCGACCTGTCACCGCGGAACCCTGGGCCCACTGCTTCCTCTCTGTGATTTCAGTTTCTCCTTCACTGAAGTGGGGCAGGCTCCTCTCACCTGTCTGTGCCTCAGAACCCCTCAAGGCTGGGACCCTGCCAGGACTCATCCGGATCAGACAGCGGCGTGGGGTCGATAGGCACGTGGGCACTCATCTGATTTCTAAAGGGTCCTCCGACAATGTGCCTTATCCTCAAACAATCGGCTCAGATGCCGCTTAGCTCAGTGACATGAGCTGACATGAGATAAGGTACAGTTGGGGCAGCCCCTTCCTGCTGTGATTCTGCTATGGCCCCTAGAATTTTTCAAGATTCAAGCACCATTTCTCAGTGTGTGATGCTAATGATTGCTTTAGATTCGATGCTTTACATTTAGACCAGCCTAGATCCGAACCCCAAACCCTGACTCCGAGCCCCTCCAGCCCTTTGCCTTTGGAAAGTGATTTTGCTTCCCTAAGCCTCAGTTTCCTAGTCCATGCAATGGGGATATTGGTGCGCATGCCTCCGAGGCTTGTTGAGGGAGATCATTTGTGCATAGCCCTTATTCCCACAACGGTCATGCTCAGTGCGCGTCAGCCAGCATTGCATGCCTCTTCTGATTCTAATAGAGTTCCACACTGCCTGCTCCGTGTTTGGTGTGGACCCCCTGTCTTTGCTGAAAAGTGAACACCTTTTCCTGACTCAGAAACACCAATACACACTCTTAAGACCCGTGATTTGAGCCATGGGAAGAGACACTGAAACCACTGCTTTGTTTATCTACAAGCCCTTATGCAATATTTCTCCCACTATTTTTAAGCCTTCTGTCCCCTTCCCCTCCCCAACTCACCCTTCCCCTACTTCAACCCCTACAGCCCAGCTCCTTATTCAGCTCAGCTATTTCAGTTTGGGGTTGAATGGTCTAGACAGGAACCTAAAAATGCACAGTCTGCATACTGGTCCCCCTCTGGGCCTCACGATTATCCAAAAAGAGCATACAGACATGGGACTGATTGAGAGGAACCTCAAGTTAATGAGATAATCCACCTAAAGCATGGGCCACAGATCCTAGCAGGTAGTGGTGTTCAATAATCTGTCCAAATACAATATTATGATTATATTTAGATGTTAATTCCTTTGGGTTTTCTCTATTCTTGAGAGGAGATTCTGGAACCATGGCCAATCGGTTCACTTCCTTGGAGCAAGATAGGAAAGGCAGTTCAGTCTGATTTGGGTGGGCTTCTCCAGCCCTTAACATGGTTTTCTCATACATCAGTACATCGGTTCTCAGTATAACCCAAGTTGCCTAGAACAATGAGTATTTATTCAGCTCGCATACCTATAGGTTGGCTGATGTCATCCTCCTTGTGGCACCAGGGAGCTCTCAGAGCATGACTCTCTTATAATGGTGGTGGACATGCAAGAGGACCCACTCAAGCCCACAAACACATCCTGTCTCTGATGTATCCTGTCCAATCAAATTTCATTGGCCAAAACAAGCCAAGTGATCATGCCCAAGGTCAAAGGTGAGCAAGTATACTCTTCCCATGAAAGTACAGGAGGGAGAGAGAGAGAGAGAGAGAGAGAAACTATTTCTGAAAAGAAATTAATCTACCAAATTCCATCAATCCCTATTATACCCCTTCATTTCTCTCTGAAATGCTCATGTGTGATGCTTTGTGGAGTCAATACAGAAAAGAAGAAATGGTCATTCTTTGTCCCTTAGCCACTGGAAGAATTCCTTCTCTGTAGCTTAGGTTGTCATCTCATCTTCAGTCTCCATGCACCTGCTTAATAACCCGTCTTTGCATTTAGGGAAGTGTCTCATCTCTTGCTAAATTGAGAATATCACTTGAACACAACTGAGACTTCTATGCTTTTGCCTCTTGGAGAGCTCCTGAGTGCCCTGTAAGACATAGCCCATTTTATGTCTTCTCAGACAGTTCTCCAACAACCCCATGCCTGACCTCCAGAAGATTAGGTCCCTCTTCTATATTCCTGCTCCATTTTTCCAGGCCTCAATTATGGCATTTATCACCCCTGGCTCATCAGTCTATAAGATTATTTTTTCCACAGGTTTGGCTAGTACATCTCTTAGATCAGAAGTTTCTAGATGCCTTATAAAATGCAGGTTCCCATGCCCATCATCAGGAGTGAAACACAAAATACTTAACAAATAGTAGGAAATGGTACCAATAGGACAGAATGCTCTCTGTAGCACCAGTAGGGGCTTCAGAGCAGCCAACTCTGTAAGACATAATTCTTTTGTTTGCTGATTATATAGGGAGATACAAAGAGTCCAGTGTTGGGGGTCAGGACTGTTAGAATGGATACAGTATTCCCCAGAAAGGTGGATAATTTGGTATTGACCAATAAATAAAGAGTATTTTAATATTTCAGTAATCAATTTAGCTATTCTGGCATGTTCTTCTTAAACCAGACCTATCACCCAAGTCTTATTAGTTTTAGTTTCTGGGGGTAAGGGCCAGAAGTCTCTATTTTTAACAAGATTCCCAAGAGCTTTAGAAGCACATTAAAATTCTCAAAGCACTGAACTTGTGTCCCAGCTCCTTAGGGGTGGAGATTACATCCATCCATACATGACTTTGGGTGTAGTTGCTAATGTAAACTCCAATTTTGTCATGTGTAGAATCGGGTTAGTCATACCAAATGCTGGATTGGGAAATACTTCCAAGTCACTGCTACTGAACTCACCTGAGAAAAATGTTTGAGGTGTTACCTAAAGAGAACACAGTATATCCAATCCTACAAACCAGATGCTATGAACACAAAGACCAACAGGGCAGGGTAGGTACCACTCTGCAGTGGAAAGGGTCAGAAAAAGCTGTGGGCTGCTACACAGCTCACACATCATTTATAGAAAGCAGGTGCTGCCTAAATATGGTCAAAAGTTGCCAGATATTCTATGTTTTCCATAAAAATTTGAAATTTAAATTTTTATGTAATATCTCTTGAATTAAATTTTTGGCAACTAACAATAACAGAAAGTTCTAAACATGTAAGGCCAATAAAACACCTCAGCAGGCTAGGTTTGGTGGGAGCATTTACATTTTGCAACATCTCCGCTGTAGGCTCTGAAATCTTTCCCTTGAATAGACCAGCACCACAGAGTGCTACATGCTGGGTCCTCTGTGTCCTAGACCCCTGCAAATCTGCTTTCATTGGCCTGCACTTTGGTATTTAACTACCAGCCAATGATCATGGACTGCATTAAAAGAAGCCCAATGAAGTTCACATATTTGTTGTAAGGATATTACTGAATATTTCTTTACTTCATCCTATGGCATCTTCTTTATGAAAAAAAAATAATTAAAATAATACATTTCCATTGCCTTTAATCCCAGGAGTAATTGTACTTATCATGAGCCATGAGATTCTGTTTTCAAATGTGATAGATTTCAAAAATCATGCAGCTTATCATAATGCTTATAAGCCTCTTTGAACTAACTGGCAGAAACCTGAGAGTAAAGATTATGACTTGTGTTTAGAAAGTGGCCCACCAGGATGCCTGGGTGACTCAGAGGTTGAGCATCTTTCAGCTCAGGGCATGGTCTCAGAGTCCTGGGATCAAGTTCCACATCAAGCTCCCTTCAGGAAGCCTGCTTCTCCCTCTGCCTATGTCTCTGTTTCTGTCTCTGTCTCTCTCTCTGTGTGTCTCTCATGAATAAAAAAAACCAAAATCTTTAAAAAAGAAAAAAAAAAGCCCACCTAGCTATAGTTGGCTGGGGACATAAGCCCAATTCTGGCTAGTGAGTCATGAGAAGTATGCTACCTCTGAGCTAAGCTGAATCCTGGAGTGCAAATGGGAGAAGAAGAGCCTCCAGTCACCCCTCAGTGGACATAGACATAAGAAGGAAATAAACTTGCTGACCTCAAACTCAGAGATCCTGGTTTTCTTTGTTAGTGCAGCAAAACTTACCCATCCTGACTGGCTCACAGGCAATAAATATCCAACTAAGGGTTTGAACCCAGTGTTTCCTTTCTCCAGTGCCCTTAGCCACGGCCTAATATACCACAATTATGAATATAATTGCACAGATAAAGTCAAATATAAGAATATAGACAAAAGCACTGTGTGATTTAATCATTTCATAAATGTTTTATAAAAGCAAATGAGGGATCCCTGGGTGGCGCAGCAGCTTGGTGCCTGCCTTTGGCCCAGGGCGCGATCCTGGAGACCCGGGATCGAGTCCCACGTCGGGCTCCCGGTGCATGGAGCCTGCTTCTCCCTCTGCCTGTGTCTCTGCCTCTCTCTCTCTCTCTGTGACTATCATAAATAAATAAAAATTTAAAAAAAAAGAAAAAAAATAAATAAATAAAAGCAAATGATATTGTCAAGGTTAATGATATCCATTGTGCCCCCTTAAGAAGGCTGTAAGGTTGTGAGGGGAAGGCATTCTGTCCCGGAGTACTTTGAGATCTTGGATATTATAGGGCATCTCACAAGTTCTTAAAGATTCTTCCTGAATGACATTTAATGGGTGATGCAAGGATCTAGAAAATAGCTTTGTGATAAAGAATCCTCCCCCCTCCTTTTTTTACTGTTCCTCATAATAATAGCAATTTGCCTGTTAAAACTTAGGAGCAAAACTGCTTGTCTTTATAGAAGATGGAGGGGAAAAAAAAAAAAACCCGGGAGGTTTCTAGCCACTAATGTTTAGTTCCTGAGGAAGGTGTGAGAGGAAGGATGGGGGTCAGGATGGACTGTTCCTGGCTCCAGGGAGGAGAGATGGAAGTAAATCATGAATATGATCACCAGTGAAGCTGAGAAAGAGCCTATTAATGTCATGTAATCAATTTCAAAAGGATACAGTTGCACTCAGGGTACTTAAACCTTGGAGGTTTCAACTACATCATACTTGTCACATACACACAGTGTCACTAATGAGCTTATGTAAATATTTAATCTTCTCTATTTGCATTACCCGGCCCAGCCTACCTCACCAGCCTCTTGTCCCAGCCTTTTCTAAGGCCACAATCCAGCCTCTGAGAACTCCATGGGTTTCTGGAACTCACCACGCTCTTTTATGCTTCACCTTTACATATGCATGGGACTCCCATTGTGCGTTCCCTTTCTACCTGCTAAGCACTTACACATCCTTCAAGATTCAGCTCAAATGTATTCCCCCTTCTGGAAACCTTGCTTGCACCATCTACAGCTCCCCATCCCCATAGAATTTTTAGTTTCTTCCTCTCTGCCCCATTACACCTTGCTAACATTCCATAATCCTGAGTCTTACATCTATTTATTTTACAAACATTTATGAAATCTTACTTTGTGCCAGTCATGAGGCCAGGTGCTGAGTATACAGAGGTGCATAAGAAATTATAATTATTTGTGAGTTCACTGACAACAAGTGTCTTATTCATTTTTTACGTTCAAGCACCATGAATGTGTAGGCTTAAATAAATACACAATGTGTTCTCTTTATATCTGTGTCCACAGTCTGCTCATATGCATCAGGACTGTTTGGGAAGTGACAGTAATGCAATTCAAACTAGGGTAGTCACAAAAGGGGATATACTGTCTCGTGGATTCCAGGAAAGTTTGGCCATCCAACTAGGGTAGGTTTTCTTTTCCCCGTAGTAAAATTCTTTCGTTTAGTTTTAATATCCATCTCCAACAGCTTGAAATAAAAATTTCCATGGTCTTCAATTGAACTGTATGTCACTTTTTTTAGAATGTCCTATTTTCCATTAAATAATTTCTAAAGCACTCTATGTGTTTGAGTTTATGTTTAACACTCAGATATGGGTTTTTGGAAAGGCCACAGTCACCAGCTCCCTGAAGTGGCGAATTGGAGCCTTGGGACCTAATTTTAGGAACAATAAAAACAACAAATCGTGATTTGTATGCTACTCAGAATCATTCTCTGTTTTATGCTTGAGCTTCTCTTTGCCTGCGCTTTTAATTTTCATAGTTTGTAGGCTGGCTTCTTTGGCATGGCGAGAAGCATGGCCTCCGACATCTCCCAGCTTTGGTATCTCACTGCTTTCACCACTGATGACAGACGGCAGGTCTTTCTTAGTTATAGACTAAAGTTATAGACTAAAGAGTCCCAGGAAAGGACTTTTGATTGGCTCAGCTCTAACCACGTGCCCAACCTGGGAGCTTCCCAGTGTTATCAGGAGATTGGGGAACTATGATTGGTGAGGCTGCCACTGATGCCCAATACCAAACCACTAACTAAGGATAAAGTAGTGCAATCATTTCCCAGGAGAAAAGAAATGGTAAGCAGAAAGGCCCAGTTCTCTAAGCCACTGATTCTATCATTCATTCAACATTCTTTATACACTTGTTATGTTTAAAGCATGGTGCTAAGATATGCTGGGGAGAAGAAATGAAAGATAAGCAATTCCTATCTGATCATCTGGGAGGAGAATGTAGAAAGGTCTAATGGTCTAGTGGAACTTGAGGTCTAAGGCCAAAATGTCAGGAGGAAATCCTGGCTATATGACTTACAGGGTTGTGACCTTGAGGGTCTATGATTTCAACACCTTCATCTGTAAAATGGGTGGGGATAACGATCACATCTATCTCAGGGAAGAGCTGTGAGGTTGAATGAACCACACATGACACATGTAGCACAGTGCCTCACATGGAGTCAACACTCAATCAGTGTCAGTTATTATTTGTGCATGATCATAAGTCAGGGCAGATGGCATGTTTGGAAATGATCATCCAACAGAACCCAGAAATTAATACTGATGGGGGGCCCAGAAAAGGGAGCAGAAAGAAGCATTTCATTTAATCTTTAGTGTTGGGCAGCATTTTAACGGAAGGAACAGGAAATAAATGACATTCAAGAAAGTTGGACAGTTCAGGAGGAAGAAAAAGCATGGGCTAAAATAAGAGGACGTGAAATCAACAGTGGGATCCGGATCCAGAAGTTCTTAGTTGAACAGGATTTCTAGAGCCTAAGGTTCACAATATATAGGCTAGCAGACATGGCTAGAAAGCAAATTTGGGTTGAAACTATGAAGGAATGGAATGCCAAGCTAAGGGGTTTGGACTTTTTTCAGTAGATAAAGGGGAGTCATTGAAGGTCTTGGAGCTGGGAACTGAATGACAAGATCTGATTGCACATTTGTCCTTGAGTAAAGACTTTTCAAAGAGCCTTAATGGCTAAGAATAAATTAGAATTCTCTATGTCTTTTATTGTTCCATTTTTGTTAGACATAGGTATGGAAAAATATTTCTCCATCTTTAGAAAACAGTAGCATCATGGCTATGACTATGGTACCCAACACTCAGTCTCTGTTTTGGGGAACAATAAAGAATAGTGAGGACTGTGGCAAATTAGAGACGTGTCCCTCAAAGGGACCACTTCTCAACTTCATGTTTAACATGTAGGGATACAGGCCTGGTGTTAGTAAATATTCTCAAAATGTTAAAAAAATATTAATCTAGAAAAGCTTAAAAGTCTAGGAGCACATGGGTGCACAGTTGATTGAACATCTGACTCCTGGTTGCAGCTCAGGTCATGATCTCAGGGTCATGAGATCCAACCTCATGTCAGGCAATGTCTATTTCAGTGGAAAGTCTATTTCTCTCTCTCTTTCATTCTGCCCCCACCCCATGCTCTCTCTTTCTTTCTCGAATAAATAAATAAATAAATAACTTTTTAAAAAAAACTTAAAATCTAGATTTTTGCATAACATCCCTGCTTTATTTTTCCAAGTTGGCTCAAATTTTTAGAAAATTTCTAGAAGGCTAAATGAAACATGTCTGCAGACCAAATTTCTACTAGGGGCCATCAATTTGAGACCCCCAGATTCACACTAATCCAGAATATATATTGATCTAGATATCTGCACACTTTACTATATGACCATTCCATAATTTCTGCTAAGGGAAAACAAGGAGAGAATGCCATGCACAAGAAGTATTCTCAGTAGGCCAAAAAGGGAATTTGAAGAGCTGAAGCTTCAAATATAAAATACAGGGATCCCTGGGTGGCGCAGTGGTTTGGCGCCTGCCTTTGACCCAGGGCGCGATCCTGGAGACCCGGGATCGAATCCCACGTCGGGCTCCCGGTGCATGGAGCCTGCTTCTCTCTCTGCCTGTGTCTCTGCCTCTCTCTCTGTGTCTATCATGAATAAATAAATAAAAAAATCTTTAAAAAAAAAAAAAACAAATATAAAATACATAAATTAGAATAAAAACAAAAAGAGATATATAGAAAGCTCATAAAGCCAGGGATTTTCTTTTTTTCTTAAGCTTTTATTTTAATTCTGGTTAGTTAACACAGTGTTCTATGAGTTTCAGGTGTACAATATGACAATATTTCCATATGACACCTGGTGCTCATCGCGACAGGTGCACCCCATCTCCATCACCTATTTCCCCATCCCTCACCTGCCTCCCCTCTGGTAACCAGCAGTTTGTCCTCTAGAGTTAAGACTGTTCCGTGGTTTCTCTTTCTCTCGCTTAATTTTTTTCCCTTTCCTTGTTCGTTTGTTTCTTCAATTCCACATATGAGTGAGATCATATGATATTTGTCTTTTTCCAACTGACTTATTTCGCTCAGCCTAATACTCTCTAACTCCATCCATGTTTTTGTAACCACAGATGTTCACATTTTGACCCATCAGCTAGGAGTCTGATGTTTAATTCTAGATGACATTTTTCATTGAGGTTACTTAAAAAAAAAAAAAAAAAGACTGAGGTCCAGTAAAATGGAAAGAACTTAGGCTTCAGAGTTTGAGAAATCTGATTTAAAAATGACTAATTTGGACAAGAACATTTATAAGCTTGTAAGTGTTAACCTATAGCAGCTGTATCACTTAACCTTTGCTTAGTAACATAACAAAATACAAAATATCACATCGTGCAACAACAAGCATTTATTGCTTATACACTCATGTTGTTCAGCAGAGCTTGGTCAGGCTCAGGCTGTTTTGAGTTGACTCTGTTCTACACGTCTCTCATCCTCCTCCTTCATGAGCAGCCGATAGTGCCCATGACCTTCTCATGGTGGGGGCAGAGTAGATAGAAATATGCAAACAGCCTCTTGAAGCTTTGGCTCACACCTGGCATACCATCACCTGTTTTTATTAGCCAAAGCCAGTCATTTCACAAAGGGCGTGGCTATAGAGAGGCACAAGGATATTCACACTCTACCACACATCCCCAAACCGGAAACAACTCCGCTGTCAACCAACTTAGAATGGACAAATAAATCCAGACACAGTCCCAAGTTGAAATTAGATTGCAGCAAGAAAGAACATACTACAGCTTCACTCGGTGAAATAGATGAATCTTTTTTTTTTTTTTTAAGATTTTATTTATTTATTCATGAGGGACACACAGAGAGAGACACAGGCAGAGACAGAAGCAGGCTCTAGGCATGGAGCCCAATGCAGGACTCGATCCCAGGACCCTAGGATCACAAGCTGAGCCAAAGGCAGATGCTCAACCACTGAGCCACTCAGGTGCCTCCATATGAATGAATCTTATCAACTTCATACTGAAGAAAAGGAGAAAACCACAAGTGAATAAACACAACAGGTGCCTATTCCTACAGAGTTCCAAAAGAAGCAAAACTCAGTCATATTGCTTATAGATACTCACCTAGGTGGCAGAACCATGCAATAAAGGAAGAAAATGAGAATCCAAAAATCAGAATAGTAGCTAGTGATAGCTGTTCCGAGTATCCTGATCAGAAAGGAACAAAAAGAGAGATGCAGATTTCTCTCTCGTGATCTGGACTGGACTCAGGCAGCTGCTTTGTAATTATTTGTCAAACCGTGTATTTATATTTAAAGCTTTTTCTGTATGCGTCATATTTCCCTAGTTGACTTTTTAGAGCTCTGCTCTACCAACCTAGAAATTATGGGTGAAAAACATCTGATTTTGCTACTTTTAAGTGATAGGATGGTCTCCGTCAGAGCCTCCATTTTATCTTTGGTGACATCAGGATGAGGACAGCCCCCACTCAGGCCTCTCCTGAGGAGTAGATGAGAGAGTGTGTAGGAGTAGGTTTTTTTCTTATTAGTAATAAATAGTTGCAGAGGAGGGAACTATAAGTCTTTGACATCAGGAAAAGGAGAGGAAGACCGTAAACGTTCCCTGTGTTTCTTGTATGTTCTCATTTCTTTACAAAGGAAAAAAAAAAAAGGCAGGGAAGGGACTTACACTCAAGTCTACATGATCCGAGGGGAAGAGGGTCCCAATAACCATAAAACAGCCCAGGATGAGG
Source organism: Canis lupus baileyi (assembly GCF_048164855.1). Lineage (NCBI taxonomy): Eukaryota > Metazoa > Chordata > Mammalia > Carnivora > Canidae > Canis > Canis lupus. The sequence continues at coordinate 64,599,395 of NC_132842.1, forward strand.
GGCCCCTGAGTGGCTCAGTCGATTGAACATCTGCCTGATGCTCGGATCATGATCCCGGGGTCCTGGGATTGAGTCCCACATCGGGCTCCCTGCCCAGCAGAAGGCCTGCCTCTCCCTCTCCCCCTGCCTGCCATTCTGCCTACAAGTGCTCTCTGTCTGTGTGTCTAATAAATAAATAAAATCTTAAAAAAAAAAAAAAAAAGCCCAGGATGAGCTATAAGACAGTGTGGGAGCCTCACCAAAGCACAAAGTGCTTGAATGATTGCTGAAGCTCACCACCCCTATTTCTTCCTTTGTGAAGAAAATGAACTTCTTCGTGTGTAAATCTGACCCCTCAGATGGTGGTCATTTACCCTGAGGATCTCAGGGTGGCTCTGGGGTCCCAAAGGTGACGTGGGAGAGGAGCTTGGTGTGGCTGGCCACTTGACACAGTGCTCCCGCCTGACTGCCAGATGGGTCCTCATGGGAGGTCCGTCCCCAGAGCAAATGGTTATCTTTAAACCCATCCTTCATTTCCCCTCTTATCAGCAGAGGAATGCGGGGAGGCTGCAGGCATTAGCTGTGTAGGCATTTGGGATTTGGTGAGGGTGAGCGTGTCAGAATGGGGGGCTTTACGGGCCTTCAACACATTCTCCGATTAGGTGAGTGTGACCTGCCACAGTGGAATTCCCTGGGCCCGGACAAAGTGTGAGCCTGTAAGACTGCACAGAGACTATGAAAAAGAATGAGGATTTTTATTTTGGAGTCCTGGCTGTTTGCATACATGGTCTTAAGAGCTTTGCACGAAACGACCTCAGCAATCCTCAGCCAACGCTTTCAGCCGCTGGCCCCCAGGTCCTATTCTTACCTCCAGTTTTTAACTTTTGAGAAAGCGAGGCAGGAGAGCCGTACAGGAGTCCCAAGGGACAGGCCCGCGGAGTAGGATGGAGCAGACAGGTGTGCCCTTGCGGAGAGCAGCCTCCATCTGGACAGTGCTTAGCAGAGTATTGGGCCAAGCGACACAGGCCGGGGCGGGCGACCACCTTTGCAGACCTTTGTTCGGTGGCTTTGTTATTCCCCAGGCATCCCACATGCGCACACTTTCAAATCTCAGTAGAAAACCCATTTATTTCCAAACCAACTCTGCAGAAGCGAGTCTTTGACCCTCCACTGTCTCAGATCATCTGCTCCAATGCTTTCTGTCTTCGGGGCAGAAAATAGGGGAAGTGACACGCAGCATGTGCTGCCCACCAAGATCGCTGAACCACTTTTCTGGCCACTTGGGGCCGGCGAGCTGCACTCCGGCTGCTGCCAGGGCGGCCCCTCCTTGCTCCAAAGGGGGGGGCTGCAGTGGGCCGCGAACAGGTACAGCCGCCGCCCCCCGCGCCGTTCCCACCCCTCCCCCGGCCGCCACAGCTGCGGGGCCCGCTCCTGCCACTTTATAGAGAAGGGGAATTCCAAGGAGAACCTCGGGCTGGTTTATTTTTAATTGTTGACCTCCAAGCCCTTCTGTTTGCATCTGTTTATTAAATTGCGAGCTCAGCTGTGAAATGCCCTTTATGATGTTGTTTTATTGGTGGGCCATTCAGGCACCCAGCGCCACACAAACAGGATAAATATTTTTCTTTGCAGCACACACCCCACGTTGGGGGCCACGGAACAAGGGAAGCGAGGATCGTTTGTTTACGAGCTCTGATTCATTCATTACTTGGCGAGGAGCTGTGAAATGTAAATCTCACATTCCGCAGGACAATCCCTGGGCCAGCTTGAGCTCATTTGGAGGTGTGATGTTCCACTCAAAAGGAGGCTGTTAATTTTATTGACCAAATTTGGAAAGGGGGAGCTCCAAAATTAAATAGAGCCTTTGGAAAAGAAATGAACATTTAGGTTTCTCAAAGACCTGGAGACGGGTCACGTGGCTTGGGGTTTGGGTTTTTGCTGTGGGGTTGGTTTTGGGTTTTTTTTTGGGGGGGGTGTCTCCTACCCCCACCCCCACCCCGGAAGGAAACTTCAAATACCAGTGCTGTTTGCAGAAAGCTTGAAATGAAATTGCTGTCTGCCTCATCTTCTGGTTTCCAGAGATTTGATCTCTCCGTGATAGGTTTGTCAGTATTAATTATAGCAACCTTTATTGAGCGCCTAGCTCCCTGCTTTAAATATATCATCTTGTGTAATTCACACAGTCACCCTCAGAAGTAGTGTTATTAGTGCCCCCATGTTACAGCTTGGAAGCTGAAGCTCTGAGCGGAGAAAGTGTTCGTCTAGGGCCGGAGGAGCAGAGACTCAAAGTCAGATCCGCCCTGACTCCAGAACCTGGGTGCCTCAACCACCCCACTCTCCCACTCCCTCTTTGCCATCTTTGTGTAACTAAAAAGTTGAGTTTCCTGGTGCCTCAGGAAGAGCAAACGTTTCCAGCAGTTACTAAGCAGCCACAGGGCTGCAGATTCTCTGCATTTGCTTCATGCTCAGAACAAAAAAAAAAGAAATCTGACTCCCCGAGAAAGATTTCAAGCCACTCGCTCTCCGCACTGCCCCCACCCCGCCCCCCAGTCAGACACAAAGTCCAAAAAGAAGAAGGACCCTTAACTCCAAAGGTCATCGTTGGGGTTCCTTGGGCCCCACCGCACTCTAAGCCTGGCCAGAAAGGGTAAATTCAGACCGAATGAGGCAGGGTTGTGCGCTCAGTCTGGGATGGTGCAGTGCATTGGGGGCTCAACTGGGGTGTTTACCCACAGAACGAGTGGGCCCATGTCAATATTTGGACTTGGAGAAGGCCCAGTTTATAATTGTTCAGACTTGCCCCTGAATTGGGCTTTGAAACACCCATTCGCCTAGTCGCTCCAAGGCTTCATTCTTTTTTGCAGGGGCGGGGTGGGGGGGGGGAGGCTATTTAGGGAGATTTTCTTTAGAAAGGTTGCTGCGGTGAAAAGGGAGGACAAGTTCAGAATGTGATATGAAAAATCACAATGTGATTTGGGGGAAAAAAATGTAAACCGTGTTACAAAAGCTCGGCCATCAAGAAATGTTATTGTTGGTTGAATGGTAGGAACCATCTGGGTCTCTTAATGGCCAGGGGCCCCTCTGTGGATGGTACAGATGCTTCTTTTGTTATTGGTGCGATCTTGTAAATAGTTAAAATATTTACCAAGGCACCTCCGAGCTGGAGCTATCCCATTTTATTATTTATACCTTTTCAGAGGGACAAAAATGGAGGTGTCCACTAAACGTGATGGATTAGGTTTATAAACAGCCATTATGGCCGTCAACCCTTCTCCTTTGTGTCCGCGCATTTCTAAGCTAACCAGTGATCCATGCATAAGACAGGAGGTTAGGAACGCGGCGAAGAGGAGTGTTGGCTCCGAGCAAGATGTATCTCCCGCTGATTAGAAATACAGCTGCGGAAAGAGGGCAGGAGGCGAGGGAAAGGGGCGTGCGTGTGCTTGCGGGCGTGCACGCGTGTGTGCCCGTGCGTGTGCGCGTGCAGGGAGAAGAAAGGGAGCTGAGAAGCGCCGAAGTCACGGCACCCTGACACGACTGGAGCCTGAAAACCTGCAAGGCCTCTACCTGCCAGCAACTTCAGCTGTTTCCTGGACCAATGCAGCTGGCTTTTGTCCCCCCTCCCCCGCCCCAGGATAAAAATCAGGAAATGCAAAAATTAAATAGGATTGGAGAAGAAAGAGGATGGGCCCTCCCGGGAAAGAGAGGAAAGAGCGAGCCAGTAGGTACCCAGACCCAGGGGAGACAGGGAGATGCCCATCTAGTGATTAGGCAAAAGGTCTTAAAAGGGAGGTGGGGGCAATGGGGGGGGGGGGGCTGCAGACGACCTGTGCCCTGCCCAGAAGCTGGGGCGGGGGGGAAGCTCGCTCCCAAGAGTTAGACCCCAAATGCTAGACACGATTAGACTTAAGAAAGGGGGATCTTTTCCCACCGCACTATGTATAATTTGTAATAGGATACATTGTCAATCCAATTAATGGGAGGAAACAAAGTAACTTTTCTTGCAGGTAAAGGACGGACATGTAAATTATATTATCGTTGGCTCACAGTGGCTGCACGTGTTGGGAACAGTTTCGGACAAAAAGTGGCTTCCATTATAGTCTTACTCTTAAATCCCTGGCTCCTTTGATTTCCCAGAGTTTGTCACTGATTTCCTGCCACACCGCAAACGCAACTTTGTGCCTTGCTCCCTGGAAGGGCAGCTGTAGAATTAAAAGGCAGAGGGGCTCATGCTTGCGTTGCAAAGGGTCAGGCTCCCAGCGGCTGAAATAGCACCGAGCCACGCTAAGCATAGATGAGAATTCGAATTTTGGTGAAGTATTTCCTAGCCGTCTCCTCTAGGACTTACTTAAGAAACTATGACCTCATTTATTTGTTTAGTTATTCACTTATTTATTGGGGGGACTCGGTTGTGAACTTATTGATGGGACAAATAGAAAATGTGTGTGTATGCAGTTTGGCAAATAAGAACTTTTGGAAAACACTAAGAACCCGACAAGCTTCCTCCTCGGGTTAGTAAACAAGGGGCTGCTCCCACTTAAGGGTCCCTTCTTGGGTCTTCTTTCACCATCTCCTGGAGAAATATCTCTCTCTCTCTCACACACACACACACACACACACACACACACACACAGTCAGGCTGGTGTCTACCACATTAGTATGCTGATGCATCAACTAATTTGCCTCTGCAAATACCGGGATCTGAATCACACCACTGTTGTAGCTACAGACTAAATAATTTCTCTCATCACTCTCTTTGGAGAAAAAAAAAAGAATGAAAAAGACACGCACGCACACAATTTTCTAAACAGCTTTCTCACTCAGACTACGCTACTCACTTGCAAGCCCAGTGGATGGTGATTTGGCTCAAGGGGAAGCATCGTCTATAAGCCAGAGACTCTTAATAAGCCTCCTTTAAGACAGTAGATTTTACTTTGTATTCATGATTATAAGTAATGCCAATGATTTTTATTGGCCTACGCTCACATAACATCACAAAAGCCTAGCTGGGCTCGCGCGATGGTTCTCTTGGCAAATTCCAAACTACAAACGCACCCTGCCCGGGGTTTGATTCCCCTTCCATTGAATCTCACCCATTCATGAATGAATCAGAACTTTCAGGAACTCAGAAAAAAGTTAACAAAGCTAAAGGAGCTTGGAAAGTTTCAAGCAATTGTCCCAAACAGTTTAACCATTTGGCTAAACATTCTACATGTTTATACAAAAATGAAAGGCATGTATGTTATACATCACATAGTTCATAGGACCCATCAACACAGCCCAGATGTACAGAAGCCACTAATTGTATCCCTCCTGTGGCCCCTGCTCTCCTAACACACACACACACACACACACACACCCTAAAATACTACATTGAAGTCTGAAAAACAACACAGACCTCCAGAAGACGTGCTTATTCTTCTGTTCTTTAGACTGCCATGGACAGCTACTTTGAGAATGACTCTCACCACCTTTATAAGAAACAAGGAGACTTGTGTTCTCATGGATGCCCCCTCCCTCCTTCCTTCTACTCTGGAGCTTTTGAATATTCCTGTGAAGAACCAGCTCCAGAAGCCCTGCTGACCTCTGCCCACTTTAGGGATGCAGGGCAGCCAAACAAAACACCAGTGAGGGAAATCCCCAAGTAGGGCTATCAGATTTAACAAGTAAAAATACAGGAAACTCAGTTAAATTTGAATTTCAAATAATCAACAACAACAAAAAAGTTTTAGCATAAGTATATCCCCATTGCAACATTTGAGATGTACTTACACTTCATTGGTAAACCTACCCCAGGAGAGCCTGAGACCAGACATAGACCTAGGAAGAGGCCTAGAGCCTGGTGACTGATCCCAGGCGTCTTGTTAGTGATTTTATTTATTTTACCTTTTTATAAAGATTTTACTTATTTATTTGGGAGAGAGAGAGAGAGAGAGAGCATGAACTGGCAGGGAGAGGCAGAGGGAGAGGAAGAAATAAGCTCCTCACTGATCAGGGAGACCAGTGTGGGGCTCAGTCCCAACATCCCAAGATCATGACCTGTGCTGAAGGCAGATGCCCAACCAACTGAGCCACCCAGGTGCCCCTTCCTAGTGATTTTAAATAAGAAAGAGCATACCGAGTGAGGTCACAAATGGCCAGGTTTCTCAATGACACAAAATGGCCCTCGGAGGGAGGTGTCTCAGTGCAGGACAGGAGGGCACACGCACCATTGGAAGCTGTCACTAGCAACTGACCAGGGCGAAGAGATAGTCTAACATATTAATTCACTTTTCCTCGCAACAGTCCAATAGGGTAGGCCTCTTATGATGCCCATTTTACAGATGAGGAAATTGAGGTGCCAGGGCCCACAGAGATTTTGACCCAGACAGTCTGGCTCCAGATCGTGTGCTTAAAATAAAATGGTACCAAACCATAACATAATTTAATTTTCAAAGGGAGCTAAACTGGGCACATATGCTAACATGAAAATGGCTCCTACCTCGTGTCCCCCACCCCAGCCCTGCCTCTGCCCCTGCTTTGTTACTGCCCCAGCCCACGCTCCGCCTGCCCAGTGAGGAATCCAGGAAACAGGGTGTGGAGGAGCATGTGTGAGCCTCAGAGAAGAACAGGACAATGGATGGCCCCTGTCGTACCCTGCCACAGTCCCCCCAGCCCACCCCACCCCATTTCTCCCAACCGGCGGGGGCAGAGAGCATGGAAAGGATTGTGAGTGCAGGCCCAAATGAGGAACTCTGGCAAAAACTTTTTCTAATTTAAAGACCACCCAGGTGTGTGCCGGTCTGTCCCCATTTTAGGGTCTTTGCTTCTTGCTTTCCAACAAGAAAAGAAACAGATGTGATGCCCATTCATGCCTAATGGAGACAGAAGGGGCGGGAGGAACTGAGGGGTGGGGGGAGCTCAGGGCTGTCTTTGGCCTGCAAATTCAGTCTTAAAGGACGGGGAAATTAACTGCCATAGGGTTTAAGCCTATGGCTGTCACCTGTCGATTCAAAGTCTGGCACATAGTAGGCGATCAATACATGCATGTTCCGTTGAATTAGAATTAAATAATGCAATCAAAAGGCTTGGTAGTGCCCAGGGAGTGGGTTTAGGACTGGCCTGGCCTTGGGAGTTGGAGGCCGACCAGATGAGTTTCACTTGGTTGGAGTTGCCAGTTGACGGGTGGGGGTGGGGGTACCAGCTTCCCGGGCCTGGGCCAGCTTAGATTGTCCTAAACAATTATCCCTAAAAGGGGTGGTTGAGGGGGGAAGCCCTGTTGAACAAATCCTCCACTTTTGTCTCCTCTGGGGCTGCAGACCGTGGTCCCTGCTTATTCAGCTCTCTCCCCTCCGCCCCCCTCCGATCCTGTGCCTGAGATGTTCTGTGGTTATGAGTCAATGATCAGACAGGGAAAGGGCATGCTTACCATAGGGGAGGAGGATTCAGCAAGGCCCTGGGCTTTGATGCTGGCTCTCCTACATCCTGAATGCATGAAAGGCCATGGGAGGCAGAGGAAGAAATATAAAGGCAGAACGGAGAAAATGTTATGAAAAAAAAAATGAGAAGAAGAAGAAGGAGGGGTGGAAGGAAGGGGAGACCAAGGGCCTAGTTTGAAATATTGTATCATCGACAAATCTCTCTGGGAGACAAAAGCTAGTTAAAACCCGAGTTGAGATAAGCCATCTCCTTCGTGACTCATCTTCCCAGGGAATAATGGCAGGGAGGCGGTGTTGAGGAGGGAAGTGATGTGCAAATAGCAGTGTCCGTGAAGCTGGGGTTAATTACAGGAAGGACTTCCAGGGTAATTGCCGATAAACAACGCTAGGAGCAGAACGGGGCGCAGGCTCCGAAGCCAGCTCTCTGTCATTTGAATAGGATCCCCAAACACTGTTCTGGAGGCAAGGGCTGGATGGCTCCCCAAATGGGCACTTCAGAGGAGCCTCGGGCTGGGGCCCGCATCCCCTCTGAGGCTGACTCAGTATCCCCACTGTCTCTGCTCCCCCCTTCAGATCAGCCCCAGAAAATCCATTTGTAAAAAAAAAAAAAAAAAGAATAAAAAACTGTTGGCTACGCTGTTAGGAGGTTAACAACCTTGGCCTAAGGAAAGGCAAGAAGCACCCCTAAACCATCAACTAAGTCCAGTCTGGTTGTAAAGAACCAGGACTGAGGGGCGCCTGGGTGGCTCAGTGGTTGAGCGTCTGCCTTTGGCTCAGGGCATGATCCCAGGGTCCTGGGATTGAGTCCGCATCAGGGTCCCCGCAGGGAGCCTGCTTCTCCCTCTGTCTATGTCTCTGCCTCCTTCTCTGTCTTTCTCTCTCTCTCATGAATAAATAAATAAAATCTTAAAAAAAAAAAATAAAAGAACCAGGACTGATACCTCTAAAGGGTTTCTTGAAAGAGCAGGTTTCATCAGGATACACCAAAAATAGCTTTGTCTTTGCATCATGTGCCTGGTTTCAGAGATTAATACAGGCCTTATAACTGTCTAGTGGAAGCACAACATGTGACAATTAAGCCCGGAATCCTACCCCATTCTGGAGAGGCTTGTAACTGGGATAGGACCCAGCGTAGACGGTAGGGGCTGGGAAGCTCTTAGAAATGTCGATGAGGAAAAATCTCCATCTGCCTACTGGCTCCCATGTAGTGAGTGGCTTCTGCGAACTGATGCCTTTTTTCACAGGATCTTGAAAGAGCAGTGTCCTTGCTCCTCGTTAGAAACAGCCCAAGGTTAGGGGTGGGGAGCTTTCCCCAAGCCTGCAAGTCCCTCTGGGCAGTTGTGTGAGGCCAGTTCCATGGAGACAGACATGAGGCAGATTCTTAGTCCAAAGGGCCTCCAGCTAGTAGGGCTACTGCTGAGAGTGGCCACCAACCTTCTGATGTGGGGCCCAGTGCCTCCACCGGTGAAATGAGGGGGTAGACAATCAAGATGGCACCTCAACACGCCTCCAGGACTCACCTCCGATGCTCTGAAATCTGGGTGCTCCTCGAACAGCTAATCCAACCTTGAGTGCTGGGACCCTAACTCACAGTCCCTTTTCTCCTTTCTACCACCGTGAATAATGCCTTCCCCTTGGAAGAATTCGATAAATAAGTACATTGAATGGATTTATGCATGCACGATGGGGCCACTTTTGTGGGTCTTTGTGTAAAACAAAATGTTTGTGGGTGGGTATGGGGTCTTTCAATCCTATATAGAGTTGCTTTGAAAGACCAAGTATGAATAAATAATAGCAATCGCTAACATGTTTTGTGCTCAAACACATTACATACTTTTCCTGAGTATTTCTCAAAGCATCCCTCTATAGAATCAGCTCTTAAAATCCTCGTTCCACAGAGAAGGAAACAAGACCCAGAAAGATCAAGGGATGAGCTATTAAGTGAGAAGATTTGGATGTCAGGCTCAGCCCCCTTTGAGTACAGAGCCCTTCTATACAGAATTTCCTTAAATGCATGGAAGGTCTGCCAGCTGGCTTGCTGAATGTCCTTGGGCAAATCACTGGCCCGATCTGGTCACGGGGTACTTAACCCTCCTGAACTAAGGGCATCCTTGGTTTCTTCAGGAGTGGCATTTCAGGCTTCTGTTCATCCCTCAGTTCCCAGGCCAAATAGTCCCTCCTTAGGAAATCTTGCAAACCCCACCATGGCCACTCACTAAATCAGATCCCCAACATAGACTACACCTTTCACTTGAGTTACATATTCATTTGTGATTATTGGATTCATGGTTCCCTTTACCACTAGACTATTAGCTCCTTTGGAGTAAGGATCATATCTGTCTTGTTTATCTGTACCCTATCCCCAGCAGTGTGTCCCCAGAACAGTACTTGACATGAAGAAAATGCTCAAAAACAAAATCTGTCAAACTTCTGTAGGGGCTCCAACAGCTGTGAGATGTGCAGATGGGGTGGGGTCAGCTTCTGGGCCATAAAGAGATTCATACCCCTGGCCTATGAGAAAAGCAACCAAAGACCCCCCTGGAGCTTTAAAAGATGATGTTGGCAGTTAAAAGCAAAGCAAACCCCAAACACCTTGGACTTCTCTTGCTCAGGTGAGGGATGAAACAATATCCATCCAGTCGGGGATGAGTGTCCTACAGAGATTCCCCAAGTATGGCGACAGGGACAGCTCTTCAGTCTCGTCCTCTCTTTCACACATTCTTGGGTACAGGTGGATCTCCGGAGGACATGGGATCTGAAGGTTTGAGGCTTTGGTAATTGACCAACCCTAGTCTGTCTGGGAGGAGGGGGATGCCATTTGGGATGCACACAAGCCCCCAGGAACAGATCGTAGCAACCAAGCATGCCTTGAGGAGGGGGGCGCCTTTCTGGTTGTACACAAGAGCCAATAATAAAAGCACAATGAAGAGGCCTCACTCCCCAGCTGGTTGTGCACGCCCCATTCAGTTGGCGGGGATGGCCGTCTCCCTTTCAAGTGGGCCCTGGTCCCCCTCCACTGCCGCCTGCTCCTCGCTTGGTCTTTCAGTCACATACCAGACACGTCTCACAGAGCAGACTCGAAACCCCAGGTGGCAGGATCCCAGTTTCATATAAATTAGGCTGGGTAACGCTGTTCAGACACATTTTTTTGTCTAAATCATGCAAAAATAGGATTTTCTCAGGGGCATAAATCTGGCCCAAATCTAAACCTGAATGTGCAATTGACTGGTATAGTTTATAGTGCAAACATAGAATTATCTGGAAAACTTCTGCTTCCAAAGAGCATGGCCCATTTTTTATCCAATCTGAAAGAAATGATTTATTCGCCGTCTAAAGACTCCCGCAAAAGTCAGTGCATGGCAAAAGGGGCCAGATGCAAGCCCTGATTCACCAGGAAAATGCACCATGCCCCAACTACACAAGGCATCGCCCTGTGCCACAAACAAATGATCCAAACGCGAGTCCCACTAGCATGTACAAAGGGCACAGAGGTTTGGGCATTTAGCCTTGTTAAAGGTACGTGTCTATTCTGTTTTCTAAAGTAGGAGGTGAGGACAAAGAAAGGGGGAGACTCAGGGCATTTTAAAAAGAACAAAAAAATAATTTCGCGACACGGTCAACGAAGAACCTGATGCCCTCTGAATAACTCCTCTGAAATAGGGCACGTTATGTGTTATGATAAAAGCACAACTTTGCTGAAATCAATTAAAGGCAGTTTCACCAACACTTTTTTTAACTTATTCCAACTCTGTTGTTTTCAAAGTCATCAGGTCAATAAGATGACCTTGAAATTCTGTCTTAGCTCCCAAGAGTTTTACACGGGGATTTGGAAGTGTGCGAGCCCGTGAGGGACAGTTGCCATGAACAAATACCCGTCCCCACCATCCCGTGGCATGGCCTTGGGGAATTTAAAATGACAGAAAAAAATAATAATATCCTCTCTCACAAGTTGTTTAAATTCTTGGTGGCAGTTTGCCATCAAACATCAAATTTATTCAATTCACAGTGACTTCAAAGAGTGCAGAACAATAACCTGAGGGCTGCATTTCTCAAAAAATATGTCAGCAGTAAGGAGGGGAAAAAAAATGTTTCCTTAGGTGGATATAAAAGAAAATGACACTAGGTACCTAAACCCTCATGTTTGCCAGAAGGTTTGATTTACGGATAAGCTATTTTTTTAAAGTAGCATGTTCCTAATTCTTATTCACTGACAGTTGAAAATTGGGCATTTAGGTGTAAAAAGAAAATACAAGGAGGGGAAGGAATTAGAGAGAAAAGTAAATTAGAACCAAAAGGGGACCAGAGTTGGTGAGAGGTGTCAGAGGCGGTGAAAGCAGCCAGAAATCTTTCTTTATGTGCTAAGAGAGTGTGAAGTCAAAGGATAGTCATCTTTAATCTAGTAAAATGCTGGAGAAAATTAAGTCGGCTTGGTGCAGTGTTGGCACTGTGGGGATGAGGAGGAGTGCGTACTCGAGTACATGCTGGCCCAGCTCCCTTCCTGCCCCTCCCTGTCAACCCCATCACCGCACCATGTTTTTTCATAAGCTCATTGGACCAACGAGACCACCGTTCCCCACCGATCATCCCCACGGAGCCCATGATCCCCCCCATGATCTAGCCCCTGCCTGCCACACCAGCCTCACGATTGCTCTGCACTCGTCACCTACTCGACAGCATATGGTGTACAGTCGGTCTGTACTCTGGCCCTAGGAGATCGCTCCCTGCCTTCTTCCCCTAACAATACCTACTATGTCTTCGAAGAGCCACTTGCTTCTGGAAATCTTCCCTAACTTCTGAAATGAATCAAGACCCCGGTTTACAGCTGAGATTGCAAATGGCAATCCCCAAACCTCGTGCAGTCAACAATATTGTTTTGTTTTCTTTCTAATCGAGTCTATAGTTTTCAAATGTGGATATTTCAAGTAAAAATCCAGAAGAGCAGCTTTTTTGTTTTCCAATCAAAAGATCTCCTAATGTTGAACAAACTTGCAACCCCCAGAAGTTTGGTGAGAGGAATAGGGAAAGGTGATGGTCTCCCCAGCCATTTCAGGGAATATTCTCTTAAGAGTAACATTTTTGGGGGCAATTTCTTTGTTTTTTTTTTTTTAAGATTTTATTTATTTATTTATGGAAGACAGAGAGAGAGAGAGAGAGAGAGAGAGGCAGAGACACAGGCAGAGGCAGAGGGAGAAGCAGGCCCCATGCAGGGAACCCGATGTGGGACTCGATCCAGGGTCTCCAGGATCACACCCTGGACTGAAGGTGGCACTAAACTGCTGAGCCACCCTGGCGCCCTTTTTTGGGCAATGTCTTAAAGAAAATATGGTAGCATGACCTGATTTAAATGATGCTAAAGCAAAACTGAAAGAATCTTTGCTTATGAACCATATGGCAATAGGTCTTCGTTGTGATGGAGGAGGGAGCAAAGGGACAAGGATTTCCCTTGGAATAGCTAATGGACAGGTTTGCCCGTGGAGGGAGGCCTGGGCTCTTCATTTGCACAGGATGGGGAATTCTGCTCCCCATCACAAAGTCCCTCCAGAGGAGTACCAGCTCATACCTATCCTGGTCACTGCTGCTGAATCCCTCCTACTATATCTGTGTCAGGAGACTCACGCTCTCTGGTCTAAAAGGTTAGTTTGAAAATTACTTGTAGGGTAGCCCTGGTGGCGCAGCGGTTTAGCGCCGCCTGCAGCCCGGGGTGTGATCCTGGAGACCCGGGATCGAGTCCCACATCGGGCTTCCTGCATGGAGCCTGCTTCTCCCTCTGCTTCTGTCTCTGCCTCTCTCTCTCTCTCTCTGAATGAATAAATAAATAAATCTTAAAAAAAAAAAAAAAGAAAGAAAGAAAGAAAATTACTTGTAAATCCAGTGACATTCTCTAGGACAAAGGGCTACCTCTGCTACTCACCTTGACTTGAGTCCTCATTTTATAAATACGTGTAGTGATGATAATGATGACAGTCACGTGAATGACACTTCTTTCCCAGTCCGTTATGAGCGTTCAGTGGGAATGTCTAAGTAAAGATGCTATGTCAACATAAAATGGCAACACGGTTTTAGATACTCTGATGATTATGGCAACCGGCAAGCATTCCTACCTTCTGTGTACCATGCTAGCCACTTAATAGGTAATATCCCACTTACTCTACAAGAAGGCACTGAAAATTGTCCATTTTACAGATGAAGAAACTGAAACTTAGTCTACATAATGTGCCCAAGATCATCAGCTATTATAAGGCAGACCCAGATCTAAAGGCAGCTCTGTTTACTGTTTCCAACAACATCACGGTGCTTACAAATATTAAAAAACCACAAAACGACCATTTTAGTAGAAGCTAAAAGCATTATTTGTATTGAGCTATTTTTTGCATTAATAGCAAAGCCTGCTCTTAGGCACAACACATGTTTTAGTTCTTTGAGCAACAATCACGAGGTAGGAAGATGCTTTATTCTCTACATTCTTGGCTAGATGGGTATAACAAAATATTACAGGTTTTATTTCTCAAGAGTTGGAATTAACCAAAGTGGTTAAGTTGCTGAGTGAGAGTTTACAACTACTTTATTGGTTTGGATCTCCACTGTGTTCCTAATGTTTAGCCGAACGCACAAGACACGGCAGAAGCTCAGTTATTTTCTGTAGGCATATCTATGGAATAAGTGAAGGATGAGTGAGTGAATTACTGACAATTACTGACTTTTAAAAAAATGTCAGAAGCATGATTTGATTGAAAACACACTTCTACTATTGAGTATTTCACACTATTCAACCTTTGCTCTAGCCTGTCATGGAGACTCTTCTCTACCTTCCAGGTTCTTCACTAGAATAAGATAAAATTCCCCAGGATCAAATCCTTATTAACCCAGAAGTCTTTCTGCAATCAATATGGACTTACTATGTATGAGATACATGCATTTTAAAACCAAGAAATGTCTCACTACCATGATCTCCATTTTTTCTGACAAAGTAGAAGCCAAGAAAGACTAAGTTACTTGCCTGAGGTTTCTTGATATAGTAAGAAAGGAAGTAGGATATGAATCCATGTTTTGCCTGGCTTCAGAATCTATTCTTTTGACCCAAATGCTATATGTCTTTGGGTTGGCACTGCTCTCAAATTAGGTTCTAGAAACTTGAAAAACTGAAGTAATGTTATATAAATGGGCATCAGACCACACAAATCTAGGGAACTTTTTAAAACAATTCAGCTAATTCCTAAGCTTACTTTCAAACTTTTGGGGGAGAAAAGTAAATTATTTTTGACACTATTCTGTATTTGTGAATATCCTTAGGATTATAGAAATGATGCCTTATAATAATAATAATATAATAATATTATAAGAATAGAAGCTGTTTCTAGCTTCTATTCAGTTTGAATTGCTTCGGGATCAGACACAACTTTTCAATATCAATCAAAATTTTCAAAAATGCTCGTTTGTGATTGTCCATTCCACAGGACCATGTGAATAATTTTCTATGATGGGGGAAGTCTTTCTAATTAATACTATAATTTTCCAATTATTCAAACAATTTAATTTGGAATTGGTGATATTTCATAAAGAATCTGAGCAAGTTTGTTTTCTCAAATATTTTAAAAGACTCATAAGCATATTACTAGTATAAATATGTTCATATGAAGGGCATACAAGTCCCTTAAGAGAGAAAACTATTTTAAGCAATTTAGAGACACCCTGTCATTAGGTTGGTGTGCTAATTACAAATCATTCTAATTGATTCAATAGTTTCCCCAAAGACTTCCATAATGTACTAGGCAAACACTTTATTAGCCAAGCTGAGTTACTGTAGGTTCTAAAAAGAAAGAAAGAAAAAAGCTTTCTTGAAAACAATATCAAGTCAGAATTTTTCACTCTTTGAGAAGGGCCCTTTCTTTAATTTTATTCTTAATTAGTGTTTGTTTCACTGTTTTGACTTCCTATTTTTATTTAATGAATGCTAATATGAGACAGACAGAAAGAAAACGGACTTGCTTTCTTTCCCTACATCCATCTTATCCCCTTTTGTAGAAAACATCTGTTCATTATTGCTCAGGATCAATTCATCCACTCCCCTTTCTTTAACAGTCTTGTTTGTTTGTTTGTTTGTTTGTTTTTGGAGTTTGTTTTTTTTTTCTTTTGGGAATTACCATATCTTGACTCTCTGTCCATGTAGATCAGATAAATTGACTCCCACTTTCCAGGATCCATGATGCACATGCGACGCAAGGCTGGCCAATTACATGCTTTGTACCCTTACATAATGATGGATCCAGGATGAGCACATATCTTGGGCAAGCCAATGAGAAGATGTACTGGTTGCAATAGAATTGCTAAGCTGGGAAGATGTCGGCTTGAGAGCCACCACATGGAAGGACTTGCCTTAAGAGCAAAGCCAAAAAAACCAAAAAATAAATAAATAAATAAATAAATAAATAAATAAATAAATAAACAAATAAAAAAAAAAAAAAAAAAAAAAGAGCAAAGCCAACGCAGATGTGGAGACACAGAGGTAGGGAGACTCCTGATAATGTTATTTGGAGCTTCAGGGTAGATTGTGCCCTAAGCCATTTGTACCTTGGATTTTCCACTCATGTGAATTAATATGTTCCTTTTTTCTTTTCTTTTGTTTTTATTATTTATTTATTTATTTATTTATTTATTTATTTATTTATTTATTTATTTTTGCTCTTGCTCAGGCTGTGTTTTTATTCACATGAACAAATAAAAGAGAAGCTTTTCACTTAAGGAATCCCTTAACAAAATTTCCATGTGTACAGCTTTTTCTCCATAGCACAAGCTAACTTCCTCGAGTATCGTTCCAATTGAAAAGGCCAATAGTTCATTTATATTAGAACTAAAGACTACCCATCTGACTTTTGATCCAAAAACTTAAGTAAAATATTTCACATGTGCATTTTCCATTGTTTTAATTTTGATTCTCAGCCTCTATCTCTTCCTCCCTTAGTCTATGGAAAATGCCTTTTAATCTCTTGGCTTGAGCAGTACCTTGATCCTAATACAATGGATTCCTCAATGAGCATGAGATTTATGAAATAAAAACCAGGAAGCTCTGCCTTAAAGAAGCACAGAACATGCTTCCTGCCTGATGAGTGGAGAGAATTATTCAACAACAAACACAAAGCACATGGAAAGAAAAAATCCAGTGCAAAGAAAGATATCACTGCCACTGCCCCAGAAAATTAATTTCAGCCCAACAATGAATGGCTCAAATGCAGCAGGTTAGCTGCAGATTCTGCAGAAAAAGATGATGGTAATACCATTAATAAAAAGACATAAATAAATAAATAAATAAATAAATAAATAAACAAACAAACAAAACATTTAAATCCTATTCTATTGTTAGGTACAAAACTGTAATGGCCACTTTCTATTCCTGGGTCTCAACTTCGCCATGTCTAAAGTGGGGATAATCACACCTACTTCTTCAAAGACATAGCAGAGATATAAGAGCCCCTATCTACCTCCATGGCTACAACAGTTATGTAAGAATTTGATCCAATAACCAAATCAAATCAGTCCCCTAGACTGGTTCTTAAGGAGCCATATTTTGTAAAGCTTTCCAGGTGATTCTTAAGAAGAAGCAAGTTGGAAAACCACTTTTTTAGAGGAGAGGAAGAATAAATGCTTTTATGAAAGCAGTGGCTCTCAAAGTGGTCTAGGTTCAAACTATAAAAATAATAACAATAAATAAATGTTCCATATATATATAAATAAATGTTCTTAGGCCATAACCCCAGGCCTGCCAAGATGAAACCTAGGAAACTGCCCGTCTGACAAGTAATGTTGGTAACTCGGAGCCTGGGTTGGAAACCAGAGCCATAGATGACACTCTAGAACACCCTCTGTTCCTATTTGCTTGCTTGACCCTCACTGTTCTAAGAAGTTCAGACCTCATAGAGTAGAGATACTATGAGGGATGCCTCAGGAAATCTACCCAGCTAGGCCTGGGCTGGTCATGTTGACCATCTATGGAGCCAAACTGTTCTGCTTGGTCTTCTTCAAGAACACTGAATTAGAATTTCTGGTTGCCACAAATGCGAAGTAGCAGAGGGTAGTTTTTCATCTTGTTCTTAAAGTGAAGGGGCATCTTTGGGTTGTCTTAGGCCTGGGGATTGGTGGAAGGGAAGGGCTACTGACATTTAGTGACTGCAAAATGCCAACAGTGCTCCCACTGAGAAATACTGGCCGGGGCAGGACAAGTGTTCCCAACGTAGAAATGAGATGCTCAGAGATGAGTTATATTCAATTGAAGAGAATCTTTGTTTTCTGAAGAGTCAATGCAGTATTCAAGGAAATATGGAAATAAATAAATTAAATAAATAAATAAATAAATAAATAAATAAATAAATAAATAAATAAATAAATAAAAATATGGTGTAGATCTGGTCAAAATATATCAAAAAATTGAAAGAGCTAACACAAATGTGTGGTCTACCAGTGGATTAGAAAGGACACTGCTATTCCTGCTTCTTTCGTGCTCTGGAGCTCTGTCCAGGGTGAAGGACAGGAGCCATGGTGGCAATCATGGAAAGACACCACCTTGCTTTGCTTTAGCCCAGAAGTTACAGACTATATATAAGCTGCCTCTAACCCCCAGTTTTTCAACTAAATACAAATAATTTTTAAACTAAACACACACAGAATTCTAAACCCTTCTCAGATGAGCTGCCAACACTTAGAATTCGTGAGATTTCCCATTAAAATCCACATCTCGAGCTTCTGTTGAAAAATACTCAGATACTTGGCAGCAGGGGGCTGCATTTCTGTGCAGCCATGTTGCTGGCACTGAGTCACTCTTGCCCCTGAGACAAGCCCTGCGTTGTTTGGTTCAAGCATTTTTGAAACCAGCTGGGCCTTCGCAGCATCTGGATTTCTGGGCTTCACATCCTGACTTCCCTCTTCAGAGCTGTAGCGATGTGATTCTTCCATGGGATCCTCTCAACAACCTGGTGAGGCAGGTGGAAGCTGGCAAGGGGTGTTCCATTTCACAGACAGAGAGACCAGACCCAGGGAGGGTAAAGGATTTTCCCAAGATTGGAGATCACAGGGACCTCAGTCCATCAGACCACTATCCCCTTCCGTCAGCACACCCTCCACCTATTTCTGAGTGAGGTTATTTCTCCGGCTCAGTTCAGGTGTCCCTGGCTCTGCGCCTCCATAAAAGAATTGGATTTAGCTCTGTTTGGCTTCCCTGTCCTCTTCCTGACAGCGCTATTTAATGGACAAACAGTTTGTTTTATTTATCGGACAGGGTTTCTTCACATTGTTTGGGGTTATCAGCCCTCCCCTGCAGATCATATTACAGCTTGTGCCGGGGTTCGACCCTCCAAACGGTTCACTCTAAATCAGATCGTTATCATTACTGCTGTGATAAATAGAGAGGCAGGGAAGCCCACAGCCAGGTTATTTATTTAGTACCTCTGTGGATCATGTTTTATACAGCCAGGCCTTCCTGGCAGGCCTTTACCCATCCAGCTAAGGTTGCATTCAGGAACTAAAACCCAAAGCCCCTTAAATAATGTTAACTTAATAGCTGACATTTTTATGAAATAAGTCTGTGTGGAAGGGGCAGAAAGGGGACAATGCAGACAGAGGACTGGAGCTGGGTTTCAGCGTGTGTATGTGTGGTGGTGGTGGGGGGTGGCTAGTGGGGCGAGACAGGAGGACAAGAGGGAAGGGCTTTGATTTTCAGGTTTATTCCAAATCAACAGAGAATACTTTGCTTTTAGGTGAGGTCTCTCGGAGGTCTAGAGGGCATGGGGGTGGGAGTAGGAGAAGCTAGATTTGAAAGACAAACGTTTCTTGGGGAGGTGGGCAAATTAGCGGTGAGTCTTCCCCGGGGAGGGGGTCCTTTATGACATGGAGGGGAGAGGAGGCATTCTTTCCGAGGCCCATCTTGGACAGAACCATCTGGGGCGGGGAGGAGGGCACCAGAAGCATCTGGCAGGAGCCTCATTTTCATCCTGTTCTTCAAAATACAAACTTTTGACATTATCCACAAATAGAGTCACACACACAATCGTCATATCATGTGGTGTGTGTGTGTGTGTGTGTGTGAGTGCGAAATGTGTTATTTTGCCAAAAGTCAACATTTAACATAGCCATTTTTTTTCTTTTGCAATAGTCTTATGCCATTTTTTTTTTCTTTTTTGAATGCACTAACAGCTGGAAAAAAATGGAAGTAGCATAAGCAGCTTTGAACCTTCGAAGCCCAATGGGGATGGGATGTCTGGCTTCACAATGCTGCTACCTTTTCTCTTTAGGGTTCCCTGGGTCAACACTGCAGCCTTCCCCCCCACCCCCACTCCAAGCTAGAGTTTGTGGGAAAAGGTATGGTCCTGTTTAAATAGCCCCCAAACTGCACTGTACCTTCCAGTGGAGGCAAGAAGAATAGCCTTTTGATGTGTTCCACAATTGGAATGCAAATTCTCTCCCATCTCCTAGATACCTGGGCCTGTCCCCATTTCTCTTTACTGTAATCTGCTTAGCTCGTGCATAGAATGACAAAAACAAAGAGTCTTTCTGTAAAAGAAAAAAAAGAGGGAAGAAAGTAGATTCTGTACCCTCATCCTTAGTCCCCACTGAATCCTTGCTCCTGGGCCTCAGCAGGCGGCAGTGTTTGTGAGACATGCAGTCTTTCCTTCTGTTGTTAACCACTGAAATGATGGCACCATTCCTGGAGTTAGGCCTTCAAGCAAGGGGCTGGGGGGTGTACTTGGCAATGCCTCCCAGGCTTGGGATCGGGGGAAAAAAGCCTGAGACGTAGGGCATCCTGATTGTTCTTTCGAAGAAATGCCTCCTGTCCAACTACAAAATGCAAGATGATCTTTGGGCAAGGGATGGTATTAGCCCCCTTGGTGAGCCATGAAGTCTGGCTCTGAGAATTCCTACATTTAAACAACATCCACACATGGCCAGATTGGATTAAGATATGCCTTCCTGAATGGAAGGTATGTTCCAGAGGAACCATGGCAGCATATAACCAGCTTAAGAGTCTGGAGGTTTGAGAAACGGAGGTACCATGCAGCATCAGTGCTCAAGGGCACAGAGCAGGCACAAAGGTGAGGCTGATACACATGAGAGTTGAGTGCCTGGCCCAGCATCGAGAAGATGTTTCAGCTTGGCTTACCAACCAACAGGAAGGACACAGAGGTGAAGGCACCAGTTGCTGGGAGAAGTTGGGCCAGGTGGTCATCCTGGGAACCACCTGTAGTTAATGAGGAAGAGAAATAGATCATTAAAAAAGAAAAAGACCACTATGTCATTTGTATTTCTAAATTCCTAAAAATGATGGTGTTTATAGATACTGCAAAGAATGCAGTTATTGTTAAGGAATGCATTCCTTTACTCCATCTTAAATTCATTGCTAACTCTTATATAAGTACTTACTTTATGCCAGGCACACTTTTCTTTTTTTTAAGGTGTATATATATTTAGATTCTATTTATTTATTTATTTGAGAGAGAGCACAAGCTAGGGAGGAGCAGACTCCATGCTGAGCATGGAGCTCGATGAGGGGCTCCATCTCACAACCTCAAGATCGTGACCTGAATGGAAATCAAGAGTCAGATGTTTAACCCATTGAGCCACCCAGGGTCCCCAACTGGGCTCCTTCTAAGTATTTTGTAAGTTTAACTCATTTAGTCCTCTTTACAACACTATGAGCTAGGTAATTATATGTCACCACCATTTTACACATCTGGAAACCATGGCCTTGGGGGGTAGGTAACTACCCCAAAATCACTTGGCTTCCATGTAGGACCCAAACCCAGGCAGCATGGTAAGGTCAACAGCGCCTCTTGGAGATCCCGGTAGCAGATCCAGACACGCTGTGCTTGGAGTTTGTCTCTGTAGGAGCCACATTCAAAATGGACTGAGAGAGAGTTCTGTGCTTTCACTTTCAGGGTTTGTCCTATCACTAATGCCTTAACCTGAACTTCTCATACTTGGCCACCCTTTTCCTTGATCTGAGATGTCTGCTGAGCATTTATGTCCTGTTTTTCCAGTTCTTATCTATCAGTCTGATAGGATTGGAGGCCTTTCCTCATGCTCTAGGGTCTGGTATTTTGGGTCCTCCGCTCCCGCCAGGTGCCTCTATTCGATGTGGATAGACAGAGCTGTTCATACTCAGCTCTGTGGCTCCCTCATCTCTTGCCCCTTCCTGCTCCTGATCCATTATGGTCCCAGCCTCCACCACCCAGCCTCCACCACCGGTCTGCAGATAATCACTATCTGGTGGGTACTAGATACTCAGTGAATGTTTCTTAAGAGAATTCATAAGTGAATAAATGACAAACAAAGTAGGCCCCTGCCAAGTGCCAAGACCCTACACCTTGTCTCATTCAGCATACTCCCACTTGAGACAGTTGTTCAAGCATATTAATCCCTGAAAGAAGCAGGAGCTAGGAAGTCATTACTTAGAGTAGGAAACAAGTCATTAAAAGTAGCTCTTTCTTTGAGTCCCCTAAGAAACTATTGCTGATTTCAGGGCAGACAGTACCAACTTATTCCAGCCTGAAGGGTTCTATACTTGACATCTTTCTAAAAAGCAATGGGCAAAAATCATTGTGGGAAAAAAAAATGCTGGCAAAATAATGTTACAAGAAATGAACAAAATACAGAAATCTCATTATCATCACATTTAAAAAATGACATCTGTCTATGGCCCAAGACTAGAAGGGATTATGGAAAAAACTAAAGTGGCTTATGATTTAGGGTATTGGAATTTGGGCTTTTAAAAAATACTTATTGTTGTCATTGTTATTGTTTATGTGTGCATGTGTGAGGGCTTGTTCCACACACGTGGATGATGACAGGATATGGAAAGAAAGACTGTCCCTTCAGAGGGAACTTTACATTCAGTATCAAATAATCCTTTCTTCAAAAGCAGGTTGGTCTCTGATTAAATTGTCTTGGTGACTGCCCAAGTCCTAACCTCACAGTGACAGTGGTGGTCAACACCAAGTCAATATGGTTTCAATAACTAGGTCAACATTGCAGTTTGGGCTCAAGGTAAGTGTCCTCTGATGGCACAGGGGAGGTGTTTGTCATTTAAAGGGCAGCTGTGTCAACATTGCATCTGGCTGTTACAAACAATTAGAACAGTTGCAATAAAAAGAAGATAAACCTATTTAAAAAACAGAAGACTCAAGCTTCCTCCGGCCAATTTAGTGACATGAATCCTATTCAGATTGAAATAATAGTCAATGAGCATTTTCTATGTGCAGAATTTGATATTATTTATATTTATTTAAAATCATGCCCCACATTGCTCAAAAATAATGCTCAACAATATTTGAAGGATGAATGGCCTATTGAATATGCTTTGGGGAATCTTTTTAACTTGATATTTAATTGGATTTTTAAAAATATGTTATTTATATTCAATTTGCCAACATATAACACCCACTGCTCATCCTATCATGTACCCTCCTTAGTGCCTGTCACCCAGTCATCCCATCCCCACACCCTCCTCCCCTTCTGCAATCCTTTGTTTGTTTCCTAGATTTAGGAGTCTCTCATCATTTGTCTTCCCCTCTCATTTTTCACCACTAAATTCCCCTCCTTTCCCTTATAGTCCCTTTCACTATTTCCTATATTCC
Source organism: Canis lupus baileyi (assembly GCF_048164855.1). Taxonomy (NCBI): domain Eukaryota; kingdom Metazoa; phylum Chordata; class Mammalia; order Carnivora; family Canidae; genus Canis; species Canis lupus. The sequence continues at coordinate 64,622,406 of NC_132842.1, forward strand.
ACATATGAGTGAAACCATATGGTGATTGTCTTTCTCTGACTGGCTTATTTCACTCAGCATAATACCCTCCAGTTCCATCCATGTTGAAGCAAATGGTAGGTACTTGTCCTTTCTGATGGCTGAGTAATATCCAGCCATACATATACATATTGTACATATATACCACATCTTCTTTATCCATTCATCTGTTGAAGGACATCATGGCTCCTCCCACAGTTTGGCTATTGTGGACATTGCTGCTATGAACATTGGGGTGCAGGTGTCCTGTCATTTCATTACATCTGTAACTTGATATTTAATTGTATTTGTACATAGTAATTAACTCATGTGTTGTTATCTAAACAATAAAAATATGGACTTTTTCTTTAAAGAAGGATAAATGTCTTAACTTGTCCAGAAGTTCTTGAGATAAGGATATGAGTATATTTGATTTAAGGGGTTATCCCAAGAACCACCAGGAGAGAAGAAGGGAACAAAAGAGGCAAAGAAGCCAATCCAGTGGCATTGATGACTCAGCTTCCACCATGGACAGATGGAATCAATGTCCAAATGGGAAAATATGTCTCAGAGTTGACCTGCCCAAAAGGCAAGAGAGGTGAAATATCTACCAACTCCCATTCATCTCTGGTTGAGGGCTGCTCCTGTAGGCATTAGCAGAGTCTGCCCTGGATTCTGGCCCAGCTGCTCCTATTGCCAGAGGAAGACTTTGGTAAGGAGTCTCAGATGCTACCAGCAAGAAGTCTTCTGCAGGGATTGTGAGTGTCAAGGCTAAATGGTCAGGGCACCAATGGTATCTGTTACATGAAGAGAGCATATTAAGTAATTTACTTACTACTTCTTTTCATATCTATATCAGAAATGCCTCTGTACTTTTACCTAATCTCTAACCCCACTGTGGAATGACACCATCTCCCTCTGCCAATTCCTAGTTATCACAATAGTATAGCCTACCACATAGCAGATAAGCAACCATTATTTTTTAAAAGATTTTATTTATTTCAGAGAGAGAGAGAGAGAGCTCATGTATGATCAGGGAGGAGGGAAAGAGGAAGAGGGAGAAGTGCACTCTCTGCTGAGCAGGAATCCCAAGGCAGGGCTCAATCTCAGGACCCTGAGATCATGACCTGAACCAAAGTCAGACAAATGGAGCCACCCAACCATCTCAATCATTATTTGTAATAAGCAAGTCACATATCAGTCAAGGTCTGGTCTAAATCGCCCTTCCTTCAAGAAACCCTCTCTAACCCCTCTATGGTCCTGGTACATTTTGTGCTTTAGTGAAATTTCTTATGCTCTTCATCTCTTGTTGACAGCACAAGTTGTCTGTGCTGGCCCTGGAGTCAGCTTATTGGTAAAGGTCTGGATAGCACCTGGGAGTAAGGTTGGCAGGTGTCGACCATAATATGTGCCTAGATGGGAAACTAATTTTCAGGTGCAGTTGTCAGGAAGCCTCTTGTTTCCACACATCTGAGCCATGCTGTCCAATTTCAACCTTATCTGCAATAAAGTCAATACTGATTTGTGGGAATTTCTGCTTATGCCAAATATTTCTGAACTCAGGTGGGAAAAAGGGGTGCTATTTCTCATGCCCCTCTCAAAATCCTACTTATCTGATGCAGAGATCTCAAGCTTACACATCAGTACTGGTAGGAACACTTCCACAATCTAAGGCATTTAGCACTCTCATGGATAATAATAAGCCCTGCTGAAAGAGGCTTCACAGTTCAAAACTCCAACACAGTTAAGGAAACAAACCACCATGAGGGAGAGTCAGCATGGCCCACAAATGGGAGAATTCACTCTCCTAATGTCAGAGACAAAGGAAAAATCTCAGTATGGAATGTATCCTCTTTCTTCTGAGGACTCATGTTTTCCTATTATCCCAGGCCATTCTTTACTCAATAGATGAGGTGATATTATCAAAACACACAAATCAGATCTCACCTAATTTCTACCTGTGCTAAATGCCCTGCAACCACTTGCAGTCACCTACTCCTACCTCTGCTTAATCTCCTATGATTGCTCTTGGAATAAACACGCACATTTTAGGTAATCCTGCAGGTGTGATGCTTACCTTTCTCACCACGTTTATTCAAGAGAAACTGACCTCTTCATCATCCACTAAAGCCACATGACCTTCAGAATCTAGAACACATCTTGTTCTTTCCTACCACAAGGCTTTTTCCAGTGTACACTGTTCCTTCATCCTGGAGTGATGTCCTGATCATTCTTTATTCACTTCCTTCATACTTATTCTCTAGAACTCACCTCAATCATTAATTCCTCAATGAAGTCTCTGATTACCCAGCCTAGCTCAAATCCTATTGCAGGTTGTGACATTACCTTCCTTTTATCTACATTTGTCAGAGTTACAATTTTACTTTTGTGTGTTAATTTGATTAATGTTGGAATTCTCTAGAACATTATTAACTCTGTTAGGCCAGAGTCTGTGTTTTCCATCCCCATAACACTCGATATAGTGCTTGGCATAGTGTAGGTTTTCAAGGCATGTTTGTGAAATGAAAGAGTGTGGTAGACTCATTTTTCAGCTACTCTGAGTATGACCTGCTAAGAGCTCACAGTTGCCCTCTTTTTTCTGAAGAATTGCCTTTGGCTGATTGAAGCTACCTCAGTTGGGAAATCAAATCCCCCAGGGCAGCCTACAGCAAAAGGCTGAATGGTTTGAGGGTAAAAAAAGATAGCACCCCAGAACGAGGTGCCACTTCACATCCTCTAGCATACCTGTAATAAAAATGATCAATAGTAATGAGTGTTGGCAAGTATGGAGAGAAACTTAGACCTTCTTATATTGCTGGTGGGAGTATACAGTGGTACAGCCAGGATGGAAAACAGTTTAGCAGTTCATCAAAAAGTTAGCCACAGCAATACCAAATGATCCAGCAATCCCACTCCTATGATATAACTCAGGAGAAAACATTTCAAACAAAGACTTGTACATAGTACATTCGTGGGAGCACTAGTCACAAAAGCTAAAAGGCAGGCAAAAAGCCAAATGCTCATCAATCGGTAAATAGATACACAAAATGGAGTATACCTATACAGCGGAATATTACTCAGCCTTACAAATGGATGCAGTACTGACACGTGCGCTACCATATGGATGAACCTGGAAGACATGTTAAGTGAAAGAAGGCAGACACAAAAGCCATTTGTTGTGTGAACCTATTTATAGTAAATGTCCAGAATAGGTAAATTCACAGGACAGACAGCAGATTAGTGGTTTTAGGGGGCTGAAAAGAGGATTGAAAGTAATTGCTAATAGGTACTGGATTTCCTTTGCAAGTAAAGAGAAATTTTGGAATTAGTGGTAAAGATCGTACAATGTTGTGAGTGTACTTAATGCTACTAAAGTGTATACTTTAAAATAGTTAGAAGTGTAAATTTTAGGGGTGTCTGAGTGGCTCAGTCAGTTAAGTGTCTGCCCTTGGCTCGGGTCGTGATCCCAGGACCATGTGTGAAGCCCCGTGTCAGGTTCCCTGGGGAGTCTGTTTCTCCCTCTCTCTGCCCCTCTCTGCCCACCTCCACTCATGCGTGCACACTCTCTCAAATAAATAAATAAATAAATAAATAAATAAATAAAATCTTTTTTAAAAACCTGGTAAATTTCATATTATGTGTATTTTACCACCATATAAAAAAAAAGGCTGGGATGTCTCTAGTGTGATATGTGTTCCAAAGTGTCTCTCAGATCAAGCCAACTTTAGATTTTATCTAGTACTACATCCTTGGTCACCATTTTCCTGTTTCTAATTCTGTCCCTCACTGCCTTACAGTTTTCATCTAAGACCGCGCCCTGGGTACATCAAGGCCCTCTTAATCCCTTTCTCAGGCTCTGCTTCTATGGAGCTTGACTTAAAACAATAAATGAACTAGTTAATTAATTGAGCATGTAAACAAAAAAAATGTAAAGATTTATTTATTTAGAGAGAGAGAGAGAGAGAGAGTATGTGAGCCAGGGAGGGGCAGAGGAAGATGGAGAGAGAGAATCTCAAGCAGACTCTGCTGAGCACAGAGCCCAACATGGTGCTCAATTCCAGGACACCGGGATCATGACCTGAGCCAAAATCACGAGTCAGACACCTAACCCACTGAACCACCCAGGAACTCCGGCATGTAAATAAAATACTTAAATGCCCACATCCTACAACTCAAGTTTGACTCCAAAGTTACTCTCTAAACAATATGCTGTTTTCTCTCAAGAGTTCACTAGGTCTGTGGGACCAGACCATGTTCCTTTAGGGACCATGCATCTGCCTCTTTTTGTGCCTTCTTTGAACATCTCTGTACCTCAGACTCAATGGGGAGCCTATGTCAATAATTATTTCCCTGCAATCTCAAGGCCTATATAATATTAAAATAGAAAAGAAATGTGAAAACAACCCATCTCCCCAACCCTCCCATATAACAGAGAGGTTACTGTATGTGGAAAACCAGCTGTCCACACTAACATCGTCAAAGAGTCTCCAGGCACATAGAAGGATTGTATTAACTCACTTGTTCTTATAAAGACTTTAATATTGTCCCATTGCTAAGCAGCTGAAATCCTCAATAAATCTCCATTGAAAGGCAAATTTGTAAATGCCCAAGTATAGTCATAATAATAGTACTGTAATTTTTATTGAACATGCCTGGAGCCGTGGATTATTTATAGCATCATGTTCGATGTTGAAATTTCAGGACACGAATTATAAACTCTTAGAGTGTGAGAGAAGTTTATAGAAAGATAGAACAGTAGACACAAACTCTAACTTGGGGGACATTGTGGTAAGAACTTATTTGATCAAACTAGAAATCATTTTTACTCAATGACAAACAAGAAGGAAGATGAATAATTGTCCAGTAAACACAACTACTGGTCAAAAATAATCAGATACATTCCCATTCTTATTCTTTCTTACAGCTAGGTAGGTATGAGAGAGAGGGTGCCTTTGTCAGCTACATAAGAAATAACCACAGGGGCTGGCTCAGTCCATTGAGTATCTGACTCTTGGTTTTAGCTCAGGTCATGATCTCAGGATCATGGGATCAAGCCCTGCATAGGGTTCCAGGCTCAGCACTGGAGTCTACTTGTCCCTTCTGCTCCTCCCTCTGCTCACATTCTCTCTCACTCTCTCAAATAAGAAAGCAAAAATAAAATCTTTATGAAAGAAACAGCCACAAAATCTCAATAGCCTCTAACAATAAGCTCAGTTTCTTGTTTGTGCCTCTGTGGTTGCATTAGAGTTCAGTTCATCTTGTCTAAACCTAGCTAGGCTTGGCTCCAGGGAGCAAATCAAATCCCGTATTACTCTCTTGGGGCAGCAGATACCCAGGCATGGCAGCAGTGCAAAAGAGTTAACCCAAACTCACTGGCATATTTCAAACCTGTGCATGTGTCTCACCTGCCAATATCCCCCTGACCAAAGTAAATTCCATGGTCAAGTCCAAGATCAAAGGGCAGAGACCCATTGTGAGGAGAAAGCAAGATTGCAGATGTACTGACCTATTACAGAGAAAGGAAGAAAGTGGGGCAAATAGTTGACTCTGTCACAGAGGGTCTGAAGTCCCCAAAGAGTTCTATAGTTTTTTTCTGTAGACTCATAAATTTATGTATATACATATGTATATACACACATAAACACACATGCACACACATATATGTAATATATAATATATATTAATAATTAACATATAATATATATATGTAATATATTTATATATATATATATATATACTAACAGGAGTTTTTTCTGCCAAGTTCCCCAATTCCTCTTTGGGGAACTACCCTGTCACCATACTCTCTCTATAATTCAGGGCTGATCTTGTCCTGTCTCTAGGATAGAAGACAAAACCTAGGAATGGCCAATCAGAATAACTCATCTTCTTGCCAAATCTGATTGGTTTCAGAATGGTCATGTGACCTAAAACAAGCTAATAAAAGCCAAGCCCAGGACTTTTGGTGCAGTTATCAGAAAAACACTCTGTAGGGGTGTAGTGTGTTAAAGTTTGGTAAGTATTTCCCTCTTATATCAGAAGGCGCCTTTCTCCATAATCTGCCCAATTTTTCAAGGCCTGTCCAACTTCTTTATGTACATACACATCACTTTCTGAGAGAAGCTTAAGCTGGTACCCACCATCCTGGGTTTTGCCCTAATTCCCAATCCTTGTGTATTTAACTGCATTCCTAAAGTCTTGCTTCTTGAACTGAAAAAAAAAAAAAAAAATTCAAAAACAGTATCATTATCCTAGCAACATTAGTTAACCTAACATATTCTAATATTTTAAAGTGTCACCAGTTTAAAGGGAAGCCAGGAATATTTTTACAAATTCACTAAGAACAAAACAAAAAAAGAAATTCCAAAAAGTAAACTAATTGTATAAATGTTGATATTATTAGTGTTTGAAAAACAAATATTGTAAGCAGGATAATATGAAATATGAGTAAATATAATTTACAAGGTTGATCAAAAGATTATTTTCCTGTAATCTACTTCCCTGCCTTTCCAATTAATAGTGAATTTATTATGGTTTTCTGTGTGATGCTGTGGAATGCCAAGTCTTTGGTCTTAAAACCTCAGGGCAGATAAGCATTTTAGGTGATTAAAAAAAAAACCACATTTAGAAAATGATGTTCTTGAAGGCCTGAGGGGAGAAATTCACACAATTCTTTACAATTTCATTACAGAAGATGAATAAATGTCTGTCAAATTAACTTTGCTCAGTCTCATAAATGGCGGGAAATGCAAGAACAAATGCAAATACCAAAGCACAATTTGTTTTCCTTCAGTCACTTGATGGGAAAGAGTTTGGTTTCTGCCATATGTAATACAGACTCTCATCAAAAATCTCAGTTTCTGGATCCAGCTAACATAATATTCATCTGTAAGACATCTAGATGTGGGGGAACCTAAGTGAATCAGTCGGTTAAGCCTCTGACTCTTGATTTCAGCTGAGGTCATGATCCCAGGGTGGTGAGATCGAGCTCTTCATCGAGCTTAAGACTGTCTCTCCCTTTGCCCTTCCCCCACCCCCACCTCTATGCTTCTCTCTCCTTAAAATTAATAAATAAATATTTTTTAAAAAGACATTTAGATGTAAGTTCCCTGTACCTTTAGAGAAGAAGTAGAAGGTGAAAAAGAAGAAAAGCAGCGGGGACAACTCTCTACACTTGCCCTTGGCACTTTCTAATTCCATGCCCTCCTGACATGACCCTGAAAACCCAGTATCCAAAAACTACTGTTCTTTTTTTTTTTTTTAATGTATTTCTTTATTGTTATTTTTGAGAGAGAGAGAGAGAGAGAGAGAGAACAGGGAGGAGGTGCAGAGGGTGAGGGAGAGAATCTGAAGCAAACTCCATGTCCACTGTGGATCCTGACTCCTGAGGTAAGGTGGGTGGAGGGGGGGAGTTCCTACCTCATGACCCTGAGATCATGACCTGAATCAAAATGAAGAGTCAGATGCTTAACCACCCAGGCACCCTCCCCAAGACTGCCACTCTAAAACTGCTTCATCTCCATTCCAGTAGTCAGGCCTGTTACCCACACACAGGTGATTTAAGTCAATGGAAACATGACCACTATTGTTTATTTTACTTATGTCAGTAATATCACTATGTAATAAACTTCAGCTGATCTAAGCTACTAGGCTGTAGGTAGCTCTGCTCCATCAGTCTCTCATCCTCTCCTCGAACCAATAAGCTGTCCCAGACAGGTCCTTCTCATGGCATAGGTAGAGGTGAAAGGAAGCAAACAAAAAGACCTGAGCCTTACACACCATCATTTCTATCTCATTTTATTGACCAAAATAAGTCCCATTACTAAACCAAGAGCCAAGGGCAAGGAAATATACTTCTTCCCTTTCATAGAAAGCACTTCAAAGTTGCACAGCAAAGAGCATAAAGAGAGGGAAAGGTAAAGAATTGGAGCTGGTAATTCAATCTAGCACTTTTATTATTTTTTCATATTCTTTAATATATAAAATATTCTTTGTTTAGTCAAGCAATCAATACCTACTGAGCATCAGTCACATCTTGGACATAGGGAATCCAAAAATACAAGACAGACAAGATTCCTGTTCTCATTGAACTTGAATTTTCATGAAAAGAATAAACAACAAACAGACAAATAAATAAATAAAACAATAGCCTATTTTCATAGGTACCATGAAGGAAAGAGTGAATGCTCTGATAAAGAATGATGGGATGATGGAAGAGGGAAGCACAACAACTGGGCAGGGAGGCACACTCTCCCCCATTTATCTGCCCGATTCACACATATAGTCAAGTCATGAAAATCAAACTTTACTGCCTACTGTGTACCATTTTACTTGATGCTAGTTTGAAATATACTGATTAGCCCAAGAGGATTAAGAACAGTAAGAGCCCTTCTAGTTATCTGATGCTTTACACGTTACACTGCTTCCCTAACTACTGCATCACTGAAATCCTATAGCATTCCTTATCATAGGCAGGGTAGAAATGAAACAGCAAAACAGGGGTCACATAGGACACGGTGATGCATGGAAGATAGAGTGGTCCCAAGGGGACTGAATTTACTCTCTATGAGAAAAGGAAAATAGTAAGAATGAAGTAAGGGTTAGAAGATAGAGGGGGATTTTGCGGTTGGGCAAGAAGTCTGAAAACTAATGACCCAAACACATGGTTCTTGACATCTCACTGCTCCTCCCACATGAAACCTTCTGAGAGTACAAGGCAACATTGAGAAAAAATGGGAGAGGGATTTGCTAGCTCCATATATCAGCCCTTCATATCAAGTTTTATGCTTTCCTTAAAAAATAATATAGTGATATAATTCAATTTCTCTTTCCAGTAAGATCAGCAAGATGTGTGCAAAGGCATGATAACTACCTAGTATCACAGGGCTGAAATCCTTGGGTACAATGCAGACTAAATAAAACAATAGAAATAGAAATGTGGGCTTTTTATTTCTCCAGATTAGAGAATGTAGGCTCAGAGGCATGATGGGCTCAAGGTCGTACAGAGTCTGGAACACGGCCCCAGGCCTCTTCCTGTTGGTGAACTTCCGTTCCACCAGGGACCCTAGCTGAGGAATCAAGGCAGTGTATAGTTAGGCTGGAATACCCATTCGTTTTAAAATAAGAAGTGTTTTTGTTTCCCACCCCCTGGGAACTTTGTGCGTGGCTTCATTACTGTATTTTTGACATACTCAAATTACGGTTCCCTTTTTTGCTTTGCCCCCTAAGAAAAGTAGACAGAATTCAACTGATATTGACTTTTACTAAGACAAACTCTAGATTTATTGAACTGAGAAATAAATATTAATAGAGGTTAAATTGGGGTCAATTTTTACTCCAAGAGATGATAAATCTTGATATTTTCCCCATAGTTGTTTGGTCAATACGTCCCCTGTGCCATCCATATGCCTCCCACCTCAGGTTCTCCTGAGGAAAGAGCCAGGTTGCAGGATGGACGCCGGAGGAGTGATAGCTCCTGATCAGCCCTCCCAGGTGTTCAGGACACTCAAATCGCATTTTCATCCAGCTGGCTATTGCAAGGCTTTGACGGCACTGCCCAGGTCACATCATGTGTCTAAGAAAATAATTACCTTATTTAGTATTTTGGTAATTATTTTTAGTATCTCCTTTTCATACACACAGACACATGCACACAGACACACACGCACACATTTCTCATTCTTTTCTGTATCATCCGCCACACTGAACTGTATAGAGAAGTATAGAACATATGCAGGTAATCCTAGGATTTTACTTAAGGAAGGAGTTTCAGCTTGCTCATTTACAAAAACTCTGATGACAAAATTTTCTCCCTTACTCTTTCTGTGCATTCATTTCTGCTTTATTATTAAAAGGATGATGATGAATATTTCATTCAACAAACATTGATTACCAGGTAAATTTACTCCTAGGTCATATTCATATATGCCAAGCACTGTTTTAAAAGTTTTATATGTATAAACTCATTCATTACTCTCAACCACTACAAGATAAGCACAGTTATTATGCTGCATCATATCCTTCAGGTGAACAAATTGAGACACAGAGAAGTTACATAACTTGTCCAGGATTACACAGACAAGATCTAAACCCTGGCAATCAAGTTGCAAATCTGTGCTTGCCCCAACCACTTCCCAGAGCACATTTTGCAACACCAGGTACTGAGAGTATAGCAATGATTTAGTGTGTGTGCTTACTCTTACACAGGTACTTTTACACATTGAGAAATGATGGAAGGTTTATCTGAACCTCAAAGTTATAACTGTTTTCTCTGGCTGATAGGAATTTAGGTCTTTCTCTTTTCTTTTCTTTTTTTTTTTTCATGCTTGTTTCCCACACTTCCCACAACTTTGTAAGATAATGCCGGTTGTCCAGAAAATCTGCAAATAATTGTAAAGGAACAAGGCATCATATAACCATAAGGTGCAATTCAGTCAGTAGTCACAGGACAAATAAAGTTACACATGTACACGTACATGTACACATACAAGGGTAAGTTCATTAAATTTAAATTGCCATTAAGTCTAAGAGGCAAAGAGGACCTACAGCTGTCCAAGGAACTGTAAGAAATGATGCTTCACATAGAAGGAATCTGAAGCCAGAACAGAAAATTTCCAGGACACAGTTCCATTATCAATTAGCAATGTTTCTGAAATTAGAAATGTATTCAACTCAAGTAATAGAAAATCTGACCCAACTGAGGCTTAAATAGAAAGTTATTTGTCCATGTATGTATGTATGTACATTGTAAGTATCTATCTATCTATCTATCTATCTACCTATCTACCTATCTATCTTTCCATAACAGGAGGCTCAGCATAGGTGACAGCTTGTGTTTATATAAAGCCTCAACAGTATTGTCAACACTGATCTCAGAAAACCATTTTTTTTCTATTCTTCTGAAAGTTTATCTTTTGCATATCAACTTCCAGTTCTCATGAGTCACAAGCTGGCTACCTTGGTTCCCAAAATCACATGCCATCACAGTATCAGCACATGATATTATTATTATTATTACTACTACTACTACTATTGTTTTAGTCAGCTATTTTGGTGCATATATGCTGATATTTCATTATAGTTTTAATTTGCATTTCTTTGATGATTATTGGTTATTTTATAAGCTCATTTGTGAATGCCTGTTCAGGTCTTTTGCCCATTTTATGTTTTATTGAGTTGTCTTTTTCTTATTGATATGTGTGTGTTGTTTATTTATTCTGGATACAAGTTCTCTGTTTATTTATTCTGGATACAAGTTCTCTGTTGAAAACATTTTATGTTTTATTGAGTTGTCTTTTTCTTATTGATATGTGTGTGTTGTTTATTTATTCTGGATACAAGTTCTCTGTTGAATATAATTTTGCCCTATCATCCACACTTCAAAAAGAAAAAGTATAAATAAATGTAAATATACTTATGTACATGCCTTTCCCAATACATGATCTCATTTCACTTAGGATCTAACAAAAAAGTTTACATGTTAAATAAACTTCAAACTTTTAAAAAAATTTTTTCAATTAGCAATTGCCTAAAATAGTATAGGAACAATTTCTCTCGTTTGTGCTTTTGACAATCTTATAGTTTGTGACACATTTAAGACGAAGTCAACTAATCTATTAAGCTTTTAATTTATTATGAAATGATATTTGTATCTTGTACCATAAAAAGTAACATGGGATTTGTCCCAGGCTTGTATTTGAAATGATGCCTGATGCCAAGGGTAACCCTTTCAGTGAGAGGGAAGGTTATTCTACTAACTGGGACTCTCATTATGTCAATGATCATGTTCTGTAGACTAAAATCAGGGACAATTCAAATAAGAACTTGAGATTTCTTCTTCCGTCTAATGATTTGATGCTTTGAAGTTAAGTGTAGTTGAATAGAAGATCTACGTGTGACTGCCTTAGCATTTAACCATGTATGGCAAATATTAGCAAAGATATGCCCACACTAATAAGGGCTGGATCTCTTTGTGTATTTCAAGCCAATTTATCTTCTGAATACGCACATTGGCATATTGTATGTAACTTTGTGTGGGTTCTCATCATCAGTCCATGGTTTATAAATGCAATGCATAAGAAATTAGGTACCATGTAAAATAATAATAATGCAACTTTATTTCTTTCTATCAGATTCATCTATACCACAGTATAGGGAGAGGGCCCAAACAACCACAGATCTTAACTAATCTGCTTTAAATGGGAAAGTAGGAATGCTTTATCCAAAAATATGCAGAAAAAGACCTCTGAGGTCTTTTTTTTTTTTTTTTTCCATTACCTTCTGGATCATTAAAGAAAGCTCACAGTATGATTCAAGGCCATTTTAGCATGTGTGTTTTATGAATTTCTTTTTCTATTTTGAAAATTGATTATAATGTATATGGGAACTGTCAGCTTGCCAAAATATTAATATGACAGCTATTTCCTGGGCATCTACCATATGCTCAGAATTGTGCTGGACAGAGTCAAGGATACAGGAAAAATATATTTAAGGAGAAGGATGTCATTAACATTCTTAGAACAGTTGGAGAACAAAGTGGTAAGCTTTGACACAGACTCCAAGTGTGATTTTTCACACTTGGGGTTCAACAAAGAGAAAAATCTCAGTGTGATAAAGCAAACTGGAGAAGGTGGCACTTAATCTGGGTCTTAAATCTGAGATTGATTTGGGATGAAAGACTGGAAAGAATAACATAAGCAAGAGCCCAAATTCAGTAGCTTAAAGAAAGCAGAAATTCATTCTCTCACATAATAGCCTTTGGAACAATGAATTATCTGAAAAGGAAATTAAGAAGACAATCCTGCTTACAATATCATCAAAAAGAATACAATATGTAGGAATAAACAGCCAAGGAGGTAAAGAACTTGTACATTGAAAACATAACATCTAGGAGAGAAAGTAAAGCAGACACAGATAAGTGGAAAGGCATCCCATCTTCATGAATTAGTGATTAATTTCATTAAAAAGTCTATACTGCCCCAAATTATCTACAGATTCAATGCAATCCTAAAATCTCAATGATCTTTTCTACAGAAACAGAAAAAAAAATCCTGAAATTGATATAGAACTATGAAAGATCCCAAATAAGTCAAAGTAATTTTGAGTAAGAAGAACAAAGCTGGTGGCATCATACCTCCTGATTTCAAAATATGTTACAAAGCTACGTCATCAAAGTTGTATGTTACTGGCATAAAAACACGTACATAGATTAGTAGAACAGAATAGAGAGCCTGGCAATTAATTCATGCACATACTGTCACCTGATTTTGACAAGGATGCCAAGAATATACAATGGAGAAAGGATAGTCTCCTTAATAAATGGCATAGGGAAAATTGGATAACCACAGGCAAAAGAATGAAATAGAAGCCTATCTCATACCATATAGAAAGATTAAAGACTTAAATGTCAGACTGAAACTGTAAAATTCCTAGAAGAAAACGTAGGGAAAAATCTTCCTGACATCGGCCTTGGCAATGATTTCTTGGGTATGACACCACAAGTGCTAAGTGAATTAAGCCAGACAATGAAGGACAAATAGTACACGATGCAACTTCTATGATGAGTCAAAAATAGTCAAACTCACAGAAGCAGAGAGTTGTAAGGTGGCTGCCAGAGCTGTGGAGAGGGGCAACAGAAAGATAGCAGTCAAAGGGTACGAAGTTTCAGTTACCCTAGATGAATGAGTTCTAGAGCTGAGGGTAAGAGCCCAAGGCTAATGGTACTGAATTTTACACTTATGTATAATTAAGAGGGTAGATCTTATATTAAATGTTCCTATCACACACACACAAAAAAGAAATGAAGAGGGTTGGAAGAAACTTTTAGAGGTGATAGATAGTTTATGTCAGAAATCGTGGTGATGGTTTCATGGGTGTATACTTATTTCCAAACTCATCAAGTTGTATACATAAATTATGTACAGCTTTTTAGATGCCAAAAATAAATAAATAAATAAATAATAAAGTAGTACCGGAGCTCCTGGGTGGCTCAGTTGATTAAGCATCTGCCTTCACTCAGGTCATGATCCTAGAGTCCTGGGATGGAGCTCCCAGTCAGGCTCCCTCCTCAATGGGGAGCCTACTTCTCCTTCTCCCTCTGCACCCCCCACCCGACCTCATGTTCTCTCTCTCTCTCTCTTTCTCAAATAAATAATACAATCTTTAAAAAACAATAATAAAGTAGGGCCAATGCAAAAACATCTGATATGTTATGAATAACTCAGAAATATAGAATCTTCGTCTTCAGCTGTACATTTTATGAAATATAAACACAGATGATGCATATCCAATGAAAATTTACTGTCCCAGTTGAGAGAACACTGCAAGCAGAAAAATCGACTGGATTTTAAAAGCTCAGCATTAGAAAAAGGGCGTAGGGGCACCTGGCTGACTCAGTCAGTAGAGCACATGACTCTTGATCTTGGGATCTTGAGTTTGACTGCTATATTTGGTATAGAGTTTACTTAATAAAAAAAAATACATATATTTAAAAAAAAGAATGCAAACTATCTCATTAATAACTTTTAAATATTTATGACATCTTGAAATGTTAATATTCAGGTATATATGTTTCAAATAATATATTATTATTTATTTTTAAAGATTTTATTTATTTATTCATTATTCATTTATTTATTTATTTTATTCATTTATTCATGACAGAGAGAGAGAGAGAGAGGGAGAGAGAGGCAGAGACACAGGCAGAGGAAGAAGCAGGCTCCACACAGAGAGCCTAATGTGGGACTCGATCCTGGGACTGCAGGATCACGTCCTGGGCCAAAGGCAGGTGCCAAACCGCTGAGCCACCCAGGAATCCCTCAAAAAATATATCATTAAAAGTTTCTTTTTGGGGGGTGTCTAGCTGGCTCAGTCAGTGGAGCACATGACTCTTAACCTTGAGGTCGTGAATTCAAGCCCCATGCTGGGCATGGAGTCTACTTTAAAAAAAAAGGCTCCCTCCCCCCAGAAAAAGCTTTCTTTTTTTAAAATGTCCTCAGGAGAGCTGACCACCTATCGATCATGGGTGGCTCTATTCCATGAGGTCATTCAGGGGTCCAGGTTTCTCCCACCTTGTTGCTCTACATCACCTTAGGGCAAAGCCTCTTCAAGAGTGGTCCCTGGGAACACGTTAGATACTCTGGGTGGTGAACCTACCTATTAGCTCCAGAGCTTCGACCCCAGAAAACATTTGTCTTTCAGCTGGAGGGAAAATAAAAGAAGCTTTCTCAGAAGCTGCCTGGTGCCGTGGAAAAGGCATGGTTTGAAAATATGTGTAGAGTTCAACCTGGCCATTACTGTCCATGAGACCCACTGACATAGTTTTCTTGTCAAATTATTATTCTCACCTAATATTTCAATTTTTCAAGCCAAGTAAATAGCATAGGGTTAAATATATAATAAGAGTGTCACAAAAAGTAGCCACCTCAGTGAACACCCACTAAGGTTAAGTGTCTAACTTACATTTTCCCAATAAATGCTAGCAATGATACTGTCCTCTATTTTATGAATGATAAAACCAAAGCTCAGAAGGGAAATATCTTGCTCAAGCAGTGTAAGAAGCAGGAATAAAACCCAGGCCTGCCATGCTACAAATTGTATGATTTCCCCTATTATGTTTTCACTTGAGGTTTTTGAGTTAATGCCTATCAATGAGTCACGTACACTTTCTGGGCCTTCTTTGTCCTTTGACCATCAGTTTAACGATTTAACTGAAGTTATTCCTCAAGGATGATTTTAAGGGGCTTGGGGGGTCTGGAGCCTGATTCCCAGCTTCCTCACTTCAGGCAGGAGTTCCTGGCGATGCCATCTGCCTCCAGCCTCCAGGGAGAGCTGACTACTTAAGACACAGAATTTCTTTGGAGATTTTGCACCTCCAAGTCCAAACCCTTACCAACTTTCATTGATTTTCATCCTTTCAAAAGTAGGTTTTAAATGAGAGTCTTAAGTCACCAAATATAAATAAAGTTCAGATCTGTACTTTGTGCTGAGCCAAAGATACTCATGTAGCTTTATGGTAAATTCCAAATAATCTTGTAAGGGAAGGGATACCTTTTAAAGAAGCATCAGCTTTACACTTGTGGAGACCAGAAAGTTCATACAACCTTGCCCCTATTGTCGAGTAACTCAGAGAAGTCTCCATATTAATATATGCTGATTTGGGTTTTTTAAAGATTTTATTTATTTTTTCACCAGACACACAGAAATAGAGGCAGAGACATAGGCAGAAGGAGAAGCAGGCTCCCTGTGGGGAGCCCGATGCAGGACTCAATCTCAGGACCCTGGGATCACGCCCTGAGCCTAAAGCAGACACTCAACCACTGTGCCACCTAGGTGCCCCAATATGTGCTGTTTTTATTTTATTCCCAGTAACCTTTAAGGTACAGAAAATATTCAGTGGTCACAACCTAATACAGGGTGTTCTTCCCCTTTTATTAGGTATCAGCAATGATCATTAACAATTCCTTGATATGACCCCAGCCCCACCCATGCCTTCACACATTTCTAGCAATCAGTAATTTTCAGGAGAAAATTGATCACCTAAGCCTAAGTGAGGGTAGCTGGGACCAGACAAGGATCACTGGGACAATGTCATGATTATTTCACTGTGTGTCTTGCGTCTGATCTTCTATTTCAAAAGGCCTGAGAATCACTCTCACTCATGTTTAAGGGTTCTAAGAGTGAGAAACTGATTCATACTCACTAAAACACTTGAATGCAATTGAGGTGCACATCAGAATTGAGGTGTGCATCAGAATGCACATCAGAATAACTTGGTCCATGAAAATGTCTCATGTTTCTTCATTTATTTAACACACGTCGAGTGTCTGCCTACCGACAGCCAGGCACCATGCTGGTTACAGGAGACACAACAGAAAACAAAACAGAAATTGTTGTTACCTTCATGGAGTTGATATGCTTGTGGAGGGACAGATATGAACCCAATAGTGCTGCAAACAGGACTGTCCCAATGACAATGTGCCATACGGAAAGAGGCATGGTGTCACGAAACCCTAAAATAGAGGGATATGGCCTGACCTGGCCAGTCACACAGGCTTCATCGAGGAAATGATTCTGAAGGGGAAGTAGAGTTAACTCAGTAAAGAGAGAGAAAGGAGAACATTCCAGACAATACTATCTGATTGCAAATCTTATTTCTAAAAAATAACTCAAAAACTTGGAAATAAGATACAAGATAGCTGCTGGGCTTTTCAACATCATAATAGAGTACAGTCTGAAGGGCATGCCTGAGTGTTACTTAATTCTCTAGGGCAGGACTGGCAAGCTCTTTCTGTAAAGGTTCAGATAGCAAATATATTGATTTTGAGACTGGAACATATATAGCGTCTGTCACATATTCTTTGTTTTCCAACACTTTAAAAATACAGAAAAAAAATAATCTTAGCTCTCAAGCTGTACAAAAATAGGTGCTGAGATGTCTTTGGCCTACAGGCTACAACCCCTAAACTGGGAGAATTTACCTTTGTTTGCCATGTTCTTTACTATTGATTAGGGCCCAGACTCTGAGAAGCTACAGCTAACTTGGAGATAGTTTTGTCTGGGAGAGATGCAAATGATTTCTGCTGGTAGAAAAAAAAAATTATTAATAATCCCCAAATTATGGTTGTATTGCATTAACCACTTTTGTATCTAAACTAACAATCTTTTGCAAACATTCTTTTCCCAGTACCTATAAATACTCTGTTTCTCAAATGCCCTTTGAGCTAGCTTTACCATGTTGTTGGTTCCTTCGTTAATGAGCTGAATAATCTTTGCACCTGCTTGCTTTGTATTAGTATGGGAGTCTTGTTCAGAACCTTTAAAAAAATTATGTTTTGATAAGCCCCATAGCAATAAGGGGAACTGTTTAGCACAAGGAACTGAAGAAGACCAGTGTGGCTGGAGTGGAGAGAGCCATAAGCACGGACTATGGGTGAGAAACTACATTGTCAACATGTTGAGAAAGTTTGTCTTTAACCAGAGCATTAGAAGTCATTGAAGCATTAATTCTGCACCTGTGTGTGTGTGTGTGTGTGTGTGTGTTGAGGGAGGTGGGGAGGTATTTTGACAGTTCACGTGATCATTTTACTCACAGTATAAAGATCAGATTGGAAGGCTCCAGGCTAGAGGTGAATTCAACTGTTAGGATACTATTGCACTAGCCCAGGCAGGCATGGCAGCAGCTTGATAAAGGCTGTGGGGATAAGGAAATGGTCAGATCTGAGAGGGCTATTTCTGGAAGGGTCATAAGGGAGAAAGGCTGTCCAGGGTCCTTGGCCTTTCTTTCCATCTCATTGAGTTTAATGTGATCCAAATGTGTTTTGACTGGTGTACCATGCAAAGCCACCATCATGGAGATCAAGAACACTTGAAGTCCAACGGACAGCTTATTCGTTCCCTGTTAATGTGTGTGTGTGTGTGTGTACAGAAGCTATGCGATAGAAGACTGCTTAGTGAGTCTTCTGAGTAGTAGAAGAGGGGGGCTTTTATGAATTTAACATTGATTGGCGTCAGATTAAGATATCAACTAGAGATTTTCAACTTGAGGTAATGATTGTCATTCCAGAGAAACTGAAAAGTCAACATGCCCAAAGTCTTTCCCACAGGGTCTGTATGCCTCTGCAGCATTAAATTACAAGCTTTTTCAAGTTTTCATTGCTGATCAACCTTGCAGGAGTAACAAGCTCTTTCTTTAGATGTGTTAACATTGCCTTCGGGTGACAGTCTCATTCGGCTATTCTGGAAGTTTTTGCCTCTCTCAGTTGACTTTGCCTATCTCAGCTGTGGTTACAGAGGGTGCTCTTACTTTCTTCCTTTTTAGATCCTTGGGGTCACCTAACCACAGCCCTCAAGTACTGTAGCGTTTATTTCTAAGTCTGTTCAAACTTTACATTGCCAGGAGATCACACTGTGTACCCCGTGCAAAATATCCTTAGCAAATTATGGTATGCCTCTAGTAGATAAAGCATATTTTAATGAATGAAGAGGTTAGTATTTCATAAACCCAAGAAAAGTGTAAACTGACTTCCACTATCAACAGTTTAAAATCAATTTGGAGGCATTTGGAAAGCATTTTAAAGAGCAACTAGACATCAATAAAATTTAATTAATTGGTTCTATGGATGCACATGTAAATTGGGTGTTAATTATGCTAGCAATGCTCTTCCATTAAAAATTAAGCTCATGATTAGTAACTGAGAAAAACAAGCCGTTGTTCTATAAACAAGTCTCATTCCCTTGTATTTGAACCCAACCTTTCTGTAATTAAATCATAACTCTACATTTACTCGGATGAATCTGAGCCCTGATGGATGACTGGTGAGTTAGCCAAGTGATCCTCACTTGGCTGTTCCATAAAAACAATTGATAACCGTAGAGATAAGTTATGTGCGGTTGAGCTGCCCTTTAATACAGAACTATTGAATTATCGAAAGTTCTTTCCTATCTAATTGACACCAAACAAAGGAGACTTTGACAATTGCAAGAGATATAGTGAAGATTTAGTGCTCATTTCAGAGCTGATGACATTTGAAGATGGAAGGCCTGGAACAAGAGGTTACAAAATGGAGAAGCTGAATCCTCTCCCCTTCCCATCCCCTCCCCCCGCCCCACGACAACCATCTTGCATTTGGAGGTAAAAAATGCAGGGAGCTATATTTAAAAATATACTGTAGCTAAACTAGCACCCTTTGGGTTTCCCCAGTTAATTTTTCTGGACTCCTTGGGGGTCAGCATTTAACCTGGTTCCAGAGCCAGGTCCAGTGGACATTTTTAATCAACAGAGTTATGTTTGGAAGCAGAAATGGAACAAAATACTTGAAACATTTTACTTCCACCACTTGGTTTTTCCTTTTCCCAGTAGATTTTTCCAAGGGAAATTGAGTCCCTATGCATCTGATCCACCTTTTTAAGGGCCATCAAGATATTGTTTTATTAGAGCTACTTGATGGGCCATTTTATCTACTTTGATGAGCCCTCTGATGTCCCTTTCTTAGTCATGGAAAACCGGGTTTGCAGAAAAGACAGGGATACCCCCTCATTCCCCACACCCAACAAGAAAAAGACCATGGAAATGCTTCCAAGCCACAGAAAAGTTAGGGCAATTGTTCCGAAGTTTTCCTAAGGGACTAGATTGCAATGTCTTGATAAGAAAAAGACAGAAGGGTTGGAGCCATGGAGTTCTGCACTAGGTTCCTTTTTAAGAGGATGTCTTCATTTTCATTCGAAGCTGGCCTTTTCGGTCTCTTTCTCCTTTCCAAAATGTTATGGTAGAGAGTCAGATGGGGTAGGGTTGGGGGGCGAGAAATTCACATGCATAGGATAATATTTAAGGAAGGAAGAAACCGTTACATCCGGGTGATTTTGAACTTCTGCTTCTCACTATAATTTATTTCTGGAGGCCTTCCGTGAGACCCCAAAAGACTTTTTCTCTTGTTGAACTTTGAGGGCACTCAGAAACCTTGGAGCTCATGCAAAATTAAACCGCAGCCATCACTTAATTACATAACAGGTGTAGAAACCTATCCACGTTTCTGTGTAAAAACAAATGCTTGATGGTGCATATGTGGGTTTGTGCCTGGCCAAGTATGCTGCTCCCAAACAGCGCCTTCCAATGGGCAGCCAGTCATCCCTCATGGAGAGGAAGAAAAAGCCTGTGCTGGGACTTCCAGCCCATCACAGAGTTACTCCAGACAGACTTTCTGCTGCTGCTCATGCAAATTCTGTTGACCTCACTGCTTACAGAAATGAGCGAGAGGGAAAGATTTATATAACTGTTGAGCTAGCTGGAGATGTAAAGACGGTCACTCCTTCTCTTAGCCCAAGTCTATTGTGTGAGCGCCTCCTATGTAGCCAGTTTTGTGCTTGACTGCTTAGATGTGCGGGGAACAAGAAAGAATGAATGGTTTCATCTTCCAGCTGCACAAGTGGAAGGGACAACCGGTAGAGTGATTAATTCCATAATAATCAGAAGATTGTCTAGGGGAAGGTGTTTTGGTAAAATTGTGAGAATTTATACAAACGAAGGGTCATGATCACTCAATGTGAAAAAAAAAATGTTAAAAAAGAGGCTAATAGGTTAACCTGAAAATGTCCTTAAAGCAGAGCCGTGGGGGGCATAAGATGAGTGAGGTGCCTGGGGCATGCTGTTTAAGGAGGTGCCCCTCGCAGGCACTTACAGGAATCTGAGAGGGGGAGCCTCCTTAAATTTTGTACCCTGGTGTCTCACTCTTCACCCTAGTCTCATCCCTCCACTTGAATTATGACTCTTTGGCCCTTTCCAACTTCTCCCTAAAAGGACAGGACAGCCCCTCCTCTACTGAAAAATAGGAATTACATTGTTTGTCTGGTAGACACTGGCTAGCTATTCACCAAACTATTTCCTTTGTCCTCCCAGGTGCCCAGAGACATGGATTTCTCAGCCTCCTTTGGAGTTTGATGCAACCTGATGACTGAGCTCCCAGCCAGCCGAATGGGAGCAGAAGGGGATGTGCCACATTTCCATTTCTGGCCCATAAAACTGCTTTCTGAAGACTCTCATTCTTGTCACCTTCACCCATACATGGAGAAGACTACAAGGATACAGAGAAAGGGAGAGCCTTGAGGAGGAGGGGGTCTGGGTCCCTGAATGTGTGGAGGATAGCCCTGCTCTTAGCCCCACCTTCACGGGACGGTGACATAAGCGAGATGTCCAGAGTTCTGTCTGAAGCCCCAGGTATTGGTCAATAGGTTGGTATATAGCAGTTAAACTATCCTGACTGGCCCCGCATATGACCGTTGACTAAATCTATGCCTTAAAATGGAAAATTTGGTTTTTCCAATGACAACCAGCCTGACTTATTATAGGCAATGCAGATATTTCTTCATCATATGATTTCAGGAGTCTAAGAAATTTATTTCTTGTGTCCCCAACATCACCCTACGTTGACCGCCATACCCACTGACACCCATAATTATTGATGTCATCTTGGAGTAGGAACGGTTGCTATCGAAACACCTCAGAGGACCAGCCGCTCTGTCCTTGCCTTCCTCTTGGGGATTTACGGCAAGTTAAGTGATAAAACGAGCTGATGGCATTTTGTGACCTATGAGGGTAGAGGAGGGGGGTGTTTTCAACCATTCAGGCTAAGTTAGCATATCGG
Source organism: Canis lupus baileyi (assembly GCF_048164855.1). Classification (NCBI taxonomy): domain Eukaryota; kingdom Metazoa; phylum Chordata; class Mammalia; order Carnivora; family Canidae; genus Canis; species Canis lupus. Next base: position 64,644,536 of record NC_132842.1, read on the forward strand.
CTCATTTTCCTGCAGATGAGAGATGTGCTTGCAGATGAGGGGTATTCATGGAACCAGCAAAAGAGGAGCTCCAAGGGTCTTCTATGCACAAGACTCTCCACACACATAACCTCATTAATTCCCACAACAGTCTTAGGAGGAAGTGAAATAATATATGTGAGAAGCCAGTCAGGGCCCAGAGAAAACAATCAGAGGAGCTAAAGAGAGGGTTGCTCAGTCCTGTGGTGTTGTGTTGGTTTCTGGGCAGCCTCTTGGCAGATCAATGTCTCTGTCCCTTCCTCACACCAGGTGCCTGAATGGAGGAAGGGGACCATGTGTCTCCCCCACCCACCTGTCTCCTCTGGAGCTTGGCAAGTCGGTTCACCTGGTCCCCAGGACCCGCTGCGGCTCCCAGTTCACTTAGGGTAGACTTATAGCAGAGGGATGTCAATTTTGCTTGAACTGCTCCATCACCAGTGACATTTCGTTAACCGCCCTATGAACTTCTCCAGCCTGAAGGAGCAGCAACTTGTGCCCTTGAACACTGAACAGAAAACAACCGTATTGATTTTCTACTATCAACAAGAAAAAGACAATTGCTCTTTGCCGAGAATGTTCAGAATGCATTTCACACCGCTTATTTCCAGAGTCTACCTCCTCCTGATATAGTGCTGGGCCTCTGTAACCTCCTGCTGCTTCGGACTCTGCTAGAATTAACCCTGAAATGCTGGCCCCATCTCGAGGCTCCCCCAGGCCCTAGATAGCAATGAGCGTGAATCGTGTGCGTGGCCAGACAACCTGCTTGCTTTGGGACTTGTAATCACTTAGAAATCACAAAGGAACTCGGATCTGGGTGCAGGTTGGGGGGGTTGCAGTCAGGGTTGATGGGACTATGGGAAATCTCTTATAGTAAAATCATCTTTCAAAGGAGCAAGCTGTTTTGCTCTATTCAAAGCACTTCTAATGTCCATATGGATTTTTGGAGATATATAAGCATGTGTATACCCTGGCATGCGAAAATTACAGAATTCTGGAATAGACAAGGCCCAAGATCTCATTTGCAAAGTACGATTCCCAGTTGGCAGACCTTTAATTTTTTTTCCAATCTGCCTTGTATCTCAAACGTGTTAGAATAGCTCTATTTCTGATATTTCCCACACACCAAAAAGGAAGTGTGAGGAGTCACGAACAGATACAAGAACCTTGAAAAAGCAAGCCTGACCCTCTGGGACAACCGTTGTGTCAAAATCAGTCAATATTTATGCCTAGCAACCTTGACAATATCCTTTTAATTAAAATCAATGGAGAAATAAAACATGCATTAAAGTGCACTTGGAATCACTCACGTCACGAGGCAGAAATGACTCCTGTCTTATGCACAATGTGATTATGACAGGGTACGTGTCCCTCTGTGCTGGCGTTTGCCCCTGGATCTCCTTCAATGATCACTTCCATTCATTGCTACTGATTTTATTTTTTTCTTTTTTGTTTAGGAAAACTTTCTTGAGACACGTATTTTTTAAAAAATGATTCTTAAGAAGTCAGAAAACATGTTCATCAGGTCAAACTAAACCTAGATTTGATGGGGACAATTGAAGCCCAAGGAAGCGACTACAGGGATTAAGAAACTGGTCTCACTGGGGCAGCTCTGCCTCTAACCAGCCGACGAACGCGAAGGGGTCATAGGCAACATCGGCAACATCTTTGGATCTCAACTACGCCTTCTGTAAAGTGAGATGATTAGACTCAATTCTAAAAGATTCTTTCTGGCTCTCTTGATGAATATTCCATTAGACCGAGATGCTAAAAATGATGTAAATACTGCTCACTGAACACTTCCCCCATAATCCACTTTTATTTTATTTATCTTTGCCGCAAACCTGATATGGTTTCCACTATTATTTCCATCGTATGGATGAAGGAATTTGAAGTTGGAGTGATGGAGTCACTCCCCAAAGTCACCCAGCCAGTCAACTTCATAAGCTGAGGGCATCCAATGTTGTGTACTTCACCTATGTCCCATGCTGTCCCCTTGTGTCTATGGAAAGCAGAAGGGGCTTAGGTCTGAGACATGTCACCTACTTTCCTGCCACAGATTTGGAGGAGTTCTTTCACTGTGCCAGCCAGCCAGCCAGCCAGTGAATTTCTCTAGAACTCACCCAGCTTGGGGTAGATCCACTGAACTCTAGACCACTTCCATTGGTTGAATCCACCAAGCCTGGGCCAGTACGGCCTTCCTGTCCATCCATATCTGATTTCAAAGGCTCCCATGCAGGCAGGCTTAACAATGACAGGTTAAGCTGGTCCAAGAAGAGAAGGCAATTTACCACTGTCCTCTCTGGCCTGGCCGGGCAGATTAAACACCAGATATTCGTGCTTTATAAAATCCGAGCGTCATAGAGGTAGTTTTGTTTGTTTGCTTTTCTCATGTGGCTTGGCTCTTCTCAGATTGCAGATAGCCGCCTCTCTGGGGCTTGCGGGGTGACAGTCATGTTGTTAAAAGCTTCCCTTCCTTATCTTACTTCCTAATCTCCAAAGAGGGATTTGAGAGCCCTCAGCACTGGTTTTTCCTCTTCAAGGACTTGCTAGTGCTGGACTAATTAATGGAAAGGACCCAGAGATAAGTTCCTTCAAAAATTATGGAATGTCCTAATCAGACGGGCAAGCAAAGGCTTGACCTCTGGGTCACGGGGTCACTCTCCAATAATATGATGAATTCAACTATTACTGTCATTTTTTTGTTACTCCAAAAGGGTGATAAAGAGAGGTTAAAGTAGACCCTGAAGGGCAAGAGGATGCCGTGTTTCTGTTATGGAGGCGATCAGTAAATGAACATTCTTCATGTGTTCTCAAAGCGCTCAAAACCCAACTGTGCTTGTAAGGGGTTCTTACCTTGTCAGTTTCCATTACTGAAAAACTTCTCACCAGCTCTCTCTTCCATGTGTGTTCCTGTCGCTGGCTCTCTTCCTGGGCCTTCCTCTCTGCCTCCATCAAATTCCCGCCTTTCCCCCCACCTACTAGGCGGCTCTCGCTCCCCAAAATTCCTGTTCACTTTTTTTAAAGCATTTTTTTAATATTTAACCAGGATAAAACATGAGGACCTAGGGTTTTTATTTTTACTATGATTATGCCTTTTTTAATTCTAAAATATTTGAACTATAGTTTTGTAACATTTGGAAATGTTTTCCTTCAGGTAAGATGGAGTAGACCTGTTTTTCTCTATACCTCCTGCTAAGTACAACTAAAAAACCCTCAGGCATCATATATAAAACCAACGTAAGAAGAGCATAAAAGAGGGAGGAAGGCGGACTGGCTAGAGACTCTGAGATCCAAGAAACAACACGGTGGAATGTTCCACAGGCTTTCTTGTTGCCTCATATATCCCAGGCTCAAAGCGGAAGAAACTGGCACATTGGAATCATGGATGGGAACAGATGAAGCAAACTTGCTCTCTCTAGCCAAGGGACCAGGAAAGAGGCAGCCTGCAAGACAGAAAAAAAACTTTAAGACAATAACCACTCTACTCCAAGGAAATGCCACAGAAGAAACAGTGGTCCCACCCTACCCACACCAAACAGGGCCAAGTGAGGTACTTAGGTAACTGGAATGAGGCTCCCCAGCACTCCTGCAAGGGTGATATCACAGTTAATTAAATAGGGAGCTAGAAGTTTCATCCTTGCTGGGTGGTAAAGAGCAGCCCCCTCCGGGCCCCACTGCAGTGTCAGTGCAGACCCACAGAGAACCTGCACTCATACCTTGTTCAGCAGTGATAAGGCACTCTTCCCATTCCCCTCTGGGATGCTACCCAAGGAGTCCTAGGAAAGAGTCAGGACATTTACCACCACACGGCCATAACAAATTCAATTTGTCCTAGTGATGTCAGTGAGAAGAAGTAAATAGGACACAGTCACCAGGCACTCCTACCCTCCCAGACATAGAGGTATCAGTGAAGATCTGGGGGGGTTCTGGTGGTCTGCAACTCCCACTCCCACCCAGCAAGAAGAAGGAATCCCCTTCTACACACACACTCTGAAGTCAATAAAGGCCAAGTGGAACTACTGCCCTTCTACTCCCACCTGCCGATAATAAGCCAAAATCCTGCCTCTGCCAAGAGCAGTGCCAGAGGGAAGTGGCTAAAACAGAAGATTTGAATATCATCCAAAGTCTTCTAACATAGTGCCCTAAATGTCTAGGTTTCTATTTAAAAAAAAAAAAAACAACAAAAACGACTCATCATACCAAAGAATGGGAAGATCTCAAACTGAATGAAAAAAAGGCCAATCAATAGATGATGACACCAAGATAACCTGAAAATGGTGTTTTGTTTTTAAGATTTATTTATTTGAGAAAGAGAGAGAGAGAGTGCGTGCAGAGGGGGAGAGAAAGAAAGAGAGAGAGAGAGAGAGAGAGAGAATCCAAAGCAGACTCCTGGCTTAGTGCTGAGTCTGATGCAGGGCTTGATCCCACCACTCTGAGATCATGACCTGAGCCAAAACCACTGACACTTAGCTGACTGAGCCACCCAGGCACCCCAACCTGACAAAGACTTTAAAGCAGATGATGTACGTTTTAACAAACAATTCTGAACATGCTTGAAACAGAATTTTTAAATTAGTATCAAAGAAGTGAAAAAATCAAGATTGTCCTCATTTCTGATGCCAATTGCAAGTCCAGATTGTCAACTGTGTTTCTGACCAACGCTACAAATCAGAGATTCCCAAGATTCCCTCCTTGGGTTTGATTAACTTGCTAGAGCAACTTACAGAACTCAGGAAAACAGTTTCCTTACATTTATTAGTTTATCATAAAAGGATATGATAACGAATACAGATGAATCCAGGTGGAAGAGACCCACAGGGCAAGGTCTGTGGGAAGGGGGGTACAGAGTTTCCATGCCCTTCTTACAACTGCATGGGAACGCATAAGCATTTCAAAACAAAATCAGAACAAAAAAATAACTTTAAAAATTTTGGAAAATAATATGACAGACTCCAGTGTATTCACTACCAAATTTTATAATTCTTGATAATTTCTTTTTTGCTTCAGATCTCTTTTTTTCAAAGGAAATAAAATAATACATACATACTTAAAGCAGATTTATCCCATTTCCTTCCAGAACTGAGCACAGCACTGAGAGTATCTGTGCATATTCTGGTACATTTATTTTATAAATATTACCATAGCAACAAATAATACTATTTTATGTGCTTTTCCAAAGATGGCATAGATTTCTTCCTACTGTACCATGTAACACGTATCATTTTACAAATTGCTTTTTACTCTCAACACTAAGTTTTTTATATTTAACCAGGATAAAACATGAGGGCCTAGGGTTTTTATTTTTACTATGATTATGCTGTAAAAGTAATAAATAATATGTAGCATATATTAACACACTATTCACATATTTATGCTATTCAGCATGCTTATATACTTGACCCACTGATCTTCATTAAGATATGTATGCCCATGTATTGTTCCCATTTTACAGAGGAGGAAAGTAAGGCACAGAGCACTGAAATACTGGTTCTTGGTTGTACTGCTAGTAAATGGAAGAGTCTGAATTTGACCCAGAGCCTGTGCCCCACAACTGCTATATATCAAGTACACCATTTAATAGTGGGCATTTAAATTGTTCTCCATTTTTTGTTCTCCTTGGCTATAAATATTCTGGTTGTCTCCTTGAACATATGTATGAATCTCCCTAAGATACGTGCCAACAAGTGGAACTGCTTGGTTGTAGTATATACTCATCTTCAGCTTTAGTGGCTATTTCCAAATTGTTCAACACTGTGAAACCATGTCTATCAGTGGTGTTCAAGTGTTCCTATTCCTCCATATACTCACCAATACTTGGTACTATCAGACAGTGTTCTAGAAGGTGTGAGCACCTGATAAACATACAGACGTTTTGTGGATATAGCGAGTGCCAAATGACATGTATGGTGAGTACCTGGATCCAAGAGCACCTCTCTCTCTCTCTCTCTTTCTCTCTCTTTTTAGATTTTATTTATTTATTTGAGAGGGAGAGAGTGAGTACACATGAATGGGGGAGGGAGAGAATCTCAAGCAGGCTCCCTGCTGAGCACAGAGCCTGCCGTGGGACTCCATCCCAGGACTCCAGGATCACGACCTGAGCTGACGTAGATGCTTCACCGACTGAGCCACCCAGGCGCCCCAAAGAGCATCTCTTGATCCAGACCAAAGGGCTACACTCAGGTGTTTCAACTGCCAAAGGGACGCACAGTAGCTGCTAGAAGTTCTGAAGTCATCTCAAACTAATTTCACCTACACAGAAGCATAGGAGCCCTGACAGGTTCACCCAGGAAAATGAAACGAACAGCTACTTTGATTGTGCCATCTGATGAGATGGACTTAAAAAAAAAAAGAAGAAGAAGCAAAAAAGAAGAAGAAAGTACCTGGCTTGCTGCTATCAAAAAGCCTAGAGACAAAAACTGAATGATCCATGTGCATTTAGAACAAACGTTTGGTTCTAGCACAGTCTGGAGGCACAGTGAATGCGAGCACGCGTGCTGGCGAAGCCCAAGCCACTGCTGGAAGGTTTTCTAGGCACACCTTCTCTTGTCCCCACCCCTCCTCATCCAAACGGTGCCGAGGCTAGGAAGACACCCCAATTCCCAGCATCGCTACACCCGGAGGGGATGGACAAGGCACAGACGCACAGTCTTCCAGCCACCATTTCTAGAACTCAAAACCCATACTCGCCTTTCGATAATATTAAAAGGAGGGAAAGCATTTTGCGTGAAAACATGTTTTAACTGTATTTGTAACACTCAATAAATAAATTACAGGTTTTATATCATTCAGAGAGAGCTGCCAGTGATTTATTCAGTTATTAACTTCGCACGCTTGGGAGAATGAATTAGATGCCGGCCCATATTGAAGGCTTGGGGATTATTCAGCCAGAAGAAGCTACTGGAGAGTTTGGACAGCTCTGGAGGCATCTCCCGATAAGCAGGAGTTTGGCAGGAGCCACAGAGGCCCAATGATTTTGTCCCGTCCATTTACAGCAGCTTATAAATTCCATAAAAAGGACATGAATTATGCATTATTGGGTTTACATAAGGTCATCCAGTGAACTTTGACCCCTCTCTTTTCTCATTTGGCTCAATTATTAGATGAAATGACAGATTTGATCTCTTTTCAAATTGTATTAGAGAGGGTCTCTTTATTTCACCCTCTAGCAGCAATCAGCTGACAGAACCAGGCAAGTGCATTAATTATGATTGATTTAGAGTGTCTATAGGGTGATTATTTCTAGAATTCTACTCCTGAGCCAAAACCTTTTGACCTATTTCAGGCCACACAGCAAATTAATCCATAAGAAGATTTAAGGGCAGACTGTTCAGGACAGCAGTTTTCCTCTTGTATTTGCAATCAAAACATTTAAGACACTCCGGGCAATCCAGAGGGATTGAATTACTAGAACACTCCATGGTGAAGACATTTAACAACCTGACAAGTCAGTTGAAAAACATCTTTTGTGCATAATAACCAAAAATGGCTCTGAATTAGCCCCCCAAAGAAAGAAAGACTCCTAACTCTCTCTGCTCGGAGCTGATGGGATAGTGTAGGGAAAAAAAAATCTTTTTTAGAGTTTGTGAATTTGTCACAAGTGGAGATTCAGAATAGCATGTCTGTTGTTGGGATATTCAATCTCCCTCTCGTCTTTCCAGTGGATTAAAAATGACAGTACTAATTAAAGAAGTAAAGAAAAGAGACCCCAGTCCGTTGCAATGTATAGGCTTGAATTATAATAAGGCTCAGATGAGGAGGAGAAAGAAAAGTTGAGGAGGTATCATCACCAGGGATTTCTTTCTGAGTATGGAAAAGTATCCTGCAGATACATTCTATTTAAAAATGGGGCATTCAAAAAAAAAAAAAAAAAAGAGGGTGTTTAACCAAAATTGTCATGTCTGAGTTATTAGACCCCAGGGAGGATTAAATGGGAGATTCATCTAGAACTGAGGCCAGGACATCAATTAACTCAGTCCTACCACTACCATCCAGTGTCCCCAAATGGTAAAGAAGAAGTTTAGGCAAGGACTGAATGAATATAAATCTTAAAAAAAAAAAGGTGGGGGGGGATCCCTGGGTGGCTCAGTGGTTTAGCGCCTGCCTTTGGCCCAGGGCGTGATCCTGCAGTCCTGGGATCGAGTCCCGCGTCAGGCTCCTGGCATGGAGCCTGCTTCTCCCTCCTCCTGTGTCTCTGCCTCTCTCTCTATGTCTATCATAAATAAATAAATCTTAAAAAAAAAAAAAAAAAAGGACTGAATGAATGCTGCCTGCATTGCTTGCAAACTGTGTGACCTAGGGCAAATGACTTGAGCTCTCTGATCTCTGCTTTTTTTTGGGGGGGATGGGAATGGGGTTTCCAAATAATAGCTATCTCACTGCAGAGTTGTAGTGGGATCAGAGACTATGTATGTTTAGAGAAACACAAGTATTTTATTGCTGTTATTTATAATCCTCCTCTGTCATTTATGAGGGCAGATCGTGAAGAATCTTTTATTTGCTGGGCTCAAACACAATTTCTAACCTCACTCGAAGATAGCAGTAAGTGACAGAAAGAGATAGAAACTGGGGCAGAGCTGTGTGTAGTTCACCATAAGAAAAGAGGATGGATAAACTCAGAAGAGGGGGTTCACCATCACTTGATGGGGCAGGAGAGAAACCGAGCACCCAGTGGACAGAGGAGTAAGATGGAGAGAAACAAGTGCCTGGGAAGGCTTCTCAGAGGAAGACTGTGTGCTTTGTGACATAAACCCCTTCTTCTACCTCTGTTTCAAGATCTTCAGTAAACGAGGCAATGCCACTGATGCTATGCTGCGAGTGGGCTTTTCCAGATGAATGAGATGTTCTTTGGGTCTGGCAAGGAATGGAGCGGAGGCCATGGCACATGCCACCTCACCCATGGGTTCTGTGTTTCAGGATCTGACATCCTTAATCAATGACGTTACCATGACCCTGACAGTTCTGTAGCTTTTATTCTTCTCAAAAAGTTCCGGTATCTCGTTTTGAGACTGGGACCAGCTAAGATTTCACTAGCAGCTACCTGTGGGCCAGGGAGGGTTTCATGTCACATCTTTTGGATTTCAGAGTCCAATGTGGGATCAGAGGCAATGTGCGATTATAATGAAAAAGTGATTGGACTCCTTTTAGCTCTAAACTGTACGGTTCTATGTCCCTAGGAGTAGTTCTCATATTACAGAGGAAGCATTCAGTTTTTTAGTTGTCTTCAGGGACCAAGCACATTAACACAAATGAATGAAGTAAGCCAGGTATCCAACAAAAGGGAATGGTGCAGATTGTGGCAAACTGCACAACATGGGAGCAGCTTAGAAGTGCTAAAATTTACTTTCTTATAAAAACACTATGCAGGCCAAATTCTGTCCTCTGGGATCCAAATTTTGACCTTTGGCCAAAAAGGTCCAGGATGGGGTGTTCAAAACTCAGTCAGTTCTTTTGACCCTATAGTTCAGCCCATGTTTGCCTCCGTAACACTGACTTACAAAGACTGAGCCAGCAGATGCATTTTCTTCTTGCGAAATCAGTTATATTAAACAGCGATTGTGGGGCAGCCAAGCTGTCATTATCTAGAGGCCTGGTCATCAGTTATAAAGCTAATAAGTACCAAGCAGCACATCAGTAGTGGTTGTCAGGCTCGCTCATATAGTTCTCGGATGATTACATAAATGGGAATGCATGTGGCTTAATGAAAGCTTAAAAAATAATCCAAACAAGCACATGGTTGACTTTGCTGAACAGCCAGCATGACAGAAAAGCCTGGAGATTGGGAGAGGAGACAAAATTTGGACATGTCAGTCCCCACCTCCGGAAAGCTGATGTAGGCTTAGTTCTGGTCATACTCTAAACCGAATTAAAGTTTGCCTGGCCTTGGAAGGTGGTAGACAACATCAATTTATGGCTCATCCATTGTTACCATTTGGATGGGAAACCAAATGAAGAATATCCAAATAAGTATGAGAAGGCAGGAGCCAGTACTAGCAGGATCCTGGGCATAAAAAGGCGTAAAAAGCCTTCATCATTCTAGGAAAGAGAGCCACCATTAAGAAGTCAAAAGGGACTATTTCTTAAGTAGTTACTCTCAGCAGAGTCACTTGCAAGGCATGTTGGGGAGGCAGAGATGAAGGGAAGAAGAGATTTCTACCCTGAGGGGGTCTACGGTCTGGGGGTGAGAAGGATGAAGAGAAGGAATGCTAAGTGACAGTGGCTTCAGGCAAATCCAGGGCAGAGAGGTGACCTCAGTCTTCTAGGATGCAGTCAGAGGAACACTCTGCAAGAAGTCTAAGAGTCTAAGTTCTTGAGGAAAGGGGTGAAGGATGTAGAGACTCTCTGAGTTGAGATTACCTCTTTGGGTTGGAATTGTCCCTTTGGGTTGAGTTTACCTCTTTGGGTTGATATTATCCCTTTGGGTTAAGATTAGCCTTTGGGATGAGTTTACCTCTTTGGGTTGAGATTATCCCTTTGGGTTAAGATTACCCCTTTGAGTTGAGCTATCTTTTTTTGAGCTTTCCTGATACGCCAGGTAACTTTGAAGTGTTTTACATGTATTAATACATTTAGGACAACATAACACCCTCTTGAGGCTGAATCTGTTACTAGCCCCTTGCACAAATGAAAAAAAGCAGAGGCAGCTGGAACTTAAGTCATGTTCCCAACGTCTCACGGTGAGTAAGTGGTAGGGCCAGAGTAAGACCCTGTGCTGTGGTCCTAGAACCTGCAATGTAAGCCACTCCTCCAGGCAGTCCCTCTTATGGCAACAATCCTGGAACTTCTAAGTGGGGGCATTTGTGAGGTGGTTCAGAAGGACAGGGCCAAGTGGAAGATACAGAGAATCAGCACACACGCTGGAATAAGTCCAAAAGCCCAGGAGCAGACACACTCAGGTGGGGTGATACCTCAGATAGAGGGGACCTTGTATCCCAGAAAAGGAAGAATCCATTCTTCAAAGAGGAAACCAGTTTCCCCTGGCCAGGCATTATTTCCCCTCTCCTGAAAGGAATTCCACTATGCAAATAAGTCTGTATCTTGTACCAAGATGGACAACTTTTAATAAGAGTGTAACCTTCCAAGAGGATTGAAAAGGCCAACGGCCATGGGAGACGTAACATGCAGGCACAATTTGGTGAAGCACCAGACTGAGCAAGCTCCACCAGGGGCAGGGTGGGGAGAAGGAAAGAGCAAAAGAAGAAAGGCTATAGAACACCACAGGAGGGCAAGGAAAGAAGTCCAGGCTGGTCCATCCCATCTGAGATTCTTAGAAATGCCAAGGAAGGTGCCTTTCTGTGAAGCCATGAGGGTGAGAGATAAGCACCAAATCAATTTTGAGTCAAGAGGAAAAGATGCCAAGGATCTAAGAGGTGCAGGGGAAGGCTTGCTTTAAGGGCAAATGGCTGCCAACCATTTTATATGCATGGGGAAAGGGCGAGGCAAAGGGGGTGGGGTAAACTGGGAGGGGGATAAGGAGTCTTTTCACTTACTAGTGCCAATAGTCTCTTCTTTGCCTGGCCCAGTGTGATAGTTGCAAAGTTGGCAAGGGACCGTTCCAATGAGCCTGCCGGAGCCCCTCCAAGATATGTCCCATCCACTGGTCACTGCCACATCAGTGACCATGGATATGCACACAGTGTGCAAGAAACTCAGATCTCAGACCTGCAGCTCCTACTCTCTTAGGCCCACAGTGAGTGCTTCCCTGCCTCCTAAAGCACCCCGTTGGGAAACAAAACCCAAACAAGCCCGGTCATTGCACTTTTGGCAGCATACAGAAGAAAGCAAAGAGGAGGGAAAACCCCGAGACACTCTCTTCCCATCGTCCTGCAGGTGTGGGAAGATCTTGGCCCACGGGGACTAGTAGGTGATGTAAAGGACCCCGTGGTGCCAGGTGGTGGGAGGAGCTGGGGGCTGCTACTCCAGGCAGCTGTGACTACTCAGGAGGAGTGTAAGTCTAGTGTTGCCTAGATTTTTATGTGTGCCTTCCTGATATGACATGTTGGCAACTGGCTTTTTAGAAAACATGGCCAAGCAAAACATTTCTGCAGACCTGATCTGGTCCCCAGACCACCACTGAGCTATATACTCTAAGTAATTGTATCAGTTGGGCTGTAATTATCCCAGGAACAAACAGCCCTCAGATCTCATTGGTCTAACACGAAGAAGTTTATTTCTTCTTCAAGTTACATGTCCAACACGGGTTAGTGGGGTGGTGTGGGGAGTAGATGCTGCTGGAGGGTTCTGTCCATCTTGGAAGCTCAGGGACCCAGGGTAAAGAAGTCTCCACCTCAACACAGCCACTCCTGCAGGGGGTGACAGAGTGAGGAACATTCCGCATTGGCTCTTAAAGCTGCCACGTGACACACATCATTTCCACGTACACATACACACCATTGGCCAAAGCGAATCGTGTGGCCACATCCAGTTGGGGGAGGGGGTTGGGGGATGTGATGCCTCCAAAGACAATTAAGCTTTAGAAGAACTAGAATATGGGTGAACAAAATTCTCTTTAACAAGGTCCTCCACCCTTCTAAGTTGAATATCATTTGTTTCAAAATAAGAGGTCACTTAAAAGTATAGATGCTTTATGGAGCACCTCACTGCAAACTCATTTCTCTGTTTTTCCTTCCACGTCCAACCCATGTCTGCTAGGATGGTGAAGATGGTAAAGACAGGGAATATGGGCTGCTGCGCTTATGAAGAAGGAGAGACCAGAAACATACCCCGTGTCACCATCATCCATCCCATCCACAGAGCCTTTCTGTTGGCCTGGCTCAGTCCACTGTCCCTAAAACCCCATTTGCCCAGAGGAAGAACCCCACCCTGAGGCCCTACTGGGGAGGTTTACTTCCCTGGGTACTTTCCATAGCTATTTCTACATAAGCATGTGCATGCCCAAGCTGCCTGTGAGCCCAAAGAATCGTCCCTTGTGACTCCCCCCCCCAAACAGGCTCCAATTAGACACCACTTAATGGCACCTCCAATTTGACTGTTCCAAGATTCCACAATGCATGGGAATTCTCTCAGAGATTATTCCTGTTTTTCCCATCCTCAAAACAAGGAGGGGGGAATAATGCATGATTGAAAACTAGCCACTAAATGTTTAAAAAAAAAATTTCAGTTGTGTTGCTTTGAAAACTTATTGCACAGCTGGGGGCATTTAAAGAACTTAATTAACAAGCTTTGGCCGCAATGTGCCCCCTCTTTGGGAGGGGAAAAAAATCACAGTTAAGATTTGTCCAATTAAATGATAGGAGAGTTGGTGGATTCAAAGAGAGAGGGAGAGAGAGAGAGAGAGAGAGAGAGAGAGAGAGGTTGGGGGGATGCGCTTCCAATTTGAAAAGATTTTTAGTTTGATGGGAGACCAGTAGTCTGATTAATTCTGTGCTAAGCTTTCCCGCACAGTTTCCACAAACTTAAGAATTTTTAACCCAAGTGTAATTATAGGTTTTGATAATCAGGCTTTAGCTAAATAAAGTCCCCTTTTTTTTCCTATAAAAGCTGAGGATGGAATATTCTGTTGTAAAGAAGCTCCCTCAAACCCCACTTTTTCTTGCCTCCATACAGGAGTTCATCAAGCCCCAGGATCAGTGCTGCATCATGATTTCAGTGAGCCCTGTGCTTTCCTGGGCATTCCCTCCATAAAAATCTCTTAGAAATTACATTTTATCACTGCATTGCTATGAAGATGATGATAATCCAGCTGGATTCATTTTTACATGCTCTTTATTATAATGTTCATTTTATTTTCTTTTAATTTAAAAAGAAGTTAAAGTTAAAACATTCTCTGGACCCCTAAAAGTGTGGCAGGCTCCAGTACCCAGTGCTTCACGGGTAAGTCAGCACTTCCCCAAATTTCCCAGTATGAACCAAAAGGGGGACATTGGGGTACCAGCTAAGAACGGGTTCAAGATAATAGTGACGATGACATAATTCTCGGCCACGCAATTCCTATCAGCCTACGCTAGGCGCTTGTCTTTACAACACGCTAACCTCCAGTCCCCCAGCCTATACCCCCCACACCCCCCCAAAATTGTTATTCTGACATCATTGGTTTGAAAGAATACCCAGTACAGTATGCACTCTTGGAATGACGAATTTTCTGCCTTTTCCTAGGGGGGATGTTCAGCCAAGACAAAAATGCGTAAGGGCAGCAGAGAAAATTCATTTGTATAAGCTGGCCCCCCTACTGTGGAATTTTCAATTATATATATCTAATTATGGCTGTCAGTTGATGGATTCAGAAAAGACATTTTGGTGCCCCCCCTTTTTTTTTGTCTTTTCGTCATCTCTTCTGTTAGAATGATTATAGCACACTTACACAACTAATTGCCTTACTGCTGATTAGTGATACAATTATGCAGACCCGGCTCCTTGTGTGAACAACCATCTGCAGAGAAAAAAAAAGTGACACTATTCAAAAACTATCCATAATTTAACCAATGTTATTCCAATGCACTGAGCCCAGACAATCGTCTGGCCTTCATATTTCATACCCACCCTGGCAAGAGGAGGTTGGGTTTTGTGTGCCCAATTCACCTCTTTAGACACACTGTGAATCAGAAAGAATGAAGAGAGAAGAAAGTACTTCAAATGTCAACCCATAGTGGGGAATTGAAGCGTGGTTAACGTCCATTCCTCCTTTGGGTAATTTTTCTTCAAATTTTATACCACTTGGCAATTTTTTGTTTCCTTTCAAACTGCTGAGAAAGTGCAGATGTTTCAACTCCCCAAAGTGGGCTTGGGTTTGCTGGTTTTTTTTTTTTTTTTTTTTTTTTTTTTTGTGGACTGTTCTCCCCAATTCTTTTCTCTCCTTTTTCTTCATAATGTTTATAAAAAAAAAAAAAAAAAAAAAAACAGGAAAAAAAAAGAAAAAGGAAAAAGAAGGGGTTTTAAGAGAATGGAAGGACGCGGGCTGACATATGACGTTTCAATAAAGTGTGTCTTTTGTTCCCAAAGGCCAAGTGTACGGGACGTCAAACTCTGAGTCCTCAGGGACCACAGGCAGGGCACAGGTGGATGGCCGGATGCTGTTCGCCCCAGGGAGGAAACAAAGAAAGAGGTTTGATCTTTCCCAATGTGCAAGGCGACATCAGCCTTGTCTGCATGGGGAAAAGAAAAAAACAGTTAGAAACGAAAGAAGATTAAAAACTGTGAGGCGAGTGCCAGCTTCTCCCATTATCATTTTAAAATAAGCTTGCAGGTGGTCAGGGCAGAAAAGGAAAAAGAGCTGAGTGTCAAAGTGGCTAGGTGCTCCTCACTCTATATGGACATAGAATGGCAGAGAAGAGTGCTGGGTGATCCAGAAGACACCTAAGAAGGATCCCTAGAGAATTAGCTGTCCAAGGTACACCTGTGTGGCCAGCAAAAGGCAAGATGAGAACTGGAGACCAGGTCCGGAGAGCTGCCTGTGGACAGGCCTCGTCTCAGCTCTCTGACAGGGGCTTCCACTCCAAGCACCAGTGCTTGAAATCTCAGCAACCCAGAACCCAAGGGGTCCCCCATCATCCAGACCATGGAATCACTCTGGCTGCATCTGGGCACTCGAGCCTGGGAATCAGACACCTCCACCTTGGGTATTCCTTCATTCCCTTCTACTCAGGCTTCTTTAGAAAGTGAAAGCTTGGTATTGAGTGGTTTTTTTTTTTTTTTCCTTTCATTTTGTTTGAAAGAAATCTCGATCTCCTGGTCCCTCTGAACTTCTTAAAACCGGAGATAACTGAAGTTTGTCAGGCTGATCACAGTGTGCACTATGAAATAGCAAAGGTAAATATGCGTGTGGCCAGTTTTGTTTTGTTGGGTATTTTGTGATAATAAAGCTAAAAATTGCAGCGAATATTTACTGAGAGCTTACAGGATGCCAGCTTCTTTGATGTGCTTGGTATTAATTGCCTCATCCTGATCTTCGCAAAATCTTCCAAGGTAGATATTTTGATTGTCCCGCTGTATGCAGGAGGATCCTACAGATTAATAGGGTTCGATAACTAAGGCAGGACACACAGCTAATTGCTGATAGAACAAGGATTTGAACTGAAGCCTAGTGGTCTCCAAAGCCAGAGCTCTTGATCACCAACCACTACCAACATCTCATTGATGCCTTAAGGAGTTTTTGTTTGTGCGGAGAGGACATAGTAGCTCTGCTAATATTTGTTGAAGAACTGATGGAAGGAGAGAAGGAAGGAGGGAGAAATGGAAGGGAGGAAGAGAGGGAGGAAATGAGTGGCCTGTGAAAGATGCAATGCCCTGAACATAGCTGCATTGGGGCTCTAGTCACTGTTCTCCCTCAACAGGCTGAATGACCTGGGGCAAGTTGCTAGATGCCTCCATATATCTGTACCATAAAAAGAAAGATTTGGGAAGCAAGAGATTCTCCTTCCTAAGAAGCCTCTTCTACCCTCTAGCCAATCTGGTATCTCCTTTTCCAGAACTTGGATACAGTCTCCTCTGAGTCACCTGATAGATCAACCTCATTACTACCTTTGGCAATTTTGATCATTCCATGGCCATTGGACTTGCCAACCAGGTCAGAGAGTAAGATCTTAAAGGACAAGAATCTTTTTTCCTCCTCTTCATCCTTGACGCCTTCCTCCTCCTTCTTCTTCCCTCTTTTCTGTATTAGGGTTAACTCAGTGCCTATTTTGGGTAAGCACAAAGTCTGGCCCCACCTCTTCTAATTGTCCCATCGAAGTGCCAAGGCTCCATCAACAAGACCAATTGGAACTGAATGCACACCTGGTTAATTGATCAGCAGCCAAGTTTCTACAGCTGATTCCCACTATGGTCACTCCAATAAAAGGTAAAAGCCTTCATTAGTAGGGAAGATGGTGTCTTTAGGGGATGGCAACTCACATAATGGGGATCATTTATAGGGGTGGCTTCTTAATTGCTGGCAAAGGGAGAAAGGATTATTGATGGCATAGCATACACATGACATTGGGTTGGAGGTGATTCTCATCTGAGTGAATTCTGAAGGGTTTGCCCCATTGGATCTAAGTACAGGGATCCAGTCCCCACTGAGAGATTAGACATGGCCTGGTGGGCACACTTTGGAACAGCTCTCAAGGAGAAAGATCAAGACTAAGACCCCTATGGATCAAATGACTTCACATCACAGCAAGCCTTAGTCTTGCATGTAAATGTGTTGGATTCTCAGCCTGGAGCCTCTCTACTAGGAAGAATCAGGAAGAGAGTCCCAAGCCTAGACCCTACTTTGATCTTTTCCCTTACCTAGATACAAGTCCCAGGGCAGCCAGACTTGCCTGCAACATTCTTGATTTCCTGAAGACAAATCAGGTTCCTCAGAAAGGGTAAGTGGCTCTCTGAATGACACGTAGGTATTTTTATGTATTGGAGATGGGGAAAGGTAAATACAAACGTTGGGAAGTAAAAACGGTCTTGGAGGCAATTAAGTCAACTCTTTACCCAATGTGGATAAAAATCAAATCACTAGCCTTCTTGGTTATTGGTTTTGTGTTGGTTTGTTTTCTCCTTTCTCATCTCTCATTTAAACTAGAGTCTGAAAGCCTGCTGCTTGACCCTTCGTGTTCTTCCACTCCTGGTGTGATAATCAGTGTACCTCAGCAGAGATGAACTGGCCTCTTGACACTTCCAGGTAGTCAAGCAACAATTATACATCTATCCATTTAACCATCTATCTATCCACCCGTTCATCTATCTATCTATCTATCTATCTATCTATCTATCTATCAACATCAAATTAACTACTATGTATCAGGCATTAGAATAAGGAAAAAGAACAGAAAATGGAATAGACTCTATTCCAATCTCCAAGAAGTTTGTGGCCTATGGGGGACAAAGATCCTACTCTATAATGAACATAATAATAATAATGCCAAGCAATGATATAATGGTTATGTTGATAACGCTAAAATAATATAAATAAGATTTATTGAGCATTTTCTATGTTTGTGGCTTTTTACATACTTATTCCCCTTTAAGCCTCACAATGACCCTATAAGATAGCTACTATAGTTTCTCTCATTTTACCCATGAAGGAACTTGTGCCACTCACCAAACTGAGAAGAGATGGATGGAGTCACTCCTTGAAGCTGGACAGTCTCCATACCTTGTGCTATTAACCAACTAGCTACCCCTTGGCTAAATGGAATCACTGATGTTAAAAGGACTCAAGGGGGAACACCTGGGTGGCTCAGCGGGTCCTGGGATCGAGTTCCACAGGCAGCCTGCTTCTAGGGAGCCTGCTTCTCCCTCTGCCTATGTCTCTGCCTCTCTCTCTCTCTCTCTCTGTGTGTGTGTGTGTGTGTGTGTCTCTCATGAATAAATAAATAGAATATTAAAAAAAGAAAAAAGGACTCAAGGGGAATTTGCAGAGTTTCCCCCAGAGAAGATGACATTCATGCTGGGCCTCAAAGGATCAACGGATCACCAGAGAGAGAGGAAAGAAAAGAATATTGCAGGCAGATGGAAGACTGAGAAACAGCTAGAGAGGAGCAAGCAGTTCAGCACGAATGGAGTAGAGCATGCATGGGTGAGGATAGACTACCAGGCAACAACAACAAAAAGGACAATAATAATAGTCACTACATTATATTGGGCACCAGCCCTGTGACTACACATGTACTACCTCTGCCATCCTGACAACTCTCGTGACATAAGTTTCATACCCCTCATCAAGGAAATTCAAGCTGAAGCATAGATGACTTGCTCAAGCTGAAGTCAAACTTAAATGACTTGCTCAAGGTCATCACTAAATAAGTCTTTAAGAAGAAAATGGTCAGAATCCCAAGGTCATGCAATTAGGTTAAGAACATGGGCTCTGATATGCTAGAACAAAAATCTCAACTATACCGTTTGCCTGTCATGTGACCTTGTGCCAGCTACTAAACCTCACTGGGCTTTAGTTTCCTTATCTGGGTGGGGATAATTATCATCTAGTCTGTCATATCTGAGCACTGTTCTGATGACTCATGAGTCACAAAGTGTGATGCCTGGCACTGTGTTTAATAACGGTTGGCTGTTATTGTTATTATTAAGTTGGGGTCCAAATTTCTGGGACATGTGAAAGCTATTCAAAGCGAGAGAAATAAGTGGATGTTCATGAGAAAGAAAGTTCCCAGTATGGGAACAGATAGAGAAGTTCACAGTCCTCACCAGCTGACCCTAGCTCAGGAATAGAAAAGGGACAGCTTTAATGAAAGACTTTTTTGGCTCACAGAAGCTCCAAGATTCTCTGATGATCCTGAAACAATTCCCAAGCCCTCACTTAAACAGCCAGCTCTGGGGCATTTTGACCTTGCCCCAGGGATGATGTGATGGGCCTCTCTGTGCCAGGCCTCAGTCTCAGATGGGGGAACATTGCCTTATGAGGAAGCGCATGCTCCCTGGATGTTTTTTAAAGATTTTATTTATTTATTCATAAGAAGCACACAGAGAGAGGCAGAAACATAGGCAGAGGGAGAAGCAGACTCACTGTGGGGAGCTTGATGTGGGACTCGATCCCAGGACCCCGGGGATCATGGACCTGAGCTGAAGGCAGACACTCAGCCACTGAGCCACCCAGGCATCCCACTCCCTCGATTTTGATTTCCTGGTCAATGAAGCCCCAAGACTTCATGTTCTTCTGCAGAATGACTCTCTTTTACCCAATCCTCCAGGTCCAAATAAAGGCCCAGTCCTCTTAGGCAAATGTGGGCTTTCTCTAACAAATGCACTGGGCTGCAAGATAATGTGGAGCTCTTCATGTTTTCTCCACGGGATAATGTCTATCAAAATGCAACACATTTTTAACGCAGTCAGCACACCCTGCCGGTCAAGTCATGTGTCCCAAAGTTCTGGACAAGAGCAGCCAAACATAACTTGATTAATTCATAAAGAGGATACTTATTCCTTGCAACGAGTGAGGTGAAGCATTATCTTTGCTTAGCAGCATCATATTTCTGGTGCTGAGGCTGTCATGGGCCACCATCCTAAGAAGATAAGTTGTCTTAGTTTGGGGTCCCCTAGGAACAACCCAGAGACAAGCATTCAGTTGCAGGTAATTTATCCAGGGGGTGCAAAATCCTGGTAGAGGAAGGGAGAAAGGGACTAGGGAAGGGAAGGTGGCTGGTAGAGTGTATCCCCTGGAGCCGGCTTCTGTTATACACAGACCAACCGCAGCCTCTTGGGAAACTCCAAGAAATGGCATAAAGCACACACATCAGAAGGATGCTGCCTTAGATGTGAGGGAGGTAGATTTACACACCAACTCCAGCCACTGTTTCAGAGTCGCTTCTGGGGGCTGTTAATTCCCCAGCGCTTTGGGCCTGGAGAACCTACCTCCATCACCAAATGGCCCCCTGAGGTATTGGAGAAAGCCCGCAGGTCTGGAGAACAGAGAAGGGTACTTGGAAGACAGCTGGAACATGCTGGAAGAGGAGATCCTGAGGGTGGGAACAAGCACGGAGAGCCTGCCTCACTAACCTTCTTCAAACAGTTTCTACATCCACTCACTTATCCAGAGGACACTTGCTGAGCGGCCTCGAATATCTGATAAAGTCCTTATGCCATATTCAGAAGAATCTCTACCCAGAGTCTCTTTACTCATGGACACAAAATTAATAAATTTCATTGATACAAGACAGTATCAGGAGAAATATAAGAAGCGAGAAATGACAGCTATCCCATGACTTAGAAATTCTACTTCTTAGGTGGGGGGATGGGTGAAGTAGGAATTGGGGATGAAAGAGGGCATTTGTTGTGATGAACTCTGAGTGTTGTAGGGAACTGTGAATCACTATATTGTACACCTGAAACTGATATAACACGGTATGTTACCAACTGGAATTAAAATAAAAATTTTAAAAAAGGAAATTTAAGATACAAGTGAAAAAATCTTGCAGAATAATCTGTGACTGTGATTGCCATTTCTGTAGAAGCCATGTATACATAATGTATTAATTTATTATTATATAGAATAACATGTACATTATGTGTTGGCATATACTAAGAGGTGGAAGGAAACGTATCAAAACACACAGGGCTTATTTATTTCAGGATCCAGAGTAGAAATTGGTTGGAGAGAGACCTTCTTTTTTCATCAATGTAGCATCGGAATTATTTACCATGAACATGTGTTCATGTGTTATTTGTGTAATTAAAAACATGAGTGACAGCTGACATCTTTTCATTCATCCAGAAGACATAGAGAAGCCATCAAAGCGGAGAGATCAACTAAAACTTCCTAGGTGTCTAGGTCATTCACGTAGGGGAGACGAACAGACTCTTTCCTGCCTCCCTCCCCGGAGGAAACCATGACAATGGAGCACAATGCGATGATGGGGCCCACTCGAATTTCAAGGGAATATTCGAATAATGTCAGAATTTCTGTTTGACAGACAGCAGATTATGTGATATCCATTTAGAAGAATAAGCAAAAGTACAACAATAAAGGGCCTGGTACTGAATGGGCTGCTTTCAGCTGTGTATGAAATTTATTTACATAGACCAGATATTTGCCCAACAATGCCAGGGGAGTGCGGAGTTGCAGTGTGAACTTCACACGTGGGGCTTTGCTCAAGGTCACAAGCTCAACTAAATAGATGGTATTGTATCCAGTGATCTGCTGTAAATGTTTAACAACTGGCTCCGGGGGTAGGCAGGAAGGGGACACCCTGATTTGCAGTTTCTGATTTCCATGGTGAAATCATCCCCCCTAATGGCTGCTTTCAAGGCGAGGAGGAAGGAAGAGATACTGGTGAGCACACCATCCTACAGCGCACATACAGATACAATACACAAATTAAGGCAGTACGTTGTATACGACCACCGAGAGGGAGGAAAATCATTAGGCAGTGATAAGTTTTGAGTATCACCACCTTTGCTTTTCACATAATTCATTTAATCGTAAGTTTATACGATTCCAATATTAGTAACTGTTGTATTTAAAAAAGCAGTTTGCAAAACCCTTGCAATATTGACACTGGGCTCTCGGGCTGCTAGGGGTCTGCTCCAGCACTCCAGGGACTGAGGGAGCTCACAGATTTCTATCTGGAACATTTTTCCTCAGAGGATACTTCAAGGAAGGGGCCAAGTAGATGCTAATCAGAATTATAGAAAACACCGTGTTTGGCTCTAGAAACATAAACAGACAGATTGTGTTTTCACAGCAGCCTGACACAAGTCTAGCTTAGAAGCAGTGCTCCCTGATTCCCTCAAGCAACTTGTCTGAGCAGGAAAGCTAGTAAGAAATATAATTTCCCTTCTAGGGGGTGGAGGGTGGGGGGAATCTGACTTCTGAGACCTGATATTGGAAGGAAATTCATACTACGGCAAATGCTAAAACGGCCTGCCTCACAGTGCTCTCAGAGCTGGGTTTACCAGCTAACCAGCAAGCAGAATGGAATTGTTCCCGTACATGCATCCGGATTTTTTTTTCCCCTTTATTCAATTTTTCCAAAACAACGATCCTCTAGTATGATCATCTTTCCAGCAAATACCTTTTTTTTTTTTTTTTTAACTTCATCATCACTATATTTACCCGGACATTTTAAAAGTGGGGCTGCATTCTTGGCTATCTAAACATGGAGAGGGTTATAAAACAACCAAAGCTAATAATGCCATGTTTCCTCATTTGTAAAATGGAGTGGAAGGGTGCTGAGCCACTCAGTCGCCGAAGCCCTGTGTTTGCTCTAAATGATCCACATTTTTTTCTTTCTTTTTTTTTTTTTTTTAAAGATTTTATTTATTTGAGAGAGAGAGAGAGATCATGAGTGGAGAGAGGGGCAGAGGGAGAAGCAGGGAGCCCGATGCAGGGCTCGATCCCAGGACCCTGGGATCATGACCTGAGCCAAAGGCAGAAGCTTAACCTACTGAGCCACCCAGGCGCCCCTTGATCTGCGGTTTCTATGCGGTTAAAACATAAGCAGAAAGGGGCAGGAGTGGACCCCGGAACTGGGGCCTCTTCCGTGTCTGATAAATGCCAGCTTTATTGCCGCAGTAAGATGGATAAATAATAATGAAATCACAGCCATGCTCTGGTGTCTGCTCATTTATTCCCCCCCATCCCCCCCCCCAAAAAAAAAAGGAACACAAACCAGGGAACTCAAGTCAGGCATGACCAAACCTGAAGAATTTGACTCTTCCATCCCGCTGCTAGCAGAACTCCTCGTGATTTGGGCAGACTGTAGCGGGGGCCTGCGGGGGTGACGGGGCTGGGGTGGGGGTGGGAAGAGATGTTGAAGCTGGCCTGGTTTTGGGGAGGAAGGAGCCGCCTGGCTGGCCAGCTCAGTGCAGTCTTTCATGAATAAACACTCTAATTGAGGACATCACAGATAATGGGTCTGACTTCTTTCACTGGAGGGCCGGATCATGATTTGCTAATTGGATATCCCTGGGGTGGTGGAGGCGCCCTCACTGGCCCTGAGTGATTACTAGTTAATGGGGTTTTAGAAGTTCCTATTCCAGACTGATAAAGGGAGCCACGCTAAGGAAAAGGAGCCAGCACCCTTCCCGGAATGGCACTGGGAAGGATGCCCGGCGTCTGGGAAAGCACAGGGTGGCACTAGGCTGAAGGGGTTCACCAATCCCAGCATTGTCTTTTTGAGCTGGGTCCCCGCCCCCCCCCGCCCCCGCCCCAGTCAGTACCCCAACCCTCACCTCTTCTCTGCCTGGAATTTGATCTGGGAGGTAGTGTCCTCCCCTGCCACACATCCCTCACCACTGGCCTTTGGGCTCATTCCATTGCAAAGAACAAGGACACAGAGAGCCAGACTCAGGGGGCCAGCAAGACCCCAGGGGTACTCTTCACGTAAAGGGTAGAGAAAGCTTCTTTGGAGTCTCCGGATTTGACCTAGAGTGTGAAAAGATGCCACCATTGTGCAAAATGGTTGTAGTGGTGAGGCAGGGCGAGCTTCCCATCTGCCCCCTACAGGGGATGTTGGCACCCAAAGCAGGAGCCACAGAGGAGGGAGCTTCCAGAGCAGAAGGCGGGCTGAGATTTCAGAGGCCGATCCTTTCCTTGGGCCACACAGGAGTCCTTGGCCTGTCCCAGCCAACTGCCTCGGGGATGGAGAAATTAGGGGAAAGGAATGCGAGAGGTCTTTCTACACCAAAACTCAAGCAAATTCCTCGTCAACTCCCCCCACCAATCCCCCTCCAAAGGTCTCGTAAACCAAATGCTAGCTGCCCCGGCCAGAGCCAAGAGCATACTCTGTCCCATAGAACATCCAGTGTCTCTTCCCACAAGAAAGCAAGACTTCCTTCTTGATGAGACTCCAGACCTATAGTCTCTCTGTTCAGCCATAGGTGCTTTCCTGGGCAGTGTCCTTCTCAGTTAATTCCAGGTCATCAGTCCTGATTGGAGGGCACAGGACTCCTCCTGGGCCTCCATGATCAGCCTTGTCAAGCTGTCATTTCACTCCTTGACTCCTTGCAGATGACTTGGGGTGCCCCAAGGAGATTGCTCCTGGCAATGAAGACGGAGGGCTCCAGTGTATCAGATACTGAAGAAGGTGCCACTCTGGAGGAAGCTCCAGCTGCCACCACCTCCCCATGTGTGAGTCATGCACCAGCAGCTGAGCACTGACATTCTGAGATCAATTTGCATCAGATAATATCTACCATTCCCTGGGCCCCTTTCCTTGGCTAGAGCCTATGCTACGTATTTCACCCGTAGCACCTCATTTAGTCTTGCCAAGAGCCTGTGGAGGTGGGTTCTATACTTCTCTCCATTTTACAGGTGGGCATACTAACTGCTTAACCTGAGTTCACACCCTGGAACTTGACCCCACTGCCCGGTCCTTATTCACTGTGTCAAAAGCCCTTCCTTGAGTTTCACCCAGGCCAGTATGTCTTTCCCTGAATACAGCTGATAAGACGACAGGTGGCCTGGCTTCACCATGTAAAAGAGCAGGGAACCCCATCTTATATTCATAGAAATGGTATGAATAGATCCCCAATAAGGGATACATCTCTTATTGGTGGTATCTAAGAACTATACTCTCAGGGTGCCTAGGTGGCTCAGTTAGTTGAGTAATCAGCTCTTGGTTTCAGTGTGGGTCATGATCTCAGGGTCATGAGATTGAGCCCTACATGATCTCAGTCATGAGATCGAGCCCTATATTGGGCTCTGCACTCAGTCTGAGGTCTGGTTGAGATACTCTCTTTCTCCCTCTACTCCTCCCCACTCTCTCTCTCTAATAAATAAATAAAATCTTAAAAAAAAAAAAAGAACTTTCTAGATGTACTGGTAACTGGTCACTTCCCAGAAACCTGAAATGACCCTGTATATCTACAAAGAATGAAGCCTTGCTAATGACTCTGGGCCAACTGCTTAAATGTTGAGGACTGACTTTCCCAATGGGTAAAGTGACCTATCGGAATAGATATCTAAGCTTCCTCCAAGCTCCATACCCATGTAGCAAGAATTCCATATGTGCTACAGAAGAGACTTTTCTATCTCCCATGTGGACTTTTGCCATAGCAAACAGAATTAGTTATAGAGCATGGGGGCATATGGAGAGGGTGGTTAAGCTCATGTTCACTAGTACCCATGTCTTTTTGTTTTCTTTCTTTCTCCTTGCTCTCCCTCTCCTGGTGCTTGTCCCTGTTTCCTTGAGCTATCTATCTCCTGGCATCCTTGCTACAGCTCCATCTGGCTTATTTGTTATTCATGAATTAACATGTGTTTTGCATGCATTTGCCTTTTGACAACTGTTCCCAAGTATACCAGAGTGTAGCAACAAGGGTCTTCATGTTTGATCATGTACACCATCAGTCAAAAATGTTTGAACATGCGTCCCAATATAGATGTGTTTCCTTGTACATATTTATATTAAACAATCGATGCAAATATACATTTTCTAATAAACCTAAAAATAGAAAGTAAAAATTCCAAACATATTTATATCCTAGCCTGTGGGTCATTTTGGGCCAGACTGTCTCTTCCGAAAAAATCCCCAGTATCTAGGATGGTGGAGGGCCTTAGTGTCTTGGTCTTAGATGGCAGATATTTGAGAACGAACCCTTGTTAAAAAGTGTTTTTAAAAACTGGACTTTAAAAAAACCCTAGAGTTTCTAGAAATTCAATGAGAGAGAAGGTGGAGGAAGGCAAGCCTAGATCCTAGAAGGGAGGCCAGACCCCCTCCAAAACCCCCCCAGAAATTTATGGAAATTCTATTAATTGTTAACATCTATTTGTTTTTGTTCCATTGTCACACTATGGAACCAAGACAACCAAGAGCCAAACATGACCCGTGTTCTACCAGTTTGTCACTCCATCCTACAATCTAGAGGCAATCTTTAAACATTGTTAAAACCCAAATCCCACAAGGAGATATTGCATTAAATTGGATTAGCTCTTTTCATCAGAGTTGACAAGTATGAATGTGACAAGTCGAGATAATGGTGGAGAAGAGAGAACACTGTAATAAGACCCAGAGAAACTAAGAGGAGAGATCCAAAAAGAGCAAACCTCAGGGACTCAGGTGCCCAAGATGTGATCCTGGTCCATACTTACCCTCCACCCCAGCACATGCTCTTCCACACAGCCTGATGGAGGGACAGAAGCATCAACCCCTTAAATGAAAGCTTTTCTTCCATCCCTTGGGGCATTGTTGAGTTCTCTGATCTTGAGGAGCCATCAGGGCCTGTTTTTGTGCTCTAACCTCGAAAGTCTCTATTTCCTCCAGAGTGACTGGAAGAAGACTGACCACCTCCCCCCCTGTAACCGCTCCAGAATCTCCCAGCTCCTGCCCTAGTGACCTCCCAAGCACTGAGTAGTTTACATCCGACTTGTTAAGGGAGGGGTATGCAAAACGAATGCTAATTAATGAATATCAATAAGGTAGAGACAGTTGTCAGGTGGATGTCTAGAGATAACTCAAGGAGACAGAGGCTCAGGAAGAGGGTATCTCGGGAGACAATGTGAAAAAGCCAGACCCCCAGGGAGGCACAGAAAGAAGGAGCTAGTCTGCCTTCCTTGGTGAAGAAAACACTTCAGAAAAAGCCAAAAACGGGCAGGGAAAGCATGCTACTAGTGAGCAAAGCTACAAGTCAAGGTTTACTGTGGTTGTTGGTCAGTTGAAGGGACATATAAATAACTTGGACTCTGCCGTGCAATAGTAGTGACATTAAGACCACTTCCTATATGCCACACTTTGGTGACACTCAGAAAATACCATGTAATATATTTCATCCTCACAACATCCCTATGAGGTAGGTACTATCATTTTCTTCTCCGTTTCCCAAATGAGGAAACTAAGGCACAATGTCAGTAGAGCCACCAGCCCACTATCACAGGGCTGGCCAATAGCAGGTGTGGGGATGGAGTGGAGGTACTGGGCCTCCAGAGCCTGCCACTCTGCATAAAAAGACTTCATACCAGCTGCAGAGGATCCACGTGGTTGAGAGTCAGGGTTTCCATCCTGAGAGAGAAAGCTCCCTTACCTGTGTCACATGATTTTTTTTTCCTGCTGACTGGTATCCAGTGGGCATCCTGGTGCTGTGAACTGGCCATTCAGCTGGGAGGCAGTGTGCTGGTGTCTCCGTCACTCTGGGCTCCAACTCCTGAGGACCAGAATAACGTTGTGTCCTTCTCCAGGAATCTCTAGTATGTTGAGTAGCCATCATGGCTGGTTGGCTGGTTGAGGACATGCTTAAAATGGGGTTAAAAAAAAATCATCTCAGCATAAAGTAATATTTGAGATCTGTTCATGTAGGAGATTAATATTCCCCCTTGAAACACTGAGATTCATCATACATGGTAAATATTTGTTTGGACAAATTTTAAATCGAGGATCATTTGATTGATAGATAATTGTTTCCAACGTCAGCTAAATACTCTCAGCTGTCGCCGCCACATCACAAATTGATGTGTTGTTACCTTTTGCTGTTTTCTTTCTTTCTCTCTCACTTCTGTTAAAAAAAAAAAAAGAAAGAAAGAAAAAGAAAGAGAAAAAAACCCAAACCTGAACATGATTTTCTTATGACCAGCTCTTACATTGATTTTTTTACGAAGAAAAAAAAAAATACGCGATACCCTTTTTATCTCCAAGGGACCCAAGGTGTTAGAAACCCCAGAGGAAGGAGTTCCAGGACAAGAACTTGAGGATGTGAGGATCTGCAGCTAGCTAAGCTCTGTTCCACACCCCTGTTCTGCAGAAACTTCCAGCGCCCATTCCCCCTGCCTCCCCAGCTGGCCTGGATCTGGGTGAGAGGGAAGGATGCTCTGTGATGCTCTGAAAATATATATAAATATACCCTCTACGTGCCCCAGCCTTGGGGATCTCGGAGTCAAAAGATGATAGAGATGAATACAGGTTAAGTCAGAAAAGCTTCCTGGAGCTGGTCTTTAAAAAATTAAGATAATTTTTTATCAAGAAACAGAGGGAATAGGAGAAAGCATTGACCAATTCTTCTCCAAAAGAGATAATGACTGCAAAAAAAAGAGAAATCTTCTGTTTGCCTTAAGCACATAGACCCCTTTCCCATTTTTCTTCCAATCCCCTGGCTTACAGGCCAGTGCTTATTTCCATAACTCCTTTACCAATAATGAATATGACTGTTATGGGTAATTAACACAGCAATCTCTATTTTCATTTACTCCTCACTTCTGGAAAAGTGAGTGACCAGAGGGAGGGGGAAAAAAACAACAAAAAAAAAAACCTCCCTAGATTCTCTTAAAGGTAATTTGTTCAAACACTTCCCTCATTATTTTTTTTAATAATAAGTTTTAAAATCTATTATTATAGAGTAATTGCTCATCAAATTTCTTTTTTAAAAGTCAAAGCAATTTTCAAATTATAAAGAACTTCTCAAATGTGTCTAGATAATTATGAGGCTGCATTTTATATAGCTCCTGTACCTCAGTAGGCTGCAAGGCCTGGTATAATCTTTGCCTTTGGAGTGCAAGATTGCATCAACTGTGTTCACGTGTAAAGCACCACGTGATGCATGTTAAATACACAGCAATTCTGTGGTCACAGATACATACCTATACATACCTATGGAAATTAAGTAACCCCTACCCATAATACCATCTGGTAGGACTAGCACAAAGTATTTTCCCGCAGGCGAGGTACCAAGGATGATACTGCATGATAGATGATGATAGATAGATAGATAGATAGATAATAGATAGATAAAAGATGATGGATGGATGGATGGATGGATAAATAGATAATAGATGATAGATGGATGGATAGATAGATAATAGATAGACGGGCTATGACTCCAACTAACTCATCCCTTCTTGAGAAAGTGAAATGATTCAAGGTGCATGGGGAGAACCAGAATCTCCAGAAGGCCTCTTGCCATCAGAGAAGTTACCACTAGCCTCTGGGGCAAGACTTTTGTGACTTTTAGAATTCTCCATAGTTCTCTCACCAAAGCTGAAAAGCGGGACCCCTAATACGGTTCTGAGGTTTTTGCCACAATTTTAACCCAGCAAAGGGCATCCCGGTAATTCTGATTTTTTTTTTTTTAATTGTGTATATAGGAGCCAGACTCCTTCCTTCTGTGGGTTTTTCTTAGGAATTAAATTTTTTAAAGGCCAATTTTGGAATCTCTAGGGTTGTGGATTGATTCTAGGAGATAACGGAGAACCATATGAAAATTTAAGGATTTGTGGTGTTGATCACACGTGTGTGTGCCCGTGAGTGTGCACACGCAGGGGCAGTAACACATACACGCATTCAGTATACATTATTGTCCCTTCTTCCACTCAGTTCTCGAGAGTGTGTTGCAGTCTGGGGTGCTCGTGTCCTGGGACCTCCCGGACACGCGTGGGGCCCTTGGTCATCATCCACCAGCTGCCCGGCTGAGACACCTAGGCAGAGGAGTCACCTAGAGCTTCAGGGAAAATAGCCTGGTTTGCTCTCAACATCCCTCTTGTCATTATCTTCCACCCCCCAATACAGTTGCCGGCTGTGATCTGCTGCCTTTCAAGTTGGAATAAAATACATTACTTATGCAGCGAATGTTTTTAATGTAACAAAGCAAAGGAATAAAAATGCTTCACAACAGTTTTATTAAAAACAAATTCCCACAGTAAATACATATCCACTCGGTTTCTGGGAGCAAAATAGCCCAGGACATCACTGCTAAGTGCTCTGGGAAGTGCTTATAAATTACTCGAAATAAAAAACATTGTTGCCTGGACATCACGGATGAAATGCTGCAGTTTGTAATAAATTAACACAGAACTTTACTTCCCCTCCTCGAACAAAGCAGCCATTTGTCTGAATAACCCACATTCAGCTCTGAGTTATATTTCACAACTCCAACGGCATTCATTTGCAAATTATTCTGCAGTTTTAATGCTCAACTTTTAAATACCTTAAGAACTAATAAATAAAGCAAAGTAGAGCAAACAGTTGGCTTGTAGTTTAAAAACTGCCCTAATTTCTGCTTTTCCTTTGGCTTCCCCCCCCTTCAAAGTTATTTATTTATTTATTTATTTGGTAAATGGCATAAAGTTTCTCTAAACTACATTAAAAAAAAAAAAAAAAAGAAAAGAAAAGAAAGAAAGAAAAGGCTAAAACGTATCGGTGGTGGTGGTGAGGGGGTTATTCACACCAGAGAGAAGTTTCCGTAATGCCATTAACTGTGAAGGTATGTGACTAGTACTCATTTTACATTTTGAAGACTTTTCTTCTACCAATACTTTAATTTAGTGACAGAATAATTTATAACTATCTTTGAGGGTTTTCCCTTTGTGTGTAACTTTTGTCTGCTAGTCTTGGAATTGGTTAGAGTCCCCCCCACCCCACCCTCTTCTCTCTCTCTCTCTCTCTACTAGACTTTGTCCAGGGGGAAAAAAAAAAACTCAAAAGAGAAGTCATGTCACTTCCCTTGAATTATTTTGATTATAAAACAAAAACTCTGCAAGAAAACTCTTTTCAAACCTGTTCTGTAAAACAAAACGAACCGCTTTCCAGGTTCTTGAAAGAAAAATTTGATAGAAGCATTTATAGATTCAATTTGAGGTTTGAAGGTTATTTTCCTGGCCAAAAGAAGAAAAAAAAGAAAGAGAGGGAGGAAAAAAAAAATAATAAAGCCCGGTTTCCTTGTGTGGAGTTACTGGCTTTGTTGGATTTCTCTGCATTGTTTTAAATAAAGTCCAGTGTAGCCAATTGCACTGGATAAAAGTAATGTCACCATTTTCAGGAAGCGATTTGGGGAGGAAAACTCTTCAGAACCATATTATTTTCGGAAAAGTGCCTTATAAAATATTTTTATAAAGTAGGAGTTGAAATCACTTAAAAATCACTCTCTTTTATAAATCTGTTTGGAGAAAGCTCTTTTGATCCCCTCTTTCTTCTGATCCTCATCTTTTATTTTGCTTAGAGGTAAACAACATTTGCCTCATTTAAACAAAGGCATTTGCCATTGTGGTTCTTAAATAGTTTTCCAGTCACCCTATGGCAATTCATCACAAGGGATAAAATAAGGATACTTTGCATCCAAGACTTTTATCACCTCCCAGAAAATGTTTGTTGTTTTTTGCTTTGGGTTTTTTTTTCTTTCTTTTCTTTTTTTTTTTTTTTTTTCTTTCTTTACTCCCTCCCACCCCTACCTCCACCCCGAGCTGCGGGGGATTGTTTTAGGACGTTTCAAAGCCTTTTGTGAAGACACCAAAGTCCTTCTGCGGAGAATAAGAAATGCTTGATTACATGCACTGCAAAATGGGAGATATTCCCAAATTCCCTTTTAATTAAGATGTCTAAATAGCCAGTGCTTTGGAGAGAGAGATTTCCAAACAGTTTAAAAATAAGGAAACATTTAGAACTGCAACAGATACCCCGACCTCTCCCCGACCCTGGGGGGAGGCGGCCTGTCACCTGGGGGAGGTGAGGGACCTCAGTTAACTCCAGAAGAGTCAGAGGGAGGCGTGTCCAAGCCGGAGGCCGGCCTGCAGAGGCAATCACCGCGCTCCAGAGCTTTAAGAACGCCAGGGCCTTCGCTTAAGAGAAAATCGCATCTGTAGTGAGCCAGGTCATTCCTGCGAGTGCACACACCTTTGTCGTTTAAAAAAAAAAAAAAAATCACTCAGTGATTACTGGTTTGATACTATTTGATTCTCTGACCATCCAAGCCTGATTAAGAGCATTTGCTGAGGCCCTAAGGGCTTCATAGCTGGCCACCCATCTGGTGTTAGGCTGGAGTCCGTGAAAATCCCTCAGCTTAGCACTGAATATTCTTTTTAAAGACGTTTAAGTAAAAGGGCTGACATTAGCATATGTTCCCCCCAAGTGTCCTGTTGAACTTTCTGCCGGGCATTACCCCACCACGGGCTTTCTGGATGGTGTCCAATGAGAGATTGGCTTGGAACTGTAAAATTAGCCATCTGCCTATTAAAAATGTAACCAGCTGCATCCGATGAAACACAGTGACTATTGAAATGAACTCATCCGGGAGAGAACTCGCGTCCCCTGCTTGGACATTTTTCCAATCTACTGCTGGACTGAGACACTTCACAAGCAAAGAGGCTCCGTCCTTGTTTGGAGGAAAACCGCGTGACTCCAGAATGAAGAAGGAGGCTCGCGGGGTTGTTTCGCTGCTGAAGCTCTGGCTTTTCTCAGGGTGACTGGGATCTTGGGCACCGAATTCTCTGTGCCTTTGCTACTTGTTTAAAGCGCCCCCCCACCCCCAACACCACCCCCAACACCACCCCCACCACCCCCGCAGGAGAAAATAAAATATAAAATAAATGAGCGGGTCCCTAATATCTGTCCCTTCCTGCAAGATGCTGTATTCCAATATCCCAATATTCCATCCCAAATCCTGGGGCTTTCTCATAAACCTTCATCTCCGAGCCTCAGATCCTCTGAGCAGCGCATAAAAACTTAAAACGGAGAGCTGAAGCCATAATTACTCCTGCAAGAGCTACCATTTCAGCAGATAGTAGGCATTCTGTATTTACTACAAGGTCTGTTTATTAAAAATGAGAACTTTGAATAGCTCGCGCTATTTTTTTTTCTAAAGCCTAATGGAGCATTAAAAAATAATTCATTAACTAATTAACAGAACTGTGTTTATTTACAGTATAGAAAATGTTTCTATCAGGAAAATAACACACCATAATACAGCGTTGTGTTGACAGCAAAACATCTGCAGCTTCATTTAAGGCATTTACTAAGTGTCGAGGGAGAATCAAAGGATGTTTAAACAGCTACTTCTCTGCCTGTGATTTTTGTTTTTCTCTGTCGAGGTCACAGGCACCAGGATGCCCCTTGGGAAGCTGGAGCTGCTTTCAGGGGTGCTCCCCGCGATAATTGTGAGGCCACCGTGGAAGAGTAGATGTCACAGAGTCTGGCCTTGGGGCCAGCTACGGCCGATGGTCATGCACACGTCCTGACCCCCGTGTCGCCTGTCGCGGGCACCCAGCTCCTAGGCTGAACCACGTGCAATTGTCTCCTTTGTATATCAAAATTGGTCAAATAGTGACAGCTTCGGGTCTTTCAACATAACGTCTCCCATTTAAACTTACTATCCTCTCTCTCTCTCTCTCTCTTACTTATTTTACCATAGGCAGGATTTTTGCAAACACACAGTGACGCTCAGTCATTGTATGTATGTATGTATCAATTCATATCAATTCATACATTGATACATTTACCCCTTTGATACATTTGATGAACAAATGAATTGATACATTTACCCCATTCGTATCAGACTTTGAAATGCATTTTGCTAGCTTAATTTCCCCCAGTAGCTCTCTCCTCTCCACTGCCCGCATCTGAAACCCCTCAGGAGGCAAAGGCTATTCCGTTCCTCTGTAGGTATGATTTCCTTACCATCACCCCCAAAGAAACCCTAAGAAAGAGACATAGTAGCAACCGGGTGACGTGCACTTCAGGCGGAGGTATAAATCGCAACCTTTTAGGAGGAAAAGTTAGAGCTAGAGAGAAATTAGCGCCATAATCCCAGCAACAATGCCTGCAAATGTGATACTTGGAGAATGTGTCCTCCATTCACTTAGACCCCAAGCTCAGAATGGCCTCAGGATTACAAAATGAACCAGGAAAACAATCAGTCCCCATAACACAAGAGCTCGCAGTCCGAGTGTCTGCCTTCCTTGTAAGGATGCAATAATAATAGTGATGACGATGTTTGATTTCAACTCAGCGAAGCAGGGGCCAGCCTTGCTGCCTCTTTACGTAGAATCCTGGCTGTCTTGCAGACGTAAGGAAATCTCCTGTAGCAACTTCACTGGTTTCAGATGCAAACAAATTTTAAGAACTTTAAGCCACACAGTACAAACAGAATATATCACGGGTCTGTTTAAAATTAGATTAAGAAAAAAGAAGAAGAAGAAGAAAAAAACAGCTGGTTCAGCAAACCTCACTTACCAGGAAGCCGGAATTGTTTTAGGCATGTCCCTCTGGATTTATACACAGAGGGTTGTGTCATTTATATCTATTAACTCCCAACATTGATATCTGTGGTGCAATTATCCGAGTGTTGCCATCTCGTGCTATAAGGGGGTAAGCGAGGACCTTGGTTTGCTTCCCTGTTAGCGAGTCAGGGCTGGGGAACCATCGATGCGACCTCAAATCATCTTCCCTCTCCCCTAGCTCCAGTCTGAGCTCTATACTATTAAAGTGGGGTACCAAACAGCCGTTGTCTTGCATCAGCGTTCCTCTCCATCAGGACCTTGGAAGCTACTTAGCAAATGTGCCAGCACAGCCCAGTCTATGCTGGTGGCAGACATGGCGAGTGGATTACAGAGGTGGTCCTCGTGATCCTCAGAAAGCTCTCTACACCCGGGCTACAAATCGATCAGAATTGGCTCAACAAATGAAATCTGTTAACTGAAACTAAGAGATCCACGTGGAGACTAAATCAAGGCCTCTGTTCTCACTCTGCCCACTGTGGCCTCTGTAAACTGTATCCTACATGACCGACCCCTTCAATTGAGTGGGTTCGTTTTTCTTTTTGGCTGTTCTCTATCTGTGGGAGAAAGAGATACATGGAAGGCCCCCCTCCCAAAAAAAGCAAAAAACAAAAAACAAACAAACAAACAAACAAACAAAAAAACCAGCAAAACAGCACCTATGGAGGAATTATCAGGACCTATAACCTTCTAGGCTATTTCCTATGATGAGGTCACAATTAACCTCTACTCCACCTGCACTCCCCCTACCCCAGGCCTGGACTGTGCCAAATATGTAGTCTGACAACTGATGACCTAACCCAGATTTGTTTCTCTCAACTATACCCCAGGCCCAGGAGACTCAGACATTTCAGAAAGAATAAAGAAAAAACACACTACAAGAATTAAAAACTAAAAGTAGAAGAATGGTATCTTAGGGGTTTCACATCCTTGAACTGTATTAGCATTTTGGACCATGGAGATAATGCTCTACACAGTGTTCTGGGAGGGCACAACCCTGACATAGGACCTTCAATAGCTCCCTGTTACACACAAAACAGGTAGCCCAGGCACTTATCTGTGAAAATGACAATATGTTTCTCGATTTTTATCTCATGCAGTCTTGTGTCTCCACACCCTCTTCTACCCGATTATTCAGCCTCCGTAAATTATTGCTCTGCGCTATTTTCTATGTTCCTATGTCCTAGCGTTGACAGTATTCCAGGCCTGGCTTATGCTGTGTTCTAACTTCCACTTATCCCTCAAGCCCCAGTTTGAACGTTAGCCTCATCTGTGCCCAAGTCTATTGCTCTCTTCCCCAGGTATGACTTGTGTGATTGAGCCAGGAAGCAGAGTGAGGGTGAGTCCAGGCCCTGGATCAAGACTCCTGAGTTGGCGAGCCTTGCCGTGCACTTACTGTGAGTCTGTTGGCGAGTCATCTAATCTCTTTGTGCCTTGGTTTTCCCATCTGTAAAGTGGGGATAATAGCAACTAACAGAAGACTAAGAGAGCAAACACAGGCAAGGTGCTTAGAATGGCAAATCGTGTCAATGAATGCTAACTTTAATTTTCTAACATAATATTCCATTTCCATGTCTGCAAACCTCCTCCACAGAGTATGGGACCTTCCTCTGCTCCTCCTTGGACCCCCAGTTCCTTAGCCTGGAGCCTGACATGCTGTGGGCACCAGCCAAGGTTTGCTGAGTGACTGGTTACATAAAGAATAAGAGAATGGAGAAGGTGAGAAAAAAGAGGAAAGTCTTGGAAGGGTTGCAACATGGAGACCCATGCATCCTCTTCATACTCATATATTTTAAAAGGCTGCTGAAAATACAGCTTCTTAAACGTGAGCCTTACATACATGGTCATTCATCAATGCTAAGCATAGAATGATGATTTGTGTAGGGAAAAAAACCCTCCCTGGGTTTAATTTTTACCCCCTACAGTGAGGATAAGAGATTCAGTGAAACCTGATGCTAAATGTATGGGCTTTTTTTTTTTTTTTTTTTAAAGATTTTATTTATTTAGACATGAGAGACACACAGAGAGAGGCAGAGACACAGGCAGAGGGAGAAGCAGGCTTCTTGTGGGGAACCTGATGCGGGATCGATCCCAGGACCCCGAGATCATGACCTGAGCCAAGGGCAGAAGCTCAACCACTGAGCCACCCAGGCATCCCTGTTTGTTTGTTGTTTGTTGTTTTTGTTTTAATCAATCAATACTTGGATTGCCAGAAATCTAAACCACCCCCTGTCAAGCCAGGGGAGAGCATGGGTGCGAGGGAGTCTTGAGAAGGGCAGGGCTCAGGGTGGACAGAGGAGCGGCGGTCCTGTGTGTGGGGTAAGCCCCCCGTTAAAGCACAGGCTCTGGGTTTGCATCCCAGCCACAAAGCTGATCAGCCAGGAAACCGTGGGCAAGTCACTAAACCTTTTTGTCTTCAGTTACCTTGTCTATAGAATAGGGATAACGTGGCATGGCCTCCCGAGGTGGCCGTGAAGTGAAATGAGATAATCCCCAGTAAATCCCTAAGCACCGCACAAAATACCCACTTCATTATTCTCAAAGGAGGCATCTCAGAGGGGACGTTGGAGGCGCGGTTGGTGGGGCCCCGGGTGAATGGAACTTTCCAGATCCGAAGAGATAGGCTGGGATGTGTCAGAGGGAATTTGATGTTCAGAGGCAAGAGGGTGTGCTTTCTTCTCTCTGTTTGGATTGGCTTTTAAAACAGCACAACCTCCACTAACCTTAGTCGCAACACTGCACTGAAATGTTACTCCCAGGATTTGACATTTCCTTATTCTTCCTACTGCTGTTTTCTCCTTTGTTGCTTGGAAAATATGAATTAATGATGAATACTAATGAGCCCTGTGACAAGGCTAGACTCCACTAACGTCGGGGGCTTCGAGACTCGTGACACTTCCAGCAAGAGAAAGCATAAGGAATTCCTTTCCTGACTCACGGGGCCCAAATACTCATTTT
This sequence comes from Canis lupus baileyi, assembly GCF_048164855.1. Classification (NCBI taxonomy): domain Eukaryota; kingdom Metazoa; phylum Chordata; class Mammalia; order Carnivora; family Canidae; genus Canis; species Canis lupus. The sequence continues at coordinate 64,681,860 of NC_132842.1, forward strand.
CTCTCCCTTTCCTCCCATCCGATTCTTTTCTTTTAAAATTTCTAAAAGAATCTTCATGAAAACCTCATGAATGAGACTTTGAACTTGTTCATAAGATTTTATGCGTCTACCTAGAGTAGACACAAAATTGCTTTTTTTTTTTTAAGTACTGTTGCATTTATGAAAATCTTTCTGGATGACTTTTTATTGTTTTGTGCTTTTTTTTTTTTTTATTGTCTCTAATGCTGTTTCATGGAGTTTGGGGATTTGTGAAGTAGCCAACCAGAGGAAACTTCAATCACTGATATTAAATGTACAGTGACTTCCAAGCAGATGCCAGTTTTCCCTCCCTCTCCAATAAAAACAACAACAACAAAAAACCTCCAACAATATTAGTCTGCTGTTGGCATCAAAGATAATTTTTATGGCACGACAGGTACCACTATCTCAACACAATGGTAAATATTTCAGCATTAACAACCAAGGAGAAACCAGGAAAAACCATAATATTTTAAGATTTCAGAACTTTAGAATAAAGTCAGACATCGAATCTGGGTATTAGAAACATAGACTAAGTGTTCAACTCTCTTGGCTGATGTCAGTACTTGTGCTAAGTTTGCTTTGTGCAATCAACCAGTATTATAGTTAGAAACAGCTTCAAGGGAGAAATAATACCTGGCCAACGGGGTTATCTCATCACCCTACATTCCTTTATTCCTTTTCTTGGCTGCACTCTGTGGACCAGAGGCTTGGACATCTCTAACTCATAAGAAATGCCAAGAGACAGGGGCAGGCAAGAGCCTGAGGGCTAACCAAAGCCATCACAGAGCAGACCCTTACTTCACTAATGCTCCAGGGGACTCCCATGGAAACAAGGGCATTTCCCTGGAAATGAGCTCTAGTTCTAGAGGTGTGGATTCAGATCCTCACTAGCATGGTACCTATAGACCCCAAGACTCAGTTTGCATACCCGTAAAGTGGGGATACTGTAGAACCTCCTTCTTGTGGTTATCAGAAAGACTAATTAGGTAACACCCCTGAGGCGCTTACCATAGTGACCGGCTAATGGTAAGAGCTCAATAAGTGTTTGTTGGCATACACAGTCAAGCTACCCAGTAGCCCCTACTCATCGGAGGAAAACATTTTATCCAAGATTCAGTGGGAGAATGCAACTTTCTTGACAAAGAACCCCTGCATGCAGGGCATCTTCAAAGTAGAGCTAGAAGTGTTTTCATTTCACTGAAAGTGTGCTTAACAGTACTTCCTTGACTTCCTTTCACATTTCAAGTGCAGCCACTTATCACACCTCCACGTCTTTTTGAACAATTTCTTCATTAAATCATACATGACCTGTTAGCATGCACATGTATTCAGCAACAAATCCACCCAGAACCTCCCAATTCTGGGAAGTGGTTGTAGTGATAGGGCGGGGGGGGAGGTGGACCACCGTAATTTATGAACTGATCCCTGTCCTTGAGAAACCCATAGGCAAATGGGTTACAAAAGACACTTAAACACACAACAATAAGAGTGACAGTTTGAAGGGTGCTTGGGTGGCCCAGTTGGTTAAGCATCTGCCTTTGGCTAATGTCATGATCCTGGGATCCTGGGTTAACACGCATAGAGAGTGACTAGGCCCAGGCCATCCCAAAGTAAGGACTCAGCAAAAGGAGCCTTACAAAACTTAAACAGCTTGCCGAAATTCATATATTTGATTAGAGCTGAATCATGCTTTAAACCCAGGCGTGCTCTCTGCTGCTCACCCTAGTGACGGATCCAATATGGCAAACACCCAGAGGTCTGAGGAGATGGCTGTGAAAACGCACACCCGTCTGTCCTGCCTGGGAGGTTGGAAAGCTCACATGAAGTGATCTTTTTTTCTCTCTCTTTCCCTTCCCCCCTTCCTCTCTCCCTCCCTTCTTTTCCCCCTCTCCCTCCTTTCTACTCTCTCTTATTATAACAATGGCACAGACGCTCATTTATTTGGGTTTGATGCAATAGTAATGACTCAATATACACTTAAAAAAAAAAAAAAAGCCACAAACTCTTATGGGTCAGGAGACATGATCGTTTATCACAGCCTAAGATGTAGTCACAGATCACGTGACCGTGCTTCGGTCATGGCTGGTCTGACTCAGCCTGAAGCCAAGAGGAAAGCAAGTGTGGTTAATTAAGACTGCAGGGAATGTTTAGACTGTGTGCAACCGATACCCCAGCCACCGTCTCCATGTTTTCCTGGAGATGGAATTCTGCACAAAACGTGGGTATTACTGTCCTTCCTGAAATCCTTCCGGATATCGATCAGGGAGACAGTTGAGGGGAAGGACTTAGCACTTTTGAAATTATCGTAGTGGCACACTTGAAGGATGTTGACTGATGAGAAAAGACACGTAGAGGTTCTCAAATTATGCTTCTATTTACACTTCAGTTATGCCATTGAAATCTAAAGCTCCGCTCTCACAGGAAGAGAGCAAGCCTTGCGTCCCTTCGTGGACTCCACAGAACTTGGCTTCATGGCTTTTACACAGTTGACTCCCGTGGAGCAATGGTGACCCCAGGAATGAGACAGAGTGGGATTTTGTCATTATCTTTGATATAACAACAAAGTTCTCTCTTGACTTTTTGGTGAAGGATCCCAAAATAACAACATACTTATGAAATACAAACAGTTTTCTTTACTAATGACTTGGAAGCAGAGCAGAACCTATTGGGTAAACACTCTTTGAGGTTGCTTAGAGCTCTAAATACAAGGCAATTCACCCTCCTGCTGATTCTCCTCTCAGCTTCAGAAATAAAGCAATCGGTTGGCACAAGATGCTAAAACATAACGTATTCCCAGCTAGGGCTCATTACTGGGGTCCTCTACACGTCTAAGTGAAGTCTCCCAAGCAGGTTTGGGATGGGGGTAATTTCACAAACTCCTCCAAGATATTGGCGTGCTTGTTTCAGTAAGTGGAGAACTGTTACAACAATAATCTTTCCTTGGAGATTCCCAATGCGTGTCATTATGTTAAAGGATCCACAACAATAAAAATTTATTCAACTGCATTTGATGCATGATTTCCAAACATGTTTGGCCATAGAATTTTAAAACATATATTTATACATTAAATATATATTTGAATATACCTCTCTATCTTCCCTAGGTGTGCATCTGTAGAGAGATAGCTGTCTCCCCTGAAGAAGTGGTCTCTAATGAAACATATAGGATAAAATGCTGGTCTTGGTTGGATTGATTTGGTTGGATTGAACTCTGGGTCACAGGTGAGTGAGACTCTGCTCTCCAAGTAGCTATGTGCATGATTTGATGCCTGTGGGAGGCTTTGGCTGGCGAGAAGGTCATGTGCTAGTGCAAAGAGGAGAACCTTGGGCGAAAGTGGCTATGTTATGGGAGTGAAGAAAAATGTCAAGGCATCTTGAGTAACCACCACCAGCTCCCCACCCCCCACAAACACTGCCAATACTTACATGCCTCCCAAAGGGTTGGCTTTGAACCCTGAGGTAAAGATGGTTAAAACCAGAAGCTGTCTTCCTGAGCAACTCTCTGAGGTCCAGCCTTTGATTTGTTGACTCAGTGTCCAGGTGACAGAGCACAGGGCTGAGAGTAGGAAGCTCAGGAGAGCAATGTCCTCGTGGGCAGCTGGGGCCAAGGCTTGAGAAGGAGATCAGAGGAGAAGCCCATAAGTAGGCTTATTCCAGAGCCTATGGTCAACACCACCAGCCCTGAGGCTCCCCAAAAGAACTGCAGAGTGGCTGAAGGAAGCTGAATATCTCAATGACAACCAATTGTCAGGGTTCTATAAAGAGAGTTGCTCAGTCACAAGGACATTTTAGTTTTGCTTGTAATCTCTAAGACTTATCAGACTTTTTTTAGAAGACATTTTGACTTCATATGTAAAATATCCCAATCCAATCTTTTTTTACCCTCAAGCATGACTAAAATCAGACTAGATAATTTGGAGTTACTCTGTAAATACATGCTTTGTGCAACCCCTTTAGAATCACTTCATATACCCTCTTTCCCAAATTCTCTTAATTCTATTGCAATTGTCCATGACTAGCCATGTTTTCTTGTCCTCTCAACCTAAATGAGTGCTGTGTTGTGGGTGTCATGGTCATTGATGCTGTCATTCTGGCGGGACAGAAAGTAGGCATTAAGAGATGTCTAAAAAACAAAAACAAAAACAATCCGGGTGTGATGCTATGGAAGGGACCTGTGCTCTTGTAAGAAATATTTAACCTGAATATAATTGTGAGAAAATGGTCAGACAAATCCAGAATGTGGGCCATTCTGCAGAATCCTTCAAAGGAAACAGAGTCTTTGACCCTTCAAAGGACACAGTGAGATGAAGAAGAGAGGGAAGTGATGGAATTGTCTGAATTAAGAAAGATACAAACACGTAAGAACCAATGAAATGCAAGGAATTTGATTGAATTCTGGATTAAATTTTTTTTCAATAACTCAGAAGGACTTTTTAAAAAACTTTTTTTTAAAAAATTTTTCAGAAAACATGAGTATGGACTGCAAGTTGGGTAATTGTTACTGAATTAATAAATTTCTTAGATATGATAAGGGTGTTCTGGATGAGGGAAAGAATGTCCTTATTCTTGGGTGATGCCAGACAGATTAATGTGGTGAGGGGTGTATATTGTGATGTCTGGAAATATGTAGGGGTGTGTTTATAAGAGTGTGTGTGTGGGGGGGGGGTGGAGAGACGGAGAGGCTGTGAAGGTTACAAGATGGGAACAGTTGGATCTAGATGAAGAGATACAGTTGTTCATTTCTGCCATGTTTTCAATTTTCGTGTGAATTTTAAAACTTTTAAATTAAAAAATACTTTTTAAAAAGAAATTCACAAAAAGAAAAAGAAATGAGGAAATCATTCATGTGAAAAAAACAGTATAGCTTTCCTTAGGCCAGGTTTCCTGGTAAAATTATCTCTCCTTCTTTACATTGTGGTTCATGCAGGTATTTTATGTCTTTTTTTACAAAATAAAAAAAGTATCTAACGGGTGAGTACTTCTGCTGTCTCGCAATAAATGTTTCCCTTCTCTCAAATAACTCAATGAATTCAGAGACTCTCGTCCTTACCTTCTGAGAGCTCTACCAGATTGAGTTTTTCTGGAAGCAAGAGGTTGACCTTGCACATTATGAGTTAAGAAATGCTCCTGAGCTGGGTCTAGGCACAGATTTTGAATTCATTGTTTCAAAACCATGAATTAAGTTAGCAGAGCCAGTCTCTGGGTGGCTCAAAGGATTCAAGTTGAAAGGGGTGATCACTGACTTCCGTGAGATAACCTCACACTGTGAAAATGTTCCCAGAATGTCCGTTTGGATGCTCACATAGGAAGACCTCTGTGCCACAGTGGAGAAACTCCTTAGATAGATTTCTCAGAGGGGTAAGACCAGCTGGGTTGGACTGAGGGTCACCAGAGGAAAGGTTAAAAGAAACAGAGTCTTTGACCTAAGGAAGATAAGCTTTATGGAACACATGAGCACTGTTTCCAAGTATCCACGATACCAAAACATAGAATATGAGCTAGATGAATTCCCTGGGGCCCCAATACCTAGACATTAGAGACAGGTCAATTTTGAGTCAAGAACAAGGATGAGTGTTTTTAAAGGGAAGTGGCCAAAGATGGAATGGTGTGATGCCTCTGCAGGAAGTGAGGGCCCCACCAAATGAATTATGGAGAAAGGAGGCCACACAACCATTGGGTAAGACGCTATCTCTGAAATAATGGAAGCATCAGGAGAAGGAGTAACTGGAAAATCTTAAGATCCCCTTCTCCCCGGGCACATTTCTCTCTTCTTTCATCTCCCCAGAACAGAAACCAAGGACGATAACATTGGTCCCAAGAGCCTGCTCTCTGATGGGCTGTGTCCTTGGTTATTTGGAATAGCTTGGAACAGACCCATCAAAGCCTGTCACCTGGCACAGCAGGGTGGGAATAGGAGGCTAAGGTGCCCCTTGGGGAGCCTTCTACCCCTCAACATTGGTCTTTGTGCATTACCCCCTGATCACCAGGTATCTTAGACAGCCTGCTGAAAAGAATTCAGACACTCTCGAGCTCCCAGCGGGAAAACCTTGGAGCCCTGTTGTTGGAAATAGCTCCCAACCTGCATCTCAGGCAGGTATTTTTAGGTTCTGTCTTGAAGACACAGAAACTTTCATACATTTCAGCTTCTTTGTCTGGAGTCACTGCAACCCCAGACATGTCATTGAAATGGGGTATAATTGTGGTCTCCTCCACCCACCAATCTGAGTGAGTCGAAAAGAGCTTCCTGCTGTGCCTTTTCTGGCAAGGGAAAGTCAAAATGGATTTTTTAAAATAATAATATGTTGATCAAGAAGAGAAAAAAAAAAACCTATTGAGGAGAGGGGGTTCTGCATTTGGACTGATATGGAGAGCAAGGTTACCTATTATTTTGAAATCTGGTCTTAGTTCTCTCTTGCAAGCTGTAGAATTCAAGCTTGGAGGAGCTAATGTCTCACATTTGAGGTTAGGAAATAAAGATGCTTGGAATCATCTGAGTTAGATCAATGGCTGTTATTAATATGAGGCTCTCTGAGGAATAATTATAATTGTCAATCACTGGGCATAGCCTGACATTAAAAGGAGAAACCACAATGATGCAGGGCAGATCCGTGCAATTGGCAAGAGGCGAACGTTCTGCTAGTGCAAAGGAGCTGGGAGAAGGGAGGGTTGCATCCCCAAGGGGGCCTGGGGGCCTGGTTACCATTTCGTCCCGGGGCACATAGACAAAAGGGACCTAGGGGCTATGCCTCCTGGGAGCTCAAGAAGAACCGGCTCACGGTCTGACCTTCTACCTGTAGGGCAAGTCATCCCAAAGGTCTGAGAGGGCATTAGGTCCCTACAGCTCACATGTCCGTGGGAAGCAGCAGTAATCAAATCACCTCCGACAAGGTTATAGTCATCCCTGCCACCGGCGGATCCAGACAGCAGACTGGCCACGGTGCAGGTGGCAACGGGGAAGGGTGGATGTGAAGTTGGTTTAAATAGATGATGAGCCTTTTCACAGGAGAAAAATAGCAAGACATTTGCCCACAAGGTCCAGAAAGGAGATCACCAATGGTCAATTTTCTAAACTTAACTTGAAGGAAAAGGAAAGAACCTGCTCCAGGATGGGGGCTTTCCGGAGACTAAGGTGACAAGCAGAGCACCCCGCGTGAAGGTTTCCCCCAAGGGCCCCGCAGCCACGTGCAGCCCAAGTCCAGTTTACATAGACTGGAAATAGGACCAGTTATGCTACTGACAGGGCTCAGGGCCAAACAGAAACGTCGGACCCCGAGTTCAGAAATGGTTGAGATTTTGGGAAGGGCAACAGTAGGGCAGTCAATCCAGGGCAGGGCCCTTCTGAGAGCAAGTGCAGCCACCCGCTCAGGAAGCCCACTCGGATTAGAGGGCAGACCCCTGCCCCATGGTCACAGAGATCAGGAGCAGTAGGAGACGCAAGGCCCAATTCAAATCACGAAGAGACTCTTCAGCTGTTGCTGGGTAACTGGTAAGGAAAAGTCAAAATGGACTTTTAAGTAATAATATGTTATACTATCAAGTATACTATATATACTATGATATATAACATCAATATATGTTATAATATCAAGAAGAGAAAAAAAAAAATCGAGGCAGGGAGCTCTGAATCTGGGTATATGAGGCCGATGGTTATGCTTCTAAAAGTGTATGTTGCCTCCCAAGGTTCAATTTTTAATACATGGCATTTAATCCAGAAATCCCCTGATCCTAATAAAGCTTCAGATTTCGCACACACACACCCCATGTGTGCATGTAGAAGCTAATACTTCCCCACATTTACTGATGTAGGAAGGATCTATATCATAGGTTTGATACTAAAAGTTTTTAGTTGTTTGTTTGTTTTTTAATTTATTCATGAGAGACAGAGAGAGAAAAAGAGAGAGAGAGAGAGAGAGAGAGAGAGAGGCAGAGACACAGGCAAAGGGAGAAGCAGTCTTCCCGCAAGGAGCCCAATGTGGGACTCGATCTGGACCCCGGGATCACACCCTGAGCCAAAGGCAGATGCTCAACCGCTGAGCCACCCAGCCACCCCTAAAAGTTCTTATTTCATCTTCACAACAGCTCTATAAAGAAGGAACCAGTATTACCTGTATTTTAAAGATGAAGGGGCTGAGGCTTCGAGGGGTGAAATGTGTGGCTCTACTTCAAAGATCTGTAAACAGAGTGGGTAGCTACTGAATTTTGATCTGGATTCTTTAAAAAAAAAAAAAGATTTAATATTTTCATTTGAGAGGGGTGGGGAGCACACAAGCTAGGGGAAGGGCAGAGGGAGAGGGAGAAGCAAACTCCACACTGAGCAGGGAGCCCGATGTGGGGGCTCAATCCCAGGACTCTGGCAGATGGTTAACCGACTGAGCCACTCAGGCACCCCTTGATGTAAATTCTTAACCTCTGGGCAATGCTCCCTTCTATGGAAAGCACTGGCTCATTTTCTTCTCATGCCAACTATATAGAGACGTCAATTGACAATCAAGGGGGGAGACTCGCTCTAAAAGTTAGCAGGCCAGTCAGTACCTGAGCTCAGAGCTCCATCATTGAACAAAGGGGAAGATAAAGGGGCATGGCCACCAAAAATACTCTTGACTGTTCATGCAGCTACCCGAGGACCCAGAGCTAGCAGGGACCTCCCCGTGTCACATGACCCACACCCTCTGGCAGGGTAGGATCGAAGCCAGGCAGAAAGACCAAAAGAAACAAATTGCAAAGCCTACAGGGAAGAGACCACCACATGAATACCTGTAAAATCCTTTAGGTTCAAACTATGTTTTGCAAGAGCCAGAATTCGGAGGGGGGGTTGGGGACCCCAGCCCGGCAGATTGTAAAAGTTCAGAGCTGAGCAGAGAAGTGGTTTCAAGCTAGCTTTTCATAAAAAGCAGAAAAGCATAGAGGGAAAGTTAATTAAGTCATAACTGAGTTGCAGAGAAAACTTTGCTTCTCGTGGGAAGGAAATTACACTGGGTTGGAAGCCTAAGCCGGGGAACATGATGTGGCTCATTTTTACATCTTTTCCTTTTCAACATTGGTTAGAAAGATCAGGGAATAAGGAATAGAAAGGAAAAGTGTCTGAGACTCGCAAGTAGCTTACTCTCATGAAAGGAACTGATTTGGGTTTTTTTTTTGTTGTTGTTTGTTTGTTTTTGCTTTCTTGCAGTCAGGTTGACAAATACTGTTGTAAGATATCTAAGGTGTACAACAACTTTAAAAGTATCACTGAGGCAATGACAAATCCATCACCTCACATAGTCACCCTTTTAAAAACCATTTTGGTGAGGGGGCACCTAGGTGGATCAGTGAGTTAAGTGTCTGACGGGCTCAGGTTGTGATCTCGGAGTCCTGGGATCAAGCCCCATGTCAGGTTCCACATTCAGCGGGGAGCCTGCTTCTCCCTCTGCCCCTCCTCCCTGCTCGTCGCGCTCGCTCGCTCTCTCTCAAATAAATAAATAAAATCTTTTTTAAAAAAACCTATTTTGGGGGATCCCCGAGTGGCTCAGCGGTTTGGTGCCTGCTTTTGGCCCAGGGCGCGATCCTGGAGTCCCAGGATCTAGTCCCGCGTCAGGCTTCTGGCATGGAGCCTGCTTCTCCCTCCTCCAGTGTCTCTGCCTCTCTCTCTCTCTCTCGATGTCTATCATGAATAAATAAATAAATAAATAAATAAATAAATAAATAATCTTTAAAAAAAAAAGAAAAAACCTATCTTGATGAGAACATCAAAGTTCTACTCCGTTAGCAAATTTCAATTAGACAGTACAACGTTATCAACTGAGTCACTGGGTTATACATTAGATCCTCAAGACTGTGTATCTTGTTGCTGCAAGTTTTACCTTTTACTCCTTTGCAGTCACTTTCCTACTCTCTGTAACAGTTTGGCTTTTTAAAAAATTTTTTAAACATTTTATTTATTCATAGAGACACTGAGAGAGAGGCAAGAGAGGCAGAGACAAAGGCAAAGAGAGAAGCAGACTCCCTGCTGGGAGCCTGATGTGGGACTAGATCCCAGGACTCTGGGATCACGCCCTGAGCCGAAGGCAGAAACTCAACCACTGAGCTCCCCAACCATCCCTAGCTTTTTTTTTTTTTTCAAGTTTTGAAAGGAACTGTTTTATCAGTAATGAATAAGAACCAAGCAGAAGCCTGCTCAGTGTGAACATAGGAGCTGGAAGGAGCACATATGAGCCAGTCTGAAAAGAAAATCAGCCTGTGGGCTCAGGGCCTCAGCAGGTGTGGGAAGTCTTCCCCACTGCTTTGGGGAAACTTCTGTCTGCTTTGGATATTTCTGTCAAAGAACTTCTCCAAGGCAGGAGTTACTATTCTATTGATCTGTGTATCCTTTTGAGCTTTACCTGCCATGTAGGAGGCTCCTTAAGTTGAACTGGAAAAGGTTGGGTAGTGGGAGAAGGTGATTATTTGGGATCCAACGATTTCCTTTTTTTTTTTTTTTTTTTTTTTTTAATCTTGCTCTCTATGTTATTTTGACTTCTACTTGTAGGCTGAAAAGAGTTGTTTGAGATTTTTAAGTGACTGTTACTGTCACTTTAATAAAACATTATATCTATATAGAATGAAAAGAAACATTTGATCATTGTATACTCTTTCTATGTCTCCTGATTATCCAGGCCTGGAGAAAAAAAAAAAAACAAAACAAACATATTCATGAGCTAACCAGCAATGCCATTTCCCCAATAGCTTCTGAAATATCAAACGTGGCTAGTGAGAGGAATATCCACTCTCTGTCTTGTGTGCTTTAAACAATCCCCCCAAAATGGAAATATGGTCAGTAAGAGCAAATGGCACTGCCTCTTTTAATTGTAGATCCTGGGACATTTAAAAGATGTAGAGTAAAAATTATGCCCTGACACTTAGTGTCAGAGGCCCTGTTCTATAATTGCATTTATTTCTGTTCATCCCAGGAAAGCTGCTGGCTTCATTTAATCCACACATTTATATCAAGCATCTATTGTGTGAGATGGTAGTTCTCTGCTCTGGTGTTAACCGGGTCTCTACCGTCAAAGGTGGGTCTCTCAGCATCAGGCTCAGCTATTTCAAAGGAGTTCCGGCGCTGACTTGCCCAACACTCGCAACAGCGAAATAGCCAGGGAGAAGCCAGAGCAGGATCCAAATGGGTGCCTGCTTCCACCACTGTGTGCACCGCCACCCCAACAAGTGACTGTTGGATCCCTCCAATCCTTGTTTTTCCATTCCAGATAGAGAAGATTGGGACAAAAGAGAAGGAAAATCGGGAGCATGGAGAGAGGGCAGCCCAGCGTGCATGGCTAAATGTCAGGTTGTACAGGAGAGTTATAATTAAAGTCCAAGATGACAGATAACTATAAAATCAGATTGGTTGCTTTCCACATGGAAGGAAAACATAATGTTGTCGTCCAACCCAAGCTTTTTTGTAAATTGAAATTACAGTTTTATTTGGAGCTATTTTTAAAGGTCCATTAATTAAAAATTGGAAGCCATGCCAATGCAAGAGATACCATAAAAGGTGTTAGATTTAATGATCACCAAGGACTATAATTAAAAGATGATGTTATCTGAATATCAAACGCTCTAAATCTATGTTTGTTTTTTTATTGAAAATAAACAAATTCAGGAGCAAAAAAAAAAAAATAGAAAAGATATGTGCAAAATGTAATGATAATGGTTGACTTCTAAACAGCCAAGGAAATTATAGTCATCATGTGTGGGAAAAGAACAAACACCTCTTAATTGCATTTCATTATAACGTACCTTTCTCTGCTCAGTTGTATATATTAATTATAAAAATCGTGCTGCAGAGCAGAGAGGCTCTACAATAGTTTTTTCCCCCCTTCCTCCCTTAATTCTGTCTGAAGCAGGATGGAAGAACAATGTCGTGTGTCATCTGCAGAAAGAGCTTTCAAAGACAAAATCATAAGAAGAATGAAAGGCTATTATATAAAAAAGAAAAAAAATGCTTTGATTTCACAGATTTTCTACTTATTAATGTTTAAGGTTATCTGCTCTTTTAGAAAAGTATCTTCTCATATTGTTTTGTATGTGTATGTTCCGATAACAGCACTTTCTGATAACTGTATCACATGGCATATGCATTACGTAGACAATTGTTAATGGAAGTGGGGAGTGGGTGGCAAGCAAGCATTATTATGGAAAGATGCCATGCAGGACTTGAGGGATTTTCTAAGATGAGGCAAAAGAAGAAAGTGATGGGTTGGATTTGAGGCCCATGCTCTGATGAGGATAACTGGCTGTTCCCGGTTTCTACAAAGGGCAAGGATGGCGATGATGGGTTTGAGCTACAGTAAGAAAGACTCAGTGTAGGCATCACAAGGACTTTCACACTGTTGGCATTTTAACATGATGGAACGGGAGGGATCATCCAGAGTGGAGTTTGCTTTATCAGTGATCTGCTGAAACAAGCGAGATCCATCTGATTGAAGCAGGTTAAGGTGTGTTTCTAAAGAGAAGCAGAGATCTTAACCTGGGTTTTTAATGTTATGAGCATCACTGCAGTTTTCCGGGCAGAGATTCATAACTTACCAGACTGTTGGCTGAATCTGTAATCCAGAAAGATTTAAGAACTACTGTTCTAGGCCCTTGGCAGTCGATGTTTGGTGCATGGACCAGCACCGGGAGCTTCCTGGACTTGCAGAATCTTGGGTCCCACCTCGGACCTACGGAATGGCACTTAAGCAAGATCCCCAGGCGCTCCAGGTGCACTTTGAGACGTGCCAATTTAGATGATGACGACAATCCATGCTCATGTGTGGTGCTGGAGAGCCAGAGCTATGTTTCTCCATCCACACAGGCTCAGGGTCTATCCTGGGCTCTGCCACTGACTATGTGATCTTAGCCCATAAGGAAGTGGTAACAGTATCTTCCTTATGTAAGAGTTCTGAAAATTGAATGAAATAGTATGTGGAAAGCATTAACAGAACACGTGGCCCATAGAAATCACGTAATGACAGTATTTCCTGGATTTTTGTCAGATTCTGGAAACCATTCGTGATATCAAATATGTTTTGATCTATGTTCTCAGCCAGGGACAATTTTGCCTCCATCCCCAGAGGAAATCTGGCAATGTCCAGAGACATTTTTGATTGTCTTGACCTTGCAGGAGGGGTTACTGGCATGAGTAGGTAGAGACCAGGGATATTGCTAAACATCCAACAGTGGACAGGGCAATCCCTTACGAAAAGTATTATTGGATGCAAAAATCTCAATAGCTCTGAGATTGAAAAATTCTGATTTAAAAGGAAGGGATAAGAAATTGACTTGGTAAGGTGCTAAGACAGAATTAGGATTCTACAAGCACTTGAGAGGTGACTTGTCACTTTAGCTTTTAAATTGAAAAGCAAAAAAGAATTGCCACCTTCAAACATGTCAAAAATCTGAGTTAGGTTTCTACAGAGATTTCACCAGTAGGACAGTAGCAAGCAGTTACTGATCAATCTACCAATATTAGGACCCCTCCCACCTCGTCCCGTCACTCGTATCTCATCACCTTGTTTCTTTTCTTTGGAATACCCTTCGTGTTCATGAATTATTGTTTGCTTATGGTTTGCTTGATTCTACTCTGCCTTCCCTGGAGGTCTGGGGAGGAGAGCTTTTGTCTGCCTGAATCTCGGATCCCTCACCCCTCGCCTGGCACAGATGGAGCTACTGCAGTATTCCTGCTCCATGAGTATAGTTATGCAGGCTTGCCTTGTAGATAACAGTAAAATATACTGGACAGTGTCATATGCCTGTTCTCCTGGTTTCTCTGTCCCTTTTTAAAGACTTAGACAAAAATAGAATAAAAATTGAGTTTGAGTTATTTTGGAATCTCATAAGGATTCCCAGAAATGAGATGAGATAAAAGAAAAAATATATATACAGATGCACTCCTACCTGAGTAGCCCACCCAGTAACATGGTGGAGACAGCAGGTTTTTGTACTTTTATTTTTAAGAAAGGAGGAAAGCTGATGGACTCTAGAGTCAGGCAGAACTGAATCCAAAGTAGCATCACCATTTACTAACCATGTGACTTTAATAAGTTATCCATCTGCTCAAAGCTTTAGTGTTTTCATCTTTAAAATGGGACCAGGGCACCTGGGTGGCTCAGTCAGTTGGGCACCTGACTCTTGATTTTGGCTCAAGTCATGATCTCAGGGTCATGGGATCAAGCCCTGCATCAGGCTCCGTGCTCAGCATGGAGTCTGCTTGACCTGCTCCCTTTGCTCCTCTCCTCAACTCTCTTTCTCCACACCTCCACTCTTTCTCTCTTAAATAAATAAATAAAACCTTTTTAAAAAGATTTAAAATGGGACTAGTCATTGGAACAAACTGGGAAGCTTTGAGAAAACTTTTCTTTCTCTTTTGAGAAAGGAAACCACACAACCTTTCAACAAATATTGACTGTGGGCCTACTGTGTGTAGAGCCCCGTACTAAACATTAATGAGTGTAAGCCACTTGGTACAGTGCCCGGCATAGAAAACTTGGGACCAGCCACAGTGTTGACCCTCTTCTGTCAAGTTGAGTTCATGAAGTCCCAATCAGCGATTCCTGGCTTTTGGACTCCACTGTTACCATTTGAGAGAGAAATGGTGTGTTGAGAATCATGCCATCTTGGAACCCAGTGAAACAAAAGAAACAAAGCATGGGTTAAAATAGTTTATCAGCCAATTAAAATGTGCTTCACCAACTCTTTGAAATTAGGTGGGGAGTGGGTGTCTGCCTGGCTTAGTCAGTAGAACATAAGACTCTTGATCTTTCAGGGTTGTGAGTTCAAGCCCCACATAGAGTATAGTGATTTTTTTTTTTTAATTTTAAATAAGATAAAATTAGGTGGGAGGGACACAAAGTAATCTGGCCAAATTGATGGCTGCTTTAGGAATTTGAAATGAGGTGTTTTGTGAAAGATGTTTATCACTGTGTTAGTGCCGATATCTGAAAAGTAGACCTAACCTAAACATCTAAAGAAATGGGGAATCATTTGGAAAATTGAGAAAATCAATGCAATGAAATTCTTTTTTGACATTAAGAAATTAAAATTACATAAATCTACGGAAGATACAAAAAATGTTTACATGTATAATGCCTGTATGAAAAACCAAGCTCTCTGATCAAACTGTCCAAGATAAAATGCAAGAAATGAATAGAATTATATTAGAGTGGTTGAGTGCATGCCCTGTTCACATTTTAGCCAAAATCATCTCTGATGCCTCTAAAACTTCTTTTTGGTTAAAAAAATAACATCTATAATAATAATTAAATAAATACTTCAGTGCTAGATTAATGACTAAGAATTTTCCTATTTTGGAAAAAAATACTCTCAGGAAGGTCCCAAAAAGGGGGAGAAATAAATAAAAACACATTGGAAACATTAAATATGGCCAGTGGGTAAGCTGTAATTACCTAGCGCCTAACAGTTTGAAACAGAATGTTATACAGATGGTCATTTCCGTGCTTAACTATAGGGAAGAGAAGCAGGTACTTGGTCTGTGAGGGGAGGAAAGGAAAAGATTGTACTTTGAAAGCAAGGATTCACTAGGTCAGTTTTCATCTACCTTCATAGCACAACCAGATTCTAGACTACGGGTCTGCTCACAGAGCAAATCTCAATGTTCAGATGCTCACTCACTGAGGTCACAAAGATGTGTTTTCAAATCCCTGCTTCACCTCTTCCTTGCCGTCGGACTTTGAACAAGATGCGTACCTTGTCCAAACCTCCATCTCCTCATCTGTAAAATGGAAATAATATTCCTCATTCCTGCGCTGTTTAAAAGATTAAATCAAATCCAATTAAACTGGACTCAAAGTATATGTGCAATACCTAATGCTAATTCGTGCTCAGTAAGTATCTGTTAATTATAGTCTTAATATTACTATTCTAAGAGATTGCTCTCACGCTCTGTCTCATTCTAAGCTGTGAGCCAGGTTGTGGGCCAGGATGTTTGGGGTGTTTGGATGAAGAGCTCTTCTTTGGCTTTATCCTCTCTTTCAAAACTCCCAACCTCTGAGTTTCCTCCCATTTCTAATTGCTACTCCAGGAGCTGTGACAGCCTTTCCTGTTTGGTAGTTGATGAATCAATCAAAAGATGCTTTTGTGATGCAGTGATTTGGGGGTTGCTGAAGTGCCTGATGGAATGTGTGACACTGACAGCTCCCTAGGGAGGTGGGGAGTGAGATTTGATGCATTTACCATGGGATGTTCCCAGGGGGTGCCAAACAGGTGCCCCGACCCCAACCTAGCCGGGATAACCATCTAGCAAGCTGGGTAGACACTAGTTTCTATGGTAATGGTTGTTGTGTGACCAATATCTCAACAATCCTGTTTTTGATACCCACAGCATTGCTCTCAATCGCCCACTGCGCTGCTCTCCCTTGTCCTTCTTCTGCCAATCATTTCTGTTCAAAACGTATCCCTACCTCGTGCTGCCAAAGCTCTGTCCTCTAAAAGAAGGCAGATCTAGTTGTCTGCTCAGCATGCTCCACATAAGGACTCAACACCCAACAACAGTTTATTGAGCAACTTCTCTATAGAAACATGCAGATTATAAAATAGGAGTCTCCCAAAGCAGTCTGCAATTCAGATTGATCCCTGAGTGCCTACTGGGGGCCAAGCACAGTTCTACAGAATGAGCAGGATGAACAGAGAGGAATGAGTAGGTGTAAATATCAGCAAGTACCATCCAGACTTTAGAGAGCTCAGAGTTGAGGTGGGGGACGTGACCATATTTATGTTTCAAGATGATGCAGGAGCATTAATAAAGGCTGATCAAGGTGTGATCAGAGTCTGGAGCCTTCACTGAGGAAGAGGCATTCTGATTATAGGGGCAGGTGAGGAAGTAAACTGGGGGTCAGGCCCAACACCACGTTGGTAGGAGAAGTTCTTGAGTGGGACGTTGCAGAATAAGAAGTTTCTTTTTTTTTTTTTTTTTTAAGAAGTTTCTCAGTGGGGAGAAGAAGAAGAAGAAGAAGAAGAAGAAGAAGAAGAAGAAGAAGAAGAAGAAGAAGAAAAAGAAGAAGAAGGAGGAGGAGGGGGAGGAGGAGGGGGAAGAGGAGGGGGAGAAGGAGGGAGGAGGAGGAAGGGGGAGGAGGAGGAGGATGAGGAGGAGAAATGGCATCCTTGGTTAGGGAAACTGTGATCATGGGCAAGGCCAAATACATCAGGTACAAGGAATGAGGGAAAATAGACAAGTGTGGCAAGGATATTGATTTTATGGGCGAAGGCAGTGGGGAATAACACTAATGCATCGATCATATCAGCCATTATAATAACACCCAGCATTTATTGAGTACCTATTTTTTTCTAGACTCTACAGTAGATACTTTATTAATAAAAGCATATCTGTTAGTATGTGTTGGGGACTATCTGGGCTAAACACTTCACATGAGTTTACATCACTAGATAAATCAGCCCTGTTATCTGCTAGAGACTTTTGTTTTCCCGCTCGGCCTCTGAGCAGAGATTTATAATATGCCGATCCATTCTCCATGCAGCACAGTGTGTGAATACATGAGCTCTCAGTTCCAGTTGCACAATGGGCTGGGCTATGACCCTAGGCAAGTTACTCTCTTCTGCTGAAATCCAGTTTTCTCATCTATAAGATAAGATGCAGTTGAATCAAGGCCCTCACCAGGTGACTGGGAAGAGTAAATGAAAGACTACCCGAGAAGCACTTAGTATGGGGCCTGGCCATGCTAATCACTTCAGAAATGTTTATTAGTATTAAGACTCTACCACCGGTTCACTGAAGGCTGTATGGACATCCTGAGGTCGAGAAAAGACACTCCATTTCCTGGGTTTGCCTTCTACCACCTGGCACATTCACCCTTTCTCCAAATCATCAGTGGAAGGGCTGTGCCTGATGCCTTGAATGGTACCTCAACTCCAAAATGCCCATTTATCAATGCCTTACTCAAGTAACCCTCCTCCAGGACACCTTGATGGACGACTTCAACCCACAAAGCTCATCCCCTCCACTGACCGCCCACCTGTTGTTCATCCTTGGCTGTTCACTCTTACATGAGGTGATACAAGAGAAGGCAGCATGTCTCCATCCTCTGGGCCCTCAGGTAGTTGTGGGGTGGAGGTGGGGGTAGGCGTGGGGTGTCAGGAAGCTTCTGGCAGTGCACTGGTTCACCCTGTATCCGTAAACACCCAACCAGTCGACAACCCCTCATCCTTTCCTTACTCATCTTCCCGCTTGACTTCCCTGTCAAGCCTGGATCCCCTCTCCCAAGACCACTTTCTTCTTGAAAACTTTATTGTTCTGATGAAAACCTGCCACAACGCATCTTTCACTGTCTCTTAATTCCATATCTCTACATTTTAAGGTGTTTGGGGTTTAGGGCTTTAAAAAAAATTTCATCAAGTATTTAAATCAATCTCGCTCCTCTTTATTGATAGAAACTCAAGCCTGCTGATTAACTTTTCAATCAAAGCTGCCTACAACACGCACGCTGGTGCAGGCAACAAAGATTGCAATTTGGGCGAGAGCTAAAGTAATGATGCAGCTGACTTCCTCGGCGCTTCTAGCTGCCCCTCTTAAAGCAGTGAGCAGTTCAGGGTTGGCCTCAATTTCCTTGCTCAGAGTGACTGCTGACGGAAAACCCTGCCACTGCCCCTAAGTTTCTTACATGCATCTGGGTTCCCTGAAATTTCTGGAACATACCTACTATGTGCAGAGCTGAGGCTGGAGGAAGCTGCACATTTGAAAGGAGGAAAAAAGAAAGAACAATAGCATTTTTTCTCTTTTTCCCCTACTCTTTTGAGAGTTGATTAGTATACCTTTAATATAATCACAATCCTGTACTATATAGATGGATAGAGATACAGAGACGGTCTTTTTTTTTTTTTTTTTTTTTGTATGTACGAGATATCACTCAGAATGCTTACCCAGAAATGCTAAAGGAGAAGTGGAGGGAAACAAGAGTGATGATAATAATAATGATGATGATAATAATTAATAATAGCTAACCTATGTCTCCCACTCACTATGCGGCCGACTCTGGGCTGAATCTGTCTGATGGCATAGCCTTCACTCAACCCTCTATGTGTATATGGAGAATTATTTTCCCCCTATTGCCATTGAGCAAATGGAGCCTAGAGGTGTCAAGGAGCTTGTCGAAGTTCACACAGCCAGTAAATGGCCAAGGAAGTAATCCAGGCATCCTGACCCAGGAGGTCACACATGAATTCATGGGATCTGTCTTCTGTCTCTATCAGACCAAGAACTCATGGAAAGAGACAGTTTTTGTTTCCTTTATAGTTGCCTACAAGTCTGGCACAGGGTAGGTGCTCAAAAATGTTCAAATCAGCAGTTCTTTCCATAACTGTGTCTAACTGGGGCCAGACTAGATGTAGATCGCAAGGATAAGAGAATAAGGTGGAGAACGTCTCAGTCATCATGGGGTTTGAGGCAGTAGGTAAAGGTCTCTGCTTCAATATTTGGTTTCCCGTGACTTGCTGTGATAGTGCTTACAGTGGATTCTTTGGGTTTCTAGGAGGCGACATCATGAACCTCAGACTACCTATGTTCAGTGCCTCTGGGGCTCTAAGGGCATCTTGTTTGCAGCACTGAGCAATTGCCCTGCAGGTGGCCTGATTTATTTTCTTCCAGAATCTGAGATTCAAAGATAGCCCAACCTGATCCAGGAGATGATACAGAGATAAACAGAGAGAAGTATCATTCTGGTATTTTGACTACAGACGGGTAGGCGGGGGATGGAGTATCTCCCTGCTAGAGTGTCCACCTCTCCTGATTTACAGTCTAAATGAGGAATGCTTTCAACCTATTTTGCTTGCCATCAACATCAAAATGTCTCTCTTTGTTGTAAACTTCTGGAAGGGGACACTCAGAACATTTGTGGTTAAGCAAACGGTCCAGGGTGAGATGAGTTCACTGTTCCCACAGCAGACAGCCTACTTTCTTTTGCCAGAATCCTCTCATCCTTTTGGGATGGTAGGTCATATACTGCCACTTTCTGGAACTCAACTTTTCCATCAGAAGAAGAAGGTTTACTCCTGGCTCCTCCACTAAAAAGCTGTATGACCTTCCGGGTACCACATGTGTTCTGTGGTGCTTCTGTGATGGTGCCTAAGTGGACTCTGCCCATTGGACACCTTCGCCTTGAATCTGGCTAGGACATGGGTGAGGCCAGAGCAGAAAGGAAATGAAGCTGGCAGCTCAGTGTCCTCCTGGGAAAGTGGAGATCCAGGAGCACATCCCTTAGGAATGCAGGGACACACACACACACACACACACACACACACACACACACCCCGAAAGGCCCCCAGGTGAATCTAGTCAAACCACATTGTGTTCCCGACCCACTTCAGCGCCAGGAGTCTTTTGTCACTGAAGGTAAGGAAAAGCTCCTGAGGAAGTCCGCCAAGTTCCCCCTCAACTCAAGTTTCAATCCTCACACTGATTTCTATTCTCATTATTTAATTTCCTTCTCATCAGTCAGACTTAAATACCAAATCCCATCCCCAGGTCCTCTCAGGTCCAATTGCCCCAATGCTTTGTCTCCAACTTATATAAAAGTTTGAATTTCCTCTTCCCCTGCTCAAATTTCTGCCAAAACAGTCATCAGCAATGAAATTTTTGAAGATAATTAGCATATCAGATATCTGTAAGAAGCTAATAATGTATTTCTTGGATTGTGCTTCTCTGGTTAGCTGTTATTAATCACAAATATTATTCATGTCATTTGGAATATTCCTGTTGGCGGATGTTTTTATGCTTGAAGGATTCTGGCTGAAAGTCTTGGGTGATGGACGCACACCCCCTCACCCCCACCCCCCCCCCCCCGCCCCCTTTAGAGAGGAGAGATTGGGTCGCGTCTTGTTGAACAGGGTTAACCTTCAGGGGAAACAGCATTAAGGGAAGTAATTATCCATTCACACTGAGCTGGCTACAAAGAAAGTGAGAAAATCACCTTCTCAGAACTCACATGAAAAACATAATGTAGTTAATATTAAATAAAGGCATTGGGCAACCTCGCCTCTTTTTACAGTGTGTTCTGATGTGTCCTTGATCAGGGGCTGTTTTGTTTATGATTAATGAATGACTCACCTTGGGCTGTGTTCCGTTCAATGCATACCTCATTATGAATTTGAAGAGGTCATTTGTTCCTTGGATTTAAAATAAAAACCTCTTTGTACATTCAGAAGGTTAAGAGTTTGATATTGGGGCAAAATTAGGTCAAAGAGAAGACATTGGCTTTGGGTTGTTTGTTGACGGTGTTGTTTTTAACAAACAAGTTCACTTCTTAATTTTTGGCACTTGGAGAGAAATTCTCAGCCCGGGCTTTGATTTTAAAGTAGGTCCTAAAATTCTGTGGCTTAGACCCGACTTCCCTACAGCAGCAGCACTGCCTTCTGGGCACCATGAGTCAGAAGGGTGTCAAGTTGGAGGGGGACCCACGGGGGCAAGGCCTGTCTGCGCTACTCCAGGAGGAGCTGGGGAAGGAAATTCACACAGCACAGAAACAAATCAAAACTAAACACACTTGAGGCCCAAGTACTTGGACAAGATCAGTCCTTGTTCCTTTTTCTGCATTGTCCACCAGACTCTCTTTAAATGGTTCCTTGTCCTCTTTAAAGTTGTTCACAATGTTGCCTTTAATTTAATCTCACTCCAAGTTTAAATGTCAGAATAAGCAGTAGTTTGCAATGTGCTTTGCCAGACCCTACAAAACCCAAATTTGATGTGGGAGATCACAAGTGGGGAAAAATAAAACCCTGTGCCTGTTTTTGTAAGGTTTCTGATAAATAAAACCCTCTTTTGCACATATATATATATCTTTTGCATGTGTATATCTTTGCGACACATACACTGTCACACAAACACATTTATCAGTGAAAAGCAGATGAGAGATTAGATCGATGAATTGACAGATATTGATTGATTGAGCCACAGGTATAGATCTGTTTTTGAATGGCCATGGTGGGGACCACTAGGGAGAGAACTAGTATGTTTGGAACCCATCACCCAAAGCTGAGCAGTCAACACATTCATAATCACCAACATAATTTCCAGCAGTATACACACAGACGTGTGGTTTACTACCTATGGGCCCCACCACAGCTCAGTTAATGATCTTTCCACAGGGTATGTGTGTTCACTTGTGCATTCAAATGAGGGCTTGTCACGCAGAAATAAAAGCAGGCGCATGAACAGACCTTAGCGGTTGACTAAGGATACCCGCTTTGTGGTAGACATAGTTCACTAGTCACCTAACCAACTTTTTTTTTAAGGCAAGTTATTTCTTTATGTGTGAGAGAAACTATGTCCTTTGATCACAGCCATTCAGATGGGATTAAATAACAGCAAATCTCAGAAACCCAAAGGGATCACTCCTGACTCTGTCGCTAAATAGCTGTGTGACCTTGGGCAGGCTATGTCCCGTTCTGGGCTTCAAGGCCATTGCAAAATGAGGGCATTGGATTAGATCGTCTTTATATTGTTCTTTACCATCAATTTTTTTTTTCTAGGATGATGTGTCTCCTATCAGTGTTCTATGATTCTATTCCAGAAACTAATATATGAGTAGCTAATTCAAGGTAGGAAATACCTCTACTTCAAAATGTCCTTTCGGTGAAATTAAGTCTTAGAATTTCACAAAAAAAAAAAAAACAGAAGATCGATGTGTTGTCCTCCTCCATAACCTCCATCTGCCTCAATGACGTGTGAGCCCCAATCAGACACTTCAAAGAAAGTTAGCACAATTCCATAGAAAAGTTTCCTCAAATTAGCATAGAACATTTTTAGAAGATTCAGGATCCAAATAGCAGTAATGAAAAGTTTTTAAATGCATTACAAAATTAGACAGAAACTTAGTTGGGGCAAAGATATATATATTTTTTAGATGATTACTCTATAGTCTTTAAAAAAAAAAAAAAAGGCTCCTACCAATTTAAGAAAATGGAGAGGAGCCTGAAGGTGGTTTGTGAATCAGTTTTATTATATGTCACACTAGTGGCCATTATCTACGGATTTTAGCTAGAAAGCTAATTAAGCCAGATTGGAAATACTTAAAGCGACAAACAAAAATCCTCTGATTTTAAGAGAAGGGCTTTGTGGATGTTTTTCATCTTCAGGATGACAAGATAGCTGCTGCACCCCAGAAGCTCCAGAAACCCCATCCACGGACTTTTTCTTACATCTCATTTGTCAGAACTTCCTCCTCCCCTAAGGACACCACAGACCATCACTGGAAAGTCCCCAGCAAGGGAAAAAAGAGGTGGAACAGGGAGTGGTTCCATTGTTGAACTATATCTGCCACACCTGCCCAGGATTATACTGCTAGCGAGTGACAGTTCGCACTCAAGTGATGCTTGATGCTTTTACGAACACTGACATATGCTTCTTTTCTGGAAGTCCCAAGGTTGGAGACCTGGGCACTTCTCTTCTACGGGGTTTCCTTTATCTTTTGTGAGCATTCAGATGTTTGAGAAGATTACAATAACAGATCTTACCTGCCCACCCGATGTCAAAGTGCCAGTATGGTTGATTCGCATGAGAGTTCTCTTCTGGAGTTGCAGACTGTCCATTTCTTGTATCTCCACGTTGCTGAGAACAGGGAGAGGAAGGAGACTGTCCCAGGACTCTGATCAGGGCACTAACCCCATTCCTGGGGGTTCCACCTTCGTGACATAATCTGATCCTAATTACCTCCCAAAGGCTCCACCTCTTATACCATCACACTGAGGGGTTGGGTTTCAGCATGTGAATTCTGGGGAAACACATTCAGTGCAAAACCGAAGTCATATTATTAAGATGAAGTAAAGAGAATTTCCCATGGATCTTTGCTAAAACCATAGGAAAAACATGCCCTTTCTTCCCCCTGGAAAACTAGACTGGGTGCAATGTAATAGAACCTGCATCTTCTTCTACTGACCATCACAGTGGGAGGGCCTAGCTGAGGACAGAACACAGAAAAACAAAGGAGGAAAAGCAGAAAGGGGAGAGACACACAGAGAGAGATAATTCTGATGATCCATTTCAGCATCTTTATAGCCAGCTCTATTCAGTTATATATACCAAAAAATTCCATTATTATTATTATCATTATTTTATCTTATTTTATTTTAGTGTAAGCCAATTTGAGTTGAGATTCTGATCATTTGCAGTTGAAATTAAATGAAAGAATATCTAAAAATTTTAATCACACCTTACTTATTTATGGTCCTTTATGACTGACAAAGCGCTCACATACTTTTTCTCTCTTTTAATCTGCACTGTGCACCTGTAAAGGAGGTGGTGTTATCCCAGTGTTCACAGGGGAGGACATGTTGAGACCCTGATGTTTTCATTCTATTTACTCTGAGTGATTATTGAGTGTTTGGTGGGTACAAGGCCCTGTGCTAAGTGCTGGGGGTGCAGTGAACAAATCAGATGCCACCCCTGTATTCAGGGCACTTCAGGCTAGTATGAGAGCAGACAATAACCACGAATTAAACACTCTGTCAGAGTCCACCTGGGTACATGCAACAAAGGAGCAGTACAGGGGCACCTGGGTGGCTCAATCGTTTAAGTATCCAACTCTCAGTTTCAGCTCAGGCCCTGGTCTCAGGGTTGTGAGATTAAGCCCCGCTTAGGGTTACACATTCAGCATGGAGTCTGCTTAAGACTTTCTCTCCCTCTCTCTCTGCCCCTCTGCCCCTTTACCCTGTGCTCACACACTCTCTCTCTGAAATAAATAAGTAAATCTTGAAAAAAAAAAAAAAAAAAGGAGCAGTACAGAACAGTCTAGAGGGGCAAAGGACATTCCTGAAGACAGCTAATCAAAATGATCTTGAAAAGATGAGTTAGGGAAGAGAAAGGGGAGGAGAATTCTATGTAGATGGCAAAGCAGATGCAAAGATGCTGAGGCAGGAGCAAGTATGGTGTATTGAAGGAACAGGGGATGTCCAGCATGGCTGGGGCAAAGACCATAGAGGAGTCAAGCGAATAGACAAGGAGGCAGGGAGAACAAGGACACACAGCCTGTGGGCCACGTTATGAATTTTGCTCTTCATCTTCTTGCAAAGACATTTTAGGGTTTTCAAGAAAGGGTGTGTCATGACTTTATTTGTATTATAAAGATAACACTCTACAATACCGGCAATGCAGAGGATGTACTGAAGAAGTAAGAGTGAACTTGGGTAGAAGGTAAACGTGCCCGGTGTACTATATGGGGCTTAAACAATATTTCTATAGACTGAGTTCAGTCACTTCCCCCATATCACAGAGACAGTAAGCGTCAGAACCGAATGGCTGGTTGTAGAGTGAGCCCAGAATCACGTTCTTAATCGCCGTGTGACATGGAACATAAACTAAACACACATTTTCTACAGGAGAATGATTAGATTATTCTTCTACCAGCAACTGGACAGTTGGTACTTTCTAACTTTTCCACTTGGTTCCCCTCCCTCATTTTTTTAATAATAGTTGCACAATTTTTTAATGCGATTCAAGCAAAACTCTACTTGTTATTTGTGTGACAAAGTTCAAAAACTTTGTATTGTGTCATCACTTTTAAAAAATGTATGACCGAGAACACTTAGCAAATTCCAGAAACCTTTGAACTCCAGTTTGTTGAATATTGTAGTTTATGTTTTCTCTGATTTGTCCCGAACCATTTGTACCTTGGATTATTAATCTATAACCAAACACAGGTCTGGCTGGGCAAACCCCCCCCCGGCCCCCTACTAATGGTGCCAGGAACATGACCAAATGTATTATCTTTTCTTTGAATTGTGTCAATATATTTATTTCAAACCTTTATTCTGGCTTCTCTCTCCCCTTGTATTTCATGGAAAATTCTCCAGATAAGATCAGAACTGCTTTGTCATTCATCAGCAGTAATCAAGTCTGACCAGAGTTCAAAAACATATTTTTTTTCCACACTTAGATGCAAAAAAAGCCAAAAGAATAAAATTGTTGGACACAGCTTTCTGACTTTATATTTGCATACATAAATATATTATAATGTCTAGCAACCCCTTTAAGTGGATTCATGTTGTAAATTAATGGATATTTATGGAGACCGTAACAGAGATAAGCTATGGACATACAACTTGAGGGAATCTGGAAGATTAGTTCCTAGAGGACAAAAGCTGAGTGTCTACGCAGCAGAGCAGCACGGTGGGTAAGCACTCTCATGCCAGAAAACACTGTATCACCTCTTGGGAGCTATGTGCACCTGCCTCTCCATTTTGTCCTCTGTCCAATTTAGATAACAATGGTATGGACCTCATGAGGACTCATTCCGTAATCAGCCAGTGAATATTTAGTTATTGAGTACCTACCTATGGCAGGAACTTTCATAGACACTAAGATACTAGGTCCACACCGTCATGGAGCTAACATTCTCATGGGAGACAGAGACAATGATTGAATGAATCAGTAAGACAATTCCAGAATTGTCTTATAACAATTGTCTTAATTGTCTAATAACTCTATGGTAAAAATGAAACAAAATCATGGGAAGATAAGTAGAGAGAGGATTCAGATAAATTTTAGATAAGTCTTCAGATAGGTTTGCTCTTTGAAAAGTTGACATTTGAATCCAGCCATTGATGAGAAGAAAGAATTAGCCACAGAAAGATCTAGGGGACAGAAGACCACATAGAAGAAACTGCCAAGTCCCATTCATGAAAAGATAAAGGCCGGAGCACTGAAGCAGGGATGGTGAATAGGAGGGAGATGGTAGGACGTGATAATGGAAAGGTACATGAGTCCAAATCAAAACGACTTTGAAGGCCATGTAAGGAATTTGGACTTTAGTCTAAGTGCAATGAGAAATCACTACCAAGCTTCGGGGGGTGGGGGGTGGGGGGAGCAATCTGATTAATGATAATGAAAAGGCTGCCTCTCAATTCTCTGTGTCAGTGGAAATTTTTGACCTGTAGCTCATATGGCATAGGATCCTAAAAAGTAAGCGGATCATGATCCAAATTACTCGAAGTGTGCAAGTGGGGTGTGTGTAGAGACCAACATGACGCATGGGATGCCCTCAGTGGTAGTAACTGGCACATGTTAAGCTCCTGCAATAAAAGCTCCCCCAATGCAGTGACTTAAACAAGATGGAAGTTTATGTCTCTGATGGTCCAGAACTAATATAGCGCCTCAGTGATGTCGGGGACAGACACTCTGTTTCTCTCTTGTCCTGCCAGCCCCAACCTGCAGCTTCCTTCTCAGTGATGGTGAGAGCTGCATTCTAGCTTCTGCCATCACATCTAGTATCAGCCAGAAAAAAGGTGGAAGGGGAGAGGAGAGAGTACACTCTCTTTTGAAGATCGCTACCTGGAAGTCACAGACATCATTTCCTCTCATTCCCCATTGATCAGGACCTACTTGCATGGCCACACTTACATCTACAGGAAGCTGGGAAATGTTTTTGGTTGTGCAAACCTGTGCCAAGATAAAACTTTCCATATGGTAAAAAAGAGGGATAATTCTGGTTTCTACGGTAACTTCCACCCAGGGCAAAAGCAGCTGGAATTGCCATCAGCCTTTGGAAAACCAACCTTGTTAGAAGTTCTATTCTCAGAGGACTAATAAGTAAAACAAAATAATAATCATAAATAATTAAATAATAATTAACAAAAAATAGGGGCACCTGGCTGGTTCGGTCAGTAAAGCATGTGATTCTTGATCTCAGGGTCATGACTTCGAATCTCTCCTTGAGGGGAGAATTTACTTAAAAAAATAATAACAATAGAGTGCCTGGGTGGCTCCATTGGTTAAGTCACTAACACTTGCTTTCAGCTCAGTTCATGATCTCAGGTTGTGAGATCAAGCCGCACATCAGGCTCCCATGTTGGGCATAGAGCCTGCTTAAGATTCCTTCTCTCCCTCTCCATCTGCCCCCTTCCCCTCCCTCTGTCTCTCTTAAAAAAAATAAAAATTGGGACACCTAGGTGGCTGAGCATCTGTGGGTGAGCATCTGTCTTTGGCTCAGGCTGTGATCCCAGGTCGAGTCCTGCATCGGGCTCCCTGAGAGGAGCCTGCTTGTCTCTCTGCCTATGTCTCCGCCTCTCTCTGTGTCTCTCATGAATAAATAAATAAAATCTTAAAAAAATAATTAACAAAAAAAATGGCTAAGTAGTTGAGACATCACCATATGTGGATAATTCTTGGCACAATCCTAGCTCTGTGCCACATGCAAATAACCGATTTGTGGGGTTTTTATATTATTATTAATTAAAATTTTTAATTTTTAAACAAGTAGATTGTTCACTCACTTCTCTCAATGCCTGCTTTTTGGGCTCTTTTCCTAAAAACGGAGATAAATTTGTACTGTTTTATTTCTGTTTCTTCACCTGGCATGCAATTTCAAGTCAGTTCTTGAAATGTGTTCTTTCACATGTTAAACAAAATAATTAGAAATCATTATTAATTTATAACTTTAAAATAATTAGCATCCTTGTAACTGTGTTAATGGTAATCTAACCTGTAACACCCTTTTTTTGATGTATAATATCAATATGTGCACCAATACCATTTTCCTAATTCGTTCAAAAGGTTTTGAGCACTACGATGTGTACTTAGTGGATTGACAGTTTTAAGTTACCCCTGCCTGTATTTGGATGGGTAAAATAAGATTGTGACGCTAAGGTACCAAGGGAGTCAGGGTTTTAGCAATTAATCTGTAAGTTCAAATGATGTAGATAGATTAGAGGAATTCAGTTGTAGACCAGTGAGAGAACTTGGGTTGAGTCAAAGTATCAGCATCCTGGCTGTGGCAAAGACTTGCTGTCTGATCTTAAATCATTCACGTTTTCTAGGTTCCTTGGCCATGAAATGAGGGCTGGGTCCTCTGCACTGGCCAACACCTGATATAGTACACTCATTGCTTCACCACTGGCCCTGGCAGACATCAGTAATCAATCACAGAGTTTCGCCCTTTACTGCTGAGACACAGCAGAAAATCTCTTGTAACGCAATTCTTGATCTACCAGGTTGGACCAAAAGATGGGCCTTTTATGTCATCCCTGAGTTTGATCACTCCTCAGACCTCTTCCAACATGGTGGAATCTGATCTGATAAAGTAAAAAGCAAAGCAACACCAAACAGCACCTTCAGTTGCATTAATACATTAATCTGGTATCTGATAATTTGCCATTTATAGCATTTGGCCTTGAATACGCAACAGTAAACCTTGTTGGCCTTTGCTAATTAAGAAAGATGAATCATATATTTTGGAAAGGATGGTGTGCTATTTCCTTACCTTAAAGCTAGAGGAGATAGAGAATATAAATGCAAATCACATGCAAGTATCCTTCGGGGACCTTCCTATTTCTAGGAACTGAGTTTGGCTTCTGGGGAAATATAAAAGGCGACTTTAAATCTCTATTTCCTAGTTCACTTTGAAAGTTTTCAAGAGACTCATGGAAATTGCCACCTTCCCTAACAAAATATAACTTGGCTTTTTTGAGTTATTAGTGAAGAAAGAATCACCACGCGGCATGGATGCAGGGTGACACTTGGCAGCTGTGACTCTTAGCCCTGAGTACTACTTATAAAGTCCACACTGGCACGGAGTGAGGTGAGAGGGGCTGCTACCATTGGGCGGGGTTGCCCCAGCAATGTGCCTAACATTGCTGTCCTCCAAATGCAGGCACGAATTAATCCATCATGACATTAAGACCAGGAATAAACATAGAACCATAACAGTTTGGCAAGTTCTCAACTACAGGCAGCTCCTTTGACCTGCTTCCAGGTACCAGGGACTGTCCCAGCTCCTTACCTGCTAGAAGCACCATCAAGCACTTTGTCAGAGCTCTCCAAAATAGTCCACACCGACCAGGCAAAGCCAGAGGTAGACTGGCACTCCTGCTCTTGCCCATTCTCTATCCTCCTCTTCTGTCTTGGATTTCTCTTTTCTGTCCTGGGATCTCCCTGGATGAGTGGCAGTGAGAAAATCCACCTCTTTAAGAAGCCCACAGGGTCTGTATAACAACCACACTGACACCCCTGTTTTTAAGACACTCATGTATTAAGATAGAGACTCTATAAACAATAGGATTTATTATGCGTTAGAAGCTATTTTAAAGGAGCTGCAGTTAGGTCAGTGCTTCTTAAAAATGAATGCCTGGGAATTGTCTGAAGATCTAACTAAAATGCGGATTATGATTCATGGGATCTGGGGTGGGTTCTGGGATTCCTAAAGGAGAGGATCATGATATGCCACCTCAAATTATGCCACTTTTGCATAAAAATTATTCTGAGCTGAAGGCATTTGAGTTCCTGAAATTCCTTATCTGCCTAAAAGCAGAGCCTCTCCAAAGAACTCATTGTTATAAATCCTCTCCCCTGGGGCAACTCTAATCTCTGAGATAAAAAAAATCAGCACCACAC
Organism: Canis lupus baileyi; assembly: GCF_048164855.1. NCBI lineage: Eukaryota > Metazoa > Chordata > Mammalia > Carnivora > Canidae > Canis > Canis lupus. The sequence goes on from NC_132842.1 coordinate 64,712,221, forward strand.
CCAAACAGATACTGTGGAAAACTATCAAGTCTCCCATCTGTTCCCTTAAGGGCCCACTTATCTTTCCAAAATGTTTTTTTTTTTTTTTCCCTAAGAGCCCTCCCACTGCCTTTCCCCTATTAGTATAAAGACCTCAAGTTCTAACTATCCCTTTGAGTTACTCATCACTGGGTTCCCCCATGTGTACACGCTGTACATGTTAATAAGACTTGGATGCTTTTCTTTTCTTAATCTGTGTTGTCAGGTTAATTTGCAGGACCTCATTCACTAAACCTAAGAGGGTAGAGAAAAAAATTTTTCCTCTGCTACACTAAGCTCCCAGATGATGCCAGTGCTTCTTATCCAAGAACCACACTTTGAGTGGCCATACACTAGGACTTGTGCCCTGATGTGGATTAGGGAGAATTAGTTTGAATTAACACAGTAATCAATAATCAATTAATAGCAGAGTTATCCAAAAAATAAAGTCAGATGTGCTTAACTCACATCTGAGGCTATCCAAGCTACTCTTGCTCTCCCATATTTGGAACTCAGAAAGACCTGAGGCTGAGACCAAAGAAAGAAGAGCACAGAGGAGTACACTGAATAGAGAAGTCTAAGACCAATTTCCAAGTATAAAGGGCTAGGACAGGAGTCCAGAATTAAGGGACAAGTCACTAGTACCACTCTCAAAAAGGAATTTGATACCCCAGTGCATTAATACAAATAATAGACATTTTTTAAGACTTTATTTATTCATGAGATACACACAAAGAGAGGCAGAGACACAGGCAGAGGGAAAAGCAGGCTTCCTGTGGGAAGCCCGACGTGGGACTCGATCCCAGAACCCCGGGGATCATGATCTGAGCCAAAGGCAGACGCTTAACCACTGACCGTAGGTAATGAGCCTCCTGTCGTGTGAAGTGTGCAAGCATTGCGGCTTGATGATCACCTAAAGACGATTTGTTTTCAGAGGGAATTCAAGGATAGGACGGGGTATAGAGACCATCACTAGGAGGGTAGAGTGAAACTGGGGAGCATAATGGGTGAAGGAATTATCATGGCCTTTCTGGATCTGAAATCAGAGGATTGCCTTCCTTATTCTAATAAGATTAAGATTAAAAAATAAAGGAATCAAAGAATAATGTACAGAGACAAGCAAAAGAAATGAGTTCAAAAGGGGGGGGGGGGGGAGTCCGAGTATGATCTATGGCATAGTGGTGACAATGAACTTCCCGGCTTTGATAATAAACTATCGATGTCACCATTAGGAGAATCTGGGTAACGGGCACGCAGGACCTCCATGGACCATTTTTGCAACTTCTTGTGAGTCTATAAAGATTTCGAGAGAAAAAGCCTAGAATAAATGAACCCATTGCATCAAACAATTGTTTTCCCCTCAAGGGCTGAGCAATGGAAGGGAGCAAGGACTGTCCAGCAGGTTGAGAAGGTTCCCCTCCGGGGAGGTGTGGAATGTCTCCACGTCCCTCTGTCCCTCAACCCTGAGAGGGGACATCCTCCCCGCGTGGATTCTTCTGGCACCAAGAAGGTGCTAGAAGGGATGAGGGAACCCCAGGCCTTCCCCAGTATGTTTACAAACAGAAACAGGGCCAGTTGGTCACACTGAAAAGGAAGCTGGGGACTGGAGCTTTCTTGAGGCGGCCCTGGAAGTGGGGGGGCGGGGGCAGGACATCATTTTGCAGCTTTAATTAACGATGCAGCGAACTAATAATAACGATGGGAGCCAAGGGGAGTCCAGATGAGGTAGCAGCAGTGGCTTGCAGTGACTCCGCTCGTGGGTGTGAGCGGGTGTGTATTTTTAGGTAGCTACTTATTCTGCACGTGGTAATTAGGGCCCCAAGGGGGTTGCAAATTTTTTTTTTTTCCTTTCTTTCTCGGGGGTTGGCAAGTGGAAGGAGGCGGCTAGAATTCCCACACATCTGGGGCAAACAGATCCTGCACTCCAATTTCCTGTCGGCACCACTGGTTTCTGGCGGAATTACTCGCTAAGTAAATGATTGTTCTAAGACTAGGAAGATTCGGTCAATCATATTAACCCCTTTTGTCCCTCGCCTCCCCACCCCCACCCCCACCCCCACCCCCACCCCCACGGCTCCCGGCCGTTGCCTAAACTCGGGGGCTTTTGAAACTGCGCTGCGGCCCGCAGGCCCCAGCCTTCCCCATACTGGCCCAGTGTAACCTGAGCAGGAACCCGGAGGCCCCCAATTGTTTTGCTAATCAAGATTATTGCCCCATTGAGATGTGGAGGCACAGCCTGGCTGACAAAATTTGTCAGTTTCCCATGAAATAGTTCTGTCAGTTTAGCCCGGGTGCTGGCAACTATTAACATATAAATGAAGTTTCTCCCTCCTCCGCTCCCCTCCGCCCCCCTCACCCTTCAGCCACCCGCCCTAATGGAGGCCGAGAAAATATAAACACCCCCCCCCCCCCCAGCTCCCAGCCCCTCTGTGTGCTTAAATCAAACGAGCTCCTTTTCTCCGGGCCCTGGAAATCCTGCGGGCCACGGGGGCTCCAAAGCAAAGGGGGAGGGGGCTGGAGGAGGGGATTTGCACAAAACTACTTTTAAGGCCTGAACCGGCCAGGCCCTGCCCCCCATCCCCCACCCCCCACCCCTCCACCGCCGGCTGGGCCCGGGGCGGCCCCGTGCACGCCAGGCGGCCCCCAGGGCGGCCCTCGGGGACACACTGGCAAAGTGGAACCCGGGGTTCGAAGGAGTCCGCTTTGCCCAGGGGTCAGGCACCCGCGATCTCTTGCTAGCGGGGCTGCCTGTGGGCGGGACGGGGCCTGGGCGCCCTCCCGGGGCAGGTGGGGGCCGGGCTGCTGCGGCCCTGCAGGGCCTGCCTCTTCCCTTCACCTTCCGGGCCCTGCCCCCTCCCACCTGGGGGCTGGGGCTCCGAGAAGGAAGAAGGAGGGGGCCCGGGTCCCCCTGTGTCTGCTGGAAGGGAGTCAGAGGTCCGGAGGAGACGGGCAGCAATGCCTCGGGGTCCTCGCACCGGCTGTGTGACCCCGACCCTGCAGTAACCACCAATACCAAGGTGCACACGGTGCCCAAGCCAAGGGATTACCTCTGTACCTGGGTACAGGTCGATACACAGGTGTAGACAATCTCTCCGCACTCTGGGGAGGAGAACTGGCATGTCCAGATCTAATTCGACCCCCTCGATAAAATAATTCAATACCGTATCTGCCTGTACGCATCTCCATCCGATTCTGCTAATCAGCAATATTAGCTGTGTGGTGCTAACCCCGTTCTGGAAGCCCAAGTTCTGCTGGCAGCCTTGGGAAGGTTAGGGGAGCGCCCAGGAGGATCCTGATGATGCACTTACCAGGCTGTACCCTGTAGTGGCACCCTTCAGTCACCGTCTCTTCCTGGTACCTGGAAGCCAGCAGGTTATGCGTTGTGGCCGGCCAGGACAAGGCTGGGACTGAGCCTCCCCACCCACCCGCCCCTGCTAAGGGAGGACACCGGAGCATGAAGGGTCCTCCAGGAGGCCTGGTGAGGCGGCCTAGCCACGCTGTCAGGGCTCATAGAGGCTTTCCTCACAAGCAAACTGCTGCCTTGTGATCAGTGTGGGGTTTCCTACTCAGAAGGGCCTGCGCAGAAAGGTGTTCTTGAAGCCTGGACACCTAGCTGTTAGCCAAAGTCTGAGACCTGTTCTTGGAATCAGAAGTCATGTTTAGGGGCACCTGGGTGACTCCGACTCAGTCAGTGAAGTGTCTGCCTTTGGCTCAGGTCATGATCCCAGGGTCCTGGGATAGAGCCCTGCATGGGGCTCACTGCTCAGAGGGGAGCCTGCTTCTTCCTCTCCATTTGCCTTTCCCTTTTCATGCTTTCTCTCACGTGCTTGCTCTCTCTCTCTCTCTCTCTCTCTCTCTCAAATAAATACATACAATCTTTTAAAAATGTCATTTTTAGTTTATTTGCTGTGACTTTTAAAACTTTCATCTTGAGAATGGGGGGAGCTACCCTACAGGAGTTTTCACCATGAAATTTGTAAAACTTAGCCTTTCAGCAAATACAGTTTAATCATTAAAGGCTGTAGGATCAGACTGCCAGCATTCCTAGCGGTGTGACCTTTGGCAACTTATTTAACCTCTCTGGGCCTGTATTTCTTCCTCTTCAAAATAAAAATGATAAAGTTACCTATTCACTCCTAGGTCATGAAGGATACACAAGATTATGTTCATTAAGTGCTGATAGCGTCTGGCATATATGGTAGGTGCTGTGTGTTTGTCAAATCAAGCACCATCCGGAAAGAATTCAGTAACATCCCTTTGAATTTATTCATTGACTTATTTCCTGATCACTTCTTATTTCTAAGCAGGCAGTTGAAATCTCTTGGTAGTGATCTCAGATTTTCTTTCAAAACCTATTTATTTAAGTAATATATGGAGTCAACTTCAAGATAGATATTTTAATTAACTGAATTTAAATAAGATTAAAATTACTACAAGTTTTAAAAAGATACTAAATATAGTACATGGGGAAGGCGCATGTGGTAAAAACAAAAAGATGGTAAAGAAATGACTAAAGTGGGGCACCTGGGTGGCTCAGTAGTTGAGCATCTGCCTTTGGCTTAGGGTGTGGGGTCTCGGGATGGAGTCCCATATTGGGCTCCCTGCAGGGGAGCCTGCTTCTCCTTCTGCCTGTGTCTCTGTCTCTTTTTGTGTGTCTCATGAATAAATAAATAAAATCTTAAAAAAAAAAAAAAGAAAGAAATGACTAGAGTTTGAAAAACACTTGTAAGTGATTAGATTTGGGGCACATTCTCAGATGTCTATTCTAAAGACCATAGGATGCTTGAGTTCTTCATTAGCACCACCCCCTCATCCAGATGTTGAAGCCCAAACCCCCGCAGTGTGACTGTATTTGGAAACAGAGTCTTTAAGGAGGTAATTAAGGTTGAGTGAGGTTAGCCAAGTGTAGCCCTAACTCAATAAGACTTTATAAGAAAAGGTAGAGAAGCACAGAGAAAAAGGTTCAGGTGAGGACACAGAGAAAATGTGGTCATCTGCAGACCATAGGGAAGACACCACAGGAGAAACCAAACTTGGGTCCCTGGCTCTTGGATTTCCAGCTTCCAGGGCTATCAGCTAAATTTCTGTGGTCTCCTGTTATGGAGGCCTGAGCTGACTCATAGGCTCACATGGGGGAAGGGAAGAGCAAGGGCCTTCTTTCTATATTTAGAGAATATGAACTTTAGAAAAAAGTAGAGAGAAAGAAGTGTGCATCAGCGATAATTACACAACCCAGAATGGCTAAAATGTACCGAGTCCCAAGTGGGCTGGACACCGTCAGGGCCACACACATCATGTGAATGATATCACTCAATCCACAGGACAAATCCAGAAAGAAAATTCTGGAGATAAGAAAATTGCTGATGATCTGCCAAGGGCCCTCAGGAGGCAAGTGCAGAAAATGTACTGAGTTCAGGTCTTTCTGCCTCTAAAACCAGTGTTCTCAACCTCCGTGGTAGTCTGCTGGTAGAAGTTTCTAAACTCAAGGGGCTCTATGGGGGCTTCCTAGAAGGATCCTGGGGAACGGTGGACCCTCACAGCTAAGAGGACTTTGGAACCTTCTGGAGGGCTGATGGGTTCCAGGAGAGCCCCCTTAGCCCTCCTTCCGGGCCACACTTTCACAACCTGGATCATTTTCTAAAATGGTTTCATTTTACAAATGAACACAGGCTCCCCTGGAAGCAGCCGACAGTTGGCAGAGATTAAATAATTAGCATTTCAAAGTGTTCATTTTCATTTCCCCCTTTGCCAGGGTGAGAACCACTGCAGGACAAAAATGAGCTCCTCTTGTTTCCTGTCTCAGCCCAGGAGAGCTCTTCGCAGAGAAACCACCAAGCCCATCACTGCAGCTGGCCCCCAGGGCCTGTTCCAAAGTCTCGTCCCATCCTGGCCAGGCCAGCCCCGCTGACCAGTCCGTGAGGGATGGCTTATCAGCACCATGACTCAGCCCTTCCCAACATGCCCGGGTCAGTGCTAGGACATTCCTTACAGGAAGGAATGAGAGCACCATGCTGGCAATTTCAGCATTCGAGATTACACTGAAGTTTAAAAATCTCTTTTCTGGGGGATCCCTGGGTGGCTCAGAGGTTTGGCGCCTGCCTTTGGCCCAGGGTGCGATCCTGGAGTCCCGGGATCGAGTCCCACGTCGGGCTCCCGGCATGGGGCCTGCTTCTCCCTCTGCTTGTGTCTCTGCCTCTCTCTGTCTCTATCATAAATAAATAAATAAATAAATAAATATTTTAAAAAATAAAAAATAAAATAAAAATCTCTTTTCTGGGGGTTTAAGAAGAGAATCAACACACACATTCAATAAAAGAAGGAGAAGCCTAGAGAGCTGTGCTATTGGGTACAGGGGCTCCTAAATACCTGTGGCTGCTGAGCACTTGTAACATGGCAGGGGCACACGGTGAGAAGCTCTAAGTGTAAAATACACACCAGATTTCAAAGACTGAGTATGAAAAAAAAAAAAAAACAAGTTCAAATGTCTCATTACTATTTTCTATATTGATTATATGCTGAAATGATAGTATTTGGGATGTATTAGCTTAAATGAAGCCTATTACTATTATTTTTTTAAATAATCATATTTATTTACTTGAAAGAGAGCCCGAGTAGGAGTGGAGGGAAGGGCAGAGGAAGAGGGAGAAGCAGGCACCCCACTGAGCAGGAACTGGGCACGGGGTTCATCCCAGGACCCTGAGATCACGACCTGAGCCAAAGGCAGATGCTTCAGTGGCTGAGCCGCCCAGGGGCCCCCACAGGTGGGATGATTAGTAATGATAGGCTTCAGTGGCACCTGGGTGGCTCAGGTGCGTAATGTCTGCCTTTGGCTCATGTAAGGATCCTTACATGGTCCCCTTACAAGGTTCCCCTTACATGGTCCCCCTTACAAGGTCCTGGGATCAAGCCCCACCTCGGGTTCTCTGCTCAGCAATGAGTCTCCTCTTCCCTCTTCCTCTGCCCCTCCACCCACCACTCATGCACATGCACACGCGTGCTGTCTCTCTTTCTCTCTCTCTCTCAAATAAATAACTTTTAAAGAAAATCATCCCAGCTGTGTATTTCTTTTTGCTTATGTGAATGTGGCTTCCCTCAAAGGCTTTCCTATTTGTCTCAATCTTGCTCTGATTCATCATCTCCTGTTCCTCTCTCCTTGGCACTTGTCACACCATTTGCAATTCTCTTATTTACATATTTGTGGGAGCCCACGTTTCTGTTTTTTCTACCGGAATGTAAGGTCCCTGGGGACAGAGCTCTGCCTGCTAATCTGCTGTCTTATTTCTATTACCCAGGGCTGAGTACAAGATAAGTGCTCACTATTTCTCGATTGTGTGAAGGAGGGCAGGGAGCCCAGGTAGGCATCCCCGCCCTGAAGCACCCTCTGAGCCCCGACCACTTTCTTGCTGGTACCTGAGGCCACCTTACGGAGACCCTTCACAGACCCCATAACATTCTAGGGCACTTATATGCTTATCTATCAGTCTGCTTCTACTAGGAGATGCCAAGCTCCTAGATTGCGGGAAACTTGTCGTAGTTAGCTTTTTTATTCCCTGGCCACTCACTTCGGAGGTGAGTGAACAAATCCACCACTGAAATTTTATTTTCTATAGCGTAGAAATCTAAAATGAGCTTTCTCAAACAAGGGGCATCTCGGCCTCGGGTAAATAATGTCCTCTTCCCTCTGTCTGGATGTTTTATGGCACTCCTTTTCATGACAGGAGAACATCTGCATTTCACCAAGTGCCATGGGGTTGGCAGGCCAGCTGGATACAAAAGTAGCACAATAGTACAAATCATGGTTTACATAGAGCTTGGGGCTGTGCTAAGTCCTTTCATGTACCCTATCCTATCATGTGACCCTCAAAACTACTTTGTCAAGTAGGAAGAACAGATATTAGGATCTCATTTGACAAAAGATGACACAAGTTCAGATAGTTTGCCCACAGTGGCTTGTCCATAACCAGCAGAGCTAGAATTCAAGCCCAGAACTGTAGATTCCTCCTTTAGGGCTTTTTCTAGGCTCTTCTGACTGGAATCCAACAGACCACTCTTTGACAGACCTAAGAAAGCAAGGTTTCTTCCATTAACGGCAAGTCTGTCCAAAACCTCTCAATGACTCCCTCAGTTGCTAGATAAAATCCAGACCCCTTATCCCAGCATGGAAAGCTTTCTGCAACCATACCTTTCCAGTTTTCTGTCCTGATAGTGATCTGTTCTTTTTTTTTTTTTAAGATTTTATTCATTTATTCATGAGAGACACACAGAGAGAGGCAGAGACACAGGCAGAGGGAGAAGCAGGCTCCCTGCGGGGATCCCAGGACCCTGGGATCATGCCTTGGGCCCAAGGAAGACGCTCAACCGCTGAGCCACCCAGGAGCCCCAGTGCTCCATTCTTATACATACACCCGCTGCCCATAAACATAAGCCCCCGGATCTCAAGCTTGCCTTGGGCATGCCTTGCCCTCCCCTGACAACTGCATTCCTATTCCATTCACACCCTGAATAATTCACTCTTTCCTTTCAACTCATTTCCTGCCTCAGTTCTTCCTCATCTCATCCTTGCCATTCTGCCGTCATTTTTTGCCCACATCTGGACACTTTCCCCATGGTTACTCCACTTAAGCCCAGTGTCCTCCATTGATCCTTGTATTGTCTATTTCTGAGTCACCTGTGCCTGGTTCACAGATTTCCTACAAGAACTCCAGGCCGTGCCATGCTTACATAATACAGGGATGGGTGTTCCACCTAAGTGCGGCCAATCAAGACGTTCGAGCAGGATAAGAGCCTCTCTCTTGGCTATCTTAGGAAATGTAAGCATGACAGGCTGAAGATGGTGAGTGAGAAAGAAGTAGCATAAAGATAGAAGCATGTATAAGGGATGGAAATTCTGGGTTGGTTGTTTTCAAATCTCTCCCTTCCCTGGTCACAGGCTCCTCTGTTGTAACATACAAGTCACAGAGCTTTGACAGGCCAATGGCTTGGGGTCACCTAAAGTAAGTGTAAGTGTTTTCCCTGGTCTGATCAACTATGGGGGATCACATGGTATGTACCTTAGTATTTACCTGCCTTCTAGGGCTGATATGTGCCATAAGTCTTTTTTTTTTTTTTCATGAGTCTTAACTTTAATTTTTTTTTTTTTTTTGAGTCTTAACTTTAAAAGCTGAAGCCTCTCTATACTGTTATGTAGAGGGAAGGACATTCATTTTTACAGAATAAAACTTTGAAATTGAAATCTTCTAGACCTGTGGAAGGCAAGGTGAGCCTGTTGTCTCTACCACAAGCAAGGCTGAGAGCTCTAGGAAGTCAAAAGCAAAAGCATTTAGGAACCCACTGGCTTGCAGAATGGGGCCTGTGCCCCCACTCCCAGTGAGCAAGGCAGGTCTTCCTGCTGAAATATGGCACAAAGGACTCCAAGCATCAAGTGGGGAGTCAGGCTGAATGATATATCTTCCAATCTTAAAATACTCAGATTCTCTAAGATTTCCTAACAGCAGATCCTCATTCTGACACATCTACATGGGGACTCTGCTGGAAAATGAATCCTAGGTGGTATTCCTTTAGCTTTGTGGGTAGTCAGGGGGAGATTCCAGGGGAATTGGAGCAAACAAAGGGTGTGGATCTATGTCTGTGTCTGTGCTACTCAGAATAGAGCAGCTTCAGAGAAAATCAAAGAAACGAACTCTTGGATTAAATACAACAAGGATCAGAAAACTTCAGAACCTCATCTTCTAGCTTCTTACCCATTTATTGGGAATTTTTTTTAAGCTTTTTATTTATTTACTCATGAGACACAGAGAGAGAGAGAGAAAGGCAGAGACACAGGCAGAGGGAGAAGCAGGCTCTATTCAGGGAGCCTGATGTGGGACTTGATCCTGGGTCTCCAAGATCACCCCATGGACTGAAGACGGCACTAAACCGCTGAGCCACCCGGGCTGCCCATATTGGGGATTTTTAAAGATAACACTGCAGGCACATTGTTTCACATGGGCGTAGTACACGGGCATAACACAGAGAGGTGGGCCCTGACCTCAAAGAATATTTTAGTGTGGTATCAAATTGAATTGCTTGTTTGTGGCTCCTCAACACAGCCCATTTAAATGTGAATTTATTACCTCTCCACTCCTTCAACCTGCTTCTCTGACCTCTCCCCGGATGGCACACCACCTACTCACTCCCTTGAGCCAAAACTCTTGAGGCCATTTTAAATGTCTTCTGTTGATTCTCCCTTCTAAAATTCTCTCACATCTACTTCTTTCCATTCAGGTCTAAGCTTTCATTAGCTCTTGTATCCTATACTCTTCTCCTGAGTTATTTCTTTGTAGGTACTTTTGAGTCTTGCCCATCCATGTTCTAAGCTACTACAGAATGGTCTTTGTTCCCTCAGCTATGTTTTGGTATAAATGACATATGATTAACTGCATGTGTTCAAAGTATACAACTGGGTAAGTTATGATATGAGTTTGCACCCATGAAACCATGAATCAGTATAATCATCAAAATTTCTTTTGATCTAGGGTGCCTGGGTGGCTCAGTTGGTTAAGCATCTGACTCTTAGCTTCTACTCAGGTCATGATCTCAGGGTCATGTGATTGAGTCCAGTATTGGGCTCCTTGAAAAGTCTGCTTGAGTTTCTCTTTCCCTCTCCCTCTGCTCCTCCCCTCCTCATTCACTCTCTCTCTCTCAAAATAAATAAATTTAAAAAATCATTTAAAAAAAAAAATTTCTTCTAGGGGTTCCTGGATGGCTCAGTGGTTTACGTGTCCAATTCTTGGTTTTGTCTGAGGTCATGATCTGAATTGAGCTCCATGTCAGGCTCTGCACTCAGCACAGTGTCTGCTTGTCCCTCTCCCTCTGCTCCTCCCCTAAGCTTTCTAAAATAAATACATAAAATCTTTTAAGAAAGATTTCTTCTGATCCCTTGTAGTCACATCCTCCTAGCCCTTGCCACTCCTCTGGATCCCGAGCAGCCACATTTCTGCATTCTGCTACTGTAGAGAAATTTGCATTTCTCAGAATTTTATACAGATTATGTACTCTTATGGACCTGGCTTCTATCACTCAGTATAGATATTTCAAAATGCATTAATGTACTCATGTATATCAATAGTTTTCCTGGGTTTTTTTTTAAATGACTGAGCCGTATTCCACTGTATGGATTCATAACAACTGATTCATCAATTCACCTGTTGATAAACATTTGAGTTGTTTCCAGCTTTTTGCCTATCATAAAAAAATTATTATGCAAACATATGAGAAAGAGTTTGTACAGACAGATAGATCCAGTATCCAGAAGGTGGCTGAATCATAAGATGGGTGTACATTTCACTTTTTAAGGAACTATAAATGATTTTCCAAAGTAGTTGTACCATTTCACATACCCAGTAATATCATAGGAAAGTTCCAGTTGTTCAACATTCTTTTTTTTTCTAAGATTTTATTTGTAAGTAATCTCTCTACCCAACGTGGGGCTCCAGCTCAGAACCCTGAGATCCAGAGTTGCATGTTCCACTGACTGAGCCCACCAGATGCCTCTTATTCAACATTCTTACCAACACTTGGAGTCATTAATTTTTAAAGTTTTAGCCATTCTAGTGGGTGTAATATCACACTCATTGTGTGTATGTGTGTAAAGTATCTACTCAAATCTTTTATCCATTTTTTTAGATTGTTTTTCTATTCTAGAATTTTGAGAGTTATTTATAAAATCTAGATATAGGGTTTCTACTTTTTCAACTGTCCAGAAGTTTGTGTAGAGCTAGTATTATTTTTTCCTTAAATATTTGGTATAATTCACCAATGAAACCTATTTAGCTTGTTGTTTTCTTTGTTTTTTTTTTTTAGAGATGTTGTTTATTTATTCATAAGAGACATAGAGAGAGAGGGGGTAGGGGGAGAGAAAGAGACAGAGACCCAGGCAGAGGGAGAAATAGGCTCCATGCAGGGAGCCCGATGTGGGACTCAATCCCAGGTCTCCTGGATCACGCCTTGGGCTGAAGGCAGGCTAAACCACTGGGCCACTGGGGCTGCCCTTGTTGTTTTCTTTGCGGGAAGAATTGTAACTAAAGATTCAAATTTTTAAACAGCTTGAAAAAAACAAATTTTTTCAGCTTTTTTATTTCTCATTGACTGAGCACTGATAGTCTATATGTTTCAAGAACTTTGTCCATTGTAGCTAAGTTGTCAAATATATTGGAATCAAGGTCTCCATGATATTTCCTTGTTATTAGTTTATCTTCTGTAGAATCACTAGTAATGCCAGCACTCTTATTCTTGATATTGGTAATTTGTGTCTTAGCTCTCTTTTTCCTGGTTAGTTAGGCTAAATATTTATCAATTTTATTGGTCTTGCCAAGGAACTAGATCTAATTTGATTTTCTTTTTCTGGTGTCTTAGGGTAAAAACCAAAGTCATTGATTTGAGACCATTTTTCTTTTCTAAAATAGACATTTATTACTATACATTTCCTTCTACAGTTAAAGCCAAAACAAGGATAAATCTAATACAAAAAAAGAAAAAAAAATAGACCCAAGAATCAGAGAAAGAGAAGAGAGAGAGCATGTAAACCCCTAGATCCAGCCATACCTGATGCCACATAACCCTAGACTTTTCAACAGCATGAATTATGTTTTTTAAAGCTTGTTTACTCTGGATATCTCTCACTTAAAACCTAAAGAGTTCTGCCCAAAGAGAAAACCTGAGATCAAGCCATAAGGAACCAAGTTTCATTTGGTAACTGTATGAACCAAGCATTATCAGAGGCAGTTGATATATGCATTTTCATATAATCTTCACAATTAGCCTGTACAATTTGATGTTATTGACTTTATTTTATAGAAGAGGAAACCCAGAGCCAGAGTGAAGCAAATTGTCAATACTACACATTGAGTGAGAGAGTTTGAACCCAGACCTGCTCAACTATAAACTTCATTACCCTTTGCTGCCTTGCACTTACTTCCATCCCACCAGTCTTAGAAGAGTCAGCGAAGTCAACACAGTGTCACGAATATGAGCATAAACTTGGGAAAAGTCAAGAATGCCTTTTGTTTTCTGCGTTTTTACTGGTGAGATCACCATTGTCCATCAGCTCATAGTTCCCTAAACCCACCTTGCTCCAACTCTGGTTCTTGTCTTTCCAAAGGGGATAGCCACAGGAGACAGTGCCTAGCTTTCAGGACCCCTGCCTACTTCCCCCAGCCCATCTTGTTTGTCAGCCCCTTTCCCGTGCAGGTGAGCAGATACTCATCATAGCCTATCAATCTATTGAATAGTGTCAGAATACTGACATCCCCTTGGCTCTGTGCTGTCGGGAAAGTGCAGGAGACAGACTCCATCCTCTGGAACATCTCAAATCTTGTGAGACAGAGAAATATATACATAGAGGTAATTAATCCTGCCCACATGCATGAGAGAGTGAAGCTACTAGAAACAGAAAGAGGTTGGGAAGACAACCCCTGGGGGGATGGTGTCGTATGGGTACATTTTCTGAAAATTACTTTAATTTGCCTTTCAAGATGTCTGGTTTTCAGAAGAAATGTCCTCCATCTTTTCTATATTCCATGTCCTATTTTTGAGACTCATTCAGGCTCACCTCTTGTAGAATAGGATAGGATAGGATAGGATAGGATAGGATAGGATAGGATAGGATAATTAAAAACACACTCTCTAGCATCTGAGATTTGGGTTCAAAGCTCAACTCCATTGTGACTAGCTGTTTGGGCAAGTTGCCTAACCCCTCTGTGTCTCAGATGTCTTCTCTCTAAAACAGGAATGATAATATGTACCACATAGGGTTACTGAGAAGATATGTAAAATAAGGTATGGAACATGTTTTGAAAAGTTCCAGATGCAAAATCAGCTCTCAACAGACATTAGTTAGCAATTACTGCTCCCCTCCCACATCTGTGGCTCCTTTATGCTGAGGTTACCCAGGACAGGTAATATGCCTTGTTTACTGTTGTTTTGTGAGCAAACAGTCTCCTTAGTGAGAGTAAGTCTCAGGATCCTTCCTCTTTTTTTTTTTTTTTTTTTTAAAGATTGATTTATTTATTCATGAAAGACACACAGAGAGGCAGAGACACAGGCAGAGGGAGAAGCAGACTCCCTGAAGGATGAGATCCCTCTTCTTTCTTTTTTTAAAACCCTTTTTGCATTCTGCAGGGTTCTGTGTATATGGATCCTCACATGTATCCCTCACGAATCATTCCCATTGTCAAGAATATTTTGATGGCCAGTATTATAATACATAATTCAAATTTGCTCAATCAATATTGGTAGTTACTGGCTTTGTAACTGAAGCATCAATATCTGAGACTGGTTTCACAGGAGATTTGATCCACCAGTCAACCTTAAGTCCCAAAATAGGTTTTTTTGTTTTGTTTTTTTTCTGCTCTCTCTTCCATGTTGTCAATTTAACCTTAAGGGTCCTGTTAAAGGGGGGAAAAAGTATTCAGACCCTTGTTAAAACAGTAAGGAAGACTATTGCAATTGAAGTATTGCAATATGGGAGACAGAATGAGCTTAACTCCAAATACAGCAAAGACAAGTGGGGATTTATAGCCAAGGAGTGGGATAAGGCAGCTGTGAATAGAAATTACCAAGAGGAGACACCAAGGGGTGTGGGGTTCTCTATAACTGATCTAACAGGATCCTTCTAAGGGTAAGACAAAGGAGATGAGGTACTTGATCAGATATCAAGTATGATCACATATCACATAGAATGGGAGGGATGGCATAGCAGGATTCTTGCCAAAACTGAGCTGGGCAGACCAAAGACCAGAAGGTGGGAAGAGGTGCTAGCTGAAAAGAGGCTTCATGAGGACCTGTCTAAACTTTGGTCAAAGAAACTGTATTTGTCAGTAGCTCTTCTGCTGGTTTAAGGTGATTGCTAATAGCTCTTTGGTCCATGTGTTCCTTGTCTGAATCCAGCAGAAAAATCAAAATTGACTTTGTTCCGATGTCCCAGAAGAAATCCAAAGAAGCACTCTGATTAGACCAGCCTGGCCTCACGCTAACTTCTGGACCAGGAAGTTGGCAAGTTATTGGTTAGTTAAGCATAAGTCACATGGTCCAGTCCTGGGTCAGGATAGGGATTAATACTATCCAAACCCCAGAAGAGATCCCAAACAAAACTGGGGTTGGGCTCAGCCCTAAATTCACAGGCCCCAAGGGCAAGAGTATAAATGGAGGCCCACAATCCCTATGTATAAATATTTAGGAGCCATAAATTGAGCTAACAAACTGCTAAATAAAAATATGTTCACTCCTCCCAGGAGTCACCGGCTTCAATAAAAAAGTCCTAATTTTTATTTGCTAAGCCTGGCAACCCCACTTCTACCTTGACTAATGTACCTTCGATAATGACAAAACTGAAGAATGTGTGTGAAGTTACCCTTGTGAGTCACTTCATGTCACAGATGAGAACATAAAGAGAAGTGGGAATGGAAGGAAAACATTTTAATTGACTCCCTCTTTGAGAAGAAGCTGTCGATATACCAATTAGCCTTCTTTTCTTACCCAACACCTCCAACATGAAGTTCTTTTCACTTTTGGTCCTTCCATGTCCGACCTCAGCAGTCAATCCACATCCCTTGGTGGCATTCAAGCCCCAGCTGCCTTCTGTTTGGAGGGAAAAGGCTGGACAGGTGGAGAAGCATTTCCCTGGGGCCTGAATGACTTAGTCACCATAGCAGATGTTAGTTAGGGTTGGAAGTCAAGCTCTGCCAGGGCTAAGCACCCAACCCACCCAACCCTCTGCAGGGCTGCAGAGGCAACTATATATTCTTTAAGAGGGGTATCCTGTGTGTCTGTTTGTGATATGTAGAACTCTACAGCTCGGGGCTTTGGAGAGGAGCCCTTTGTGCCTGAGTCTAAGTGCTTTGTGCCCTGGTCCTTTTCTTTCTGTGCATACATATAGTTAGACCACATTTCCCAGCCTCTTTGGGCCATTTTATTGACTTATGGCCAGCAAATGTAAGCTACTTGGAGATTTGACCCATAAATGCTTCCCATGCAATCTTTGGGCTCTCTTCTCCCATTCACTGATCCAATGGAGGGCATTCTAAAGCCCTAGAGGAGAGGATCACGGAAGGACTAAACTTCAGCCCCTGACTGCCTACATGGAACGGAACCTCTCTCCAAATTCCACCTCTCATTGGACTTTACGTGAGTGAGAAATGTACTTCTCTTATGGTAAGCCTCTGGGATGTTGCTCTTTCTCTGACATGGCAAACAGTACTGACGTGACTCACACAAGGGCTGATGGGAAGGGGGATAGAGAATGTTTGCTGGTATCACAGCTGACAAACACCTACCACACCTCCAAACATCTCTGAGGCAAACAGCTACAAAAGTCATGTGGCACTGCTGCCCAAATTCCCGGCTGTGTCATCACACATTTTTATGCATTACAAAATACAGATCAATTCAACTTAGAACCTGCGTGGTTTTTGTAATGTGCCGAACACAGCACTTTGGCCATGTGACTTATGGTACTGTCATGCAAAGACTCCAGGACCTGGGATTGATTTTCCAATGCCTGGATGTCATATTCTTATTGATATGATTTTAAGCTATACACTGAAAAACCAATAGTGTAATAAGTGGCTATAAAAATGTCAGTGTTGGCCCACAGTTAAGAGCTGATAGGTAACAAGCCTGTTGCTCAAGACTCTGTCGGGTCAGCAGCTCTTCTTTTTTAGGGCAAAGACAGAGAAGCCTTCAGCCATTTCCACAGTCCCAATGACCAGAGGTGAAATATATGGGGGGAGAGGATAGTATGGAATGAGGGTTTCCTCAGAAATTTATAAAGATGGTGTTTACACATGTATAAATTAAACTCCTAGTAGGTGGGGATGTGGGGGTGAGGGACTATCTTTGGCCAGAGGACAGCATCAACAGACAACAGGATGCTGAACAGTAGGAAAAAAAAATCTTGGGAAATCTTGGAGAGAAATGTGGAGGGTCAAGTGTTTCAAGAAGAAGTATCAAAAATGTTGAGTGAGAATACATTTATAAGGGCACCTGGGTGGCTTAGTTGGTAAGTGTCTGCCTTTGGCTCAGGTCGTGAATTTGGGGTCCTGGAATCGAGCCCCTCATTGGGATCCCTGCTCAGTGGGGAGCCTGCTTCTCCCTCTCCCTGCTGCTCTTCTTGCTTGTGCTCTCTCTGTGTGTCAAATAAATAGATGAAATCTTGAAAGAGAGAGAAAGAGAGAGAGAGAATAATTGTGTGCTCATTGGTCCTACCTGCAGGCATTTTAATTTTCTATCTTCTTTAGATGCAATGAAGCCCTTCTTTGTGTTGATGAGATCACACCAGCCCACTACTGGCCACTAACACACCATGGAGGTTGAACGTCATATAACAACCTAAAGTCAGGTCCTACCAGGTGAGCCTGAAGTCCGCAGGAGGCAGGACTGCCATTTCTGTTTTATATCACGTCTGATCTTGATGTGTCTCTAAAACATTCTGGCACCAAAGAGTTAAACAAGAAACTGTAAAAAATGATAGAAACAATATGAGATCTAACATCTCAACAGTTGCCAAAACTAGCAAATAATCAAAATCTGACCACAAAACCTCTCCAGATACACAATGGCACCAATACCAGCTTAAGAACAAAGCTGCCCAATATATTTTTTAAATCCCTCTCGTCTCCTACTCATCTCCTGACCAAATGTTGGCAACGAATGGGCTCACAGAATTTTGAGTTGTAAAAGGGTTCAGAGATTAACCAGAGCTGTAATTCTCAAATCAGGGGGAGGGGAAGAGAGCTGCAAATCAGAACCTGGAGAAGTGGGTGTTTAAAAGAATATTCATCGTTGCAATTGTCTATGGGGGCAGGAGAGCAGTTTGGCTTTCCTAACACAAAACACACAAACACTCTGAAAACCCTCTTGGTGGAGCTTTCATTCTGGTGGAGAAATGTAGACACCCTTTCTGCCCACCAGGACAATTCTGGTGGAGGGTCACACCAGGATCTCAAAAGGTTGATACTGCCATCTCTTCTTTACATATTTAATAATTCATTCCCCTGGCATTCAATTCTGCAAATTGTAGTTGAACACTATGTGCCCAGGAGAGTGGAACGTACTGGAAAAACAGAGTATGTAAGGCACCATACAACCCTCCACAGTGTGATGCAGGAAACTTACAAGGAAACAACAACAACAACAACAAAAAATGGACACTGCCAGGTGAATTCTATGAAAGTATGCAACTTATCCAAGAAGAGGCAAAACCCTGGAAAGATGATCCTTCTCCATCACTATTGTTACCATCACCAATGTCATTGCGGTGCTTCCTATAAACCAAGGAATACTAAAAAAAAAAAAAAAAGAAAATTTAAATCCTCACAATTAAGACCGATCCACATATATTGGCTTTATAAATTTATTCTGATGCAACACTTTTGATACCCCTTGAAGCATCTGATGCTACACATTTCTCTGAAAATTATTGCAAATTTCCCAAGGTTTCTACCATTCACCATCCTGTTGTCTGTTGATATTGTTGTCTGGACAAAGACCACCCTCGCATTCCCATGCTCTCCACCAGTCAGAAGTTTAACCTGTGCATTTTTCCCCCCAAGATTTTTATTTATTTATTTGAGAGGGAGAGAGAGAGAGAGAGCACACATGAGGTGTGGGGGGGGGGGGTGGGCAGAGGGAGAAGCAGACTCCTCACCGAGCAGGGAGCCCAACTTGGCGCTCGATCCCAGGACCCCAAGATCATGACCGGAGCCAAAGGCAGATGCCTAAAAGACTGAGCCACCCAGGTGCCCCTCGTCTGTGCATTTTTAAACACCATCTTTAGGAACTTTTGAGGAAATCCCCAATACATTTCAAACCAGTTCTCTAGACTGTGGAAATGGATGAAGGCTTCTCTGTGTTTTCCCTCAAAAGAGGAGCCGCTGACCTGACAGAGTCTTGAGCAACGGGCTGTGTTATGCATCAGCTCTTAACTGATTTTCCAGTGATCACTGATACTGTGTATCTCTTCCCATCAACTCTGGCTGCCACTTATCTGCGTATATGTGAGTGGGAAGGGGGTAGTGGGTGGGTGTATATAGATATATCTCCCTCTTCCTGAAGAAAACGGCCGCCATGTTGTAAGGAGCTCAATCAACAGACCCAAGTCCCAGTGTCCAACCATCAGTGAAGACTCACAGCCTGCTAACATGGAATCTCCCCCAAGCCAACTTTGGGAATGATAGCAGCCCCAGCTGATTCCTCCATTGCAGCCTTGTGAGACACCCTGAATCAGAGGGGCCTAGCTAAGCTGTGCCCAGATTCTTGACCCTCTACAGCTCCTACAAAATTGTGAGATTATAAATGTTTATCATTTGAAGCCACTAAATGTGGGGGTCATTTGTTAGGCGCCAGTGAATAATGAATACAGACTCTTAACATATGCTGCAAAGGAGAAACTGACCAATAAGAATGTGCATGAATTTACCCTTTGGGATAAATTAGACACTTTAGGATCCTCATAAAATTCTACATATGCCCATCTTCAAGGGGGAAGAGCTAGAGTCTATGTGTCATCACTCTCCTGGGTCTCCATCCAAGTACCCAGAGCAGCCCCCGTGCAGTTGGTTGTGGCTCCCCCTTCCATCCCCAGAAAAGGTTTACAGAGTCCCAGGCAGGGATGGGGCGCCCTCTGAGCTTTTCTGTTACATTTCTCCTTTATGGCTGGAAGGATTTTCTTGATTGCACTAAAAGATTTAGAATTGTCCCCAACCATGTGTTTAAAGTCACCCTTAACCCTAGCTCTCTCCCCCAGAGTTTATCATCCTTCATCTTCCCTTTTGCTTTATTTTTTTTTCCTTTTGCTTTAGAGAGAATGTTTTACTCTCCTAAGTGGCCCACTCCAGGGATGAGGAGACAGTAGAGCTCCTGGCAATTCTGGGGGACTCTCCTCATCCATGCCTTCCCCCAGGTGGCCCTGACTTGTCTGGAGCCGAAGTCAAATGGTAAAAAGTTTCATTAAAAATAATTGGCAGTCACTGGACTGAGCTGAATGCTAATTTTAAATCTGGTCTTGGAAAAGAATTTGGTAGGCAAATAGTGTAAATGAGTAGATTCTTTGTTATCTACAGTCTTGGTAAAACTACACAATTCTGGAATACATCAGGATTACCATAGGAGTGGCTCTCACACAGGTACCTGGGGACAGCACCCAGTACCTAGCACTCACCGGAGCACAGTGCTGCTACCTCCTACTATATGTCATTACCCTGCTTCTTTTCTAGTGTCGACCACTAGTGAGACCGTTTTGTTGTTTATTTCATTGTTCATTTCTGTCACCCCACCATACACACACACATTTGTACATGTATAATTACACATACACACAAATACACATATGTGCACACATACATACATGTGCGCACATGTAAACACATACATATGTACACACAAGCACAGATACAGATATACACATGTACACATAAACACACATGTACACACATACACACAAACATGTAAACACACATTTGTACACTCAAACACATATGCACACACAAAATACATATGTATACACAAGGCATACATGCACACATACACAAAAACACATATGTGCACACATAAAAACACATGTACACACAAACACGGGCATACACGTGTATACACAAACACATAGACATACATATGAACAACATACAAAAGTGCACGCAGACATGTGTACATACATACAGGTACACACATGTATACACATAAACACACAGACATACATATATACACACATACACACAAGCACACACACACACACAAACACGCACCATACTGAATGTAAACCCATAAGGGCAACAATGTGATTGGTTTTATGCCCCACTTTTCTCTAGCCCTGAGTACAGGCCCACCACACTGTGGGTATACAAACAAATATATTTGTTGAATGATTGAATTGATATCTGACAGATGGCCAATTGATTAAAGTCTGTTTTTACTTAATGCAAAGAATTTAAAGGCGAGGTCCTCAAAGCAAAACTTATAAATGCTCCCCTCCCCATCCCCTCCCTCAACACTTTTCTTTTCTAAGAACAAAATACTTAGGATCCTCTGCGGGGTCCTAGTTTTGTGGAACCTCCCCCTTCCCTAACAGGGGAGGATGCCCAGGATGTCTGGAGCCCCAAACTCAGCCTAAGGCTAGACCATGGTTTAACTGGGTGGGGGGGGACAAAGGGGGGGCATGGGGGGACACGGGAAGGGGGAAGGGAGGGCAGCCTGGTCCCTTTAGAGCCTCTGAGCTGGGCCCGAAGCATGTGGGTTCTCAGAGACCTCCTAGCTCCCTGACGTGAGACCCTGTGCCAGCTAATAAATGAGATCTGACAATACTTTAATCTGAAGTGGCATTTTCCCCTCGCAGGCTCCCCTCAATCTTAAGTGGAGCCACAGATAACAGGAGAAAAATAGTAGGGAATATTGTGAAACCAGGGAGGCCACCCTTGTTAACAGCTCGGAGGCTAAAAAAAATAATTTTGGGGCATTCATCTTAAATTACCTAAGACTTCAGATTTAAGCTCAATTTGCTGCAAGAATTGTATCCAAATCTGGGATAACTCCATTCCTTTTCTTCTGGTTGAGTTTTTCTCCTTCTGGTTTTTATTTTTAGCAGTGCTTCAATTATTTTAAGATGATGATAATCATCAGACTTTTTTGATTCCGAATTTATGTAGAGTGAGGCCAACAGTTCTCTTTTTTCAAAGTCTTCCAGAACCCAAACTTTCACAGTCCCACATTCTGCTCCCAAGACATTAACTCTAATTAAGCTAATCAAACCCATGCACAGCCGTAAGAATAAAAAGTACCGAAGAACAAGCCAACTCTATGTGAAACAGATATTATATAATGAAAATAAAATGAATTCTCCAGACTTCTTTAACTACTGTTCCATTAAATACACTGATTTTTGAATGAGCTTTGATCTCTTCTTCATTTCATAGACCAAGATGTTGTCATTTGAGGAATGAATTACTTCCTTTAGGTTGACTTCATTCATATTCCATAGCAAGAGCCAATCCTATTACAGCTCCAATTGAGCATAATCCAATTACAATTTTTATTTCAAAATATAACATGATCCCCTGCCCTTGAGAACCAAATGCACTCCATGGTTGGCAGAAAGAGGCAGAGATTCCCATTTGTTTGAATCACGCAAGATTACCAAGAGGGCTGGCTGGGAGGAACTGAGTTTGGAGAGTTAGAAAAACGGAAACATCAGCCAGTAGCATTCTTTGACCAACAGCTTCTGCCTAAGGGTCAGAGTCTACCTGGACTAAGCAAGATGAGTCCTGGGCATTGGACTGTCCCCCAAATGTCCTACATTAATGAATTTCCCCTTTATAAGCCACTTCCCATCCTTTATAAACCCACCTCCCTTACCTGCAGTTTAAAGTTTTCACATTCCTGGAGGCTCTGTGGCTTTTTAGCTTACATCTTCTTTTTGCTCCCCCGTCTCTGGTCATGTCTTTTTAGCCTCTTTCCAGACTAGCTTTAGACCGAACACCCTCCACCCACATAGATAGATACCTTTCTCCCCATTGGGGAGTAGTCTAGGAAGAGATTGGCTTTCTGCTTGGCTCACTGGTTTGTGAGAAAATAAGTCATTTTTTTTTCTTGATCTGCCATCCCCGAGGCCTGTAGAGGGAAAATAAAAACGTTTTGTACAATGAAATCTGTAAAAGGCCCTATGCAAGACTGACTAATACTGCAGCATGTTATTTTGGAATAACTCCAAGAAGAGGCAGTCACAAGGAATCTAAGTGTGTGATACCCTCCAGGAGTTGTGCAGTGTACGATGGCGTCCAGTGGATCCAGTGTTAGATGAAAGTGTTGTCTTTATGGATGTATTCAGGAGAACTTAGGTATAAGGACTGAAGGAAGAATAAAGACAGGAGGAAATAAAAGTAAAGAAAGACTGGGAAATGACTAAGTGGCTGGTTATGTGAAATGATGCCCATAAGCATGCATGTGTATGTCCATAGAAAAAGATCTAGAAGGATATACACCAACGCTTAATATGTGCCACGTCTGGACTGCGTGATGGGTGTTTTTTTCATTTCTTAACCACAATTTTGGTAGTTTTCAAAAATCACCAATAAAAGGAGCAGCAGAGAGGAAGAAAGGAACGTGGACGAACGTGGTTGGGGGCAGGGTGGGGGTAGGGGGCTGAAGGAGAGAAGCCACACAGAGCTGCATGCGTGCCGGGCTCTGGCATGCATCACACAGTCTCATCTGCATACACGAAGGAGGCAAGGGTTAGTGACCATGGGCAGAGACCAAGGGGAGTTGGTAAAGTCAAGCTTGGGGAAAGCCACCCACTGATCCCGAAGTTACCATTTCTTTTGGCTCTGGTTTTGAAGTTTCCAGATGAGGCAATGGCTGAAGCCAGGTGGTGAATAGCTATCCTTTGGAGAGGACAGGGGAAGAGACAAGTCTTGGGACCGTTGTCCAAGGAGGAGGAGAGGCGTTGCTAGAACCCAGTAGTGGACACCAGCAGACTTAAGAAGACTTGCTTTCATTGCAGAGGACTACCTGGGTCCTCAAACTGGCTTAAAAATAAAACAACCCAAAGCTATTTACTCCAATAACTGAAGTATCTAGAAGTCTCCTAACTTCACTTTAGCTGGTATATCCTGCCTGCCTAGCATCTAGACACCATTCAATCCTCTGCCCATACCCACTTCTCCAAAACATTTGAAATGTATCTATACATTTTATATGATGGGCTCCTTGACTGAACATTACAGTTTCATGCTTTTTATCGAGATACCTGGAGCAGGAAAGCTGGAGACCAAAGTGATGGTTCTACCAAATATTGTAATTTCTCACTTTTCTGAAGCCTGGGCTTCTGCTGAGGCTCATAGGAAACATGGGTGTAGCTCATTCCAGAAGGGTTACTAATAACAATGCCTTTAAACACGCATAAGTTGATACCTTTTCAAAGGGCTTTCTCTCTGACCAAGTTGCTCTGCACTTGGGGAACCCCTGAAAGACAGGACCGGAGGTATCGTTCCCACTTGAGAGATTTCAGAATCAAGGTCCTCTCTAGGCTTGTAGCTAGTTAGAGGCATAATGGAAAGAAGAACCAGGATTCTGACATTTTTATCGAGGCAATATGTTTAATGATTAGGAGCACCGGCATAGATTTACATGGATACACACACATATGGACACATACATGTATCTATGTGTATTTTTTGCCCAGACTAAACATCCAATTTCATATATGTGGTGCCCTGATTCTTGCTTTGTTCGCCACTGTACCCCCGTTGCCTGGCGCAGTGTCTGGCCCATAGCAAGTTCTCAGAAAATACTTACTAAGTAAGAGCAGTAGCCCTTCTTACCTGATTTCTTCATTTGCTGCTCTAGTGCCCCCCATTCTTCTAATAAAGTAGCAACAAATCCCAGGACTGGGAAAGACTCTAAGGGGTCCATTTTCCTGCCTGTAGACCCCACTCTACCTGAGTCATTTCTGATGGAGAGCCCCCCCACCCTTTTAAATGTTTGTTGATATAGGTACCGAGTGGTACCAGACCCACCAGATGCCAGACAGGAAGTTTAATTTCTGAACTTCATATTTCTCTGCTTTGCACACTAGAAACCAGAAGAAAGTCTTATTCTATGGCAAGTACAACAAGTAGGTTTCAAGTCCAGGTTACTGGTGTCTTCTAGAAGAGCTGTGCTGTGGAATTTTAGTTTGTTATGAGCTCTTTTTTTTAAAAAAAAATTAATTCCAGGATAGCTGATCTACAGTATTATATTAGTTTCAGGTTCACAATACAGTGATTCAACAGTTCTGTACATCACTCAGTGCTCATCACGACAAGTGCTGTCCTTAATCCCCATTGCCTCTTGCACGCATCCCCTCACCCCATCCCCTCTGGTCACCAGCAATTTGTTCTATAGAGTTAAGAGTCTCCTTCTTGGTTTGTCTCTTTCTCTTTTCTTCCCTTTGTTCATTTGCTTTGTTTCTGAAGTTCCTCATATGAGTAAAATCATATGACATTTGTCTTCCTCTGACTTAATTCACTAAGGATGGTACTCTCCAGCTCCATCAATGCTGTTGCATATGGCAAGATTTCATTCCTTTTTATGGCCGAATAATATTCCATTGCATAGATATATACCACCTGTTTTTTTATCCATTTGTCTATTGATGGACACTGGGCTATTTCCATAATCTGGCTATTGTAATTAGCTCTTTTTTAAAACAAACAAACAAACAAACAAACAAACAATCCTGGGATTTATTAGTGGTATCTGCCTGGACAGAGGACAGAAGAGTGGCGGTGTTATGGATCTGTAGTTCCTAATAGCACAATGTTTCCTTTTGATCCCCATCTATACCGTCCTGCCTGTTTTGGTGATATCACCAAAAGATCATGAATGAAAGAGCTGGGTTGCACTGGGACACACAGGAAGGGGTACCAGGAAGACATCCTTGTGGAAATGAGGAGATCGGATTATGGCAAGGAGGAAACCATGAGACACTGGGGCAGGGCGTTTTGCACACAGAGATCAACAAGTGCAATACCCAGAAAGTGGCAACAAGCCCAGGCATTCGAGAAACAGAATGGAGAGCCTTGTGGTTGGAAATAATGAATAAGGAGCCAGTGGCAGGAGATGAGATCTGAAAGCAGGGCCACATCAGGCTGGAACTTGCCGGCCACAGCGAGGGATGTGGCTTTGGTCACAGGCCTGTGGGAAGCCACTGGAGGTTTTCAGCAGGATCACTGTCTTAGCTGGCATCCCCTAGTCACCCAGTTGCCCAACCTAGAAACCTAGGGCCCTCTCTCTTCGTCTGGGTGGTCACAGAACCTTGTTTACTTTCTCCCTTAAATATCTCTCAAATTGTTCCCTTTCATTTTATCCCCAATGTGCTAGTCTTTTCTGATCTAAACTTTCCCAGGAGGCCTCCTTGGGGGCCACCCTACCCAGCATCTCTCAGAAGTCAGCCCTCGACCTCTGCCTGGAAATCTTGGCTTGGCTTCTTCTGCCCACTGGTTAGGATTCAAATCTAAGCATCACCCCTCACTTCTAGACACCTTTCCATCTTAAACACACCTCGCACTTTAGGCTCACTGAACTGCTTCGTATGAAACGTCCTTCATGTGCCCATGTTTATATATACATTTCTACTTCCTTGGAATGCACTTTCCATTTGACCAACATCTACCCATCCTTTAAGACCCGCAGAGCTGTGTGTGTTGATTCAGCATTCTGGGTACATGTCTCCTGTAGCACTTGCCAAGTTGGGCTCTGAGTTTTCTGGGCACAGGGCCAATACCCTCAATCTTGGAAGCTCCTGAGGGCAGAGATCATAGCTTGTGTCTCTAAGAAAGGCAGTGCCAAGCAGATGCCCAAGAAATACTGAACTTAAGAAAGACATTCTACGACCCCCAGTGACCCATACAGAGAGGAAAAGAAGGACGTGTACCATTTTCTGTGGCATCTTAGACCATCCGGGTATAGCAGCCAGCAGCCATAGCTCTGCAAAGGCTGGCATCCAAGCTGTTCAATGCCCGTTTGGGATCTAGGCAAGGAGGAGATGTCATGCCTCTTGCCTGGCATCTCCGGAACCCATCAAGTTAAATCAGCCTGCAACAATAACACAAAAAGGACTAGATAATTTGTAACTAGTCATCAGGCCATTTGTCAAGTCAAGCTAATGACAAGTTTACTTGAACAG
Source organism: Canis lupus baileyi (assembly GCF_048164855.1). Classification (NCBI taxonomy): domain Eukaryota; kingdom Metazoa; phylum Chordata; class Mammalia; order Carnivora; family Canidae; genus Canis; species Canis lupus. The sequence continues at coordinate 64,738,928 of NC_132842.1, forward strand.
CACACACCCAGGTGGACAGATCCAGGCCTCCACAGACCGACATGGTTTCAGCTACCACGGTCGAGGAAACAGATAGTAAGCAAGTCTATGGTCACACATATGATCAAACCCAGGAAAGTTCCCAAATAGACATTTGAGGAGAATCTAAACAAAGTAGGTGGTGGAACTAAGAATATTAATCTACAGTTTCAAGCTTCTGCTTTTTTTTTCTTTTATAGCCTGCATAAAACATCATCTAGAACCAAGTGCATGCTTATTGGCAAATGCTGATTACTTTGACTGTGACAATAGTCCGTCAGGATTTACTCAGGAAGAGATTTATTCCACCCAGTGTCAGGAAGAGTCTGCTGGAAGGAGGAAGCCATGTGAACAGGGCCTTGCTGGGTAGGTAGGATTCTAACAACTTTGGGGGACGGCTACTCCGGGGCAGGACAGGTGAATTAGGGTGAGATGATTGGCTCAGCCCTCTCCTCTTGAACTTTAGACAGCTATAGGTCCTCTCCACCCATTCTGTAGACTAGAAGACCGAGTCTCAGAATGGCCACACGCCTAATGCAGCATAGCTGCAGGCACCTATCAAAGGGTCAAGAGCACAGATGGGAGGTGAAGAAAAGCAGGGAGGGGCAGGGGCCCAGGAACCAGAGCTCCAGCCTTGGGGCACAGAGTGGTCTCAGAAAAGGGTCCTTTGGAACATGCATGGCCTATGCCACATTGACCAAGGCTGTCAGGACGCGTGGCAACTGCAGCCTCCTATGGGAGTGCTGTCCCCAAGTGGGACGACTCCATTTCTGCTTGTTCTCTGGACATTAGACCGAATCCCCCGAGCCTGCCCGTGATCCTGGGAGCCTACCTCCAGCGGTGTGAGCAGGTGGAGAGCCGGGCCCTGTGCAAGTCTGTGAAACAAAGCCCTGCCAGGAGCAGGTTGTCAGCGTTGCTTACGGAGGGTTCTACAAATGAGCATGATTCTGTCATGCATACCCTGCTCCTCTTCCCGCCTCCCCAGAAACCGCCCCCCCTTGTGCAGCAACTGTTGCATGTGTGCGCACACACGGCCTTTGCTTCCTCACCCTCCCTCTCCCGGTGTTCGATTGTGCTCACAAAAGGCCCACCCCAACGACTTGAAGCATCCCATTGGCAGCCACAAAGGCAAAGGAACTCCAGGTTACGGCCACAATTCAGGCTCCGCTCTCCTGCATTGTGCCCGGCCACAGCAGTGGTCTCAGAGCCGTCGGGGGTCTTATATATCTCATATGTGCAGCAAAGTGGGGGAACAATGTGACAAATTATGAACAAGCTCAGAGCCGAGCCTGCGGAATTCTTCCCTTTTGTGAGCTTCCATCACGTGTCAGCTGGGCTGCGGGGCCGGGCGGGGGACACGGGGGTGGGGGACATCCCAGCCGCAGGAGGCCAGCCCAGCTCTGGAAGGCCGTTCACACTTGGGAACACTGCCCCTGCCCGGCTCGCACAGGGGCATTCCACCTCTCTCGCTCTCTCAGATTGCAAGGGAAAAGAAAATTATTCTGACCTTACCTTTTTCTTTTAGATTTAAATAGTCGATCACTATTACCCTTGATAAAGGAGACAAAAGAGCAGAGCAAATTTTGAGAGTCCGTTCTGCCAAGAGCCAAAGGCAAGAGATCTCCAGTGATGTGTCCCATCATTCTTACTGCTAACCCTTCCTAGTCTCAAAGAGTCTATCTGCTCTTCACCTCCTGCGGCCTGTTTCCTCGTCTGTAAGGAAAGGGGACAGTGAGCAGACTCCACCTTATGAGATGTCCCTAAAGGACTTAGGGCAGTGTCTGGTGCATAGACAATCCTGCAAGTGTGAGTCATTGTTACTAGGATTATTTACAGCAGTAGGAGCATCTGACCACTTTGACCACTCTCTTCCTTTCCTTTTTTTTTTTTTTTAAGATTTTATTTATTTATTCATGAGAGACACAGAGAGAGAGGCAGAGACACAGGCAGAGGGAGAAGCAGGCTCCTCGCAGGGAGCCCGATGCGGGACTCGATCCTGGGACCCCGGGACCACTCCCTGAGCTGAAGGCAGATGCTCAACCCCTGAGCCACCCAGGCGTCCCACTCTCTTACTATCCTTTGGCGTCTTCACCTCTCCGCAGGTTCTCTCCAAGAAGGGCCAGCCCTGAGGCTTCCTCCGGGTTCCAGAGTGCCTGGCAAGAGGCAGGGCACAGAGATTCTCGGTGACTTCCTAACTGCCGCTAGATGACCTGCAAAAGAAGTCTCTCCATCACTGATGCTAGGATAAGCTTCCTCGACAGGAAGCTGTATAAACTGACAAGCGTCTCTCAAGTTAGCTTTCTGAGCTGTGTTAGGAGATTCAGACCATGTTTTCTCGGGACAACAAGAAGCATCCTTCATGTAGGCCATTTGGGAAACACACCATTAATCATTTTAGGGTCCTAGAAGGAAACTCCTAAGAATGGCCCCTTTCCTGGACCCTAAGCCCTGAGCTTCTCTCTCTCTCTTTCCCTTTGGCCAATGGTGGTTTCTGTATGATTCTTATCATATTCTTAACTCTAGAGATCTCTATTCTTCTCTCCTTTGGTTAAGAGACATGAAGCGCTGTCATACCACAACTATGATCAAGACAGAACTCATCACCAATTTGCCAAATTTTCACCAACCTTAGGGAAATGAAAGGGGGAGAAAGCATCGAGGCTTGGCACTACCTCTTGTACTAGAAGTTAGGAAGCTGGAGAAGACTCCCTTTTTGATAGTAGACTAAATAGAGGGAAGTGACACGTCATACTTTAAATTAGCGGTAGTCACAGTAAAGTGGCAGCACTCTGTCTTCTCCTTAAGGATCAGGATGCACACTTGTGGGTTTGGGCAATTACACTTCCTTTCCTGGTGAGATCCTGAGCATCTACCTGGAGTGTTGTGTTTTCAGCTTTTGAAACGTAGCCAGTAGGGGTATCTCAGGAAGTTGTGCACCTCGAGAGACTGAACTGAGAACACAGTGGGGACTGACAGAGGAAATACAGCTCATTTTTAAAAAATATTTACTTATTTATTTGAGAGAGAGAGAGATTGAGCATGTGCACGAGTGGGGAGAGGGGCCGAGGGAGAGAGAGAATCTCACGCATACTCCATGCTGAGTGCAGACCCCAACCCAGGACTCCATCTCATCACCCGTGAGATCATGACCTAAGCTGAAATCAAGAATCTGATGCTTCAGCCACTGAGCCACCCAGGCACCCCTCCCACAGCCCATTTTATGTCCTACTATGGAATTATGGGAACTCTGTAACTCACTTCCTGTGTGGTTACTGAGCGGTGTCAATGAGTCCTGTGTCGGGCTCTTTCATAAGGGAAAAGAATGTAGGTCCCGATCTGGAGAGAGGCTCATCTCACTTGGATATCAAGCCAGGCACCTGGGGAAAAGCTCAGTAGTCATTTGAGGCAATGATCCAATTCCCAGTGAAGACCGGGACCACAAACATGCTCAGCGAAGAAAGAGGAGGGTGGTCATTGGTATTGAAGACTACAAGGAAGAAGTGGGACTCTGCTTGGATCCAGGAGGACAGTAGGACTTGGAGGGAAAAAAGGGGGAAAGGTGGGCAGCCCAGGAAGCACAGATATTGAGACAACTCCACACAGTTGATGCTTCTCCCATCCATACAAAGGTAGTCATCATTAATCACCAAGCCACATCTCCCACCTTCCCGTCTAGGTTTCAGGATCCTTCTCAACACAGCATTCTGGAGAGGCATTACCAATTGTTCAGAGTTAGTTCATCAAATAGAATTTTCCATCCATTTTTGTAGGGAGAGGGGCAGAAGGAGAAAGACAGAGAGAATCTTAGGCAGACTCCATGCCCAGGGTGGGGCCCAAAGCAAGGCTCAATATCATAACCCTGAGGTCATGACCTGGGCCAAACTCAAGAGTTGGATGCTTAACCAACTGTGCCACCCAGGTGCCCCAGACTTTCTGAGGGAGGGGAAGGGAGATGAGTAATCACAGTAGCCTCAGAGGATATAAGGGTACTTGAGAAACTCAGGTCTTACTCCTGAAACTCCTGCAGGCCAGGAGTCCCAGAGACATAGTAGGACGGTACAAAATAAGTAGGGCCTTAACTGCCACATTATCTCTAAATAAGAAGGAAGTGGTGGGAGCAGGACTAGAAGTTATTGCCTGTATTTCTGACAAATCATTGCATGTTTAAAGTGAAATGCAGAGATGCCGGGGTGGCTCTGTTGGTTAAGTGTCAGACTCTTTATTTCGACTCAAGTCATGATTTCGGGACCATGAGATGGAGCCCCATGTTGGGCTCTGCACTCAGTGGGAAGTCCGCTTAAGATTCTCTCCTGCTCCCTCTGCCCCTCCCCCTGCTCTCTGTCTCAGATAAATAAATAAATAAATAAATAAATAAATAAATAAATAAATAAAATATTTAAAGTGAAATGGGGCAAACTGTAAGTCACTCGGTGTAACAGCATCCCTTTCAGGGTGCTACTGAGATGAGGTCACATGTTTTGCTGTAAGAATGTTACGTCACAAGCTAACTGCATTTGTTATATCCTCCAAGCAAAGCCACCAAGAGGCATGCAGAGGCCAGAAAGGACGTGTATTAATTTAATTGCTCAAACCCATAAGCATTTATCCTGATTCTTAGGGAGAAGACGAGCATGCTGCCATAGGACTGTGTCCGTAGACCTTCCTTTGGAAGATAATTTGGCAACTTTAGGTCAGCCCCGCATTCATCTGCCCCATTCCTCCTCTACAAAAACAGGAGGATGAGTTTTCCATGGTGGAGTCCGGTTCTATCTTTACTGGGTAGCTGCTCGGGGCTCTGGGCACACCCCAGGGCACAGGCTGAGGCTTGGAATCCAATGGAGAATCTCACTTGGCTTGACCATATGAGACAAGAAAACTCCTTCCAGTTCTTTCTTCCTTTCCCTTTTCCATGCAGCACCTCCTCATCCCCCGTGCTTGATGAAACAGGACACTGTCAAGGTCACTGAGATGCCCCCAGCCCACAGGCGCCGATGAAAGAAAGGCACAGACCTGGCTTACGGCAGTAAAATTTTGTCCAGGCTTAAAGTTATCCTCTGTAACTGCAGATGGCTCTTTCCCCATCCAGAGCTTCCCTCACTAAAATATAATCTCTTTGATTTCTTGCGGGTCTACCTCCCCACAGATTCACCAACAAAACAAAAACCCTGAATGAAAGAATCAACACACCCAGGCGCCTATATATCCTGGAGACACCGAGCTGGTCAAGCAGCTTCCCTCCTACCCTCCACATTCCAAAGGAGATTATTAATTGTCCCCAGAAGAGGAGGCCAGCTGAAAAGGAAGATCCCCAGTTGATATGCAAATCTCACAACAGAGGCAATTGCTTCTTCTCCGACTTGCCAGACCAAGGGAGCAGGAAGTCTGTGTGACAACTTAGAAGTCAACACCTAAGGGAAACAGTCACTGCCCCACAACCTCTGGATAAGGATTTTGTTTTATTTTAGGAAGGCCAAGGTGGCTTTTTTGTTTAGGTTGAAATTACGAGGTGTGCAACCTTTTCTTTCTCCTCTGCTCCCAAATGGAGGCTTTCACACCAAATTTTGTTTCCCGACAAGAAAAGGAGAAATCACTGGTCCCCTCGTGGCACCGAGGGCCCTCCCCACCCCCAAGCTTTTGTGTTTGCTGGAGAGCTTGGACAGTCCCCTGGCACACAGCATTCAGCAAGGTTATCGGGCAAGTCACAGCCTTCAAGAAATAAATATCTAACACCTTGTTCCCTTTCGAGGTTCAAAAGCCACTGTCACAGGGACACACTGGTGGTTTAAAAAAAGGCTATAATTCATATGTAAACTAGAGGAGGATTTTCATGATTTCATAATAAAATGTTGAAACGCTTTGATCGCAAGTTGTAAGGAGGTGTGAAACAGTGCCTCCGAAACAGACAGATATTTGTGTAAGCACCCTTTATGTATTGCCAGTGCGGAATAATAACATATGAAAGCCCCAACTTACCTCATCTGCCTGGTACAGCCAAGGCATAAATAAAGGAGAACAATGGAATTACTATTACTCACTCTCCGAGAGCCAGCGACATCACTGTATCCTTTATAATTGCTGGCAAGAAGATTAATGTTTTGTTAAATATCAGAGCAAGGTCACAAGGGGGCTTGCGGGCCTGTCTAAACATCTAGTCTTTAAACTCCTTCTCTCTCACTTGCTCTTTTTTGAGGAAATGAACTTGTAGCATTTCCTCTAATTATGGTGATTTTTGCTTTTGAAAGCTGGCCTACATCATCACCTCGCTCCAAACACACACACACGCACACATCTTCCCCAAATGATATTTGGGGACAGGCTTGATTTAGCTGCAGCATATGGGCAATGTTGTTATGAGGTGACCTTGCCCTTTTAACCAACACAGATAATTCATTGCCTGCCACTGTGGCCTGAAGCAAGGGGCTTGTGCTTAAGAGATCGACTTTATTGGGGTCCTCAGGGGGCTCCCTACCAAAGACTGCTATCATCGTTCGCTGCGCTTCTGTTATGTTTAGCCCGTACACCCGTCCATACAGATGTTTCCAACAGCAAACAGTTCGTGACCCAGAAAGAACAAAATATTTTGGCTTTCCCCAGCTTTCAACACCTGTTCAAACCAAAGAGCCTCCCGAGCGCTGTGCGCACATCAGAAAGCCCAGCCAGCAACTGGAGAGAGGCTGCTTCGCGGCTAGAGCCAACCTGTGATTCAGTGGCAAACCCAAGGGCCTTCCTGCAATGACCCCTAACTCCCAGATTGTACAGAATGACCCATCATCTTCATGCAGAATAACCCATCATATGTTTCTGTCAGTTTGCCTCTCTCATATAAAAAATTAACCCTGAAAGTCCACAGGCATCCCTCTATCATTTTATTCTACATTTTTTAGGGCAAGCCCATGGTCTTGGTACAACACTGGGCTCCAATTATTTGCCATTTGTACAATTTCTGCAGGTTTGTGGTTGACTTTGGAAAGTCTTCTGAATTGAATGATGGAGGATAGCACCCTGGGGGGAGTGAAGATTCTTTATATTTTCCCAAAAAGAACTAGTGACAACACTTAGGAGGCTTGGGATCAACCAGAAGGTCTTACAAATGTGGCTAAGAACACAGTAGGAAGGGGCTCCTGAGTGGCTCAGGGGTTGAGCATCTGCCTTTGGCTCAGGTCATGATCCTGGGGTCCTGAGATCAAGTCCCCCGCAGGGAGCCTGTTTCTCCCTCTGCCTGTGTCTCTGCCTCTTTCTCTGGGTCTTTCATGAATAAATAAATAAAATCTTAAAATAAAAAAAAAAAAAGAACACAGTAGGAAGCAAGAAGAGAATCTTCCAGAAAGCAAGAAGAGCTGTGCAAGTTGCAAAGGAGGTGTAGGGCCACAGCTCCAAGGCCTGTCTATCTCACCACTCCACACCTTGTGCCTGGCCAAAGGGTCTTTTAGCTGCTGCCCCAATTTTAAGATTTGCTTATTTGTTTGTTTTTCTTCCTTGCAGCTGAAGGAGGAATCAAGAAGTAAAAGAGACAGCTTGGAATAAAGGTGGGTGTAGGAGGTAATTAGATGCAAAAGAGATGTCCTGACTTTGGGGACTTGCTTCAGCTTCACTGATCTCAATGACAGTCAGAGCTGTAGGAACAGGCACAATTATTTCTTGCCTCAGTGTAAAGCAAAAGCAATGATGCCCTACATCTGTAGATGTTTGTTCTCCACTTACAGTGGGAGACCCTCAATAACATGCATTGAATCAGTAAGTGGTTAGCTGGCAGGCTGAGTGGATGGATGGTTGGATGGTTGGATGGATGGATGGATGGATGGATGGATGGATGCACGGATGGATGATTGTAGAGATTCAACACAAGGTAGCCTAGGCAAGCAATAGCTCAGCTACACCAGAGGTGGACAAACCATGACTTGCAGTTCAGGTTTAACTAGACACCTGTTTTTGTAACTAAGGTTTTGTTGAGATGTTGCTATGACCCTTCATTTGTGCACTGTATGCTATCCTGATAGCATAGCTGGCGTAGCAAGGCAGAGCTGAAGATGTACAGTCTAAATTATTTACTATCTGGCCCTTTACAGAATAAGTTTACCAACTCTTAGGCTTCACTGTTACTAGATTGTAGGAGTTTCCATATGGTTTGTCCTTTCTTTTCTTTGTTGTCTTTGTCCTACCAAAAAAATAAAAACCATAAACAGTAAAACCATATTATATACCCATTTTACTTATATGAGCTCTAGTAAACATGCTAGGCATAAACTAAATAAGTTTGCTTGCTTGGTGGAACAAGCCCCATCAATGAAGCCAACCTCTTCATCTGGGGTTCAATCGGAAGAAACGATGATCTTTTCCAATGCAGAACATAGAAAACTCAATGTGATGGAATTTCTGAGAGCCTGTATAAAAACCACGTGTTCTGTGCTTTCTGTGGAATTAAAGAGGATTTACTCAAGGGCTAATTTTGACTATCTGACTAACTTTTCACCTCATTACTCTCACTTTAAAATATAAGAAGCTATCCTCATGATACCAAGAATCTTATATCCACAGCTCCTATATACATTATTGTACATGCTGGGTCTTTTCCTCTTGCTGGACGGGAAGGATTATCTCACTCTGCTTCCCAGGATTCAGGAGAAATAATATAACAGTAGCTGAGACAAGCTTAATTGAAGTTTAGGCTCCTTAGACACATCAGTAATGACCATGGCACAGGTTGGTAGGTTCCCATGATCTTTTCAAGTCCATCAATATCAGCAGTCAGCAGAAGGAACACAAGAATACATGAGGTTGGCCAAGAAAATAGAGCTAGCAGAAACTCACACATGGAAAGTCTAGCTTGAGATGTCATTGCCTTAGAGAATAATGTTATGTGAACTTGGCAAAAACGATCTACAAACAGGAAGTGTAATGGGGGCAAGGGGTGGGAAGGCAGAAATTGTAGTCTGTTATTTTGCATTTGTAATTATCACACCCTATTTAATAACAACAGTGTCACTGCTTCCTGCATGTCCACTGCAAGAACACTGCTACCCATCAGGTAAAGCTGCAGCCCGATCCCACTGGAAGGTCAATGCTGTGGGCAACTTTAAAGATGGCCTCCCAGAATCCCCACCTCCTGCTCATTCATGCCCTTGTGTAATCCCCTCCCTATGAGTGTGGGCTGGACCGAGTAGCTTACTTGTAATCCATAAAATATGGCAAAAACGATGAAGCATCCCTTCTGAGACCTGCTTACAAAATATTGCAATTTCCATCTTGTTCACTTTCTCGTGGCCTTTTGTTTGCTTGTTCTCTTAAAGCCAGCTGTCATGCCGTGAACTGCCCTGTAGAGAGGTCCACATGGCTAGGAGCCTAGGGGAATCTCCGACCAACAATCAGTGAGGAACTGAATGAACCCTGCCAACAGCCACATGAGTGAGCTGGGAAGCAGATCCTTCCCCACTTGAGGGTTGAGATGACCATAGCCCCAGCTGATACCTTAATAACAGCTTCTCATGAGCCCGAGGACCAGCTAAGCTGCACCCACTTTCCCAACCTCCAGGAACTGTAAGATAATAAAGATTTCTTTCATTTGGGCCAATAAATTGTAAGGTAATTTGTTATGCAGTGGTGGGTAACTAGTGGAGTTAGAATTTGCCTCCTAGTTTGGCTTTCTCCTTATACCTTAGTCCCACTCCCTCTGTAACAATCACTGTTTGGCACATTTTATTTGATTTTGTCTTTTTCTTTCTTTCTTTCTTTCTTTCTTTCTTTCTTTCTTTCTTTCTTTCTTTCTTCTTTCTTTCTTCTTTCTTTCTTTCTTTCTTCTTTCTTTCTTTCTTTCTTTCTTTCTTTCTTTCTTTCTTATTAAGATTTTATTTATTTATTTGAAAGAGAGAGACAGAGTGAAAGAAAGAGCACAGCTGGAAGGAAGGACAGAGGGAAAGGGAGAAGCAGACTCTCTGCTGAGCAGGGAGCCCAACACAAGGCCGATCATAGGACCCTGGGATCACAACTTGAGCCGAAAGCAGATGTTTAACTGACTGAGCCACCCAGGCACCCCTGGTTTGTGTTTCTCTTTTAAAGACTGAAAAAAAAAAAAAAAAACTCTGAGCTAGGGATAGGTGACTGATTTGTTAACTCCGCTACTTCCTTTCTGGAAAAATTAACTATCCAGCACTTAGAGACTTAACGCAACACCAGCTTATTCTATCTCATGGATTCTTTAAGTCAGAAATTTGGGCAACATGTGGCTGGGCAATTCTTTTGAGCATCAACTGATGTCACACAGAGGCACTTAGTGGATGATCAGTCTGGTCTTAAGGGTCTAAGGCAACACTACCACATGTCTGGTGCTTTGTCAGAGTCACCATCAGCCACATGTTCAGTTGGGGTGTCATTTGGAGCACAGGTGGCCTGTCTAGCATGCAGGTCTCAGGGTAATTGACTTCTTATATGGCAACTGACTTTCCTAAGAACAAGAGCCCCAAGAAGTTTGGCTTCATATTTATCTTCTAGAGAAGTATTTTTCTAATTGCTTAGATTCATGGATGGAATGTCAGACTCAAGAAATTTATTTAAAAAATAGAAATAAAAAAGGATGATGTGGCCCAAATAAGTTGGAAAACTTTACCTTCTCAAACTCCCTTTTTGACGGTCAAAATGCATATTAGCATATTTAGATCTTAAAAATCAATAACCAAATTTACTATCAGGAGTTTCTCAAACATTGACTATGGAGCCCTAACCCTACTTTGGTATATTAGAACATTTATTTATTTATTTATTTATTTATTTAGATTTTTAATTTATTTATGAGACACAGAGAGAGAGAGAGAGAGGCAGAGACATATGCAGAGAGAGAAGCAGGCTCCCTGCATGGAGCCCCATGAGGAACTCAATCCCCAGACCCCAGGATCATGCCCTGAGCCGAAGGTAGATGCTCAACTGCTGAGCCACCCATGCATTCCGGTCTGTTAGAAAATTTATCTGGCATTTGGAAATAAGGAAAAAAGTTGAGAGTATGTCCTTTCAATGTCAGCAATATTACCAAAGATCACTCGAAGATTTTCCAGGGAGGTGTTGTCCAATAGAAGTTTCTACAGTGGGAAATGTTCTGTACTGTCTAATATGGCAGCTGCCAGCAACATGAAGTTGTTGAGCACTTGATATATAGCCAGTGTTATTGGGAAGCTGAAATTTTAATTTATTTAATTTTAATCAATTCAAATTTAAATGGCTATATCTAGTGGCAGCCATATTAGATGGAGCAGGTCTAGAAACATGCACTTTGTTCAGCTCAGTGCTTACCATTGATTAATGGCCCCACACTTGGAGGGGCACCTGGGGGGCTCAGTTGGTTAAGTGTCTGTCTTTGGCTTAGGTCACAATCCTGGAGATCTAGATCAAGCCCCATGTTGGGCTCCCTGCTCAGTGGGGAGTCTTCTCCCTCTCCCTCTGCCCCCCCCCCCCGCTTCTGCTTACTCTCTCTCTCTCTGACAAATAAATAAAATCTTAAAAAAAAAAAGAATAAGATCCCACACTTGGTGATGTCACTAGGCCCCTAATATCCTCTCATCTGCTCAGCTACTGACCCACCCCATTGACCTGTAGGGTCAACGCACAATCAGGCAACCAAGTGAGTAGCTTCTAGCCAGTTAAGAAACTTCTAGGACCCTACCTCAAAACTAAGGTTGTTCTGACTAGTGGTGACAGTTAATTTTATCTGTCAATTTGACTGGGACACAAGAGGCCAAATGGCTGGTTATGCACTATTTCTGGGTGTATCAGGTTGTTTTTAGAAGAGATTAACACTTCAATTAGTGAACTAAGTAAGGAAGATGGCCCTTCCCAGTGTGGGTGTGCATTATCCTATCCATTGAGGGCCAAAAGGTAGAAAAGGGTTGAATTAGACAACTTAACTGCTAGACTATGATATTGATCATCCCCTGCCTGTGGCACTCCTGGCTCTCATGCCTGCAGTGCAGAACCTCACCAGTGGCTTTGCTTCTAGTACATTTGAACTACACCACCAGTTTTCCTGAGTCCCTAGCTTGCAGAGGGTATATTGTGGGACTTCTCAGCCTCTGTAATTGCATAAGTCAATATCATGTAATAAATCTTTTCTTATATTAACAGATACACATTGTTATTTACATATGTACATGTATAAATGCACATAAATACACACACAGACAGCCCAGTCCCTGGAAGCCCTGATGCTGCTTCTAAGGTAGCTGTCATGGTCTCCCTGTTAGACTGTGATACTGCATTGCTGAGTGGTAATGATCTCAGGAGCGGGCTCATAGATCTTCAGGACATAGGAACAGTGGATTAAGTTGGGAACACTGAAGCCAAATGTCCATGGTAAAATCTGGGCCCTACCATCCACTCAAGGTGTACATTTGGAGAAGTTACTTGGCTTTTTCTGGATCTCAGCTCCCTTTACTATAAAAGAGAGATAATCCTAAGAAAATGTCATAAGGCTGCGGTGAATGAGTCCATTCCTAACATTTCTAGGCTAAAGAAATAACACAGGAAGGTCCCTCAGGTAGGTATTTACCCTGTACTATTTAACAGTCACCTCGAGACCTGGGGGACGCTCATTGGTTGAACCATCTCCCTTTGAGAGGACAGACCCAGGACAGAGGTGTGTGCAGCCTGCAGGCAGAAAATTGTGAGGCTCTGGGCATCCCGGATGTGGTCTAGAAGAGGGTACAATAGTTCCAGGTGGGCATCCCCTTAGCCCCAGTCTCCTCACCATGGGGAGAGGCACAGGTCAGCAAAGGGCCTGCACAGAGCTCATGGAACATGCATGTACTCACACACCTAGGCAGAACACAGGGTAGGGACCCCTCTTGCTAGATCCAAGAAGGCAGGTTCTGGGGGTGGGGGAAAGAGGAATAGCTGACAGCTTAGGACAGGGGCTGGCATCTGGTTAAGGTCCAGTAAGTCACTGGCATATTTCAATTCAGTGTCACTGTGGTATCTAGCTGTATAAGGTCCAATCGTCCTCAGAGTTTAAGACTTACTAACAGATGACTGAGAATAAAATTTATTTGAGTTGGAGTGAAAATAAAGCCAGTTTATCTCTTCAAAGAGTGCAAGGAATGATGGGATAAGAAGAGGCAGGCTCAGGGATACAGGGGATCTGAAGTTCCCAGCGGCCATCGTATTCTGGATTCATAAGGTCAAACTTTACAGCCTTGTTACTGCCACTCTCAAGGATCCCTATCAAAGATATGCTATTTCATCTCTGCATTAAATTAAAAAAAAAAAAAAAGGAAAGCTTCTGTGTTTTTCTTATAATGACACTACAAAAGAGCATTATGGGACACAGGAATTAAAAAGGAGAAACATATTTTTAAACAGGTACCACACATCCAGAGCTGTCTACTGAAACGTGAGTTAGTGAAATGCAAGGTACTCAGATTGTCAAGAGCACTAGGAAAGGAGTGTGCAATATACTTCACTCAGAGAGACATCTCGGGGCTGAGACTGTGGGTGAGTCCAGACAGGTGGCCAGAGTGCAAACTTAAGGACACACACCTTCTCGGGGGTTGTGTGAGTGCAGGATGGGCACCGGAGAAGCACTGGGCTCCTTATCTCACTCTTGATTCTGGCTTTGAAGCATCCTGTGTGTTAACCAAGGCTTTCTATTTTTTTTTTTTTAAAGATTTTATTTATTTTTTCATGAAAGACAGAGAGAGAGAGAGAGAGAGAGAGAGAGGCAGAGACACAAGCAGAGGGAGAAGCAGGCTCCTTGCAGGGAGCCTGACGTGGGACTTGATCCTCGGTCTCCAGGGTCACACCCTGGGCCAAAGGCGACGCTAAACCACTGAGCCACCGGGGCTGCCCAACCAAGGCTTTCTAAAAGCGCTTGGGTAGGCTTTGAAATCACAGTCAATTCTTGGACAAATTAACGCAGATACAATCTTCAGATTATTTGCACATGCCAGAGTTTGCTGGCAGCTCTCTCTGTTGGAATGGAAAGGCTAGGAATAGCGAGGGCTTTTCCCCCCACAAGGAGCTACCCTCCCCAGATGTGCAAAAAGCCTGCACATCTGGATGCTCCTCTTGCTTTCAGCTCAGCTGGAAGGCTTGATGAGACCACATGCCAGGCTGAGCTGGCATCTGATATGGGCACAGGGAAGGGACAGACCAGCTCCCGGGTGAGTCCCAGACCAGCCTGGTCCCCAGCAGGCTCTGTGGAGAAGGAAAGCCAGGCAAGCCCGCCAACAGCACTCATTCTCTCCTTCCACCGAGGATATTTGTCTTTGTTTCCATAGGTATTTATTTGTGTTTTCCTCCGACTATTTTGCATGTCATTGAGAGTTAAAGAAGACATATTGTATGTCCTAAAGAGAAGCAGTAAAAATAATTTAGCTTATTTCTTTCATGTCGGAGTGTATTAATTCTTGCTTACATAAGGAAATACAAAAAACACAAACTGTAAACAAGGAATCATTTGGAATCAGATTATGCATGAATAATGACACACATTCTCATCTAAGATGTGGGGGGGAGGAAATCTAGTTTTACTGCCAGTGGCTTTAAAAAATGTTTTTCTTTTTCAAAAGAAATTACTCAGAATGTAATAAAAACATGTTTTCCGCTCTAAAAGGATTAATTTACCTTTTGTGTCATGAGAAAATAAATGCAATCAATACCTCAATCCTCCTCCTCTATGGAGAAAGATAATTTCCAAGTGTGAATCCTCGGGAATGGTCATTTAGCTTTCATTCCCTAAGACTACTCAGATTCCATTTCTCTTATGATTTCTCTGTTACTCAGATTCTTCCCAGGGCCTCAGGTGACTTCAGGGAGTGCCTCTGCTTCCTTGTCTCATTCTGGCCCCTCTTTCTTTCCATGCATTTCCCTTTTTTTCCCCTGTGACCCCTATTTCTCTCATTAGCACCCAGAGACTGAAAAGCTCAAAGCACTCTGCAACATGGGGAAAGAGGCAAGTTAATCACAGGACCTCCCCCACCACCAACTCCAGTGCGTGTGTCACCTGGGACTTGTTACCTTTCCTTATCATCCCTCACTCTCCTCATCAGCCAAAGAGAAATGAAAAACAGTACTTACTTAATAGGCAATTATGAGGAATGAATGCATGAAGTGTTCAGCACAGTGTTTTGGGGACCTTGTTTTACTGGAAGCCATTGTTTCTTGCCTCTTTTTCATGCCTGGAAATAGGTATTCTGTTTAGAAACAACTCTGTTCTTATTTCTTCCTTCCCACAGGCAGAGTTCAATCACTAGTTGTCCCAAGGATATTTGAAAGGACTGGTCTTTTTACTATTCTTTTATTTGTTTTTCCTTAATTGAGCCTCAGACTCAAGGATTGGAAGGATCCTTTAAGATCGATCCATCCATTTATTCTTCCACTCATTCATCCCATTCATTCATCCATCCATAAATCCATCCATCTGTCCACCCATCCGTCTCTCTGTCTGTCCATCCATCTGTCCATCTGTCCATCCAACAAATATTTACTAAATATCCACTACATGTCAATCACTGCTCTAACCTTGGCATAGAGGCACAAACAAAACCCACAGACCTTGGTTCTCATGGTGTTTAATCTTCTGAGCAGGCATTGAACAATAGAATGATACACTACAAGTAGGGCAGCCAACCTGTCTCCGTTTGACCAGGACTTTTCTAGTTTTAGCACTGAAGTCCTGCATCCTGAGACTGTGTCCTCTGTCCTGGCGAACAGGGAGGGTTGATCACCCTAATTTATAAATGTGATGAAAGGATAAACTGCCGTGAATGCTTCCAACTGGAGACCCGACCTATCTCAGGTGTCAGAGGTGGCTCGCCAAAGGAAACACCATTCAGTGAAGACCAGACAGATTTAGTAGATGCACAAAGGATGTGATGGGGAGGGGAAGGCAAGTCAAGTGTACAAGCAGGGACACTGCTTATCCCGAAGGCTGGAGGAACTGGAAGGAATACCGAGAAAACCAAGCGAGATGACATTGCAGAGGTGAGTAAGGAGGACTTTACAAACTCTGTGGAGGAACATGTGCTTTATCAGGAAGCTTTGGAGAGGTTGAAACAAGGGCATTGCAAGAGAGGAGTCACTTATGAAGACATTATTCTGGTTGTGCTCTGCAGGGGATTGATTGGAAATAGAGTGCTGAGACCAGGTAGGAAAGTCCTCTAAGGGAAAGTTGGTGGTGGCTTGGGCTTGGATCAAGGGCTCCTCTGGAGTAGAGTGGATGGGACTGGCCTGGATTGACTGGACCAGGGAAAGGGAAGAGGCATGGCTGACTCCCAGACTCCTGATAAAGCACTCAGATGAACGATAGGACCAATTAGTGAGAAGGAAATGCTCATAGTAGCAAGTCAAAGTTGTCACAAGCATCTGTGCTTTGGACCCTGTGCCACATGCAGAGTGTGCTCAGATGACCAAGTGCCAGTGCCTGGTGTTGCTTGCCAGACGTCCACAGGTTATGGACAAACACGGACTTATAACACACATCACAACACAGTTGGGGTGTGGGGGCGGTGAGAGACTAGAAAGAAGCTCAGAATACTGAGCAGGGACAGAAGGAGCAGACCAGCCACACACACAAAGTTGAGGAAGACTTCATAGAACAAGAAATGCTTCTCTTTGGGCTTAAAAGATAAATAGAAGCTCAGCAGGTGAGAGGGAGGACATTCCGGCTGGGAGCACAGTGTACCCAAAGGTAGGAATTCTAAGACCTATTTGGGGGATGCCCAGCAGCCTGATTCTGCGGGAGCGGGGCGAGGGGGACCGGGTGGGCAGAGCTATATGCTGGAAGGTAGGCAGGCTGTGGCCAGCTCATGGGATTCCCATCTGCCTGCCATGCGAGGAGGTTCAGACTCTAGGTTGGAGTCCATAAGGAACTACCACAAGTTTCTATATTGTTTTTTAATTTTTTGGTTTTATAATCATTTTAGACTCATATAAAAGTTGCAGAAATAATACAGAGAATCCTTTGCTTCCTTACCAGCAAAGCGAGGGCATCAGCTTTTGCCTGCCTAAAAAAAAAAAAAAAAAAAAAATAGTAGGTTTTTAAGACTAAACTGAGTAATTACAATATGAATTATTATAACAGCAACGCACTTATACAGTACTTGCCATGTCCCAGGCACCATTCTAAGAATTTCACATATATCAACTCATTTCATCCTCACATCACCCTGTGAGGTCAATACTTGTGATACCCCATTTTACAGGTAAGAAGACTAAGGCATTCTTAAGATGCATGGTTAGTGAAGTGTAGTTGTGTAACCCACATCTGCAGTCCCCTCCACACTTCCAGAGTCTAAATGCACTTTAAAAAACCCACAGAGTTCCCATAAGTATATCAGGCACCCACAATGGAGTTATGGCAGGTGCTATTACCCCATCGCAAAGGTGATGATAAATAAAAATGTTTTGGAAAGACTAAATGGCTTATCTAAATCAAAAACTACAACTCCAACCCCTTGAGCAGATTTACCTATCCTCCACTTATTTGTCCTACCTGGGTTCTCAGTAATTGGATGATGCCCATCCTCCCCGGGGAGGGTCTCCCCCTTGTTCTGCTCACCGATTCAAATGCCAATCTCTTCCTGAAACACCCTCCCAAATATCTCCAGAAAGAATCAGCTATCGGGGCATCCCTTAACCCCATGAAGTTGACCTAAAATGAGCCATCATACCTACCCTGTCACCTGAGGCACTGTCCATTTATTTCACTGAACATGGATTATTGAGCCACTATTAAACATCAGGCCCTGGGGATGTGTTGACAAAGACAGATAGACAAGACAAACCATTAGTTGCTTCTTTCATTAGAGCATTTCATTGAGGACAGAAGTTTCTAATGTGGGATTCCTAGGAGCCACAGCTTCTAGTACTTTCTCGAAGGGCTTCATGACCGCAAAGAGCTCATAAATGCAGTGGAGTCTGGCTGAGTTCAAATCCCTGCTGTCCCATTTTGTAGTAATGTGGCTTTGGGCAACTTGTCAGCCTTCCTGTGCCTTGGTCTCCTCACGGGGATAATGACAACAGCGACATCATAGGGATGTTCTCAGGATTTGGTGCACAGGAAGCATTGGAAATCGTGTGTGGCCAGGTGGTAAACACTACATTATGAGTATTCATGTAACTTTTAAACCAACTTTATGGAAGTATAATTTATGTGCGCGAAATTGCATGCATTTCAGCTGTGCGGTTGGACGGGCTTTGGCAGTTGCATTCACAGGAAGGAGTCCTGCTGCACCGAGAGCCACTATTGCTTTATCTTTAGTGCAATTCTATCCACCTCATGCATTGTTGTGGAAACGTGTGGCCTTCAGAACAGTGCTGGGCACTTAATAAATACTCAATAGGTGCGAACTATTCTTTACCATTATCGTTGACTACAAAAAGTTGCCCATTGGGGAGAGTTATTTAAAACCTCAGAGCAAAAAGTGAAGCTCCCATCTCTTCCTAGCGTGGTCCAGCCAGGCAGTAGAAGGTGAATGCCATGCATGGTCTGATCTGCCCCGTTTTAAGCCCCAAAGATCTCTGAACTTGACCCTTTCTGAGAGGCAGATGTACGCTTGAAAGGTGACCACCAGGATTGGCAGCAGGAGCCTATTCCTTGGGCAGCCAAGGGTCTCAGAGGGGGAAAGGAGCCGCCTGGGACAGGGCCAGAGAGGTCACTACCGAGAGAGCGACCCCGGTCATTCTCCTGCTTTGATGGACCCGCCAGATCTCTGCCTCCCATCTGCAAACCCAAGTTTCATGTTTTAAAAAAGTCTTGCCAAAGAAGCCAACAGTGTAGGCTCCCAGGAAAACAAACACTAGAAGTATTTTTGTCGAGGCAGGAGCCCCGCAGTGGCTGGCTGCTCTTACACATATCTGTTCACCTTTCATAAATGTCAGACTTGAAATAAAAAAGACAGGATAATGAGGTCTCATTTCCACAGAAGCAAGCAGGCACCTACTAATTAACCCACAGACCACTAACAAACATGCTGTTTAGATGCTTTGGCTGCAATTGGCAGATGCGCAAATAGCTTGGGCTCAAACGATCTGATTTTCTTACCCTCCTCTGCTATTTTAAAAATATTTTAAATGGCCCCAATGATTCAACATCTGTTCATTCATTCTGCACACATTTGCATAATACCCACTGTGTGTGAGGCAGTCGATCAGGGCCGTGGGGGGACCCTGCGAGGGAGTTACTTTGTGAGGCGCAGAGGCTCTGTGGCGCCCCACAAGTTGGGATTTGAGTTTTGGCCTCAGGACTCAGTGCATAGATGCAAATGTCACAGACCTGGGCTGACTCATGCATCACGGAGAATGGAGATAATGCCACTGTGTGTCATAAGTTGTTGGACTTAAGTAATAGAAGTCAAATGTCTAACAGGTGTAAAGGGCCACTTATTATAAAGAAGGAGCCAGTCAAGGAGAAGGAGAAGGGAAGGTTTAGAAGAGAGGAGGGAGAAAGAAGAAGAAGAAGAAGAAGAAGAAGAAGAAGAAGAAGAAGAAGAAGAAGAAGAAGAAGAGGAGGAAGAAGAGCAGATGGTGGGGGGCAGAGGATTTACAAAGTTGGGACAAAGAAGGAAGAGGGTAGAGGGAAAAAAGGAGATCTTGTGTGACTGGCCTCCGGATATGGTGCGCAAGACTGACATACACACCAATTACAAGGGAATCGTCGGCGGCTAGAGGGGGATAGAAAAGTCTGAGATGCTTTACAGAAAGAAATTACTTCTCATGGTGGAGTTGAGAGGCAGTGGTCAGGGGTGAGGAGAACAGGTGATTATGTTTGGAGTCCTTGATCAGCAGACACATTGGACTGGCAGAGGTGGGCAGGGAAGGCGCTCTAGCTGAGAGGAGTGGTCTGAGCAAAAGCCCTGGACTGCACAGTCTGTGTGTATGGCATGGAGAGGAGTCACAGCTGGCTTGGTAGGTGGGGTGCAGGGGAAGACAAGACTGCAAAGATATGGATCCCCTGGACTGTGGACACCTCAAATGCTTTCTCCTGAAGATCGTTAGAAGTTCTCAATGAGAGGATTCCCGAGGTGGAAATCCAAAGCCAGAGAGAAAAAAAAAATCCAAATTATCTCCCATGGGATGCTGCAAGCAAGGAAGAGTATGCTAGAAAGGCTGGTCCATTTCTTTCCTGTGGAAACAATGGTGGTCCCTTACCTCTCCAAAGCATTTCATTTCCTTTGAAAACAAGGTTTCATGAACTATTATATTTAATTCTAGCCCTGTGATGGGTTGAATGGTGGCCCCCAAAATGATAGGTCTACATCCTAATTCCAGGAACCCATAAATGTGACCTTATAGGGAATAAAACGATCTTTGCAGATATAATTAAATTAAGGCGCTTGCAATAGATCATGCTGGATTATACAGGCACATGCTTCACTGACTAAGCCACCAGGCACCCCCTTTTCTGTTGTTATCAAAACCCCAAGTTTGTAGTAGTTTGTTCTGGAAGCTCTAGTAAACTTTATATTATAATGGAAATGCTTTGCGAAGAGCAGAGAAGGGGCTCTAATTCCACTGGGACCAATGAGAAAAGAAAGGTCCTGCTTTCAAATAAGTTCTCAGTAAAGCACAGGCTACATGAACCCAGCAATCCTTTAGTAGTAGTACAAGCCAAGTACTAAAAGAGTATGTGAAGTAGCCAGGACCCAGCAAATGGAAGGACATTGACCAGAAAAAACAAACAAACAACAACAACAAAAAAAGCAAAAAAAAAAAAAAAACCAAAAAACTTATTTCCTGGCCCGCAAAAACTATGTTTACCAAAGTTGGTTTTGAGAATTAGCAGTAAACAGCTAATTAAAAATTAATTAACTGCATTATTTGAATTGTCCATCACCAGCCTTGCAAGGGACCATCAGAAAACCTGTTGATGGCACAGAGCTAAGTTTCTCAGACCTACTCTTGTAACAGACAACACCACCTTCATAGAATCTCAATCCGAGGAGAATCAGGAAGGTATTTCCAGGCTTTTAGGGTCAGGGTTGGGTGATTTCAAGGTGAGTTTCACAAGGTGGGAAACTGGTTGGAACCAAGCAAAATTTGTTTCAAAATAGTTTGGATTGGTGGGTAGAGTAAGGTTTTGAAGGCAACTTTGATGAGCAAGCTGTGAGACTCAACAAATAGTATTTTAGTTGAGTTGCAGGAGCAGGGCTTTCCTGGAGCTAGAAGCTAAGGTATTTTCACCTGAGCCCAGTAATGCTTGGCAGACGCGGTGGGAAGCCCATTGGCTTATGTTCTCACAATAAATATTTACTAAGTTAGGATCCACCCCATCACAGGCACTGAGTGTATGTGTGCATCCCTCTCAACCGTTGTATATGCATGTGTGTATAGGTCCCTACCCGCATAAAGCTTGAATTCAAATGGGGGAGGACAGGCAATAGAAGAGTCCAGAAATACATACATACGTACAAAAAAATGAGTTTCAGAAAGTGCTCAGTACTAAGGAGAAAAATAAAGCGGGAATAGAAGACGGGGATCATAGTGGAGAGAGAGGAAGGAATAGAAATATTCTTACACATTGTGGGGAAATTGCCCCGTGGCTGCACAGGCTTGGGAGGTACTGGGTTAATCAAACCTAAAAAGACCCCACCATGCCCAGAACATCTAGAAGTTTTCTGTTTGCCAGAGTTTATGAGGAGGCTCCAAGAAGGGAAAGAAACATGCAGTGTTTCCTAAATGTATTTGGCTTCCCAGCCTTCTTCTCGTAGGACTTCTCCAAGGAGCATGTTGTCTTTGGGGATGTGTTTAAGGAAGACTCCTGTGGGCAAAGGATGTCCACCCACCACGGGAAATCGACTCAAAGAAACTGAAAGCCAGGCAGGGAAGTGTTGGCGTGATGATCCAGAGCTCGGGCTGGTGTGGAACACAGGTGCGGAGAAGCCACGCAGCTATCAGAGATGGAAGGAGAGGAGGGGAGAGGGTGACCAGCTATGAGCTTCTTCCCAGCCGCTCTGCCACCATATGGGACCATTTTACCCAGGGGTAAATGCTTGTCTCAATCTCTTTTCTGTTCCTTCTTTCTGTGCCTATCCCAGATTTGGGTTTAATGTTTGTTGAATGAACGAAGAGGGCTAATGAATTAGAGAAGGAAATTAGGTAGGTAGCATCAAACTTAACCAGTTTATGGAACACGGTGGGGTGACACACGGTTTGAGATTCCCCAATGGCAAATTTGCAGCCCATTCTTCTTCCCTCCACGGTCCCACTCTGCGAGCAGGAATTCCAGGCACGTTTCCTAGTACTGTTAAGTCACCCAGGAGCATTTCCATGCACCCAGATCCGTCCCATGCCGCTTGGAGGAGGCATGACAACTCTGTTGGGTGTCTCCACACTAGGCTCCACAACCACTGCACCCCTTTCCTCCCCAACAGCAGCCACCTGCCAGACTCGATCACTTCCAACATTGGATTGAGTTGCAGGTGGGGTGAGAAACTGTGTCTTACCCAGGGAAGGGCATGGTTTGGGGAACATTCTTCCGAGAGGCTGTCTGGCCTTCTGTAAATTGCAGCGATACTAAGAGAAGAGGACACTTGTCCAGTTCTACTTTGCTGTATCCAAACCCCAACCGACGATGTAAGCTTTGAGAAGTTCAAGGCCTGGCTCCATCCATCAACTGCACTGGGGCCTCCAGGCCTGTCAGAGGGCCCGTGAACAGTCTTTCCCTGAACACTTGCGATGTTTGCTTTCCTCAAATCAGACCATGAAATGAGTCTTCCTCATGCCGCTGGGGACCGTGTTCTGGCTTCCAGGCCCATCAGCCCGGTCGGTGACTGTCTTCGAATTTCCCTCAGGTTCTGAGTTGCCTGCTTCCTGCCAGGCAGGGCCCCTTGCACGGGCTCCTGAATCACCCTCCTCAGAAACATTTTGTTCCCAGATTTTTTTTTAAGCTTGCCATAAAAACATGGAATTATTTTTTTTTATTTGAAATTCATTTTCAGTCTTCTTTTATAGATCTGTCATTTATACAATGGCTGGAAAACTTTCTAAAATCAGATATAATTTATGAACCCCTTCTTTTCGGCATAATGTCATTTCGTGCATTAAAATGATAATGACTGGGGGGGATCAGATGTGTCTCTCCCAAGGGGGGTGAGGTAGTGAGGGGGAGACAGTGGGTGGGGGGCTGTCCTGGTTCTTCTGAAATAAGTCCCAGTGTGCCTGTGCTCAGCCCCCACCAGGGGCTTTCAAGAAAGGAAGACAGGAGAAAAAATGTATTTTTCCCATCCGCGAAGTGAGAGTAACAATGAAAAACAACTTATGCCCCTTGTAGGAGAATAAGATCTTGACAAATAGTTAATGATACCATTTACACATAAAGATTTCAAACTATGCTCTAGTTTCAAAAAAATCCTCCGAAGTAGTTGAGGACAACACAATACAGTGGTTCTTAGTCCGAGCCATGTACTGGAATCGCTTGGCGGGGAGACTCTCTAAAAATACAGATTCCCAGGACCCTTATCCTCATTCTAATTTAATTGATGTGGCCTGGAGTCCAGCACAGTATTATTATTTTTTTAAGTGTTCCAGATGAATCTAACCTGCCATCCTGACTACAAACATGGGAATAGTGGCCCTTGGAAGATGGGGTTCTAATTCCAGTCAATAGAGTTGGCATGAACTTGGGTCGATGATAAAAGCTAGTGCTTACTTACCCCTTGCCATGGATAAGTGCTTTTCCACACTCTTTGCACATATTTATTCTTCTTAGTCTGTGTGGTAGGTTCTGTTATTGTTTCTCAGATGTTATCCTATTTCTCAGATGAAGAAGCTGAGGCTCAGAGAGATACAGTAGCTTGTCCAGCATCACACAGCCAGTAGTTGACTGATGGGGGATTTGAACCCGGGCAGGCTCTACCTGCTATGCCTACTGACTTCCCAAAGATCTAAGTATCTGTTTCTATTCATCGAAATATTAATCTAAGAAATGAGGTAAACTGAGCTAGGTGATTTTTAAAGTTCTATGGGTCTCCATTCTAAAGATGGTGGGAAGGAGGCCAAGAGAAATTAAGTATCCTGCTGCCATCATTAGCTACGGAGTTAGGCAGAGCCAGTTCTCCAACCCAGGCCTCCTGAAGCACGGTGCAGAATTCCTCCTAGCTTCACAGTAGAACAAGCTAAGGCAGGAGTTTGCCTCTAAAACATTCCATGGGGGGATCCCTGGGTGGCCCAGAGGTTTAGCACCAACTTCGTCCCAGGGCGTGATCCTGGAGACCCGGGATCGAGTCCCATGTCGGGCTCCCTGCATGGAGCCTGCTTCTCCCTCTGCCTGTGTCTCTGCCTCTCTCCCTCTCTGTGTCTCTCATGAATTAATAAATAAAAGCTTTTTAAACATAAAAATAAAAAAAATAAAACATCCCATGGGAAATGAAACCACTTCATGAAAAAACAAAACAAAACAAAACTCAAGTCCCAGGCTTACAATTGTGACACAAACTTTAAACCCATGTGCTTCCCTGTATCCTTCAAAAGACAGGCTAAAAGTGATATTTAATATAACCAAATTTCAACTTGGCTCCTCTTGTTTATGGAACCCTGGTCTCTGTACCGTGAGGAATAGAAAAGAAGAAAAAAGTATGGTCTTGTCTTCACTGGAAAAAATCACTCTAGAATGTTGAACACAAGGGAAGTGAGAGCTCTCCCTACACCCTTTGTCAGAATCATGGGCATCCTCCAGCCCAGTTCTCGGTCTCTCCCTTCCTAGCCATTCCCCAGTGGAGAGAAGAGAAGTTGCTTTGTAAGGCAATGAAGGATGACATCCGTTGGAGGGCATGGTCACCGCGTTACAAAAGCCCTGGACCTTGCCCAGCCTTTGCTTCCACTCCCTGCAATAGACAGGGGACAATTGCCCCTTCTGTCCCTCACATGCATTCTGGAGTGTTCTGCTCATTTTGCAGGTCCCCATGCCAACTAGTTGTCCAGGAGACAATATGATGTGCTGATCTGGATTCAGAGTTCAAGGCTATGATATCAGTAGGAGATGCATTTGGACCCCAAGAGTTGGAAGACAAGAACTCTAGCCCTAAATTTCCAGAAACTCTATGTTAAAGAACATCCTTCCAGCCACCTGCTCTACCCCCATCCTCGTGTGAGTCATCAAGATGACTAATATTATACTGTGATAAATGGCATTATCCTAAGTGTACCCTGTGGTGGCTTTAACAGAGCGAACATTGAAATAGAAATACACTTCAGGTTCTGTCCTGGAAGAACTCAGCATTTATTCAGATCAATGGATACTAATGTCCGAGCAAACTCAGACATTTGGTCTTAGATATTTAGGCAAATAAAAAGAGGAACAAGCCATTTCTTTTCCTAAGAAAGAAGACTCAGAAGGAGGAGGAAGAGGAAGGAGAAGAAGAATCAAGAAAAAAAAATGGTTCTTGGCCAACTACCACCTATTTAGAAATAGCATTTTTATGAGCTAAATGCAAAATGAATAAAAGTGAATAAAAAACATGTGGATTAAATTCCCCTGAAAACACTTGGCTTAAAATTTTAAGGGGAAAACAGACCCAGGGCTAAATGCATTGTGGTTTTGGCCAAGCCCAGGGGGATGTGCTCAGTCCTGTGTGTGCACCACACGATGGGGTCTCCATGTCCCTGCTCAGCCACCACACTGCCCACCTGCCCTTTGCCCCTTGCACTCCACTTGGGAAACCTGCACCCAGCTTGGGTGGTATGGTTGGTACTGGGAACCATGGGACCCCACAATGGCTCTTGCACCTTGCTACCAACCAACCAGAACTCATGAGTTTTTATAACTTGGTCAAAGTGCAGAAAGGGGCAGATCTGGCCAGGACAGACTCTTGGTTTTCCAGTGTAGATAAAAATCAAAAGTAGTAACTTGCTCGCTTCCCAGAGCTTACGAAAAATGGATTGTGAGCCAGGAAGACATTGAACTCCAGTTCAGCAATAGATTTACTGCCTGCAGATAGGTAGTATGAGGCTGGACTTCTGGGCTTCTGCTCTGCCCATCTGACAGATTTTAAAGAGCCTACTCTCATCCACACAAGCTTACGGATGACTTGACATTTTATAACCATCCTTTGCCAAATACCTTTTTTTGAGCACCAGTATGTGCCAGGGCTTGGCCTTGACCCACATCAGCTACCACATTGAAGCAGTTATCGCAGGAGGCTATCAGTGACTTCTCCAAGGTCGTATGCCTGATTTCTGATGGGGGAAGAGTAAAGGGAGCAGAAGCCAATTTGTCATGTCATAATGACACAGTCCTAGTATCTTTAACCACTTCATTAGAGTATTATTTAAAATGTAAATGTAAAATGTGTGCAACAGCCCTCAGTAACTCCAAATGGTTCATTTACAGAAAATAATCACGGGGGATGGCACCCCATCATCTCTTAGAGAGCACTTCTAGATAATCTCTTATCTGGTTTGTGTATTTGGACAATGCACTATCATTTCAGTACTAATCTGAGAAAAGCATAATTAGACATGTAAATGTGTTGGAGGGGAAAAAAAAGGGAGAAATAATGCAATTATTTCTCCATCCCTCTCTCAAAGCAGCATAAATAATCGAAACATGACTAGGCCACAAGAAACACTGCTCTTTTCTCCTGTGTTAGCTCTCTTCCGTATTCATGTCAATAGCATTGGTTCTTGTCACTTTGCTGTAATTAATCTCTTAATGATCTGTTGCTTTTGCTTGACTCTGAAAGCAGAGACCCTATCTGATGCATCTTGTACCCCTGCTTTGGGTTAGGCACCTCTAAGACCCCTTGCACAAGGATGATAAATGTGCGGCATGCGTACTACTGCGCCACCTTCCTATACCGTGAAAGACATTACAAATCAATCACTCTACTGGGTCTCTTGCTGGTCATAGAATTCTTCAAGACAGACCTGAGGGTAGCCACTAGCAACTGATCAGAGATGACATGAAAAATGAAACCTTTTCCACACCTCTGTTCTAATGCCTAAATATGCAGCCTTCCTCATGCAGGAAGGGCTTTGCAAGCACAAGAACATGAGACAAGGTGGGAGGAAAACATCGATGCTCCCTTGATCACCATCCTTCCTCTGCTGAAGCTGGTCCAGAGAAGGGTTCATCAAAGGAGCGACATAGGCAAGTGACCCATAGTACGTGACCATACCTGAGATTTTTCTATCTGGAGCCAATAGTAGAAATCCAACTTTTCTTCAGGAATGAAGCCCTGAGTTGGGACATTAGAAGAAGCCAAAAAATATGGGAAAACTACCCTGATAAAATAAAACCATCATGCACAGGGACTTGAAAGCATCCTGGCCTATGTGATTTCCAGTATTCAGTCATCTCTGAAGCTCCATAGGGCCTCTAATCTTTATCTTGGTGCGGGCACATGTGCCAAAGAAATCCCCTTTTTGGCAATACTAATTTGAGCTCCAACTAATTTACATTGTAATTAGAGCCATAGAAAATTGATAAAATGGTTTTACTCAGTGTTTCTGGCATTCACATGGCTCTAAAAGATACTTGCGTGACTAACAAAATGTGCTTTAGCAAGGCCCTGGGCTGTCTCCACAGCACCATGTCAGATGGAGGGTTAGAAGAAAATATGATTCGGTGGCTTTGGGGTTCCTGTGGCAGTTGCTCCCTTCCCCAATATTTAATAATGATTCAACCAAGAGGGATTCATTCTTTTTCTGGGCTCTTAAATCAGAGATCTGTCCTTTTCAGATCGAAAGCAAAAACTCATTTTTGGTAAGAAGCATCTTGTAGAGTTCTGACCCTGGATGTGTACATGTCTTTGGAGGAGTCCATTTCCTTCCCTGTGTTTCTGTCAAAGAAGGGAGTGGAGATAGTGGCTTCTAAGGGCCCTCACAGCAGTGAAGGTTCTTGACTGTTTTTGCAGAGACCTGGACACAGTTGAGGTTCCAGGTTGACCTCTTCCCTCTGTCTTGGCACTTCCTCAGGCCAAGGGAGCTGGTCTGTCTCTAATGGTGGGAGGAGTTTGCAAACTACAGAATGCTTGCCTGCTTAGCCTTCCAGAAGCCTTAGCCTCCCCACAGGGGCCTGTTGCTCTTTTGTCTCATGAAGAGGAAATTCATTTCTCTGTTCTATGGTTCCCACACTGTTTTTACTCACTCCTATCATTAGGCTTAAACCTTTTCTAGAATAACCCACCTAGAGCATCAGCCCCCATCTCCTAAGGATGCTCAAGTGACTTTCTTTCATACAACCTTCACTTGATCACAGGGTGAATAAAATCAGGGCTCAAACCTGGACCCAGTTACCAAAGTTCTTCCAGAGTCAGGAAGCAAAAAGTCAGGCTTCCACCAAAACTCAGGAGCTGAGAGACCAAGGAGACCCCTGATCTCTAGATCTCCTGTACCTTAGATTGGACTTTTGCCTCCATAGAAATGATAAGACTGAAGGTCTGGCCAATGGAGGAGCTACACCCCGTGGGGTATGTGCATATGTGTATTTTTTTTTAAAGCCTTCCAAAGAAAAAGCTTGCTTGTGTGGGTGGACACTCTTTTAAGAGCCATGAATCAGCCTCTGTCTGCTCTAATAGATGTCTCGTCTGAGACTTCTTGAGTGATTGGCACTTGGTACCCGACAGGTAATCAGGTGGAAAATCTTTTTAATTCAGTAGAGTTAGGAATGTCAGATCTGCTCTCATGATGTGATGGACCAAAATGTTCATCATTACAGAAGTGCACGGGGGAAAGAGAAAGATGAGAGTAAGGAGACCACCCCTCATTCCTTGCACCAAATTCTTCCAGAAGACCTAGTAACATGTTCATGGTTTAGAAAGCCCAGATGAGTTGATTTTAGGACCCAGGTCCCCCAACTCTTTATCCAGGACTTTTTATACTTGAGCCCTTACTTCTCTTATTGAAGACTCTCCTCAGCTGTCTCTTCTGTACCCCAAGTGCTCAGACACTTTCACAGCCATCATCTGGACCTCTCCAAGCCCTCTTTAGAATATATGTGTGCTACTTGGAGCCACATCAAAACGATTAACTCCACAGACAGGTAATGTTTGGTTTCCAAAAGGATTCTTCATTTTACTTTGTCAAAGGCTTCTTTGAAGAACAACTTCTTTGGTGTTTAAATAGAACTTTGTTTCCAGAAAGTGGGATTGAAGGTCAATGCTGACAGCAGAGGCTGTACCTTGAAGAGCCATGTGCAAGATAAAGTGATGAAGATGTGAAGACTGAGTAAGCAGAAGGCATGAAGCAGTGCAAGGACACACATGAGAAGCAGCAAGCAGGGATAGTGGGGAGAGGCCAGAAAAAGCACAGACCCAGTGGGCAGCACAGCTGAGGATCTGAAGACAGATCCCCTTGCCCCACAATCCTTCTACTGAGATCCAGAGAGCCAGCTTGGACTCAGTTCCTGCTTCCCACAGCCTCACCTGATTGCCATCTCCCGTAGCGACAATAGCTCTCATTCCCAAATCAGCCAAGGGAGACACTGTTCCTTTATCCCCAAGTGCCCAGTTGCATTATTTGTTTGTTTCAGGAATGAAGCCATTGTGTAAAATTCAGCCCATCCAAACCTCCAGCAGCTTATGGCAAGGGAGAAGTCCTCTCGTTTGGCTAACGATCAGAGAAAGCCACAGTGGATCAGCAGGGCCACTCTCTTTGGGGCTGACCCAGTGTGACTCCTCCCTGCAGCAGAAGGCAGGGTAAAGAATGAGAATGGATGGAGACATATCCCACTAGGACATTTGGAAGAACAGCTAACTGACAGGGAGCAGTGGGCTCAGGGACTAAGATGAGTTGCTTTGACAAAGAAGTGAAGTCTTTCTTGGTTATTCCCACTGTTGAATTTGACTCTTTGTTCTGTCCTAATCCCAGTTAACTCTTCTCACACAATTCTAAAGGCTGGGTTCATACTACATCTTCTACTGCACCAGGGAAAAAACATTTCATGCAAACACTTTTAGAGTAGTGCAGTAACTTTTGTAAGCAGAGCAGACAAGCTGAAACCACTTTCTATTCTCAAAAAGTGGAATTCACAGGAGTGCCAAGCAAGTGACCTAGTGAAGAAAAAGAAAGCCCATCTATCTTTTTCTCTTCTGCTCACACAGAAGTCTAGGAGACCCCCTGAGATAACAGGATAATTAATCTCCTTTCAATAACTAATAGAAGTTGGTGGAAGCAGATCTGATCAGAGAATGTAAAAAGTCACATTTAGCACCAGGTGCTGCCCAATACTGCTCATGTGGCCTTGAGCAAGTCCTCAACCTCTCAAGGCTTTGATTTCTCCACCCATAAAGTGAAATTTGGGACTTGGCCAGTCATTTTCCAACTGTGCTTCCTGCAGCCCTGGGGCAATGTGAAGGAACAGAAGCAGGCAGGGGACCCTGTCTCTCCACCTGCATCAAACAGGACAGCTCTGGGCTTATATATGTTACATGTTGAGATTTTGCCTATTCTTTCCATAAAAAGGTTTCATTGATTAAAATAGGTTTAAAAGTAAAATAAAGTTGAAAATCACTGAACTTAGTGGCTTCCAAAGTGAATTCTATGCAAACAGTAATGATACTGGAAAGGGAAAAATAATATTTCTGAGATTTGTATGCACAAAATAAAAATACTGTCAGTTAAGAACATCAATTCTGTAGTCAGATCATTCAATCTTTTAATAGAATTCAACACGAGGCTGGTTAAGGGATATTTGTATTCCATCTTATTAATCTCCATCCCAAAATATTTGACCAAGGTGTAACTGTTTAAAATAATCAACCATATAATAATAAACTCTATAATTACAGTGTTGTTTAATATCCATTAATCAGTATTTTATATTTGAGAAAAAAACACAAAATTCTGTTTTAAAATGAGTAGCATGAGAACTGGGAATATGCTATGCAAGAAGCCTCTTACCTAGAGATGGCATTTTGAGAAACTCTGTGTGTGTCAGGCTAGGGCATCCAGAGGCAGCCTCTGGCATGAAGTTTGTATATAAATATTTGATTAAGTAATTTCTCCCTTTAGAAATTGTCAAGAAAGTGGAGAGAGCAGGACAGGAAGGAGAAAAAACATATACTTGGTATGACTTCAGGTAAAGTCCCAACTTTAGTCTAATCCTACAGAGGAATGACTGGAAGTGTGTTCATATAGAAGTCAAAGGATCTAGGCTTCCAAACATTTGTCCCAATCAGCTAAAGCTGACCCACAGGGGATGCAAATACCCAGGTACCTCCAGCTCTCTGTATTTTGGGGCAAAACAGCTCTGCAGCCTGAGGATGGTTTTCATGAGAGAGAATCTTGGTGAAACAGGGCAGGTGGGAGGAGGGCATCTGGATAGAGTAAGGGAGGTGAAGTGCTTTGCAAACTGCAGGCTATCAAGTGGGTCAGGCTTAGGAGACCATAGTTTAACAACACATTTGGCCCAAGATGCTCCATTGCTGAAAAATCAGTGCCAACAAATATGAAAAAAATATGAAAGCCCAAGGAAACATTTATGGTAAGTTTGGATGAGTGAATAAGAAAAGAATACCCGAGATGAAATGTTACTGTACTCATGCATTAGTAATTTTTTTTTGTAAAGTCAAAGGTCCATTAAATATGGCAGGGTAATTCCAAAAGAATAGTTCCTATTCCATTGGCATTACATTTCTTTTTGACATCTTGGAGGGAAGCGTCATGGGATGACTTCCCATCTCACTACCACTTTCCACTTCAAGTGTTTTGCTATTATGCTAGCTAGCCCACTCCATCAATCTTAATCCTTTCCTTTCAAGGCACTTTTGTATTTCTACATTTCTGATGATGATGCATATTCTTCTTGTCTCTGATACTGAATCACAAACTCCCTCAGGGTAAAGACCACATTAATTATCAATACATACTAGTGTGTACAGTAAAGGTTTTCATAAACCCTGAGCAGGTAATAAAGGTTTGCAAATTGACTTAAATTATAGTCCAAAGCTTTACTTTGATAGTTCCATGCAAGCAAAAGTGTTGCTAGCCCTCCATTGTATTGGATTCCTTAGGTTAATCAACCAAGGATTCCCTTAGGTGATTAATCCTAATTCCTTAGGTAATTAATCAACCACGTATTTATTGAGCACCTAGTCTGTACCCATCTTGGTGTTAGAAAGATTACATAGTGGTGCAAAACACAGTTTAAGCACCCTGGAAACTTAAACTGTTTGGGAGAAATAGTGTTTTACTCATATGAATCAAGAAAAGGGATAATATAACAATATTCCCAAGTCCTATGTTATCAAATGCTACAAAAATTCAAATGTTAGTAAACATATCAAAAGATAATTGTAAAGTACAGATCATAAAAGCAAAAGAAGTTGGAACAGGTTTTATCATCATGATCAGTTAGTAGTGGTTGCCTAGAGAATCAACTCAAGAAGCCTCAGTCCACTTCTGAGCTGTATCAGTGTCCAAACTGATAAACAATGTCTGCTAGGGTAAGAAATGATGAGTGACCATATAGTGCAGCAAATTTTACATCCCTGCCAACAACATTCACTTCATGGTCAAGAATAACTTAATAGAAGAGAGCTTTGGAACTCAGCTACCAAAGGCAAATCCAATACCAATTTCATTTTAAAAATTACATTTCCTAGGAACAAACTGGTTCTTCCCAGAATACAACATTCACTTCACTCTTGGAGACCAGTCCCAGTGCCTACTTTTTTCCCTTTCCAAACAGATTTGCTAAATCAGATTATCTCCTAGAAGGAGGACATATATATCTAAATCTACCCTGGACAGAGAACTTGCAGAAAAATAAGAAAGGGGAGGAGAAGCTGGTCTGAGTTCAATGTTAGTGGAGAAACACAGGCAGAGGAATACTCCATCATTCACCAGTGATACCTCCATGCTATTTGCACATCACTTGGTAAAGAACGTGGTAGGAAATCTACAAATTCACATTTTTGCCTAAGCTGTTTTGAGTCAGATTTTATGTCAATTACAACCAAATGAAAACTAACCATTTCCTACATTTGTCGCAGAATTGTTATTAAGAATAAAGACGTGCTCCAAAAAATTAATAAAAGTCTTTGGAGAAACTGATTGAATAAGTGAGAATTTCACAAAGAGATAGAAAATTTTTTAAAAGTACCAAACAGAAACTGCAGAGCTGAAGCATACAATAATTGAATTGAAAAACTCCATAGAGAGGTTTAACTACAAACTGCATCAAGGAGAAAAAAAGGATCAGTTTTCAAATATTTTCACTCCCGAAAATGACTTTTTATGACTTTTTAAAAGTTTGTTTATGTAAGTAATCTCTATACTTAACATGGGGCTCAACCTCATGACCCCAAGATTAAGTCACATGCTCCACCAACTGAGCCAGCCTGGCACCCTTGTGATATTTCATTACAACTAAAAGGTTAGAAAAAGATGTTATTGAAAAAAATTATGGCAAAAATTCTGTCCCATAGGTTCAATACTTGTTCATTCTAAGAGTTAGCAAATTATTGTTCAACTGACATTGAACGAGTCAACTGGCATTGTTCTAAATGTAAGACAAAATAATTATTTTTTCCATTTTTTAAGAGATAGGCACAGCAAACTTAAAGACAAGGCAGTGGAATTCATTCAATAATCTAAAGAGCAAAAAGAAAAAAGGAATGAAAAGAAGTTAAGATAGCTTTAAGGACTAATCAGACACCATCAAATGGGCCAAAGTACTCATAATAGGAGTCCCAGGAGGAGAAGAGCAAGAAGAGGACAGAAGGCTTATTCAGAGAAATAATGATTAAAAACTCCCCTGTTCTGGGGAAAGAACCAGACACCCAGATCCAGGAATCCCATAAGTTACCAAATAAGTTGAATCCAAAGAAAGCCACACTGAGACAAATTATTTAAGAATTGTCAAAAGTAGAAGACAAGGAGAATCTTAAAAGCAGCAAAAGAAAAGCAATATGTTATGTTGTATGGGAGGACCCCCATAAGACTATCAGCAAATTTTTTCAACAGAAACCTTGCAGACCATGAGGAATTGGGATGCTATATTCAAAAATGCTAGAAGAAAAATCTGCCAACCAAGAATACTCTACCCAGCTTAATCATCCTTCAGAACTAAAGATGAGATAAGAAGACAAAGACTGAAAAAGTTCATTGACAACCAATTGGCCTTATAAGAAATATTAAGGGAATTATTTAACCTGAAACAAAATGATGCTAATTAATAATAAGAAAAGAAGAAAGCATAAAACTCACTAATAATGGTCAATATATAGTTGAATTCAGAGACTTTGATGTATGGTGCTGAGAAAATGATTTCTAACTCTAGTATGAAGATTAAAAGGCAATGTATTAAAATAGCTATAACTACAAAATTTGTTAATGAATATGCAAAGTAGAAAGATGCAAATTGTGACATTAAAAACAGAAATATGGGAAGGGAGTATACAGATATAAGTCTTTTGTAGCATTCAAAGTTTAGTTGTTATCAGCTTTAAAATAACTTTATAAATATGTTTTCTGTGAGCCTCATAATAACCGCAAAGCAAAAGCCTATAATAAATATATAAAAGATAAAGGAATATATAGCAAGTAGACCACTACAGAAAATCATCACACCACAAAAGGGAAAGAGAGAGAAATAGAGGAATAAAGGAATCACAAAACGACCAGAAAACAATTAAAGAAATGGCAATAGTAAGTCCATGCCTATCCATAGCTACTTTAAATGAAAATGGACTAAATCTCCATTCAAAAGGCACACGGTGGCTGAATGGATTTAAGAAAACAACAATATGCTGTCTACAAGAGGCTCACTGCAGCTTTAATGAAGCACATAGTGTGAAAGAAAAAAGATGGAAATAGAAATTCCATGAACATGGAAACCAAAGAAAGCAGTGGTAACTATGCTTATATCAGAGAAAACAGACTTTAACTTAAAGTCTGTAACAAGAGACAAATAAAATCATTATGTAATGATAAAGGAGTTAATTCATCCAGCGAATACAACATTTGTGAATATCTATTTGCCCAATAGAGGAGCACCTAAATACATAAAACAAATATTAACAAATCTAAAGGGAGAAATTGACAGCAATACAATAACAGCAGTGATTAACATTCCACTTTCAACAATACACAGATTACCCAGAGAGAAAATCAATATGAAAACATCAGAGTTAAACTCTAGGTAGACCAGCTGGACCTAACAGACATACGCAGAATATTCCATCCAAGAGCAACAGAATATAATTCTTCTCAAACACAAATGGAACATCTTAAACACAGATCATATAATAGGCCAAAAAGTCAAGTCTTAATAAATTTAAAAATTGAAATTATATCAAGCATCTTTTCTGGCCATGATGGCATGAAACAAGAAATCAATTATGAGAAAACTACAAAATTCATAATGTCTCAAATTAAACAACATGCTTCTGAATAACCAATGGGTCAAAGAAGGAATCAAAATAAAAATTAAAAAAAAAAATCTTGAGACAAATGAAAATGAAAACACAACATACCAAAACTTATGGGATGCAGCAAATGCAGTTCTAAGAGGGAAGTTTATAGCAATAAAAGCCTTCATTAAGAAAAATAAAAAATCTCAAATAAACAACCCAACTTTATATCTTGAGACTAGAATAAGGAAAGTAAACTAAATGCACAATTAGCAGATAGAAAGAAATAACAAAAATCAGGGATGCCTGGTGGCTTAGTCAGTTAAGCATCTGATTCTTGATTTTGGCTCTACTCATGATCTCAAAAGAATGAGATGAAGCCCAGCTTCTGGGCTCCGTGCTCAGTGGAGAGTCTGCTTCCTTGTTCCCTCTCCCTCTCTCCCCTCCTTCTCTCTCTCGGTCTCTCTCCCTCTAACGATAAATAAATATTTTAAAAAAGAAAAGAACTATCAAAGATCAGAATGGATTTAAATGAAATAGAGAATAAAAGACAATAGATAATATCAATGAAACTAAGAGATAGTTTTTTTTAAAAAAAGATAAACAAAATAGACAAACTTTTCACTAGACTTAGCCAAGAAAAAAAAAGAGAGAGGACTTAAAGAAAACTGTAAATAAAAATGGGCACATTACAATTGATATTACAGAAATACAAAGGATTGTAAGAGGCTATTATGAACAATTATAGGCTAACAAATTGGACAATCTAGAAGAAATGGATAAATTCCTAGAAATATACAATCTACCAAGATGAATCATAAAGAAGTATAAAATCTGGGTACCCCTGGGTGGTGCAGCGGTTTAGTGCCTGCCTTTGGCCCAGGGCATGATCCTGGAGACCCGGGATCGAATCCCACGTCGGGCTTCCGGTGCATGGGGCCTGCTTCTCCCTCTGCCTGTGTCTCTGTCTCTCTCTTTCTCTCTATGTGACTATCATAAATAAATAAATAAATAAATAAATAAATAAATAAATAAATAATTAAAAAAAAGAAATATAAAATCTGAATAGCCTGGAGATTGAATCAGCAATCAAAAACCTTCCACCAAACAAAATTCCAGGACCAGATGGCTTCACCAGTGAATTCCACCAAATATTTAAAGAGGAACTAATACCAATTCACCTCAAACTCTTCCAAAAAATAGAACAGGAGGAAACACTTCTGGATCCATTTTATGAGGCTAGTATTACACTGACATCAAAACCAGATAAGGACACTACAAAAAAAAAAAAAAAAAGAAAGAAAGAAAGAAAGAAAGAAAGAAAGAAAGAGAAAGAAAAAAGAAGAAAAGAAAAAAAAAGAAAAGAAAGAAAAGAAAAGAAAAGAAAAGAAAAGAAAAGAAAAGAAAATTACAGGCCAATACCCTTGATGAATGTAGATGTAAAAATCCTCAACAATATATTGGCAAACCAAATTCGACAATACAATAAAATGTATTGTTTAAAATATCAAGCAGGATTTATTCCAAGGGTACAAGGATGGGTCAACATGCAAATCAGTCAATGTGATATATCATATTGACAAAATGAAGGATAAAAATCATATAATCATTTCAGATGCAGAAAAAGCATTTGACAAAATTCATTGTTCTTTCATGACAAAAACACAACACTGGGTATTGAAGGAACAAAACTCAACATAATAAAAGCCATGTATGACAAGCCCATAATTAGCTTCATAGTCAGAGAAGAAAAAGGAAGTACAAAGCATTCAAATCAAAAAGGGAGGAGCAAAATAGTTTCTATTTTCAGGTGACATGATATATATAGAAAACCTTAAAGACCCCACCAAACCAGTGTTAGAACTAGTAAACAATTTCAGTAAAGTTGCAGGATACAAAATCAATATACAAAAATCAGTTGCATTTCTATATACCATCATCAAACCATCAGGAATAGAAAATAATAAAACAATTCCATTTATAATGACATCAGAAAAAAAAATAATTAAAAACAAATTTTACCCAGGAGATGAAAGATCTATACACTGAAAACTATAAGGCATTGAGGAAAGAAATTAAAGAAGACACAAATGAAAAGATGTTCCATGTTCATGGATTGAACATATTTGTGTTGTTAAAATGCCCATACCACCCACAGTGATCTACAGATGCAATACTAATGCAATACTAATCAGAATGCAAATAACACTTTTTCACAAAAATAGAAAAACAATCTTAAAATCTGAAACCACAAAAGACTCTGAATAGCCAAAGCAATCTTGAGAAAAATTTCAAGGCAACATAGTTTCTAATTTCAAACCATATTAAACGCTATAGTAATAAAGATACTATGGTATCTTTGTATTGGTATACAAAGAGACACATAGATAAATGGAACAGAATAGAAAACACAGAAATAAATTTTAAAAATAAATAAATAAAAAGAAAAGAAAAGAAAACACAGAAATAAATCCACACATATATGGTCAATTAATTTACAACAAAAAAGCCAGAATACACAACAGGAAAAAGATTGTTTGTTTGTTTTTCTTTAAGATAGTTTTTTTATTTTTATTTTTTTAAAGAATTTTTTTAAGTTTTTTTTTTAATTTTTATTTATTTATGATAGTCACACAGAGAGAGAGAGAGAGAGAGAGAGAGAGAGGCAGAGACATAGGCAGAGGGAGAAGCAGGCTCCATGCACCGGGAGCCCAACGTGGGATTCGATCCCGGTTCTCCAGGATGGCGCCCTGGGCCAAAGGCAGGCAGTAAACCGCTGCGCCACCCAGGGATCCCAAAGATAGTTTTTTTAATCAAACAAAAGAATGAAACTGGACCTCTATCTTAAAACACACACACAAATCAACTCCAAATGGATTAGACAGGAAGGTAAGACTTGAAACCTAAAACTCTCAGAAGAAAACATAGGGGACAAGCTCTTTGACATTGATCTTTGCAATGATTTTTTTGGATCTGATACCAAAAGCGAATGCAAAACAAAAGTGAAACGCAACAAATGAACTACATCAAACTAAAAAGCTTCTGAACAGCAAAGGAAACAATTACCCAAGTGAAAAGAAAACCTATGGAATGGGAGAAAATATTTGCACACCACATATATGATGAGGAATTAATTTCCAAAACACACAATGAACTTCTATAGCTCAATACCAAAACAATTAAGAAATTGACAAGGGGCACCTGGGTATCTCAGTCAGTTAAGCATCCGACTTTGATTTCACCTCACATCATGACCTCATGGTTGTGAGATCAAGCCCAGTGTTGAGCTCTTGGCTCAGTCCAACTCTGAGCTCAGCATGGAGTCTGCTTGGATTCTTTCTCTCCCTCTCCCTCTGCCTCTCTCCTTCCTCATTCTCTCTCTCTCTCTCTCTCTCAAATAAATACAAATAAAATCTTAAAAAAAGAAATGGGCAAAGTGAATGAATAGACCTTTTTCCAAAGACATAAAAATGACCAACAGATACATATAAAGGGACTCAATGTCACTAACCCTCAGGAAAATGCAAATCAAAACCATGATAAGTTGTCATCTGACATCTGTTAAAAGGTCTATTATCAAAAAGACAAGAAACAACAAATGCTGGCAAGGATGTGGAGAAAGGAGAATCTTTGTACACTGCTGGGGCTGTAAATTGGTACAGTCCCTATGGAAAACACTACAGAAGTTCCTTAAGAAACTAAAAATAAAACTACTGTGTGACTCGGGAATCCCACTTCTAGGTATAAAGCCAAAGGAAACAAAATCACTATCTTGAAGAGATACCTATACTCTCGTGTTTATTGCAGTATTTTTCACAATAGCCAAGGCACACCTGAAGTGCCCATAAATCAATGAATGTATCAAGGGATTGTGATATATACATATATTTCATATATAGTGAAATATTATTCAGCATTAAAAAAGAAGGAAATCCTATCATTCATGACAATGTGGATGAATCTGGAAGACATTATGCTAAGTGAAATAAACCAGACAGAGAAAGACAAATACTGTGTGGTATCACTTATAAATGGAATCTTTAAAAAAAAAAAAAAAAGTTGTACTTATAGAAACCATAGTAAAGTGGTTTCAAGGAGCTGGGGAGGGAGAGAATAGAGAGAGCTTGGTAAAAGGGTCCAACCTGTCATTATAAAATAAATAAAACCTGAATATCTAATGTATAACATGGTGACTTTAGTTGATGCTACTGTAGTGTATGATTGAAATTTACTAAGAGTAGAATTCAGATGTTTTCACCAATATACAAAAAGTAAGTACGTATGTGAGGCGATGGATTGTTAACTCAATGCGGGATGGAGTCCTTTCACAACATATAGGGATATCAAATCATCACGTTATACACTTCCAATACTTTGCAATTTGTCAATTAACCTCAATAAAGCTTGAAAAAAACAGCTCAAAAATCTAAAGAAATGGTAAAATGAGCACCTGGATGTTGAGAATTTAGGAAACTTATCTTGAAGAATAGTAAGGAGTTAGATGAACATGAG
The DNA here is from genome assembly GCF_048164855.1 of Canis lupus baileyi. NCBI lineage: Eukaryota > Metazoa > Chordata > Mammalia > Carnivora > Canidae > Canis > Canis lupus. The sequence continues at coordinate 64,778,728 of NC_132842.1, forward strand.
AAAACTATACCCCTATACCCTATGGGTGACATTGTAGCAGCCCTCTTCACTGACTTCTTGAGGAGTCTGTGTGAATACACATACTTCTCTGTACAGTCAATGTGTCTCTAGTCCAAAACCACTTTAACTTTTCTATCAGTTGAAGTTAGAGTCTGGTGTGAACAACACAATTTTCACTAATACATGAAGGCTTAGACATATGGGTCTCCAAGTCCTATTTTTCCACATCCAAAGAGATTACCTATCAATTTGGGGACTGTATTGATTATCTATTGCCACAATGATACTGTGAGGTTAAAAACCATAAAACCTCTGTAGCATACAGCAATAAGCCTTTACTGAGCTAACAAAACTGCAGGGTTGAATTGATCTGGATCGGGCTCAGCTGATTTGGGTGGGCTCACTCACATGTCTGGTGGTGACTTCCTGTGACCCATCCAGGAAAGGTCTCAGCTGAGATGAGTGAACGGATTGCTCTATTCCACGTGTCTGCCACCATCCATCATGAACACATATGTTCACATGGCCACAGTGAAAGGCAAGAGGTAACAAGTCTAGTCACACAAAGTGGTATTCAAGCCTCTGTGTGCATCATATTTGCTAACATCCCATTGGCCAAAGCAACTCACATGGCAGATTCCAGACTCAGAGTGAGGGAGCATGACAAAGTTACATGGCAAATGGGATGGAAAACTGGGCCCCTTAATGCAACCCATCTACCATGAGGGTTATAACAACTTGTAATTAACAAGGCAGGGAAAGGATCAATAGGTACAGTCCTGTGATCCATTAGACACCCTTTCCTAAAGCTTTTTACAAGCCTTGAACACCGCCGATAGGAGGAGGGGCTATATTATTTTTTCAAGTGAGCTAGCTGAGCAGCCAGCATTTTCCCAAGGCTGCCCTACTCTATTCAGAATAAAGACGCGGGCAATAGGCCATGCTTGGATGCCTCAGACCATCTGCCAACAAAAACAGAAAAAAAATTAATTATGAATGGTGTCTTCCCATGCTAATCATTTATTGTAAAGGATTTCTCCAGCTTGTTTATAATAGCTGTTGCCTAAGGGTGCATGCTGTATAAATTGTCTGATTACAGGATACAGAGTGCTTCTTAATAGGCCTCAGCTGATTAGGAGAAAGGAAAGAAATTAAAGAGACCATTTCCCTTTAGGTATGCAAATACCTCCCAGAACAAAAGACAAAGATATGATAGACCATGATGAAACACACCCTCTTTTCTTTTTTACCTTAAATTATGTACCAGGCAAGGAGCAAGCTTCATTGCATGTGTCAGCTGAGATGTGAATGGTCTAGTAATTGAAACAATACGAAAGCCAGAAATGCATGTTAGATGTCGAGCTAAACTAGCTCCCTGGGCAGCCCTGCAGCAAATGGTAGTGTGCTGCTTGGATCTTTGGGTAAAAGGGTCACTTCTTACTTTGGGGTGATTTGACTCTGCCTTGTTGAGCTAAATTTGTTTGTACCACATTGGATCTTCTCATTTCTGAAGCCAGAATTTACATGTCAACATCTGGCAGGGAGGGTGGTTGGAAAGGCAGACGAAATGTGTTTGGAGAACAGTGAAAAACATAGACGTGCACAGACTCACCATTTCTTCTTCTCAGACACACACAGATCCACAGGCATACACACACATGTCTCACAGAAATGGGCGTGCACACACATATGTATGCAGGACCTTCTGTTTCTACATTTTCCTCTTATGATGTTCTCTAGTGCTTTGAAGGGATATATCCAACATGGTATTTCCTTGTTATTTCACTTTTTTGAGGGGAGGAGAGATCTCATAGGTCTCTCTTCTTAACTGACTTACAAGCACTAAAATGCAGAGGTGCAGATGTTAAGAGTGACTCCCAAGTGAGGTTGCTAGCTGTTTGGAAGTAAACGCCCTGGTCCCTAGATTTCAGGCACTTCCAAGTACCAATTACAGTCCCTGATAGATGAAGAGAGATCACTTGTACAGCCTGCCTGGGCAGATCTTGCCTGCTTCAGAGTTCAGTAAATCTCACGTGCATCTTGTCAATGCTTCATTAGAGCTGAATTAGTTTTCTATTGCTGTATAACAAATTACTCCAAAATGTAGTGACTTAAGACAGCACCATTTATTATCTCACAGTGAATCAGGAACCTGGGCACAGTGTAGCTGAGTCTTTGGTCTTGGGGTCTCATAAGGCTGCAATCAAGGTGTCAGGCAGGGCTGAGGTCTCATCTGAAGGCTTGACAGGAGAAGGATCCACTTCCAAGCTCACTCGTGTATTTGTCAGCAGGATTCAATTCCTGTAGGCTGTTGACCAAAGGCTGCCCTCATTTCCTTGTCAGATAGCCTTCTCCATCCGGGCAAGCTGACAGAAAGAGCCAGGAAGATGCAAGTGACAATCTTTTATAACCTAATCTCAGATGTGGCTTCACATCACACTTGCTGTGTTCTATAAATTAGGAAAAAGTCTCCAGATCCAGCACACGCCAAGGGGGAGGGAATTACACAAGACAGGAGTCATCGGAAGTCATGTTTGAAGGCTACATACCACAAGACCCATTTGGCACCATATGCCATAGATAATCCTGTCAGGAAATTCCCACCATTTCCTCTCTTGCTGTTTGGATCAACCCCCAATGCTGGCATAGACTGTCTGCCTTTGTAATTGTGGTTCCCTCCACACTCTCCGTGATTCATTTATTTTCTTATCATTTGAATATCAATAAAGATGTCGCCCTCTCAAAAAGAAGCTTTTTCAACCTCTATCTATGCTAGTTACTCATTTCCAACTACTTACTTGTTATCTCATTAATCCATTTTTTTCCATAGCCTTCATGAAAAAAATTAGCTAAATATTCACTCCTTTATAATTGTTACTTCCTGCCTCAGACTGTAAGCACTGAAAGGAAAGAAAGACCTGGTCTGTCTTGTTCAACTTTATATTAGTACCTAGAATGATGCACATAGTAGGTGCATTATAAATATTTGATGACTTAATGAATAAATGAATGAATCCAATATCATGTGACTCAAGGAAACTTAGCTCCCAAGTTCTCCTGTATTTATCACAACCACTATGCAAATATTCTATGAGTTTAAGTGGATTTTAAAGTCACTACCAAACCAAACCATTTAGAAACTTGTTGGTTAATAGTATCTATTCATGGCTGAGGGGAGAATATATCAATTTTTTTTAAATTACATGAATTTTTAAAATTAGTTCTGAAGTTACTTCAAAAGCAAATTATTTTTTTTTCACAGAAGCTAAACACATTTATTAATTAATTGATTGATTTATCTAAAATTGTGTTAGTTAACATACAGTGCAATATTGGTTTCTGGAGTAGATTCCTCACTTACCTACAAAACACAGTGCTCATCACAAGTGGGTTCTTTAACTGTCCATCACCCATCTAGCTCATCCCCCACACCCTTTCCCTCCATTAACCCTCAGTTTGTTCTCTATCATTAAGAGTCACTTATGGTTTGTTTCCCTCTCTCCTTTTTTTCTTTTCCCTCTTCCCATACGTTCATCTGTTATCTTTCTTAAATTCCACATATGAGTGAGATCATTTGGTTTTTGCCTTTCTCTGACTTATTTCACTTACTGCAATACAATCTAGCTCTATCCACATCGTTGTGAATGACAAGATTTCATTTTTTTGATGCTGAATAATATTCCATTGTACATATACACATCTTCTTTACCCATTTAACAGTCAATGTACATGTGGGCTCTCTCCATAGTGTGGCTGTTGTTGATAATGCTGCTATAAACATTGGGGTGCGTGTGCCCCCTTTGAAGCTGTGTTTTTGCATCCTCTGGGGAAATACCTAGTAGTGCAATTGCTGGATCATAGGGTAGTTCTATTTTTAACTTTTTGAGGAACCCAGACTGTTCTCCAGGTGGCTGTACCAGTTTGCATTCCCACCAACAGTACAAGAGGTTTCCCCTTTCTCCACATCCTCACCAACACCCATTGTTTCCTGTATTGTTAATTTTAGCCATTCTGACAGGTACAAGGTGGTATCTTACCATGGTTTTGATTTGTATTTCCCTGATGGTGAGGGATGTTGAGAATCTTTCCATCTGTCCATTAGCCATCTGGATGTCTTCTTTGGAAAAGTGTCTATTCATGGCTTCTGCCCATGTCTTAACTGGATTGTTTGTTTTTTGGGTTTTGACTTTGGTAAGTTCTTTATAATTTTTGGATACTAACCCTCTATCAGATAGGTTGTTTGCAATTTTCTTCTCCCATTCTGTGGGCTGCCTTTTAGTTTTGTCGATTGTTTCCTTCACTGTGCAGAAGCTTTTTATCTTGATGAAGCCCCAATAGTTCATTTAAAAGCTAATTACATTTGTATACCAATGTTCATAGCAGCATGATTCATAATAGCCAAAAAAGTGGAAACAATCCAAGTAACCATCAACTGATAAAGAGATAAAGAAAATGTGGTATACCCATAGAACAGAATATCAGTTGGCAACAAAAAGAAATAAAATACTACATGCTACAATATGGATGAATATGCAAAGTCAAAAAAGCCAGTCACGGAGAACCATATACTATATGATTCCACTTGTGTGAAATACCCAGAAGAGGCAAATCTATGGAAAGTAGATTACTGGCTGCCTAGGGCTGGATGGGATGAAGGTTTGGGTAAGGAATGAAAGCTAAGGCTTTCTTTTTAGGGTGATAGAAATGTTCTCAAACTGATTGTGTTGGAGGTTGTACAACCCTGTAAACATACCCAAAGCCATTGAATTGTACATTTTAAATGAGTGATTTGCATGGTATGTGAATTACACCTCAATAAAGCTGTTAGAAACTAACCAAATAAACAAAAATATGACCCCTGAACTGACTCAAAGATTTTGCTAAGCTAGGAATGAAGTAGAGACACAGTATTTTTAAATCACATTATTTAACTTTGAGTTTTAATTAGTCATATACTCTTCTTATGGGAAAGGTAAGTTTTCTATTTCTTATTTATTTACTTATTTATTTTTGCTTTGAGTTGCTTCAGAGATAGTGAAATTAGTGTTGAGGATATATTTCATTATTTTTGACAGTTGAATAAAACTATTCTTTATTCCTGGATGATGAGCTCTTCCTGCCAATTTGGAAAGGATTAATGTCAGTGCTTGTCTATGCCCAGTACATACAGAAGTGTAAAGTACACTTACAGCCAACACCAACTGCCTAAACTAGGACTTGTATCTGTTCTCTCTGCATTCATTTAATGTACCCACAGCAGACCCAAAGAATTTTAGGCCTATTTCTCAATCTCTTGCTGCTAAAACTGAACTTATTTTCTTACGTTGAAGTTCTGAGAAGCACAAGTGGGAGACAGAAAGGGAGGCCTGGCTATATCAACGAGAGCCATATCTTTTCAGATGAAGGGACCCTGTGTTAGTTGCTGTCGATGCCCCAAGTGATTTTCTGTTCTCATACCATTTCCTTGCACACCTGCCTGACTTTCTACCACTAGCACCTGCCTTCTCTCCCTGAAGGCTTTCTCTGGCTGCCAGAGCCACTCTCCTGTTTGTGCCACAAATGTGGGAGCAGCCCTCGGCCAATGCCTCCTTGTCGGGTAACTCTGGGGTACAGCCAGCACCTTCTCAGCTCCCCAGTGGGATGAAGCTCCAGTTGCCCTCCCAGGTAATCTGCTTAATCCCACATCTTTAACTGCTTATTTTCTTTCTCTTCTTACTTCCTGTGATGGTTAAGTTTATGTGTCAACTTGGCTGGGCCAGACATATTTGGCCAAACATCATTCTGGATGTTTCTGTGAGAAATGTGTTTGGCGATTTACATTTAAGGCAGTGGACTTTGAGTAAAGCAAATTGCCCTCTATAATGTGGGCAGGCCTCATCCAATCAGTGGAAGGCCTGAACAGAACAGAAGGCCAGCCTCCTATGAGCAAGAAGGAGGAGTCTTCAGCAGACTGTCGTTAGACTTCAGCTACAACATCAACCCTTCTCCCCTAGTAGAAGCCCTTTGCATTTTCTGGAATCTTCTCAACTCTTTCCTAGCCTCTGTCTTGCTCATCAGATTGTGCACTGGCCAAGTTTCCACAACCATGGGTGTTAATTCTTTAAGATAAATCTCTTCCTCTGTATCTATGCATCTCCCATTGGTTCTATTTCTCTGGAAGCCTGAATAGTAGACTTCTCCACTGGAATGGCTTGGGAATAACCTCCCAAACAAATTACTTGTACTTGAATCCTGGTCTCAGGATTCTATCTCTGAGGTAACCTATGTAAGGCAGATCCCAAGCATCTGAGTGAGAAGACACATGTGATCCTGGGCAGGAAGTGTCTTATGTGCTAAATTGACCTAGTAAGAATTGGACATTTACTGTGTATTGGTACACACTGCTCTGTCTCGTGGACAAAATATCAACCAATCCTCCCTATAACTGTGCATGCAGCAGGCACTCCTCCTGGCCCCTTTGTACAGACGAGAAAAACCATCCAAAGGCCAATAGGGGATTAAACCCCCAAATGGCTGACTCTAGAGTTTGTACCCTAAACTGCTCTTCTCTAGTGCCTGACATTTATTTACCAAGTCAAGAAAATAGAAAATGACTTTCACACTGCAGCACCACACATTTCTCCTGGAGGCAATGTTCTGACAAGGACCGCAAGGTGTAACTGGGCCTGGAAGCTTGACTCCACACCCTCGGGTGGGCTCTTCCCGCAGCAGGCCAACAGATCTGCTGCTGGGGGTGAAAATTCCTGTTTCTAAGAAAAGTGTGCCTTTGAAGAAACAAAAAGAGAGGAAGGGAGAGGAAAAGGGGTGGGGGGAGGCTGAATGTACGAAAAAGGACTTCAGGAGTCTTGGAAAGCAAGCAGTTTTTGCAAAGCAACATTTTGATGAGTTAAGTGCAAATGAATTAGGAATAATGAGGAACACATGGGCTAAATTTTCCTTAAAATATACGAGTTTAAAAATGAAGAGGAAAAAGTGCTTGGGGAAAAATGTGTTTTAAGTTTTAGCCAAACTGAAAACATTCACAAAATGGATCAAGATATGTGTTGAGCCCACAAAATGACTAGGTTGGTCCATCCTAGGCCTATGGAGTGCTAGAGAGACAGATGAACAGGAACAGTGGAGGGACACATGCTGGGCCAGCCCAGCACAGAGCTTTGCAACAGAGCTGGTCTGGGCTCCCTGAGAGCTTCTAATTGGGAATTTAGAGCCATCCTGCATTTACTTCTCCAAGCAACACAAGGCACTGCACTCGTAGTGCAATACTAATGAATAAATAATATAGTCATTTGAAAAGCTGTTCGTTGAGAACACAAAATATATCTGGGTGTGTGTGTGTGTGTGTGTGTGTGTGTGTGTGTTTTAAGGTCCTTCAAAATCTGTAGGAGCAAGAAACAAGGAAGATACACAGGGATTCCAGAGGTCAGCAGAATACACAAGCCAGAGGGACTCAAGTCAGCCATTGCCAGCTTCTGGGTGGTAAAAATGACATGTGTCAACAAGGAAGGACCACAGAGGCCAAAACTCCCTGTTGCCAGTGGAGCAGCAAGCCAGCCAGAGGCTTCCCTGGAAGGCAGAGCAGGACTTACTGTAAAGAACTTGCCAGGAGCATTAATTCTCTTCATATGCACAGGGTTTGGGGTACCTCCCCATCGTCTTATCAGTTGGAAGCAGGGATGCTTTCCATTCACACTCTCAGAGGCAATGACCAGAATTCTATTTTTATTTTTGACCAAAGTAATTTCTAGGTAAGAGAAAAATGGAAATATTGGGAAATATTTACTTAAAAAAAAAAAAAAAGGCAGCACCACTGTCTAGAACTGACTTCTAAAGAGCTTCCTAAGGTCCAGAACTATCACCAATGAGACCAGGTCTAGATGGACGAGTAAACACGCACAGTGGCTCTTGAAATTGTTTATCATGGGTATGAGCCCAGGATACCCACTACTCTAGGGAAACAACAAAAGTCTCTTTAATTACTACCTGGAGCCTCTTCCCCTCCCATCTCCAGCCTTCCTAATGGTGGCCTGCAGGGAGACCAGGTGACTTCATGGCCACCGTTGACTCCACTCTGTTTTCTACGATGGGCCACAAGGAAGCCAGGAAACCAGGTCTAGGAATAGACACCACTTTGGGTGAATACATATTGGGTTTTCCGGTTGTGGAGCTGGGCCAGGGCTGGACACAGAGAACAAAAGAAGAGCAAGCTCCTAAAGGGAGACACCCCCCCTACCCCAGCCCCACCCTGAGCACCATGGAGGCAGGTCTTTGATTTTTTTGCTGACTGCTCTCCTTTACCAAGACTAACAAACTTATGGTTGTGAATGGAGAGGTTCAAAGAATATGGTTTTGGAGTCCAAGTTGTTGCAGTTCCCCTTGATGTCCAGAATTTTCTTAGAAAATAAAACCTCTGGTCATACCTAAAAACACAGAGAGAAAAAATGGCTTTGCCCCCACATCCTCTCTTTTGAAAGAGAAGAGTCTCCATTTGAGAGGCAGCCAGTTCATTCTATCACTTACCAGGTGAACCAGCTACTTAGCTTTCCTGAGACTCAGTTTTCTCTCGTGTAAAATGGGGGCAGGTTGGCAGGACATTGTAAAGATTAGAAATGACACAGGTCTCTGCCTCTCTCTCTCTCTCTCTCTCTCTGTGTGTGTGTGTGTGTGTGTGACTATCATAAATAAAAAGAAAAAAGAAAAAAAAAAAGAAATGACACAGGTGATCCAGCTGCACAGGGTAGATGATTAGTACTTGTTAACGATAGATGGGGGACTCTGAAGGTGGCGCGCAGTACTCAGAAGCAATGCATTTCATTCTCATCTGCCTGCAGAGCAGGACAAGCACAGGACAAGCTGAGTGTTCCTGGAGTCGCAGCAGAGCGTGTGGGCTTCCTGCACAGCACCAGCTCTGTGGAGGTGGAGTGACATTTCTGAAACGCTTTGATTGACACCTTCAGCCATAAAAATAAAATAAAATAAAGTAACCTCGGTCTTATGAAGAAATATCGAGAACCCTCCTCTAAATCACCCACCTGAAACACACAAAGGATTGGGCTGGCTTTGCCAGAAATGAAAATGAGTCTCAAGATGCACTTCAGGAGTCACAGAGGAGAGCCCCTGAGGAGCCACCCAGGAGGTCCTTCCTTACGGGAATGGCATTGCCCAGCCGACCAAGAAGGCATGAGGCATGCGATGCTTCTTCCCCCAGAAAAGCAGTGGAGAAAGTCAAGGCCACACATGTCTGGAAACGTCTGTCAGCAATCAAGGCTGGACTATTACAGGCGATTTATTCAGTGCATCTTCTACAGCTACATTTCTTAAGATATGTTCCTTAGGTCTTTAGAGATGTTGATAATTAATTAAAAAAAGAAGTTCTGTAGACAAGTTTGTTTGAGAAACACTCTGTTAAACATTATGAAACTTGTTTCTTTTTTTTTAAGATTTTATTTATTTATTTGATAGAGAGAGGGCACACACGGAGGGGGGAGCGTCAGGCAGAGGGAGGGGAGGAGAGGGAGAGGGAGACATAGGTATAGCAGGCTCCAGGGCTCCATCCCCAGGGCCCTGGAGCTGAAGGAAGACACTTAACTGACTGAGCCACCTGGGTGCCCATGAAACTTGTTTCTTAGTAGAGATCATTCTAGGATGTTTCAGATACTCTTTACAAAACCTGGGAATCTTGCAGAGAGGAAGGCAGCTGGGAGCTTTTCCCATATTTACTTGCTCTCAGATCCCTTTTGTTGTAATCTTTGTGAAGAACCACATGATCCCAAGAATCTACCTTGGAGAAGGCTGATACAAGCAACGTTGTCCATCAGCCAATTGTTTCTCCTTCCTGGTTCAGGAAAGGAAGAATTTAATTTAATTATCTTTTGCTGTTGCTGTTGTTTTGGTTTTATATCTCTGGTTCTCAAACTGGGATCTGAGTCATCCAGGCATCTTTCAAAGAAAAAAACTTTTCTAATTCTGAAGCCCCACTCCAGATCCCCAGAGTAAGCAGCTCATGACTCTGCACTTTTAAAATTTTCCACTGGAGAATTTGGAGATGGCCGACCTGGCACAGCAACCAAAGCCTGACACTCAGGGGGTCACACCTCTACCCTGTGTCCATGACACCACCTTCCATCCCCTGTCATCACAGAGGCCCCAGCTGTTGGCACAAGTCTTATCTAAAAGTGGAACTGGCATATGATGGCTCCAATCCCAAGAGAATTTTGAGGCCTGCAGAAAAAAGGGATATTTTCTTTCCCCTCTCCAGACTCAAGTAAGAGCAATCATTGACTTTCCCTAAAACCCATTAATTCTATATTTAGGCAAGTAAAAGGAAAGGGAAAAAAAAAAAAAAAAAAAACAACCACAACCTCACACACGATGGAAAAGATTGTAGATTCCCAGTGGCTATGTTGGCAAAAGGCAGAATGAGTGGCCTTCTGTGGGGTGTTACCATTCTCATATTGGATTTTTCTTTTCTAAAGTAGGTGAATTAATTTCTTTTGGACCCACATTCTTACAGACAGAGTAGAGATCTGGTATCTTCATCACCAGTAGAGGTAGGACAATCTGGACATGCCAAGTCTCATGTATGCCTGCGAGCAGTTTTAAAAGGTTTTGGTTAGCTCCAATTTTATTAGAATGAAAGCTTTTCACAAGTAAGAGGTTTTATGGGAGTTATTTTTAAAGTAATGTGTTTTTATTGGTTTCTAGTAAGATCAGTGAAATCACATGGCATTTTTAAAGAATTTTAAACCAAAAAAAGATGTTCAACCAACTTGCCTGAAACACAAAAGCCAAGAAAATCCAAATAAGATATTTGAATGCAAGGGGGTTAATGCCAGGATAAAAACCATTCTGGGGAAGCAGAAGAAAGGGCTAAAGGAGATTCCAAGCCAGGAACTGAGCTCAGCATCCAAGCCATCACTCACATATTGAGGTATGAGTACTTGCATCTCTCTCTGACTCAGTTGCCTGAACAGATATGGGGATAGCCATTTGTTGTGTATAAAAATTAAACTCATTAGAAAAGAGAACATACTCTTAATTACCTGAATCTCCAAAGAATGACTCGACTCAAATGACACACAGAAGTCCAGCCGAGTGACAGGCATATTAGCAGAACATCAGACACACCAATCACAGAAAATCCACAGTGGAATGCTACATTCTCCCACTCCACTTCTTTCTTCTTTATCTTCTTTAGTCTTTATTGCCTGTTTTCATGATTAATAGAACAATGCATGCTCAGTGCAAACATTTCAGAGATGTCTAAAGCAACCTGTAAAAGTCAGCCCCTTCCTTCCAGTTGAGAAAACAGATTAGAGAGAGGGAGAGAGAGAAGGATGATTTGCTCCTGGTCCACAGCAAGTCAGCTGGTCATCTAGGACCAGGAAGCAGAAATTTTAATAGCTCTTCATCACAGACTATAATCCCAGTATGTATTTACTACATACACATATGCATGGATTTGCTACTAATTTCAGTCTTACTTCCCTAAAACACAAACATCTGAGCATACCACCCATTCCCCCTACATACACAATATGATAGTAAGCTTCATGAAAGAGCGATAAAGTCCATGTCTTTCTAATATAACATTGTGGATTGTCTAGCACCTACTAGGTGCTCAATAAATAGTGATGAAATGAATTCATCTCTGTACGATGCTCTTTCTGTCAAATCATGGACAAGTGAGCAATGAGATAAATCTATCAGCATGATATAAAACCTGCAAAAGAAGTCCTCAGAACTCTTCCCTCTAATTATAGAAAACAATTTGGGAACAAATGTTTACTTGCCCCTTGAGAAGAATGGCATTAAGGCAACTGGGTCTTCTATAAGTAGAACATAATAGTGAGCTTCGAGATCTGGGTATAAGTTATATCTGTGCAATTGCACTTTCTGTAACTAAGAACTCCTGCCCTTCCCAGATAATTATATTACCTGTAAGGGCTCTTTTTCTTGAGTTGGCATAAAGGTTAAGAGGAACAATAATTTGGGGAGGAACAAAAGTTATAAATGTTAGAATTTCTATCAAACAGAAGAAGCCTCCTTGAGAATGTTACTCTGTCTGCTTAGATGCCATGAAGTTAGTTAGAAGCTATAAAAGTGCTTTCATAAAGTATGAGTCCATCTTACTGCACATTCTGATTGCTTTCATAGGGTATGAACACTCACTTTTTGAAGTGAAAGCTTCAAGGGGATCATCTCTCTTTATGAACAATGAAGAGGGTTCCATGCCTTTCCTCCAGAAGGGTATCACCTTCAACCTTGAAATACTAACTGGTTCCAACGAGACTCAATTTACCTATAAGACAACATTGCTCAGTATTAGATCACCCAGCTTGGACACAAACTGAGAAAGGAAACAAAAATTGAGCCTCTGGGTAGAGACTCTCAAATGGATAAAAGATCAAGCTATGTTCAATATATTGACCACATACCATTGAGGGTACACTGCCTCTGGCTTCTCCCATTCCTTTTGGGTAATGAAACTTTCCACCATTTTCCTCCTCTTTCTGGGTTGACTTATAAGTAGTCATTAGTGGGGCTCACTAAATATGTCTGATTCTCCACCTCTTATCCACTTCATAGGATTGTGCTTCTTGGCCTCCTGAGGTTGAGTGAAGCCTTATGATTAGTTCTCACCAATAAGTTGTGAGGACAAATGATGCGTCTCTTCCATCTAGAGAATTGAATTGCTGATAAAAGTATCTTCACATATCTTTTTTCTCTGATGCAACATCCAGCAATATTTGAGGTATCAGCCTACATCCCAGAGTATGGAGAAATGGAACAAAGCCCCCAGCTGACCCCAAATGGACAAGTGCAAGACATTAATTTTGAGGTTTTAACCTGCTGAGACTAGAGAATTACTTGTGACTGCAATATAACCTAGCCTGTCAAAACTAAGGCAAATTTGGGGTGCCTGGGTGGTTCAGTCAGTTAAGCATCTGCCTTCCGCTCAGGTCATGATCTCAGGGTCCTAGGATTGAGCCCCACTTGGGGCCCTCTGCTCAGTGGAAGTCAGCTTCTGCCTCTTCCTCTCCCTCTGTCCCTAACCCTGCTTGTGCTCTCTCTCTTTCTCAAATAAATAAATAAATAAAATCTTTTTTAAAAAAGTCTAAGGCTGATTAGAAAGATAAAGAACATCTGCAACAATTTAACTATTGCCTATTCTATTGAAACCTACTGGCTTAAAAAATGATTTTTAAAAAGTTATTTATTTATTTGGGGGAGAGAGAGAGAGAGAAAGAGAGAAAGAAGGGGGAGGGGCAGAGGGAGAGAGAGAGAATCTTCAAGCAGGCTCCCTGGTGAGTGTAGTGCCTAGGGTGGTGTTCAATGCTGGGCTCATCATGAAACTCAATCCTAAGACTCTGACATCATGACCTAAGTGGAAATCAATAGCCAGCCACTTAAGCAACCAGGCCACCCAAGCATCCCTTATAACAACCACTTTTGCTTATGACTCTGTGGGCCAATAACTTGGATTGGGTTCAGCTAAGTGGTTCTTCTGCTTATTTTACTGAGTCATTCCTCTTGCTGCACCTCCATGGGTCAGTTGGGAGGGAGCTAATCTGTCTAGGGATCCTCAGCTAAGATGGCCCATCTCTGTCCCATTTATTCTCACTCTTCAGTAGCTCATCTGAGGTTTTGTCATCTATTTACCTCTGCAAAAGCAAGAGCCAGAGCTGTAACACCTCTTGAGTCCAAGGAGAAGAGCTCCCCTTCTCTACTGATCAGTGTGAGTCACTAATTCAGACTCAAGGGAGTAGAAAAATAGATTCCACCTCTTTATTGCAGGAGTGGCAAAATCACATTCAAAGGGGTATGAATATAGGCAAAGGAGGAACTTGTGGTCTTTTTTCATAATCTTCCATATCATCTCATGATTAGAGTAGTGGCCCAGAAAGTGTAGGTATTAAAATGGTATGCTATCAACTTTTTTTTGGTATCATCAAGATTTTACTGCAGAAACATGAACTCAAAGAGAGCACTATTTCAGCACATGCCTGCAGAAAGCCATCACCACCCAGTCTCTACCATGTTCCATATTGCATGCTTCCTTCATCCAGTAGCCACCCCATCTCCCCAGATAATTGGGTCATCTCCTCTGACATCATGCATACAATGGTTGAGAAAACCACATCTCTCTTGGGAAGATGATGAGGAAAAATCAGAGCCAAAAATAAAAGCCAAAAGACTCCTAATTTTACTTCAGTAGATGATAAATTCCTGCACTGGCTCCCAAACAGGGTGACAACTGCTACCTAAAGACAATAAAGGCCAGAAGGGTCATTTGGATATGATGCTGGACAACTTGATGAAAGCACTGATGAATAAGAACATTACTTTCTGAGCAGTTAATATTACTACTGCTTATAGCAATACATACCAAATAAAGCAAGTGCTTTCCTAAAAATGATATTATATCTTGACCAAAATGTGAGAGGTTTGAATAAATGGAGGAGAGGATGTAGGAAATCTATGTGAATTACTTGCTTGTACAATTTTAACAGATTTGAAATAAAACCTACTATAAAGGATAATTATCAGACAGAAAAAATATAAAGTGTTAAGGAGTCAATGGGGGTCCCCTATCTCCCATTTGGGATTCACTCACTCTTCTACCTTCACCATTTCCTCCTCACCCTCCCTGGATCCTTGGGCCCACAGTATCTTCTCCTTCTGAAATCCAGAGAAAGGGTGGGCATATGGCTACTGTGGAGGCCTGATGTCCCAGAGCCTGCCTTCCGCTGGGGCCATAGACAAGGCAAGTGGACAAAGGGGTACATGAGGACAGGAAGTTCTCCCTCAGCCACATCACCCCTAAAGAGACTGAAAGACTGCTGCTCTCAGATGGAATGTGAGTGAACTTCCCCAGGGCAATTGGATGGATCCAACTCCATGAGTTTCCAGAACTTGAAAGGGCAGCCAGCTTCTGGGCTTGTTGTGAAGGTGGTAGGAAAATTGTAGTATGGCCCTTAGAGTCACTCTCTGAGGATCTGCTCTCTGCTGCTTGCCAGTTCTTTTTGCTCTACATTGACATCCTGTTTTCTAGTAGCCATGGGGTGTCTTGAGGGAAAGAAATGAGTCCACCTCTACCAGGAAGCCATCCTCAGCTAGCCAAGGGGGCTGTAGTGCGTCATTCACCCCAAATTCATGCCCAAAAGCTTATTTCACTCTTAGCCTGCCCTAGTTTTAGCCACTCCATTATCTTTTGTATACAAGTAGACCAGGGTACTTGAGCTGAGACTAGACTCCTGAAATCTTGATAATTGAGAACCAAGGACATAATGTTATTTTAAAGCTGCTAATAGATTTCTAGTTCAAAGCAGTAGGGTATTGAGGGGGGTACCTGAGTGGCTCAGTTGGTTAAGCTTCTGACTCTTGATTTTGACTCGGGTCATGATCTCAGGGTTGTGAGATCAAGCCCCATTAGGGTCCAAGCTCAGCTTGGAATTTGCTGTCCTTCTGCCCCCTTTCACACCCCCACACATACACACACACACACTCTCTCTCTCTCTCAAAAAAAAAAAAAAAAAAAACCCACAAGGGAGAAGAAGATTCAAATACTTTTCCTTTTCTCATCAAGTACTAATAAATTGAATAAAATAATTGTAATAAATTCAGAGTGCTGAGAACAGAAGGGAATCCATTGGTAAAGCAAAGGATCTGAGCAGCTTCTGGAATATGAGAAGTGAATGGGATCCTAACTGAGCATAAGTCATGGGAGTGGAAGTGGGAGTCCAGAACACTCATGGAAGGCATCTGGAAAAATAGGGCATTCTTCTGGGCAGAGCCCTAGAGACACTGCATGTGATATGCATGTAGGTAGGCAGAACAGAAATGTGAAGCAAGGGTGGAAATCAAGGTGATGACTTGAAGTTCTTTCAGCTCCCCTCCCCCATTCTCCACTCTTCTCATACTGAGTGAATGATGGTTTACACCCAAGGTCTGGCCTACAGCTCCTGATATGGCTGTTAGTGCCTCTTTCAACAACGAGGAAGGAACAGCTTGCTAGCTGGTCTGCCCTTCCTAATCTCCCAACCTATTTGTCAAGGTTCAAGTTATCTTGCCATGCCACTCAAGGAAAGTTGTGTTGAGGAAGCAGAACTATACAACTGAAATGGAAACCAATTGCTGTTGTATAAATCAACCAAGTCCATGATTGACTGCTCATATGAATGAACAGCCAATGATCAGGAGAAGATGGAGAACCTGTTGAGGATTACTTACGACCCCAACAACAAACAAAAAAAGATCCTGGAGAAAACAGAAAATTCAGAAAATAGAAAGGATATCAAAATAAAATTCAAAGAGATGTAGGTAATATGACATCTAAAAGAAAGAACAGGCCACTCAGAAGACAAAGCAATCAGAGCATAAGAGAAAGTGCTTTGAAAAGAAACATTTGATAATCTTGTAGGTGTTTTTGCTTCCCTACTTAGCACCCATCCCTCCCTTACTCCTTCCCAAAAGAACACCCATTTTGTTGAGGTGTCCAATCATCCCAGGGAGCCACACAACTCATTTTTTGTTTGTTTGTTTATTACAAGAAGAAGATGTAGGGCAAAGAGTATGGAGATTTAGGCTGAGGAATGGCTCCTCAAAGATGCCAGCTTCCTGATTAGGAGCCTGTGAGTCTGTTACCTTACATGATAAAGGGACTTTGCAGATGGGATTAAGTTAAGAATTTTGAGATGGAGAGATTGTCCCAAATTATCTGAGGTGAGCCTAAAATAATCACAAGTCCTACTAGAGGGAAGCAGGAGGATCAGAGTAGCAGTAGAAGATGTAACAACGGAAGCAAGATGTTGGATTTATAGGAAGATGGGATCGATCACAAGCCAAGGAATATAGCTGGCTTCTGGGAGCTGAGAAAGGCAAGGGAATGGAGTCTCCCCTGAAGCCTGAGAAAAAAATATAGCCCTGCTGATGTCTTGAGTTTAGAGTTCCAGCCTCCAGAACTCTAAGAAAATAAATTTGTGTTGTTTTAAGTCATTAAGTTGGTGTTTATTTGTTATAGCAGCAATAGAAAACTAATATAGGGGGGTTTATTGACATTTAGTGGGCAGATACCATGGATGCTAAATGTTCTGAAATTCATGAACAGTTGCTTACAATGAAGAATTATGTTGATCAAATGACAACCATCTCCTAATTGAGAAACACTGGATGCTACTCAGAAATACCCCTTCCCCTTTGCTGGTTGTTGAGTCAGAAATGGGCACGTGACAAAATTCAGTCCAAAGAGATATAAAGAGAGTTTAGTTTGTCTAGTCTTTAGAGGTCTTCAGAGGTTTTCTTGTCTGGAAAAACATGAATAAAGAAGCAGATAGGGCAGCCCGGGTGGCTCAGCGGTTTGGCGTCTGTCTTCGGCCCAGGGTGTGATCCTGGAGACCCAGGATCGAGTCCCATGTCGGGCTCCCTGCATGGAGCCTCCTTCTCCCTCTGCCTGTGTCTCTGCCCCTCTCTCTATGTGTGTGTGTCATATACAAATAAAATCTTTAAAAAAAAAAAAAGAAGCAGATATAGCTGGTTCCTCCTGGAAGCCATCCTACAGCCATGAAGTGAACCAGCTTTAGGATAAAGTTAGCATTGGGGATAACAACAAAGACGGAAAGAACGTGGGTCCTTCATGACATGTTGGAATAGATAAATCAACCAATGCTTTATTCTATCCCACCTCTGAACTTACAGTTCTATAAATTACACCAGCTGCTTGTTTAAGCTACTTGAATTCAACTTTCTGTTGCAGAAAATGTATTCAAAGTAGTACAATTACAAACACATCAATGCAAGTATTGAAAATTGAGGCCAAAGACAACTCTCCCAAAGAAAAAGATACAAAATGAGTGAAGACTCTATAAATTCAAATTAGCAACATATAAGTTCCAACACATGCAAAAATAGACTGTGGTAAAATAACCAGAGTATAGTCCTACCATGGGATGTACCAGGGAGGAGAAGGAATGAAGCATTGGTACATGCTAGAACATGAATGAATCTTGGAAGCGTTATGCTTCCAAGAAAGAAGCACAAAAGATCCGTATTATATGAATCTATTTTTTTAAAAGATTACCTATTTGACAAAGAGAGAATGCACGAGAGAGCACAAGCAGGGGAAACAGTAGAGGGAGAGGGAGAAGCAGGCCCCCCCACCAAGCAGGAAGCCCAACACAGGGATTGATCCCAGGACCGTGAGATCATGACCTGAGCCGAAGGTAGATGCTTAACCTACTGAGCCACACAGGTGCTCCTATATGATTCTATTTCTATGAAATATCTAGAGTAGGCATATCTATAGAGACAAATTAGACTAGTGGTTGCCTACGGGTAGAGATGGGCATGGGATAATAAGAGAGGAAGGGGAATGACAGCTAGTGGGCACCTGTTTTATTTTGACAGCTAGTGGGCACCTGTTTTATTTTGTTGAGATGATAAAATTTTCTAAAACTGATTGTGATGATGCTTGCACAACTCTGTGAATATACAAAAAAAAAAAAACCTTGAATTGTGTAGTATTTGAACATGCCTCAATAAAGCTGTTAAAATAATTTTAAAATTATAGAAGAAAATATTTTACTCACAAAAGTTCATATTGAACAGAAATACCAAATACTGAGCAGGATTGAAAAACAAACTTCATATTTCGACTTCATTTTTATAAAAATCTACAGAGAGCAAGAACCAGTCATCTATAAAGTATGAGACTCAGGACTGCATCTAACTTGTGACAAACAATACAGGATACTGGAAGAACATGGACAAATAATCTAAACATAATAAAAAGACATGATTTTGAGTCTAGAATATTATATTCCACTCAACTATAAAAATTATGAGTTTAAGGGAGGGGTGGGTGGGGCTAAAGATATTTTCCAGACATCAAAGGATTCTAAGGTTTTCTCCTGCATATCTTTTCCCCAAACATACTTGACAATATACTACAGAAAACAGAAACAGAAGAAGAGAATACACAGATTCAATCAACAGGGAGTCTGACTGAAGACTGAAGTAAGGAGCAATTCCTGGATGAGTTTCATGGAACAGATTTAAGAAAGAGTATATCCAAATTTGAATTAGAAGTCAAGGCTGTAAGCTTTCGAGAAGAAAGTAGGCTTATTCTTACAAATACTGTGATGGAGTAGCTGCATGATCTTAATCAGGGCACAAAAGTATAATTTTAGTCAACTAGAAAAAAACCCAGCAGCTTTAGAAGGAAAATATAATAAAAAGTATTGGCACAAATAAAGTCAAACTCACAAGTGGCATAAAGCAGAGCACCAGAGTGGGGTGCGTTACTTTCCTATGATGCTCTAACAAATGACTACAGACCTACTGGCTTAAGATAATAAAACATGGGGCACCTGGATGGCTCAGTGGTTGAGCATATGCCGTTGGCTCAGGTCGTGATTCCGGAATCCTGGGATCTAGTCCAGCATCAGGCTCCCCACAGGGAGCCTGCTTCTCCCTCTGCCTATGTCTCTGCCTCTCTCTGCCTCTCATGAATAAATAAATAAAATGTTTTTTTAAAAAAGATAATAAAACTTAATGCTCTTCCAGTTCTGGAGATCAGAAATCCAAATTGCTCTTACTGTGCAAGTCAAAGTGTCATCAGGTTTGGTTTCTTCTAGAGGCTCTAGTGGAGGCTCCCCTTCCCTGCCTTTCCAGCTCCTGGAGGTTCCTACACTCCTTGGCTCATGGCCCCATCTAGTATTTTCAAAGTCAGCAATGTAGTATCTTCAAATCTCCCCCTGACATCCTGTCTCTTCTTCTGAAGAGGATTCAAATATGCCATCCCCAAATACACCAATTTGGCATAAAAATTATTTCAGGCTGAAGGTATTTGAATACCTGAAATCCCTTATCTGCCTAAAAGAAGAGTCTCCTCAAAGAACGCAATTGTCATAAATCCCCTCCCTGGAAACAATTCTACTTTTCTTCTCTTGGAGAGAAGTTGGCACTCACACCCAGATAGACATCTTCACAAACCATCGTATCTCCCATCTATTCTCCGAAGGGACTGTTCCTCCTTCCAAAAAGGTTTTTGCGGCAGCCCTATGGCCCAGTGGTTTGGCGCCGCCTTCAGCCCGGGGTGTGATCCTGGAGACCCGGGATGGAGTCCCACAGTCGGGCACCTGCTTCTCCCTCTGCCTTTGTCTCTGCCTCTCTCTCTCTCTCTCTCTCTCCCCCTCTGTCATGAATACATAAATAAAATCTTTTTTTAAATATTTTTTTAAAAAGGGTTTTGCTTTTTGGAAGTACCCTTTCTTTCCCTTCCTTCCCTCTATTAAGTTAGATATATAGACCCCAAATCTTAACCACTCCTTCGAGTTACTTATTTCTGGGCGATCTCAAGTGTGTGCACCATGCACAGGAGAATAAACTTCTGTTGGTTTTTCTCTTGTTAATTTGTCTTTTGTTAGTTTAACATACAAATCTCTAGTTGGAGCATTTAGAGGGATGGAAAGAAACAGAATCTTTCCCTCCCCATACTTCCTTAATCACACCCCTTTTTCTCACTCTGACACTTCTCTCTCCATCTTAAAAGGATCCTTGTGATTACATTGGACCTAGCCAGATAATTGATAACCCAGGATAATCCCCCATCTCAAAATGAGGTCTTTCTCCTTATATGGTGACATAGTCACAGATTAGGGGATTAGGATGTGGACACCTTTTAGGAGGTCTCTACCACATAGAGAAATGGGGAAGCCACAAGGCCAATGGTAGGAACATTCTCTTAAAAGCTATACCACTGCAGTTTATTAGGTTTCAACCAGTAGAAAAAAAGTTGATTATTGATTATAGTTATAGGACATGTGTGTTATAAACCTTGACAATGTAAAAATAATGATATGGTTGATAGAAAGGAAAGAAAGTGGAAGGAGTATGTAGAAGTGTTAATTTCCTTCAAATTACAACGGGAAGAAATGAGATACAACGTGATGTTATCAGATTAAGAAAGACAACTATGTTATGTAGTAGTTAAAAACCCCTGAACAGAAAAATTTTAAAAAATATTTTAAAAATTTAAAAATATATATATAACTAAAAACGCTGAGAGGAGAAGGAGGGCAGAATGGGTTCAGATCTTCATCTTTTTTATCAGGAAGTTGATAGATAATAACAGACTGAGAGGTAAAATTGTATTTTGTGTAGCCATTTGAAATCAACTCAGGAAACTAAAAACAAACACATATGTTTACCTCTGTGGGATGGGGATGAGAATTGGGAGAGCAGGTGAAGGGGATGCTTTGCTTTTCATTTCAGAACCAGGTATATTGGAAATGCACTTGGAATGAAGGAGACTGCTGCCCCAGCTGTTGGGAGTACCACCTGAAAACAGTCCCCAGCTATCAGCACTCTTCAGGACATGCCTCCACCTCACCTGAGTTCCCACCTCCTACAGAGGCAGCCTACGTAAAATGGTGGGTCTGGAGCAGTGAGAAAAGCCCCGACTTCTTCAGTCCCATGCAGGACCATTCTTAAGGACCATCCCAGTTTCAAGGCTTCCTATGGGGCCATCGGACCATTGATACAGCCCTGCAGCAACCAACCCCCCGCCACAGTCCGTTTCCTTGACAGCTGTTGATCCAAGAGTCTTCCATCATGAACTTCCTACATGCAAATTTCCTTCTCTGAGTCTGCTTCCTGCCTAACCTGGGTTAAATGCTTTCTACTAACTTTTTTTTGTCTGTGCCTAAACTACATTTTATAAATGTCAACACAGAGCTCTGGACATACTCATTTGTTTTCTCTTAGAAATGAAGGTCCAGGGATCCCTGGGTGGCGCAGCGGTTTAGCACCTGCCTTTGGCCCAGGGTGTGATCTTGGAGACCGGGGATCGAATCCCGCGTCGGGCTCCCGGTACATGGAGCCTGTTTCTCCCTCTGCCTGTGTCTCTGCCTCTCTCTCTCTCTCTGTGTGACTATCATAAATAAAAAAATTAAAAAAAAAAAAGAAATGAAGGTCCATTGATATACTATACTATATGTTGGCAAATTGAATTTAAATTAAAAAAAAAAGAAAAGAAAGAGTTAAAAATAAAATTACCCTATGATACAGCAATTGCATCACTGGGTATTTACCTAAAGAGTACAAGAACACAAATTCAGAGGGATACATGCACCCCTATGTTACAGCAGCATTATTTATAATAGCCATAGCATGAAAGCAGCCCAAGCAGAGGGATAAATAGGTGACAGGGAATAAGGAGCACTGGATGATACATAGAATTGTTGAATCACTAAATTGTACACCTGAAGCTAATATAACACTGTATATTAACTTATTGCCTGAAATTAAAATAAAAACCTTAAAACCCAAAAATTAAAAGAAAAAAGAAGGTCCATTTAATACTGGAGGGAAGATGGAATTTTTATTTGAGGAAAATGCTTCGAGATCATTTGCCTATGCAGAATTACACCAACCCCCCACGTCGATAATGGAGAGATTTTAAACAATGAAGAACTGAACTGTTTTGCACTGTAATAAAAAAGATTATACTTTTGGAGTGTAGGTGGCCTCCCATCTTCTCAGAATCCTTTGACGCAGTGTCTTTCAACGGTAGGGCTCATAAGTGGGCTGCGAACTCAACTTGGAAAGTCAAAGTCAGCATTTTTCTTCTTAAAGAAACAATAGGGTGTTGCTATGCTCTTACCAGATATGTGAATATATAGAAATTATTATCAGAAGCACCTATTGCTGTGGGAAACTATGTGGTCTTGGTAATTACTGTCAATCATTTTTCCTAACACTAAAATCAAATCTAAAATCCAAATCAAGTTTTACCAGGCTCTACAAGGTGTCACCTCCATCTTTACCTTGGTTCACGCCCTATCACTCTCACTCTACTCATTGCTCTGGAGTCACACTTTCTCTTTGCCAACCTTGGAACTTACTAAACCTGATATCTGCCTCAGGACCTTAGCACCAGCAGTTCCCTCTGCTTTAAATGTCCTCTTGAGTTCCTCTTCCCTTGGACTTTGCTCTATCTTGTCATTCCGGTTGGCTCAAACACCACCTTAGCAATGCTCTCCTTCTCCTCTATTATATCAGCCTTATTTTCTCCACAGCACTCACCAACAACTGGAGTTGTCTTGTATATTTGTTTACTGGTTTATGATCTACTCTCCTTGTTCCCCTGGAAGGTAACCTTTTCAGAACAGGACCTTTCTTCATCTTGGCTCTGATGTCTGGGCTGTAAGTAGGCCCTATTAGGGCCAGGCTAACTAGATAATTATTGAATAAGCAAACAGTATAATAGTACTGGAATTTAGTATATTAGAAATGTCATTCCAAATTATTGGGAAAGGGCTTTTTTTTTTTTTTTTTTCCAAGAAATTAGGGGAGAGATAGCCCAAGGAGCTCCAGGTGTTGATAACTTAACTCGATGGTCCTTAACTTATGATGAGACATGGAACGCACTGGCAACCCTGGGCATTGAAAACTAAGGTCCTTCTCCCCTGGGAAAACAAAAACAAAACAAAAAACAACAACAACAAAAAACTGTCCTTATATATACACAAAGTATGGTGCATACAGTTTTAAGATTTCTCCCCACCCCCTCCACCGTTGAGAAGCCCTACTTCAAAGACTGTGAAAAAACATTTGTAAATCCACTTGGTTAGCAGGTGAGTGTTGCTGGTGTCACTGATGCCATTTCTTCCCCTTGGTGGTCTACACCATTGAAATAGGTCTGGCTAGATGGGTATTGGCTCATGGAGAGCAGGGCTGGGCTGGCAGGGGGATCGAAGGGGTCATCCCCCCTAACCCTTGCCAACCCTTCTCAACAACCTTGGCAGACTCAACGATCTTATCATCTGGCCCCATTGCCTCAGTTATCCTCTCTGAGGAGATATTAGCTCCTTCTTAAGCAATTTGTCTTCAAGCTCATTAAGTCTCTTATATTTAACTATAAATTAATTAAGTTGGGTGAACCTAAGAATCTCGAGGACAGAATTAGTACACTTTGGTGTTTATGAGGCAGATACCAAGGAGCAGGCACTGGGCTCAGAACTTTACACTCTTAAACTATTATAATTTCCTAATATTTAGTACTTACCACAATCCTGAGAGAGGTGTCCTACCAGTAATTAACTCTTTTACCTTCTTCACAAGGAAGTAAATAGCATGGGACCATCAGTTACAAGCAAATGCTGTAAATGTAGTTGAATAAGTGAATGAATGACTGAATGAATGCCAATATCATGCCAGGCACGATTCTACACATGGAAATTCAGAAGATAACAAGATAAGAAAGGCCTTGCTCTCTTAAGATAGACAAGTGGGGAACAAAGAAAGTAGATAATTATTTCATTTCAGATTGTGATAATGCTTTAAAGGAAAAAAAAAAGCAGTAAGGCTGATTAATGGACTTGAGCATGACTTGTGGCAAAAAGATACTATATGAAAACAGGCAGTCAGAAGTAAATAAATAAATAAAATAGGTAAGCAGGAGAAGACCTCTCTGAGGAGGTGACATTTAAGCCAAGATTGAATGGTGACAAGAACATAGCCATGATAGGATTCTGGGCAAGATGACTCCAGATGGAGAGAACAGCAAGTGCAAAGGCCCTGAGGTTGGTATTTGGCTTGGTCAAGGAGCAGAAAGAAGGCCATTGCATCTAGGGCTCATGGGTGCCAGCAAGAGTTCAGATGAGAAGTTTGGGGACCCTGTCAGGGGCTGTGTCATATGGTATAAAAAGTCTGGGAGCTATTCTAGTTACTCTTGGAAGTCACAGAATGGCTTTAGATAGGGGACTGGCCTAATTTCTTTAAAAGAGTACCCTGGCTTCGGTCTGGAGAAGGGACTCTAGGGAACAGAGAAGCACCAGGGAACGGGAAATGTGAACGAAGGACTGGATGCACGGCTAGTGGACAGGAATCGCTGCCTGCGAGCCAGGAGACATAGGGTCTAATCTCAGCCTCTGAGCACTCGACAGGAGGTGTGAATCTCCCTCCCTCTGGGTCTCTGATTCCTCCTTCATAAAACAAGAGGACTCATGAGGTCCTCGTTCAGGAGCCCTTCAACTGTGGCCCCCTGTGGGTCGGAGCAGCCCAGAGATGCCCCACTTCACGTGCAGGTGACAGAGCTCAGGGTCCGTGCTCCCCACCTGCTGGAACCCACTCTCGCCCTCTTTCCACTCAATGCTGCTCCTTAAGTCAAAAGCCAGCCTGCACCGGCTATCAGAACAGCAATGCATCAGGGAGCCTTTGATAGGGTTCAGTTTCTTCTCCTGCTCTTGGCTCCCCTCCGAAGACCCCCACGGAGGCCCCTCAGGGCTCATGCCAGTGCTCCCTCTGGGGGGGTGGGGCATGTGCTCCTTCGAGGCCGGATTCCGAATGGGGTGGCTCAGTGGCCTGACCGAAGGGAAGAGGGCTGTGACCTGGCTGGATATTGAATCTGGCCTCCTCCCTCCGTCTTTCCCTTTCATCTCCCAAAGTGGTCCTCCCCTGGCTGATGGGAGAGGGCCTGCTCTGTGCTGGGGGTCACAGCTCCTCCCCTCCCCACTTCCTCAGTGCTCGGGCTCTGGGGCCACTTGCTTGTGCAGCTGCTTGATATAAATTCCTCACATACATCTCCGGCCGGCCGGTTTATTTTTATAAACAATAAATAGGACGGCATTCCTATGGTGTCCCTCCCCGGCCGGCCTAGCTTACAGAGCTGGGGGACACTGATGGAAGATTGGTGGGGTTTATACAGATGGCGGCCCGCGTGTCATAAATCTCACAAACACGAAGCGAGGGGCTTTTCTTTCTTTTTTTTTTTTTTTCCCTTTTCTTTTCTTTTTTAGAAACACCACCAGGGCCACCACCAAGGCCCTCCCCCACCTGGTCTTCTTTCTCTCCCCAAGATCACAAAGCATTATCGAGGCCTACAAATCACCACCAGATGATATTAAGTTGCTTTGCTAACACTCGGGATCCCTTCCGGTGTGTTATATTTCTTCATTAGAAACCATAGCCCAAGTGCACCAAATCCTCTTTCCCTCTCCTCAAAATTTATAGATCACAGCCTCTAAACTAATTGTTAGTTGCACACTAGGCCGCGAGCTGTTTGTCCACAGAGCAATTACCTTCGAGGCCTTGATTAAAGGCGCGGGGAAAGCAGAAGGGAAAATGAAACCCCGGCAGGGTGGGCACATGCTGTCCTCACATCCGGCCGCCGATCAAAGCGAGGGAGGGGTCCCCTTGTCCATCACACACCCTCGTTCAAGGCCGAGGTGTGACAGGCACCGGGGCGCAGGCTGCCCTCGTCTCCTGTGACACCACCAACCAAAGCAGCGTCCAGGCCCACCTTGAGCTTCATCCTGGAGGCAGGAAGCATTTCTTCCCATTCGGGGTCTCGGCCCCCCCAGCTCCAGGGACTGGATAAGCAAAGCCAGAGGTGGCTTTGCTCCTAATCACTTGGCTTCCCCGTTCCTACCACCTCCAGCAGGTGGATCTGGGAGTGAAGCTGGGTGCGCTCTCACTGACTGGCCTCTAGGAGCTGTCCAGCGTCCCCCCATCCTCCTGGCCCCCCACCCCCCAGCCCTGGGCAGAGCCAAAGCTGAACTCCCGGGAGTTCAAGTTAAAGATGCTGCCTTCCTGCTGCCAGTTTACAGGCAGAGAAAGGGAGGCTCAGAGACACACAGCAACTGGCCAGACATCACGCCGCACCCTGGTCCCCGAGCCAGGTCTCCAGCTCCATACTGCTACTCTCTAGAAACACTGATGCCTGGGACAATCTTGCCCTCTGGAGATGGAATTTCAGCTCAAATATCAGAGGAGGAATGGTTCCCGTCGGGTCCCCAACAACGACCACTGCACATCGCCAGCTAGAAACACTGAAAGAGAGTGAGTGGTTCCTTAAAGGGATTCTAGGGGCGCCTGGGTGGCTCAGTTGGTTGGGCACCTGACTCTTGGTTTCAGCTCAGGACATGATCTCATGGGTCGTGGGATCGAGTCCTGCATGAGGCTCCGCTGGTGGGGAGTCCGCTTGAAGATTCTCTGCCTCTGCCCCTTCTCCTGTTCTCTCTGTCTGTCTCTCTCTCTCTCTGTCTCTCTCTCTCATATAAATAAATAAATCGTTAAAAAAAGAAAAAAATAAAGGGACTCTCAAGATGATCGTCCTTCTCCAATACCTCAGGAGGAGAAATGTTATTATTCTGGTGTACAAACCATCATGGTCAGTCAGAGGCCCTCAGCACCCACCGTTCCTGCCCGCACAGACGGCCGTCCCCCACGGGGACCTGGGACTGCACCCAAGGGCATTTTCAGGCAGAAGGAGGGTATTCAACCCTTGTAAGAAGCCAAACAGAAATGCCAGCCCTTGGTGCAGCCTTGGGTGCAGCTCTAGGGCAAGGAGGGTAGTGGGCAGGCGGATAAATGCCCTCACCTCCTCTCCCCTCAAATGCCAGGACTCAGAGACCCAGCCCCCGGGTCCCCCAGAGGCCCCCCAACGGGATTGAGCCCCAGGGTGCACAGGGCTACCTGCTTCTTGGCAGGTGCTTCCCCTCCCCCACATCACTGCCAGGGCCTGGCCAGTAACTTCTGAGATCACCGACCAAACAAATTCCCCACTTTCAAGTCCTGGTCTGGGACTCCACTCCCGAGGAGAACCCAACCTAAGATACTTCCCCACCATCTTCCTCCTTGTAAGTGGCATTGATGCCAATTTCATGGCCTGGCGTTTTGCTTTCTAAATGTTTTCAAAATGAGAATATTAAATTCAGGGTATTTTAAATACAGACAATTCCTATTTCTTTTAAAACTCAGAAATGCTGGCACCCATCCATGGCAGCCCTGAGCTGGGGCTGAGAGCCACTGCGCCTTTCAGATGGACTTGCTGTCCCCAGTTGCTTTGGTCCCCACCAGACCCTACTTGTTCTTTCATGTCAGCTTGCTGGCCCCTGTAGGCAGGCGAGTGTTTGAGTCCTAGGCCTCGATGTTATCCCAGGCAAACAACCAAGCAAGCCTTATCCTTGCGTTCTGTTTCGTTTCTTCCTGAAATCTAAAAAGGGGGGCTTTCCAAGATTGGGGAAAGTCTGTCTCTTTACGCCCTTTTTAATTTCAGGGTTTTGTAACAACAGTTCTCAACTTTTGTAGCAGAAGAGATCCTCCCCCATCTCCGGTCAGACTTTCCGCCCATTGATGTCAGCTCCGTGCACTTGATTCAGATTCAACAGAAACCCAAAGCAGGGATGCGTGGGTGGCTCAGTGGCTGAGATCTGCCTTTGGCTCAGGGTGTGATCCCGAGGTCCTGGGATCGAGTCCTGCATCCGGCTCTCCGTGGGGAGCCTGCTTCTCCCTCTGCCTGTGTTTCTGCCTCTCTCTGTGTATCTCTCATGAATAAATAAATAAAATCCTTTTAAAAAAGAAAAAGAAAAAAAAGGAGCCCAAACCACTGTATTTCCCTTTGACTCTAGTGCATGGTGGGTTCCAGGTAGCCAACCTGAGTGGTTTAACTTTGCCTTTCACTAGATGAACTCCCACAAATAATCCTATCCTCCCTCAACATCATGCCCCGCCCCGCCACTGTTAACACTCACAGATTGTTTTCTATTCATATAGGTTCCCAATTGTTGATAATTCCCTTTGCCCTCCTATCAAAGTATTTTGTGGTGCCATTGTTAGCCTATTAACATAACCAAGCATGATAAGAAACGACATTCAAAGATGTATTTTTAAAAATCGTGTGTGACTTAATCTAAGAGTTAGGTATGATATTCCAGTCCTGTCGATTTGGAAATTAGATGTTTCCCTGAAAAATGAAACACTCACTTCTCATCCAGGGAACTGAACCTTGGCCACTGTCCTTTTGTTACTGCAGAGAAGATAGAGCCCATATCTGGAATAAGAAGGGAGAAATCCATTCATTTGTCCAGATAATGTGTCTACATATCTCTAAATGGCCACACATTAGGAAATCATGTTTTCCACTTTGGCTGATTTTTACCTGCTAACAAAAGACAGACCATTGAACATGTGTGGATCTGAGAAGTTCAAGTTGAGATGAATCCTTTAGTCACATCGGCTTCCCTCCTCTCAACTTCACCCCACCTCCACCCCGCCAGAGCATCCCCGCTTCTCCTCTAGGTTTGGCCTCACAAGCTAACCCAGCAATAGGCAACTACAAATGAACATGCTTTTCAAAATCACACCTTGGCAGCAGGCATTTTGAGTTGAGAACAGCACCCCATAGAATCACA
The DNA here is from genome assembly GCF_048164855.1 of Canis lupus baileyi. Taxonomy (NCBI): domain Eukaryota; kingdom Metazoa; phylum Chordata; class Mammalia; order Carnivora; family Canidae; genus Canis; species Canis lupus. Next base: position 64,807,920 of record NC_132842.1, read on the forward strand.
GAGAAGTCAAAGGCATCCCAGCATGAGATCAAGAGCAGCCTGGCTACCTCCAGGAGGCAAGAAGAAGTGATCCAGTGAAACACAGGGTCAGGGGGCTAAGGCACTCTCTGGATATTTTCCAGGCAAAGAGTCTATAAATAGAAGGAGTCGAAAATGTCACAGCAGGAGATCCCAGCCGGGGTATAAGCCATAGGTGTGACCCAGAGGTCCAGGAGGCTGCTGGCGCTGTGTAATCCGAGCTTGGGTAAGAAGATGCACACTCCATAGCCCCCCTAGGATGGAGTGGAGGGATCAGCAGATCCTAAGGAGAAAACTCAGATGGTCAGAATCAGAACAAAGCATAGGGCTCAGGTATGGGTCCTCCTCATAGGAACAGAGCCAGCGCTCATGTCATTATGCCAGAAAGTTCACCAGGAGCAAGATCCTACCTCCCTACTGCTTTAACCCCTCAATGGCTCTCCCTATTGCTCTCACAATAAAGTTTAAACCTCTAAGTCAAGCTTTTCAAGGCATCATGGGACTTTGAGTGCTTCTCAGCATCTGTCCTCATACCGTCCACTGCCTGACCACTGGGCCAGGCCATGTGCAAAGTGCAGGATCAGAGATGAACCATTCATGGCGCCTGTCCTCGAGGAGCTCACAGTACAGAGATGGAGACAAGCAGGCATCAAATAATTTGTAGGGTCTCCTCATGAGGGTTGTAAGAGCTGTCAGGTGACGAGAGAAAGGGATGATTGGTTAGTGGGCAAGGAGAAGAGAAGACATCACGCATAAGTCTCCCCATTGGGCCTGAAAGACTGAGAAACAATTTAGGAAGTGGAGGAGGTGGGGAAGGAAGACCATCCCAGCAGAGGCCCAAGCTTCAACACTGCCTGGGACAGGAGTTCCTTAAGGTGGGTGGTCGAGGAAATTCCTGGGCCAAAGCTCAGTTTCCCAATCTGAGTATGAGAGAGCATCTGGGCTCAGAGCCCCGTGAGGTCACCTGCACTTAGGGACTTCCAGTACCAATCAGTACTGGATAGGTTGCACATGACTCTTCCTCCCCAAGAATAGTTGATTGGTTCATGTTCCAATGAAATTCAGGGAGCATCATGATTTCAACTCTTCCTTCAGGACGCTTCCTCCACCTCCTGGGTCTTTGTTTCTTGTTGGCTTTGGATTTTAGCTAGATTTTCCCCACATGATGACAAAGATGCCATCAATATCTTTGACACCAGAACTATAAAATAATAAGCTTGTGTAGTTTAAATTTAGTTTTGACAATTGACAACAGCGGCAGTAGGAAGCCGACGCATGCTTTAAAAAAGCCATTGAAGACTTTGAGCGGAGGACTGCTACTATCAGATTTTAAGTAGCTACAAATTTTTGTCTGGGTCACACTCTATTTCACCATGTTTGGGGAGTCAGACATCAGTCACATTTTCCTAAGCTGATAACAAAGTTCTTAAGCAGGGTCGGTGGAAGCTCATTATTTTCCTATTTCATTGAACAAAGGGTCCCCATTTCTGTCACATACATCTATGACCTTAGCAACTTTCTGGAAAGACAGTGTCTCTTTCCCATTAGTTTCCATGAAACTTCAAGGGAAAGAGCCTCATTGGTGCCAACAATGCCACACGTCCATTCCTGGACCAAATGTTGGTGGTTGGGAAGATGCAGAATTTTCATTGACCGGTCTTGGGTCATGTCATGGGCTAGTTCCTAGAGCCAGGGGTGGAGTCAATGACTGTGAGTAGTAGAGAGTCGGCCCTCCATGAAAAATTGGGTGCTATTTCCAAAATGAGCACTGGAGACACAATAAGCAAAAGCAAGCACTATTTCCTATGCAAATCCAAACCGAGCCTGCCCCCACCGTCCCAGATGTGTGGTTCGTGCAGAGGACAACACTCCTACTGCCAAGATGATGACTGCCTTGACTTTAATGTTCCTCAGTTTCCACATGGACTTTAGCTCTTTTGCCAGAGCGGCATACTTGTTTGTTTTGACTGGACAGATTTTGTAATGCTTCTGCCGACAGCAACAGCTACATCAATAAGGTCTGCTGGTGTGTTAGCTTTAGCACAAGCAGAGTAGCAGAACTTCTGCTCTGGTGAGCTGTTTTGTGACTCTAGCTATTCTTTTTTCTGTGCTAATTTTTTTTTTTTTTTTAATCTAAGCCCACTTTCAAACAAAAATTGGTGGGCTCTGCGGCGACATTCTTACACCTATTAGAATTTGCTCATGCCGCCAAGGTGGCTTACATCTTCTACTTTTCTCGGCAATTAGATTTTGCTTACCGGTCAAATGGGCTTGGTAGCAATGTGACTGGCCTGAGTTTATTAAGATAGATCTTCAGAGCTCACAAAATAATCTGTGTTATGTTACTTCTGCTGTTATTGTGGCTACTTTGCCATCGTATTGACTAAGGAAACGTCAGAAAAATCTACTATAGAGATCAGAGATCTCTATATCATCCTTCCCTTCTTCCCCCTCTTCCCTTCCTCCCCCCTCCCTCTGTCTGTTTCTTCTTCCTTTCCTTCCTTCCTTCCTTCCTTCCTTCCTTCCTTCCTTCCTTCCTTCCTTCCACAAAGGCTTATTGAGCAACTACCATATCACAGGCACTGGAGATAGACTAGGTTTTAAATTTTTTCTTTAATAATAAATATATAAAATATGTAAGTATTTACATATAAATGAATTATATATATATATATATATGTTATATATAGATGTGTGTATCAAAGCTTATTATTTGCCAAGCACTACTCTATGAAGATCTACTGGTAAGAAAGTGCAAATAGGAATTCTTTTAATCTTATAATAATATAATATGATCAATACACTCTACAGATCAGGAAATTGAGGCAGTGAGCCACCTAAAGGACTCTTCTAATACCAAGCAACCAATTAGCCGAGAAGACAGGATATTTACCCAGGCTCCAGAATCACTAGATTTAACTATTGCACTATTAATTCAATGAATAATTACATGAAAAACTAAAAACCTGTCACAAATTGCAGCTAACATTATGATGGATAAGTTTAAGGATCTCACACGGGGCCTAACTTTTTCCAATGGGTGTAGTAAGGTGAGGGATGGCATTTCCGAGGAAGGGGGATGAGCTGGAATTACGTTGGAGGTGGGAGGTGAATAGAGAGAGGGAAAAGGCAGGTGGCAGCTGGAGGGAGTGTGAGTGTGAACCTGCCCAAAGGACCTCAGCGAAGCTTGGGGGGCTCTGGGTCTGGGAGCAAGTACTGTAAAGATAGTGCAACTAAGTTAGGGACAGGTGAGGTCATCCTTTTCAGCCTTTTATTTGTGGTAGACAGAATAATGGCTCCCTAAGCGCCCATGCCCTAATCTCCAGAACTTATAAATGTGTTACCTTACAAGGCAGAAGGAACTTCGCAGATGGGATTAATGGCAGAGAACTTGATATCGGGATGTTATCCTAGATTATTCAGTTGAGCCCAGTCCAATCATTCAAGTCCTTAAAAGAAGACTTCCTACCTCTGTGCACAGAGAAACGTGACAATGGAAGAAAGGTCAAGGAGATGTGAACTTGCTGGCTTGGAGGATGAAGCGAACGGATGAGCCAAGGGATGAGGGTGGCCTCTAGAAGATGGAAAAGGCAAGGAAGGAGGGTTCTCCTCCTGAGCCTCCAGAGGGAAACACAGCCCTGCCAATACCTTGTTAGCCCAGTGACACCATGTTGGACTTCCAATTCCAGAACTATAAAATCATGAATTTGTATGGTTTAGACTTCCTTGGTGGTAATTTGTTATAGCAGCAGTAGGAAACTGATGCATACTTAAGAAAAGCCACTGGGGCACCTGGGTGGCTCAGAGATTGAGCATCTGCCTTCGGCTCAGGGCATGATCCTGGGGTCCCGGGATCAAGTCCCACATTGGGCTCCCTGCACGGAGCCTGCTCCTCCCTCTGCCTATGTCTCTGCCTCTCTCTCTCTCTCTCTCTGTGTGTGTGTCTCTCATGAATAAATAAATAAAATCTCTTTAAAAAAAGAAGAAAGAGAAAGAAGAAAGAAAGAAAGAAAGAAAGAAAGAAAGAAAGAAAGAAAGAAAGAAAGAAGAAAGAAAGAAAGAAAAGAAAGAAAGAAAGAAAGAAAGAAAGAAAGAAAGAAAGAAAGAAAGAAAGAAAGAAAAGCCACTGAAGGCTTTGAGCAGAGGAATGGTAAAATCAGAGGTGGCTTTTTTTTTAAAGATTTTACTTGTTTATTCATGAGAGACACAGATATAGAGAGAGAGGCAGAGACACAGGTAGAGGAAGAAGCAGGCTCCGTGCTTCATGCAGGGGGCCCGATACGGGACTCCATCTCGGGACCCCAGGATCACACCCTGGCCCGAAGTCAGGCGCCAAACCGCTGAGCCACCCAGGGATCCCCAAAATCAGAATTTTTAAAAAATGGCTTTGTATTTTTATCTGGGTCCCACACTATTTCACAATTATTTGGGGGGGGGAGTCAAAGAGCCACATTTTACTGAAATGTTAATGAAGTTCTCAATCAGGGTTGGTGGACGCTCTTTCCCTATGTCATAAGGATACAGTGTCCCTACTTCAGTTACAAAGCTTTTGTAGCAACTCCAGGTGTCATCACCAGCTGCTGGCACCAAACTCCTGCATCAGCAGCAGAGATCTCCAATGGCTTTGATGCTGGTTGGATCTGCGTTCAGATCCTGGCCTAATGTGGGTGACCTGGGGCAAGTTACATAACCTCTCCAAACCTCAGCTTCTTGTCTGTAGAGCAGGGACTCTGCCAATGTCCACCCCACTGGGTCATTTTGAGGATTAAAAGAAAACCCTCACACAGCCTCTGGCATAGACTAGGGCTCCAAAAATATGAACTTCTCCTTCTGGATAGCTGCCTCCTCTGATCCAGTTTCTTCCAGGTCAGACAATGCAGTAAGTGTCTGCACAAATATGGCTGTGGACATGGACTTCAAAACGTTGAAGTGCCAAGTGAGAGTCAATTTTCAACACTGTGATGACCAAGGAGCTCTTTTTTTTTTTTTTTTTAAGAAACTGCCATTTATTTTTATTTTATTTTATTTATTTATTCACAAGAAACACAGAGAGAGAGGCAGAAACACAGGCAGAGGGAGAAGCAGGCTTCATGCAGGGAGCCCAACACAGGACTCGATCCTGGGTCTCCAGAACCATGACCCAGGCTGAAGGCAGCTCTAAACCATGGAGCCACCTGGGCTGCTCCCAAGGAGCTCTTCATAAAAATTCCCTCTTGGTGATAGTCCTAAAGTACTATGATGCTTGGGGTCCCCCATTGTTATTAGGTAGAGCAATATGCATGAGGTACTGCTGGCAATGGAGTTGCTCAGAAGCACAGGACCGTTGGCCAGACAGCTCTGTGCAAAGGGAGACAGTGGCCCAGTTTCAGCCCAAAGACACCTATAGTCTAATAATTCAGGGAGACCATGGAAAGAGGCAACAGGTCATTACAACCCAGATACACACACACACACACACACACACACACACAGGTTTCCATAAATAACGTAGCCATTCTCTACTAATCCTTTATCATTTTAAACATTTGTTTCTGAGTAAAACACCTAAACCTAGAGAAGATGCATCCAGAATGGGTCTTAGCCATTTTCACTATATAGATAGATTGATTGTCAGTTGAAACTGCATCACAGATATTCATTAAGGTCCCTCCACTTCTCACAATCTAGGTAAGATGGAGTCAGGCTATGGATAGTCTAGGTCCCTCTTCAAGAGTCCTCTGATTTTCAGGGTCACCTCTGGCTCCAGGCCCCTACTTCTGCTTATTTGGAAACTCTTAGAAATTATCTGATGTCCTGTCAGTTTCTAATTGGCCAAACCAACCTGGAAGCCAGAAGGTAAGGGTGCCCACTGTAGTTCACACGGCTTAGCCACCAAGCACAGATAACAAAGCGCGAATGAAGATATTGGCTCAATATGGAAGTGCATGCGTGTATGCAAGATGCCATGTGGGCTTGGGAGGTGGAGTTCTGTGTGTGTGTGTGTGTGTGTGTGTGTGTGTGTGTAAGAGACTGGGTGCACAAGGCAGTGGTGCATCCATGGCCTTTGAGGAGAGGGGAGAGAGGAGAAGCATGAGCTCTCTTTTCCATGTTTCTAATTCCTTTCCTCAAATGGAACTGTGGAGGAAAGCGGCTAGTTGATTAATGTTTTTCTGGCTTCTCTACTGATTTAATTCTTTAGGCTCCATCCAAGTATATGTGTTACCTCTGTGGAGCAGGAAGGAAAAACCCAGAGGGAATGGTGAGTTTTGATGGTGATAAGGATGTGAAGAGAGCCAATCTCAGGGTCTTCCTGGAGCCATACCAGAGGGGACCTTCTGGTATCCAGAATTCACCTGAGAGGTGGGGACATCCCCTGGTGCACTAGGAGTGAGTATGTGGAATATCATCACTTCCTTCATCTACTAGGCCACCTCTACACCTGCTCCAAGGACTATCTTCTCCCTCTTCCATACTCCTTTGGTTTCTCATCACATTTTTAAAACACTTTTGATTAATTGCCTTTAACAATTTACCCCAATTCCAAAAAAAAAAAAAAATTTACCCCAATTCCAACCTCATATTCCCTCCAAACATTTCTTTTAATTGCCTGTATGAAGTGTCTCAACCCTAGGGACATTACTCTGGCCATATTAGTCCCTGAGAACCAAATCAAGAACAGGGTACCATATTTTGGAGAAGATGTTGTTCAACTTCTGACTACACATAACTTACATAGCCTTAAGACAAATAACCCTGCCTACCCGTGTGATGTCATATTCTTTGGCAATAGCCAGTTACATCTGAGGTATTCAATTGACATTGGAGGGGCGAAACTATTGGTGACCAGTATCCACTTAGATTTTTGATTTCCCAACTACTTAAATGATCGAAGGAGTTGTGAATTGAATCAGTTAATACGGAACTTAGAGAGATGTTCTAAGACCTCTTGCCAGTGAGATCCCCATAGTTGCCCTATTTCCATCCTACATCCCATTTGTTTAGGTCTGTAAACTTAAAGCTGAATACAAATCAGACTTTAGATTGCCTGGAGAGACACTATTTTCTTTGTCTGGTATTCCAAGTAAGAGTTCAGTGGAGTTTATAACTATTTGGCTGATTCCAAGAAGGCTTTTAAAAACCAAGGGCAGGGGGATCCCTGGGTGGCTCAGCAGTTTAGTGCTTGCCTTCGGCCCAGGGTGTGATCCTGGGGTCCCAGGATTGAGTCCCATGTCGAGCTCCTTGCATGGAGCCTGCTTCTCCCTCTGCCTGTCTCTCTCTCTCATTTTCTCATGAATAAATAAATAAAATCTTAAAAAAAAAAAAAAAGGGCAAGATAGGGTCACGGGATCCACCTTGTGGCCAGCTTCTGGCTAGGGCCACCCCACATAAACAAGTATATATATATAACCAGGATCTAGAGCTTTATTTGTATTATAAAATAATAGGCATTTTCAGCTGGTGGCCTGGAGAAGAACCCTGTAGTCAGTGGAGACAAAGACAAGAAGGCAGAAGTGAAGTGGGTGTCATTTGGATCAATAGCCTGGTGTGGCCAAAGAAGTTGGACTCTCAAGTCATATTAAACCAAATGCAAAGCTCCAACACTTCTTAGCTGTGAAATTAGGCAACACGCTTAAATTCACTTATTATGTGTTTATTCAGCAAATATTTATTGAGCACCTCCTATGTATCTGACTCAGCATCAAGTCCTGGGACCTCCACAGAGACAAGACAGACAAGCTCTGCTTCTCTGAAGCTTTGCCATCGTGGGGAACTGAGCACTGTCTGTGATGTTATGACAGTGACCATTATGTGAACTACTATGAAGTCAGAGCAGAGCCTCTGGGCACAGACATCATGGGCCTTCATTGACATGACACCTGTTCTCTTTGGTCTGGGTAATACAGCTTTTAAAAAAATATTTTATTTACTTATTTTAGAGCGAGAGTGAGAGAGAGTAGAAGGAGGGACAGACAGAGAGGGACAAGAAATCTCCTCCCTGAGCAGGAAGCTTGATGTGAGGTTCAATTCCAGAAACCCATGACCTGAGCCAAAGGCAGACATTTAACTGACTGAACCACCCAGGCATCCCTCCTTTTTTTCTAAGATTTATTTATTTATCTGAAAGAGAGAGAGAGAGAGAAAACATGTGTGCAAATGGGGGGAGGGGCAGAGGGAGAGAATCTTTAAGCAGACTCCCCGTTGTCCTCAAAGCCTGACATTGGGCTTGACCTCACAACCCATGAGATCATGACTGAAGCCAAAGCCAGGAGTTGGATGGATGCTTAACCAAATGAGCCACCTAGGTATCCCTGGGTAAAACAACTTCTGAGCAGCTTGATGCTTTGTGGATCTTGAACTCCTGTCTAATTCTGCATATCCTCTTCAATATCCAAAATGTTCTTACTGCGTGTCAACTATCTATCTGTCTGGCACTGTTCCAGGCACTCAGAACACATCGGTGAATCCCTGAACTCTTGGAGTTACCAGATGGAGCCAAAGAGTGAATCACTAACGGAAGAAAGAAGCAAAATAGTGTGTTGGTTTGGATGCCCCCACAAGCAGATTCTGAGAAAAGGTCTTGGTGGAGGAGGTAGACCTGAGATGTGGCCCCAAGAAGCACAGGTGAGGAGAAGAGGAGAAGACAAAGCAGGAAGAGAAGAAAGACAAAGATACATCAAAGAGCAGGTTACCACCATGGATAGGTGGGTGCATTCTACTGGGTGCCTTCTGAGAGCTTCCATGGGGCCACCTCAGATGTGAACCCCTGGGGAACAGGAGGCTGGGGCAGTTATCTGCAGACAACCATCCCCCACTGATTGGGAATTGTCTCCAAGTTGGTAAGTCCCCCATATGTCTGGTCGCCCCGGTTTTCAGGGAAGAGCAAGCACTGTGCCAGAGAAAGCCCTTAAAGACTAAAGAAAAAAGACCCACATGGTTATGTGCACACCACAGGGGACTCAAGTGGGCCATGAGCATTGAGTGTCTGCTCCCTGTGTGTATGGAAAAACGATGGTGCGAGCCACTAGCCCAAAGTCTGAGCAGGACCATACTGAGGTGGGGCTATGACCGCCAAGGTCAGCTGCATGTTCATCCTCTTCAGGGGCCACCAGCAGAGGAAAAGCAAGTAGGATGACTTTGTGAGGACCACAACTTGCTTTTCAACAACATCTGTAGTCAAGAAAGTAGAGAACCCAAGAGCCCGGCCCTGCAGGGTACCCTTCAGGGTCGTGCCTGGACTCCCTCCAGCCAAAGTTATCCTGAAGGCCTCAGAATTTTGGGAGACATCTGGGACTTCAGAGTGGGCCCTGGGCATTATCAAGACCCAACACCACAGAGGAGCAAATCATTCCCCCAGGATGGCTCATGTACATGGTCACACCTCTCTAATCTCCTTAGGGATGAGCACCTTGCTTCACCTGGGTTCCTCAGACAGGTAAGAGGTAAGCCATGTGACAGGCCCCCTACTCCTGGGCTTGAGAGAATAAGATCCCAGGTGGTATAACTCCCAGTGGCAAACCCAAGGCCTGCTGTCCCTGGGAGAAACTGGCAAAACTTCCAACTTTTTAACCTAAACTCATAGTAAAATAAAATGAAATAAAATAAAATAATTCTTAAAAATATTTTATTTACTTATTCATGAGAGACGCAGAGACAGAGGCAGAGACACAGGCAGAGACACAGGCAGAGGAAGAAGCAGGCTCCCTGCAGGGAGCCCGATGTGGGACTCGATCCTAGGACCCCAGGATCAGGACCTGAGCCCAGGTAGATGCTCAACCACTGAGCCACCCACATGCCCCTAATTAAATTAAAGTTTTAAATTTTTACATGTCAACATATCTATCCAGCATGTATCGATGTATATAACTTTAGAAAAATATTTGATCTCGTGTGGAATTTAAGAAACAAACAAAAAAAAATGAACAAAGAAAAAGGAGACAAAGAGCAGACTCTTGACTGTAGAGAACAAACTGCTGGTTGTCAGAGGGGAGGTTGGTGGGGGGTAGAGGTGAAATAGCAGACGGGGATTAAGGAGGCCCCTCTTCTTTTTTTTTTTTTTTTTAAGGAGGCCCCTCTTCCTGAGCACTGGGTGCTGTACCGAAGTGCTGAGTCACTGTATGGTACGCCTGAAACTAATATTACACCTTATGTTAACTGTACTGGAATTTTAAAAATATTTCATATCCTCACATTATCCTCACTCTTACTACCTACCTTACAGTCTGATATTGCTGTTATTTTCTGTCATAGGAGAGCACATTTTGTCTTTTAAAATGCTGGTCAAGACCCCCTAATTATTTTTATGACCCACTTTCTGCTTACAAACTGGCACCCCTCCATTTAATGCTGAGCTAGCAGATAAGGGATTCAGTACTGAAATAGGAGCTCTGGATGAAAATAAAGCCTGCCCCGGTCCCACCCCACTGTCTCCCTGGGGAGCTGGGCAGAAATATAAGGTTCAAGGACACCTGAAGGTCACAGCCTTTTTCTTTTCCAGGTAAGCTTTTTATTTAAGTACAGCATATACAGAGAAGGTGCAGAGAGCACCGTGAGTGCCCCAGTGAAGCCAGCACCCAGAAGCCCCCTTGCCCCCTCTCCCAGGCGCTTCCCTCCCGCCAACCCAGGACAAAATGATCTTGACTTCCAACTCCGGATGTTAGTTTCGCCTGCTTTTGAACTTTGTAAGCCTCAAATCATGCAGGATGCACTTTTCTCTATCTGACTTCTGCTCAGTGAACCTGATGAGTGTGAGCCTCTTCCGTTTCGCTGGGTGCAGCTGAATCTGTCCCCTCTCCCTGCTGTGTCCTAGTGTACTGTGTGACCAGACCATCATTTCCTTTGTAAACTCTGGGCCTTTGCACTGCCTCCAGTTTGGGGCTGTACGTACTGCTCTGAACGTTCGTCTGGGATGAACATGTGTGCACATTTCTGTTCGGTGTTTACCCAGGAGTCGAACTGTCAGGTCGTAGAATATGCATATGCTCAGCTTTAGAAAATATTAACCAGATGTTTTGCAGGCCGATCCTGAAAAAAAAGTAAAACCGTTTAGAGGTTCCACTTTTTTTCATACTCACCATGAAAATAGTTTGTAAAGAGTCCCATGGGGGGTTAAAAATAAATATTCTTACAGCTGAAGCTACTTAGTCTATTGAGGAGAAGAATGTCAATGAGAAAACTGGCCCTGTTGTCAGCCAGTTGGGGAAGCCTGAGGAAGTGTCTTCCTAGTTCGTCATTTTAAAATTAAAACATGCCATGTGGGTCCATCCGGAGGACAGCAAGTATCTCCAAACTCCCCCACCCCCGAAAGGCATCTCTCAGCTCAGGTTTCCAGAAACCCACACTTCATCCCCACCATTGTCAGGCTATGGTGCTCAGTATACTTTCGGAGAGGCCGATTTTTCAGTAGCTGCCTAGAAGCATCAAGATCTGGGGAGGCCACTAAGGACATAAATCCTTGAGTTAGACACAGAGTTGGAGGCTGGGGTCCCCTTGGGTCCCGGGTCCTCCGTTTGCAAGATGGGAATAAAAATGGTATCTCCCAGCGTGTTAGGGTGGTGAGGAGAGGAGTCTGGAATGCATGAACAGGAGTTAGCACCCTGGATCGGTGCTTGATCCTCAGTAAAGCGCAGTCAGCAGCCTTGCCATGAGGACTCGCGCTTGCTTGCTGCCAGAGCAGGGGGTGTTCCAGCTGGGTGGCATGCAAAGTGCTCACTAAAGGTGTGCTCCCTCTCCTCTGATCACCATCCCCCTACCGTCTCCTTTCATGCAGCATCAGAGCCTTCATTCTCCCTCCCCCAGCTCTCAACAGTAGCAGGAGTGTCCAGGCTACAACTGCCAGCATCACATCACACTGAGCCTGCTAATCCTCCTTGCTCTCAGATGTGGTTAGCTGGGGATGGGGGGGACGGGAAGGGGGGGGGCGGTGACCATGTTGCAAACACAGGGCAGCAAAGCTCAGCTGCCTGAAGTTTGCAGCCAGGAGCAAACGGGAAACAAATTAGTTCAATCCCAGAATGTAAACCAGCATTGACAGAGATGCATGGAAGAGCCATGCAAGGAAAACGCGCTGCAATTTCTCATCCAGTTAGCGGAGGAATCAATGCCACGGGATGCAAGCCGCACAGAAGGCCTTGCACGCAGCAGCGTCTGCAGGTCCCAGGCCCTGGAACTGCCTCTGAGACTCGCAGTTGCAGCGGGGATGTATAGTTATCTGGTCCATGGGTTTTGGCGCCGAGAGTCCTGCCTTAGAGCTCAATTCAGGCAGTCAGAATTTTAGGACTTGGACATTAAATTATCCGGAGATTTCTTTTTTTTTTTAATAAATTTATTTTTTATTGGTGTTCAATTTACCAACATACAGAATAACACCCAGTGCTCTATACTAGGACTCTGTGAATGTGAGGGGAGAGAGTGTCGTAGGGATGGAAAAACACTGAAGGGGTGGGAGCCCAGCTTCAAACAGAGCTCTCATCTCTTTCATACTAGGTTGCATTGTATGAACGTGGCCACTTTTGTTGCTCAGAAGCAGGACATTGATAATTTCATATGGCTCGTGTTTTATATCGGTGTTTCGTGTGAGCTACGTCACTTGAATGAAGGGTTCTGGAGTTAAATGTATTTGATGTGTCCAGTCTCCTGGTTCAGATGGGGGTGGGGCAGGCGCTAGGAGAGATCCTGCTGCGGCCACCAGCTCCAGGAGGAGGGCAGGGCAGCGGGGTGCGATCCACTTCTCCATCCCTGGCCCTGGCGCAAGGCCTGGCATACACTGAGAGCTGCAATAGCACTTGAATAAAGCAGGTGTAAATTCCGTCCTGGATTCTTTCCTTATTCATTCATTTATTCATGAATGAGCATTCATTGTACCTAGTATGTATTAGGTACTTGACTAAGTGCTGGGTTATAGCAATTAAGCAGACACACACCCTCCCCAAGGCCATTTATAGTCTAGTGGGTGAAACAGACATTAAACAGACAATGCCTGAGCATTTGTTACAATTGTGATAAATAGGCAGGGAGGAAAGCGTGCAAGAGATCCCTGAGCACGCGCTAGGTGCAAAGCGCTGGTGTGGCGGGCGGGGTAGACAGTAGCAGCTCACAAGGATTGGCATCCCTCCCCCGGAAGGGCCATCTTTTCCTCTCCTGCTGAGCTCAGGCATGGCTATTTGGCTTGTTTAGCCGTTGGAACATGAGCTTGGGGATGGGTCACTTCCAGGTAGAAGATCCAAGAGTCAGTGTGTCGTGCTCTCTTTTTCTTCCGCCACATTGCCGCAACCTTGGCCAGAGCCCTAGACCTCTCACCATGGATGTGAAATGTGAGCAAGAAGCAAACATGCATGATTATAACCCTCTAAAAATGTTGGCTTATTTGCTCCAGGTTCTTTCAGCATAAGCTTGGCTAACACAGTGATACGCACACTTACACTTGAATCTAATATGAAATCATGTTACATTTGTCTATAGTCTTCCATCCCTGCAAACATTCAGCAAATGAGGTGTGGTAATTGCAATGAAGGAAGGGCAAGCGTGGACCCCTGGAAGGCGGTGAAGGGCAAATCCACTTGCAAGTCAAAAGTGAGGCCATCTTGAGCAGAAGCCTACTCACCCTAAGTGTTCAATAAGTGATACTTACTAAAATGACTACGTTGTGACTCTAGTTCAACTCACATTTGGGGAATGGTGGGTAGGCAGGTTGGACTGGAGCCATCATACTACCCAGGACCTTTCTTCATATGCCAGGCACCAGGGGCTCTAGGGGCCAGGGCCTCACATTCTTAGAGCCTCATGACCACAGAAGAGAATACATCTCCAACACCTCCCTCCCCATGATTTTTAAAATCCCAGAGAAGACTTCCTATTGGCTCAGATGGAGGTCACATGTCTGCCCTTGAACCAATCACTGTGGCCTCTGGGTAAGATGCCGCTGAATGGGTGTGCCAAAACTAGGTCCCAGCCTTCTGTTCAAATCTGCTATAGGAGGAACAGAGGTCAAAATAATCGTGACCGGCAGACTCTCTACTTTTATATCTTTATGCAATCTCGCATAGAGGCTGTACTTGGCACAGGGGAGGGATAAGGGAAATACACCTAGAGGGATTGTAGAGTTTGAGGAAATAGAAAGGAGAAAAAGGAATCACCTAGATCCCGTCTAGCCATGCTGCATGGACACTTTTCTGCGATACCCTGCCCCTGAAATACCAACTCCCTCCCAGAGAGCTCTGTTTGGCCTGAAGCAGCTGGGTGTCCCCACTTCCAGCCCCAAGGAGTTTGAAGGAAGGCAGTGTGGCTCTCCCCAGGGCCTGAGAGCCAAGTTGCATGAGAAGGAATGAAGCTCTTTGAAGCATCTTGTAGCTCTCTCAACTCCGCGCTGCTTCCATGCACCACAGGCGTGGGTCTCCTCTTCTGATTGTGGTGCTGGGCCGCTGCTGCACCCCCCACGCCCTCCCTGGGTGCCCGCAGGGCCATGGAGATGACGACGCTCAGCTCTAGGATGTGTGGCTCCCCTCTGTCCTCTGTCCACGGTCCGAGGCTTCACACCACAGGCACTGCCACTAGAGTGAACTGGGTCTAACCAGAGCCCTGATATGCACCAGCCGGGGACCCTGGGCTGTTGGAGCAGCTCCGAGTGAGCTGAGCAGGAAGCAGCATAAAATACGATTGCAGCAGATTGGAAAAATCAGGGTCTATTTTTCCTTCATAACAAGAAGTCCAGCCGTGGTGACTAAGCCAGGAAAGACCCAGGAACTATGAGGCTCTTTGGGCTCGTGGTCACTGCGCGTGCTGGCTTCTGTGGCACTAGGAAGCACACCTGCCCACAGACGAGGTGATGCAGGGCTGGGGCAAGTCTGGGCTGTCTCTTTTATCAGGAGACCAAACCTTTTCCAGAAGTAGCCCAAAGGCTTAGGTCTCCCTGGCCAGATCTCACTCGGTGGCCTCTCCTAATTCAAGAGAGGCTGGCCGAGCAGGCGTTTTGCTTCTCAGGTCTTCATAGTGGAAGGTAACAAGCAAAGGGTTGGGAGCACCTGTAGGTCAGGTAATTAGCCACAACCGCTCCAGAGAGTTCCCTCTGTAAGCGCCATGTACTAGTTTGCTAGGGCTGCCATAATAAAATACCACAAATGGAGTGGCTTAAACCACAGAAATGTGCTGTCTCACAGTTCTGGAGGCTAGAAGTCCCTGATCATGGTGTAGACAGGGCTGGTTCCTTCTGAGCGCTGAGGGACAACATGGCCCATGCTTCTCCTCTGGCTGCTGGTGACTTGCTGGTCAGCTTTGGCACTCCCTGGCATCACTTCGACTTCTCCCTTGGCCTACACATGACGTCCATTCTTCCTGTGTGTGTGTCTGGCTCCAGATTTCCCAGAACACCAGTCCTATTCAATTGGAACCCACCCAGATGACTTCATTTTAAATTGATTACTTCTGGGACACCTGGGTGGCTCAGTGGTTGAGCGCCCGCCTTCGGCCCAGGGCGTGATCCTGGAGTCCTGGGATCGAGTCCCACGTCGGGGTCCCTGCATGGAGCCTGCTTCTCCCTCTGCCTGTGTCTCTGCCTCTGTGTGTGTGTGTGTGTGTGTGTGTGTGTGTGTGTCAAGAATAAATAAATAAAATCTTTAAAAATAAAATGAAATAAATCAATTACTTCCATAAATACCCTATCTCAAAATGAAGTCAATTTCTGGGGCACCAGGGGGCTAAGGGCTTCAATGCATGAATCTGAAGGGGACACAGTTCAATCTATAACACCCAGTTTCCTGCTCTATGAAGGGAGCAGAGCAAGAGTTCCCCACACCGCGGTGTGAGGTGTAAATGGGGTAACCCCAACAGGCGCTACCATAGTCCCTGGCCCAGAGTGAGCACTGAGTACTCAACCCCTCTGGGGGATGGCTCCCATGGCTCTCCACTCCTATGGCTGAGGCCGAGGCCTTATAAAAGGTGGAGCCAAGGAGCAGAGGGCCCCATTGCCTTGCAGCCACCTCAGCTGCTATCCAGCATCCCCAGCACCATAGCCAAGATTTCCAGCCAATAGCCTGAGGGCCAGACACGACTCCAGAGCTCACTAGCTGGCACTCACGCCCCGGGATTGCCCCTCCCACTGCCAGTTTGGGACAGCTGGTCGCCCGAGTCAGTGGGACTTTTGTGTGCCATTCAGGGTGGCCCCCACATACTTGGCAGCCCAGTGAGCATGCACTTCCAGGGAAACAACTTTTAAGTAGTTCCAAGTGAAGGGTGGAATTTAGCGGTGGTGGAGGGGTGGGCTGGGGTGGGAGGTAGGGGTCCTGAGCCCCTGCCTGGCTATCCCTTCTTTTCTGTACGGTGATGGAGTCCCCTTCTCCTGGGTGTCCCTTCTTTTTTTTTAAGATTTTATTTATTTATTCATGAGAGACACAGAAAGAGAGAGAGAGAGAGGCAGAGACACAGGCAGAGGGAGAAGCAGGCTCCATGCAGGGAGCCCGATGCGGGACTCGATCTCAGGACCCCGGGATCACACCCTGAGCCGGAGGCAGACTCTCAACCACTGAGCCAGCCAGGCGTCCCCTGGGGGTCCCTTCAATCCCTGCAAGAGCAGGACATGCTGAGATCTCGCAGGTTCTAAGGGGCTGTTCTAACTCTGCACCATAGTGTTTTGAGTAAATTACAAGGCTCTTATCCATGGTGGGGGCTTTATTGTTCTGCTAGGACATCTCCCTTTGTCAAAAACACAATAACTTGTTGTAAGTAGTACTTTTTTAGGTTTACCATGCAGACAGACTAATTGTATCTTTTAATCTGGGTCAAACTGCTCTTGCTTATTACAAATTGGCTCTGAATCCTAAAAAGAGAGGGGGAAAAATGTGAGGAACATTCGCGAATACTTTAGAGGCAGACTTACCTTCAGACAAACATTATGTCACGTTGGGTTCAAATGCTGAGCCCATCCTCAGCCCAGCTAGGCTCTGGTTGACCCCGAGGGAGGCTGAGGGGCACAGAAGGCTTTCGTTAGGGTCTGGCTGCTAAACGCAGAGATGGTGAACCCGGGTGGCCCTCCCTCAGGCCATAGGACACAGAAGCAGGTGGGCCAGGCTGGATGCCGGTCCTCAAAGGGGCTAGATCCTCATTCCTGGAAACTAAAACGTTATCGTATTTGGAAAAAAGAGGCTTGTAGATATAATGAAGTTAGGGCTCTTAGCCTGGATCATGCAGGGAGGCCCTGAATGCAATCCCAGGTATCTTCGCAAGGGAGAGGCAGAGGGAGTGCTGGCGAAGACAGGAGAGAAGGCAAGGGTCCGGGTGACAGGGCCACAGGCCAAGGAATGTTGGCAGCCTCCAGACGTCGATAGAGGCAAGGAACGGGCTCTCCCCTGGAGCCTCTGGAAGGACCAGGGTCCTGCTGACGCCTTGATTTTGGTCCAGTAGAACCAGTGTGGGGCTCTGGCCTCCAGAAGTGTGAGAGAAGGCATTCTCTTGTTTTAAACTACAGTTTGTGGAAAATTGTTATAGCAACCCTAGGAAATGAATACATCCGGGGACTCCTGCTGGTGGTTCCCGCGTGCCCAGAGAGGACCTTCCAAGGCTGAGGAGAGGCCCCCGAGTGACATGGAGTGTGTCATGGAAAGTATGGCCTTTAGAGTAGTGCTGTCCAGGGTTTAGGTCCCATGTTGCCACTTCCTAGTTGCGTGACCACAGACAAGTAACCTAACCTCTTTAAACTTCGGTTTCAAGGATAACACAGAGCCCCTCACAGCGTGGCTTGCAGATTGAGTGACATAGCACAAGTGCACCAGAGCCGGGTGTGTCACAGTCTGGCAATCAATGAAAGTTCTCCTTTTCCAAGCAAGGTTTTTCAATTTTTATTATTCAACCTTCATTGACTTTCTGGAGCTCTCGTCAAGGTGTTGCACAAGGACCCTGGGGCACTGTAAACTGTATGCATATCCCCTATGAACCCCATGACTTGCCAGGCAGTGCCACTTGCTTCAATGTGTGGGCTCAGATCATTGAAGACTAATTTCTCCTGAGCTCAAAAAAGTTGACAGAAAGGGTTGACGACAATGAAAAAAAATGGAACCCAAGCCAGGCAGGTAACCCCTACAACAAGGGGGGTGGGGGTGGGCTAGAGAGACATAGTTCATCTAATTGACTGAAGGAAAAAGAAAGTTCCTTTGATGAAAGCAACAGAAAAAAGCATTAGGCACATCTAAGCAGCTCTGATCATTCCTACAGGGTTAAGGTGAGAGTGGCGTTTGCTGGATCTAAGGTGTGTTTTTAGGGGCACTTCCAGATTATGCACGCCTAAATGCCTTCCTAGACAATAAATTCCACCATTTGTGATTTATGTCTTTGGTGAGTTTGAGCATTTACCTACTGAGAGCCAAATATCACCAAAAAGCCGATTCTAGCCATTATCTTAATGCAATTTGTAATTTAAAGTCTTTTAGTGGCTCCATGAACCTGCAAGAAAAACCAGAATATCTTTCCTCTGGCCTCCAATGCCCTCATGGTCTGATCTTTTCCTCTTTGCTTTTATGTGTTTCTTCTAATTGTTCCAATGTTCGATGGTCCCTCATACCTAGGGCCTTTGAGAAAGCTGCTCTATCTGGTTAATACACCCTTTCTCCATTAGCCCCTGAACTCCTGAGGACAGGGGCAGGGGCTCTGCTACTCATTTCTTGGTCTTCAGAACCAAAGTCAGCTCCTGGCATGTATCTCATGTATTAAGTACATATTCTTGTGTACTGAACGACTGAATGAATGAATAAATGAAACCTATTCCAGAATGATGGCACTGAATATATAATAGAGTTTCATCTTCTTGATGTAAGGAAGAGTGGAAGATAAATGGCAAGGATAGGAAAAAGAGAATGCTGATAGAGAGGCTGTTTAGTAAAGATTACGTTTGGCTGCATATAAGAGAAAAGAGCAATTGCTTCAGATAGGTAGGAAGTCCTGAAGTGGACTGTCCAAAACTGTCACAGTGCTGTGATGTTATCAGAACCCCGTGTCCTGGATTTGCGTTCCATCAGTTTTATGACTGGCTTTAATTCTCAACTTTGCCTCAAGGTCCTGAAAGGTTGCCAAGGCCCCAGCTATCACATCCAGATTCCAGATAAGAAAAGGGAGCAAAGGGGTAAATGGTATATCACTCAGATGAATAAGACATTCCTTTTAAAGATTTTATTTATTTATTTATTTATTTATTTATTTATTTATTTATCTGACAGAGAGAGCACAAGTAGGCAGAGTGGCAAGCAGAGGTAGAGGGAGAAACAGGCTCCCGCCGAGCAGGAAGCCTGATCCCAGGATCCAGGGATCGTGACCTGCGCCAAAGGCAGATGCTTCACCGACTGAGCCACCCGGATGCCCGGAGTAAGACATTTTCAAGGAGCTGTCCCAAAACCCCACCCAACAGCTTGTGCTTGCTTCTCGTTGGCTGCGCCTACAGGGAAATGTAATGCTTTGGTGAGACAAATTGCCAGCCAGATGAAATCGTGGTTCTGTTGGCAAGGAAGAAGGGGAAAATGCACACTGGAGAGGCAGCCAGCCCTCTTAGCACAGCAGGTAAGGCTTCAGAGGGAGGATCCGAGGCAGGATATTCCATTCATTCATTCCACTGGGGCCTGACAGGGAAGGGAGGAAATAGGAAGAGAGGGGGGTGTGCTCCTCACACCCAGAATGCTCACATTCAGGTAGGAGCACAGGCTGCGAAGGTGAAGCCAGAGCAGGAGTTGGCAAACAGCCGAAATAAGACAGGTGTGGAGAGAGAGTCTCTTTTCCTAGGGGGGCTGGGATGGGGGCAGGGGGCAAGGCTTCAGGAGGAAGCAGGAGCTTCATGGGTGGATGCAATTTTGCCAAGTAGGAAGCTTGTAGAGAATTCATTTCAGGTGGGAAACAGCAGCTCAGGTAAGGACCTGGAGGTCACAGACCCGGAGCACCCAGAGATGAACAAGAGCCTTAAAAAAAAACCTTTAAAAAAATTTTAAATCTTGTTTAACAAAACTTTTATTTTTAAAAAATTTTATTTATTTATTCATGAGAGACATAGAGAGAGAGAGAGGCAGAGACACAGGCAGAGAGAGAAGCAGGTTCCATGCAGGGAGCCTGATGTGGGACTCGATCCTGGGTGTCCAGGATCAGGCCCTGGGCTGAAGGCGACGCTAAACTGCTGAGCCACCCGGGCTGCCCAAACTCTTATGTTTTAAGACACTGTTTCCCTTCATTGTAGACCTTGTTTAGAAAAATTCATTCCTTGAAAAATTGGGATCCTTTCTCATGTTAACCACAGCATTTGTATTATATTGCTTTTTAATATATTGAAACATTTTTTAAAGATTATTCATCTGGGTAATATTCCATTTCCTTCTAGCTCCCCTTTCTTATCTGGAATCTAGATGTGATAGCTGGAGCCTCAGCAACCTTTTTGGAAAATATTGGATAGAAGTCACATGATCTTCTATGTGTGTCCCTAATGAGTCTATCATTCCTCCTCATGTCAGGGGCTTGGCTCATCCCCTCCCTTTGTCTGGAGGGTCTTCTCCACTCTTCACCGGTTGGGAACTCTTCTCACCCTCTCCATCTCAGATCAAACATCGCTCCTCATAGAGGCTTTCCCCACTGTCCTCTTCAAAACATGTCCACTGTATTGTTTTCACGCAGTATACCTTACTCTATATACCTCATGACATTTATTACAATTTGAGATATTTTTACTTGTAAGATTATCTGATTAGTGTTTGTCTCACCCATTAGATCGTGAGCTCTGAGAGGCTGGGACTGGTTCTTTTTGTCTGCCACTTGGTGAAGCTTAGAGCAGAATGGCCATCCAATGGGTATTCATTGGATTAATTGGTGTGTGTGTGTGTGTGTGTGCGCGTATGTGTGTGTATGTGTTATAGCTAAAGACTTAAAGACTGACAGCAGGTTAATGTCCAATGAAGATAAAACTTAGAAAATTAATTGTGCCCTTGTATACTTTAATTCTGAGAGTTAATTGGTTATTTGATGAAATCCTGCTGGTGTAGCCAGAGATATTAAGCACAGGGAAAGACTGGATGAACAGTGGTTTCCTGGCTTGAAATGGAAGGCATGGAATTCAAGCACTTATGAAATGCAAACATCTCTTAAGCAAAGGTCTACAACCAGGTACAACTTCTTTTTTAGCTGATTAGCTTTGGGCATAGCCCAGAGTAGAGTTTTGGAAATGCCTACCATTCATTTATAGACAGATCCTGTCCTGATGGCTGTCTGCTGTCATTCGTTCACCCTGAGCGCAGGGGTGGAGGGGAGGAGGAATCTGGCTGCCACGGTTTCACTCATCTGGAATTCATGATTATTCAACTCAGCCAGGCTGCAGTGTACTCTAGGCCCCCTCAAAGAATAGTCTTCTGAGCAAATGAGACCAAATCTCGAAATATCAAGGAAGCAGTTCAATTATCTGGGAAACAAAGGTGCCCTGTAGCAACACAGAGGAACCTATTTGCATACAATTAATATATTAATTACAAAACATTAGCCATTATTCTTTGAAGTAGGGAACTCCTAAGGGTATCCACCCTAGGCAATGCTGGCAGCCTTCCTAGAGTTTCTATCTACATTTTTTCTCTCTCTCTTTTTTTTCCCTATCTACATTTAGGGGTAACACAACTACCTTTCCAGTAGATTAGTGCAAAAGGAGGGAAGCAGAAGAGGGAGAGAAGGAGAGGGATTTGCAGCTGACATTTGCCCAGGAGTTAGTGTGCCAGTCATCGGGATCAATGCTCTATGCACCACCACCCCTTAATTCTCCAGTCACTCTGAGATAGGTAGCATTATGTTTTCCATTTTACAGAGGAGCAAAATTGAGGTTCAGAAAGATAAAGTCATCTAAACCAAAGTCTCAAGACCTTACATGCAGGGTGTCAAATACAGATCAGGTCTGACTGGAAAGCACATCCTCCCCCAGCACCATTACACACCCCATTGCCAAATTCTACAGCTCTGAGCTTCTAGCATGCAGAGGGGCCCTCCACTGATGAATGCAAGCACCAAAGGTTTAAAGGCTTCTGTGTGTGTGTGTGTGTGTGTGTGTGTGTGTGTGAGAGAGAGAGAGGGAGAGAGACAGACAGACAGAGATGCCATGTAAACCATAATGAGGGTACCCCATTTCCAATCAGAGCAGTTGGAAAACATTTTAAAAGAGTGGGAACATCCTTGGCTCTCTGGTGCAACTTATAAATCGGTAAAAATCATTCAGAAACACAATTTGCTGACACCTAGAAAAACTGAAGACTCAGAGGCCCAATGCCCCAAGCCTCCCTCACCCACATGTAGATGCTAGAGAAATTTTTGCACATTTTCATAAGGAGACACGTACAGGAATATTCACTGCTATAGCGCTCAAAATGCAAGAAAAGAAAATCAGATCAAACTAAGAATCCATTAACAAGACAACGGATAAATAAAAGTGTGGTCCTTATTCCACGAAAGTCTGCGGAGGAGAGAAGCTGCACCGGAAGTCCCAAACCCCAGGACATGACATGGAGAATTATCAAAACAACACTGGGGACGAAAGAGTCTCCAGCTGCTGCAGACTACCAACAGTGCTATAATATTTTTTTTAAGTTTAAAAGCAGATGGATACACACACACACACACACACACACACACACACAGATATTATCAAAACATGTAAGGGAAAATTTAAAACAGTGGTTAGCACTGGGAGAAAGGAAGGAAATGGCATGGGGAAGAGACTTCGACTGCATTTGCGATGTTGCCTGTCTTAAGCCGAGTACTGGGTACCCCAATATTTATGAAAATATTCTCTGTGACTTTTATTTGGCTTGGCTGAAATATTGCAACATAATAGAATTTTAAAAGAAGGAGAGGGAGAGTAGTTGATTTTCTGTAAGAAATGCCACTGGGTCAGAGGTGAGAGGTGGCCAGACTGGCTGAACGTGAACCGAGGAAGGGCTTATTTCCCATTGCTCGGCCAGAGGCGCCCTGCCATTGGTGGCAGTCCTGCCAGCCACACAGCCACACCTGGCGATGCCTGCAAGCAGTAAGTGTGGCCAACCTCCCAGGACGCCACCCGCAGCCTGCTGCAATGCCGTGTGCCTTCCCTGGCAAGTCATGTCTCCCCCAGGTGAAGGATGCGATCGCTCCATCTCTGTCACCTGCACAGAGAAAGAAGTGCTGTAGAGAGACAGATTAGATCATCTATTATCAAGTAGACAAAAGATAGACTGAGGGGGCACCTGCAGCTCACCAGATGTTCTATCCATCATCAGAGTCATGGGGAAGGTGGGCCTTACATCCTCCTCCCTGTTCCTCTGGCCCAGCCCCTGCAGGGAAGAATTAGACATGAGATTGGATCATGGACCAGTTCCCTCAAAACTGGCCTGATATTGGGGTGGGGAGGCAGGACTGCAGGCAGCCACAGGGGACATTGCCCCTGGGCTAGGAAAAGAGCCAAGGAGAGAGGGTAATCTTGAAGATTTGTGTACTCAGGCCAGCGGCAAGGCATGATGAATATATCTCCTAGAACTCTTAAAAAAAAAAAAAAAAAAAGCCCAATCAATACTACAGCCGTTGTCACCATCATCACTATCATGGTCATCATCATCGATATCAAATACTTACTCCACGACAAGAGTTCTGCTAAGAGTTTCATCCATATTTTTTTTCATTTACCCTTGGCAATAGCTATACAAGAAAAGCACTATTAATGTCCCCACGTTACAGCAGAGGAAACCAAAGCAGGGAGAGATAAGTGACCAACTCAAGGTCTCCCAAAGTGGATTCCCACAAATGCGCCATCTCCTTTCTAGCACCATGGACCTCTCAACTCTAATCCCACCCAGGCATCACTCCACAAGTGGGGGGTCGGGGGTTCTGCTGCTGCCTTGTATTCCCAAAGCACTCCTGGCAGGGGTAGTCCCAGGACAGCTGTTTCTGACCAGGCAAGACCCTAAAGCAGGAGCCTTGGGGAGTCACACACCTTCCTCCAGAACACAAAAGCTCTTCACAACTTTATGAGTCTTTGGAGATGAGTATGGCTGTTACAAAACAGTAGAAGTCTAGCAAGACTTAACTCGTTCTCACAGAAACAACCCTAAGGTTGCAGGGTTGAGGACCCCCTCATGCTCCAGCCACTCCAACTTGCTGGCCTTTGGGGAATGAGCAACATAGCATGGTGAGCTCTACTACCACCCACACAACCACCCCCATGCCTAATAGCTTTGAAGGTGAGCCAAATATACCATTCCAAAATATATGTCTTTGGCATATTGATTATTTTAAGTTAGTCATTTTTTTAAAGATTATTTATTTTTGAGAGAGAGAGAGAGAGAGTACAGGGGGCAGGGGGCAGAGGGAAAGGGAGAGAGAATCCCAAGCAGACTCCATGCAGAGTGCAAAGCCTGACTTGGGTCTCGATCTCAGGACCATGAGATCATGATCTGAGCTGAAACCAAGAGTCAGATGCTTAACTGACTGTACCACCCAGGTGATCCTAACTTGGTTATTTAAAAAAAAAAACAAAAAACAAAACAAAACAAAAAAAAACCCAGCAGCTATAAGTGAAGCTCTGGAAACTGAGCAGAAGTTACCCTTTTGTGAGAGATAGTTACCTTTGTAAGAGAAATATCCATTTTAAGGGCATCTCCTTTGCTGTACCAGAAACAAGGTGATGGTTCAGTCTCTAGAAACTCTTATCAACGGAGAAGACTAGAACTTAAATCTGCATCAAAACCTTACCCTATGGACTGCACTTTTCCTGTCAACCTCCCCTGACTGCAACCACCTCCAACATCTTTGGTTATCATTAGCTAAAGACAGTATTTAAGGTGATGGCTTGGGCTATTTCAGGGAGTTACTCAGTTTTCCTGGGTCTCTCCCATGTATGCAGAAGATATATATACATGCTGTTAAATTTTGGGGTATTTTTTTGCCTGTTAATCTATTTTATATAGATTCCATTATTAGATTATTATTAGACCAGCCTAAGAACCTAGAAGGGAAGAAAGAAATCTTTTCCACCGCTATACCTTCCACATTCAGGTCACTTCACCATCTGATCTGGAAACTTCTTTTTACACCTGTGAATGTTCTGTCTCTCTGAGTCTGAGAGAGTGCACCCAAATAGGGACATTTATAAGGCACTCATAAGCTATACCATGCACCTACAGATTTGGCACATATTGCCTTAGGCTATGGAAGTTTCTGTTAAAAAGGAGACTTTAGGCCCAAAATGGAGTCACTTGGGCTAAACAATGTGTAAAATGAAACACAGTTCCTAATTGTTCACTTCTTAGTTTTCACTACAAATTAAGGGTTTCTGTGGGTTAAAAATTCTAATCCACAGGAAAAAAAAAGGGAAAAACTTTGTGTGGTCAGGACTGGCTAAGATTAGAATGAATTTAATGAAATAAGTACATTTTAATATGAAGAGTAGGCTGGTACAAAAATAGAATTTGGTTTTCTTCTTGTTGAAAGGACAAACTTTTCTTAGATTATTGGTCTGCTCTTAATAAGAAATTTTGATAAAGTTTTTTTTCTTTACCTTTTAAGTAATTTGCCTAGAAAGCAAAGATTTTGTGTTTTGTCAAAATAATTTCCCATGTTGTTTTTTATCAAGTCTTTGATTACTTAATAAAACTGAGTCTTTTACTTTAAAAGAGCTAAGTTTTACTTACAACTATTTCACTCTCTGTATTTGCCTGAAAAATCTTTGTCACCATGCTTAAATGAATAGTAAGTGTTGTTACACAGTAAACTGTGATCCTATATGACAAGTGTTTTCATATTTTTTACCAAACTTCCTAAAAATCAAATTCTAAATAAAGTATTTTTTCTTTAAGATTTTATTTATTCATGAGAGAGACAGAGACAGAGGCAGAGACATAGACAGAGGAAGAAGCCGACTTCCTGCAGGTAGCCTGATGTGGGACTCGATCCTAGGACCCCGGGATCATGACCTGAACCAAAGGCAGAGACATTCAACCACTGAGCCACCCAGGTGCCCTTAATGAAGTCTTTTTGACCTCAAATTAACTTTGAGAGTTTCCAGAGAGTCTCTGGAACAAGTCTCAAAAGACTTGTTCTCTCTCTCCTTATAAAAAAAAATGGGGGATTTTAAACTATTTAGGCTTATCTGATATGTTAAATTACATGGGAAGTATTGTCAAATAAGAATACTAAGCTTTCCTTATCTTGTAGTTGTACATGAAGTTCTAAAAAAATATATGAAATTCCTATAGTCTGATATCCTTAGTATAATGTTTTCAGCCATAACTCCAGTTGTTACCTTAAAATGCTGTATGTTATAGAAATAACCACATTTCCTTATCAATTTCATTACAATAAACTCTCAGCATCTCTCTAACAATGCACATTTTTAAAATCATTTGTTGTTTGCAGACAATTATTGTTTTACTCTGATATTTTACAGAAGACTTCCTGCAAGGTACCTCATCTTCAAGGAGATTCAAGGAAAGGATTTCAGACAAGTATAAGTTTTCTGATAATTTTGAGATCATAAAACTGGGAACCGGGTAAGAATTTCTAAAACTAATGAAAAACTAGGCTCAAGCTGAACAAGAATTAATAACATGGGACTAAATAAACTTAGGAGGATGATTATAAACTTTTTATGACTTCTAGTTTGAAACATTACTGGTTTTCTCATGTTTTGCTTTTCCAGATTTAAGGACATTTTTTTCTCTTAATCTATCTATGATTTACAACAATTTAGTAAAGTATACTTTGTAAGCTAAGATGCTACATTTACTTTTCCCCCTTACCTGATCCTTCCAGATTCCAGAAACTCTCTTGACTGCTTTTTTTTTTTTCCATGGCAATACAGCTAGTTATTTGTATAAGTTTAGCAAGAATCTGTCTTCCTTGTAAAAGAACACAGTTGAAAATACTGGCCATGTTGTCAAGGCTTTGGCTGGAATGTCATATTTGAGAGAGATGTGCCTAGACTCATATATGACCAGGCAGTTTTAAGGAACTAAGGTTGACTTTACAGAGTCAATAAAGGCCCTTGAAGAATTCAGCCTGGCACTTTGCTTCCAAGGTTCCAGCAAAGCAGTCTTAAAAAGAGTTTATATGACCAATCGCTATTCTTGGTGTACTTATGTAAATAATCAACTTGCATTAGAAAAAAAAAAAAAAAAAAAAAAGAAAAGCTGAGAGTCCTGATCAAAAGGGAGAAATTGTTAAAAAGGAGACAGTAGTTCCAGAATGGAATCACTTGTGCTAAACTCCACATCAGCTAACCAAGACTTAACGTCTAAGCTAATTTTAATTTCAACCCACAGGAATGTGACCTTTAGCCAGTTGACCCAGAATTACCTGGTCAGCACTAGTGATATAACCTACCCAGTAGGGCCTTCCGATCCACTTAGAAGGACAACCTTGCCTGAAATTATGTATTCTTCCCTAATAATTTCCTTTTTAGGCCCCTTTCTGCCTTTAAATACCTTTCCTTTGAGTGCCTGGGTGGCTCAGTCAGTTAAGCATCTGCCTTCCACTCAGGTCATGATTCTAGGGTCTTGGGATTGAGACCTGCATCGAGCTCCCTGCAGAGCAGGGAGCCTGCTTCTCCCTCTCCCTCTGCTTGCCACTCCCCCTGCCTGTGCTCACTCTTACTGTGTCAAATAAATAAATAAATAAATGTTTTAAAAAAAATTTTTTTAACTAAAAACCTTTCCTATGATTTAGTGGACTCTATGACTCTTCACATGCTGTATGAGATGCTGTCCAATCCATGAATTGTTCAATAAAGACAATTAGCTCTTTACATATATTCAGTTGTATTTCTTAAACAGTTCTAGTGGTAAAATTGGATGCATCCAACTCACAGGAGAAGAAAGAGATGGGGAAAAGGGAAAGATAGTAGCTTTCCTGGCAAAGAACAAAACTCTGCTGTGGAAACACAATCCACTCATCTGTCCCCTCCTCCTTTGGGGACATTAGTGAGCAATTGGGTCACATAAGGAGCAACAATCCTCCAGAACATCACAAGCCAAGGACTGTCCTCAGGCCCACCCTATGCTGGGCCAGATCCCCCTCCTCATTCTCTTGAAATCTTTCCATCCAAAGCCAGGTTCACTCTCAAAGTCACCTTCAATTGTCCTAACCACTGGATGCTTGGGCAAATCACACCTTCACAGTGCAAGGAAAGTGTATTAGTCTACTCGGGTTGCCATAACAAATACCACAGATGGGGTGGCTTAGTCAACAGAAATTTATTTCTCACAGTTCTGGAGGCTGGGAAGTCCAAGATCAAGGTGTTAGCAGATGGGATTTTTTTTGTGAGGCCTCTCTCCTTATCTTGTAGATGGTATCTTCCTCATGTCTTCACATGGCCTTCCCTTTGTGTGTGTCCTAATTTTCCCTCTTTTAAGGACACCAATCAGATTGGATTGGGTCACTCTCATGCCCTACTTTTAATTTAATCACCTCTTTAAGTCTCCAAACACAGTCACATTCTGAACTACTAGGGGTTAGTACTTCAGGGTAGGAATTTTGGGAAGACACTGTTCAGCCCATAATTGGGGAAAAAACAGCTTGCAAAGAAATGAAGTGAGCTTATGGGTCATCTGATGATTCTTTGGTCCATTGGGATTATCTACCTGGATTTACATCCTCTCTCACTCATCTCCCTTTTCCTCCACACTCTCTAAATCTTTACATATTACAGGCATTCACACTCACTCATAATATTATATTTTTGCTTGAAAGCCAGAATTAGAGCAAATTGAAAGCATCACTCTAAGTGCAGGAGATGAGCCCTGGAAAATATTGTTATGCAGTATAAGTACATATTATCTTCCAAATTGGGCTTGACCGTACTAATTAGTTAACTGTGAATAGCAGCCATTAGTCACCGGTGGCCTCTTCTCAGAAACTATTTGATTTTTTTTTTTTTAAATAATCACCCAAGACGGGGCCAACAGGGATGCACAAAATATTCTGAAATTCCAAATGGCTAGAAGAGGTCTGGCCTGGTATTGCCCTTTCATCAAACTGGACAACCTGGAATTTATAAAACCTGGGGTTGTGGCTGGAGTGGATCTGGAGAAGTGAGGACAGAATGGAGTTGAGGAACCCTGCTGATCACTACTGGATACTCAAGAGCAGCCTGTCCTCCCCCCTCACTCAACCCCAGGTCCCTGCTTGTCTCCCTGGAGAGGCTGCCCAGAGGTGGTCTCCTTTATAACCCCAGGAGAAGGATGAGCCAAGAACATCCCCTGACTGACACAGTGATTTCAGCTAACAATATGGCATTAGGAAGTAGAATCAGGGAATTGTTCCCATGACTGGAGTCATTTCAAAAAGCATTTGCCAAATTCCTGGGGATAATGCCCAAGATATATTTTTATAGTGCCCTCCTAACTTGGGTCAAAGCCTCTACCTGTGCTCTGAACAGAGCCTACTACCTATAGTTGCCTTTGGATGCATTCAAAAGCCCCACTCTGGGGATCCCTGGGTGGCGCAGCAGTTTAGCGCCTGCCTTTGGCCCAGGGCGCCATCCTGGAGACTCGGGATCGAATCCCACGTCGGGCTCCCAGTGCATGGAACCTGCTTCTCCCTCTGCCTGTGTCTCTGCCTCTCTCTCTCTCTCTCTCTCTCACTGTGTGCCTATCATAAAAAAAAAAAAAAAAAAAATTAAAAGCTCCACTCTGGGAAAGCATGGTCTCCACACACACACACACACACACACACACACACACCATCACTTCATCAGCATCAATACCTCCATGCAGAGAAAATGCACCCCATCTGTCTCCTAGGGGATGCTGCCCCAAGTATGGGTCCCTAGAACAGTCTGGTGCATAGAAAGCATTGCACAGTAGCAATTACTATTATTCACTATAAGCTCCATGAGGGTGGGGATGATGCCCTCTGGTTCACCATTGCCTAGTGCAGAGACTAACATAGCACCAGAGCAGTGGAAGGAAACAGTAGGTCCCAGGCAGATGAAACTGTAGTATGAGCAGCAAGTAGGAACCAGGATTTTTGATTTCTAAGGTATTAAATAAGAGAGCTTCTTATCCCACACTAGGCCCTCATTTTATACTTTATGACCTTAGATTAAGGGGATTATGCTATGTGTAAAAAGGCAATCTCAAAAGATTTCATATTATATTATTCCATTTATATAGCATTCTAGAAATGACAAAATTATAGAGATGGTTTCAATGCACAATTGTCACATTTGTCACACATTACCTTCCCACCCAGGCTTCCCAATGCCAGGCAAATGGCAGTGTCTAATTCATCTCTCTCTATACCATAGCTAATCCAGCACCTGGTCCCATAGTGGGTGCCAAGCATCTGCTTGTTAGATGAGTGAATGAATGGGAAGACAGTCCAGGCAAGGAAAGCAGGGGGACATCTAGGAATTCCAGGGAACCTGACCAGAAATTTAGAGAGAAGTCCAACAGTCCATAAGGTGAATCTAAAAGAGAGGTGGCCAGGAACAGTGTGGTTTTAGAGGGCCAGGTATTTCCAGGTGCCATTAAAACAGGTGAGTGGCCACACCTGGCCAGAAGGCTAGAGGTAAATCTTCAAATAGGGATCCAGAAACAGGCACACTTGCCCAGAAGACTCTGTTTTTTTGCGAAATGACTGTTCCAGGTGGGGTAGTTTCTTGGAAGTCTGGGTGCCAATCTGAAGCTAGGTCTGTCCCCAGCCTTCCCCCATTCTCCCAGGGCCTCCCACACGACTAGGCCCAGATGTGTTCCCCTTCTACCCACTATCAGTGCCTCCTGCCTTAAGAATCTGTATTCTGTATGTTGACAAATTGAACACCAATAAAAAATAAATTTATTTTTTTAAAAAAAGAGTCTGTCTAAAATGTTAAGACCGTGTGCTTCACATAATTCACACTGCAGCTTCTGGAAGCAGGAGATGTGTAGGTTCTCTGGAAGCAGTTGGGAAATGGCTGAGCTGAGACCAGCCTGCCCAGCTCACACAGGAGCAAGCAGGAGGTCTCATTAAGTGGAATCCCCCCCCCCCCTTCCTGGAGCCTGTTGTTCAGGGACCAGCAGTCGATAACTTGGCAGGGGGAATGAAATCTATGTTTTGAAGAAAATGGAGCTGAAAGCATTTAGCCTCAAATCATAAACAGAAGCAATAAATTAGAGAAAGGCCAGAGAACAGGAAATCATAAGGGAAGAGGCCCGTTCCCAGCAAAGAGGAGATGACAATCGACAGCCCTTTGCGGAGATATTGGTAACTGGGGCCAGGTTGGCCTAGCTGCTTGAACCACAGGGGAGTAGTCTGGCCCAAGGGGATGTTCAGAGGCTGTCCTTCACTGACTTCTCCATCCAGTTATCCCCAGAAGCCCAATCCTAGGGAAGAGCCTTTTAGGACAGAGAAAGGGACAAAGATCTCAGTGGGAAATGGGCATCCTTTTGTAACCCAACAATGAGTGCATAATGTATGCTCTTGGGATTTTCAAAGAAAGGATATATTTCTACCACTTCTCCAGCTGCTAACTTGATTTGCAACTTTGGCCCATTTGCATAAACTCCTTGGCAATGAAAGTCTACAGCTGCTCTGAGGGCTTACTCTGGGGCCAGTGAGGCAGAGAGGAGTGAAATATGGATCTGGATTTCCAGATCTGCCCAATGTGTAGTGGGGAGAAAGAAACATCAACCACTCAGCATAGTATCAGGCAAGGCAACTGGTGACAAGGTGGCCCATGTCAATATGATGGAAAAATAAGTCGAACCCAGGTTGCAAACTTAGCTTTACTACATCTTACCTGGTGGACCTTAGGAAGTCATTTCACCTCCTAGAGTCCCAGTTTCTTAGATCTAAGAAGTAGGGACCTCATCTCTGGGAAGATCTGTTTGGCAAGAACAAGTGGAAGAGTGTGAATCACATGGGAAAAAAGGTTCAGAACCTGCTTGTGTATGGACTGAGGTTTTGGGGCAGACATCTAGAAGCCCTATTGAGGTTTGCATCATCCATGAACTAAAAGTAATCTGAAGAAGCATCAGGCAGTGAAGCTGTTCCTCTCTAAATCTTGACATATTACACATGCTTTGGGCCTAGGATCAGCATTTAACACATGTTTGCTGAACAAATGAGAGAAAAAGCAAGAAAGTAGGGGTGCCTGGGTGGCTCAGTCAGGTAAGTGTCTGCTTTCAGCTCAGGTCATGATCCTGGGGTCCTGGGATCACATTGGGTTCCCCACTCAGTGGGGAGCTTGCTTCTCCTGCCAACATCCGCTGCTCCCCCCACGCCCTGCTTATGCTCTCTGTCTCACGCAATCTCTCTGTTAAATAAATAAATAAAATCGTAAAAAAAAAAAAAAAAAAAAAAAAAAGGAAAGAAAGCAAGAGAATATGTGGAGTAAATAAGAGTATTAATGCAGGACTGACTGCCTTAAGTCTAAACAAGACCATCAGCTGAACCCCAGAAAATAAAGGAGTTATTTGTTTGCTTAACAAACATATGGCACTCAATATGCGTCAGGCGTTGTTCTCAGTCCCTTTCTTAACTAAGCTCACTTAATATTCACTACAACCCCCGGGGAGGTAGTGTTATTATTATCCTCATTTTACAGAAGAAACCTAAGCACAGATAAGTTAAGAACCTTGTCTGTGGTCACAGAACTGAGAAAGAAGAAAAACCAGGCTTGGACACTAGGCATTTGTGCTCTGGGAAGCCATGCTGCTGCTTGTCCATCTATAGGGGTCAGCTCACATGGGTAGCCCCTGAGAGGATGTCCAGAGCCCAAGTCCTGCCCTCCTCCTCTGTTTTGAGTCAAGGTGCTTTGTTTAGTGGCCTCACCATCAAGCACCCTCAATACTACTACTGAGCCCTCCCTGAGCCTGGACCCAACTCTGTCAAATGTCCTGGAATCTGTGGCAGCCTTTCTCTCCAGGCCCTCCCAGAAAAAGCCCTACCCAACTCCTCTCCAGGGCCTCAAGCAAGAATGGCAGATAGATCTGTCCTTGGGCCAAGTGTGGCTGACCAGTTGTGGTTACCCACATCACTGAGTGGGAAAGTACTTGGGTCACATCTGGATTCACCAGGAAAGGTACCCTGGTCACTGATGTTGCCCTGGGCCTAGGACACAGGCTTTCTGTCACTGGCCTAGCATCTCACTCAACCCCATGGCTGCAGCCCACAGTCCTTTGCCCTCTTGCCCAACTGGACTGAATATCTTCCTCTGGTCACCCTCAGGTTGAGAAGCGATGATGTCAGGCAAGACTTTTCTGGTTGCAAGTAACAGAAACCCAGCTCTGTATGAAAAAAATACAAAAAAGGAAAGAACTGGTTCACATCACTGGACCATTCCAGGAAAGATATCTCACCCTCTCTGTTTTCTTCTATAGTAACTTATCCTCATGTAGGTTTTCCTGCTCAAGATGGGGGGAAAAATGGTGGCCAATGGCACCAAACACGTTCAGCAAAAGTTCAGCATTGAGTCTCTTTGGCTTGAGTTGGGTCACATGGCTACCCTTAAGCCAATGACTCTGTCCAAGGGGTGTTCCAGAAGGCCATACCTGGGTCACATGACACTGAAATGGGATGGGCTCTTGGGATCAGAGGTCAATTCTACTAACATTCTGTGAATCTAGAGTGGAAGACTGGTTCCCCCAAGGAAATGTGGGGTGATTTTTCCCAAAGAAGTGGAAATGGATTCTAGGCTAGTGGATGTTAGATGTCCACCATGACTCTCAAGGATTTGCCTTGGTTCAATGGATATATTTAGTTCTTTGCTGTCTCTCCTATTCGGACCTATTCTCTGCTGCGGCCTATTTCTACTAGAACTGTTTTAAAGGCCAATGTAGCCCACATGAGAAGGAAAAGGTAGCCTGTGCTTTCGAAGGGGACTAGATCCTGGTCATCTGTGTGCTTTTCCTTCTTTCCTCTGTGGTGACATCAAGTAGCTATGCTAGAGCTGCCTTCTTCCCAGCCCTTACCACGGGAAGAGAGACCAAAGGTCAAAGGCATGCCACTAGACCTGATAGCCCTACACAAGAGGAAAGAAACCAGGGGGAAGGGAGGTCTCAGAAGTGGTCTTGGGGCCATCACTCCTGTGTCTAATTCTCCACCATCGCTGCCCCCTGACTCTCCTGCCAAGCTCCAGTGGGGCAAGAAGGTAAAGGAACGGGACAGTAGAACGAGACCCCGGTATGGCAGGGAATATCACAAGAAGGAATATCACAATATCACCTGGAATATCACAAGAAGGAATTTTACCTGGTGCCGTTGAGCCAAGAAGCCTTTGTGGTCTCCCGAGTAGGGATGTGATGAAACAGTATTTAAGTAGATCTTTCTGGGAGAAGTGTTTATGGGATGGATTAGAGCAGAGAGTCCCATGATCTCCAAAAACCAGTCAATCTTGGCTTCTATCCTCTGGGCTTTTCTCCATAGAACTCTGTTGAGGAGATGGGTTTTCTGTTGGTGTTGTAGGTCACTCACATCAGAAAGGAGTGCTGTTCCTTAAGATTTTTTTTTAATTATGGAAAAATTTCAGATACAATCAGAAGTGTAGAGAGTAGTCTAATAACCACCCCCTCCCGTGCCCATTCCTGGGCTTCAGCAATGATTAACTCTGGGCTACTTTTGTTTCATGTGTAGTCCCACCCGTCCCGCTCCACCCTGGATGACTTTGAAGCTAATCCAAACATCATATATCTTTAAGATGCTCAGATTGCAAGTGCCCCAGAAGATCTGGAGATTCCATTCTTCTTGAGAAGAAAGGAATCTGGTCTGTTATTACTACGTCATTTAGCGAGGCGAGTGTTGCCCTCCCTCCTCCACGAACATGGCCCAACTCTTCCTTACTTGATATTGTGCATCTTTATGGGAGGAAAATTGCACTCCAGTTATTCTTGTCTGGACATGCTCAGCGGGGGTGATTGCAATGTCATGTCTCTGGGCCACCCCCATCGATATGGCCCCCATCCTGCCATCTTGCCCACCCCCTAGCTCTGCCCACTTTCTGGCTCCAATAGCCTTGTTCTCTGGCATGCTCCCCACTCCTTCCTTCCTCGAGATTCCAAGATGCACAGATGGTCCAGGGAACCACGATAGCCTGAAAAACCAATTTCCCATTTCCCAGTCCCAACCCAGAGCCATCTTGCTCCCATGCACCGTACCAGCCTGCAAGCTGCCGCAGATGCAGGAATCAAAGAGAGACTGGCCTTCTAACGTAAACACGGGCTGACCTTGCGCTTTCAAATTATATGATATCGCGGCCCCCGTCATCCTCCTTGAATAACTAATAAATGCAAAAGAAATTCAGGAGGGGGGGAAAACGCCACAAAAATTATTATTATTACTTAAAGAGCTGGAGAAAGATAGCGAGGTCCTTCTAAAGTTACAACAGCATCTTTAGCAGCTGCAGGGTACATTAAAGCGAGGGGCCGGGGGAGGGAAGATAGGGCATATTTCAAAGCTGACTGCTGAAGTTACAAAAAGCAAGGGGGGCGTTGTGCGGCATACGCCAAGTGTTTGAAGTGGACAAGATTTCTAGCATGTTGCCTTGATGCCTGTACATACTTAATAACAGATGTTTGGTCTCTCTAGGCAGATAATTGTCCTGCTGTAAGGTTGACTTGACCTGCCTGAGCCGTCCAGCTCCGAACCCCACAGCAGTAACAAATGATCCCAGCTTCTCTCTGTTTTACTAGGGGAATGCTCAGCCACGCTTCCTTTTAAGCACATAATTACTCGGCGGCAACCGAAGCCCATACATCCCCCTCTCCTAATGGCCACGGAGCCATTCGGCCGTAATTTATGGGGACAGGGTTCAAAGTTTTAATAATATTTGGATAATATCATTGCCCACACGTCGGTGGCGTCATGATGAATAGAAGGAGAGCGGGCTGATTTCGATTCCATGCATGACAGTGCGAGCGTTAACGACTGGGTGCCCGCCACGGCCTTTATGGAAACTGCCACCAGGCCATCAGCTCATGAATTATAGATCTGGGCATGAAGGATTATAAACAGCAGTGGGGATCACACAGGGACGCTTGTTCATGAGGAACTGTCCTGTTAGCGCCTCTTCCTTATGCAGATAAATGAATTGCAGGGAATACCAAAACGGCGTAAATAAACCCTTAGTGGATAACATATTAGCACATCAACATAAAAAACCCAGCGCTGGGGCCTGCCCGGGGATATTTATGTTTATACTCTCTGCTCAAGTGGCTTCCTTGGTTTTTTGGCTTTTGCCTGCTCACCTCATAATTCGCACATCCTAACGGCACCTCTGGGCACGTTTCTCGGATGCTCTGCGGAGCCTGTGGGCATCTGCGCACCAGTTGGCTCAGAGAATCCCTTTTGGGCGGGCAGACGGGTGAAGGATGCTCACGCAGTTGCAGACGCCCCGAGGATGGCCTTGGGGAGCCCGGAGAGCCGCGCCCGGGCAAATGCTGCTGGGTTAAAGAGGAGGCATCTCCGTCCCGAAGAGCAGAGAGTAGAGACCCGTCTCATCCATAAACCAGGGAGGGAAGGGCCCTAAGCATGATTGAGTTCAACTCACACTGTTGCCAAAGAGCAGGTGGCCAAAGCGAGTCCCGGAGAGGAGAAGGAACTCCCCCTAAATTGTACCACTTTGTTGCCAAGCCAAGATTCCTGACTCCCGAACGTTGCCCCAGGCGGCCTTATCTGGCCGGGGTTTTCTCTCCCCAAAATGTAAACATTCAACACCAGTCCCAAATGATAGTGTTAAGACTAAAACAACGTTTGCCAACTTCCTCCTGCTAATCTAGACTGACTCACCCTGAACTTTGACAAGATTCGCGTGCCATGAGCAATCATTGAACTTACACACTCGATATCCATTTAATCTGAAGGATTTATTTGGAAAGAACAGCAATTATAGCTGCACCTCAGAATAACTGGGCAACTGCACATTTAAGTCTCTTTAAATAGCTTACCGGAGTTCTAAATAGCTCCCCTACGCCCAGGTTCTGAGCTCTCGCAGAGACCCCGGGGCAGTCTGGAGCAGGTCTCTAACATCCCGGCTTCCTTCTCTACAGTGAGGCACTGTGTATAATGCTTTCTGCTTGCCCGGGGCATCTAAAGACATGGCATCTTCTTGCTTACCCTGCCAGGGAAAAGGAGGTAGCAGAAAGACAGTAACATTTATCGAGCCCCAACATTTTCGGAAATGATCACGCCCAAATTCATTTTAGTTTGGTTCCTAGTTTTATGAATTTATGAACATGTGTCTACAGCCCTATCACCACCACTACAATCGGGATGCAGAACAGCTCATCAACCCCAAATCTCTCTTCTGCTAGTCTTTTAAAAAGTCAAACCCTCTCCCGATCCCTAACCCTTCACCCCCGTCAACCACTGATCTGTTCTTCATCATTATACTTCTTTTAGGAATGTCATTTAAATGGAATGATACAGTATGTAACCTTTGGAAACTGGCTTCTTTCACACAGCATTATTCCTTTGAGACCCATCCAAGTAGTTGCCTGTATCTACAGTTGCTCCTTTTTTTTTTTTTTTTTTTTTTTTTTTTTTTCCTCCTGGGTAGTATTTGATTGCAAAGCCTCTGCTTAGGGTCAGGCGTGTACCAGGCACGTTACGGGATGATAATAGCAGCTAACGGATAGGAAGCTCTGGCCTGGTGTTTTGCCATATTAATTCCTTTAACTTCTCTATGTCCCGGTGGGGCAGCTACTAGCGCCATGTCGGTTTTGTAGATGGGGAGACATGCAGGGAGAGAGGTTACCTAGCTTACCCAAAGTCACACAGTAGGTAAGTTCAGGAACCTCCTGTAAGGGTAGAGCGGGGTCCAGCCTTGTATTTCATAATAGGAAAAAGTAATCATAAATGTCTCTGGCAGGGAGATGAGAAATCTAAATCCCCTGGAAAGTGTAAATGGTAGACAGCAGTCCCTTCCAGAGCAGGCTGTACTGGGGATTGGGGACAACTGACAGGACCAGGATATAACAAGGAAAGGGGACCAAGGGTTCCTTCTACTGCATGTCACTAAGGACCACTTGCAGAGTCGATGCCTACTCACACACAACCTACAAGAGAATGATGCTATATATAATGCTATATATAATATAAATGCAGTAGCTAATTAATAGGAAACTTCCTAGCCTCCACCATCCTGCCTAGTCTCAGAGACTGGGAAGGGAATCAGGTCTGAGAATTTGGGATTAGTTACCATGAATCCCAGGGCTGCTGACCCCAGGCCTCCAGAAGGGCAGTCATCAGCCTTCTTATCCAGCATCCTTCAAAGCCTGAGACACTGCTTCCTTTTTCGGAACCATAACTGCTTATAAGCATAGATGTAGAACCAAGTGTCAGCTCATCCCAGTAATGTACATGTGGGGAAACTGAGGCCCAGAAAGAGGATGGAATTGCCCAAAGGCACACAACAAATCAGTAGCCTATCCTGAACTGTGGGACCCTCCCCTCACTGACTCATTCATTCACCCACCCATTCAACAACTACCGGACTGAACCTGTGCAAAGCACTTTTCTAGATGCTGGAGACAAATGATGAATAAGATATTGTACGTGCCCTCATGGGGTTATAGTTTGGGCAGGAAAAAGGACACGAAACAAATGATCACAAACAAACAACACTTAAACTGTAATAAAGACTATAACATTGTCTTAAGACTCGCAGGCAGCGTGTTTCACCATAAACTTTGCTGTTACCATCTCCTAAAGGGACAAGGGTGAAATTTCCTATAGCAGCAGAAGCCTCCATGAGTCGTCTAAATAAAGTCAGGCAAAAAATACCAGTTCCATAGTCCTACAGCTTTTTATTATAGCTATCGAATGCTGCCTTCCAAGCATCACTCACAACCTGTCATGAGGCACAGCTGAGTCTATTGGTCCCCACACTGGAAAGCATCAACCACCTCAACAGAGCGTTAATAGCATCTGAAAGAGGGACAGGTGAAGTGAGATTTTACCAAGATTCCGAATCTCTGCCTTAAGAACAGTTTCCAAAGCGGCGGGAGGGAGAGTTGGTTAAAATTTGGCAACCGCCACATTGTAATAGTTTGGAACTGATGGAAACAGCAGGGTGATTTTGAGGGGGGCGTTTCAGAGAGTCTTAGGGTATAAAACGTTGCTGGATGCTTTCTATCGAAGTGTTTATGGGATATTCCTGTAATGAACAATAAAGTTAATTGACTGGGCAAAAGTAGTCATAGAATAGGAACGTTATGCTAATGAAGACAATAGACTAGTAAAGCCATGGTACTGTAAATACTAAAGCCATGTGGGGTAGATGACTTTGGTTCTCATAGAAGTAATACCTGGTTATTCTAAGCCCGTCCAAAGAGATAATAATAATAGTAATAATAATAATAATAATAATAATAATAATAATAATATCATCTCCCCTTCCATGCCAACCAGTGAGTGTTAGGAAGGTATGAGGAAACCCATTTTATAAATGTTC
Source organism: Canis lupus baileyi (assembly GCF_048164855.1). Classification (NCBI taxonomy): domain Eukaryota; kingdom Metazoa; phylum Chordata; class Mammalia; order Carnivora; family Canidae; genus Canis; species Canis lupus. The sequence goes on from NC_132842.1 coordinate 64,847,299, forward strand.
AACTCGGAAGTGGAGAAGGGCAAAGAAGCTCATCCTGAAGCCTCCAGTTCAAAGCAGGAGAACCCAGATTCAAAGGCAGGCTGTCTGTCTGTCTGTCTGTCTGTCTCTGTCTGTGTTTTACTAAACCCAGCTAAAGAAATAGAAGATGAAAATTACCCTTCATCTCATCACCAATAACCAACTGGGACATTTTGGTGATTGCCTTTTGAGTGTTCTTTTCTGTGTAGAGGTGAATGTACATAATTTTACTCACAGTTCAATTATTTCTACTCAATTGTCTCTAGCTCTTTGTTCAAGTCATGTTTTTCTTTCTTGCTGGCTCAAATCCACTGTCACTTTTTCTGGGAAAACACTGCCAAGTTCTTTGGGAAACCACCTTGCATCTTCCACTGTCAGCCATGCCATTCAAATGGGGTTCACCACCTACCCTACCCTCTGTCTGTTTCAGAGTTGACTTGGATTTGAGTCAAAGTGATTGATTCTGGGAGTCATGTTATGGAAGTCAGGCCTATGAGGGTCCTTCTAGAAATTTTTTTGAGAGCACGGGGAAAGCGGGGGGGCGGGGGGGGGGATGTCCACTTTTCTCCAAAATTTCTAGGCATAAAGATTCAATAAGCGTAAAGTTGCCAGTGACCATCTTTGGTATCAACTGGGGAAAGTCTGTCTGAAAACGAAACCCACAAAGAAGAAAGCATAACCGATATACAGTATTCTGATAAGGTGCCTAAGCCCCTGGAGCCAACTCTGCCTAAAGCTTTTTGAACTGTTTTGAATGATGCAGTGTAGAAGTCAATAAACTCCTTATATGGCTTAAACTAGTGTAAGTCAGAGTCTAGCTCACAAACCTAAAATCCATAGGATTTTTCCAATTGCTCTAAGACCTTGAATCTCATACCTAAGCCAGGACAGTTGAGAGAGAATCCTCAGTAACTCACAGTTCCTTCATGACCACCCCTCACCTCCTTCAGCAGCAGTTTATACTGTTCAAACTTTTGTATTTTGTATAAGCTTCTCATTCTGTCCTGAATGAACATTCTCCCAAGTCCAACTGGAGAAATTTGCCTCAGACTGAAAAGCTGAATTAAGAGTCATCTCTGTAAAGACTACTTACTGCCCAGCCACCATCACCACCACCACCACTACCTCCACCACCATCTCCATCACCACCACCGCCTTCTCTATCACAATCACCATCACCACCACCTGTCCTGCACTAGTCATGCAGCCTTTGTACCTTTTCAGAAAGGTTATCGCAGCACTTGCAGGGGCTTTGCAAGTTGTCTGTACAAGCTGTTTGTATACTCACTAGACAGGGAGCTTCTTGAGGACAGGGATCCCTTGACTTAACTCTGAGCCTTCAGCAGCTTGCAAATGGCTTTGCCCAGAGCAAGCAGGCTACTTTCACTGAATGATGGAACATGAGATTCTGATGAAACCCAGATTCCTGAGCAAGAGGCTGAGACAGGGCTCCTGGCTCACTCCCAAGTACTATGAGGAGGAAGAGGAGGAGGAGGAGGAGGAGGAAGAGGAGATCTATCACTTCATGCCAGTCATTGTGCTGGGGTCTGAGAATTGAAGAGGAGGTCTGGGAAGGGTTCCAACCCAAGGAGTTCCCATTCAGTAGACTCCTTGGAGGCTTGCACCAAGCCATGATTTAACCAGTGCTCCAAGCCTTGTGTCTTACTCAACAGGAACCGGAAGTCAGCCAATATTTGTTAACTGAAATGAGTTTTATTTCCATTTATTGAATTTTTAACCTTAGAATTAAATCCTCTCATAGTCTTCAAATTTCAGGGGTGCATTAGAAATACCCTGGATGGCTTGTAAAACAGATTGCTGGCCCCTCACCTGACGTTTCAGATTCAGCAGGTTGGTGTGGATCCGATTAGCTAATTTCTAACAAGTTCCCAGGTGGTGCTGGTGCTACTGATCCTGGGACCACAGTAAGAACCACTGCCCCAGTGGAAAATGAGCAAGAAGGGCCTGGGACTGTGGATCTAGGAGCCCAGGAAAGACCACACTTCCCTACTCCAGCTTCTCCCATCTTCCCTACCTCGCGAAGGGCCTTCCTGGGCCACCAGGGCAAAGGTCAGAGGCTTCAAATGAGTCCAGCCTAGAAGCTGGGACTGGGGCCTGAGTGGACCCTACCTGGGGAAGGGACAGATCCCTGGGTCTGAGGGTTCCTGTTTAGCCAACAAACAGAAGGAGCCAAATCCCCAACTGGACCTGCTTTTTTAGTAAACACAGTGCAGGGCCGCCTGTGTAAACATGCATTGTCTACTGGGGATTAAGAGGAGCAGGGGCTGGGCTCTTTTTTTTTTTTTTTCCGTTCTTTCCTTTTTTTTTTTCTTTTTTTTTTTTAAAGCACTGAGAAAAGCCATTAAGGGATTAACACCCCGATTTATGAAAATGGAGGATGATAAAGGAACAATGGGGTGACAGCATTGTGTAAACGACATTGATTCATTTCAGAGACAGGACTGTTAACTGGGAGAAATGGAGAAATAAATGGAACAATGAGGAGATGCTTTTACCAGCTTGTCATTAATTAGCCGAGAGTACAATTGTTTTATTGTCCTTTTTGAAAAATACAAAATTGGTAGGAAAATACAAGCAGTGAGCGAAGTGATTATTCTGTGTCACCGGCTGACATCTGCTTTTCCTTTTCTCGTGAAGCTCATCTCCGGAAGTGGTTTAAGAAGGTAGGAAAAGAAACTTTCCCCCGGAAGAAGGTTCTGATGGGGTTTGGGAATGCAATGACCACCCCCACCAAGTATCCCCCCAAACTTCTTGCCCTGGGGAAGGTGGGCTCCACCCTGGTCCTCTCTGGTCTTCACTGGGGAGGGATGGGGGCTGGGAGGTGGCCCCCCAGGAGGTCTCCAGCAGCAGGTGGGAAGGGACAGGAGCCTGAGGAAAGGGAGGTGAGCTTCTGGGGGCAGGGAGGCCTGCATGGTGGCCTCCCCCACCCCAACCCCCAGTCCCCCACCTGGGCTTGGTGGCTGGGCCAGTGTGGCTCTGCAGGCTCTGATGAGGTTCCCTCTGTCATTCATGTCATGTATAGCTGGGAGCCAAGTGTTCAAAACATACCCACGTTGGGCTGCATGTAATGCACAGGCTTCTCCAGATCAGGAAAGTGGGCTCCAAACAAAAGAAAAAAGCAATGGCTTTTCCACCCTGCTTGCAGGAAAGGCACATTTCTGGCTCCATGGTATTTTTAAAAGGACCCCTCCAGGTCCAGGAGGGCTTCCATTAGTATGACCTGAAGGGACAACGCAGGACACAAGCTTTGGGTGCTGCAGACTCTCCAGGCTGATACACACAGCCTGTCCGCAGGGACTCTTGATGGACTAGGTTGGGCATGTGCCACCTGGGCCATCCTCACCCAGCCAGTGCAGTAGGGCCAGGCTGCCTGGCGCAGTCCTGGCCACCCCTCCATGTGTAAGGGCCATTTGGAAATCTGAGCACCCCGTGTTTAGATTCCAACATGTCAGATTAGAGGGAAGTTGGCCAACTCTGGCAATTTCTAGGAGTCAAGCAATCACCTAAGGGTTAATGGCACGTATAAAGAAGAGAGGCTCAAAGAAGCAAACAGTGTGCCTGGCAAGGAAACTGTAAACAGCTTTCCCATTGTTCTTGCCTTCTGTGACTGTTGGTCATTGTTTGGCCTTTAATCTGGAAACACTATGGATATAAATATAGCTATCTTTATAGCATTGTATCTTTGCAGGCAACGATAAAACAATGCCTCTTTGAATCTCTAAGCTTTATATTTATATAAAGATATCTTTATTCAGGAAGATTATGTCTGTATGTCTCCCATAGAAATGTTGGGCTATCATAGACTTTTATCCATTCGTACCACACACTCAGTGTCCCCTATGTGCCAGGCACTGCTCTAGTGCGAGCACACAGCGGTAAACAAACAAGAAGCCCCCCGCCCCACCCCCTATAGAATTTATATTGCTGGGTATGAAAATAGACAATAAAATGTAAGAAATAGGTCACGTTATAGTACTAGAGAGAAAAACGAAGCAGTCTCAGAGGTAGGGAGTTGGGAGGAAGTGTTATTTTATATGAGGTGGTCAGGCATTCCTCCCTCAGAAGGAAACAGTTGAGTGGAATCCTAAGCTGGCAGCCAGGCTGAGGAAGGGTGATGCAGGCAGAAGGCAGAGCAAGTGCAAAGGCCCAGAGGCAGGAGTATACTCGGTGGGTTTGAAGCACAGAAAGAGCCAATTAGGCTGGAGGACAAAAAGGAACAAAGTTCAAGGGGCACCTGGGTGGCTCAGTCTGTGAAGCATCTGCCTCTGGCTCGGGTCATAATCCCAGGGTCCTGGGATTGAACCCCATGTTGGGGGGCCTCCCTGCTCAGGAGGGAGCCTGCTTCTCTTTCTCCCTCTATGCCACCCCTCCTGCTTGTGCGCTCTCTCTGTTTCTGTTAAGTGAATGGAAAAGAAAGAAAGAAAGAAAGAAAGAAAGAAAGAAAGAAAGAAAGAAAGAAAGAAAGAAAGAAAGAAAGAAGGAAGGAAGTTAGTTCAAGACAAGGTGCTTTTAAGGCCATTGGTGTTTACGCTGAGGGCACTGGGGCCACTGAAGGGTTGTAGGCACAGGAGTGACATGATCTGAGGTCTGAGGTCAACAGGACCATGCGGACTGCAATGCAGAGAACAGACCAAAGACCAGGTGTGTGGCTTGTATCCTCAGCAAGGCCCTACGTTCTCCAGGGTCCCTACAGGGGCCAAGCGGGAGCGAAAGGGAATGAATGCTAGAGAACGGCAGGCAGCCTAGGAACAGGAGCCTGCACGCTGGTCTAAAAGGGCAACCACTCCTGCGGCTCAGTGACCCTGAGAGGTAGGAGCACGCAGTGGCCAAATATTGTCATTTTCAAGCAAGGCTGCATTTTTTAAGTGAACTCACCTGATTTTAAACCTTTTACAATTAAACAATGCAAACTTGAGGCCAGACAAGCCATCAGTTTATACCCCTCCCTGAAACTCTCATCAGCAAGGAAGAACTCATACAACATCTCCTTGCCCTTTGCTCTTGCTCTTCTTGCTTCCAGGAAACTCAGGAACTTTAATTTTATTTTTATTTTTTTAAAGATTTTATTTATTTATTCATGACAGACATGCAGAGAGAGAGAGGCAGAGACACAGAGAGAGAAGCAGGCTCCCTACGGGGAGCCCGATGTGGGACTCGATCCCAGGACTCCAGGATCACACCCTGGGCCAAAGGCAGATGCTCAACCGCTGAGACATCCAGGTGTTCCGGGAACTTTAATTTTAAAAGCATCATCATGGGATCCCTGGGTGGCTCAGTGGTTTGGAGCCTGCCTTGCCCAGGGCACGATCCTGGAGTCACAGGATCGAGTCCCACGTCAGGTTCCCTGCATGGAGCCTGCTTCTCCCTCCTCGTGTGTCTCTGCCTCTCTCTCTCTCTATCATAAATATATAAATAAATCTTCAAATAAATAAATAAATAAAAGCATCATCACTATCCTGCAAATTATTGGCAAAAGTCATCCACTTTCTTCTTCCGGTCCTCCTAGCTTATTGTGGCTTTAAATGTCCGGTTGCAGAACGTGTGCTTTTTGTTACAAGTGATCTCCAGTTCTGTTAAATGGGGAATAGATTCTAGCAAACTTACACTGCGGGGGAACAGCTACCCTCTTCTGCATCCATGTGAGGTAGGTGCTCAGGGGAAAGAAAAGCATTGTGAGAACAATACCTTATGAAAAGTTTGCTGTTGTGAGGCTCACGTCCTCCTGGCTGGAGGTGTCCCAGGATCAGAGCTAGTTGCCCCTTCTCCGCATCCTCCTCCACCCCTTGCAGATTCTGTTGCGGCCATTCCCCGCCTTCCTAATTGCTCCTGTTCTGCTCAGATGATTTAAACTCAAAATGGGCCCTGTCTTTAATATCCACACTCCCGATGCCAGCTCAGCCTGCCCGCTGCTTTGATTCCGTAGAAAGGCACCTCTGGCTCATGCCAGTTGGAACCCACGGGAGGGGAAATCATTTGCATCTCATGTGCCAATTCTGGTCAGTTGGAAGTGGCTATATCAAAAGCACATGTGTTAAGAAGGAATCTGAGGTCATGCTTAGGTTAAGTAGGAAAATGCAGGCTGGTAGATTAGGGATGTTTGCTGTCATTAGCAATTAGGCCTTTGCCCATAGTGGGAGGAGGGGCAGGGGAGAAATTAGTGCCTTCCCTTCTAACAGTCTCCTACGGAGGCTCAGGTGAAGCCACCAGATGTAGGCGGCACCCATTTTGTTTGGCCAACTGTCATCAGCCTTCAATGGCAAGAGCCCTGGATTCAATTTTTTTCACAGGCTGCATCACCTTTGTCAGTTCCTAAACCTCTGAGCCTCAGGTCCTCATCTGTAAAAAGGAAGTAACGTTTGGATCCTATCTTACAGAACAAAGGGGATGATTAAGTGTAAAGAACTTACCTTGGCCCTTGTTAAGTACAAGTAGACATTCAATATTATCTATTACTGCCATTATTATCAGGTTTTTTTGGGAGAGTCACTCTTGGGTCCATGTCTCACCATGTCCTTGCCTCATGCTCTCTGCCATATGCCCTGCCCTCTGGGAGGTCATTACCCTTCACGATCTTGGGCTGTGGCTGAGGCTCAGCTCCCCATCAGCGTCCTTCTCCCCAGCTCCCCACTGCTCTATTCCCGAGGCTCCCCCAAGGCTGACTCTTGTTCCAGGACTGGAAATCCAATGAGTTCACTGGACCCTTCACCATCTTGACTCAGCCATGGCCAGTCTGTAAAAGAAGAGCCCACGTTGCACCACTGGGCAGGTAGACTCAAGTTAAGCATACCCAACGCTGAGACTCTCAGAGGCAGGGGCCCCTGGTGTCAGCCACAGCATCCACCCCACCTCTATCCCTGTACCAGGGAGTCCTTGCTGGAAAGTTTCTAAGAGGTTGACTGTCGGGGGGGGGGGGGGGCGGGGGTTGCAGTATCAGCCTGTGACCTTGACTGTGTCCCTGCAGTAGACTGTAGAGAGCCTGGGGGCAGGACATATCTAGGTCACCATGTGGCCCCCACCCCAGCACTGGGGGATACTCAGGAAAGGCTTGGCAGGTGAGAGACGGCCACATCTGGACTCCAGTCCTGATTCTTCCAGAAAAGAGTTAAGATAGCAGGGCCCGGCCACTTTGACTCTGCAGGCCTATGTTTTTACATCAGAGAAAAGGGGTAAAATTGCTGTTATTTCACTGAGTTCCTGCAAAAGCATATGATTTACTTATGAAAAAAAGGAAAACAGGGCACACTTATGATTAGTCGTCCTTACAGATATTCCCTTAAACTTGGTATTAGTCAGCCATGGACAAAAGTGCATTGGTCAGCACCCTTCTTCAGGGGACAGAAACCCAACTTCCACTGCCCTGGGCCAAATCAATTGAAGAATTAACAATGAGGAATTTACTGGCTCCTGCAGCTGAAAGGTATGGGAACAAGAAATCCTGGTTCCAGGGTATCCCACCTTTTTGCTTTGAGAGGCATCTCAGCCTGGACCCCAGAGCCAGACATCCTGGGTTCAAAGCCTGACTCTGTCACATTAGAGCTACAGGATCTTGGGTGAGTCAGTCAACAACCTGGACCTCGGTTTCCTCATCTGTTGATATGGGAGGGGTAAGAATAGGACTGACCTTGCAAAACCCTTGTGAGGATTAAGTGATGCGATATATGATAGTTATCAAAGCACCTGACACATTGTAAGCGCTATAGTATTTGTTTTATTTTTTATTTTTTTTAATTTGAGAGAGAGTGTGTGTGTCGAGTAGAAGGGAGGAGCAGAGGGAGAGGGAGAAGCAGACTCCCCACTGAGCAGGGAACCAGACACAGGGCTCGATCCCACAACCCCAAGATTCCCTGAGCCTAAGTCAGATGCTTAACCCACTGAGCCACCCAGGCGCCTTAGGCTATAGTATTAATTGGCTTCTATGATTATGAATTTTTTAGTGGCTAGTTTTGCATAGTTATTCTTTTGGTTAGCCAACTCATTAACCTCTTATTTGGGGAACATTTGCCACTTTTTGGATCTTGGAAGGTGCAGAGCCCACCTTCCTCAGGCAAAAGATGAAAATGGCAGATGTCCATCCTCCCAGCATTCCTCGGAGCCAGAGAGGAGGCCTGTCACCTGTGTTCTGCCGATCAGAAACATCCACCTAGGTTATTAATTTATTACCCGTGATACAAAAAGGTTGGGCCTGGGAAGTATTCTTGGGGTGGTGGTGGCCCTCACAGCAATGCAGAGTCCCCAGGGCAGCTGTGGCAGGAGCTAGGAGAGCAGCTGGCAGGGTGCCCCCAGCATGGTCAACTGTGTCTCTCTGGTGCCTTGCAGTGGTGGCATTCGTGCCCTTACCAGAACTTTCTGTGACACCATTCAGGTGTTTCCCTGCTATGTGGCCTTGGAGCCTGGCTCGCCACCTCTACTAGCAAGGGTGATGAGCCACCCATATCCCTCAATTCATTTCTCTCCTGCTCAAGTCAACCAGAGTCGGCTTCTTTTAACTAAATACCCTTCCTGATTCAATAATGCAGGACAGAGACATTTCTTAAAGCTCTGATAGGGTTTCGGCTTTAATCCTTTTCAATGACTAACCTCTTAAGGATGCCTCTTACCATGACCAAGCCGGAGTGGCATGCCTAGGTGCTAGGACCCTGCAGCTGGCAGTGACTGACACCCCTGCATTATCAACAGGCAAATGCGGCCAAGACTGTTGCCAAGAGCCCTGGAATGTGTGTTCTGCTCACTACTGACCACGCTAGGGTGCCACCTGGACTCCTCAGGGAAGACGGGGATGAGAGGAAGTTGTGGAGGAGGGAGGAAATGCGGAGAAGCTCGTGGCAGCCATGTGCTTACTGTACTAGAATCAAATACAAAGATCTCAAGGGCACAGAAAAACATGGCCTGGCCACTGCCCGGAGAAAGCTCCTTGGAGAGGAAGCCAACTCGTTTCTAGAGGCTTTTAAGGTACTGGCAAATTAAAATCAAGCAGCCTGATGTCCTCAGCTGAAATCTCCTTCCTGCAGTAGCTTCTGAGTCACAACATGTTATGGTCACTAGTTACCGTCCTTCCCTTTGAGATGACCAAACAGCTGCAGGGCATTAGCCCTGGTGAGGGTTGGGGGAATTGGGTTTATTCATTGACCTCAGAGGCAACAGCAGGCACCTGAATTACCTGAAGGGCCCATTAAAATGCAGATTGCAAGGCAGCACCTCAGAGTTGATGGTCTGGGGGGGAGGCCTGAGATTTTGCATTCTGGCAAATTCCCAGGTGATGCTCATACTTCGAGAACCATTGACTTAGGATGAGTGATTTACAGTTTCTTCATCTATCAAATGGGCACGGTGACTCATTTTGACCTCACGAGATGGTCCTAAGTGTCCATTACATTCATGGATGTGAAAGTCCTGTGTAGAACTGCACAGTCTAAATCTGAGTTGTTTGTAATACTGCAATAACAAATGTTCCCAGAGTCAAGCTAGAGTAGGGCTCTGCAGTCATAAGGAACGTGCTTGTTGAACCCTGTAATGTGCTCAGGACCGTTCAGAGTACAGGAAGTGTGGAAATGATCCCTGACACCCCCATCAGCAGCCTGTCCCCTGAGATTTTTCATTTTACACTCAAGAAAACCCTTTGGTTGAGTATCTTTGTTTTACAGGAGAAAATGGTAGCCCCAAGACATGAAGAGACTTCCCATAGGCCACCAAGAGTGGGCACTTTCTGGGGTGCCTGGGCATCTCCTCACCAGCCCTGTCTCTTCTTAGAGCTGACTTTCCACCTTCAGGGCTTGATTTGATGTCATCTTCATGCTTTGTGACCCTGACACTGTGGCCAGAATTGTTGGATCAAAGGTTGACCCTTGACCTAAGCTGGTCCAATTAGTATCTCCCTCCTGGAAATGTAGAACTTCTACTAAGAGACACTGACTGTGTGTGTTGACCGGAGGATGGATGTGTGAGAAGGAAGAGGGATAAATCCCTCTTTAAAGCAACAGAGACAAGATCCAGAGTGTTTCCAGTAACTTCGTGGGATCCCACTGTATTCCTAACTCTGGATTCCATAGTAGAGAGTAAAGTTTTTTATTTTTGTTGTAAGTGAAAGAAAACTTATATCAAACTTGTATAATAAAGATATTACTGAATGTCACTCATGTAACTAAAAAATCCAGAGGTAGTTCTGGCTTCAGATAGAGCTGATTTGGTAACTGATATGACCAAGGACTCAATTTCTCCCTATCTCTCTCTTCTGCCTTTTGTGATGAAGAATTATTCTCAGGAACCATAGGGTCCTTTGCAGCTCTCGGCTTTTTTTTTTTTTTTTTTTTTTGGTGGTGGTAGCAAAATGGCTGCGGTAGTTCCGGACCTCACATCATAACCCAAGTTATTAAAAGGGAAAGAAAAATCTCTTCTAGTTGACCCTGTACACATCCTTGGATTCCCTGTCATTGGCCAAAACTAGGCCATGTACCCATCTCAGAACCAATGGATAAGGAGATAAGCTATATGTCCTTTAGATTAAATCAGGGAGAGCTCTGTATTGGAGCTAAGGCAAGAGTCTATCCCTTCCACACTACACCACTGAAGATGGAGGGAAGAACTGCCCAAAGGACAAATGAGCACTTTTGGTGGAGACAGGAGGCAAGGGAGAGATGTTACAAAAACAAGCAACGCATTCCTACTATATCTTGTAGCCTTAATAAATGATTCTTTAAAAAAAAAAAAAAATCTTTCTTGGAGCGCCCGGGTGATTCAGTTGGTTGAGGGTCTGACTCTTGATTTTGGCTTAGGTCATGATCTCCTGGGTTGTGAGATTGAGCCCAGCCGGTATCAGGCTCCACACTCACTGGGGAGTGTGCTTAAGATTCTCCCTCTCCCTCTGCCTCTCACCACCCCTCCTTCTCTCTCTCAAATATACAAATAAGATCTTTTTTAAAAATTAAAAATAAAAAATCTCTCCTGAGTGAATTTCTAGCTTTTAACCAAGGAGTCCTAGCTAACTAGGTGTGTGTGATCTTCACACCTTTTCCTTTAACTAATTTATTCAAAATTGTTCCTAGGAGCTCCTGGGATACCCTTGCCCAGTTTATGTAGGCAAGGAGAGAGAGGAGCCAGATCTCACTCATCAAGGAGATAGAAAGATAGTCAGATTTGATCAAGCTCTGTAGCTCTATAAAAATTTAATTATTGTGACCGATAGTAAGATATAAACAAAATCTAATAGAATGATACTAAGTAAAATTACTAGGACTAATCGAAAATATTTTAAATGCAAATCCTATGTCTTTCATAATGTTTCATTAACTTATAATAATCCATTTCAATCAAAATTTTGTTGCTTGACTCATACTGAAAAATCATAGTTTGAGTCATTTTATTTTTTAAAAAAAAGGCTTTTGTTTTACTACATGTCTCATATTATATGTATAATATTCATATAATATTTTCAAAGAGGAAAACTTTCGAAATCTTACCGGATGAGAATAGCGTATAACATTTCAGAACCATCACAAACAACGTAAGCCATAAATAATGGCGTATAATTTGCAGGATGGGTGTAATTGCCCAGGGAGAAAATGCCAGAAACAATAGCCATGCACCGTTTTAGGAAATGCTGAATCACCAATGTGCATGGTGGCAGAGGACAATGTTGTATGAATAGCACAGACACTGAAATCTCAGAGTCGAGAAACGAACTGCAAGTGTTGGACTTCTAACGTGAAGACGCTTTAGCAGTGCCTTATCACTATGCTTCCCCTCTAGGTTTGCTCAAGAAGAATATGGGACTAAAATTGTGTTTTTGTTTTTTTTTAAAAGATTTATTTACTCATAGAGACAGAGAGGGAGAGAGAGAGAGGCAGAGACACAGGCAGAGGGAGAAGCAGGCTCCATACAGGGAGCCCAACGCGGGACTCAATCCTGGGTTTCCAGGATCACACCCTGGGCCAAAGATAGGTGCTAACCCACTGAGCCACCGGGGCTGCCCTAAAATCATGTTTGAACGCGTGTACAAAAGCACTTTAAATCCACTTCATTTCCAAATTCTAACGATGAGAAAACACTGCATCATATTTACTTGATGGCACTTTTTTCCTGCTTAGTGGCATGTGAAATGGTCACTTAGCGACATCCCAGATTTGACAGAGTCTCCTAACGTAAAAGCTCACAAGATGCAGCCCCACAAAGCTACTATTCCAGTTATAGTGATTTTTTCTTTCCTGCTGAGGGCCATGCTCCAATACTCCGTACACTATTTTCTCCACCACCACCACCACCACCACCACCACCACCCCCCCATGCATACATTGCAGCCTAAGTAGAGTGAAGCTGGGCGTTTAGCACCATCGCTGGTAAGGATGCTATTCGTGGTTCTGTGTGAAAGAGCACGTGCATCTTACAAATGATTTTACAGTAGTACAAATGCAATTATATCACAACTTTTTCTGCGGTGGGACACCCGGTTTCCTCCATGAATCCAAGATCTGGAGCACAAAACATAGTAACCATATTCAAACACATCACCATTTACTGACAGGCACTGATGACTCCCATGCAAATGGAGAGCAGTTCAAATCAACAAATGCTTAGTGTTGTCCAATGAAGTGTAAACAAGATCCGAATAAATGAGTGGGCACATTTACTTCCTGCGCAGGCGTGCGCTCGGTGCTGGTGGATCTCCTGTGCCTTCCAACGCCTCCACCCGGCCGGGATGCATCAGCCAAGCCGCCTTACACCTCTGACTTGTGTCTGCAAAGCGAAGGCTAGAATTAATGGTAGAACCGCGTTACAGCGTGGTGGTGCCTCTTGCAAAGCCTTCTCCTGGTTCGTGGCGGATCACTCCATGACGTCATAATTATCATACAGCTATAGCGTAAATACATAGTTATTTCCATCTCTCCATCCAGATGGTCGGTTACACGATAATTACAGTATGTTTGTACTTACTGGGTTTAATTACCAGATAATCAGAAAGAACATGCAAATTGCTAGGTTGTTGTTACACAGTACACTGAACCAAGTAAAACCTGTGTGCTGCATCAAAGTAAACAAGCTCCTCCACGGGATCGTGCGCGGTAACCTGTGACGACTAGAGGGCCTGAGGTTTGCTGGGGGTCCGCTGTGTGGGTTAGCATTACACGTGCTGAGCTTGGATTAAGGTCCAGATCACAATGAAATGTAACAGGAGACGCTGTCTCAAGCGTAAAACTGGATGGGGGGCGGGGGGCACGGGAGAGGCTGAATGTGGTGCAAGCCCTTGGCTCTGGAGTCCCGCGTGCTCCAACCAAGTGCATTCCAGTGTCACCTGCAAGCACCTCTTCTCAGGCAGAGAGAGATTGCAAACCACCAACCAAGTCACCTTCTAGCTCCCTGGTGCACCCGTTCTGTTGACTAAGACTACAGCCAAGGGTCCCCCTGTGCCGCTGGAAGGGGAGCTGCCCGGGCCAGTGTCTTCTGATTCCCACCATCAGACCACTGTGGCACTTCTGTGGTTGGGTCCCCCGCCCGTCTACCTTTCTCCTTTTGACTTCCACTTGGAATTCCATGGTGTTCCAAAGTAGCCAACTTCATCTCTTGCTCCCAGGACTGAAATCCATGACCTTGGCGATCATTATCTTCCCCCACCCTGCCTGCGGTGACTGGTTGAGAGTTGAACTTGCCCCAAGCCACTTAAGCCACTCCTGGAACTGAACATTTTCTGATGCCAAAATCAAGGCACTTGGTCTTCCCTCCGGAGAGTGATCAAGTCCAAAGTCTCAAAAGCCATTACAAGGCATCGTGCAATGGACAAAGTGGGTCTTTAATGACATCACTGAACTACAGGATCAAGCTCTACCTGAAAGCCAATCTATATTTTCCACTCACATGGGCGAATAAACTCTCTTTTTTGTCTGGGCCACCAACATTTGGGTTTCTGTTATTTACAATGAGAAAAATATTTGCCATAATTTATCATCCTCGCTTGCCACAGAAAATCTCACAAATTATTTTCAGGAAATTTCTGCCTCACTGCCTGGACATGAGCAGTCTTCATGTTCTAATACATCATTTTCCCCCAGTCTTAATGACATATAATTGACATATAATGTTTAGTTTTCTGATTTGATATATGTACATATTGCAAAATGACAACCACAATAAGTTTAACATCTATCACTTCATATAGTTACAAATCATTTTTTCTTGTGATGAGAACTTTTAACATATACTCTTCTAGCAACTTTCAAATATACAATATTGTTAATTAGAGTCACCATCGTATACATTACATCCCCAGAACTTATTTCTCTAAAACCAAGTTTGTAAGACTTATTTATCTTAAAACTGGAAGCTTGTACATTTTGACCACCTTCACCCACTTCTCCCAACCCCATCCCTCCCCTCTTGCAACCACCCCTCTATTCCCTGTATCTATGAATTCAGTTTTTTTAAGATGTCACATATAAGCAAAACTATATAGTATTTGTCTTTCCCTGTCTTATTTCACTTAGCCCTCAAGGTTCACCCATGTTGTTGCAAATGGCAAGATTCCTTCTTTTTTATGGTTGAATAATATCGCATTGTGCGTATCCACCATATTTTTTTTACCCATTCATCTGTCAACGAACACTTAAGTTGTTTCCATATCTTGACTATTGTAAATAATGATGCAGTGAACATGGGAAGGCAAATATCTTTTTGAGATAGTGATTTCACTTCCTTTTAATATCTACCCAGAAGTGGGATTGCTGGATCATAGGGTAGTTCTATTTTTAAAATCTTCAGGAGCCTCCATACTGTTTTCCATAGCAGCTGCACCAATTTACATTCCCACCAACAGCGCATGAAGGTTCTCTTTTCTCTACATCTTCCCCAACACCTGTTATCTCTTGTCTTTTTGGTACTGGCCATCCTAACAGGTATGGAGTGAAATCTCATTGTGGTTTTGATTTGCATTTCCCTGATGATGAATGAGGTCGAGCACTTTTTCATGTACCTCTTGGCCAGCTGTATATCTTGTTTGGGAAAATCTCTATTCAGTTCCTCTGTGCATTGTTTAACCAGATCGCTTATTTTTTTTTATTATTGAGTGGTATGAGTTATTTACATATTTTGGATATTAACTTCTTATCAGATAAATGATTTGCATATATTTTCTCCCACTCTATAGGTTGCCTGATACATCATTTCTAAAGCTTATGCAATGATTGCTTTTCCTGCTGACTTGACACGGCATCCCGGTGCCTACCTATGGGAAAGGCAGCCCCATCTCTGGGAAACGAGAAGCTGAGAAAGCTGTCTTCATCCATGGGTGGGGGCTGGGGAGAGACATACTCACCAAAGGTCTGCACTGCTTCCTGTAGAGAAGTCTGGTAGGGGGATCTGGGCCAGTCAGGTTGAATGTTGCATGTGGTGACTCAAGGTTACAGGTCACGATGGACAGGAAACAATGACACTGCTAGCATGACCACTGACTTATAAAAGCAGAGAGCAAAGGAAAGGCATACTGGCAGAGGGTGGGAAGGGCTTTGGGACAGATATGTGAAGTGGTCTCACACTTATGGGTGAAGAACATGCGTTGGGTCACTCCTGAACATGGGGCCATTATCTGCACCTGAGCCCAAGGCTTGAAGCGGCCATATTGGGCTGGACATCCATTTATCCCCCCAACACTCCTTACATGTCAAGGTACAGAGAAATAGAACTGCCCCAGACATTGAGTTAAAGATACATACACTCCATGGGGCCCTTGTGCTAATCCTTCCTGCATCTCTCAAGTGAGGCAGACGATGAAGCAGTTGTAACACAACATGGCAGTCGCCAGTCTAGAAGAGGGGTGAGATGTCATGGGCAGAATGCAAGAAGACAAACCAGCTCAATTCAGGTTCAGAGACAACTTCCTGCAGGAAATGACATTGCCCTGACACCTGAGAGATGAGAAGCTTTAGTTGAGGGGTGAGCAGGAGGGGATGTGTTCCATGTAGAGGTAAGAGCATTGGGCAGAGAAGAAGGGGGCATAGAGATTTCTAGGAACAGGAGAGGCCTGTGAAGTAGGAAAGGGGGCAGCAGGAGGGCGAGATGGGAAGTGCAGCCCCTGACACAGGCAGGAGCCCACCTTCCCAGGGCTCAGTCAGGTAGGCAGAGGGTAGGGTTTATCACAAGGGTGGTCTCCAACAGACAGAATGGCCTGTTTGATCAGATTTGCCTTTCAGTGGGCTCTCGCCCACATTTTGTCCCAAATATATCTCTAAACCAGTGTTCCAAGGTCTTCTTTTGGGGCATAAAGGGAAAGGGGGCAGTGCCAATAGAGCCCCAAAGGGAAAGGGGGCAAGCCAATAGAACCCCAAACATATCTTCCTATAAAATCCATGTGCAGTAAAAGTGAAGCACGACCCATGGGTTTCAGATGCACACGCACTTCTACCTCCAGCCCCCTTTGCACAGCTGTTTGATGTTCACGATGCCCTTGGAATCCTTTCAATAAATCTTTTTAACTCTGTTTTTCCTCGAAGTAGGAAGCCTTGTGCTCAGCATGTGATTAGGTTGCAAAACCAGCATTTTCTAGACTCTGTTCAGGAGGCATAATGGAGCTCACAACCCCACCAGATGTCCTGCTCCATCCTGGCCACGATGGCCATCACCCACGAGGATACATTGCTAACCTCTTTCTTCTGATTCTATAAAGCTGGAGGGGGACCTTAACCCAAGATGCTGTCAGAATCAGAAAAGAAACCTATATCGTGAGTGTGGCGGCCAAAATTGTGCCTTCAGCTGGCCTCTTCTGGACCAAGACGCATGACAAAGTCAGGAAATGGATTTTCATTTCCATGAGTTGGCATCTCTGACTAGTCATTATCATCAGAGGCAGAGAAGGAGATTATTAGTAAGAATAATGATCTACAGCCACCTTTGACAATAACGGCTACCAGTGATCCAGTTCGCAAGGTGCCAAGTCTGGAACAAAGTACCTTAAATAAATTATCCCACTCCATCCTCACAATAGCCTTGTGGAGCAGAGACTATCATTAATCCTATTTTACAGATGTGGACATTGAGGCCCACTCTCTGGAGGGTTTGAACTCTGGCTATCTCCCTGGAATGTCCACAGTATGCTTCACCCCAGGGGATGCGGGTGGGGCGGAATCCATTCCTTAGGAACAAATAAGAAGCTGGTCCCAAGTCCCCCTGGCCCTTTAGGTCTTGTGCTGCCCAACAGAGGATAGAAATCTGCCTGCTTCCCCAGGCATTTCTCCCTGGTGAACTCCCCTGTTAGAGCCACAGTGCTGAGCCAAGAGAGGTCCAATCACCTGGGCCAAGTTTTCATTAAAATGTGTGCGTGTTTGGGGGGCTTAATGATTATTTTCAGTCCTGGTTCCTGCTTATTTGGTTTGGGTTTTGCACGATTAATTAGGAGCCTAAATTAATGAGAAGGGAAACACGTGTCCAGCTGGTCCTCCCAGATGTTCCTGGAAACAAACTCTCCAATTTGCACAGCATGACAGTGTAAACATGACTTGGGGAACTCGCTCCGAGCTGGTTCAGTACCCAGCACTCCTGGTGGTGAGGAATGGGCCTTGCCTGGAGTCGGCGCTTCCCCAGGTCGGAAAGAAGGCCTCCCGGGTGCTTGCTGATCTGGTTCTCTCTGGTCCCTATGAGAGCGCAGCCACAGTTACACTTCCTCGCCTGAGCCCTGGGAAGAAAGAAATCCAAACTGCAAGCAAGAGACAGAAAAGGAGGGAAATGAGGAATGAGGACAGCCATTCCTAAATAAAGACGTAGAACAGAAAGTTTTCCAAATTTTGGTAGTGATGTCAATTTCACAGGCACCCACGGGTACAGGAGTCCAGTTTTCTTTTCTATCTTATCCCCATGTTCCTGTTGTCTTTCTAATGAGAGCAGACAGGGGCACCTGGGTGGCTCAGTCGGTTAAGCATCTGCCTTGGACTTGGATCATGATCCCGGGGGCCTGGGATCGAGCCTCAGGTTGGGCTCCCTGCTCTGAAGGGAGCCGGTTTCTCCCTTTCTCTCCACCTGCCACTCTGCCTACTTGTGTGTGCTCTCTCGCTCTCTCTCTGTCAAATCAATCAATCAATTTTTTTTTTATGTTATGATAAGAGCAAACAGATCCATTGATTCCAGTTACATCCAATTTGGGGTGGTGACTGAATGAAACTAAATCAGAATCCATTAGGGTCATCCGGTGTATGGAATGAAATGCCATCAGGGGACCCTCCCCATCCTGTAACCAGGAAAAATATTACCAACATTGAAGTGGACAGTTCTAGAAAGTCCACAGTTGGTCAGGGAGCTTTACGTTGTCTCATTTTAGCATATTGGGCACCTGCTGTATTCAGATGCAGAACACCAGGGCCAGGCAACGAACAAGGTAAGCATGATTGCCATCCTCAAAGCACTGATGGTCTGGCTGTACTCCTTCATCAGTCACAAACCTGACCATGTCCGGAAGTTCCCTTGGGTATATATTTAATAGGAATATTATTCAGCCTTAAAAATTCACTTGGGAAAGGCAAATTAAAACCCCAATGAGATGCCTTAGATGGCTCTTAGAATGATATGCCTAAAAAGTAAGCCTTTACCAAAAAAGGAAATCCCTTTTACTTAAAAAGGAACAACATTCTGATGCATACTACAACATAAATGAACCTTGAAGACTTTATGCTAAAGTAAAGGAACTGGACACAAAAAGACAAATATTGTAGGAGGTGCCTGGAGTAGTCAAATTCATGGAAACAGAAAATAGGATAGTCATTACCAGGGCCTGGAGGGAGGGGGCAGGGGGAGTCAGTGTTTAAGGGGTACAGAGCTTCGATTGGGGATGATGATAAAGTTCTGGAGGTGGAGAGTGGTGATGATTGCGCAACATTGTGGGTGTACTTGGTGTCACAGAACTGTACGCTTACAAATGGCTAAAATGGTAGATTTTATGTGCATTTTACCACAATAAGAAAAGAAGGAAGATCTGTTAGGTCTCACCAGACACAGTCCCTGGGTGGGTGGGCAAGTTGAGATCACCCTCTATAAATGATCTCCCATTCTACACCCCTGCTGCAAACCCCTTATTCAAATAGGACCATCACTGATCTACATAGCATGTGTTTAAAAAATATTAACAGCGGGGATCCCTGGGTGGCGCAGCGGTTTGGCGCCTGCCTTTGGCCCAGGGCGCGATCCTGGAGACCCGGGATCGAGTCCCACATCGGGCTTCCGGTGCATGGAGCCTGCTTCTCCCTCTGCCTGTGTCTCTGCCTCTCTCTCTCTCTCTGTGACTATCATAAATAAATAAATAAATAAAATTTAAAAAATATTTAAAAAAAAATATTAACAGCATATTCCCAACACTGCTAGGTGTTGCAAATACAAAGGTAGCCAACACAGAGGAGGTCCTGCCTCAGAGACCTACATTCTAGCAGAGGTCAGCCAATGAGCAAGCACATTGCAAACCCCACCCCAACATGCTCTGTCCTGGCCCTATTTTATGTTTCTACTTACCACTAGTCACAATCTAACATAATACCTATGTTGCTAATTTATCCAGTGCCTGCATCTGTCCACTTGGGTATAAGATTTGTTATAATGATTTTATTGGTGTAACCCAGACCCTAGACAGAATAGTATTTGGCACACTGTAATCATCAATATGGGTGTAAAATAAATAAAAGTAAACAAAAGGATCAAAAGGATCGTTTTTGATTGCCCAAAATACCTTAAAGGAAAGAAACAGTGTTCCGCAAAGCAGTGTAACTTATAGAGAAGAAAAGATAAAATAACTTGGGGTGTAAGATTTTGAATTAGATGATCAGGGAATTTTTTTTTTTCTTAATGACATTTGAACTGGTGCTAGAGGGCAAGAAAAAGATCTTCATGGAACCATCTGGAGGATGAACACAGAGCTCAACTTGGGGCTTGATCTCACCACCACAAGACCACAACCTGAGCAGAAAACAAGATCTGGACACTTAACCAACTGTGCCACCCAGGCACCCCTGCATTGTAGCCATTATTAAGTGTACAACTCAGTGGCACTAAATACATTGACCTTTTTTTGTACAATCATCACCACCATCCATCTCCAGACTTTCCTCGTTGCCCTAAATTGGAACTCGGAACTCATTCCATTATAAGGGCCCATTGTCCCTCTTCCCTCGACCCCTGGTAACCACCATTCTACTTTCCAACTCTACAAATTTGACCATTCTAGATACCTTGAATAAATGGCATCATACATCTTTTTGTGACTGGCTTACCTCACATCAACATCTTCAAGGTTCGTCAGCACCATAGCATGTGTCAGAATGTCATTCCCTTTTAAGGCTGAAAACTATTCTATTGTATGTATCTATCACATTCTGTTTGTCTGTTCATCTGTTGATGACTATTTGGGTTGTTTCCACCTTTTGGCTATTGTGAGTAATGCTGCTATGAACATGAGTGTACAAATATCTCTTTGAGACCCTGCTTTCGATTCTTTTGGGTGTATGCCCAGAAGTGGAATTGCTGGATCATATGGCGATTCTATGTTTAATTTTGAGGAACTACCCTAATGTTTTCCACAGCAGCTCGGCCATTTTACATCCCCATCAATAACACACAAGTGTTCCAACTTCTCTACATCATCACTCATGCTTGCTACTTTCTGTTTTTTTCAGAAATAGTCATCGTGATGGCGGTAGGATGGGATCTTATTGTGGGTTTGATTTGCATTTCATAACAATTAATGATTCCAAGCATCTTTCCATGAGCTTATTGGCCGTTTGCCTATCTTCTTTGGAGAAACTTTTATCCAAAGACTTTTAGTCCAGTCTTTTATTTTTTAACTGGGTCTTTGTGTTTTTGTTCTTGAATTGTAGGAATTCTTTATGTAATCTGGATCTGAGTTCCTTCACAACTATATATTTTACAATTTTTTTTCTGATTCTGTGGGTTTCCTTTTCACTCTGTTGATAATGTCTCTTGATGCACAGAAATTCTAAATTTTGATGAAGCCCAATTTATCTATTTTTTTCTTGTGGCCTGTGTTTTTGATATCGTATCAAAGAAATCATTGCCAAGTCCAACGTCCTTACACTTTTCCTCTATGCTGTCTTCTAAGAGTTTTATAATTTTTGTTCTTACACTGAGCAATTTGATCAATTTTGAATTAATTTTTGTATATGGCCTAACAGAAAAGTCCAGCTGTATTCTTTTGCATGTGGATATCCAGTTATCCATCACCATTTATTGAAAAGACAGTCTCTTTTCCATTGAATGGTATTGTCTTCCTTGCAGAAAATCCTCAGACCAGACATGTGAGGGTTTTTCTGGACTCTGTTCTCTTTTGCTGGTCTTACATGTCTGACTCTATGCCAGTGCCACACTGTGTTGCTTACTGTAGCTTTGTAGGAAGTTCCAAAATCAGAAAATTAATACCTCCAACTTTGTTTTGTTTCAAGATGTTTTGGTTACTCAGAGTCCCTGATATTCCATGTGAGTTTTAGGATGGAATCTTATGTTTCTCAAACGCATAGTTGGGATTTTGAATCAAATTGAATCAAATCTGGAGATTGCTTTGGGTAGTATTGTTGTCTTAACACTACTGAGTTTTCCAATCCACAAACACTGGATGTCTTCTCTTGATTTATGCCCTTAACTTCTTTCAGCAATATTTTGTAGTTTTCAGTGTGTACATCTTTTACCTCCTTGGTCAAATTTATTGAAGTATTTTCTTATTTTTGATTATAATGTAAATGGAGTTGTTTTCTCTTTTTTCAGATTTTATTTATTTGAGAGAAAGAGAGAGGGTAAGAGAGAGCATAAGCAGTGGGGAGTGGGAGAAGCAGGATCCCCTGCTGAATAGGGACCCCAATGCAGGACTTGATCCCAGGACCCTGAGATCATGACCTGAGCAGAAGGGAGATGCTTGACCAACTGAGCCACCCACATGCCCCTAGAATTGTTTTCTTAATTTCCTTTTTAGATTGATCACTGTTAGCATATGGAAAAAAAAACTGAATTTTCATGTTGATCTTGTATCCTACAATGTTGCTGAATTCAGTTATTAGCTCTAACAACTTCTTTATGGGATCTTTTTGGTTTTCTATATATAAGATCAGAGTATCTGTGAAATGATATCATTTTACTCTTCCTTTTTCAATTTGGGTATCTTGTATTTCTTTTTCTTGCATGACTGACCCGGCTAGAACTTTCAGTACATTGTTGAAAAGAAGGGGAAAAAGAGAATGTTTCTGTTTTGTTCCTGATTGAGAGGAAATGCTTTGGGTCTCTCACCAGTAAGTATGATGTTTGTTGTGGATTTTTCATACATGGCCTTTACTGGGTCGAGATGGTCTCCTTCCAGTCCTAGTTTGTTGAAGTGTTTTTATCGTGAGTGACTGTTGAATTGTGTCAACTGCTTTCTCTGCATCGATTGAGATGATCATATGTTTTTTTCCTGTATTCTGTTAACGTGGTGTAATACATCAATAATAGTCATCTGTTGAACCATACTTGCATTCCAGGAATAAATCCCACTGGGTCATGGTGTATAAGTGGTCATCCACGTTTCATACATTGATGAATTCTGTTTGTTAATATTTTTTGAAAATTTTTGCATCAGTATTCATAGGAATATTGATTTGAAGTCTTCTTTTCTTGTAGTGTCTTTGTCTTTGGCATACAGTTAATGCTGGCCTCATTGAATGAATTAGAAAGTGTTCTCTCCTCTTCCTATTTTTGTAAGAGTTTGAGAAGGATTGGTGTTAATTCAGTTTTTAGTGTTCGATAGGATTCACCGGTAAATCATTTGGTCCAGAACTTTCCTTTGTTGGAATATTGTTGTTTACTAATTCAATCTCCTCACTAGCTATAGGTCTACTCAGGCTCTGTATTCATGATTCAGGCTTGCAGGATTGTGATTTTTCTAGGAATTTGTGCATTTCATGCAGGTTATCTAATTTACTGGCATACAATTCTTCATCATACTCTCTTACTGTTATTTTTTCCTCATAAAATCAATAGTAATATGCTCACTTTCAATTATTTTAGTAATTTGAATCTTTCCTCTGTTTATAGAGTCAATCTAGCAAAAAGTTTGTCAATTTTATTGATCTTTTCAGAAACTAACTTTTGGGTTAGTTGGCTTTTTTTTATTGGCTTTTTTCTATTTTCTCTCATACAAGTATAACCACCTCAGTCCACTTTTGGTTACTGTTTGCATAGAATATCTTTTTCATAATTTCACTTTAGCCTAGTTATGTCTTTGGACCTAAAATGACTCTTTGGTAGAAAGCTTCTAGTTGTATTGTGTTTTTGCAACCATTCTGCCAACCTATGCCTTTTGATTGGGAAGATTAATCCATTTACATTTGAAGTGATTACTGATAAGAAAAGACTTACTTTTATCATTGTGTTATTTATTTCCTGTGTCTTATAGCTTTTTTTGTTCCTCATTTCTTTCATTACTGTCCTTTTTGTGTTTGCTGATTTTTTTGTAGTGGCACATTTTGATGCTTTTTTCACTTTCTCTTATGTATATTTTATAGTTTCTTTGTGGTTTTCATGGAGATTACATATAGTATCCCAAAATTATAGCAATCTATTTTTAATTTATATCATCTTAACTTCATAGCATACAAAAACTCTGCTCCTTTACAACTCTATCCCGGACTTATTTTATGTTATTGATGTCACACACAAATTATGTCTCTCTGTATTGTGTATCTGTTGGCATAGATTTTTTTTAATGCCTTGTCTTTTAAAAACTATAAAAATTAAAAAGTAGTCCCATAAACCAAAATTTCAATAATATTGGTTTTTATATTTGCCTGTGTGTTTACCTTTCCCAGAGATCCTTGTATCTTCATAAGGCTTTGAGATTAGCATCCTTTTATTTCAACCTGAAGGACTCCTTTTAGAATATCTTATAGTACAGCTCTTTCAATAATCACCCCCTCAGCTTTTGTTTACCTGGGAATGTCTTAATCTCCCTTTCATGTTTGAAGAACAATTTTACCAGATATAGAAGTCTTTGTTAGCAGGATTTTTTTTTTTTTTCCAATCAGCACATTAAATAGAACATCCCACTGCCTTCTGCTGAGTAATTGGCATAATCTTTTGAGGATCCCTTGTACAGGATGAGTCACTTTTCTCTTGTTTTTTTTCCAACATTCGCTCTTCATCCTTTTCTTTCAACAGTTTAATTATGTGTCTGAATATGTATCTCTCTGGGTTTATCTTACATGAAGTTCATTGAGCTTTTTCAACTTGTATTCTATTTTTTTACTCAAGCTTGGGAAGTTTTCAGCCACTATTTCTTCAGGAAAGTTCTCTTAGCCCTTTTCCTCTATCTTCACCTCCTGAGACTCCCCTAATGCACATATTGGTCCATTTTGTGACCTCTTATGCTCTATTCACTTCTCTTAATTCTTTATTCTTTTCTGCTCTTCAAACTCAATAATTTCAAATGTCATACTCTCCAGTTTGCTTTCATCCTGCTCCCTGCCTGGGTATGCTACTCAACCCTTTCGTAAATTTTTCAATTCAACTATTATAATTTTCAGCTCCAAAATCTCTGGTTTGGTTTTTATGGTTTGTTTTGTTTTTATGATTTCTTCTCTTTATTCATAATCTAATTTTGTCCATATATCATTTTCCTGATTTTCCTCACTATTTGTCTTTGTTGTCCTTTAGCTCTTTAAGAATATTTAAAGCAGGGGATCCCTGGGTGGCGCAGCGGTTTAGCGCCTGTCTTTGGCCCAGGGCGCGATCCTGGAGACCCGGCATCGAATCCCACATCGGGCTCCCGGTGCATGGAGCCTGTTCCTCCCTCTGCCTGTGTCTCTGCCTCCCTCTCTCTCTCTCTCTCTCTCTGTGTGTGACTATCATAAATAAATAAAAATTTTAAAAAAAAGAATATTTAAAGCAGTTCTTTTAAAGTCTTTGTCTAGTAAACCTAATGCCTTTCAGAAACTATTTCTACCACTTTACTTTCTCTGAATAGATCATGTTTTCCTTTCCATCGTGTGCCTTGTGATTTGTTATTGTTGTTGAAAATTGGCCATTTTTATCTAATTTTATTTATTGACTTACTTATTCTAGAGAAAGAAAGAGAGAGTGAGGGAGTGGGGCAGGAGAGGGCAAGAGAGAATTTTTTTTTAAAGATTTTATTTATTTATTCATGAGAGAGAGAGAGATTGAGAGTCAGAGACACAGGCAGAAGGAGAAGCAGGTTCCATGCAGGGAGCCCGACGTGGGACTCGATCCCAGCTCTCCAGGATCACGCCCTGGGCTGAAGGTGGCACTAAACTGCTGAGTTACCTGGGCTGCCCAGAAAGAGAGAATCTTAAGCAGGATCAACACTCAGCATGGAGCCTGATGCAGGGTCAATCTCACAACCCTGAGATCATGACCTGAGCCAAAATCAAGAGTCAGATGTTTAGGGGCACCTGGGTGACTCAGTGGTTGAGCATCTGTCTTTGGCTCAGGTTGTGATCCGGGGGGTCTGGTACTGAGTTCCGTGTCATGCTCCCCATGGGGAGCCTGCTTCTTGCTCTGCCTCTCTCTCTGAATAAATAAATAAAATCTTAAATTAACAAAGTCAGACATTTAACCAGTTGAGCTAGCCAGGTGGCCCCCCAAACTGACCATTTTTAAAAGGAGCTCTTGCTCCCTGTCTTTGCAGACTAAGTAGGGAAGTCCATAACTAATTAGCTAGGCATGCTCTGAGCCTGAAGAGAAAGCTTAGGGTCTTCTCAGATCTTTTCTGGGCATTAGTCTTTCTTGGGCCTGTGTACATTTTTGATTCTCCTGTCTACAGAGCTGCCTTTAAAAGCTTTAATTTCCCTTAGAATCTCTCACCAGCTTCTCCTGGGGGTCTTAAGTGGTCTATTGTATGTTTCTACTCATGATCTCTTGATCCAAATATCCATAGTCTTAGTTTCCCTCCAGCTTCCCCAAGTAGCATCCATTGCTTCTTCCCACCTGAGATCCATGTTAGGTGAAACAAAGATGAGTTCTTTGGCAGTCCCCAGATAGGTGAGAATGTTACCACTGAGGACGGCTCTGCTCTCTCCAATTTAAGGAAGGGAATTGGGAACTAAGTTGCTGTCTCCTTCATATCCAGACCACACTGCTCTTGAAGAAGGGATAGAGCAAGGGCAAGCAAAAATGCCACAGGCTTTCCTAATGTTGTGTGCGTGTTTTCTTCTTAATTGGGTATTTCTTTGATTGCTATAGATCTTTGATGATTTTCCAAAGCTCCCACAAGGTTATATTCGCAAGTCTGTGAGGGGTTTTTTGCTTGTTTTTTGTTTCTTTGTTTTTATGTCTCCAGAGAGAACAAGGACTTGGAGCTTCCTAGTCTACCTTTTTGCCTATGTCGTCTTCACAAGAAAGTTCTTGTGGATCAGCCTTTGCCGAAAAAAATCACAGACATCTCAGGAAGACACAGCCTTGAAAGACTGAATGAGTTTATTTAAACTTGGGCCTCAATAAAACATCTATGTAAATGAATGTTAGCAGGGCACCTGACTGGCTCAGTCAGTTAAGTGTGGGACTCTTGATTTCAGCACAGGTCATGATCTCAGGGTCAAGAGACCAAGCCCCATGTTGGACTCCATACTGGGCACAGAGCTTGCTTAAGATTCTCTCTCTCTCTCTCCCTCTGACCCTCCCCCTACTCACAATTGTATGTGCTCTTTCTCTAAAAATAAAATAAGATGAATGTTAGCACCAAAATCAAAGCAAAGAAGAGGGGCAAGGATAAGGCTCAAGAGGGATTGGTTTGTCTCAGGGAGCTGTTCAGTAGACCACTGAAGCATTTTTAAAATAGTTTTATTGAGCTTATGATTGACTCGTGACATTTTGACACATGTATCTACCTATGAAAGCAACACCACAATGAAGAAAACAAACATCCTTTGCATGCTAAAGTTTCCTCCTGGTCCTTTGAAATTCCTTCTATCTTTTTTCCATCCCACAACCCCCAGCATCCCCAGGCAACCACTGATCTGCTTTCTTTCATGATAGATTCACTTATATTTTCTAGAATGTCATATAAATAGACTCACACAGTATATATTCTTTCTGTCTTCCTTCACTCAGCACAATTATTTTGAGATTCATCTATGCTGTAGCATGTAATGATAATCATTCCTTTTTCTGGCTGAAAAGTGTAGTATTCCATTACACACAGATGCAACAATTTTTTATCTATCTATTGATAGATAGTTGGGTTGTATCAAGTTTTGAACTATTACAAATAAAGCTGCAATGAACACCATATAGACTTAAGCTTTCATTTCTCCTGGGCAAATAGGTAGGAGTGATCTGGCTAGACCATGTGATAGGTACTCATTTAACTTTTTAAGAAATTGCCAAATTATTTTCCAAAGTACTTATACCATTTTATGTTCCCCCCAACAGTGGAAGAGGATTCTAATTCCTCTAAATCCTCACTGACATTTTATATATTCAATCTTTTTAATTTTAGCCATTTTAATAAGTGTGTAATGGCACCTCATTGTGATTTTAACTTGCATTCCCAAATTACTAGTGATTTTGAGCAACTTCCTGTGTCTGATTTGCCTTCCACATTGTCTTCCCTGTGTCTGCTTTTGTTCTTTTTTATTATTATTTTTGAGGTTTTTTAAAGATTTATTTATTTATTTTAGAGAGAGAGAGAGAGCATGTGAGCAGGGGAAGGGGCAGAGGGAGAGGGAGAGAATCTCAAGCAGACTCCCTGCTGATTGAGCCTGATGTAGGACTTCATCTCACAACCCCAAGATCATGACCTGAGCTGAAACCAAGAGTTGAACACTCAACTGACTAAGCCACCCAGGTACCGCAGTTGTTGTCTTATTATTCTTATTATTGAGTTTTGAGGATATGTGAATGTATGAGTGTGTGTGTGTGTGTGTGTGTGTGTACTCTGGATACAAGTACTTTATCAGATATGCAATTTCCAAATCTTTTCTCCCACTGTGTATCTTCTCTTTTAATTTTCTCAGCAGTATCTTCTGAAGAGCCAAAGTCTTAAATTTTGGTAAAATCTTGTTTGTTATTTTATGAATCATGTTTTTTATGTCAAATCAAAGAAATCTTTGATGAACTTAAGGTCAAAAAAATTTCAACCTATTTTTTTTAGACATTTTATAATTTTACATTTTACATATAGATCTGGAATCATTTTGAGTTAATTTTTTCTTTTTTTCTTTTTTTTTTTTTTTAGGTTGTAAAGAATAGAGTTTTTTTGTTTGGGGTTGTTGTTTTTCTAGTTTGTATATGGCTGTTCAATTGTTCTACCACCATTTGTTGAAAAGACTATGCTTTCTCAACTGAATTGCTTTCCCATTTTTGTCAGAAGTCAATTGTCCACATATAGGTGGGTCTATTTTTGCACTCTCTAACCTGTTTCATTCACCTACTTTTCTATCTTACACCAAAACTGTTTCTCTTGATTACTGTAGCTTTTTAAAGGGGTCTTGGAATCAAGCAATGTCAGTCCTTTAGTTTGTTCTTTTGCATAGTTGTTTTGGGTAATCTAGGTCCTTTCCACTTCCACATGAATTTGAAAATCACTTTGTTTTTTCTACAAAATGAAAACCTGCTGGAGTTTTGATTGGGATTGCATTAATCTACCTAGAGATCTATATAAATCTACTTGAAATAAAGAATATTGAGACTTCTAACCCATGAATATAGTATATCTCCCCATTTATTTAGATCTTTTTAATTTCTTACAACAATGCTTTATAGTTTTCAGCATACAAGTCTTTTATCACACTGAAGTATTTTAAACAGGAAACTGGTGTGGTCTTCTCTAATTTCTAACGTGGGATTAAGGGACTGGAAGAAGATGAGAGTGGGAACATGAAGACCTTTGGAGACCGCAGCATAGTCTACACAAATGAAGATGGTGGTTTGAACCGGAATGGTAGCGATAATGACGGACAAAAGAGCTGATGTGAAATTACTTAGGTTGAATCATATGGAATTACCACTTTTCGTGTGTGTAGTTCAAAGGAGATATAATATTGGCAACTTCACCAGAAAAAAAAAAAAAATATTGGCAACTTCATATGGTTCAACGTAATATTTTGGAGATAAGTCAGGATTCAGGACTTGCTGTGTTGATTCGATGCAAGAACCAATGAAAAGGAAGAATCAGGGGTGAATCTCGGGTGCTTAGCTCCAACAAATGAAGAGATAATGGTGGCATGTCCTCAAAGTATAAACACTATAAGGAAGTGCTTGAGGAACCAGGCAGCCCCATTCTCTCTGACTTTTTCTTTATTCCCAGTTCTTTTTTCTTTCTCTCCATCATCTTTAGCTTTTTAGGGAACACAGTTATCACAGGGCTACATGTTTACTTTTAAACATGTGTTTTTCCCACCCAGCTCCCTGTCTGACACTTTAATGACTTCTGCTGGCTTAGCTTTCATGGGCATAGCATATAGAAAGAACATATTTCTGCGCACAGTTTGAGGTTCATGCATACTCCCTTGATTTTAATGCCATAGCAACATGCCCCCTTACTTTTTATTTCTCTGAGCCCGGCCCCTCATCTGGAAGGGTTCTGGGCCACATTTTCAAGCAATTTGGTGCCGATCATCGTGAGGCTCCTGCATTTATGAAGGGAAGGCTCGGAACGCATGCTTGAGTTTATACTCAAATTACTATCCTAAATGACTCCACGGGGGGTTTCTTTTAGGGGTCACTGAGAGCCAGAGTGGAATGTTTTTCCTTCTTCACTTTATCCCAGGCCTTGAGGCACAAGGACCATAAATGCAGGTAATGTGTTTTATAGCCAGATTCTCTAGGTTCATTTTTCCACCTCTCTCCCTTCCCCCAGTGATAGCCATGAAACTCACAAAGATGGCTGGAGACTTCTATTGTCCTACCCTATTCCTACAAAGACTAAAAGAGAATTGGGTGGCTGGGCAACATAGCAGGGTGTATTTGAGGAGCACGACCCTTCCTATCTGTGACTCAGCCAGACATGTGATTACTCTCAAGACCAACAGAGAGGTCCATATTGAAAAAGAGGTTCTCATAAGGTAGTAACCTCCCCATCACTGAAAGTATTCAAGCAGTGCACAGACAACTGCTTTACAAAGGTGTGATAATTGATGATTTATGCATCTGGCAAGTTGAATCATAAACGTTTACGTGTCCCTATAACATAGACATTTTTTTAGGCTAAGATATCCCTTCATTGTTTCAACAGATACTTATTGGACACCTACTGTGGGGCTGGGAACTAGACCCTGAGAATACAGCAGTGAACGAGGTGGACACGGACCCTGCCGTTAAGGAGCTTGCCATTTAGTGAGAGGGAAAATAATAAGGAATTTACAACGAGGTGATGAAAATAACTGGCTATCAGGTATGAGGCCAGGGTCTTTGTTGTCCTTCTACAGGGTTATCTCAAAAATGTTTTCTGACCCTAGTAGGGCAAACTCTACCAATTATGAAATGCAGGTCAGAAAGTCTGCATAAATTTCAGCTTACACGGCAGTCACCTACTGAAGTTGGAACAGCAGCCCAGACCTCTCCATCTCTAGGGCCTATATACTTAACTAAACC
The DNA here is from genome assembly GCF_048164855.1 of Canis lupus baileyi. Lineage (NCBI taxonomy): Eukaryota > Metazoa > Chordata > Mammalia > Carnivora > Canidae > Canis > Canis lupus. The sequence goes on from NC_132842.1 coordinate 64,877,875, forward strand.
TCTAGTAAGATTCTTACAAGACCAAGTTAGTTCTCAGGTCCTGACGGCCCAGGCCTCCATGTGCCCTACCCCCACTCTCACCCTGAGAAAGGTAAACACTACAGGTTTGCTCACTCCCTCTCTACTCACTCAACATACTAGCCCTCGGAGGCTTTCAAATAAAAACTATCTCTATGCCTTATGCAATTAAGTTGGCCAGCCCCTAAAAAAATTATAATAACACGTCTTACTTAAAACTTGAGACTTGATACTGGCCAGAACGCCCATCGTCATTTGAACGTGAAGAGCAGAAAAAGGAAGGCAAGACACTCTGTGGAGGTTCTCCCGTGTGCGCAGCCCTAGAAGGGGGTGAGGGTTGGGAGGCCGGAATGTGGTACCCAACTAAAATTCAAGATGTGCTGTTTGCCCCCGAAGAACAGAAAATCTCATTGCAGAGATGCAGAGGCCATAAGTTGAGGGTAGGCAACAAAGAACCAAGAAAAAGACTAAGATGGCATCATGATTTTCAAATCCTGGGTCTTGCTGTGTGTCTTTGGACAAGTTCCTTGCCTCTCTGAGTTTCAAATTTTCATCTATAACAGTGCTGTCCAAGAGAACTTTCTGCCATGAAGAAAGTGCTCTACATCTGCCATGTCAACAGGGTGGGCATTAGCCATACATGCCTTTGAGCTTAGGAAATGTGCTGAGCATGACTGAGGACTGAATTTTTAATTTTATGTAATTTTCCATTATTTTAAGTGTAAATAGCTCCAGGAGACTAGGGGCTACCACTCTGGGAAGCATAGGTCTAAAGAGTTGTGACTTAAGAGGCTTTGTCTATTCCATATAATATGTGGAGAGAAATTTTCAGAAATGGACATTTTTGCCTCTGGAAAAAAAGTATTAGTGAAATACTTGGGCTCTGGAACCAGGGTCCTACATCCCAGGTTTAACATTTCTGGTTCTGAGGCTCTGGACAAATCCCTTTGCCTTTTGGTGACTCAGTGTCCTAAATGGGGATAATCACAGACCCTCCTCACCGGGTTGGTATGAGGACTAAATGAGGTAATAGATGGGACTGTCTTAGAACAGAGCCTGATACTTGGTAAATACTCATTAAATGTAGCTGGATTTTTTTGTTGTCATTATTTGTCATCATTTATTTTTATTTATTCTTTTTTTGTTGTCATTATTTGTCATCATTTATTTTTATTTATTTTTATTTATTCTTTTTAGAGAAAGTGTGTGTGCACACAGGAGGGTGGGGGAATACAGAAAGAAAGGGAGAGAGAGAATCCTAAGCAGACTCCATGCCCAGCAGGGAGCCCGATGCAGGGCTCGAACTCACAACCCTGAGATCATGACCTGAGCCAAAATCAGGAGTCAGATGCTTAACCAACTGAGCCACCCAGGAACCCCTATCATTATTATTAATGGCATTCAGCATTATTTAGCCTCTTGGAATCTCACCTAGACCCCCTAGCAACTCACTCTTCCCCAGGGAGGCATCAGGAGTAGCCGTACTCTCACTTTTAGTTGCCAAATCCAAAGGATGAAGACTGAGTCCAAAGTCTAAGCTCACCCTCTGGATACAAAGAACATTTCCCATTTTAACAAATACTGAGAGTCTCCTCCTTTCGAACACCTGAGAAGACATAAAGAGAGCTTAATATCTTTATGGCATTGGCCACCCCGGAGATATTTGCCACAGAGATTAAGATTGTTTTGGGGTTTCTAGATTAAATGTTAAGTACTAATCAACAAGATAATGATTAAGATGAGACATTTAGACATTTTTATCTGGGAGATTGTTTTTCTGGGTCGTGAACAAAATTCACATGGGCCTGACAAAGAACACAGCATTTCCTTCTTTTCCTTTCTTTACTCATTGCCAATGCATTCGAGAAAGGAAAAAAAAAATCCTTCCAGTATGGAAATCTGTTCTTAAATTGGTTTGGATTCAATTAAATTTAATGGTTACCATGGGATTTGAGTGTATGGGCAACTCCCCGTGGAGCCTTACTGATGTCACCAACTCAGTATGTGACCGTGGGCAAGCATTCTCTTCGTTGGGCTTCAGTTTCCCCTTGAATTCACCAGGGATTTGGGCTGGATTGGAGAGTGGGTCTTTAAAGATCTTTTCAGCTCTGAGAGGCTACGTTTCAATGATACTCTTTCTTTTCAAATTGACAATATGACAGGGTCATAAAGGATTCATCATTAAACAGCATTTCCACTCTCCAGGCCCAGAAATGCACGGATCAGGAATCAAAAACCTCAAATGCCTCCAGGAGCCAAGCAGGTCACAGAAATGAGTGAACTGGGCTGAATAAGAACTAAAGGGAACTGAGGAGCTCACACCCCGTCCCAAGGATGCCATTGCCCTATGTCCCTAGCTGATGTGACCACACGGGAATGTGGGCATATTTGGACAGATCTTCAATTTCCCAAGCAACACCAGAAGTCTGGATTTTTAAGTAAAACACCCAATTTTAAATGCTGGCTCAAACAAACAAACAAACAAACAAACAAAAACCCCTTTGTGGGCCAAGCTAAGAATATGTGTAGGATAACGTACATATGACTGCATCCTCACCTCTCCCATACCAGCTATAGATGATTGAACCAAAAGGGCTTGAGTCCAGGACAGAACTTGGAAGGTGATTTTCAAAAGAAATCTAGAGAGCAGGCCAGTTCTTTTCATCAGACTCTTTCTGCTAAAAAAATCAACACAATGACCTTTGACCAAAATCAGAAAAGTCCAACCCAGACCAAAAACCAGCAGCAAACAAGATTCCTGCTAATTTCAGGGAGTTGGCTCTCTCATGTCAAGAGTTGACTTTCAGAGATCTCTATTGAACTCTATCAAATTTCCAGGTAACTGGACCCAAAATTTCCTGGGTCATCTTGAATTCCTGGGCAGCAAAGCAATCAAGAAATTCCCATTGCTGAGTCATAGAATCATGGTCCCAGAATTGTTAGGAAACAAACACCCAAAGGAGTGTCTGATTCCCTTCAAAACCATCCTGGAAATGGTGGAAAACGGGACTGCTCTCACTCCCGACCATAGCAGCCTGTCTTCGACCTTTCTAGCATGCATCACAATGTACGTTTTTAAAATATCTGATGTTTTTTAGTTTATGGTCTCTGCCCTCCACCCCACTAAAATGGAAGCTCCATGAGAGCAGTCAGGGACCCTGCGTTCTTCACAGCAGCCAATTCCAAATACACACCGTGAAATAATAAATTAATGATCGATCATCAAAGTTATATTTCAGTGTCCCCGGAGACAGGGAGCTATTACTTCCCAAAGCAGACAATTATTTCTTTGGACACTCTTGCCAAATAGAAAACTTTTCTAAAATAGATCTGAATCTACATAATCTCTGTTAGCTCCAGTTTTATCTCTTGGCGTCGTACAAGCTAAGCTTATATTCTCTTCCAACTCACGGGTTCCTAGATATCTAAACACAGGTGTCATTTCTCTTTTAATCTTGCTTTTAATCCAGGCAATACTTGTACAGTTCTGCAGTTTGGTCTCTTAAAGGGGGATAATAAGTGTTGGGGTTAGAAAAGAGGTAGGAAGAGGATTGGAGGTCAGTAAACTAGAAGTCCTGAATACAGGGCATACTTGACAGTCTCCCTGGCACTCTTGTTTTCGATGTGCATTTTAAAGCCAGATGATCCAGTTTTTTTTAAATGTGCATTTCTTTTTTTTAAGATTTTTACTTATTTATTCATGAGAAACACACAGAGAGAGGCAGAGACACACACAGAGGGAGAAGCAGGCTCCCTGTGGGGAGCCCGATGTGGAACCCAGGATCACGACCTGAGCCAAAGGCAGACACTCAACCACTGAGCCACCTAGGTGTCCCTAAAATGTGCATTTCTCGGTCATATTTGGATATATACATTGAAAATAAGCCTATGTCTTTGGGCCCAGTCATATTTCCATGTGACTATAACAGAAGGATCTGTCAGTCATGCTATGAAAGAATTATCTTGAGACCTGCCAGCCTTGAAACTCTAGGATGCTGGGAAGAACATCAAGCACTGAGTTTCTAACAATGGTGGATGCTGGCCTTGAATGAGCCATACTTTTCTGGTGTCCTGGGGAAAATTAATCTTTATGAAAAATAAGGCTATGCTTCTGTTAACAGACTAAGCCTGCTAGTTATCTGATAGAGTCTGGATGGGAAGCAGATTGGGAGGCCCAGCCAAGGCTCTCCTGAGACCAGGACATCAAGCTCCATTCTTAGCTAGAACCCACATGCTACTCATGAAGACTTTGCCCTCAGAAGGTCCAGTGCCCTGGAAGGGGAAACTTTTAAAGCACCAGAAAGCCAGAGAAGAAGAAGAAGAAGGAGTAGATAGGGCACGATGTGTGATCAGTTGAACCTCCTTATGAAGGAGAATAAATACAAGAATATGTAGAGCTGGAGATTGTATGTGCCTGAAAATCAGGCAAAGTTGTTGTTTTTTTCTCTAAAATTATTTATTGATAAGAGAGAGTTGGATTATATTTAAATCTGCTTAGAGTCTCTCATGTTGTAAAAGGCTCTCTCAAATATTTTATTTTGAACAAACAGTACTATTTCAGGAAAACAAATTAGCCTGAAATAACCTCGGCCAGCTGGTTGGGGATGCGGAGAGAGGTCACCTGACAGAATCAATAAAGAAAGAGGGCAAAGACATTTGAAACAGATTTAGTCATTCTTCCTGAGGGTATGACTTTATAAGAACAAGTTTTGAATGTTGTTGCAAACAAGTTTTGAACCATTGGTTCAAAAAGCAATATAGTAAGTTATTGGTAGCAGAAGATTAGGAACAGGTCTTACGCATTGGGATAAAATTTCCAATGATAGCATCATTCAAAGATTTAAAAAGTAGAGAATCTAGACACAAAGACATTTCGTGTTGCTAAGAGGGTCAGTCCAACATGAAGATGCACCATCTATATACGCATCTTTTATAGAGCCCTCAAAATTTATGATGCAAAACCAGACAGAATTGAAGGAAAAATAGATATTTCTGTAATAATAGCCAAGGACTTAAATACCTCCCTTTATACAAGGGGTGGAACAATTAGACAGAAGATGAAGGAACTGGAATGCTATGACCCACTAGACCTCACAGATGTCTAATGGAATACTCCACCCGAAAACAACAGAATAATACACATTCTTCTCAAGTGATCTTAAAACATTCTGTGAGATGGGCCATATGTGTTAGACCATAACGCAAGGCGCAATGAATTTAAGAGGATGGAAATCCTACAAAATATATTTTCTAGCCATGATGGAATAAAATTAGTAACCAGTAATCAAAAGAAATTTGAAACATTTGTAAATCTGTGCAAACAACACTCTTAACTAAACAACGGGTCAACAAATAACTCACAAGAGAAACTGAAAAATACTTTGCGGCGAATAAAAATGAAAACGTAACATATCAAAGCTTATGGGATGGATTCAGTGAAAGCAGTGTTCAGAGGGGAAGTTATAGCTGTAAATGCCTATATTTAAAAAAGAAAGAAAGACATATTTTAAATCAGTAATTTAAACTTTCTCTTTGAGACACTAGAAAAAGAAAAGCAAACCCAAAGCCAGCAGAAAGAAAGAAATAATGAAGGTTAGAGTGGAAAAAAATTAAATAGAGAAGAGAAAAATCAGAGACAATCAGTGAAAAGAAAGATCGCTTCTTTGTAAAGGTCAACAAAATTAACAAACCTTTATTGAGAATGACCAAGAAAAAAAGTGAGAAGATTTCTTACTAAAACCAAGCAGGAAACAGGGGACGTCACTACTTACCTTACAGAGAAAGTGCTGTATCCATGCTTCTGTAGGTTTTAACAAACTGGTTCTAAAATACATATGAAAAGGCAAAGGAACTCAAAAAATCAAAAGAATTTTCAAGAAGAACCATGTTGGAGGACCACACTCCCTATCCTGTGAGGATCAGATTTCCTGGGTGGCCCTCTTGGATTCCCTCCAATCAGATCCCTCTGCATTCCTGCTGGAAACTGTGCAACACTTCAGCAGAGAACCCTTGTGATGTGCTTCTCAAAGATGCAGATGGCATCCTTTATTCTTACACCCCCAGGATCTAGTAGAATGCCCCAAACAGAGAAGATAGACGATAAATGTTATTTATTTTAATGGACAGATGAAGCATGGATGGATGGATGGATGGATGGATGGATGGATGGATGGATGGATAAAGGTTTTGGAATCCTTTACCTGTGTACACATGGGTGAGGCAGTGTGGTTTCTTAGGTGGTTTAAGACAGAAGAAACACTAAATCAGAAAACCAGGAGACTTCCAGTTCTGCCACGAACCCCCTATATGATTGTAATCAAATTACTTCCTCTTTTGATCCCCTGTTTCACCAGGAAAATGTGTGAGTTTTACTAGATGATTTCTAAATATCATCTAGATTTAGGTTCTATTATCCTAGGGGTAACCAGATTCTTCTAGCCATGTCCAGGACGTTTAGCATTTTATGGAATTAACCCTTTAAAAGCTAAATTTAGGGACACCTGGGTGGCTCAGCAGTTGAGCTCCTGCCTTTGGCTCAGAGCGTGATCTCAGATCCGGGATCGAGTCCCACATTGGTCTCCCTGCATGGAGCCTGCTTCTCCCTCTGCCTGTGTCTCTGCTTCTCTCTCTCTGTGTGTCTCTCATGAATAAATAAAGAAAATCTTTAAATCAATCAATCAATCAACAAATAAATAAAAATAAAAGCTAAATTTAACGGCGTACTGATTAAATGTTTCAAAGTGGTCATAGCAGCTGAGTACCTACAATACTCTATCTCTTTCAAAACTTTTTTGCACAACTCGAACTCAGTACCCTTCACACTGCTTTTATAGGAAATGTACATGGCCCTCAATCAGCGGTCACAACAGGTTCTTGGCATGGATAATTTGTCAGCCACAACAATGTCACTCTATAAATGCCCTAAATTCCATTTTCTGTTGCTGATGGAAAGGGCTATGCAATAGGACTTTATGGGGTGCCTGTGGCTTGACAGTCATGTGAGTGAAAGAAAAGGGCAAAGGTGGTCTCCTTTGATATTTAAAATCATTCCCCTGTAAAACCTGGACATTGTTTTTGATGTGCTTTAGCAAAAGAAAGAACTGCTCCGTCTTTTTTTTTTCTTTTTTTTGCCTCTTGGTTTTAAAGACAATCTAGTTCAAAATTATATTCTTTCTCAAAGATTTTCCTAACACAGGAAAAAAAAAAAAGCAAGCCCAGTCTAACTGCAGAATTTTAGCTCTTTTTAAATTGTGACCAAGACACCCACTCTATTTCTCATTCTGACTCCAACCACAAGAGATCTGAACAGGACTCAATTTTCACCATCCTTGTCTGGGCCAACATGGTGATTTAAATATAATATTTAGGCACAAACTCTTGCAATCACTTAATTATCCCACCTTTGCAGTAACCCTAGTCAGTTTTGTACTGAATATTTTCTGGAATGAAAAACTGGAGGACCTGAGCTCTCCTCATTTGACATCCTAAAAGAAAAAAAAAAAAAAAAAAGCACAATCCTTGTTAATAAAATAAAAAAGAGTCATCCTTTAGTGAAAAGAGTTGGCCAATTTCTTTTTTTTTTTTTTTTTTTAAGATTTTATTTCTTTGAAAGAGAGAGACAGGACAAGCAGGAGGTGGGGGCAGGGAGAGAGGGAGGAATACTCCCCTTGCTAAGCAGGGAGCCAGACTTGGGGCTCCATCCTAGGACCCCGGGATCACCAGAGCAGAAGGCAAGCACTTAACCAGCTCAGCCACCCAGGTGCTCCAACAGTTGGCCATTTTTCCACTAGAACTCATTGTTCTAGAAATGTTATTGTTAAAAACATCTAGAACTGGGGATCCCTGGGTGACTCAGTGGTTTGGCGCCTGCCTTTAGCCCAGGGCGCGATCCTGGAGTCCCGGGAGTGAGTCCCGCGTTGGGCTCCAGGCATGGAGCCTGCTTCCCCCTCTGCCTGTGTCTTTGCCTCTCTCTCTTTCTCTCTCTCTCTCTTTCTCTCTCTCTCTCTCTATCATAAATAAATAAATAAATAAATAAATAAATAAATAAATAAATCTTTTTAAAAAATGTAGAACTAGAATCTGCTTTTTATAAAGCATCAGTTTAGTGATTATGCAAAATGTTTTTCCCTTCAGTCACTATCAGAAATCCTTAAGCATTACTAAAAACACCTACAGGGACACCAGGGTGGCTCAGCAGTTGAGTGTCTGCCTTAGGCTCAGGTCGTGATCCCTGGGTCAGGGATTGAGTCCCTGCATCGGACTCCCTTCAGGGAGCCCACTTCTCCCTCTGCCTGTGTCTCTGCCTCTCCCTCTGTGTCTCTCATGAATATATAAATAAAATCTCTTTTTAAAAACCTACAATTTTTATGCAAAATTATGATTTTGGCTCACCATTTCCCTAGTTTGATTTCTCGCAGAGAAAGACCTCCATTAGGCTAAAATGGAGGGAGAAAAAAAAAGATGTCTTTCTCTGACTTTCAAGGGAGCTTACCAAGAGGCCATCAGAAATCAATGAAAATGCATTCATTGGAGGATACAGATCCATGAAAGAATGCCTCTGTGTGTATTTGGTTGGTGACTTTGGGATATATTTTCAGAATTTCAACTCCAGCATACATCTCATACTAGGGGGCTGAGAATTTAGCTGGAGAGCAAGGTGAGCTCCCCAGTGCCTTACATACACCAGCGCCCTCACTGCATGCCTGAGTACAAATTAAAGGAGGGGAATTTGAATGTCTGGCTTCCTGGGAAATGAAAAGTCACAGGGTTTCTTAGCACCATCAAGCCTTGATTGCCCAGATCCATGGAAAGGAACAGTGGCCCAGAACTCCAGGTGACACTGCCATTCCTTCCATAGAACCTTGGAGTACTTTACCTGTCCCGTGTTTTATTCGATCACCCTCTCTCTGTGACAGTCTCCTCCTCTGGGAGGAAATCATTTGTCAACCCTAAGGATGGATCCAAAAAAGAATCTTTTCAGTTTTGAGGAGTCGCCTACCAAACTCTGGATGCACCTTAGCGTGTTATAGGCATGGGCAAATGGTAACATGAATGAATTAAAAAATAAGACAAGTTGAGCCTGGTCTCAGCAGATTTGGGAGGCAGAGGGTAGAGAGGATGGGGCCTGGCCATACGCCTAACACTTCAGTCCCTCAGCAGTCATTTCAGTTCCCACCACAAGTCATCCTTCTATGCTTCCCAGTTAGGGAAAGGACACATTGATGGCATCCCTCATATTTATGCCATTGCTTCTCAAAAAGGTTCTGTAATTTCTTACCATCAGAACCCAAATACCATCCCAGTTTCATGATAGAAAAGATAATCCTAGCAGATAGGCAGATTCTGTACAAAAAAAAAAAACTTAATAAGAGAGGTGATAAATAGATACATAGATGATAGATGGATAGGTGGGTGGATGGTTGAATGGATAGATAGATGATAGATGGATAGATAGATGATACAAAATGGAAAGAAGGAAAACAGTAATAAAAAGAATTGAAGACTATGGTTTGCTGCCTAATGGGATTACAGAACATAAATCTTCTCCTATCTTGAGACTCTGTATTTCATCCTTGGCAAATTACGGAAGAACATATCCCTTCAATAAACTTTTAGTATACTCCACTATTTCTTTTTTTTTAATTTTTAATTTTATTTTATTTATTTATGGCAGACACACAGTGAGAGAGAGAGAGGCAGAGACACAGGCAGAGGGAGAAGCAGGCTCCATGCACTGGGAGCCCAACATGGGATTTGATCCTGGGTCTCCAGGATCGTGCCCTGGGCCAAAGGCAGGCGCTAAACCGCTGCGCCACCCAGGGATCCCTACTCCACTATTTCTAGAGTGAAATACCCCACAGGCTGTAGTCTGGCTTCATCGCTAGGAGAGCTCTTCAAAAATACACATTCCCAGGACCCACCCCGAAGATCTTAACTATAGGTTAAAGGCGAGACTACCTCCATCTTCTTCTCTGGGTAATTTTATTGATTTGGGTGGTCTGAGAACCTCTGCTATAGGGTCTGCAAAAGAAAACCAAGCCATAGGGACTTCTGTCCCAGAGAAATGGAAATATGGTCCACTTCCTATTCTAACTTCAATGCATCTGAGGGAATGCTGGAGAAGGACTGGGTTGGAAGCCAGCACTGAACCCAAGCTCAGCTACCTACTCACAGGGACAACTTGGCCAAGCCATTGAGAGTCTTCTCAAGTCTAAAATGAGGCTACCACCAATAGCATCTAATTCCATGGGGTAGTTGGATGGGTGGAATAAAACTACATATAAAGTACTTGGCACAGGCCCTAGGACCAATTATGAGAGTTTTTAAAATTTGGATTATGTTGTTGGTATTCTTTTGGGGTCAGGCCCCATTCAAGTGTTGTGAAAGACAACAGAGAGGGTGTAAGTTTAGTAACTGATTACTAGTCAAGGAAAATATAATAGTAATAATAATAGTAACAGTTGGGAGCTGCTCACTCTGTACCAGGCTCTGTGCTTGATAGATTTTAATTTAATTTAACTTTTTTCACAGGGGGGTGGAGAGGGGGTAGAGGGAGATAGAGAGAGAGAGAGAAAGAGAGAGAGAGAGAGAGAGAGAGAGAGAATCCCAAGGAAGCTCCACACCCAGCAGCACCCAACTCCAAGCTCCATCTCACCAACCTGAGATGATGACTTGAGCAGAAATGAAAAGTCAGACTCTTTACCAACTGAGCCACCCAGGCGCCTCTGTGCTATCAGTTCCAAACAGTAAGTTCCTCTTTCCAATGCTTTCATGGTGGCCCTTCCTGGGGACCAAACCGAGTGTTACCCGTGCTGAAGATAGTACTAAGAAACCAAGTAGGGACTTAGGCAAAACAGTGACTCTGGGCTTAGCTTACCTCTGTTTCCTTGGCTGGTCACCTTGGCCTGACTTCAGACACTTTTCCTTCTTAACCATGCTTGGGTCTTGTCCTCCCTCCCGGGAAAGGACTGATACACTCAGTTCTGGGGTGCTGTAAATGGCACATGGCCCCAAGAGAGATCGCCCCCCGTGGCCACTTGGAAATCTGCACATTTTCTGAGAACAAGAAGGCTTAAACCAAGGGGATTATCTCTGATTGAAGAACTGGGGATTTTCACAGATCAGATGGGATGGGCCACCAGATGTTGGCCCATCCACAGGAAGTGAGCACCTGCTGCCCCCAGAGGTACAGCACTCCCAGGAAGCCTTCTTATTAGTGCCTCTAGGCCATTTTGTAATGTAAACAACGAAGATGAAGCCAGTGGCTAGAGCTTAAAGAGCCCTTAAGGATCATAAAGTCCAGAATTCCCAAAGTACAGGATGCATATACAGGTATCCCCTGCTCTTCGAAAGCTCGAATTCACCACTTCACTTTTACAAAAGACTTACTTTAGTACCTGCTTTCAATACCTAAAAGAAATCTGAAGAGGATTTTTGCTTTTACGCCCCCCCCCCAAAAAAAAGGGCAAAAAATAAAAATTAGCATTCAGAGTTTGCTTCCCAAGAAGTGATCATAGAAGCAGTGTATACCCAGAGGAGCCAGAAGGGCCATGGCCAAGCTCCTTCCTGGAAACTCCAATCAGTGTCTCTTCATCTAGCCACCAGAGCTTTGAACTGTGTCTGTGAGCATCTGTGCTTTATCCTGATCTATTTTGTGCATCCCAGCAAGATGTGTCCTAAGGTTTCAGAAGAGCTTAAGAGAGGTTATTTGTTGGGTTTGCAGTCAAAAATGTTTCCATATAAATTAATAGTAATTGCTTCTTCGCTTTACTCGATTTCGGCTTAAGAAAGTTTTCATAGGAATGCTCTACTTTCAGATAGCAGGGACACCTGTAACACATGAGCCACAGTGATTGGCTGTACGAGCATATCGGGCCGTCACAAGACAACCTGTCAGCCCACATCCTGTCCCTCTGATGAGCTATAGAGAAAAAACAAGTCTCCAGGGGTCCTAGTGTGTCTTCTCTAACACTGGCCCATTACTGTTCTGAAGAACCACAGGTGGACCTGTGGCTCCGAACTCTTAGCAAGCCACAGCATTCGGTTAGAATTTAATAACAGATTTTTGTTTTATCTGCATCAAACTTATTTCTTATCCTACCTCCTATTTATGCCAACTGATTTTCCACCTGTGAAAGTGAATAAAGCTTCCTTTTCAAAAAAATGTTATTGAGCATGTAAATTTAGTGAGTCCATTAAAAGAAAAATATTGACAATATGACTAAGAATATGTGTTCATAGATCTGATAAAACTTGGAAAAACTGATAGACACACATTCTTTCATTCAGAAAACCCCCAGCAACCTAACCCAGCACTTTACTGATAGAGAGCCAAGGCTAGGGCCAAGGTCACTTGCTTGCTTGCGGGTAGCCAAATTCATGCTGAACATGCAGCCAACTCTAAGGCACGAGCAACTGAAGAAATATGATGTCTGGCTCTCGTCAAGCAGAATGATGGGACAGAAGAAGCAAAAGGCAAAGGCCCTCAAGGGTCTGAAATCTGATCAACAGTGAACCCGTGGTAGGAACCTGTCTGCAGGATTAATTCTGCTTCGGGAGGCAAAGTCCAGGGTATTAGCTCAGCTAAACCCTCAAGTTCAGGGCAGAAAATTTATCTATGGCTAAGATAGAAACATCTCAGGTCCAGTCTCCCTGACTCATTTGTTGGACTTTAGGAAACAACCTATGAATGTGTGAATGTGAACCAAAAGAGCCAATATGGGGCACCATTTTTTACCAGTAGAGATTCATGGCAGAAAGAATGACTAGACTGCCCTGGACCAATCTTAATAGTGACTCCACGTGGTAGAGATAAGCAATTGTGGTATTCCATTGATTACCTTATCAGGTCTCTTTGCTTGGTGTTTGGGCTAGAGTTGACCACCTGGGATTAAAGCATGCTTTCTCAATTTTGGCACAATGGACATTCAGAGCCAGATAATTCTTTATTGTAGGAGACTGTCATGAGCACTATAGGATGTGTGGAGGCATCTCTGGCCTCTACCCAGGAGATGCTGAGAGCAGCCCACTTCCCATCCCCCAGCAATGTCCAAAAATATCTGTAGACATTGGCCAATGACCTGAGGGGAAGGTGGGGCAGTGTTGTCCCTGGTTGAAAACCACTGGGCCAACATAATCCCAAGAGGCTCTTGGACAATTTAAAGAGCGCGTAGTGGAAGTGTCAAGAGGGAAATATTGTATACATCTTGGTTCCAGGAGATGCAGGAGCTCAAGAAACGAATTGGAAAAACAAGAGTTTATGCTACAGGACTCTCTGGATATAAGTATAAAAAGTCTGGCATCCAGCCGGTGCTCAATATTTTAATTTCTTTGCCATACTGCTGGTCTTTGCATGTCTATTTCTTTCATAAGCTTTAAAAAAAATAATCATGAAGGTGTATATGTTCATTTCAAAATCAGAAAGTGAAACCAGAGCAGGAAAATTGAGGGAAAATCTCTTAACTGGGTGATGGGCATTAAGGAGGGCACATGATGAGATGAGCACTGGTGTTATACTATATGTTGGCAAATTGAATTTAAATTTTTAAAAATCTTCTCTTATATAAAATACTATGAAAACAGGACTGTGGTGGGCATCATAGCTTCTTTGCTTTTGTCAGTATGGTATTCCTTCATCTGCATATAGTGCTCACTTTTTCTTTGGGAAAGAGACAGCTTAAGACACCACTTGGTCTTAGCCACAGGGTGAGAATAGAATAACCAAGGCGAATCAAAGAGTCTTTCCTGAGAGTTTGGCTCTTGAATAGAGGTGCATAGGAACAGGTGTTAGGAGTTTGGCCATGTGGTAGTTGCCCTCGAGAAATAGGTCATAATTGAGATCACTAGAGATGTTTTGCATCTGGCTGGTAGGCATCTCATAATTCCTTGTTCTTGCTCCTTTTTAATTAAGCACAGGCTACTATTGGCAACCAAAGGACCCACAATTAAGTCTTTGAAACTCAAAGAGTGACACAGATTGAACCAGCTGTAACAGGAGCTTTGGAAAATTAAATTCTATTCAACCAATCAGAAATATGTTAAGGTCAATGACATATACTGTGGAAGTAAAGTTATCAAGTCTCAAGGGAGCTTGATGTGGGGAGAGGCAGGTAGTATAGATGCAAAAGAAAAAAAATTAAATCAATATAGTCAGCACTGGACAACAAAGAGATGCATCCTATACAAAGAATCGCAAGGACATTATTCTACAATGGTTGAGTGTAGTCTGGTTCTTATATTAGGAGTGGAGTTTGTAAATTTATACAGAATTGTTGCATTGTACAAGAATTGACATCGTTCAAATCAAGCTAAGGAAGCTTGGTAGAGATAGAGAAGGAGAAAGAAAAAGAGAAATTGAAATAGGACAGGATGAGCCAGAAGTAGTGTGCAGTGTGATTCATGAATCATCCAGTGCCTGCCAGCCTCCAAGTCTTCATGCCCCACTCATGCCCCACACTGTATGAGCATCTTGCTCCAGTGTGACTTTATATTTTTCACACACAGCCCCAAAACTACTTAACCGTATGCTCAACTGATAGAGTGTGCTGTCTTCCAACACTGGAGGAAATTCTAAGAAGTTGGGATTTACTGAGAAAAGGTTAAAGAATAACTGAAATGTTTTGCTTTGAAACCCTTTGGTTTGGAGGAGTTTGGTTTTGCTTTGTCGGTTTTTTTTGTTTGTTTGTTTTATATTTTACAGTCAGGATCTATGTCAGTTATTCCTTATTTGTCCTGGTAGAATGGGGAGGGTTGATCTGTGCTCATGTCTTGTTACCATGCAATTCTGTATGCTCAAGGCTGCTTGAAAGAAGAGTGGATTCTCTGTCTTGGGCTCTTTCTCTGGCTTTGGAAGTGGGGAGTGGTAGTTTGCCAACTCCCTGGAAAACTTAGTTGATAGCAGACAGGGAGTCAGTAGATGGACATGGCTTCCTCGGCTTCCAGAAGCTTTCACTCTACATTGAGTGTTCTGCTCTGACTTCCCGAGTCCTCAGTGGGAGGGAGTCCCATGTATCTGTGGTGACGACTCCTCCTGTATTTGACTGGCTGCTCTTCCCTGTCCCGTTTATAAACCCTGTGCTCTCAAATTCTTCTCTTGGGATCTACTTCTGGAAGAACCCAAATCAAGACTCCTGGCATTTTTAACATCTATGCTTGTGACCTCACTGCTATGCTCCAAAAAAGGAGAGCTTAGTCATTTGTGAGAGTCAAAATCCAGCCAAGCATTGCCTACTGGGTCATCTTCTCAAATAGAAACCATAGATATGCTAACAGCCTATGGCTTTTTGAGGGCCTGCAAAATGTTTGCAACCCTAAACAAAAGGCACTGGCTCCCAAATATGAGAGAAATCTGTAAAATCAAATGTAATGTATGTTTGACTAAGTGTCTACAAAATGTAAAATGAGGTCAACTAGTCAACCACACCTCAAACAGGTTCGTGTGCAGTTACAGATGAATTATAATGAATGTGGGGATGTGGGTATTTTCAAGCTCATGATAAGTAAGGCAGAGCCGGAAAAGCATGCTCCTGGACGATGGACGTTTACCCATCCTGGGATTGAGACTGAAATCCTCATGCCCAACATGACACTCAGACTCTTCAAAACAGAGGCCAACATGTCTCTCCTGCTCACCCTGCCTCCCCCTGAGTTATAGATCACTATCTGCAGACAGAAATCTTTTCTGGGGAGAAGGTGTCACCAACGTTCAGAATCCAATATTTGCCCTGGCTTTGTTCTGCCTTCGCAGGAATCCATACTTTGAGGCAGTTCTGAGGGAGTCACAGTCTTCCCTGCCGGATTCTGACACTGCTGGCCCCTCCCCCACATTAGCTTGCTATCCAAATGTGACTCAGAAGCAGGCGAGGCTCAAGGGGATCAATGACAGCTCCAATCAAAGCCACCCAGATAGGCTGTGGCTGACCGCTCCTTGATATAAAAGGTGTTTTATTTCTCATCCCTTTATTTTTGTCACTGAAAGAATGCTTCCCATGTGTGGATTAATTAAAGTGTAAACATTAAATATTGATTGATGCATTATCAGCGTGGAGCAGTGGCCTCCCGTCTGATTGATTCCTGCAGTGATTTATTGTCATATTTGGGGAGTCATTTCGCTTGATAACCAAGAGGGATGGCCTGCCTCCCCCCTACCCCCGCCAGGCTGGTCTCACTCCCCCCTTTCCTCCCCGGCACCTCCTCTTATTCTTCTAGGTGACATCTGAGTCCTAATAACTAAAACATCTTCATCTTACTGTCGAGAGAAAAGTGTGTGGCCTGACATTTGTTTTGTGTATGTGTATGTGTGTGTGTCTCCCAGGTAATTATCAAATCAATTAACAACTTAACACTGAAAATAACAAATCTACTGGCTTCTATGGGATAGTTCTGATTAGCAGAGCTTGCCCCCACAGAGTGCCAGGAAATATAATTATGAGCAAGGTGGGGGGAAGGATATAAAATGAAACAAAGAAAGAAAGAAAACCCCACAGTTCCAGTCTTGTCATTTCTCTAAGGTGCATTTCACTGTGGAGCTGGATAGTGAGGGGGGAATAAAGTAATAATTCATATTTGTAATTGGTCATGAGTCTCTACAGATAGGAATTAGCATACCACATTTCATCAGATTGACCCACACAAAATTACTATTTGTACAGGTCAAAAGCAATCTAATGTTGACAATTTCATATGGCTCCACCTTCTATATTTAAATTCCCTTCAGAGGGAGGATATGATGGTTAGTGTTTACCCCATCTCTTCCCCCAACGAGAACATTGACACAAAAGGGGTAAAGTCACAGAGAGCCACCATTTAGTTTGAGTGTAGGCATACACCAGGCATTAATCTAAACATTTTCTATAATTTCTTCATGAAAAACTTATCACACAGCTTGTGATATGGCGCTATGGTCTGAAGGTTTGCATCCCCCCCAAAATGTATACGTTGAAATCCTAACCCACAAGGTGATGGTATTAGGACGTGGAGCATTTGGGAGGTGATTAGGTTGTGAGGGTGGAGTCCTCACGAATGGGATTTGGTGCCCTTATAAAACAGGCTCCAGAGAAATCCTGTCTGCCATCCTCTTTCCACCACATGAGGGTACAATTAGAAGTCAGCAGATCCTTAGAGAACTCCCACCTGACCCCACTGGCACCCTGGTATTGGACTTGGAGCCTCCAGAACTCAGAAATACATTGCTGTTTATTAGCCACCCAATGTATAAGAGTCTGTTACAGCAGCCTAAACAGACTGACAGGTAGGCAGTATGATTTTACCCATTTTACAGATGAAAAACACAAACAATAGAACTACCATATGATCCAGCAGTTGCACTACTGAATATTTATCTCAAGAATATGAAAATACTAATTCAAAGGGATATATGTATCCCTAAGTTTATTGCAGCAATATTTACAATAGTCAAATTATGGAAATATCAATCAGTAGATGAAAGGATCAAGAAGATATAATATATATATTATATATATATAACAGAATATTATTCAGCCATAAAAAAGAATGAAATCGCCATTTGTAACAACATGGATGGATCCAGAGAGTACAATGCTAAGCCAAATAAACCAGTCAGAGAAAGACAAATACTATATGATTTCATTCATATGAGGGATTTAAGAAACAATGCAAATGAACAAAGGGGGGGAAAAGAGAGAGAGACAAACCGAAAAAACAGACTCTTAACTATGGAAAACAGATGGTTACAAGAGGGGAGGTGGGTGGGGGGGTAGGAAATAGGTGATGGGAATTAAAGGCTCACTCATCACAATGAGCACTGAGTAATGTATGGAATTGTCAAATCACTATGTCGTACACCTGTAACTAATACAACACTGTATGTGAACTACACTGGAATTAAAAAAAAGAGAGAGACGAACACAAACAACAATGTGAAAGAAAACAAGGCTCCAAGAGGTTAAATAAGTCAGTGGAGATCCCATTGGACACACACAAGTCTAAAGGTGCCATCACCCCTGTCATGTGTCTGGTTTGAGGCACTCATAGGTCAAGGGGAGACTCCCAGACACCCCAGAGCCCTAATTCCAATCAGTGGCATACAGGAACCAGCAGCCCCATGCATGGGTTGAAGACTTAGGCTTGGTTTCTTGGTTTCTTGGTTCCTTCCTCTTGGCAAGAGAGAAAGTACTGGCACTGCCCAGACTGCTGTAGAAAAAAAACATCGATGGGGGTGTTTGACCCAATTCTATAATTGCCATTCTGAGCAGGAGTCCAGAGTCAGGTGCTGTTTAAAGAAATGGGTGTTGGAGGTCTTCTTTGCTGTAGCCCAGATAGGACTTTCTGGTGGTCTTCTGTCTGGATGACATCCTCAGGGAGATAGGAGTCTGGTTTCCTATTAGTCATCAGATTAATTATCAAATGGAACTAGATAAAGGAAGCCAACACACTGTTCCCCTCTACCTCTCTCTACTGCCCTGGAAATTCCAGCTGGTGGCTGAGGGTCCTCCCTTCCACATTACACTCTGGTCTCCAGGTCCTCCTTGATGCCATCCATGACCATTTTGTACAAATCGCATCACCAAGCAAGATGCCTCTTCACATGATCAAGGGTCTGCTTCCCACAATCCCCTTCATCTTCCTTGACTGGTGCTTTTCCAAAGATGATGTAGATAAAACATGACTGTCTATTACAGAATGGCTATATCCTCTAGAAAGCTTCACACTCTGAATAAGGCACAATATAATAGCAAACTATTGATTAAAGGAAAATGTATCATTTTCAGAAAATCTCCTGGTAGAAACATATCCCACTATCCTAAGACTTTTCTTTTTTTTTTTTTTTCCTAAGACTTTTCCATGAAAAATTCAGGAGGAAACGTTTTCCTTCCTTCCTGTGTGTGTGCTTGCACGCATGCATGTGCACACACGTGTATGTGTGTGTGCAGATCCATGTTGGTACTGGTGTGGTGTTTGTTTTCCATCTTCTTAAGTTGAATATTCAGTTCATGTATTTCAATCATGTATTTCAATAAATCTCTTTAAGGCTATAAATTGTTCTCTGAGTAAGGGTTTAACTACATCCCACAGGTTCACATGGTACCATTAATTTCTAAATAGTTCAGCTATTTCAGTTTTGACTACTTAACCAAAGAGTTTATTTGGAAAGGTGTTTTTTCATTTCTAAGGGAGAAAGTTTGCAGCACATTTTCTAGAAATATTATCTACTGTAAGTAGTACTGTAAGTCCTAGAAGTAGCTAAATTTCCCTCAGTTGTTCTTTTCAAATCAATTTCATAGCTCTTGAAATTCAAAGATCCAGTAATAGATAAATAGTATTAAGCCAACTCTCTAAGGCAGAGCTGGTGTCACTGGCACGCTAGATGAAGTCCATAGGAGATAGGTAGTTTTCCCAAAGCCACAGAGCAGAGAAGGGACACACCTTAAGGCTTCCTGGCACCTAGTGGAGTGCTAGTCCCTGCCACATTCAGTCCTGGCTCTTTTTTTTTTTTTTTTTAATTAAGCAATTTCTACACCCAATGTGGGGCTTGAGCTCACGATCCCAAGGTCAAGAGTTGAACACTCTTCTGACCAAGCCAGCAAGGAGTCCCCAGTTCTGGCTCTTGGTAAGGTTTATTTTCTCGACAGTATTGTTGAAAACCTAGGATACGCCAGGTACTATTCTAGGTGTTAGGAGGCAGTGATGAACAATATAGACTAAAATCTCTGCCTTCCTGTGCATTTGTTGGGGAGTTTACTTTCAGGATAATGAGACCATAGGTGTGACAACAGGACCTGACAATAGCAGAGGACCCAGGAGTACAGGGGAATCGCCACTGCAAAGTCTGGGAAACAGCAAGGCCTTGTCTACCAGGAATTCTTACAAGTCCCCTTCACTTCTTCCTTGGTGGCACTCGAGGTAGTGGCAGCCCTGCAACACACTGCTTCTCTCCGGAGTCACCTGAGACACACTTTATTCCAGCCCCCAGACATCTTCTGGGCACCTACCACTCCAGCCACAGCGCTAAGAGCTTGTACCTAGGATCTCTTTTCATTTCATCCTGATGTTTCCACCAAGTTTACAGAGGAGCACACCAAGGCTTAGACAAGCTAACTCACCCAAAGCTAGTATCTGACTCTAAGAGTTTCAGTCTCTAAGACCAGTGCCTATTTCAGGACCCCAAGGGTTTAGGTCTTTGGGGTTTTGGGGGTTTTGTTTTTGTTTTTTATCATTTGAAGGAGTCTGTGGGGAAGAATTAGTGGGATTTCAGTTGGTTTACTGGTCCCTGTTACCAACATGTGTGAATTTTGTTCCGTCTACCTCATTGCCAACATCACTGCCATCCCATCGGTGGGATAATCGTTGCTACCACCGATGAGCACCCAGGGGCTGTGCTAAGCAAAGGATGGGGGCTAAACACAGGGACTCTGGGTTGGAGGTCCTGGGTTCAAATGCTGGCTCTTCATCTTATCACCTGGGGAGGATGGCATTGGGCTTAGTCTCACTCACTATTGCCCAGGAAGTAAATGGCAGCCTGGACTCAACCCAGGTCTGCCAAGCTACAAAACTCATGTTATTCTGCCTCCCAGAGGCTGGTTATGGCCTTCAAACAGAGTCCTTGAGAAAATAATTCTAACATCTTCAGGGCTGCACATGGTTCTGTAACTCTCTAGGCCCCTGGATGACAGTAAAGGTGCCTGAAAAGTCCAAAGTCGTAGTGGGAACACATTTTGCATCAATAGACAAAGAGGGAGAGAGGAGACACACAGACGCTTTGGGAAACACAGGTGGACCTGGGGAAAGCAGAGGCCAAGTTTTCTTCACCATGCAGAGCATTCCTGGAAGCCAAATGACTTAGGGAGGGTTCCCTAGAAGCACAGCCTGAGACAGGAATCTGAATGCCTGGGATGCGTTGGTGTGCTCAAGGGAGGGAGACAAACAGGCCAAAGGAATCAAAGGGCTGAGCAAGACCGTGGTCTGGAGCAAGGTCTAAGCGTGGTCTGTGGAGATGAGGATGCTGAATGGTGAACTGCCCCTTGGGACTGTTGGGACTGTTTCCCCGTGGGGCTGGCCACCCACGGGCCATGGGCTGCTCAGGGAAGGCTGACTATAAGTCTTCAGGAAATGGTGAAAAGGTGGCATTGGCAACCAACACTCTCCGTGGCTGGAGAGTGGTTGCTCTGACCGAGAAATGGGGATCAGGACCGAGACCCAGCTCCGCGTGAACACACAGCTTGTGTGTGTGTGCATTACGGAAGGGCCCCCTGGGCAGCCACATTGGTACTTTATCACTGATGCTAGAATCACCGGCCCATAGTGATAATTGAAAAGAGACCACTTTTAGTTGGCATTCATTTTCTTTTATTTCTTTTTAAAAAGATTATTTATTTGAGACAGAGTGCATGCACATGAGCCTGGGGAGGGGCAGAGGGAGAGGGAGAGGGACGAGCAGATTCTGTGCTGAGCACTCCCAAGGTGGGCTCGATCCCACAACCCGGAGATCATGACCCCAGCTGAAAACCAGAAGTCCGCTGCTCAACGGACTGGGCCACGCAGGCACCCCTGGTGGTCATCTCCAAATTCTCTGCAGTCGATGCCTCCCAGATTGTGTGTACACCACCCTTGGTGCACATTTACACACCGAGGCTTCCTAAGCAGAGGAGAAGCCAGGCAACCCGTTGCAGAAATGACCAAGAGGCGCCCCATGGTATTTCATGCCACTTAGGCCTCCGGCTTTTTCCATCGCCCAAAAGGAGTTGCCCCATCTTCACCTCCTCCCTCTCCTCCAATAAGAGAACAGGATTTCTATCCACAGGAAGAATAATTCAAGTCTCACCCAATCTGACTGCTTCACTCTTGCTTATGAAAACCATAAAATCAGATACCCCCATGTGTGACCTCTGAAGACATGGGGGTTGAGAGAGTGTCATAGGATCTCAGCATTCAACAGGTTCAAAAAGAATGTGCAAATGGCTCCAGGATGATCTCTATCGAAAGACACAGAACCTGGACAGTATGTTCTTACAGATGTCACCCAAGGATGGGCGACTCCTTCATCTTAGGAAGGAAAAGTCTGACATCCCAGGGGTGTCCCTCCCCCTAAGGGTGCATTTCAGAGAAACTCACTGCAAATTGTGGCTGCATTTATTTTCAAAAGGATCTCTAGAGGCAAGAGGGCCGAGGGCCACCTTCTCACATTGTGCCTAGGGGCCCCTCTAACACCGGCCTTAATTCAGAGACAAAGGGACACCAGAAAGTCAGTCCTGTGTGACTGAGGGGGCCCAGAGCTGTCACAGAGCAGGAACCCGGATAAGGAACGCAGAAACAATATGTTTGAAAGGCAGGTGGGGGCTTTATGGAAGCAATCTTTACGGAAAGGCACGAGAATCCCCTTTTACACAAAAGCTATATCTGTAGCAAATGGCTGGCCTCTTTTTCACTGTCCAGGAAAAATGATTACCCGAAAGAAAAAGCATCTAATATTGTACCTTGTTCTCCTCCCCCCAACATGACACAAAAGACATCCTTATCACCCAAGCTCCATAATTCTACTTGGACTTGGAACCTCTTATCATGCAAGCTTACCTAGTGTTCCAAAAATGAGGGAGGATCTAGAAGAAAAAACAGCTTCCTTTCTTCTTCCAAAATGGCTTTCCCATTTTTTGAATCAACAAGCAGGACCCATGTCCTAATGTTGGTGTGTTATTTCCTGAAATTGAATATAATGGGTTTAGAAAAGTGGGGGGGGAGGGAGACAGAGTTTTGAAGTTTGCTAAATGCCCACCATCTCCATAACCACTCAAATCAGGCTATTTTTTTTGTAATTCCTTTAAATTAAATATCTTTGATAATAAATGCAAATCAGGGAACAATAAATTATAACTTCTAGGCTGACCAGTGACTAATTATATATATTATAATTAACTCCAGTTTCCAACACAAGGTATTTATCTTAATAATCAGCCCATATACATTAGCATATCTTAAAGGGATTTGTAAAACAGGCTTTACCATCTGAAGAGCCATCTGAGCTTCCTCCCCTGGACTCTGAAAGGGTGCAGATTCAAAAGAGAAGAAATTACTTTAAAAAGAAGTCTGAGCTAAATATAAGTTGAGAAACTCAGATTATAGGCATAAAACCCTGACTTGAAAATATTTATCCTAAATACACCCTCTGACCATCACTAAAGAGCCTTCAGATTCTAAAAATCTACAATTGCCACGAATCCTGTTCAAAATATCTTTAACCCTGCAAGGCTCTTAAAACGCCACCGTCAAAATGTTGGGTTAAGATTTGAACTTTCTCGAAGGAGACAGATTTTTTGGAAGCCTCTGACCAGGTTTTCTGAAAATCAGCAAGGAGAGCCCACTTTGGGTGTTGGTGGGACAAAACGGCTTGCCACCGATTCCATTCCTATGCCTGCCTTCCGGTCATTCTAGAAACTTAATTACTTCTCTGCCCCACAGTCGGCTGAGCTCTTGGGATTGTAAACAAGGCAGGGAGGGCCTACGCGGGCCCTCTGGAGCCCAGTTATCTGCCGGCTTTTTGTAAGATTTGAGTTTTGTTTTCCAGATTTGCCACGGAGTTCAGGGGTTCACTCCGAGAGCACCGAGAAGGAGGAGCGGTTTCAGGTGCTCCCCCTCTCTGCCTGCAGCCTGCCTTTCTTAAAGACCATGCGAGCCTCCTCCTAGGGCTTTTTCTCTGGCGCTCAGGAGTCTCTGGGGTGAGCAGTTAAGCCTTTTGATACAGCTGGTAATCCCAGCTCTGGCCATTATCTGTGCATTTTCCAACTGTCCCTGGGTAATTGTCCAAGGGACTTAGACAAGTCGGACCAGCCAAAGGCACCAGGAAGGTCAAACCGCAATAGAGCATGCCCTGATTTTATCCAGGAGATTGATGCGCAAATCACCTTGATTTCGATTTGGCACTGGGGTTATAAAATGCACTCGCAATCACCGATAACATGTAAGATCAGACCCAAGCATGGGACACTGTATTTTATACCCTCTGTGGAGTTTGCCCTAATGCAACCATAAATCAGCCCACAAAGCAGGGCATTTGGTCCATGCTAATAGAGACAACAGGGAAGACACCCAGGGTGCGTGGGGGATGGAGACATTTGGGGAACTTGGGATGAGCTTGAAATCTTTAGCTTGGATCAGGGCCACCCAGATGTCAACCAAAGGGGGACAGAGCACGGCAGGCCTTTAGGGGAAACCACAGAGGCAGTCAGGGTCACCCACGGAGACGTGCTTGCACATGTCCCAATGTGTGCATACATTTATGTTTCTCAGCGCTTGCAGAGATTTGAAATCTCCAGGGAGGAGAAAAAGGAACAAAACAGAAGGCAAAAATTAAAAAAAAAAAAAAGAGAGAGAGAGAGAGAGAGATAAGAAGAAGGCAAAATCAAAATCTAAAAAAATAGAGAGCAAAATCTTTCTCATGCACACCTTTGAGTGTGGAAAGAGGATAAAGTATTGTAAGGAGGAAAAATAAGCAGTCCAAAGCCGAAAATCTTTTGCACAGTTTGTAAATAACTCGGCAGAAACTACAATATCATCCCCCTGGAATCCTTCCTGTCTACCCCCATGAAAGGCTAGCATCAAATTAATTTTTTTTTCAAATTAATTTTAAAAAAGACAAAAAAGTACAGACTTTACTTTTTAAAAACTCTCCAGCATCAGTCACAGTAGTTTATATAACCATTTTGTAAAGCATCCTGAGTGGGAGATTTACTGGTCTTCAGATGAAACTCAGTTATCAGGAAAAGAAAGAAGCAGCTTGTCCTCCAGGAGATCCATCTTTCCCTTGCCTGGTGGCTGAAGTTCAACCCCCAAATCTGTTTATGGAAATGGCTCTGCTCCCCCAATCTTTCTTCCCTCCCTGTGCAGCCCCCCATTCACCTGTGGGGGAGTCCAGGCCAGCAGGCCTCTGCCTTGCTCTGTGCGGGGTATAGGCAGGGGCAGAGCCAAGGTTTACCATGCCTTATGAGGAGCTACGTAGAAAGAAAGAGAAAAATCTAGGTTGGAAAAAAAAGAAGAGAGACAAGTAATCACTTGCATTATTTTTTTCCTGCCATCTTTATTTTTCTAGAGCTTCATGACTTCCTCCCCCACGTAAATAAAGTGAATAAAGCAAACATCTAATGAAAAGGATTCCTCTGCTTGGGGTTCCACAGTTAGCTCTTCTCCCTGAGTGAAACAAAAACCAGCAGACTGAATTTGTGGAAAATATGGACTCCATTTAACACAACCGAAATTCCCTTAAATTTGAAGAAATGCTGCTTCCAATCCTGCATATATTTAAGCCTTCTGTAAAATTTCACATTTGTATTCCTGAATGCCATTGACGAGTGAACATGATTTGGGTTGGAAAATGAAGCAACTAGACAAATCCAGAGCCCTGGTGTAAAGAACCCCGAGGGTGGTGGTGGCCGAGCTGGAAACCCGCTTCTCAGCAGACTATCATTCCATGGTTTCCTTTTCCTTTTTAATTAAAGTGGAAAACACACACACACACACACACACACACACACACCATTTCTTTTTTAACAGTCCTTTCTCTAGTGATATCCTATCAAGGCAGGAAAATAAGTTACTAAGTGAAAAATTTGCATTGAGGCCAGAAAGGGGAAGAATCCTACAAATTCTCAAAACTCCGAGTCTTGAAGGTAAGTTATGTTTCTGATATCTACTGCATTGTATCCAAATGAAACTCTCCGACAGTTTTATACTTTTGAAACCGACACAAAACAAAAAGAAAAGATAAGAATGAAAGGAAGCTTCCTGTCGCACTTCACCCAAGGTCACCGTGTCAACCTGAAATAACGAAAGGAAAGAAAGAAAGGAAAAGAAGAAAGAAAAGAAAGAAAAGAAAGGAAGAAAGAAAGAAAGAAAGAAAGAAAGAAAGAAAGAAAGAAAGAAAGAAAGAAAGAAAGAAAGAAAGAAAGAAAAAGAAAGAAAAAGAAGAAAGAAAGAAGAAAGAAAGAAAGAAAGAAAGAAGAAAGAAAGAAAGAAAGAAAGAAAGAAAGAAAGAAAGAAAGAAAGAAAGAAAGAAAGAAAGAAAGAGAAATCGCATTCTCCTTCCAAGAGGCAGAGGCTGTGCTCAGGGATTAGAGAAAAATCCAAACCCCATTCTGGCACATGGGCTCCCCTTTCTCCCGGTCACTCTCCCACCCAAGGTGAACAGTTGAGGGGCATCTGTGGGCAGAACCGGACCACCTCAAACCCACAAACAGTCTTCTTACCGAGGAGTCGCTCCCTGACCCAGCCAAGTGGGAGCACAGAAAGTTCTTCCTTCTGCTTCCAGATAACAGGGATCTTTCTGGATGGTCCCACCCAGAGAAGACGGACAGAACCCCAAGGAGCAAGCACAGACGGCGGAGGCCAGGCTGGCCCAGTACCAGGCCCAGGCAGCCACGTGATTGCCCAGCTGAGGGCTCGGAGGCTGACCTCCTTGTAAAATGTGTCAGCTAGAGCCAGAGAAGGTGGCAGGGGAGGGTGGGGAGGAGGTGTAGATACATCCTTGGAAGTGGCGGGGGGGGGAGGCTGGGGGGGGACATGTGAGATAGATCCTGGAGCCCCCCAGTGCAGGATGGCATTTACTGTGCCTCCTTCATCTTCTCCTAATCATTGTCTCCTCAGGGGAGTCGGGCCGGGTGGGGGTGGCGGGGTGCTGATCTAACCTAGCCTGGCCACTTAGGCTGAGCTGTGAGGCCTTGGGAGTTAACCTGTCAGTCTCCTTGCTGGGAAAAGCAGTGATGACGCACTGCACAGTGCGTTTCTGACGACCCACCTGGACATCCTCGAGGCTAGGCCACCTGCAAGCTCTGTGACAGTCTGTCCAGCACCTCTACCCACAAATGAGGGAAGAAGTAGTTCCTATTGTCACCATTGAGATTAGGCTTTCCTTTTGAAGGAAAGGGTCCTGCTTGGAGAACCTTAGCCCCCAGTGACCAGCACACAACAAAGCCCAAGGAAAACAAGCGTGTTTGCATGTGTGTTTGCTTCCAAAAATATTATCCTTGGGGCGCCTGGGTGGCTCAGTCATTAGGCGTCTGCCTTCAGCTCAGGTCATGATCCCAGGGTCCTGGGATCGAGCCCCGTGTCCAGCTCCCTGCTCAATGGGAAGCCTACTTCTCCTTCTCCCTCAGTCTCTGCCCCCACTCTGACTCTCTCTCTCCCTCTCAAATAAATAAATAAAATCTTTTTTTAAAATATATTGTTCTTAAGAAAAGGCAGAGATGGGGGCGGAGGAACACAACCTATTTGAGTGTCACAGATGCATTACTCCTACGAGGGTCTCACTAATACAGTCAGGAGACATGGCAATCCCAAATGACCTCAGTCAATGCCAGTTGTGTCCTTGTAAAGGTTGCGAGATCAAATGGCAGGGGGAGTGGGAGGAGAAAAGAAAGTCAATAAAATACATACAGATTTAATCATCCTTTCAGGGGGAGAACACCTCAAAACAGCAGGTATTGGGGATCAGAGAAAACATGACTTTAGAGGAGAGTTTTACAAAGGTATAAGGCAAGTGACATCATAGAGGAGCTCGCAAATGGCCAGTGGGTCCTTGAGGCTTGACTTCCACTCCTGGTGACAGCTTCACACAGAGATTCCAGAAGTGCTACACCAGAAACTGCGTAGAGCAAAGGGCCCAGGGAAGGAGCATTAAATTTGGGGATGATGGGGGTATCTGGGTGGCTCAGGGGTTGACTGTCTGCCTTTGACTCGGATCATGATCCCGGGACAGATCATGATCCCGGGGTCCTGTGATCGAGTCCTGCATCGTGCTCCTGCGAGGAGCCTGCTTCTCCCTCTGCCTGTGTCTCTGCCTCTGCCTCTGTGTGTGTGTGTCATGAATAAATAAAATCTTTTTTAAAGAATTACAAATTTGGGGACGATGAAGACCCCGGTGACATCCAGGTGGCATTTCTAACTCCCTACACTCCCTCCCCCGTGGCTAGACCTGGTACCCTAAGTGGGCAATGAGCAAACCCCGACCTCGCGCGGAGTTAATGGGGTGTCTTTGCGGATATGACACGGAGGCTCTCAGAGTCTTACTAGGGATTCCAAGGGCAGATGTGGGGGCGCGAGGACTTCGGGGATTTAAGGAAACCGGTGCCCCGCGTGAGGAGGAGCACGGAGGTCGGTGCTGCACAAGGCAGGTGAGGCTTCCCGCTGCAGCCGCACGTCCCTCCTGTCGCCGTCTGTCCCCGGGACCCCCGCCCCCACAGACACCAGTCCTGATCATTATAGTTTATTGATTCTCGCCGTGCGGGCTGCCCCTGGCGTCCTGTTCTTCATCGCGGCCGGGGCACCTTCTCGTCCATCACAGCCTGTGTTTCGCAGGAGACAAAAATGCTCCGGGTTCCAATCCGGAAAGAGAGAGACAGAGCTGCTGCATCGACCAAGGCCTGGCCCCACCCCCGTCCCCCCACCTCCACCCTGGCCCTGGGGGCTCAATCTGGCGACCCTTGAAATAAGAATCCTGGCAGGAACCCTGGGTTGACCCTCACCCTGCACCCCGCGAGAGGCAAGTGCTGCTCTCAGCATAGTCTCCACATCCTCCCAAATCCCTCCTACTCATCACTACACAGAGAGGTTCAGGGCTGGCCCGAGGTCGCACAGCCACCAAGTGGCACAGCTGGGATCTGTACCCCAAGCCCCTGTGCATAGAGGTCCCCAGCTGTCCCTCAATAGCCGTAGGACCAATAATGTGGGTGAAGCAGATGGTGTGATGGAAAATGCCCCAAAATGCTGGTTAAAAAAAAAATTAGCCCTTGAGACTAGCGTGACTGGCAGATGCCCCGCCCATTGCCACCCAGAAAGAGAAGGTCCCCAGCCAGCCTGAGCGAGTGCCCCAGCTGCCGTCAGAGACAACCTGGCTCCCAAGCTGTTTACTTCTCAGCCATAAACAGGAAGGCCATAAAAGGGGCCCCGTTTGGTCAACCACTCAGAGGCTCCTTCTCCCTCCTCCTCTTCCCTTTCCGCCTCCCCAGGCAGAGGGAGCGTTTCCTTTAAAAGCTGCTACCTCCCAAGTGCCTTGAAGTGCCTCCCCTGGGCTGGAAATTCCATCTGCGAAAGTCACTCCTAAGGGGAGGTCAGGGGGAGACACCAGTGTCACCCCAGAGAGCCCGAGGACAGGCGGTTACAGTGACAGATATGCTGTGACCTCCCCCGATCTCCACTGGTCCCCCTAGTCCTTTACAGTAATGGGTAAGTAGAAACAACCCATATCCTGGAAAGGGAAAACTGCAATTCTTAAAGAAACCTGTGAAGAAAGGCAAGGATACTGAGAGGTGAGGAGAGGAGCCACAATTGAAAAAGTAGACAGGATCTCTCAAAGAATGTTCTCTATGACATTTCTTTCCAAGAAGCTCTGAAAAAAAAAAAAAAAAGATTCCATGGCAAAGCAGGGTGCCATGTTGTACTTGGAAATACCCAGTGCTTATGAGATATTAAAGGTTCTGAGAAGTCCTGCAGCAAAGCGTTTTGCTTCCTGTGTAATTCAGTTTTCCAACTGTCTTTGCTTACAGTTCTAGTTCCATGCATGGCCCATTTATCCTTTTTTTTTTTTTTTTAAAGTAATCACTACATCCAATGTGGGGCTTGAACTCATGACCCAGAGATCAAGAGTCACATGTTCTGCTGACAGAGCGAGCAAGGTGCCCTTAGCCCACTTATTTTTATGGCATTTGGTGTTCTCTTTATGTTTTGGGAACCTCTGGGTTAATGCAGGAGGTCAGATGTTCTTGGACAGGCACGAGTCTCATCTGACCATGACTTTCCTTAGTGTTAAGAGTTACATGGACATAACCTTCTTAACTCTTTATTGTCCTATTCCCCGGGAATAAGTTGAGCCCCACAGACAAATAGCTGAAGGAGAGACAAGTTAGATTTAAATACCTTGGCCTCATCAGGGAGCAGCTTCTTTGGGGTCCAAGCCAATCTCCTATTGCTGGGAAGACTTGCTCCATGATAGCCCTTGTCCCTCTGGCTGAGTGACACCCCGTGCCACATCCTGCTTCACCCACATGTTCACAGTGACAGCCAAGCTTCCAGATATGCATCATATGGAACAATTTGTGTTTCCTTGAAGAGTATTTGCATGTGAGGATGACAGCCTCATATAAAAGTCTGAGTGACTCAGACAAAACATGTTCTGTGCGATTGTATGTTTGAAAATGTGTGTTCCTCTCTCGACACCCAGGAACACCCCTAACCCCGGGTCATCTTGCTGCATGAGACCTCTCCTCCCTAGGCCCCGGACACCTGATGACAATCCTTCATGCCAGGCGCTACTGCCTCCTTGAAGCCTTCTCAGATGCTGCATGTCACAGCCCTGTCACTTAGCACATACTTGCTACCAGCCTGAATCTCCAGTTGTTTTTGTTCCTCAATGAGAGGTTGGATATTGTAAGATCTCAAACTAGTGAAGCAAAGCAAGCTCACTGATGTCTTCATCAGAGAAAGAAGAAAGAAAAAGAAAGAAAGAAAGAAAGAAAGAAAAAAAGAAAGAAAGAAAGAAAGAAAGAAAGAAAGAAAGAAAGAAAGAAAAGAAAGAAAGAGAGAGAAAAAAAGAAAAAGGGAGAGAGAAAAAGGGAGAGAGAAAAAGAGAGAAAGAAAGAGAAAAAAAGAAAGAAAAAAGAAAAGAGAAAATGACTTCAATCATTTGCTTATCTACAATGTTTGGGATCTCACCTTGAAACTCTGGTTTTATGGCCTCTCTTTCAAAAAAATCAGAAGATCTGGCCACAATTGGCCCACATTCCTCTTTTACAGCCATCAGCTGGAGCTGAGTAGCAGCCTCTTCATGGGACAAGTATCTTCAGTTAATAAAGCCCCACCCACCCCTGGTAGGTCACTGGGAAACTAGGACACTTTATCCCAGGTCTACCACTAACTAGCTGTGTGGCCTTGAGCAAGTTGCTAGACCTCTCTGTGCCCCCATTAGTCATTTGGAAAATGGGAACAATGATAGTACCCTACCTGTATCAGTTAGGTTCTGCTAGGTTTGCTGTGGTTAAAACAACAACAACAACAAAAAAAAAAAAAAAAAAAAAAACAAAAACAACAACAACAACAACAAAGACAAAAAAACAAATCTCCAAAATCTTGGTCAATTAACAAAAGCTCAATTCTCACTTAATGCTCTGTGTTTACTGCGGGTTGACGCAGGGCAGGGTGAGAGGAGGAGATGCTCTCATCATTTTAAGGACTCTGAGTCCCTGGGCAAAGGAAGTTCCATCTCAGCATGTGCTTCCACCGTCAGTGCAAGGACCGTGAACGTGAGGATGGGGAAGAAAAGGAGGGAATCACACACTGAGTCTTAAATTTTCTTCTTGGAGGTGACACGTGAAGTTTACTCACGTTCCATTGACCAACGTAAGGCAGGTGGCCCGGCTAACTTCACAGGGGGCAGGAACAGGCAACGCTAACATGTGGGAAGGAGAAAGACGGACACCAGGGCAGATTTACTGCAACGCTTCAGAGCTCTTCTCCTTGGGCTACTTGCAAGACCCCGGCCCTGCATAACACATATTTTTGTAGGGCCTGTATAAGCTTCAGGCCCTACAAAACCTCCACCTGCCTCTGGGCAGAAATATTTGTTAAGAACCCGGATGGCTTCCCCTGGATCCGATGGGCTTGCTCTTAGAAGTGAGTTAATCCACAGACTTTCAAGACAGTGTCCGGCACTGGGTCTGCACTCCATCAGTGTTAGACTTTATTATTATTAGGACAATAGTAAACACATAGTTCTGACTCATGCTGGACACAAAGCATACACACACACACATACACACACACACACACACATGCTAAAGTCGCTTGGTAAGGAGCTCTGGTGCATCAGGAAGTGATTAGTAACTAACATGAAGAAATGCCGTGATACTATAGCATCAAGTGTGTGTGTGTGTGTGTGTGTGTGTGTGTGTGTGTGTGTGTGTGTGTTGGGGAATCCTGGAATGGAAAGTCAGGGCACCTGTGACCTTACAAAAGTCTCATCCTTTTTCTGGACCTCAGTGTCCACCTGTGCCCACGGGGGCTGGTCCCAGATGACTTGGCTGCTCCATGATGCTAAGTTAGGGACCCCTTTAAGGGGTGCGGCTGCCCAGGGAGGAATGCGACTTGTGGCAAAGAAAGCAGATTCATTATGCGGACAGTCCCACCTCTGCAAACCACCCATCTGGGAGGTCAGCCTGCACACATTGTTCCTCCTGATATTATAGGCCTGTGTGTCTTTGCCCTTAGTCACCCAAAAAAAGCTTCCCAGCAGTCGGCTTCCGGCGGCCTCCACGCCCTGCCCCCACACATTGTCACTGGCTCGCAGCTGTGAGTCCTTTCTCTAACAAGCTTTTCTGGTCAGAAACAAGAGATGAAAGGAAGGGCCTCCCTGATGCAGCGGTGGAACCCTTTGGCCGACGTGTCCTTCTCTGAATGGTCCTCGTGCCTTTTTTCCAGGCGCCTTCTTGCAGTGCCTCTTGCAGCGCGATGCTCACGTTGTTCCTACTTGAGAGCCAGAGAGAGGAAAGCAAAGGTCGCCCCCTCAAGTCACAGGAAAAGCCCCACCCAGGCTGCCTGCTCTGATCACTGGCTGAGCATCTCTGGCAAGCGCCCCCCCGCCCCACCCCCTCGTGCTCCTCACCTGTAAACACCGACACACCTTTCCCACCCATGCCCGATCAGAGCAAGGTGCTCAGCTCCGTGTAGGACACCTTACAAGTGTCACGGGGTAAGGCCCAGTGGACACAATTAGCTCTGATGGCTCTGAGGCTGGGGCTCCAAAGAATGTGCTTCCAAACTCCTCTGGGGTGTCGGCACCGTCCTGTGGCTTGTAAGGGCCGGCCTGGGGTCCCACTCCTTCAGAGGCTGTCCTCTGGGGTTGCTCTCCATGTCCCTCCCTGTGCTGTGCACCCTCCTCCCCCCATGGTCCCGTAGCCTTCCAAGCCAGCCAGGGGACTTCAACAAAGCCTTCTCAGTCTTGCGATCAAGGCCTCGGCTGATTGGGTGAGACCCCCCCACAGATGCTCTCCCCACTGGAAGGTCGCACACGCCAGACTTGCATTCCACGGGGTGGGGGGGGGTGCTTCAGCAGTACCTACGTTGGGGTTTGATTGAATAATCCAAAGAAGAGAATCTTGGCATGGGGCTGGGGGGGTGGGGGTGCATTTTTAGAGCTTTGCCTACCACGCACAAGGGGATCCTTAAACTGCATTTTTGCAAAGGTGAAATGATGACATTCTGTGAAGGGATTCATAGTCCCCTCACAGTGGGAAACAGAGCAAAATCACTAGCCTTTTTTTTTATTCTTTTTTTTTTTTATTGGAGTTCAATTTGCCAACATATAGCATAACACCCAGTGCTCATCCCACCAAGTGCCCCCCTCAGTGCCCATCAATCACTAGCCTTTTGTTCATTAGCTTTTCACTTGGGGACACATCAGGGCCGCTGACAGGTCTCATGACCCTTCAACGTGTACTTTGCCCAAATATCCTGACCTATCATACCCTTCTCTGCCAGAACACCTGTTATTCCTCATAACCCCATTGGGATCCATTATCAAATTTTTATTTTTTATTTTATTTATTTTTTTTAGACTATGGCTCAGCACCACTTTTCTTTCTTTCTTTCTTTTTCTTTTTAAAGATGTGTTTGTTTGTTTATTTATTTATTTATTTATTTATGTATTTATTTATCTATTTATTTATTTATTTGACACAGAGAGTGAGTGATCACAAGCAGAGGGAGAGGGAGTAGCAGACGCCCCACTGAGGAGCGAGCCTGACGTGAGACTCGATCCCAGGATCGACTGGGTCACCCAGGCACCCCCAATTATCACATTTTTAAAAGGAATTGTAGCTATTTGTCTAGCCAAGGATTCAGATTGATAAAGAAGTCCCTGTATCTTCATACATCCATTTTTGGGGACGTGTGACCTGAGAGTTCCCAGTTGTCTCATTATCTTTTGGTCCCTTCCCAGGCACAGTCCTGGGTGACGGGTTAGCAGAAGGAGTAAACTATTTGCGGTCATCCCAGGGACCTCCAGGTCGCTTCCTCCAAGAGGGAGGTCCACGGTCCAGGGCCCTGCAATCATCTTCACTGCCTCGGAGGCACCGCCCCAGAGCCCAGTCTGTCCTCAGTCACATCTGGAAGGTGGAAGTGAGCCTCACACCTACGAAGACCAGAGGGAAGGGATCTGAAGGGTAACAATCGATCCACTGAAACTGGGCATCCATCTGTCCATTGCTCTTCCCAGCTGGGCTTCTCTGACCAGAGCCTGAGGCAGCGAGGAATGCCCCTTCATGGAAGGTTCTGTCTGGAAGCAAGTAGCCCCCGTCCCCTTGCTGCCCCTCTCCACTCGCTGATGCAGGCCTGGCGCCCCTTCCAGCAACTGTCCCAGGGCCATTAGGCCGGTGACAGTTTGGAACAGACCTATGGTCACTCTCTCACCTCTGTGCATTTGGAAGAGGAAATTAGTGCAAATTTTATAGTGTGGCCCCTGATATCAACTCCAAAATAATTTTTTTCAACCCATTCATTTGTCACCATAGGCCCGATTGCAAATCATGGCTTATTTTCCCCCTAAGGATCCCCTGGCCATCTCCTGGGTGTACAGCAAGTTATGTTCAGGGCACTCTAATAAATTGCAACTTCAGATGGAAGGTAGCTCTTGCTGGAGGGAAGTGATTAAACATTTTAATAGTGCAGCGAACTTATCAACAGACTTACCCAAAACAAGGAAAAAAACAAAAAAAAAAGGAGGCGATTTTATTCTCCTAGCTTGTGTTTCAGGGTATTTTACTACTGGGGTCAAATGTCTGTCAAAGATTTTTGAAGCCCAAATTTGACTTTGAACAAGCTCAAACGGTTTCTGTAATGCACACTGCATCACGCCCTATAAACAGCCAGGGATTTTTGCCTGCAAATGTCTAACTATCCAGTTCAATATCACCATGGCGCCTAAAAGGTTTTTAATATAGATATTAAATATATCCATATCATCGCTTCAGTGAGAGCGTGAGCTGTGCTTTTTCCTCTGGGGTCTTCCAGGCTATTTGCTGCTGACATACACTATTAAAAATAAACCTACCCTGAGGAACTAGTCATTTTACACGGTATTAGGACTAATGTTATCATTTAAGTAGCTGTGGAGATTTGCCAACTACAGAGGCCCCAGATAACGATGGAAACATGATCATGTGAGATAATCTTCTGTGCGGAAATGACTTTCATCATCTGTAATATGTCGTTTAGATGCTTATTTAAGACTTATACTATTGAACAAATATTGATGCCTTCAACAGAATGAGAAACATCAATGCCATGCTGAGATCGAGCCCCAGATTCACTTCGTGGGCTTGGGACCCGACTGGGTATGAGATCTCCTAGGATCTGTGTCGGGAGGAAAGGAAGGAGGGGACAGGGAGGGGAGGAAGGGGATCCACTTCAGTGCCGCTGCCTTCCGTTTAGGGACATGCCAGGTACCAACGTGAGCAAGGTTAAGGAATCTGCACAATAACTTTAAAAAGAAGCTATTCTGCTTATCCCCATTTTACAGATGAGGCAAACAAAGTCACTGCCAGGGTGTAGCAGAATGGGGATCCGCGTGTGGTTCTGACCCCGACGTCTATGGGCACCATGCAGGTGTTGTCCTCGCCATTGCTAGGGGGGCCAAGACTCTGGCTGCTTTTCCATCTTGAGGGCAGAGAAGTAAGGTTATGATGTAATTCAGCAAGCAATGGATATCTGTTGAGCACCTACGATGCACTGTGTTAGGAACGGAGCATACAGAAGTGAAAAGGAGGGCTCCCTTCGGTTCAGGTCCTGGGATCGAGTCCTGAGTTGGCTTCCCTGCTCAGCAGGGAGCCTGATTCTCCCTCTCCTGCTCCCCCTGCTTGTGTTCTCTAATAAATAAAATCTTTGAAAAAAAAGGAGGAGGAGGAGGAGGAGAAGGGAAAAGGAGATGTCCACATGCTAGACAGTTTGCTAGAAGCTGGATGCCCTCACCGAATGCTTGCCCACCTTGGGAAAAGTCAGGGCCATGTCATATGCCTGCACAGCCTTGTAGCCCCTTGGACAGACTGGACGGGCCTCTTCAACGCCTATCAGACACAGAGCTTCAGAACTGAGACTCTCACCATCACAACAGGCTTGAGGCTCCCAGTAGGTAGTCTTACTCCACATACACAGCTAGCTTCTGGTGTCTTCTGTCCTGCAACGCCGCGTCATCCATCCGCCGTTTACGTGACCCTCCCTGCCGCCCAGGAAAGTGGGCAACATTAGCCTGTCTCACCGTGAACTATCCCACTACATGCTAAAACAGTGCCACACATAGAAGAAAAGTTCTTAAAAGACCATCCCAGGGGTGTCTGGTTGGCTCAGTCGATTAAGCATCTGACTTTGGCTCAAGTTATGATCTCAGGGTCCTGGGATCGAGCCCTGCATTGGGCATCCTGCTCAGTGGGGAGCCTGCTTCTCTCTCTGCCTGCTGCTCCCCCTGCTTGTGTTCTCTGTCAGATAAATAAATACAATCTTTTAAAATAATAAAATAAAGAGGCTTTTAAGAAAACTATGGGAATCTGCTTTTATATTTAAAAGTCACATATTTGGCAGGAGGGTAGGGTAGGGAAGAACGTGGGATGAAGGGAGGCCCCGGAGCTGGTTCTGGGGAGGGCGTGGTACTGGTGGTGTGGCTCTGGGTAAGCCCGCAGCTGGTCTGATGGGATTTGGCAAACTCAAGCCCTGTCTCACTGCTAGTCATTTCTACCTGCTGCATTTGCATATACATATGATATCTGTTATCCTAATTATATCTATTTTCCCAGGTACAGACAGACATACCCCAGAGTTGGGGTGCCCATTAGCAGATCACACGGGCCTCTGCAGCTGTGTTTTGATTAGCAGAAAAGGTTCCCTGGCATCGGAGAACCGAAATCACCTTTTAGAGTATGACAAGCGCAGCCAAGCGTCTCGCAAGTGAAAATCAGAGGTTTCTCTAAGGAAGAAGTGAGAACGACCACAAAGAATTAAAAGGAGAATAACCTTTAATGGTTTCAACTGTGAAAGCTCAGTCACGCTTAAGAGCTGCCATCCATCAGGCAGCGTGGCTCCGGAGTGCTCCTGAAGCCTGGATTCGCCCCCATACGTGCTTCTGGAAGGAGGGGATGGCAGTGGGAGCCCCCAGGGGAAGCCCCACCCACCATTTTTCCAGGCTGGGCTCCAGCTGGGAGGCCAGGAAGGTGTAGAAGCCAGGCAAGGTTGCAGGAGGGAGGTAAGAGTATTAGGGATCTAATGCTTTCTCATCTGCCTGGAATGACTCGCAAAGGATATGCAAATCCTTATGCAAATCCGCAAAGCCTTGTCTTAAAGCCTGAGACTCAGGGACTCCTTTCAGAGGACTTGTGGTATTTTCATGTTTGCATGCTCCCACCGTGGGCTTGCGCACTGCTCTGGAGACTTCCTTGCAGGGCTTGTGTCTCTATGCTACGAATGTGGCTTATGGGTCAATAGCTTAGATGTTAAGTGTGTGAGTCCTTTGTAACACATGGCATGTTCCTAAGTTCTATCCTTGTAGGCTCTTAACAACTGGACAAGTAGGTGTTATGACCCCAACTACACTGAGCCTAGAGGCATTCGGTGACTTGTTCAAAGTCAAATGGCCAGGCGACTAGAACTGTCTTTAACCCTTGTGCCCTACCTTCAAAAGCCTGGGTGCTACTCCCTCTCCATTTCCCTGATTAAAATATTGTTCCTGCATGGGATGCCTGGGTAGCTCAGCGGTTGAGCATCTGCCTTTGGCTCAGGGTGTGATCCTGGAGTCCTGGGATCGAGTCCCACATCAGGTGCCATGCAGGGAGCCTGCTTCTACCTCTGCCTGTGTCTCTGTGTCTCTCATGAATAAATAAATAAAATCTTAAAAAAAATTATTTTTGCACCTGCAGAATCGTGGTGGACCAGGAATCAGGAGAGGGAATTCTCAATATCATCCTCAAAAGGGCCACACCAGAGAGAGGAGAAGGGTTTTGTGGATTGAAGATGTTCCCCAAGTGGTTACAATGTGTTCCCAGGTACATCTGGTTGAGAGGTATTCATTAATTCATTCTTTCCCCCAACAAATATTTACTGACAACCTAATACATGACAGGCATTGTTCTACAGAGCTGATACTCAACCAGAGGCAGACAAGTATCAATTGTGCTAAGGGCTCCAACCAAAAGAAAACAGACCTTCTGAGACCAAATTAGAGAGGTCAATCTTTCTGAGGAAGAGCATCTGAGCCATGGCTCTCTATGGACCATAAGCCAGCCCTGCAAGAGTTGAGGAGGGAGGCTTCCACAGGCGTGCACCATGGCCAAGGTTCAGGAGCTCCAAGAAAGGGCTGTTTGAGCTGGCTGGAGCTGGCTAGAGCAAGGCGGTCAAGGGCAGATGGTATGAGATGAGTTTGGAAAAGGAAGCATGGGAGCCCATGCAGAGCCCCAGAGGTTTCTTTTAGGTAGCCTTTAAGCTACCACCAAACTTGTGGCTTGAAAAGAAGGTTTTTGGTTTTTTTTTTTTAATTAATAGATTAGAATAACATAGTATATATCATGCAGTGGTTCCCAAACTTGGGAAAGTATTAGAATCACTTGGAAGTCTTGGTAAAGCTCCAAGAACCTTTTTTATTTTTTTTAAGATTTTTATTTTTTTATTCATGAGAGACACACACAGAGAGAGAGAGAGAGGCAGAGACACAGGCAGAGGGAGAAGCAGGCTCCATGCAGGGAGCCTGACGTGGGACTTGATCCTGGGTCTCCAGAATCACACCCTGGGCTGAAGGTGACACTAAACCGCTGGGCCACCAGGGCTGCCCAGAATTTTTTTTTGAAAGAGACGAATGAGGGAGAGAGAGTCTTAAGCAGGTTCTATGCCCAGCACAGAGCCCAATACGGGACTCAATCCCACAACCCTGAGATCAAGACCTGAGCCAAAATCAAGAGTCAGATGCTTAACCCACTGAGCCACCCAGGTGCCCCCAAGAACTTCTGATAGAGCATATCTGGGATGGGGCCTGAGAGTCTGCATCTCCAAGTGATGCTAATGCTGCTGGTTCAGAACCATCCCTGAGAAGCACTGTGTTGAATCTACCACCTGAAAAAAAAAAAAAAAAAAAAGAATCTACCATCTGTTTTATGAGAAAGTTTTATTTTTTGAAACTCTCGTTTCCATATGTATGTTCATGCATACTAAGATCCTGATATAAAATGTATTTTTAAAGAATGAGTCATATTAAAAAAAAAAAACAAAGAGTTGGTCATATTTTAAGAAGTTGGAAAGCCCCTGAATTAGAAATTTAGAACCTTTCTTTAAAAGAGAAATCATCATCCTTCAAGGTTCTAATCAACTCTGCTGGAAATCTGGTGACATCCCTAAAAACAAATAGGCCAGCAAATACCTGAATGAAAAACAAAATAAATTAAAGAAAATCTATCTGGAATAGGAAATAGGGCTTATTCACAGCTTCACCTTGGCCTTTTGATTTATCCTCCCAAATCTTCTAAAATACTGTGTCTCACTTGGGCACAGAGCCTGGGATCATCCTGTCCCTTGTCTCCCTGGCTCCTGTGCTGCTGAGACCACTTTTTCCTGCCCTGGGGCCATCTCCAGGGCAGGAAAAAGTACTCCAGTACTGCCATTCTGCAGAAGGTCACTAGCGTTGAGTCCCTAAGATGTAAATCCTACTCACCTGGTTCAGCCTGTAGCTCAGGCAGCTTTCCACACACATCTGTTGAGTGGTTCCTCTGTCATTCGGCCCTTCTTCTCTCCTTTAAGCTGCAGTGGTTCCAGATCCCCACGGGAAATTGGGAGTCAGTCCCTACTTCTCGCTCCTGGCAAGTTCTGATATGTTATATACACGCTTTTGCATGTCTAATCCCCACTCAGAAATAGACCACCAGCCTGGTGGGGAACTTGAGGGTTTCTCTGTGGAAGCCCAGTAGAAAGAATGGAAAGGTTTCTCTGTGGAAGCCCAATAGAGAGGCAGCCCCATTTCTTTCCAGAATCTGCACAGTCTCAGTCCTTTCAGCTTGCTCTGACCAAGGGCCATAGACTGGTAGTCACTGTGAAGACTGTCTAGTTGGAAAGACACAGAGCACCTGGAAGATGTGGTGGAGACCAGGCAGTGGCTGAATTTTAGGGACAAGTCAGGTTTAATCGCTATGACTTAGGTGGTGTTCTAGGGAGTATGTTGGGTTGTCAGAGCCCAGACCAGGGAGAGGAGCATCAAGAAGCCTGCAAAGCCATTCAGAGGGAGCGGACCTCCCACCCTTCCTCCTTTCATCTAACTCTCCGCCCATCTCCTGGCCTCTCCAGGCATAGCTCCATGCAGGCCACATCTGTGATGCCTTTCCCAGCTGCCCCTGCTCTCCTCTCATGAGTAGCCAGACTGCACCTCTCTTGGATTTTGCCTTGCACAGAGGAGAGGCTATTCATTCCATCGCTTACCTGCCGCCACTATGCAGCACCAGGTCCGGAGCATGGCAGAGATTCCGCAGAAGCCCACTCCTGGGAAACTGCCATGATGTACAATGAGTATTCCAGCTGAAGTCCTCAGGAGTCCCCACGCAGGCTCCTAAGCTGTGTGCGCATCTGTCTCCCTGGCCCATCTGTAGTCTTTTGGAAGGTGGGGACTAGGTTATACCCATTTGTCCAGCCCTGTTAACCACCAATGCCTGAAAGTTCCAGCAGCTTCCAGAGAATCCTCAAGAGGAAGAGGTGAGATCACAGGGAGCTTTAGTCTCCTTGGAAAATCCTAGGCAGGGCCAAGTGCCTGGACTCACAAGGGAAATTCTCTTCCCTCTCTCCTGCCACCCTCCCTCAATGGCGCTAGATGCGTATGATAGGGTCCATGGGACGGTGCTCCCAGGACTTCCCTTCTTAGAACCACCCCACTCCCCATAGGGAATCACTCTGTAAGTACAGCATGACTCTTGACCCCAGGTGACTTAGCACCTGAGCCACACTGAACCAATGAGAGGCCTTCAGGGGTCCTCGAAATGAAAACTGAAAGAGAACGTCCGATATCTTGGAGTGAGGCGTGCCCTGTCCTAGGCAGCCCCATTTCTTTCCAGAAGAGTCTCGAAAGTGGAAGAAGCCAGTATGCAAGTAGATAGGATAAAGCAGATCCTCTGTGAGGAGCAGATAAAGAAATGAAGTGTTCTGAGGTCACGTGAGCCCCTCATGTCATTGGTTCCCGAAGTCCTGTTGCATCTTTCTGCACCCTTATCCAGGATCTCCTTAGTCTCTTTCTTCCTTATGCAGTGGTAGCTTGAGCTTCTGTTGCTTGCAACCCATAGCATCCTGACCAATGGTACAGCGCTGCTCTGAGAAGTCTCTCCACCTGGGAAATGTCATGCCTTTGGTGAAGTTTCTTCTCTGCCCTGCCCTCACCCTTACCCCAAACTGAAAGTCACCCATGGATGGTACCGGTAACTCCATTAGGGAGCAAGCTATGTTTTAAAACAACATTGAAAGATGAAATGAATATGTAAAGGAGATGGGAGGTGGGTTAGCAAATCTCCAGGGCAGAGTGTCTGTGAGAGATGTGTTTCTGTCACAGACTGGTCAGATGCTAAAGCCCAGGCTGGCAAGAACAACAAACAAATAATGTATCTTCATTCTTTTCATACAGCTGCTATGTAAGTAAAAGCACTTATTAACTAGAGAAAGAGACAAACTGCATCACACGTATCAGTATGGAAAACACGTTCGCTAGCCTGGGTCCTTGTTATAAATAAAAGGTAAGTTAAATTCGTACGTATTTATGGATGCTTAAGTGCATTACTATTTCCTTTAGTGGCCATGGTCAACTCCCTAATCCCTGCTGTCATCTTGGAAAGGCCATGCACTTTGGGGTTTGTCTCCACCTCTAGGGACAGGTCTGAGGTTAACCACACCTAAACATGTGTTTTAGTAGTGGTCATGTGACCCGGTTCTGGTCAATGAGACTCCAGGAGAGGTTTGCCAGAGACTTCTGGGAAAGTTCTTTCTTGTCCTTTAAAGAGAGAGGAGACGACCATTTACTCTCACTTTCCCCAGTGGGAAATGAACAAGGAAGCAAGGAGCCATGACGCCTGTGATTGCCACCGTAGCCACAAGGGGACCCAGCCTTCCAATGGGACTGGCACAGGTCCCGGATAGCATGATGGAGGCCCTGGATTAACCACCTCTGAGCATGGGAGCTAATAAACTTCCTCACTGTTAGATCAGTCTGAGTAGAGAATCATGTTAACAGTCAGCCCAGAGCTCATCCCAACCGATGAAAGGAAGTCCCCGAGGAAAGGCAGAGCTGCTCAGTGGTCAGAAGCTTACCATGAAAATTGTAGGAGCAAATCCCAGCTCTGCCACTTGATGCCTGTGGAAACTGGGCAGTTGGCCCAACCCTCAGAGCCTTGGTTTATACATCTGTACAATGGGGCCATTAACGTTACTGTGGCAGTTATCTGTCACCTTGGGCCATGTACAATCCAGTCCCCACACGACATTCAAAAGTCCTTTGGGGATCCCCAGTGGTGTGCCATATTGGCAGAAGATGGAGCCTGCCTGGCAATGCTGGTGCTTAAAAGATAAGATCTTGTTTCTGCCCTGACCCAGCCAAATGGCAGGTTTGGGGTTTGTTTGTTTGTTTGTTTGTTTTTTTCTTAAGAAAACTCTATGCCCAATGTGGGGCTGGAACTTACAACCCCAAGATAAGAGTCACATGCTCTACTGACTGAGCCAGCCGGGCAGCCCACATGGCAGGTCTCGCTGTAAGCCCAGCACATCCAGATTGAGTGACTCTAGGGCACAGAGAGGATTGGAAGTCATGTTGATTGGTCAGCAGAGCCAGCACGCGGAATGGCCCTCCTCTGCTGCCTGGCCCTCTGGGGCTCACCGGGTCCATTCCCACAGCCTTGCGTTCCAGCCTCCCAACCACTCTGGAAGCCCCAGCACCCTTCCCATAAACTCCGTCCTTCTGGAATAGCAAGTCGGCTTCGGTTGCTTGCAGCCAAGAACGCTGCCATATAAAAGGGCCTTCTTTGTAAGTCTGCTGTGAAGCCTATAACTGAGATTGCACTTGTAAAGCATTTCAGTGAATGCCTGGCTCAGCGCATGTAAGCTATTGAGATTATTACGAACTCAGATGGCCCCAGAAAGGGATGATCTGAGTAAAACACAAGGTTTTAATTGACCAAAAAGGGTACACAGAATCCTAGTTGCCGAATTGGCAACCTTCCCTCCACACTGAGCCTCTGGCTGCTTGGGGTCCCCCGCTTGCCGTATTCACCACCAATTGGCAACACTCGATGAACACAACAGCATGAAGGCACAGACCCTCCAAAAGCCAACACCAAGCAGACAAGAGTGTCGAATAACGATTTTGGCAACAAATTCTCCTTAACCGGGGTTTGGGGGCTGCAACGTGAAAACTGCTTCACAGTCTTGGGACCCACAGCCAACCAAACAGCATGAGGAAGTCAGGGCAGTGGAGGGACAGGGTTTGAAGTCAGAGGGCAAGACCAGATCTGGAGTTCAAACAATCGTCCCACAGCCACATTCTACGACTGCTCGGCAAGCGTGCTTGGAAGTGGGTGAACCAGCTTCTCACCTGATGGGGTTATGGGTCAGACACGGGCATCAGACTGCACTTTGTAATTTGGTACGCTGCAGACACCAAGTGATCGTGGCCATCTATGTCACCACCAACAGCATCTTCTTCCTCCTAACATTTATGGGGCCATCATGAAACCCCTGAGACGGGCTATACATTTTACATACGTTAGTCCATTGTCCCCATCCAACAATCTCAGAGGCCAGGTCCTGTTATTGCCACTAACACACTGAGACTTACAGAAACTGAGTGGCTTGGCCTAGGCATCATCTGTACCCCAGCCAGACTGCCAGGAAGGCCCCTCTCCCCACCGCACACACTCCCACGTGCTGACTCCTTTCAGCCGGCCTTATTCCCAACAGACCTTTTCTCTGTAGGCTCAACGGCCACAGACAGAACTTTCGCTCAAGTG
Source organism: Canis lupus baileyi (assembly GCF_048164855.1). NCBI lineage: Eukaryota > Metazoa > Chordata > Mammalia > Carnivora > Canidae > Canis > Canis lupus. Next base: position 64,921,899 of record NC_132842.1, read on the forward strand.
CCTTCATGTGTTTACTCAGAAGATGGGTCTCATGCCCTGGTTGGGGTTGGTGGCATGTCCTGTCTCTTCTATATCATGAACTCTTAATGAACATGCCATAAAAATGTCCCCTCTGGGGGCCCCTGGTTGGCTCAGTGGCTGAGCATCTGCCTTCAGCTCAAGGTATGATCCCGTGGTCCTGGGATCGAGTCCCGTATTATACCCCCCCACACAGGGAGCCTGCTTCTCCCCCTCTGCCTGTGTCTCTGCCTCCCTCTCTGTCTCTCATGAATAAACAAAATCTTTAAAAAAAAAAAAAAAAGTTTCCTTGGGGCTTAGGGCAATAAGCTGTTTAGTCCCACATGCAAAGTCAGAGGGTTGGGTACACACCCTTCTCTTGAGTTTGGCCTGCAGGCTTCAGGTGTAGAAATCTCCCCTAGCTCCCCAATGCTGGGGCCCCCCAAGAAAGGATTATTTACGAATGGGTTTCTCAGGTGTTCCGCCCCACATTAATTGTTTTCAGGCCCAATGTGTCAATGGTGAAAAAATGAACCACAGCCACAGCACTTTGATGAAGAAAACAAATCCAAAGAGGCATGTGCCTTTCTGAAAGGTCACTGTGCATGCAGATCTTACTCGTCCCCGGGGGAGCACAGAATGGTGATGGCAGGGGAGAAGCCACGAGGACCATCATGTACGCTGTCACCACGGGGGCAGCTGCAGCCCCCAGTCCCACACTGCCCGGCGGTCCTGCAGCCCCTCAGACTTTTTCACTTCTCTTCCCTCACTCCAGGGAGGTGGGACACAGCCGATCAATACGCTGCACGGATGGAGGTGCCTGCAGCATGGTCATTTCTCAAGCCAGACACTGATGGCACCTATCACTAGCAGTAAAAGGCTGCCAGAGACAGAATCAAGGCCTGTCCCATTGTGGGGCCTGTCTCCGCCTCTGATAAACATCCCCAGCACAAGCTTGCAGCAAGGAAACCACTTCCAGGACGCGACATGCCGCCGGCCTGGCACCTGCCCTCTCACTTTCCAATCGACATTTCCTTGTGCTGTGAGGCAGCCTTTCCCAGGGTTCCCTGGTGCTGGCCGGGCCATCCCCAAGGATCCCCCAGTTTTATTCCCTCGTGTCGTGTCAGGAGAGCAGAGCCCCCGGGGATCGCTGCCGGAGGGTGGGGGGCAGCCCTGGCTGGAAGGGAGGTGTTGCAGAGACCCACGCACTGGCGAGAAGCATTCCAACTTCAATTACTCCAGAGAGGCCACACCTCATTAGGCGTTCCTCGCATTTTGGAGAGGAAAAGGCATTATCCTGCCAAACGAGTTGTCTAGCATGCTTTTTTCTTCCCCTTCTTCTTCTGTCTTTGGGGAGTATGGGGAGGTGGGGAGCCAAGTCTGGATGTTGCATTCGGCTTCCTCTCCCCAGCAGGCTTCTCTTGTCTATCTCCACCAGAGAGAGGCAGGCAGTGGTCCAAGAGCTGCAGGGCCCAGTTCTGAAGTAGATGGCACAGGCACCCACCCGCCGGGGCCCTTTGCTCCCTTCCTTGCTCCACCAGAATGGGAAAACTGAATCACCCGACCCATAAGACCCTTACTGTACAAGGCACAGGGCTAGGGGTGGGGACGGCAGGGAAGCTCTCGCTGGTCTGGATTTGAACCCACAACACTAAGAGGCTAGCAGCCTTGAGAGTTAGGAAAATAACATGAGATGAGATTTTTTTTCCTGCTCCATGGTCAGCTTAGAAACCTATAGAATAGTCACAGGTGGAACTGCAGAAAGTGTTCTCTAGAAGAGGCACCATTTGAACTAGGGTTTCCTGAACCTCAGTGTTATGACATCTTGAACTCTGGGACTATTTACTGTGGAGACTGTTCTCTGCATTGTTTTAGCAGCATCTCCACCCCTTAGGTGCCAGGAACACACCCTAACCACGACAACCAAAAATGTCCCAGCTGTCGCTAAATTGCCCCCAGGAGGAAACGCTGCTTCTTAGCAAAGGTGCAGAGGTGTGAATAAGCCCAGATACTGGACATCCAGGATCTGGAGATGAACGTTCCAGAACCCACACAACTAATGCCCATGTCATCGAGCTGCAAGAGAACTCACAGGGAGATGTGAAAACATTTCATAAAACAATCATCATCATCACCAGCTACCTTTCCTGGACGGCCTAGTGTGTGCCAAGCATGTGCCAGCTGCTCAACGCGCACCGTGTCTAACAAGTATTAGTAGTTATTAATGCTAGTGCCACGCGCCGGTGACTCAGAGTAACAGGCAGCCAGAGCCACATTTTCACCAAATATGGCAAACATGAGATACCATGGCCAGGCCACACTCATAACTCGCAGGAGCAAAAGGGTATGTGCTTTTTGTTCCTTCACAGGCATGGTGCCCAACCAGGCACATTTCTGGATACAGGAGGAACTGGGCAATTGAGCCATGCTCCTATTGGAAGCTCGCTGGCCCAGTGGACCCCTTTCTGTCACCCCACTCCCACCTTGCAGGAGTTTGTCCTTTGCTCGTCCCTCATTTACACCCTCAGTACACAAAATGGTCCATGACCAGCAGCATCTGCGTCACCTGGCAGCCTGGGAGAAATCTAGACTCCCGGGCCCCACTCCTCACCTTGCAATTCCAAATCTGCACGCTCACAAGTTCCCTCTGATTATTTCTGAGTGCACCGAAGTTTGAGATGCTACTCTGGCACCAGAGTATAAGCCTGCTAGCACCTGTCAGCATTTTAGAGCGTGCACAGATGCAAGACAACAGCCAGGCTGTCCCTAGATCCTTTCGTTCCACAAGTATTTACTGAACACCTACCATGTGTCCTGCCCTTGTGATGCCAACAGTCAGGGCCTCTCACCACCACCCCTGCCCCAGGCAGGTGACTATACAGATGAAGTCACTGGATTTACATAGAAAGATAATAAAGCCCCACCAGCTTAAGAGCCTGGAGTGGGGGAAAAAAAGAGCCTGGAGGGAAATCCTGCTACTAATAACCAGAGCGAGGGTTTTAATTCCAACATCCTTTTCCTCAGTCTTGGCTCTTTCCTCTACACCCGTACTACGTTTCCACTACAATCATCAGGGCAAAAAGAAGAAACAGAAGTTTCTGCCTGTTTTAACTACTGAATCATACTAAAGGCAGGATCAGGGTCTGGGTGGGGTCACTCAGCCTGACTGCTGGCTTCCAACGTGAACCCGTCTAGAATTAGAGACAGTTTAATGCACGGGGGTAAATTTTTTGCTCAAAGCGCTCCATCAGCTCCATCAGTTCTAAATCAAAGGCATTTAAAGACCATCCATAAAAAAATACAAAGCAACCACAGCTCTGGAGATTTTAATGAATCTGCACCCTCAAACTATATCTTCCTGTCATCTGAAATCAAAAAAGGAAGTTCTGATTGTGTCCATGGGGCCGACTCCAAACTCCTGCCCCGAGTCCCCACCTCACCTGGCCTTCCTAAAACTCAAAAACTTTCTTGTCCCTTAGTTCCATTTGGCTTAGTTTGTTTTGTCTTCTCATAAAGCTATCCGAGACCTGGTTGCAGGTCCCCAACAGCCCCAAACCTCTGTGATTCCAGGGAAATGACTCCAGAGCCTCAGTTTTCTCATCTATAAAATGGGAAACATAGACACTTCTTTACAAAGTTCCTGGGGGAATTCATGAAGCTCATTAATGTGGGTACTGTGCTCAGCCCCAAGCCTGAGTCCTGGCAAGTATGCAACAAATGGCAGCTCTCTTCTCCATCCCTTTGCTCCAAGAACATTCGGCCGGGGGCGGGTGGGGGGGGGGTGTTGTTGCTGGTGGCTATGGGCTGCTGGTGCCTGATGAGTCTTAGGGATTCTCCAACACATTAGGTTGAGCTGCTAGGCGTTTGAAAGAGGCAGAGCTCCATTCCAATGCAGAGGATGGAGCTCAACAAAAGGGCAGCTGTCGCCCTAGATGCTTGAAGTAAGCTTGCCACCATCCTTGGCACCTTTCCTGTGGGCCTTCAGTGATGCTCAGAAAAATTAAAAGATCTCTGTAACGTCTCAGAAGGGGGATGAGCTATACAAGTCACAGAGACACCTGTCATTCTTCAGGCTCTCCTAGCTCAGGGAAATCCCCACTACATGAGCCTTAGACTTCTCTGAGACAGAAGCTAAAAATGCTGGACATCTATGTTCCCAGCCTCCCTTGTGACTCTGAAGCAGCCACCCAATGCCCCGCCGAAGACTTTGACTCAGGAGCCAGGGCCCATAAAGAGTCCAGGCTGCTGAAGATGTCATGGGAGTGGGAATGATAGCCAATGCCCAGAAGTTTCTGTGGTGCCCGGTTTCTATGGGGTCAGCACTGGGACGGCTTCCAGTGGCAATAGTCATGTCTCCTTAGGTGCTGCCCTGGAGACCAAACCTAGACAGGCTGAGCCTGATTTGCTTGCCCTCCTGAGTGTCTCTTGCTGAAGCTAAGAACCCTGATGGAAGCATCTTTCAGCTTAATTATCGGTCCTTGATTCAGCTTGTAGAGAGATTTAAGCACGTGTCGACAGAGAAATCCCCACCACTGACCCACCTCCACTGCCTGCATAAGCGCTTCTCCAAATGAGATCTCTGGAACACACATATTAAAGTCAACTACGGCGTAACTAGGGTATTGGTGAAAACGCAGACTCCTGGCCCTCACTGTGCAGATACTGAATTAGAATCTTTAGAGCTGCGGTTCACAAGCGTGCATTTTTCACAGATCCTTGCCCTCCCAACTGTTTTGCCCACTGAAGTGTGAGAACTGCTGGTCTATGGAACTGCTTAGCTTTTCCCACATAGACAACTGTGACATCTGTGTGTCCCCAGGTGATAAAATGGAGAAGCTCCTTATGACCAGAGGTAAGTGGTCCTGGGGAGTTCCGGCCACCCTGGGTCCCTGCGCAATAAGAGGAACAAATACGTCACATGCCATCACCCACCTTGTGGCTGTGAGGTTCTGAAGTACCCCAAGGCTACTCCAACTGTGGTCCACGGGCTAGTGCTTGGTCTGGTTTGCTGTCAGTCTGCAACACCAGAACTAGAGAACTGCAAGCATTTAGAAACTACTTTGACAGTGTCCCTGGGTGGCTCAGAAGGTTAAGTATCTGCCTTCAGCTCAGGTCATGACCTCAGGGTCCTGCGATTGAGCCCCACGTCAGGCTCCCTGCTCAGCGGCGAGTCTGCTCCTCCCTCTCCCTCTACCCCTCACACCTTCCAACTTGTTCACTCTCTCAAATAAATAAGAAAAATCTTTAAAAAACAAACAAAAAGAAACTACTTTGACAGTTTACCAGAATAATTTATGTTCACCGAATCTGCAATACAATTTTGAGCTTATTTTGTGCAATTCTGTTTTCTATTCTGTTTTTCTCCTCAGAACTTTTTCTGGGGATATTATTCATATTTTCTAGTATGATATTTGAAAAAAAGTATTGATCCATGACAGATTGGGAAAACAACAACAACAACAACAAAAACCCTTGTTCCTCACTAAAGATGGTCCTTCAGATGACAACTGGTCTATGGCATTTCAAATTAATCCTTCGTCAGTAAACTGTAAGTTGGTGTGAACAGTATTGGTCTAGCTTCAGACCCTGAACTCCATCTGGATGCATCAGCTGCTGGGGGCTGGAAACTTCTCTCTCAACACCCATAGGGGCTCTAATTCCAAGACTAGATTAGCACCTGGCATTCAAAAGACTTTTGGCTTCTGGGTAGAATAATAGAAAAAGTCACTACTACTCAAAAACACAAGGAAAACTTTATGCTTTTTCCAGGGTCAAGGTAGGTGGTTCAGTGCCAACCCTAGTACCACACCCACCCCAGCCAATACTTGTTCCCAGATCAAATGTGACCAAGGCCCAAAGAATACTTAGGGTTGGAGTGTTTAGATATGATAGTGGCAACTTCCATTTTCTCTTTAAATTCCTTATCTCTAAAATGAATGAATGAATGAATGAATTCCTTATCTCTAACACCCACTTCCCACATTTTCCAAAATGAGATACCTAATTTTTCAACATTGTGGAGCTATGATTGAAGTATCCTGACCCCACACACACGTGAGGTATACAATCGGATCCATTTTGAAATGTGTCTGTCACTGTGAAACTATCACTACAGTTAAGATAACAAACATAACTATGACCACCATGACTTTCCCCGGGCCCCTCAACAATCTCTCCTTCCCTCCCTCTTTGTCCCCAGGCAACCATTACACCACAGACTTGCTCTCTCAAACTCACCATAGATGAGTTTGCACTTTCTAGAACATTCCATAGATTGAACAATGCCTTGTGTGCACTTTTGTTTCTGCTTTCCTTCACACAGCAAGATACTTTTGAAATTCATCCACATCACCGCAACTATCAGCACTTAGTTCCTTTTCATGGCCGAGTAGTATTCCATATGCCACAACTTGTTTTATCCATTCCACTAGAAAAACCAATTTTTCTTAAAAAAAAAAAAAAAAAGATATTTAATTTCTCAATTCCTCCTGAAAGTAGAATAATGAGGAGAGGAGAAGAAGAATAAGGACCACACTTTCCTGAGCCCACTCCCTCCTCAGGACCTTTGCAATTGCTCTTCCCTTGGCCCAGAATGCTTGTGTCCCCAAATTGTGGCATGGCTGACACCCTCCCCTCATTCTCATCTCAGTGTGAAGGTCACTTCCCCCCAGGCCTTCCTGAACTTTCCTCCTGTTCCCCCCATGTTTCCACCCAGTCATTCTCCATCACATCACACAGTGTTACATTCTCTAAAGTACTCACCATTCTCTGAATGTATTGAGTCCCTCTCCCTCTCTCTCTCTTTCTCTGTGTATGTGTGTATATATATATATATCCCCTTCATTAGACTGTGGACTCCAGGGGCACCTGGGTGGCTCAGTAGGTTAAGCATCTGCCTTCAGCTCAGGTCATGATCTCAGGGTCTTGGAACCAACACCACATCAGGCTCCCTGCTCAACAGGGAGTCTGCTTCTCCCTCTCCCTCTGCCTGCCACTCCCCCTGCTTGTGCTCTCTCCCTCCCCCTCTCTCAAATAAATAAAACCTTAAAAAATAAAAAAAATAAAATCTTAAAAAAATAGAATGTAGACTCCAGAAAACCAGAGAGACCTCCATCTTTTCACAATTATATCTTCCATGCCCAAAATACTGACTGGCATACAGTAGGTGCTCAGTAAGTGTTGGCTAATGGAATGAATGAATGAATGAGTGAATGAGCAGGCAAAAGGTCACTATAGACTGTGCTGCATTGTTTTAAAGTTATAAGACCTTTTGTTGTGAAAAATCTCCGAACTGCTTGATCTAGTAATGACTTTTGGGAGCCCACCTACCAACACTGGGAGCTACTCATAGATCAACTCAGAGGCCAGAAAGAGAACGGAAGGAGCAGCCAGGACTTGGAAACCTACTTAATGCACTGGTGAGAAAACCAGCCTGGGCTCTCCCCACTGCCCTGGCTGGCTCCATCGTGCCTACAAATCATCTGAAATGCTAAATCATGTTTAAATCCCTGATTGTGACCACCGGGAACTATGAAGGACACTCACGCATAATTTACATACTGCCAAGCTCCTAAGAGCCTCTAAATAAAGCCCCCGAGGGCCCCCAGGCACTATTTTTGAGGTAAAGGACATCAAGTGACAGATTAAATCGAGTCTGTTCCCTCCACGCCAGAGAAAAAAGAAACCTCGGCCTCCACTTGCTGACATCTGTGACTGTCCACATTTGCCACCAGAAGCTTCCCAAAGACACCATTAGGATCCCGCAAACATATCCGTGGGATCGTCTCCCATTTAACAGAACACCACCACCGCGAAGGGGAATTTCTTGCTCAGACTTTCATTCTTCTTCCAGATCTTAACCATACAAAGCGTTTTCATCTCAAAGCAGAGGGGAGGGGTGTTCACAAGAGCACGCTGCATTCTGACGGTAAATGGGAAATTACCTTTGATCACAACCTGGTCATAATACTCATCACAAGGTGGGCACAGCAGCCGCTAGACGGTCTGCATCCAGACCCGACAGACACACACCTGGGAGGGCAGGACAGGCTGACAGGATTTCCCACCCCAACCAATAGATTTGGCTACAGAGTGCTCTGTTACTATGACCACGCTCAATTTTTATAATCTGACAAAAATGGAAAGGAAAAGAGCCAGCAACAGGAGGCCTAAGTAAACACTACGCATGGTTTATACCTTTCAAGGGGCCCAAAGAAAAACAGCACCTGTTTTATTGTTGTTTTGTTTTCTGCTCAATTCAGAGGAGTCCACACAGTCAAAATACACATATGTGAGCCAAATAAAACAACGAGGTGAATACAGGCTGGCATCTAAGCAGCAGACCATTTGCATGGCACCAGTGCTCAGGAACCTTCCAGAAGCAGGCAGATGATCTGTCCCTGGCCCACATGCACAATTAGGCTTGGGCTCATACACAACCTGCTCTAGTTTCAATTTTCTGTATTAGTCGGGACTTCCTACAAAAATGTTAGAAAAATCAAAAAATTTTTAAAATGTTAGAAATGCCGTGAAACCAAGCACCGTTTTTACCCTTGCTCCTAGGCTGTTCCACTCACCCCCCAACACTGAGCCAAGCAATACCACACTCCCAGAAAATAAACCCTTTGATTAACTGCCCATAAGCAAGGACAGGAACAGCAGTGTTTCCGTGGTATCCCCCCACGCCTAGCATGCTACTCTACAGGATGAATGAATAAATGGATAGAGGGATGGATGAGTGAACGGGGAATGATATTTTAACCATCTTCCCTCATTTGATCCTAACAACCTGTGGGGTGATAACAATAATAGTTAACACTTATATTATGCTAATTATATGCCAGCCACTATTCTAAACTCCTCATACATATTAACTCTTTTAACCCTCAAGAGCCCTATGAAATAAGGACTATTATTATCTCCATGGAACAGATGAAGGAGCTGCCGGAGGTATATGGAGGTCACGCTGTTCGAAGGAGAGTTGACTCCTTGTTGGATGCTCTGAAGCACTGTGCTTCCTCTCCATCAGCTGCATTTCACGCAGCAGGAAACGGGAGTGCAGGGATATTAATCTGACCGGGCTACTACCCAATCCATGGGTGTACACCTCGGACGGTGTTCCCGGGATGCGGTTCAGTGACAGCCAGGATGTGAACCCCTGTATCTAAGGCCCAGGTAGGGCGTGTGAATAAAGCTGGCCAGGGACAGTCACTTGAGATCAGCAGAAGAGACACCTGTCAAGGAGGCTGGGACTAGAGGCCAGCTTTCTCAGCACTGTTCTCCCAAAAGGAAAGTGCTGTGGGGTCCGGGATAGAGAGAGAAAATAAAAACAAACCTGGAAATGAGGGCCTCCCCTCAACTCCCCTGGAATCATTTTGTTTAAGTGGGAGAAGGAGATGCGCTACCATCTTCCTGTCTTTGGTCCCTGAGCGAAGGCCACAGCAAGTCCTGAGCCAAGTTCTAAGTAAAAGTTGCATCTGGTAGAGCCCGAGCAAAGGTTCTCTGAGCAAAGCTTCTCGGGGACTGAGTTTTACTACAAAATAGGTCAGAGAGTCTGGGGGGGGGGGCGGTGGGGGGGGGTACTCGGGATGAAAGAGCGGAGGCCAGGGCAGAATGAGAATTTTAAGTGGGGAAGAGGGAGAAAAAGGTGGAGCTAGTTCCTGATCCCAGCGGGTAGGTGTTGATGGTTTCAGGATTATGATTTAAGAGATAATTGCTCCTGTTTGGGGAAGGCACCAGAAAGCTGGGAGACACAGGTTTAGAATTGGGAAACGGGAGTCTCTTAAATTTAAAACCCCACCTTAAACTGGGGATTAAGTCAGCGAGAACCGTGCTGTTGCTGTGGCCAGAGAGAGGAGGAGTAAAAGTGAGAGAAAGAAATTATAGTACGATACTTAAGAAACTTCACTGAGCTGGAAAAAGGGAAGGAAGAGTTGGGTGGGCTGTCCACTCGCCTCACCGGCCCCACCCCTTTGTACTCATCCCACATATGGCCCCAAAAGGATGCAGGTGTCAACTGCGCACCATTGACGAACTGAAGTTGGTTGTGGGGCCAAGATACAGCCACAACTCTGACTCAAGCTGCAAGCTCCGAGGAGAAGGAACACTTCTCTCCTTCTCAGAGAGCTCTTTCTCAGCAGAGAGAAACCCAGAGAAATATCCCCTATGAAGTCCGAGCTCAGCTGACATCTGTGCAGTTTGTAAATTCCTAGTAATGTGAATGATGGGCCTTGGGAGCAAGGCCGCTAGGCAGGCAAGAGCCAGGCCCCCAGGATGGTTCTGCAACCAGAGCTGGCCATCGGACTTCTACCAAACAGAAACCAAAAGGTGCTTTCCTCCTGGAACCCTGGCCACCCCCAGGCAAGGTCTCCAGGCACACAAGCTTTTTGTAAAACAAGATGCACATCTCTTTGCAAATTGTTGCTCTCTTCTTTAAAGAGGGATGTTGTTCTAGAGAAAGTGGTGGAGTATCTTTTTTTTTTTTTTCTCTAGGGTTGGTTGTAAGAGATTTGCTCCATGAGTTTATCTAGGAGTTCCCACTGGGAGGTCATTTGAAAGGATCTCCTATATGAATGAAAATGAGTTTCCTGGCAGACCCCCCAGGCACACCCCCAAAAGCACACAGAGTCCAGGGCTCCACAGATCTCACACCCAATCCCAGCAGATGACAGAAGAACTCATCGTTTTTCACTGGATCCAAAGGTCCTACCTCTTGAGCTCAAAGATGAGAATCTGCGAGCCCTGCTGGGCTTTCTGAACATCCTACTACTAGGTTCCAGGAATTAGCTACACTCTGTTGCAGGATGATATTTTTTTTTTTCCACGCTGAGAAAAACCGCAATGGGATTTTAACCCAAAGGAAGCAAAGGTTTTCTTTTTTATAAATTCGATTAATCTTTTCCACTTTCTGTACCTCGAGACATTTCCTTTGGGAGGAATTTTGTACCCAGAGACCCCTTAGCGAGGCACTGTTGCATGCGGGGCGCAGCGAATTTAAGTGCAAGACGCCGAATGTGGACGGGAAGCAAAAATCGCAGGCACTTGCAGTCGCCAGCGAAGTCAGCTTCTAAATGCTGCCGTGCGGATGGCCCTGCAAGAGATGGAAGAGGAAGTTTGCCGCGGGCAGGCTGCACGGGACCTCGGGCCGGGAGGCGTGCGGGTGGTGACCAAGCCCGCCCTCCGCTCGCCACGGCTCACTTTCCCGCCGGAGCCGGCGCCGGGGCGCCTGGTCCCCGCGCGGCACCCGGCGCCGGTCTGGAGATAGCCCTTGGCTGTGGGCGGCGGGAGTCCCCCTGAAAGTGCGCCTTTTCGCCGCAGCGACTTGGCTGCTGGGGAGCGAGCGCGCCCGGCGCGCACGGCTTCGACTCCGCGGGGACCGGGGCACCCCCCCCGCCCAGCCCGCTCCCCGAGGCCCCAGGTTCGAAGCCTCTCCCGTGGCCGAGGCGAGGTGGAGGCTTTGGGCGCCCGCGGTTCGGGCGAGGAAGGAGTTTCCGAAACTCCTGGGGAAGCGAAGCCCCGGGGCGTGGAAAGTAACCGAGCCGCCGGTGGGGTTTCCAAACTTGGTCTGTGCTTTGGGTCAGTTTTAAGGCTCTCTCCTTCCGCCCCTCCAGCCCCAGCCCTAGCCAAGAGTTCTAAGGGCTAGTAACTAGCCGAGTCAATCCTTTTCTCTCTCTGGCCCCCCTTCCTTCCCAAACTTTCAGATCAGAAAAATACAGATAAGCCCCAGGAGTGGTTAATGCGGGTGCGTCCAAGCGTCCCCATCCCAACACACACAGCACCAGCACCAGCACCAGCACCAGCACCAGCACCGCCGCCTCCGCCGCCGCCCCGCGGCCCCTACTCCGTCCCTCCCACCTCCGGGTAGAGGAGGGACTGGGAACCTGATCTCCGGGCCCCTGCCCTAAACATTTCCCCATCAATAATGTTGATACCATCGATGCGCCTCCACCCCCACCCCCGGGGCACCGCTGCCGCCTTTTCGCCGTTTTTTGCTTGACACAAGAAAACGAAACCTCCTCTCCTGCCCTCCTAGCCTCGGGCCGGGAGCCCGCGGGGCCTGGGGCCTGGGGCCGAGGAAGCAGGGGCGCGGCCAGGGCGCGTGGGGGCGTCCTTCAGTTCTGGGGTGCCCAACCAGCGACAGCGGCAAGAGAAGGAGGGTCCCGGGCCCAGGCCAGGCCTCACTCCAGGCTCCATCCCAAATCTGGGGTCAGACTGGGCCAGCATAAGATAGGTTTGCAGGTGGGAGAGGCAGGCCTTGGAAAGGGGAGGCCCAACACCCTCTCCCCTTCCCAGGATCTGGGAGGAAGCAGAGAGAGGCTCGGAAACCCGTTCGCTGGGAACTCGGTCGTGGCCCGCGGCCTTGGGGCACAGCCCTTCGGTCTGCCAACCCACCGAGGCCCTCTGGGTCTGGGAAAACCGAGGAGACGCATTAGTAGAAACACAGACATCAAGCCCCCAAATGTGAGTTTGCAAAACTCGCCAAGCGCCTCCCCCGGGTGCGGTTCTTGTTGGCCCACGAGGTCACGACCCTGGCGCAGCTGCAGCCTCCCTTCGGGCCACCCCCATTCCCCGGCTCAGATCAGCCCCTGAGTACCAGGCCCTCTTGTGGAAAGGGCAAGTCCGACCCGCGTCAGCCTGGCTCCCCCAGCAGCTGCCCCACCCTGGCCCCGGCCGGCGCGACCCCCTACAGAGCGCGCAGGTCACTGGGGTGAGCGAGGCTTGGGGACCGGCTCCCGCTGTAGCACCTCGCTCGCACTCGCTGCCTTCTTTCGACCCGCGCTCAAAAGTAAAAACCAACCCCCCGCTCTGTCTCCGTTTTTATTAATTTAATTATTTCTTTGCCTCGCGGCACGCGAAGCCTCACCCGCGCCCTGACATCGCAGGGCCCGCGTCAGCGAACCGCGGAACTTGGGCCCCAGACAATGGCCCGTAATTGATGTATTGCCATCAACAATAAAGACCAATTCTCCTCTCCCCGCCATTCCGACCATCCCCCTCCTCCCATCCCCCCTCCTCCACCTCCCCTCTCCTCTCCTCTCTCCCGGCCACCGAGGGAAAGAAAACAAACAAGAAATTAGCGGGGGACGCCGCGCACGGAGCGAGACGCCCGCCTCTCCACCGTCGAGGACGCAAAAGAACGAAAAAAGTTGTTAAAGTTTGGATCCCCCCAATTAATTGGTCTCCGCTCGCCCATTTTTAATTTAGACATCGCGAAGCTGCTTTTGCGTGTGCATTTCGTTTGGTTGTTTGTTTTGGTGTTTTGGGGGGAGGGAAGGCTTTTCTGCCCCCCCCCCCATCTTAATAACGCAGCAAGTAACGAACACGTGTGAAGCTGTTCCGAGAGCTTCCCGGGGCGCACGCGGCGCGCACCGCGAAGAGGGGTTTGCGGGATCGCCAGCTCGGCTTGGATCCTGACAGCACGCGGTGACCCGGAGGCCCGGACTCTCAAGAAGCCAAGAGAGTTAGAGACGGATGCGGGCGGCTCCAAGTGCAGGCACAGTCAGAGAAACGAGTGTGCAAGTGCATATATGTACGGGCACGTTGGTGTACCTGGGATGGTGCGGGCTGCTGTGTGCGAGGACCACAGTTTGCAAGGGTGGGGGGGGGCGGTGCGGGATTGGCACGTGTAACTGTACACTTTCCCGGGGGTCTGGGAGAAGCGAGCGGCTCGCACCCCAGGAGCACGCAGATCCATCTTTGCCGAGGGATCTCTTTAAATATTCAGTGAGAAATAATGGCATTTGAAGCACCACCTATGGAAACATTATTATCTTCATTCTTCAACATCAGCCCCACTGATAGCTTCGTTCGTCTTTTTATCAAAATCTACTGTAACCAACAGGACCTGGGGAGAAAGGGAGAGCGAGGTGGAGAGAGGGAGTGTGGGGGGGGGGGGCGGGGGAAGGACCGAGCGAGGGCAGAAGAGAAGAAAAATAAGAGGGAGAAAAGGTGAAGAAAGGGCGAACAAGAATAAAGAAAGAGAGAAGTTACAACATGAAAAAAAAAAAAAAAAGTCGCCGGGAGGAAAACAGAAACATCCACCCGCACCCGCACACAAAAGATTTATAATTAAAAAAAAAAAAAAAAAAGACTGAAGATCAACGAAGCTAAGAGTCATTTGGGGGAGAGCGGTAAGGTCCGAAGCACCCGAAACTACTGGAAAGATTGGTGCCCACTTCGCGCGAACCGACTGTGGTGCTCTCCAGACTCAAGGGCGCTCCCGAATTGGGGCGTCCTTATGAGCCCTCTCTTCTCCCGATAGCGAGATAGGGCAGGGATTGTGTATCTGCACCCCCCGCCTCCCCCATTACTCGAGCGAAGTTTAGTTTGTCCTTCGGGCGCAGGACTTCGGGAGCCTTGGAGCGAGCAGACCCCGAGGCGCGAGGGCAGAGAGCTAGGCTGAGCCGAGGACTGAGCCTCAGGTTCGCGGGCGCCGGAGCCCGGCGGAGGGGGTGCGGGCCCCACGCTCCCGATTCCGGACCCCGGGGCGCGGGTAGGGAGGCTGCATCTCAGCCTGGGGAGACGGAGCTAGTGCGAAAAGTTTGGGTGCCGCGCTCGGCAAGTGCCGGAGAGATGGAGGCGAGCTTCCATCGGGCCAGACAGCTGCGGACCGGGAGGCCCCCCCCCCACGCACCCCCCCCCCACTCCCACGGCTCGGCGTGGCCACCTGGTTACTAGGAGCCTGGGGCGCGGCCCCCTCCCCCCAGGGTGCGGAGCCCGGGGTCCCGGGGACTGGCTTCGCCCACGGCCGAGCTGGCCTGGGCCGCGCCTCCCGAGGCCAGGGGCGGGCTGCAGCGTCCAGGGTAAGCGGCGGCCCCTCCCCTCCCCCCGGCTGGAGCTGAACTCGGATCCCAGGCCGGTCCCTGCTCTCCGCCCGCCCCGGGCTCGGCGGCGCCACCGCCGCCGCCGCCTCCCCGCGGAGTGACGCGCCCTGCAGCCAACCGGGGCAGCCGGGGGGGAGGTCCGGGAGGGGTCCTGGGCGGAGCCGGGCCGCCCCTTATCCCACGGGCTCGGGGCTGCTTCTCCCGAAAACTTCAGCCCTAATTGTCCTGGGAATGTCCGAGGTAGAGAAAGGGAGCGAGGGAGCACCGAGGGGCTGGGAGATCGGGGCCCTTTGAGAAGGATCCGGGTGGCGGGAGAGTCGCCCCTCCCCCCTCCAAAAGCCCCAAACCCATCACGTTCCCAAACCTTTCCTCGATCCTCTTCTCCGCGCCCCCGCGAGCCCGCGATCCAGGGGATGGAGAACTCGGGGCGAAGGAGCGCCGAGCCAGGCGGCCAGCGGGAGGGAGGCCGGGCCGCGGGCGGGAGGCGGACCGGCGTGGGGCTGGCTCTTCCCCACTCGCTTATTTTTTTTTTTTTTATGGGGTGGGGGTGGGCTGCTTTCTGGTAGCTCTTAAAGAAACGAAGAAACACTCACGAAACGGGACTTCCTCTCCCCCCCCCCGCCCAAATCCCGCCACGGGACTCCCTCCCCCCGCGGGCCGGCGCGCCTAGCGCCGGAGTTGGGAAGTTCGCCGCGCGCCCGCAGCCCGGGTCTCCAGCCCCCGCCGCCCGGCCCCACCCCCCGCCCCCCACCCGGGAGGCTTAATTCCGGGGAGGGCATGCTAATTCGGGTCGGCCCAGCCTGCGATGGGGGGGGGCGGGGGCGGGGGGGCGCAGGCCGGGGCGCCGGGCGCGCAGAGGCGAGGAGGAAGGCCCGCGGCGGCCGGGCCGCGGAGTCCCGGGCGGTCGCGAAGAGGGTTAACCCAGTGTCGGGCGGCGCGGCGCGCAGAGCCAGCCCCGCGGCCGGCTTATTGGGCCAGCGCGCGGAGAGACAGGGGTCTGCAGCAAATCACGAACTAATTGATTAAGGCGAGCGGGTTTGAATAGCGCTGGCCCGGTGCCAATCGCCTTTCAAAGAGCCCCTCTATGATTAATCGCAATGCATTATTGATAATCATAATTATAGCAGGACACATGCGCGCTGCGCCCGGGGCCGGGGAGCCGGGGAGGGGGCGGGCGGGCCGGCGGGCGGGGGGAGCCGCCGCCGCCGCCGCCGCTCGATTTCCGTAATTTTGAGAAGATTTTTTTTTAGTAATTTTTTATTCTGCCCCAGCTGATGTTTGAGCCAGCATGTCGCGGAGGAAGCAAGCGAAGCCTCAGCATTTCCAATCCGACCCCGAAGTGGCCTCGCTCCCCCGGCGAGATGGTGAGTGCTCCGGCCCGCGCCGCGGACACACACACGCACACACACGCACTCGCACTCACACTCACGCACACCCGGACCCACGCACACGCGGCTGGCCCCCGCGCCCACCGCCCCGGCCGCCGCCGCCGCGTCCCCGCTCGCCTTGCCCACTCGGCGGATTCCTCCTTTCCTTCCTTCATTCCTTTCCTTTCTTTTCTTTTCTTTTCTTTCTTTCTTTCTTTCTTTTTTTTTTTTCTTTTAATTTCCAACTTGCCTGCACCGGGCTCCCCCCCGCCCCCCCCCCCCGGCCCGGGGAGAGCAAACACTTCTCCCCGCAGGATCTTTCCGGAGTTGCTGGGTCCCCCCGGGGGGAGCGGAGCGGGCACGCGGGCCCGGCTCCTCCGGCCCGGCTTTTCCGGGGAGCGGCGGCCGGGGCCCGGGCGGCCGGTCGGCGAGGGGCGGGCGGAGGTCGGCCGCGCGGGGCCCCTGGCGCTTCCCCGCTCGGTGCCCGGGGGCCCCCCGGCCGGCCCCCGCCGCCCCGGCCCTGCTGCCTGCGGGAAGGAAGTTTACCGGGTGCCCGGGGCTGAGTCCCAGCGCGGGGGAGCCCCCTGTGCCGCGCCCCCCCAAGCGCTCACACCACACCTGGGCCCGCGCAGGGGCGTGGGGTGCCTTTAGGGGCTCAGGGCTGCCGGAGGCCGGGGACCTGTGTCGGGGCGCCGATGCCGGACACGCCGGGGTCGGGGCAGGGGTGGGGAGGGCTCTTCGCGGCTGGTTGCTTCGGAGGCACAGTGTAGGCTGACGGGGAACGGCGTTGGGGTCCGGCTACGCAAGTTTATTCCCGCATCTTTTCCCCCAGTACATGCACCCCACCCCCCGCCCCCGAGAAATCTTTACATTGAGTGTGCGCCCGCTGAGGATCGTGGTACCCTGTACTTCCAGGAACCCTAAGGGTCTTTCTCCAGGGCTGGGGGTAGGGTGGGGGGGCGCTCAGGCCAGAGGAGGACCCCCCCCCCTCCCGAAACAGAGGCACTCGCTTTCTCGGATGGAGGCGACAACTGCGTGGTCCCGAAGGGAATGAACAAGTCTGGAACAAAGTTTGTTTGAGGGCGCCGAGGCCGAGAGTAGGAGAGGTCCCGGCTGGGGATTTGGGGTCCGCAGGGAGCACACCTCGAATCCCTCCTCGTCCCCGAACGTGGCTCACTCTCGGGGCCTCCGCGCTGCCAGGCCCAGCGCCCGAGGCGCAGCAGCGGCGCCCGGGTCGGTCCCCGGCACGGTGCTCGCCTCTCGGCGGCGGGAGGACCAGGGCAACCCCGCCGGGCTCTCCGCGGCCCCGGGCGCCCCTCGGAATGCTCGAGCCTCGGGCTGCGTCTGGGGGTATGGAGGAGGGACTGGACCCCGACAGGGCTCGGAGGCGTGCCCTTAGGTCGGCACCTCTGTCCACCAAACTCTGCGGCCGCCCGGGCCCCGAGGTGCTCGGGCTCCTTCCCAAGAGGCCTGCTTCTCAGTAGACCTGGGGCGCGGGGAGCCGCGCAGAGCCCCGGCACCGAAGCCAAGGGACTCCCGCTGCCGTCACCCCGGCTGTCGGGAAGCGGGACTCCCGGCGTGGGGGTCCCTGTTAGAAATCCGGGGAGAACTGAGACCGATTAAGAAAACTGTTTACAATATTTGCCGGCCTCCCCCCCCCCCCCGCCCCAGTACTTTTTCGAGCTTCAAGCCATACCCCAGAGTCGCTGCAATTTCTCAGTCCCCGAATCCCGCTTGCCACCCCAGGCAAATCCCGGGACGCGAGGCAAATCGGGGTGAAATTACCCCAGGCCGCAGCACGAGCTCCGAATATTTTTCCGGGTTTTCTCGGCTGGCTTCTTCTGCTTCTCGCCCCCACACCCGTCTTTTCCTAAAGTTTCTTGTGAGACCTTCCACCCCAGAACACTGTTCAAGTTCCCAGTTGGTGTAGGAAAAACCAAACGGAGAAGAAAGAGTTTTTCGGGTTTTGTTTTGTTTTGTTGGGGTTTGGGTTTGTTTGTTTGTTTTGGGGTTGGTTTTTTTTTTTTTTTTTTTTGGTCCATTTTTACCGATTTCATACATTTTCAAAAAAGGAGAAGAAAGACTCGGGCTTCGCGGAGAAATGATGCCTGCTAGATCCTTGCCTTTCTCCGGTCGCCTTCTAAATCCGGAATTTTTAATAGTTAAGGCTTCTCATAAAGCGATAGCATAAAAGGAGTTCACTACCTCTTACCATTATTATTTATTAGGACTTTTTTTTTTTTTAAGTTTATTTGAGCTTTGAGGTAAGTTAATTAAGTAACTGAATCAAGTTTCTTTTTTCTTTCTTTCTTCCTTCCTCCCTCTTTCTTTTTTCTTCCCATTCTTTCTCCCCCAAAGCTAGTTCATTGTCCTAAGAAGCAGTAAAGTGTTAGGGGCCCGGTGGCCAGCACTCCCCTCCTGGCTCTTTCTCACCTCTCCCCACCCCCTCTTTTTCTTCGGTGGTAATGGTTTTAAGTTATCACTGTTTTTACATGGTTGAACAATAAGTTTGGGGGAAGCTGCCTAGAGGGTAGATTTTGTAATAGGGTTACAGGATTTAGTATGTTGTAATAATATTAGTACACAACTAATCCTCCTCAGCGTCTGACTTACAGGAGGGCCTTCTACACTCTACGCTTTTTTATTTGGGAATAGTGGGGAGATAGTGGACCCTGAGAGTACATGGCATCTCTCAAAGTTACCTTTCAAAAGTCACCACCTTTTCTGCAAGGAATTCAGCAATCTCTATTCATCTCCCTACACAGGACACACACTACACCAAGTTGTTGAGGTTTGGGGTGGTTTTGTGTGCTTTTTGGTTTTGTTTTGGGTTGGCTTTTTTTTGTTCACATATATAAAGGTTATTAAATTTTTTGGAAGACGGCGCCTCAATCAACATGCGCCTCACTCAACATGTTACCTTTTTCTCATGTCTTGAAATGGTCTGAAAATATGGTCAGTGAAACCTCGAACAAACCAAAGTTAAATGCAGTTGGTGTCCTTGACATACGCTGGCACCTCAAACATGATGATTTCTACCTAGAGCGGGACCTAGAAAAGTTTGTGGGCTCCAAGTCATGGGAGCCCAGAAGCAGAGACTCAGGCTGAGAGCAGCCAGAGCTGCTGCTCTGTGTGTCATGCATGTGTTGTGTGTGCGTGTGCATGTGCGTGTGTGTGTGTTCATGCGTATACAAAGAAAACCAGAGCCATGCAAAACAGCCACACGGATAACTCCCTCAGAACAAGTTCAAGAAAACAAGATTATTTGGTCAGTCCTGCAGTGTTCATATTTTAATTCAGCTGTAATACCAGGAACCCCCTACATTAAACTGGGAAATTTTTCTGTTTCTTATGAAACCAAGATTATGACACATGTTACTTGTCTCTTAAATGGTATTCAACAAGTCTCAAATTATTTGTAGGAAGATTACTGCCATGAGAAAAATAATTTACCTAGATACATAATTTTGAGGAAGGGGAATATTAGAATCTAATGCTTTTCTGTGCTGGTTCTTTCCTAAGCTCTAGTTTTCAGAGAGATGTGTGTGTCTGTTGGGTTTTTCTTCCTTGGGTGGTGTTTTTAAGATTCAAGTAACCACAGGCATGGCCCATTCAGAGTCCATTCATTTATTACAGTATTTTGGTGATCAGCTCTTGCAAGGAAAGATAATATTGGAAGAAAGATAAAAACATCCCGAACTCAAGATAAAACATTGACTCGTATAAAGTATCATAAACATTCCTCTTATTTATATTAATAATGAAATTCTATTATTTACCAAAGTAATTTACTCATTGTGAGCAGCTTAATGGCAAGACATTGATTTCTGGGCCTAAAAGGTTAGAGAGAACTATAATTAATTGCTTTTTTTGAAAAACCGACACCTGCACGATAAGGCAGTTGGAAAGAATTCGTGTTTCATCAGGCCTATTTTAAGTTTGTGGCATAATGGAAGATTCTGGATGAGAGAACGCAAACTGTTTTGGAGGGATTTGCTTCGGGCTGCAAATACTTTCTAAAATGTTAAAAACAAACCTACCAACAAGCAAAGTGTACATGGGCGTGAAAGCATGTATGCAAAAGTGAATTGGTGATACTGAGGGTCTCACAGTGTCTTGCACAGCAAGTTTCTCCTATGGTTTATAGGCACAAGTGCCAATTTATAGGTTACTCTTCGGGGACTTTATTTCATTTCTTTCTACGTTTGCAGGTAGCAAGTCCTCTTTACCAGGAGCCCTTTAGGAGGCAGAAACCCCCGTTTCTCCCGGTGGAGATCTTAGTGGGAACTCCAGCAGGCCAGCCAGCCAGCCAGCCAGAGTCCCCAGTCTGCTAAGTTTTTTGAAATGGTTCAAAGCCCAGTATGTAGTAACCAGAACAAAGTCCTCCTGCAGTCTTCATTCAGTTTTCCTAAGACATGGCTTGGTGCACTGCTCGCCACATCTCCCAAAACTCTCTTAGCTTCACCAAAACTGGAGGAATGTAGCAGCTTAGCGGAGATGGTAAATTACCCGGAGCCCCAGCACCCCTCCCCTCCCCCCCCCAACACACACAGAAAAAAAGTGTGTGGTGCCAGGCTTTAGAAAAGCTAAACGTGTCGAGCTGTTTTAACCTTTGCTAGCCTCCTCCTATGCAAAGGTGACAAGGTCCAGATCATAATATGTCCTTCAGTATCTTCCCAGTGACCCCCAAATTGAGTCTTGCTAGTCACTTAGCAGGAAGTTGGTAGTTTATTTTAGTTTCACCTTATCAGCCTGGCTTCTTTTCCTAACCTTCTTCCCCCGTCACCCTCAGATGCCAGACCCCCAAAGGAGAAGATTGACAGGTAGTCCCCATAGCTCAGTTCTACCCTCAAACAACAGGGATTTAGTTTCTTGTGCCTTTGCCAATGTTTATGTAGTCAAAGTTTAGATCTCGCCTTAAGGAGTCTCTCTTTTTACGCGTCACTGGAATAGGAAAGCCGCAAAGTTTTTGCACCAAACCCTTGCAACTGGAACCCCATCTAGTGTTCGGTTTGATTCATCCAAGGGGAAGACATTTTCCCCCTTCCGTTTATTGTGTCCATGAGGGGGGCTTGTATCGCAGCTCTCAAAGGAGTGTCTTGTCCCGGGTGTTATTTATTTATTTTTTTCCCAGAGATATCACTTGTATTCTTCTACGAGACAAGACCCTAATCCTGGCCAGAACGCGGAGGGAATTGAAGCCAGCCAGTAATGTGTCATTTGGTTGCATATAACAGAGAGGAAAACTTAAGACACTATCACACAGAGTGTGCAGGGCATACGTTGGAGCGCTTGAAATTTCTTTGGCCTCTTACGCTTGACCCTCAGATGTAGGCTTTTCCCAGGTCTGGGCTAAAATATGTATGTACGTTATTATAACACTACGAAAAAGATAAAACAGCAGTCAATCAAAAATGCTGGTGATGGCCTTTCTAAATTGGTCTACGGCGAGGGACAGCCTGTAAAAATGATAAGCTCCAAAATCACAATCCTGAGAGGTTCTATTAAAAATGTTCATGGGATCTTCAGGCAGTGGAAAGTAAAGTGAAGGATCTTTCTGAAGAGCTCCAGCAAAGAAGACTAAATGCGGTAGAATAGAGTTGTTTTGTTTTGTTTTGTTTTTTTCCTGGCTGGCTAAACCTTGCTGTGTGGGGCATAGTTTTATTTTTGTTTTCACAGTAGACAGATATACTGGAACACTTCAATTTTCTGCCTCCTATTCTGCAATGTTAGGTTGAGATGATGAGAAACTGACAAATTTGAATTGGGTGTCAAGTACCTAAATAGTATAAGACTTAAAACATCTGGGATTTTAGTATAAATTGGATGGAGCTGTAAGGTCAGCCCCTTCTCCTCTAAAAAAAGTAGAAACTTAAAAAAAAAAAATCCCAGAAAAATTCCAGATATCTTTTTGTGTGTACAAACTTAGCAAACCACTACTTCTCACATTTTCCTGCCTGACTAGGATTATAAAATTAATTTGTATGCAAGCTCCATAGAAAAGGACCTGGAATGTTACTTTCACCATAGTACAGGGAACGAGGCAACTGTATTTACTATAATGGGGTCACCAGTTGCAATCCTGTGTAACAGATTACTGAGAAACAAGATAGCAGACGGTCAGAAAAATGAATTAGAACACCTTAGTGTGTGTGTGTGTCTTATTACAACTTAAAATGTTCCCTCTGGTAGTTAAAGATTCAAACTAGTCCTCATGCTTTGTCTTTGTTGTTGTTGAGCTACTTCATTGCAATTCAGTTCAGAACGCAGATAGATTGAAAGTTAAGAGCTATTACAGTATAGCGACACCTGCTTTTGAAATAAATCAAAATAGATACTGGATTTTTTTTTTGGGGGGGCGTTCATAAACATCAGGAGATTAAATTAGTCGACTCTACAGTGAGATCAAATGTCAGCTTATTAAAATGTTGTGAAAATCCAAGCTTAAAACATGGGCAGCTTTTTAACACAGTCTCTTTCTTAGAAGCAAGCAGGCATTTATTTTTAAGCATCTACATTTTCCGTCCAGTTAGCACAATCCTAAATATAAAAATGTTCAGGTTGAAAAACTTGAAAATTCTCAAGTGAGTCTTGAAGCAGCACAAATGCCAGAATTGGAGCGCAGGAAAGTAATAATCAGCTAAATCCTATAAAGTAACCTTTTTTTTATTTTGTCTATATATTATGAGAATATCAGATGTTTGCAAGTTATAAAGAATTAAAATGCCCTTTAATCGTGAACACAGATGTGCTAAATATTTGAAGCAACTACATTGTAATGTGTACAATTGATGAAGTCAGTTTTCTGATTTCCCTTGCTAGTTATTTAGTTCTGAATCTGTCATTATTTGTCTAAGCCCAGCTGACCAAGCAAAACTGTGTTTTAAAGTGGCTTTATGTTTTGATAAATGTGAGCTGGTTGAAAAGTATTTTCCACTGAATGCAGAGCTTAATAGAACATGCTGACATAATAGTTTTAATGCATTTTGTTGAAAATGTGTGAACAAACAGAATAGCTTTTGTTCCTTCATAATTGGCTGTAAAAGTAGATGGAAACATAACCATTACATATGGAAATGTGCAAAGAGAAAGAAATAACATTTCTGTTGAATATATTAGGAATTGCATTTCCTAGTTTAAAATAAGCATCTGAAATGGATGCATCATTTAAAATTGGTTGTCAAAATAAGAAGCTTTAAACAGAATTTTTGTCACATTATTTTTGTCCCAAGTTAAGCAACATAACTTCAGCGAATTTCGTTTAATATTTTGTTTACATTATTTTAAGGCAGGGAGAGAGACAGAAAGTGCTTAAAACAGCACCTTGGATGTGCACAGGAATCCGGTGCCAATTAGGATGATTAAACATTAAATTAAAACTGAATCATTATTGGTATTTTCTGCTACAGCTAAGATTTGTTTGGTATTGTTAATGCATTTTGCTCTATACCCTTGTGGAGATTAAAAGATGGGTATTAGAAAAGCTAGCTTGTTAAGTATAACTTAGCTACTCAAATAACACTCCCAGTGAATAAAGTGTGCATACATTTGGCATACTTCACCGGGGCTTCTCATCAACTTGGGCATCACTCAAGACAAATAGAGTTAAAGGAATTTCCAGAAGTTAGAATTTAGGTATTAATTATATTTTCTGGAATGTAAAAATACTCAAGCTTTTTATTTTTATTTTTTTATTTTTTGGATGTTTACTACGAAAAGGCAAATGGCTGACTCTTTTGAGTTGACTCTGAAGTTTACCGAAAAAGCAACATTTTGAATCTGTATTTATTCATATTTGCAATTAGTTGGGGTTTTTTTTTTTTTTTTTTCCCTCCCTGCAAGTTTTCTGGGAGATTCAATTTGGAAGTCATGGAAACTAACTATTATCTGATTCAGTTCTGCAGAAAAGCATGCAGGGAGGTAATCCTTGAATTAAACAGTTTTTTTTTTTTTTTCACAGCCTTCGGAGATGACCACACACCATTTGTACAACAGAAGTTGGTGTTCCCCATGCTGGGCAAACAATGGGACTCCATCCTGTCTTTGAATAGGATGTTAGCTTGGAGTTGGAGATTTTTATGTTTAATTTACAAATGGATCTTAGCGAGAAGAAATCTGAGCAACCAGTGGAAACAAACATGAAATAAAGGGATTTTTATAATGAAAGGTTCAGGACAATCTGTTAAACAATTGATAACAGTTAAGAGCAAACTGTTTTTAAAGGCATTCAGACAAGGAGAATTGCACAGCCTTTCCAAACTCGAAACCAAGAATTATTTCTTCCCTTCCCCTTAATGGCACATCCTTCTAGAAGTTGCTGTTGAATCAGAAATGTAAATCTTGTGCCAGTTTTTATAGATATAGAGAGCATTTTTGATGAAATATTTAGAGGCATAGCGTTGCCATTTGGAGCACAGTGGCATATATTCCTTGAAGAGCAGAATGGTAGCCAGGGCCGCATTCTTTAATTTTAAAAATAAACATGCCATGGGGTGATGTATAGGTGCCAGGCAGGCCTTGTAACGGATTATGATCATTGTGTTTCTCTTCCGTGTGTGTGTGTGTGTGTGTGTGTGTGTGTGTGTGTGTGTTGCTTTGCTTTCTTGTTTGTATTCAGCGGAGTCTTGAGCAGTCTGGAGGATTTGTTACTGATGTGGCTAAAGTGTGTTTGTCACCAATCAGCCTTGGCTCAGGTTCTAGGTAGGGGCTGGAGGTGATTTTTAAGGTGTCAGTCTTCTGCTTGGTGATATGCATCCTCCCCACCCCCCCTCCCCCGCCCCGTCAACAACTGATTGGAACCTGAATGACTACAAATTAGTTTAGTGACAGAACAAACTGTCACAGATATCTTTGAATCAGTTGAAAATGAATAAGGTTGACAGAAACTCAAGAGGCTAATAAGTCCTCAGAATGGTTGCCGGACCCTCTCTGGATGAGTAGACAATAAGGTGTATAAAATATTGGAAATCAATGTTTTGCTATGGAATTTCATTATGCACCAATGTCTTCAGTTCGTAGTATTTTATATTTTGATGGATTATCTGAAGACCTTGGCTATCTGAGATACCCGATGATAGGAACTCCTCCACACCCTCAAAATTTAATTATGAACGTTCTTAGGTGCAATCGACTGGTTTTCAGGGGCCAGAGTTTTGAGTTTGGAAGACAGAACACGATTGGTCAGCCTCCACCTCCTTGTTTTGCAGTCACGGGTGACCCGGGGTGCCCTGGCCCCCTTTCTAACCCTGCACCTTTTGATATTTGCAGGAGACACAGAGAAAGGTCAACCAAATCGCACCACCAAGAGCAAGGACGCCCACGTCTGTGGCCGGTGCTGTGCCGAGTTCTTTGAATTGTCAGATCTTCTGCTCCACAAGAAGAACTGTACTAAAAATCAATTAGTTTTAATCGTCAATGAGAGCCCGGCCACCCCACCCGAAACCTTCTCTCCCACTCCCCCTCCCGAGCATCATCCCGATGAACCACAAATGAATGACCCCGCTAACAAAACAGATCAGGCCGACTGCAGTGACCTTTCGGAACACCGCGGCCGCGACAGGGAAGAGTCCATGGAGGTGGAGGCCCCGGGGGCTAACAAAGGTGGCGGTGGCGCTCCGGGCGGCGGCGGCGGTGGCAGCGGCGGCGGTGGCAGCAACAGCGGTGCCACGCCGGGCGGCGGCGGCGGCCCCTCCACAGGTACCTCAGCGATCACAACCTCTCTACCTCAACTCGGGGACCTGACGACACTGGGCAACTTCTCCGTGATCAACAGCAATGTCATCATTGAGAACCTGCAGAGCACCAAGGTGGCGGTGGCCCAGTTCTCCCAGGAAGCGAGGTGCAGCGGGGCCTCCGGGGGCAAGCTGGCCGTCCCGGCCCTCATGGAGCAGCTCCTGGCCCTGCAGCAGCAGCAGATCCACCAGCTGCAGCTGATCGAACAGATCCGCCACCAAATACTGCTGTTGGCTTCTCAGAACGCAGACTTGCCAACGTCTCCTAGTCCTCCTCAAGGGGCTTTACGAACATCTGCCAACCCCTTGTCCACACTAAGCTCCCATTTATCTCAGCAGCTGGCGGCGGCAGCTGGATTAGCACAGAGCCTCGCCAGCCAGTCTGCCAGCATCAGCGGCGTGAAACAGCTCCCCCCCATCCAGCTACCTCAGAGCAGTTCCGGCCACACCATCGTTCCACCCAACAGCGGCTCTTCCCCCAACATTAACATTTTGGCGGCAGCGGTGACCACCCCGTCCTCGGAAAAAGTGGCTTCGAGCGCTGGCGCCTCGCACGCCGGCCACCCGGCAGCCTCGGCGTCATCCTCACCAGCTTTTGCAATAAGCAGTTTATTGAATCCTGCATCTAATCCACTTCTACCTCAGCCGGCCCCCGCTAACTCGGTTTTCCCCAGCCCCTTGCCCAACATCGGAACGACTGCAGAGGATTTAAACTCCCTGTCTGCCTTGGCCCAGCAAAGAAAAAGCAAGCCACCAAATGTCACTGCCTTCGAAGCGAAGAGTACTTCGGATGAGGCGTTCTTCAAACACAAGTGCAGGTTCTGCGCGAAGGTCTTCGGGAGCGACAGTGCCTTGCAGATCCACCTGCGCTCCCACACCGGAGAGAGGCCCTTCAAGTGCAACATCTGCGGAAACAGGTTCTCCACCAAGGGGAACCTCAAAGTCCACTTCCAGCGCCACAAAGAGAAATACCCTCATATCCAGATGAACCCCTATCCCGTGCCTGAGCATCTGGACAATATCCCCACGAGTACCGGCATCCCATACGGCATGTCCATTCCTCCGGAAAAGCCGGTCACCAGCTGGCTAGACACCAAACCGGTCCTGCCCACCCTGACCACTTCGGTCGGCCTGCCGTTGCCCCCGACCCTCCCGAGCCTCACACCGTTCATCAAGACCGAAGAGCCAGCCCCCATCCCCATCAGCCATTCTGCCACCAGCCCCCCAGGCTCAGTCACTAGTGACTCCGGGGCCCCCGAGCCGGCCCCCAGAAACCTGGGTGGGCTCGCAGATGAGGCCGAAGGGTCCACGGTGCCACCCTCCGGTGGCAAAAGCGAAGAGAGTGGCCTGGCCCCCGGCTCAGCCGCGGCGGCCAGTAGCAGCTGTCTGAGCTCCCCAGCAGCAGACGGTGGCCCGGGCAGTGCCACCGCCTTCACCAACCCCTTGCTGCCGCTCATGTCTGAGCAGTTCAAGGCGAAGTTTCCGTTTGGGGGCCTCCTGGACTCGGCCCAGGCGTCAGAGACATCCAAGCTGCAGCAGTTGGTAGAGAACATTGACAAGAAGGCCACGGACCCCAATGAGTGTATCATCTGCCACCGGGTCCTCAGTTGTCAGAGCGCCTTGAAGATGCACTACCGGACGCACACCGGGGAGAGGCCCTTTAAGTGTAAGATCTGCGGCCGGGCTTTCACCACGAAAGGGAACCTTAAAACCCATTATAGTGTCCATCGTGCTATGCCCCCGCTCAGAGTCCAGCATTCCTGCCCCATCTGCCAGAAGAAGTTCACCAACGCTGTGGTCCTGCAGCAGCACATTCGAATGCATATGGGCGGTCAGATCCCCAACACCCCGGTCCCCGACAGCTACCCCGAGTCCATGGAGTCAGACACGGGCTCCTTTGACGAGAAGAATTTCGACGACCTGGACAACTTCTCCGATGAAAACATGGAGGACTGTCCCGAGGGCAGCATCCCTGACACGCCCAAGTCCGCGGATGCGTCCCAAGACAGCCTGTCTTCTTCGCCTTTGCCCCTGGAGATGTCAAGCATCGCTGCTTTGGAAAATCAGATGAAGATGATCAATGCCGGCCTGGCAGAGCAGCTGCAGGCCAGCCTGAAGTCCGTGGAGAATGGGTCCGTCGAGGGGGACGTCCTGACCAACGATTCGTCCTCGGTGGGTGGTGATATGGAGAGCCAAAGTGCTGGCAGCCCGGCCATCTCAGAGTCTACCTCTTCCATGCAGGCTCTGTCCCCATCCAACAGCACCCAGGAGCTGCACAAGTCACCCAGCGTGGAGGAGAAGCCACAGAGAGCAGTACCTAGCGAGTTTGCCAATGGCCTGTCCCCCACCCCCGTGAATGGGGGGGCTTTGGATCTGACATCCAGTCACGCAGAGAAAATCATCAAAGAAGATTCTTTGGGGATCCTCTTCCCTTTTAGAGACCGGGGTAAATTTAAAAACACTGCTTGCGACATTTGTGGCAAAACCTTTGCTTGTCAGAGTGCCTTGGACATTCACTACAGAAGTCATACCAAAGAGAGACCATTTATTTGCACAGTTTGCAATCGCGGCTTTTCCACAAAGGGTAATTTGAAGCAGCACATGTTGACACATCAGATGCGGGACCTACCATCACAGCTCTTCGAGCCCAGTTCCAACCTCGGCCCCAATCAGAACTCGGCGGTGATCCCCGCCAACTCGTTGTCATCTCTCATCAAGACAGAGGTCAACGGCTTCGTGCATGTCACTCCTCAGGACAGCAAGGACACCTCCACCAGTCACGTCCCCTCTGGGCCTCTGTCCTCCTCCGCCACGTCCCCAGTTCTGCTCCCAGCCCTGCCCAGGAGAACTCCCAAGCAGCACTACTGCAACACGTGTGGCAAAACCTTCTCCTCGTCGAGCGCCCTGCAGATCCACGAGCGAACTCACACTGGAGAGAAACCCTTTGCTTGCACTATATGTGGGAGAGCTTTCACAACAAAAGGCAATCTGAAGGTACCTCACTCTCTCTGTCCCTCACCCAGCCACCCACCCAGCGGCCCTGTCACCGGTCACCATTGATTATCTGTAATGCATGCTCCCCACCCCCAACCCCCAGCCAGCAGCCCCCACAGGCAGGATATGCAGGGAGAGAGTTCTCGTGAGGGTACCTGCCACGTGTGGCTGACGGCAGAGAAACAAGGGTGCCCGTGTGGGTCATGATCGTGCCGGGGACCTGGGGATCCAGGACAGGCTGCGGCCTGCCGAGCGTGAGAGCGCCTGCAATCGTTTGGTACGCCTAAGCCAAATAGCAGCCCATCCCCGCTGTCTCGCTAAGTGCACCAAATGAATTGCCTTACCTACCAAGCAAGACAGCCCGGCGTTGCCATGGGGTATTGATTAAAGACCTCCACGTGGCCTGTGTGCAGCCCGTATCACTTAATAATTACCGTCCTCCTCGGCGGATGCATCTATTTTTCATAACTCCGCAGTCCAGCACGGCTTGCGTCCCGAAAAAAAACAATAACGTCACACTGCTCTGCTAATGGGCATTATGATAATTGATTATACAACATTTCCTGCTGATATGTGTTGGAAATAAAAGCAAATATGCTTAGGTTCTAGAGCAACAGTTGAGCGCTCTTACTGTGTACATTTTTTCTGTTGACAGAGTCTTTCTCTAGAGATTGCTGCCAGTAATGCGAGATGAATAATTACTTTCTGGCTTTGCTCGCCGTGCTTGGGCCCTCCGATGGGCAATCTGTGAGGGGTACTTTCTTCCCATCTGAAAAGGACATTTATAGGGTAAAGGGTGTCAGATACAATACTTACCATCGCAATGAGAGTGGACATAACAATTCTAACCCTGAAAGGAGCTATCTGCGACTGACTGGCTTGCTTGAGGCCATTATAAGCTAAATACGGGTAATAAAAAAAGAGTAAGTAAGGCAGGCATCTTGGCCCAGGAAGAGGGAAGGCGGCCCAGGGCTGGGGAGAGCACACGCGTTATTACCAGGCGGCCGGAGTGGACGGTTCCCGTTCCCTTCTCCGCGGTCTGGCACTTTAATAAGAATAGACATGTGGGCCACTGGCTTTGTCGAGTGTTGGGATATGAGCTGAGACAGATTCAACTATTAAGCTTCTCCCTTCCTCTCTCTCTCTCTCTCTCTCCCCTTCTTTCTTTTTCTTTTTCTTCTTCTTTTTTTTTTTTCCCCTTCCAACCCCCCCCTCCCCTGCCTCATCTCAGGTACACATGGGCACTCACATGTGGAATAGCACCCCTGCGCGACGGGGTCGGCGGCTCTCTGTGGATGGCCCCATGACATTTCTAGGAGGCAATCCTGTCAAGTTCCCAGAAATGTTCCAGAAGGATTTGGCGGCCAGGTCAGGAAGCGGGGATCCTTCCAGTTTCTGGAATCAGTATGCAGCGGCGCTCTCCAACGGGCTGGCCATGAAGGCCAATGAGATCTCCGTCATTCAGAATGGTGGCATCCCTCCAATTCCTGGAAGCCTGGGCAGCGGGAGCAGCTCACCTATTAGTGGGCTGACGGGAAATCTGGAGAAGCTCCAGAACTCAGAGCCCAGCGCTCCTCTGGCCGGCCTGGAGAAGATGGCCAGCAGCGAGAACGGAACCAACTTCCGTTTCACCCGCTTCGTGGAGGACAGCAAAGAGATTGTCACAAGTTAAAGCAACTCTGGCTGGAGAAACAGCATCCCCCCCCCAACAACACCCCATTCAGAACAAGACCCACGGTTGCCTCCTCCTCCTCCTTGCCCGTCCCCCCCCCACCCCCTACCCCTTCCCTTCTGGTTCCCCCAGATCTATGAACTACAACATTATGAAGACATTCTTTTGTACCTTGTTCAACTTCTAGAGTTATAAGAAAGCTTATTTATTAGTGAATATAACCTGGCTTTGCAAACAGAATGCAAGCGTTAACTTTGGTCTTCTGTATTTTGGACTAAATACTAATTGACTAGAGTGCTATAAACTTGCTGTAACATTTATGGCAATCGCAAGTTGCCCTGCTAGGCGGTCTTAATCTGGCATTAACTTATTTTCTATATCCGGTTTAATATGAATCTGGTGTCGATGCAATGCCTCAGTGATGCATTAGATCTCTAATAAAGTCTGTATATAAATGTACACTTTGATCCTGCTGGAGAATTTTATCAGCAAACACATTGTCTAATCTTTCAAAACAAATTTAAGCAAAGGACTGAAAGTACAGACTGATCAATGTGGTTCTTTGAAAGGTTTGGGGTTTTGTTTTTGTTTTTGTTTTTTGATTTTGATTCGAAAATTCAACCTGCTTTTTTTTTTTTTTTTGTAGATTTAACCATTTCCGTTTTGAACTGCTATTTGTATTGTGCTTTTTACTTGAGTCGTCCTCAATGTTGATAAGTTTCTGTACAGTAATAAGCACGCAGAATTCTTTAGAGAAAATACAAGTGTTGTTTTGGTAGTTGAAACTGAGACGTAACATTTTGCCTTGTAGGTATATTCACAATAGAAAATGTGTGCTGGAATTACACAATGCTGCTAAGTATGGCATCTTGAACAACCGTCAGTGGAGAAAATGTAGATGCTCTTGTATATACGATAAGAAATATCACTTTCATTAAAATGTACATATGTTCCTTACAAGAGCAAATGCTTCTTCTTGATCAAGAGAGCAGGTATAGTGTTTGTTTATTTTGTATTAGGTATGGAAGAAAACAAAATTGGACTGTTACATGCACTTTCTTGGAAAGTTGAAAGGAAATGGGGGGTCCAATTTCTTTAACATTTAATACTTACTAACAACAGAGATACTGTAATTTTACTCAAGTAATCAAATACATTTTTTTTTTGCAACAGATAAAACAAAATACTGTGTCTGTGTTTTTAGAGTGCATTTCTATTTAGCCAGGCCCCGAAATGTATTTTAACATTTCCCCAGGCACCAGTAAAGTGTATGTGAGTGTGTATCTCTCTCTCTCTAAATAAGGAATTGTAAAAGGCGTAACAGAAACAGGTTTGCATGGGCCTGTGGGTTTGCTTTTTTTTTCCTTTCTCTTTCATTTTGTCGTTTCTCTTTTTAATTTGGAGGATCTAGATATTTCCCCAGTCATCCATGACTCATCTGGGCACTCAACCCCCACCCCCCCCAAGAAGGAGGAAAAATGAAATAAAAAGCAGTTCTTGGAGGTTTCATCTGAACAGGTCATCCTTGAAGCAGGACATTTGGCCCATTTAGATTTCAGGTTTATTTCAACGGTGCTGGATCCGCTTCCCTTGATTCAGTGGCTTTTTTCAGGCAGAGAAAGCCCCATGGCTGCAGAATGCCCGATGCAGTGGGGGTTATATCATCTGACTCTGAAACTAGGCCTCAACCCACAGAGGTCAACCGGTCCGTTAATTAGTCTTTCAGGCATTGAGTCACACACATGCATGTTTGAAAGAAAAAGTCCATTACAACTTGAATGTTTCGTCACCAAAATTCAATCTGATCCTTCCTCTCTCCCTTTTGTTCTAGGGGAAACATGTTTTCCTCCTGAGCACTATTTTGGGGTGAGCAAACGGACAGGGTGGAAGTTGGTGTCTACAGGGGTCCGGCGATTTGTTTCTTTCAGGGAGGTAGGTGGTGAGCCGCCAGCAGGCCGCCGGTGGCCAGTGGCCCTGCACCCAGGTAAGGGACAAGCATCGGGTCGCCTCCCAGCAGGAGTCTGCGCCCGGACTCGCCTCCCCAGCTGCGTGGCTCGGCCTGGGGCACCAGGCCAGGACGACGCGGGGACGGGGTGCTGGTGGGGCCGCGCGCGGTGTTGGGGTGCACTTGGGTGCACGAGAATTGGGGGGCTGCCCCTGTGCAGTCGGGGCCACGCGCCCCAGGAGAGCCGCCTTTGCTCGAGAGCGGGGTCGCGCAGGGAAGGCCGCGGGTCTGGCCAGAAGCTTCTGTCCTATGAAAGGCAGAAGGGGAGACGTCTGGCCCCTGGGGCGCCCGGGGCCGCGTGGCCTCGGGGTCGGGGCGCTCTCCCCGGGAGCGGGCCCCGCACCCTGGGATGGAGCCTGGGGACAGGCCCCCGCGAGGGGCGGGCTCGCAGTGCCCGCTGCCCCCCGCCCCCCGCCGCTCCGGATGCGCCCGGCGGGCCTGGCCCTGCCGCCCCCGCCCCACCCACCCCCAGCCCCAGGTCACGGCCCTGCACCACCCGTGGCTGCGCGTCCGCTTCCGCGAGCCGAGCCGGGCGGTCGGGGCGGGAGCCGGGCGATTGTTTCTCGCGGCGCCCCTCCAACCTCCAGCCTTCCAGCGCTTTCTGGAGGGCAGTCGAGGGGAGCCCGGGCAGACTTTTCCCGGGGCGCCGCAGCCCCGAGGGGGAGGCCGGAGCCCCGGAGTCCCGGCCCCTCCCTGCGCCCTCGTCCCCGCGGGGCCAGCCTCCGTGCACCAGCTCGAGCCACTGATGCTGACCTGCCCACTCGGGCTGCCCCTCCCTGCGCGAGCCCGCCTCGGCCTTGGGGCTCAGCCCGCGGGAGGGACACGGTGCAGGTTGGTGAGGCGACGAGGCTTCCGTCCCCGCGACCCAGGTCGGCGCCCCGGCCGCCCCCGCCCCCGCCGAAACGTGGGAGTTGCACGGAGGTGGTTTGGAGACCGAGAAGAACCGAATTTCCTGGGTTGCTGCTGCCCGCGACGATGACGGCGAAGGTGACGACATTTTTGAACTAAAAATACTGATTTGGGTGACATGCACCCCCCGTTCCTATTTTTAAAATGTGCACCGTGGAAGTACAGGAAAGCACAGCGAGTCACGTAACGGACCCCCTCGTCTAGAAAAGATACGTGGAAGGGCGGTGTAGTGATGGCCAAGGACCTGGGGAGGGAAAGAGGAGAGAGCGAGGACCGGCCTGAGCTGCCCAGGACACCCCCCCCCCCACACACACGAAAAAGGACCCTGGGGGCGGGGGTGGGGGAGGGGAAAGCAGGTTAGAGACACCTGAAAATAACTTTTGAGTTTAGAGTTTTCCCATCTCCGTCCTCCCTGGGAGGCCAGGTTGATTCAACTAACTTTTATGGATGGGGTGGAGGGTGGGGGGGCAGTTTTTTTTTTTTTTTTAATTAGAAAAAGCGTTCATACAGAAAATCCTAAATGATTTGCAGTTGACATAAACTTCTAGCAGTAGATTATTTGCTTATTGTTTTTGGCGTGTTGTGAATGTCAAGCATGAGAGAACCTGAAGGGAAGAGGGAGAAAGAAAAAGCTCCTGCTCTGTTAAAACTTAGCAGCCCCCTTAGAAAAATAAAGCGTCGGAACCTTTACTAGGAGTCACACAACTCTACCCCAAGTGAAACAAATGTCAGAGGGGGTAACAAAGTGGGAAAACATGCAAAGTGCATTTCAAAGGGTTCCACAGTAAAGCGCAATCTGAGATTCACGGAAAGTGGAGAAGGATAAGACAGGAATTAGGTCATCGCGTCCAGACCCCAGGAAATATGTTTAGATCAAAGCCTGCTCCGTTAGAATAAACAAAACAGGGCCCATTGGGCCCTACCAATATTTTCATCTCCGCGCTAAGAGCTGCTAATCTAACTGGCTCTAGTGGATGAAAGCGGCTAAAAATCACAACTGTAAAAATGACTAAGTAAAAAAAATGTCCTCTCAACTATAATAGGAAGATAAAGATTTAGATTTGAGCTAGAAAGTAACAAGATCCAGGCCCAGATCAACACAAACTTCCTGGAATTTTAGCTCTAACTAAATTATCTAATCCCAGGCCATTGTTCCCTTCTTGTCCGCACTCCCACCCCCCACCCCCCCCAACCAACCCCTGCAATTGAGTATACCAGATGATTTACATAAAAAAATTGTTAAATTTTAACTGCGGTCTAAAAGCATTGCAGGAGGCCGACTTTTGGGTTCACTTACTTTACATTCCTTAAGGACCTACCCCCCACAAACCCCACTGTCGCCTGCCCCCCAGGCAGTTGTTGCGGGGAGAGCATGCTGGCCTTTATTGTTATGGATGGTTCTTTAAGGCCAGTCTTTGAGTTTGGTCTCTTTCCATGGCGGCAGGATAGACGGAGACCAGAGCTTCTGTCATAGAAGCCAACCTTTGGGTCCGTACTATTCAGCAGCCCTTGATACTTTAGCAGCGAAGCCCAAGTACTGTGTAAAGCTTTCTTTCACAGCAGAGCTGATGGCCTTAAACCAACTGCCAGGGAACATTTGATAGATAGAAACATCCAGAAACGGGACAGGAAATCCCAGTAAAGGAAAATTCACCCAGGCTAAATCCAGGATTGTAGCTCCTTGCTGAGCCGGGTTTCCTCTTAACTGTTTAAACATATGATTTGGCTCCTCTTGTGTTTCTATGGCCATCTGAGCTCAAGTTTAACAAAGACTCAGGGACTGCCTGTCAGCTTGGCTCTGGCCCCCTCTAAAGCCAAGATGATGGGGGTGGGGCCTGTGCCGGGCCTTTATAAACACCCCCAGGAACAGGCCATCTTCTGTGTGGGGCCCTTGGCGACTCATTCACGGAGGTCAAACCCAGCATCAGTTTTTGACGATCCACGGAGGGCTTTGAAGACAAGTGTCACTGTGTTGGAGGCTACACAAACCCATCCTTCCTTGTTAGGCCCAAGGTGGAACCCCATCCAGCTTGCCAAATGCGGCTGAATCCCGATGCAGCACGGTCGGTTGGTTAGGACATGGGTGCGGAGAGAAACCAGGGGTCATGTCATCTTCTTGTAATCACGGCCACATCCAGTATGAGGCCCCAGTCACCTAGAAACGTGGGTAAACGTGCCATATCGCAGGCCCCACTCCTGATGTAAGGGACAGAGAGGGACATAAGAGCTTGTGGAGCTCCTTCTACATTCAGAATCTGTGGTGCTTCTGCAGGTCTCATCTTGTTACAGTTCTGTGAGACAGACAGGACCACTGTCATTTACCAGATGACAAAACTGAGTCCCAGAGAGAGAGAAGGAACACCTGGATGCCAGGAGATGTGGAGCTGTCACTTGCTTGACCATCAACCCCAGAGCACAGTCCTAACTTGCCTGATCCATGGACCACCTTCCCCATCTGTACCACACAAGGTTTGCTTCCCATCGGTATTTCCAGTAGCTTCTCTCAGACTCTACCATGTTCACCACGTCACATCATTGGGGTCCCACCTATACTCTTACTTACTGGATGACTTCATTTAAGTTACTCCCTTTTTAAAAACCTACGTATATTTATTTTAGAAGGAATAAGGAAACACCAGATTTGATTCTCTTCAATAGTCTTTCCAATCACAACCATTGGGTGCCGTGCCCCAACTCCAAATAACACCGACACCACCACATCACACCAACACACCTGCTGCTCTGTCCTTTCCTCATTTTCCAACTGCCTCTTGCTTTAGACAAGCATGAAGCCTGGGTGCTCTTAAAGAGTTTTCTTTCCTGGTCGCCATCCCACTCCTCTACTTGTCAGCACACCTTGGCGCTGGCCCAGAATTTTTCCAACTGTGGGTCAAGACCCATCGGGGCATTATGAAGTCAGTCTAGAAGTCATCATCAGCATTATCTTTTAAATGTAATAGAGTAGAAAGGATCAGAATATATCACACTCAATAGAAAGGGTCAGTCGTGTCTTACTCATCTCAAGGGATGTGTGTGTGTGTGTGTGCACGCGCACATTTGTGCATGTGCATGGGTGCACCGGGACACACGATAAATGTATTTAGCATGGGTTGCCATCGAAAAAGTTGGAAAGCCACTTACGAAGGCCCCAAGAAGTACAGCTGACCCCTCTCTCTTTCTCCTCTGAAATCACAGCACCAGGGGCTTTAGAGGGGAGACTGGCAGTCAGTTTTGGGGATGGGGGGAGTGGTGGTGAAGGCACAGGCCAATAACCTAAGCTTCCAGCTCTCTGCAATGACTCATCCACGATGCAGAGTTTTCTAGCTGCCACTCCGGCAGGAAAAGAGAGACTAGCGACTGGGCTCATGCTGCTCATCTGTGTGTTCTCCTCTCCTGGGCTGCTTCCACGTGGAGGATTTTAAAAGCATTTTGCTATAAAGAGGATTTCTCCGTAAATGCACACATGAGCGCAAAAGAGAAAAACAAAACAAAACTGAGCGCTAAAGCTTACTCGGTGCAGTGAGCTGCACTGTCCCATTTATAGTCCCTCACCCCATTGGTAACGGGCTCCAGCTCTTGGGTACCTAAGATAACTTCCTTCCCGAGTCCCACCATTTCTGAGCATCCTTAGTCACAGTGCTCACTATGGGGCTTCTGGGGCCCAATAAATATAATGTGGTCCTGAGCCATCATTCCTAGAAGAGTCCCTTTCAGAAATACTGCTCAGAAAGGGAGGTTGTCTGTGGCCTTCAGCAAAGATTTCATTTTAACAAACACGTGTGTGCTTGTGGGGGTGCACACACACTTTTATCTAAATCTCCAGAGCCAGGAATGGCCAGGAAGACCCTTCTTTGTTTGAATAGACGTGAGTCAGGGAGCTGGGGCCTGAGTTATTTATATTTATCCTTCCCAGTTTCAGTCCAGTACTTCTTAGGTAAATTATAATAAAAAGAGTTACTGTGGTAGCTCACGTTATCGGCACCAGGTCTCTGGCTGTTTCTCCTCCATTGCTTTGGCATGTAACTTGCAGTGCCATCCCCCGTGGGGCATTTGAACTTCCCCACCTCGTTGGCCTTGGCCCCTTGGCTTGCTTTGTCCAGATGCGATGGTTGTGCCACTTTCATTCCTGGGGACTCAAGACTCCTGCACGTGTCTACTCATGGCCCTGGTACCTCTGCCATCACCACGAGAAGAACATTCCCGCTGATCTCAGGAAAAGAATAGAGGCAACATGGAACCACCCCTAGTCACGCCCAACCTAGATCAGCCAAGGCCCAGCCAGGCCCAGTTGAGCGGAGCCGAACCACAGATGGGTGTTGCTTTAACCCACTGAGCTTGTGGGTGGTGTCTTACTAAACATCACTGGGGCCACTGTTAACCATTTCCATAAGATGTGTTTATAGTGGTTATGAAATGTCAGACATCATTTTAAATGTTTTATTTGAATTAACTCATTAAATCCCTCTAACGACCACATGAGGTGGATACTATCAAGACACCCATTTTATGAATAGGGAAACTAAGGTACAGAGAGATTCCCTGTAACGTCTAAAGGGACCCCCCTGGTAAACAGAATCTCAACCCAGACATCCAGCTCTAGAATGAGCATGCTTTGCTTTTAACCACTCTGCTATCCTTTTGCCCTGTCACAAATCTATTTTTTTTTAAGATTTTATTTATTTATTCATGAGAGACACAGAGAGAGGGAGAGGCAGGGACACAGGCAGAGGGAGAAGCAGGCTGCATGCAGGGAGCCCGACACGGGACTCGATCCCGGGTCTCCAGGATCACACCCCTGGCTACAGGCGGCGCCAAACCGCTGCGCCAACGGGGCTGCCCCGCCCTGTCACAAATCTAAGAAACCACCTGCCCATCCCTCCCTAACTAAACCCCAGGCCCAGAATTATAAAATAAATAAATCAAATCTCCGCACCTTTCACTTTTTCTACTCCATTTAGAAGTCTCCAGAGAGGTAGGATCCTGCAGGATTCACAGGCAAGTGCTCTGCTCCCCAAACACCTGCTCTTGCCATGAGAACCCTCCTGACCAGGGTCCTTCATGCTCAGCATAGAGTGTAGACAGAAAGAGCAGATATCCACACTAATTGTAAATCCACACACTAATTCCAATACCTCCCTTCAGTGAGCACTGGATGCTTTCTGCCCGTGATAATCATTATCTACCCTGTAAAGACCTTGTTAATACTTACAGATCAAAATATTTTTGTATCTTTTCCATGGAGGGAATGATCCATCCACCTAGCAGTGTGTGGAGCTTTACTTCCCGCCCTCTTTCCTTCTCTCATGGGAAAACACATCAACTGGTTTCCCTTTTCTTTTTCACACACTACAAGTCATGCAATCTTTCAAGGGGGGGGGGGCGGGGGGGTGGAGGAAGGGATGTTTCATCTGATTTATCACAGTGAAGAGATAGTTGGCAGGCATGAGTAGCCGTATACGTTTATCTCTCCGTGAAGAATATTGATGACATTCACATTTTCTTATGTGCGCAAAGCTAGATTTGCAAATTCCTGGAAAATGAAGGAAATGCTGAGGGAAATAGTTGAAATTTAGGAAGAGGGTCAGGTTTTCATGATCTGAACATGCCATGGGGGAGAAGGATGAGAAGGTCGGAGTTGCTGGCCTTCCTTCCTGTCTGGGTGCCACCCCCTGATTAGCCAGTATATTTGTTTCCTAGGGTGGTTGCAACAACCAAAACAACAGAAACTTAGTTTGTCACAGCTTTGGAGGCTGGAAGTCAGTCAAGATGTTGGCAGAGCCATGTTCCCTCTGAAGGCTCTAGGGAAGGGGCACCTGGGTGGCTCAGTGGTTGAGTGTGATCCCGGGGTCGGGGATGGAGTCCCACATCGGGCTCCCCACAGGGAGCCTGCTTCTCCCTCTGCCTATGTCTCTGTCTCTCTCTATGTGTCTCTCATGAATAAATAAACAAAATCTGAAAAAAAAAAAAAAAAAAACCTCTAGGGGAAAATCTTTCATGCCTTTTTCTTAGCTTCTGGTATCCCTAGTGATTTTTGGTGTAGAAATATCCTGTAAGTTGTAGACACATCCTTCCAACCTTTGCTTCCAGCAGCAGGTGATATTCTCATGTATCTTCCCATCATCTTTCCTCTGCAAGGACCTTCTCCATGTGTCTTCTCTTCTTATAGGGACACTGGTCATATGGAATTAGAGCCTGCCCTAATGACCTCATCTCTGCACCTGATTACATCTGCAAAGACGATTTCCAAATAGGGCCACTGGGGCAGATACCCAGGGCTAGAGAGAGGCCATCACAGAAGCCCAAGTGAGACACAAAGAGGAGCTGAGCAGAAAAAAAGAAGGTGGAAGGAGCTTTGGGTATTTCTGAGCAGATTTCACAGCCCAGAAAAACCACAGCTCTCAGAGCTAAAAAGGCACCCAGAGGCCCTGGGTCACAAAGTGGAGACTCACAGGCTGACTTCGGCCTGCATATGTGTTTTATTTGGCTCACGAGGCATATTTAACAAATTTGAAAGCATTGCCAGCATTTGAAAGTCAGGAGATCTCATATAAAAGTTCAAATTTCCAGATTTTTTTTTTTTTTTTTTTTTGGGAATGTCAAATGATCTAGTGTTCTCGCCTTCCCACATTTCAACAATTGGCTAGCACAGAAGTGTGACTGTCCCGTTCGGTTGAAGCAAACCTGTTGTCCATCTTCGGTTCCCACCCGACCCATCTCACGTGGCTACCAGCCTGCTGGCCTCTGCACATACTTGACTTTTTCTGCCTCACTGTGGTCCAGCCGGCTTATTTGGTAAGTGAAGAAAGGAAGGCCCAGAGACAGAAGTACCTGGGTTAGTGGCGAATGCCACACGGATTAATTCAGCAGGAAAACGTAGAAAGGCAGAAGGCAGATACTTTCAAGGAGACGAAGATGTCAGGAAGGTAAAGCACAGCAAAAGGGCATTTCAAGAGGAGGGCT
Organism: Canis lupus baileyi; assembly: GCF_048164855.1. NCBI lineage: Eukaryota > Metazoa > Chordata > Mammalia > Carnivora > Canidae > Canis > Canis lupus. The sequence continues at coordinate 64,962,356 of NC_132842.1, forward strand.
CCATCAGGAGGCAAATCTTGGGACTCAGACAGGACCCTGGATTTCCTGCAGATGTTCTTGCCGGTAGAGAAGGGGAAAGAAAGAACACGATGACTTTAAGCTGGTCCGGGTAGGCCAGACTTTAGGTTTTCCTGGTCATCCTTTGTTTGCCAGGGGCTTTTTGCTTTTCAAACCACTTCCACACTCACTGTCTCCTTCAACCCAGCAGGGCAGAATGAATGGTAGAGTGTTCCCTTTAAACAGATGGGGAGGGTTGCCGGGGTGGCTCAGTGGTTGAGGGCGTGATCTTGGGGTCCTGGGATGGAGTCCCGCATTGGGCTCCCCGCAGGGAGCCTGCTTCTCCCTCTGCCTGTGTCTCTGCCTTTCTTTCTGTGTCTCTCATGCATAAATAAATAAAACCTTAAAAAAAAAAAAAAGGGAAAACTTAACGGGACTTTTCCAGAGTTGGATCGTTAAGTGGCAGAGGACTATTTCAATCCATCTTTTCTCCCGGCTAGCCCAGTGCTCTTGCTAATGAAACGCTATTTCAAGAGGTTGTAATTGCCCTGTGGCCAAAAGGCTCTCCCACCTTTGAGTCTGGAAGGTTCAATTCAGACCCAACCACAACAAAGACTAAAAAAGGGTTAGCTTCCCCCCCCACCCAGATCGACATGGAGTTATGTATGTAGAGAGAGCAATCTCTAATTAGCCACTTACCCAGAGCCTCCCTTCCTCTCCTCCCTCCCACCTTCCCTCATTCCTTCCTTCATCAAGCAGTTATTAAAGCTTATTAAACTATGAGGCACCTCTAAGTGGCCAGGCAGTTTGGGCAGCACCAGGATTGCCCCCTGTTACTCATAGGGCAGTGCAGACCATCATTGTGGAAGCCCACGGGGACTTCAAGGTGCTCTGGACACTGGCACCCAGGACAGCAAAGTCTAGCTACTGCAGGAGGGGAGCTCAGGGAAGCCTTCCCAGGCCCCAGGAAGGTGCCTGCTGCTGGGTTCATTCATTCGTTCATTCGGCAAACATCTAGTGAGCACCTGCTCTGTGCTGGGTTCTGGGATACAAAGCAACGAAAAGCAGAATGAATCTCTACCCTCAGGTTGCTTACATTCAGCTACTTTTATAAAAGCTGTTGTACTACCCAAGTGGAATATTAACAGGAACACCCCCCACTGCCATAGAGATATTTGCATCCTGTATTATAAGGATGAGAGGTAGACCAAACTGCCATTGGCCATGCCCTAAGTGAGTGACTGCATTTCCGGGGGCATCTGCTTCTGGAAGTCTGGAGGACAGGAGAGCCTCCCTGCTAAGGACATCGTCCATGTGAGAGCAATGGTCTTCGTAAGAGGTTAACCAAGACAGTCACAGGCTGCACCCAGACACCTGAACCAAACAGCCCAGGTCCATGTTCCAGGTGGAGCCACTCTCCCCAGGTGAGGTGTCTTCATCTCCTTCCAGTTCTCATTACCTCCAGCCAGGGTAGGGGCAAAGATCAAATCTTTTCTACCAATTTTTTTTTTTTTTTTTTTTTTTTTACTAGAGGGAGAGAGAGAGCACAGAGAGGGAGAGAGAGAGGGAGAAGCAGGCTCCCAGCTGAGCAGAGAACCTGCAGAGAACCTGATATAGGGGTTGATCCCAGGACCCTGGGATCATGACCTGAGCCAAAGGCAGATGCGTAACCAACTGAGCCACCCCGGTGCCCCCCTTTTTTTAAGAAACATCTTTATGACTGATTCAGGCAGAAGAACAGCAGCAGCCGATGCCCCTAAATAAAGAAAGAAAAAAATTTAAAAGATAGTGTTTTTACCCTAGGAACCCTCATTCATAGTTTGAGGTAAATCTGCAAGCACTCGTGGGCCGATGGGCTTGATCTTCATCACCGCGCACAGTAAACAGAGGGCTCATGCACACATGGTCTTTTCCTGACACCGAAGGAAAACAAGCAAGACCTGTCTTAGAATCGGTGAAAGCTGTTGCATTAAAGAAAGCAAAACCAAACCAAAAAGACAACTAGATTAATTAGAAAAGAGACAGAGACAGAGGGATTTTGAGGAAGGGGGAACACGAGAAAAGATTGATGATTGTCAAAAATTAATGATGGAACTCTCTATTGATATGGTAGTATTTGTATTTCTTTGTCTCATACATTTAAAAAATATATGTAGGGATCCCTGGGTGGCGCAGCGGTTTGGCGCCTGCCTTTGGCCTAGGGTGCGATCCTGGAGACCCAGGATCGAATCCCACATCGGGCTCCCGGTGCATGGAGCCTGCTCCTCCCTCTGCCTGTGTCTCTGCCTCTCTCTCTCTCTCTGTGACTATCATAAAATAAAAAATAAATAAATAAAAATTAAAAAAAATAAAAAAGATATGTAATACTAGTATAACATAATAAATATTTTTAAATTTTATTTATTTATTCATGAGAGATACAGAGAGAGAGAGAGAGGCAGAGACACAGGCAGAGGGAGAAGCAGGCTCCACACAGGGAGCCCGACGTGGGACTCGATTCCGGGTCTCCAGGATCAGGCCCTGGGCTGAAGGCGGCGCTAAACCGCTGAGCCACCCGGGCTGCCCAACATAATAACTATTGATGCTTAGTCGCTTTAATAAAGAACTTCTCCTCTCCTTAAAAAAACCTAAATGCTAGGGGCACCCGGCTGGTACAGTTGGCAGAGCATACAACTTGATCTCAGAGTTTTGAGTTCGAGCCCCATATTGGGTGTAGAGATTACTCAAAAAAAAATCTTTTAAATAATTTTTAAAATGCTTAAGAATAAATAAATCTAAATGATAGAATAATTTTCAGTGTCTACTGCTCAGTTCAGTGAACTTTTATAAAGCCAATGAGTTCAATATTTCCATTCAGATACTTCAGTTCACTCCAAGGAAGCTTAACACAGGCATAACCTAAAACACAGTTTCACTCTGCTTTTTCACAGGGGACTTCCTCATACCAGAAAAAAATGACGATATAATCAGGTATTTTGTTGTTTATGTCTTATTACTAAAAATCATACAGTTTCCACTTCTTTTTCTCTATAGAGCTTTATTATGATATATAAGACACTGGCTTACATCAGTGCTTCTCAGGGCACCTGGGTGGCTCAGTTGGTTGAGCGTCTGCCTTCAGCTCAGGTCATGATCCCGGAGACCTGGATCAAGTCCCAGGTTGGGCTCCCTGCTCAGCAGGGAGCCTGCTTCTCCCTCTCCCTCTGCTCCTCCCCACTGCTAATGCTCTCTCTCTCTCTCTCTCAAATAAAATCTTCTTTAAAAAATAAAAAATAAATCAGTACTTCTCCAACTGTCTAGTTTATTCAGACAGCTCAGAATGGTGTTGAAATGCAGGTTCGGATCCAGTAGTGCTGAGGAGGGGCCTGAGAATCTGAATTTCTACAAAGCTCTATGGTGATGCTGGTGTTGCTGGACCATGGACCACACTCTTGAGTAGCAAGGCTCTCCATGAGTTCATCCCCACCTCTGTCAGAATCAGTCCCACAATTGTTGGATAAGTGAATACTCAAGAACCACAGTTCTTCAAATTTCCAGGGCAGCAAAATCACCTCGATAATTTGCTCTAAATCACAGATTCCAGGGCTCTGATCCCAAGATCCTGATTCATTGCCTCTACTCCTCCCTACGCCTTAACCTTAGCCTGGCTGTATAATCCAGTACCAGGGCTATATAATCAGGGCCCTGCCAACTTTCCAACCTGGTCTCCAGCTACTCTCCCCCTTGCTTGCAAAGCTCCGACCTCCATGGCCTTTCTTCTTTTCCTTAATGTTCCACGTTTGTTCTGTATGTCTTGGGCATTAAATTCATATTTGGAAAACTGCCCCTGGATCTTCCCAATTTCCACGGGACTCTCTCTTCTTGTTCTTTGGTTCTCAGTGTAAATGTCACCTCCTCCAAGAGGCCCTTCCTGACCACCTTAAAGTAAGGTGGCCTAAAGTAGTCTAAAATACTTTTTTCCATATACTCTTTCTTTCTTTAACACATCACCAGGCTGTATTACCATACATATGGTAATAGGAGTAATAGCTCCTACTGCTATCTGGACTGATGTTGTCCATGTATGTGTATATTGGTTTAGTGTCCATCTACCATGAAAGCAAGGACTCTACCTGCCTTGTTTCCCACTGAATTTCTGGGACCTAGCACAGTACCAGGGTATTGAATAAATGAATGAGGGAATCAGTGAACAAGCATACCCAGGTTGTGAAGCAAGGTATAAAACAAAATAAGGGATCCCTGGGTGGCGCAGCGGTTTGGCGCCTGCCTTTGGCCCAGGGCGCAATCCTGGAGACCCGGGATCGAATCCCACATCAGGCTCCCGGTGCATGGAGCCTGCTTCTCCCTCTGCCTGTGTCTCTGCCTCTCTCTCTCTCTCTGTGACTATCATAAATAAATAAAAATTAAAAAAAAAAAAAAAAAAAAAAAAAAAACACAACTTAAAACAAAATAAACAATGCCATGAATTCTGGTCTTCGTGGTTGATGACAGCAGAGGAAAGCAGATGTGAGGGTTTAATGAGCAGAGGATCAGCTAAGTACAAAAGGAGTCGCTATGCTTCCTTCAGGGTGTGGAAGAAAATTAAATTAGAAATACAGGATGGCAGTGTGTTTGCAGCTTTTTGCTCACATGCTGTATAATACCAAGTTCTTTGTCCTTTTTCTGTCTGCTTTAAAATGGTAAAAATAGATGTTCATGGCAGACAATTGAGGAAAACAGAAAAATTTAAATAAGAAAATATATACTGTCTTATCTAACCACCCACAAATAACAGTGGTTCTCATTTTTGTGGTTTTCCTTTTAGCATTTTCAAATACACACGTCTTACAGAACATGTATATGGCAATATACTCTCTAAGTGTGCTCGTTTATTGTTTAATGTAATAGGATGAGTATATTCTCATGCCTACAAAGTGTCTTAAAACATATATTTTTAGTAGCTGCTTAATATTCCCTTAAACGGATAGAAATACCTAATTCGGGTCCTTTGTTTCTTTTACTCTGTTGTCCAGAAAAGCACTATAACTCTGTGCTCTCTTTTATTTTATTTTTAAAGATTGTATTTATTTATTCATGAGAGACTGAGAGAGAGGCAGAGACACAGGCAGAGGGAGAAGCAGGCTCCCTGCAGGGAGCCCGGTGCGGGACTCGATCCCAGGATCCTGGGGTCACGACCTGAGCCAAAGACAGATGCTCAACCACTGAGCCACCCAGGTGCCCCTGCCCTCTCTTTTAAGTGGAGTAGAAATGTCTAATAAATGATTTTTTTTTCCCTTGATGAGAGTAGTGGTTCTCAACTGGGGACGATTTTGCACACCCCTCGGGGAGGGACATTCAACTATGTCAGAAGACATTTTTTGTTGGTCTCCACTGAGGGAGGAGGGTAGCTGATGGTATGTAGTGGGTGGAAGCCAGAGTTACTGCTAAACACTCTACAGCACCCGGGACAGTCTCCTACAACAAAAAATCGTCCAGCCAGAATGTCAATAGTGCTGACGGTGAAAAACTTGCCATCCGGGGCAGTGTCAGGGTTAATATTCAACAACCACTTAAAATTGAAATTAGCACTCTACCATTAAAGTACAGGACTTTGCCCTGGAACTCTGCTGTGGAATAATTAGAACTGCAGTTACTGGAATCTGGGATAGCTGAGAGTTTACTCTCACAACTTGTATTTTATTAGAAATGTTTAAATGGCAATAAAAGAACATGAAACTAGAGCTTCTATTTTTCAAAGTGAGTTCCAAGGAGGAACTTCGTGGTGCTGGCGTTGGTCCTCATGTGGGTCTGTACTCTCCTGAGGACACCGAGGCCCAGAGAGTGCACAGCCCCAGGCTGGTAGATGGTCTCAGTAGAAAACATTTTCTAAGGCAGAGAAGTGACTTGGCTAATCTGGAAATAGTTTCCAAATGCCAAAAGGGGTTTGGATGCACAGTTAGCTGAACGCCGATCTTTGGAAGCCTCTTCTCTACGCCTTTGCTTGAACGAAGTTTTACTCCTTTGCAGTCTTTGTAGCAGTGAACTCCTCGAGGAATTGCACATTTATTTATTTATTTATTTATTTATTTATTTATTGAATTCCACATTTAGTAAGCAAAATCGCCGAAACCGCCCCCACGTCCCTTCTATTGAGAAATGTGTGCATCTCTTTCGTCCCTATTGCGATCTTTGGGACTTTACCCGACCTTTGCAGGGACAACTGGGGTAGAGACAATTTGTTATGATATATCCCCACAGATGATCCAAATCCCATCGCTCCAATGCAGAACAAAGGGAACGTGTGCTGCTCCTTTTTCTTCGGCCCACATTCCTTCTGGGGTTGACTGTGAATGGGAAGAGAGGTCTAAGTTGGAAATGCTTGGAATTGTGTTTCGGATATTCAAAAGATTACACAGAAAGCCTTCCAGGTGCTCGGGAAGAGATATACCGCGGCCGAGTCAGGAATCACTTTCTGCGCCGTAACAATGGAAATGCGATCTTTAGTTAACACGGACTCGGAATTTAGAGCGGGCGAGCGGGACCAAGGTCAGTGGTTCGCGCCTTGAGATCGATTCGTGCCTCTGACCTAGATCGTCTGTGTGCGCTGCGCTTGTTGGTAACTTTGCTCCTGCGGTAATTTATGTGACTCATCTGCAGAGCCTCCGAGCTGCGGAGAGGGGGCCGGTGGAGCTTCCCTGGCCGGCAAACCGGCCTCCAAAAGGAGGACAGGAATAAAAGAGATGGGTGGGAAGTCAATTCCGGGGTCTCCTGTTCTAGGTGACGTACAGTCTTTCGTTTCCCTGCTCTTGGTCGGCAACTTTGGTTTCCAAATGCTCATTTTCTTTGTAATTTTCCATGAAAATATTGCTCCAACTGCTGAAAATCAAGCAGCCGATTTTCAATCAAGATTCACAGGCTGTAGACAGGCACTCCTTGCCGGCAAGAGATAGAAACATCTGCGGACACACATGTACCCAGACGTGCAGGTGGCAACACAGAACACGCATCCACACAGGTGCGCAGTGGAGACTGCTGTAAGCATAGGCGATGCGGCACATGGGATTTGTTCATCATCAGCTGAACCCAGGGTTCAAATCCTTTGAACTGGAATGGGTCTGGGGGGGCAGTGGGTAGGGAGAGGGTGGTCAGATGGGAGATAGAAAGCAATGAACTTCATCTCCTACTGCACAATCCCTCCCAATATTCTCCTACTCAAGTAAAAGCCCTAAGGTCAGGTCCTGATTGATATTTCCATCAGTTTCATCTTTGAGTGAAGGAACACTTAGGTGGCATCTATTTGCCTGCCAGATACCGAGGCGATGCCCATGAGTATGATACCAGAGTTGCCCTCGAGAATTAGAATCCTAGTGGGTATAAGACGATCTCACATAGAGTTGTGGCGTAAGTTATCATGCCCTTGTTCAAATTGACTTTTCTTATTCTCTTTTTTAAATTAAATTATTTTTTAGTAAGGCTCTACTCATAATGTGGGGCTTGAACTCACAACCCCTAGATCAAGAGTCACATGCTCTATGGACTGAGCCAGCCAGGAGTCCCTGGCTTTTCCATTCTAAGAGTACTGGAATGGGCACCTAAGATTTCTTTCAAGGAAGTCCAGTCAATGCCACTGGGCCTCCCAATGGACTGGGAGGTCAGGCTGTGGCTGACACTGTTTTACTCACCTATGGACGATGGGACCTGTGAGATGGATCCTTCCTTAAAACAAAAGGAGCTTCCTGGGGCACCTGGTGGCTCAGCGGTTGAGCATCTGCCTTTGGCTCAGGTTGTGATCCCAGGGTCCTGGGATCGAGTCCTGCATCAGGCTCCCCACAGGGAGCCTGCTCCTTCCTCTGCCTATGTCTTTGCCTCTCTCTCTGTGTCTCTCATGAATAAATAAAAATCTTTTAAGAAAACAAAACAAAAAAAAAGGGAGCTTTCTTATCAATGGAATTGATAAGACTATAATTCTAGCATGCTTAGCCCTAGAATAGTTTTATCTGATATTACAAGAAATCAAAGACTACAAAGGACAAGTGATGTAACCAGGGGCCTACAGCTCATTATTTGAAAGAGCTGGGAGTGGGATATAGGGTTGTAAATTTTTTTCCACGTTTTCTAGGTTCTTCCTGTGACAGCACATTTTATTCATGCCCAGGAATAAAAAAAAAAAAAAAAAAAAAGGATCTTCTCCATATTAGGTGTATGTGCCTAAAGATGTGTTCTGATCCAGGCAGGAGAGATGGAAGACCATTTGTTAAGATAAACATTGGAAAGCACCTGGCAAAATGCCTGCTGCATGACGGCGCTCAAGACACGGATGGCCATCCTCATCACCATCATCCTCCAGGTCCCCATCATCATATTCTATGCCAGCCACTACTTCAAAAACTGGCAAATTCACTTCTCAAAAAGATTCCGCACGGGGGGCACCCGGGTGGCTCAGCAGGTGAAGCGTCTGCCTTCACCTCGGGTCATGATCTCAGGGTCCTGGGATCGAGCACCGCACCCGGAGTCTGCTTCTCCCTCTCCCTCTTTTCTTTCTCTCTCTCTCTCAATTAAATTAATAAACTTAAAAATAAAAAAAGATTCCACACTTTACAAAGTCATCTTCAATTGTATTCATTAAATTTTTACCTGTCTTCCAAAAAATGTACACGAATGGGGTACATTCTTATGTAGAGGAAGATCTACTTACTCTCAACTCGAATACATATTTGCATCGCTTAAGAAATGTTAAGTAGCTTTTCATTTGTACTGTCTACAAGACAGTGATGATAAAAGACATCCATAAAGTCTGGAAATATAGTTATTATTAGTTCTTGACCACATTATTTATATTCCCCTATGTTTCCAGGCTTTATGGACATCCTGTAGATCATAAACATAGCAAACGAGAATAAATTGCTGGCCATTTTGGAGAAATTCCTCATGTTTTGCGTGCTTGGCTTAAAAAAATACATTTTATGATGGAATCTCTGTGTTTATAAACAAAACCCCAAAAATTTACAGAGAAAGAAATCATTTTGACTTTCTTACTCAATATTGGTTTCATAAACCATGACCGAATTATGGCAAATCTGAACTTGAAAGATGGTTATTTTGTTTAAGTGAGTTTAATGTGTTCAGGACTGGGCAATTTTTACTCTTGTTGTTTTTCCTAAATTTCATCCTTCTCTGAAGTTTTAAAATTCAATCATCTGGGTTAATTTCTCTTAGGCATTTCTGAGCCCTACAACATGGAAAGTTTTGTTATGCAGGATTTTTCTTTTGGTCTGCCAGGCACCTCCTGTAAGTGAAAACAATTTAATTTTCAAAAACAGTTTTTTTACCCTAAAGACTATAAGAACAGATTACTTTTTAGTGTGGTCCTTAAAATGATCAGGTTCTCTGTAGCTATCAGGCTAACTAGAAAATATGAGACCTCTTCATGGTTTGCTGGGCCCACGTTAAACTGGTTTTCAGGTTCCACAATGACAAAAATCATAGCCCGGGTGACCATCTGCCTGGTCAATAAGTGGCCAGCGGTGGCCTGAGTCAGCTAATTGTGCATAATTGGGATTATGTAGTAGAGATGACACTCCCCTCTCCAAACAAAGAAAATCACATTTGTGCCGTTTCATGTGACCACTGATCTTTTCTGGCCAGTAAGGGCAAAAATTGGGGTTGTCATAAAGTCTGCGTCTGCAAATGGCCAAGATGGTGGGAATGAATGATCAATTCTGGGAGAAGCGGGAGACAATAGGCAGTGGGGGAGGGGGAAAGGGAACCAGGGACAGGGGAATCAGAACGAGATGGGGGTGGGGGGCGGCGTGGAATCTAGGGCTGGGAAAATTATTGTCACCCATCTGTTAGATTCCAAAATGCAGGCACATTCAGTGTCTCAGACCTGTCTTTCGAGTCTGAAATAGTTATCCAAGTAGCTTCGGAGGACAGGTGTGTTGTGGGGCCCCCGGTGGGGCCCAGGGAAGGTGTTGGCGTGTGCAGAGGTATTGGAGGTGTTGGGAGCGTGTGAGGAGGGTGTTGGGTGTGCCTGGGGCACGTGTAGAGAGCAGAAACTATGCCCTTGATTTGAAGATTGCTGATTTGTTCTGTTCAAGCCCTTCTGGGGTCAGGTACCGTAGAAGCTGGACAGGAGCTGAGACAGCCAACCCTCAGCAAGAGGGTGACTGGTCGGTGTGTCAGAAGAAGTCAGAAGGAGGGCTTGTCCTCGAGTGGCCCCGGAGCAAAGGCCCAGCACTGTGGCAGCAGCAGCATGATGGGGACAATGGCTGTGGGTGGCTGTGAAGCGGAGGGCTGGAACGAGGCCCTGCTTCCCGGCCGTGATACCCAGAGAGGGCCATGGGCTCTCTTGCTCCCCAGCCCGCCTCTCCTAGAGAGTGTCAAAGGCACTGCGGATGAAACAGTGCCAGCAGCACGGTTGACTCCGGCCAGAAAAAAAAAAGCCTTGGTGCAGACTTAGTCCAGGATTTCTCAATCCAGGCACTGTGGTCATTTGGGGGTGGACAAGCCTGTGTCATGGGGCCGTTCGCGCATCCTAGGGTATTTAGCAGCACCCCTGGCCTCCACCTACTAGATGCCACAGCACCACGTCTCCCCCTGCTCATCCTCTCCTCCCCCGGGATCGTGACCACCAAACATGCTTCCAAGCCAGTGCCACATGTTCCCTGGCTGAGGGGTGGAGGCAAAAATCACCCCAGGTTGAGAATCACTGTTTGGGGGCCCTCATGCTCTGCTCTGCTAGTATCTACTGAGGCAGAGGCTTTCCCCAAAACTCAGAACATCTGAGGAGTTGCGCCTTCGTTAATCTGGCCGCATGGTTCTATGTGTTCAGGTGCGAGGCCTGGCGTCTGTGTACGCATGTATGCTTACGTGTGGCTGTCCCTATGTCCCTATCTTACTGGCCGCTTGAGAATGCTCTGGGAGTCAACCAGCCCTTGTTTTAACGGTCAGTCCAAATTCCAAACGCACAGTGCAAGGCCACGGAGCAACCTCTGTGACTTAGACTGGAGCCTGCAGCTCCATGGCCGACCCTGCAGAGCAGATCCCCCAGATCCCCCTATTCATGGGTCACCTGTTATATGACAGGTTCTGTGTTAGGGAGACACAGAGGGAAGAAAGTCAGGTAAGGCCATCGTCCTCAGGGGGCTTACTTTCCAGAAGGTGGAGGTGGTGTGGAAAACCGAGGATCAGGTGATTTCGGGGGCCTGGCTTTACTCTGGGTCAGGCTTTTCCAAAAGCTTCGAGGCTCCAGCGAGGGGCTTCCACCTCTCAAGCTCCTCCCAGTGCAGGAGGGGCCTTGGCAATGCGGTCCCCCCCCCCCCCCCGTTTTTATAAAATTGGCAAAAAGTTCACATAGCTTTTCTTTACAAGGGCCCTCAAAGTACGGAAACTTCAGCTCCTCTTTTCAAAATCTATCCGGATGGAGACCGAGAAAAATGCATCCCTGTTTCAGCCACGGACAGCAGGGGAAGAGAGAAAACATCATCCACCCGAAAAAAAAAACAAAGTAATGAGAAAAGACTCCGAGGATCCCCCATGCGGAGGGAGGGGGGCATCCTTCCGAGCCCGGGGTCCTCAGAGGCACAGCCCCGGGGTGGAGGAAGCAGGGAAGCCAGGCCCTGGAGGAGGCGGCAGGACTGAGCAGCTGGCCCAGGGCGCTGGGTGGGAGCTGGCCACGGCGCTGGCGCGGCCCCCGGCGTCCTCCGGGCCATTGTGCCGGGTATTGATCCGGCCCGGGAGCCACCGGGCCGCGGCAGCTGAAGCTCGGGGGTGGGCGCCATCGATCGGCCCCTCCCCGGGTGATTTATAGGATGCGCCGGCCCGGCCCGTAACCGTAACCGTAACCGTAACCGGGAGAGCTTGTTTAACGAGGGTTCGGGGCGCTCTCCGCTAGCTGGTTAACTTTAAGTATTGGAAATGGGATTGATGCGCGCATAATAATATTATGATTCATACAAACCACTTCTCAGGCAACTCAATATATTTCATTACCTCCTTTCTAGCAAATGTATTGATTTCTGTTTTGCGGTTTTATAACACAATTTCAAGGCTGTTGTGGGCTTAATGAGCCGTGTTCTTATGATGTTTAAAAAGATTTGAAGCTATTGTTGAAATAAATATTATGGATCACCCCCTCCCGAGGCCCCCCCCCGCCCCCCTCTCCTCCTCCTCCTGCTCCTCCTCCTCCTCCTGCTGCCGCCCCCCCCCGCCGTCCTCCCCGCCCTCCCCCACCCGCCCCTCCCCTGCCCGGGCGGTGCCGCCAGCAGAAAGCAGGGGGCTGCAGCTCTGCGGCCCTTTTGTGGCCCAGATCAAAGGGCCCGAGCGCCACAAAGGCCGCCCCACTCGGGCCGCGCGGCCACACACAGCCGCACCTGCAGCGCGGCCAAATGTCATTGTCGCTTCTGCGGGGCGAGCGCGGGGCGCGTACCTCGGAGGCGGCAGATGACTCTAATAACGCTTGATGAGAATTGATGGGGAAGGAGGCGCGCGGTGTCCAGGGCTTTTTATTAGCTGCCCCGACTGCCCGAGCCCGAGCCCGGGCGCCTGCACCTGTGGACTCCCTTCCTCCCAGCCTTTATGGAAGTTGACAGATTTTATTAACTTTAAGGAAGAACTTTCCAGCGTGCGGAGGGCCGCCGTTTATTTTGTATTCATGCGAAACGGAAACCGAAAAAGCCATGTTTACATATTTACCGGCCCCAGTGACTTCCCTCTGGGGCTCCATAAGTCACGTTCCAGATTAATTTTGTCATAAAATTGACTAGTGTGCTAAGGGATCTTGGGAGTTTGGGGGCTGTCCTTGGATGTGTGCATTCCTTTTTCTTTTTTTTTTTTTCCAATGGGAGAAAGCTATATTCAATTATCTAATATCTCAGAGGAACCCCCAAAGACTTCCCAAATCGTGCAGGAATTGGAATGCTTTTTTTTTTTTTTTTTTTTTTTTTAAAAAGCGTTTTGCTCCCCGGGAGAGAAACATTTGCAGGGACCTGAGTAGCTTTTGCTCACAGCAAGGCTTCCCAAATCTTTTTGATAAACTAGAAACAAAGGCAACAAGGACCAGAAGCATCTTCAAACTTCGTGGGAGTGACACTCTGGGGGTTTGGGGGTGAGGGGCTCGTGGGTGTGTCCGGGTTTGGACACTGGAGGCGCAGCCCCAGCACGTTTAGAAGAACAAATTTTAGTTTTATTAAAATAATCTGGTTGGTGGACAAAATATTATTCCCTAACCCAACATAATTTTGCATAACTTCTACACTCTATTAGAAAGCTCCTAACTGGGGGAGGGAGGGGGGCACAAAGTATTAGCATTTTGCTTATATTCCTATTTGTCCATGGCTCTCAGGATATTTTTAGGGTTTATGTCTCATGACAAATGGAAGTCTCTGATGATGAAAATTCATGTTATATTAATGGCCCAGTGTTGAAAATTCAGCCACAGAGTCAGCTGGGTATATTGCTTATTAGCTTAAAAGCATAAAGCTTTCTAGAGCTTCCTTTTGTGTGCCAAATAAACTTCAAATGAACCGAGGATCATTTTGCAGGAAACTCTTAAGTTGAGCGATAATAGAAAGTAGTTAGTAGAATATTACACTTTTCATTTGGGCAAACAGATGGGATGCCTGCTTTTAGATTTAATCAGGGGCTGACAGACAGGTAGGACGCCGGCATATTTTAGTTGGAGTCTCTTTCTTTTCAGGAAAGAATGAAACTACTTAATATTCAGTATGCCCTCCACCCCCCCACACCCATCTATTCCGCATGCCCCGTGATCTCCAATGCCTAACTTTTTCTCATTTCTGATGACATTTACAAAGTACAAAGGGCATCTAACTGCAAGTGAATCCGTTTATTAACACATCTTTTACTCTATTCTTCCCTCGCAAAAAAAAAAAAAAAGAGTTATGAATGTGTCTGTGTGCGTGCGCGTGTGTGCGTGTGTGTGTGTGTGTGTGGTTAAAAAATAAAACAACGGCTGTTTAAATCACGAAGAGTACACCCAAATCTCCATTTACATAGACACAGACGTAAATAAATGATTTAACAATTTGGGAGTCATGAGTCTCTGACCTCATGCTTTCTCAACTAACCTTTTTAAAAGATTTTGATACCAATTGTTTCTCTTTTTTTCCCCAGAAGCATAATACGTGGTAACCCTAGCATGTACAATCTGTTTCCACAGAAGCATACAGACAAGTGCAGCCAATGGTGGATTTTAATATCGTGGCGCAGCTTATATTACCTTGCTGGAAACCAAATCTCCCCCCACCCCGAGACCTCCTTCAAATGCAAGTCCCTTGACACCCCCATCGGAGATCATTTGTTATGCAGAGTTTTGTGAGGCAATCAAAATTAATTCACAGCGATCTTTTCACCCAGAACCTCCAGCCTCTAATAATGGTCTTTCTCAACAGGTGTTCATTGTGGCAATCTGACTTCAAATTGCCAGACTAAAGGTTTTATTCTTTCGTCATTTCTTTTTTTAATCTCAAACTTGTAATTTACTAATCTGTAGCAGCTGCCAAGAAGGGCCCAGCTGCTTACCAAGAGGGGAAGTGTACCTCCTAGGAGGCCAGGGCAGGAGACCCTCACCTCTGGACAACCAGGAGGGAACACTTGAGATTCACGGCCTGGGCGGGACCGGGACGGACATGGTCCCAGGGGGCCCCTTCCTCTGAGACTGACCTAAAATTGATGATATCCGATCGGTCATAGTGGACCCCTCCAGAAAGGCTTCAGCAACGAACGCCCTGGGCTTTGCACAAGTGAGGAGAGATGGGATTTTAGCAGTGGCGACACCAATCGCCAGAAAAACACCATGCAGAAGAGAAGGATCTTGAAAACTTGCATCATTTCAGCTCGGGCCAGTTGAACTTGCCCAGGCTAACGTGCTGTCTTTGTCAGCTTTCAGATCTGCCTCCTTTTAAGGTAACTCCAGAGTGGGGAGGGAGGAATTAAGTTTTACTGCAGAGATTCTTGGACTTCATGGCTCATCAGAACCAAGTTGGCTGAGTGTGTGTGAGAAAGCAGGAGACCAGACTTGCCATTTCCAGATTGCTAGGACTCTAAGTGCCAGGGTTCCGGCCCTGGAGATCCTGATGTAGTAGGTTGGCACCGGGCCTGGGATTATACATTTAACAAGTATCAGGGGGGCCTGATGCCAGGGGCCTTGAATCCCTTTCATCACGGCTAACTGTTCCACTGCCTCAGTAATCTGATCTCTATAGTGGGTTTCCCCACTTCAGCCTCCACAGGCAGGTGGTTCCCAGCACAGACACACAGGGCCCCGCCCCTGGGCAGGTATTCCTGGGAGGCCACGGTGCTGGCTAACAGGTGCTTTTCTTCCTAAGGAGATGGCACCTTGGAAGGACGGAGGCAAGGTTGTCAAGAAGTAACCCACTTTGCATGTAGTAAACCTTGGCCTCCTGGTTTTTGGGGTAAATGATGCCTGCAGCTTGTTTATTCCCTCTGGGCGGATGTCTGAGAGGAATCAGCCTAGGCTGAAGTAGTGAGTGCTTTGGGCCAAGACTGGAAATAGAGGCAAATCCTCCCTGGTGTGGGGGTTGGAGGCTCCCGAGGGTTCAGAGGACATTGGGAGGTATCGGCTGCAGCTCTCAGCTTTGTCATAGGCTAGGAGCCAGGGTTCTGTGAGGGGTGAGAAAGGAGACAGGGTGACCATCAGTGTCCTGTCTGGCCCCAGACTTAATGGGAAGAGGATTTGGATTCCTTTGGTATATGCTAGAAAAAGGAGACACAGACCTAGGCAGCTTCAGAGAGGGGAACCAGAAGACTTATATGAAACCCAAACAATGACAGAGAGGGATGCCTGCGTGGCTCAGCTGTTGAGCATCTGCCTTTGGCTCCGGGGGTGATCCCAGGGTCCTGAGATCGAGTCCCGCATCAGGCTGCTTCTCCCTCTGCCTGTGTCTCTGCCTCTCTCTCTCTGTGTCTCTCATGAATAAATAAATAAAATCTTCAAAACAAAACAATGACGGTCTGGAAATACTAGAACAAGGCTGTATTGAGGATCCCATTGTCTTGCTGGCCACCCCTCCCCCGAGGCCACTGCTCCACAGAATAATCCCCACCTGGGAGGCAGAGGTGCCTTCCGACCACCTTTCTGGAGACAGTCGTTCCTTAGCATTTTAGCTTGGTTGTTTCCTCCTGAAGATTCCCCTGGATCCATTCAAAACTTAATTATGGCTGTAAAGACGGTATAAGGGCAAAGTGGTGTTGGTGTGCGTGGTGCGCAGCGTCTCCTCTGGCACATTTGTCCACGCGTGGGGAGTGTAGCTGCCCTGAGCACTGATGGGCATTGATTTTGTAATACATGAGCGGCTCTGTTTGTTCTGCTCTCATGAACCTCTTTTGTTTCATGGGGGAGTGGAAAGGTTTCTTGGGCCCCAGACCCCAGGGAGCCCCTTCCCTCACCACTAGCCTATCTATGGACAAAAAGCCATGTATACCTGCCTCATTTCTGGATTGCACAGAGCACCCCCAAGTGAAGGGAGATGCTCAATAGCCTCTTTAAGAAAATGTGCTTTTTCCCCCTTGGCCTCGCTGTAGGCCAGGCCAACATGGGTGAAAGGCACACCAAAGAGATTTCTAAGTGGGAACTGCCATCTTGGGTGCATTAGGCCACTTTGGTGACAGACTCGCCCAAAGCTGTTGGCTGCTGTCAGCCTGGAGAAGTATACCTGCGGATGGTATTGTGCTCTAATAGTCTGCTCAGCATAAGTCATTTATGTACTTTATAAATACATTAATGCGTACGTCAATGGAGCCACAGCCTACATATGGAAGGTCCCAGAAAAGATTACTTTCATCTGACAGATGAGAAAGTCAAGGCCCAGAGAGGGGAAGACTCATGCTCAAGGTCACACAGCAGGTTTGATAGGAGCCATCTTTTGACCAGCCGTTCAGAGATTTCGATCCGTTGAACTATCACACTCTTGGTAGCCAAGAGGATCATACTTTTCTTTCTTTTTTCTGGTCTAATGTTTCCCAAGTGCTCGTGTTTATGTTCCTATATATTTCAGTCAGATCATCCTTTCTTTAATTCAACAAATATTGAGCATTTCACATGAGCCAGGCACATCGGAGCTGGCGATACGATGGTGAACAAGGCTGATGTGGTTGGGGCCCTCATGGATCTTTTAGTCTCCTGGGGGAAACAGACATTCAACAGATAATTACACAATAACTGAGTGATTGCAGTCATGATAGGTGATTGGAAGGGGAAAAGTTTGTGGTGTTGTGCAGAGACCTGACCAAGTGTGGGAGTGAGGCTGGGTGCATCAGCCCAGTCTGGTTCTGTTTTGCTGTGGAACAAATAGCCCCCAGATCTGAGGGGCTAATGAGACATGTGTGTTTCTCATGTGGGTCTGCTCCTTGTGCTCACTCAGGAACTGACTCACAGAGGCTCCATCTCAGCGCACCTTTCACAATCACAGGAGAAAGGAATTCATTTCAGTGTTTCTTCCTTGAGGCAACCGAGTCCTCTGCCCCCATTTCCTTGGCCAATGCAGGTCACATGGCCATACAGAATTGACAGAGGGTGGGCGGGACATCCTCCTCCATGTGCTCAGAAGGAGATCCAGAATGCCTGCCGCGTTGCATTAGGGATTGCTTCTCCAGCTTTAGCGGAGCTCTGCATTGTGTGTGAGTGTTAACCAGGGACATGTTAACATAATGGAAGTGTGGGGGAGCAGCTGGGAAGTGCCAGCAGCCTGTGTGCAGGCCCTGAAGAAGGAAGAATCACAGCCTGTGTGAGCAACGGAAAGAAGTAGCTGGAACCCGGCGAGCAAGGGGAACGTGGCTCCCACGCACACAGGACACGTGAGGACTTAGACACCAATGGAAGACTGTTTAGTCTACACCACAGGGAGAGGAGGGTGCCTGGGGCAGTGTTCCCTTTGGCTCCAGTATGAGAGACAAATGGGTAAGGAGCAGGGCTTCAGGGAGCAGGTGCTCATGCACCACCACCTGCCTGCAGGGTAGCAGAGTGACCATTGTACCAGAAGGAAATCATGGACCAGAGACATTGAGTTGCTCGACCCAAGGGTTGCAGCTAGTAAGCAGGAGAACCAGGACTCAAAGCCTCTTCCTTAGACTTGGACCCTACCTGGTCCCCACAGCCCGGAGGGGCCTTCGCCTGCAGACAGAAGAGACAGACTGTTGAGTCTGTCCTCCCTTAGCCCCTTGTAGGGCCGTGCTTATGTTGGCAAGTCTCACATCTTATTGAACAGAATTTCTGCTCAAATTAAATTCTGATGCTCAGATTTCCAATTGCTGTGGGGCTCCTCTGTGTCACCCTTCTGAGAAAACTTCCAAATGGCGCTATCTGTGTATCAATGAGGATGACATGTTGGGGGTGTCAACGAGAAGTTTCAGAGATGCTTATGGGGAGAAGCAGGGAAGCCTTTTTTACGCTGAGCCCCCATCTCCCAATTAGCATACAAAAACATTTTTAAAGGAATAACCTTTACTAATAAAATGCTATAATCTCAATAAGACAGTTCAGCAGGGGAATTATTAGATATTAATTCATGCCTAGTTGCGCTGACAGCCCTCGGCCATCAATGCAGGCCTAATAGCACACTAGGTGAGAATTAATATACCATAATTCACGCTCTGTCATGCATTATTGCTTAAATAAGATACATGAAGAATAACCTATTCTGGCGAAATAACTGGGATTCTCAGAGTTCTCCCGGCCAAGTTATAAATAGTTACGTTAGGATCCAGAATTTTTTTGTATTACTAAATTTGAAATAAATTGCATATATGTATCCTCATCTGTAATTACTGTGAACATTTTTCTTAAGTACTAACATTAAGTTCAGTCATATTCCATGTTTTAAAATTGAACTTAAGCAAAAATCACATAATTTTCCTGAGACCAAAATAGAAATTTCTCCCCTCCATATATAATTGTATCTGGTGCGACGGCATGATGGAGCGCATCCGGACAATGGCTTAGGGAAGATGAAATGGGTCTGACCCAGAGGGGTACAAAATAAAAACAGTGGGGAGCCGGGGGGCCTAGAGAATATTCTATTTATGTTTATGAAAAGTTTGAGTCTTGCTGGACGGTTACTGTTACACATGACGTCTGTTGCCCCAGCGAGGGAGTGCAGTAGGAGGCAATCCTGTCCTCCAGAAGCTTCCAGCCTCATGAAAGAGACAGCATTTTTTTTTAAGATTTTATTTATTTATTTATTCATGAGAGACACAGAGAGAGGGGTAGAGACACAGGCAGAGGGAGAAGCAGGCTCCATGCAGGGACCCCGACGTGGGACTCGATCCCAGGACCCCAGGATCACGCCCTGAGCCAAAGGCAGAAGCTCAACCAGTGAGCCAACCAGGCGTCCTGAGAGACAGTATTGATGTAGGTGATAACCTAACCTTGCCCTCATGGGGTGATACCTAAGAAAATGCCAAAGTGTGAAAAGGACGACCCCGCCGTCCTTCGGAAGAGCTCTGTGGGCAGAGTGGTGGAAGGCTCCCAGAGTTAGAAGACCAACTGCTGATAAACCATTCCTGCGTTTTGCATGTAGTTATGGGGCACCTTACTCTACGCTGGTCCCTGGGACGGACACTGAGCATACCAGGAAGCTGGCAGTCTGATGAGGGTCTGGGCACTCACGGAGATAACCACGATGCCACGTGGCAACAGCAAAAACAGAGTAACACAGGGCTCAGAAAGGAGTGGTGCATGTCTCAGACTGGCGGTGGGGAATCTGATCAAGGAAAGCTTCATGGAAGAGGTGGCCCTTGAGATGAGTCTTCAAAGAGAGGACTTGGCCAGATGATCTCCTGAGAGTGAGGGCAGGGGTGAAAGAAAGCAGATGGGGGAAGTGCCGGGAGAGGAGAGGCAGACGAGGCCAAGGGTGAAGAGCTCGCAGAGAGCACCGAGGGGCTCCTGTGTTGCCCTGACCTGACTAGATCTGACCCTGAGACCCCGATCGGAGGGGTCAGTGACGTCTGTCTCCAGGAAGACAAGCTGGGAAGCCAGGAGACCAGGCAGGAAGCTGTGGCTTCAGTCCAGGGAGGGCTAGAGCGGCCGAGGGGTGGCAGAGGTGGGACAGGGAGGACACACAGCAAGCACATGTAGGGGCCCGCGGGGACAGAACGAGTCTGGCTGGGGATGTGGCATGTTCTAGGCCTCGAGCTCCTTAGGAGAGGAGTCTGGGCTGCAGGTCAGGTTTCGGGGGCCACCCCCCACGAGGAATCCTAGAACATCAAAGCTGAAAGAGCTGCTGCAGATCGACTTACCCAGCCTACCACCCATTTCAAAGATGGGGAAACTGAGCTCCGGAAAGGGCGTTGTTGGGAGGTGGCAGGGACCTTGTTAGGAGCACAACAGATCTCTGCAACCTTTTCAGATTGATGACTTCCTTTCAGCAGATGGTTTTCCACCCTTTTTTTTTTTTTAAGATTTTGTTTACTTATTCATGAGAAACACACAGAGAGAGGCAGAGACCCAGGCAGAGGGAGAAGCAGGTCCATGCAGGGATCCTGATGTGGGACTCGATCCCAGGACCCTGGGATCACGCCCTGAGCCGAAGACAGGTGCTCAACCTCTGAGCCACCCAGGGGCCCCAGGATTTTCCACTTTAACTGCCAAATTAGAGAGCTGACCGAGAACAGGGGACAGAAATCCTAAGCGGAGTGATGGCTTCCAACAGCGTTCCCTAAACTTCAGTTATTGTCAAACTGGACTCGTAAATCTCACCATGGTCCGTTACTTCGTATTTTAATTAACTCCCTTTTTTTGGCTTTAATGAATTTATTCAAAAGAGAAAGTTTATATCACTTCCCTACATGACCATTGACCTTCCTTTTCTTATATATTAAAAAAAAAAAGGAAACCTGAAAATTAACTCCATGAAGATAAAAAGCAATCATAAAACGTTAGCCAGATACTGTTTCCTGCCTGAAGTCTACTCTCTCTTTGTTAGAGAAAGAGAGAGAGAGAGAGAGAGAGAGATTGTTAAATTTTGGAGAGCACCGAACCGAGCTTTTCTGCTTGTCTGTGTGGAATTAGAAGAGAACTAAAAAGAGAAATATTGTCTTGCTGTGTGATTCAAGGTTCTGAAGTGGCATGACCCTGTGTTTTCTAGAACAGGCCACTCCTTGGGAAATACTGGGCTAGGAAAAAAAAAAAAGTATCGCTTCTACATGTTCCAAAGACGGATTTATCAAAGCAAAAGAATGACAAAGTGCTAGCTGGCATGCATTTGTTGAATGACTTCATCAAAGACGCTATCAAACCTATTTTGAAGAACTCTTTGAGAGAATGTTTTCAGTTTGGCCATTTTGGGCCAAACAAGGAAGATTCCCTGTCCTGCCCCTGCCTCCTGGTATAGTCACAGCTCAAATGAGAATGCCAGACACCCAGGAGTTGTGCTTGTGCTGACGAACTGTCTGCCAAGATGTCTAGATCATTCCTAGAGGCCACCCCCACCGCGAGAAGGGAGCAAGGGCATAGCCTTGGAATCACACCTCCTGGGGAGTCAAGTCGATGCCCACTGGGTGGGGTAGGCCGAGGGCACAGCACGCACCCTGGCTTAGTTTGGGGCAAACTAGGCATCTGGTGCTTCTCAAACATATGTCCTGGGCTCCGCTCCCCGTCTTTTGTTTCTTGTGCTTGGTATGTTTGGATTCTCCCAAAAGCAGAGCCTGAGAAAAGGACTTGGGTACAGATAGCATATTTGAAAAATGTCCCAGAGGGCAAGAGTTGAAGGAGCAGGGAAAGTAAGAGAAGAAAGGAATAAAAGCCAGAAGTGACGAAGCTGGTTACTGCTACGGGATGGTCTGGGGACCAGGCAGGGCGCACTCAGTATCGTCTGGCTCACAGAATGAAGCTGGAGGTACCCACCAGTCGCCCACCCCATTGGTGGAGGGTCAGCCCTGGGTGTGTGAGGACCACTCCCTGGACTCTGAGGCTGTGCCTCCCCAGGGCTGAGCACACTTCCCCGGACACCCGAGGTGGAAAGAGGAGAAGTGGCACAGGCATGTGGGCATCCGATGAGAAGTGTCTGCGTCCCCTGCGCTGAGATCAGCTGGGCCGCGGGGATGTGGCTCAGGAACAAGGAAGGCTATGCCTCACCATGTCCTCCCCAGCTCTGAGAAAGGCGGGTACTGTGGAAGCCACTGGTAGGATGCACCCCAAAGGGTGATGCTCTGTATCTTTCCCCCAGGTGGTGGGAGAGAAGGTGGCAGAGGAGGAGGGTGGAGTCCGGCCTTGAACCCCTCCCACCTCTCCCCACCTTTCTCAAGGAAGCTGCCTCACCTTGCCTTCTGGGAAACATTCCAGGTAGAGAAACCCTGCTTTGGCCTCCCTCCCAGAGCTCCACAGTGTGTTTCAAGTTGACCTTGGTTTCCTGTTGCCTTTGCTGTACAGTTGGCTGGAGGAGGCTTCTTGGGGCCCCCGGCTCTCAGGACCCAGGGCCGTCTTCACAGGTGTAATCTGTGGTTTGAGCAAGCTTGCCTGAGGAGGAAGAGGAGCAAGGGGGGGGATCTGCCCTAGGACCATTCTTGGGACTCAAGGAGGAACTGCGCATGCATCAGCCTCACCACCGGTGCCTTTGATCCTGGGGGGCGGGGTGTGGGGACCTGTGATCTGTCCCCCTTGCGGGAATGGAGGCACAGGTGGAAACTGCAGGGGGTGCGGGTGAGTTCCCCTCCCCAGCCTCCCTGCCCGCCCCCCCTCCCCAGCTTGTCTGCAAGGGATGCAGAAATGTCAATTGTCTCCTAGCTGTTACTTGGCTAACCCAATCAATCCATATGAAAAGAACAGATTAAATTGACTGATCCTCATATATTTAATGATTGCTGCTATTTGACCGGGATGCGTTTCTCAGGAAGCGCTTGTCACAGGCTATTGATAGAGTCTTTCAATCCCGTCTTGCTGAATGTTGGGCTTTCTGGCTCCCCAAGATGGCAAGTCTCCGGTGACTCCAGAGCTCACGCTGCAAGAAAAGGCGATGCTCTTCTTCGCCAGTGGGTGATCGGGTTTGACTCTCGGCTTATGGATCTGTGGGCAGACGCAGCTTCCCGTGCAGACGATGACATGACTTCTCCCCCCACCTTTGTGATTTCTTGGAAGGTCTCTGCTCATCACAAGGAGTGCCATGAGACACTTGGACAAAAAAAAAAAAAAAAAAAAAACAACTTCCCTAGTCAAATTTGCCACAATTTGCAATCCATTATGTGTGATGATGATATTAGGTACCAATTCCCGAGTGCTTGTTTCACATACTTTATTTGGTTTTATAGTCCCGGAAACCCAGAAAGGTGGATATTTTTACTTCCTATTTTGTGATGAGGATACTGCAGTGTAGAGAGGTTAAGGAATGTGCCGAAGCCCCAAGCAAGCAGAGCTAGGGCGCCAGCCCACCCCATTAGACGGCACATCGCGAGCCATTCGCCACCACACGATGGTAATAAAATGCATGTGTGCCACCAAATACTGTGTGCGATGGGTGACATCTGACTAAGAGGCCAGGCTTGGAAATATGGCAGCACAGTCTCCCTGAGGTTCCGCGGTCTGCAGCCTCGAGGATGGAAAGTCTCCAAGACAGCCTGATTCCAGATGGACGCCTCATCTGGCAACGTTGTCGGAGCACTTACGCTGCTCTCTGTGACTTTGTCTCTTTATGTCTCGGCCTCCTCCTCTGTCTCTCTATCTCTCTGCAGCTGAAGAGCCTGGGACTTTCAATTTAATACGCATCCTAACTATCCATGCTTTAAAGACCTGTTTCATATCCTCACCACACAACCATTTACCAAGAACCTACCGGATGCCAGCCGCGATGCTAGGAAAAAGAAAATGACACAGTCCCTGCTCTCAGGAAACACAGATTCATTCTTGCAAATGCATCAAGACAATTGCAAGGTGGTATTAGTCCTGTGAAGGTACTTCAGGCCCTACGGTGGCCCACAGGCAGCACGCCCCTTAACCTGGGCCACATATGGAGGGCTTCCTGGAGGAGGTGGCACTCGCATTAAGCCTTGAAGAGTATGTGGAAATAGCCATTTGGAAGTGTCCTGCGTTCAAGGAAGACTTGGTATTTTTGAAAGCGTGGTTTTTACTTTTGGTAGTTGGGATCGGTTGGTTGGCTCATGGTGGTAAGAGCTAGTGGGAGGACAGGTAAAGATGGTGTGTGTGTGTGTGCGCGCATGCACGCACGTGTGAAGAGCACTAGGGAATGAGACAGGAAGGGTTAACTTCTACCCAGAAGGCACTGGGCTCCGTGAAGGACTTTAAGCAGGCCCGGATAGCAGGGTTGCAGACTGCAGCTCGGAGTCTGACCTCAGGCGCTAAGGATGTGGTTCAAGTTCTAAGCCTCTACCTAAGAGCTGCGTGGCCTCGGGCTAGCGTGTGTTTCACCTAGTCCTGGCCAGGTAACACCCGGCTCAGACCATAGCTGCGAGGCCTGGAGTCGGGTGTGGGAGGTGGGGAGGAGTGGCACATAGTAAGTGCTAAATTAACTCCCGCTGCTTTTGTGATCTGATTTGCATTTTAGAAAGCTCCCTGGGGTGGGGTATGCATGAAGAATTCAGGCTGCCCCGTAGGTGATCAAGGATAGGGCCTTGGGGCCAGAAGTGCCAGGAGCCTGAGCTAACCCTGCCCCAGGGGGTGGAGACGCAGAGGAGCCGGTTTTAAGGGGCAGGGATGTTAAAGAGGTCACGTGGGCAGTCAGCGATTAGAAGTGGACGGAGGACTCCCCGACTCCCCGGTCTCTGGTCTGGTGGTGGGGTAAACAGTGATGTCACCCCTTGGGACAGTTATAGGAAATGCCACAGCCTTGGAAGGGAATGGAGAGCTCAGACTGCGAGGTGTTAGGTTTGAGGAGCTATGGCCCACCACTGACACTGTCTGGAAGGTTCTTGGACAGGTGGGTCTAGACTCCTGGCACCTTCCTCCTCTCCAGAGGATTGAAAGCGCCTCACAGTCTGGGGCATAATTTATTCTTTTGCAGCTTCCAGAGAACGGCCCTCAGGGCAGGGTCTACAGAATCCTGTCCATCTCTTAAGGAAACCCCAGAACAGATGACCACCACCTCGCAGAAGCTTCTGGGAACACTCCCAGGCCAGAACCTCTCTCCTCTTCATTCTTACAGCATGACCTCTCCTTTGGGGGTCATTTTATAATTGCTGCTATGTGATTGACACATACATACCTTGCCTCGCTAAATTACAAGCTCCTAGATGGTGGGGCATCTCCTTTCCTGCCACCCAGCCCTGCCTGGCTCAGGGCTGGGGTCTGTTCCCACCTCCCTGATGGACGAGAGAGTTCTGCCCACAGAGAAAGCTCTGGGACTTTCTGCTTTGTCCTCTGTGTCTATGAAAGTGGGGACGTTGCCCAGACCACCTGCAAGGTGACATCTGATGAGGGAGGTGAGCCACGGAGGGGACCCCGAGAGGTCTGCTTGGAGCTCACAGGGCTGGCCTATGCCATTGGGGAAGCCGGCTTTTGGGGAGCCCTCACTTCACCCCAGGGGCTCTCGGAGGCAGATGCATTTTTAGCTCAGCCCCAACTCCGGGTTGGTAAACACAGTGTGGGACTCCCATGCTCTGAGAAGGCGGAGCCCACAAAGGGGCTGGCTCCTTTTATGGTTTTATCCACTCCTCTCCCCCAACCATCCTGACCTTCCATATTTCATTCTTGACTCTCTCCCGCCCCACCACATTCCTGAGCATTTGATCTATGGTCTATAAGTAGATGTAATAAAATGTCAAGTTTCTTTAAAAAGAAAATCACACACCCCCGAAGATTTAACCTGGGGATCGTCCAATAACAAACAACCATGCTCTGCTCCCTGATGTCTGGGGCACGTCGCCTGCCTGAAGTCTCAAAGTCCCGGAGTCCCTGCCCGAGCCTTGCTTTTTGCCCATCATTTCTCTCTTAACCTGTACTTATTTTCATAGTGCTAAAGGAAGCCACAAATAATTTAAGAGTTACATGAAAAGCCCGAGCTAAAAGGCTCTCTTCTCTCCCCCACCCCCCCATCCCTTTCAGCAGTGAGGCAGAAGTAAAGTCGGAGAGGATGTTGGAATTGGTCCTTCCCGCCTTGTGAGTGTGACCCGTCCAGGTAGCATGGGCCCACTCTGGTCCTCTACTTTGGGGGAAAGTGAGAGGGGAGATGCCCCAGACTCCCCGTCGGCCTAGATGGTCTTCCCCTTCCTAACCAGGGACTATAACCATTTTGAACCAAAGAATTTTTCATTCTTTGCCTAATTTCTTGTGCATCATAAGATGCTTAGCATCCTTGGTCTCTGCACTAGGTGGCCAGTTGGCACCTCCCTCTACTTGTGACAACCAAAAAGATCTCCAGACATGGCCCAGTATCTAGGAGTGAGGGGCTGCAAAGTTGCCCCCAGTTGAGTACCACGGTCCACATGATCACGTTGCGCTGTATTTTATTATTTGTCTTTTGCATTCACCCTGAGCTCACTCATGGCCAAGGCTGCATGTATTCACTTCTCTGGCACATGGTAGGTGTGTGGCATTGGTAGGAGATACATTAGGGTCTCTGGGTCCAATGGGCTTCTTGTAGTTTTTATACCATCGTCGTCCTCTTAGGATAGTCACTAATCTCTGGTGAATGCCAGGTGCCTCTGTTCTGGAGATATGCCGAAGAATGGGGACTGTGAGGGGCAGGGCCTTCAGCGACACTGACCTCCTAGCAGGAGCAGGCTGGTCAGTGGAGATGAGCAAATAAATAAATGGACAAATGAGCAGGAGCATTTCTGGCCATGATGAGCTCTATGAGGAGAATACTTAAAGGGTCAGGGGCAGAGAATGCATAGAGCGTCTTCAACAGGTGGTAGGGACACCTCTCTTGGAAGGAGACATGTGAGCTTAGTGGGAGGGCAGGAGTACTTCTCTAGAGTATTCATCTTGGCTTTCCCTTCTGTCTCCCAGTGGTTGGCACTTAGTAGGTACTCAGAAGATACTTGTCCGGAGAGGGAATGCTCTCTCCCCTCCTTGCCAGGAGATTCAGGGTTGCAAATGCTCACCACCCTTTGACTGCTAGTGTCAATTCTAGAATTATCAGCCACGGGGGGTGAGTGCACAATGTTCATGGGCAAAGTCTGAACCAACCCCCCGAATCATCCCGTCTCCATGCGGTTCTGTTTTTACAAAACGAGTTTCTTTAAAATAGACAGTGATCTCCTCTCCAAATCAATCATTTAATCACACATCAATCATCATCGGCATTTAAAACCTGAAACCACATCTCTGCACTGTGGCCACTTCCCAGCCCGGGGCCCAGGTGTGAACCCCAGGACCGACCGCGGGGGGAGCGTGCGAGCTTCCCACCCAGATCTACCTTGCCGATCAAGTGTGCTCCGAGGACAGGGTAACGTTACCATTGTGCCCGGATAAGAAGGTCCCATTCCGGCCCCCACCCCGCAGCAGGGGGAAGGAAAAAAGAGCTTAATCATTAATAACACTAACTTGCATTTCTAGAGCCTTGAAAATGAGAATTTTGCCCTTTTTTCCCTGGGAGTAAATTGGGTCAGAGTGTCCCCAGAATTTACATTTCAATTAAAAATACAATAATAACACATTGTGCTAATAGTGAATGATTCCGACTCAGGGGAAGATGACACCGCCCGCTACTTTGTTAATGAAAAGCCCCCTTCATTCGGACGAGCCACACATCAGCGGTCACAAATCTCCTGTCTTGTTCTGGGTCTGGCGGGTGGAATGGGCAGGGAGGGGTGCGGCTGGGGGAGGCGAGTGAGACACCGGGGCCCTGCCCTGCTGGGCCTTCCAGGGGAGGCAGTCCTGGCAGTGTGGCCCAGAGCCCATGGGGGTGTGGGGTGGGAGGGGGGGAGGTTAGAGGGGGGCTTCTGTTCTGCCCCCCAGTCCACCTGTCAAAAGCCAACCTGACTTGGACTTTAAAGCCAGCCTTTAAAAAAGTAAACAAAGCAGGCTTATTTTTTTTTTCTTTTGTGGTTTTTGTTGCTGTTTGCTAGGTTTTATGTACTTTTGTTGTTGTTGTTGTTGTTTTTTCTAGGCAATAACGGGTGGCATCAGAAAGCTCGCCACGGGCAACCCCCCACCCCAAGGCCTTTGTGAGGGGGTTTAATTTAAAAATATCCCCCATCAGCCTCTGGAGTTGAATTTCTGAAAGAAATTTCAGCTCAGGGTTGCCTCCGAACCTGAGGGCCTGGCATTGCTGCTGCTGAGAGCAGAAGCAATTTGCAGGCCAAGCGAACAGTAGCTGCAGAATGACCACCGGGGCTGAATTGAGAGGGCCTTCTGCCTCACTGATCGTCATACGTGGCCTAAAAGCACCCAAGACTGATCCCTTTATCTAGATGCATGACACACGGGTAAGGAAGGGAGAAGTCACCCCGGCAGGTGTGGGCCTCAGGGGCAGGCATGCTCCCAGGATGGTGCAAGGAGCCAGCTTTGCTTCCCAGACGCAGAGTAAAGACGTTTGCTCACATATTTGTTTCTGAAAGTAAAGAACCCGATTTGATCCTGTTTTTATCAGAAAACAATCTTTATATGTGGGGAGAGAATATCACTCAGTACCCTTTCTCCAGAAGGGGGGATCTTCAGAAGCAGGTATGTGAGCAGTGAGTGGGCAGGCCGCAGTTGGGAACCAGGGCTGTCTGGACGCAGACTCCCCAATTGAGAGGTTTCAATGTACCCCTCATGGGCCCAGTTACTCCCATCTGTGCGAAGCCAGCTAAGGTGACAGGGAAACATCCATGAACGTAGAGAGCATAGCCAGTAAATGTAGGTCGTTGCCTTCCTTTGTGTGTTATTCAAAATCTTTTAGTGGATTAAATATATAATATAATATAATATAATATAATACAATAATAATATAAAATACTGTACTGTAATAATAGTATAATACAATATTAATCCTCTCAAGCATATATTAAAATAAAATCCCTCAAATACTCAAATCCCTAGAACTCTGGAGGCTTGAAATGGGCACAGAAACAAGTGCCCAGGACATCTCGTTCTGCAGCCAGGCCACAAGGAGAAGGGACCTGGCTCCCAGCTGGCTCCTCCCATATCTGTGAGGTAACTGCCTTGCCCCCAACAGCCCTTGGGGCTAGGCCTCTCTTTCTTTCTATCTTACTCCTTCTCAATCACTGAAGGAAGACAAAGAGGCCCTCAAGTTCTGAGGTCTAATAATTACCAAGAGTGTAAATAGCATTCCTGATCATAACGCTTTGTTTACCGTGACACTCTTTTTATCTCAAAATGTGGACCAGGGAACGTTGGGTACAGATGATATACAAAGGTGGCATTCATTAATATTGGTCAATTATTCCTTTCTTGTTTTCTTTAAGAATTCAAACCATCTTCCCTGATGATCTGCCTGACGCTGAGAACAGGCCACACCCCACCGCCCATGTTAACCTGACTTTGCTATTCACTGTCTTCATTTGTTCTATGTTCCAAGACTGGTCTGCTCAGGCGAGGTGTCTGACTGTCCATTACTTCCCTCAAGACCCATCAGCTCCAGTGAAACCACCTGCAGACAGTTGGCTTCTAAGATTCCTTTGACTCTGTCCCCTCAAAATCCTTGCCTTGCTATTTCCACCAATCCTGAATTAAGAGACCCTCCTGAAACCAAACTTCCAATTCTGGAACCAAAGTTAATTCTAGCCTGACTTTAGATGCTCTGAGACACCACCAGAACTCTGCCAGAGTGCTCATCTTCTTTGCTGTACTCAGCTTTGTCTGAGCAACAGGTTGTGTGGGTCATGTCTTGGGAGCCACTGTGCAGCATCCTTCTATCTTTCTGATTGCTTGCCTGGGAGGAACCTCTACTGAGTGCTAGGTTATTTCTGCCACCACTCAGATTTTTCCCCATCTCCTTAAAAAAAAAAAAAATTATTTATTTGTTTGTTTGTTTGTTTGTTTGTTTATGAGAGACACACAGAGAGAGGCAGAGGGAGAAGCAGGATCTTCACAGGGAGTCTGATGTGAGATTCAAACCCGGGATTCTGGGATGATGCCCTGGGCCAAAGGCAGAGAGCCACCCAGGTGTCCCTCCCAATCTCCTTTTTAAAATCGAGCATAGGCCTTAGCATTGATAATCTAGCGAAAATGTAAACAAAGTGTTTTGTTTTAGCTGTGTTCATTTTTGATTCATTTAAAAAGTTGTACCAGACTCATACATCAAGTCATTACTTATTATATATAACTGAAGAGCATAAGGCTTACAAAGAACAGCAGGGCCTTGGGCCCACCCCTACCACCAGCCCCCAAATTCAAATTTCCTGAAGCAACTGCTGTCAATTCTTATCGCAATTTCTTTTGGGATTCTTTCTCTATATACTTCTAAACATGCATATGCTACTGTCTCCTGAGTTTTCTCACATATCAGATAGATATGATTAATTTCCACGTATGAACAGTGAGCAGTCTCCTGGACCACTTTTTACTCAGACAGATTTCCTCTTCCTTCCAACTTCCCGCCATCGGTTTGTTGTGTTTTTTTTTTTTAATGGAATCCAGATTTAGTGTTTTTATTATGATGAATGGGTAAATATTATTCACAGCTTAGTTGGGTAGTGTCTCAGGATGTCATTCTCCCCTGGCCTTTGCTTCCTTTAGCTTGGCGCTCTTTGAATGTCTGCATGACTCTTCCCACACCCTCCAGTAGCTCCGTACAAAGGCCCTCAATCCAATTTTACACCCGGCCACACCTGTCAGTTATTCTGTCAATTCCATTTTTTCCTGGAGACATCCCTCCTGGAGTCATCCATCCTCCTGGCCCATCTGATCCTGGGGCTTTCCAGGCCTACAGCACAGCTGTCACCAGGGGCTCCCTTTGCTGTTGTCCTGAGCATGAGCCCCTGTACCCTGGGTCTCACATCTTCATCTTTCTTGATTTACCCCCTTGTTTTGGTGGAGCACATCCTCTGATATGTTCCTGAGAAAGGGTGCACATTTTGGACACCAGAAGTACCTTTTTAAAACAAACAAACAAACAAACAAACAAACAAACAAACAAACAAAAAACAGCTATTTTTTATTATTTTCCCTCCCTCCAGATTGATAGTTTGGCAGTGTATAAAATTTAAGCATTGAAGTAATTTTCCTCCAGAATTGTAAAGGTGCCATTCCACTGGCTTCTAGGGTTGCTGAGAAAGACAACTGCCTCATCCATTCTTCCTTCTTTATATACGTGACCTGGTTATGTTGTCATTTTCTTTTTTCATTTTCTCTTTGGAAGATTTTAGGCTCTTCTGTTTCTGGTGCTCTGCAATTTCATGATGATATCCTTTGGTAAGGTTGTCCATTCTTTCTGTTGGGTTCACAGTGGGGCCATTCAATCAGAAAACCAAAGTCTTGGGGCTCCTGGGTGGCTCAGTTGGTTGAGCACCTGACTCTTGATTTCAACTCAGGTCGTGATCTCAGGATCCTAAGATCAAGCCCTGTATCAGACTCCTTACTCAGCATGGAGTCTGCTTGATATTCTCTCCCTCTGTCCCTGCCCCCACTTGTGCATTCTCTTTCTCTATCTCAAAAATAAATAAACAGGGCACCTGGGTTGCTCAGTGGTTGAGTACCTGCCTTAGGCTCAGGTTGTAATCCCAGAATCCTGAGATCAAGTGCTTCATCAGGCTCCCTTCAGGGAGCCTGTTTCTCCCTCTGCCTATGTCTCTACCTCTCTCTGTGTGTCTTTCATAAATAAAAAATTAAAATCTTTAAAAAATAAATAAATCTTGAAGAAAAGGTGGAAAGAAAGAAAGAGAAAGAAAGGAAGAAAGAAAGAAAGAAAGAAAGAAAGAAAGAAAGAAAGAAAGAAAGAAAGAAAGAAAGAAAGAGAAAAAAAAGAAAGCCAAAGTCTTTAGTTTCTGAGAGGTTTTCTTGTATTATTTCTTTGATAATTTCCTCCCCTCTATATCCTCTGGGATTTTTTGTTGTTGTTGTTTTGTTTTTGCTTTTCTTTTCTTTCTTTCCTTTTTTTTTTTTTTTTTTAATCTTCTGGAATGTTTATTATTTAAATGGCAGACCTGGAACTATTCATTTGTTTTCTTATCCTTTATTTGCTTTCCTCCATCCTTTTTTTTTTTTTTTTAACCTCTTCCTTGTCCCCTGAGTATTCCTTTTTATAGTTCTGTTTCTATGTCATGGATATAATATCTTTTTTTCTCTGAGTATAGCAGAAGCTGCAGTGCCCACAGTATCCCCCGTGGGTCTTACCACTTTAGCACAAGCTGGCTCAGTGCTTAAGGACAGTGTATCCTCCAGGTAGCAAAACACCCAGCAAGGATTTGTTTATGTTGTTAGTTGCCTTTTCAACTTTTAGAATATATGTGTCATAAGGGTCTTTTTTTTTTTTTTTTTTTTTTTTTTTTTTTTTTTTTTTTTTTTAAAGATTTTATTTTTTAATTCTTATTTATTTATGATAGTCACAGAGAGAGAGAGAGAGAGAGAGAGGCAGAGACATAGGCAGAGGGAGAAGCAGGCTCCATGCACCGGGAGCCCGACGTGGGATTCGATCCCGGGTCTCCAGGATCGCGCCCTAGGCCAAAGGCAGGCGCCAAACCGCTGCGCCACCCAGGGATCCCCATAAGGGTCTTTTAATGGTGGCAGGACTGATTTTATTATTGACCTTGTCAAATAGTAAACTCTATCTTCCACTGGGATGGGGAGTGGGGTCCCTGGCAGGGAGTCAGTGGGAGAGGGAATCTAGGGTTCTGGCAGATTCTAATTCAGCTTTCCATTCATTTTACTGACTTTAGCCCTACTTGAATTCCCACCTTTCTAGGAGACTTTCTGAGACACTACTGGTCAGAAGTCAGAACAGCTTATGTCCTTGCTCCCTTTCTCACAGACCTAATTAATCT
Organism: Canis lupus baileyi; assembly: GCF_048164855.1. NCBI lineage: Eukaryota > Metazoa > Chordata > Mammalia > Carnivora > Canidae > Canis > Canis lupus. Next base: position 64,995,182 of record NC_132842.1, read on the forward strand.
ATTTTCTCACTAGTCTCCAAAATTTGGTTGACATCTGTTGTTTGCTATCTGCTATTCTGGGTCTTTTTGCTTTTTGTTTTTTTTGGTCCTATGGATTTATGCCTTTTTGGTTTTTTATCCCTTAACTGTCATTTTATTAGGGTTTTAGCAATGAGCAGAGTAAGACGTTTGTGTTTAATCCACCATGAACTCCCATTGTGCTTATTTTTATAGTCATAGTCTATTTATGGCATGCAGTATTGGTTTTCCAGTTTGGGCAGTGATAAAAAGTTTTCCTTAAAAAAATGAATATGCTTTTCTTTTCCCATAAAAGTGAGTCGATTTAAAGAAAAATAAATAAATAAAATGGGGGGCATGGCCAATATCATGCAGGTAACATGAAAATGGCAGAAATTCGAGATTTACTGAATCTCATTCTCTTGTGGCAGATAAGACAGCATTATTTGTGGAGCTTTCTTCCTGGCTGCCCCAGGAGGGAACGCTGACAATGGTGCTGAGGTGCTCACTGAACTCATAATCAGAGATGACACCAATGCCCTGTAAGTCAAGGGGAAATATGTGTTTTCTGGAATTTTCCTTGAGACAAACTTCAGAATGGGCCCATGGGGAAGGGAGCTGGAATTGGGAGCAAAACCAAAATGAGAGGAGGTGGTTTCTGGCCACTCACCATGGGTCACTCCCTGGTCATTTGGCCCAAGGGTCAGTATCGTTCTTGTCCCGTTGGGATCCATTTGCTGAGAAAAGGAAGGCTATGTCTGGGGCTCTGCTAGCGATTGTCCTCAGACACATTCAAGGAACGCAGAATAGATTCTAGAGATTGGTGTAGTGGCTGCTTCTGGGTAGACCTGGTATTTCTGCACATACCATGCGATGACTCCAGACAGTCGACCAATGGTGATGGAATTTGATCCCTGCACTTTCTCATGGAATATCCAATGCCCAAGATCCCTTTCATGCTTCATTTTTCCCTCAATCTCAGCACAATGTATAGTATCCACTGCCTTACCCAGTGAAGAACCCCAGCCGTGGGGTTGGTGGGGCTGGTCTCCCTTAATTATCACCCTTCCATACTTCCAGGGGGTGGAAAAGAGGGGTTTCACCCCCACTCTATGAACAGTAGATGCCCACAAGTGGAAAGCTGGCTAGGGATGTGTGTGTGCTGTTTGGGTACGTGGTGTTGCGATTAAGGAGCATTGATTAGTCTTGGCGGCTAGTGAAAGGAAATCATTCCTACAGCCTCTGAGGTTCTGGCTGCTGATTGCCTGGGGGTTATTTGTTTATTTAAGTGAACAAAGTAATGGGCAGTGGAGATGTCTGAAAATTGCCTGGGTTTGTTCCCTTTCTGCTTACCTGTCCCTCCCGGGTACCATTACTCTCAAACACCTATTGCGAGGGTGATTTCACCAATCTATCTCCGTTGGGTTAAATCAATCAGCTTGCAGGCTGAGTAATGGGAATGCCAGCAGAAGGGGGCTTGTTTGATCTTTAGGCACAAGCTGAGGAGCCAGGAAGAAAGCCCTGTCCTTCCTGGGACCTGGGTTTTCCCTCGAGGGTATGCAATTGTCAAAGCAGGGAAGGTTCAGCCAAAAGGGGAGCTTAGAGCCTTAGTGTGAAAAGAGGAAGCTAAATGGATGGGGTTTTGCATCATCTTTATTCCAAGGCAACAGCTTCTTTGTTACTGGTTCTTTATTTTGAGTTTCAGAAAACAATTTATTAGATAATAGTTACTATAAATAAATTTTAAAGCCACTGGCCTGACCCAACTGGCCCATTGTACAGACAGGGCTACCAAGACTCTGTCATACCCTCAGCCTGGTTTTTGGTTTAGACAGGTACAAGCTGTGGGCATTTGTATTTTCCAAGAATGGCCATAGTAATATTTCAGGATTCCACATGCTTTTCCCAAATTTTTCTGGTCCATCAAGATGTGGGGCCTATATCCCCTCCCCTTGAACCTGGATGGGCCCTTGCCTCAGTGAACAGAGTGTGGTTGGAAGCCCTGCCATGTTACTCTTGAGGCCAGGTCAGAAAAGGTGGAATGGCATCCTCTTGGCTTGCTCCTTTTCTCCACCTCTTCAGACATGTGCCTTTAAAGACCTGTGTGACCATGTGACAAGTCTGGCTACCCTTAAGCCACAATGCTGGAGAGACCTCATGGAGAGAACACCTCAAGAGATGGTCTAGTGGCCCCAGCCAATCAAGTCCACGCAACAGACACGTGCATGAAGAACCTTCCAGATGATTCCAGCTAGAGTTGTAGTCTGACTATAATAGCTGTCCACCCTCCACCTCCCAAGCAAGAACTCCCCAGTTGAGCCCAGAACTGGAAGAGGCAATCGTAAGTCACCACCATTGCTTTAAGCACAATTTTATGGCAGATTGCTACCAGCAAAGATAACCAGAAGATAGAAAGTGCACCATTGTGAAATAGCAAGATCAGACATCTTCACCCTTTGAAGGAAAGATCTAGTACTTTCCTTATTCCTTATTTTCTCCTCTCACATCTGTCTGCCCTATAGAGACCAGTTGAGTCTGCAGCCTTGGATTTTCTTAATAAATTCCTTCCATGCCTTCACCTGCTCCAAAGGAGAAGAATCTAGCTGGGCTTTACATTGGACTTTTCTTTAGATGTTAGCATATTTCAATAAGGCTTGCTGGCTGGAGACTAGCTTGCTTTTCAGGCTGTAGATCTATTTGTTATGTTTGGTAGGCATTTATCGATTCCTTGATGTGTGCTGGTTCCTGTATGACTCCCCCCAGGAATGATAAGGCAGGTAAAGTTTAAGCCCTACCTTTAAGGAACTTTTAGACTCATGGGGGAGATGGAGATTACAATGACAGACTCCAGGCAGTGATGGGATGCTAAATAGAAATGCAAGCAAGGTGATGTGCAAAGTTGGAGTGAAAGACAAGAATCTGGGTAGGGATTGGCCTGGTGGAGTGCACAGGAAGAGGGTATACCAGACAAAGAGAAAACTAGAGTAAGACTCAGATGCGGAATTCAGTTTTGGCAGACTAGGGGGAAGAATATGGAATGAAGTTAAAAGTGACAAGTGATGCATGAAGCCTGCTTCTCCCTCTGCCTGTGTCTCTGCCTCTCTCTCTCTGTCTCTGTGTCTCTCATGAATAAATAAATAAAATCTTTTAAAAAAAAAAGTGACAAGTGAGATTAATAGGGAAGAGAAAAGGACCTACAATAACAGGAAGAAATGTATTAACTACACCAAAATTAAGCATTTTGGTTTGCTGAGAGTCACTAAAGATAGTCAGCAAGGGGTGACAGCCTGGGAAAACAGTGACTAGGTTAGCAGATGATGGCTGACTTGCCTACAGAGAGGTGCTCGACCTTTTAATAATCAGCAAAATCAAAAAGCACATAGGTAACATTTTGCCCCCATCAAACTTGGTTAAAAAATATTAAATAGACATTTTTCCAAAGAAGACATCCAGATGGCCAACAGACACATGAAAAGATGCTCAACATCACTCATCAGCAGGGAAATGCTGATCAAAACCACAGTGAGATGCCACCTCGTGCCCGTCAGAATGGCTAAAATCAACAACACAAGGAACAACAAATGTTGGTGAGGATGTGGAGAGAAAGGAACCCGTGTGCCCTGTTGGTGGGAATGCAAACTGGTGCAGCCACTCTGGAAAACAGTTTGAAGTTCCTCAAAAATTTAGAAATAGGATTACCATACCATCCAGCAACTCCACTACTGGGTATTAACCCAAAGCAAACAAAACCACTAATTCAAAAAGATAGAGGCACCCCTATGTTTACTGCAACATTATTTATAACAGCCCAGATATGGAAGTAGCCCAAGTGTCCATCCATAGATGAATGGATAAAGAAGAGGTGGTATATATTTATATCTATATCTATATCTATATCATAAAAAAGAATGAAATCTTGCCATTTGCAACAACATAGATAGATTTAGTGGGTATAACACTAAGTGAAATAAGTGAGTCAGAGAAAGACAAAGACCATATGATTTCCCTCACATGTGGAATTTAAGAAACAAAACAGATGAACATACAAAGAAGAGAAGAGACAAACAAAAAAACTTGGCTCTTAAACCCAGAGAAACAACTGGTGCTTGCCAGAGTGGAGGTGGGTGGGGAATGGGTGAAATAGATAAAGGGGATTAAAAATACACTTGCCTGAGTGACTCAGTCTAAGCATCTCCCTTGGGCTCAGGTCATGATCCCCGGGGTCTTGGGATCGAGCCTCTTGTCAGACTCTCTGCTCAGCACAGAGCCTGCTTCACCCTCTCCCATTCCCCCTGCTTGTACACACGCACTCTTTCTCTGGCAAATAAATAAATAAATAAAATTAAAAAAAAAAAAAAAAGAAAGAAAGTAGAGGGACCTGGGTGGCTCAGTAGGTTAAGCATCTGCCTTCAGCTCAGGTCATGATCTCAGGGTCCTGAGATCGAGGACCATATTGGCCTCCCTGTTCAGTGGGGAGTCTGCTTCTCCCTCTCCCTCTGCCCCTCTCCACTCTGTCCCCAGCTCATGCTTTCTCTCTCAAATAAACAAATAAAATTTTTTTAAAAAAACAGTATACTTACCTCAATGAGTGCTGAACAATGTATAGAAATGTTGATTCTATTGTACACCTGAAACTAATATACAACTGTACGTTAATTATCCTTCACTTAAAAGAAAAAATGAATGATACCAAGCATCCTTATCCCCTTTATCTATTTCACCCATCCCCACCCACCTCTAGGCACACAGGACTCCTCAGGAGCTGCTGGGGGCATATAAACCCACCTAGCTGTTCTGGAGAGGAATCTCGGAGCACTTCTGAAATGGAGTGTGTACACACCTCCAGATCTTGTCATGGCCACCCTGGCCTCACCCTCCAGAGAAGCCGTCCCTCGGGGGTAGGTACACAAGGATGTCTTTGCTGTTCAGTTTCTGAGGCACGGAGGGAGCGGTGCCCTGGATGCCCATCCCTAGATCGATCCCACAGATAAAACCTGGATGCAGGTGGAATGGAGGGCAGCATTTGAGGCAGGAGAGGTCCCTCTTAAAGGCATGGAATTGGGCCCCCCGGGGGGCTCAGCGGCTTAGCACCGCCTTCAGCCCAGGGTGTGATCCTACAGACCTGGGATCGAGTCCCATGTCAGACTCCTTGCCTGGAGCCTGCTTCTCCCTCTGCCTGTGTCTCTGCCTCTCTCTCTCTGTATGTGTGTCTCTCATGAATAAATAAATAAAATCTTTTTTTAAAAAAAGGCATGGAATTTGATGGGCCAAGTAGAACTCCGTAGCACCATACCATGTGTGTTCCTGTGGAGCACAGACACACAAAACTGCACGATGCTGTTTTACTAAGACACACGCCTGAAAGACTATGTATGGGACAGGTGATCAGAGATTCAAACAAACCACCAAAAGGCTGGTGACAGAGTGGGCCACTTGCTCAGAAGTAAGCCGTCTCGATTCTTGGTACCTGAAGTCTGGTAGGACAGTGAGAAGGCAATTAAGACACCATCCTGCATCAAGCAGGGGGCCAGTAGATGTGTTCTGAATGCGGGAAGGCTGCCACGTGGGGCGGGGGACATCGGGGCCACTGTCATTTCACAGCCCCGCAGGGTGACCGCCCCGGGAGAGCTTGCCTTCCTCCCAGAGAGGTGAAGCCACGTGCTGCGTGTGCTCCTTTGGAGGCTTCTGGACGCTTGCGATGCCTTCGGGGAAGGTTTCTGTCCCAGCCTGGTTGAAATGGCTCGGTGCCTCTAGGGGGAAGCAGGCGGTGTCTGAAACACTCATTTGGGTTTAGACGGCTTCCCTCTGACAGGGGTGGATAAATGGGGCATTCCTGTAATTGTATGCAAATTGTGCTTCTAAAGTGCTTGAAAAGTTTGGTGTCTGGAGCTGGCTAAATGTCACCCCCTGCAAGTTTCTTCACCCTCTTAATTTGCCTAGTAAATCCCTTTTTTTCAGAGCCTGAATTACAGTAAAAGAGGTTTATCTCCCTGGCGTTCTTGTCAACCAGCGCTGGGGGCCGGACCAGCGAAATGATGACGGATGCCACCCTCGGTGACCCTCCTCTTACTGCAGGCCTCTGAGTCATCTGAGAAAGTTGAAACGAATTTCTGCAGACTTACAGCATTCGGAGGCTGACTCGGCCCCGGCCGCTGAACGTGGGCCTTTGGCGTGCGGCTGGCCCACCTTGCAACTCGATTTGGTCAAGGGTTTGGCTTGCCAGCATGCCCATGTCCCCTGCCGTGGGGATCAAACGACGGTTTCGGGGTTTCGGAACCCCGACATGGTGACATTCTGGTTCATGGGGCTTTCTTTCCTAAGTGAGATCTTCTGGATGGCTCAGAATGAAAATCGAGGAAGAGTGCCTCGTGGTGGATTAAAGGTGGCCACAGCTCCTTGTCACTCTGCCTCCAAGGATGCCGGCCTTCGTCTGCTTAGACTGTGACAGAGGTGGTGAGGTGCTGTCCAGGCCTAGATGTGAGAGTGCTGGTGGCTTCCGTGGTGGCTCCCTCGTGACACTCGCTCTTGGGGTCCAACTACCAGGCAATGAAGCCCAAGCTGGCACCACGTGGGGAGAGAGAGAAGGCCCGGGCCTCCAGCCTTCTCTGCTCAGGTCCCAGGTGCAGGAGGGAAGCTGCCTCAGCCACCACCTGACTGCATCTGGGTGAGAGATCCCAAGACCGAATAACAACAACAACATAATAGGAATAAGTTGTCACTGGTTTTTTTTGTTTGCTTTTTTAAGATTTTATTTATTCATTTGATAGAGAGTGAGAGAGAGAGAGAGAGAGTGAATAAGCAAGGCAGAGGGGCAGAGGGAGAGGGAGCAGGGAGCCTAACATGGGGCTCGATCCCAGGACCCGGAGATCATGACCTGAGCTGAAGGCAGACGCCCAACCGACTGAGCCACATGTGCCCCAGTTGTCATTCTTTCAAGCCCCTATATGTGGTATGATTTATTAGGCAACATTTATTAGGTAAATGAAACGACCCTTGTTTATTTTTTTTGACTGAGGAATTATGGAAACACTAATTAATGCCTTGACAGACAACTCCATTGCCCAGTATTTTTTGTTCATTTGTTTTACTTAAAAATTTTTATTGTGTTCTAATATCCAGGACATAAAATCTGTCGCCTTGACCCTTTTTGAGACATACAGGTCAGTAACATTAAGGATGTTCACACCATTGTATGACCGTCACCACCATCCATCTCCAGAACTTTGTCATCATCCCAAACTGAAACTCTGTCCCCATCAAATAACAATTCCTCATTCCCTCTCCCTCCAGCCTCCGCTAAGCACAGTTCTGCTTTCTCTCTACGGACCTGACTATTCTAGGTACCTCGTATAAGTGGAATAACCCCTGTGGTTTTAACTTTCATGTTTTATAAAACCTCTTACTCGCTATGGTGGTTAGTTCCATGTGTCAACTTGACTGGCCCAGGTATATGGTCAAACATTATTCTGGGTGTTTCTATGAAGATGTTTTTGGATGAGACTAACATTTAAATTGGTAAACTGAGTAAAGCAGACACCCCTCCATAATATGGGTGGGTCTCATCCAATCAGTGGAAGGTCTGAATAGCACAAAATGCGGATCGTCCTCCCAGTAAGAGAGAATTCTTCAGATTGATGATCTTTAAACTGGAATATTAGACCTTCCTGCCTGATGGTTTTTGAACTGGGACATTAGCTCTTCCTGGTTCCTTAACAGCTTCCAGCCCTTAGACTCAAACTGAGGTGCTCGCTTCGGCAGCACATATACTAAAATTAGACTCAAACTGAGATATTGGTTCTGCCGATTTTGGACACAGCAGCCTCCATAATTGTGTGAACCTGTTCCTTGTAATTAATCTGTGTGTGTGTGTGCGCGTGTGCACAGTAAGTTCTGTTTCTCTGGAGAACCATGACTAATACACCCACTATGGCCTGACTTGAGATTTTTCTGCAGCAACACAGACTATTTGGAAACCAAGCTGGGTGTCCTGTCTTGAGTTAAGACTTGCTACAGTAATTCACTTCCGTCGTATTCAGACACAGAGCTCTCCCAGGGGGATTCCCTGGTGGGAAAAGAAGAAGCTGTGTTTTCTAAGAGGTGCCTTAGGAAAGACTATGGGTATTGTCCTGCACCCAACTGAACCGTGTACCTCCCAGTGATGCCTTGCAAATCCTCCTTATTAAGGCCTGTTGTCAGCTCAACAGGAAGAGACACACAGAGAAAGGTAGAGCAAGGGTAGGTGGCCAAAAATCAGGTATGGCCTCATGAGATTCAGATTTAGAATTTCTACGTTTATCTGACTGTGGTCAGCAGACTTGTGCCAAGTCTTGCTACCCTTGGGAATTAATTAAAGAAGCTATGAGTAGTGCACACAGTCCAGGGTGGGGGCTCTCCCTACCATTCTTACCCTTCAAGGAACTGGAAAATGCTGCTTGCTGAAATACATGGAAATATTTTCTCTTCACATCTGCCTATAGGTATAGTGTCTTCTCTCTCCCTGCCTGCCGTCGTTCTTGGCGAAGTCCTGCTTTGCAATGGAAGAAATGTGGTCAACAAACACAACAGGCTCTACACCATTTTAGTTGTGACAGTTCTTGTGTTTTTCTCCAATGTTCTCTGGTGTCTTCATCTCCGCATTAGTCATGTTCAGACCAGAAAGGCAGAGTGGGGTCTAAGTGTTATAAACAGAAGGAATTTGCCATAGGGGTATGGTCAGCCAGGTGATGGAAGAGCTAAGAAGCCCAAAGGGATAGCGGGCCAATCTGAGACTAGAGATTGCAGGCACCCACTGCCACTTCTAGGAGTGGGGGACAGTTGTCAAAACCAAATCAAATCACCATTTTACACAAAAGACGTCTCAAGAATTCTTTCGTGGCCATCGGCTTTGAGCCCTAAGGTCTTTTTCTACATCACTAATGGCTTCTTTAATTAACTCCAAAGAGTAGCAGGACTTGGCACAAGTTTGTTGACCACAGTCAGACAAATGTAGTAATTCTAGATCTGAATCTCATGAGTCCATACCTGATTTTTGGCCACTTACCCTTGCTGGTATCCAGGGTAGAAGCACACAGAACACCCAAATTGGCTGAATGCAGCTGGAAACCAAGAAATGTGGGAGTCTGGGGTGCATTGTGCAGGGGCGAGTCCTCCTGCCACCCAGAGCAAAGCTGGGCAGAGGATGGGTGACAACAGCCCTGGGAGCACACAGCCTCCTAAACAGAAATTAAGCCCCAAACAGGTTTCCTAGTCACCCATGACCAAACACAAAACAACAACAACAAAGCCTTTGTTCAAATCCACATGTCACAGGAAATTCAGAAAAGGATCAGACATTGGGTGTAACCTCTGGCTTCCCCATTTCCTAGCCACGTGACATCGGGTGAATCCTCTCATCTCTCGGAACCCCAGTTGTAAACCAGGATAAGTACAGTACATTTCTCAAAAAAATGTCAGGAGATATTGTGGGGAAAACACCAGACTGGAAGTAGAGCTTTTCACATTTACTCAGAATCTGCAGGCAGAAACAAGGGCCCCCATGTTGAGCTGGGGAACCTCCCCACTCAGTTCACAAAGTATCCATCCCACGGGTTCTCCTTTGGGTATAAATGCAGCATTTGGACATAATACCTCGCACGTAATACTTAATCCGTCATACAGGTATTTATTCATAAATAAAAGTAATTTTAGACATGAAGACAATACATAAATATGATACCCTCCAGCTCCCCCGCTAATTATCAGCTTCCAGAAAATACTGTGGAATTCAGAAGGAAAGAAGGTCCTGGAACCCACAGTAAACAAACTTCAAAAGGCTATTACATTTGAAAAGACATTCAAATATACGTTTTGAAAATAAAGGAAGCCACACTAGGTGAGGTCATATATACATTTGAAAAGAAATTCAAATGTACCTTTAGGGAAAAAAAAGGAGTCATTGGCTCCTTCAAAGAACAAAGAGAAGCAAAACCCTGAGGGTTGCTAAGGGGTCCTGAGGGCTTTTTCCAAGGGGTAAAACTATAAGCATGGGTTTTGTTTTTTAAATACTTCCATTTTCTAATGTGGAACAGGGAGCTGATTTTAAGATCGGAGATTTAAATAGGATCTTGTAAAAAGCACAGGGTCTGGAATGGAAAAATTACTTGAAAATGCTGAAGAAGCATCATTATCCTTGTGTGTGTGTGTGCGTGAACTCACGCACATGTGATTTTAAGAAGTGCGAACTGGTGGCTTTTCTCCTCTGAGGCCTTTCTTTCCAGGACCTGTCTGAAGTGATAGGAGAATTGGGGCAGCAGGGGGAGGAGGGAGGAAGTGGGCGTGGGCAGATCAAAAAAATTTGGCAGCCCGGGACCATGACATATTTTATGTGGCAATCAGTGGGAGGTGTGAGACAAGCGAGTTTGGATTGTTTTTAAACTTTAATAGCTAGAATGCCAACATTTGCTGATGATTCTCACACATTAGAGCTAATCAAGTCTGGGCACAGGCAGATGCCACTCATTTGCGTGCTGGGCACTCGGAGTGGGTGAGGAAAGGTTGGCCACCCACCCCTCCCAGGGAATGTCACCTATGCCTGGTTCACCTAGGTTCATGCGTCACTCATGGAAAAATCATTCAGGCCTTTGTGGACGGCGTCTGACGTGAACGTCTCAGGCACCAGGCTGGGAGCCCTAAGTGTCAAATGTTACAAAAATATCTTTGGAACTTAATTCTGGTGACTTCTCACTGCATTTTCTCTTCCAAGATAACTCTGTGGTCAGAGTGTTCTAGACTCCTTTCCTTGGCAAGTGTCTGGCAAAATTTTCCAGGGGGCTAGCTCGCTCTCTTTGCTGAGGGAGGATGAGGTGGGAAGAGAGCAGAGATACTTAAGCCCCCTTGTGATCAACAGATAAGTCCTCCCTTGTGAGTTTTCTCCCCTTGGAGTAGCCCAGGAACCCAAACCCATCCCCCCAGTTCCAATCAGGCCAACCAGCATCCAAAGGGTCAAGTCAACGCAAGCTCCAGTTCCTGGTGGCAGATGAGGACTGGAGGATCCAGGCTTGGTGCTCACAGTGTCTCAGATCCCATCAATTCTGGACAGGTCCAGCTGTGGGAACCCCATACGAACAGCGGCCTCGAAATTTGCCTGGAGTTTTCACTTATTCACATATCGCTTTAGAAAGCAGCAGGATCTATTTTTCTGAGAACATCGCTCTTTGGTGCACGTTACCCAGCTTGGCTTGAGAGCCCCAGAAGCTCAGTGTTCAAGGTCTGAAAATGATATATGTTGTCGAGAGAAGAAAGGAATGGTGGAAGTTCCAAGGTTTGGGCCAAAGGAAGATAATCCCAGGTTCTATGGTGAAGGGATCTAGGAATTAGAAGACCCAGCTTTAAGTCCGGATTTGGTTCACACCATTCATCCCCCAGGTGTCCTGTGCCATCTCAGACATGTCACGTGTCTCCCTGACTTGTTCCCTCATCTGTCACGTGTGAATAATCCTAGCACTGCTCCCACCAACCGTGCCGGGGTACAGTGAGATTTGGTGAGAATTTCAACGTGCATTGTAGACTTGAAAGTATGGCCACATAAAAGGGATTATTATCCTGTAATTAGTATTATTAGGCATTGTTCCTGCCCAGGTTGTTTTCACTGTAGTTGGGGAGATAAGACAACCCGTGGAATGGTTGGTGCACAAGATGGTATCTGATTAACTGCAGGATTGTTTGGTGCCCCTTGTATGCAGGAATGAGACCGCGAGAAGATTATTCAAGGAAAGCCTCAGGACTGGTGGTCCTTGAGGTGGCCAGGGAGGGCCAACAGGCTGGGATAAAAAGTTGAAACGGTGGGAAGGTATTGCTGCTGAACAGTCAAGGAGATCCTGGGCTGCTTCCACGATGCTCAGCTCAGCCTTCCAAACCCATGCACCTCTACCTGAAAGTTCCCCTCTGACTCACACTGTGGTTTCCTGGGGCCAGCCGACTCTGGCAAAGTTATCCCATGGCCATCAAAGACCTGGATTCAAATGCGTGTTCTGTTGGTTCCCAGATACGTGACTCTGAGCAAGTCTTGCGCTCCCTGCTCTGAGGGCCACTTAATGCTGCTGTAAATGTGTCTTGACCTTGGAAGGCTTCTGCGTGTTAGAAGAGGCAATGGACGTAAACAAACTTCAACACCTAGAAAGGGTTCATTGCTCTGTGAAAGATTTGCTTTCCTTAAAGAGAGTGTAATGCTCTCCAGAGTTGAGATAGAGACTAACATTTTTCAATTTCCCCAGTCACCGGGCCCTGGGCTCCGCATCCAGCCGACACCCAAATCGTTTATGGATGGATATTTATAGTCCATGTAACTTCTGGAAAAGTCTTTCCACTTGGCTGGCAGGTGGGGTAGCTCCAGGCAGTGAAGGAAGTTACAAACAGTTGGAAGTGGGAATTCTGTTCTGTGTTCAGCTGTGAGGCCGTGTTCATCTGAGAGAGAAGCAAGCCCTGTGGACCTCTTCTGTCTGGCTCAGTCTCAAATTCTGAGATTTCTGCTCATCCTTTGGGTTCACCTAGCCCCTGAAAGATGATGTAAATCAGAAAATAAAAACGATTCAGTTATCTTTGAGATAGGAGGCGTGATTCTGGAAAGAGACAAATGAAGAAGCCCACCCAACGCTATGATCCAAACTGAAAATAAGATATCATTTCTCTTCTTCTCCTGTCTGATCATTCCTAGAGGCTGCTTCAAGAACTCCAAATCATTTATTCATTATTTTTTTTATGCAATAAATATTATTGAGTCCTTGCTATATGCCAGGCTCTGGGATAGGTGCAGTAGGTTTCATGATAATTAAAGTTGACCATGTCCTTGCCTTCCTGTAAATTATACTCTGGGGAGGGTCAGAGACAACTTGAATGAATAAATACTTAATATTTCAGGTGACTAAGGGGTTTTGAAAGAAATAAACTGTCTCAGATTTGAAGGTTCCTTTAGAAAGTGTAGTTAAGAAGACTTCCACAAGGCAGAGGCCTTTGAACTGAGAGCTCAAGTATAAGGAGGAAAAACAGAATGTGCATAGGCACTGAGGCATCAGGGAGTTTAGAATGTTTGAAGAACTTGGAGAAACCAGCGTGGCGAAAGAGGGAGAAGAGTATGAAGATAATCCTATCTTTAGGTGGGAGCAGGAGGCAAGACCAGATCATCACGGGACGTTGGAGGTCTTGTCAGAGGCGTGGATTGTGTTCTATATCTAATGGGAAGCCATTCAAGGGTTTCAGGTGTTAACATGATATGAAGTTCAAGTTGGGAGTTTCTCCTTTAGGGCTTCCACTGTCTTCTGTAAGTCCCGGATCAGAGGACTCCCAGGCACTTAGCCTAACTGCCTGGTTCCTTGTCTCCCCCACACCCCACCTGCTAGAACATGAGTTTCTGGAAGCTAAGATCTGTGACCCTTTCTTTGTCTCACCTCTCACAACTAGTCCAGTGCCTGACCTTTGCTAGATACTCAAGAACTATTTGTTGCATTGAATCAAATTGGAAAAGACAACTAAAATGCTGGGGGAGCAGATGGCGAATATCAAAGGAATCAGATGCTCAGGGTTGAAGGGGTCCAAAGCAGAAGCCCATCACTTTCAGTTGAGGTAGTCAGGGGAGGCTGCCTGGGAGAGGGGGCCTTGAGACATGAACAGCATGTAGATGGGGGCAGGGGCAGAGAATCGAGGCCGATGATCCCATGTGTCCAAAGATTGCCAGGCCCTTAAGGAATCAAAACTGGTGGGTGCTAACTTCACCAAGCCTCCAAAGCTAAGTGGATTGGAAATACACACAGCAGAGGATTCTGGGAGAAATGGACGAGCATAGGCTCTCTCCAGCAAGTAGATCTACCCTCTGGGTTGTGCAGTTGATTGCCTATGCCCCGGGGGGTTCAGAAAAGAGTCTCCCATTCCGTCATCTGGTAAATCTCATCCTCAGCCTTGACAGCAAAACCACGGACCAGTCCCATCCTTCAAAACGTCCCAATATTTCTTGATAGACACTTTTGTTGTCTTATGTGCAATAGAATTGTAATCACCTGTATTTAAAACTAATGGATTTGAAATAACCTGCAGGCTTCCACTTTAATGAGAGTTAGATTAATGAAAAAGGACCTTTTGCCTCAGATTGCATGACAACATTTTCAAATTACATTCCTGGAACAGAGAATTCACTTATTCAGAGTAATTGGATGCTGACTTGGGTTAATACGTACAATGTCCTTAAATGAAAATGTTCTATTGTAAGTGGAACTGTATGATACCTGAGGCTTTCTCAATAGATTTGGTTGGACTCTGAGTTAATTATACTGCATGCTATTTTTTGAATGAATTCAAGCATGAATTCTACACGGTAGAGATTGGGATAATTATATTCAATTCTGCTTGTGCCCCGCTGAAAGAATTGACCTTTTAGATAAAACGAGTCTCCCGAGCAAGAAACCTGAAGAAAGTCTGCACAAAGCCGGCAGATGGGAGAGCAGAGAAAAGTCTTAAGTAAGAGGGGAAATGGGGGCGGGGGTGGGGGGGAGGGGGAAGGGGGTGGGGGAGAGGCAAGCTCAAGAAACAGTAGCATCTGCAAGATTGATTTTTTGTCACGGGAAAGTATTTCTGTTTTGTAGCTTGTTTTGTATCCTTGGTACATAAAGGTATAATTTAAAACCATTGATTTTACTAAGCTGTTTTCTCATCAGTAACACGGCTCAAAAGTAGCAGCATGAAGAATGAGAAGCGGACAAAAAGCAATCTCTGGAAGATCTCTGGGTGTGAGGCCCCCAGGAAGGAGCAGAGGGGTGTGAGGAGTCAGCACAGGCGTGACCACTGGGCCATCCTGCCTCCCACTGTGGCTTGGGGCAGGGCGTGAGCCTAGAGCTCAGACCCCTGGGCTTAAAGCCTGGCTCCACTGCATACCAGCCAGCTGTGTGGCTCCAGACTGGGCGCTCACCCTATCTGTGCCTCGGTTTCCTCATCTGCCAAATGGGGTCTCCACAGCTCTAAAACACTTTGCCTGCTGTGAGTGCCCAGCAGCTCTCAGCCGCTTTTATTTATACTATTCTGCTGGGTTGTGAAATCTCCCCCCCCCTCCCCATGAGGGAAAAAAGGCAACTCATTAAGAGGATTAAACCCATCAGGAGGATTAAAAATACCTCTCCCCTTGGGGAGAGGAGGAAGCTGGGAGGAGGGGGACTTTCTGGATGGACACTGGGTGTCAAAGATGTGTCCTCTGAAGGCTGCCACAGGACAGGGTGAGATCACTGGGCCCCCCGGGCCGTGCTAGGCAGAGGGCAACCCCGTGTGCCCAGCCAGAGGGAGGCTCCCCGCTCCAACAGTTTTCCTGTGTGTTGCCTCCTTGGCCCGGGCTCCCCAGTGCATACGAAATCTCATTATTCCAAGTGTAGGAACCAGCAACCTAACACCTACAGTGATCCGTCCTGAAGCAGGTCCCTGGCTCCGACCACCACTGGGAGCAGAAAAATAACTGCGTCCTTCTGCGGAACTCTTTCAGTGTTGGCGAAACTGGCTTTCCGGACAGTGTGGCCACACTCCTCGGCCTGGCGACCCCCTCTATCTCAGCCTAGCCTTTGTGCTGTAAAATATGCAGGTCTCATGCTGTCCTCATTGGTTTCCTGGGGCTGCTATAACAAATCGCCACAAACGTGGTGACTTAAAGTGAAAAAATTGATTCTCTTGCAATTCTGGAGGCCAGATGTCTGAATCACCAGTCACAGTCAAGGTTTTGGCCACACTCCCTCTGGAGGCATTAAGAGAGGAACTGTCCCTTGCCTCTTCCAGGTGCTGGCGGCTGCTGGCATTCCTTGGCTGGTGGCCACATCACTCCGACCTCTGAGTCTGTGGTCCCACTGGCCTCCTCTTCTGCGTGAAATCTCCCCCTGCCTCTCTCTTAAAAAGACACTTGTGATATCATAGAGCACATGGGGATAACCAAGGCTAAACCCCTCATCTCAAGATCAAATGAATGCCAGATCAGATCAATGCCCAAAGGTTCCCACGTAACACAACATGCACAAGTGTCCGGATCAGGACCTGGTACTCAGCCCCCTACACCAGCTCACAGTTGTGCTGCTGTCTCTCTGCCTTCTATTTGTCAGGAGACATGAACCTGGTCAGTACCCCTCTTTCTCTTCCCTCTACGGGGAAGCATTCATTGATTTCTGAGTTGGTGTGTGTGCATGTGGGCTTCACAGGTGCCACCCCTGTCCACCCCTTCTTCCTGGGGGTTACTCTTCTCACCTCCTCTGAGGGCTGCTCTGGAAGACCCAGTTCTCTCTCACCCCTGCTGGTAACACCTGTCGGATGGAGTTGCAAAAGCCTGGATTTTCTTTGGGGAACCATTGCCCTGTGAAGAGGAATGCAGCTCTGTCCATGTGGCTTGAAGGGGGTTAGCCTCCCTTCAACCCCTAAGTTTACCTTGAACAATATACACTACTTAAAGTTTGCCAGTGATTTAGTAAGTCTTGGTAAGAATATATGGTGGCTGACGTGAGATCCATCAGGGCCAATCAGGGTGCTTCATTCCCCATGCTCAGGGTGAGTGCTTCTGGGCTGGGCATGTGACTCAAGTCCCAATGAGACTCAGACCTGGATTTCTACTATCAGAGTCTTTTTGTCTCTCATGGACTTAAAGCTGGGCGGATATAAGCTCACAGCTGCTTGGGCCTGCTCCATAGGGGATTGGCCCTAAAATGGAGCCAATAGGAGGAAAGAAGAACCAAAACATGGAAGACCAATCTAAAATTCAAAGACCAAATTTGACCTCCTGGATCCAACCACACCTGAAATCATCCTCATCCTGGGACATTGTCGTTGAACCACACATGCCTTTTTTTTTTTTTTTTTTTTTTGCTGAAGTTAGTCTGAGTTGGGTTTCTGGCATTGGGAGAGTTCTTACACATTTGCCATGCAGCTGCCTGCTAGCCCTTGACTTCTTGAGTCTAGGCAGGAGACACTCAATATCACATAGGATGTTCTGTGCTCAGTACTATGTCTGGACTTAACACACCGAAGGAGCATTTAACACACTAAGGGAGCAAGGCTCCATTCCTCCTATTACAGATTTTTTTCCTTGAACTGGGGACTTAGGAAATGAGTGAAGTCGTGCTTCTAGCTGATCTAATTTATGATGGTTTTCCTCATAGCTTTATTAGCCTGTTGACTCTGACCTTCTGATCGTTTTCTATCATGCATGAGATATCCAGTCTTACCTTAGATATCTTTTTTTTTTAAGATTTTTTAAAGATTTTTATTTGACACAGAGAGCAAGCACACACAGCAGCAGAGTGGCAGGCAAAGAGGGAGAGCGAAAGCAGGCTCCCCGCTGAGCAGGGAGCCCAATGTGGGTCTCTATTCCAGGACCCTGGGATCATGACCTGAGCCGAAGGCAGACGTTTAACCAACTGAGCCACCCAGGTGCCCCTATCCTAGATATCCTAACACAGCTGGACTTTTCCTCTCTATGTCTGGGTGTTCAATATTGAAACAACCTCTCTGATTGATTGAAGCCAGTGAAGCTTCACTTATGGCCTAAAGACAGCTGGCTTTGACCTGGAGAAGCTTGGGATCCATGAGGATATACTCCTCTGCCAGTGTGTGCAGATATGAACTGTGTTGTTCCTTTTGCCTTTTAGAATGGTCAGGATTGCCATGGAATGTGCTGGGGAACTCTGAGAGGTGCGTTGTGAGAAAAACTCAGCTGCTTGTAATCTCTTCCCAGTTCTGACCACTAACCACTTTCTGACTTCAGGCATGTTTGGCCCTTACCTTTTGGGGATTTGACTCCTTATTTTTTTAAAGTAATCTCCATGACCAATGTGGGGCTCGAACTCACAATCTTGAGATCAAAAGTTGCATTCTCCACTAACGGAGCCAGCCAGGTACCCCTTGACTTCTCATTTCTTTCCTTTCTTTCTTTTTTAAGATTTTATCTTATTTCACTTAAAAAAAAAAGATTATTTATTTATTTGACAGAGAGAGAGCACAAGTGGGAGAGAGAAGCAGACTCCCCATTAAATAGGGAATCTGATACAGGACTTGATCCCAGAACCCTGGGATCATGACCTGAGCCAAAGGCAGATGCTTAATTGACTGATCCACCCAGGAGCCCATACATTTTCTTGAGAGAGAGAGAGAGAGAGAATAAGCAGGGGGAGGGGTAGAGGGAGGGGGACAAGTAGACTTGTGCTGAGCATGGAGCCTGATGCAGGGCTCGATCTTGAAACCCTGAGATCACAACCTAAGCTGAAACTAAGAGTTGGGCACTAACCAACTGCGCCACCCAGGCACCCCCTGATCTGACCTTGGTCAGGTTTAGCATCTATGTCCTATCGCTCCCATGTCCATGCCACACATTTCTGGTTGATCACTGTGCTCTTGCTTATTGAGCCTAAACACAGCCTCAGAATCCTTCTCAACACTGAGGTAGCCGATCTTAAAGTTTCTTCTGAAGCTTACTTAACATTTTATGATCCTAAGGCTTTTGGACACTTTTACAAATTGTTGTTTTTAAATCTTGACTTGGAAACTTCCCCCCTTTTATCAATAGCTATAGTTCTTGCAATTCATGCCCCCCCAGCCCCCACCCCACTGGCCACCGCCAGATAGAGATCTTACGTCCTCTCCCTAGATCCAGGAGCGTCAGCAGCATAGCTCAGTATTATGAGATAATGGCTCTCTAACAGCAGAAGGTCCTATTCCTGTAGCTCTGTGCAGATTTAGAGGCAAAAAAGACTCCAGCAATTAATTCCATTATGCAGTTAATATAATTAGTCAGATTTACATATAAAGACCAACATTTGTGACTCGAATATTTCCATTGTTTTTTCTCTTCTTCCAAAGGTTCCAGTCCCTTAAATTTGTACATTATCTGTGACTGATATATCATTTATCTAGAGAATACAGTTGTCATTCACTTCATTTAATTAGCTTATGGATTCTAAATTATCTGCTACCATAAAATGTGATTTTATACTGCAGATTACAAAGGTTTTCAGAAATTTAATATGCCACTTTTAATTGGTGAAAAGTACCCTAAAGGATTCATAATATTTTTTACTGCACTTGCATTTAGGCTCAAGAGAGAGAGATTGAAGATGTTTAGTAAGAAATGGGATTTGGGTCAGTGAGATTGGTGATGATTTATTTGGAATAAGGCAAATCTGAAGGGATGGAGTCGTAAATATAGCCATCAGAGGATTGTGTTTGAGCAGTGAGACCAGTGAGTTGAAAACTGAACATCTTCTGGTTTTCATACCCCGGCTCGTCATTTTGATGGGCTAACCATGTATTTATGGCATATGGTTCCAAGTTTGCAGCGACGACTAAGAATACTCTATTTTCTCCTCTGCTTTTCCAACCATTAAATCCATAATCTTCTGTGTATATGGCATTACCACACCTTCCCTAAATGCATTCTTGGCCTTATTGATGCCTTGGCGTGGTTGTACAGCTGGGCGGCCGTTTGTTCGGCCAAAGCAAACGGCTTCTTTTTGATCCTTCGACTATGGAAATGCCCTACATGGTGAGGTTACGGTCATAATAAAGGGGCTGAGTTATTGGGAGCAACTTCAAGGATTTCCACGCTCATCTGTCTTAATGTGTTGCAAATAAAAGTTTATAAAACATGACAATGGGCATAAAAAGTCTAGAGCCTTAAAGAGAAGGTTTGGAGAGAGTTAAAGGTCAGGAAACCTGGGTGAGGCTGTGAGGTCCCCAAGCCCCTCTGGGACCCTCTCTGTCTCGGGAACCAGGTCCTGATTATCCTGTAAAATCAGCAAGGTACAGAGCCCGCGCACTCACACTACTGCCCACTGTTTGAGTGAAGGCACTGAAGATCTCTGTTAGAAGCCCGTGTGGAGCTAGGGGTACTCTTCATACTTTCATGGTGATTAATTTTATTGGCTGAGTTTGGCTAAGGGAAAGTGGTTCTAGTCTGAAAGCTTTTCCTGGGGGAGAAAACAAAAGAGCAGACTTTGGTTAGTGTGCTGCGGAAAGACCGGGGCTTGAGAAGCCCAAGCCAGCGTGGGAGTCTGAAAGGGGAATGTGTGCACAGTAATCATCATAACGTTGTGATTATGCATGGGTCATGATGCCTCATCCTAGTGCTAATCCATAACACTGCATTTCATTGAGTACCTACTATGTGCCAGGCACCGTGCCAGGCTCTCGGTTATATGGGCCCCCAAATCCTTTGAGATCCCTTATAATACAGTGCACGTTTCACGGAAAGAAAGACAACCATGGGCTTAGGCACATGGAATGACTTACTTGCAATCTCACTGTTGACAGAATTAGGTTGTACACGCAAGACTGTCTACTCCCCAGGCCAGTTGGGGTACGGGGAATCCCAGAGCACGGGGGAGAAGCTGCAGGAGGTGCATTGGGTGAGGCTTCTCGTTCAGGCCAGCAGCTTCCAGAGGGAAGCCAGGGCTCTCCCAGGTCGATCCCTCCTCCCTGATGGAGCACCTCCTCCTGCGAGAGGGAGGCAGAGGGGAATAAGAAAGACACAGACTCTGCCTCAGACAACTGACCAGGAATCTCTCCCCACTCTTCATATTCTAAGAGCTCCTTCTGGTTCTCCTCCTCTGGAACATGCTCACCCTTTTTTCCCCCATAGATTACACGTGGAGTATGGATCTTCTGTGGCAAACTTCCTTTTACTTTTTAAAAAATATTTTATTTATTCATGAGAGAGAGAGAGAGAGAGAGAGAGAGAGAGAGAGAGGCAGAGACATAGGCAGAAGGAGAAGCAGGATCCACGCAGGGAGCCTGATGTGGGACCCCAGGATCACACCCTGGGCAAGGCAGGCACTAAACCACTGAGCCACCCAGGGATCCCCAAACTTCCTTTTCCAACCTTAAAATACTTCTGCCTTTTCTAGTAAAAAGTCGCTGGATGGACTCAGTTTTTAAAAAATCAAGTATAGACAAGCAAAAGAAAAACATAAAGATAATTCTTGATCCCATCACCTGAAGGGAGAAAGCAGCGATGTACAAATTTGTGCGTATGTGCCCCGGTGCATACATGCATGTGTACATACACATGGGTTATTCGTGCTTTTACGTTTCACAAGAGGGCAGATGCCAATGCATAGTTTTGACCTCAACCTCTCTGAACTTCAGATTTCCCGCTGACTAAAGGTGACAGATCACAGTGCCTTCCTCAAGTAATTTTTGGGAAGACAGAAGGAAGGAAGCTGGTAAAGAATTTAGAAGAATGGCTACACGCAACAGTGCTTAATAAATGTGACCTGCAGTCACTATTATTATTAAAGCTCTAACATAATCACACTTCAGTGCTAGTATGTATTCTTGTGTAGTATCTTTTACAACCATTTTATTGTTTTTTCATTATGCGAGTAAATACGCTTAATTCTAAAACTAGGGGTAAGCAAAATGATAATCCATAAAACCAGCCATAATCCCATTGATGAAGAGATGACGACTGTTAAATGTTAGTTTACATATTTGCAACCTCATTTAATAGATATACATATCTAAGCCTGTACGGCCCTTGTTATTTTATGAACTGCTCCCCCACCCCCCACTCCCCGCCACCACCACCTTAAAAAACTCGGTTGTGAACATTAACTCATGTGATTACGGGATTTGCCACCCACACAAAATCCCGATAGCTGAACAATAGTCCACAGGCGAGATTTAACGTAATCTACCGAGCCAATTGTCTATCGCAAACATTTAGTCTGTTCCCCCGATTTTGCTTTTGTGAACAGTGTTGCCATGAGCAGCTCTATGACCAAATCCTTGGATCTTAATAGAATATGTTCCTGGGTGGCTCAGTGGTTGAGCGTCTGTCTTCAGCACAGGGCGTGATCCCAGGGTCCTGGGATCGAGTCCCGTATCAGGCTCCCCATAGGGAGCCTGATTCTCCCTCTATGTCTCTGCCTCTCTCTGTGTCTCTCATGAATAAATAAATAAAATTAATTAATTAATTAATTAATAATCTTACAAAATAAAAATTAAAAAAGAGTATGTTCCTGGGATTGGAATTCCTGGGTCAAAGGCGGGTGTGCGGGTCTTTGAGGCTCCTGATGAACAGTGCCCACGTGCTCTCCAGGCTGTTGTGCAGAACTCTAAGGCTGTCCTGTTAGTGCCCAACAACCCACTTGCCTTTACTGCTCCCTGACAAATTTTGACTCCCAGCCTGGTGACTGTATTATGCATTATGCTTCTGGGCCACCAACCCTTATGGTAGTTGAAGAATAATCAGCAAATGCCGGTCCCCCTTTGTGTGTATATTAGCCTAAGGATAGCAGAAGGCATACTTGAAAAAAATAAATGATTAGGTTCGACAATGGAAAGGTAAACAACATCATAATTCACGAGATTTCCCATTGTTCTTTCCTGACTTTAATTCTATAGCCATAGAGCAGCCATAATCATCTATTCAATTCAATAGACCCTTATTGAACACTTACTTTGTACAAAGCTGGGAGGTAGGTGGGAAAAATAATACTGTATATTTGTACAGTGTTCACACTTGACAAAGTGCTTTCATATGCTTTCGGGAAAAAAAAAACAAAAACAAAAACCCTGAGCAGGGACTCAGGAGATCTGATTTCTTGAGTCGCCTCCACCATATAATTGAAGTATGACCTCAGGCTGAATCTCTGCTCCTTGGGTAAATACCAGGCCAAGAGTCCTGCTTTGTCTGCCTTAGAGGGTTTGTGGGATGCTCAGGTGAGATGTTGTAAGTGTTCCACAGATTTGCAGATTGCAGTAAGTTACAAAAATGGACTGTGGTATGAAAATATTCTTTAGTTAAATCTAAATTGAAAATGATGGTGGGGATTATTTAAGGCACTAACTTCTCCAGCTGTATTCTAGGGGAGCCCAAAGGTTTGTGTGGGGCCACTGTGGCAAGAAAGGGGAAGGTGAGCAGGGCATGGTTCCCTATCGCCCACCCAAATTCCTTACTTTAGGGTCTGGAACCAGATTGCTCACATGGGGACCCTGGGCAAGTTACTTAAATCCTTTTGGAGTCTCATTAGTTTTCTCATCTGTAAAATGGGCATATGGATTGCTGTGAAGTTTAATAAGTTAATAAGTCTACAGTGTTTGGAACCACAGCAGGCCATAACTAATTATTGCTATTATTTTTACAGTCCACCTTGGGGGGTCCTCCTAGGGTCAGATTCGACCAAAAATAACATTTGAAAAAAAAATCATTGGCTTCTCTCACTTCTTTATTTTGCAGATGGAAAATTTACAGCTCAGAGAAGCCAGAATCAATACACTTACTGAGAATCTGGCACACAGGAACGTGTACACATGTGTCTTGAACATTGCCATCCCCATGGTCCATGAGCAGAAGCACTGTCCCCGGCCCTTGGTGACAGCTCACCTGCTAGTGAGTGAGAGCATACTGTGAAGGTGGCTGTATGTGATCTCTGGGGCTTGGGTGCTTTCTCAGAAAATCTTGCCATCCAAGCTCTTCTAATAAGACACCAATGAGCTCTATGACAGCACAAGCATCTCCAAATTCCTGACAGACATGAATCCTTGGGCTCTGGGAATGAGAACACGAAATTACTAAAATCATGTTATTCTTAAAATACTTTTTTAAAAAAAGATTTTATTTATTTCAGAAAGAGAGAGGAAGAGAGCGTGTGCTTGAGCAGGGGGATGGGCCAGGGGAGAAGAAGAGAGAGAATCTCAAGCAGAATCTGAGCTGAGCACAAAACTACATGAGGACCTGATCTCAGGATGCTGAGATCACGACCTGACCCAAAATCAAGAGTCAAATGCTTAAATGACTAAGCCACCCAAGTGCCCCCTTAAAATGTTTTTAACGTTCTTCATGGATATCTAAAAAAGTTGTTTGATAAAGAAAAAAGTGCATGTTTAATAGTATTTATAAAGAGCTTTGCAGAAAATTTATGATGAATCTTTGTCTATAGCAAAGATTCATATACTGGAAAATGCCAGTGAACATTATTGGGTAATATTCAAATAATGTCACATTCAGATTTCTCAGCAAGAGTGAAGTCACCACAAAGAGAAAAGAAATTTGCCAAAGGACTTATTTTCCTTCCAAGCTTGTATTTCTTAGAACTCTACTCACAGGAGTCTCAAGTATACTATGTATATAGACATCACTATGTATCTTATTTGCAAGAATGGCACACTGTTGGCAGCAGATAGGGCCACAGACACACAATAGCCAGGGAGACCAAGCAAGTGGATAGAGATGAATGCTCCCACATGCACTGGTTCTTCCCCTTCCACTCGTTGTGTCAGTCTCACTTTCCTCTTGATGTCTGCGGAGTCCTTCAAAAATGGGTAACATCTGAATGCTGACTGCTAAGCTTTCATTCTCACAGAATTATAATATTTTGTCTCATTTCCCCAAGTTCTTGGCTGGTTTTTTTCCCAGGAGATGGGAAAACATACATCCTAGAACACAAAACATAAACATGAGAGACCTGATAGAAAGTAAGGGGAATCGAAATACCAGGTCATGTGGTTGGTACTGACCACAGATGCTACGAGTATCTGGAGGGGAAGGGGATTTGGAGGAGCCAGCATAGCCTCTAGAAGGACGTGGTAACTGAGCTAGACTTTGCAGGATATGTGGGACTGGGAAACTCAGCAGGGTAGAGAAGAGGCATCCCAAGGAGAGGAGCAGCCTGCCAAAGCTAGGGAGAAGATAAACTCTAGGGAAAGGTGAATGACAGGGAAGGAGAGAAGCAGATCAAGGAGGATCCAAGAAACCTGGTGTTAATATCCCGAGTAATGGATTCGTTTGTTTATTGATTTTTATGAAGACTTTAAAAAGAAGATTTTGTTTTGGGGGGCACGTGAGCGGCTTAGTCGGTTGAGCATCTGACTCTTGTTTTCAGCTCAGCTCATGATTTCAGTTGCCATGACATCAAGCCCCATGTCGGGCTCCCCGTTCAGTGCCCGGAGTCTGAGATTCTCTCTCTCCCTCTCCTTCTGCCCCTCCCCCCTCAAATAAATAAATAAATGAATAAATAAAAATATTTTATTTTTAACTAATCTCTATACCCAACATGGGACTTGAACTCACAATCCTAGTGCCCTTGGGACTTTTTAATTATAAAAATAATCCTTAGGAGCAAATTCACGTAATTCAGAAGGGTATAGGGTAAAAAATAAGGGACGTCTCCCCATCCACACTTAATCTCTCAGATTCTCAATCCTGATCCATGGTCTCCTTGAATCTTTTTCCCACACATGTAAAAATGAATATCCCTTTTCTTTTTTTTAAATTTTTATTTATTTGTGATAGTCACAGAGAGAGAGAGAGAATGAGGCAGAGACACAGGCAGAGGGAGAAGCAGGCTCCATGCACCGGGAGCCCGACATGGGATTCGATCCCGGGTCTCCAGGATCACGCCCTGGGCTAAAGGCAGGCGCCAAACCACTGCGCCACCCAGGGATCCCGAATATCCCTTTTCTTTGTAAACAAATGGAGCCACACCAAACATTTGTTGCTACATGCTTTTTGAAAAAGGTAACAATTTACATTTTCTAAAAAATGTCAACTTTTATCTGTTTCAGCACACATAGCTCCTTGCCCTTACATTTAAGAGTTCTGTGCTAGTTCACTGTGTGAACACACCTTAAATGCTCTATCACCTCTTTCTTAACAGCCAGTTACATTATTTCCAGGGGTCTTATTATTCTTTTTTAAGATTTTATTTATTCATGAGAGACACAGAGAGAGGCAGAGACACAGACAGAGGGAAAAGCAGGCTCCCTGTGGGGAGCCCAATGCGGGATTTGATCCCAGGACCCCAGGATCATGCCCTGAGCCCAAGGCAGATGCCCAACTGCTGAGCCACCCAGGTGCCCCTTATTATTCTTGTTTAATTAAAAACCTCAATTGCTTTTGTGTTCCTCTGCAGTGACTCCCTTTTGCAAGTATGTCTGCAGGATTTATATCTGGAGTTGGGAGCGGTTGAGTCGTGTGATATATGCATTTAAAAATTTGACAGTTATCACCGAGCAATGCTCTAAAGAGGCTGTACCCAATTTACGTTCCCATCCGTGGTGTGTGAGGTGTTGCCCTCCCTCCAGGGGAAGGACACCAGTGAGGAGACTCGGCCCTGGGGTTGGGCAGCCTGGAATGAATCTTCCTTCTGCCCTCTCATTGCTGCAGGACCTTGGGAAAGTTGTTTAACCAAGCCCTTCCGGCCTCTGCTCATTTGAAAACAGGGTTAGAAGTCACACCTCTATGGGCGCTTGACAGGATGAGCACTGGGTGTTATTCTGTATGTTGGCAAATTGAACACCAATAAAAAATAAATTTATAAAAAAATTTAAAAATAAATAAATAAAAAGAAGTCGCACCTCTATCACGAAGCGGTTATACACTAGGTGATGAGACGCATACACACATTATCAGTGCCTTGCACACGGCGAGAGCCGAACATGTGTCCCCTCCTGTACTGAGCCTACTGCTGCCCTGACCTTACAGCCCTTTACCCTTATCATTCGGGTGTTTGCCCAGCTGCCCCCGGTCAGCTCCTACATTTCTTTGCCCCCCCGCTTTGCTGGCTGCGGGGGCCTGCTCTACTCATGCGGGCTCATCGCCAGCCAGAAGGGCTGGGGACCTGATGGCCAGCCTGTCGCAGCAACCTTGGACCCGTGTCCAGTGGGGGTGGGGGTGAGAGCCCCCACGTCCCTCACCTCTTGGTCAAGGGAACTCTGGGGGCCCCCTCTGCCTCATCCCCCCCCCCCAACTGCCCCAGTGGCCTTAGGCTCCAGGAGTCACCAGAGTCACAGGCTTCTCCCTTCACTTGTCCCTCTAGGGCCCCAAGCCCACTGCTCCCAAGGGCCCCTCCTGAATCAGCTACTTGTACCCAAACGTGTGTCTCGGGGTCTGCTTCTGGGGATTCCAAGTTAGGATAAATTTTAAGTCTTGCCAACTTTTTTTTTTTTAAATAATGTTTTATTTTTATTTAGTTATGAGGGGGATTGGCCTTCTTTTCATGTTACTGGCCAAATACCTTGCTCTTCTCTGCTATCAGCCTGTTCTTGTACTTTGCTCATGTATCTGTTGGGCTGTTTGTCTTTTCCTTATTGATTTGTAAAGGGCTCTTTGTAAATAATAAAAATTAGCCCTTTGTCTATTATGTGGTGCTGCTTCCCACATCGTTGCTTAGCTTCTGACTTTGTTTAGGACTCATTTGTTTCTTTCTTTTCTTTTCTCTCCTTCTCTCTCTCTCTCTCTCTCTGGCCATATAGATGTTTGAAATTTTAATGTAATCAACAAGAAGCTCGGATTTAAAATCACTATTTCTTTCCACTCATTTACTGCTTTGGTTTTGGTTTTTCCCATAAAAGAGGCAAATATGATAGATGGCACACGCGGGCAAGAAGAAGCCTTATCTATATACAGATGATTTCATAAAGAAATACATGTAATTATAAATTCTAATAAAATTATGGATAATATGTTACACACACAGAGTAAAACTCTAGCATTAATTTCTAATCTCTCCCCTGTGAAAATGATCCATGTGTGTAGAATTCTGTGTTCTAGGTGGATTTCTTTCTTTGGCGGGGGGGGGGCGTGGATTTCTCTCATTTTATAAACCAACTTTACAACACCAACACCCTTCTCTGTGGTCCAGGCTGGCCGAGGCAGAAGTCACTTCCTGCACGTAACACCCATTGCAGAGAATTCTTGATTTCTCTGTGTGCAACTTTACTATATACTGACAATTATAACTCCATTTTAAAGTTCCATCAATCTCTCTTCTTTTTATTTTATTTTATTTTTTAAAAAAGATTTTATTTATTTATTCATGAGAGACACAGAGAGAGGCAGAGACACAGGCAGAGGGAGAAGCAGCCGGTAGGGAGCCCGATGTGGGACTCGATCCCAGGACCCCAGGATCATACCCTGAGCCAAAGGTGGACGCTCAACCACTGAGCCACCCAGGTGTCCCTATCTCATGTATTTTTAAAAAGATTTTATGTGCAGCCTTGCTGCACTTGCTGTGAGTTAGCTGTGTCTAGGGGTTTGGCTAGACGACCGGGCTGGGGAGAAGGCTTTGCCTTCTTGGGTGGTGTGCAACCTGGGCAGTAGGCAAACGGATGCATTGTGCAGCTTCAGGTGGAAATCTCTGTGGTGGTTCAGGCATGGATTCTCGGACGTTGCCCCTGTTGTGTTAAGTGCTTCCTTGGCTGCAGACAGTGGTGGTAGTGGTTGGGGTGGGCCGGGGCGGGGGGGGTGTGCTCTTTAACCGTTTCACACCCACCGTAGTGGCTGTAACACAAGCTCATTGGTGGTGCGAGTGGAGGCTCCCGACATTTTTTCTCCTCTTCTCTAGGTCACCAAATGAGAGCAAGAAATGTGAAATCATTTCTTTCTGTTTTTGTCTGTTTGGTTGTTTGGTAGGCTCCACACCCAGAGCGGATCCCAACATGGGGCTTGAACTCATGACCTTGAGATCAAGACTTGAACTGAGATCGAGGGTTGGACGCTTAACCAACCAAGCCACCCAGGCGCCCTCAGAGATGGCCTCTTTTCCTCAGAGATGGCCAGCCCATTCCCATCTCAGGGCATGTCTGCTTGCTCTTTTCCTGCCACGTTATTCAGTCTCTGCTCCTCCGTTCTGCCCTGCCCACCCCCCTGAAGAAACCACTTCTCCCAACCTGGCACTGTTACCTCCATGTTGTTACTATTTATGGGAAGCACTGATCCCCACCTGGAGTTGTTTATGGGTTGACTTCCTTGTTGCAATCTTCCTGCTAGAATGTCCCCTCCCTGAAGGCAGGGTCTGTGTCTGGGATCCCTAGCATCTGACTGACAGAGTAGGTACCCCGAGTGATCTCCGACATGATTCTTCCTCGAGGAGGGATCCAGGCTGCTCAGGGGTGGGAACAGGGACTGGTCTCTCTGCCAGCGGCCTCCTGGCTCCTCACTGGCTCTGTGGTCATGGTGCCCACGGAATGGATGTCTCCCCGCTTTCAGAGAGGATGGAGCACTTGGCTCAGACTCTGTCCGGGGCATCCCTTATGTTTAAAGTCCCCCAACAGGATGTGACTCTCCCTGTCACGTCAAGTGGAGCTTGGGGTCTCCTCTAGAAGAACCAGAGAGCCATTGAGAGAGGAGACCAGAGCCTAAGATGCTGCTGTCAGGTGGAGGGATAGAGCGGTGCAGGGAAAGCCATCTCTGCCTTGGTAAGGGCCCCAGAAATCCCAAGAAGAAGGCATAAATGCCTTGCAGTTACCAGCGAACTTTCCAGTGGTTGGGTGTGCAGACACAGGACAAGGAGATGGCCTGCATCACTCATGGAAAACCAGTTCGAGATTATAATACGTGATTTCAAAGGCAGCACAGAGAAGTTAAGTGCCCTGTGTCCTCAGCCTCTCCCTCTGCATTTCTTCGTCTTTCTCTGCCTCCGTGTCTGTCTGTCCGTCTCAGTCCCTCTTCAGTGCTCTGTGTATGTGTTCAGATGCCTGTATCTCTTCCTCTGCGCTCTTTTTACGGTGCATGTGTGAACGGACGGTTTAGCATGTGAGCTCATCGGCAGTCATTTGAACGGATTCCATAAAAACTTTCTGAAGCCAAATCAAATGAAAAGCAACCCATAAACCGAGCAGAACAAAAGGGCTCTTTGGACTTGAAAAGGTTAGAGAAGACTGCAGGGGCCGCACACACCGTTCGATCACGTTCGAAGCTGGGGTTTTAATTTAGTTTTCCTCTTTCCCCCGTAGAAGTTCCTCACTGCTCAGCTGCTAATGCATTTCCAACTGAAATTTTGTAAATTATATTGGGAAACATTCTCAGCTAGAATAGATTGTGCAAGCTCTCATAATGGCTTCCCGCTGCTGCTTCTGGCAATCTGGGCTCTTCGGGAGTGCTGCGTGTGGATGCAGGTCCTTAAGAACCTTCTGCGTCGTAGCCTCGTGGCCTGCAGCTCTGCGCTCTCAATGCGGGCTGGGAGCAGACCAGACTTTACAGCAGCCCGAAAAGCTGGGCCTTGGCATGTTCCCTGCCATCTTGCAAGGGCATCCCCTGGACCCTTCTTGTTCATCTTGAGTAAAATCACTTTCCCCCCAAGTCTACGAAAGGATGTGACTTTTCTCAAGTATAGTTCACTCTGACCATGCTGGTTCTTTGGCTTTAAAATTGCCTACAAAACGAAATCTCTCGTTTTTCCAGCCAGGTACGTAAGGCTATCCAAAATTTGGATCCCGATCCATTTTCCTAACAGTTATTCCTCCTCGTCAATAAACTCTATCTCGTCAATTTCTTTCCTCTCTCTGCTTACACCTAGACTACAGCCCATCCTTCACCTGGACAGGTGTGCAGCTTCCCACCTGTCCCACTGTTTGACCCCTGTCCCACCTCAGTCCCTATACACATGCATGTGCGTGTACACACACACACACACGCTTTACCTTCAGAATAAAACCCAACCCCTTCCTACAGCCTGCCAAGCCCTCCTCTAGCTGCTTTCCTCGAACACATAAGCTCATTTCCACACCCTACTCCCACCCATCGCACCCAAGGCCTAATATTTGCTGTTTCCTCTGCCTGGAACCCTCTTCCCTTTGACAGTGCAAGGCTGGCAACTTTAATTCATTCAAATTCAAATGTCATCTCAAGCGGTCGATCGTGTCTATCTGACTTATGCTACTAAAATATTTATTAATTGTTTTGTTGTCTGTCTCTGCATGGCAAAGTGCTCCCCCCCCCCAGATTTAGCCTTCTCCTCTCCCTTTTAGTAATGAAACCCACAGTTTTATCTGGGCAGAGGGCCATCCAGCTGGAGACTACATTTCCCAGCATCCCTTGCAGCTAGACACATCCACGTGACTAAGATCAGCCCAATGGGATGTGAACAAGAATGACCTCTGCAACCTTCAGGTCAGGCCCTTCAAGGTCCCTGCCTGCCCTGCCCTTCCCTCTCTTCCGCTCTTACCATGCTGGGGGCTGGCAGAGCTGCTAGAGGGAACCAGGGCCCCCCATAATTTTTGGAGCAAAGCCAACCACCTCCACCCATACCCCAAAACTGCCTGCTGACTTGGACTTTCAGTGAGAGAAATAAACCTGTCTTTTTTTTTTTTTTTTAAGATTTTTTTATTTACTCATGAGAGACATATATATATAGAGAGAGAGGCAGAGACACAGGCAGAGGGAGAAGCAGGCTCCATGCAGGGAGAATGATGCGGGACTCGATCCCAGGACCCTGGGGATCAAGACCTGAGCTGAAGGCAGATGCCCAACCACTGAACCACCCAGGTTCCCCTAAACCTGTCTTGTTAAAGCCATTGTTGCTTGGTTTCTATTATGCAGCTGAGCCAGTGTATGAACTGAAATACACCACTAAGCTGTCAGCCCCAAAAGGACAGGGATCTGTGTCCCCTGCACGAGGACCAGTGACTGGCACATAGCAGGCCCCAAATAAGTATTTGGTGGCTGAAGTTGTGAGATGAAGGTGGGAACAGGGAAGTTTCTGTGGGCTCAGGAATGGCAGAGAGTAAGGCAGCAAACTGAAGGTAAGCGTTCCTCTGCGTTAACCAGCCACCTGACCTTGGATGTCTGTGGTTGGGATGGGGGTGCCCTGGATTGGGGGCCAGGAGGCTTATCTGGGCACTGCTGTCTCCCCAGCCTGGGCTTTACCGAAGACAACGTGGCAGCTCAGAGAGGTTCAGCAACAGGCTCAAGGCCACACAGCCAGGAAGAGGTGGAGTGGGGAGGGCCAGGGCCTTGCACTAGCTGGCTCAGAAGACCATCCTCTTGGAGAAGAGGAACAGCAAGTTCCGGGAGGCTGGGAACCACTCCCCTGATCTCTGACAGCATGGATTAGTTTTGAACTGGACATGACTGGAATCACACAGCACACACTCTTTCCGTGTCTGGCTGCTTTTGCTCCCTGCAAAGCTTAGGAGCCTCATCACCGTCGCAGCGTGTGGTTGCGGGTCTCCTGTTCTCACGGCTGCATAGTATTTCCCAGTGGGAGTGTACCAAGGGCCGTTCAGCTGGGTACGGCCGATGGGCATGTGGGCACTTCCAGAGGTGCTTCTGTGATTACAAACCTCCCGGGGCACGTCTTTCCGGGGGATACAGGTGCATTCATTCCTGGGGGATGTCTACCTAGGAGGGATGTGCCAAGTGTCTCGCAGGCAATCTCTCACTGTGTTCCCACAGGGGCCCTATGAGCTGGTACAATTATTAGCCTAATTTTACAGTTGAGTGAGTTTAAGCTTGAAGTGATACTCCCGAGGTCCCCCAGGTGGAAGGCAGCAGAGCATATAGAAGCCCCGTTCTCTGACTTCAGAGCCCCAGCCTTTAACCACTGCCTTGTACTACAACATTCTATGCCTCTGCCTCTTCATCGATGAGCTTAAGAAACCCCAAACAAGGCGCCTGGGTGGCTCAGCAGTTGAGCGTCTGCCTTAGGCCCAGGGTGTGACCCTGGAGTCCTGGGATGGATTCCCACATCAGGCCCCCTGCATGGAGCCTGCTTCTCCCTCTGCCTGTGTCTCTGCCTTTCTGTCTGGGTCTCTCATGAATAAATAAATGCAATCTTAAAAAAGAAAGAAAGAAAGAAAGAAAGAAAGAAAGAAAGAAAGAAAGAAAGAAAGAAAGAAAGAAAGAAAGAAGAAAGAAAGAAAGAAAGAAAAGAAAGAAAGAAAGAAAGAAAGAAAGAAAGAAAGAAAGAACGAACCCCAAACAGATAAATAAGGTCCACTTTGAAAGAGGTGGCATCATGGAGGGGGGCCGAGGGCAGAGACACTGGAGCAGGATTGTGTGGGTGTTGATCCCAGCTTCACCACTTACAGGACCCATGGGACTTGGACAAAGTGCTTTACTTTTCTGTCTCACAGTTTACTCCTCTGTAAATTAAGGGTGGTTGTGAGGATTCAATGACTTTAAACATGAGATTTAAAATAGCTAGAGCAGGGGTGCCTGGGTGGCTCAGTCAGTTAAGCACTTGTCTTTGGCTCAGGTTATGATCCCAGGGTCCTGAGATGGAGCCCCACGTTGGGCTCCCTGCTCAGCACAGAGTCTGCTTCTCCTTCTGCCTCTTTCTCCATTCATGTTCTCTCTCTCTCTCTGAAATAAATAGGTAGAATCTTTAAAAAAATAAATTAAAATAGCCAGAGCATCCCCAGCATAAGCAAACACACAATAAATATTAGCAGTTAGTGATACTGTGGACCGAGTAACACCATGCGGTTACAACGCAAAATAGCCCTAAAAGCAGGTTTCACTTTGTGTGCTTTGCACCTGATTATTCTCCTGTGCACGGAGGGGAGCTCCGTGGTCTTTGAATTCAAGATGCCCATTTTACAGAGGGGAAAGCTGAAGCAACAGAAGGGGAAACCCTTCCTCCAGGCCACACAGCCAGCTCTTGGAAGGGCGGGAGCTCCTGACCACCAACTGCCGTGTGCGTAGTATGAAGGGAAGCTCCCCATTCATTGCTTGTGCTCCACTGGAAAAGCTTTTACGTCAACAGCAGCACTTTGCAACCCTCGCTTCCCCTTCCACCTGCTGATCTTGATCATTCTTTAAAGTCTGATTGTCAAGAGAAGGCTTCCAGCGAGGGTGAGCAATACATTCTGGTTTCCTTTGGATTTTTCTCCATGTCAGCCTGTGAATCTCACTTCACTCTAGGGCAGTTGGTCCCAGATCCCAGATCACTGGCTGGCTGTCGTGCTCAGTGCCCCCAGATTAGTCTTCCCATGAGCCTGTGTGGTTCATTGAGATGCCTCCATGCAGTTGCAGAACAGGAATCCAAGACTTCAAACGAAGCAGTTATTTTCCCCAAAAGAGGCATAGGCTACCTTTTCAGAGGAAAGTGGACAAAAATGCAAGTGGACGAAAATGCAAATAAGCTCCAGAGATAGGCAGATAGACATACAAGTGTCTGGAGTTGGCATGGCATTCACCCGATTACCACTAGCTCACAGGTTGAACATCAGATGATACTCACACCAAACCGATGGGAATAATCATATGTGTCAATGCAAACACACACACACACACACACGTGCACACACACTCAGATGCCCATTTCGTTCACCACCATCCTCAAGCTACACATTAGGGACAGTCGGTAAATATTTGTCAGATGGCTGAGAACACGGATGCTTGATATGTTTGGGACTGTGTCATGGTCCACTGGAAAAGGCAGCAGAATTAGAATCAGATGGATCTGACTCTGAGTCTCGATTCTACTGATTTAAAGGAGTTTGAACATAAATGCCAACAGGAAACTAGGTAATATAGGGAGACTAGATCATTGGAAATGGGTCCGCCTCTCTCTCTCTAAATGGGGTGGCCTCCACTCATTTCCAGGGTCTGCTGCCAAATAGCAAATCTGGATTTTTTTGCAGGGGGGGAGGAGAAGAGGGTCAAGTTTTCTGATTTTTAAAGGATGGGAGCTAATAAAAAACCCAAACCAAACCAGACAAAAAATACTGTTTGTGCCAAATAAAACAGAACCCAGGCCTGTGCTGGGTTCCCAGGACCCTAGATTTGCAACCTCTGGCTTTTGAGTTATGGACACTTGGGCACAATTGTGTCTCCCCATGCCTCAGTTTCTTCAGCTGTAAAGTGAGGAGGCTGCTCCTTGCCTTGGATTTCTCTCCAAGAGCCGTGAGGCATGCATGTGAGTGCATGTGTCAGGAATTATTACTCTGTGCTGCCCGGGGCTGCAGTTTACTTTCTGTAGGAAGCAATGCAATACTCTCACATTTTCCAAATATGTTTGAAAATTGTTGTTTTTCCCACAAAGTCAGTTTATACCATATATATATAGTACCAATATAAATATAAATATAAATACAAATATATATATATCCCCCCCCCTCCTTTTCTACCTTTCAGTAGAAACATGGAGAATAATGTTAGGCAGAATATATATCCATGACTTCCAAGAGTTGTTTTGCTGAAGAAACACTGCTCTGAATGTCAAGCAAATCCACTCAGTTGCTGAATAAAAGAAATGTATTTTTAGTGGGGTCCAGCCTCCTGGTCAGGTGTGGCAGGAGCAGACGTGTCGGCAGACCTATCGGTCAGGATTCAATCAGAGAACCAGACGCCACCAGGAGACCATTTGTTCCTGGGATTTGAATGCAGATACAGGGGAGCTGGTTAAGCCATCCCCGGAAGGCTGCTTTCCCATGTCGGATGCTGGGATTTGTCCTCAGGGCAGCAGTGGGGCAGGATGATGGACATAAAGCGGGGAGAACCAGAACAAGCATGAGTTTGAGTCCAGGACAGACAGCAATCTGTGTCGGCTCTTATCTCTGATCTCGGTGGTGTGGGGTCCTATAGAAGCTGGGACTCCCATAGAGTCCGAGATGCTGGTGCCTCCAGCCTGGGGAGCTCCACACACGTGACAGTGTGCATGTGTGAGCTGCCCCGTGACTGCTGCCCCCTTCTGCCCTCCGCATGTCCCACGTAGGCCTCCCCGGTGGCCACTCTCACCAGAACTCCACAGGGAAAGGGGTTCTGGGGAGAGGCTTAGCCCAGCAACATCAGCACCTCGCAGAGCCAGCACAGCAGATGAGGTGGGATTAAATTATGCCGAGCAAAAAAGAAGTTTTCTTCCTGGTGATGGCACTGGAAGCTTGGTGTCTCATGCCCCCAGCTTGCTTGTTCTAATGGCTGCAGTTGGGTTTGGGCCAGGTGGCCCCATACGACAGGTCTCCAGATAGGCGCAGGCACCAAGCAGAGCGGGATGGAGGTGGGCTGAAGGCTTCTACAGTGCTATGATCTGAATACTTTTGTCCCCTCAAACTCACATGTTTAAACTCTAACACTTAAAAAATAAATAAATAAATAAATAAATAAATACATACATACATACATACATACATAAAAATAAACTCTAACGCTTGATGTGATGGTATCAGGAGGTCAGGCCTTTGGGAGGCTCTTAGGCCAGGAGAGCCCTCATGAATGATTAGTCCCCTTATAAAAGAGGCCCCACGGAGCCTCCAAGCCCTTCCACCATGTGAGGACACAGCCAAAAGTCTGTAACCCGGAAGAGGCTTCTCACCAGAACCTGACCATGTGGATACCTTGGTCTTAGACCTCCTGCCTTCAGAACCGCAGAAGCTAAATGTCTGCTATTTAGAAGTCACCCGTCTGTGGGATTTTGTCATAGAAACCTGAACAGAGTAGGATATACAGTAACCCGTCAGTCCAGAGCCTCTGGGGAGCTCAGAAGGGAAGAGGCATGGCTCCTGCCCCGGCGGGGTGCGGTGGGGGGAGGTGACACAGGAAGGAGAGCATTGCTCAAAGGGACAGCTAGGGTGTCTGATCACTCCCCATGGGCTTCGAGTAGCATCACAAAGAGGTCTTGATGAATGGGGACATATGGGGGGGGCAAACTCTCTAGAAAGACCTCAAAGGAAGGTTTTGGGGGTGACTTGTTCATACACGTACCATTCACTTCCTGACAGTGTGTCAGGCCCAAGGGCGGGGGGGTAGTGACAGTGTCTGAAACTTGGTCACCACCTCAAAAAGCTGGTAGTGTGTGTGAGAGAGAGAGAAAGACCAAATCATGGTTGACAGACAATAGCCTGTTTCAGAGATAAGGATCAGTGGACTTTAAAAAATTGAACAAATAGAACAAAACAAAGTCACCTTTGTAAGGCATTTTGTATAAATCCCCTCCTTCTCAGAACTCGCCGTGGTCACTGCCCCCCAATGTCCAGCCTCCCTCGCCTCCTCCACGTCCCCATGGGGCTGAGCTGCCGGAAGGGCCACATGCGTGCCCACCGGCTACCTGCTGGGCCCCCCACGCTCCCCTTCTCTCTGAGGAACTTGAATCAAGAGGCACTGAGAGCCCCGAGGAAGGGAGGAAGTTGGGCGTTAGCTGTGGGGCTTAAAGTAAAAAGCTGGCAAATGGGGGAGACAGGCTGTGAGAGCAAGTGGCCGCCTTGGGCCGTGCTCAGGCTGAGGCGTGATGGGAGGAAGTACACACGGTTGGGGCCACAGCGACTCCTCGAAAGGGAAGCCCCATTCTCAGCCCTCCCGCCTCAGACATAAACCAGCCTCGGGGCACTCTGACCCCATGAGGTAGCTCTTTGCAGAGGCCTCCAGATCCCCGGGCCCTGGACCATTCCCACCTCACCTCACCCTTTTTTCTTGGCTGAGAGAATTCCCGTTACCTGAGCAACAGCTCCTGGCCTGGAACAAGGCCACGCTTCTTCTTCGCTCTTTCCCCCATCAACCCCGTCAAAAGAGGACGGTCCGGATCCTCCTCTTTCTAGTGAGCAGGGACTCCGTCAAGTCCAGCACTGCGGCCAACGTGAGCCAGTGTGCGGGGGAGCCTGGACGCAAACCCCGGCCTCAGGCCCAAACCCTCCACCCTTCTTCTCTACCAACTTCCCCCCAGGGCTTGGCAAGCTTAGACTCTAGGCGGGCAGAGGGTGCGGAGGAGATGCCCGGAGAGCAGACCCCCAGGGCTCGTGAGATGCCAGGAGCTGCAACCCCTCCTGCCGTCTGCTTCCAGGAGGCGGGTAGACTTCCGGTTCAGGGGCGGGTGTAAAGCGGGCCCCGGGGGACTCCCAGGTTGAGGTGACGGTTCTGGAGTGATGGTCCGAGCGCTTGGTTCGTGCCCCACTCTTGGGCGTCCTTCCAGGGCCCAGGAAGACACTGGCTCCTCGCACCGGCCGGGGGGCTGTGGAGAAAGCGTGACGCTTCAGTGAGAGAGCTCTGTGGTCAGAGTGGTTCTGGAGGATGCAGAAAAGCAAGGGCCCAGGGGAAAGGTTCATGCCCTTAATATCTCCCTCCTGGGACTTCAGTAAGGAATGAATCTTTAAGAAAAAGAAAAACAAATTCTGTGCGTGAAAAGATGTCCGGGCTGGGGCAGTGTGGTGTTGGGGGTGGTGGGGGCGTCTGGTCTGTAAAATGAGGCCTGTGAGCCCGTGTCTGCACAGGCACTCCCCAGGTAAGTGGCAGCTAGCACCCAGAGGGCGGCAGCTAGCACCCAGAGGGCGGCCTCCCACCCGTGTGCCTCCCTCATCCCTCTGCTCTGTCCCTGCTCAGGAAGACGGCCTCAGGCTCCTCAGACCTGGGGCTGCCGCCTGAACTGAACCCAGATGCACAGCCCACAGGGCCCCTCACAAGGCCGCAGCCTCCCCGACCACGTCAGGCCCTAAGGGTCCGCCTGCTTCGCCGGGATCCAGCCCTGCTGGCAGCATTTCTGGTATTTATTTATTTATTTATTTATTTATTTATTTATTAGAGACACAGAGAGGCAGAGACCCAGGCAGAGGGAGAAGCAGGCTCCATGCAGGGAGCCCGACGTGGGACTCGATCCCAGGACCTCAGGATCACCACCTGAGCCAAAGGCAGATGCTCAACTGCTGAGCCACCCAGGTGTCCCAGCATTTCTGGTATTTATGTTTTTATTTTATTTTTTAGCTTTTACATTTTTAAATTAAGTTTTAATCGTAATACAAGTTAGTCAACACACAGTGTAATATTAGTTTCAAAAAATATGGAACGCTGCAAGAATTTGCATCATGTCATGGCCCCTGTGCAAGCATTTCTGGTCTTTAAACCCACCAAATACTTCCTGCCTCGGGGCCTTCCCACCTACCCTTCCCTTGGCCTGGGGGCTGGATGGCTCCCTCCACAAAGCTACAGACTGGGTGGCTTACACTATAGAAATGTATTTCCTCACAGCTCTGGAGGCTGGAAGTCCGGGATCAAGTGTTGGCAGGTGTGGTTTCTCGTGGGGCCTCTCTCCTTGACTTGCAGATGGCCACCTTCTCGCTGTGTCCTCTGTGTGTGCACATCTCTCATGTCTCTTTGGGTGTCCAAACTCCTTCCTCTTATAAGGACACCAGTCAGATTGGATTAGGGCCCATCCTCACCCTCATTTTCACTTTATCCCCTCTTTAAAGGGCCTACCTTCAAATATGGTCACATTCTGAGGTACTGGGGGACAAGGCTTCCACATGAATTTAGGGGGAGACACCACTCAGCCCATCACATCACCCCTCAAGTGTCTTCTGGAATGTTTTATTTTCCAAGAGTATCTCCAGTGCCTCCCCACAGACGTGCTGGCTGCTCATGGTGGGGCTCTATCCATCTGGGGGATGGAGAGGGAGCCTTTCCTTTGCCCAAAGCACTGTCTGCTCCTAGAGCCACACACCCCTGGGCCGTGTCTGCCCAGAGGGGACATCGGTCACACAGGCAGGTGGGAGCTCTCCTTGCCCTTACCCTGGACCTCCATCCCCTTTACCTTCTCTCCTTATCACCCTGTCTTGTTTAGTGCAACAGCCTGTCATGGTGTTTGACGTTTTGCTTTGTGTTTGGCTTTTGACCTCTCCCCCCTCTAGGGGGGCCCTTGCCTTTTTCAGGGTCGCATCTTTGGCCCCTAGTGCAGAGCCTGACGCAGGAGTAAATCTTCACAGGAAGAAGGAAAGTGCTTTCCTGCCCCTTCCGCACGCTTCCTGGCAGATTCTGGGCCCGGCTCCCTTTGGCTCCCAGGTCTGATGAGCTCATCCAGGAGGCAAGGGAGAAAGAAGTAAGAGGCTTTCGAAGGTGTGAGGAAGGAGGCGAGTTCACCAGAGGTCAGACAGCTGCTGGCCGGCCTGAACCCCGGCAGGCAGCGGGTGGAAATGCTGAGCGAATCGGAAAAACCGTCTGGAGCCTAGAGGAGGAGCTGAGTGAGCCTTGGAGACACATAAGGTGCACTTTCGGGGGAGAAGGAAAGCAAGTCAAAGAGCCCACAGTCTGCATAAAACTGCCAGCGGAGGCAGAACCAGCCTCCGATTGGTGGGAGGCAGCGAGGCCCAGACGAGCGAGGCGCGTCTCTGGGAGGACAGCCCATAATACCTGCAAGGCCGGCCCATAAATCACTCCCGAGGCTGGCATGTTGCAGAAGACATTACCCTCTGAGGAAAATCGTTTCCTGACCCATTGGCTCATCTATTTCAGGGTGTTGTTTTTGGAATAATTGCAGGCATATAACTTGCAAGAGCATCATTTGGATGTTTTTCTTGAGGCGCGGTGAAAACCCGAGTCTCCCAGATGCCTGTTCCAGCTAAGGATTGCCCGGCCGGGTCACTGCCCAGACGAACATTTTTGAGATTTCCTTTTCTTGGCTCAGTGGGCCATTGTAAATCCAGGGTAATATTTTTCCTCGCAGGTGAACGTATTCACATTTGGGGTTGGTGTTAGGCCACACAGAGTCCAACGAAACGGCCTATTGTTCGGAGTCGGAAGGCAAAGGCACCAAAGCCCTGACATTCTTTTATTTATTTATTTATAGAGTTAATTAATTAATTCAAGAGAGAGCATGAGCAGGGAGGAGAGGGCAAACAGGCTCCCCGCTGAGCAGGGAGCCCGATGCGAGACTCAATCCCAGGACCCCGAGATCACAACCTGAGCCAAAGGCAGACGCTCAACCACTGAGCCACCCAGGTGCCCCCAGTCCTGACATTGTTATTAGAGGTTCTATGAATGGAGCACAACAATTAAGTTTCTTTTGTTCTTGCTCCGTGGGGCCCACAATTGTGAATCTATAACTTGCTGTACGGATTCCAACTTATTAATCATTTGAAAGCAAAATTCTATGTAATGATTGAAATCGAAAATGAGGATTTGATAAAGGGAAGTGTCACCTGACACCATCTTCTTCCCCGGTGGATGCCAAGTGGCAGATTCTTGAGTTGCCCCCGACCCCAGAGTGGGTGGTGGGGAGCCGAGGTGTGGGCCAGACTAGGGAAGGCTGGAATGTTCCTGGGTGAGGGTGTCACCCCTGCCCCATGCACAGGTGTGGACCAGGCCTAGTGGGTCCAGGCAAGACCTTCGGTTTGGCCATGGTGGTGTTGGCGGCTGCCTCCTGGGTTTCCTGCCTGGTTTGCTGCCAGAACTAGGAGGCTGAGCTGGGAAGGGTTCAGCTTTTCGGGCCAGACCTCATCGTGAGAATTCTAAGTTCTCACACCTGGGCAACACTTTTGGATTCAGGAACTGTTTTACAACCACGGACCCATTTAACCTCACAGTGTTCATGGGAGGTGACAGGACTGGATTTATTATCCCCATTAGGTAGGTAGCAAACTGAGGAGCAGAAAGAAAAAGTGACCTGGCCAAATTACAGAGCAAGGACTCCAGTGAGGTCTCCTGACCTGTAGAGCAGTGAGCCCCCATCCCCCAATCACACTCTACTCTGTGCCAGGTTGGGCCCCTCCAGGGCGTCCAGGACTTGGGGCACAATGTCCAGGGCTAGGTCCTGGGAAGAGAAAAGGATCTACTTCTCTTTCCAACAGGATTGTGCAGTGGAGAAAATCTCAACCCTAGTGGTTTGGGGAAGGGAGTATAACTTGGTTTTTGTTTTAATTACTAAAATAAAAATTTTTAAATGGGGTCTATGCCCAACATGAGGATCAAACTCACAACACTGAGAGCAAGAGTCTTGGGCCACTCGCTATTTACAGGAAACCAGAAATGAATCACACTCCTATCTGCTGATCGGGCGAGTCTGGATCTTGGCCATTTGTGACTTGTTGGATGCTGTGTTTCAAGGCACAACCTTGGTGGTGTGGGAGGAAGGGTTTGTCCAAGGGGACATAATTTGGGGGCACAACGCCCCCTGTCTTAGTCCTCCTCAGCCTCTCCATGATTACTGTCTGCCCTCAATGCCCACGTTGTGACCCCAGATCCCTTGTCCATGCTGCTGGGACAGTGGTCTGGACTCTTAAGCCACCTTGAGAAGACCAGGAGTTCTCTTATTTTCAACTGATTCCATCATCCTTTGCTTCAGAAGGACGCTGCCACATCCACGTTGACACAGGGTGCTGCGGCTCAGAGACTGTCCCCAGGATTTAAGTATCGAAGGCAAAGGCCAGGGCTGGGTGCAGGAGACCTGGGTCCTAGCTCTGTCGCTGAGGTCCTGGGAGACCAGCACAGACTCTATAATTGCTCAGCACCTTGGTCTCCCTCCCTTTTATTTATTTATTTATTTATTTATTTATTTATTTATTTATTTGGTCTCCCTCCCTTTTAAAGTTGGACTCATGGCTCTGGTGCTCTTCCAGGCAAGGGTGACTGGGAGGCTGGTGTAGGAGCATGAGGAAGGGTTGGTGATGATGCTGGCTCTGGAAGGAGTGTCATTGTGATCCTAGAGCTAGGTGGCCTGAGTTTGAGATTCCAGCTCCTTCGCTTACTGACCTGCTTCAGTTTCCCCATCTGCAAGACGCGATTAAAAAAATCCTGCCGGGATCCCTGGGTGGTGCAGCGGTTTGGTGCCTGCCTTTGGCTCAGGGTGCGATCCTGGAGACCCGGGATTGAATCCCACGTCGGGCTCCTGGTGCATGGAGCCTGCTTCTCCCTCTGCCTATGTCTCTGCCTCTCTCTCTCTCTCTCTCTCTCTCTCTGTGACTTTCATAAATAAATTTAAAAAAATAATAAAAATAAAAATAATCCTGCCATAATAAAAATCTTTAGAAAAAAAAGGGGGGGGGGTAGCCCCGGTGGCGCAGTGGTTTAGTGCTGCCTGCAGCCCAGGGCGTGATCCTGGAGACCCTGGATCAAGTCCCACGTCGGCTCCCTGCATGGAGCCTGCTTCTCCCTCCGCCTGTGTCTCTTCCTCTCATTCTCTCTCTGTGTCTCTATGAATAAATAAATAAAAATCTTTAAAAAAAAAATCCTGCCTGCTTCATGGTATTACCACGAGTATTAGCCAAGTTGGTTTTAGTAAAGCAACCAGCCTAGTGCCTGTAAGTAGTCAGCAAAAGGCAAGAGCACCGTTTCCTCGCTCCCCTTTGCAGCTGACAGCATCCCTATGGCATTGGGCAGAGGGCTTGCCTTCCTGGAGAGCCTTGCTCTGCCCTGAGTCCACATGGCTCTGGGATGTGGCCTGGTGGAGGGTCAGAGCCAACAGGCTGGTCAGGATTGGCTGGAAGACAGGTTGAGAAATAATGACCAACACAGAAGCTTTCTGGAGATTTTCTTGAGGGTTCTTGGTCTTTTTGCTAACTTCCATGGTGACAGTGCCAAAATCAAGTTCAATAAGAGAAAATGTTACGGTGTTGGGGAAGGGAATGGATTTTGATGCCCTCTCTCTAGCTGTGCGGCTTGGGGAAATTCGTTTAACCTTGCTGATTCTCAGTTTCTGTATCTACAAAGTGTGGGTAGTGGTCCTTCCCTTTCAAGATTCTTGTGAGAATTATCTGAGACGATCTAAGTAAATAACATAGCCTCTTTGTCTCAGATTAAACATGGCCACAACATTTTGTAATTAAGTTTTTATTTTAATTCCAGTATAGTCAACATACAGTGTAATATTAGTTTCAGGTGTGCAATATAGTGACTCAACACTTCCATACAAAACCCAGTGCTCTTGACAAGTGCCCCCTTCACCCCCATCCCTTCACCCACCTCCCTTCCTATAACCGTGTTTGTTCTCTATAGTTAAGAGTGTTTCTTGTCCTCTCTCTCACTCTCTGTTTTGTTGCTTAAATTCCACATATGAGTGAAATCATATGTATTTGTCTTTCTCCGACTGACTTAGTTTGCTTAGCATTATATTCTCTAGCTCCATCCATGTCATGGCAAGATCTCATTCTTCTTTAGGGCTGAGTAATATATATATATATATATACCACCTCTTCTTCATCGATTCATCTAACAATGGACACTTGGGCTGCTTCCTATAATTTGGCTACTGTTGATAATGTTGCTATAAACATAAGGGTACATGTATCCCTTTGAATTAGTGTTTTTATATTTTAGGGGTACATATCTGATAGTGGAATTCCTGGATCATAGGGGTAGTTCTATTTTTAATTTTTTTCCCCACAACATTCCATTTATACACAGAACTAAATAGACAAGCACAGTCACTAATGCGGTTAGAAGTTGGCATCCTGGGAAAAGGAAGGAACAGGTGGGGAACTAGGGTGTCATTAAAAAATACAGGTCCCCCCAAACTGGGGTGCCTGGGGGGAACTTGATCTGCTTCAACCCAAGAGGAATCAGAAGATCAAAAGCGTTTTGGGAAAGCCAGAACCGTCAGGGATAGAGAGAGGAAGAAGGCCCAGGGGATGAGGGGGCTGTTTGGCAACTGGGGTGAAGAGATTGCCCTCCCCTTGCTGGGATCCCCCCAGCCCCTCCAGTCTAAGCAGGAAGGGGGCAGCTGCAACCCCCATGGGCAGGTCTGGAGGGGGCTCACAAAGGCTTGCCCTCCAGAGAGATGATGGCACTGCCCCCCAGTTTCTCTGCCAGGGTGCAGTGGACCTTGACCTCCTCATAGCAGATTGCTTAAAATTCATGCATGATCCAGGTCCTCTTTTTCTTGATGGCATCCTTGGATCTGGCATAAATCATTTTTCTCTTAAGGAGTGCAGACTAAGGTGCCCAGAAGATAAACACCAGGTCCTCCTTCTTGCTCTCCTTGGTCTCATAGGTTGCATCATAGAGGGCATAGCGGCAGTCCTTGTCTGGTAGCATCTTGACAAAGGTGGCGTAGAGGTCGTCTACAGTCCGGCCCACATCACCTACCAGGATCTCCTTGCCCTCCTCGAGGATGATGTCCTTCTTGTCCTCGCTCAGGCAGAAAAGTACTGCCTTCTTACGCTTCTTCACCTCCTCTGGTGTTGAGGACTTAGGCACCTTCATGTCATTGAACATTTTGATGACACCGTCAGAAACCACCACGCCAGAGGCCATGTTTCTGGAAGTGAAAGGGAGGTAGCAAAAAGGGTCAGAAGAGATGAGAGCCACTGCAGCTGCTGCCAGGATCCGACTGAATCTATTTTTAATTTTTTGAGGAATCTCCACACTGATTTCCGGAGT
The DNA here is from genome assembly GCF_048164855.1 of Canis lupus baileyi. NCBI lineage: Eukaryota > Metazoa > Chordata > Mammalia > Carnivora > Canidae > Canis > Canis lupus. The sequence continues at coordinate 65,039,955 of NC_132842.1, forward strand.
GGCTGCACCAGTTTGCATTCCCACCAACAGTGCAAGAGGGTTTCCCTTTCGCCAACACCTGTTTGTTATATTTTTGATTTTAGCTATTCTGACAGATGTGAGGTGATATATCACTGTACTTTTTTTCTTTAAATTTATTTATGATAGTCACACAGAGAGAGAGAGAGAGAGAGAGAGGCAGAGACACAGGCAGAGGGAGAAGCAGGCTTCATGCACCGGGAGCCCGATGTGGGATTCGATCCCGGGTCTCCAGGATCGCGCCCTGGGCCAAAGGCAGGCGCTAAACCGCTGTGCCACCCAGGGATCCCTATCACTGTACTTTTTTCTTTTTTTCACTGTACTTTTGATTTGTATTTCCATAAAGATCACTGATGTTTAACATCTTTTCATGTGCCTGTTGGCCATATGGATGTCTTCTTTGAAGAAATGTCTGTTCATGTTTTCTGCCCATTTTTAAAATTGGATTATTTGTTTCTTGGGTGTGGATTTGTATCAGTTCTTTATATACTTTGGATACTAACCCTTTATCAGAGATGTCATTGGCAAGTATCTTCTCCCATTCTGTAGGTTGCCTTTTAGTTTTGTTGATTGTTTTCTTTGCTGTGGAGAAGCTTTTCATTTTAAAGTAGTTCTATTAGTTTATTTTTCCTTTTATTTCCCTTCCCTCAAGAAACAGATCTAGAAAAATGTTACTATGGCTGATGTCAGAGAAGTTATGCCTGTGTGCTTTTCTAGGATTTTTATGGTTTTGGGTTTCACATTTAGGTCTTTAATCCATTTTGAGTTTGTTTTTGTGTGTGGTGTAAGAACATGGTCCAATGTCTTTCTTTTATATGTGGCTGTCCAGTTTTCCTAGCACCATTTGTTGAAGGAACAGTCTTTTTCTCATTCTGTATTCATTCCTTATTTGTCAAAGATTATTGACCATGCAGTTGTGGGTCCATCTCTGGGTTTTCTATTCTCTTCCATTGATCTGTGTGTCTGTTTTTGTGTCAGTATCATAGTCTTGATCACTACAGCTTTGTAATATAGCTTGAAGTCTGGAATTCTGAGGAGTCCAGTTTTGCTTTTTTTTTTTTTTTTCCTCAGGATTGCTTTGGCTATTTGGGATCTTCTGTGGTCCCACACAAATTTGAGGATTGTTTGTTCTAGTTCTGTGAAAAATGTTGTTGGTATTTGGAGAGGGATTACATTGAATGTGTAGATTGCTTTGGGTGATGTAGACATTTTAGCAATATTTGTTCTTCCAATCTATGATCATGGAATGTCTTTGTGTCATTTCACTTTCTTTCACCAATATTTTATAGGTTTCAGAGTACAGGTGTTTCACCTCTTTGGCTAAGTTTATTCCTAGGTGCATTATTTTTGGTGCAGTTATAAATGGGATTGTTTTCTTAATTTCTCTTTCTGCTGTTTTGTTATTAGTTTATAGAAATGCAATAGATTTCTGTACATTGGTTTTGTGTCCTGAGACTTTACTGAATTCATTTATCAGTTCTAGTAGTTTTTTGGTGGGGTCTGTGGGGTTTTCTATATATAGTATCATGTCATCTGCAAATAATGAGAGTTTAACTTCTTCCTTACCAATTCGAATGCCTTTTATTTCTTTTTCTTATCTGATCACTGTGGCTAGAACTTCCAGTACTATGGTGAATAAAAGTGGTGAGAGTGGACATCCTTGTCTTGTTCCTGACCATAGGGAACAAGCTTTCAGTTTTCCCTCATTGAATATGATGCTGGCTGTGGTTTTTCACATAAGGCTTTTATTATGTTGATATGTGAATGATTCTTTAAATGTAACATTGGATTCGGCTTGCTAGTATTTTGTTTATCAGAGAATTGACCTATAGTTCACTTTTTGATGCTGTCTTTATCTGGTTTGGTATCAGGGTAATGCTGGCCTCATAGAGTGAATTGGATGTTTTCCTTCCTTTTCTATTTTTCAGGATTATTTTGAGAAGAAGAAGAGTTGTTACCTCTTCTTTAAATGTTTGATAGAATTCCCCTGTGGAGCCATTTGGTCCTGGACTTTTGTTTGTTGGGAGATTTTTGATTATTGATTCCATTTCCTTGCTGATTATCAGTCTGTTCAAATTTCCCATCTCTCCCTTACTCAGTTTTGGTAGTTTGTATGTTTCTAGGAATGTATCCATTTCTTCCAGGTTGTCCAATTTGTTGGCATATACTTTTTCATAATATTGTCACAATTGGTTGTATTTCTGCGGGGTTGGTTGTTATTCCTCCTCTCTTGTTTGTGATTTTGTTTATTTGAGTCCTTTCTCTTTTTTTCTTGAGTCTAGCTAGAGGTTTATCAATTTTGTTGATTTTTTTTTTTTTCAGAGAACTGGCTCCTGGTTTCATTGATCTGTTCTATTGCTTTTTAAGTTTCTATATTATTTATTTCTGCTCTAATCTTTATCATTTCTTTCCTTCTGCTGGTTTTGGATTCTGTCTGTTGTTCTTTTTCTAGCTCCTTTAGGTATAAGGTTAGGTATAAGGCTTATTTGAGATTTTTCTTGCTCCTCAAGGTAAATAGGGCCACAACATTTTGCTACTCTTTCTATAGAGGAAGAATCTATTTCCTGACCTCTGAATGAGGCCTGGCCTTGCCACTGGCCTTGCCCAGTGCAACACAGCAGAAGGGACATTGCAGACTTTGGAAGCTCGGCCTTATGGGGCAGTGCAGCTTCTGCGTTGGCCCTCCTGGAAGCTGCCCTGAGCCCACTAGGTCAGGAAGCTGGTCTAGGCTCCTGCAGGAAGAGAGGCCACACAGAGGGCCACCAAAGTGCCAAGCCAAACACCCCTGCACAGCTCCTTGTCCCGTGAATGAGCACACCCTGGGACTCTCCAGCCCAGGGGAACTTCCAGCTGAAATAAATAAGAACTGCCTAGCCAACTTAGAGAATTGTGAGAAACAATACGTCGTTGTTGCTTTGTCATCAAGTTTTGGGATGGTTTGTTAATGTAGCAAAGGCTGCCCCAAATGGTCCACAGTATAGACTGGTTGAATTGAATAATAGTAGAGGTGAGCACAGTCTTGTGGAAAATAGAGCCTGTGCTTTTAAACCCAAGCTGCTAATATCATTATTGTCCACACTGATTGGTTCTCATAAGAAAATAAAGTAACACAATGGAATAATCATTATTGGTTGATGGCTTCTTATTTCCCTCTCTCCTGGGAGAAAGACCACAGTCAGGTGGAAAGCTTCGACAGGCCAAAGGAACAGTAACTTTCTTTGTGCACAAACCTTTAAAATCTCTATCTTTTCATGTCTGCAGTAACTGCGTCACCTCATTTGGCCACCTGGGATGGTGCCACAACTCCTATTAATATTGCCGTACGTGGCAGCATTGCGCTCCAGTGCCACGCTCTCGGCTGCCTGTGTGGGGCACAGAGCCTATTTTTAGTGTTTTACATCTATAATTATGTATGTTTCACTGCCTCTCAAATGCATATTTGTTCTGGGGAGAGGTTACGGTTATGTAATCTAGGTTATTTTTGATAGGGCAAATGTGTTATACCAACCTGCTAAGTCTCTTTCAACCAGAGAAAAATGTCCAGCTGTTTCTCCCTCACTCAGACTCCCATGGAATCAGGGGTGAATTTAAAAATATTGAAGTCCTAATAAATCAGAATAAAACCAGCCATTACATCAACTGATATGTATGAGGTGGATATTAGTCTCGCTTGTAAGGACTAGTTCAGTCTATGACTCAATTTGTGATTTTTACAAACTAAAGTTCCCTTCAAGGAAACTAATCTACTGGGAATAATGCTGGTCTTAACAGGATGATATCAACCTTGCTGACTGCTTGGATCAATTTCCCAAGGTGTCACGCATTTGGCTAAAACGTTTCCCCAATGGTGGTTTCTAACCCAAAAGGAAGGACCTGCAAAGCCAAGGCTAAGTGGGTGGGCCCCAGGGAGGGAGATCTGGAGCCAGGACTCACAGATGGAGCAGGTGACCTGGGGGGCGGGCACCACTTCGGCAGACCAGAAGGAGTCTAGGCAGCACCCCCAGAGCTTGGAGCTGCAGATGTCTACGCAGGTAGATGGGTGGAGGTTAAGGTATCAAAGCAGCTGGAAGCAAGAAGCAAGCAGCTATGGATAATCAGGCCAGCAAAATATACCCCCCAAAAGTTAATTTTGCTTGGGCAAATGCATATCATTTTAAAAATGATTTATTTATTTACTTAAAATTATAATTAACATACAATGTCATATTAGTTTCTTTTTGGGGGGGGTATAGTATACTTTATTGATAGTAATGACAAGGTAGTGCTCCCCAAGCCCCTCCCCTTCCTTGGGGTCTGGGATGTAAATTGAAGGTCAGGAGATTCTCAGTGTGTTGGGGGATTAAGTTGGGGCAGGGACTCCCCAGCAGCTGAGGGTCTCTCTCTTCCTCTTGTTCTTGCTGGGGTTGGTGGTCCAGGAGGCTCTTACTGCTTGGAGGCCATGTGGACCATGAGGTCCACCACCTGGTTGCTGTAGCCGAATTCATTGTCATACCAGGAAATGAGCTTGACAAAGTGGTCATTGAGGGTAAAGCCAGCCCCAGCATCGAAGGTGGAAGAGTGGGTGTCACTGTTGAAGTCACAGGAGACAACCTGGTCCTCAGTGTAGCCCAGGATGCCCTTGCGGGGCATCCGATGTCTGCTTCACCACCTTCTTGATGTCATCATATTTGGCAGCTTTCTCCAGGTGGCAGGTCAGATCCACAACTGACACGTTGGGGGTGGGGACACGGAAGGTCATTCCAATAAGCTTCCCGTTCAGCTCAGGGATGACTGCCCACAACCTTGGCAGCGCCAGTGGAAGCAGGGATGATGTTCTGGTCAGCCCCTCGGCTGTCACGCCACAGCTTCCCAGAGGGGCTTTCCACAGTCTTCTGAGTGGCAGTGATGGCGTGGATGGTGGTCATGAAACCCTCCACGATGCCAAAGTGGTCATGGATGACTTTGGCCAGAGGAGCCAAGCAGTTGGTGGTACAGGAGGCATTGTTGACAATCTTGAGGGAGTTGTCATACTTCTCGTGGTTCACGCCCATCACAAACATGGGGGCATCAGCAGAAGGAGCAGAGATCTTGGCCCCGCCCTTCAAGTGAGCGCCAGCCTTCTCCATCGTGGTGAAGACCCCAGTGGACTCCACAACATACTCAGCACCAGCATCACCCCATTTGTTGTTGGCGGGATTTCACTCCTGGAAGATGGAGATGGACTTCCCATTGATGACAGGTTTCCTGTTCTCAGCCTTGACAGTGCCGTGGAATTTGCCGTGGGTAGAATCATACTGGAACGTGTACACCATGTAGTTGAGGTCAATGAAGGGGTCATTGATAGCAACAATATCCACTTTGCCAGAGTCAAAGGCAGCCCTAATAACCAGGCTCCCAATACGGCCAAATCCGTTCACTCCGACCTTCACCATCATGTCTCAAGGACGCGGCTGGCACTGCACCAGTAGATGCGACTGGCTGTTGAATGGGGAGGAGCAGAGAGCATGTCATATTAGTTTCACGTGTATATTCAACAATTCTATATTGTATTGTGTTCCCCGTGGTAAGTGTGCTCTTAATCATCTTCCCTTATTTCACTTATCACTCTCCCATCTCCCTCTGGCAACCAACAGTTTGTTCTCTGTAGCTAAGAATCTGTTTTTTTGTTTTTCATTTATTTGTTTTATTTCTTAAATTTCACATATGAGTAAAATTGTATGGTATTTGTCTTTCTCGGACTGACTAATTTCACTTAGGCTTATACCCTCTAGATCCATCTATGTTGTTGCAAATGGCAAGATTTAGTTCTTTTTTGATGGCTGAGTAATATTCCGTTGTATATATATTTCACATTTTCTTTATCCATTCATCAATTGGTGGGTGCTTGGGTTGCTTCCATATCTTGGCTATTGTAAGTAATGCTGCTGTAAACACAGGCATGCATATATCTTTTTGAATCATCGTCTTTGTTTTCTTTGGGTAAAATACCTAGTAGTGCAATTGCCGGATTGTAGGGTTGTTCTAGTTTTAATTTTTTGAAGAACCTCTATATTATTTCCAGAGAGGCTGTACCAGTTTGCATTCTCAACAACAGTGCATGAGTGTTCCTTTTTCTCCACATCCTCGCCAACACCTGTTATTTCTTGTGTAAGATACACCATCTTTTACTCACTCACTCATTCAACAAACATTGACAAAATATGCACCGTGAACCAGATACCATCTTAGTTACTGAGGAAACATAAAAATTGCCCTAAGCATCCACCTTAACTTAAAAGGTATCTTTTTTCCCAGTGTATCAAAATATTTCTCAGTTTTCTTAGAAAATGGAAGAAAGGAAGAAAGTTCATCATCTGGATTCCCAACTCTTAGGGAGAATTCTTGTTAATATCTCATATATATCTTTCTTACTGTTTGTATATAATATTTTTTTCCCTAAGTTTGTTTAGGTAATCTCTACACCCAACCTGGGACTTGGGCTCATGACTCCAAGATGAAGAGCTGCACACTCTTCCTACTGAGCCAGCCAAGTGCCCCTATAATAAATATTTTTTTAATCTCAGAATTGAGATCACATCTTATAAACTCTTTTTTCTACTTGGTATTATATTGTGAGAAGTTTCCTATTCCTCCAATATCCTTTATGAATATGACTTTTAATGGATGTAGAGAATTCTGTCTCAGGAACATGCAGTATATCACCTAACCAGCCTCCAGTTGCTGGTCAAAAATGTTGTCTCCAAATAAAGAATTTTCCATCCCCCTTACTTGTCTTTTAAATGCCATGAAAAAATGCCACCTACTGCTTTCAGGAAAAAATGAAAAGCATCTAAATAAAGAGTGGAGGTCTCTCCCATTTGAGAATTGCATCAGGGGAAATTATAGAATTAGAGCAAATAACCTTCAATTTGCTCTAATTTGTACAAAATTTTTCAAACTTCTGTACTTCTGATACATTATTTTCACTATTATTGCTTGCAGAATGATAATCACCAGTGTCAGCAAGGGCGGAGAGAAAGGAACACTTATATATTTCTGGTGAGATTCAAACTTCCATTGTGTTGAAAGATTTAAAAATACTCAGATCCAGCATTTTACCTTCTAAGAATTTATGTTAAGGAATTAGTATTAGAGATGTGTCCAAAGATTTATGAAAAACAATATTTATATCAGCATTATTTTTGTGCTTCATACACAGTAACTTCTAAAAATGGAAGCTATAATTACTAGTATTACCATCAATTCCTTTTCCAGCCCCATCTGGCTTTTAGAATAAGAATATTATAATTAATATATTTTTACATTGTATGTCATCTCTTTCCAGAATTATTTTTTGACACTTACATTGTTTTATAATCATGTTAACTGCAATTATTGAGAAATTAACTTTAAGTTTTTTGGTTCTCTGCTTGGCAATCTTTCTTTTATACTGCTTTTCCTTCTATCTGAATTATTTATTTTGCTTCCTTTTTCAGCCACCTGGAGTATTTCTTTGATCATTTTTTTTTTCAACAAAGTAATAGCCATGGCATATGTTCTGAGTCCTTCCATGTAAGATTTCCAAATATACAAATGGCAGCATAGCTACATATACAATTCTTAGTTCCCAGTCTCCTTCCTCCAAAAGTCTTCCCATTTTGAAACATTTTATCCTAGAATTTGCTAAGAAGTTTGGCCTAATGCAACTTTTCCCTCCCTTTTTTTGAGGGAATTTGGGATTTTTTTTTCCTCCAGAGGACTAAATCTTTATAGGATTTAAAAAAAATTGTATCCTTGAAATTCAAATATCTTACCCACATGTGTCCCAAAGAACTCTTATAGGGTCAACAAACCTTTTCGTAAAGGGCCATGGAGCTTTGTGGGCCTCGGTGATTCCATTCTGCTATTGTAGCCCAAACACAGCCATGGAGGATACAGTAACGAGCAAGTACGGCTGTGTTCAAATAAAACTTTATTTACAAAACTGGTTGAATGGCCCACAGAATGTATTTTGCCTTTAGATTCTAAAGGCACAAGTCTTTCTTCAGCTCAGAAGAATTCTCCATCAAATTATTAATGAAGTTTTTCTCCCTCATTTGTTATCACCATTTCAAATCTCCCCTACATGGATATTTGGTCCCCAGCATCGAGTTTCTTCCCTCTCCCTTTCTTTGCCTCTCTCTCTCTCTCTTTTCTCATTATCTCATTTGTTTTCTCTTTTTCATTGATTTCGGGGAGAGTTCCTTGAGTTCATTTCCTAACTCACAGATCCAGTTTTCTGCTCTATTAAATCTGTTCTTCATTGCCTTCATGGCTTTAGCAAGTTTCCAGGATTGTTTTTCACTGGGGAGCTATCTCTCTGAATTTCAGGCTTTTCCATGAAAAGAAACAAAATCTAAGCTTATGGGGAAATACTCCAATCAGAGATTTTTTTCCCCCTTATTTCATGGTACAGTTTTACATGGGGAAATTTTTTAGCACATTTTCTTTGATTTCTCAGAATGAGCTCCATTTTGTAAATCACAGAAACTTTACACATGCTTGTTAAATTTTATCATATACACTCACAGAGAGAAAACCTGTTTACCCACCACTGCAAATTGAAGTTCTGTGAGAATCTTTCTTTAAATATACTACTCACAGAGGGAAAAAGAACTTCATTTTCCATCCTACAGTTTTATTTTTTAGTTTGGGAATTCAACTGACTGTAAGAAGCAGGATGTGAATTCCTGGGGAGGGTGAATGGGCAGCCCAGGGTTTGCCAGTTTGCTGGTGCGGGCATGGGACTTCAGTGTCTGAAGCCACCTGTGGGGCTGATATGTACTCTTATGGCTTCGTCCTCTCCCCAGTTACACTCACCTCTGTCTTTCAGGTAATAGCTCCACTTGGTCTCATTAGACAGAGAGGTTTACTGCTGCCCCAAGCACTATTCTGTTGTGACTATAATAATAGCCCTAAATGAGGGCACCAAATTCATTCCCTCAATGGCACAGTCATTCTCATTGTGAGTCTCCTCAGCAATACCTTTTTTTTTTGCTTTGCTCACAATTCATGCTGTGGGAAAGGCCGGGTATTGGTAGTACTGTTGGCTATTTCCCACTTTCCAAAGTCCTTGAATATGTCCCATACCAACTGCTCTGTTGGCCAGCTTAATAAAGAGCAAGACTCCAAGTTTGAGGGGGGGGGTTTCAGACTCCTGGGGATTTATTCTTCCTCTGACTGGACCTTCCCCACCCACTGGACTGTGAGCTTCCTAATTCTTTACTTCAACCACTTCTTTCTCCCTTATATCTTTTAAAAAATCCTCCAAGATTCTAGTTCCATCATGGCCTATTCTCAAACATTGATCCGCCTTCCTCCCTTCCTTCCTTATTCCTTCTTCCTTCTTCCTTCCTTCCTTCCCTTTTAAATTTTGGTTCTAATGAGGTTTTGAGAGGAAGGTGAGTTAAAAAGATAAGCCAAAGAGCTACCTAGAAATGGAAGCCACAGTTTGTTCTTGATTCCCTCTAACTAATTGAATTAATGATCTTAGAAATTTTTCTTGCTTCTTGCAATAAGTCAACTTTCTTGGAAGGTATCTGTAGTCCCTCTTTCATTGAACAGTTCTGTCCTCTCACAGGGCCTCTGATTTTTCTTTGCTTCTCTGTGTCACAAGGAGTTCTGTGGGAGATTGTATGGGTTCCTGTCTGAGTCATTCAGGCTGGGGTGATAGGACAATGGGATGGATTAAACACAATGGAGTTTTATTTTGCTGATTCAAAGGTCCAAAAGCTGAAGGGAGAGGGAGCTAGATATGGATAAGGTAAGGGAGTTGGAGTTGGAGGTAGTCACAGCCGGAAGCCCCAGCTCTTTGCTCAAGAGTCCCTTTTTTTGTGTATGTTTTGTCTTTTATTGCAAGTGACACAGAATCCAACTCAGACTGGGCTAAGTGAGGAACAGAAATCAAAGGGCCAATCTGGTTTCAAGTGAAATTGGATTCAGAGCATAAACTCTGAGACTTGAGAATAAAGTCTGTTCTTGAGAATAAACTCTGTTCTTGAGAATCCAGTTTCTTTCTATTACTTAGATTTGCCTTCAGCCATCACCTTCATTTTCAATGTAGCCCTTGGAACTTCTGTGTGGTAAAGTGGCTACCACAGCCCTGGCCACTTGGAAGGCGTAAAATGTAAATTTTTGTAGGCCATTTCCTGCTTTGCATTGTGTTGTCACTAAGCTTTTTTTTGTAACAGTTTTATTGAGATGCAATTCACATATCATACAATCTGCCCATTTGAAGTATACATTTCAATGGTACCAGTATATTCACAGAATTGTGTAACCACCAGTCATTTTAGAACATATTTTCATCATCTCAAAAAAAAACCCCATATCCATTAGCAGTCATTCCTCACTCCTCACCTAGCTCCCAGATCTAGGCAATTACTAACATATTTTCTGTCAACAGATTGGCCCATGCTGGACATTTCCTATAAATGGAATTATATATCACGTGTGGTCCTCTATAACAGGCTTCTTTTGTCTAGCACATATTTTCATCCATGCGGTAGCATGTATCAGAACTTCATTCCTTTTTATGACTGAATAACATTTCATTGTATGGATGTACCACACTTTGTTTATACATTCATTGGCTGGTGGACATTGGTTTCTTTCCACGTTTTGGCTATTATAATGCTACTCTAAACATTTGTGGACATTGTGCAGACATTTGGTTTCATTTCTCTTAGGTATATATTTAGGAGTGAAATTGCTGGGTTGTATGGTAACTCTATATTTAAGCTCCAGAGGAACTGCCAGACTTTTTTTCCAAAGAAGCTGCACCATTTTACAATCCCACCAGCATTGTGGGAGCATTCCAATTTCTCCACATCCTTGGCAATCTTGGTTAGTATTTATCTCTTTGGTCACAGCCATCCCAGTGGTGTGAAGTGGTATCTCATTGTGTACACCCACCAAACTTCTGAGAGCCATTCTGATTAGACTACCCTGGGTGGTGTGGCCATTCCTGAACTAATCACTGTGATCCATTTGGTGCTGTATTGGCCAGACCTAGATTATGAACTCTACCTCGGAAATCTGCCCAGACCAGGTGGACTCAGAAAAAAAGAAGGATTGATCCCAAGGTTTTGTTTTTGTTTTGTTTTGTTTTTAAAGGTTTTATTTATTCATTTAACAGGGAGAAAGGGAGTTAACAGAGAGAAAGGGAGCACAAACAAGGGGAGTGACAGGCAGAGGGAGAGGGAGAAGAAGAAATAGGCTCCCCTCTGAGCATCCTCTCTGGGCTACTTCAACAATCCAGTACATACGGAGCCCTTGGGTGGTTACCACAGTGTTTTCATTTGCAAGTTGGAAGAAAAACTCTTCCAAAAAATCTGCAAGTCCCCTTTCCACTGTAAATGTCAGGATCCCACATATTATCTGATCATAGGGTCTACAGCAGGTAAGCACGGCCTCATATTTTCCATCCTGATTTCTCTGTCTTTGTCTCTCTGCACACCACTTCCTAGCCCATGTCATTTGGTCACCTCCAAGGGGCACCCTGTTCCTGGATCCTGGAAAACTGTCTGGGCTCTAGGAATAGCTATTTATTTCAACTCTAGCTGAGTCTTGGATCCTGTAGTCCTGCAGGTGGAGGTCTGAGCAGTGGGTCCCTGGCATGCTGAGTGTCCAACTTGAGAAATAAAAGGCCAGGCTGCAGGATGGATAAACAAACTCATACATTTGCTACCAAAAAAAAAAAAAAAAGGGAAAGAAAGAATGAAAAGATATTGATTATGTGGCATTGAAGTGCCTGGGGCTTTAACAGGCATTCAAAATTGGATGCGTTGCTCAAGATCAATAGGAGGTTTTATGCTTCTGACCTTAAAAAGTATAGCACCATGTAATTTCAACACAGACAGCTATAAGTAGATCTCCTAACATCTGGCATGTTCTCCTCAGGTACTTCTGAAACATGCATGCACATCTCTGGGGCCATTTTCCTTCTTTGCCAGCGGATAACAGTGGACAAATATAAGGATCTTTGAGAATGTAGAATCAATTCTTCCTGGTCTGGTTACCTTAAATGATACCCTCACGAAGCAATGGTGAACCCCGGATGGGCAGCTCATAAAAGGAGGAAGGTAGGGTGGGGTTTGGAGGTTGGAAACAAATCAGAGAAGGGTTTTGGAGTGCCCACATTGAGTCTGGGGCTGTTGTGAGTGAGCATGGGTTCTCCTCTGTCTCTGTCACAGCCCCATGGGATGGGAGGCGACCAGGTTACAGAGGAAGAAAAAGTCAGTTGTTTCCCTAATTGAATAGGAGTATGGCTACAGCCAGAGGGATGGATCACATGGTTTCCTTTTTTTTTTTTTTTTTAGTTTTTATTTATTTATGATAGTCACACACAGAGAGAGAGAGAGAGAGAGAGAGAGAGAGAGGCAGAGACATAAGCAGAGGGAGAAGCAGGCTCCATGCACCGGGAGCCCGACGTGGGATTCGATCCCAGGTCTCCAGAATCGCACCCTGGGCCAAAGGCAGGCACTAAACCTCTGCGCCACCCAGGGATCCCAGACCACATGGTTTCTAAGGGGATGTTATTGCCCAAGATTTCCTATCCATGTGTACACACACACACCACTTCTCCCTAGCATAGGATAAAGTAGAAGCAGAAGAGTATCACCTTTATGGTTAGGGGTCCTGACAGCCTGAAGTTCAATCTCAGCTCTGCCAGTTACTAGCTGTGACTTGAAACCAGTTACCTACCTTGATGGTGCCTTGGCTTCTGCGTATGTAAAATAGGGATAATGATAATAATTAATAATAATATCTATGTGTTAAGTTTCTAGGAAGACTAAAAGAGTTAATATAGGTAATTTTAGCATGTAGCAAACATTCAAAAAATGTTACGTGAAGTTAGCTACTAGCAGACAAAAGGCCTAGCAAAGAATGTGGCTGTCACGGGTTGCCCAGGTGTATATGTATAAATTGATTTCTACAGAGATTCTGATTCAGTTTGGCTGAGGAGGGCCAGAACCCGGCCTAATGTCCCAGACACATGCACATAATGCAAAGCTTGCGGCCAGCCTCCCAGGCAGTGGATTCCTACCTGTTGCCCCATCTCAGGCAGTGTCTCTTGGGGTCCCCACCAGAGCACTCTGACTGGGTGAGTCTGCAGCACTTCTCAGTGCTCTGGCTCCCACAACCCCCGCCCCCACCTCAGGGACACTCTTCCCCCCCTCTATACCTTCTTTGTTTACAGGCACATGTGTATTTGTTGGGCAGAGTTGTACAGAGTTCTTTCCCTTAATTTTGTGGCAGGATAAGACGGCTAATCTGTTTTGACATGCTATCTAAATGGCCCTCAGATCAGTATACGGAAGAAGTCATCCAGAAGTCATGTCTTTTATACACATGTACTGGTGTGTACAAGAGAAAGAGTTATATTGGCTGTGAGGGGTTGAATAATAATGGCCGTTATTATGGCGAATTCAAGGTCCTCACATTCACGCCACATATCAAATCCTCTTTCAATGAGACCAGTTCCATCAGCTGTCAGATTCTATTAAATATATCCCTCAGACCTACTGACCAGCTGACAGGAGAGAAACTCAAAACCATACACCCACCATTAGCATCATAAAATGTGAAATCAGCTGGAAGGAATGATAACAGAACTGAAAACAGAAGAGATGAAAATCTGTAATGCCCTTGTGTGCTTCTAAATAGAAACCCCAAGAGTTACAAACACACCCATAAAATACTGAGGTAAAAAAAACAAAAAAACCAAAAAACCCCACAAAACCAAAACAAAACAGAGGTCGTCCTGTTGTATGCTTCATAACATATAATGGTTCTTTTACCTTTTGTTAATGAGAGATTTGCATAAATGTTTCATGAGGTTAATACAATGCATAAACCGAAACATTTATTAGGCAACATCTGTGCTGTTTTCCCAGATAATGCAGTGTTTCTTCCAAGTCAATGAAATATAACCTATCATAAGGTTAGGTTGTTAAAATACTTGTGCAAGGGCTGTGATCATATTTTACACGTTTACAAATGCTCCAGTCCTCCCAGGGAATTTCTGAATCAGGCAAGAGTGGGTGATGGCTGGCACCTAAGGAGAAAGTGGAGAGGTTCTCTTGGAGGCAGAGCATCGGTCATTCAAGGAGATGGACTTTGTAAAGACAAGAATAAAATGTCTGTGTGTTGACTAGATCTGCTTCACCATTTCTTTAGTCTAACTTCAAGTTTGGATATATTTATTTATTTATTTAGCTGAAATATTCACTTAATTCTCTGCAGGGGTGGGGAGGGGTGGGAATTAGATCTGTACTTAAAATCTTCTAAGAATCCAAGAATCGGTCATAATGCCCAATGGCTTTGTGCAGCTACAATCCTATCATGAGATTGGTTCCATATGGGGGTCTTTAAAGCAAAAAACAAAAAAAAAAAGTTATGAGACCAATAATTTTTAATGAAACTTGGCTTAGCTCACAAGCAGGTCTAGCAGATGAAACAGCAGTCCAAGCTGGAAACATGACTTTTCTTCTTCCTGGCAGGGATAAAAGAAAGCATCGTTTCAATTAAAGAAGACCCTAATGGAGATGTGTTTTGTATTATCAATTTTACGCAAGTGGGGATTAAGGCATTGTCTCTTTTACCACATGTCTCTAAGCAAGTCCTCTCTTGTTCTCACAGAAGTGTTAGGCCATTTTGAAAGTGGGACTCTACTGGATCCTGAAGTTTGAGTTTTTTTAATTCCACCCTTGAATTTTGAATTTTTGGATGGGAACTTTCAAATTTTTGTTGGAAAGTTTTAGTAGGATGTAGTATTAGTCAGTATGGGCTGCCATAACAAAATAGCCTACAGTTGGTGGCTTACACAGCAGAAATTTACTTCTCATGGTTTTGAAGACCAGGAAGTATAAGATCAAGGTGCTCCATTCCCCAGTGAGGGCTTGCTTCCTGATTTGCAGGTGGCCACCTTCTCACTGTATCCTAACATGGCCAACAGAGAGAAAGGAAGCAAGCTCTCTGGTGTCTAGTCTTATTGGGCACTTATCTCATCATGAGGGCTCCACCATTATGACCTCATGTCAACCTAATTACCTCCCAAATGCTCCATTTCCAAAGATCATCCTGTTAGGAGTCAGGACTTCCACATATGAATTTTGTAGGGGACACAATTCAATCCCTAACAATGTTCTTTGAAAGCTCCTGTCTTCCTAAAACTTTGGAAGAATTTGGGAGGCAGAAAGTCTTTAGAAAATGAGAGTGGTATTCTCTTGTGCTTTCTCTCTCTCTCTCTCTTTCTCTCTCTCTCTCTCCAGTGCCTTTGTATATCACTTTAGTGTAAGGTTTCTGAACCTTGGCACTACTGGCATTTTGGACTGGATCATTTTTGTTGTAGGGGTCTTTCCTGTACATTGTAAGATAGTTAGCAGCATTCTTGGCCTCCACCCACTAGATGCCATTAGCATCTGTCTCCCACTTGTGACAACCAAAAATGTCTCCAGACATCATCAAATATCCCTTGGAGGAAAAAATCACCCCCAGTTGAGAATACTAATTTCAGTGTTTTCTGACCTTTGAACATCAATAGGTATTTACCACCATATCTAGCTGTCTCTGTAGGATCATTTGCTTAAGAACAAAGGTGACTTTTTACTTAGAAATCATCAAATTCAGCTCATGTCTAATGGTATAGCACCATCTATGTAGGGAAATCTCACACATTAGAACACAGAGGAGGATGCTGCAGCTGAGGTCAAGAGGTTATTGGTTGTGTTCTCCTCCAAGATTTTGGTGGATTCCTGTCTCACATTTAGGTCTTTCATTCATTTTACCTGCACCCCAATGTTTATAGCCCCTGTGTCCTCAATAGCCAAACTATGG
The DNA here is from genome assembly GCF_048164855.1 of Canis lupus baileyi. Classification (NCBI taxonomy): domain Eukaryota; kingdom Metazoa; phylum Chordata; class Mammalia; order Carnivora; family Canidae; genus Canis; species Canis lupus. Next base: position 65,055,810 of record NC_132842.1, read on the forward strand.
AAAGAGCCCAGATGTCCATCAACAGATGAATGAATAAAGATGTGGTATATACATACACAATGGAATATTACTCAGCCACCAAAAAGAATGAAATCTTACTATTTACATTGACATGGATGGAACTGGAGGGTATTATGCTGAGTGAAAAAAGTCAATCAGTGAAAGACAATAATCATATGATTTCACTCATACGTGGAATTCAAGAAACAAATTAGAGGATCATAGGGGAAGGGAGGGAAATAAAAGAAGGTGAAATCAGAGTGGGAGACAGACCATAAGAGACCCTTAAATATAGGGTTAAGGGTTGCTGGAGGGGGGGTGGGGGGGATGGGGTAACTGGGTTCTAGGCATTAAGGAGGGCATGTGATATAATGAGCTCTGGGTGTTACATGCAACTGATGAATTACTGAACTCTACTTCTGAAACTAACGATACACTACATATTAACTAGTTGAATTTGAATAAAATACGTTAAAAAAAAGAACACAGAGAAAGAAAGCTGTTGCAAGTAGTGGTATTACCTGTACAACCTTAGGAAAAAAGGAGCCACAGGACCTTCTCATCCATCTTCCTGCCTTCAGATGGGACAAATAGGCAAAGAGAATCCGTCTTGCTGTTATGAGTGCCAAGGTGGGGAAGGAGGATCTTCCTGTTAACCTCCCCTTGCCACTGCCTCTGACTTCACTCTGCTCTCTATTCCCTGGTGCTCTTACTGCTAACTGAAATTATCTTGTTTATTTATATGTTGACATTTGTCTTTATTTTCAATGGACTGCCTCCCTGCTAGAATATAATCCCCATTAGAGCAAAAGACATTGCTTGCCCTAAGTGGCCGTGGACCGATTTAGCCAAACTTGGGGGTCCTGGTATCACACTGCCGGGATTGAAACCCAAAACTTGCTCCTTATGAGCTTTGTTGACCTTGGCCAGTTATTTAGCTTATCCAACCCTCAGTTTCCTCCTTTGTATTTATTAATAACTGAGTTAAATAAAAAGGACTGATTTTGATCATATAGGACTAAGTGGACTAATACTTATCATATAATATGTGTTCAACAAATATAAACTCTTACTTTCACTGCTGTAATTATACCACTCAAAGTAGTTCCTGGAACAGGAAGAAACACAGTAAAGATCAGTAACATGAATGAATGAACGAACAAATGAATGAACAAATGAAATCTCTTTTGTCTATCTCTGATTTTCAATTATCCCTGTTGCAATTGGTAATTTGCTGCCTATCCAATCCTTCTTTCTATTTTCACTATAGCTGGGAAGCAAAGGCCTAATCAAATGTTTGCTTCTAAGCAAGGAATCATAGCAATCATATACAGATAAAAAGGCCCAGGCTTGGGAACAATATACTCCCATTAATTTTTCATGGTAACATCTCAAATTCTCTACAAGGACTCCATTGTTCTATGAAGCTCAACTTTGAGCTGACCCCAGAGCACTTTCCTTCCTTGTGGATTTGTGGGGGCCTGTCCATGCCCCACACCAGGCACAGGCTGGACAGGGATGATGGCAAGTGGCCTGCTTGGCATCGGAAGGAAGCATAGCTGTGAAATGGAGAGGCAAGGCTGCCGTTGCGCGTGGCATCCGCTCAGCCTCCTCCCGCATCCAAATGGTAAATCACCATTTGTAAGAAATGTGCTCAATCAGAGAAGAAAAAGAGATGTAATTATGTCGTTTATAATGAATTCTGAAGAAACAAAGAATTTAAGGAGAAAACTCTGGAGACGACCAGGAAGCCAAAGCCTCTCGGATCATCTGAGCTGCCCTGGAGAAGACGCATAGCTGATCAAACATTTGTGTTGATCACAGGGGGGCCCGCCTCGCCCCTGAGAATGTTCGCAAGGAAGCAGGAAAACTCAGGAGCCCCAGCAAACACAGGCCGACTTTTATTAAATAAATTACACGCTCCTCTCAGCTTCCACCAGCATCAATAATATCAACTTTTGGACAAACGGTTCTCTCTGGGGAACGGGTTCTGAGATTCACTCCTAATCTTCTTTCTTTGAAGTGTCCAAGGGCTTAAAGGCATGTGTCAATATCTGGGGCCTCTGGCCTTTGTGGGAGGGGGGCGGTGAGAGGGTCCTGCTGTGGAGGGGAGTGAGACCACCAGCATCCACATCCCCCCTCTCAGGCTGACTGTTTCCATGCAGCCAGTTTCCAGGGTTCTCCAGATCACCACCCGCCCACACGCGGATAAGAATTCCCAAGGGTCCGATGTCTCCTAAGGAACTGGTCTCCATGAGCCTCCAGTTGTAACATGGCAACACTCACGGGTCTTTGCTTTCAAGAATAATTAAAACAACAACAACAACAACAACAACAACAACAACAACAACAAACAGCTATCCCAGAAGGGGTCTGGGTTAGTGACCCTATACCTTAAGCTGAAATTTCTAAATATTTCTAGGAGATTGACTATAGCATCTGTTTAACCAAAAAATATGGGTTACCATTGACTACTTTAAAAATTAACAGGAGAAACAAATTCATTAATACCTTTCTAGATTCTCTTTACCAGCATTTCCCAAGCGTGTTGATAGAACGAACACTCAGAATTCAGCACTGGTGTCCTATGTCACGGGTCGTGTATGGTCACTCACAAACTTCCTCATGTGTGTTCTTCACACCGGCCCCACGAGATAGGGATTATTATTCTCATTTTATTGGCTCCAGACCCTATGTTTTTAACCTATGAGCTATTAAGTTTTTGTGGTCAAATAAGTTTGTAAAAACTCAGAGTTAACCAAGATTAACGGGTTCTATGACTATAGGAATTCTCAGCCTTTTAATCTAGTTAGCTCCATTAGAACTCTCAGAGACAGAGAATAGAATATATAGAATTTTGCCGTATTTTGCCCTGGAATGCTTATTTCCCCTGGTGCATTTCCAAAGATTATTTTTCTCCAGGAATATGAAGGTTATACTTCTAAGGAGACACAGGGTCATCACTTTGTGCATTAGGCCAAATGTCACAAGGCTGATTGTTGAATGACTTCTTTTAAAAAATAAATGATGCGTTATATTCCTACAAACCACTTACACAAAATTGTAAATATTAGAATTGAAAACTTGGAGTAGAGCCAGGCTCGTGGCATGCTGGATACCAAAAGTCATGGGAATACTTTGGCAGAACTTTTCACTGCTTTTGGAATCTGTTACCTCCTTCCTCATTTTACCCTCTAAGCAAACTGCTAACCTATGGGATCTTCTCCCATGTTTGGAAGAGGTCATGCAGACAGAAGCTCTACACTGCTGTACTACAGCAGGGGTTAGCGAATTGTAGGCTCTAAACTAAATCTGGCCTATCACTTGTTTTTGTAAATAAAGTTTTAATCTTTTTTAAAAAATTTTTATTTACTTATGATAGTCACAGAGAGAGAGAGAGAGAGAGAGAGAGAGAGAGAGGCAGAGACATAGGCAGAGGGAGAAGCAGGCTCCATGCACTGGGACCCCAATGTGGGATTTGATCCCAGGTCTCCAGGATCGTGCCCTGGGCCAAAGGCAGGCGCTAAACTGCTGCACCACCCAGGGATCCCAAGTTTTATTGGAACACGGCCATGCTCATACATTTATATATCTTTGGCTGCTTTTACGCAGTTGAGTAGCTGTGACAGAGATCTAATGACCCACAGAGCTTAAAATACTTATTATTTGACCCTTCACAGGAAAAGCTTGCCTACCCCTGCTCTAGAGCGACATGTTTGCAATATAGAGCCTGGTTGAAATGCAAAACGTCTCCAATAGAGGCCACTGTTTAGAATACCATGTGTTCAACGTGAGGCAAGCTACTACCATGATTATCCGCTCTTGAGTTCAGGAAATCCTATATGATAGATGTTTTCTCCAGTGAGGGAGAGACACCAAGAGAAGGGATAGACACCAGCATTTACTGAGCTGTGGTTCATCTAGAAAGGTGCATATGTTGTCTACTTGCAACAATCTTGGTAAAAAGGTATGACCCCATTTTATGGGGAAGAAAACAAACAGGTAAAGTTACTCGACCAAGGTTACACAGTAAAGATTCTGCATCTCAAAGTCTCTAACTCACAAGTGGGCCCTGATTCTAAAGGACTGGTTGAGAATGCAGGCTTTGGCATTACCCCACTAAGATTCAGATCCCAGCTCTGTCACAGATCAGCTTTGTGACTCGGGCAAGAGACTTAACTCTGGGATTCAGTTTCCTCACCTGTGAGGTAGGAATGAAAATAGTACTCTCCTCTCAGGGTTGTTATGAGAAGGCAATGAGTTGATTCATGGAAAATTCTCAGCATGATGCCTGGCACAGTAAGGGCTCTGCACAAATGTTAGTTGTTACTGTTTAATGGGGAGGGACAGGGAAGTCTCAGGGCTAACATCTAAATTTCTGGCTCTAAAAAGTTGGGCTGGTGCATTTGTCTTTTTTTTTTTTTTTTAAGATTTATTAATTTTATTTGAGAGTGGGGGAAGGGCAAAGGGAGAGGAAAAGAATCCCAAGCAGACTCCCTGCTGAGCACGGAGCTCCATGTGGGGCTCGGTCCCAGGACTCTGGTACCATGACTCAAACAGAAATTGAGATTTGGATACTCAACCAGCTGAGCTACCCAAGTGCCCTGGTCCATTTGTCTTTTCACATATATAATGAGCCTCTTGAGGGCAGGAGGTATTTTCCCGTGTCTTCTGTAAGAGTGTGTTGGCCAACATATTCCATCAAAGTGTACTGGTATGTTGAAGGCAGAAATAGGGGGAGAAGCTTGTCAGAAAAGTGAAATTCTGAGCGCTCCTTAGTTGTTGACAGAACAAGCCAATGTGGGGAGCCTGGTCAACACAAGAGACTGACATTTACTTCAACTTCAGAGGACTGGGCTTTTGTCTGATATTTCAGTTATTGCCCATCCCAAGCTTAGTCTTAGGACAATAATCATTTATTATCTTTTAAGATTCTGAGGTTGATTGGGCTCATGCAGGCTGTTCTTCTGTTGCAGGTGTTAGTGACTAGAGAGCCTCTGTTCCTCTGGGGCAACCAAGATGGCGGTCTCATGCAGTGGGCAGTTGGTGCTGGCTGTGGCTGGACGTCCATTCTGGACTGTTGACCAGAGCATGACAGTTCACCTCGATGTGTTCTCCACATTTGCCTCAGGATTCTCATGGTGTGGTTGTTGGGCTCAAAGAGGAAGAAAACATAATTTTCTATCCTCTCAAGGCCTGCACCTGGAAATTGTGGAAGGACACTCCCTCTGCAGCACCTGGTCAAAATAAATCACTGGGGTAGGGTAGCCCAAATCCCAAAGGAGAGGAAACAGACTGTCTCTTGATGGGAGAAATGGCAAAGAATTTGTGGCCATTTGTAATCCACCATATCTGAACTCCCTGGACACCTGCCTCACCTCACCATAGAGCCGGTCACCTGCGGTCAGGATCCTCCTCCCCTGATGGGACGCTCCCATTATTCTGTCCTTGAGATTACCAGGGCCATAGCTCTCAGTGAGCATCTCACTGTTTGACCAATGTCATCTGTTCAGTGAGGCCAGATGCAGGGGATTCCCACTCCCAGCTCTTGACCTTTCAGTAAACTTCCTAAAACAATGTCAAGCTTTGCCTCACGTCTTCTTCCTCTATACCCCAATAATTTCCACTTGTCCACATTTCCAGTTAAGAGACACATCCTCCAGGAAGTATTCCCTGCTTTACACCCACCCCACCGGCTCTGTGCTCCCACAAAATTTGTGATTTAACCTCCCCTCACCAACCCCATCCACCCAATTGTTGCATTTCTCCACCTACGTCATCATTAACACTTATTCCTCAGCCCCATTGACAGAAGGTTTCATGGGGCGGGGGGCAGGTAGAGACTGTGTCACACTCTCCATTATATCCTCAGTGCCTCCTGTGGGGTTTGGCTAACCAGCTGATACTCAATAAATGAAATCTTCCCTCTTGCTCTCAGAACCTGCTCTATCAGGAATGCTAAAGCTTGGGTTTGGCAGAGCAAGGCCAAGAGGATGCCAGTGAGGATGGCCTGAGAGCCAGAAGGAGGGGAAGAGGGAGAAGTGAAGAGCAAGATGGCAGGCAAAACGGCCAGCCTTGCCGAGCCAAGAATCCTGGTATCATCCACTCACATTCTGGCCTATGCAGCTGTCCCCTTGGCTTCCCAAGCTCTAGTAAAGACTTAAACCCCAATAAATGTTTTATTCACATCCAAACACACCTTACATCCTGGCGTGGCTCAGAGACTCTGGCTGCGAAGGAGAGGCGGCTGGGGCTGGGGTGAGGTGTTATAGGGGGTGCAGTGCCCATCAAGAAGGCCATGTCTTTGGGCTCTCCCACTCCGAAATTGTTCTTCCAAAGCAAACACACATGAGTTTGTAAAGGCAGGTTCATAAAAGAAAAAAATCAGAGGGAAAGTAGTGAATCTATTAACACCCCAATCCCTTAGACCTTTCCAGAGGCACCTGGGGCCTGACACCCTAGTCAGTCTGGCTGCCCACCCTGACGACCCCTGTCCCGTAAGCTGAGAGCCCTGGGGAGGCTGCCATGGTCCCTCTGCTGGAAATGTCGCCTTGGCTAGTCTGTAGCTCCAGGGTGGTGGCCGTGCATGTTTATCCATAACCTCCAGCAGGGAGGCTGAGCAGGGGCCCCACACGTTCCCCATGTTCACAGCCATACAGACTGGTTTCAAAAGCAGCCCCCCTAGGGACGCCTGGGTGGCTCAGCAGTTGAGCGTCTGCCTTGATCCCAGGGCGTGATCCTGGAGACCCGGGATCAAGTCCCACATCGGGGTCCCCACAGGGAGCCTGCTTCTCCCTCTTGCTTGTGTCTCTGCCATTCTCTCTGTGTCTCTCATGAATAAATAAAATTAAAAAAAAAAAAAAAAAACCAGCCTTGCAGGCTTTCTCTCTGAGTATGAAACGAAATTGCTGCTTCTCTTTGTAGTTCACTTTTCCCTACTTCTTTTTCCCTAAAAGCAACATTCCACATTCCAGCTCAGGACATCAACCCCTTAGCTCTTCCATACAACATACAGTTGCGTGTTTCTCCACCCTTGCTTTGAGGCCCCAAGGGAGAAGAGGATCTGAACTCGAACTCGGGGGTCGGAAAGAGCAAAGCCGCTGTCTTCCCGAGCTCCCCAGGCACAGCACCTACGCACCGACATTTGTCACCCGCAAATGAACGCGTTCTTCTCAACATGATAAATTTCACATCAGTCCTGCTGACTTGGGCTTACTAATTGCCTGATAGCGTTTTCTTTGTTAAGCTTCACTGTGATCATCACACTTTTTGTTGAACTGACAGCAGAAATATTCCGCAGCTGACGACCTAAATGCAGCCCGATGCGCGACTTCCCTAATCTTTCGTGGTGGGGCTCTATGCAGGTGGTCTTGTGTAGGCCCCCAGCAACCTCTGAAACTGGTCTGTCCCCAGCACTGCCATCATGCACCACTCCAAGAAGGGGCCATATATGCTGTACTTTTGTGCCCAAATGCCCCCTGCAAGTGAGCAGAGCGTAACCTTGGCAATCTGCACGGTAGCCCTGGGCAACCCCATTCTGAATGTGGGGGTTTTGACAGGCAAGACGCAGGGGACACTGTTGAGCCTGTTTATCAGACAACAGGAGTAGGGCCCAGGAGGAGCATGCCCATGTTCATACCCCCATTCTAGGTTGTGCTTTCTAGATCCCGCACTGTCTGCTGCACCACCTGAGCCCTTTGATGGAGGCCTGGCTAGTTTTGGCAGGCCAAGTAGAGCTGTCAAGTGATACTCAGAGAAAGAGGGGCAGCCTGGGTTTGATGCAGGTAAGAGGAGACCCTCTGAAGATGAGGCTGTCTTCCTTGGAGGGATGGGGACAGAACAAACCACTGGGAGGTCTCCTCACCCCCAATTTGCATGCTCCCTCTTAGCAAGAGATGGAGCACTCTTATCAGCTCAAGAATTCAGCCAGCCAGTCAGGGCTGCATACCACACGGTGGCTGGGCCTGGCTCGGCTGTCTAGTCAAGAACAGGCTTGTCTTTGTTCCTGTGTGACTGGGGGTGCTGCTTGGGGATGGAGGATCCAGGGTGGGTACAATTATGGGATTTTTTTTTTAAGGTATAGAAATTGTATCTTTCATCTCAGGCCTTGGGAAAGTAAACCGAAGAAGGGAGTGTGATGTTAAGGGGGCAAGTGGAATCATTTTCATTGCTGGCAATTTCTCTTCCCAAAAGTGACCTTAAGAGCTCATGTGCCTTCCTATTGTCAGAGGAGCCACCAATGGTGTCCAAACACTGTATTTAACTTCCCAAACTCTGTTCACCTTACTCTAATGTCCTCTAAGGACTCAGAACCCTAAAGTCTTGGTTTGAAAAATTCTTTTAAGTCATCCACCCACCCATCCATCTGTCCACTTACTCATCTCATCCATCCATCCATCCATCCATCCATCCATCCACCCACCCACTCATCTATCCATCCATCCATCCACCCATCCAATCAGCCATCCATTCACCCACTCACCCTTGTATCTACCTATCCACTCATCCATCCAGCAATCCATCTATCCACCCATCCACCTACTCACTTATCCATCCATCCATCTATTCAGCCACCCACCCACCCACTAACCTACACAGCCATCCAAGAAGCATTTATTGAGCACCTACCACATGCCATCCAGTGGTGAACAAGCAAGACAAGGTATCTGCTCTCATGGAACCGCCATGCTATTGGGGAAGATGGATAGGAAATAAGGAAGCAAAGAAATAAACAAAATCATTACAAGATACTGGTAAGGGCCCAGAAGGAAAAAAAAAAAAAAACTCCAGGAGACATGTAAGAAGACATGGGGAGTCCTGGGATGGTCAGGAAGAGGCTCTCTAAGAAAGTAACACTTAAGCTGCAAACGGTTTGCCAAAGAGACAACCAGACTGAAAATCAGGACAAGAGTGTTCTAGGCGGAGAGAGCAGCAAGCATTGAGCGGAGGCTCTGAAGGGGGCCCAGGCTCGCAGTGTGAGGGGCAGGAAGGAGGCCTGTGCTGCCGGCAGAGTGAGATCTGCAAAAACCACTTGTTCAAATGAAACACTGCACAGAGCCTAACATGAAATAAACCAAAGCAAAAAGGATTCAGATAAAGTCACTTTAAAGCCGCTGATAGGATCCAGGGGCTGGCAGAGGTGCAGATCTCTTCTGGAGCATTTACCAGTTGTTAGAAAGCTTTAGTGATGCTAAATCATTGCCTCCAACATCCAAGGAGATCACGAGGACGGGGTGGGGAGCGGGGGGTGGGGGGGGGGTGTGTGCTTCCCGAGTGTGAGTGTACAAGTCTCCAGGAGGTGGGTGTTGAGCCGGGCGGGGCTTTCTCTGGGGACACATCCTCCTGAACAAAACGGCTGCGCGTGTGCCGAAGGGTTGATCCTCTGTCGGCCAAATCACGCCGGGGTTTCCCCTCCTGGCTGCGGCCGGCTTAGCCCAGCTGCTTCTTGCCGAGCCGCGCACAGGACATATTTCAGACCAGGAGACTTTGAAGTATGTGTTCTCTTAAGGCTTAACAATGTCAAGCTTCATAACCCAAGAACTGGCTTGCTAGCTTCCTACTTTAAATTGCTCATAATTTGAAACATGCAAACATTTCCACTTTATCAAGCAGGGCTACTAAACATATTATTGCTGGAACCTGCATGTTTTATGGTCTCCATACAGCCAGGGAGCTGAGTTTTATTAAAATAGACTGTTAAGAGGCTCAACTCATTATGGAATCTTCTAGGTCTCAGAATGAAAGAGTTTTGTTTACTAAGGGCAGGGAAGAAAGGGCTGAGAAGAGGGTGGGATGAGTGTGTGTGTGTGTGTGTGTGTGTGTGTGTAGTGAAGAGAGAGGTGGGGAAAAAGCAAAGACCACCAACAGTCTTGGCCCTGCCCCTCGATGCTCCTCCTGCTCCGCTCTTGTGTCAGCTGCCCGTCCGAGGCCCAGCATGTCCATGGGGCTCTAAATCTGTCACTTAAGGCAAAGTTGGGTCTGGCTGCAAAACAACTAGAATTTAGGGAAGAAGGGTGATTTCTTCCCTTAGGGGGCAAAAAAAAAAAAAAAAAAAAAAGGTCAGGGCCTCCACTGAGGGCAAGCACGCCTAAAATGTTCACACCAGATCTGATAAACATACACTGTACACAAAGTTTCTTAAATGGGGGCTGATGTGACAACAGGCCTGGCTAGGTCTGTCTTTTCAGGGTTCTCCCTGGGGCTGGGGGGCAGTATTTAATGATATCAAGGGCAGGATCTTGTAATATAATCATTCCTATGGGGACACCTGGGGGGCTCAGAGGTTGAGCGTCTGCCTTTGGCTCAGGGTGTGTGATTCTGGGGTCCCGGGATCGAGTCCTGCATCGGGCTGTTGCATGGAGCCTGCTTCTCCTTCTGCCTGTGTCTCTGCCTCTCTCTCTCTCTCTCTGTGTCTCTCTTGAATAAAAAAAAAATAAAAAATCTTAAAAAAAATCCTTCCTATGTATTCGGGGAGCCCTCTTTGCTCACCAGAGCAGAGACGGTGTGCTGCTGCTGGCATGCTGCATCTCTGGCATCTCTGGCTCCGCAAGTTGGCCTTGGAGACGGGAGAGGCCCTGGGGCCACCTGGGGAGGGGGAGAGGGACCCGGCTCTCCTCCCATTCCTGCAGAGCCCGCCGATAGACTCTAGCCCCAGCCCCAACTGGTAGCAATGGCACCAGACGCCCCGAGTGAGATCGGTAGAGCTGCCTGGCGGGACCTTGTCAACCCACAGAAAGGTGAAGGCCATAAATGGTGGCTGCCGTTTGTTTCCAGACCCTAAGCAAAGTGCATGCTGAGTGGTTATATAGCAGTAAGTAGCGGGAACCCCTTCCTTGAACTCTGGCAGGGGGTGGGGAGAGCAGTTCTCAAGAGCAGACAAAGATACCTTCCAGCCTTTTGGGTCATAAGGATGATGATCAGAGTAAGGGCAGCTGCTCTTTATTGAGCATCTCAATCCCGCGGGGACCACTGCTGCGTGTTTCACATGTTTTTAAATGTCACCTGCGGTACCTTCAATTATTGCCTCCACTTCAAAGATGAGGACACTGAGGCTCAGAGTCCGATGCTGGAGTCCTAGCCTGCATGAACACAGAAGTCTCCCCGGCCACCCCACAGCGGGGGCCCCCCACTCTGCACCCTGCATGCAGCGAGCGCTCGGTGACAGCATCGGGCACAGTACACCGGCCCACTCCTCGGGAGCCACCCTGCGTCCCGCATTTACTACGTTAGCACTGGTTGTCAGAACTGTGCCGGATTCTAGGAACGTCCCCAGAGCTTGGTGTGGAGCCCGGGCCTCCCTCCCGCCGACGCTTTAGCTGTCCTGGTCCGTGGAGTCGCCAGCGCCGTGCTGTCGTTCCCGCCCTGCGGCACCTGCTACAGAGGCCGAGCCTGCAAAAGCAACCAGTGTTCACGACATGGGTTCATGACATCATCATGTGTCAACCAACAAGGGGTGGCGGACGGATGGATGGACAGTGGGTGGATGTGTAAACAAACGAACCGCATCCTGAGGCACACATGTTTTAAGAAGCCCGCTCCGGAGTATCTCTTGGAGCGGTTTAAATTTTATAGGAAGGTGTCATTCTTACCAATCTATGATTTTTTTTTCTTAATTTGGCCTAGGTGCAAGGTAAAGAGGGTTGGCGAGTAAGATCTGGCGGTGAAGGAGGTCGGAAAGGTGTTAACAAGCTATAAATGACCTTCCCAGCCTATTCAGGCATAAGTAATGTCCCCAAATTGCCTACAGTCAAAACTGCCAATTCCGAGCTGATTGCGATGAATCAGGCCTCCCCCTATACGCAATAATGTGATCAATTTCTCATTTCGCTGAATAAATAAGCTGGAAGATGGGGAACTGTCTCTGACCCACCGTTAACCTTCTGCCTCATTATTCATATCAGACCTATGACATGCATGTACGAAATCCCTGGTTCAATTTTAGCTAATTATTTGTTAGGACTGAAGGCTCCGTGAAGTGTTACTGATGGTACAAGTGCCCAGGGACCTCAGGGCGGAGAAAATCAGACTGAGAGAGCCTTTGTCTGGAAGGAGGGAAGCCAGGAGCATCCGCCCTTTCTCCCCCAGCCATAAGCTTAGGGTTGGCACGTTCACGCGCTTGTGCATGTGTATTTGCCTCCAAGTGAGCTGGCCTCATAATTTATGACATCTTTGACTATTGTTAACCTACATCTTTTTATCATATCTCCGCGAAGATCGCCCTCACAAATCAATTCTTTTATCAGAAAGAAATCCTGCCAGAGGCTTTCCCCTCCTCCCCCTCCCCCACGTGGCCTCGCCCTGGTGGGGACATTGAGGGACCAGAGCTTTGGGAAACATTAAAATTTTTTTTTGTTTAATTGGCTAGCTGCCTCTGGAGAGATTTCTGGAGCAGCTGCAGAAGTAGGTTTGTGTGCGTCGGGAAGGAGGAAGCCCACGTGGGGGATTGGGCAGGTGCTGTCTACAGAGATGGAGAGGGCTGTTGGCCTGGTCCCAGGGGCCTCGGTGGCTCCCCTGAGAGAGGATAGCCATGGTATCCCAGGGGAGGGGAACATTGGCTCAGTCTGGAAGAGCTGGTGCCTGCCCCTGGGGGTCCCCCCAAAATGGAAGGGCTGTGACTGGTTGCCCTTGCCTGGAGTCTGTCTGCAAATCCGCATGGGTCACTTCCAAGGACTCTTCCAGGACCAGAAAAGCACAAGGTCTTTTGTTGCATTTGTATTTCCTTAAGCGAACAAAGGCACTAGCTGTCATGGTGACTTCGAACAGATCTGGCCCTTTGTATTTTCTGAGTTCTTGAGAATTTCCCCAAAGCACACTCACTTCAGACTTAATGAATCGGCTTGTCCATCCCTTTCACCCAACATAGTTTTCCAACATGGCTCATGCTCTTGAAGGTGTGGTCAAGGAGGAGTAGCATATCAGGTACAGTCTTGTCCTCATGGAGCTTTCTGTCTGGCATGGAGACAGATGACATTCAAGATGCCATTGTGGGGATACCTGGGTGACCCAGTGGTTGAGTGTCTGCCTTCAGCTCAGGTCATGATCCCGGGGTCCTGGGATTGAGTCCCACATCAAGCTCCCTGCATGGAGCCTGCTTCTCCCTCTGCCTGTGTCTCTGTCTCTCTCTTTCTCTGTGTCTCTCATGAATAAATATATAAAATCTTAAAAAAAAAAAAAAAGATGCCATTGTGATGAGGGATATGAGGGGGAAAATTTGGGTGTGGGATGCAGAGGAGGATTTGGGGGGCCAGAGAGGCCTCCTGGAGGTAACCCTGGGGGAGGGGGCCCTGGTGATAACAGGGAGGAGGTAGAAGGGGGTAGGATGGTAGGGAAGGGCAATGTCCCACTAGAACAAGCAGCACCCAGGTATCTTGGAGGTAAGCGGCAGCATGGCAGGCTGGAGGAAGATTTGATTGCAAAGAGACATAAGAAGCAGTCATAGAAGTAGTAGGACCAAATCGTGAAAACATTCTTCTGCTTCTGGATATAAATGTTCCAGTTTGAGGGAAAAGGGGAAAGTGGGCTCCACGAGCAATTACTCTAGATCTTAAAACTAGAGGATACCAGTCTTGATCAGGACTGCTTCAGACAAACCAGTGTTTGAGTCACCCTATTTGAAAGTCAAGCACAGAAACTGGGATTTCTTAGATTTTACCCCAGATCCCTTGAAAGTAGATGACAAGGTCAACTTTGCATCTTATGAAGATCTCTGGGGGCGCCTGGGTGGCTCCATTGGTTAAGTGTCTGCCTTCAGCTCAGGTCATGTTCCTGGTGTCCTGGGATCGAGCCCCACATCGGGTTCCCTGCTCAGTGGGGAATGTGCTCCTCTCTTTCCTTCTGCCCATCCCCAGCTTGTTCTCTCTCTCAAATAAATAATTACAATCTTAAAAAAAAAAAACGAAAGCTCTCTGGGTGCCTGTGGCTGATGTTTTGGACGAGCGACCAACCAAAATGGAAAGAGGCAGGAGCACCCTGTGCCTCCCGTGAGGCGAGCTGCACAGACCAGGTGGGATTATCTCCATCCTGCAAAGACAGACTCCAAGACAAAGGGCCTTCGCAGTCATTAACGATCATTAGGTGACCAGCCTCATCCATCAATGAAAGAGAGGCCTGGTATGGCTGTTTTCCACCACGGGAAACCCATTTTCTGTGGAAGAAATGGGTACAGGGCCTACCCTAATGCCAGTATGGAAAGCCCAAGGAAGCCATCAAAGAGGATTTTGGTTGTGTTTTTTCTGCCTGACCTCAGAGAGTCTATGGTTGTTGGTTTATGATTTGCTTGAGCCTCTAGAATGTGAGCTTCCTGAGGGCAGGGGCTCTCCCTCCCTCACCCCGGTATTTCCAGTGCTTCACATATAGTCAGTGTTTAATAAGAGTATGAAATGAATGAATCAATGTTGAAGTCATGGCTCCTGTGGCGGATTCTCAGAGGGGGCTCTCTGAGGTGCTGAGAGGGCTTGGTGACTCAGCTCACTGCTCGCCGTGACCAGCAGCTCTCTCCCTCCCGGGACCCTCCTCATCCCTGAGGCCAAGAGAGGTCCAGGCTCAGGGCACGGCCCAGGAGAGATTTCTTTGGACGATGAATGACGGAGCGACTTGCATGAGCATCTCCCCGTTACATCTCCCCTGGAGTCCTGGCCAGAAAGAACTGTGGCCCCATGGGGAGTGACAGCATTATCCTTATGGGAGCCACCATTTCTCAGTGGCTTAGGTGCCAGACACAGTCTAATCGTTTCACATTTCTTATATCATTTAATCCTCACAAACTCCCATTAATCGGTACTGCTGTGGTCCCCATTTAATATGAGAGAACACTGAGACCCAGCGAAGTTAATAACAGAGGATACAGCAAGGACGCAAGCAGTCAGGGTTACTATCCAGACCACCTGTCTCCCCTGGGAGCAGGGAGTGGAGTGGGAACCCAAACCCTAGGTCACATCTTGTAAGTGCACATAGCAGAGGAGGGCCTCTGTGGCTCTCTCTCTCTGCAAAGGAGTGGGACAAGGTGAAATTCGCACCCTGGGACTCACATGAGTGGGGAAGACATGGCCCATCTCCCCTAAGACTTTTGAAGATCCCAGCCGAGAAAAAGAAAGCATCCCTACCTCCGTGTTGACAACTGTAGACTAAAAGCACACTCTCTTGGGATAAAATACAAACATGCAAATGAATTTAGACTTCCTTCCTTTGTTCATTCATTAATTCAGCTATTTTATTGAGTTCTCTCTATGTGCCAGGCACTGTTCCAGTATGGGGCTGGGTCCCAGGATGGCACTGGGCAGATGGGACCCCACCCCTCCCTGAACAGACCACCTCATGGGAAAGATATTAACAATATGGGTACAAACGTGGTGCCAGGGACAATCCAGGAGCTGAGGGAGCAAAGAACAGGGGTGCTGAGACTCCTCTAAAGACTCCTACCCCCTCCCCAAGACTACAGAAAAAGTAGGGGATGGGGCAGGTAAAGACTTTGGGGGAAGGAAGGAGAGAGCCATGGCCTTTGCTTTCAGGGACCCAACTCATATGCCCATGACCCCTCAAGCAGTGCAGGAAGAGGAAGTAGGTCTCTAATTTGAGCAGGGAAGTAGAGCCTATGCCCAGAATTAAGAAGGAAATCGTGTTGGTGGGCACCCATCCAGGGCAGGGAGTGGGGCTGAAATCCTGCTCACCAACCTGCTGCCAGTTGCACCCTCAGAAGCTGCACCCACTAGAGCAGACCCCTTTTTTTTTTCAAGTTCACACCCATTGCCCTATGGGCCAGCGGTGACTCTCCTTCAGATTACTTCATCAACGTGCCCCCGACGTGTTTCTGCTCGTTGGAAGTGGCTTAGGCTCTGGAGGGCCAAAACAAATATTTTCCTCTCTGAGGTTGATGTGCCTGCATGGTGGGGACAATTCATGGTCAAGAGGCTGATTTGGGAGCTAGAGGCTCAAGGGCCGTGCAGCCTTCCCTCCTCAAACCAGTGTAGGGTGGGAACCAGCCTCCGAACTGGTTGTGGGGAGAACTAGCCTAAGGCCATGTCTCCAGGCTATCTTCAAGGTCCTTTTCGGAAAGTTATCTTCGTATGTGTTTCAAATTCAACATATACCCCACTTTAAAATTTTTCTTGCTTTTTCCATTCTTTAGGATTCTTCACACAACAAATATTCACTAATGGGCTTATGCCATGGCAGGTCAGGGTCTGCCCCTGAGTGGTCCGGGCCGACCCTGGGTCCTCCCAGGGCTGGGCCCCTGGCCTGGGTGAGAAACCAGCCACAATGAAGTTTGTGTGAAGAAAACTGAAGGCCTCTCCCCTACCACCCCCATTTCAGCGCCCCACCGTCTGCTCTGACCCCGAGCCAGGGAACGGTGACCAGTATCTCAAGGGCTGTTTTCCATGACAACTTGCATGCCTGAGCTCATTCATCAATTTCTATGCAACAAAATCAGTTTGTGGAAAACTTGCATGAGTTCCTGAATCCGGGGGCAAAGGGGGGACACGGTGAGATACAAGACAGACTTTTCCTGTGATGGTAGGAACATTTCCAGCTCCCCCCATCCAGGCCTCCCTTCTGATCCCCAGCCACAGTCTCACTTTTTCCATGGCCTTATCAATTTCTGATAGGCGGGGATGAATCCAGCATTCGAGGGAAAAGAAGGCCCTGGGAAAACCAAAGCCTGCCAGGTCCTTCCATCACGCACATGTGCGGCCCCACATGGGCTCAGACCCGGCCTCAAAGCGTGACATCATCCAGCTTGGTCACATCTCCTCTTTCCTTTGTGCGCGTGGACTCTGGAATAGGGAGGAAGCTGAGTTGGACAGGAAGTCATTAGTGATAGAAGGCAATGGATACTCTGACTAATCCCAGCTTCAGCCTCCAATACGGAGGAGGAAGACGGGACTTCCTGAGACGAACTATTGGCAGCCTTTGGATGTAGTTGTTTGTTACTCATTCTGTGCAGCAAGTATGTCTGGTCCTCTCCCCTCCTGGGCTCCAGGTAGGATTTTACTTCCTGGCCCACTCTGGGTGAGTAGGCCCATGTGACCAATGCTAGCCAATGGATTGCTGGAGGAATTTCTGACATTTACAATCAACGCCATCTCCCAATTAGCTGGCAGTTGTTTTTCTTTCTTGGTGGCATATAAATAATGCTGTGTCTTACTTTCAAATAGTGTCCAAGTTACTTGAATATGGTGGTAGTGGACACTCTCAGGAAACAATAGAAATCATTCTTTTTTAAATTTATTTTTATTTTATTTTTTAAAAGATTTTATTTATTTATTTGAGAGGGAGAGAATGGGGGAGGGGCAGAGGGAGTGGGAGGGAGAATCCCAAGCAGACTCTCTATTGAGCTTGGAGCCTGACACAGGGCTCAATCCCACAACCCAGAGATCATGACCCAAGCCAAACCAAGAGCCAGATGCTCAATTGACTGCACCACCCAGACACCCTACAGTTGAAATTTTTATCTTACGTGTTACCCATTTAACTTTTCAGGATTTGTCCTATCTAGAAAATGGAATCATAATCATAACCTTGAAGGAACTAATGAAGTGGAAATGCTTTCAGAGTATCAACTGCCTGGCAGTAGAATGAGTAGTAACCCTCCAGGGACACTGCCTTCAGGAGGGCTTCCTGTTCATACCCTCTCCAAGCCCATCCATGCATTTGGAACATTTAGTTCTAATGGGGCTCTGAGGATGACCACACTTATGGGGCAATGGGAGTTGGCACCGCCAGGTAGACACAGCAATGTCCAGCCAAGCCCAGTTGGAAAGAGAGCTGGAGTACAGAATTATTCAGCCAGACTCAGGCTGAAAAACCATTTTCATCTCTCAGAAGCCATGGGTCCCCCTTAGATAATCTATCCTTTCAACACCTCAGACTTCTCTTTTGTAACATAGGGACATTTCTAGATTTCTTATTGGATTTTTATAAGCACTATATAAAGAGCATAGAGCAGTCCTGTCCAATTTTGTAATCACTGGACATATATGTGGTTATGAAGCACTTGAAATGTCACCAGTCCAACTTAGGGTATGTTGTACATATATGATATGTGCGGGATTTCAAAGATTGAGAATGAACAAAACAATGTAAAATATCTCATTAATACTTTTTATATTGATATTGAAATGATAATATTGTTGAAATGATATTTTGGATATACTGAGTGAATTAAGACATATTATTAAAAGTCATTTCACCTGTTTACTGTTTCTTTTTTTTAACAAGTTTTTTTGAAAGTTTATTTATTTATTTTTAGTAATCTCTATCCCAACCAGGGGCTCAAATTCATGATCCTGAGATCAGGAGTTGCATGCTCTTCCAACTGAGCCAGCCGGGCATCTGTTTGTTCTTTCTTTTATGGCTACTAGAAAATTTAAAATTATATCTATGGTTCACAACTGTGAGTGCATTATATTGGTCTAGAATGATGCCCAGCCTATAGTACATACTCAATAAAAGTTGGACAGAGGGGTGCCTCGGTGGCTCCGTTGGTTAAGCGTCTGCCTTTGGCTCAGGTCATGATCCCAGGGTCCTGGGATGGAGCCCCATGGCAGGCTCTCTGCTCAGCATGGATCCTGCTTTTCCCTCTCCCTCAGCCTACCACTCCTCCTGGTTGTGCTTGTTCTTTCTCTTTGTAAATGCATAAATAAAATCTTTTAAAAAGTTGAACAGAGACAGGCAGGGTGCCAGGAGCTTAAAGGAGAGAATTCTGGGGTTGTACTAGAGAATAGCACTAAAGAGGAAGAGAAAGCATCTTTTTTTAAAAGATCTTATTTATTTCTGAGAGAGAGAGAGAGCGGGTAGAGGGAGGAGCAGATGGAGAGTGAGAGGCAGAGAATCTCAGACTCACGCTGAGCGCAGAGCCCTCTGTAGGGCTCGAACTCAGGATCCTGAGATCATGACCCAAGCTGAAACCAAGAATCAGATGCTTAATTGACTGAGCCATCCAGGTGCCCTAAGAGAAAGCAAGCAAAATTGTCTTAATAGTTTCAATAGGAAAGAGGGAAGGCTTCCCGTTTTGATTGTGGCAGAGATGAGGCTACAATACACCTTTTGTTTTATCCCCTGTCCCACACTCCCTCCCCTAACTATGCTGGTGATTATGCTCCTCAGGCCTCAGAGGTGATCTTTTCTGTGACCTCGTTTGTCCTCCTCACTAAAATGCCAGCTCTCTGAGAGCAAACCCCACATCTGTTATGGTCACTCTTTTATCCCTGACATCCCTGGCATGATGCCTGACTCAAACAAAGTACTCAATAAACGTTTGTGCAAAGAATAAATTCTTTCCCCCAAAGGGTCTTAAGACATTGGACACCGACTGCTTTTTGTTTATTTCCCAGATTTTAATATGAGAGTGGTGTTTCAGAAGTGCAAGAAATTAGGGTTCCAGCTACGTATGCTCAGGCAGGGATACAACTTCTTAAGCCTCAGTGTCTCCATCTATCAAATGGGAATATCCCATCTTCTCTTTTACATTTACTTTATATTCATATTTATTTATTTTATTAAGTATAATTAACATACAATGTTACATCAGTTTCAGGTGTACAACATAGTGATTCAACAACTTTACAAATTACACGATGCTCACCGTGATCAGTGTGGTCACCACCTGTCACCAAACCACGTTATTGCGATCTTGTTGACGGTATTCGCTATGCTGTACTTTTCATCTCTGTGACTTGTTAATTTTATAACTGGAGGTTTATGCCCATTAATATCCTTTATTTATTTCACTCATTCCTCACTCACCTTCCCTCTGGAAGCTCCAAGTTTTTACTTGGTATTTAATAGTCCATTTGTTTGTTCATTTGTTTTGCTTTTACGTTTGGCATGGTATTTGTCTTTCTCTGTCTGACCTATTTTACTCAGCGTAATACCCTCTGGGTCCATCGTGTCATCACAAATGGCAAGATCTCATTCTTTTTTATGGCTGAGTGATATTCCATTGTGTATATACACACCACATCTGCTTTATCCATCCATGGATGGGCACTTGGGTGACTTCCATATCTTGGCTATTGTAAATAATGCTGCAATAAATATAGGGATGCTGATATCTTTTCAAATTAGTGCTTTCATTTTCTTTGGGCCAACACCCAGTAACGGAATTACTGGATCATATGGTAAGAAATAAGCCTCTTCACAGCAACACTGTCAAAGTGATTTTGTGCATGCCAGGCACCAGACATTTTACTGTGTTCTCAGCTGCTCCGAGCTAAGAAGAAGCATTGAACTGCTCTCTCTGGAAAGAGTACTGTCTTTATGTGGATCTGAGCTGAAGCCGTCTTCTGCAAACGTAATGCAGGGAGAGTTGGCCACACTCTGTGGAGGACACTCTGAACGCGCACTCACATGCCACATGCGCACCTGATACACAGCTTGGGGCTTGGGGGGTGGGTGGACATTTCTATTTGCCCTTTGCTGACCATTAATGTGGGGGCTCCCAGAGCATTTTGCAGATGACAGATCCCTGGATGTAGGAATGTGATAATAGTTATCATGATAAGGATGAGGTGACGATGGTAATTTTTTTTCCTATAAAACACCTGAGAGGAGAAGTAAATCAGTAGGTGAAAGTTATAGAAAGATGGATTCCTCGTGGTGGAAGATGATCCAATCAGTAGCAGAAGGCCTGAATTCAAGTGAGTTCTGTTCTTTTGAGCCTCGGTTTCCCCAACAATAAAATGGGGGTGGGCTGGCCCCTGTCTTGCCCATCCTGAAGAGCCACTGAAAGATGAGACATGACGATGGATATAAAATCACTTCATGAACTGTGATACCCTTTACAAATGCAAATGATTATTGATTATCGTTAGAGCATCTGTCAGCAAAAGAGGCTGCCTCGTGAAGCCATGTCAATTGGCCAAAGATGATAGGGAGCAAGATCACATATTGAAAGACAGGTAAGATGGAAACGGCCCAGGCCTACATCATGATGTGAACACACATGAGATGGGGCTGCAGTCGGCTCAGGGGCAGGTCTGTGTGTGGAGAGTCAGTCCTGGGCAGATGACAGCACAAGGGCCACCGCTGGCAGCCCCCTGGATGCCCAGGGCCGGGGAGCGGGGCACTCTCCAACTCCCACGATTCCATGTTCTAGACTCAAAACTGTGCCCTGCAGATGTTGGCTTCCTTAGGGGGCCCAGGCATGTTTCAGTTCGAGAGAACATTGTGCTGAGTAAATGGCTGGCATGAGTCTCTGGACATCAAACAGTTCTTAGAAACAATATTTTGAGGAGTTAAGTGTCAATGAATGGGGAACACATGGATTAAATTTCCATGAAATGCATATGGACGTAAAAATGAAAGAAAGGCTTTGGGCACTGCACGCTGGGATTCATTTTACCTAGAACAAAAATAAAATAAAGCCTCTGAGGCAATGGGCCTCAGATACCCTGAGGTATCCCAGAAGGATGATCTTCCTCTCACCCCCAAGAGCACCCTCCAGTTCCCGCAAGGTGGGCTGCTAGGGAGAAAGAAGGGGGGCACCCAGCTGGACAGCCCACAAAGCTGTGCAAGATGCCACTGCCCCTACCTTCTTGCCTCTTACTGTGTGTCACCTTAGGATAAAGGGAACACATGCCACAGCCCCTCCATGCTCTGGCCGTGGAACGGCGGGTACTGGGGGTGCTGGAGAAAAGCCAGCTGCCCGTTTCTGGGCCCTGCTCGGAGAGCGAGCTCTAGCGCTGATTGTGTGATGCATCGGAAGAAACGCAAGCTAAATAATGTTTAATTGACAGAGCAGATTGTTTACTTTCAAATAATTGCACTAAATTGCAGTGCTTAAAAAGTACTTAGACTTTGCAACTTGGCTCTGCCGGCCTGCTCCAGGGGGGCCGGGGGGCCGGGTCGTTGCGGGGGAGGGCGGAAGACCCTTGGAACGGGCAGCGGGAGGATTCAGCTGCAGGGAGGGTCTGTGGGGTCGGTTGGCCATGAGCCCATGAGTCCACTGGCTTTGCTGAGGCTCCTTCGTCAGGCGGCCGCTCACCCGGGGAACCAGCTCCCTCTGAGCTTTGGAGGTCACTCCCGCTCCAGGACAGAGCACTTTGCCCTCAGTGAACAGCCCCTCCCACAGGTCTCAAGGGTGCCCATGCCTATTGCCCACAGGCAGTGTTAACAGTTCTGAAAATCTGCTACTTTGAGTGGAAGTATAATTCTCATCTTGACAGGGGAGCCAGGGAGCCTGGGCATTGACCCGGGATCCCCAGGAGGCATGAGCACACATGTAACCAGAGCGGATTTTCAGCGGATCATTAAAACATTGAAATGTGGGGGCACCTGGGTGGCTCAGTCTGTTGGGTGTCGGACTTTTGATTTTGGCTCAGGTTGTGATCTCAGGGTGGTAAGATCCAGCCCCACATCAGGCTCTGTGCTGGGCATGGAGTCTGCTTGAGATTCCCTCTCACCCTCTCCCTCTGTTCCCCTCCTCCCCTTTCCCTCCCTAAAAAACAAACAAACGTTGAAATACTGCTGCACTGGTTGGGACACCAGTCTGCCTAAACTCCTGGGTGCCTCCTATCTTCCTGATTGTTCAATCCCTTCTCTGGAGCCCCAAGCTAACTCCACAATCCAGAGGCTAAAGAGTCAACCCAGGCACCAAAGAGGTCCTTGGGGACCCTACGGCAACACATAGGGGGTGTCTACTTTGTCTGCTCGATATCAACACTGGAGCACGTAGTCCATGAAGCAATAATGCTCTGATGAATGCCCATGACCCGGTAGGTGGCCGAATCACGTGCAAGCTAGCCTAGAGGACACTTGCAAGTCTATGGAAGTAAAGGCACCCAAATTATAGGATAGTCCTTGTCAGACCCCGTCCCACAGCATCCACCCCCAATTCCTGCCACTTCCATCCCGGGCTGGGCTGTTTAAAACATTTGGCACTCCAAGCAGAATATCTAAGCTTTATAATATGCTTCTCAAGGGCCTGTGAAAATATCTGAGAACTGGAAAAATATTTTTGGCTCTAAAATACAAAAAGAAAACCACAAAATTAAAATTAATATATGTTTAAATGTCTACAAACCATAACATTACGTCAATGACTCAACTGTAAGCCAACTCAATTTGTATATAGTTATATAAAAACTATGTTTAATGTGGACTGTGGGTGCGTTTTAATTTATTTGCTACAGTGGGGATGGGGCCCTCTTAAGAAAGAGTCCCAGGAGTCACAAGGCTCGTAAATGTCCTTAAGTGCAGACCCAGAAGGCAGGTCCGATCCTTGTCCCTTGTCCCCTATGCTTCTGCTCTGCTGCCACGCTGACCACCCCTCTTTCTTCTCAAATTGTCTACTTCCTGGATGCATTTGTCGTGGTGGGATGCCCTTCTCCTCCTGCCTCTCTGTTTGTGTCTAGTTCTCTCGCTGCAATATTTGCGATATTTGATATTTAACTGAGTGTTTTTGCTTGGACGGAGCCTCAGCCCTCTGCTCTTCTCTCTCACACTCTCTCATCCGCCCTGACAGTGTCAACTATCACCTCCACGTGGCGAGCTTCCAAATCCGTGTCCCCAGCCCCAGCCTCCAGCCCAGCTCCAGACCCGTATCTCCAAGCGCGGATTGAATGCTTCCTCTCGGGTGTCCTGCACTCGCCTCCCGCTCAACACGTCCTGAGGCCACCTCGCCTTAACCTCAACGCTGCACTCCCTGCCCCCCACCACACCCTGCCTGTCCTGTTGTAAATAATACCAAACACATTTTCCCTGCAGCCCCCTAAAACTCTAAGTCACCCCCGGCATCTCCCTCTTCCTCCTCCTGCCGGACAGCCACCCACCCCACAGCACTGTGCATTCTTCTTTTCTTTTCTCATGCTCACATCGGTCCTTCTCGGACATCCCAGTGCCACCACCTTGGTCCAGACCAGGATGAGCAAGCAGACTTCCTCCCAAGTCCCAGCTCTGGTCCACAGGTGGTGGCTACCCGGAGTTCAGAGTGATTCCAAGGCTGTCTTCCTTCGGCTTCTCTGGGGAAGATGTCCGTGATCAATTACTGATGTCTGCTGTGGACACAGGAGGAGGGGGAGACGGCACAAATTTTGCCATCTTCAGCCTAGGCTTTCTGAAGTTGACCCCTGAGTGGAGGCAGCTGTTACCTGCCTGGCCTCTTAGTCTTGGATGGCTCCCTCCCGGCACATTGTCCGGTACTTTCCAATATCAATCAGGGACAACTCTTGCATTCAATGAGCCCCCTGCCAAGAAGCCGTCTTTGACTATTTGCCCTACATGACATGAAGCCCAGTCTTCTGGGCTGGTGTTCAGAGCCCATTGGATCTGACTCTGGCTTCTTCACCCCCTTGATGTCCTGCTAAACCCCAGTGCCAACACCTTGCTCCAACTAACCAGACCTAGTCCTTGGTCCCTGACTGGGTCTTACTCCACTCACCCTCATCATTGCTCATGATCCTCCACCAGCCTGGAATCCCCTCCTCTTTCCACTCCACCTACCCACATCTTCCACCCAAGTGTCAAGGTTTAGCTTCATAATAGCAGACTTACTGACTTTTCTCTCTGGGACAAGTGTGATTCTAAGCGATTCCCTCATTTAATCCCCACAACAACGCTATGAGGGAAGTATCAGTTATGATCATTTCGATCTTACAGGTGAGGCACAGAGAGGTTAAATAACTAGCCTAAGGTCACACAGCTTATAAGGAACAGGGGTGACATAAGAACCCAATAAGTCTGGCTTCAGAGTCGGCACCTTGGTTATCATGTTACCTTGTCCCATAATTTTCTACTCTTCCAGGCAGATCTCCTCATCACCCAGCCCGTCCTCTACAGCGCCTTTTGTCTAGGCCACTTTGCTTCTGCCATATGCTGCCCTTGCCCAACTGTCTCGGCTCCCTCTGCTGTATTTCAGATATCACTGGGGACAGGAACAAATCAAGCCCAAAGAATGGGAACAGTAGTATATTGACATAGGGCTATCACCCATCAGATCCCTCTCAAGTACTGAGAATTCCCTCCCATGGTGCTTTATACACGTTATTTTATTTAATTTTTACTCCAGGAAGTAGGAGGGTATTATTATTCATACTTTATATATAAGGAAACTGAAGACCAGAAAAGTTAAGAAATTCAGCCAAGGTCACACAGCAATCAGCCACCCTCTCCCCTCTTCCTGACAGCTGTGGGTTTTTTTGTCTTGTTTTGCTTTCTGGGTGCACATGAAAGAGAAGAATGTGGCGGGGGCACATATGATGGGCTTCTCTTTTCTATGCTGCTGCACGTATGAATCAAGAGGATGAGACCCCTGATGTCCAGGGTCGGGGGTGGCGGGGGACACTCCTATAGCCTCAGAGCAGATTCAGTAGCCCCTCTGCTAAGAGTGGATGGAACCTGGCCCATTTCTTGGCCCCAACCTCTTTTTCTTTTCTCTTTTTTCTTCTTCTTTCTTCGCTGTTCTCTCTCCAAAGGTTTCTTTCCTTCCAACTTCACCACCTCCTATAAAATATGATTTTAGGCATTTCTGCGGGAATATGCCTGCAAGGCTCTCTGCACCGGACAGCCAGGCCCCGCCGGCTGCCCTGAGCCCTGGGACGCGTGGCAGACGTTCACGGTGCAGACGTCTGTGGGGGCGCCTGGCAGACGAGCTCCAGGTAATCCCCAGAGAAGGGATGTCTCAAAACAGAGTCTGTCGACTTCATTTCCAAGATAGAAATCGCATTTGTGTTTTTGAGAAAAAGGTGAAGCAAAAAAGATCCCTAACTGCCACCACCACCACCACTACCACAGGCAAAACAACTCGACTCTATCAACAAAGTGAGTTCATAAACCCTTCTGATCCGAGATAGTTTGTATTACCTGAGTTTCCCCTAAAATCCTAAATGAGGGCAATTGCCAGCTTCTAAATTTAGGCATTTGTGGGCGCCTGTTGGCAGAGAGAAGAAAGGCTCGCTTCAGTGCTGTGGGTTGCCTTGAAACCCAGTCAAGCCCCAAATTCCAAACACAAAGCAGCTGTTTGCACAGAATCTGAGCCGGGATGTTTCATATCGATGGCTCTCCCCCCCCCCCACATCCCACCTCCCCCCCACACCCCTTCTCTTTTTTCATTACTAAAGTGCCAAAAAAGCTCAGTGTGAATGAAAATTGGGATGGGTGCAAATTCAAGCCAGCATTATCTGCCATAGACGATCAAGGATTCTGGGGCGGGCCTGTGGGCAAGCCATCCGGGCAGACCTGCCCCAGCGCCACTGTTTACAGAAGAAAGGAAAAAATAGAAATTGATCTATGGCGTTGGTACAGGGGCTGGGTCAGGCGGGGCAAAGTATTCAGTTGCCACTCTTTCGGCCACACGAAATGCCAGCTGATGCCTATCGGGCCGCAACCGGGGTATCTTTAAGGTAAATCTCCTGTTCCACACTCGGAGCCAGGTGTCTACTTTCCGATGCCTGGGCAGAGTGGTCCACCACCGAATCCACCCCGATCGGGTGACGTCTCGGGTACTGCGGCTGGGCGGGCATTCTGACACCGCCCCTCCTCTTTGCGGGGCTGTTGGCCCTCTGCGGAGGAAGGTTCTGTCCCCAGGCCTGGCTCCAGCTGTCTCCAGAAAGCCGCGTCCCATTCACAGGACAGAGTCCTATGGGGTGTAGCCTTCTCCTGTGAAATGCCCAGGTCTCGAATTTATTCAAAATCAGTAACAGGGCATGACGTAGACACGTCCAGCTGACACCTAGACAGAGAAGGTACGTTTGTTGAGCGCCTACTGCATGCCAGTCTCCACGGATGATGGGCCCTGTTCATTCTCCTCACGCTCTAATGGGCATGATGTTTCCCATTTTCCAGATGAGAAGGCTGACCCGTCAGTGACTTTCCCAAGGTCATGTCCCTAAAGCGACCAAGAGAGGGTTCAACAAAAGGACACATCTGATCCTAAGCCTATTTCTTCTCCCTGCAACCAGCTGCCTCCCACCAATATCAGAATTTTTTTATGTCAACCCACCGCTTAGTTCTAGATGTCTAAGTGTCCCTGTGGGTGCCTCCTTGGGCCTTGGCTTCTTCATTTGTAAATAAGGCAGTGGAAGGAAGGTAGCTCTGGCATTTTCTTTCCCAGCTCTGACATTTCTGAAATCCTGTGTCTATGGATACAGTCAGGGACTTTCAAGCAATAAATCAAGGTGCTTGAAAATTACAAATAAGCATGGGAAGCCAGGATTCGCAGTGGCTGGGGCCTTTAAGCCATGGTCTATAAAAATAAAGACCGATTTGAGAGGGTTGCTGTTGGCAGGCGAGGCACCCAGCTTAACTGGGCTCTTGCACTGGCGTCCTTGGAGCAGGGCTCCCTAACATGGCTAGACAGATGGAGCCCGCTGGGCACGTTGGGTCCCCGGTTCATGGTGTGCCCCAATGGGCTCCGGGCCAGGGTGAGACGTGACTTCCTGAGGGATGGGGGACGGGGTTTGGGGAGCCGCATGGGGCGCTGTCAGACCATGTGGCAGGCAGATTTGGCAGGCCCCATGGTGTTTGCTTTGCACGGAGAGCTCTCGAGAACCAGTTCCCCGATCCTCTTTGGCTCCTGCCTATGACCCTCACCTTCCCTCTCCGGCCCCCCCATCCCCCGCCTTCCTGCTCTCAATGAGTGTGGCAGGAACCTGGCCAGCAACTGAGAGAAAATGAAGACATTTCTCAAATGGCATGTTCCAGTGGCTGAGCTCTGGCAGGCAGAGGCTGGGGGGAGTGGGGCCAGTTCCCTATCCATCCCCTAAATATCCTAAGTATGTTCCCTCCTTGGCCGCAAAACCACAGCAATGTCTCCCTTCCTCCCCTCCGCCCTCGGACCCAGGGTCTGCAAGGAGATCAGCCTGCCGCAAGCTCCCAGAGGCGCCACCACTGCCAAGGGCGGGGCCTCGGCCAGCTTGGCGCTCTGCGGCCCCCGGGCTGGCGCTGGCTGTCGGTGGCATCGCCTGTCCAGGCCTGGCCGCCACCCCCAGGGCTACTTGCTGGGGGTGTGCGTCCACTTCGTGGGGAAGGCCGGCTAGCCCCCTGGTTAGTCCTCCTGGGGAACAGGCCTCTCCCGTCCCATGGTTCCTTAGACCGCTAAGCGCCGCTAGGCACGGAGCTGGCCTACTGGACATTCACTCCCAGGCCCATTTCTGATGCTGACCATAACCTCCCCGAAAGCCACTTCCTTCTCTGGGCCTCTGCAGTACCATGAAAACATCAGGGGCGATAGCGGGTTGGGAACTTTCTTTGGGGAGTTTGGTGAAGGGAATCTCAGACAAGAGGGAGATAGCCGACCAGAGATGTCAGGCCCACAGCTCTCAGAGCAGCAACGTTTTTACCTGTTACATACATTCGCTCAACCGACATTGAGTGCGTACTTTGGCTCTGCATGTCAAGACCACTACTGATGTCATAGGGCATAAGGACCTGTGACATGGTGCTTGTCTTTATGGGGCCTTCCAAGGTGACCGGGGATAGAATTCACACTGACAGAAATGATCAGCAATGGATCCAAGGAAGAAAGGATTGACGGGTGTCCTACAGTAGAGAGAGATGGGTCTTGGGGTAAGTGACAGTCTGTCCCTGCCCTTCTGCTTAGGGTTTTCCTAGAGTCTTGGGGTCAGAAGGGTCTTCTGAGGCCCTTCTTTGGACCAATTGATTGCTCCTGCTCTCTTTCTGGTACCCTCCAAACACCAGAGTTCTTGGTGTTCTGATATCTTTCTGCTGATGCTCTGCGCTCTCTACCTTGGTCAGCTCAACCACACTATGGCTTCCAATCCCACCTCACGTCCCTAAAGTGTGCATATGCAGTCCCAGTCCACTGTCGAAGGTCTGGACCTACAATTCTACCCACTTCTGGGCAGTTTTCCAACATGCCCTCCCCCTACCTCTCATTCAACAAGGGCACCAGTTAACTGTCCCAAACCAGCTCTCCCTCTGATGTCTCTGGTTTGGCTCTGGACACCACCAAATCCCAGGGTTACCCAAGCCCAAGTCTTCTTACTTTAGATGTCTGTGTCTCTCCCCACTCTCCGACCTTGCTCTCCTCTCTTTCCTCCACTCTGTTGACCCCTCCACCACCTAGTTCATGACTCCTGGCCATTGTCTGCACTCTTGCTCCATCCAGGGAAACTTCCTGGTGCTGCTCAGCTGGACGCTGGCTCCACTTTCCAGGTCAGACAGCATTTTTTACTTCCCTGCTTCTAGGGCCTTGGCTTATGGGCATCACAGAACTCAGAAGTGCCAGAAGAACAGAAGTGCCATCAGAACAATATTCCCTATCCTGCATACTCTTCTAGAACCGTGCTGTCCTCCCATCAAGGTATGAAGGCAGATGCACCCTCCCCTGGAACCTGAGGACAGGGAACGATTTCATGATTGTCTCAGCTGCAGCAACACAGTAGAAGTGACACTGGATAACATCTCAGGCTAGATCATGAAGGGCAATACCATTCCCACCTGACATTCTGTCATGGGACACCTACCTCTCGAGTCTTAAGCCATCATGCTGAAGCCTCCATGCTGGAGAGATCACGTGGAAATGATCAGCCTGAGCAGTCCTCTCGGTTCTAACCACCAGCCCAGGAGCCAGTCAACATCTTGTGCAACCGAGGACCCATCCAAAGACTCCAGCGCTGTCACCATCTGGTGGAAACTGCTTGGGAGACACAAGTGAGAGCCACCAAGGTGACTCCTGTTGCTCCTCAAACCATGAGCTCATAATAAATGATCATTGGTGTTTATACCATTCATTTTGGAATGGTTTGTTACGCAGCAGTAGCTTACTGAAATATCAGGTTACAGAGCTACAAAGTCCTTGTTTGAGAGCCTGGCTCCAGGACAAGCTGCCTCAGCCAACTCGCTTGCCTTCTGTACCAGAGTTTCCTTATTTATAAAATGGAAGCGATAGTGCATGCTCAGCATTGCTGTGAGTCTCACACGAAAATGTCTAGTACAGCATGCTTCACTCAACTTGCTCTCGATCAATGACAGCTGGCATTATTATTCCCTCTAAGTAGAGCCTGTCCTGTGCCCTCAACCACAGCTTAGTCAGATTCTGTTCTGCTCAAACCCTTCCTCTTCGATGATGACTTTCCCATTCCTCCAGTTGGATGGAAACCATCTCCACTCCTAACTTGGCACCAATCGCCTGGAGCTTCTCACACATCTCCTCATCTTGTGGGTATTTGGCATATTGCTCCTCATCTTGTGAGACTTAGGCACACTTCACTAGTCGGGGAATTGCTTACAGGTAGGGGCCACAGGTCACATCTAAGCCATCCTGCATTCCCCTGGATACCTCCTTGCTCACACATAGTGCCCTGCAATAAAGGTTTCCTGACCAGGACAGACAAGCAGCAGAGCATTTCCTTTCAAAACTCCCTATTTATTTCTGACCTGAGATCCTTATGTTACAGAGGTTTACATGCTTCAGCCTGGTCCCTTCCCAACGCCGTGTCCTCCCCTCGTGCCTCCCCTACCCGTACTATGTGATTTCTCCAATGCGAAGTGCACAACCCACCATGTCTACTGGCCAGCCGGCACCTGCTATGCTGAATAGACAGACTGCAAGTAATGAGAGATTTGCCAGGAGAGTGGGAGGGCCATG
The DNA here is from genome assembly GCF_048164855.1 of Canis lupus baileyi. Lineage (NCBI taxonomy): Eukaryota > Metazoa > Chordata > Mammalia > Carnivora > Canidae > Canis > Canis lupus. Next base: position 65,086,351 of record NC_132842.1, read on the forward strand.
GCCAAGAAGGAGATGTAGCTCAGAGGGCAAGAGCTGTGTGTCGTCCTCCTAGTAGGGAATGAGAATGAGGTCTGTCATCAACATCAGTGTCACTCTGGGTCAAGGACAAACAGTCTCCACTCTCCCCTGAAATTCTTTCCTTCCTCCCTCCCTCTCCTCCTTCTGCAAACATTGACTCCAGGCATACTGTGTGCTATGCTAGGTAAGTGCCTCAGGACAAAATGGTAATCAAGACACATGGGTGTCCAAATAACTAAACAAGTAATCATCACACAATTTGATAAGTACTGGGCATAGTGTCAGAAGCTGCTGTGCCACTAGACCTTGGAGTTCAGGGAAGCCTTGGAGGAGAGGTGGCACCTAAGCTGAGTTAGGACAGTCAGGTGTGCAAAAGGGTGAATGGAGCAGAGCAGGGAAACCTGCAGAAGGGCCAGGCCATTGGGACTGAAGCCACAAAGGCCCACAGGTGGATGAGGACACACCCGAGTGCACATGGTCCCAGCACTGACCCAGAGAGGACAACTGGGGCCAGGTTGAGAGAGAGCAGGTGGAGAGGTGCTCAGGACTTGATCACTAAGGGCCTCATGGACCATGTTCAGGGGCTTGGCTTTATCCTTGAATCACTGATGGACCTTTGACCCATAGGCCAGTTTTGCATTTTAGAAAGGTCCTGACAACAAGATGAAGAATGCATTGGAGGGGCCATGACCCGTGTAAGGGCCCGGTTGGGAGATAATTGTGATTACCCAGGCACATGCTGGCAGTAGTGGCCAGGGTGATGGCACAGGGCTAGAGAGGAACAAGTGGGTGGCCCTGGAGAAGTAGAAGCACAGAAAACACAAGGCAAGTGGAAGTACATGCGGTGCAAGGAAGTGCCAGAGAACCTTTCAAAGGAGAGGGGCAAACATAGGAAGGAGAGGCCATTAGAGAAGCTGCCACCGATCAGAGCACCTGTCTGCTTTATTTTATTTTATTTTTAAAATTTATTTATTCATGAGAGACACACACACAGAGAGAGAGAGAGAGAGAGAGGCAGAGATACAGGCAGATAGAGGAGAAGCAGGCTCCATGCAGGGAGCCTGATGTGGGACTCGATCCCAGGTCTCCAGGATCACGCCCTGGGCCAAAGGCAGACGCTCAACCACTGAGGTACCCAGGTGTCCCCACCTGTCTGCTTTAACCCCTGTTTATGAATGTCTACTAGGAGATACACAGCAGTGAGGGGCACTGGAAAGAGCAAGTGGCCTGGACCACCTGCCTGCCCCAAGCACTCCTGTCCCCAAGACAGAGACTCGGCCGACACCCATTCCTCAAGCAGCATAGCCTGCCTGGCCCTCTGGACTCTAGAGTAGGAGCAGTTCTGAATGATAAGAAAGAGCCATGTGGAGTGAAGGCCATGACGTCTACTAGCATCGCCATGCACTGCAAGTCCACGGCTTAGCAACCACAAATGAGAGGAAAACAAAATGGATGGCTCAAGTGGTCACAGAGAAGGCTTCGAGGTTCACATCCAACCTGTCAGGTGGATGGGGCTTGCAAACCCAAGAATGCTCCTACCCCCTGCTCAGCAGTGGAGCTTCAGTGTGCCCTCAAGGCTGAAGGTTCTGGGTAGGCTCGGTGAGAACTCTTCACAGAACCATTGCTTTCCTTCTAGCAATTGGATTCCGGGAAGCAAGTGGTGGAATTTGGCCCATGGCCATTCACTTGTGCATAGAGTGTGGCCAGTGTATGGACCGACTAAGTGAGCAAGCAGGGATGTTTACAGATCCGTGTGCGTGTTCTGTATCACACACTGTAGGCATACTCGTGTATATGTGTTGTTTCTGCAAGCATATGTGTGTGTGCCCATGAGTGTGATTACCAAAGTGTGTGTGAGTTTACTTTTCTGTGCTTCTGTATACATATAAGTATAGGTAATGCAGGGGTGTATGCATGGTAAGCATCTGCATGCTCCTGTGAGTGACTGCTCACATCTGTTCCCTTGTTCTGGGTATCAAGTCACCCCAAAACTGAGCAGCTTAAAGCAACAAACATTTATAATTTAATATTTCTCATAATTTTGTGGGTTGGCTGGGAGTTTCTTCGGAGCCTGTTCATGTGTCTGTGGAAGCTGGTGGCTCTGCTGAGGGATGGTCTATAGTGAGTGGCACGCCATCTCTGGTGATGGCAGTTGACTCGATGTCAGGGGATGTCTTGGTCACATGGTCTCTCACCTTCCAGCAAACTAGCCAAGGCTGGCTCACATGGTAGCCTCAGGTTCCAAAGACAGCAAGACTAAGTCTCAAAGCACAAACACTTTTCAATCTCTGCCTGCATTACATTTGCTGCTCTCCCATTGACCAAATCAAGTCACGTGCTTAAGCCCAGAGTCAGTGTGGGGAGAGGGAGATTAGCAAGGTAGGGATGCAGGAAGGGGACTCAGCGCTTCTATTTTTGCAAAAAGTTGACACAGTGCATCAGTGTGTCTACCTGTAGGGGTGTACCCGCATACCCCTGTCCGCACACGCATACCTGTTTGTGTACATGTGCATGGTAACTCCAAAGAGCAATGGCGGGAGGCTGTATGTGAGGGCGCACAGCTGTGCCTCTGTGTGTGCATGCTCCCGTGTGCATGTGGAAGTACCTGGGTGCACATACATGTGCATGATTCTCGAGAGAGCTGTGAGCACGCCAGTGTGCCTCCTCATGTATATGCACACACATTCAATGCTGGTGTGGGAACCTCTGTGTAGGCACCCACCCATGGGTCTGCCTCTGTGTGTCTATGTACATATGCAGCATGACACGGAGCCAGAGCCTAGGCTAGCTCACGGGCTTGGGTCTGGACCTAGTTCTAGAGCTTTCCCACAGGTGGTTAAAGTCATGGAGACCAGCTTGTGGTCTCTAGTTCATACTTGCTGTAACTCAGCTCAACCTGCCACCACTGCTCAACACCCTTTTCCTTGGCATCCTTCACTTCAGGCCTCCCTGTCAAGAGTTCAGGTCACATGTCCCCTCCTCCAGGAAGCCTTCCTGGGTGGAACCATGGTGGAATCCACAGGGATCCCTAATCCCTTGTGTGCATTGTTGGTTGTATTAGTGCTAACTGCTGTCCGCGGGCACCTTGTTGCTGGTGCAGGTGTCTGTCTCTCCGTTGTCTATGGGCCCAAGAGGACAGTAGTGACATCATGTTTAGTCCTCCTGCCTCTCTTCTCCTACATGGTACCTTGTGCAGAGTAGGTGCTCAGTCCACACTGGTTGGGCTGGAAGGGGTGCGGTCTGCCATTCCTGCAGAAGCAGGGGCCGGGAGATCAGTGGCCTCTTCTCTCCAAGCCCCTGCCATCCCCGACCCCTTCCACAGGCCCTGCGTCCTGCCCCACAGCCGCACCATGCACGCACTCCCGCCATAAAAATAGTGATAATCCCCAAATTGAGTTGAGCAGCTACTCCATTATGAACGCTTGCCACCCTATCCATCAATTCTAAGACGGCTTTTTTTGTTTTTTCCATTTTCACATTCTGAAATTAGGCCCCATCTCACAAATGATGATGTCTCAAACCATCGGCCAAGTAGCTGTCTTGATGCAGTTGTCATTGCCTGGCGAGCGTGGTCATAGCCGTCCCCATTGTTGTCACTTCAATGGAGTGCTCTGCATTGTTGTGCTACCCGCGCTGAGTGTAATTGCCATTTTACGCATCTTCAAAAAGATCAGACTATGATTCAGCAATGAAATGAAAAGTTCCTGTGTGAGCAGAAAGGCACAGATAGGAACGACCGGCACGCAGCTGGGATTAGCAAGGCAAACGCTTATTGTTGGAGTGACCGCAACACATTATCTTTTTGCAAAGCCACCACAAAGTGCATTATGGAACTTAAAACAGGAATATATCCCAAGGAGATGAAGCTGTGTTGCTTTATATTACATATGAAAGAATTATCTAGAATCTGCCAAGAATGACTGGAAGGCGGGAAAAGTTGCCAAATACCTGGGAACACATTAAGAAAAATTTGAAAGCATCAAGAGGCTGGTCTAATTTTTGCCTCACATTATTGTTGATACTGCATCCGAGATTAATCAGATATTTTTCTTTTTCAGTAGTACGCAGCACAGTGTGTCCCACAGTGGTGACATGCAGTATGGCACATGCCCATGATTTACATGTTTTACCTCATTTCATCCTCTCAGGACTTTCAAGACTCTCCGATGTGCACATTATAGGGAAGTCAGGAGTCCTTATGGTCAAGTCCACTAGAATTGGTTTCACAGACAGGGACCCACAAGTCCAGAGTGTGTGTCCCATGGGTTGAGAAGGTTGCCTGAAGCTTCTCTTCCATGTCTTACCTCTGGATGTAATCAACACACAAAGTGGTCCCTCCTCTTTTTAAATAAATGGGCTCCGAGTAAACTTACCGATCTCTTAACACAAGGCATTGCTTGCTTCACAAATTCCAGTTAGTTGCAGACTATTGTCCTACTTTTTGTCATATCTATGTGTTCTTTGCTATTTCTTATCTAATTGCTTTTACTTTAAAGGTCAGCATTCTTTTCATATAGCTGTATCAGTCAGGATAAATCAGGACATGCTGCAGTAACAAACATCCCCATCGATCTTAGGGTTTATAATAGATTCTTGGGATTCTAAGATGAACAACCTGTCAACAAAGCAAACGGTTACACGAAGGAGATACTTTTACCTAAAGGAGACACACTGAAGCCAAAAGGAGAAGAAGAAAACTGTCCAGGAAGGGAAAAGCCAGCCTCGTCTTGAAACCACACGGCCTCATTTGTCCAATGAAGATTGTCAATTATTTATCCTTTGCCTCCTTCAAGCAAACCCTTCAAGAATCCAGTGAGATTGTGTAATCTTTTGGAAGTGTTGTTTTTTAGCTCCTGTTGGTGTTCTACACTTATCCTGCAGGCCTTATCATGTTTTCTTGCCTTGACCAACTCCCAACTGCCAGTATCTGAATTGTTTTGCGTAGAGCTGTTCTTTAAAACTTGGGAAGGCTGCTCTAGCTGTGTACAGAGCGGGCTAGACACACTCCAAATCTAATCAGCACCCTTTGGGAGCTACCCTTCACTAGTGACTGATAAGATTTGGCCTGCAATGTCCCAGCTTCTGCACCCCTTGGTAGGATAACTCTATGGCAGAGCTTTGCCTCATTTTCTGGAGATCCCAGGGGGATTATACTCTGGTTGCCACCTTGGCCACTAGCTAAATAACGCACCCTACATTTGTTTTTCACTTCCTAAACAAAGCACTTGTTCTCTGATCGATGTCTTTAGGGTTGCTTATGGGGAAACCCAAACCAAAAGCTTTGAAACCCCGATATGTGTAAGATGCATGGAAGAGGCATCGCTCAACTCAAGGCAGAGATGCCTCTGGTGGGAATTCCTGCTATATACTTTGCAGGTGAAGATTTACTAGATGTTAACACCCATGTCTCCTCCCAATTCAATCCTGAGCTGCTGAGTATGGTGGCTGTGGGGGCAGAGGCAGGGCTCCTAAAGCCCTTCGGGAGAGTTTGATGTGGAAGGCCCTTACAGCTCTACCCCAACGCCAGATTCACAGACATTGAGCCCCAGAGAGGGGGTGACCAAGGTGCCATAGGTGGGAATCCTTTCAAACACATCTCAGGACACAACCCACAGATGGAGTTGGTTGTGGGCATCTCCTGATGTTTTTTTCTCCTTCCCTAGGTTTAGAACACTATTGATGATGGAAAGTAAGTCCATTTGTGGTACAAGCCACCAATGTATTTGGTCCTTGTCTCTGATTCCTGGCACAGAGCTCCTAAAACCCTTGGAATTTCCTGAGTGACAGGAGTGTCTTTTGTTATTCATAAGGCATCCAGGTCTGCAAGCTTGGATTTACAGCAGTGAGGTGACTTGCGGTGGAGGCCCCTGACAGTCTCAGAATGGGGCTGATCATCAGGAAGGCCAAGTGTTTGGAGGGCTGGAGCTTTCAGCCCCACCTACTGGCCTCCAGAGATTTTGCTCTATAAAAACTCTTGAACAAGGCTCGGAGGGCTTTTGGGTTGGTGAACACGTGGAGGTGCTGGGAGGGTGGTGTGTCTGGAGAGGTCACGGAATCTGTATGGCCACCACCCCATACCTTACCCTATGCTTCTCTTCCATCTGGCTCTTCTTGGGTTATATCCTAACAAACCAGTAATTATAAGTAAGGTATTTCCCTGAGTCTTGTGAGCCATTCTAGCAAGTTGTCAAAACTGAGGAGGGGGTTGTGAGAACCCCCTATCCTTTGTGGCCAAGTCGGGCAGAAGTGGGGTGCCCTGGGGATCCAGTACTTTTGACGGGGGTCTGGGGACTTTCCTGTAGGGCCAAGCCCTTAACCTGTGGAGTCTGGTGCTAGCTCAGGGTAGTGTCAGAACCGGACTGAATTGTCCGGCATCCAGCTGATGTGGAAGACCAGGGACCTGACCACTTGGGTGTGTCAGAGTGTTGGCGGGAGCACAAACAGCTCTTCAGACCCTTGCACGGCCCCCAGTGCCTGCTCTGGCCCTTTAGAGGGGAGTCTTCTCCTGCTGCCTCACCTTCTGCAGCCTCCCACCCTCTGCCCCTCGGGATCTCTGCTGTCGGCATCTGGACCCCACTGTGTACCCAGAAGGAGCATCCTCTGATCTTCATGCCTGGGTCTGGCACTTGCTGACCCCTCACTTCCCCTGAGGGCCTTCCCTGCTCTGCCCTCTCATACCCCTGCCGTTGCTCTTTGACCAGTGTTGTCATCCACGTGGCACGTGTCTGCCAGATTCTCGGCTCCCCGCCCGCAGGCTGTGTCCCGTCCACAGCAGGCACGCGTCCAGTGCTTGTGAGGCGAACGGGTGTTGGCCAGGCCCACGCGCTACCTGGAGGAGAGGGCCAAGGGGGTGAGTGTATTGACACAGGGGCTGGGAGAGAAAACAAGATCCTCTTTTAATTGAGCCAATGAAGTCAGTGGTGAGAGAGTGAACCCAAGGAGTTATAAATAGCCTTGGAAATCATGCATATTACATTAGGGGTGTTGGTGACAGCTTAAGTATATTTCCATAAGGTTCCATTATATTTACGTATTAGTTAATGGATACTTAAAATATTATGTTACCGTAATGCTCATGTTTTATTAGCAAACTATCACATCAAATGGAGTTGCTAAGTGTGATGGAAAATTGGCTCCACAACTAGATTTCTGTATTTTCACACTGAATTTTTGATTCTAATTTCCCGCCCACCCACCTCTGCAGAGGAGGTGATTTTCCTCAGAACACTTGTGACCTCTGCCCTCCAGCTGACCGAGAGGCCTGGAAGTGCCCAGGGAGGACCCTGGCCCTTCACCACAGGGCAAGAGGTCTAACCTAGCTTTGTGAATGACCCAAGCTTCGTTATTTATTTGTTGTGTGACAGTGGAGAATTTACCTGCCCTCTTGGGCCTTGGTCGCTGCTCTCTGTTAAACGAAGACTCAGACTTGAGTGTTGGGGTTGGTCAGAAAACCAATAGGACATATATAGATAGATTCACACACACACACACACACACACACAGAGAGAGAGAGAGAGAGAGAGATTTGTTTTGTGGAATTGGCTCGCACAAGAGTGGGGACTGGCAAGTCTGAAATCTACAGGGCAGGCTGGTTGGCAGGCGAGAGACCCAGGGAAGAGTTGGAATTTGACCAAACACTGGGTATCATGGTCTCGCCAAGTTGACAAATAAAATTAATCATCATAATCCCTAAGCTTCTTAGGGTTGCATGCGTGGAATTCTGGATTATCTGCGAGGGAACTTCAAACTTTGTTCTCCAGGTAGAGAAGGTGGCTGGAGGCCATCATATGTTCTCAGGTACCCTCAGGCTCCCCACAGGGTGTGGCAGGATTGAGGGATCTTGCCCCATATGGTCTTCACCTCTTCTCTCTTTCTAGAGGAAAAGGGCTTCAAGCTTTGCTTCTGAAAAGCAAAGGGGCTTGCTTCTGAAGGGCAGCCCCAGACAGCACCTGCCAAAAGGTTCTATCTTTTTCAGCCTTTCTTCAAGGATGCAGAGAATCTGAGCAGAAGAGGTGCTCCAGGTAGAGGGAAGTGGGGGCAATAGGGGATGGGGAGAAACTGCTGGTGTTGGGGGGCAAAGGCAGCACAAGGGTGGGAGAAGGAACAGTGGGAGACTCTTCTGTAAGGAGTGCCCTTAGGCACCCCAAGTGTGATCATGGAGACCCTGATTTCATCCTGCTCACACAGGTAAGTCAAAAGCTGGCAAGAGGCAAGCCCTGAACTGCCCACCTCTCAGCCAGGCATCAAATGCACTTTGATGAAAGGAGTTCCAACTTCACCGCTTGCTAGCCACCTAACTACTGAGACAAGTTACTTCTCTGAGCCAGTACCTTTACATGCACAGGACCTCCTACTCTACCAGCTTGTGAAAAGGGTTTAATTTTTTAAAATAAATTTGTATAGTGAAAACAGTAAATGAATAAAACCTCTCATGGACTCCAGTATGGGCTCAAGAGCACATTCCAGCTGGATGACTTTGGACAGTTCCTATAGGTTTCTTGCTCCTTAGTTTCCTCATCTGAAAAATGGGAATATTAACAGCACTGACCTCACAGGACCATTCATTCTTGTTATGTGCCAGGCTCCCTGCTAGACACCAGAAATCCACCAGAAATGCAGGCGACGAAGACAACAGGGAAAATCTCTGTCCTTATGGAGCTACCTTCTAGTGGCAGGTGTGTGTGTGTGTGTGTGTGTGTGTGTGTGTGTCTGGTGGCAATGGTAGTGTTATGATCAGCAACCTACAGAAGCAAAAATACATTAAAAAATATGGAGCGCCTGGGTGGCTCAGTGGTTGAGCATCTGCCTTTGGCTCAGGTCATGATCCCGGGGTCCTGGGATCAAGTCCCACATTGGGCTACCTGCATGGACCTGCTTCTCCCTCTGCCCATGTCTCTGCCTCTGTCATGAATAAATAAATAAAATATTATATATATATATAATATTTTATTTATTTATTCATATATATATATATATATATGATACGATATGAGTTGTGGGAGAAAAAATAAAGCAGGAAAACAGGCTGAAGAATGCCTTGAGTTTAGTTTCATTTTAAATAGTCAAAGAAGGCCTCACGGAGGAGGTGACATCTGAGCAAACCTCATCCTCTCCTAGGAAGGAGAGTAAGTGAGATCATAGCATAGAACAGCGAAGGCAAGCGGAGGTCTGAGGACCGACCACACCCAGCCAAGCCCGTTCGTTGCGTCGTGGTCTGCGGCTGCCTTCACATGATAGAGCGGTTATAATGGACACCCTGCAGCCCACAAAGACTTTTTCCCCCAGAAAAAGTTTGTCAACCACTTGCACAAAGCACTGCATGGATTATCTGAGCCCTACCGGGACTGACTCAACTAGTTATTATTTTGTTGCTGGTCCTCGGTGCCAGCTAAGTGATGCTGCCCCTGGAGACGGTAGGGAGGAACAGGGGATCGCAAGCGGCCCTCTCCCTGTGCCAGGCCATGCGCAGAGGTCTCAACTCCTGCATCTAGAAAGCATAGCATCTTTAAAAAAAAAAAAAAAAAAGATTTAAATTTTCAGTAATCTCTCCACCTGACACGGGGCTCGAACTCACAACCCTGAGATCAAGAGTCGCAGGCTCCACCGTTGGAGCCAGCCAGGCGCCCCCAGAAACCATAGCGTCTTGACAGCCAGAGTCGGGGGTGGGGGCAAGGGGGGTGTGGGGAGGAGAAGTGTCCCCAGGCTGAGAAAACAGCCCGCCCGAAAGGCTGGTGGGGAATGACAGATTGTGTTTGGAGAAGGGTAAGTGGCACAGGGAGAGAGGCCTCCCGTTTCCACCTCCAGAAATACCTCTGGCCCGCACGTGGCCAGCAGCAGGCCCTGGCCTGGGGGCCGGGGGGCTGTCAGGGGGCTGTCGGGGGGCTGCCCAGCAGGGCCGTGGGCTGGAGGAGCCGCGTTAGCCGCCTGATTGAGTTATGACAGCTCCGTGCGCCCAACGGGAAGCCTGGCGAGGCGGTCCTAGCGGGGGCCTGCAGACAAATGATGATAAAGTGCTCACTTTAAGGAACCATCTCCATAATATTTCATGCTGCTGGCGGGGGGAGGGGGCGGGCAGGCTGCCCTGGTGGCACAGCTAACTACTCCATCAATTGATTTGATTCACGGCGGCAGCTACTCCCAGTCATAATATTTCAAATAAATGGGGCCGTGGATAGAAATAATATCTGCATCAATATTAACCCTGAAAGAACTAATGGACATAAGCTATAATTTCCTGGACATCCTAATAACGCATTTTGACCATTGTTGGCGTGGGACAATTTTTCTTTCTCCCTTTTCTCTCCTCTGCTCATCTGTCTGTCTCTCTCCTCCTTAACCTCCATGGGATCTGCTTTGTTCACCTCCCTCTCCCCAGCCTCTGGTTTGGGGGCCTCCGGGGTCCCTGCCCCCGACCAACCATAACATACCCTGTCTGAGAGGAAAAAGAAGGAAGCCTAGGGCTGCTTGGCCCATTTATTTGGAGCCGTTTATGAAATGGCCCTGGGAAGCCGTGAGTGGAAATGCTTGGCGGAGGAGGGCTTGCCTGGCAGGCCTGTTAGAAAGGAGGCCCGGGCACCTGGGTGGCTCGGTGGTTGAACATCTGCCTTCCACTCAGGGAGTGATCCCAGGGTCCTGGGATCGAGTCCCACATCGGGCTCCCCGTCGGGAGCCTGCTTCTCCCTCTGCCCATGTCTCTGCCTCTGTCTCTGTGTCTCTCATGAATACATAAATAAAATCTTAAAAGAAAAAGAAAGGAAGGAAGCCCAACTGGCTCTCTGCCATCACACATTCATGCACAGATCACTGTGTACCTACTACGCTCTGGGCACTTTCCTAGGTGCTTGGGATGCATCACTGAACAAAAAGAGGAAAAAAATAGTCAATTTCAGGGAACTTAACACTGTAGTTGGGCAGGGGACAGAAAGACAACTGGTAAACCCTAAACCCAAGTAATAAATTACACACCTGTAGCAAGGCCAAGCTACCTGCCATCCAGAAATGGCCCCATTTGCCGACCCAGCATGATGATTGAATTAGAGTCTTCTCGGGCCAGGTCTTTTCTGCAGTGATCAAGAACAGAGCATCTGGGGATCCCTGGGTGGCTTAGCGGTTTAGCACCTGCCTTTGGCCCATGGCGTGGTCCCGGGGTCCTGGGATCGAGTCCTGCGTCGGGCTCACAGCGTGGAGCCTGCTTCTCCCTCTGTCTGTGTCTCTGCCTCTCTCTCTCTCTCTCTCTATCATGAATAAATAAATAAAATCTTTAAAAAATATAACAGAGCATCTGAGAGCTAAACATAGCCCTTGGGGTGTTTTACTTGGCCTATGTAATATATTTTTTTTAATCTATTGATTACATTTAAAAAGCTGAAGATTTGGTGAAAAATCTGATTTCCACCTTCTCTTTAGAAATGGGATGATCTGGCACCCCCCATGTTCCCACATGGCAACAGTAGGCTGGAGTGGATTAGCATCCATCCCCATGGACGAGGCTGTGCTCTGCAGGTCACCGCACTGCTCCCAGCCGTTCTGAGCCCGGCCTGCCAGTCGGCACCGAAGTGGCCTTGTGGGCATCCACACATGAGGCCCCTGGCTTTCATCCGGGCGCTGGCTTCCAAACTCCCCTGTCCCAGCCCAAGCCTCTGTCCCCACAGACCCCTACTGCTGGCCACACCCTCTGGGTTCCTGCCTCCTCCTTGCTCCTCCTTTTCCATCACTTTGTGGCTCTACAGCCACATCACTGCACCGAAACAAGCACGTTAGCAGTGGGCTCGGGAACCAGGTCTCTGCATCTTCTATAGGATTATAGCACCAGTTCCTCCCTCTGCTGTTCAGCTGAATTTTGACCTTGAAACCTTCCTTAACTTAAAAAACAAACGGACACAAATATGAATGCAATTCAACCACGAATACAATAAATATATTACATATGTACGTGGGTGTATGAAATGTGTATAGCACTTTCCAGAGTTGCAGGCAGCAGCATTTGTGAGTGTGAGAGTCGTCAGTGCAACCAGACAGATCTGGGCTAAATCCAGCCACTGAGCTCCTGTTATCAGCGGGACCTGGTATCCTTGCTTCCTTATCTTTATAGAGGGCATAACAACAGGACCTATGTCATAGGGTTTTTTGTGAATAAAATGAGAGGATGTATTTAACACATACTGAGCACCCAGTAGGAACAATAACTAGTATTAGTTTTTTCAGTTATTCTTACTCTTACCTTTGTATTAGCACTCACTCGCCCCAGGGAGACGGGGTGGGATGGTGTGGGTGGAGGGGTGACCTGGAAGCCACAGTCTTCTCAGTGCAAAGGCCTGGGTGGCATTTCAAAGCGCTTTCCTAAGATGACCACACTTTTGAATGTCCACCCAGACTTTTGCTGGACGGGACTTCCACTGTACCCCGGGGGGCAAAGACAAGGACTGCCATGAATGGGTACACTGAGCAATAACCCCAGGACACCATTCATTTAGGCCGGCGGTGTGCAAATTTTGCCTCGCTTCAGAATCACCTGAGGAGATTGTCAAGGTCAAGATTGCTTGGCCCCGCCCCCAGAGTCTGAGAATTTTCTACCACATTGCCCTGTGATGTTGACGCTGCCGGTCTAGCACTCTGAGAACCACTAACTAAGACTAGAGTGTGGCAAGGGAGTCATGCTGAGTGGAGGTGGGGGGTAGCAAGACAGCCCCATGGGACAGAGGTACCAGCGAGCATCTTGCTTTCCACTGTCTGAGCCAACAGGCAACACAGGTAGGCGAATGAGCAAATGACTCTGACTCTGCACACACTCAGGACCCTGAACCCCTCTATTTCTCCAGTCGGTTTCCCTGAGTGGGGTTGGAGTAAGCAGGTTGGAATGCAGGCTCATAACAAGGACCCAGTGGCTGACGGCCATGGGCCAGAAGTGGAGAGGTGGGAAGGGGGAGACTCATAGGGCAGGTTGTGTTCCTGAGAAGTGAGGGTGAGGTGGGATCTGCAGGGATGGTGGCTCCAGCTGCGATCCTCATACCTGCCAGAAGGGAAACATGGTTACCGCCTATCCTGCACACAGGGGAGCTCCCTGCGCCCCACACCCAGAGCCCGGCCCTCCAGGAAGCTGTTGGCAGGCCATTTCCACCATCTTTTCTGGATCTGAGGGTGCTCTCCATCTACTCCTTTGTTAGAAAGGGGAATATCTGGGGGCACTCGGGTGGCTCGGTCGGTTGCGCTTCCAACTCTTGATTTCAGTTCAGGTCATCTCATGGGTCATGAAATTGAAGCCTGGCATCAGGCTCTGTGCTCAACTCAGAGTCTGCTTGGGATTCTCTCTCCTTCTCTCTCTGCCCCTCCTCACCCCCCTGCGTGCATGCTCTCTCTGTCTCTCTCTCTCTAAAATAAATTAATTAATCTTTTTTAAAAGGGGGACTATCTGTGTATCAGACACCTCTTGTGTGACACTTCAAAACCTCTCAGCCTCACCTCCCACGCTAGCCACTACCGCAGCAACCAGTTCCATGCAAGTTACAAAGTTTCACAGCCTCACACACCTCCATGTGTGTGGGTCTCACTTCCTATCAATGTTCCTCTAACACTTCCTCATGGGATGCCAGTATTCATACGTGTACAACCTGGAAGTGAATGTTCCATCCCCCCTTGACCATAGGGGATGGAAACTGATGATCATTGCTTCCCGCTTCTCTTCATCCAGGTAGCAGTTCTACTATGTATGTCCTATGGCTCCCCTAAAGGTCCCGAGAGATCAAGTTCAGTCATCTCTATTAGTGGCCAACACCATACAGCATCCTTGCACTGGCCTTCCGACCTGTTTCTCATCTCTGTCCCACGTGCCTGCATCTTTGCATCTTCTCTTAATAAACTTCTCAAACAAAAGCCTTTGTGTCAGGCTTTGGGGAGGACCTCTGGTTAGAGAATTTCCTAAATTGAGATTCTAAGCTTGACAGAGATCATTCACCATCCAACCATTCAGCAAATGCTCTGACCCTGGGAGCCACATGTATTAGGTCCTGGAGAGGCAACAATGGACAAGGCAGTGAACAGGTCACAGGTCCTGGCCTTGGGGCTCCCACTGCATTGGGGAAGGAATCAATGAGCCAACGGAAGCTTTGAAGGGGAATAAATGCCAGAATCAGGAGAAATGGGAGTGGCCATCCCACTCACTCTGCCCAGAAGAGGTGATACCTGGGCTGAGATCTGTCGCTAGACCAGGACAAAACCCAAATTGGCTCTTTGGCTTTCAAAGTTCACCCCCAGAAAGATGGGAATTGAATTAATGCAATGAATATAACTTACTGTGTCATCATCTCTAAAATATACGGAATTGGGGGATCCTTGGATGGCTCAGCAGTTTAGCGCCTGCCTTGGGCCAAGGGCATGATCCTGGAGACCCGGTATCGAGTCCCACGTCGGGCTTCCTGCATGGGGCCTGCTTCTCCCTCTGCCTGTGTCTCTGCCTCTCTCTCTCTCTCTGTCTCTCATGAATAAATAAATAAAATCTTTTTTTAAAAAAGATTAAAATATACAGAATTTACTGATTTACCCTCAGCTCTCCCTTAAGTCTAACCAGAGCCTGGTTGCTTCCAGACTGTCCATTTTCTTTTGCTCTGGTGTTTGAGGAAATGGAGGAGGGTGGTCCCCATTACCAAGAAAGAGAAATGCAATCAGTTGTAAGATGGTCCTGCATCGCCAGGAGATTCTGTGTGACCCTGAGCCTCATTCTTTTTTCCGTCTCTACCACTTTTTCTTCATCTCTTGCTTCCACCTGGGTTCATTCCCCTCAGTGGCCCACGTTTGGTGAAATATTGAAGAAGGACTTCATCCTGGGGGCACTGGAACTCCCCCTCAAGAGAGAAGCTTTACTCTCCCAATGGAGATCAATCCCAGCCACCTCCTTTGCCCGCTGCCCTCTCAATACGAAATCACACGAGGCTGGTTGATGACTTGCAAGGGGTGGCCTCAGGCATGTTCTGGCATCCCTAGGTGTTCTTCCTTGAATTCTCAAAGTACTCTGGTTTGAATTTGCTTTCGTTTCTGAAAAAAAGCCATAAGCATAAAAATAAGCCAAATAAACCTTTTTCTGATGAAAGAACAGAGGTAGTCAAATTAAATGTTATCTTTCCTAATTGCCCAAAGATATGGGAAGGTCCAGCTTAGACCCATCCAATGTGGGACCAGCGTGACATAGACGCTCCTCAAAGTGACCCCCTCAGCCCCAGATGTAGCTAGATCTTTTTGTGCTTCTCCCACATTCCATAGGGCCACATGCCTGGGTCCCTGGGCTGCGCTACAGGGAGAGTCCCTGCTCTACTCTGCTGAACTCTAATTCTTACTCATTCTGGGAAATGTGGGTGCCAGCTCCTTTACAGAATGTGGGATCTGGCTCTTGGTTTCTGCTGAAAGCCAGCATTTCCTGGGGGCTGAAACTGGGCCAAGTCCTCTGTGTGACACAGCACATCCTTTTTTTCTGTCTAGCTCTTAGACCCCCTAGGTAGTAGGGTCACCAGAGGGACTTCGCTGAGGCCAAACCAAGTTCCCTTGGCAGCCAGCCCAGCCAGAGCTAACCTGCTCCTTGGCACAAACACTCTGAAGAAGGAAGTCAACCTACCAGGATGGTGTAGCTTGGGCACAAGATTGGCAGCCCGGAGACCTGTGTCCCACTCTCAGGTCTGCGACTACCTTGCCGTGTGACCTTGGATGAGTCACTGCCTCACCCTGCGTCTCCATGTCTCCATCTGTACAATGTGCAAGCTGGGGGGTGTCTCTCACATTCTGAAGTACTAACTAGGATTCCAGGAGCTCAGGAGAGAATATATAGGTAAGTACAAGCTTTGGGGAGGGGCCCTTTGCAACCCAGCAGCCTGCAGCATCCTTCTGAGCAAAGTAATGTATCTGGAATTCAAAGATCGCGAAGGTTCTTTATTGCTGAAGGGGGAAAGGTCCGAATATTGCTTAGCAAATTACCATCTGCTCGGGGCGCCATTATGCCTTGACACAACCATTGGTCAGCAAATTGGTCACATTATTGGTTAGTAAATTTGAGGCTGCAGAATTATTTATTGGCAAATTAGAGATGGCAGGATTATTGGTTGGCGAGGCCAGAATTGCAGCGATTGGTTAGCAAATTAGAGATGCCTGTTTTGGTCTGTGAATAAATCACGGCTGGTCAGGGTATTGGAGGCCAAATTAGAGGTGGCCGGGTTATTTATGGCCCAGCCAGGAAAGCAGAAAGCACACTTGCCAGGCAGAGAGGGGGTCGGCCCTCAACGTGTGGGGCTCCTCTGTGAGAGTGCCTCCAGGTTGGCACTTTTCAAGGAGCAATTATTATTTTGTGAGCACTAATGATGAAGCAGCATGAGCCGGATTCTTGCTCTGCACCTTCTAGCCCCCATCTCCCACCCTTTGTTTCCAAAGAGAGCTTAAAAGATGTTGGCTGCGTTGGGGCCGGAGTTCCAGCCTAAGAAAAGATTTGAGCAGAATTCCTTGCTAGAGAGAGCACGAAGTCTGATCCAGGAACAGGCTCTCCACAAAGATTGCTCGGAGTATCCTCAGGCCTGGCCTCGAATGGGGAACTACGGTGCATGCAGAGTACCTGGCTTCGGGAGCTCAGGGTCAAGTTGAAACTTCTCTTCTCCAAGGCTCTGGCCGGATCCGAGTTCCCTGGGAAGCCCACCTCTTCCCCGGCAGTCCGTAGTGATTAATCTTGTTTAAACCTTTCCTGTCTGGACCACTTAGTACTCAGTTATCTTCATACTGCTTTCTAGCTGCTTTTCTCGATGAGATTTCCATACCTCCGCTGCTAGACGAGAAGCTTTCTGAGGGCAAGACTCTGTGCTCTAGTCATGGAGCCTGGCACAGGACTGAGCGGATGTAGGTACATATTGGTGCTTACATGGATAAATGTATGGATGGAGGGATGGATCGACAGATTGATGGATGGATCAATGGATCAATGGATGGATAAAGGATAAATGGATGGATAATGAACAGATGAATGAGAAATGGATTAAAGAGTGGGTGAATGGTATTTAGATGATTGGATAGAAAGATAGATAATGTTCCACATTTATAGAAGCCCGAAATTCCAAAATGGAAAAATCTGGAAGGATTTGAGGCCATGCAATCCACCCCCACCTTTGCCTAGTCCAAGTTTTAATTAAAAATTTTTTTTAAAAGATTTTATTTATTTATTCATAAGAGACACACAGAGAGAGGCAGAGACGTAGGCAGAGGGAGAAGCAGGCTCCCTGTGTGGAGCCCGATGCAGGACTCAATCCCAGGGCCGCGGGATCACGACCTGAGCCAATAGCAGATGCTCAACCACTGAGCAACCCAGGCGTCCGCCTAGCCCACGTTTTTAAATGAAAAAACAAGGAGGCTGTTGTCACTGTTCACACATGTGGATCATAAGGTGAAATCAACCAAAATCTTCTAGTTACCCCAAGGGCAATGAGATTACTCATCTTCCGTCTGTAGGAGAGAAGTTTGAGGAAGAGCCCAAGAAGAATCTTGGAGCTAAATGAGGCCAATGATGCTAAGGGGAGCTTTCACCTTCATGGTCATCATGAAGTCCTAGATGAAACAGGGATTCTTATCATCCTTGCAATGACAAGTTGAATTTTAACTTTCCAAAGCACCTGTTTACTCACCTGTTCATTTATCCCCATTTCATCTTAAAGGGAAGCTTGACAGGGAATCTTCTCTTCATTTTATAGATGAGAAAACTAAAGTTCAGAGGGAAGGGATGATTTTTCAGGGGCCCACAGTGAGTTACAGCTAGAATCCAGTCTGCTAATCACCGTCCCATCTCCAACCGATTGACCTGCCCCTTCTTCCCTTCCACCAGTTTGCAATTCCCATGAGCACATCTGCACAGAAGAGGCACTGCACTGGTTGAATGGAAAGAAATCAAAGATGATATAATTCCATTTTATAAGCTCAATACCAATCCTTCACGTTTATGCTTATAACCTTCCTAGGACCCCTGGTTATTTGATCTGTTCTCCAGAAAGGCAGCTCTGATGTTATCCAGTGCGGGCAATTCTGTTTGCTCTCCTTCCAGACATGTTCTCTGCTCTGCTCACTGCCTGGGAGGCTAATCCTTATGGATTGTATTCTCCAGACTCCCCTGCCCTCTGGCTTCTGGTTAGGTTCAGCCAACTGGAAGCATCATCAGGACATCAGAAGGCAGGAAGAGAGAGAAGTTGAGGTATTTCTTGCCCAGTCCCTCCATGCTTTATTTCTACATCTCTGCTGGAGTTAAATCCCATCATGATAACTCCAGCCAGGTTGGTGCCTCCTCCAATTCTAGATCTTATGGGGCTCCAGAAACATGACTTTCTCTCCTCTTCTTTAGCTCTAAGGACAAATTTCTGGGGTATGGGAGCTCAGTATGTCCCTTGACACCTTTAACCCCATTAACACCTCTGTCTTCAGGATCTTGGTTGAGATCTGTTCATTTGAACCATCGGTTGATGGAAGGGTAAATACACCAAACAAATGCCAACATTTGGCTTCCTCCTCCCAAGCTCAGCTCTGACCAAGTTTGGTCATGTCCTGCATGCTGCTTTCCATTGTAGTGGTGGAAGGTGCCCCTGGGGAGAGGGCATGAGTTCAGGGTGGATAACTATGCCCCAGCTTCCTCCACCTTTAAAAGCCACCATGAGCTCATCTGTGCTTTGTGACTCGGTTGTCATAAACCCCACTGTGACCTCCAACTGGGGACTTCCCCCTCTGTCCTCAGCCTCCTCATCTTTTAAATGGGGAGAGTAGCAGTGTTAGGACGATTGAATGAGATCATGTGTATTTAGTGTCTGTAGCATAAGGCATTGGATAAATGAGGGATACATTATCACTCTTAATGATAAACACAGCCATATTATCAGACATTTCCATTATTTCAGCTTTTCGTTATCGTAAAGGATGATCTGATGAACATCGTTGTAGATAAAGCATTTTTCAGGGTTACTATGATTTTTCTTAGGACAGACTCTTGGCTCCAGGGAAGTTACTAGCCAAGTCAAAGCTAAGTTGGTAACTTTATAAATGCAGTCAAATCAGTCTTCCAAAGCTGCTTGGCTGAATGGGTTTTCATAGTCGCAGCCACTATTTATTAAGGGCTTACTATGTGCCTGGGATTGGTTTGTACCATTCCTAGGAGGTAGGTACTTCATTATTCCCCATTTTCGGGACAGAAAACTGGAATAGAGGGGCACCTGGGTGGATCAGCAGTTGAGCATCTGCCTTCGGCTCAGGGAGTGATCCCGGAGTACGGAGATCGAGTCTCACATCGGGGTCCCCGCATAGAGCCTGCTTCTACCTCTGCCTATGACTCTGCCTCTCTCTGTGTGTCTCTCATTAATAAGTAAATAAATAAAAATCTTGAAAGTAAAAAGAAAGAAAGAAAGAAAGAAAGAAAGAAAGAAAGAAAGAAAGGAAGGAAGGAAGGAAGGAAGGAAGGAAGGAAGGAAGGAAGGAAGGAAGGAAGGAAGAAAGAAAGAAAAACTGGAATAGAGAACAGTTAGATCACTTGTCCAATGTCATGGACTCTAGTAAGAGCACCACTGGAATCCAATGCAGCCACCTAACTCCAAAACCCCTACTTTCAATTGCTGGCTGCCCTGTTTCCATCTGTGGCTTTGTTTTAGTGGGCCTGTCTGGCCTCTCTCTCCCTGGCACCAAGCCTCTGAACCCAAGCTGGGGCAAAGAGCCCTCCACATACTCCCAAGAGGCTATGCTTGCTCGGCCATAGCTGGAGTGGGGAGGCAGGAACTCCATCACATCACCCTCCTCCACCCTGGGGCACTTCAGCCTCTTGCAGCTCAAGGGACATCTGAGTAACAGAATCCTAGGGTGTTAAAACCAGGAGAGACCTTACAGAGCCCTGAGGACGAGCCTTTTCATGCACAGGAAACATCTCTGGATGGTTGGAGGAATGGGATACAAGCAGGGCTGTTCCTCCAGCCTGCTTTGCCTTTCTCCATGTCATCGGTTTTGCAACGTTCTGTTGAAAGGCTCATTGTACAGATTTGGCCACAGAATCTTTGCAAACCCAAGTCATCTGCAGTAGCCCAAATCTATGACCTCCAGTGTCTGCATCTCTGAGGAGAGAAGCCGGTGCAGAGGGTCTTGGAGCAGCTGAAGGAGGAGAGATACAGATTTTTTCAGCTAGAAATGATCCCCTGGCAGCCCCTAGGTGCTGGCATCCCACCATGCCCTTCAGCAGAATCCCAGGACTTTCAGGAGTGACACTGGCTTCCTGCCTCCCTGGCTCCAAGCAGAAGTGACAGGGGCCACACTGGAAGATTTAGAGCAAACATTGAATTTTTGGGGTCCCAAATCAGACCAGGGTGGGAAACTCAGTCCACAGCTCTGTTCCCCTTCTGGGCTTGGCCTGGGAAGAAAGGCTAGGGCTTCCCTGGAGCAGATGGCATCCCTGCCAGCCTGGTGCAGCCCCGCCTACCTTCTCCCACCCTATGGAGCCCCCCATGGTGCTGAGAGCCAGCCCAGGCCCTGCCGTGGGAGCCACCATGCACTGGACCCAGACCCACGACCATCTGCAAACTGAGCCCAGCCATATCTTGTCTGGTCAGTGCAGAACTTAGAAAAAGTTGAAGTCTTGGCCAAGCTTTAAACATTAGAAACATGATAATCAAGTTTTGTGACTGTTGTTGAAAAAAACCGAGAGGAAAGAGACAGATTTTCCATTTACTGTGATGTCACAAAATTGTCCACTCCAATAAATGAATTAAAAGCTTTATTTATTGTTTGGAACAAGTCTCTTTAAGGGAAAGTGACAAGTCTGTGATATAATAGAGTAGGTGTGTGAACATAAAGAAAATTGTGAGACTGTCAGACACACGCACACACACACACACACAAATGACTGTGGCTTGGGATACCCTGTCGTTCATCCAGATGCCCCTGGAACAGGCCAGAAAGAAGACTGAACCCATGGTCCGTCGGCAGGTCTAAAAGTGTGTGATAGAGCAGAATTTCTGACTCCTTCAGGTGGTTTCCTGAGCCACGGAGTTCAACCAGCCTCCAACAAATTGCCTTGCCACACAAAAGACCCTGGAGAATGTGTTAGGTCCCAAAAGCTTTGCTGTGAGTTAAGAACCCCGACTTGATAGATCTGTGGTTTCCCACCCCTGCTCCCCGCCCCACTCTTTCCTTTTCTACACTAGGCAGCGTCTCCCTGGCAAAAAGAGAACACATGTGCGCCGTAGCATATTTTTCTGGAAACCTGCTCCCAAACTGTAGTCATAACTCCCGGTAACAACCCATTCCTGCAGTTCAGAGATCTTTTATAAGCCTATTTTAGGCATTTGATTATTGCCTGACTAATAATAGGGCCGTGTTTTGTCAAAGAATAGACTGGAGGATATAGTAGAACCCGTAGTGTGTAATTGCTCGGTGACTGCCATTGAGAATTCCTAGTTACCCGAGTCAGAGAGCCTCTGTCTCAGGTGCAAGGCGCTGGGTTTTGAGTTTTTTTTTTTTCATGTAATAATTAGGCTGTGAGAGAGCAAGCAGGGAAACCCACCCAGAGAGCAAACTTGCTCAAAAAGAAAAAGGGAAAGAAGGAAGGAGGGAAGGAAGGAAAGGGAGGGAAGGAAGGAAGGAAAGGGAAGAAGAAGGAAGGAAGGAAGGAAGGAAGGAAGGAAGGAAGGAAGGAAGGAAGGAAGGAAGGAAGGAAGGAAGGAGAGGGAAGGAAGGAAGGAAGGAGAGGGAAGGAAGGAAGGAAGGAAGGAAGGAAGGAAGGAAGGAAGGAAGGAAGGAAGGAAGGAAAGGGAGGGAAGGAAGGAAAGGGAGGGAAGGAAGGAAGGAAAAGGAGAGGGAGGAGAGAGGGAAGGGAGGAAAGATGGAGAGGGAGGAAAGGAAGAGGAAAAAAGAAGAGGAAAAGCAATCCTGAAACACCTGTAGGGATTCTACCCCTGTAGGGTTTCTTCATGCTGCCTGGGGGAAGAGGAAGTTCATGGCGTTCAAACCCAGGTTTTTCTGACTAAAGCAACTTGTCCTCTGAAGAGTTAAGACTTAATGAACTGCAGGACTCCCTGAGACTCAGAGCCTCCTGCAGCTGACCAGTAGCTTATCATTTTTTTAAAAAATTCAAATGCTTATATTCGCATCTGATCATTTAGGACGGTGGCTTTCAACCTTTCTCGAAGCAGCAGAATTCTGGATCTGGGTGGTCCGTCTGGTGGAACCCAGCATGCACTGTGGATAAAGAACAGAGCATTGGTTGCTGCAGAGGCAGAGATGGGGGCTCATTCCTTCCCCACCCTCTCTATACTCTGGGTCTGAATGGTAACCACTGGGGCGCCTCTGGGAGCTCCGAGGGTTTCCGTGGACCCACTTTGGAAATCACTCCTTTGAACATTCATTCATACCCAAGTCAACCCCCAACTCACTTTAGACGACTCCCCCTCTTCTCCATGGCCCCTGGGATGATGATCAAGGACACAGTGAGGAGTTGGCCATGGTGTGGCAGACAGGTTAGTGGTGCCAGGTGGGAAGGACAGGTTCATTCGTGAGCCCAGGTGGAGTCGACTCCGTCTGCGGACTACCAGAAACACCTGGGTGAGTGGGGCTTTGCCGAGACCTGAGGATCTGCATCCTCGGAAGGAAGCCAGAGACAACAGAACACAGGTGATAGCCAAGGATGTCATCTTCTAGTTCTCTCATTTGGACAATTCAGGTTACAGGACGTTCTCGGTTACAACAAATATTCCTAAGAACGGAAGACATATTTTTATTTTCTGTTCTATTTCTCGGTTGACTAACCAGTGCCCCTGAGCATAAAGACCCAGGCTCTGGAGGAATCAAGCTCTGGAGGAATCAGCTAATGAATCCTCAGCACCTGAAGGCCAGCAGGAGGCTCCAGAAAGTGCCTGAGTTGATACACCCCTGCTTCCTGCTTATGGCTTCATGATGGCCTTGTGTCAAACAGGCAAAGCTGGCAGGGTGGACATCTGTGAGGAGATGGAGCACGAGAGCAGGTGAACCGAAGCCGAGCTGGCCAGACAGTTTGGGAGGGCCGTTGCTAAAGAGGAGTGGGAGTCATGCCAAACAGCGCTGGGCCTGTGGCTTGGCTTCTCCACTCAGCTCCTCTTTGGCCTAGAGAAGTTCATCCGACCTCTCTGACCTCAGTGAATGCTGTTTTAAAAAAAGAAGCTGGTTCATATTTAAGATAGCTGCTGGATCTTTTCCACTGTTCAGAGGGGTCAGTGGGAGCGAAGATGCTTTGTCACTCTAGAGCAATTGCTCTTAACTGGTGGTGCTTTTGTGCCCTGCTCCAGGACACATTTGACAATGTCTGGAGACATTTTTGGTTGTTCCAAGGAGGGGAGGAGGGAACATACCATGCGCCTCTAGTGAGTAGAGGCCAGGGATGCTGCTTAGATGCCCCAGCGTGCACAGGACGGCCCCCCACAATGAGGAATTATCCATCCCAAATGTCAGTAGGACAGATCCTGAGAAACCTGCTCTGGACTCTATGAGCTCTGTGATTCAGAAGACAGAGCCAGCTGTCGGTGGACAACCGAGGTGAGTCACAAATGATGACACCCTGCTCTTGCTTGGGGGGCAGGGTGAGGTGACAAGGAAAGGTCTCAGACTTCCACTGTTGGATGTCTGGAGTTTGAGCCCAAATAAGTTGTAGGCTTTGGACTAAAAACAAAAACAAAAATAACGCCCCTACCGCCCCCCCCCCAAAAAAGCCATGGTTTTGGTCATTGAAAGATATGTCTTCCCCATCCTAGGGGCAGGCCATGTAAACACTGACCACCTTCTGAAGAAATTCATTAATCACTGGGGATCTCCTTACCCATGCTTCCCCAACTCAAATTCACCCCCCTCCCTGGATCCCCACACCCCTCATTGCTAAGTGCCATGGCTTCCCCTTCAGATTCTGATCAGACCTCATCAGCCATGTAGGGACCAATCAATGGCAGATCACCGGAAGACAGCCCCCAGATGCTCCATGTGTCCTGTCCCCAGCCGCCCCAGTTGCTGGCTGCAAACAGAGCAGATCTGGCTTTGGGTGGTATCATTCCATGTCCTCAACCAGAGACATTGAGATAATAACTTTCCAAATATTGTCTTACGAGATGCCTATCACTGTAAAACAATATTTTGTCACCAGGCAGTGAACGAGGAGCAGTATCATCTTGCAGAAACCGTCAGGTTGGTGAAGGGAGGTGAGGTCATCACATGGTGGGGAGGGTTGGGGGGAAGCAGCAGTGGGGTAAGACGGGGGCTTCCCAGAGACGCAACCTTCTTCAGGACCAGGGAGGGGGGCTTGGCCAGAGGAGCTAGTTCTCAGGCTGTACATAATGAATGCCAAATCAGAGAGGAAATGCAACTTGCTTTTTTTTTTTTTAATAGATTTTATTTATTTATTTATTTATTTATTTATTTATTTATTTGACAGAAAATGACAGAGAGAAAGAGAGAGAGCACAAGCAGGCTGAGCGGCAGGCAGAGGGAGAGGGAGAAGCAGGCTCCCCACTGAGTAGAGAGCCTGACGTGGGGCTTGATCCCAGGACCTTGGGGTCTTGACCTGAGCTGAAAGCAGATGCTTCACCCAACTGAGCCACCCAGGCGTCCTGCAATTTACTTTTAACATGGGGCACCCTGGGGGACTTAGATAGGAAAGACCCTTCCCCTGCTCACAGGGAGTATACAGTCTAGAAAGGACGAACCCAGAAGCAGAGGCAGAACAAGGTAGACAAGATCGTGGCCAAGTTGAGCTCATCCGATAGCCTTGTTGCACCATTAGATGAACATCAACTTGGGCTTGTCAGCGAAAATGAGATACAGAACCCCCAAAATAAGATACAGTACCCAACCACAAACTTTCTGGCTACAAGTTGCCTTTAATTTCCTCTTGGTGCCAGAGGAATCCTGCTGGAGGCAAGCTTCAGGTCCATCAGTCCGGGATTCTGAGTCTGGAGATGGGGAAAGAAAGGCTGAGGAGGGAAATGACCAGAAAGGAGCAAGAGACACGGGGCAAGGCCTGTCAGGGTGGCCGTAAAACCGCACCCAAGGCTGAGGCTGTCACACTCCCTTCCCCAACACCCACCCCTACCATCAGAACTTGGGAAATGCCCTAGGGGACTCTTCTAGGGAGATCCTCCACAGGCCAACCAGATGGAAGCAAAAGAGCAAAGGCAAATGCCACATGTGTTTTGTTTTGCTTTGCTTTGCTGTGTCTCTTTTGAGAGGGAGGCAGTGTGGGGACCTCGTGCTGCTCTGACATATTGAGCCACGCCCCTCAGGGTTCTGGGGTGCACAGCCGGTGGTGGTGAGGAGTGAGGCACACGCAGGCCCGCCTGGCTTGGCCCAAATCCAGACTCTTCCACTTACTGCCAACTCTGTGACCCCGGACACGTTTCTCGACCTCTCTGTGCCTTGGCTTTCTCGTCTACGAAATGGGACGTCAATAAGGTTGTTGTGAGGATTAAGAGAGCACGGCCTGCCTGACACGCAAGGACACCACCACAACTGCTAGCTTTTGTTAGGACCCCGGAGGCACCGGAGGATAAATGGGAAACTCGGTGGAATCCACACGACCCGTTGGATCAGCACCTCTGAACACCAGGTCTAGGTAAAGGCCCCCGTGTGCAGGAGCTCACAGGCTAGTAGCGGAGGCAAAGACTGATTGATATTTTCAAAATATAGTTTCAGGAGGCGACGATAGCTTTGAAAAACAATCATCCCTTTGAAAATCATCTCAGGAAAAGGATAAAGTAAAGCAAGAGGCCGAGAGAGCCGCTGGCTGCTTCAGCTGGTGCAGCTGCAGAGGTCTCTGGCCGGGCTGACGTCGGAGCGGAGACAGGGAGGAGGTGAGGGCCCAGCAGGTGCAACAGGCTTCTTCCTGGTCCTGGCTGCCTTCCTCTGGCACCCAGAGGAACGGGAGGAGCACAGTGGCCTCCTCGACGGTCTCCCTGCCCCAGGCCTTGTTGTGTTTTGATCCCCTGCCCATCCTGCCACCGGGGAGTCGGTTACGAAAAATAAAAGGGACCATTGGGGTCTCTTCCTTTGGCTCCACGGTGTCAGACAGAGAGGCTCGCTCAAGGAAGGAGGCAGTATTTTTTCCAGGAGGGAGTTCTTTGGTGACCACATCTGTTGCATACGACAGATGAACTGAAACCCAGATGAACTGAACTCTGAACTTGAAACCCAAGATCCCAGGTTCGAGTCCTGACTCCCAGCCTTCTTGGCTATGGACTGCGATTGGATGATCATCGAACGTTCTGTCCCAACTGATGAAAAGTGATGGTGTTGATGAGGATGATGGGGGCAATCGGTATCCACTGCAGGGTCATGGGCTGACCCATGTGGGCTGACCCACAGCGTACAGTCGCTCTAGATGTTGGCCTAATCTCTCAGAGCCTCAGTTTCCTCAAGGGTATAGGAGGATAACCACTCTGGAAAGCTGAGCTGCCTGAAGATGGGATGAGCGATCAATGTGTCACCACGAAGCCACTTGACACATGAAGAGGTGCCCACCACTAACCCCGTACAAAGAATCACTTGAAAGCCAGTGTCACGCACAGCCTTGCCAACTGTCCCCTTTACATCTTTTGAGTGGAAGGAGAGCAATTTTGAGAGAAACTACAGTCATTTGAAGTTCTCCTTCATTATTAATTTTATGGAGAGTTATTTTGTGGGTCTGCCTTTTATTTTATTATTTTTTTTTGGTAATTAGATGCTGTAAAAAATTTTTAGTGATTTTCTCTTCTTTGTAATTAGAAATAGCGATTAGAGTATCTTTTATATTACATGGCATTTTTCCTTTAAACAATTGTATACATTTTGTATTCTTTGCTTTTCTCCATACAGACTTTAATGAGAATGGATTCATTGTGTGCCATAATTTGCTATTATTATAGTGTGTCATGAAAATGAGTTATTTCCGTCACAGAAATATAATGCCCAGTGTAATGTATTTTTGCTGGTGGGTTTTTATTTTTTTTCCCTCTAGGGACAGGGGAAATGTGTTTGCCAAGTTTAGAACCCGCTTGAACCTCAAAGGCTAGGGAATTGCAAAGGGAAGTGAGCTTTCTGGTGTGTGAGTGTTCCCTTCTTTCGGCTCCGCAGAGAGCAAAGCGCGAGAGGTGGTTTTCCACGTTTCATTAAAAAGCACACGGGATTCTCAACAGTTGGTTCGCAGCGAATGGCATCTGTTCAAGCCAGGCTCGGGGAAGCCAAGAGCAGGTTGCTTCTTAAGGCTCCGAGCAGGCCGTGTAGTCGCTGAGTTTTGTCAAGGGAACCAGAAGGACCTGTGGAAATCCTCCTGTGTGTTCTCCCTGCCACCGAATACAAACTTGAGACACCCCACCGCCCCAGCCAGCTGTAGGTGACAAGCCTGGGCGACCCCCAAGACGTGCCAGCGAGCTTCGGCTGGGGATCGTGGCCCGTCTGCTGCGGCCTTCCAGCTGCATGTGGGAGCCAAGGCAGGAAAGGGGATGGGCGCTGTCCCAGCTGCTCACAGTGAGATGGGTGCCCCTTGGCTGGGTTCTCCCTGCAACAGGCCACCTCCACACTCCTGCCCGCCAATTAAAGCGTGCTCAACTAGAAGTCACTCCCAGGGGACAAAGATGTAATTTGGACATCATGTCCAGATTCTAGGAAGGCAGGAGTAGACAGGAATAGACCAGCTGTATTTGGCCCTGGGGGCGGGGGGGAAGGTCGTTCTCTGCGCTGTGATATCCAGGACCCTGGCTAGGGTGGCTGCCAGGGATGTGTCACATGGGCCGGGAGGCAGAGGGCATGCTCCAGAAGGGTCACCGGAGTTTATGATGCCCCCTCCCACAGGTGTGGGTGCTGGCTGTTCTGGGAGCATCCAGACCCCCGTGTGGAAAGCACTGGGCCTCCGGGGACCTGTGGCGGGGGCGGCAGAGGCAGCCAGGAGCTGGCCCTCTTGGCCTGCAGGAGCAGCAAGGCTCATTCTTCCTCGGAGAACAGGAGCGGGCCCAGGATTCTAAGGAGGGCCCAGTCCTCCCTCTGCTCTGCCGACTCTGGCTTGCAAAGCCCGCTCCTGTCACCTCCTTCGACTGTCCCCACAGCCCCAGGAGGCAGCCTGTCAGGCCAATTCTTTCCATGTCATGGAGGAGAAAATGGGAGCTTCCAGAACTGGTCTGAAGCCATAGCTAGCCCCCCGGGGAGAGTCTCAGCACCTGCCTGGGGCAGGGAGCGGGCTGGTAGAGGTAGAGTCAAGGGCTGAGCTGGCTGGAGTAGACCCCCAAAGCTGCCTCCTGAGCAAGTTCACCCACAGCCAGCCCTCACCCAGCACGTCCTGGTTAAGAGACTAGAATGTGCCAGCAAATAGCCAGAATTCAAATCCCAGCTCTGCTGCTTCCTAGCATAACCCTAGCATAACCTTGGGCGAATTACCTACCTTTATGGTGCCTCAGTTTCCCAATCTGGAAACTGGGGATAAATAGCATCACCCCAGTGGGATTATTATGAGAATTAAATAAGTTCATTCAGGGAAAGCCTGGGCAACAGTGAGGACAGGCTCCTGCACTCAGTTGTCCTAATGGCACAATACCCAGAGTGAGGGCTCAGGGGTGAAGGGGCCATGACCACCCCCCAACTTTGATCAAGCTGAACCTTGCACATGTGAGCTTGTGTCTGTCCAAAGACTGTGCCTTTCCTGATTCCGCCACCCAGAGGGGTGCCAGCCTCCTTCTAATGCCTGACTCTAGAATGCCAGCACATTCAAGGTGCTCAATTGATATTATTTTGGTATTTAGTCCCTAGGATGCTCCTTTCCCCCCTGCTTAAACTATCCCCTGGAGGGATGCCTGGGTGGCTCAGCAGTGGAGCATCTGCCTTCGCCTCAGGGCGTGATCCTGGGGTCCTGGGATCGAGTCCTGCATCAGACTCCCCGCAGGGAACCTGCTTCTCCCTCTGCCTGTGTCTCTGCATCTCTCTGTGTCTCTCCTGAATAAATAAATAAAACCTTAAAAAACAAAAAACAAAACAAAACAAAACAAAACCTATCCCCTGGAAAGGAGCAAAGCCAAACGTGGTTACCGAATCCAGAGGGAAAGGTGTGATGTGGACCTTCATGGGTGTGACACCCGCCAGTAGATCCCTGTAAATAGCTGAGACCTTGGACCCGGGCTGCCTCTCAGTGGCCTCAGCCTGGTCCATGGACTATCGTGATGCCTCAGGGCTGACCCCCACCCCTACCTATCCCTGCAGGACATGAGAACAGATGAACCGAGCACAGCCCTCACCGCCGCCCCCCCCCCCCCCACATCTTAGATCTTAGAACAATTCCCTCTTGCTTCCCCCATGTGTGCCTGCGACTCTCTTCCCAGCTGAGGACTCATATTTAAGCAGGGCAAAGTGACATTCCATCATTAATACGTAATGCAGTTGTATTGAGTTGTGTAAACATGCTTCCTAGCAGAGGGCCCCGTCCCCCCTCCTTGGCCCTCCTCCCCCTTATAATTGTTTTCGCTCCCCTAAACTCAGATGTAATTCAAGTAGGAGAAATCGTGGCTGGATTACATCTGCAGCCAGGGAATTATTAGTATGACTTTTTGGCGGTGTGACAGTGATGTTTCGACAATCTATACATATTGATTTAGGTCGATAATAAACAATTTGATTAGCCTCCCCATCCATGGGCTGTCATTTCAATCACTGACAGGGGCCCAGCAGAGTGGAAGGGAGGCAGCACACACAAGTGGCAAGAATTCTCAAAATAAGAAACTCCGTCCTGATTAGAGGCCTGGCTTCAGTGAATTGGACAAGACAGCTCAGCTGCCACGTTATTAACTCCCTGGGAAAATACTCGGCCGGTCCCTGGGGCCAGCCCGCATATTCTGATGTGGATCGATAAGCAATCTCCGGTGTATATGGAATTCAGACTCGAATCATTTGTCTCTGGCTCCTTTCTCCAAAGGGAGCCCCATGGTCGGACCTGGCCCCCCACCCCCCACATGCTCCCCTTTTAACTAATGACCCGCCACGGAGGAGGCCAGAGAGCAGAAGCCTCTTCCATCACCGAGAGAGGCTCTCTCAGGTGGGCCTAATGATGGTAATGGCCTCCTTTCAATTTTTTAAAAAACGATGCCCGCCCCGACATCTTGGGGGTGAATTTGTGTAAGTGATGGGCGCGCCCCTTGATGACAAATAGACAGATGTCCCTGTAATGGACACCCCCCCCCCCACACACACACAGTGTCCACACCTAATGGTGACACTGAAACAGAGCAGGGAAGTGACACTTCTCCCAGGCCTCTCTGGGGGAGACAGAAGGTAGGTACCACCCAGGGGTCCTGGTGGCCTGGACTGGAGCTGGTTCAGGAGAGAAGAGGTGACACCAGGGCAGACTCCAGGCTTTGTTGTGAGCTGGTGGCAGGTCGGTTGCTAACTGGTGGAGTGTCCCGGGCTACAGAAATCCGTACTGACCTTCTGATGCCCCCTCCTCTGGTTGCAGGTGGAGACTTGACAGGGCACTGACGCCAAGGCCCTGCGGGGACCACACGGCCAGCCAGCTATTGGCGGGGACCCCGGCTCCCCATGGCCAGGAGGGTGGCGTGGTTCAGCGGTTAGCCCAGGCTTTACGTCAGGCCAGCCAATCTGGGAGTTGTCTCTGGGAGCTACTTCACCTCGTTGAACTTCAGTTTCTCCCCGTGTAAAACGAGGTTGCTAGCAGCGACCTTGCATGTTGGTGGTGAGAATTTATTGAAATCATGCAGAGAGCGGGTCTAGCACAGTGCTGGTGGCATAACACATGCTTGCCAGTTATTATTTTTAGCATCAACAGGAGGTGGCGAGCGCAGTGAGTGTTGTACATTTTTTATTGACATGTTATAATTTTTATTATCAGACCCCTCTTTGAATCAAGAAAATCTGAGAAACCCAAAGTGTAACATGGACAAAAGCAGCCACTCTGCCTAGTGTTGAGGCTGGAGAACCAGGCCTTGCCCACTGGGCTCATCCCCTGCCCATGCCCCCTTCCACCATCTGCTCCAACCCCCAATCTCTGAGGAGCTCTGGGGGCTTTCCAGAACCAGTCCAGCATCTACTAGGTCAGGGGAAATAATGATATTAGGAGGCATAAGAATGGGCTCCTGGTTCCAGCTCCAAGACTCTGGGCCCATACTCCTCTCTAGAGGTCTTGGTTTCTCCAGCTGCAAAATGGGGTCAGGTGGAGCCAACCCTGAGGGTTCCTCAGCTCCCAAATCCTGTGCATCTGTATGGGGAAAACACTACAACCTATAGAGTCCCATTAAACTGAAGAGTCATAACACCAATGCCACAGAGCAATGGTCTCTACACCATGCTTCATGCAAAAGGGCTTCGAGGGCTTCTCGAGTGGGGAGAGGCCAGGGAGCGGAGCCCCCATCCCCACACAGTAGCCTGGATCTGCACCCACGGAACCTGCATCCCCAATTAAAAATAAGCAAAGGGCAGTATCAGTTAGAACTGGATTTGACTGAGAAAGAAAAGACCTAAAATAATAAGACTTACACAAGATCAGACTTTATCTTTCTTTTATGTAAAAGCTGGAAGTCGGCTGTCTAGGCCTGGTGGTGCTGCTCAGCTGCATGGAGCACTCAGGGAGCTGGTTTCCTTCCAGCTCATGGCTCCACCATCCAAGGTCATGGAGCTGACTTGTCTTCATGTTCCAAGATGACAGCCCACAGATCCACAGAAGTAAAATGGAGGAAGGGCCAAAATTAGAGAAAAAGCTGCATACAAACTCTTTTTTTATTAATAAATTTTTAAAATTTTAAATTAGTTTTAGATCTACAGGAAAATTGCAAAGATAGAACAAAGAGTTCTCATAGCACTCACATCCACTTTCCCCATTATTAACATCTTGAGTAAGTGTGGTGCATTTGTTAAAATGAATGAACCAACATTGGTACATACAATACCAAATAAAGTCCACACTTTATAAGATTTCCTTCATTTTTATATAATGCCCTTTTCCTGTTCCAGGATCTCATCCAAGATACCACTTTATATGTAGTTGTCATGTCTTGTTAGGCTCCTCTTGGGTTTGAGAAATTCCTCAGACTTTCCTTCTTTTTAATGACCTTGACGATTTTGAAGAGCAACTGGTCAGGTATTTAGCAGAATGTCCTTCAGTTGGAATCTGTCTGGTGCTTTTGTCCTGATTGAACTAGGGTTAGGGGCTTGGGGAGGAAGATCACAGACATAAAGTATCATTTTCATCACATCATGAGAACATCTTGGCTGTTTCCAGTTTTTAATGATTATCGGTAAAGCTGTTACAAGCATTCACATGTAGGCTTTTTGTACAACATATCAACTCTTTTTTTTTCAAGCTGATTTATTTATGTTAGAAAGCAAGAGGGAGAGCATGCATGTACGCACACAGTGGGGAGGGGTAGAGGGAGAGGGAGAAAGAATCTTAAGCAGATTCTGTGCTGAGCGTGAAGCCTGACTTGGGGCTCGATCAAACTTTATCTTTTATGTAAAAGAATGATAAAGTCTGATCTGACCCTGAGATAATGACCTGAGCTGAAATAAAGAGACAGACGCTTAACCAACTGTGCCACTCAGGTGTCCCCCAACTCTTTTTTAAAGACAGTTCACAGAAATAGTTCGGCAAAATCTCACCTATATCCCAAAAGTTAGTAGTCACCCGTGGATATCTACCTGCAAGGAAGGCTGGTAAATGTAGGTTTAATTCTTTGACTGGCTAAAATGTGAGTTTTCTTACCTTGGGAAGAAATGGAAGGAGGGATATGGTACATAACCAGAGGTTTCAGTCAAGGGACATATTGGAGAAGGAAGGAGCAGCCTGGAGAAAGTATGAGGAACATGAACATGAGGAACATACTCAGCTCCCTGTCGCTGAAAGGATCAAGAAAAGCTTGGCCAACTGTTACTGAGCTATGAAAAAAAAAAAGCCTTGTGATAGGGAAATGTTCAATCACTCACTCATTCAAAAAGATGTATTACTGTAGGGGTGCCTGGGTTGTTCAGTCAGTACAACTTTTGGTTTTGGCTCAGGTCATGATCTTGGTGTCCTGGGATTGAGCCCCAGAGTCGAGTTCCCTGCTCAACAGGGAGTCTGCTTCTCCCTCAGCCCCTCCCTCACTCATGCTCCTGTGCATGCTCTCTCTCTCTCCCTCTCTCTCATTCTCAAATACACAAATATAATCTTTTTTTAAAAAGAAAAAAAGAAAGATGCATTAAGCATCTCAGGGGACAAAGTGGAACGGCCCATTGCCCTCCTAAGCTGTAGTGCCCCATGATAAGAGTCTAACAATATTTTGTTTGAGAAGAAGCTCTGTGATATGTGAATAGTCCAATAGGACAGGGTGGGAGCCACTGAGGGTTCTACAAATTCCAAAGACCTTGAACCATTCTCTAAGTTTGGTAAGATGGTTTTTTTGGTTAAGAATTTATTTATTTACTCATTCATTTATCTATCTATCTATCTATCTATCTATCATCTATTTATTTATTTGGGGGTGGTGGGAGAGGGAGAAAGAGAGAATTCCAAGCAGACTTGCACGGGCTGTGCAAGGTTCTCACAACCTTGAGATCATGACCTGAGCTGAAACCAAGAATTAGATGCCCAACCCACTGAGCCACCCAGACACCCCAGTTTGGTAAGACATTTAACTGCCAAGTAGCAATTCTCTTCGAATGGCAGCACGGGACAGCTCTTGGTTTGCAGGGCTGTCCATTGGTGTCCAGTTTTCCTTGGGCCTGAAAATCTGACAATCAGCTTTGCAGGTTTGGGCTTCTCGGGAAGCAGCAAGTTCTTCCAGTTGAGATTCTGCTTATTGCTTCCCTGGTCCTCAAGGGCTTCTGAGAATTTTCCTGGGAAGTTAGCTTGATGCCAATTCTGAGGCAAATGGGAATTACCTGGAATGAGCTCCAGGTATGGGCAAAGCTTTACTTTGTGTGAAATTCAACACTTGGGGATATTTATCTCTTTGTCTTAATTTATAAAGCCTTCAGTGATGCCAAGTGGTGTTTCTCATTTAAGGAAAGGGCACATTCGACTCTTCCTAATCTCCCATCTTCAGAACACCTCTGAGGTTTATGATAAAATCAGAGGATTTTCTTCTAGAAGTCTAGGGCCTGGCACTAAAGATGCTTATGGATAGAAAGGTCTGACCCAGAACTCCCCAGGCATTGCTCAGGGCCGATGAGCATGGCAGGGAAGCATGGTTTCTGAGAGGAGTAGGTGCTTTACCGTGTTGCATATCAATACAAATCATACCCATAGAGATTTTATTTACTCTTCGCTTGCTGGGGATCTAGAAACCATTTTTTCTCCACTGGGGGCCCAACTGTGTCCAGATAGTCCAAAAACCATAATATGATATTTCTAACTCTTTGGTCTTTAAGTCAAAATTTAGTCTCCATGCCTCCATTGAGCCCCATAATAACTCGTAGCTCAGTGATAGCACTCATTCCCTCCTGCTTTGTCTTATTGTGAATTGTGTGCATGTTTGGCTCCCAATTTGATGCAAGTTCGTCCAAGGTCATGGATTTGGTCCCTTTCACCATCTCCAGGATGTCCTACATTTAGCCCCTGGATGGGGTGTGCAGCCCAGAGACCAAGCTTTCCTAGCCACACAATCTGGGACCCGCTGCCAAATTCACCCAAGCCTCAGTTTCTCATCTGTACAATGGAGCTAACACCCTCTGAGGGTATGCATAAGTCCTAAATAAACGATATAACATACCAAAACACCGTGCATCATCACTGATCGGTAGCCAATGTCCAGAAACTAATGATGAAAACAAAAACAGGCACACAAGTGTCGGACGGATGGATTCACAAGTGCGTGGATGTTTCTCTCCAGGATAGCACAGGCCGTTAAGAAAAGGCTGGCGTTATGTTAATTTCCATTAATATCCTCAGAGGACGTGGGGGACGAAGATGGATCTGCGAGCCTTGAGACACAATCAGACCCCCTTTTTATCCCCTTTGCTACAGCTTTATTGTAGTGAAATATGTTCATGCTGGCAGAGGGCAATCACCCTAAGCGGGCGACGCAAGAGGCATGAGATGCCGGTGGGGATTTTCAGAGCCTCTGCCCCGGACGCCCAGCTCCGGGCCGTTATGGTTTATGTATTAAAACCGCCCACAGATGTGATTGTGCACAGGCCTGATGGATATTTGCCTCGGTTAGGCTGCATTAGACTCAATTTATCCCCCAGCACTCATTGTTGCCATTGATTGATTTTTAAATTAGATGAAGGCAATCAGTAAATACCACCCAATCAAGTTCTAAAAACATACAGGAGATTAGACAATTTAGGTTAATCAATGGAAATATTCCTTGATTTGCTACCACTCAATTTTGACCATAAATTACAACTATAACTTGCGAGTTAGTAAGCTATAAAGCAAGTGGATGTGACAAGAAAAACTATAAGAAATGAATTAGGGTGCCGAAGAAGAGCCACTGATGTTGTCCTATAATGAGGCAAAATGACTCTTCCCTCATGTCGTGCATTCCTGGTTGGGCCTCGTCACCAGTGTCGGGGCAAGACACACAGGAAAGCTCCAGATTTGCGTGGCTTTAAAAAAAAAAAAGAAGCAGCAGCAGAGGCAGGGGGAGGGGATGTGGAAAATCTGTACCGGGTGGAGCTAAAAGATAATAGTCCTTCTCTCCAACAGATGAGTTCGAACCATAACTGATCAACCTAATTTTGTGGTTGCAAATAATGTCATGTAATTTTAGGCTCAAAACCCCACGGTTTGTTAAAACCCTCACCTACCTCACAGACACTTTCCATGCTAATTGGAAAGTCACACTTCTGTACTGTTATTTCCTACAAAGTCTGAAATGTAACAATAATTAAATGTAATTTTAGACTAGAACTTCATACTCTTCAAAAGCTTTATTTGTCTGATTGTACGATTATCTTCCATATTTTTAAGAGAAGCGCATTCAGACTGTGAATTTTATTTTTTCTCTCTCTCCATGCCATGGGCCTCCACTTCAGAGGACACGAATTTGCTTTGAGGAGCTCCTGGTTTCAGAGAAAAGGCAAAAACTCCCCCAGCAGTCTGTATCCATTCATTCCTCGGTACCCCTGAAGGTCGAAGGCAGACAGGCTCCTTTGGGCTTTCTCATCCTCTTTCCTTTTCTTGGTGCTCTTAGGAGCTTTGTAAAAATCGGCAGTGAATAATCAGACTGTACTCTTCTGCCTATACTAGCAAATAATCCGAGAAACTTTCTGAGACCTAAGGGTAAGGAGGCCAATTCTTCAACATCTGCCCTGGGGGCAGTGGCAAGATGGGCCTGGGAGGTATCTCTTCTCTCTCAGGGCTGGGGGGTAAGAACAGATCTGGGCCCAGCTGGGGCCCATTGGCAGTCAAGGGTAATTGGGTTTGGGGCCTGGACCAGGAAGTCATAGGCCCCCTGCTGCTCAGCGATTCCCTACTCTTGGGACAGTCTTGCAAATTCCATTCCGTTGGGGACCTCCAAGGGCAGGGACTTCTTTGAAAAGCAGTTGCCTGGGCTCTGGGGAGGGAAAGTTTAAAGCTAAAATTCTTTTCTGGAAGACTAGGGATTTGATTTTTTTTTTTTTTTTTTTTTTTTTTTTTAAGATTTTACTTATTTACTTGAGAGAGAGCACAAGCAGGGGGAGAGGCAGAGGGAAGGGGGAGAAGCAGGCTCTTGGAGGAGCAGAGAGCCCAGACGAGGGGCTCCTTCCCAGGATCCTGTGATCATGACCTGAGCCGAAGGCAGATGCTTCACCGACTGAGCCACCCGGGTGCCTCTGGGAATTTAATTTTTTACGATAAATTCTCCTGCTATGATGTTTAAAATTAATACATGCTGACTTTAGAAATTTTAGAAAACTCAGAAAATTATAAGGCAGAAAATTAAAAGCACCTATAATCCCAGTACCCAAAATTACTACTGTTTTGACACATCTTCCTCCCTGTTTCTTTCCAGCTTTCGGCCTATGTATACAAAAATAAAGTTAGCCTGTCTGGTGCCTGCTTTTTCATTTGACATTGCATAATAGACATCGTCTCATACCATTAAATTTTCCAAATAACAGACTTCACAGATCCAAATTCCCCATGATAGGGGCAATACTTATTGAGGGCTGACTATGACCAAGAAATTTATGGGCGTTCTGGTAGTGTATCCTCATAAAAGCCCTTTGACATAGGTAGGACTGTCATCGTCACCATTTTGCAGATGCCGTGATGGGCTAGTAGAATTTGAGCAATACGCTCCTGGTAGAGCAAGAGAGTCAGGATCTGAACCCCACTGGTCCATCTCTGGAGCCCTTGACTCCCACCAGTCACCACGGGATTTATGTCCCAGGTCTTACAGACATAGAGAAAGCAACCCTTTTCAATACCAAAGGGAATCTGAGTTCTGATCCTTGAGTTCTTCCCTGACTGTCCACACCATGTCTGAGTTGCCTGATTTCTTTGGTGCTTCCTGTGCTCAAACACACTGTTGCCTGGGAAAACAGCCAGCCCGTAGCCCATCTCAGATGGATGACAGCCTTCCTCCCAGGACTGTTAGGAGCACCACATGAAGTCTTCTCTAGGAAAGTATTACACACACTGTAGAGTGCTGTACACAGCCAAAGGATCCAGCCAACCAGCTAACAATGGTGCACAGTGATGCTCTAAACCCAAGATTGCTGATGGCCAGGTTGGGGGCCAGACCTGGCTAGGAGATGGGTTTCATCTGGCCCACATGGTGCCGAAATGTTTTTGAATGAGTGGCTCAAATTTAAAAATCGGGGTATTTCCAGAGAAGAAAATCCGGATTTTCCCCACTCTCTAGGAAAATCAGAAGGTAAGACCAACTAGGTCCACACTCCCCCATGGGAATGGAACAGCAGCCACTGCCATAGACAGGAAGGTGCCAGCTGGGCCACAACAGATGTTACCACTCCTTTTGTGTCACCATCAAGCTGCTTCGTGCATCGACACTACTTGCCCGCCTCCAGGGGAAGCGTGAGTTGACCACCCTCACTCTAAATATCTCTGGGAGATATAGAGGACTGAAAGCCCTGGATGGAATGATTGGTCTCTGTTTCCTGCCCCTTGAATATAAGCTCTGTAAGATCCGCTGTTGTCTTCTTGCTGCATCCCAGCTGGCTCAAGCAGTGTAGGCACCCAATAGGTGTTTGTTGAGTGGGTAAGTAAATGAGGAGGAGGCTAAAGAGGTCTGTGAGAGGCGGGCAGTTTCCAGGGTGATGCAGGGGAGGAACCTGCTGAACCAACTGGTCTTGGCATCCCAGTGGGTGAAGATGCCTGCGTGAACATCCCTGTGCCTCTGGTCATGTGCACTGCGCAGGCCCAGATGGTCGGTAGAACCGGCCAGGAGCCAACTGCCCTCCTTGGTCTCCGCCACCCAGGAATGGATTCCTCTGTGCCCTCCTGCGGCAGGAGGGAGGGCCACCACACTGCAGCCAAGGCTCTCCCAAGGCCGCCAGGGGCAGGGCTGATCCATCCCACTTGAAGTCTGTTCTTTACTTTGCAGATTACAAAGCGTCCTCTTGCCTTGTGGTTTTAACGCCTCATCGCCAAGATGCTGGGGGATGAGGAGCTCAGGCAGGCAGCCTGCCCGGTGTCTTAGGATGAATAAAGGGACGGGGCTGGGCCGGCCTCCTGGGCCTCCTGGCTCTGTCTGGCCCTCTCTGCCACAGTGTGACGGCTGCCTCCACGATGGGGGTCTGTGATGGCTGGGAACTGGCCTTCCAAGAACAAAAGCAACCAGCAAGAGAGGCTCTTCCTCCACCAGCTCTAGAGCCATCGCCTCTGAACAGACCATAGCAGCTAGTTCTCAAGGAGATTAGGTGGGGTAGGGGTTCGGGAAGCCCACGGGTTAAAGGGAGGCCTATCTGTACCTACCCTCTAGCAATTCACTTAACTCTCTGTGCCTCAGCTTTCCCTACCTGCGAAATGGGATTATGAACGGTACCTGCTCCGTGGGGCTGAGTGATACCAATACAGCCAGCATACAAAGAGCTAATATCCCCTGAGCACTTACGATGTGACAGGTGCTGTTCCAAGCCTTGGCCAGGCATTCACGGTGCCCCTCATATGGTAAGTACCACACGAGCACTTGTGAGATAAGTGCCCGCCTTATATCCCCATCACCTCAGGTTTCCTATTATCCCCATTTTACAGATGAAAATACTGAGGCATAAAGATGTCATAAAACTCGCCCAAGATAGTGTGGCTGTTGCACAGAGGAGCCCGGATCCACACTAGATAGCAGGGTTGCGGAGCCCACTTTCTCAGGCTCCGTCTGCCTAGCACTCCCGAACCGCTCCACACCTAGCACCAGGTGGAACTGTGCCAGGCGGCCGTCTCCATGGGATCGCCAACGGCGGCGCATGGGCAGGAGCTGGTGTGACGGTCGGGGGTGCCAGGGCCTGTCCCGGGCTGCGGGGCTGGGCTCTCCCCCAGGCTGGCCTTCCTGGGGTGGGCTTGGGGGGTGCGGTCCTCAGAGGGCTGGGAGCTGTAGAGGAATTGCCTGGGAGGTGACCAGGAGAAGTGAGCTTTACTTTATCATGGTACGGAACTAAAAGGGCAGACCAATTAATCACGGAAGTTTCTAAAAGTGCTTTCATTTTGCCATTTAGTATGGCAGCAAGATCATTTCCCTTAATGTATACTCCTGGTATTAACACGCCTTAATCCATCACACGCGGTATTATGAAATTACTGTGTTTTACTCCCGGGTCCTGCAGCAGATCATTAACCCAGCTCTTCTCTGGGCCATACATCACCGGGGGGATTACCTCATGGGTCCAGAGCCCCCTCTCCCCGGGCTCCACCGTGGGGCTGCCCCAGTCATTTTTCCTCGCCTGGCCTGACAGACGAGCTGTTTGCATTAGTGAGCAGATGGCTCCTGAGAAGCCCATGTCACCTCCCGCTTGCCACCTCTCCTTCCAGTGACCCAGCTTCACGAGGGACACCGGCGAGAGCCCAGCGCGGCTCACCCAGAGCTGCAGGCTAGCTGGGGACTGCGGTCTTCCGTCCCTGGGCCCTCGGGCGCGCTGGCTGTCAGATGTCACCTGCAGTGACTCCTTTCCGGGGGGCTCTGCTCTGGGATCTGGGGGAGGCAGAGGGGGCCCATGGCATTCCTGCTAGCGCCAGATCAAGGGATCGCCCTGGGTTGCCCATCCCGAATGCCCCACCCCACTTCCCAGCACATTCCTCCCCCCGCCCCTCGTCCCC
Source organism: Canis lupus baileyi (assembly GCF_048164855.1). Taxonomy (NCBI): domain Eukaryota; kingdom Metazoa; phylum Chordata; class Mammalia; order Carnivora; family Canidae; genus Canis; species Canis lupus. The sequence continues at coordinate 65,126,564 of NC_132842.1, forward strand.
ATTGCCCTGCGCTCTACCACGGTCTCCAAGCCAGATAAAATCTGAGATGTCTTCTCTGTGCCTCTCATCCTAGTCTCTTTGGCAGCAGCTCTTATTGGCTCTTCCACCAAAGAGCATCCCAAACCTACCATTTTCCTCTGTTTCCACCGCATCTACCGTCATCCAAGCCTGGGTGACCGCACCCACTGGCCTCCCTGTTTGGGTGCTCATTCCCCACCGAGCAGCAGAGGGATCGTTCAGAAACACAAACTCCCGGGGTTCTAGGACCGTCCTATATTTTGATGTGGGTGCAACACAGGTGTACATATGGGAAAATTCACCAACGAGTTCCCAGGATGTGTGTGCCAACACAGCCCCAGAATCTATTTTATACTTCGATTTTTTTTTTTTTAAATGAGAAAAGAAAATAACACAAGTCAGATCAGGTCACGCCCCTGCTGAGACTCCTCCAGGGACATCTTCTTGGCTTACACGGGGCTGTGGAGCTCCCAGTCGCAGCCCCAGATGCTCTGCCCTGATGTCCTGCCTGGTACCACATCTTGCCAGGACCTCTTGTGCCCTCCCCTCCAGACCCCCTGTCTTACTCTCCAGATGTGGAACCCATTGAGCTCAGTCCAGCTGCAGCCGACCTGTCCCTTAAAGCAATCTCCCCTCACCCCACTTTCATTACCATGGTTTGTTTTCTTCGTGGCGCCCACTGCTACCTGAAATCACCTTGCATATTTGCTATGAATCTACTCTCCTCAGTCTGCAGGTTTCACCAGAAGAGGAGGCACAGCTGTCTTGTCCATCCCAGTCCCCACAGGGCCCTGCCCATTGTTTCCTGGCCTTGCCTGCCCATCCTCTGCCTGGAGTGATCATAATGTCACATTTGGACTCAGAAATATGGAGAGCATGGGGATCCTGGGCAGTGTTGGCTGTGAGAATGGCCTTGGAGAGTAGCAGCCAGAGCCACGAGTGTGGGGTGTCTCCGCACAAGTTGAAATGCAAGGGCCTTTCCAGCTCTAGATTTCATTGAGCTAATGCCACCCAAGTAACATGACACCTGAACCCTGGGACATGCAGGCAGGAGGAAGAGGCAGTTGGGCTGGAGGGTAGCTCTGTGTGATTTGAAAGGCTTTGTGTAGTTTCTGACAGTCATTTAAAAATTCAGGAATTGAGGCTTCTGAAGACACTCATCTACATATGGAAAGAGGAAAAGGGTAGGCCGGGACCAGTGCCTTCAGCCTTTGCCCCTCAGCAGGAGGAAGTAGAAGACATGCCTTCCACCTGGCATCTTCGGATACATCTGCCGATGTTGGGGCACTCGGCTGAGTTTCAGGGTGGCCTTGCTCTGGTGGCTGGGGCCTGGGTCTATGATGTGCAGGGGTGAGGGGTGGAAGGGGGGCGGTAAGGCCTTCTCAAAGAGAAGAAAGTATGAGTGTGAGCCTCTGGCCACTGAGATGGAGATGCCTCAGTGGGTGGCATCAGGGCACACGGGGCCCCAGTATCTGGGAGCAGGCATTTCAGGCCTTATTTCAGGTCTCTCTGAGGGCAGATGCTAGCTGGATACAGCAGTTTCTCAGGGGGCTGATCCCCGGAAGGTAGTGGAGAAAGCCAGTCAGAGAAGAAAGAGAAGTCAACACAGGGTTTGTCAATGAACAGGGATGGCCATGGGCTAAGGGCTCAATCCCACTGGGCTCTCTAAGGAACTGTGTAGAACACACCTTGGAATAATCACCTGGATGACAGGAGGCCGGGCCATTTATCCACTCACTCTCATCCCCATTGGCTGACAGGGACATCACTGCACAGACACACACGCACACAAGCACACATACACTGCCTGGTTGTGCTGGAATTTGCTCCAGCAAGCACCCTTGGTACCTGAGAAAAAGAGAAAGAGAAGGAGACATCTGGCTGGGGTGGGATGTGCTTGCCTAGCAGGAGCTATGTGCGATGCCGGTCAACTCAGGTGAGCCAATGGGACACAGGATGGGTATCAACAGCATTTGCTAGGGAGCCATTGTGGTCACAGACTTGGGGGGCCATCATGTGACACCTCACGCTATGTGTCATGACTCAGCACCATGTGTCCTCTGGGAGGACCCATTTCACCAGGGCCACGGGCCGCTAGATAGCAGCAAGGCCACACAGCCCTCCCCATGTTCCCCTACCTGGCCTCGTCATCACCCCTTTCAAGGCCCACGCTTACATCTCAGGGATTGGGGGAAATTCATCCTTAGGTAATAGTCTTCATTGCTTAGTACACCTGCTAAAGGGTATGTTGTCTCATTTCATCCTCAGAGAAACCCTGATCAGTCCCCCACTTTAACGTGAAGTAACTGAGGCACCGGGAGGGGCGATGACTTGCCCAAGCTCTCACGATAGTGAAAGCACACTTGGTTTGTCTGAATCTGAAGCACAGGCTCCGAGCAGCTGCGGAAGATGCTCCCCTGCAGGAGGGCCTCATAACCTCACAAACCATGGTGAGTGGACTAGGCCAGGAGCCCAAGGTCTTTGCTCCATCAAACTCATTAACCTGAGTCTCCACTCCCCATGAGCCATACTCAGCACCGAACTGAGCCCCCAAAGAAGGTTAATGCCAGACTTACACATTCCCCTTACCTTCTAGAATGCAAGCCCCTGCTCAGAAAGGAAGGAAGGAGAGCCTTGGGCCTGTTGCGACAGGCCCTCAGCAGCTGCTCTGACAGAGGGGCAACAGCCAGATCACAGCATGCCAAGCCTATGGACGTGCCACCAGGCCACAAGTCAGGACATCATTGTTCTCTTGCCCTGGAACTTGGCCGGGCATGTCGGAAGCACACAAAACTTGGCCTTCTCCCTCCTCCCAAGACTGACTGAGATAGATGGGGGTCATTTCCATGGTTCTCTTTTCTATATCTTTGCCCCTGCAGACTGCCTCTTAGGAAGGAGCAGGGTCTCAGGAAATGCCAGAAGAGGCAACCAGGAGGAGCTGACATCCACCGGTAGGCCAGAAAAGTGACATAATGATAGGCAGCTTTATCATTAGCACTTTGTACATAAGTAATTTTGGTTGCTTTTCCAAATTAGCAGGGAAATGTTTGGCCACAGATTAGTGGTCGAAGCCCAAATCCTTCCAGACAAATTTGGTGGAAAGTCGGAAACCACAAGATGGTCAACGGGGCTTATCGATAATTCCACATTGCATTGTTCCTGGAAGACAGGACATGGATGTGGGCTCTGGACTTGGTAACACCAACACCAAAATGGCCTGGTTGGTCAAGGTTGGAGAAACCAACAGAGAAGCATGTAGTAAAAGTTGCACTGGCTGGAGATGGGAGACAATGTGGGCTGGGCTTCTGGGATTCTCCTGAATGTGGCAGGTGACCTGTGGCTTGAGTAGTGAAGGGAACAGCTCTGTGAGAGCAGCCAAGAAGCCAACAACCTGGTTGGATCCCATCCTAAACTCTCTAAGTGACTGAGCCAAGATTCTTTGTCTCTCTTGGCCTCAGCTTCCTCCATATGCATAGGAAGCCAGCTGTAAAGGGATGCACCACCTACAGGGCAGGACTAGGGAGGAATGCATTCATTCCCCTCAGGTGCTATTTGAACAAAGGATAAAAGGAATCTTTTATCCCCAACAGGTGCCCAAACTCATTGTTTTCCGGCCAAGTGATAGACAACCCTTACTGTGTTATACAGGGCATCTTGGAACCACTGGGATGGCCAATCCTGATGTCTTGTCAGTGGCCCAGCTCAGCATCAGGGAATGAAACTCAGATACTTCCCTGGCCTGGGAACTTCAGCTCACATTTAACCCCCTGGGTTCCTCAGAGACAAAAGGAAAGTCATACTTCAGAGTAGCTCTGCCTCCTGGGATTCCAAGAGAATGGATGATGAATGAACACCATGGTCCAAGCTGACTCCACTGCAGGGCCTCTAGGTATGTTCCCTTTGCCTGAAATGCCCTTTTCCCCAGTCCTCTCTTGGCTTCCCCTTCTGATTATCCAGTCAGGGAGGTCATCTCTGAGCACCCTAACTAGGGCCTCCCCTTGTTCTCTCTCAGCATCCTGTTTATTTCTGTCAAAATTTGCATTTTACCACAGCTATTTGTTGCCTCCTCGTCATTCAGGGGTCAGGGGTCATCGTTCAGGAGAGAGAGGGTCTCTCTCATCAGTCTCTAAGCTCTTAAGGTGAGGATTTTTTGGTATGTTTTGCTCACTATTGTATCACTAGCTGGTGCCAATCACAGGATGGATGGATGGATGGATGGATGGATGGATGGATGGATGGTAAGAAGGAAGGATGGATGGATAGAAGGAAGGATAGATGGATGGATGGGTGGAAGGAAGGATGGATGGAAAGTTACCATGAGGAGCAAATGAGAGAACATGTGGAAGTACTTTGGAAATTGTTAAGTACTATATTAACATAATGCCTCATTGTAAAATGTTAGTGCCTTGGCACTGTGACGGATGCTTTGCAAGTATCATTATCTCTGATCACCCAACTCTGCCTTATGGATGCTATTTTTCCATTGCATAGATGGAAAAACAGAGGCTCCATGAGGTTGCTTAACCTAAGACCACAAGGCTGTTAAGGTAAGTCCACCATAAAGCTTACACTCTTCCCACTATATCCTAAAGTACTCATCATTAGAGAACATGTGCAGGGAAACCCTGTGGTCACCAAGTGGGCAGCTAGTTGCCTTAAACATGATAGGCCCAAAGTAGTTCTTGAGTTACTTTGTCTTCTTTTGGAAGTTTAAGTTGTCTCCTCTCTCATGGTAGGTTGTCCTTTCTTGCTTCTGTCCTCAAGGACATAAGCAGACACCATCTTGCCTATTTCATAGAGTTCTTAAGAGAAGCAAATGAGAAAGTAAATATGACAGTATATTGGGGGAAATGTATCAATGTGAAGAGATAGACATTTAAGAATATGCTACTGAGGCACCTGGGTGCTCAGTCAGTTAAGCATCTGCCTTCATCTCAGGTCATGATCTCAGAACCCTGGGATCGAGCCCCACATTGGGCTCCCTGCTCAGCAGGGAGTCTGCTTCTCCCTCTCCCTCTCCTCCTGCTTGTGATCTCTCTCTCTCTCAAATAATAAATAAAATAAATAAATAAATAAATAAATAAATAAATAAATAAAATCTCTAAAAAAAGAATATGCTACTATTGTTACTACTTAACATTTATTGAAAGCTTATTGTTACTGCTTAACATTTTTTGCAAGCTTACTACAGTGCCAGGACAACCTGACCAATTTTATTTAATCCTTACATAACCCTCTAAGGCAATATGCCCATTTTACAGAAATAGATGCCAGTTCAGAGAGAATATTAAGTTCTCCTCTTACCACACTGAGTCATCATGGGAGCGAGCAGTCATCATGTTGACCTGGCCCCCTCCAGATCTTGACTTACAATCTCTGGGGTAGGACCTAAAAAATCTGCATTTCTTAACAAGATCCCCAAGGAAGATAAGGTGATGGGCCAATTTGGAAAATTACTGGTGTAGGAAAGAGAATAGCTCAGTATAGGGTCTGACTAGGTTGAATCGTGTCCCCCTCCCCAGGTTTATAACCATCCAGGACCTCGGAATGTGATCATCTCCAGAAATAGGGCCTTTGTAAATGTAATTTCAATCAGTTGTCATTATTCACAGTGCTTATGTTCTATAAGGTCACTGCAAACACTGAATTAGTGAATACTGAATCCATCGCTCCTAGGGGAAGCACAGGGTTAGGTTCCTGGAAGCCTCTGGTTGCAACATTTCATCAACCAACCATGTACATTTTTAGCATATTTTATGTGTATTTCTGTTTAAAGACATCTTCTTTAGTATATATAATTGATGCATTAACATTGAACTCATGGCCAACAGCACTGTAACTCATGCCTGAATAAAGCTAATCTAACTCATATTTTCTCCATAAGGCTCATCACAGCTTTCTTGCTCATAGGGACTAGACAACATTTCAGCACTGGGGGGCGTTTTAAACAGCAAAATCACCATCAAAAAGCACACATTTGAGAAAAACATAGTCCTTAATAAACCAAAAAGAAAATAAGAAAAAAGAAAGAAAGAAACTTGTTTATAAGAGCTGGAATAAGAAGGCAGAGCAGTTCTACCAAAGCTGGGAATGTGCACATTGGGAGATTCGTGTTTTTTGCTGCCCTGTGCATATCTGTAAACGACGTTGTATATTGGGGGTGCCATGGTGGCCCAACCAGTTAAGCATCTGCCTTCAGCTCAGGTCCTGAGATCTTGGGGTCCTGGGATCAAACCTGCATGGGGTTCCCTGCTCAGGGGGGAGTAAGCTTCTCCCCCTCCCACTCCTTCTGTGCATTTGCTCTTTCTTGCTCCTTCTTAAATAAATAAATAAAAATATTTTTAAAAAATAAATAAAAATAAATGACTTTGCATATTGATTTAGGGGTTACAAGTAAATTTTAGCATGTAGGTGACTTAGCAAGTACAGAGGATCTACTGTAGCTGAGTTCCCACCAGGTTAAGGTAAGCCTAACTGCAACACAACTAGTGTCCTTGTAAGAAGAGGAGAGAACACAAAGAGATAGACAGAGGCAAGAGGCTACATCATAGCAAGGACAGAGTAGAGCCACTTAATCCCAAGGACTGCCAACCACAAACTGGAAAAGGCAAGGAAAGATTCTTCTCTAGAGATTTCAGAGGGAACATGGTTCTGCCAGCGCCTTGATATCAGACTTCTGGCCTCCAGAATCATGAGAAAGTAAGTTTCCATTGTTTTAAGCCACCCTTCTTGTGACACTTTGCTCTGGCAGCCCTAGGAAACTAATACAGGGTCTGAACCTACCAGTGCCAGCCGGGTCCTGGGAGTGATGGGTCACATGGTTCCAGGTAATCCCTTCCCAGTGAGGAGACAGCCAGCTCCCAACCCTACAGACTCACTTCAAGACTGATAATAGAATATTGGGGAAAAGCTTAGAGAACTGGAATGTGTGATATGGATTCAGTAGATTCCTATTCAAGCCCTCAGACCTCCCCATCACCTTCCAGTGGCCTCATAGCCACTTTCCCAAATGGCCCATGTGCCAGTAGAACTGAGCTCTTTCCAGGCAAACATTTAGCCCAGGGCCACCTCCACACATTTATTCAGGCTGTTCCCTACTCCAGGAACCCATCCCTCAAATGCTACATCCTCTTCTCTAAAAGAGCAGTGACATACAGAGGGTCTCCCCCTGGTATCATACAGATTTTGCCTTCAGTAATAATTTGCATCCATCCTGCATTTAAAATCCTCAAGGCAGAAAATTCATGGCTCAATGTTTTGCACATGCCTGGTACATGGCAAGTGCTTAATTAATGAGTTGGAGTGGGATAAGCACTCAGTGGGGATGCTGCAGAAGATCCTCTAGGATAAGAATATTTGGGCCAAAGGACCTTCAAGTCCCCTTTTACCCTCACATCAGGACTTCGGGATTGTTGGATGAGTGAATGAATGAATGAATGAATGAATGGTGGATTTTAAGTCCCTCCTACAGCATGCGGGAAGTCAGAGGCTCTGAGGCTAGCATGAGACCAAACAGGTCCTGGGCTCAAGAGCCAAGTTGGAAGGGCCATGTTCTGACAGTGTTTATGGAGGCTGGTTCCAGCACTATTGCACACCTGCATCAGGTCTCTGGGACCCCTGCCCTCAGGATGCCAGCATGCCATTCATTCTAAACCAGGCTTTCTTTTTTCATATCCCTTGCCTGAGGTAGTCAGAGCAGGCTGAAGGGAGATGAGCAAGGCAGCCAGGAGCCAGGAAACCACAGAGGAGGACCTGACAGCTGAAGAGGTGTTCAGAAGGCCTGGGGCTGTATTAGGGTTCTCCGGAACCAATAGGATATATATAAATATAACCAATAGAATATATGTATAAAGAGAAAGAGAGAGACCAAAGGTGTAAGTCCCATTTGAGGACAGAAGACTGGTGTCCCAGCTCAAAGTAGGCAGGCAGAGAGGGCAAATTCCCCCTTTCCCTCTTCCTCCACATTTTTGTACTATTCAGGCCCTCGTGGGATTGACTAATGCCCACCCACACTGAGAAGGGCATTATGCTTACTCAGTCTGCTGATTCAAATGCTAATCTCATTTGGAAACATCCTTACAGACACACCCAGAAACGTTGTTTAATCTGGCACTCGGTGTGGCAGCAAGGCGACACATGAAATGAACCGTCACAGGGGTCCTTCCCAAGAATCCAGACTTTTGCTACAGCAAGGCAGACACTGCCAGCCTTACACCCTCCTAGAACCACAAAATGTCAGAGCAAGGAGATCTCAGAGGGGTGGCTACTTGCTCACGCACGCAGGACCAGACAGGATGCCACCGTGGGTGACTGGGCCAGGAGTGTGCCTCCCAGGGGGGTTGGCCTGTGGACTCCTGTGGAGTGCAGGCAGGTGCTCTGCCCAAGAGCATGTGGTCATCATCACCTGTAATGCTGTCCTAAGTACCAAGCACCTGGTGGGCCAGGCTTCATGTTGGTCTCCTCGAATCCAACTCTCCGGTCATCCCAGGGGAAATTCTTACCTAGAGAGAGTGGGGCCCACCCAGGGTCATGTGGCAAGAAATGGGCAGCATCAGGACGAGAACCCAGTTTTGCTCACACTTGAACTACCATCCTGTGTTGATCCGGTCATTTAATCAGCAGACTCGCCAACAGGCCAGGTGGGGATGAGACACAGACCGTTCCTAGGAGCTCAGGAAATCTGGATGTAGCAGAGCTGAAAGGACCTCAGAGACAGCCCATCCAGGGGTAGAAACTCAGTGAGCTCACTCAGGAAACTGGAGAGTGTCAGGCAGGAAAAAGACAGAAGTTAAAATGTGTCCCGTCTGTGTGTGCATGTTGGAAGCGCTGGCCTTTGTTTCTCCCAAGCCCTCAGTGAGGATTGGGCATGCTCGCTAAATACATGGTTTAGGAACAGGCTCAGACCCACAGATCCTGCTCTGGGACCTGACAGGCTGGCATCCATTTACCCTTGAAAGGCTTCTGAGCTATCCACATTTCCCCCCTCAAACCCCTGGGCCTCCCGGTGCCAAGTTCCATATGCACTCTTCAAATTCATAGAGTGTACGGAATCACAGAACTCAGCCCAAGGTGAGTCATTTATTAATCATAAACAAAACAGGCCCTGATCAAGGACACATCAGCACAAATCATAGAAGGGAAAAGGTGTGTGTGAGGGGGAAGGGTTGCCCAATCCCTTTATTTAATATTAACTCTGTTATGTGTTTCCATCTGAGTTCTGAGAAAGAGTTCTTCATACTCCCTGATTTTCTATAAACTCAACCCAAAGTCAATTTCCCTTGAATCCACGGAAGCCTGCTTCCTAGGGGTCAACAAGTGAGATGAGGGACTTTGGAACCATGGTCTCTGATGCTGAAAGAAGGCCCTGCTGGCTGGTCCGCCTCTGCGCACCTGGAAGGGCCTCACTCTCTGTCACTTTTTTCAGGATTGCTTGGTGTATCTGGGGAGCACACATAAAGCAAGCATGCAGACCAGTCCCTGGAAGGTACATACTTCACTGCAGTAGAAAGAGCAAGTGCCCAAGGACCATTGCAAACAGCCACTTGTATACCGACAGGCTGTGGCCCACGAGGCATGCCTCCCTGGGGGGACAGAGATTGAGTTAAGGGAACATGAACACTGTTGAGTTGTAGACTTTTTAATTACACTCACATCTTTTTTCTCTGTTGCTTCTCACCAGTGTCCTATGATGTAGACAGGTCAAGAGGTACAGCCCCATTTCATAAATGGATCAATCGAGGCCCCAAATGTGGAATGACACAGTGCAGGGCTATTTGCATCCCCTGCACCACTCTCAAAGCAGCATGGCAAAGTGCCTCGCACTCCCCCAGAGTATCTGTTATTTCACGACCGAGCTTCTGTCCCCACCAGGGCTGCTTGTCTGTCCAAAGTGGGAGACTTTGGGCTTGGCAAGCACTGCCCTCTGCTCTTGCTGTGATGTCTGAGCACCTTCTCCCTTCACTGGAATGAATGGGATGTGCAGCCTGCCATTCATCGGCCCCATTGTCTCCTTCCAGCTGGGGAGATGGCTGAGCTCTAGTTGCGCCCTGATTAGAGCACGCAGCTCCCCGTGGAGGTGGCAGGGCCTGTCTGGCTTGCGCACGCCCCCCGTGTAATTTGCACAGCATGGGAGTACTGTGATCCGATGTAAAATTCAGGAGCTTGCCCCCTAAAAAAGGCCCAGAGATGGAGGGGAAAGGTGGGGAGATGAGAATAAAATTTGACACAAATTACCTGGTGCTTGCTGGAGTGGAACGAGGCAGTGGGAGCTGCCAGGGTGAGTCTGGTGGGTGCCATGCCGGTACAGCAGAGAGGTCAGCCTCGCGGGTGGGTGGCGGGGAGGTGGGAAGGGAGAGGGCAACTGACGTGGCCGTGGTGTGGACATCATTCGGAAATCCGGGGAAGTCAGAACTGGATGGGTCCTGGAGAGGTTTTCCTGCCTCATGATTCCAAATGTCAGGTACCTAGCAGGCTGCAGCGGGATTACCTGGAAGCTTGCTAAAAATGCACACAACTGGGTTCACCCTCTGAGATTTTGAATAATTTCGAATAAAATAAATAAGACCCAGAGATAGAATGTACAGAGTGATGACCATAGTTAAGAATCCCGTCTTGTGTATTTGAAGCCACAAAAAGTAGATCTTAAAAGTTCCGATCACACACAAAATGGTGACTATGTGTGCTGATGGATGTTAACTATTCTTCCTGCAGTGCTCATTTCACAATATATACAGATATTGAATCAATGTGTCATGCACCTGAAACTTGCATACAGCTGACCCTCAGCAACATGGGTTTGAACCACGTGGCTCTGCTTATACGTAGATTTTTCTCAATAAGTAGAGCACCGTAACTGTTTTCCTTATGACTCTCCCAATAAGATTTTCTTTTCTCTAACTTACTTTATGGTAAGATGACTGTATATAATACATACAACATACAAAATATATATTAATCAACTCTATTATTGGTAAGGCTTCTTGTCAACAATAGGCTATTAGTAGCTAAGTTTGGGGGAAGTTGGAAGTTATACAGGGATTTTTGACTGTGCATTGTTCAAAGGTCAATTGTGATTTTAAAAAAATTTGGAGGTGCAACCAGTATGGCCATATGATTGGTGCCAAGCGTGACACTGATGCAAATCCTGCTGGGAAATTAGTCTATTGACAACTCTTTCATTGGTCAGAGGAGAAAATTCAGCCCAGAGAGAAAAAAGGTCTTGGCCAAGATCACACAGAGAGTTGGAAGCAGATCTTTCCATGGCCTCTTGCTTTCTCCCTCTCTCCCTTTTTTCCTTCTCTCTTTTCCTCTTCCTCTCTCTTTTTTTTTTTTTTAAATTTATTTATGATAATCACACAGAGCGAGAGAGAGGCAGAGACATAGGCAGAGGGAAAAGCAGGCTCCATGCACCGGGAGCCCGACGTGGGATTCGATCCCGGGTCTCCAGGATCGCCCTGGGCCAAAGGCAGGCGCCAAACCGCTGCGCCACCCAGGGATCCCTCTTCCTCTCTCTTTATTCATTCATTCCTTCAGTAGACATTTGTTGAGTGCCTGCTCTGTGCCTCCCCTGATGGAGCAAACGCCCCAGGGGGGAAAGACCAGTTTTCATCAAGTAATCACTCACAGAAATGTAAAAGTACAGTTATGACCAAGAGAGGAACATGAGAGGCTGTATCCAGGGAATTCAACATTGTGCAGTGTCCTCACCTGTAGAGTGGGGTGTCCTCACTGGCCCTCCCTGCTTCTCCACCTGTACAGCTCATACAGGATGTTAACCAGGAATGGATTGTGCAAACATAAAAGTGATTCTCCAAATGCTGGGCTTATCCTGACTCTGATAGACACTCAATAAATATTTGTAGAATTGGATTGCTGAATTGAATTATGCTACAAAAATAAAGCGAGGATTAGCAGGAATCCCCAACACCAACCCAGTGCTCACTCAAGTTCGCCGGTAGTGCTGACAAGACACAGGCTGGGTTTGTGGGATCTGAACAAGGATCAGCAGAAAGACTGCCTCCTACAGATCTCTGGACTGTCAGAGTGGGAGGACTTGGATATCATCCAGTGTGTACCTGCCCTCAGCCTCACAGAATGGGAAATGGAGGCCCAGGCAGGGAAAAGATTATTACAGCTCACACCCGGGAAAAATGGCAGAGCCAGGGCCAAACCCAGGCTTCCTGAATCCCAGGAAACTGAATAGATGATAGATTAACAGCAAAATGGGTATGTCTTGGGTACACAGATGCTAGCAGCTGTTATTCTGTGTGTGGAAAATCTTAGCATTAGAAATGTCTTCTCTGGGGAGCCTGGGTGGCTCAGTGGTTGAGCATCTGCCTTTAGCTCAGGTCATGATCCCAGGGACCTGGGATCGAGTCCCGCATCAGGCTCCCCGTAGGGAGCCTGCTTTTCCCTCTGCCTGTGTCTCTGCTTCTCTCTCTGTGCCTCTCATGAATGAATAGATAAAATATCTAAAAAAGAAAAGAGAAGAGAAAAGAGAAAAAACATTTCCCTGTACTAAGTAATGCTCCACTGCAGAACCAGTCCCCAAGTTCCCAGGTTCATTTATTTCTCCACAGGTGACAGTCAAGAATAAATGTCTACGTATGTTTGGTAGACACTACTAGCTCTCACTGTTTTCTGTTCTGATAAAAACACCCATACTTCTCTTTGGGGAGCCACTCTCTCCCTTCCCAATGTTTGTGAGGCTTAGACTGTGTTGTTCATCTGCTTCCAGGGAAGGTTAGCACCTGTCGCAGGCCTGGCCAATCAGCCTATTCCGTCTCCCTAAGCACAGTGATTGGTTCAGGGAAGGACACGTGACTCAGGGTGGTCCAATAAGAGTCAGCCCTGGGATTTGGGCTGGAATCCTTGAGAAAGAGGCACTGTCTTTTCCATTGGTTTTTCTGAGCCAGTAAATGTTATTCTGGAGCTTCTGGGCACCATTCTTCATCAAAGCTGGAACACCTTTTTGTCAATGAGTCAACACAATTGGGGGGGAAAGCCACGAGGTGAAGAGAAACTGATTCCCCATGAGGTATATATGTTTTTGAACTCCTGGATGCAGCCATTCCTGAGACAAAATACTCTGTACTTTGCAGTTAAGGGAGGCAATAAATTCCCTGTAATTGGTTGGGCAGAGTATGGCAGAGACAGCTGCCAGAGATTTGTGGAATTTTTGATGGGAAGCAATTACCCAGTCAGAGACTATTTCCGAGCTTTCTTTACAAGTGCCGTGTAGTTGAGTTCTGGACGGTGAAATTGGAGGCAGAAGGGAAGAACACCACTGCCACAAACACCCTCCTTTCACACTCTCTTTTTCCATCCACTGGCTCAATGTCAAAATACCCAGGAAGCCTTTGGGAGCCATATATTAAAAATGGCATCGGGCAGCGTCCCTGAATGACCATATGGAGGAGTGTGCTGTCTCCCCCATCTGCCAGTTGGACTGAGGTGAATGAGAAGTAACCTTCCACTGTGTTAAGCCACCAAAATCCATGGGCTTCTTTGTAATAACCATGGTCTTAATTCATCCACCTAGTGTTTCAATCCAAGTTCTTAAGTCATAAACAATAGAAACAAACTCTGCCAACTTAAGCTGAGAAGGAATGCAAGAAAAGGACTGTGGCTGTTCACGAACACTCCCTGAGAGCGAGAGAAGCAGGACTGGGAGCCATGATGTTTAGAACAATGCCCAAATTCATGACATAGAACTGGAGCCGGCTGGGGGGAGCTGGGGTGAGGGCAGACACTGCTGGGCGCCAGTCCCTCACCTTGCCTGTTGACATTCTCGATGCTCATGGGCAACTGCAGGATCTTCTAGTGTGTGAGACCATAGAACCTCCTGAGAAGGCTCGTCCTGAGGAAGAAGTCCGGGTATGGCCAGATTGACCAAAGAAGAAAACTTGGTTAGGGCACTATGGGAAGAACTGGGATTCTGGATATGATGGGGAAACAGTTCATTCTTGATATGGGTCAGCCTTGGGGACTACCGTCAGGGTCCCATGATCTTGAAGACTGAAAATAAACATTTAACATGGTATTTCAGGCAAAACTTCACCCCAGGTGCTAGGTCCACATCACCTCTTTGGACGTCCTGTGGTGGGGGTAGCCTGGGATGAGACCTCCCCCTGCCTTTCAGGAGACCACCATGAAGCTTCGCACCACGAGACCCCAGTGCATTGGCAGTAGTGCCCAGTGTGGTGCTCCCAAGCGGTGTTCTGGAGAAAATCTGTTTGTGAGACACTAAGACTTCCTCTGAGAACTGTCCAAAATACGCAAAATACGAGAATAAGGAAAGATTTACAGGAGCAGGGAAGTCCTGGGGTAACAAGTGGGGGTAGGAGACAATGGAACACAACGTCAGAGTGAGTTTCAGTGCTACCCACAGGCTGAGTCAAGGGCAAAGGTGCTGAGTGCCTTCTGTTTGGTGCTCCAAATCCTCTCTCCACATCTCCCACCCTGCTCCCTCCGGGGACTGAGAGGTATAAAATGGAGAACCAAGCTCTCTTGTCTTTTGGCTGCTGGTGGGGTTTGACCAATGAGAGACACTAGCAGATCTGCTACCCCCACATCCCTGTCCAGGAGTAGCTTCTCCACCTCCCCAGCCCTCCAGGGTCACAGTCCCTGCCACATGGCCCTCTGCAGACAGCCCTCTGTCTGCATCCTGTGTTGTCTTAAGTCTAGGGGATATTCTGGCCACCGCCGTTCCCAGCCCCATGGGCCGTTCCATGTCAGATGGGATTCCTACAACATGCTCATACCTTTGCGAAGGGTCCCAGCATCAAACTTTCCTCCAATTCCCCAGTTTGAGTGACCATCTTTCTCCAGCCAACTGATATAAAGACTCATGGATCCTACGGAGAGATAGTCTACTTCCTGATTTCGAGAAACAAGAGCGTATTGAATTTTCAGTCATCCTTTCCTTTTCTTCTCTTCCCCAGACAGTCATACATGCCTGTACCAGAATGTTGGTGGGGTTTCTGTAGCATCTGGTGATCTTGTCTCAGCGCTCTTGTTACTATGGGGTCCTGTCCAGTTGGCCTCAGATCTGTCACTATTAGGGAAAATGTCATAAACCAGGCAGTTCCTACTAATGGCTGAGGAAAGATATCATGGAAGCTACTCCAGGGTCTCAAGAATAGTCAGAATGCCAAGTTCTTAAAGGCCCAAAAATGATGAGGAGGGCCAGGCTGACGTGATGGATCTGGGTCTAGAAAGGGCTTCATGATGTACCCGGGGCTGCAGATGTCTGAACACCCACATAGAAGAGGGCCACCCCCATGGTTCTCCCATTGACCATTCCCTCCACCTCATCTGACCCTCATTTGACCCTTGTTCAACCCACTTGCAGATGGCCCAGGTTGAACCACGCAAGAAGCGGCTTCTGATCCCACCCCGGTCCCCACCTGCAGCTCAGCAGCATGTGACCATCTCCGCAGCATCCAAGTGGCTCAGGGACCCCAGGCTGAGCAGGGCAGGTGGTGGAGGGGCCAGCCTAGGACGGTTCACATCTTCCCACCTCTGTCAAGGAAAAGGGGTTTCGAATGTGCTTTCAAATCCATGAGCTCACATTTGTCATGCTTGTTTTTAGGACACAGATATGCCCACCCCAGGTTTACAGAGGAGTGACTCACGACAGCCCCCAGAATCTCCTCCCCAGCAAAGGCCAGCTTTCCTTCCTGCCACATCTCCAGCTCTGCCCGGAGTGTCTGCTGGGAGTATTCCTCTTCCAGGAATGGCCTGAGCCTCTGTGGTAGTCTCTGGGGTGCCTGACTGGGAACTACTAACTTCTAGAGAAAGCATCTTGTCCCCAGTGGAAGCCACTGGGGCCAGGCCCTGCTTCTAAATAGGTACTCTCGTCAAATTTGCTGGCCCTTATGATGTTCAGGCCCTGGAAAGAGGCCATGTGTTCCAGGTTAAAGCCTGAATACCCACCTGCTCAGGGACTTTTGCCCATCAGTTCTGTCAACTAAGCAAGGATGAGGGTTAGACCTTTCTCTGAAATCTGAAAGAAAGACAAACACTTCTGAAAGAGAGAGCTTCACGTTGATGGCTGACATCCCCCAAGGGCCTCCATGGATGGCTGTGCAACCCCTTGCACACCGGCAGGGGGCATGATTCTCCGCACGGTCCCCCTGGCTTGGCATGCCTATTATGACTATTTCCAGGTAGAGGAGGGAGGGATGCCGTGTCCCTGCGCCTGTTTCAGTGGGACCTCAGCCGAGTCCTGAGACACCAGACCAGAAAAGCTGTTAGAAGTTCAGGAGGTGGAAAATGTGCCCTTCTTCATTCTTTGAAAGGAGGGGACTCATTCCCTGGAGCACCTCTGCCACCCAGGGTCCTCTGATGAGGCCTTCCTCTCTATCCATCCCCACAGAGCAGCGCAGGCACCAGTAAGGCCTCGGGATACCACTCCATAAATTCTCTTTTCATTGGAGGCCTAGCAGATAATAATTTAAAGAACTAGTCACTGCTTGCAATTAAGCACAGAGAAAATAGATCAGGCCCATAATTTATGTCTGTGCAAGGTTGGGCTGGATTTGTAATTAATGTTTGCTCCCTTTAATGAAATACTCCAAAGGTCTGCACTTCTGTCATTCATGAAGGTAATTTTTCAATTGATTAGTAAAATAATACTTGAAAAGTAAATGCACCTGCTTCTTCCCCGAAATGTCTCCGTCAACCGGACACTGGTTGAGACACTAAAAAAATACCACTCCAACCCAGTGGAGACCGGGCTCCGCACCATCAGCATGCAGAGTGCCCAAGAAGGAGGCCAAATGAAAAAGCAATTAGAGCAGCCGCAGTGACCGGAATCCCTGGGTGCCCCCGGGCTGCTGAGCAGCTGCGGCCATCCTCCTACCCAGCCCCTGCCTGCTTAGGGGGAGTTGGGCGGGAATGGTGAAGTTGCTGAGGGGGCCAGAGACCCAAGCATTCTGGTTTTCACAGCCCAGGACCCCACGGGGCACTGAGCTGGGGCCGGGCAACCTTGGAGAAGATGCTTTGGGAGCCCAACAGTTGGAGGCACTGCAGCCCGCAGGGATGCAAGGATGGCTAGGGCACCTGGCAGGGCGCTAGGCACAGGATAGATGCTGTTCCTGAATAGCATCAGTGGTCCAGAGGAGCCAGTTCCTGTTGAAGGCTTAAAATGGGAGCCAAGATTTCTTTTTCTTTTTCTTTTTTTGTATTTTTTTATTGGAGTTTGATTTGCCAACATACAGCATAACACCCAGTGCTCATCCCATCAAGTGCCCCCCTCAGTGCCCATCACCCAGTCACCCCATCCCTCTGCCCACCTCCCCTTCCACCACCCCTTGTTCATTTCCCAGAGTTAGGAGTCTCTCATGTTCTGTCTCCCTCTCTAATATTTCCCACTCTTTTCCTCTCTTTTCCCCTCTAATCCCTTTCACTATTTTTTATATTCCCCAAATGAATGAGACCATATAATGTTTGTCCTTCTCCGACTGACTTACTCCACTCAGCATAATACCCTCCAGTTCCATCCACACTGAAGAAGATGGTGGGTATTTGTCGTTTCTAATGGCTGAGGAATATTCCATTGTATACATAGAGCACATCTTCTTTATCCATTCATCTTTCGATGGACACCGAGGCTCCTTCCACAGTTTGGCTATTGTAGACATTGCTGCTATAAACATTGGGGTGCAGGTGTCCTGGGAGGCAAGATTTCTTAGGAGTCAGTGGATCAGAGATTTGCTGATTTGCTGGGAGCCTTATCTTGAAAATGGGAGCTGAATGTTATAAACATGACTTCTTTGTGGGCACCTGGGTGGCTCAGCGGTTGAGCATCTGCCTTTGGCTCAGGTCGTCATCCCGGGGTCCTGGGATCGAGTCCCACGTCAGGCTCCCTGCATGAAGCCTGCTTCTCCCTCTGCCTCTCTCTCTGTGTGTCTCTCATGAATAAATAAATAAAATCTTTAAAAAAAAAATGACTTCTTCGCTTTATGTTCTATGGAAAAAAATAAAGGCAATTATACAACACAGTGTTAATTCTTAGAATAAGGAATGACTCAAGTATTGATTTGGGGGGATTAGTTTTTAGTCAAAAGTATTTAATAGCACTATATAAGATCCTTCCCCTCATGATAGATTTTCCCAGCACAGGCATAAAGAAAGCAATTTGGGGAAAACCATTCAAAGGCTGCATCCAGTTTTTTGAAGTCTGTTCTTCATCTCTGACACTTAAAGGGCCTGACTACCAATTACCAAGCACCAAAATACTGTAGCACTGCCCTCGTGCCATCCGTGACTATTGCTTTCCCCTTCCAGTGGGTCGACGCTTGCCAGTGGCCTGTCGTGGGAATCCAGCCATTCTCTGAAGGCACTTCGGCACCCTAAATGAAACCCCGCATCTTTGGCAAAATCGACTCTTTCCCTTTTTTAAAAAAAGATTTTATTTATTCATGAGAGACACAGGGAGACAGAGACATAGGCAGAGGGAGAAGCAGGCTCCCTGCGGGGAGCCCGTGCAGAACTCGATCCCAGGACCCTGGGATTACGACTTGAGCCAAAGGCAGAGGCTCCGCTGAGCCACCCAGGCGCCCCAGATCAGTTCTTTCTGTTAGCGATCAATTAACGTTTTCACATTGAGTGTTGGCCACACATAGAGGTGTCACTAGCAAGGAGAGGAGGGGTTGTTCGAGGGACAGGAATTTTACAGAAGGTGGATTCGTAAAGGACTAGCTCCCTGTGCTCTCACCATGCTGGCTTACCTCTGTAGGGGGTCCTCCCTCCACCCCCACCCCTCCACCTCCCCACCACCACCACCGTGGGCAGGAAGCAGTCACATCACAGAGGATCCCAGGGACACGTTTCCTACACTTTCTGGACAAAGTTGCTTGGATTGCACCTTGCAGGAAAGCATTAACACTTAGGATCTCAGTTGCAATCAACAGAAGCGGACTCGCTGATTCCAGCAGAAAGTGAAAGCTGGAAAATCACTCCCTGAAACAGCCCGGAGGGTTCACTGGGAGAACTGGGGCTCTGCTTTGTCTGCTGTCTCTCAAGAGTAGGAAAAGCAAAGAAGGGCCAGGAGGGCAGCATGTTGCAAGAAAAACGCAAGATGGGATCTGGATTCGTGGACCCGGTGAATCTTACCGAATCTGATGTCACCTGTCCAGACCTTGCGGAGCTGGCCTTCCCAGAACCCGCCATCCGGGACACTCTGCACCTCAGTACTGTCCGGTATAGGACAACTAGCCCCATGTGGCTACTTGGGTTTAAATTTAGATTAATTAAAAGTAAGTAGAACTAACTAAGATTCCAGTGTCTCGGGCACACTAGGCACATTTAAAGCGCTCCAAAGGGCTCGTGGCAACCGTGCTGGGCGGCCCTCTGGTTTAGACGACGCCGGCCGTGGGGTGATGTTTCCCTGGCGGGGTCTGCTCCAAATCCCGCACCGAGCCCTGTGGCCCGGCAGCGGCAGCTGCTGAGCTGCCAGGACACAGTGACCGGGGCGGGGCCCCCATCTCCGCTCCACCGGGGCCTCTGCCTCCCTTCGCAGAGGAGACTAATCTATATTTTCAGCTCCTTTTCTCCGCATGAACAATGAGGAGCAGCCCCGGGAAGTGGCTGGATCACTTTCTCCAGCACCTCTTTTACGAGCTCCTTAATAGGTGGAAATGCTTGATTATTTCAAATGAATATAATTACAAAATCCTCTACTTAGAGTAATCTTCCTCCTTTGTGGGAGCAGACATCTCCTTTCTCTCATTATCTCCACTTTGAGAGGCACTTTGCTGCTCTGAAAAGTGAACATTTCAATGGTCCTGGCAGGATGGTCCCTCTCACCCTCCCAAGGGCCACAGCAACTTTGGAAGGGGCTGGTGGCTCAGATCAGCGTCCCCAGGGTCATCGTCTGGGTGAGTACAATGTGGCAAGGAGCCACATACTTGGAGGAACATCCTCTTCCACCTTTGGACTTACAACCTGCCCTCCCTGACTGGGCAAAGATGTGCCAGGCCTCTGCCCCTGCTAGCCGCACTCAGCATTCTTCTCCCCACCCTGAATTGCCTACTTGGGGAGCCATGCGGATGACTCTAGAGGATCCCCTCCTGTCTGCTCCAAAGCCCATGCCTCCCGTGGCCTGCCAGCATCAGACGTCCTTCATCATTATGGAGACAGCACAGGCTATGCAGGCGAGGCTGACTTGAGTTCAAATCTCGCCTCTCCCACTCACTGGTTTGTGGCCTTTGGTGAGTTAATCATCTTCTCTGGGCCTAAATTTCTCTACCTTTGCAAAGGAGATACTAACCACCGTGGGTAGTGCAGCCCCCACGATCGTACAGTGGGACTCTACCTCTTGGTCTTAAGAGATTGGTCCAGTAATGGGCCTCTGGCTTCTTTCCCCTGGATGTTTGCATTTGGAGCAAGAGGGCCCGGTGCAGCTGTGAGATGCCCCACTTGGTCTGCTGTCAAGAGAAGCCTGCTTATTATCAGCCCACAAGGGCAAAGGGCCACGTTGGTTCTCTTCACTCCTATTTACCCAGATCCTGGCAGGACACCCAGCATGTAGGAGGAAACAAGTGCTGGTGGCATTGTGGGGATAACGGAAGACAGAGAGTGTGAGCCCCAGGTTCCATTGCCCCGAGGCCCAGATGTATTTCTGTCTTTCTGCATCCTTGACCGTCCTGCTCTTCTCAGCCACTCCAGCCTTCTTCTTGCTGACCTCAATCTCTGCCACTTGTAACCCACAGAGCAGTGTGCACACTCCTTTCCTGCCTCATACCAGCAGATGTGCACCAGGGTAGGGGATGGGAGCGTCCACCCTCCAGTTTCCCATCCTAAGGAAAACATAAATGATACAGGACTTGCCAGGGCCTTGCTGAGAACTGGTGGCCTCCTGAGGAAGGCTCACATTGCACCAGCATCCTGATGCATGCTCCTCTCCACATGCCATCTGTCCCCTTCCTCTGCTCACTCTCTAGATAGAAGCTTTCTCTCTCCCAGCCAGAGCAACCTCCCTGTGGGGAAGACGTGGAACCCAGGAGGACCCAAGCTCAGCTTCCATGTCCAAATGTACCACTGAACAAGAAAAGACTTTACTTCCATCCTTCCACATCCCCTCATTCCAGCAGCTACAGAGCCTCTTCCTTCTTGATCTTACGTGCTAAGAGGGACACCTTCAAATCCAAGGACATACAAATAAAATGAAGCATGTTCAGGGGTGCCTCCGTGGCTCCGTCAATTAGGCTTCCAACTCCTAATCTCAATTCAGGTCTTGATCTCAGCATCATGAGTTCAAGCCCCACATGGGCTCCATGCTAGGCGTGCAGCCTACTTTTAAAAAAAATGAGGGGCACCTGGGTGGCTCAGTCAGTTAAGCATCTGCCTTTGGCTCAGGTCATGATACCAGGGTCCTAGGATCAGCTCCGCATCAGGCTCCCTACTCAGCAAGAAGTCTGCTTCTCTCTCTCCCTCTGCCCTTTCCCCCACTGTGCTCTCTGACTCTCTTTCTGTGTCAAATAAATAAATAAAATCTTTTTAAAAAGATGAAATGAAGGATGTTCACAGAGTTGTAAGCAGAGAGAAGGCCTGGCTGATGGGTGGCCAGGTGTCAACCAGAGACAGGCAGGTACCCCTTAGCCTCCATGCCTCCCTTCCAGACATCTGTATGGACTCCTGATTCCTCTACCCCGTAGGCACTGCGCCCCATTGTAGAGCCTTGGGCACATCTTGAACAGGACTGCAGGGTCCAAAGATCATTCACTGATGCCCTGTGTATGGTTTGGGCACTTTAGGAATATAAGGCAGTATGATTTGGCATAAATCTCAGTTCACATCCCAGTTCTGGAAGTTGGTGCTATCCCCACTGGCTGTTCAGCTACTAGTATTAACTGAGCCCGCACGTGAGAAGAGGCACCTGGCAAGCCGAGCATCAGCATGACCTGAGGATCAGGAAGGGCTTCCTGGAGGAGTGGTCATGTAGCCAGACAAGAGATGAGGAGGGTTTGGATAGTCATGGCTGAGGTGGGAGATGAGTGGAAAGCATACCCCAGGCAAAAGGACCCCCATGAGCAAAGGAAAGGATATCATCCTTTTTTGAGAGACGTTAGGCCAAGGAACAAAAATGTCACCAAGACCGCAGTGTTTCTTGTCCACCAATTGGGGCCAGCTGCCGGGAAGAGCTAATGAATTATCATTCATTCTTTGATTCATTCATTCATTCATTCATTCACTCCGCACATATTTATTGAGCCTGGTAAAACCACACCCAAGAGCACTGAGATAGAAATTGGAAACTGCATTCAGAACCATTTTATTCTCTGTACAAGGGTTCAGAGGTGAACAAATCACAGCCTCTGCCCTCTAAGGGGAAAGGAGGGAGACAAGAAACAAACAAACATATAAACAAAAAACCCAAACAGGAATCCATGCTGGAATGCGCTGGAGGGAGAGCCCAGATGGCCTGAGGAGGGGGCCTGGGGACCGAGATCTGAAGTGTGAGAAGCCGCCTGCCGCCCCAGCATCAGTCAGGGAGAGGATAGTCAAGGCAGAAGGAAGAGCAAGTGTAAGTTGTGCGAAGGGGAACAGCAGACAGAAGGCTCCGTGTCTGGAGCAGGGTGGTATGGGGCGGGAAGGGGAGCGTGAGAGTAGACGGAGGGAGGCTGGTGGGGCAGGTCACAGGTCACGGGGCCTCCCAGGCCAGACCAAGGGGCTGTGGATTTTATCATACGCTTCTGCCCCGGCGACATAACATACAGCGAATAAAAGTTATGTGAGCACACGCTTCCTCCTAGAAGAGGAATCGGCGAGCAAACAGGGGTCACCACCTGGTTTTGTCCAGCCCGCAGGCTACGAATGGCTTTTACATTTTTAATGATTCTTACAAGACTGCCTCCACAGCATCGCTGATTTCGCCTCTTGACTTGCAAAGCCTAAAAGAGTGACTGTCTGGCTCTTTCCAGAAAAGTTTGCCGATCCCTGGCCTACAACGATACCAGATAAAGCAGTTTGGCTCTAGGAGCTGGCAAATATGTTTATCATCGCAAGAGGGGAGGAATATGTTCTTCTCTTTCAGGCGGAAGATGATAAAATAACCACTTTTCGGTTAAGGAAAGACACGCTGGTCAACTGTCCCCAGCTTATTATGGGTGCAGAGAAGAATCTAGGCCCCTGCCCACCTCATCCCACATCCCCCCATGACTTTGCCCTCCCAGCCCCCACCACTTGCTCCCGGAAATCCAATTTCCTAGTTATAGCTGTGCTTATTAAAAGCATGACTGTGGAGGCTGTTTACCCTGAGATCTATTTTTGTCATAACTGTTTGTAATGGTTAAGTCTCTACGACGTAAACACTCCATACAAAATAATGCATCTTCAATAAACTGAAATATTAACCAATCATATGTAATGGTTCATGCCTAACAAATGCCCAGCTCGGGGTCCTCAGGGCATCGTAGAAATTGAAAATTGTATTGATGGACTGGCCAGCCTTCAAATTGCACTGCGCGGGGATGAAAAAGCATAGGAAAAGTTCTCATTATGGCTCTCTGACATTAATTTGAGCATTTTTATATGTGTGTCCTATTAAGCGCTTTAAGTGCTTTTTGATAATTGTGCTTTGTAGTTTTTACGGCACTTCAGCCTATTCCCAGTTCAATTTCCTCTTTTATCCGATGTTTGAAATATTGATTTCTGACAGATAAAAGCAAACCTTATAATCTCAGCAGCGAGTAATAAGTGAGTGGGACGAGGCTTCAGAATGCATCGGGGAATGGTCATATTTGAAACAGTCTTTGTTTTATTACATTTCGTCAACAGAATTTACTTACTGCTTGCTGATATTTATGTAAAAAGCCCGGCCGCCGAGAGGGCCGCGATATTGCCAATTTCAGCTCTACTTTTTGCATTTAGGAAGATAAAAGAAGCTTCTCCCTTGGAGCCCGATGATTGCAGCGGCTTAAACTGCTGTCAGCCGGCCGCGGGTAACTGTGATTTATCTTCTTCAGATTGTGCCGTGTCGTGGCTGCAAACTTTTCCTTCGGTTTTGCATTAAGAAGCTGACAGGCGGTCAGGATGCGGAGGGCCTCCCGTCCTGGGTGCACCCGGGGGCCCCGATGGACACCCTCGCCCTGGGAGAGGAGCGGGAGCTCTTCCTGAAGCCGGGGGACCCCAGACATCGCGCGGTCTGCATGGCCCAACACGCAGCTCGTGGACCCCTGAGGGCATCCGGAGGACTTCCAGAGCTACTCCAAATCCCACTCTCCCCTAATTTTTGTGATTCTCTCACCCATTCATTCAGCTCCGCTATTACAGGTTGCTGGGCGCGTGACATGAGTGCCCAGGACAATTGCCTTGCTCTTCCCACAATCCTGTTTGCCAGCAGCCGTTCTCAACCACCGGTGACCTAGGTGGGGGCTAGGCGGAGCAGATTTTGCCTACCCCTGGCCTGGCACATTTTTGGTTGTCAGCCTGGGGAGACAGTGCTACTGGCATCTCACGGCTGGAGACCAGGGAGGCTGCTAAAGGTCCTCCCATGCACAGGACAGTCTCCCACAGCAAAGAATTATCGGCCCCGAATGTCAATAGGATGGATGGTGAGAAACCCCCGATCTTCCCGAAAGAGATAATGGCCTGTAAATGGACAAGGAAATAGTAGGCAGTAATAAAGGCAACGGAAAATAAAACAGGGCAGGGAGATAGAGACCAGGCAACAAGCATCTGGCCCAGAGAAAATCCACAAACAGGTTGTCATGCACAGGTGGAGAAAAGACAGTTTGTTCAAGGATGGGATAGCAGGACAGGGCTTGGCCAGCTGGTGTTGCAGGAAGAAGGCCAGGGTGGCTGTAGTTGGGGACCTGCCCTGGCCAGCGCCAAGAAGCTAATGAGTTGCAACAGGCGGGTCGCAGGGATGGGTCTTTGAGGCGGTGTTGACAGAACTTTGAGATTGAAGGCGGTATAAAGGGAGACGGGGGATTCCAGAATGATGCAGAAGTCTTGCCTGGCTATAGAGTTGTTTTACTATTGATTTAGAAATATTGCTTAGGATGAAGCTAAAGTATGTAAGTCAAGAAGCAGAAAGCACTAAGTAAAGCCACACTAAGGTGATGCATACGTAATAATAACAGTGTGAAGGCAGCACCTGAATGAGTTTGGCTGGGGATGAGAAGGCAGAGACCAGAGGGTCTTACCCACAGCATCATGGCTTGCAAAAAGCAGAGCTGCCCCCAAGTCACATCCCGGGACTTTCCGGTTTTCCCATAGCGTGGGGTTTAAGGACATGAAATCCAAAATCAGGGCTTGTTGTTCCCTAGAACTTTGGGAATCATTTGTAACCAAGGAAAGACTGCTCAGGGATCCAGCCAACCTCCCTCAAACACTACAATTGGTTGCAGGCTCTCTTGAGCTTCAAGGCCATCAGCCCTGGTGCCTGAAACCCTCCTGTGTGTCAGTGTGTTCATTCATTTAACAAATATTTATTGAGTACCTACTGTGTGCCAGACCCTGTGCATTACCCTATAGACACAGCAGGGATCCTTGGTTCTACTGCTTAGCAGTCTCTCTGGGATCTGGAAGACTGACCAATAATTCATTGACTGTGGGTAAAAGGGCACTAGTAACGGGATCAGCTAAGTTATGCTGCTGTAAAAAGCACACGTGAATTCTCACCCACTCTGCTCCACTCTGCATGGGTCCTCTGGGAGCCAGGTGGATGCAGCAGCCAGCATTTGGAACAACATCAGTCACTGCAGCACAGGAAAATGAGCATGGGGAAGCTTGTGCTGGCTCTCTGGGCTGCTGCCCACGTGTTGTATCCGCTCCCATTTTACTGGCCAAAAGCAATCACATGACTATACGTGTGTTTAGGAGGCAGGGCAGGAGAAACCACATATCTATGATCAACCCTAATGACCCACACAGCACTCTGGGGCAGGAGGAATGGTGACGGGGAGCTGGGGTCAGGGAGCAGAATGAGGCCTCTGGCTCTTGAATGAATCCTGAGGCTTCTCATGGGCCGGGCTGCAGCTCGGGGGGCTCAGAGGTCTGTAGGCAGCATCCAGTCCACAGCCATGCAGCATTTAAATCTTTAAAAACCAGTTGTCAATATTTTTCAATGGGGGGGGGGTTGCATAAAAATCTCAGTTTCTCTCTAAAAGAACTCAGAAGGACCAGCCACACCTGGTTGGCGTTGTCACCTGGCGGCCGCCAGCTGTTGCTGGTACCAGCTGACCAGGCACACGGGCCACATCTGCTCACGTGGTGCAGCCCGGTGTCTGTGCTCAGCACTTTGTGTCACCTGCCCAGCTCTTTGGCTGTTGAGTTTGCAACCCCTGGTTGAATTCGTTGTACAGATAGAGATAGGGAAACAAGCTTGGAGCAAGAAAATGGCCTCCCCAAGTTCACATTAACTGCAGTCATAGCCAAGCATTTTCCATTCTGGCTTCACAAACTGCTCAGAAAGGAATTCTGGCAAAATTGGGGTGGGCATGGCGGAGACAGAGGGGAGTGCAGGAGAGGCAGGGTGGGCTCCAACAGTTCCGCCAACTGGGCATGCACATCCTACCCCAGGATGTGCAGGGCGTGAATCCCTAACGCAGAGCAGAAAGCTCTGGAAGCTGGGGCTCCGCTGGCATTGCAGGGCCTCCATGGGCCTTGCCGGGCAGAGCACCACTCCCCCCTACCAATAAGACAGTGACAGCCGCAACCCCTAACCTCTTCAGAGAATTGCCTATAAACTGGAACCAGACATGCTTAGAATTTCAAAGGAGGATCATTAGTGTTTTCCATACTGGCTTGGTTATTTACAATTCATTAAGAGAATTAACTTTGAGGCTGAGTTCTTCTGATAATCCACCAAAAATGAAACAGCAGGCAAAGAGGCTGAGCATGGGGAGGAGAGCGTGGCCCCGGGCAGCCCGGCTCCTCTAAAAGTCCAGATATTCCTGCATCTGCACATCTGCCTTGTGGTGGTGGTGGTGGGGGGGGGGGTGTCTCCGTGGCTGCCAGGTGCCAGAGAGGGCAACAGGCTGATGGAGGGCCTGCGAGGTCTCTAAGTTCATGCTAGCATGGCACGCAGCCCACTGGTACCCCGGCACAGTGGCCAGTCCAGCACAGTGGACCAGAACCGCCAAGGCCCTCACACACTGTATACCAAAGACAGGACAACCCTTCCATACAACGGGAGACCCCTGGGTAGGATTCAGATGAAGAAATCAGACCGTAGGCCCCAAGACAGCTTGTGCCACTTATTGGTATTGAGAGAAAGGAAGTCCCAGGCTTACAAACGATGGGCCCTCCTGTACCACTGGGGGCCCCTCAAATGGGCTCTTGGAAAGTTTGCTAATGTATGATTCCAAAGCACACGGGATTCACAGGACCTCATCCCCACTGGCTGAGGTTCTAGCGGCCTCCTCCACCATGCTGGCCCCGAGCTGTGTTAGGTTTAACCACACATAAAAGAAAGTTTATAGCATCGATATGTTGAGAAATGAGTGAGTGCTTGCTTCCTTCTTTCCAGCGATGTTGTTTTTATGCTAAAGCTTTATTTTTTAATTATTTTTTAAAAAGATGTTATTTATTTATTCACGAGAGACACACAGAGAGGCAGAGATACAAGCAGAGGGAGAAGCAGGCCCCATGCAGGGAGCCCAGTGTGGGACTCAATCCCGGGACCCCAGGATCATGCCCTGAGCCAAAGGCAGATGCTCAACCACGAGCCACCCAGGTGCCCCTAAAGTCTTATTTTTAAAGTCTTGAATCTGTAGCCTAATATATTTTACATTTACAGTTATGTAATGTTTTCTATAGTTACTTGTGGTTAATTTGAAGGACAAAGATTTCTTTTTAAAGGTAATTATAGGAAACTTTATGCATTTTAACATTTTTTTTAAAGATTTATTTATTTAGTTGGGAGAGAGAGAGCTCAAGTCAGGGATGGGCAGAGGGAGAGGGAGAGAATCCTTAAGCAGACTCTGCACTGAACGTGGAGCCCAATGCCGGGCTTGATCTTACAACGCTGAGATCATGACCTGAGCCAAAATGAAGAGTCAAATGCTTACCTGACTAAGCCACCTAGGCGCCCCTAGGAAACTTCTTTTTTAAAAGTCTACATTAAAAAGGGAAGTAACAAGCCAACTTTAAGAATAAAGTTAAGTGAATATCAGTAAGGAGTATGTGCCCAAAATGTGGTCACAGCACCCAAATGAGTGCCCTAAGCAAGAGTGAATCTCTAACATGGGAATTCCCAGAAGCCCTGGCAGGTTGCTTGAATTACTTGAGAACAGGTGTTCTCCTTCCTCCTTGTTGTATCCTTAGCACAGGTTACATTTGAAAACTTGTGTTAGTAAAGGAATGGACGGATGAAGAGTCTAGAGACACTGGAGCAGGGCCTGAGCAATGACTTGGCGTAAGGGAAGAGTTTGAGCCCTGCTGAGAATGCTGAGCCTTTGAATTGCATACTATCACTTTGGGATCCCAAGATCATGGTAAACATTACTAATCAATCACATCAATTTCCCCTAAACCAAAATGCAGCCTCAGAATCCTTCTTAACACTGTGCTCCAGGCATCTAATCAAAATGAACACACAAGATGAACTCTGTCATTCCTGGACCAGATGACCTTTGGAGGTTCACCTGGCCCCCCAAATTGCAAGGTAGTATGGGACACTTGGCCAGCAAAGCTTTTAATGTTATTCCTCAAATCACCAGGCTGTCAAAATTTCAGTCCTCTAAATTTAGGCCAAAAGTCTCCAAACTGTCTAGTGGGGTGTTCTGTTTTCCTAAGGACTAAGGCATTGCCACAGGTCTTGGAGTCCCTGTTCGGTGAAAGGGCTGGAGCAGGTGGTCTGGAGGCTTCCCAGGTGTGACATCCTCAGGAGGTAACGACTCTCCAGAGTTATTCATAACCTCTGGGCCCTGCAAACAGCTGGCACCTGCCAGGCCTCAAGGTTCAGACTCTACATAGAGGCAAGGACTGGAGCTGGAGCTGCCCAGGCTGCCAAAGCTCTTCCCCAAGCCTTCCATGGTGATGAGAGAGAAGGAGCCCCTGGTATCACCAAATCTTCAGAACACCCACCACAGGATCCCCTTCTGCGGGCACTCCTGGCAGGCTGCTGTGCAGATCCTGCTGGCACCCCTCCGGTGCTGGTCACTACCTCCTCATACGCCACAGTTCCCACTGTTGGAAGGTCTTTATTCTTATGCAGCCATTAAGAATCGTGTCTACGGGGAGTCTTTAGCAACCTAGAAGAAAGACTTGCAAAATAGTGTTAAATTTTTTTTAAAAAAGCAAGATGTCAGTCAAACAAATACCATATGATTTCACTCCTTTGTGGAATTAAAGAAACAAAACAAACAATCAAAAGTAAAAAGAGACAAACAAAAAACCAGACTCTTAACTCGAGAGCACAAACTGATGGTTGCCAGAGGGGAGGGGGCGGGGGATGGGGGAAACAGGTGATGGGGATAACGGGGGTCACTTGTGATGAGCACGGGGTGATGTAACGAAGTGTTGAATCACTATATTGTACGTCTGAAACTAATACTACCCTGTATGTTAACTGTACTGGAATTTTGAAAACAAATAAATTCAGAACATTGTTAAAGAGCAAGGTAACGAACGTGTGTCACTGTGGGGTTTTGAGGTATAACTGACAAAATTGTGTGTGTTTAAGGTATACAACGTGGTGATGTGATACGTGTTTACATCGTAAAATGATGATCACAATCAGGTCAATTATGTCGCTGTGCTCGGCACAGAAGTTTAAAATTCACTGCAAAGGGAGAAAGTGTGGGCAGAATTTAATTTAAAATATTATCCAACGTTGAATTTCAATAGTAAGGTGAGAGGTGAATATGGCTGTCTCTTTTTCCAAATTTTCTGTGATGTCACATTACTTTTCTGATAGCTGTAGGGGATTTCTGTGGTCTCCGCCAATGTGTCAGCCATGTCCCCTTCCCGTAAGGGCATCTCGATTTTCCTTTCAAAACCAGCCATGCCCATTCCCACCCCATGTAGTTTGGTGGAGCTAAGCCCGTTCCCTCCAGTTGCGGAGGTGGGCACCTGCCCCACGCCCTCCAATCCCCAGCCCCAGGGATGGTTTATGGGTGAATTCACTTCTGGGACTTCTGGGAGCCATTAGGGAAGAGAGGAAGGTTTAGAGGAGAAGCATCCAGGGTTACTAAAAAGCCATTTTATCACCTCAAGAGGAGAATCTTGCCCAAAACTGAAGCTGGAAAACAGGAAAACAGAGCAGAGAGATGAAGGGATTGGGAGGGAGAGAGAGAGAGAGACTATTAATACCACGGAGCACTTGTATCCAGCCATTCCTGAACTCCATGTTCCCCTGTAGCGGCATAAACCAATAAACTCTCTTTACTGCTTAAGTCAACTTGAGTGGCAAATCTGTCACCTTTAACTGTGAGAGTCTGGACTAACTCAGAAGGAAAAATATTTAAAACAAAGAAAGCAGCATGTTCTGCACCCTCCCTTTTGATCCTGGGTTCTGGTAAGAAAAGTATCCTCGTCTTTTTTATTTTATTTTATTTTATTTTATTTTATTTTATTTTATTTTATTTATTTATTTTTTAGAGAAGGAGAGACAGAAAGCAGGCGGTAGGGGCAGAGGGAGAGAGAGAATCTTAAGCAGGCTCCGCACCCAACGTGGAGTCTGACACGGGGCTCAGTCTCAGAACTCTGAGATCATGACCTGAGCCGAAATCAAGAGTCAGATGCTTAACTGACTGAGCTACCCAAGTGCCCCATCCTCCTCTTCTCTTAGGCATTCAAGGGTAACTCTCAGCTGCCTGCCTTCCCCTGCTATATGCACATGTGCACACACATGCATGTGCACGCACACATACAGAGTCCTCTCCAAGTTAAACTCCATGGCTCAGTCCAACCTCCACCCCCACCCTCAGCATCACTGATTTTAGGATGTGTTTATGCATGCTACTGGGACATAATGCCCTGAGTGTACAGTGAGCCTCCAGCAGCTGGGGCATGATCAGATCACCCAGGAAAAGTAGGCTCCAGCTCTTTGCCTTCAATATGGCCACATATAAAAAGTGCAAGGGATCAGATGTAAAGAACTCAGGAAGGTCGTGGCAGGAGCCTTGAAGTCAAGGTCAGCAACATCACCCAAGCAGAGCAGCCAGTCAGACGCAACTTTGAATTAAGACCCCCCTTTAGCATAGGGGTCACCAACTGGCAACCTGCTCCTTGTGCCCAGCCTACACATGGATTTCATTTGGTCCACGTGATGGTTTTACATTATTTGAACTGAGACATGTCACATAAGAATCCAAATTTTCGGAGTCTCTTGACAAAGAGCTGGTACCCCTGGACCCACATCTCATCAGGGAATGGTTGGAGCAAGATGTGGCTGTTCCTATAAACAGGGCACATGCACCTAATTCCATCCTGGCCACATGGTTAGCTCCCAACACCCTGCCACTGCTGCCATTTGTGCTCATGCTCGCGCTGTAGAGGTTTTTTTTAATGGAAACGAAGACTCCTCTCTACCCCTGCCTATCAAAAAGGAAAATAGAGATCCGTGTGTTTGCATGATTTTTCTCATGTTTGGTCTGTTTCTCTCACTTACATTGCCTCCCTGATCTCGAAAGCTGTTGGGATAAGTTTTATAAATTCCAAATATTTTCTGAGTTGATATACCGTTAGCAATCACTGGCGTAGCTGGGTCAGATAAAATATTGAAGTAATTCTGTACTGTTTTGTTCATTATCACTGCTCTGAGCCCCTGAGTACTTCCATAGATGCCCTACCACTGAGTGTGCCTGCACTTCCTGGCCTGTAATGATGCAGGCCAGGGGGACCCTTACACACACACACACACACACACACACACACACACACACACAGAGTGATGCGGTAAGTCAGGGTAAGGCCTGACCCTGTGGTTGGCATCCATTCTAATTGGACAGTGTCCCAGCTGAACATTTGAGGGTAACTGTCAGCTGCCTGCCTGCCTTCCCCTGTTGCATGCACGTGCATGCACACACATGCACACACACGCACACACATGTAACCAGTTGTCAAAACTTCAAATTTCACCCCTGAAAACCCTCAGAAGCTATCTTATTTTGGGTTCCCCCCAAAGCAGGGCTTGACCTGGTACAGGTCATGTATTTTGGATCTAATGATAGGAAGCAAGCATAAGAGAGTGAGAAAGGCAATTCACAGCATGTTAACGAACAGGTGACTACCTCGGGCACTCCCAAGAGACTGCATGGACTCATCTGAGAGCTGTTCCACCTGAGAGCAAAGGAAGCTGAGAATTTACCCCCCAGACTCCCATTTGTCATTGGTAGAGGGCTGCTCCCAGGTGCGGTGACTCTTTGGCACTTCTGGTCTGTCCTGTGCTCAGCTGTGGAAGTCTACAGGGCAGGCAGAGAGGCGCATGAGCAGGAAGCTGGTGGTGTGCACTGAGCAACCCACTGCAGGGGTGGGCAGTGCTGACAAAGTCTGCTGCCACAGTGAAAACTCAGTGCGTGGCATGGCAAAATTATTTACCAGGTGGTTGGGTACCCCCAATCACAGAGATTTACCAAAAGGAGGACACTCTGGCTATGTTTTCTCTGGATGGTTTGTTTGGGGATTCTATGACTCTGGCTCGTGGCATGCCTACTCACAGAGCAATTTCAGCATTTTCCTGGCCAAAAAAAAAAAAAAAAAGGAATGGGAGAAACTTCAACATTCTAAGGAAATTTGGCTCAACAAAGATACCATCGACTCGTTGCCTGCTTCCTGCTAATCTCACCATTTTCAAATTCCCCTTTACAATTACTGCAATCAAGTTATTATCAATCACACTATCAATTGCTTGCCCCGCTCTAGGATGTAGGTTAAATATTCTTGTGTCGGTGGGATGTTGCATCCTAGATTTTCATTGAAATCTAATGACTTTCATCTTCAAAGAAACCGTTTGGAGCTAGCGCTCCGTCCCCACCCCTGCTGGTTTAATTACACCATTTCATACATTTCGCATTTTGGAGATAAACATCCTGTTCAGTATTTATCCCAGTGAGATGCCTTTCAAGGAGTAATGTTACTAGAGTGCCCACTCCCGTGAGATGGTGACTCATCATGCCAAACTTAGGAACTTGTACCTGGCTTCCAGGGGGATGCAGCCAGGATGCTTCAGCATCTGCTTGTCTGTGCGGGGACTGGGCATGCGCTCCCAACAGCTATGGAGAGTCCCCATTGACCAGCACTGCACATAACATCAAGCCATAAGAAGGCAATTCTGAAAAGTGGACTATTTAGCATTTTCCAAAGCATTTTCATATGTTTAATGCTTGCCCAATTTCCCCACAACTTATTGAACGTTCATTTCACAAGAATCCGTACAGTGTCCGTCATGTGCCAGTCACTGGAGCACAGCAGCAAACTCTACAGGGATCTTTCACAGCACACTGCCTGCATGAATTTCCTGGCCCAGAGGGAGAGGCAGACCACAAACAATCAAATGCAAACATAAAATGATGACAAATTCAGATCAGAGCCATGAATGGGCAAAAAGGGAAAGTTGGAGTGCAGAAACAGAGACAGGAAGGTGTTTAAGGCGAGATGGGAAGAGAAGGCATGCCAGTTAGGTCTCCTGAGAAGCAGGTGTCTAGACAGGAGCAGGCGTGTAGGAGATTTACCAGGCAAATTGCCTGTGAAGGATAAAGGAGGAAGGAGCAAGAGGAGGAGGTGGGGAGAACCTAGATTGCTGTGGGTCTGAGTCTAAGAAAGCAGAATGGGGAGGGAATGCATCGGAGGTGTCTCAGCCTGCTGCAGAGTTCAGATAAAGTCTTGCTTAGGTTGATGGGTAGGTTCTGAACAAAGCAGCATGCACATTAGGCAGGAATGGTCCAGCACTGGAGACCCTCCACCATCATGTGTCCAGTCACAGCTCAGAGTAACCTCAGGGGGGCATGGACTCAACATGAATGGTGTGGCAGCTAGAGGTCCCCTTGAGGAGACAGATGGAGGTAAATCCATGGCCACCACGGTTCACTCCTTGGCTCCACAGATTCATTTTTCCATGAACGTTGGTGGAGCAGCAAGCATAGGTCCACTGGGCCTCCTTTCTGCGTGAAGGTAGTCACATCACCGCAATTGGGTCTCCGTGCTAACGATGGTACCCATCCTCTCCTTCTTTCTCTCTCCTTTCAAAATTCCCTCCATCTTTGGTAGGTCTTAAACCCTTGCTTGGTGGTATGACTCTACTCATCACCACTGAGGAGTCTCCTGCAAGGCTTACTGTGGGGCAGGGAATACTAACAGACTCTCAAGTAGGTCACCGGGATCCACACATATTTTTCTTTGTCCCGCTGCTCAGCAACAGCCCTAGACCTTCCTGGTGATGGGGTCAGTTAGCCCTGTTTGTTCCTGGACTCGAGATTCTTGGACATGAGGTATCTAAAGCATCCTTTTGGAAGCTGCAGCTTATAATTCAATGGGACTCTTTCTGTCCTCTTGTGAGGGTATATCCTATCTTTGGGAAACAGAAATTTTAATCCTAACAAAGCCTAGAGTTGGGAGAATGGGAAGAACAAACTCCCCTGATGGATCATTGACAGTAATGGTAAGTGGAGTCTACTCCTGCTTCCATCCCTTGGTTCCTGGGTCACATATTCTTCCTATCAAGGACCCAGTGCCATCAGAGATCTCTGCCATCGTACATATATTGCTTTCTGAAGGATGGCACCTGATCCTTGCTTCCAACCTGGTACTCAGATGTGATTTTAATAGCCCTTCTAACATCTATAAGGCAGCTATTTCTGGATAGTGTGGTATATGATACAATCAGTAGATCCTATGGTCATGGGTGTAATTTCACCCCTCTGTCACTATGAAGTGGGTCCCCTGAACAGATGCAGGGTTATGTAGGATTCCATGCCTGTAGCTCAATCCTTACTTAAACCTCCAGACAATTGTGTTGGCTGAGACTCTGCAGGCATAAAAGACAGACTTATATCTGGAATAGGGGTTCTTATGACATGACCTTGTCCTTCCAGGATAGAAGGGGCCCACTGTAACCAACTTGCTACTAAGTAGCCGATTGGTCTCTCTGAGGAACATGGCTATAGCAAGGGACTCAGCCTTCCTCTATGGTGCTGGCAAGTTAGACATTCAGTGACAGCAGTAACTAAGTCAGCCTCCCTAACTGAGAGTCCATGCCGGCCCATACTAACCTTCATCTCTACCATTTTGGCTACTCTGTGCATTTTTTGCTCAGAGTGCCAGTTCTGGGGTGGCCAATGATGAACGATGGTTAAAGTCAACTGGCTAAGCTACTTTGTCTCCTTTGTTGTTCAGTGCTTCTTCTGTGGTGGATAGCTTCTGCTGGCAATTAATGTGCAGTATGAAAATCTTCAGAGTTCACGCCCACTCACATATGTTCATCTACATGCCTCTACCCCAGGCATCCTTGTTTCTGATCCTACAGGCTATTTCCTTCCAGAACACTGACCAATCAGTCAGGCCATTGGCCTCTACCCAGGAAACCTCATATACTCTCAACTCAGGCTACTGTTTTCGATGGATAATTTTGCTGGGTATAGAATTCTAAATTGATTTTTTCAATCTTTTGCTCAATTAAAAATGTTGTTACTTCAGTGTCTTCCCATTTAAAACATTTCAAAAAGAAATGTACTCTCATCCTTAACTTCATCTGTGTGTAACATGCCCACACCGCCCACCTCCTGCCATGGGTTGCTTTTGAGATTTTCTTTTTTATAACTGTCTTTGAGTAGTTTCATTCTGATGTGCCTTGGTGTGCTTTTCTTCATGCTTCCTGTGCTTCTGTCTTGTTGAGTTTCTTGGATTTGTAGATTTATGCTTTTTTAAATCATAATTTGGAAAATACTTAAACCATTATTTATTCAAAAAATTTTTGTCCTCTCCTCTGTCCTCTGAGGACACTGTATATATTTGACCACATGAAATTGCCCCACAGATTACTGATATCCTGTCCTTTTGTTGTTGTCTTTCTCCTTTGTGCTTCAGTTTAGTTTCTATTGCTGTGTCTCTCATCTATCTTTCTGCAATGTAGAGTCTGCCATTCTCTTACCCAATGCATCTTTCATCTCACACATTGTAGTGTGAGATCTAGGAGTTTAATTTGGATCTTTTTTAATATTTTCTATTTCACTACATAACTTTTGCAATATGTGGAATACAGTTATATTAACTATGTTAATATCTTGATCTGCTAACTTTAAGTTCTGTGTCAGTTCAATTCAATTACTTTTGATTTATTAATCTCATGTTGGACATTCTTTTCATGCCTTTTTTGGCATGCCTCATAGTCTTTGATTAGATAGCAAACATTATGAATTTTACTTAGAGTATGCGGGATATTATTGTGTTCCTAAAAAATATTATCGAGTTTTGTTTGGGATATAGTTAAGTTACTTGGAATAGTTTGATCCTTTTGGGTCTTGCTTTTAAGATTTCAGAGGCAGGGCCAGGGCAATGCTCAGTCTAGGGCTGATTATTCCACTCTACTAAGCCAAGACCCTTCTATGTATTCTACCCAATGTCCTCTGAATCTTGAGATTTTCCATTCTGACTAGGAGGAGCAGGCACTATTTCCAACCCTGTTTGAGTATGGAGTGGGTTCCCTATAATCCCATCAGATGGCTCCATCCCCTGCATGGGGGTATTTCATCACACACATGTGCTAATTAGATCTGTGCTGAATACTGGAGAGGTCCATTTCAGATGTCTGGAGTTCTCCCTTTGTGCACCTCTCCTCTCCAGTACTCAATCCTGCAAACCCCAGCTTCCTTAATCTCCCTAGACTCTCAACTTTGTCTTCTCAGTGTAAGGGTCTGCCCTACTTCCCCCTTCCTATGCCATGGCTGGAAATTATCCACAAGGCTCACTTCATTTGATTCCCATTTCTCAGGGTTTGTTTTTCTTGGTTTCCTGCAGTCCAGTGTCTTGAAATCATTGTTTCATATATTTTGTCCATTTTTTTTATTGTTTCAGACCCAAGAGAAAATCTGAGACTTGCTACTCCATCTTGGCTGGAAGCAAGCATTCTCTAGACCTGTTCCTTTATTTTAGCTTTCTTCTACTTGTAGGTGTTAAGCAGCAGCCTTATTGGCTGCCTATTTTGCCTCTAAGGACATCATGTTCTGTAATTCATTTTCACACTTCCCTGCAGATCCAGATACCACAACTTCCCCTGGCCTTGTCAATTGTTATGATAATTGCAGGCCCCTGGCTTCTGATACTTCAGAAATCCACCACTCCCGTGGCTGTTAGAGAGCCCAGTAACTAATTTCTGCCAGTAGTTTTGGTCTGCAGAGAAGAACCTTCACAGAGTTTCTTACTGATCCTAATGCCCTTCTTTTTCTTTCTTGGTAGTGCATTCCTGATGACATGTGAACAGTGTGTCCTCTGGGCCCCCCAGTGCAACATAATTTCTGGTGAGTATTCTTCTGGCCTCACATGCATGTCCGTTTCCCTCGACCTTTTCCTTTCTCTGCCTTTTGCCAGGGCAACTAAGTATTTCTACTTTACCTCAGCATGGGCTATTCCTTTCCCCAGACTTCTAAAAGTCTCCTTAGCAGTGAGTTTGCCCCACCTCCCAGGGCCTTTGCCAGGGCATAAAATCCTACATCCCAAGAAAATGCCCCTAATTCAATGAATTCTTGCTTATTCAGTTTATGTTCTGGTCCCCCCTTGATCAAAAACTCCAGAAATCCTATTCCAGGAGTACCCTCCTAACTCCTGCCAGTAAATGCTTGCTAACTCATGCAGCTCCTTCAGAATGCAATCTTTGCCCTCTTTTATGAGGCCCAGCATGCCCCCAGCAGGTTTTTATTGGGATGATGTTAATATATTTATACAGAAATTGAAGTATATCATACATAATAGAGGTGCACAAATCCTGAATGTACAGATGAATTAATTTTCAAGAAATGAACACAGCCAATCAGCACCCAGATCAAGAAATAGAACATGACCAGTTCTTCATAATCCCCTTTCTGGCAGCTTCCAGTCACAGTCAGCCTCCCAAAGACAAGCAAGAGCCTGAGTTCTACACCATGATTTTGGGCATGGCACTAGTAGGATCATGCAGTATGTCTTCCCCATGTCTGGCTTCTTTGGCTTAACACTACATGAGTTTCATCCATATTGTTAAGTGAGGTTGTAGTTTACTTATTCTCAATGCTGTGTAGTATCCACAGTATGATTATATCTCTTTTACTGCTTATAGACAAAAGTTTATTTCCAGTTTAGAGCTATTACAAATTATGTTGCCATGAACATTTTTGTACATGTCCTTTGGTGAACATATGAGCACATTTCTGCTAGGTGCCAACCCAGGAGCAAAATTCCCAGGTCATGGGAGAAGATGTATGTACATCAACTATATTTTTGAAACAAGCTAGCAAATAGGACTTTTCTCTCTCACTAAAGCCCCAGAGCTGAGCTATCTTATAAGAGGTGATAAGTGCTCCCATATTTTATAGAAGAGCAGCAGGACACCTCTTCAGACTCTTTAAAGGGAGTCTTAATAGGTCCTATGAGCATCAGCATGTCTCAGTCCAGTCTATATGAGGAGAAGATTAATTGTTTGGGAAGATCATCCAGAAGTAGGAGAATCATCAGCTTTGACTCGTGAAGAGTGATGGGGCATGGAGGGCCCACCAGCCACTGAGCCAGGGAGTTTGCTCAAGAGGTTGGGTGCAGAGACCAGTCTTACACATCAGGCTGGCTACTGGTTGAGCCATGGAGCTGGGAGCCCCATGTTAACCCCCTACTAACCTCATCCTGGAAGTGTGTACTTGGGAGTTTACACACACATGTCATAGGCTGGGCGCCCCCAGAAGCAGTTTGAGAAATGATCCCAGGAAGCACCGGAATGGAGTGGGGAAATGAGAGAGGAATGGGAAGGCAGCCAGTACAGATGCATTAATGAGCAGTTTACTGCTGTGGGCCTCAGCTCAATGCCATTGAGGACCACCTGACATCACGCCATGCCCCACCTGAGGGCAAGGAAGCTGGGAGATTTATCTCCTATTTGCCTCTGGTTGAGGTCTGCCCTCAGGGGTGTGGATTCCCCTGGCACACTACCAACATTGGTCAAAGGTGCTAGCCCATAGATGCAGAAAGTTTCCAGCAAGACTACGTATTTGCCTGTGACAGCATAAATGTACCCAGAGGCTCAGACCTGCTTCTTTTTTTTTTCAGACCTGCCTCTTACCCCAAAAAACTCTGGGTCACTCTGGGGCAGCCCTCAATAGCAAGATGAGGAGAAAGAGCAGCAGCAAGCAATCTACCCCACCTCGGTTTGCTGCAACAGGATGGTATGAGTTTTCTGTGAGTCAAATCTATGCTCTGACAGGTAGCCAGACTCCATAGGTCTTGATGGTACCATGTCTGCCACTTGTGAGGTGTCCTTTGAGGAAAAGGAGCAAAAGGAAGGCCCCATGAGGGCAGTCAGAGAGCCAGCAGCCCAAATCCAGAAGCGTCATCATGCCAAGATCCCTCCCAAGAAAGCCACAATGCCCCACAAAAGCCTGCACTATGTACCATTCACTTGATGGTATCGGTGACTGCTTTATAGCAGCCCATGGAGTATGACATCTGTCCTTCCACCCCAGGGCCCCACACAGGACATCCAAAGCAGCACCCAAGGGATAGAGAGGGCCAGATAGATGCTGCTCCCCAGCTTTCCCTACGGTGGGGTTTCTAGCTCCCAACAGGGAAGAAATTCTAGCTGTGAGGCTAAATTTTATAGAAACAGGGCTAGACAGCTTCATACCTGAAAAAGAGTCTTAATTACAAAATTTAACACGAAAGCAAAACCATCTACCTGAGGTTTTGACAGGAGAAGGGAGCTACAACAGAGTTGGAAAGCAGGACTGGGTGAAGATTGCTCTGTAAGCTGGTAGCACTGTGGTCCTGCTCCTCCATCCTTGGGTCAGAAATGCCCCTGCTGCTTTACCCCAAGTGTCCTCCATCTCGGGAGGCATCGGTCCCAACTATCATAGCAGCTCCTTCTTGAGTCCCGATGGGGTTCAGCTGGCCTCCCAGGGAGACGCACGTCTCTCGGGCCCCACCAGTCTGAGGTCACTTCACTGAGCCGTCAAGAAAAAGCTGCTCCCGGGCATTTCATTGTGTTTTCTTAAATTCTATATTTGTTGACTGAACATCCGTTCATCACAAAGCCAACTGTATTAATATAAATATTAATATTTACTCATTTTTGGTATCCATTTTTTTGTTTTAATTTTCTTTCCAGTTAGTCAATAGTGTTAGATTAGTTTCAGGTGTACATACAGTGATTCAACACAAAGTAAGTCCACCAGAGAAGGGCTTAACGATTTCATTCATACATGGAATTTAAGAAACAAAACAAAAGCAAGCAAAGGGAAAAAAATCAGAAAGAGATGAACTAAGAAATGGACTCTTAATCATGGAAAACAAACTGATGGTTGCAGGAGGGGAGGTGGTGGGGGTGGAGGAAATAGGTGACGGGGATGGAGGGGTCCACCTGTGTGATGAGCACCAGGTGTTGTATGAAAGTGCTGAATCCCTATATTGTACACCTGAAACTGATAGAACACCGTATGTTATTTTCTATGTTCTTGATAGTCTGGCATTTTTCTTCACTGATTGGGGAGAGATGGGCTCATCTCTATTATTCCTAGAGATAATGAACAAACCTGCAAATACACCTTGCATATATACCCAACCAATCCCAAGCTCATACCACCTTCATCCAACTCGCAGCCACCAAGCCAACATTTCCCCTGCCCTAAATCAGAAAAGTAGGAGCAGTCTGACACCCCAAAGCCACTAAAATTATTCAAAGTAACTAACCCCAAGCTGGTTCCCTGCCTTGCCTTGCCCTTCCTGTGGAAAACCTAGTAAAGGCACTGGCTTAGGTTTTTTTCTCACTCCTTCTGCCTCCTGATCAAAACATGCTTCCCTCTGTGACCCCATGTGGCGAGGCATGCCCCCTCCTTTTAAGAACTGTAAATAATAAACATCTTCTTTCAATGGCATTGACCTCTCCTGTCACCTCCATAACTTAAAATCCTACAGGTACATTCTGAGGCACAGTGTACAAGGACCCTACAGCCTGGGGCTGCCAGGGGCACCTTTCCAGCCCCATGTAGGGAGCTACTAAGCAAAGACACCAACACAGAGGGATGCAGAGCTGAGCAATGGGCAGACAGAAATATGGCTGGGACGACGTTGTTGGAGCACCTGGGTTCCTGTGCTTTACTCTGAACTTTTTGGTTATATGAGGCCACACCCCCATTCTTTTTTTTTTTTCTTTTTTTTTAATTTGCCTTAACCAGGTTGAGATGGGCTTTCTGAGATTTGCAGCTCAGAGTCTTGGCTGATACACCCTCTTCTGGCCCTGATCAAGTCTCATCTTCTCCAGGGAGTCCTCCCAGATTACTCCAACTTTGCAATCTCTCCCTCCTCACAATGCCAGCTGCACCCAGGATTTTAGAACATTTTCTATTACTCTCTCACATGCCATCTCATAATAT
This sequence comes from Canis lupus baileyi, assembly GCF_048164855.1. Lineage (NCBI taxonomy): Eukaryota > Metazoa > Chordata > Mammalia > Carnivora > Canidae > Canis > Canis lupus. The sequence goes on from NC_132842.1 coordinate 65,168,080, forward strand.
TCTCTAAACACTTCATGGTTTCCCCCATGATAGTCCAACTTCTGGAGGGCAGGGATGCTCCCTGAGAATGTTTTTGGGGTTGTTCTTATGTCCCAAATGACTCTGGGACCCTCCCAGAGGCAGCCATCTTTGATCAAACCATCATCAGGCTAACAACAGGTGATCTTCCTAATCCCAGGTGTCCACACATAACTACTCTAGAGACCTATAAGCACAGCTACAATTTTCTCCCCAGTCTTATCCTAAAATCCAGACACATCACAAGCCCCTTCTAGACTTTCCTGGAAACATCAAGAACCACATCACTTCTCGGGGGTCACCCAGTGTCCTCACCAATGGATATGAGTAGAAAACTTGGAATGGGCTAAGGGCAATGTAAACCCTTGGTGCCTGGTCCAGCTTTGCTGTCTGCTTCACCTTCCAAATCGTAAATGACAGGAGAGTCCCAGCTACCGTGGACTGAATCATTCATGGTCACAACACTTTAACATTCCCACGGCTCTGGGTGCAAGTCCTAACTCTGCCCGTGCCTGGCTGTATGTCTTCAGGCAAGTCTTGCCCTGTGTCCAGTCCTTGCAGACTTTTACTTTAAGATGAGGACTTTATAACCCTGCAAGGTGAGTGGGATTTTGAGGCCCAAGGAAGATGTCATATGGTATGGGGCTCTGTAGACTGTGACTTCCTCTACATCCTGAGGCTTTCAGCCTTTTCTTTGTAATCCTGTTTCAGGAGCACCAAACCTCCATGCTGATTAAGCAAACCCCAGCTTCCCTCATCCTCGCTCTTATAGCCACACACCAAGCACCTCCGAAAGGGAAACCTTTCAAGTCTGCCTCCATCACCATCCCTATAGGAGCTGGAGTCAGAGCACCATGACTCTCTCACCTGGTGCCCAGGTAAAGGAAGGAGCTGTCCACCATCCCAACCCAGGAGACCCTCCAAGACCTGCCAATGATTCAATATTTCCAAATAAGTGAGTAGAATGGGAATTCCTGTGCCATACCCACTTATACTATTTTTTTGTTAAAGGGGGGAAGACCTTGGAATGTCTCTCCACTTGCTCAGCAGTTCCAAGGAGTCCCAGGGTTTGTCAGGGGCACCCCCAGATTGCTATGGGCTGAAAGCAAGCTTTGGGCTTCCTACTGCTTCTTGAGCAGCCAGAGATACTGTGCAGTTACCTCCTAAATGTTATGTGCATCTGTTTAATATTCTGGACTTCACCCGAAGCTTCATTTGCTCCCCTATTCTGGGCCCAAAGCAGAGGTGTTGCCAGGATGGGTGAAGCCCTTTCGTACAGAACAGGGAATGTCAGTTGGTTGTCTGGGAGCAGCATGAGGGTATGACCTTGACCCATTTTACAGATCAAGAAACTAAGGCCAAGAAATTGTAAATCCCCACTAACAGAATCTTGTTTTTATCCTTGTTCTGCAGGGTTGATGTGTTCCAAGGTGTTCAAACACCTGGGGTGCTCCAAGTATGGCTCACTGTCAGGGCTGGTCCATGAACTACTCCTTATGAATTGGCATCAAGGATAGAAATGGAGGGTAAATGTTTAGAAAATGTTATTGGAGGTGCCAGCAGCTGTGGAATTGCCACAATATCCACATGCACAGTCGGTGGACCCACTTCTGTGAACAGCTGCACCACTTGGGTGTCCCGTAGTACGTGGCAGGAGTTGAATGGAAGTCTCCTGCAAGAGGCCAGCCATCGACCCAAGGTGACCCAGGGAGAAGGAAGGACACTGTTCCTCAGCCCAGGGAACTTAACACATGTTGTTTTGTGGATCTGAGTGGTATTTGAAAAAGTTTAATGAAGAGTACTTTTTAATAATAATACTTATTTTTACCTATTTTAGAAAATAAAAGACTGGCCCATTAAACCTACGAGTTCATGGATGCTTTGAAGTAGCATGAAGTGAGCAAGGGTATTTAAGTAAAACCCTTAAATGTAAGGTCATCTAAAGAAGAATGGCAATAAAATAATTGTACATTTGGTACCTGAGCAGATGTAGCAAAAAAAATAATAATAAAGGTGATATGTAATAAGGGTGAGGAGCAGTATTCAGTGCTGAATGTATGTACTAAAAGTTAAAGGCAAGCTTCATAATGAAAGCATGGGAGGCGTAAGAGCAGGCAATACCATATTTCAATTAAATGTGCAGAGTACATGCCCAATGATGATAGAGGGGGCTGTTAATAACCTTAGAAAGTGAATGTTCCTGCTCCCCATTTTACAAAGGCAGAAATAACTAAGGCTTAGGCAGGAACAGAAGTCACACTGGTCTGGACACTCTTTGGCAAAACAAAAACAAAAACAAAAACAAACAAACAAACAAAAACCTCACACCCTCTGATTCTGGGAGAATCATTCTAGAAAGAGGACAGTGTGGGCCACAGTCTTGCTTCAGCCCCTTCTGCTTTCAAGACAAACCCCAAAGGTGGCCATGCTCATCCCCACCAGGGACACATTCTCCCAGGTCCCAAATTAAAACATATCTGCCTTGTGAGTCCAGCTGACTAGCTGCTTCCCACCTGGGCCTCTCTTCCCCATCCTTGCCGTCCTCCCCCACCCTGGGCCCCTGACACCCCATTGGAGTGGTGACTCTTTTGAGGATGCTAAAAATTGCTTTATTTTTCGCCACTAATTTGCCAACAAGCTCAGCCGTCAGTCCAGTTGGCCCGAAATGAAATTCTATAATTATACAAAAGCCTGGGTCAGCGACCTCCTGATTGCAATATCTTGTCTCTTTTGTCCCTCCCTTCCACTACCTCGCCCATGGGACAAAATTGCTTCAGCTTCTCCGGCAGCCTCCTGAATGAGGTGGTATTGGAAACTAGTGAGGCATGGCCCGGCAGAGGTGTTCATAGCTTCACAATAATTTACCCATTTTCATTTTGTTTGATTTCATTAACACCTGGGTCTCACGGGAGAGCCCGGTTGGGAAGGGGGCGAAAAACAAGTGATTTCAGTTGAAATCGGGTGGTTACCACTGCCTTGTCTTGCAATACAGAGGGAGTGTGAAATGCCAAGGATATAGCTTGGTCTCATCTTGATAAGGTAGGGGCCTCTCCTTTGAGGCAGCCTGCACTGGGAAGGCTTTCCCTTCTTTCTCCAGGGCCTCTCTCTCAGGCTCACTCCATTGGCACCAAGCATGAATGCCACACCGGTATCACTTTACCAATGATCCTCCCCAATGGACCAAGGTCACTGGGGTGGCTCACTGGTTAAGGGCATAGACACCCAGAACAACTTTCAAAGTTCTAGTCCTGCCTCTACCTCTTGTTTGTCTGGTAGCCTTGAAAATGGAGCTTCAACTCTATGAGGCTTGGTTCCCTTGGAAGCCAAGTAGGGTTGGCAGCACTACCCCTCCCTCCCATGGTTTCTTCAAGGCTCTGCTGGCAGAATGTGGTGGAACAGCGCAGGCTGTATCCATTAAGGAAGCAGTAACAGTGGTGATGGTACCGTCTTCATCATCTTCTTCTCCTTCTTTTGCATCTTCATCATCATTCTCAGGTCTTAAACTGCCATTGCAGCCTCCAAACAGAACCCAGCCACTGCCATTTTGACCTGTGACAATCGTAGGCAGGTGGAACCTTTATTTCAGGGTGGAAGAGTCTTCCAGATGCCCCCCAAATCATAAGAGTATTACAGTCCACCTATGTCATCACAGGAGGTTAGTCAGCCCACAAAGGCAAGTCCTTCCATTCTCAGTAGTAGGAACATAAGCAGCTGGCATTTACTGGGTGCTTGCTGAATGCACTGTCCATGCATTAACTTATTTCGTCTTCAGGAGGGCCTGCTATTATTGTTCCCATGTTTCTGAAGATAAATCAATCCCATTTTAGACAGCAGGAGACGAAGCCTCTGGCCCAAGGCCTGACAACCAAGAGGCAGCCAAGCTAAGACTCCACCCTGGTCTGTCTGACCCTGGAGTCTACCTCTCCAGCTGTTGGACAGCTCCAGCCAATACAAAGTTCTTTCTTGTCTTGAACTAAAATCCTTCTCCTGGACTTGGTGCCACTCAACCCTGGTTCTCCCCTAAGCGGCCTCTCTGACAAAGTCATCTTTCCTCCAGTGAGACGCCCCTGCCGGTGGGTGCCTCCCTCTCCCTACTCCTGCTCCTGGCTTCCATCCTGAAAATGCCATTACCTGTGAGATTCTCTCTCTCCCTCTCCCTCTGCACCCTCCTAGGCCATGAGGTAAGGAGTTCCCTCCACCCTTGTCATCCTCCTCTGGGCTCTCCCCAGCATGTGAAAGCCCTCTCAACAGGGACACCTGATACACAGAGCAAGCTGCTGTGGCAGAAGGAAGAACATCGTCTCTACCCTTCCTGGATACTCCATCTCTAATCAAGAATTCTTGGCTACATCATTCCTGAAATTCTATGTTTCAGATTCTTCTAGGCCAAACATGCAGATTCCTGGGCTCCACATCCACACATTTGGCATTAGGAGGACATGATAAACTCAAGGATCTGCATATGTGAGAAGAAAAGTGAGCTTCTAAGTGGAAAGAGCTTCTAAGTGGAAAGAGTTCTAATAGTGACTTCTAAGTGGAAAGGGTAGGAGTGTGGAGGAAGAGGTCCCTCGACTCTACTTTGAGAAACAGCCTGAGATTCTAGCACTTTCTTGGCCAGACACCCACTTATAAGGGTTCAGTGTGGTTGTTTTTGCTTTAAAGGAGAGAGGGATCCCTGGGTAGCTCAGCGGTTTAGCGCCACCTTCAGCCCAGGGCGTGATCCTGGAGACCGGGGATTGAGTCCCACGTCGGGTTCCCTGCAGGGAGCCTGCTTCTCCCTCTGCCTGTGTCTCTGCCTCTCTCTCTCTCTCTCTGTGTGTGTGTCTCTCATGAATAATAAAAATCTTAAAAAAAAAAAAAAAAAGAAGAAAGAGAGAGAGACAGAGACAGAGACAGAGCAAGTGGGAGTACAGAGGGAGAGGGAGAGAGAGAATCCCAAGCAGATTCCACACCCAGCACGAAGCCCAATGCAGGTCTCAAACTCACAATCCTGAGATCATGATCTGAGTCAAAATCAAGAGTTGGACTCTTAACCAACTGAGCCACCCTGTGAGAGTCAATTCAAATACCCATGTGTCCTCTCCTCACCCTGGGAGACCCTCTCTCCATCACCTCCAGCTGTCCTCCCACCTCATGCCTTGGAAGCTGAGGCCCCCAGCCCAGGACTCTCAGGGGGCCTGTTGGAAAGCCCAAGGTCTGGGTGTGCAGCAAAACCACACTCCCTCTGCCAGCCCCTTTCTTTTTGCTTCTTCATGCATGCCAAGCTTATTCTTACCACAGAAGTTCGTCCTTCAGAAGTTGGTTCCTTTCAACAACCACCTCCTCACTGAGGCCTTCTCTGACTGTCTTACCTGCAGGTGACCCCTCTCAGGTGCTCTCTGTCATGTACCTCTGCTCCTTTCCACAGCCTGAGTTTTCCTGTATATCGTCTCTTTTGAAGGAAGTGGTTCTTGTGTCTCTCTGTGCCTCAGTTTCCATAACTGTAAATTGGGATAGTTTCCCCTCATAAGACTCTTGGAGTGATTCAATTAGTTGACAGGTGTAGAAGACATCACTCAGAACAGTGATGGCACCATAGTAGGTACCATATACATGAAGGGTTTTACATTTATATTCATTTATTTTCATACGATCATCAATTGCTTTGTTCTCAGCATCTGGAACAGCGTCTTGTACACAGCAGGCACCTGATACATATTTTTGAATGAATATACAAATGGATGGATGAGCCAAGAGGCAGGGGGTCTGAAAAGGCACCCCCCCACCCCGTCTGCTTCCCCAGATCCAGGCCACCCCCTCCTCGTGGGCTGTAATTACCCAATATCAAGAAACCCGACCCCTGAGGGCTTCTCATACAGCACATTTTCCAAAGATGAAAAGCCCATTTGTTAATAACTACATAGCAATATCTAAAATTTTGGTTGCATTGTGAGGCCGGGTGCCTTCCCCATTCACCAATAATGACAGGCCACATAAAAAATAAATAACACGTATAATTTAAGCAACTAAAACAAATAGCAGTGTTGGCTTTCCCTGGGAAAATATTTTCACTATGTCTTCGAGGCGTCCCCACGGGTGCCCCTGCCTTGGCCTCCTCCCCTGCTGAGACGCTTTCTCAGCAGGCGGCCTGAGAGTAGAGAGCATGCAGAGCAGTGGTGGGGGGAACCTCACCCACAGGCTCCCAGAGCCCCTTCCCGGAGAAGCCTGGGGTCCTTTTCCCTGGAGTAGGAAAGGGAGAAAGTACTTTCTGCCCCCACCGCCACCCCCACTGTGTTCCATGGCACCCTCTCCCCACGAGTGTTACATACTCAAATGCCTATAGAGGCAGCTGGGCAATGTAATGTGCAACACAGGTGGATGTTTGAGGCAATAGGGACGGGTGAGGCTTGTGGTAAATTGAGGAGCAAATGTCCTCCCACAGGGGACAAAGCTGGCTAATGGTTATTATGCAGGAATGGAGGAATGGAGGCCCAGTGTTGCCAGGTGTTCTGACATTTCAGAAGAAGCCAGTCATTTAAAAAAAAACAAACTTTATTTAGAATAAGGATTTTAAAAGTTTGGTCTTTTTAATGACTCAAAGGTTCTGTTTTCTGGCCTCCACTGTTTCTGATTTCGTCTCTTACTTCTCTACTTTTCACTCATCCTGTTCTGGCCACACTGGCCTCTTTACTATTTGGAGACTGTGCCAGACCCATTCCTGCCCCAGGACTTTTGCAGTGGCCATTCCCTCTGCCTGGAGCATTCTTCTCCTAGATAAGCCCACAATTTGGGAGGCCAGTGTCGCTGGAGTACGGTAGGTGAGAAGGGATGTGGCACAGAAGAAAGCCCGAGAGGAACCCAGAGCAGCCAGTCTATAGCTGGGGAGAGAGGAGGTTAAAACTGTACAGTAATGGTTTTGCTCATCACAAAGATCGGGGTGGGAGTGTTAACTGCACTCGGTCTCTAAAAGACCCAGCAGGCCCAGCATACCCCCTGCAATGTGCAGACAGCCCCCCACACAAAGAGTCATCTACCAAACCAACGTGAAAACCTAGTTATAATGCTTGGAGACTAGAATCTAACTTTATTTCATATTCAACGCAAAAGATTTTATCTTTGGACAATTTTATTAAATTCTGGACTTCCTAGGATTGCTGCCTGTGAATAAATCAAGGGGAGGTCATGCTCTATTCTTCTGGGCACTTTAACAGGAATTGGTCACTTCTGGGGGGACCTCACCACTGGGGTAGGGGGCTCGACTTACTGCCAAAGTATCCACCTGCATCTGCAGCCTCATATTCTCAGAGTCCACCGGCCTGGGTGTGAGCTCTGACAACCTCACTGTGCCTTGCAGGAAGAGTTGGGCTGCAGTATTTACATATTCAGGTAACTGTTATTTTATTATAAGTTAGTTTCCTTTTATTTCTCCTCTAGGGTATAGTTAGGACATTATATGATTTACATGGATTTATTTAAACCGTAGGTATAGAAAGGTTGTATTACCTATGAATTACATTTCAGCCCAGCGTAAGGAGCATTTCAATGTATGCATGATTTTAAAAAGAAAAAGAGGAAAAGGAGGCCAGGCCTGAAAACCCCAAGTGCCCCGGATGTGGAAGCTTGCAGGACACAGTAAGGGACTTGGGCTTTTCCTTGGCCAACCTCAGAGCCCTGGAAGGGCCTCCCAGGGAGGAAAGGGCAGAAGCAGGGATTCCATGCAGGTAATGGAATGTCAGCCTTCCAGGAGAAATTAAGGGAACAGAGGTGGAACAGGTGAGGTGCTGTGGAGCTAAGGGGTTTGCTGATGGAGTGGATGTGGGACGTGGAGAAAACCCCAGCACGTCAGTCTAAGCTGCTGCAGGAAAGAAAGGTGGGTAAATCCTAAGAGGGAAATCTGAGTCTTGGTGTGAGAGGCCATCTGTGCACAGGGTATAGAAAAAGCCTGGCCTCACTGGGAGCCGACCCCATCCTGCCACCCCATGATCACTACCCAACAAACCACTTTGCCCCTGCCGATGGCTGATCACGCTGTGGAGCAAGCATGAGATGTGGAATCCCAATGTTGCCTTCTGGTCCTGGCTCTAACAGGGACCTGCTGTGTGACCCAGGGAAAGTCACGTATCTTCTCTGAGACTTGGTCTCTTCACCCTGAAGCATAAGGTTGATAATAACACCTCCCTTGGCCCGTCGTGGCGGAGACACAACTAGATGTGAGCAAAGAGGGGCAGCGCAGAGCAATGATCTCCTTTACTGCTCACGGCTCCAATGTTCTCCATCTTCTCTGCTTCCTTGTCCCCCTTCGGCTGACCTCAAGAATGTAAGGGACACTCAGGCCAAGTCTCTGCTGGATTTTTAACTCGTTATCTCTTCTCTGCTCCTTTCCCAAAGATGTATTTTAAAAATGCACAGGTGTGCGCGCACACATGCACACACAAAGGAATAAAAAGGGAAGCAAAGAGAATTAAGAGAAAACAGGAGCAATGGAACCCAAGAATTACCAGAGCTGCCATGCCTGGGCATCGCACCCCCATTAACCCCCCCAACAGATGGGTCAGGGAAGTCTACCGTGGCTAACAAGCCAGCCCAACCCCACGTAGCTTAAAGCACCACCTGTTACTCCTCACAGATCGATGGCTCAGCTGGACACCTCCGCGGCTCTGGGCCAGGTAGGCTGCTCTGGGCTGGGCTCACTCATGCATCTGGGGTCAGATGGCACATTGCTGGTGGCTCTGAGATGACCTTGACTGGGACACCTCCACCCTGTTCCATGAGGTCTCTCATCCTCCAGTTGGCTGGCCTGGTCTTGTTCACCAAGCAGTGGCATGATTTCAATTTTTTTAATGTATGGAGACCCGTTTAAGACCTGGCACACGGTCTAAGACCCAAGAGAATGCAAGATACAAGTTCTCTTGGAGCACTTCTTCCTTTAAGTCCACTGGCATGCCACCACACCTGCCACATCCCCTGGGCCAGGGCAGGTCATGAGGCCAGCGCAGATTTAAGAGGCGGGGAAACAGACCTCAGCTCTTAACTGGGAGGATAAAGGATTGTTGCTATTTTTGCAGTCTACCACAATGACTGACCACGTAGCTGTAATTATCAGAGAGGAAGAAATAGGGCTGTAGGGGGGCAAAATCATTCCCCTTGACCAATTCAGAGGAACGTTCCCAAGGGGCAGATGCCACATTGACTTCATTTTCTCCCTAGCAGATCATTTATTGAGTACTTATCACATGTCAGACCAGCACACATCCGTGTGCTTCGAAAAATACAGGAGGCACAGCGTGGCTTTTCATCATGAGGATCTTGGTTGGTACGCGTAAGGATAGTTATCGTACGGCCCTTTCAGTTTGCTTTTATTGCTTTGCCTTTGTGATAGGTGAGAATCACTTTTCCTCCTGCAGGAATAATGTAAAAGTCTCCTTTTGAAATAGATCGATCTAGGGCCTTCAAGGGTAGGCGAATTTAAAGAAAGAATAATTACATAAATAAATATTTTTATTAAAACAGACTAAATAAATGACTGTATAAATAATAACTAATACTAAATAACTAGGGGAACCCTGGGTGGCGCAGTGGTTTAGCTCCTGCCTTTGGCCCAGGGCGCTATCCTGGAGACCCGGGATCGAATCCCACGTCGGGCTCCCGGTGCATAGAGCCTGCTTCTCCCTCTGCCTATGTCTCTGCCTCTCTCTCTCTCTCTCTGTGTGTGACTATCATAAATAAATAAAAAAATTTTTAAAAAATACTAAATAACTACCGCACAGGTGGTATGTGGCTGTAGGAAAACTCATGAAGAGTAGCAATGGACTAAAGTCTGAGAAACGCATGAAAGCATCTCTTCATCCTGGAGATAAAACTACCTGTGATTTCCATTCTGCAGATGAGGAAACTGAGGCCAGCTCCCCCACCCCACCCCGGGGCTCAGATCTAAAATGCTGCCCGATGTATGGCTCTGCCTGGGAAGACCCGACTCAGAGCTCTCATGTGGTGTGATAGGAAGTGCGGCACACAGCAGAGGCTTATGGCAGCATCTGTCACCAAATGAGACCCCTGGGACTTTCTGACCGTCCCCCCCCCCTCCCGCCACCATTCCTGGCGTCTAAGCATAATAGGACTGCAGACCAGGGTCCTGGCAAGACACACTCGCAGAATTTGAATCAAATGGAATCTGAATCAGAAAGTTCCCTGGAGACCCAAAGGAGGCACGGGCCGGAATCTGCAGGAGAAGCAGGGGAACGCAGGGCCCCCACATGCGGAGGGCACGCGGCACCAGAGCCGCCAAGGGCACAGGGCGGGCGGCGAGGGGTAAATCAGGAGAAAATAGAAGGCTCGTGGGCAAGAAGACAGGAGAACCTCATGCACCTGCCCTGCTGTCCCTGAGCCTCCAGGCTGAGGAAAGCGTGTCCCATGGGGCCAGTCCTGGGGCCAAGGGACCTAGGCCCAGCCAGGGAGCGGGTTGAGGGATGTGGCAAAGCTCTTTCTGGCCCCACACCCCTGCTCCAGGCCTCACAGGCATCCAGCCACTCACTGAGGCCCCCCCCACCCCAGTTTCATATCCCTTGGAAGTTCTTCCCAATGTCTGGCTGCTTTTCTCTCCTTTCTTCAAACATGCTCTGGCCCAGGAGGAAAAGGGGCCCAGCATCTTATGGTGCACCCACGCCCAGAGCACCCTCCAAGCAAGAGCCCACTAGGATGTGCCACGTGATGCCCCCAAAGGTAAGGAGCAGCCAGGGAGGGCCTGGGGCTGGTGGGCCAAGCCAGGAGTCCCACGAGAAGGCGGTTTCTGCCTCAGTGGACCAGACCTTATTCTGTGCATTCATTTATCTATTTGTGTCCCACCCATTCACTTGGTGGCACAGCCCTGGCTCTACCTTTGAGGCATTGGGGCAGCCTTCTGTGTTCATCCCTCAACCCCACCCAGCATGGTGGTGGCTCCAGGGACAGAGAAGAACAGAGCTGAGTGAGGCCAGACGGTCAACAGCCCGGGCTTGAAGTTTGAACCTGCCTACACGGGCTGTGTGACCTAGACAAACCCCACGACACATGGCGCCTTGGTTTCCTCCCCTACGGGGTGGGAAGAGTCATGAAATCCACCTCACAAAGGGTATTTGAGGATCTCATTTCATCCCCCAGGACCCTTGCTTGGACTTTCTCCATCCACCTAGAGTACCCCTCAATGCCACCCCCTAATCCAGCCTGTGCCAGCCCACTGCCCACCTCCTCCAGGAAGCCCTGGGCACAGCTAGCGCGTGCCCCACCATCCACACAGTGGCTGCCCCTCACCACTTTCAGGGGGCTCATCTCCTCTGCCCGGGGTGAAGTGCTCTTTGGTTAAGTCTAAACACTCCCCCTTTTTCATAGCCTTGCTTTGGTGTGCTTGCGGGCTCTCTGATGGATTTGCTCCAGGAGGCAGCTCCTCTAGGACAGTGGTTCTCAAGTGGGTGTGATTTTACCCCCTCCCTGTCCCCACAGGAGGCATTTGGCATCATCTGGAGACATTATTGGTGTCGCAAGAGGAGTAGTGGGCAGTGTGCCACTGTCATGTAGTAGGTAGGGGCCAGGGAGGATGCTAAACACCCCACAATGCATAGGGCCCCCTCCAAGGAAGACTTACCTAGCTCAAAATATCCTCAGTGCGGAGGGAGAGAAACCATGCTTTCAGGAGACACCTGTTTTTCCAGGAGGGTGAGCTCTGCAGTCCCAGATAATGTGGCTCCTAGGGCTGCACAAATCACGGCTGACCAGCATCCGTCCCCCCACCTTTGCAGATCCCAGCACCTGGAGCTGCGGCCGCACCCCAAGTGGAGCCCTCGGCACCCGCCCTTCATCTCTGCATCCGTGAGTCCCTGAGGATTTGTATGAAGCAATTGACCTGTGACTAAGGCCAGCTGAGCTCGCCTTGTTCCCCCCAGGCAGGGACAATATGCCATTAACGGGGGGGGGGGGGGGGGGACGGGGGGGGAGGGCGGGATGTTGTGGAGGGAGAGGGCGGGAAACAGGGCGGGGCCAGAGCCATCCTGGGAGGGGAGTGGGGTTCTTGGCACTAATTGTTATAATTAAGACAACACGGACTTAAGTCTCTCCATCTAGATGCCCAGTACGCGAGGGCTCATGCTTTACTCGCATCCCTGCTGAGATGCCTCCTCCTGCCGATTTCTGGGGGATGGTGGATTGTTCTGGTATCACAGGTGCAGAAACTGAGGCTAAGAGAAATCTGGGGATTTGCCCAAGGTCATCCAGGTGGTAGATGGGGAAATAGAGGCAGGAACTCCGATTATCTGAAGTATGGTTTTCACTAAGTACCTACTGTGAGCAAAGCACAGAGCAAGTGCCAGATGGGGAGTTGGTAACCTCAGGGGCTCCCAGCCCCCTGAAGAACCTGCTGGAACCCCCTCACCCTGCCACACCCCTCCTGTCAGCATCTGCCGCTTACTTATAGCTGGAAGATGAGCCAATAAGAACCTCTCTCGAAGGAACTGGAAATCAGGACAGAAAGTGTGTGGTGGGATCGTGGGGAGCTGGGCCCCCGGGGAGCTGCATCCTGCTGCATCCTGGTCTGACCTGGTAGGCAAAGCCAAGGGCAGTCAGAAGTGAGGGAAGGTCCAACCCTGCAAACCTGGAGAGGCACTGAGTCCAGATGGAGGCGGGAGCCCCTGACCTGTCGCACAGCCCTGGAGGGAGTGACGGTCCCTGCCACCACTGGTCCTCCAAGGCCTCACTCCCTGCACCTTGCTGCCATGGAACCCTGGAGCCTTGGAGTTCGGGTGTGGCTTTGTCCTCTGCATCTAAACCTGAGGTCAGCAAGCGTGTCCTGTAAAGGGTCTGATAGTGAATGTTGAGGGTTCTGAGGTCTCAGGCTGCACCCCAACCGTGTGACTTGGCTGCGGCGGCAGCAGGAAAGCAGCTGTAGACACTGAGATGAAGGAGCATGACTGGGGCCCAGAAAGCTTGAAAGGCCAAAAGGCACAGAAAGCAGAATTTGGCCCACGGGCTGTGTCCACTGACCCCCCCCACCCCGATTCCCATAAAGCCTGGGCCCAGTGTCCAGCATCTGCCCAAACACAAGTTCTTGTGCCTCAGGAGATAGCAGGGCCTTTTACCCAGGTGTCTGGTCAGAAACCTGGGGTGTCGCTGGCCAGGCAATGCCCCACCCCTCTGCCTTGGGCACTGGCCTCCCTGGCCCTGGAGGCTGCTTGTGACAAAGTCGAGCGGCTCTGGCCCCCAATGCACGGTGCGGCCAGCTGGGGCCCCGGCTCCCCCGCCCCCCAGAGCCGAGATGTGCGCTGCACCCTATCTGCCCCAAGTCCTCGTAGGAATAAATTCAAGATGCCCACAATGGTCACTCCTTTAGGTTGCACCTCCAGGGCCTCCCTGACTTACTGCTGTCCCCTGTGGGTACCTCCTGGGAGCGCCTCTCACATGAACCACTGACACCGGGATCCTACTCTCAGGAGCTCCTGAACCCAACTAGGACACGTAGGAATCAGTGATGCTTCTCTTACTCTCTTGCCCCACACCCGGGCTGGGAGCAGCTCGGCCCCTCCTTCAAAATACCTGGAGGACCCCGCGGCTTCTCACTGTTTTCCCCCTGCCCAAAGCCACAGTGGTCTCTGGGGCCCTTATGCTCCTTTCTCCACACACAACAATCAAACAAAACCAACTCAGGCCAAGTCCTCCCGTGCTAACCCTCCTGGGGCTTTCCATCATATTTAGAATAAAATTCCAAGTCCTTCACCAGGTCTAAAAGGCCTTACAAGACCTGGCTCTTGACCACTCCTCTGCTCTCTTCCTGAAACACACCCCCTTTCGCTCACTGTGCCCCACCACCCTGGCCTCCTGGCTATTTGTTGGACTCTGCACAGGCGGTCATGCCTCAGGGCCTTTGCACTGGCTGTGGCACTTGCTTAGACCACTGTTCCGGAAAGATCTATATGGCTCCTCCTCTCAGTGCATGCAAGCCTTGATTCTCATTTGACGTGATTAGTGAAGTCTTCACTGTCTATTGTCCTTAGAATAGATTCCTTTTTGCCTCCCGCTTCCTGCCCATTCCCTTGTTCTGCTCTCTTGCTATCTATCCTGCTACTGACAGTGAATTATATATTTATCTGCTTATATGATTTTTGTTTGATCTTTCCCAAATAGAATGTCATAGGCTTTGACCTGTGTCTGGCATCTACTAGTGATTTAATATGTATTGATGAAAGAAGGAAAACAGGTGTTAGGCTGCCTGGCTCTGCCATGTAACAGTTGTCTGACCTTGAACAAATCATTTTCCCTTCCCATGTCTCAAATTCTCATCTACAGAATAGAAATAAATAAGAATGTCATAATAATAATAATACCTATCTGATGAGATTGTTGTGGGGGTCAGATGAGATAATCCATGTACAGTACCTGGTAGATATTGAAGTGCTTAATACGTAGCAGGTATGTTGAGCTTTGGGATGACTATAGGGCCTCAATTTCTCCATCTGTGAAATGAGGTTGTGGCAAGAATTAAATGAGATGATGAATATAAATTGCTGGTCATATAGCCCTCTATAAATATCAGTGATTATTTTTTATAAATATACACACCAACACATCCACATGCCCAGTCCATGAAGTGTTATCCATTTCCGTCTTCCTGGACCCAGTTCCACATAGGGCCTGGAATTAGCATGAACCTGAGACCTTGAAGTTGACAGCTGAGGAAGGACGGCTCCGGATTACCACTTCCACACTCATTGTCTCTGAGCTGATGCCAGCACATTCTTTCTGAGAGTTTTCTCTTCCTGCACACTCTGCAGCCCCTGGTCGCCAGGAGACAGGCAGCCTGGCGTCCCTGTAAAACAGCCCCACGCAGGCATTAGAACCCCAGCCGCCCCCCTCCTGGAGCCCAGACCACCAGGCTGAGCAGCCACCGTGCCTCTCTGTGATGTTGCTCCTTATTAGGCATCATTAGGTACACAGTAATTATAATAATTATGTGCACTGCTTAGGCGACCATCCTCGGTAACAACCACTGCTATTCAAAAGTCATAATTGCTGCATCGAGACTTAAAATGAAGGCTAATTTGATGTCAGAGGCTCCCCCCTCCAACTCACGGCCCCCTATACCCAAAATGCCCTATGACCACCGGCCATCCTTGATTAATCTGCAGAACCCAAAACAAAAGATTTGGTCCACAGGAGAGGATGGCTGTGCCTCGGGATTAAGAGGAAACATGTGGACTCTCAAGAGGACAGCTTGCGGGGTGTCGAATCATTTAAAAAGAATTTGAGGGCACAGGGTGGCTGAAGAATCAGGCGCTGGGCGTCAGGACATGGGGTCTGAATCCTGGTTATGTCAGGGCTTACGGTGGTTCTGAGCAGGTCACCTCCTTTGCTGTCTGTGCCGTTGGAAGAGTTCACTTCCAGAGGTGTCATGGGGGCTTTCCCTCAAGTGACAGTTTACAGGGGAGCAGTAGATAAAAGGGACACAGCAGAGCTGCTTTGATGAAGGCCCCCTGCCTTATCCCACCTCTCCAGCACCTTCTAGGGTACCTCTGTGAACTTTTAGGTTTTCTGCCTGTGTCTCCAGTTCAGCCCCACCAGGGATTCATGGGGGAGATTTAAAAACAGTGGATACCTGAGTGCTACTCCAGAGGTCTTGATTTCCTTGGCTCAGGAGGCAGCTTGGACACCAGGATATTTTACATTTCCCTGAGTGATGCTAAAGTGCAGCCACAGTTGAGAGGGGCTACCTACGGGCTCCTAAGATTATGCCCAGCCTGGTGGAAGGGCTTCTTCTCTCTGGGGCTCAGTTTCCCTATTTTCCAAAATGAAAGCATTGAAAGCAGCGGCCTCCAAGGCCCTCCCAGTTCTCTGTTTCCTTTGGACTGGAATCACTCCAGAGCTTGGCACGCTGACAGTGTCTGAAGCATGAGGGAAAGCAAGGCTGCTTCTACCCTTTTTTTCTCTGCCAAACGATGTTTGTATCCGCTCCTATGTGTGCAGGCCTGGCCCCAGTGCTGCAGAATAAAAAGCATAAGAGGAAGACAACTAACTGCTCCTTGCCCTCAAAGTACTTTAGGAACCAACAGGGAACCATTTATTGGAAATAAAAGGGTTTAAGAGCAACACACACACACACACACACACACGCATGTGCGCACACATGCACAGAAGCCACCAGCATTCAACTTCCCCAAAGGTAAATGGCAATTCCTGTTACTGTTGTGCTTAAATCCAGCATTTTTCCGGGTGGGTTGGGCAAGAACACTAATTCTGTGGGAAGATGCTTGGTGAAAATATGGATACACAAGGGAACACCAATTCCTGCATATTGGAGAGTCACAAGTGAGCAGAGTAAAATAATCCCATAATAAATAATCCCTGCAACCCATAATCCTGTTTTACCCAATTTAACCTGTAGCTCTCAAAGCTCTTTGACCGCAGAACTCCACTGAGAGTCTTTGGAACTAGTGGTCGACAAAGCACAGACTGGACCAGACAAAGGTATACAGACACCTCGTTAATGAGGTCTAGTGAATCGGAGGCCTAACTTTGAGCAGCTTTTAGCAAAACATTGGTGAAATTGCCATGAGTTTGCCTGACTTTGGCTTCAGGAAAGACAATATTTTCAAGTGGTCCAGCAAGAAATGAAGATTAATCATGAGTGTGTTCCCAGGAATAGGGGGATGGACAGCACACACCAGCAAAAGCCTGTCCACCTGGATGCAAAATGTGGAGTCAGCAGGAAGAGAAGGTGATCCACATGGGATTCAAACAGAAGCTCCCATTCTATTCTCTTGAGAAGGGATGGGTAGTTGACAGCCCTTGCTTCACTTTGATGAATTATTTGCAATGCATTCTTTTATTGCCTTCATAATATTCCACGTTTTATTTTTTTATTTTATAAAGGTTTTATTTATTTATTCATGAGAGATAGAGAGAGAGACAGAGACAGAGAGAGAGAGAGAGGCAGAGACACAGGCAGAGGGAGAAGCAGGCTCCATGTAGGGAGCCTGACATGGGACTTGATCCTGGGTCTCCAGGATCACACCCTGGGCTGAAGGCAGCGCCAAACCACTGAGCCACCCAGGCCTCCCCATTCCAGGTTTTAAAGAAGAATCTTCAGATAATCCAAGAATAGGCTGGACATCAATAGCCCCTCATGAAAACGGATACCTTGAGGCAGCAGTGGCTGCCAAGTACCACAAAGCACCTAGACTCTTCACTTTTCCATTCTAGGTAGCCACCACCCATGCCAAGTCATTCCTGGGTTGATGAAATCATAGAGGGCTTCACAGAAGCAGTGTCAGTGTGTAGAGTATTTATAAATGGTGGTATTTCTCTCTCAAAGGCAGTCCTGTAGCTGGTTCTTTGGAAGAACACATATATGCAACAGGATTCTTCTAGAATGTGATCACCTTCCTGCTCTCTGGCAAAGGAGCAGAGAGTGACCCTTTCTCTCACCATATTCTAAGTGTTGCCACCTTAGGCCTGAGCCACATACCAGCTCTATGGAGCTAGGAGGAAAAATAGCAGATGATTCTTATATAAACCCACCACATAGTAGGCACTGTTCTAAACACTTTATATGTTATTACCTCATTTAATCCTCAATCTAACCTTATCAGTTGGGAACTGCTAGTTGTCCCA
Organism: Canis lupus baileyi; assembly: GCF_048164855.1. NCBI lineage: Eukaryota > Metazoa > Chordata > Mammalia > Carnivora > Canidae > Canis > Canis lupus. The sequence goes on from NC_132842.1 coordinate 65,185,705, forward strand.
ATTTTGCAGATGATGAAACTGAGGCAGGGGAAATTAGGCAAGTCACTCTGATCACATAGCTGAAAAGTAGTAAGGAACACATTGTAGAAGTCTCTTCTCAAGTTCTTCCCTTCAACACTTTACTTGCCTGAATGCCTCCAGGTTTTCAAGGAAGGGTATTAGAGTACAGAGGATTGCTTAAAAGCTGGGACCCAGCAATTTCTGTTGGGATCCCCTGAAGATCTTTGGCCAATTGATGTGCTATACATGTGGGGAGTGAGATTCTGCAAGGCTGGTTGGGAGCTGCTGCTGAAGGTTGATTGCTGGATAGCAGAGGTATAATATGGAGGAGGATCCAGTGCAGTTGGAATGAAGAGACCCTCATTGGGCACCTCAGGCATTCAACTGAGAAAAAAGGAACTTTATGCATTAAAAGAAAGGACCATAACCTAGAGTGAGGGTCCTGTCCTCAGATTAAGGACAAAACCTTAATAAAGCTACTTCAGCAAAAAATATAATCCAGCCTCATAGAATCAAGAGAATTCACCAGTAATTATACTGCCTGCCAGAACAAAAGTCAACACCACTTAAAAGAAGACAGAAAAATCTAGAATATCTAGAATATGACACATAAAAATTTCTAAACCTCAAAAACAAACAAACAATAAAATCAAATAAAATCCAAGGGGGAGGGCAAAGCAGATAATAGAAACAGACCTTGAGATGTTCACAAGTTGAAATTAACAACTGAGGACTTTACGACAGCGTTCATAAATGTTAAAGAACTTAAAGGCAAACATGAACACAGTGAATGAAAAAAATGGATAGTTTCAAATACAAACCACAAAAAAGAACCAAATGGAAAATCTGGAACTGACAAGCATCATCACCGAAATAAAATATTCTCTAGATGGCCTTAAAATCAGAGGGGAGGTGGCAGAAAAAAAGCCAGTGAACTTGAAGATGGGTCAGTAGAAATTACCCAATTCTAAGAACGGGGCGGGGGGGGGGGAGTGGTAGACAAAAAATTTGCAGAGCCTCAGCCAATGTGGCACAATATTAAGTGATCTAAAATAGGTGCTGCTAGAGTCTCAGAGGGATAAGAGAGAATAGAGGGAGAAAAATATATTTAAAGGAATATATCTATAATTTGATGAAAAGTATCATCTGAGAGATTCAAGTTGCTCAGCAGACATTGTGATAAATATGATAAATATAAAGAAAACCACTTGTAGGCATTTTTAGTCAAAATACTGAAAAAAAAAAGTAAAAGATACATCTAAAAAGCAGTCAGAGGGATCCCTGGGTGGCTCAGTGGTTTGGCGCCTGCCTTCAGCCCAGGGTGTGATCCTGGAGACCCAGGATTGAGTCCCACATCGGGCTCCCTGCATGGAGCCTGCTTCTCCCTCTGCCCGTGTCTCTCATGAATAAGTAAATAAAATCTTTAAAAAAAAAAAAAAAGATGTTCAGTCAGAGATGTATATCTTTTAAAAAAAAAAGCAGTCAGAGAAAAAGACAATATATGCAAGGGAATAATGATATAATTGATGGGTCATCACACCAGAAAATATGGAGATGAGAAAAAAACAAAAAGGAATGATGTCTTGAAGATGCTAAAAGGAAAAAAGAAGTATCAATCCAGAATTATATATTTAGCAAAAATATTTTTTAAAGGTAAAACAAACATTTACAGAATTCAGCCCTAAACCCCCACAAAGGAATGCTTTTAGACATTCTTTAGGCTAAGGACTAATTAAGTAAGATAGCAACTCAGATCTGGAAGAAAAAATGAAGAGGATTGGAAATGATAAACGTATGAATAAATATAAAAGATAAATTTTTTCTTCTCTTTGGCTTTGTAATAGACAATTGGCTTTTCAGTACTTCATGGACTTCGTAACATATGTACACGATAGGTAGACAAGAGCAAATTAAGCCCCAAATAAGTAGAAGGCAGGAAATGATAGAAATGAGAACAAAAGTTACTGAAAAAGAAAACAGATAATAGAGCAAAACAAAACAAAAAAAAAAAAGGTGGCACTTTGAAAAGATTTATAATAAAATTGATAAACCCTAGCAGAATGATTAAGAAGAAAAAGGAGATAAAACAGAAACAACCAATATCAGGAGTGAAAAGGCAACATTACTACAAATCCTACTGACATTAAAAGACTAATAAGGGAATAAACAACTATGCAAAATAAATATAACAACTTAAGTGAAATGCAAACATTTCTTTAAAAACAAAACTTATCCAAATGGACACAAAATAAAATAGAAAAAAATCTGAATATCCTTTTACCTATTAACTAAATTAAATTCATCACCAAAATTTTCCACGGAGAAAACTCTAAGCCTAGATGGTATCAATGATAAATGCTATTAAACAGTGGAGGGGAAGGAGGGTGCCAGTATTACACAAAATCTTCCAGAATATGTAGATAGAGGAAATACTTCCCGAGATGTTTTATGAGGCCAAGATTATTGTAATTTCAAAACCAGACATAAAAACTTAAGCAGAGGAATGCTTAATGAAGAAGTAAACTGCTAAATTTTAATAAGAGAAATTATGGCAGTTTCACTTGCCAACTCCCCACCCCCCGCAATCACCAACTCAGCAGCCGCCATGGGGACACAAGCCCACATTCTGCCGTGGCTTTCTGGTACCAGAAAGGGAAATACAGACTTGGTTTTCAAAAAATTGTTGTTATGTGTGTTGACCTATCCTGTGACTCCCTGAGGGATCAGTTCAGGGGCTTGCCTTTGTTATGCCCAACTCAAAACTTTCTCAGGGTGGTACCATCAAAAGCACTTAAAGGCAAATACATCCTAGGACAAAGGATAACAAACAGATAAAGTGGCAAACAAACCAAATAGCCTGGGAACAAAGAGGCTGAGGAATGTATTACAAGGGAGAATAAAAGCATTATACTGGAGCATTTAGAAGGCTACACATATGCCCAGGGCTGGATGCATGTTAGAAAAGACTTGATAAGACTTAAAGCTTTTAATTCTGGCTGACATTTAGGCTCCATAGAAGCCTGAAGGCTACTGAAGAATTAGAAATGAACAGAGAGGGAGGAAAAAACATGACTAAATAATGAAGAAATGCCCCAACACAGATCCAATCTATGAATTTGCGTGAGTATGTGTGTATGTTTGTTTATTCCAGGCATTTAAGGACATCTCTGTCAAATCACTACCTGACTACTAATCTAACAGAACAAAGATTTCAGTGACTGCAGAGGACAAGGAATACAATCTTTATAAAAATAGTTTAGAAAAGGCACTAAACAAACAACTAAAACCACAAGCAGCAACAATAAACTCAAGAGAACAGGAGGATCTGATTTCCAGAGGTATGCATTTTAATGTTCAAAATGTCTGGTTTCAACAACAATGAAATATATGTGGAAAGAAACAAGAACATCTGGCTGATTGATAGGGGAAAAAAAAAAAAAGAAATTAGAAGACTTTCTCCCTGAGAAAGAACAGACATTGGCTTAATAGACAGACTTTAAATCAACTCTCTTAAATATGCTCAAAGAGCTAAAGGAAACCAAGATAATAATGTTTTAACATATCAATAAAGAGATTTAAATGATTGGAAAAGGAACCAAACAGAAATTCTGAAGCTGAAAGTACAGCTGAAAGAAAAAATTCACTAGAGGGATTCAACAACAGGTTTGAGCAAGCAAAAGAAAAACAGTGAACCTGAAGATTGGTCTATTGAGATTATTCTGTCTGAAGGGCAGAAAGGAAAAAGAATGAAGAAAAATGACAGGGACTATGAGTCCTGTAGGTCATCACCACGCACATCAACAAACACATACTGGGTGCTTCAGAAGAAGAAAGAAAGAAAGGAAAGGAATAGGAAGAATGATCTAAAACTCCCCCAATTTAATGACACTACAGGAATCTACACATCCAAGTATCTTAATAAACCCCAAATAGGATAAACTCCAAAAGATCCACCAACGCATATTATAATCAAACTGTCAAAAGATGAAAAGACTCAAAAGCAGTAAGAAAGAAGTGACTTGAGGTGCCTGAATGGATCAGTGGTTGAGCATCTGTCTGGTTTCAGCTCAGGATGTGACCCTGGGGTCCTGGGATCGAGTCCCACATCAGGCTCCCTGCAGGGAGCCTGCTTCTCCCTCTGCCTATGTTTTTGCCTCTCTCTGTGTGTCTCTCATGAATAAATAAATACAATCTTTTTTAAAAAGTGACATCACATATGAAAGGTCTTCAACGAGATTAGCAGCAGATTTCTTTCCGAAACCCTGATGGTCAGAAAGCAGTGGAATAACATATTTAAAGTGCTGAAAGAAAAAAAAAAAAAACAAAAAAAAAACAAAAAACTCTGTCTCCCAAGATAGGGTTCGATACCTGGCAAAGACACCTTTCAAAAATGAGATAGCAATTAAGATATTCTCAGATAAACAAAAGTTAATGATGTCATTTATAAAGCATCTTACAAGAAATCCTAAAGTGATTTCTTCAGGTTGAAATGAAAGGACACTAGAGAGTAACTTGAAGCCATTTGAAAAAATAAACAACCACAGTAAAGGTAACTACATAGGAAAATATAAATGTCAATATTATTGTATATTTGACTTATGCTTCTTTTTCTTTTTCTTTCCTATATGACTTAAAAGATAAATCTATAAAACAATGATTATAAATTTATGGTAATAGGTACATGATGCATAAAGATATTTTCCTGACAATAACAGCATATAGGAGAGAGGTGATGGAGCTGTATAAGAGAAGAGGTTTGTATACCATTGATGCTGAGTCAGCATCTATTCAAGTTAGACTATTTTAAGTCTAGGATGTTAATTGCAATCCCCATGGTAACTGCTAAGAAAATAACTTGCAAAATTTACACAAAAGGCAATGAGAAGGAAATCAAAAGAATAATTAGGAAAAATAAACAGAAAGGAAAGCATTAAGGAGGAATTGAGGAACATACAGAAATCAAATAGCAAGTTGTTGGAAGTTAGTCCTTCCTTATGAATAATCACTATAAATGTATATGGATGAAATCTTTTCATTAAAAGGAAGAGATTGACATAATCAATTAAGAAAATATGATCTAACCCTATGCTGTGCATGTGACACTAACTTTAATACAAATGCTCAAATAGGTGAAAAGTGAAAGGAAGAAAATTATGCAAATAATAACAAAATGACAGCTGAGGTGACCAGACTAGCATCAGACTTAATAGACTTCAAGTCAAAATTTTTTTTTTACAGGAGACAACAAAGGACACTATATATTAGTAAAAGGCTCCATCCATTAAGGAGAATGAAACTACAAATCAGTAACAAAGGACAAGTGGAAATCCACAAACATCTTGCAATGAAGCAATGCACTCAAATAACTAATAAATCAAAAAGTAAATTACAAGGGAGATTAGAAAATATTCTGAGACATGTGAAAATGAAAACACAGCATACATAATGTTATGGGATGTGGCAAAAGCAGCCTGGAGGGAAGTGTATAGATTTCAATGCCCACATTTTGTTTTGTTTTCTTTTTTTTTTTTTTTTTCTTAAGAGTGGGGAGCAGAGGGAGAGAGAACCTTAAGCAAGTTTCACACCCAGTGGATGAGCCCATGTGAGGCTCAATCTCACTACCCTGAGATAATGACCTGAGCTGAATCAAGAGTCAGGCTCTTAATCAGTTGAACCACCTGGGCAGCCCTCAATGCCCATATTTAAAAAGAAGAAAGATCCCAACTCAGAAACGTAAACTAACACATTAAGGAAGCAGAAAAAAAAGAGCAAACTAAACCAAAGCTAGCTGAAGAAATAAAATAATAAAAATTAGAGTCAGCTAAATTAAGTAAGAAATAAAAATGCAATAGAATCAGTAAGAACAAAAGTTGGTTCTTTAAAAAGATCAACAAAATTGACAAAGTTTTAGCTAGAATGACAGAAAAGAAAGAAAACATATAAATAATTACGATTAAAAATGAAAGTTGAGGGGGATCCCTGGGTGGCTCAGCGGTTTAGCGCCTGCCTTTGGCCCAGGACGTTTAGCCCAGGGCATGATCCTGGAGTCCCAGGATTGAGTCCCGCATCAGGTTTCCTGCATGGAGCCTGCTTCTCCCTCTGCCTGTGTCTCTGCCTCTCTCTCTCTCTCTATGTCTATCATGAATAAATAAAAAATCTTTAACAAAAAAATAGAGGAGGTTATATAAAAAAAAGAAGAAAGTTGAGACATTACTACTGACATTATTACTTACAGAAATAAAAAGAATTAAAAGAGGATACTGTGAACAATTACATACCAGCAAATCCAGATAAAATGGGCAAATTCTTATAAACATATGAAATACCTAAACTGATTCAAGAGGAAATAGAAATCTCAGTAGACTTACATGTAAAGATAATGAATGAGTAATTAAAACCTCTGGACAAAGAAAAGTCTAGTACCAGATAGACTCACTGTTAAGTATACAAAGAGGAATTAATAACAATCTTCTTAAATTTTTACAAAAATGTGAAGAAGGAATACTTCCTTATGCATTTTATGCAGTGTTACCCTGATACCAAAGCTAGACAAAAATAATCCAAGAAACTATAGACTAATACCTTATGAATATAGATGCGAATTTTTAAATAAAACACTAGCAAAATCAAATCCAGCAACCCATTGAGAGGATCATGCACCATGACCATGTGAAATTTAACACAGAAATGCAAGGATGATTCAACCTTTAAAAAATCAATGGATATAATGCACCTCATTAATAGAATGATACAGAAAAGAGCATTTAACACACCAACACACTTCCATGATACAAACTAAAATGAGAAGGGAACTTCCTCAACATGGGAAAGGACATTTATGAAAAACATACAGCTAACATCATAATCACTGACAACTATTTCCCTAAGGAACAAGATAAGGATTCTGCTTTCACCACTTCTACTGAACACTAAAATAGTTCTAATCAAGAAAAAGAAATACAGAATTCAAAATTAAAAAGAGGAAGTAAAACTGTATCTATTTATAGCTGAGATGATCTTATATATGGAAAACTAAAGAATCCACAAAAAAGATTAGAAACTTTCATGCATCAAAGAACGCTATCAAAAGAGTGAAAAAGACAACCTACAAAATAAAAGACAAGATTTACAAATTATATATCTGATTAGGATCTGGTTTCCAATATCTATTATCTTATAATTCAACAACTGAAAGATAAACAACCCAATTCCAATGTGGGCAGACTCAAATTGACATTTCTCCAAAGAACTCAAGTTACCAATAATCACATGAAATTAAGCTCAGTGTCATTAGCGTAGGGAAATGCAAATCAAAATCACAGTAAGATAGCACTTCATACCCACTAGCTTGACTACAACTCTTTTGTAAGTGGACAGTAACAAGTGATGGTGATGTTGTAAAGTATTTGGAGCCCTCACACATCTCTGGTGAGAACGTAACAAGGGCCATTTTGGAAAGCTGTGTGGCAGTTCTTTAATAAGTTAAACATCAAATAACCATATGATGCAGAAATTCCATTCCTATGTATATACTAAGAGAATTGAAAACAGGTCTTTATACAAAATCTTGTAAATATATGTTCATAGTAGCATGATTCATGATAGCCAAAGTGTAGAAATAGCCAAATGTCCATTAATTTGGACATTTATCCAATGAATGGATAAACAAAATATAGCATATCCATACAATACTGGATATCCATACAATATGGATATTATTCAGCCATAACAAAGAGTGAAGTACTTAGCCACACTAGAATATAGATGAACTTTGAAAATGTTATGCTAAGTAGGAAAAGCAGGCACAAAAGGTCACGTGTTGTTTAATCCATTTATATGAAATATCAAGAATAGGCAAATCCATAGAAACGTAAAAGAGATTACTTGTTGTTAGGGACCAGGGGGCAGGAGGGGATAGGAAGTGGCTGCTTAATAGATATGAATTTTCATTTGGGGTAATGAAAATACTTTGGAACTAGATAGTTGTAATGGTCACACAACATTGTATATGCTACTGAATTGTTTACCTTAAAATGGTTAAAATGATGAAATTTATGCTATGTACATTTTAATAGTTAAAAAAGATAAGATATTGGGGTGCCTGAGTGGCTCAGTTCAGTTAAGCATCTGCCTTTGGCTCAGTCATAATACCAAGGGCCTAGATTGAGTCCTGGATCTAGGCAGCCTGCTTCTTCCTCTCCTGCCATACCCCCTGCTTGTGCACTTTCTCTCTCTTTCAAATAAATAAATAAATAAATAAATAAATAAATAAATAAATAAATAAGCACCAAAATACCAAGACATAGTTATTACAATAAAAGAAAATTGTGCAATGTTACAATCTCCTTCTTATACGCTGAAGTAATTAACAAGTGCTAGCAAATAGAAGTCAGCAATATTTAATAAGGATGATACACCATGGCAAAGAAGTAAGATTTATCTCTGTATGCCAGATTGATTTAGTATTTGAAATGCATACCACATTAATAAAATAAGGGAGAAAAATCATAGATTCACAAGAAGCACTTGACAAAACTTAATACCCACTCAAGAGTTTTGCAGCAAAGTAGCAAACTACAAAAATAACGTCCTCTAATAAAGAGAAACTTAAAAAAAAAAAAAACTCTAGAACACACATCATACTTAATAATGAAGTATTGAATACTTCCTTCCTGAGATCAAGAATAAAGCAAGTATGTCTGCTGTCAGTATTTCTATTCAACATTTTACTGGAGACCCTAGTCAGTACAATAAGATAAGAAAAATAATTGGAGGATAAACATATTGGAAAGGAAAAACTGCATTTATTTACAGATTACATAATAGTTTATATAGAAAAACCCTAAGGAATCCACCAAAAACTGTTAAAACTGATAAAGGAATTTAGTAAGGCTCCAGATGTAAGATTGATATATAAAAACTAATTATATTTTTATATAGCAGTAAATAAAATACTGCAGTTGTAAAATAAAAATGTCATATCATATTTTTGCAGTAATATAAAAACATATACAATTAGAAATAAATGTAACAAAATATGGACAAAATCTCTGAACTGAAAAGTACAAAAATTTTGAGAGAAATGAAAGAAGACCTAAGTAAGTGGAGAGATATACCCCATGTTCTGGGGTAGAAAAATCAATATTTCTAAGATATCTGTTATCCCCAAATTAATATAAAGATTCAACACAATATCAATCAAAATTATAGGAAGTTTATTTTCGTATAAATCTATGAGTTGATTCTGAAATTAAATGGCAATTCAAAGGACCTCAAATAGCCAGAATCATCTTGAGGAAAAAAGACCAAAATTGAAGAACTCATAGTATGTCATTTCAAGATTTACTATAAATCTGCAGTAATCAAGACAGAATGGTCATGAAAAGCATATCCAAATAGATCAGTGGAATAGACTATAGAGTGCAGAAATTGACTTGCACATATACCATCATTTGATTCTCAATAAAGTTATCAAGGCAATTTAATGGAGAAAGGAAAATGTTTTCAACAAAGAGCGCTGAGACAATAGGATAAACACATAGAATAAAAAAACTCCAACCCCTGCCTCACACTACACACAAAAACTGAGAGGATAGTCCTAAATGTAAAAGCAAAACCATAAAAATGTAGAAGAAAGCATAGGAGAATATCTTCACTAACTTGGGGTAGGCAAAGTTTTATTTGACAAGATCCAGAAAGTAATAGCATTAGAAGAAAGGAATAATAACTTAGACTCCATCACATAAAAAAAAAAAAAAAAAAACCTGGTCACCAAAAGGTATCATTAAGAATGTTAATAGGCAGGATGCCTGGGTGGCTCAGTGGTTGAGTGTCTGCCTTCGGCTCAGGGCAGAGTCCCACATCAGGCACCCTGCATGGAGCCAGCTTCTCCCTCTGTCTATGTCTCTGCCTCTCTCTCTGTGTCTCTCCTGAATAGATAAATAAAATCTTAAAAAAAAAAAAAAAAGAATGTTAATAGGCAATCATGGACTGGGAACAGTATTTGGAAAGCATAACCAATGAAGGACTGGTAGCCATGATATATAAAGAACTACAGCTCAGTAATAAAAATATAAACAATCCAGTAAACAATAGACTTAGGATTTGAATAGATACTTTGCAAAAGATCGTGTATGAACAGCCAATAAGCATACTAAAAAGTGCTCGATATCACTGACTTACAGGGAAATACAAACTGAAAGCCCAATGAGATACCATGACACACTCACTGTAATGGCTAAAATTAAAGACTGACAACACCAAATCTGGTAAAAATCTGGAACAACTAGAAGTCTCACACCTTGTTGGTGGGGAGTGTAGACCAGTACAACCACTCTAGATGAATGTCTGAAGTAAGCATATACTACCCAATGACCAAGGAATACTAATCCAAGGGAGTGCTTAACCAAGGTAGATGAAGATACATGCCCCCCAAATACATATATAAGAATGTTTATAGAAATTTTAGTCATAATAGCCCCAAATCAGAAACTATTCAAATGTCCATTAACAGGTGAATTATAAACGTATTGTGGAATATGCAGCAAGCGAAGCTAAGTAAACACTGTCTCTAAACACGGATGGATCTCAAACAAAACGATGCTGGGCAAAGAAAGCCAGATACCAAAGACTGCATATAGATATACGATTACGTTTATATGAAGTTCAAAAACAGGCAAAAACAAATCTGTGTTGATAGGAATGTGAACTCTGCCTATGGTGGGAGAAAAGGGGATTGAACCAGGAGGGGACATCAGGAAATTTTCCAAGGAGATGTTCTGTCTTGATTGGGAAAATTCTTCAAATTGTAGACTTAAGATCTATGCGTTTCAGTATCAGAAATTTCATCTCAATGTTTTAAAAGCATTTATTAAACTAAACACACCTGTATACCAGGGGTATATGCTACTTATGCTTGCTACCTTTTCTGTGGCCCTACGTGGCCCTCCCCAGTTTCCAGAACCATAGAATCCACAGGTTTCACTCAGACTTCTAGAAAATAGAGGAGATCGTGAACTCTGTTTCACAAATGAAGAGCTAGTGACAAAATCAGCGTGCTACCGTGAAGGTATCTGAGGGTGGCTAATAAGCAGCAGTAGCAGAGATGTTAATACTTAGAGCTGGCTGCTTTAAAATGGGTGATTAAAATAGAGCCACCTGCGGGCACCTAGATGGCTCAGTAGGTTGACAGCCTGACTCTTAGTTTTGTCTCAGGTTGTGATCTCAGGGTCATGAAATGAAGCCCTACATTGGCTCCACGGTGAGCAGGGAGTCTGCTTGAAATGCTCTCTCTCCCTCCCTCTCTGCCCCTCCTTCATTCTCTCTGCCCCCCAAAATAAATAAATCTTTACAAAAATAAAATAAATTGGATGCCTGGGTGGCTCAGCAGTTGACCGTCTGCCTTCAACTCAGGGCATGATCCTGGAGTGCTGGGATTGAGTCCCGCATCTGCCTCCCTGCAGGGAGCCTGCTTCTCCCTCTGCCTGTGTCTCTGCTTCTCTCTCTATGTCTCTCATGAATAAATAAATAAAATCTTTTAAAAAAAATAAAATACAGCCATCTGTGCATTATTTTATTTCGTTCATTACTCGTGTGGGACCTGGCTCACACTAGCTTTTAAGAGTCAATTATTAAACTTTGCCCCAAAATTGTGAGCAGATTGTTCAACACCACCATCATTACAACGAAATTAAAATAATTTACAGTTAAAAATTTATATTGAATTATAGTAAAATATAAATAAATTATATTGAATTATATTATATATTATATTTAAACTAAAAACAGAGATAATCATACTCAAATTAATCAGTTTCTAATAATTTTACTGTTGTCTGTGCTTTTGAGGTTATTCATCTCTATTGGATCTTTATGGTGAAAATGCTACACACGTGTGTGCTAATGTGTACCTCTTCCCAACTGCAGTTTAGTAACGTCACGTCTGGGATGGGCCATGGTGGGAATTTTTTTTTCATAGTGGGAATATTTATTTATATCATGGGAATTGGCAAACACTACAAAGCAGGGACTGATTTGTCGTTTTGTTGATTGCCTCAACCTGAGGAACTGATGAAGAAAATGTTAATAATGCACATTAAATTTAAAAGTGTGCCATGCTTGCAGCCCCTATATTTCTAGTAGCACAAAACATTGAAGACATAGTCTTCAAATACTCAAAAACTGTTACTCAACTCAGCAAGAAGTCAGCTGAGTCATTGACAAAGGAGTAAGGTTTTGATACACATTTTAGTTGTTCCAACTTTCCAGAACTAAACTCATTTGTCAATTGCAAGCACAGGTTATTTGTGAATGGGAGAGTTTGGCAAAAACTAACAAGAGCATTCGGGGAGAATCAATTGATTATCTGGAATTTACAATAAAGGTACCATATGTTCTATTATTATTTGTAAATTGTGTGCTGCAGTCCTTGGTATAAGTAAATCCTATTTTACATATATATGCAGATACACACACACACACACACACACACACACACACTTGTTTTCATCAAGCTAGTTATTAAACATTTACCAGCCCATTTCCTATTCTCCTTTAGCCTCAACACAAATATGTAAGATGGAAATATTAGTATATCTTTTTCAAGGAAAGAAGAGGCTCAGAGAGTTAAGTAACTTGCTGCAGGTCAGAGATGACTGTCTCCAACGCCTGGACTTTATCCATCACACAGTAAGAGCACTCTGCTATGAAACAGAGTTCATAATCTCTTAGAGCCATAGCATTTCATTTCTAGAAAGATCTCAGAAATCACATTAGCCAATGTCTCTCCTATTCTCATTTTACATCAGGGAAAAGTGAGTCTCAGAGAAGAGAGAGTCTCACCCAAAGTGGATGACCAATTGGTGGCACAGCTGAACATGGCCTGCCCGTGTAGACGGGGAGGGAGGGGCTCAGTGGACTGCTCCCCTCCCAGCCCACTAGCCCCCAAGCCCCGGCCAGGGGGCCTGGCACAGAGGGACACCTGAGTCATATTTCCCATGAAGCTGGAGTGGTCTTACAGCACAGGCCTAGGTTAGCAAGGAACATCAAATCCTTTTCTCTAAAGCAAATCAAACTCCTCTTCCTAGCCGCCATCCAGGAGGCCTGGCCTGAAAATCAGTCTCAACTCGTTCTCGATTCACCCAAGAGCGCAGGAGGAGTTCCTGGGGCCCAGAAAATGGGGAGAACCATCCTGTTGTCTCTTCCTCCCCATAGTTTCCGGGCAGCTTCATTGTGAGCCGCTCTGGGTGTAGATCCTTCAAGAGCCACCATTCCCAGGCCCCTGGGTCTCCCAGGAAAAGCTGGGAGCTCCCAGACACGTGGCCCGAGACACACACACACACACGTTCACACACCCCTAGGCAGTCCCAGAAATTCACACACTGGCACAGGCACAGAAAGACACACAGGGCGGCCCCATTCACCCTGATACATGTGCCCTGCACACCAGGCATACACCGCACACACCTCTGGACACGCGGTGATACCCCTGGACCCATGCACAGACGTATACTGATGTGGACCCCACACGCTCACACGCAATCCGCGCGGGCACAGATCTTTGCTGAGGTTCCCACTCTGGTAGGTGCACGCAGGGACTCAGACACACGTCCTCAGCCAGACCTCAAAGACATCCACCCTCACCGCCGGCCACCAGGCTGCCACGGGCACGCACACTCCTGCACGCGCGCCAGACCTGCAGGCGCTCACGGGCACGGAGCCGGCTCGAGAGCGCACCAGCAGAGGTGCTTGCACACGCAGACGCGAGCATCCCAGGCGCAGAGCAGCCGCGCGCTCCGCCCCGCACGTGTGCACGCGCGCGCGCGCACACACACACACACACACACACACACACACACACGCAGGCGGCAGCCGCAGCTCGGTTCCCGGGCCCGTGCTGCCACACAGTGGAGACGCGGCGTCCTCCCGCGCCCCCGCCCGCCCGCCAGCCCAGCCCTCCGGCCGCGGTCACGTGGCTGCGAAGACCAAACTGGCTGGGGCCGGGAGGTGGGCAGCGGGCAGGGAAGGGGCAGGAGATGAAATAATAGTACTGCCGGGTTTGTTCATTTCGGTGATAATTAGCGGCGCCTTCCCGCCGCCTCACCGGCCGCTCCCGGCTGATCCCGCGTGATGGATGCCTGGTGGTGCTGAATGCAAATTAGCATAATTTCATTACCGAGGGACCCGTGAAAAGGTTCAATTATAGAGCAATCTCATTAATACCAGGGCTTGTTAAACTAATAGAAAGAGACAGGCCCCGCAGCTCGGAGAGGTACACATGTGCTCAGAATGCAATTAATGCTGGAACCCCTGGTACCTGGGCCACACCTGGCTCCCTAGGACCTGCCCGCGCCCTGCAGACTCACACTCCCAAAGGACCGGGGCCCTGACCTCGGTGGGCCGGAGCCTGATAAGCAGACGCCCCTCAGAGAAGCAGAGGTCTGGGCTGAATCAGCCTTTACTGATCATCTAAGTCCCAGGTTGGGGGAAACTGAGGCTCACAGAGGGGAAGTGACTTCCTCAAGGTCAGTGGCACGAAACAGGCAGTAGGGCAACAGGAAGGACATGGAGGTGGAGGGAGGTGAGGCTAACCCCGGTGTCCAATGCTGCCCCCAGGACATCTCTCAGGAGCCTCCAACACTGTGACTCGGTTTCTCCATTATTGCAGAGGCCCGTGGGTCCACTCCACACCCTCTCCTGTCCCTATCAATCTTATCCAATCAAACGCACCCACTTCGGCCCTTTCCCCAGCTAGAGCCAGCCACTTTAGTCCCCAACTCCAGGAGAAGAGGGCTGGGTCAAGGCACACTGTGTTGGCCCATTGGAGGAAGTGGAACATCAGCTCTGTCCTTCCCATCCCCCCTCCATCCAACCGCTGTGCACCCCAACACACCCAGTCTAAAGAGTAGAGAATTCTCAAGGCACCAGTTCCCACTGAGAGAAGAATTCCCTTGCTCCCTAGACCTTCAGGAACTGGATCAAGAGGCTGGCACATTCTGGCTTTGGCCTAAGAAGATTTCTTAGGGTGTCATACTCAGCGTCTTCTCTGACTTCAGCAAAAAGGGGTCATGCCTGGCCTTCCATCTTACCCATCCTCCCCAAAGAACCCTTCACAATGACTTCATGTCGCAGCTCCTTTCCCAGCCCTGGGATTGTACGCACGCTGAGCTGGGTCATATGAATTTGCTGTATTTTTTATCACCTCTGTAATATTTGATTTTTCTGCAATTGTAAGGAAAACAACACAAGTCCCAAAATACCCCCAAGCTGGGGAATGACTCACACTGTATATTACTGAACGCATAAAAATATGCAGTGACTCAGAAGAGCCCAGCAGAAGCGACAACCCTCACAAAAGGCCCCATTGTTCATATTTTAAAGGTAAGGGGTGGGTGCTAAGCAATTGCAAACTCAGAGAGCATGTTCGGGCTCTGGCTGCTGACACCTGTCATTTGCCTGTCTGGCCTGGGTGTGTTTTGGTGCTCTCTTTTTCTAATGACATAATGAAGCCAAATAAATAAATAAAATCTTTTTTAAAAAATGAAGCCAATTTCATAATCAGAGAAAAACCCCTGGAGACCCCCATTTGTTTCAAAGTGCTGATGGGGAAGATGGGGGGCGGTGTCTGAGACAGGTAGCCACAGGACCCCAGGAAGCTGAATGTCGCCAGGAAGGCTGCAGGACTCCTGGCTAGGCTGACACCCCCACTCTTTGCAGGGGATTGTGGCAGAGCCAAGACTGAGGGACAGAACACAAGAGGAAGAACAGAGTGATGGGAAAAGGAACTCAAGACCCAGGATCCTATGACATTGGTAACCCACAGGTCCCCACAGGTATGCACTTGGGACATCAGGAGACGGGTGTCTGCGTTGCTGCAGGGGAGGCAGGGCCGGGGAGCCTCGCATGACCAGGGAGGGCTTTGGGAGTCCAGGGAGGGGGCAGCCAGCATTGCGGAATGCTTCCCCTCAGGAAACAGAGGGGAGGTAGAGTCTTCAAAGTTGGAAAGAAGAACTAGCAGAAGCATTAGTGAGGGGAGGCCGTGGTGAATGTGAGGGGCATCCTCATCTATCACAGCAGAAAGTCAATAGATAATGTCTAAAACTGATGAATCAGGAAATCGTGGCAGACGCGCATTATTTAGAGAGAGGGCAGTGGTCAGGGGACCAGGCGGCCCTGGGAAGCCAGCGAGGAGGCCGCACTTTGCAGGCGAAGCCACGCGGCACCATCGTGTTGTCTTAAATCCTTCTGCTGTCCCAGCAGAATCCCGTGGAGGAGGGGCCGTCCGTGATGCTCCCATGGGACCTCCTACTGCCGTCCTCCCTGCTCTCACACCTGCCAGAGCTCCCCAGTCCCCCGCAGAAATCTGCACGTCCCAGCTGACTTCACGCCCTCCCCGCCTCTCCCAACATCGCATCGCCCCCTCTCTTCCAGGCAAAAGAACCCACACCTCCCCCGTCACTGTGGGATGCCTGGCCTCCACACCTCTGCTGAGCCTGTGCCCCAAATGCGGGACATCCTTCGCACTAGCACTACTGCTGTCCCCCCGAGCCAGCCTTCAAAGTGTGGGGCCGCCAGGGCTGACCCGGCGCTCTCACCCAGACTCTCCCAGGTCTTTTCTTCCCTCTACTTCCTGAGCCCAGCTCCCAGCACCCATTCTATAGCTTCAAAGATCTGTTCCCCCAAACCTGTCTATTACCTGAGCTCTCTCGAAGTCCCCGTCTGTGCCTCAGTTTCCCCTGGAGTCCCATTTCAGTTTCCATCTGCAAATGTGCATAATGAGAGTATCTATATCACAGAGTGCTTGTGACGATTAAAATGACGTCATGCAGGTAAAATGCCTAGAACACAGCCAGGGGTTTTGTAAGAACTCAATAAATACTACCACTACTTGTATTATTATTATTATTATTATCATCATCATCATTGCTACTACTGCTAACTAGGAGAGTATGGCCAGATTTTATAAAATATATTCAATCCCGTGCTCTTGAAGAACCTTGTCACTTCTTATCAGGGGATGGAAGACAGAGAAGTGGCTGCTAGGACTAGGACACAAAAATGATATGGCTCCTCTCTCTCTCTCTCTCTCCCTCCCCTTCTTCCTCACTCTTTCCCTCTTCCCCCACCCCAGGCCCCTCCACCATTCTCTCTCTCTCCTCACTTAACCTTGGAATGTGGGCACCATGCTGTAAGGAAGCCCAGGTCGCATGGGGGATCATTGGGGTATCCTACTTGGCTGCCCCTGTAAGGTGTCTGCCAAACAGCCAACATCAACCAGCAGACATGTGTGAGTGAACCTTCCAGTGAGTCCAGGCCCCAGCAGAATAACGGCCCCCAAAGGTCTCTGCATGCTAATCCCCAGAGCCTGGGAAAACGTCTGTGGCATGACATAAAGGACGGCAGGTGGAATCAAGGGTGTGAACTCTGAGACAGGAGAGCAGCCTGGACTACGCAGGTGGGCCCACTGTAATCACATGCACCTGTACCAGCAAAGCACTTTCCCCGGCAGCTGGAGCCCCATCAGACAGAGACTGTGGGAGAGACACGGCACGGGAAGAGGCAGGAGAGATATCAAATCCTGTTGCTGGCTTTAGAAGTAGAGGAACAGAGCTACCAGCCAAGGAATACAGGCTGCCTCTGGAGGTTGGGAACTCCAGCAAGGAAAGGAGACCTCAGTGCTACAGTCAAAGGGGACTGAATCTTCTCAACGACCTGAATGAGCAAGAACACGGATTCTCCCCTGGAGTCTCCCAAGATCACAGACAGCCCTGCGGGTCCCTTGATGTCAGCTTTGTGACACTCCAAACACAGATCCAGCCTGGCCCGCTGGACTTAGGACCTGTGAGAACTGTAAGATCACGAATATGTGTGATTTTAAACCTTGAAGTTCGTGATTGTTTGTTACCGTAGCAGTAGAAAATACAGCAACTTCAGGTCCCAGACATCACAGAGCAGAGACAAAATGTCCCCTTTCCTGATCCACAGAAGCCATTAGAGAGGGTTGTTCTATGGCCCCCCATTGGGGTGGTTTGTTATTATGCAGCCCTCGTAGCTGGAACGGGAGGCTTCTCCAGCCCTTTCCCAGAGGAACCCCCTATCCTCTCTGAACTCACCAAACTGCAGTTTCTTCATCTGTGACAGAAGAATAGTGACAACGAAAGAAGCAACGGGTATGTGCCCCCTAAAAGGTGCCATGCTGTTTTTAAGGGAAAATGTGATGACTGATGACTGATTTGCATTGTGAGATGTCACTTTTATAAAATTAAAACCTTCTGTGTTCCATGATGTGTTCCATGATGCGGTATCACTTCACACCCATTAGGGTAGCTATTATCCAAAAAGAAGAGGAGGAGGAGCAGGGGGAGGAGTAGGAGTTAGCAGGGATGTGGAGAAATTAGAACACTTGTGCACTCTTCACAGGAATGTAAAATTGTGCCGCCACTCTGAAAAATTAAACATAGAACTACCACATGATTCATCGATTCCTCTTCTGGGTATAGACCCAAAAGAACTGAAAGCAGGGATTGGAGCAGATAGTTGTAGACACATGTTCATGGCAGCATGATTCACAATAGCTGAGAGAAGCAGCCCAAGTGTCCACCCTCAGATGAATGGATAAATAAAATGTGGCCTGTCCCATGCAAGGGAATGCCGTCCAGTCTTCAAAAGGAAGGACATCCTGACACCTGCTAGATCAAGGATGAACCTCGAGGACATGATGCTCAGTGAGATAAGCCAGTCACAAAGGCAGGTGCTATGTGATTCCACTTACATGAGTTTTTTAGAGGAATCAAATCTCTATCCTAGGGACAGAAAGTAGAATGAGGGGAAGGGGAGTGTGCAATGGGGACAGAGCTTCAGTCTGGGAAGATGAAAAAGTTCTAGAAATGAGTGGTGGGGATGGTTGCAAAATGTACTTAATGCCGCTGAACTGTACACTCAAAAATGGCTAAGATGGTGAATTTTATGTTAGAGAGATTGTACCAAAAGATTTTTTTAAACCCCATGTGTGTATGCTTGCACCTATATTACAGAAAGTTTAAAAGGACACCTTCTACACTGTCAAGGATGGGAAGAAAGGGTGAGCAGGAGGGATTTCACCTTTTACTTTATATGCCTATGTGTTGTTTAACCATCGCACAAAGAACAGCAGTAAATTTGCAACAATAATACAAATTGAGGGGTTTTTAAGATTTATTTATTTATTTTAGAGAGAGAGAGAGAGTGCACATGTGCGAGCATGTGGGAGGGAGGGGCAGAGGGGGGAAAGAGAGAGAGAGAGAGAGATGTAAACTCTGCTGAGTGTGGATCCCACCACAGGGCTCGGTCTCATGACCCTGAGATCATGACCTGAGCAAAAATCAAGAGTTGGACATTTCACCAACTGAGCCACCCAGGTGCCCCCAAATGTGTGTTTGTTTTAAAGATTTTACTTATTTATTCATGAGAGACAGAGAGAGAGAGAGGCAGAGACACAGGCAGAGGAGAAGCAGGCTCCCTGCAGGGAGCCTGATGTGGGACTCGATCTTGGACTCCGGATCATGACCTGAGTCGAAGGCAGATGCTCAGCCACTGAGCCACCCAGGCGTCCCCAAATGTGTGTTTTTTAAATGGAGGCAGCAGCACCCACCTCAAAGAGGATGTAAGGATTAACAGCCTCGCTAAAGGCAAAGCACCTCTCCTGGGCCTGGAACCCTCTAGGAACAGCAAATCCCTTCCTTCCCTTGTCCTTGTCCTGAGATTCTCTAAGGTCTACAGAACAGCCTACCAGAGGGTTGATATTGGAAACAAAAGACACAGGCCCTCTGCAGCCCCATGTCCGTCCCAATGTCCACAGCATCTGAAGACTAAGGAAGGGTCTGCCCCAGGAGGCCCACACATCACACCCTGGAAACCCCTCACCATCCCTGGAATTTAGTGGGAGTGTTCAGTCTTGAGCATTGGGAGAAAACATGATCCTTTCCAGATGGCCACATTTTTAGGGACAACAATTACGCCTTCTGGGTCATTCTCAAAGACCCAGAAAAGCTCTGGAAAGCTCTTTCTTCTACTCTTTAGTCTCAATGCCCCTGTCCTCAAGGAAACAGAACTCCTTTTATCCTTCCCCTTGAATGTGTCTTAGCATCTTTCACCTTCTGGAAGTTCTTCACACGTCTAGTCCAAATCTCTCATGCTGTTGCCAGAGAAAAAGTCTTTGCTTCCATGTATCAGTAGCCTCTGCCCAACAGAGAAGAAACTTCACATATGTTCTCCCCCTCAGAGTTGGTATTCCCCTGCATACTATGCAAGGAGCATGGCAAATATTTTCAATCTCACTGTGTATTAGTCGGGGTCTCCAAAGAAACAGCACCAAAAGGACTGGTGTGCATATACAGAAAAAGATTTATTATAAGGAATTGCCTCGTGTAATTATGGGGACTGCAAGCCCGGATCTGCAGTGTGGACCAGCAGGTAGAGCCCAGGTACAGAGTCCTTAGGTACTCTGCTGGAGAATCACACCTTACTTGGGAAAGCATCCATCTTTTTGTTCTGTTCAGGCCTTCAGCTGATTGAATGTGGACCACCCACATTATAGAGGGCAATCTACTTTACCAATTAAAATGTTCATGTCATTAAAAAAAAAAAAATCCTCCTAGAAATACCCAGAATAACTCATGGTCAAATAACTGGTCACCCCATGGCCCTGTAGAATTGATGCATAACTTTAGTCAGCACACGCAGGTACAGTGTGGGCTGCTAGCTAACCAGCCAATAGTTACCACTGGACCATTGATCTGTATGGACATATGCCCCCAACCACCACCCCTGCCTCTGTGTCCCATGTCATAGGGGAAGTTCCTATCTGGGCTTAGCTATACACATCCTAGGTACAGCTTGCCTCCCTGGGAGGGGCAGGCTTCTTAATGAGCCCACACTGGCCACCCTCCAGGTCCCTGTGCCCACAGCAGGCCTGTTTTCTACCAGAGGCTGTTTCTGAGCCCTGTGCAAACCCAACTTCCCTCTGTAACAACATGCCCAGTGGTCATGAGCATGGGCTCCAGAGGAGGGGGGCAAGGATCTGGAAGCCAGCTCTGCCTTGTAGCTGCTATGTGATCTAGGGAAACATGCTCAACCTCTCTGTACCTCTCAATTTCCTTATCTATACATTGGAAATAAAAATGGCACCCATCTCACTGTGTGTATTGAGGGTCAGCCAAATAATGTATGTATGGTTCTATGGAGCCTGATAAATACCAAGGCCCGAATATTTACCAAGGAATTATTAGCGTTATAGCGTTATTATTATTATTTTTGAATTGACCCTAACACATCAAAATAGATTGGTAATTGCTGACATAACAAACCCAGCAGTCCACTGCTCGGTTGGGCTTTTTAACCACTGCAAACATAAATATCGGCAATTTTCTTAAATTGAAAAAATCCAAAGCCATAAAAGAAAAATGAATTTTTATCATCAAAAATCTTTCGATGATATAAAAATTAAAATTCATTTTTGGCTTAGATGACACAATCAGTTTAGGCAAGTAATAGATTTAGAGAAATATTTGCCATCCAAAGAGCAGAAGGCTAGTATTTACAATATACTAATGGGCTGTTAAAAATAGAAGAAATGAGGGGTTTCTGGGTGGCTCAGTTGGTCAAGCATCTGCCTTCAGCTCAGGTCCTGATCCCTGGGTCCTGGGATCAAGCCCCACACGGGCTCCCTGCTCAGCAGGGAGCCTGCTTCTCACTCTCTCTGCCTACCACTCCCCCTGCTTGTGCCCTCTCTCTCTCCCCTTTTTTTTTTTGTGTTAAATAAATAACATTCTTTTTTTGTTAGAAGAAAATAGAAGAAATTATTTTTTATTTCTATTTTTTAGAAAAAATTATTTTTTAAATTTTAAATTAGAATAAGGATGTGAATAAATGAACCACAGAAGAGCAAATCCAGAAGGTCAATAAATGTATGAAATAATGTTCAAACTCAGGGCCACCCAAACTGAAATAACAATGAGATACTTTTCAATTGTCAAACTCGCAAAAAAAAATTTTTTTAAAGATTTATTCATTTATTCATGAGCGACACAGACTAAGAGAGAGAGGCAGAGATATAGGGAGAGGGAGAAGCAGGCTCCATGCAGGGATCCTGATGTGGGACTTGATCTGACCTGAGCTGAAGGCAGGTGCCTAACCACTGAGCCACCCAGGTGTCCCAAACTCACAAAAATTTGAAGTGAGGTGATATCTGCTGCCAGGGGAGAGGTGGGGAAGTGGTTACTGTTGTTCAAATCTAAAAGAAATGGGAATTATTTCAGGCTTTTGGGGGTGCATTTAAGAAATAGTCATTGTAATTATATATATATAATAGTAATTATAATTATAATATAATAATTAATTATTATTAATATATTATTATATATAATTATCATATTATAATTATAATTACAATTATATATATATAATTACATGTATTCTTTGACCTGGCACTCTTTTTCCTGGAAATATATCATACAAAAATAAAAACACTGTTACCTAAGAATACATATGTGCTTGTCATGCAATTGGTCACTGTGACAGGACACCAGATGTCCATCGAAAGGCAAATGGATGGATAATATCCAAGTTATGCAGCCATTAAAAAGAATGAATTAGAGTCATACCAGAATTGGAAGGATTCTAATTCTAATTCTGAATTCTAATTTACCCTTAAGATGACGGTGAGTAAGAAAAGCAAAAGCAGAAAAGTATGTATAAAACTATCCCATTTCTGTAAATTAAATAATAGCCTAAAAACTCCAAATTCATGCAGCTATGTAAATATTTGAATGTTTGAAATAAAAATATTTAAAACATACGTGCGAAAAGGTATATGCAATTTTTAGATACATGATTACACATGAAGAAGTATTAAATTGGTCTCTCTAAAAGATTAACCACCAAAACTAGTGTGAGTCATGGTCTCTGTGGAGTTGAGGAGGAAGTGGTTAAATGGGTTTTAGTTTAATTTCTAATGCTTTATTTCTTTGAGGAAAAACCAACTGGAAGCAAATATGAAAACCTGCAAGAGCCGAGGACGGGGAGTAGGGATATTTATTACATTATCCTTTGAAATAAAAACAAGAAAGTGAATTAAATCTGACTGTACATTTTGTTTTCGTTCATTCAGGTTGCTACAACCAAATACCATAGACCTCGTGGCTTATAAACAACAGAAATTTATTCCTCACAGTCCTGAAGGTTGGAAGTCCAAGATCAAGTCACCAGCAGATTCAGTGCCTGAAGAGAGCCTGCTTCCTGGATCGCTGGCGGCTGTCCTTGTACTGTCTCTTCACCTGGCAGAAGGGATAAGGACGTTCGTGAGGACTCTTTTGTAATCCCATTCCTGAGGGCTCCAACTCCCAGGATCACCTCCCAAAGGCCCCACCTCCTAATATCATTACTGGAAGTTAGAATTTCAACACATGGATTTGCAGGAGGACATAAATGTTCAGTCCATTGCACATTCATGATAAAATGTGATATCATCAAGGATCTGTTATGGAGGAAGTCAAGCCCATAGATCTACCAGGGACGGTTCCCTATCCGTCAATGGACATAAATGATAGTACTCACAACATTTTTTTGAGAAGGTCAAAGGAGAGAATACGTGTGCAAAGGCTCAGTACTCAGCCAATGTCCAATGGGTCCTGTCTCCCCAGGCATTTGTACAAATGTTTGCGAAGATGTGCTTTGGTGCCCTTCCCAGGAGGTAGCCAATAACTTGGCCCAAGTATGGGAGCCCAGATGCTGATCCAAATTCTGAGGGATCTTCAGAAGGCTAGAGGCAAAGAGAACATCACAAGAAAACTACAAACTTATACCTCATATGAATATAGATGTAAAATTCCTCAACAAAAATATTAGCAAACGGAACACAGCAACATATAAGAAGAATTGTAAAGATCTTTTTAAAAAAGGGGTGTGGGGGACTCCTGGGTGGCCCAGTGGTTGAGTGTCTGCCTTCAGCTTAGGGCATGATCCTGGGTCGGGGGATCAAGTCCCACACTGGATTCCCTGCAAGAAGCCTGCTTCTCCCTCTGCCTATGTCTCTGCCTCTCTCTCTGTGTCTCTCATGAATAAATAAATAAAATCTTTAAAAAAAAAAAAAAAAGAACGGTACAGCATGACGAAGTGGGATTTATCCCAATGCAAGGTTGAGTCAGCATCTGAAAATCAATTAATGTAATACATTGTATCAATAGAATAAAAAAGAAAAATCACATAATCATCTCAATTGACACAGGATAAGCATTTGACAAAACCCAGCACCCTTTCATGATACAAACACTCAACAAAGTAAGAAGAGAAGAGAATTTCCTCATCTGCTAAACGGCATCTATAAAAAC
Organism: Canis lupus baileyi; assembly: GCF_048164855.1. Lineage (NCBI taxonomy): Eukaryota > Metazoa > Chordata > Mammalia > Carnivora > Canidae > Canis > Canis lupus. The sequence goes on from NC_132842.1 coordinate 65,210,067, forward strand.
TCCACTGCTAGCATCTAAAAATGATGTTAAAACACAACACTTAAAAACAGACTTAAAGTGGTACAAGATTGGTTATGTTCTCCTTAAAATCAAGAACAAAAACAAGGGACATCTGTTTTCACCACTTCTATTCAACATTGTACTGGAGGTTCTAGCCAGGACAATTAGGCAAAAAATAGAAGGAAGGAAAGAAAGAAGAAAGAAAGAAAAGAAAGAAAAAGAAAGAAGAAAGAAAGAAAGAAAGAAAGAAAGAAAGAAAGAAAGAAAGAAAGAAAGAAAGAAAGAAAGAAAGAAAGGAGGAAGGGAGGGAGGAAGGGAGGAAGGAAAGAAGGAAAGAAAGAAAGGAAAGAAGAAAGAAAGAAAGAAAGAAAGAAAGAAAGAAAGAAAGAAAGAAAGAGAGAGAAAGGAAAGAAAGGTATTTAGAAAGAAAGAAAGAAAATTATCTCTATTCACAAATGACATCATCTTGCACATAGAAAATCCTAAGGAATCTACTAAAAAGCTTAGAACTAATAAAGTTCAGCAAGGTTGCAGGGGACAAGATCAATATATATATATATATATACCAATTGTAATGTTATATACTTGCAATGAACAATCTGAAAATGGAATTTTTAAAACAATTATATTAATAATAACACCAAAAAGAGCAAAATAGAAATAAATTAAAGAAATGCAAGACTTTCACATTAAAATTACAAAGTATGTTGAGAGGAATTTAAAAAGATCTCCATAATTGAGGAAACATCCCATATTCATGGATTAGAAGACATAGTAGTGCTAGGATGGCAATATTCCTCAAACTCATCTATAGATTCAGTGCAATCTCCGTCAGAATCCCAGATGCCTTCTTTATATAAATTGATGAACCAATTGTAAAATTCTTGTAGAATTTCAAGAGACCAAGATGGATCGCCAAAACAATCTTGAAAAAGAAGAACTAAGTAGGAGGACTCACATTTACTTATTTCAAACTTACTACAACACAGCAGCAATCCAGAGAGTGTAACACTGGTACAAGGATAGACCTATAAATCAACAGAATAGAATTGAGAATCCAGAAATATCTACACATCCATGGTCAACTGATTTTTAACAAGGGTGCCAAGACCATCCAATGGGAAAAGAGTAGTCTTCTCAACAAATGGTGTTAGACAATTAGATAGCTACATGCAAAAGAATGAAATTAGACCCTTGCCTCACACCACATACAAAAATGAAATGGAAATGGATCAAAGACCTCAATGTAAGAGCTAATGTTATAAAACTCTTAGAAGAAAATATGGGATAAATACTTAGAACCTTGGATTTGGCACTTCCTGGCCTTTCTCACCATCTCACAATTTCTGATAGCTGTGCTCTAGCACAGTGCATGACATGGGATAAGTACCAGGAGGATCAATATGGAATGAACAGAATTTTCCTTCCAGGAAGAAGATTACTGAATAGAACCTACAGTGTCCATCTACCTGCCCCAACATGTGATCTTAGCCAACACAAAAGCCCTCAAGATAGACGCTGCAGTTGGACCCATTTCACTGAAGACACTTAAGTCCAGAGGAGTTCAGTAACTTGCTCCAGGTAGCACAGCTCTAAAGGACAGTCAGAATTTGACTCCAGGCCATCTAATTCTGGGGCCCATGCTCTCTCGATCATTATATTCTAACCACTTCTCACAAAAATATTAATCTGGACAGACTGTCTAGATGTGTCCTAGGAGGAATCAAGGATCCTCTGAGCAAAGAGAAGAGATCCAGGCTCAGTTCCAAGCTGCCCTTAACATGCTACGCATTCAGAGGAAGTCCTGTCTCCTCTCTGGAACTCGGTTTCCCCATCCCAAAAGTAAGCAGGCTGGGCTGGGTGGTCTGACAGGGGCTTTTCTATTCTGACCTTCTGTGTGGTACATACAAGACCACATAAGCCACTGGGGACATAGCAGTCCCTGTTAGCAGGGGACTGTTCCACCTTGACCTGTGAGAAACAAAGCTGAGTTGGCAGGACAACTCACGGGGGAATGAAGAGGGACAGGCTGTTGTCTAGGCAAACAGACCCTCTGGGTGGAAATTAGAGCAGTTCACTTGGAGTACGATTTTGCAGCATGTGTCAAAATGTAAGACCCCCTGAAGCTGGAACCCACTGATTCCCCTTTGAGCATCCTACCAAAATGCTCTCACATGCCCACCAAGACGCAGCCAACGTGTTCACTGCAACAATCATCATCCGTAGTCTCAGCAAGCTGAAAACACCCTAGAGGTCCCTCAGTGGGGAAGTGGTTAAGTCAGTTGCAGAACAATCCCGCTCTGAAACCCTCTGCAGCATTTCACAAGGAAAGGGTGGGTTCATATGCCCCGAAAGGAGATCCTCGCAGTATTGTTATGTTAGAAAAAAGAGCAAGAACAATACATCTAGCGTAATCACATTTGTGTTGGAAGAATAGGGACATATGTACAGAAGACAGATGGTTAATACATATATAGATCTGATACAAACGCACAGAAAATAGAGAACAAACTGGTAAGTACCAGAGGAGAGTTGGGTGGGGGATGCGGGATGAAGGAGGGCACTTGTGATGAGCACCGTGTGAAGTAGGGAAGTATTGAATCACTATATTGTACACCTGAAACTAATATAGCACTGTCTGTAAACTAACTGGAATTAAAATAAAAACTCTCTACATATGCACAAAGAAGAGTCTGGAAACATGGACACATACACCTGAACTCTGGGGCAGAGGGTGGATCGAAGCAGGGATGCTGAAGGGGCTTTCCTTGAGTGGCCTCTATACTCTTTCTGTATTGTATGAATTCTTTACAGTGCAAATGGATTCTTTCTCTTTCCTGTATAATTTTTTTAACAAACCAAAATGCAAAGAAGAAAACGAAGTGAGGAGTGGGAGCATGGCTAGTGTCGGCTTCATTTTCTTCATGCACTTTTCATTACTTAACATGTTCTATGCTGGATTGGTTTTATTAATTTCAGAGGTAGGATTCAGTGACCCATCAGTCGCTTGCAACACTCAGTGCTCAGTCCATCACGTGCCCTCCTTAATGCCCATCCCTCCCCTCCAGTGACCCTCAGTTCGTTTCCTAGAGTTCAGCATCTCTCATGGTTTGCCTCTCTCTCAATTTTCATCTTATTTTATTTTTCCTTCCCTTCCCCTCTGTTCATCTGTTTTGTTCCTTAAATTCCATGTGTGAGTGAGATCATATGGTATCTGTCTTTCTTTGGCTGACTTATTTCACTTATCTATGCTGAATTTTTATTGCCTTAATCCGCTCCCCTCCTCCCCGCCCCAGAACGTCAGCCTCATGAGGGCTGCAATGTTTGCCTAGGATAAAGCCGAGTACATATTAGCCACTTCAATGATATATACCGAATGAATGAATGAATGAATGAATGATCTCTCTATGCAAACCCAAGTGAAACTGCAACCAAGACACGCACGCACACACGCACACACACATGCATGCACAACCATCTCTACTGTGGGCTGAACAAAGCTCCTACTGACAATCCCTTTTTCTCTTCATCCCCCTTCCGACCCCGTTCCCCAGACTCCACCTGACAAGACCCAGTACCCAGGCCCCCCTCTTTCCAGAAGCCTCTTCATATCTTTCAAGGATCCACTCAACAATCAATCTTTGAGCCTCTGCTCTAGGCCAAGCGAGGAGCTGGGTGCTGGGGACATGGTAAAAAGCAGGACAAACACGGGCCCTGGGCTCAGAGTGCTCATAGTCCAGCAGGCCTCGCCTTTCCCCCCACGATGCATGCTCTGCTCTGTGCTTCCAGGGCAGCACGACTCACCACCTGCCACTGGGGTGATCGGCCAGGAGCCATGAAGTGGCTGATTTGCCGTTTGGATGAGTCACAAAGAGGCCTCCTGTGTCACCCAGCAGGCAGAGCAGGAGGGGGACAGAGCAAGCAGCAGGCACCCCCAGGACACTTGCCATTTACCCCCAAGATAATGCCCCTGAAAAGATAAAAGCTTGTTTCTCCATGACAAAGAGTCCCAAGAAAAGAAGCCCACTGCTAATGCCGGAGAGAGAGCAAGAAGCGGTTTAAGAAAGCAAAGAATGGGGAACTTTGAAAGACACAACGTTTCATTAATGGGGCAGGAAGCAGCGGTGGGGTCCCCATCCCTCCGAATGGGAACAAGGAAAACAAATCACAAGACTGTTTTTTGTGAAGGGCTCAAAAGACGGGGAGATGGCTCATCAGATGAGAAGGAAAACTTCAGGCAAAGTTTAAAAGTGGCAGAACTTGGTTTAATACTGTTATTCGGTTGTTTTGCAACCAAAGCAATCACATAAGTGCCTCTTTTGTTTTTTATTAAGGTGGTGGAGGGGGCAGCATAATGTGCTCGGATGTTGTACTTAAATGGGGGTCCGAGTGGATCTTGAGGCGCCTCCTTCCTGGAGTTGTAATGGGGAAGAAGGGGTTGGCTGAACCAGCAAAGCATTGGAAAATGTTTAAATGTCCAAAATGTTAAAGCCTTTCTAAGTAAGCTACAGGGCTCATCTGCCCCCATGGAATACATGCGAACTGTAAAATAAAGGTCTCATAGATTATATGGAGGGGCGCCTGGGTGGCTCAGTTGGTTGAGTGTCTGACTCTTGGTTTTGGCTCAAGTCATGCTCTCAGGGTTGTGAGATTGAGCCCCAAGTCAGGCTCTGGGTTCAGCTCAGAGTCTTCTTGAGATTCTCTGTCCATCTCCCTCTACCCCTCTCCCCACTCCCCATCTATCTCTCTAAAACTAAATAAAATATTTTAAAAACCCTATGGAAATGTGTCCCCCTGACAGTAGGATTTTAGATGGGAGGGGGCAGGGAGTAAACAAATGCTCTCTGGCTGAAAATGCCTCTACAAAACTCGTACATTTATGGGGAGGGACGTGAAAAACGTGGACAAGGCCTTAAATTTAGAGGGATTATAAATGACTTTTTTTTTTTTTGCCTTTTATTTTTATGGTCGTGCTACAATATTGTTTGTGCAATTAAAACCACTGAAATCGAAGCCAAGTTGTCAAAGGCTACATATAAACTCAGATTTCTCTAGTGATACTTAAACAATCACCCACTGAACACTGAGTGCCAAGTCTGTGACTGGCCCTAGGCTGGGATTTTAGGGTTCCAGAGATAGAAAGATATAATAATTATGCTTGAGAAACTCACAATTGGGGGTGAGAAGAGAGAGCTAGAATCTAAACCCATCATCACAACATAATAGAAAAGCTTTGAAAGAGAGGCACACACGAAATAATAATGATGATATTAAGAAGAATAATGGTGGGGATGATGTCCAACATTCATGTACCAGCGTACTAGTCAGGATAAGCCAGGCTACGCTGTAGTAACAGATAAGCCCACAATCTCGGTAGCTTAAAACGGCCGAGGTTTACTGCCTGAGCATGCTACTGTTCATTGCAGGTTGGCATGGAGGCAGAGGGAGAAAGAGATTCTGCTTATTATAGTTACTAAAAGCCTCTGGCAAGTGAAGCAGCCAGCATCTCAAAAGTTGCTGCTCACTGTGCCAGAGAGAGAGTTCAGGGGAGTCTTACACCCGCCATCCACCACTCTGGCCCAGGAAGTGGCACCCACAGTTTCTGCAAATACTTCACTGGCCAAGGCTACTTCCATACACCCACTTTCAAGAGGGCAGGACATGCAATTCTATCACGCTTCTGCAAGACAGGGAGCCAAAATTATTTACGAAGCCATATTAATCACTGCCATAAACCCTATTCCAGGTACTGTCCAAATGCATCCCATACCTTCACTCATTAATTCACATAAGAGGTAGGAACTATGATCCCGTTATATATATCAGTGAGGAAAGTGAGGTTCAGAGAGGTTGAATAATATACCCAAGGTCACAGAGTAAGTGTTCGAACTGGAGTTTGAGCCCAGAACACTGGTTCTGGACTCTAGTCTCTTCGTTGCGTCTCTCCACTGAATGAACTCAAAGGAAGAAATCCTCTTGGGGACCTGGGGGCAGGAGGGAGCTCTGGAGGGGTGATGTTTGAGCTGGAGGTCAAAAAGCCTGACCTCTGTCAAGACACACATTCTGTAATCATAAATGATGCTGAGTGTGCTGCCTAAACCCTAAACATAATCCGGAGGAAACTGTCATGTAAACCCAGATGGAGGGCCATTCTCTAGAACTGCCATGAACGACCCGACCCGACAGCATCAGTGTTATAAGAGGCAAAAGGGGGAGACAGGGCAGGGGCCTGAGGCACTGTCCCTCATTAAAGGGGAGAGGACATGGAAATGCAACCCTGGATTCTCAGCTGGATACTATCTCTCTGGGGGGTGGGGGTGGGGGCGCCGGGGGGATGCTTTACGGAGGCAGTCAGTCAACTTTAAATGGAGACTGTATATTAGATAAAAATATTAGGGGTCCCTGGGTGGCTCAGTTGGTTAAGTGTCTGCCCTCAGCTCAGGTCACAATCCTGGGGTCATGGGATCAAGCCTTGCATCAGGTTCCCTGCTCAGTGGGGAGTCTGCTTCTTCCTCTCCCTCTTCCCTTCTCCCCCCCACCCCAGCCCCCTCGCTAGTAATCTCTCTCTCAAATAAATAAAAATCTTTATTTAAAAAAAGATAATAGTATTGTGTCAATGTTAACTTTCCTAAATGTGATTAGTATACTACAGGATGTCAGGGTAAACATCTATCTTTCGATCTCTCTGAAATATGTAGGTGTGTGAAGGGTCATGCTTTCTCTCAAAGCAGGCAGCAGGAATCCTAGCTATACTATATGCACCAGGGAAGAGACATAAAGCCAATGGGGCAAAATGCTAGCGATTGGTGACCAGAGGTGACGGTGAACAGGCATTCACTGCACTGTTCTTGCAACTTTGTCTAAGTTGGAAATTTCTCCCCCGCAAAAAAAGTTAATTTTTCTAAGGATTTCATTTATTTATTTGAGAGAGAAAGAGGGAACAAGATGGGGGCAGAGGGAGGGGCAGAGGCAGAAGCGGACTCCCCGCTGAGCAGATGTGGGGCTCTATCCCAGGACCCCAGGATCCTGACCTGAGCCAAAGGCAGACGTTTAACCCACTGGGCCACTCAGGCCGCCTCCCAAAAAGTAATTCTTTAATAAAAGTGCCATCTACCTTCTGTCCTGTTCATGATGTGTGTGTGTGTGTGTGTGTGTGTGTGTGTGTGTGTGTGCACCACCTGGCTAGTGCCATGTGCAGTCCTCACCCAGCAGCCACCCCTTTGACGACTGGCTCATCCTGTCCAAATTGGCAGGTGCTAAGGGTTGTGGGCGCCCAGGCTCCCCTGTCCAGGAAGCTCCAGGTTTCAATCTAGCCTGCCTTCTCCCACCTGCTCCCCACCTGTTTTTCCAAATCTGCATTTCCTCTCCTTGAACTGGGAAGGGGCTGCATTGGAGCCCCTCTGCCTCACACACCCTGCCAATGCCTCAGGCAGGAAGCAGCCCATCCCTCTCTGCGTGGATGCCCCAGGCCCCAGGGCCAGGGGACAGAGGTCAACAGCACACACACTCTATGCGTTTCTTCCCCTTAGAAAAGCAAGCACAGGGGGGGACCAGCCTCCCCCCCTCGCCTCTGGCCCCTTAATCTGCCCACACCACCCACCGGGGTTCAGTAAGGATGCACAAGCACGTGGCCATTTGCTCCCGTGCAAGCAATTGCCTAGTTAAGTACGAGCTGCGTATTGATTACCCATTGCCACAATACTGATTTACAACAAACTGTCCCCAAAATGCAGTGGCTTATCTAACAGCCGTTTATTATTGTTCATGATTCTGCAGGTCAAAAGGGCACTTCTGATCCAAGCCAGGCAGGGCAGGACTCCCGGACGCTCCTGGCGTCCTCTGCAGGGTGGCTGCTTGGCTTGCCGCGCCTGGGCTTCCTCCTGAGATCTCCACTAGAAGAGCCTGGCCGACTCTCCTGGCCCCTCACCCTCCAGGCCACCAGCCCACGCTTGTTCTCTTGTGGGGACAACACTCAAGACAGACAGGATCCAAAAAAAAAAAAAAAAAAGACAGACAGGATCCGAACCAGCACTGGGCACTTCCACTCACTGGCCAAAGCAACGCACAGGTTGAAGGGTTGGGGGAATAAACAGACTCCACTCCGTAATAGGAGGGGCTGCAAACTCACAGTGTCCTGGATACAGGGAGGGGTGGAGAACCGGGCCAATTTTGCAAGTAATCTACCCAAAAATGTAGAATATTTTAAAATACATCTATATTAAAATGCATGCTCCTGGGTCTGTCCATGTGCGCCTGTCTGAACACGTGGGCCTGTGGAGGGTGCATGCCCATGAGAAATAAAGAAACTCTGTGTTTACCACAGAGCAGGCTTCTCTCGCTCGGGGATGGGTAACTCCAGGCCCTCTGTCCCCCCAAACACCTCTGAGGGGCACACCACCATCACTGGTGGCAGTATTACCTAAAAACTCCCTGCAGAGTCCCTGCCCAGACCCCATGCCAGCAGCTATAGAATGAATTAAGCTCTGGCAATTTGCCAGTGGAGCTGGCTCCATAATTCGTGGGACCCAATGCAGGATTCCTTATCCTAAGATAATTAAAATGTTCAAGACAGCTACAGCAGAGCATTAGCCCAAGGATGGAGCCCTGCTAAGCAGGGGGCTGAACAGGTCCCAAACTCATGAGGCTCGCCCTCCCTGCCTGAGGACCTCCTCACCTGGACTGACCCTAGCTATCCACCTGGGCAGTGGGACCCACCATGTGGCTGCTCCTGGGCCTGCCTTCATTCATTCATCCAATACGGACTTATTGTGTGTCTACTACACCCCAAGAATTGTTCCAAGTGCTGGGGGGGTGTAGCTGTGAGCAGACAAGTCCCAGCCCTCACAGAGCTTACATTCTAGAGTGAAAAAACAAATAATAAACAGTAGAGGTATGTCATATGTCAGAGAGTGCGCAGAGCTATCCAGAAGAAACAAAGCAGGAAGAGTCATACCAAGTGTGGGACAGAGGCCCAGGGAACTGGGAAGGGGGAGGAATAACAACTAGAGTGAGCAGAGAAAGCTTCACTGAGAAGGTGACATTTGATTAAGGATCTGAAGGAATTGAGGGACTGAGTCATGCCCAGAGAACAGGTGGGGGACATTTCAGGGAAAGAAGATGGTTCGTGCAAAGGCCCTGAGGCAGGAACATGTCTGGCATCTTCATGGAACAACAGAAAGCCATATGGCTGCAGAAGGAGCAAGGAGGTGAGATTAAGAGGCAGGTCCGACTTGTAGGGTCTTGTTGGTCGTGGTGTGGAGTTTGTTTGTCTCCAAAGAGACAGGAGGAGCCAGGGCAGGGTTTTGAGCATAATGACTCAGCCTGACTTACGCTTCAAAAGGATTGGTCTGAAAAAAAAAAAAAAAAAAGGATTGGTCTGGCTGCTGAGGGGAAGGTAGACCGAGGTTACAGAGGCAAAGGCAGAAGCAGGAGGCTGGTTAGGAGACACTGGCCTCCCCGCACCACACGCCATTCTAGTCCAGGCCATCCGGCCCAGTGGCAGTGTGTGTGACTCCTGCTGGTAGGCTTCTGCAGCCGGCACTTGCAGCAGGTGCTTGGGATTAGCCCCCAAGGAGCAGCCCTCAGCCAATGACAAATGCAGTTGAAAATGAAGTACAGGGGGATCCCTGGGTGGCACAGCGGTTTAGCGCCTGCCTTTGGCCCAGGGCGCAATCTTGGAGTCCTGGGATCGAGTCACACGTCGGGCTCTCGGTGCATGGAGCCTGCGTCTCCCTCTGCCTGTGTCTCTGCCTCTCTCTCTCTCTCTCTGTGTGACTATCATAAATACATAAAAATTTTAAAAAAATAAAAAAAAAAAAAGAAAATGAAGTACAGGGCACCTGGGTGGCTCAGTCAGTTGAGCATCTGCCTTTGGCTCATGGCTCAGGTCATGATCCCGGGGTCCTGGGATCGAGCCCAGCATCAGGCTCCCTGCTTAGGGGAGAGCCTGCTTCTCCCGCTCCCTCTGCCTGCCACTCCTCCTGCCTGTGCTCTCTCTTTCTTTCTGTCAAATTAATAAATAAAATCAAAAAGAAGAAGAAAATGAAGTACCCCAGCTTCCTCACCTTTGCGTAGGACAAAGCCGCCCTACAGCCTCGCCCCAGGTCTCCCGCAGGATGCGCCCCACCTGCTTGATGATGCCCCTCTCTGGTCTCCCATCTCTTCTCTACCATTTCCTCTTGGGATCACTTCCTAAGGAAACCATTTGCCCTCGGACCCTTGTCTCAGATGGGGGACAACCTTCAGGAAGACAGAAGGATGGGGGGACCCTGGTGAGGCTGGGAGGGGGCTGGGAGGGGCTTCACCGATGGTAAGAGAGAGGGATTGAAGACAAACAGAATGTGGAGTCTGCAAGCTCAAGGCATCTGCCTGCACCCCTGCCCACATGCCTTGCCCCCCACAAAATAGGTGCCCAGACCGGGGCGGGGGGAGGTTCAGCCTCCTGGGGATCAAGAGGCAGAAGTGTGGCCTGGACACTGCCGGTGCCCAGCCCCAGCCCGTGTCCTGCGGGGTGGAGGGGCTGAGGCTCCGGGAGTTAATGAGGTCCCAGGCTGAAGCAACCCTGCTGAAAATGACAAACGAACAGCATTACAGCCCGTTCCCACAATTACTATCAGTTGGCTGTAATATAAATATGCAAATTCCCTGGGCTTGAACTTTAACACCCTCTGTAGAGACCATTCATCTCTTTAAAGTATTAATTTAAGTTGTAAAAGGGCCCATACATCACCGCGTGTCATTTTGAAAACAAATATTAATCAATTTTACCCTCGGAATTGCTGGGGCGGAGGCGGGCCCCCATTACTGCGGAACCAGGAGGCGGCGGCGAGAGATTTACATATTCATCCGAGCTTAAGGAAGCCCGTGATAATGCAAGTACAACCCGAAACTTGGGCCTGCAGACCTTATCTGCGCGCCCCCGGCCGCCTGCTTGGCATTCGCTCGGCGCCGCCTGCGCACGAGGCCCGCGCCTCCGGGCAACCTTGACCGCGGCCGAGAGCCCGACAGGTGCGCCCGCGCCCCCACCCGCCGCGGCTTCGGCTGGGCCCGCAGGCCAGGCCGGTCACCCAGCTACCTTTCCTTTTCCGCTGGGCCTTGGGCATCCTGGCCCCCGAGTGGCCGGCCCTGGGGGGGCGGGGGGACAGCCTCAAGCCCTCTCAGAGGTGGGGAGCCTGGGGGCTGGTGTGCTTGTGGGGACAGGAAGGGGCTCTGAGGTCATTTAGTCCCGGGTTCAGGAGCCACTGGGCACGAACATGCTATTGGAAGTTTGCATCTCTGAGCCTCAGTTATCACTTCTGAGAAATGGGCTTAGACGGTACAGCTATCAGCCCTCGGAGTCGTTGTCAGGATTAGAAATTATCTATGAAAAGCACTTAGCGCGGAAACAGGTATAGAGTAAGTGCTCGGGCTGCTTTGTTATTATCCGCCCCTCCTTCTGTTTCTCCATCCTTGCATTGGAAGTGGGTTCAGAGGGACAGGGGGAGTCCGTCCACTCCCCACCCGGTGACCTTGCAGGGCCCCACCAGACTCTCCCGCCACCTGCCCGAATAGTCACCGCGTCTCCACAAAAGGGCAAGACCTCCACAAAGCCCCTGGAATGAAATACCAGCCCGAGTCCGGGTGAAAGGTTAACGCCTGGGCCTGACCATGCTGGGCCTCCACCTCCCCCAGGAGAGAACACCTTTCCCCAGGGTTTACAGGAACACGGCGACCCGGTTCAGCAGGAGCTGCCGTTCCCTGGTCCAGCCAGCAGAGGGCACACTGCTCCTGGGCAGGTGCAGGACAGGGACCTGAGACATCCCATAACGGCCCGCACACCTGCGGGAGCACCCACTGCACTGGGTGCCTGCGTGTACACGCACATTCATGCACAGAGGACACTCACTGTGCATTACACCCCAGAAAACCACCTCCCTTTATCACCCCACCTGCAAGGGCAGGCGGGACAGATCTTCCCTGATGGACTCCCCGGGTGGAACTGCTTCAGCCAGCGGTCTCTGGGGAATGTTACGCTGACCAGTGAACATCGTCCATTACCTCCTGAGGCTGTTGGGTGCCAATGTCAGCCCTCACTGGGGCAGTCGCAGATCCCGGCTCAGGTGGGAAGCAGGAACAGATCCTCATCCTTCTCCCTGAGGCTAGGGCACAGGAAACATACTTGGTCACTTCCAAGCCTGGGCGGGATTCAGGATCACTCAGGGACACAATGCAGCTCCCACCCCGCAGGGTGTCTGAACCACAACATCATGTGTACACACGTATGTCAAATCACATGTGTGTGCATTTGCATATGTAAGTATATGCATTCATGTGTGTGTGCTGGGCCATATATAAGTGTGCACACAGTTGTGTTGGACCATATGCAAGCATGTGCACAGGTATATGTTGGGCCACAGATGAGCATTGCATGTACACAGGTACATGTAACAGGTAAGTGTGTACATAGTGTGTGTTGGTCTTTGAGAGTCTGTGAAAACCAGAGATAATGACGGGAAAAATCAAACACAGTTGAAGGGAAAGAAAGGAAGGAAGGGAGGGGAGAAGAAGGAAAGTAGGTGTTCATAACACCCTACTCTCAAATATTTAATTCACCAAACATTCATCTCACAAATGCTTGTTAAGGAGCTAATAAGTTTCAGGTAAATTCCCAGTCTGGAGGCCTGAGGGCAGAGTTGTAGGGAGTGGAGGACATAGCTTGGGTTTTCACACATTTCATTAATATATGAAGGAAGGCGGGGGGGGGGGGGATCCCTGGGTAGCTCAGCAGTTTAGCACCTGTCTTCGGCCCAGGGCGTGATCCTGGGGTCCTGGGATCAAGTACCACATCAGGTTCCCTGCATGGAGTCTGCCTCTCTCTCTCTCACTCTCTTTCTCTCTCTCTCTCTCTCTCCCTCCCTCCGTCCCCCTCTCTGTGTCTCTCATGAATAAATAAATAAAATCTTTAAAAATATATATATATGAAGGAAGGTCATTGTGGAAAAGTCAGAAAATCCAAGCCACGTCCTTTACCTCTGCCTTATAACTTAGACATGAACAGGATTATTCCCGGCTACTTAGGGAATACCCAGGATTTTGAAATGCAGCATAGATTTTTTTTTTCTACACAGAAGGTTGCAAGAAGTTGGCCTTTGCTGGCAAATCTATCTTCAGACACGAGCCACATTTCCCACAGAGGCCCAGAGGCCCTTGTCAGCAGATCTCCAAAGTCCTGGAAGTAAATGACCTGACCAGCGGACAGCAAGGGTAGTGACCTTGGGCAAGTTACTTATGAGGCTTCCACTTCTTTACCTGTAAAACAGGGATAACGTGGTACCTGTCCTACAGCATCATTGTGAGGGTAACACCCGCCCCAGAAGTCCCCGGTCCGTGATGGGCACTCAGCAATGTTAGCCATCATTAACCATCCTCCTCCTCCTCCTCATCTTCATCATTAATCAAAGTCAGCAGACATTTCATTTTATCAACAAAGGGGGCTAAAAATATAATTCAGTGCCAACACTAAAAATTAAACTGGTTGGGGGTCCCTGGGTGGCTCAGCGGTTTGGCACCTGCCTTTGGCCCAGGGCGCAATCCTGGAGTCCCAGGATCGAGTCCCGCGTTGGGATCCCGGCATGGAGCCTGCTTCTCCCTCCTCCTGTGTCTCTGCCTCTCTCTCTCTCTCTCTCTCTGTGTCTATCATGAATAAATAAATAAATAAATAAATAAATAAATAAATAAATAAAATCTTTTTTAAAAAGTGAAACTGGTTGACATACAAATTCTCTTTAAAAAAAAATCCATATGCCTGGGTCTGCCCACTTGCTCCTCAATTCTCACCCAGCCCCAGGGGGAACCTGGGTGCGAAAGCCTTGGCCTCCTGCCTGCTCCCCTGAGTAAAGGAGGGGAAGGCTGAAGCCCGAAAGGGACGCAGGCCTCATCCTCTGCCCCCGCAGCCAAGTGCCCCCACTCTCTGGCCCAGCACCCTTTCCAGCCTCCCCCACTAAACACTCCGGGTCCACAGGACCTGAGGGAGGCTGAAGTCTCGGTTCCAATTCTTCCAGGCTCTAGGAGACGGATCCCATCCCTTCCCCATTATAATGGGATTTCCAAAGACGGATGGAGACACTAGTTTAGGGTGGGCCTGGGGTCGTCGCAGGACTGTGTGGCTTTGCCCGAAGCTTGATCTTTCCGTCTCTCTTCTGCGTTCTTTCACATTTAACATATTACCAATATTAAGGTAAAGTAGATGTATTAGACAATTGCACAGGGGAGCTCAGCTGCGACCATAAAGCCAATGAAGTTATGACAGCAGGGCCCGGGAGGAATCAGAGCTGAGTAAAACCTGTCCAGGCTGCTGACAAATGATGATAAAGTGATCGCTCGTGCCAGCGCTCGATGGAAATTGACAAGGTGAGCCTCCCCACCTAATGAACAGATGCAACCCTTGCTCCCAACGAAATGCACGGCAAGTGTAATCTCAATAAGCATCAAAATAAATTTGCTCCCACGTCCCGAAAGGGCACGGGCAGGAGGCGTGTCCTTCATCGAAAGGGCCCCAGTGTGCGGTGCGGGGGTGGCAGCTAAGGTGCCGGGGACTTGCCCATATACCGTATCCCCAGGGCGCCTGTCCAAAACGACCTCCATCGTCCACCCGTCCTGCTCTCAGGACAGTAACTGAGGTTCAGATGGCACCTACATCACAGGGACCCGAGCCGCTTCGAGAGCAATTGTCTCCATGACTCCTATTAAATGTACGCGGCTCTGGGTTCTTATAAAGTAACGTCAGTTATAGAACAATGCCAGGCTGCCAGACAAGACACATTATAAGAACAAGGCGGATGGGGTGGGGGTGGGGGAAGACACCCCCCCACACACACCCAAGCCTCGGAATACAATGCACCAGCTGCACATTAATAAATATGTAATGTTTGATTAGAAATATGTATAGTATTTTTCCCTCCCCAAATGCCGGCTCGCCCTCAGGCGGAAGACGGGATCTGGCCCACACTGACGGGTTTCTTTCTTGCTTGCTTTGAAAATACAAACTCAAATGTTGTCCTGTCCCAGCTGTTCCCCATTGTTGCTGTTTATCAGCTTGAAGGATGAACAGTGGAATAAAAAAACACGCTTGCATTTCAAATGTGCCAGTCAGTCACTCCATTGTTCAAAGAAGAAAGCTTAATTGTCTGTGCTGGCAAACTTCTTTTTGGTGAATGTCCAGGTTTTAAGAAAAGCTATTCAGCTGTGCAATTTGTTTAATACATGCAGAGAAAAGCATATAAAATCACACGTTTTCTGGAAAAAAAAATTAAATAAGAGGGAAAGAGGAATTTTGGAAAAGAACGAGTCACACACTGAAGTTCCCCAACTTGCCCGCCCTGGGAACAGGTTTCTCGAGTCTCTAACCGGAGCCTTGGCTCCCGTGGGACGCTCCCGGGAGTCCTGCCCTCCCCGTGGTCCGGCTCAGCGCAGACAGAGCGGCACCAGCTCGGAGCCAGCGGGGGAAGCCGAGGCGTGGGCCGCCCCAAATCCCTGGTTCCCCTGCGGGTGACAACCACTGCTGTGCAAACTGCTCCCGCTTCTCTGGGAGCGAGGTCCACACGCAGCCAGGGCCTGTCTGGGGGCGCTCAGGGGCACACCCCCACTCCCTGCACAGGCACCCACCCAGCTGGGGACAAGTGGAATCTGTGGTCCTCCAGTCAGCCTGTACAGGGAACCTTCCCTGCCTGGAACAAAAATGCATGGTAACCTCACATCTGTCCTGCCTCGTGAGAACACAGAAGGGACAAATGGGAACACGGTTCATGTTCTAACGGGAATGCACCTGCACCTGTGCCTGCCCTTGATCTGGGCTGCTGTCTAAGCCAGCCCTACCCCCGACCTTTGGGCCCGGCCCCTCCTGCTCCACCTCCAGGGACCGCACCGCATCTCTTTAGCACCTCTTCCCTGATCTTCAGCTTTCCCTGTACCCTCTTACCTGATCTTCAGCTTTCCCTGCACTGCCGCAAAAACACATCTGAGACTCTCCGGACCTAAGAGAAATGAAGACACACAACATCACTAGGTGTTCCCATCTCCCTGTCCTCTTGCCCCAGGCCTCTGGAAAGAGAAGCCGTATTTGAAAGAGACAGAGTGAACCATGCTGGAGAAGTTGCCCAGGATTCTTGGAAGACAGGGAGCAGATGGGAAGGGGTTGGCAGGAGCAGAGGAAATCACAGTGAAAACCACCAGAGCCAGAGCTGCTGAGAAAGGAAGAGAAGACCCAAAGTAACCTTGTGTTCACAGCGCCTGGCAAAGGGATGAGTAAAATAACCGTGTTCAGCATCGGGCTTCATGGGCGCCGATGGAGACCACCTGCCCGCGCCCCCCACCACCCCACCACCCCCGCCATACACCAGACAGGGGGCTGCAGTGGAACCCAAGTCAGAACCCAAGGACTGACTGCATGCCAAAGAAAGCAAACCCACGTCTTCGGTCACTTTTATCTTCTGACTCGTTGAGTGGAGATACAGCCTCCTTCGCTCAGGAGCTAGAAACATTTCTTCATCGTTCAAGCCTCAAGAATCCTGTTGTGATGTAAGCACAATTCCAGAAACCCTCCAGGCTCATTCATGGTAAAAAAAAAAAAAAAAAAAAAAAATATATATATATATATATATATATATATATATATATACACACCTGGGAATAAGCCTACCAAGAAATGCTCAGGATCTTTGAGAAGAAAACTATAAAAATTTACAGTGGGACATAAAAGAAGACCTGAATGAATGGGAAGGCACAACCATAGACCTGGATGGAAACACTCAGTATTGTAAAGATGTCAAATCTCCTCAAACTAAACTATAAATTCACTACCACCCCAATCACTATCTCTACAGGATTTTTTGTGGAACCAGACAAGACAATGTCCGGTATTACCCAGAAAACAAAATGCAGGAGAATAGCCAAGAAAAAGATTCAAAAAAGAAAAACAATTACTTGGGCATCTGTTCTGCCAAATATTAAACAGACCATAAAATATTTAAAATCACATGAAGTAGATAGGATTAAGCAAAGAAACCAGAAAAGCAGAATTGAAAGTCCAGAGAGAGACACGTGATGGTAGGAAAAATAAGGGAAATGATGGCATTTTCGAAACATGAAACTGTGACATCGGGCCCTCCATTTGAAAAAAAAAAAAAAAAACTCAATCCCTACCTCACATCACATATAAAAGTAAATTCCTACATGATCAAGAAGCTAAATAGAGAAGACAAATGTAGAAAAGTATTAGAAGATACCGAGTGTTGTATTTGATGTGAAATTGAATGAAGTGATTTTGAAATCATGTCACATAAGAACAATGTCTCCATGTAACATGAAAAATTTAAGGTCCCCTCCCCCCTAAAAGGAAAACAAGTCTTCAGGAATTGTGTAATTTCAAAGCTAGTAGGCCATGCGAGCTGAGACTGCATTTCTGTTACCACAACATGGCAATGCCTCTCCAGCCAGTGGAAAGAGGGGTCTTCTGTCCTTTGTCATTACCGGGTGACTCATGCAGTTGCTTCCTCATCACAGATTCTCACAGTAAGTTTGGTGGCTAATGTGCATTATTATTACCTGATCTTGTGGTTCAAAACATATTTCAATCTTTTAACAATAATATGCAAGGATGTATCCAAGGATGGTAGTAATGTTAGAATTTGTGTCAAAATCCATGCACGTTCATGCACACATGCATGTGCACACACCCGCCCCTACACATCTGGCCCATAACTCTGGGCCAGAGAATGTAGAGAGTAAAGTTATTTTGGAGGAGACCAAACAACCACCATGATGTGCATCAGGAACACGTGCTTAACTGAGAAGTTTCTCTCTTCAGGGAAAGGCCGTAAGGGAGAGAATAAAACAGGATAAGAGAGACAAAATGGCAGGGCATAAATGTCACCCCAGCAGAGCCCAGTTCTGTCTAAGCCATGGCAAAGGTAGGGAGCTCTGGAGCCTAAATCTCACATTGCAGCTGTCCCCTTGAAGCCAGAGTCTCTTGGAGCCCCTCATCAGCCCATCATGGGCTGCGGGCTGCCCTTGCCATGTGCTGGGGTTTAACTCCCATCAGCTGAGGGCACTGCACCAGGGAAGGGGTGTCTGGGGGCCACTACCAGCCAACTGTGCAGCAGAGGTCCAGGAAGGAGCACTGGGAGAGGACCCCATAAAACTAGCAGAATTCAAGACGAATCTTCCATGAGGTGGTATATATTATATTCCTGGAAAGCACAACTCCATACTGATAGTGAATTTTTTTTAGCAACGTATTTTCCAGACCATGCACTCCTCTGCCTCTAGGGCACCTGAGCTAATATAGTTGGTACCAGGAGTGGTCCCAGGAAACAAACACAGGGGATGGGATTCTGAAGTCACTGCTGGCTAGAAATGACAACCCATCACTGGCAGGTGGATACATCTGTGGCATGCAGTAGCAGCATGGTTGCTATGACTTCTACCTGTGGTACACCTGTGGCATGGAATACAGGTGGAAGGGGTGCACTGCCTTATGCCAGAGCTCTGGTGTTTGAGCTGACCACTGGGAACAGAACCATCGAGAATCTCAATCCTTGGCATAAGCAAGTGTTCTACACCCAAGTCGGGGCCCTGAGAAGGAAGGAGTCAGTGGATTCTGTGCCCTTGAGAGCTCCGATTTTCTCTGGGTCTGCAGATGTGGCCCTCCCTGCCTTGAAGAAGACTACCCAAGAAGCCTCAGCTGGGGCTTCTGACGCAGCGCTGGCCCCTCCTCAGGATCTCCCCCGCCCCCCCCAGCCACCAGGCACATTTCAGATCTCAGCATGAGTCAGCTGTGCTAGGCCTGCTAAGGGACCGGAGGGTTTATAAGGCACGGAAGTCACAGGACCTGGTGAACACATCCCGCAAGACTGGGAGAGTCTGCCCAGGGGCGGATCCTGAGGGTGCTGGGCCAAGGTGGACAGAATGAGATGCTGGCTAAGGCAACATTTGTTGACAAGGAAGCCCTCTCCTTTGACACAGGATTTAACACCCAGGAAATGGATCCAATACATAGCTGGGATGGCTCCTAGCAGAATGGGGAAAATGATTGCTTACATTCAGTGAAGTAGAGATGAGATGCCAGAGCTCTGGCTGCAGAAGGTGGAGGAAAGTTTCAACCAAGCAGTAGCTGAACCTCGGTCCTTGTGCCAGAGGTGGTACATTTACTAGAGCAGATCAATCCAGCCTCAGGCTGTGGTTTGCAATTTCTGATCTGGCAAAACTGTCCTTGTCCATACTGGATGGGTTTCCTGAGGCTGCCATGATGCACAACTACAAACTGGGTAGCTAATAACAATAGAAACATATTTTCTCAGTTCTGGAGACCAAAGTCTGAAATCAAGGTTCAGGCAGGGCCACTCTGCCTCTGAAGACTCTAAGGGAAAATCCTTCCCTGCCACTTCAGATTCTGGTGGCTGCCCACAATCCTGGGCTTGTGGACACATCCCTTCAACCTCTCCCTCCCTCTTCACATGCCTTCTTCCCTGTGTGTCAGTTTTCCCTTCTTTTCTAAGGACACTGATCATTGGATTTAGGATTTACCCTAATCCAAATGATCTTAGCTTGAAATCCTTAACTTAATTATATCTGCAAACACGCTTATTCCAAGTAAGATCACAATTATAGGTTCCAGATGGATATATCTTTAGAAGCGGGGGGACCCCATCATTCAAGCCACCACACATGCCCATCACAAATGAGAATCACAAGTTGTTTGCATTTACATCCAATGGAAAATAGCATTCATTTGCAACCAGCTCTGGAATACAGTAATACTGGTTTATATCATAATATAATCTGAAGTGACTTGGACCATCTGGACACTTTACAAAACCTGACATTAGTTCCTTGTCTCAATGACATCATGTTAATTGGACCAGATAAACAAGAAGAGGTAAGTCTTCTGGATGTCTCGGTAAGATCCATGCTCTCCAAAGGATGGTCAGTAAATGATTCAGAAAAATGATTCCTTCAAAAAAGAAGGATCCAGTTATCTGGAGCAGTAGAACATCTCCTCCAAAATAAAGCACAAAGGATTATATTGTGCACTTCCTACCACTAAGAAAGAAGCCCAATGTTTGCAGGACCCATTTAGATTTCGGAGGCAGATACTCCCACATTAGGGAGGACTGCTCCTGCCTATTCCTTGAGTTATATGGAAGATTGCCAGTCCTAAGTGAGACTCAAAGCAAAAAGGGGCTTGATGGACAAGTCCAGTCTGTGCTACAAGCCCTGCATCGGGAGCCATATGACTCAGTAGACCCCATGGTGCTGACATTAGAAAAGAAGCATGGTCTCAAATTACTGAGACCTTGTGGTCTCAGCTCTACCTTAAAGAACTAGAAGAAAGGAAGTTAAACCAAGGAATAAAGAAGGAAATAATAAAGATTAAGGCA
This sequence comes from Canis lupus baileyi, assembly GCF_048164855.1. Taxonomy (NCBI): domain Eukaryota; kingdom Metazoa; phylum Chordata; class Mammalia; order Carnivora; family Canidae; genus Canis; species Canis lupus. Next base: position 65,230,481 of record NC_132842.1, read on the forward strand.
GAAATCCATACAATAGAAAACAGAAAAACAATAGAAAAAAATTAAGAAAACAAAAATATAATTCTTTGAAAAGATCCATAAAACCAATAAACCTCCAGGCAGAATGATCAAGATAAAAGGGAAAGAGTACAAATGGAAAGATTAGTAATGAAAGTAGGGACATAACCACAGATTCTATGGAAATTAAAATGATAAACTAGTATTAAGAGTGACTTGATGCCTATAAAGTTGATAACTTAGATGAAATGGACAAATGCAAAAACTACCAAAGCTTATTTGAATAGGAACAGATAATTTTCCATAAAGAAATCTGATTCATAGTTTAAAACCCTCCCATAATCAAACTCCAGGCTTCACTGATAAAATATACTGAACATTGAGGGAAACAATAATACTGCTCCAGAAAATAGAAGAGATAATACTTCCCAACTTATTTTATGAGGCTGGCATTGCCCAGATACCAAAACCAGCAAAGATATTTTAAGAAAAGAAAACTAGAGATAAATGTCCCTCATGAACATAGACTCAAAAATACTTTTTAAAACAAGCAAATGAAATTCAGCAATATATGGACTACTACATCATGACTAAGTGGGTTTTATCCCAGAAATGAAAAATCGGATTAGCACTCAAAAGTGTATAAATATGTCATATCAACAGACTGAGAAAAGAAAAATGAAACGGTCATGTCAATAGATCTAATAACGAAGATCCACACCACTTCTCTTCAACTTTGTATTGGGGGCTGCCCAGTGCAATAAAGAAAGCAAAAGAAATAAAATACATCTTTTTCACATCCAATATGATCATCTATGTTAAAAAAAAATTCTACCATATATTTTTTTCTGCCCTAAAATCTACCAAAAAGCTATTAGAACTATTATGAGTTCAGCACACTCACAGGATAAAAAATCAATATACAAAAAAATAATCTATATCTCTATGTGTTGGAAATGGACAATTGGAAATTAAAAAATGTAAATACCATCTACAATAACTTCAAAAAATGTGAAATAGTTATCAATCAACCTAGCTATCTTGTGTTTTTAAAACCATAAAAAATTGCTGAAAGATAAAAAATTTATAACCAAAATAATCGCAGAGACATGCCATGTTCGTGGATCAGAAGACTCAATATTGTTAAAATGTCAGTATTCCTTCAAATATTTCTAGACATCCAATTAAATCCCAGTCAAAATTCCAGCAGGTTTTTTTGTGGAAATTGTCAAGCTGATTTTATATTTACATGGAAAATAATTACATGGAAGATAAAGATCCTAGAATAGCCAAAACAATTTTGAAAATAAAGTCAAATATTTTAATCTTTAGTGGAAACATACTAATTTCAGGCTTCTTATAAGGCTATCTACTATAACCAAGATGGTATTGTATTTGCATAATGATAGATCAATGGAACAGAACAAAGAGTCCAGAAATAGACCAATACATAATGATCGATTTATTTCTAACAAAGTGCCAGAGGTAATGGAATGGGGAAATAATAGTATTTTTAATAAATGGTGCTAAAAAATTGGGCATTCCTTTCAAGAGAAAAAAGCCTCAACTGTTGTACCAAATACAAAAAGTAACTTGAAATGGATCATAAACCGAGATGTAAGAGCTAAAAATATAAAACTTCTAAAAGAAAATATAAGAGAAATGTTTGTGATCTGGGTTTAGACAAATCATTGTTAGAAAACAAAAACCTCAAATCATAAAAAGCAATAATTGGAGTTCTTCAAAATTAAAAATTCTGCTCTTCAAAAGATAGTGTTAAGAAAATAAAAAGACACGCCACAGGTCAAGAGCAAATATTTGCAAAACACATATCTGGTTACAGCACACATTCTTAAATTGAGGAGATATCACCTTCAAGGAAGCAAAAATAGGTTTCTGGGGAACTAAAAAACTTTTAAACATCACAATGGTGTGTGGCCCTCCAAATAGCAATAGTGCATAAGCAAATATACAATATATCCATTTCTTTTTTTTTAATTTTTATTTATTTATGATAGTCACAGAGAGAGAGAGAGAGAGAGAGAGAGAGAGGCAGAGACATAGGCAGAGGGAGAAGCAGGCTCCATGCACCGGGAGCCCAACGTGGGATTCGATCCCGGGTCTCCAGGATCGCACCCTGGGCCAAAGGCAGGCGCTAAACCGCTGCACGACCCAGGGATCCCACAATATGTCCATTTCTTGATGTGGTGTTAAGAAAAAAATGTCTAAGAAGCCCTCTGAGAAGTGAAGTGTGGGGTGGACAATACTAAAATACATTGAGAAACACTGGATAAAATGTTTGAGTCTGGAATACACAGAGAACTCTTTTCCAACTCAATAAGACAAAAAATTCCAAGAAAAAAAATGGGCAAAAATAAGAACAGATACTACATCAAGAAAGATATATGGATGGCAAATAAGCTCATGAAAAGATACACACGATTATTACTCATTAAAAAAATGCAAATTAAAACCACAATAAGGCAGATGCTTAACCAACTGGGTGGCTCAATTGGTTAAGCATCTGCCTTTGGCTCAAGTCATGATCCCAGGACCCCGGGATTGACCCCTACATGGGGCTCCCTACTCAGCAGGGAATCTGCTTCTCTCCCTCTGCCTCTCCCCTCTGCTAGAACTCTCAATCTCTCTCTCTCTCTCTCTCTCTCTCTCTCTCCCCTCTCTTTCATGAACAAAATCTTAAAAAAACAAAACCACAATAAGATACTACTAACCCCTCCTAGAATGGCTAAAATTAAAAAGACTGACGATCCATGTGGTGGTAAGAATGTGAGGCAAGCAGAACTCTCTTGGAAAACCTCTTGCCAGCCTTTGATAAGGTCATGGTACGTACTCTTACCTTATGATCTAGCACCTCCACGCCTGGAGGAAGTGAAAACACGTCCACACAAAGTCCTATATTCAAATGTTTGTGGCAGTATTACTTTTATGGGCCTAAACTAGAAACAACCCCAAAATCTATTAACCAATGAATGGATGTAATAGAATAAAAGGAATGAGCCACTGTTCTTTGCAATAATAGGAATGAATCTCAAAAGCATTACGGTAAGTGAAAGAAACCAGACCCAATTTGTAAGATTTTTATTTATATGATTCTCAAGAAAAGACAAAAGTGTAAGAACAGAAATCAAATCAGCGGTTGCCAGGAGCTAGGGTTGGGGAGGAAATTGATGAGGGAAGGTTTTTGGCTGCAGCAAATGTTCCGCATCCCGGTGGTGGCTGATATACATGACTGTGTATTGTCAAAACTACTCATGCAACTGCTCACTTTTTAAAGTGCTTTTTACCATATGTTATATCTCAATAAACCTGACAAAAATAAAAGATTTCAGGAGCTCCAAGTACATGCTAAGCACTGAGCTGACACGGCTCCCACGAAGCTTACAGTTACTTAGCGATTTACCCCACGTGGTTGGTTGCCGGCTGGGGACTGGACTCCGTGGATGGGGCCGCATAGGAGTGCAGAAAGCAGCTCCGTGCTGCAGCCCCGGCCCCCCAGGCCTGTCTGGGTAGTGGAGGCTCTTTCTGCACCGTGGAGCCCAGTGACTGTCAGCCAAGGCTGAGATGCCGCTCTCTCCGCCTTCTGGATGCATCGACCCCAGGCCGGCAGGATCAGCGTGCCTGTGGGGAGGCCAGGCAGAAATGAGGAATCCCACACCCCAGCTCACGCCCTCCCTCGGAGTCAGACCTGCATTCTCACCAGACCCCCGGATAATTCCTTTGCACGTGGAAGTGTGAGAAGGTCTCAGCTGGTCACACACTCACTTGCGCTTCCGCCCCCACCCCCAGTTTGGGTTGTCACTGTCACTTGTGTCTGCTCTCAAACCCATTATGTCGGTGTTCCTGTAAAAGGACTTACACAGTATCCAACCCATGAAAGACGAGCAGAAAAAACTTTGAACAGAATTTGAATGTGACTAATGCAAAGACTCCATAGTGGTGATTTGCTGTAAACATTGCTGTGGGAATGGGTGCTGGCAACGCAACTATGAAAGATTAAGAGAAAATCTCATAGAAATCTAGGTTTGTCTATTCAGAGTGCTCCACAAGCAATTCCATTCTCACTGTGCCTTTAGAAATTGGGGGGGTGGGGGTCGGCGCCTGGGTGTCTCAGCTAGTTAAGCATCTGCCTTTGGCCCAGGTCATGATCTTAGGGTCCTGGGATCAAGCCCTGCATGAGGTTCCCTGCTCAGTAGGGAGTCTGCTTCTCCCTCTCCCTCTGTGCACCCTGCCCCACTTAGATAAATAAATAAAATATTTTTTAAAAGAAATTGGATGTCGCCAATTATCCATCACAGATGCAATTTATAAGAGGAAGACAGGACCTGGGATGTAACTGCTGGAGGATTCACCCCTCCCAGCTCTTCTGAGGACTCAACAGTGGGATTTTGGGGTCTGTGGCCAACCCAGGGAACTCCCCATCGAACCAGTCTCAAGGCAGCACCATTCACAGATTTTCTCCGGGCCTACCACCCCACCCCACAAGAATGGCAGCCTCACTCTGGGGGACCCCAGGCTTCAGAGCTCCAGCCCTCTATTCTCGTCCCAACCACCACTCCACTGCTTCCTGCCAACTCCTTGAACTGCCCCCCACCCCAAGCCTTCTGCCAAAGGGGTGTGCTTTTATGTTCTCTCACAGAGGTCCTTAGACTGAGGCCACGCCGGGGGCTGACACGGTGGGTGGCAGAGAAGGCTTGGTGCAAGTTGGGGTCCAGGTCTTCTTGGGAAGCTGTGAAGAGACACAAAATACAATGCAGCACCCTTTACAGACGTCTGCTATGAATCTCATGTTCTCCCTCACAGGAAGTCTTCCCGTCATGGTCTTAACAACTCTCAGGGCAACAAAAATTGCTGCTGGTGCATTCATTTCCTAAGGTTGCCTAAATTGCCCCAGACTTAGTGGCTTAAACAGCAGAAATGTCTTCTCTCACGTTCTGGAGGCCAGAAGTCCTAATGGAGGTATCAGGAGGGCCATGCTCCTTCTGTGGCTGAAGGAGAACACTTTCCTGTGTCTTCCAGCATCTTCTGGCAGCCAGCGCTCCTTGGCTTACGAACGCTGTACTCTCATCTTGGCCTCTGCCTGAACGTGGTCTTCTCCCTGGGTGGCTCTCTGTGTCTTCTCTTTTCTGTCTCTTTAAGGACACTCCTCACAGGATTTAGGTCCCTCTCTAATAGAAGACAATCTCACCTCAAAGCCTTACCTTGACACATCTACAAAGACCCTTTTTCCAAAAAAGGTTCAGGGTGGAAAAGCTCTTTGGGGAGCCACCTCTGAGCTCTTTATGCCCAGGCTCTACTTTTGCTGAATGGGCTCAGAGGGATCTGCCCCCCCATCCTTTTGTCCACCCCTCCTCTGCATAGCCATTCTGGAAGAATCTCCATCTGATACTGAAACCTAGAGCCTAAAACATTAGCAAGCCAAAGCTAAAATCCCCTCATTTCTTCAGAGCAGGGAGGACCTGGTCTTAACTCCTGGATCTGCAGATCCTAAAGGAGAAGGGGATGTTCCCCTTCGAACCTGGATAAGACCCACCCTCCCCTCAACCCCCCCGCCCCCCTCCCCCGGAACAGGCCACAGTCTTCCTTCAAAGGCAAAACAGGTTGACTTGTCATTGTCCATCACGCAGACGTTCTCATCGACTACACAGGCAAACAGATCATTGTCAGACACAATGAAGGAAGTAACTGAGGTGAGTACTAAGTTATGCAAACCCAGGACTGACAAAGGAACGAGGGATGTGGGCCCTCCTTGCATCCCAATCAACTTGTCTCCCCTATTTTGAGGTAAACGATGGAGCTTCTCTGATTCCTGAGCAAAGGTGGTATAAATCCATCCCCAGGTCCCCTCCTCCCAACAAGAGTTTTACCTGCAGAGAATATTCCAGAACTCATGCTGCTAGGGCACATGGAAGAAGAGATACTCTCTGCATGGGTAATCAGGGAAAGCTTCACAGAGGGGAGGGCAGATGTCTGCACTGGGCTTTGAGGTTCATCCAAGCACAGCAGGCGGAATGGAATCAAGCAAATTGAAGGCCGAGGTCAGACTTAATGAATAGAGCAGGAGCAGCACCAGGAGAACCGTGGTAGGATTCTGAGACCCAGCCGGGCTCAGGCAAAAGTTCTCTAATCGATAGAGCAGGAAAGCAGGACAGTGACATGCAAGCCATCCCTGACCTAGGAGGTCAACAGAATCGTCAACAGAATGGCGTGGCGCCTAGGAGAAAGCCAGGGAACAGGAATCCATTTGGCCAAATGAAGTGGAGTCCTAAAGCCACCTGTTGGGAGTGGAATCCTGCCTTCCCCGAAACAATTTGTGAGACTCCTAACCCCCAGCACCTTCGAATGTGACTTTATTTGGAGGTGGCACCTTTCCAGAGGTAATCAGGTTGGGGCGGGCCTCATCTAGTACAACCGGTGTCCTTACGAAAAGGGGACATTTGGACACAGACACAGGCGCAGAGGGAAGGTCCCAGGACTGGACGTGTTCCACTGCCATACAATTCATGCACTCAGATATTCATTCACTCGCTCATCCCGAGAAGCGCTTCCAGAAGGGCTGCCCAGGGCCAGACCCAGCGCCACGTGTTAGGTATAGGCACGATCGTAACCTCTCTGAGCCTTTGTATTCCCATCTGTAAAATGGAACTAGAACCTACCAACACGGTCGTAGGGAGAATCGGTTGTGTGTCTCTGAAGTGCCTTGGGTGGTGCCTGGCACAGAGTCAGTGCCCAGGAAATGCCACTTCTCTGCCTCCTTCTCTTCCTATTCACATGTGAGACAGCAGGATCTCCTTCTGCTTAGAGTAAGACAAGTCTTGACCTTCCCTGGAGGTAGGATACGTGGACCCCAGAGGCCCCTCTCTTTATGCGCGGGGTTGCAAACTCCGTTATCTCTGGTGTCCAGGCCTCGGACAAGGGGCCAGGTCGGGACATGCAGAACTGCGGAGCACAGGGCTTGTCACCCAGAGTCCTCCGCTGTCTGCTCCAGCCCCTGGTCGCCGTTCTGGAAAACAGGCCCCAACATGCCTGCTCTTCCAGTTTTTCAAGAAAAGCTGAATATCTAGATTTTATGTGAAATCTTCCATTTAAAAAAAACAAAAAAAACAAAAAAAAACACTGGCAACCTTTCCCAATTGTTTCCAAACGACACGCAGCCCGCAAAATTGCAACCTCCACAAAGCAGAGAAAAGGCTGCGGTTCACAGCCGCCAGCCCCCCCCCCCCCCCCCCGCAGGTGTAGAGCTTTCAGAGACACAGAGCAAGCCCACCCACCCCGCAGCGGCCGGGGCCCACCCTGCACACCCACCAGAGTGCCGTCAGTCCTCAACGGTCTGCCTTTACGTCTGCCACCGCTCCGCACGCCCTCCCTCCCCCGGAACGAAATGTCAGACTCCAGCTTTTTCTGCCTCTGGAGTATGTTGATCAAAGTGCCCTTCCTTTGCCGGAGACACAGATCGATACGGGGCTACCAAGCGCCTGCCACGTGTGAGAGCCACTTACAACAAATGGGACCCCGTCCCCCGAGGCCGCCCACCTGCCCACAGCCCCGAGCACCAGTCACACTCCTGGCCACGCAGCCACCTCTGCTCAGAGCGACACTCGGGCCGTCCAGTGACAGAGGTGCGGGGGCAGAGGACTCGGAGCCCATAAAGGAAAGCTCTCTCTCCCCTCAATGACCACTTGGCATCTGGCCAGGCCCTCAAGACAGCCAGGAGACAGCTTATTACATGATAAATGCCCCTAGAAAGTTTCTGTCTTACCATATACCAGTGCTTATTTTTTTAAAAAAAAGGAGAGGGGCTCCTGGATGGCTCAGCGGTTGAGCATCTGCCTTCGGCTCAGCTCATGATCCCGAGTTCCTGGGATCGAGTCCCGCATCAGGCTCCCTGCTCAGCGGGGAGCCTGTTTCTCCTCTGCCTGTGTCTCTGCCCCTCTGTGTGTGTGTCTCTTGAATAAATAAAATCTTTAAAAACTAAATAAATAAAATTTTAAAAATAAAAAAAGGAGGGAAAAAATACCCCTACAGATTGGAAGCAACCTAAAAGTCAAAGATAATGCTAGACAACCAAACAGTAGAAAACAGCAGCGGTGTACAGAGACTAAGATGCCGCGTGGTTCGGCAAAGAGAGCAAAGCACGGGACCAAGGACAGACTGTGTCCCATTTGTGCCCCGAAAAGGCAGGGAGATATTTGCCTGTGTCTATTCATGGAAAGATTTCTGGAAGGAAATAAGAAACCGGTAAAAATACCTGGGATCGAATCCCACGTCGGGCTCCCGGTGCATGGAGCCTGCTTCTCCCTCTGCCTATGTCTCTGCCTCTCTCTCTCTCTTTCTCTGTGTGACTATCATAAATAAAAATTAAAAAAAAAAAAGAAGAAACCGGTAAAAATGCCTAACCCTAGGGAAGGGAATTAGAAACTGAGAAGCACAGGTGGAGGGAGGTTCACTTTCTACTTTGGTGCTTTTGAACATCTTTTTTAACCATATGGTTGTATCAGTAATTTCTCAATGAATTCGTTTTTGTTTGGAAATATTTTTAGGTTTACAAATGGTTGGTGAAGATAATATAGTTCCCACATACCCTGCATCCCATCTCCCTGGACGTCAGCATAACTAGGGTACACTGGTGCAAGAGAAAACATCAACACGGGCACAATCCTATTAAGTCAACTGGAGACTTTAACCAGAGGTCACCAGGTGTCACACAGATGTCCTCTCTCTGCTCCGGGTCCCCAGGCGGGATCCCCCAGGGCGTTGAATCAGCGTGTCTCCTATGCACATGACACTTTCTCAGACTTTCCTTGTATTTTGGTGACATGACCACTTTCGACGAGTAGTAGTCGGGTGTTTGCGTCTCTAATGTCTTCTCATGATTAGATGAGGCCAAGTATCAGGGAAGAACAGCACAGAGGTGACGCGCCTTCCCCCCACACCATGTCGGGGACACGGGAGCCCGAGACTCAACACGGGCGATAGCGACCCTGGTCACAGCCCGCAGCGTCCGCCAGCCTCCCGCTGGGATTGCTGTTCTCTCCCGTCTACACTCTGCTCCTCAGAAGCCAGTCCCTGAGTCCAGCCCCGACTCGGAGGGACGGACGCTCCACCTCCCAGCTGCATGATGTTGGTCACTTTCACAAAGGGGGATCTGTCCCTTCTTTTACATTTATTCAATCATTTTTGTATATCAGTCTGGACTCAAGGGTATTGACTTCATTCTTTGGGTTATAATCCCCACACTGCAGCGGATTCGTTTGTTGCCGAATTATTCCAGCTTGAGCTGTATTAGCTTTTTAAAAATGGATTTCAGTGATAAAAATCTACAGCCAGGGATCCCTGGATGGCGCAGCGGTTTGGCGCCTGCCTTTGGCCCAGGGCGCGATCCTGGAGACCCGGGATCGAATCCCACGTCGGGCTTCCGGTGCATGGAGCCTGCTTCTCCCTCTGCCTGTGTCTCTGCCTCTCTCTCTCTCTCTGTGACTATCACAAATAAATAAAAATGTAAAAAAAAAAAAAAGATTAAAAAATCTACAGCCATTTAAGGAAGCTGTGATCGAAAATAAGGTTGCTGGAGGTCATCGGAAATTATTCCAGGCTCTCCATCTTCCCAACCAGAGGAGAAAGAGTGAGGATGAGCTCAGGCCCCCCAGCGAGACCGCGGGTTCAAATCCCAACTCTGCTACCTATGAGCTGTGGCACTTCCAGCAAGGTGTTAACCTGTCGGTGCCTCAGTCGGAACATCCAAAAAACGGGATGGTTATGATAAAAACACTTCCTACTTCCTAATTTTTGTGAGAATTAATTACCACAGTATCTGAAAAGCTTTTTTTTTTTTTTTAAGATTTTATTTATTTATTCATGGCAGACACAGAGAGAGAGGCAGAGACACAGGCAGAGGGAGAAGCAGGCTCCATGCAGGGGGCCTGATGCGGGACTCGATCCCGAGTCTCCAGGATCACACCCCGGCTTGAAGGCGGTGCTAAACCACTGGGCCACCAGGGCTGCTCTGAAAAGCTTTTTTTAAAAAATGATTTTATTTGTTTATTTGAGAGAGAGACAGAGACAGAGAGAGAGCACAGGCAGGGGGAGGGGCAGAGGCAGAGGGAGAAGCAGGCTCCCCGCTGAGCAGAGAACCCCACACGGGGCTCGGTACCAGGACCCCTGGGATCATGACCTGAGCTGAAGGCATTCAACTGACTGAGCCACCCGGGTGCCCCTGGGAAACATTTAGAAAAAACTGCTTGGCCCAAGGAGAGCACTCGGTACCACCCGTTGTGGTTGTCATTGGCACAAGTGGGGTACACGTTGTTGGCTTGCTGGGGGCCGGGTGGCTGTGGGGTGCCTTGCACACTGGCCTGCCCCCGTGAATCTGGCCATCAGCCAGAGTTGGCCACACCCTGAGGAGAGGGGAGCCCTGGCAGTGTTAGAAAGATGGGAGGCAGGAGGCTGACCTCTGGCACAGCCATCCCTGGCTCTGCGGCCGGGGGGCTCCCCACGCAGGGAGTCTGGGTGCTTCGGCCTCCCGGCACCCCTGTGTATCCAAGGGTCTCTGGCCTCTTTCAGGCTTCAGCAGGCTCCAAGGATCCCAGCCTGCCTGCATCCTCCCCTCTGCCCCAGGGTCCCAAGCAGAAGCCGAACGAAGCAGGAGATCCCCACCGTCCCAACCAACGGGCTTGGCCTGTGGTTGGCATCTGTCTGGCCAGGGTGGCGGAAGCAGGGCTGCCTTCCAGGCCCTTCCTCTGGGCAGTGAGTGGGCAGGAGCCCATTCCACCGCCCTGGAAACGGAGGCCAGAGTGAACGGCCCAAGTCAACACTTTGAATACGTTTCTGATCAGGGACTCACTCCAGGTCTGGACCTCACCCAGGATCTCCAGCCTGCCCACCATCCCACCTCGGATACCATCCCTCAGGGCTGGGCAAATACGCAGGGGCCGCTGGGAATAAGCCATCTCTTTCCTGTCCTCCACCTCTGCTCTTCCCAGGACCTGATCTTGTTCCCTCAGGAATGGGCTTAGAGCATCCTCCGGCCCCTCAGGACCTCAACCCTCCCCACACCACCTTCTGCGGGCAGCCCTGCTGACTGGACCCAGAAAGGGCTCTGGATCTCTGGCCGAGACAACGTGGGTGACTTGCCCACTTTGTACAACATGGGAACCAGCATCCACCTGGTGCGAAGGCACAAAAGCCAGTGGCATGCGTGGAAAGCACTTGGCCTTGGTCAATGTTGAGAGAGTGCTCAATGGCACCCTCCTCCTTCCAGCCAGGACTTGCAGAGCAGCAGGCTGGCATCCTGTATCATTCATTCCTTCATTGACTCTGCAAGTCCTCACGGATACCTCTTAGCAGGCAGCATGTGGGCGCCCCGTGCAAGGGAAGCCACACGGTGGCTCCTGCAGGGCTTGCAACCTGGTGCGGGAGCCAGACGGCCCTTGGAGAGTCACATAGTCTGACAGCTGGGACGGGTGCCCCTGCTGCCCTGAGAGCTCGTACTTGGGGGACTTGATGGAGTCTGCGGGGTCAAGTGAGGTTTCCCTGCAGCAACAACGCTTAAGTGAATCCTGAGGGGTGGGAAGGGGTGAGGAGGAGTGAGAGGTGTGGTCCAGGCCAAGGGCAGCATCCCAGCTCCTGGAGGGAGACCAGAGAGTCTGCAGAGTGGGAGGTGGAGGGGATGGAGTGGCCCAGGGGGCCAGGCGACCTCTGGGGAATGAGCCACTGAGGAAGCTAGGAAGCACTGCGCTGAGGTAGGGGGACAGGAAGCCATCGAGAGGTGAGCAGCCGCTTGTGTCCGGAACATTCTACCCCCATCCACCCCAGCTGCCAGAGGGGAGTCCCCACGCTCCCTATTCATTACCTGACATAACTAATTGCCTGGTGACATTTCCCATATTATAGACAAATGTGAATTATGGGGCCAGCTGTTCCCCTTCTCGTCACCGGGAATCGGTTGATAAATATGTTTATTCGAGGTCAGCCTGGCCTCATCCATTAGAAATATTGTTTTTCTAAACATTACATTGATTTAATTTAACTCTAATCAATTTAAAATGGTTCTGACAATTAACAAAAGCTTCAAATATGACCTTAAAGTAATAGGATTCATTAGCTATGTTTAGGATTAAACTTACCCTAATAGGGCAATTTTTCTTCCGAGGGTATTTGGTAACCGACTAGTGGTCAGTCAAAACGAAATCAATTATTATAAATTATACAGTTAAAGTTGATTATGTATCCCCTGCTAATTTGTATAAATAAGGGTCTCTGACAATGGGAGTAATTTATTAATAACTATCTCTACCCCAGCCCGGTATCACCCTTCATGTAACAGCTGCCAGGGCATCTGTAACGCATGAAGTATGATTTTCCAGGGCTGTTCCCGCTGTATGCTAATTAAACCCATAATTAATTGGAACAGTTATAGTTAGGACACAATGCTGGCGCCCTTTGCCCTATTATTCATGACAGTCAACTCATTCAAAAGGCAATCTGATCAAAATTTCATATGCCAGCTCAGGCGCCCTGAGAGGAAGGTGATCCTGCTCCGGGGATGCTATGGTGTGACAGCTGGCATGCTGGGGGTGCGGGGCGGCGAGGGACGGTCAGGATTCAAGCTCCCAGTCTCGGGGTTTTGCAGCCCGCCACCGCCGCCAGTGCCCCGTAGAGAAGGAACGCGGTAGATCCAGAGGGGCTGGGACCGAGTCTGGGCCAGTGCTCCCATATCGTGCACCATAAAGCGTTGTAGAAACAAACCCCAAAACTCAATTTTTGCCAGCATTTCACAAACTGGGATAACTCACTGCTTTGGGAAATTCCTGCCTTTATTTGGAAAATCTGAATACCCTGGCCTGCCTCTGCTTCTCACGTTCCCTGCACAGCACCAACCCGCTGCCCTGCCTCCTGTTACCTGCCTGGTCCCTGAGGAGCCCTGGTCTGGGACACCTCCTCATTGTATACGTGGGGAAACTGAGGCCCAGCAAGGCGCATAGGGTGAACAGGCTCCAAGCACCTGAGGGTGGCTGGCTTTGCAGAGCACCCAGGCCGAGTTAGGGGCCCCAGGGGTGGTGACCTGTCCACGAGGGGACACTCTCCCTGCTGTAGCCGGGTGAGGCCTGGCAGGAGGAGACCGTGTGCGACTAATCAAGGCTCTGGGGCCCCTGGAACATTGGGATATTGATGGACCCACACCCCCGGGTGTGATGTTTGCAGTTGAAAACAACAGGCTGAGTCCTGCTGAGCCCAGATTCTTCAGGTCAGGCTGGAGAAAGTTGGGGGAAATTCCCTAATCCACATGGGCCTGTGGATAAAGGGACACCAGGGAGGAAGGTCCTGACAACCGAACATCCTGACGGTGCACAGAAGAACCTTCGGCTGGGACGTGCTCGTGAAGAATGACCTTCCGTGAATCACTCAGTCTTCCAGGGACCATAGCCACCTCGGGGCGTCCTGTGAGGGGGCTCAGGGATGGCCGCCACACACCTTCTGGTGGCCTCACTACTCGAGCTGAGGACAGCTCCAGGAGACTGGGGTGTCTGGGGGTGTGGTCACCTGGGGGGTAAGGCCGTTTGAAGGCCTAGAGGGGAGCCCGGGCCTTCCTCTTCGCTCAGGAAAGTGGGAACAGCATCCTTTCAGCAGAAGTCTTGAATCCTTCCTGCCTGTGTTAACCTGAGACCAGCACCAGGTGGGTGAGGAGAGAAGGGTAGGGATGCGGCTGGTCTGAGCCCGGAAGGCCTTGCTCCTGAGGACGTGGGAGGCTCCAGATGAAGGATAGTGTGATCAAACCAGGAGCTGGGGACAGACGGCCTGGCCACAGGGGAGCCTCTGAGGCCACTCTGTCAGGCTTGGGAAACCTGACAGCCCCAGAATCCCAGGGAAGGTCAGCACTCAGGCCACCCCATGCCCTGCCACATGGGGAAGGCCAGCTTGCGCCCAGGGGCAGATCGGCCTCCACCAGCCACAGCCTGCAGGGCCGGGATCAGACCCCCACCCCACTCAGCCTTTTCCCACCATTGGGTGCAAACACAGCATCCCAGGGTAAAAGGGCCTGGTCCACGTCTAGGTTCTAATCCAGCTCTGTCTCCAACCCACCGCATGAACTCGATGCCCCTGGGAGCACTGGGAGGCCCCGTGGCGTAGGCTGTAGGCTCCCCAGCTTTAAAACGAAGGGTTGGACCCAATCTCTACTGCTCCAAAGGCCCGGGCCCCAGATGCTAATGGTATTGAAGACGAGACATGCTTGCCAACTTGAACTTCTAAAGAGTTTTCTCATTCTGCGCTGGGCCTGGGTTTACAAAAAAAGGGAAGAAACACCCCCCCATCTCCCACCACACACACCCTTTGCGCTGGAGGTAACTGAACAAAGGAACCGAACTTTAACACAAAGTTTATCAAAACTCATCTGTTCCCTTAAAATACTGTGTGTAAACAGTAGCTCAGTGAAGTTGGTGCTAGGTGGTAAACTGAGGCACATAACAATTGTGAAGGGTTTACTTGAGCGTCCAGCAATTCGAATCTGGCCGCGCCAAAACAGAAGTGGTTAGGGGCGCTCCAACCCAGGAGAGCTTCCTGGAGACGGTGCAGAGGCAGAGCGGGGACCTGCTGTGATCGCTGGAGCTTAGCTTGGGCAGCTGCCTTGTTTGGGGGAGCCTCTGGCTGTTTGTCATCGACAGGTCACATCTTGGGTCTCGTGTCCTCCAAACCCAGCACACAGTGTCCGGCTTGGGCTCTGGCTTGCTCACTGAGGCCGCCAGGGCTTAGAGCCGTCCCCGTCTAATGGCCTCTTTGTTTCACTGCCACAATGTTGGCTAAGAAAATAAGGAAATGAGGCCGTGCCAATGGGAAAGTCACCCTGAGAAGCCGTGTGGCAGGGTCTGCTGGTTCAACACACGCCTGTCTCCCGCGACCTGCGGATCCCCCACCAGGCATTCACAGGAAAGACTTACGTGAGTGCCCCCCAACAACATGCTCGGGAAGTTCACAGCCACGTAGCCATCGTAGCCCCAGACTGGAAACACCCCAGAAGTCCACCAGCAGGAGACCCGATAAACAAATGATGGGGTGTTTGTCTAACGGGCTGCTCCCTGGCCATGACATAGAATGAGTGAAAATTGCAGACGCTACGTTAAGTGTACAGGAGCTGCGTCTCCCTTTACATGAGGTCCAAAACCTGGCAAAATGAAGCCACGGGGACTGAAGTCAAAATAGTGGTTGTCACTGGGGTCAGGAGGAAGAACTGGGTGGAGCAGAGGGAGGCGGCCTGGTGCTGGAAGGTTCCCTGAAGTTGACAGGAAGGATGATGCATCCGCACGTGATGTTCACGGAGCCCGTGGAGACGTGCCCAGCGGGTGGGGCGGGCAGCAAAGTGTCTCCAGGGCCCCGCACAGGTCTGGGGGCCTGGGCTCCCGCTCTCGGCTGCCACGCAGAGCCTTGCCTGCAGCAGGTGGCCTGGGGATCCCGAAATCCCACCCCAGCTCAGAGCTGCCATGAAGGGGGGGTGGTCCTTGGCCCCCTTGTCCTTGGCAGCGTGGTGGCAGGTTCCCTGCACCTCACGGAGAATGGTTCCAAACCTCAGGCTGCACCTAGAGAGCGTCAGATTGAGCCCTCATCTGGCAGACAGGGGCACCCTGTTGGAGGGGCAGCTGGATGGAGCCCCATCCCGCAGGCATGCAGCAGGAGCATGGGAACTGTCTTGGGACCAACTCCCCAACACTACCCCCACTTTAGAGTCACTGCCAGGCCTCTGGAGCCAGGCGGCCCCGAGTTCAAGTCCCATTGGCCCCGCCTGGGCCTCGAGGTCTTCATCTGGGACCTGGGGAGGAGGCTCTGGTAAGCACAAGAGAGTGCACATAGGAAGCACCTAACCCAGGGCCGGATGGTCACCAAGTGGGGAAACCAAGGCCCAGGGTGCAGACGTGCTTCACTCAGGGCAGAGCCGTGCCTTTTTCCTGTCGGGACCCATGGCTACAGGGGTCTGTGAGGCTCCTTCTGCACCTCAGCCCCCACCCTCAAGTCCCCCAACCCCAGGCCACTGGGCCACCCACAGGAATGCAATCAACCCCACACTTCCATCCGGGTTCCCTGTTCTGGCTGTCCAGGACACACGGTCCTGCACGCTGCTGCTGTATTAGGGATGGAGAAACGAGGCTCAGAGAGAAGCCACCCAGGTAGGTGGTGACGACCAGTGCCAGGATCTTTCCAACAGCCCTGTGCTGAGCCTGGGTACAGGTGTGCGGCCTGGCCTGACCCCGCCTGCGGAGCAGAGCAGGAGTGAGAGGGGGTGGGCGAGACGCGGCTGGCAGGGGCAGCAGTGTCGGTGTGAGCACCTGTGACATGCCAGGTGCTGGCCCAGGGGCTTTGGGTCTGTAACCATCCACCGCACAGGATGAGCGAAGGTGGGAACCGCGGCTCTGTAAGAGATGCATGCTCTCCCTAGCACAAAAAGCAGCTGATTAAAGCTTTAATCCAAGTGCAAATTCTTTCCAGATTTTGATGAAAGAAAAGTCTTTTTCCAAAGGCAGGGTCTAGGGCAGTGGTTCTCAAACTTAATGCATATAAGATTCACTTGGTGAAGAAAAGGGTTAGGTGCTCAAAATGCAGATTCCAGAGCCCGGCTCTGAGAATCTGTATGGTTCTGTACGGTTTGGGGCCACAGGCGACCCTGAGCCTGCCTTCTTAAGGCCCCGGGCGACCCAGATGCAGGTGGTCTGCAGCCCACCCTTTAGGAAAATTTGATGAGAGTGTGACCAGTTTTCACGGAGACGCTGGCAATTGTAGGTGTACTAACCTTAGTACAGTAGCCACTAGGCCCACACGAACAGTCTCCCTCGCACCACCTTCCCTCTTAGAAGAATGTTTCTAGTGAAGAGAGAAATGTGCAACAATTAAGGGGCTTGACATCATGATCCTATTATTTGCTCGCGTTCTTCCCATAAAGCCACGGGTTTGTAATTCATTCCTCCGCAGATCCTGGAGACCTCACATCCGACCTTACAGCCTTCGTCCAGTAGATGGCACTAACTCGTTTGAAATAAGCAGAAATCCAATCCACCTGAGAGCTCAAGGTAGACGGAGAGACGGCAGGAGAGGGAAAGAGCTGCAGAGGACAGGCACAAGCAGCAACGCCCCACACCGGCCAGCTGTCCTGAAATGACACAGACGAAGCCTGCACCCTCCTGGACGTAATCCGGGACCTGCCGTGTAGCCCTGACTCCTTGCCGCATTGGCTTTCAAAAATCACCTGCGGCTTCCCAAACCTGGGCCTGCCTGCGGCTGCGAGCTGGGCGTGAGGGGCCGGGACGATGCCACAACCCACTAGGACCACAGGATGGCGGTGCTGCGCCAAGAGGACACGTTTGCACAGGCAAGTCCAGCTCTGGAAAAGCAATCTGAAGACATGAGAGGGACCTGAAAACGCGATCGGGAGAGAGAAGCGAGGTGGAGAGAGACGGGTGGCTTGGGCTTGCAACCTGTCTCTCAAATTCACGATTATACATACTCCACTCCTGCTTGCGCTGTGGGGGCCACCATTCACTCAGGGGCTGCTGAGCACCAGGGTGCGCTCAGCACCGGGCGTGCCTGGGTTCATCTCAAGAGATTCATGAGGGAAGTTCTCTGAGGTCTCCACTTCTCAGCAGAAACATTATGTGGGGAGCCAGAGGCCGGGACCTCTTGCATTATCTCAAAAGATGAAGGGACAGTGACCTAATTCTGGCCACATCAACAAGTGATGAGGTGGCTTCCATGCATCCAAGGCTAAAATTTTCCCTCTTTCATTCTGCAAATGTTTGAGCACCTACTTTGTGCTGGGCAAGGTCCGAGGGACCTAGAGGAAGCCCCTGCTTCTACCACAAAGAGACCACAATTCACCATGAGGTCCTACACCAGAGGGGCCCTGGAGTGAATGAACAGTGCAGGGCCCACACCGTGCGCACAGGTGCATCTTCAATGACGTCACTGGTAACCCCGGGACTCTCAGGAGGCGATTTGCTACATTGTCAAGAATTGTGAGAGCCAGTTCTTAAACACATCTATTCTTAAATTATGGAAGCTTACAGTTAACAGGTTATATTTAAAAGTTATCATTAAATTTGATTAAATAAGTTCTATTTAAAACTCATCACTTCCAAATTGTCTTATATTTTACAATTATCTATACTGGGGGTAGGCAAACTTTTTTTTTAAAGCAAACTTTTTCTGTTAAGGACTGGACAGTAAATAATTTAGGCTGAGTGGGGCAGAAAGTTTCTGTAGTAACCACTCAGCTCTGCCACGAGAGCACAAAAGCAGCCGTAGATATGTGATGTGAATGAAAAAGGACAGTGCTCCAATACAGTATTTCCAAAAACAGGCGGAGCTGACCTTGGTCTGGGCTCAGGTATTTATGTCTCTCTATACCCACGAAGGAAATGCTACATACTTACGTGCAATCATATTTGCATCTCCTTCCAAATCCACCTGTAGCAAAGGCACACTGGTGGCTCACCATTGGCCATGGTGAGAGTATTTACACCACAAAATCAGCAGAGGCTACAGATCACGGCTCTTCTTCTCCCTAGAGAGCTGGTGGTTAAACTTTTACCAGCACACCACCAGCTATCCTGGTGTGCAGAGAAGTGACCTCTGAGCTGGAAGCTGGAACTGCACTTTATCTTTCCACCTGCAGCACCCCATCCCGCCCACAGGGGGAGACCTACCGGGCACAGTTTGGAAATACGTCTACTAGTCTAACGTTTGCAGGATGGCCAGAAAGAGTAAAACACACACTGGTTTAAAATGTATAGATGGCAAGATCATAACCCCACCTTGCCACACTCCAGGGAGCAGCTTTGCCTCTCTGTAGCTATTTAGAACGGGCAGCTAAGAAGCCACACATCATGGTCCAAGGCCTGATCTCATTCATTCCACAGGCTGGCAAGACCCTGCCTGCCACTGACTGGCACCTGCAAGCCTCGACCTCCGAGGTCCCATTCGACACCTCACAAAGTGGGGAGGGGTTGGGGGCAAGGACTTAGAATGCACCCCAGGCAAAGTCACCTTCCAATTCGACTCTTCAACCCCGAGTGTTACCACAAACTTCTTTGGAAAAGGCAGCATTTAAAACAGACTTGAGGGTTATTGATAAGGGAACGGTTTCACGCATGAGATTCAAGAGCCTGCATGAACTCCTAGGAAAGCAGTGAGGTCCAAATAGTGGACACAATCTGCAAATTTAGTTGGGCATCTGTGATGGTCACCACTGGGTGGATTCCAGTCTGTTCATGCTGTCCAGATCAGTCTTCACTCATCGAACTTTTTGCTTAGGCCTCAGGAACTACTTCCCCCTCCAATGACATTCAGCATTGCACAACAGTCCACCACAGCTGGCAACTCACACAGGCGTGATTGTCCACAGTTCAGCATCATGGCTGCCCCGCAAAACCGAGTCTCTTCCAGAGAACTCCTCTTACTTCTTACCTAATCAGACTGGTGGGTCTTCTTGTTTTACAACATCTGTTTATACACCATTTGGAATATTTCCTGAATGGAGAGAAGAGCATCTTCATCTTGCCCTTTGGTATCTCTATTCAAGTCCTCTTCAAAAGCAGTGAAATTCATTCTGCTTCCAAATGCTCTTCTCCTGACTGCCAAACATGTCCAACATACGTCCCCAAGGCCTTTTCTCAAGAGCCTAGGCCAGGAGCTCTACAATATATTTTCCACTTCCCCTTGGGAGTTTGTCCAAGTCCACGATCCTCTGTCTTCTCCAAAGCAGAAAGTTCCAGCAGGGAATGACAAGATTACATCTCTCAAAAAAACTCCATTCCTCCTGACAAGTGGCTCCCAATCATGCTGCACATTGGACAAAGAGCTTCGAAAAATACCACATGCCTGGCTGGCCCTGTCTGCAGATACCAATAGCTTGGGCAGGCACAGGCATTGTATGTCTGAAGTCTCTGTGCTTGAATTCAGCAAACAGCCAGGATTGATGACTGTTGCTCTAGGCCGTACACCCACCCTGCAGGCTTTCATGGGGGACGACGTGCCTCCGAGAGTCAGAAGAACACCAAGCTTGGCCCCAGGAAGGGAGGCTTAGAATGGGCTGGTGGTTTTTCTGCCAAGCCGGTCAGCTCTCCTCTGACCAGGACTCATTTTCACTGGGTGGTCCCCAGCCACAGGTGGACACAAGAACATAAACCCTCACTGCCACATTAACGTAAGACTCCCAAAGAATGACATCTATGAGAAAGGACACAAACCCTTGAGTCTGAAAATAGCAATGTTTATCACCAATGTGTTGGTTCAGCTGTAGGTTTTTGAAACAAAAGGGTTCTCGAATATACTTTTTAAAAAGATTTTATTTGAGAAAGAGCACAAGCAGTGGGGAGGGGCAGGGAGAAGCTGGCTCCCCGCTGAGCTCAATCCCAGGACCCCGGGATCATGACCTGAGCCGTAGGCACACGCGCCCAGGCGCCCCTTATATGTACTATTATCATCAGTATCGCTTAAACCACTCTGGCTTCCCTACGTTGGCATAAAGTGACCTGAACTCCAAGTAGTTCTTGAGGAAGACTTGTTTTTATCAGTATCTAGAAGAAGATGAAGTGTCAGCCCTTGTAACATCCTGTAATCACTTCTCTGGATTATACAGAACAGCAAAGTGTTGAACCGCCTCCCTGGCAGCTGTAGGGGACTGGGACACACTATTCTAGTCGACAGCTTTGTGCCCATGTCTAGAGACGATGGAGCACAGGAGGGCAACTTCTAGTTGGAGTGGTTTAGAGACTTGCAGAACTGTGCTTTAATCAGGGCCAGAGCTTGGAAATGCCCAGTTACTTCAAGAAACGACAGGGAACCACGATGCCGGGAGGTAACCCAGAGGCCACTGGCACATCACCCAGAGCAGAATTCTGCGAGGTTTTCTAGAATGCTCGTAATGATGGCAGAGGCTGGACAAAACGTATGTGCTTTCAGGTAAGGCTTTTCCCACAAAGGTACCTTCTTCCCTGGCACCTGTGACAATGCAAGAAGTTGTACTCAATCCTAGTTTTCCTGTAAGCCAAAACCCTTCCCCAAAGAAATCAAGCAAAAGGAACCATAAAAATTTAATTTTAATGATACAGAAATAGTATATAGTACATTTCTTTCCACAGCAGCACTTCATTCATCTCTAAAAAATTTAACAAAATTAAGGCTAAATCAGAGCAATCTGATAGTAAAGGGTTATTTTATGGGGTGTTATTTTTAAAGAATATCTTCATAAATACAGGATGTTCTTCAGGCCAAAAAAAAAAAAAAAAAAACTCAACAAGATACCAGATATGCAAAATGCAGTACAAAATGTGCTCCTTTATACCAATTTATGAATAACCACAACTTCCCTGGGAAGTTTCAAATGGGATTGGGAAAAAAAAAAAAAGTGAATGTTTGTGACAGGACACTAGACTTTTGTGGAATTAAACTTTGACAGTACTACAGGCCATTTCACAAAATAAAACCAAAGACAGTGGAGTCTCCAACATAATCTCTCCAGAAAAAGTACACAGCAAAAGTGGACAGTGTTTAAGATTGCAAGAGAGATCTGAGGCTTGTGGTGCCTGGAAGGACCACCCTCCCCATAACTGGCCTTTCTTCACCCCAACCCCACCCAGGCCTGGACCTCTATGAGAGAATGAGAGACATATGGTCAAACACAAATGGCCCAACAACGCGGGTCAGGAAATCAAGCAGGGCTCCCAAGCGACCTCCTGCAAATGCTGGCGTTGACTGTGATAGGGAGGAAGGAATAGCTCCCTCTCCACGTTTCCACTCTTTGGCCACATTTGCTGGGTAGGGGTCCAACACTGCTCCCTGACTCGACAGAGACCCTGCAGCTGCCCCAGCGTGCAGAATAAGATGAAGAGTCCTTTCTTCTCTTTTCCCTCCAATAAAACTTCTGGAAGGATAGACAAGTGCCATGGAAACTCCCTGCAGGAAGCCTCAACCACTACGAGCCTGGTCTTGGCCAAGTGACATGACCTCAGGGGGCACACGGAAACCCTGCCTTCATGGAGCCCCCCACACCCCACACCACATCCGCTGTGAGGACTTTACCCTCTCCTCCGCACACGGGTTTCCATTTTCATACACTCTCCTCCTCCACTCCCCCCACTCGCCTTGGGGGATTCAAGTATTATTTTCATTGAAGGGGAATCGTGGGTGTGTTGTTAACATCACTAACTGCCAGAGAAGGAGATCTTATTTTTAATTTGAAACATATACTCCACCTACTATAACAAGGACATTTTACTTCATGAGGAAAATCTTCTCAAATGATGTTAAAATTTTCATCATAAAGTAGCAGACAGTATGAAATAATGCTTCAATTTTGCATAACAGTTTTGTTTTTCCACTTTTTTGGTGCCCAGGGCGAGCCTCAATTTCCCCCAGAGAAAGAAAATGGAAGACAAATATCCAGGTAAATATTATCAAATATCCTCTTAAGATCTGTATGTGTTCCAAAGACTGCTAAAACCTCTAGGAAACAGTGGGTTGAGGTATGTATACTCAAATGCATTCCTTATATAAATTCCTATGTAAACACAGATAAATAATGTAATAAACATCCAATTACCCATATTTATGTAAAGTAATTAATGCGATAACATTACACAATCACACAATCACATAAAAGATATTTTTGAGATCTTTTAGTTCAGTAGTTTTCAAATCGGGCTGGTCATCGGGCTCACCTGGTGGAGCCTTTTACTAACAAATTTCCTAAGCTCCACTCATGAAGACTCAGATCCAGCAGGTATGACCTGGGACCCAGAAGCTTATATTTTTTTTCTATAAAATTTGACATTCCAACCCCCTTCTTATACAGAGGACATGAAAGTAGCAAAGAAGTCATCTAAGGCCAACAGAGCAAGTGCCAGAGAGAGGGGTGGAACCAGGTCTCTCATCCCCTACACTACTTTTCCTGTTACTGAGTCCCAGAGCTTTCCCTGAGACTGGAAGCTCTGACGCTGAAGCAACCATTAGTAGGGATTCTGCTGTCAGAAGTAGGTGCTAAGCTGTTCAAAAGCAGGGACCACGTCTCCTATTCCTTCTGACATAGTCCTTGGTGATAAATGTCCAATAAATACTCGTCGGTGGGCAGTTGCTCAGCTGAGGCCTACACTGTATTCTCAGCTCACCTGTCTCTGATTAGCCAAGTGGGTATGAAATTATCTAGCTGCATGTGGAGATCTACCTGAGGAGGGAGGAAAGCCTGAACTTATGAAGACGCCACGTTCAAACAGCAGGACTTTGTGTGACAATACAAGTTGCATAAGATTAATCACTGTATCTTCTTCTTGTTCCTGAATTATGTGTTAGATGAAAAAAATAAGTGAATCCAAGGGATAGAAAGAAGCCATTTACCTATAACATTTGGCAAATGTGAATTACAAAAATCCTAAACTATTCTAAGGAGACCATCCTTAGCAATTGTAACAACTGTATATTACTGACTTTTGTTACTGTTTCTCTTGGTTTCCCATGTGTTTTCTCAGTCTTAGAAAACATTCTTTCAGGGATGGAGTCAAACTATAACTCCTTTATAAAGCTGACTGTGAGGGACTATACACACTTAGGCTCTACATCACTTCTTCCCTCCCTCCCCCTACGCACGCGCATGCACACACACACACACTTACAAGTGTGAATTTAGTTGGGAGGTGGGTGAACAGGACTGGTTATATTTTCTATTTGTAGCGATGAATCATAAGCCATGTTATAAATAATTCTACTCCATTGCCATCTTGATTTTAGCTAGAATATGGAAAAGGGGATAACCAAAACATTTAAAAAGCCAACAGGAAAATATTAAAGGAAATTTACGGCTAAAAAATAAATAAGTCAACAGGTACATGAGCCACCAGTGCCATACAGCCCAGCCCTGAGGGTGCCCACTTGCCACACAAGCTCTCCTGGGACGGGGACAAGGAGGGACCACCCAGGGCCAGGGGAAGAGCCCCACGCCTCCACAGAGAGCACCCCGGCTGGCTCTGGCAACCCCTTATTGAGAAAGAGGACAGAAGGTTCTACTTGAAGGAAATGTCCTCAGAAATAATTTATGGAAGTGACTCCCCCCCCCCATCCCTCCCAAAGAGCCTCCACACCCTGGGAGGAAACCTGTGCATGCATCCAGATGGGTCCTCTTCAAGCCTTCTGCCATAAGAGGCCAGGCAGGACAGACCTTGAACTTGTATTTTGTTCAAAAGAAAAGGATCTTTCCCTTCTTTTTTAACTGTTAAATACAGTCTTACCTAAAAAGAGATTCTTGGTCATTCCTCCAGATCTCTTAAAAAACACTGATAAGCTCATTCATCCATTTATTCACTCAACACCTCTTTACTAAGGGGTGACCGGTCTTGTAGTTCACAGCCAGAGGAGACCTCAGGTACCGTGCAACCCAGGCCCCTCCCTTGTTACCCAAGGTAGACAGGGGCAGTGCCAGCCCCACAGCCTGGGTTCCTCACCCTCAACCCTTGATCTCGTGTCCACCTCCCTGTTGTACCCAAGCACTTAGCAAAACCTCATGCAAAATTTAGGTACTTTCTCATTTTAAAAATGAAAAAATTACAAGCTGAGTTTTTATACCTTACTATAATTTATAAAACTAATAAATATTAGCAAAATGGAATGATAGAACCAAAGGTAAATGTGACTTTAAAACAACTAATTGCAGGGTTTGTAAAGATTCTCTCCGCTTTTTTTGACATTGAATGTTTTATGAAGTCATATGCTATATACACATGACAACTCTTCTGTCTTTCTCTACGGTTAGGAAGTCTTTCCAGAAGGACAACAATACCACAAAGGGACACTCAGAGAAAACACAGGCCACGGCACATTCCACGTCACTGACATTTATAATCTGTGGTTCTAGGCTACAACATCCACTTGTGGTCCAGACACGCACTGTGGACATGAGCTAAGGAAACATCCATGTTTTACTTATTTAGAGGAGGATGAAGCTGCTGCAAACATGTCAATCAAGTGTCTGATTTGTAACTGCCATGATCTCCTGTGAAATCAAGCTGGATTTTTAGTGAGCAGACTAGCTGACCTCACTGAAGTTCTGGACGGTCTTCCTCACAATGGGAGAGGTTTAGAAAAGCCAACATCTCTTCAGGGAGATTTTAATGAGTATTGCAGATTCAAATTTATTTTCTGATGGGCCATATATTTGTATAGAAATCTATTTATCACCCCAACCATTTAATAAAATTCATTATGCCCTGTTCCGTAAAATAGTTAGAGAGCCTTAACAAAACAAACAAACAAACAAACAAACCTCTCAGCTGACAGTTACTAATGTGAATGAAGAGCTTCAGTTGCTGTCTGTTCGAATCCCCCAGGAAAATTACATCAAAAATAGACGTCTTATGACAAGATCACTGAGATATCTCAAAACCAGAACAAATAGAAAACAACACCAGTAATGGAATTTAAGTACTTTTCTGGCCACTACTGCGGAAACACGGGAGCTCAGCGGGTTGCAGACATGCAGGGGTTGGCACTATAGAGGAGAGAATTAACAAATCAAACTCAGTACAATTTTCATAACTGGATTAAAAGTAGACTCTTAATAAAACCAACATATTTCTTCCTCAAGGCAACCATTAGCTAAAAGGAGAAATGATTTCATATCCTTGGTCCATAAAGAAGACACATTTATTTACATTCTCAATGGACTAGAAGAGGTTTTAAACTGTCACAATTAAAATTTTATGCTTCCAAAAATATCATATGATCAATGCACTTAACTTAAAGCTTCAGGTATTAATAACTTCATTTAGACTTCTTAAAAAACCAACACAAACATACTTTCTAGAGTGCAAAATGCTTCTTATTAAATACTTCAGGAACACAAAAGCAATTTGTTTTTTAAACATAGGAATCCTTTTCAGAAGGATCACCACCACAAAGACATCCATTGCCGGCAATGGACGCTGAACAAAACTGCCAGCTCGGGTAAAATGCAACATTAAGATCTTGCCATCGGTTGCTGCCCCTGCCCAGATGACCCCGTTTATTTGTACAAACTCATTGTCGGACTCTGGTACATGCACATGTAGGCATCACAAAGAAGTCTTCGTGCGCAGCCTTGGATTCTTCTGGAGTCCAAGGAATGCAGGTCCTCTGGAGACATTTTCAAGTACTCTCCTACTTCTGGGCATGGGGTAACTTGAGGAATGTTGAAGCCATTTTGGCCGCCTGAAGAAAAGAGGACGAGCTCTATTTAGGGCAGTTGAGATCTAACCCCCTTTGCTGCCCTGCCCTACCAAAGCGATTTTACAACTCTAAATTTAGAGGAGGCTGATTTCCAAGATCTGAAGGACCTTATGTCACTTCTGATTCCTAGAAGTTCAAGCCTCTTTTTAAGTCTTGACAGTGTTCTCATTTCTTGGTTTCTGAAAGGATTCTGGGGCCAATGGAATAAAACCGGTAAGAGAAAGCATATCCTGAGCAAAATCCAAACCCTGATTTTTAGGCTTCTCTGTTTTCAGTGAGGGAATAGTGTTCCATATACGTAATCGAACAATATCCATCTCTTCATATCCCATGTCCCTTTCCAGACAGAAGCACCCCTGTACACCTTCACCATGAGATCGTTCAGTTTAGAGCACACCTAGCAAAATGAGTACTATTTTCACTTCTCTAAATTTTAAATGTGTATTTGTGCAAGTCTTGCAAGGCTTTGCCTCACAGACTGAATAAGGATGCTGGTATGGTTTGGGGCACTCCCAGAAAGGCTCTCCTGGTCCAGCCTCTCAATCGTTTTTCCAAGTGTCCGACCCCCAGATGCTTTTCAGTTAACACGAGAGCCTGTGATACTGCACGTGTGCTCGTTACATATTTGTTAAATAATGCCTAAGCATCTTCGAATGTGGCCTAGCAGGTGCAGCATCCTCCCCATTTCAGGAAGAAGCACATTATATGCAGAATAGGCTTATTTTTCCAAGAAGGTACTTATTTCTATTCTTTGCTTTGTCATTTAGAAGACAACATAGTGTAGTATAAAAAAACATAAGCACTGAGGTCAGAAAGACGGAGTTAAATACAAGCTATGGGACCTCAGGCACCTCAACTTCAGCTTTAATAACGGGAAAAGAGCAGTAATCTCCATGTTGCAGGGATTTCAGTATAATGACTCAGTGTGCTTCCCAGAGAGCTCGGTGCATGCATAAGCACTTAATAAATAGTGATTATGGATCATATAGAAAAGGAGAGGACCTTGAAAG
The DNA here is from genome assembly GCF_048164855.1 of Canis lupus baileyi. Taxonomy (NCBI): domain Eukaryota; kingdom Metazoa; phylum Chordata; class Mammalia; order Carnivora; family Canidae; genus Canis; species Canis lupus. Next base: position 65,257,735 of record NC_132842.1, read on the forward strand.
TAAGAGAAGACAAAAGCTGAAAGGAAAACCTCTGAGCCCTAAAATAAGGATTTTTAAAAAGGATTCTTCTTTTAATAAAACCCACATGTGTGTCAAAATATCACAACGATATTATTCCTTAATTTAGTAACAGGGATGTATATGCATTTTAAGATGTGAAGATGGGGTCACCAAGATACACCTGGGAGGCTTTTCATATACGCTCTTCTATTATTCAGAACAGCCTATCCACTATGAACTATGCTACTACAAACTAAAACAGTGCTATACATAGAAGAAAAGTTTTTAAAATACCATCCTGAGGGTGTCTGGGTAGCTCAATCAGTTAAGAATCTGCCTTCGGCTCAGGTCATGATCCCAGTGTCCTGGGATCAAGCCCCCCCATCAGGCCCCCTCCTTAGCGGGGAGTCTGTGTCTCCCTCTCCTTCTGCCTCTCCCCCTGCTCATTCTCTCTCTCTCCAATAAATAAATAAAATCTTTAATAAAATAAAATAAAATACCATCCCGATCAGCCATGCTGTCAAAGAAGAGCCAGGCAGAGTCGTCCTTCCCATACTTCACAAAAGCAACATAGTGGCTTGTTTCTATGCAGAGAACAGCAAATAATTCCATCTTCTGGCAGGGGATGCAGCCATGCCTCCAGTCCCAGTCAGGTAAATCTTTGGGAAGTGACACCGGGTTATATTTATGGTTCAGTCTCTTGGGATGAAGGTGGACCTGAAACAGAGCAGGGAGAGAATGTCACTGACGAGCCAAACACTGTGTTTCTGGTGAGGCAGCCCCAGTTACTCTAACTGAATTCAACCCTATAAACAGTAACTGAGTACTTCTCAACAGTCCACCAGGGAACACAGAAGACACATAAGCAGTACCACTTGATTATGAACTCAAGTTAATAATGGTTTTGAAAGCTTTTCAAAACCTGAAATATTTTCAACTACAAATTATTTCCTATTCAAAAAGAGAATATCCAGTTAGTAACATCAGGCTTACTTGAGTGTTGCAGGTTTTACAAAACTGCTTGATGTTTCCAGCGGAGATGTCAGGGTCATCATAACATTCTCTACATTCATACATGGCAAGCCCCCCGCATATCCGGCACTGCCTGGGGGCTAAAACGATGAGGGGGAGGAGAGATTATGGGGTCTTTAAATATGCATTCTTCCATTAACATGACTAAAAGGAAAAGGTAAGCTTTACTGAGAACTTGGACTCAACATGTGCATCCCTCCCCATCCCCATAAATGTTATGTTGTATCTCTGTGGGCTCAGGATATCTTTAAAAAGACATTTTCTCTGATCAAGTGACAATTTTTTAAAAAAACAGTATATTCTCGAGTGTTTTCACATAATTACAAAATGTCTATAGATGAAAATTCAAACATACAAGATGGTATAAAGAAGAAAACTGCAAGCATCTACAATTTCAGTTAGTACGAGATAACCACTGTCAGTACTGCTGTGAATTTCCTCCAAAAATTTTATATCTGCCGATTTACGTAACCCTGTGTGTGTGTGCTTGCATGTGCGTGTGGGGGAGGGGTCCTCTTAGAGAAAGGACCAAATACCTTTTCACTTACATTAGGTCATAACCAGTTTTGTACATTTTGGTCCTCACAGACATGAATTTTAATGGCAGTAGTTTCATTGTACAGATACACCATAATTCATTTAACTACTCTCCTCTCATAGAGATTGTTCCTAATTTCTTAATCATGTGACAATAAATACATTTGCATATAGAATATTTATTTTCATCTCTGATTATTTTCTTAGAATACTCAGAACTGAAAGTACCAGCTTAATATTGCCAGGCCCTTCAGATACTCAATTGCCTTTTTGAAGAACCATATCCTGTTAGACTCTGACTCATAATTAATGAGATGGGCTTATTTGTGAAAAACAAACAAAACAAACTAAAAAATCTTATACTTACTGTCTTCAAGTAAATCTGTTATATTTAACTCCAAAGAAGGAAAAATTTTTTTAAACAGTTTAAAGTCTTTTCCAAATCGAGGCATCTGAATAATCAGGCACGATGGTGCCTAAAAACAAGATACATATATTTTTAGAATCAAAGTGCTGAAAAAAATTTTCCCTATGAAACTGAAGCAGTGACAGTTGCCACACCAAGCTGTGTTTCTGCCGTAACACTAATGGCCTGTACGCAGAATCTGAGTGTGAATATGGAGCAGGGAGGTAGAGCACCAATGAGCCACAAATTTTCAAGTGGTCCAGGATCCATTCCATGGACACCCAGAGGTCAGGCAGGTCAACAACCCTGGGTCTCTAAACTATGATGACAATCTAGAGTAACACTCCATGGTGGGTTTATATTTAAAATAAACGTTTTAGAAAAATTGTTTTGGCAAGTATAATAAAGAAACTGTGGTCACTGAAGGACACCATTCCTTATACTTCAACAAATAATTATAGCCATTAAAAGCTTTCCTTCAGAAATAAATACAATAAAAATAAACCATAAGCGTGTACTACTAAGATCATGAAGACACAGTAAACAGTAAAAGAAAAATAATTTCTATCACTTGTTCACTAACAAATGAATATAAATAAGTGAATTTATTTTGTCTCTTGTTGAAGGAAAAATAAACATTCTTTTTTTGCTATGTTTGGCTAATATGCTTAGGTAAAATGTTAAAATTGCTAAAATGACGGGGTTTTTTTGTTTTGTTTTCGTGTTTTTTAGTACTTCTTCCTTTTGCTCAAATACTACTTAAGTTTTCAAGTTACAAATCTGCTTGATATTTTCTTTGGCACCAAAAATTCAAACAGTTCAATCTTAATTCTAAGGCATTTTCTACATGGACACAACTGAAACACTGAACTTTTTTTTTTTTTTTAATTTGAGTTTTGTTAACAGTCAGTGTGTTCTCAGTGGGGTAAAATTAACAGTTATTGAATCTAGTAGTAGTCTCAAGATTCCAAAGCACTGTCACATAAAATACAATAATCACTAACCTCTGCAAATTTCAGGTTACTGTTGATAAAAGACCATTCTAATAACTGCTGAATTGTAGGAACTCCAACTTTCTCATTTTTTTCCATAAAAATTTGATAGAAGTAACAATCTTGTACTTTTTGACCTGCTGATCTAAAAATATGCAGAAAAAAACACATGATTTCTCTATGAAATGCTAAAGTCAGAACGGGAAGCTAACCCAGCAGTAGTTGAGGACAGAAAAACCAATGACAGGGCAGCCCCAGTAGTAGCTCAGTGGTTTAGTGCTGCTTTCAGCCCAGGGCATGATCCTGGAGACCTGGGATCGAGTCTCACGTCAGGCTCCCTGTATGGAACCTGCTTCTCCCTCTGCCTGTGTCTCTGCTCTGTGTGTGTGTGTGTGTGTGTGTGTATCTCATGAATAAATTAATAAAATCTTAAAAAAAAAAAAGATGACATGGACGGTACCCCTTGGTCATCAGAAAAATGGGTGAAAGACAATAATGTAGATTAATTCATTAAATGTACTTTGCATAAGACCTTAAAAATGAGTTCTTATTTTAGTTTTTATATCCAAAAGTTCCCTAATGATCAGCAGAAAAATAATGGAGTAAAATCTACAGTCAAGAAGCACTATGTGAACAATACCAGAAGCTAAAATCACTTGGTTTAATGTCACTGTCCAAATCTAAAAAGTATTTTTAATCAACAATTCATTAAAATACTGATTGACTGTTCAAAATCCAAAATGCATTTAATGCTTGAAAAAGGAGAATGAATTCTTATGTCTCTGCATGGGACAGACCCTTAGATACCTTCCAGACCCAACTTTTCACTTCTGAAATGAAGGCCCTGAGTTCTAGGGAAGAATAATCATAGCTTCCCAGCAACTTAAAGCAGAGCTAGGTGCAGAAATCAGGTATCCTATTAATCACTTACTATTCTTTCCATGAAAGCATGCTGTCTCTTTAGATGGTCATCTATTCAACAAATACCAGTAAGCTCCTACTATATACCCATCACAGTGTTACCATTATATTAAACCATAAATATTTTGCTACAGGGGCATCTGGGTGGCTCATTTGGTTGGGAGTCTGACTCTTGATTTTGGAGCAAGTCATGATCTCAGAATGGTGAGATCAAGGCCCGCATCAGGCTCCACACTTCAGGGCAGAGCCTGCTTGAGACTCTGCCCCTCCCTCTGTATCTTCCCCCCACCTATGTGCTCTCTCTGTCTCTAAAATAAATAAAGAAAATTTTAAAATAAATATTTTACTATAGAATGTCATTAATCTTTAAAACTAACTCTGCCAAAAGGATTAATAATGTTTAAGTGTAATATTTACCTTTTCGGCAGAATTTCTGTAAAGAATCAGCCTATTTATAGGCAGATTTCAAGATTTTTATGGAAAATTATTAACAGTTTTCATAATGAAACAGCTATTCACAGACCAACCTTCAGAAGCCCTCTGCTTTCCAAAGCAACTTATACCCTGAAATACACAAAACTTACTTAATAAAACCAGGAGATTCAGGAGAACTCACAACAAATAAAAACAAATGATAATCAAAAAGCCTGAAGATTATGCTCTATCAATATTTTACATGGTTGTTGATGACTGCAAAAGACCAGCATTTTTTCTGCGAAAGCAAAAGCATAAAAAATCTTTAACAGGTAACAGGAAAAAAAATAGGATAGGAAACTAAGAAAGCTTAAAGTGGTAGAGGTCACTAGTTGCAACAATTAGAAATAACAATGGTGACAGGGAAAGGGAATCATAGTTGATGCGAACCCAAGTGGCACACATGGAATGAAGAGAACCAGAAATAAGGATGAAGACCAACACCTCTGTGATATTGAGGCAGAGGGATTAGGAGCTTGGGTGGCAGGGGTGGGACACAAGCACTCCAATCTGATGACTACAATTTTAGAAGGCTTAAACCCTAGAGCAAATTAGCTGGTCATGAAGGCACACATATACAAGAATCACAACAAAGCTGGTGCTATGGTAGAGAACTGTACAATTTAGATTGCCATTTCCCACTAAGAAAATCTAGAAGCAGAAGAGTACAAATGCTGCATTAACCTTAGAAGAAAACATACATCTACGAAGATCAAAACATTCATGGAATTGTGTAACATTGGTCTGTCTACCTTTGTAATACAATCCTGAATGGGTAGCCACTAAAATTCTTTACAGATTTCTTGATTATCTAGCACTGTGGAATATAATATACCCATGTAATAAGAATACCCAGACCATATTCTATAATGGGAAGTACTCAGTTTACACAACCTGAAAATTGCCCTGTGTCTTTGCTTCTTGATTGCTGATTTTATTCAATTGTTTTTCTTAGAATTTTTCCATCTTTGCCCCTGAGCACTATCCTCTCAAGTTAGTGGCTGGGACTTCAGTTTCACCTTTCATTACCAGTACTATCATTATTGTTGTTTTTAGAAAATGAAGGCTTTAATTTACCCACATTTAAACCTTGTTTCTTCCTTGTTCCTAGCATACTACTTTCTTACTTTAAGTTCACCTTTGTCCTTCTAAAGTAAAGTACATCCTGTAATAAGTCTCTGGGTTAGGTGATTTAGTCCCAGTTCTTCCTGCTCAGAAATCCTGTGCATATTTCTTATTAGGATTTAAGTCTACAAAAAGCCTGGAAAATATTTAGCTATTATCAATCAAAATATTATTTCTTCCCTATTCTTTCCAATATCTCCTAGAACTGCACTTAGGAATCTGGTCTTCCACGCCTCTTACCTTCTCTTGTTTTCCAACTTCTCTTCCCTTAGGGCTGCATTTCAGGTACTTTCTTCCAATCTATCTTCCAAATAAGCAATTCTCTCTTCAGCTCTACATACTATATCTAGTGATGCTCCCTCTCCCAGCTGTACAGCATATACATGGAGATAGACCTTTTTAACTTCTATTTCTGGGAATTCAATTTTTGTTTACTCTATTTAGTCTGTTATCAAATTCTCATTTATCCTCCTAGGTGGCTAGTCCTTTGTCTCATCAGTCCTGTAAGACTTCAGTGCAGTCTCTCAGACTGTTCCACTATTTCAGAGTTTACGGTACTCCTCCTCCTAGTTTTTATATCGGCAGACTCTCTGAGAGAGCAAGGCTCATGCAGGTGAAGAATGACACTTGAAAAAGAAAAGTTAACGTTTGAAGTATCTTTTTATATCTTCTTGTAATCTTTAAATCAGAAATTCCCCATATGAAGAGGCTGCTGAAAGGGTTGGGGAGCAGTGACCCCTTCAAGGGGTGGCAGAAATTCCCAGAACTTCCCAGGGCCCTCTCCAAAACCCACAAGACCTACAAGCACTGAGATGCACTCCTACATCTGTCCAGCCCTCCTCACCCCCTGAGAATCACAGCTGTTTTCATCCTATGTTATTACTGGGAGTCTAGGACATCGCCAAGGGTTGTTGGGCTACAAAAAAAAAAAAAAAAAAGAAGAAGAAGAAAATTTTTTTAATCATCTGAAATTTATCTCTTCCAGAGGAAATACAAAAGTGACTCTTTTCTCCCAAATTGCCTGTTAGATTTCCTACAACATGTATTAAACACAGCTTTCTTTCCTCATTTGTGTCTGAGAGTTGACTTATAAGATACTGAGATTCTATTTTTGAGCTTTCTATTCAAGTCTGTTGATCCACTTTTATACAGTATCACACTGTTTAATGTCTATAGCTTTGCCTTATAGCTTATAATAGAACTCTTTTTTAAAAAAAAACCTTCAAACTTCAATGTTTTCACCCATTTCATCCTATAAAGAACTCTAAAATCACTTTATAGAGTTCAAAAAAAAGTTAGGATCTTGCTTCCATGTAAGTAATCCTATAAAATATTAACATCTTTAAGTAATTTACTGTTCTTACCTGGAACACAATCTTTCTCACTAATTAATCAAATCGCCTTTGGAGCTCTGCACAAATTTTTAAAAAACACATCTCAATAAAATTTATTTCTTGGCATTTTATACTGTCATGAAGTATGAAAGCATCCCTTTTACATATTTGTTAGAAGGTATATAGAAATGCTAGTGATTTCTCCATGATTACTTTCTATGTGGTCAATTTATAAATTCTTGTGTAATCCAGTAGTTTCTGAACAATTTGCCAGGATTTTCTAGGTATACATACAGCTATCATCATCTTTGAACAGAGAATAAGTATGTATTCTTGATGTTTATGTATCATGTCTTATTTCATTAGTTAGAACATCGAAAACAATATCAAACTGTAATTGTGGTACTGTTCTCCGTTCCCTTCCTTCTATCCGTCAATTCAATGCTGGCATCACACCTCACTTATGACACAAGATAATAAGAATATTTGTCTGTAATAGCTCTTAGGAAAGCAAACGGTAAATTGGCAAGATTTCGAATAGAGAAACCCAAGTGTAAAGTGTAAAAGGGTCCAGGATTTAGACTGTAAACATTTAACTACCTGAAAAGTTCATCCATTTAGAATATCTCCCTAAGAACTTCAGTGCATTAGATTCGAGACTTTCATTTAAGATGGAGGAGAAAAAAAAGGCTAATCACAAAACTGGGGAAAAAAAAGCTAATGTGAGGCTAAGTGATTCTCTGAGTGATGGATCATCAAAAACGGTGTTCTCGGGCAGCCCTAGTGGCGCAGCGGTTGGGCGCCACCTGCAGCCTGGGATGTGATCCTGGGGACCCGGGATCGAGTCCCACATTGGGCTCCCTGCATGGAGCCTGCTTCTTCCTCTGCCTGTGTCTCTGCCTCTCTCTCTCTGTGTCTATGAATAAATGACTAAAATCTTAAAAAAAAAAAAACAGTGTTCTCAAGGTATTTAATCGGGTTGGAATAAGATTCTCTCTCTTTTTTTAAAAGATTAATCTATTCATTTGAAAGAGAGAGAGTGCACACACGAGCAGAGGGATGGACAGAGGGACAGAATCTCAGGCAGACTTCCTGCTGAGCAGACAGCCCAATATGGGACTTGACCCCAAGACCTTGACACGACCCAAAATCAAGAGCTTGTATGCTCAACTAACTGAGCCACCCAAGCACCCATAGAATAAGACTCTCTTACTCTTTAATTTCCCTTGGAAGCTTTCATTAATTAAATTATAAGAATATTTATGTACAGTTTTATAAGAAAATGATTTGCAATAATATTTACAACTAGGGTTAAAATTAAAAGCACAAATTTACACCAAATTCAGTGTTCCAGTTAAGTACAATACTCTAGCGAGGACAATGATTAAATTAATCATGTAATTAAATAGCTTAATTAATTTGCATTGTAGAAACCTAACACATTTTTTTCTTTTTTTTTTAGATTTTTAAAAAAATTTATTTATTTGAGAAACAGTGAGAGAAGAGAGAGAAGCGTGTGCACACACAAGCAAAGGGAGGGGCATAGGCAGAGGCAGAAGCAGACTCTCTGCTGAGCAGGACTGTGGGATCATGACCTGAGCTGAAGGCAGACCCTTAACTGACTGAGCCACCCAGGCACTGGAACCTAGCATATTAACTAAACAAATACAATATTATGTAATCACTAAAGACATCTTTCTATCCAATGATGGTAGAGAATATGAAGATTGCCTATTTTTTCCAATGCTTCTGTAACAATTTAAAAGTTACCTTATTTTCAACAATGGTTCTACCCTTAAAATTTGATGAAATAGGATATTCAAGAATTCTTCAGGATCTAGGAGAAAATTGAAAAGTAAGTCACAGACAAAATTTTTAAATCATTCTATTTTTTAAATTTATAATAGTTACATTCTTATTCTGAATTCACTTTCATAACTGACACTTTTTCAATTAAAAGCATAGTTCTCAAGTTTTCCTGCCTAATGAAAACCATAGTTATGATAAAGTTATGATAAAGGACAGTCCAATTTTGTTATAACTTAACTGTTTTTGAAAAGATATAGTAATTCATGTATAATGAAGTAATTCCAATTTCTTCTGAGGGGGTTAAGTAGAATAAAATTGGAAATAAAACCTTGTTTTTTCCTGTTTTTGAATAATTAGCAAGTCTCTAAACACCATTACTGGTTATGATATGCTGCTCGCATGTTCAGAGTCAGGAGCTGAATCTCTGAGTAAATCCAGTAGCTAAGAATAGATTAATATATGATCTCTGATCATAAACTTAATTCTAATTGCCCATGTTAGCTCCCTTTATAACTGGAAAGCTAACTGGAAAATGGGGGATGAACCCAATGCAACCCTTTACCCCTAGAAGGAAAACAATGCCAAATACCACTGCTGGAAGAAAGACAAAAACTATTTATTCACTTAATGTACTACTACCAGACAGCTTCTTAAAGGGGTTCATTTTCCCACATATCACTCACCTTTAGAAGAGATAAAGCATTTACAAAAAGGGGACAAAATTGTCCATCACATAGAAACTAATATTGCACTGTATGTTAACTAACTGGAATTTAAATGAAAACTTTAAAAAAAGGACTTAAAAAAATTGTACGTCACACAGAAAGGAATTTCTAGCTTAAAATAAAACCCCCCAAGCTACACAGACACACATTTCTAATAATTTCACATATGTTTTCAAGTTATTTTTAATGCATATCCTATAAATTAGGAGCCACCTTTTTCTTCAGAGGTAAATCCTGATGCAGCCTCAACTTTTTCAAGTATTTTCCTCAGTTTCATAATCTTTGTTGCACACACATATCCATATCTACATTAGCAAAAAACAATTAATTAATACTGGCATATATATTACATTAGTATAACACATTTTGATAATCACAGAATTCTTATATAATCCCAACATGTCATACATAAATTAATAGGCTAGCCAATCATTTTGAAAATCACAGTTATAGGCTGCTTGAGGTTTGCAAATTAAAAATCTAGCATCAGAATTACCCTAGACACTACTACATCAAAGTAATAGCTGTCATATACTAATCTAAGAGAAAGCATTTTTAAATTACGTTTTAAATTACGATGACTAGTCTTCTGATTCTATATGCTTAAGAAATTATTTACTTAGAAAAAAAACTTTGAGAACAAGTCATTTTAATACTAACGGAGGAAAAAAATCGCCAAAGGGAATGCTAAAGGGCCTTGATAAGAAACTGAAAATGGAAAAGGTACAATCAAAACAGTCATCACGTATATGACATTGTCTCTCATCTTTGAATACAGGACACATTCAGTACGTTCCACAGTGATCCCTGACAAAATTCTAAAGCTAAAAATGCCTTTGGAAGAAACATGAGAAGTCCACGCAGGTTTAACAAGAGCAAGTCAAAAGTAGCTAATCTAATATCCATTTTGTATATTGACTATTCATTCACTCATCAACTCTCTGCAACCAACATACACTGAGCATCCACCACTTACACAGTAATCTAACCTGTCAGCCACTGGGAATACAAAAATGAATTAGGTGATAAAACAGGGTCTCTGCCTTTGAGGAGTTTGAGACAGAGAAAACAGAGGTTTCAGTACCAAATAAAACCAGTCAGCTTTAATAGATAGGAATGCTGCAGACACAGGGAATCTGCCAAGGTCCTTGTTGTGGACAGGACAACAGCCCGGTTAATCGTGATTCTTAACTGGTTGGACAACAGTATCCAAATAACGTCTATTAATGGTCTGATGGTATTTGGGAAGGAAGAAGGAAGTGGTCACATGGCCTAGAGTTTTGAATTTGATCTATCTTATTCCATTTTCAATTACTTGGAGGAAGAAATGGACAGTAAATTTAAAAATCTGCATCAGATAAAATAACTGATGTCAAAATCAAGACTCATAATTATCTTATGGGGTGAAAACTCAAGTCATTTTCATCATTACAGAATGTAAAGAAAAGATATAAGGAGGGAGATTTATTTGCTTATAATTGACTTTCCTAGCCATGTGATACAGTAGGCTATTCTGCATGCCCTTTATTGTTCAATCTTCTGCATTCTGTCATCAAAAGTTCACATCAAACTATTTTTAAATTTTAATCATTAAATAAGAAAAGGGTCTCAAGATTTAAATGAGTACAGACTTAATGTGGACTTTAAATTGCATAGTTTGCTCTCTATATTCTTGAGTGAACAGATTTCTTTCATAGTCTAGGGACCTAACTCTTCATAGTTTAAATTTTAAACTGTGATATTATCCCACATTCACTACTACCACTTATGAAATGTCTTTACTAGAGGTCTCGTAACTTAACCTTATATCATCACAAATCACTTCTTCGTGACCAAAGAACAACACATTTGTAATTCATAAACTAAGAAATGATCAAAATATCATTTTTAAAGGAATGTGCAGGGAGGCCTAACTATATTCCTTTAACCAAGAAATGTGTTAATAAAATATATTTCATCTGTTTCTAATGCAAGACTATTAAATACTAGCTATTCTACAAATTAAAATTTTCTTTTGCTTTTTTTTTTCAGATAAAATTAAGTTTCAGAAGCCAAACTCCACAATTAGACCAGAGAGCATGACCGTTGTTAGGGATACTGCTAGAATGAACTATCATAGAAAATAAGAGTACCTTGCACTTTTTATCAACTTTTCTAAACCTGCTGCAATCACTAAATTGGACAATACTCTACCAAAATGGTTTCATCATTTTATGGCATACAGTATATACTACACCTTAACCAGATTTAATAAATTAAATAAGTAAAGGCAGTAAAGGTTAAAAAGTTACGGCAGCAAAGGTTCAGTCATCCTACTTCATCAAGAGAACAATTTTTCACCCATGAAAACAGGTATAAGTTAATTACTACCTCGAAAAACCATAAATAGGACATCATCTAAAGGCAAAATAATGATAGATCTTCTACTTACATTCGCAGAGGATTAACAATTTCTGTCCTCAGTAGCTCCTGAGTTTCACTATAATATCCTACATCATTCTTTTCTTTAGGTCTAAGTAACACAGTGTCCAGAACAGAACTAAAAGCAAACAAGCTGTAAAATAAAAGGAATATTTTTCCTCATGCTGTACACATATTACAGACACTAAACAGAATACTACAAAAATACCAAACAGATACTAAAATGATAGTTTCTGGGAAACAGAAGACTAAAAAGAATGAGAAGAGAAAAAACACAAAGTCTGCAGAACAAGGAACATACAAACGCATGCTTTGTGCTAACACAGGTACCAGAGACACCCCTCTTAAGGTTCCCATGGTTGAATCATCAGGGTCTAGAGCTCCTTCAAGATTAAAAGACCAATACTGAGAAAGCAAACTCCAGATTGACAGTGTTAAAGGATAAAAATAAGCCTTGAGTATATCAAGAGAACTTTGCAAAAGCTGAAAAGGGGCCTACAAATCTGAGTCAAAGTACAAGCAGACAGCAGAGGAGGAAGTTTGAAACTACTTCCCAATGCAGACACAGGACACAATATAAAATCCACTCCAGATATCATACTTCTCTCTCCCCACACCCCTTTACAGAGATGGAAATTTCTTTAAATGCCAAAGTCACTTGTGAAGGACTAACACTGGTGACTAGCTGGGATCAAAGACCAAGGAATTTTGGCTAATACAAATTTTTATCAGGAAATCTACAAAGTCTCATATCAGTTCAGTAGGGCTTGTTTTTGTCCACACACCTAAGAGATGTACAGTATCCTGCCCAAAAGAATGGCCCACCATTTTTATTCTTCTCCCCACTTTTAAAATTTGAACACCCCATTAACTTCCTAACTCTTACAACGTGACTGTATAGAGCTGGCTAGTTACACTCAACTGGCAGCGTATGTGGCTTGATCTCAATGTAAAGCCTCTTGCCATGTTAAGTCATTCAACTTTGGAATAAACTACATATACGACGGCAATTATTTTCTTTTAATTCATTCAATCCCTGATTTCCCAGACACCCTCAAAACATCTGCCCCCATAACATTATCACTGTTACTCCTTACTCACCACATTACTTTTGTATTAATTTTTTGGATATGAGCACATGAGACCGACCATGTTCAAAAGCTGCCAAAGGCTATAATGAAATGTAAATCTCCCTTTCTTTCTTGTTCCCCAGCTACCCAGTTTCTTTATTCAAAGGCAATTAGCAGTTTCTTTCATGCACATGCAACAGGCACACACATGGATGCTCATACACACATCTCTGCCCCCACAGAACTATAGTCTTATTGCATTTATTTGAAACTTACCAGAATAAGGTTGAGTCTAAGTAACAAGAATTGTAATGCCCCTGGATACCCTTCTTCTTTCCAATCATTATCTCTAAACCTTCTTTTTCCATTTTGGGTGGGGTATTTTCTTCCACTACTTCACTCAAGTAGCCGCCAAATGCTGCAAACATAAAAATGAAAATGCTAAGTTCCCTTTTTAATTATTACAATATGTATTCCCATGTATTTCATCATTTTAAAATACATTTTTGTATTCTGAGGTGAAACTTGTTTCATGACTTAAAACCAAGTTAAAACTAGGTTTGGGTTCACTGCTCTTCAGCTTGGCTTGTAAAAATGTTCATTTCAACCTCACTCCCTCCACCATTTAAAAAAGACGTTAGAGTATTAAGTAATGTATAAAAAGAATCTGCCAAGTTAAAATACTTTGTTCCCCAAATATTTTATTTGTCTGAGATGTTTCATCTTTAAGTCAGAAAACAAAAAATTTCACATACTACTTCAACTGTAATGAAAAAATATTTTCCATAAAGATGGCTTTCCTGTTGATAGTCACTTAACTGTCAAAATGCTTCACAACTCTTACCCAAAACTGGAAAGAGACAACTTCAGGAAACTGTCACCCGTTATGAATGTTGAGGGGACCTGTCCTCTATCAATCAATCTAGGACTACATCATATAATAATGCTGATTTTGTAAGATATGCTTATTGGTGTACTTAATCCTTCAAGAGAGGGTAGTCCGTGCCCAAGGAAGGCCCCATTTCAATTTTTACCTCTGTGTTTTTAAAAATTAAATGTTAGTGGCCAATAAGAAGGGAAAAAAGTAAGTCTCACTATTTTTCACTTTCCAAATCTCATTTTTTTTCCTGCCTGATACTTTGTCCAAAAGTCCCCTCTTGGGACAACTGTAACTTTCTTGTTACTAAGTAGCAATTTTTGCTGATTGACTGGCCAATGAACATCCAGGAAAAATACATTTTAATGTATGTTACTGCCGCCTACTGCAGAATGGCCTGAGATCAGAAGCAGGTGAGTAAATGAAAGGTGTCCCATACCTAGAGAGTTGCAGCGCTCGATCTGATTGGAAACCGGCTGCAGAGACGCAAACCTGGAGTCTGGCCTGCAGCTCTTCAGTTTAACAAACAGTGCCTTCTTCAGGGCACAGGTGAAGTACCGGGTGCCCCTGAAGGTTCCATCTGTACAGCCTGCACACTCATCTTCCTGAAAAAGAAATGCTTCAGGATGTGCTATTCTGCACCATGCACCTGAGTACACAAGGAATAGAGGTTTCTATTCCATGGCTCACTCTTTCTCAGAATTCCCTCATCACGCTCGTCCCAAGAACTCCATCAGGAAAGAGGAGATCAACTAACCAGTGCTTCAGCTCACAACTCATCATTTAAGAGATTAATTCTTTAATCCAGCCTGAAGTCCTCAATGTATTTTCTTCCAGAATGTAGGCTTATGCCTTCCCTGGTTAACAGGCTCTCCTGCACCATTTCCACAAGTACTAAAAACTAAGGGGCACGGGTGATTTATTTAACAACCTCCCCCTTCCCCAAAAGTAGCCTTTGCTAGCAGACAAATGAATTTTTAAGAAATATATTTTATAAGTAAAAGTTAATTGTACTCAAATTATGCTCTCCAGATCATGAAAGGCCAAATGATACGCTTTCCCAATCTCCAAAGGGAAAACTTTTCCCTCTAAAAAGATCTCAAAAAAAATCTCTAAAAATGGCAATTAATCTTAAAACCGATGAAATAAGTATTAGAACTGACTGATGGAGAGAGATTGAGGAAGAAAAAGACAGTCAATAATAGATTTGTTTTCCTTACTGTATTCTGTTGAATATAATGAGCCTAAACACAGTGTCCTAAAAATCTGTTTCCATTACTTGAACATAGATCAATTATCATGGGGAACAAGTGGGTCAGCTGCTTCAGGGGTGGCAAAGAAGCCAGATGACACGGTAATAACATTTTTCTCTAGTGATGCCTTTTTTGACAAATAAAACATTTTGACCAAAAAAAAAGCATAAAAGGGGGGAAAAAACTACACAAAACTCCAGATAGAGAAGAATTGTGATTTTTAAGTCAAATTAAATTACCAGTTCCAGTCCAGCTAGCACTTCATTGAGTCCTGGTGGCTGACCAATCCAACGGATTACCCCATAGAAAGGGGGATTCTCTTTAACTTCAGCCAGAGAGCCCACTTCCAGACCATGTGAGTTCCCAGAAGTCATGGCCAAGGGGGGACTCTCCTGGACAGGTGCATTGTTTAGCTCTCCCATCACGGACTGAACTGACAGAGAGAGTGGACTGTGGCCAATACTTCCATTGGTATTGGGCATCTTTGTCAAACTGAACGGTAAAGAGTGAAATCTGTTTTCGGTGGATAATGAGTTCATAGAAGGAGGTTGCAGTGGTGGTGAAGCGTGTCCAAAGTCTGGAGATATCTCTGTAAGCGATTTTGCAGGGTCTTCAGCAACTATAAAAAAATTATCCTTATTTAGAGAAATGTATTCAAGAATATTAAATACATCCACATCTCTAAGAATTAATATACACATCTAGACCAGCTGTCCATTTGACTTTAGGATTCTTATAAGCATTGCATACTTAATCTCTCCAAAGCAGTAATCTACATTCTCCTCCCACCTCCAGATTTTTCTACATCAGTAAATAGCACCCAACTGCTCAAACCAAAAAACTATTATTGATTAGTATTAAATAGGTGATACTTTTTGTCCATAATACAATAGTTAGAAAACAATACAAATAAAAATACCAAAAGATTTAGAAAGACACTTCTAAATAACTAAAGAATCAAAACAGAAATGATTACGTAAATTTATTTATTTGGGAGAGAGACAGAGAGAGAGTACAATCAGGGGGAAGGGATAGAGGGAGAAGGAGACTCCCTGCTGAGCAGGGAGCCCAATGTGGGGCTCAATCCCAGGATCCTGGGATCATGGCCTGAGCTTAACCGACTAAACCATCCAGGTGCCCCAATGATGTAAATTTTTAAAATAAAAAAAGAGAGAAATAAAGAAGCAACAAATGTTTGTGGAACAGTACTTACAAAGGAAATTTATAGATGTAATAGTTTAGGAAAGAACATTAAAGAACTCAAAATACAACTGAGGAAGTTAGAACAGAGTAACCTCCCAAAAAGCAGTCAAGAGGAAAGAATAAATACAAAACAGAAATTAATTAAAGAGAAGATAAACACAGTAAAGAGGATCAAAACCAGAATAAATTTACAAAAGCAGAAAATAATTTAAAAGAAAACACACACACACAAAGAGAACCAAAGCCAAAATTTATTTCCTTAAGATAATGAAAACAGATGCCAGGCAGGCACTGCAGATCAGTGGGGAAAGAATGAACTTTTCAATAAATAATATTGAGATAATCAGTTATCAGTACTTCAAAAAAAATTAAATTGGACTTGTACTGCATGCTCCATACAAAAATCACTTTCGGGTGGCTTAAAGACAAATGTGAAAGGTAAAACCATAAACTTCTAGAAGGCAATATAGAAGAATGTTCTTTATGATTTTAGGGCAGAGAGAAATTTCTTGAACATAAGTATATAAGCCGTAAAGGAAAAGATATCGAATATGACCACATTAAAATGGAGCTACTTATTCATTAAAAGGCACCTTAGCAAGAGTGAAAACATGAACTGAACAAATAGAAAACACTTATATATATCTGATAAAGGATTAAAATTGGACAAAAGGCTATAAATCAATATAAAAAAGATTAAAAAAACTAGGAAAGATGAATAAAGGGCTTGAAAAGGAAACTCAGAAGAAGATACCCAAATAATTGACACATCAGTGAAAAGATTCTTGCCCTCACAAGTGGATAAAAGAAGTCAAAAGCAACGTGAGATACCATTTCAAAAGTTCAAGGTTTTAGAACATTAACTAATGGTAAGGATGAAGAGCAACTGATACCCTCACACAATGTTGATGGGAGTATAAACTGGTACAACTACTCTGGGAACATGTAGCATGATTCAGTAAAGGAAAGATGTCCATATGACATGACCCAGTAAATGCATTCCTAGGTATACAGCCTAGACACGTAAGAATGTTAATAGCAGGGCTGTTAATAATGGCAGGAAAATAAGAATTCAAATATGCCCATTGGTGGTTGATTAGAGATGTATATTATGGTATATTTAGACAGTAATGGAATGAAACATAATGGAACACTATAGAGCAATGAAAACAAATAAATTATAACCTATTACTAGTGTGGTGAATCTCTAGAACATAACACTGAGGGGATATCACAAAATACATAGAATCTGATTCTTTTATATGAAGCTCAGAAACATGCACAACTAACAGTATACTGTTTAAATAAACAAACTCATAAGACTATCATGAAAACCAAGAGAATGATGAACAGTAAATTAAAGGTGACAGAAGCTCAGAGGAGAGCATGAAGGAAAGGGTTCTAGGAAGCAGCACCAAGGGAATTTCAAAGGTAATAATAATGATTTTTTTCTTCAAGTGAGTCGTGACTATATGGGTGTTTGCTGTGCTTTGTACCTTATTGTTCTATATACTTCATCTATTTAAAATTCTTTGGAAGTGATATTTAATATAGGGATTTTAAGTTATTCTTTTCTTTCTTAAACACTCAACTCCTCAAGCCCAAAACCCAAATCTGTAAAGCATTGGGTTCTATCTCCAAAACATATTTCAAATCCATCCTCTCTTCTTCACCTCTATTATCTCCCTAATTCAAGCCACCATTGTCTTTCACCGTGTAACCAGTGTCTCTCCTGGTCTGTCCCCCCTTGTCCCTCTCCAAACTAATCACCATACAACTCTAAGAGAGATCTTTTTAAAATTAAAGATTTTACATGATCTTATATCACTCCCCTATTTAAAAACTTCCAATGGTTTCCCAGAGTTTTTATGATAAATACTACATTTCTCACTGATATCAACAAAGTCCTAGATGACCTAGCTCCCACCTACCGATCCAAATTCATTTCCACACCTATTTTCCTTGCTCACCATGCTGTAGCCACTCTGGCCTACTTTCCTTTCCTCAGGTCTTTGCTTTTCCTCTCTCCTCTGCCTTGAATGCTCTTCCTACTTCTTTCCCCGACAGGTTCATTCACATCATCCTGATCTCAACCCAAATACCTTTCCCTCAAAGGGACTTCTCCAAAACACTATGGTAGCTGGCTCCCCACCGGTTGCTTCATTTCCTTCACTGCATGTGTCACAATCAATTATTATCTTGTCTATATATTTACTATCTGTCATACCAACCAGAACATAAGCAAGAGGAGGAATTCGGTAGGCTTTTTCATGTTTTTTCATGAGGCTTCACGGGTGAATCTGCAGCACTTGGTATAGCCGCTAACACAAGAAAATACTCAAGGTTTAAGAAAAAAAGTGAATACACAAATCAAATGTTGTAGGAAAAAAAGCTTTTTAAATATATCAATGAAATTATAGAAAAGAAATGTTCTTTCACACTGAAATTACTTCTATTTTCTAATTTAAAGATGAAGGCCTACTCCATATAGATCTCATGACTTTATAGATCCCATTTAGGACCCACATACTTACAAACACTTAGTATACAACATCAGACTAGAATCAAGACCTTAAAAATATTCTACTACTACAGAAACTGTATGAAAGTAAAGTTATTGCCTAAACTTGAAGAATTAATGTCACCTAGGTTATGACAAACCCTCGGTATTACTAGTTTCCTTTCCTTAGAAAGAAAGCAGTTCATAGGAAAAGGATTCACAAAGCTACCAGTAACAACAGGGGGACAGAGTGGGGCTGCCCCACGGCCACTGTGGATGGTTGCCTGCCAAGATACTTGAGAGAGCTGGTACCTGCTAACATATGGGCCAAATCTTAACACAACTAGTCTACTGGGAGACAGAATCTCCTGAAGAAGCACCATTTAAGGAAGCTTCCTGCTCTACGGCTAGAAAGAATTCTTGGGGATAAGGCCCTGTCTACCCTCACAACATCCTACCCAAGCAGAAACGAAGGTACAAGAAGACAAAATCAGAGATCTCACTCAAATCATTTCCCATGAGTATTTAAGCCCAAGTGATGAAACAGTAGACTTGGACATTGGTGTATGTATAATATACATTTATGTGTATATAACCTAAATAATCCAGGCAATAGCTTAAAAGTCACTATAGAGTCCTACAGTTCTTGTAACTTCTTATTTAGATTTAATTTGCACACAATTACTAAATGGACTCCATGCCAAGCCCTGTGCGAGGCACTTGGAACTCCAGTCTGGCAGAGGAAACAGGCGACAAACAATTATGATGGCACCTCACCTAACCAAGGAGAGGCAGGAAAGGCTTCCAGGAGAAAATAATACCCAAGCTGAGATTGAACAGATGGATACAAGTAAGCCTAAGCACGGAGTGGGAGGAACAGGAAGAAGGATTTCCAGGCAAGAGGTACAACAGGCGCCAAGAAAAGAGAAAGTATGGCACGTTCCAAAATGGCCCCACTCCAAGCATGGCTAGAGCAGGGATGCAGGACAAATGACAGAGACAAGTAAGAAGTCATGCCATAAAAGGGTCCAACAAGCTAAAGTAAGGAATATGGATTTTTATGTTCAAGGGCTAGGAGAAAATTAATAGACATAAAGCAAAGGAGAGACACAAGCAGATACATCTGCAGAAAAATCAACCAGAAAGTAATGTGAAGAGAAACACAGTGTAGTGATCAAAAGTGTCAGCTCTGGCGTCAAGCAGACTTGGGTTGGAACACTGGCACCACTACAACTAGCTGTGTGGCCTTGGGCAAGGTATCTAACCACTGTAACAAAATAAAAAGCAAAAATATCTACCTCACAAAATTGGTATGAGGACAAAGTAATGCATACAAAGCATGTAACACCATGTCTAGTGTATACTGTAAGTCATCAAGAAACGTCAACTTCAGTGATGATGGTAGTGATGATAAGGATGATGGTGATGACAGTTATTCAGAATAAACTCAGAAGGAAAAAGGGTGAAGCAGATGAACCAGCTGAAAGGCCATTATATTAACTAGACAGCAATAACAGATCTGAACTAAGGCAGTGCTTACATAAATGAAGAATATGAGAAAGATTCTAGTGATACTGAAGAGGAGAAGCTCCAGGAAACTTGGTGACTAGTGGATGTGACTAATGAGAGAGAGAAGTCCAAGATGAAACCCAAACTTCCATTTTTGGCAACCAAACATGTCTCCATTTCCTCACTCCACAGAAGCATAACCAACCGAGGTCACTGATAGCTTCCTTTGGCTAAATCCAGCGGGTACCTGTATGGTCTTCCTCTTACTTCCCCTCCCAGGAGCATTCAATACTGCTGTCCACTAGCTCCTTGGCTTCTTGACCCAACAACCTGCTGGTTTTCCTCAGTTCCTTCCAGTGGCTTTTTCTCTGTCTCCTCTGTCTCCCAGCCACTAAATTCCTTGGGACTCAGTCTCATTCCCACACTCGCCCCCCACCACTCTCTATTCGGGCCATAGTATTCACAGGACTTTAATCACCAGATATGTGGGGGCAACTTGCATATTTACTTCTCTAGCTCTTAACTCTTCTAAGCTCTGGACCTACATATCCAACTATCTACTTGACTCCAGATCAACTCTGGATATTTAAGAGGTCCCTGGAGCTCAACATTGTCAAAATCAAATTCATTACCTTCCACTACAATTGCTGAGGTCTGCAAGCCAGAAAACCAGGAGTATCATCAATGCCTCTTTCTTCCTCAGCTCTCACTTTCAGCCTGAGTCTTATCAATTCACTTCCTAAAGATGTCTGACACCATCCACTTCCCCCCATCCCTTCCCCAACAAGCCTCGCCCTAGCTGCTATAATCTATTTCTGAGCCCTGCAACAACCTTCAATGGTGCCCTCATACCCACATGGTCCCTGTTTCAAGCCACTGTCCCCCATGCAGCCAGAATGATTTTCAAAAGGCAAACTTGGTCATGTCACCCCTTGCTGAAAATCCTTCAGTGGCTCCCCATTCCCTTTAAATAGGGCACACCAGGCTCCACATGCCCTGGCCCTGTAAGCCTTTCTCATAAAATGTTATGCTTCTCTCTTTGTTCTAGCTACTCTGGCTCTTTTTAGTCCTTGGCAAACACAGATTCCATTTTTCCACAAGACCTTTACATATGCTATTCCCTCTGCCGAAAAGGTTCTTTGTCCCTTTTCACTGTGTTATCCTACGCTCCTCTGGAAAACTGAAACTGTGCTGCTTCCTCAGAGAAACATCCTTGAGCCCCTGTAAGTAAAATCCACCTTTAATACACTTTAATGGCATCATGTGACTTCACTGCACTCATCCTGATTGCAATTCTCTGTTCTGTCATGGTCTGATTAATGTTTGCTTTAATAACTTGATCGTAAATTCAGAATGGGCAAGGACCGTATCTATTTTTCACTCACCATCGTAACCCCTGTGCCTAGAAGACTGTCTGGCACATAGTAAGCACTCAATAAATATTTACTGAAGAGATGAACAAAGAAAATAACCAGAAGAAAAAGATGTTCCTAAACCAAGGAAAGGCAAAAAAGGAGTGTTTAAAGAGGTAAGAAAGACCCAGACAGGAAAGACTTTAAATGATTCAACTGATTTGAGAGATCTACCCTAAAGATCAGCTAAGAGAAGAAAACGAGCTACTAATACATTTTCTGAATGTTATCTTAATTCAAGCAGTGCAGTTCTAATTGTATACAATATTTTAGTTCAGCCACATTACTAAAAAAATGGCATACTCATTTTGTTTCCAAAAATTAGATATTCTGGTGAAAAGCCTTTTTTCTTTTTTTTCCTGATGAGTTAAAGGGAGAGGATCATTATAAAGAGCACTAAAATTATAGATTACCTTCATCAATGTACCATGTGTTTTTTGATTTGGATTGTGGTTGTGAGTCAACAGAAGATCCATTTAAAGTATAAAATAATTCAGATCTGTTTCTATTTCCAGGGTCTGAGGTAGATCCTATGGATCAAGAAAAGTTCCTTTTAAAAATAAAGTCAATATGGTGTGAAAGCTTTTCCCTAAGAGAAATTAACATGCATACAGTGTTAACAATTGCTTAAGAAAGCAACACATGTATAAAACACGATGTATTTTATTAGCGTTTTCAACCACTTTGGCAACGTCCAAAAAATAGATAACCATTTTGGCAATGTGAAAAAATTCTTCCACCCAAGAATCAATATAGGAAAGGAACAGGAGGAAGTTAAAAGTCTGTTAAAAACAAAAAGAAAAGTCTGCTGTTGTTTTTTTAAAAGACAAACAGCTTTTAAAAATTATTTCATCTATTATGACTTATTTCCAAATGTTCAACATCAGCATTCCCCAATTTCATGTGATGAACCTGTTGGCTCCCAAATTTAACCTGTTATTTTAAAATAGTTCCTTTCAGAAGAGGGTAATCTTCAAATGTTGTATGCATAAATCAGTGCACAAATTAAGTTTAAAAAATTTAAAGAGTTTGGAATTCTTGGTCATCAAATTTCTTGCTTCGTTTCATGTCTTTTAAAACATGAAGCAGTATTATTTTTTTTTACATTAGACTTATTAAAGTAAGAAAGAGTTAGTGTAGCCCTGTCACAGACATTTCTAGACCTTACCCTGCCTCAGTACTTAAGAAGACACAATGTAGGTGAAAACAGGGGATTTCTAGAACCCATACAAAATCTGATTTATTTTTCCAATTTAAAGTAGATAGTTCTATATTTTATGCTTATAACTAGGATCTGCTACAACACAAGTAATGTACATGTCTTCAGAAAATCTGTAAGCTATTTATATTTAAGTGAGAATAACAAGTGTGAGCTACCCTATCTAGCTAGATCCATAAGTTAACATAAAACATAACTTTTACTTGTGTATCCTATTTAATCCTAAATCTCCCAGGGTCCAGTGTCACATAAACTACTTCTTAAAATACAATTTTCTTTAAAACGAGCCAAAGTAGTTTTGTTCACCAGATAACTGAGGAAAAAATATCCTGCTCCTAACCCACATCTGAGTTAACAAACATTCTTACAGTTTTTTAAATGAGCTGTTTAGCTTGTATAACTACCATCCGTTAAAACTATGAAATATGTAGAAGCTAAAGAAAAAAAGCTAAGAACTCCACATGCATTGTGAGGGAGTTTTTGGAAGAGAGACAGAATTTTTTGCTTAGCAGTTTGGAATTTATCTTGTGCCATATTTTGTTAGCAAAATCCACATAATTACTCTCTATATACTTAACCCTCTATAACATTATCCAGATACAATTCTTTTGCACAGTTGGAACTCTAAACTTTACATACAAATGTTGCAATTCGCGGGGGGGGGGGGGGGGGGGGTGTCCAAAAACCAGCTGATACAAACCAACAAAAGACACAGGTCCTTACAGAAAACTTTTCATCAACTGCAAATGGTTGGGAACTTTTTGACTTAAGTCAGAGCACCTATAAAAATTTTTAAGTAAAATACTAGAACTGTATGGAAGAAGAAAGCCTACATCTACATTAAGGAGTAAAGCCTTTCAACCTTCTTTCAGTGCTATGGCAAATCTCATATCATATACTGACCCATACCTGTGGCCTTTGGTTTATTATGACTGGAGGAACCTTTGTCCCCAACACCTCTTGACATAAAGGCAAGTTTGGGAGGCCTCCTTTCCTGTGTCACGCTATCTGAAACAGTAAACATATTTTTTAAGGATAAAAGCAAATTCTTATAGAAGAGAAACAAGTGAGCAAACAAGGACAACGACAACCAAAAAAAACCTCTTTCCTACAAAAAAGCAGCATTTTCACAGTAGATTTATGAATTTTTAAAGGTCAACCCAAGGATTGAGAGTATACCAGAAGAAAAAAAAAAATCAATGCTGTACTTTAAAATGCAATTTCTACAAGAAAATACAACCCGAATACAATTCAGCTAAGTATTTTAACTTCTTGAAAATTTAATCACTTTTAGTCAGCATTATTTGATGTGTTAAAACACTACAGAGAATACTCTACTCAGCCTTTTGCAAGAGTTTCCCAATTGGTATCCCGAGAACACCCAGGGGGTTATAAGTGTTCTACACTCATATTTCCAGAAGATGTTGAGATAGACAAAGGTACACAAATTTCTTTACTGCATAATACCAGATCCTTTAATATGCTAATGTGCATTATGAACCTCTCAAAGAGGAATACAGTAAACTTATTTTATAATATTTTTTGTCCCATTCTCCTAAGCATCTCAGATTAATGTATTTCATGGAACACAGTCTGGAAAAAATCTATTTAGAAATATGTAGCAGTTTTTAAAAATCATGTAAGTTAAGAATAACACTGACGAGTATACAAACATGTACACATATAAACAGGAAAAATGCAGAGAACTATGCATAGATTAATGAAGGAGTAATATTTCTGAAGAAAACACTCAAATCTTCTTTTTGGAATACAGGTGTAATAAATTTGGCAGAGTTGTTTTTAATATACAGACCACTCTCAACCTTAAAGGCCAGCAATTTTTGTAAGATATTCACAAATACTGATCAAGCAAATGTGGAAAGTCAATCTGGAATGTTTTTCCCCTGGAAATTTTAACAACACATCTATAAAGTCCAACATGACACTCAGAAATCATACCTGATAAAGCTGTGTATCAGCAAAAACGATAGCACCCACAGTGGATTTTTGAGAACAGAAGGAAAAAAATAGGAACATTTTTACATTTTAAACACAAGGAAAAGGCTACTTTTTCAGAAAAAGGAAATAATACTGAATTAATTATATATAAATCATGCTTGGTAATGTATATAAATCACAGGTGGAGGGGAAAAAGATTGCAGTGTCAAACTATATCTTAAATGTGTCAGAATATGATCAAATGAAAAATTATTTTAATTAAAAAATTACACTAAGTAACCATGATTGCAACCAAGTGATATAATAGTTAAGCTATTTACTAATACTTTAATGATGTTGCTATTCAAGTGTCTCCAGGTATAGATGACAGTTATTGTGGAAGGTAAAATTTTTTAGTCACTGGTAAAAGTTCTCAAATGATAGCATATAAGTTGACTAAAGAAAACCAATTCCCACTATTAACTGTAACTAGCTACATGTAAGTCCATGTTAAAAAGATATGCACATGCATACTATAGCCTACATATGCGATGCAGTTAGTGGTGATTATAACAAAGGCAGCAAATGGTCTTAACTGAGGCAGCCTAGCAGTACCAGGGGGCCACATGGATAAGCCTCTGGTGACCATTCTGCTGGTGATTAGGGGAGGGCTCCAAAGACTGAGAATGCAGAGAGCACTGGAGTTGTAAACAGTGGTTATCCTCTGCCAAAGACTTTGAGGGAATGTCAAATGCTAATTTTGAGGAATAGATATTCCTACAGAATTCTATGCAGATGATGGGTCACATGCCACATTTAACTTGCCCTCCAGCAATGACATATCCATTTTGTTTCTTTGTCACTACTATGTTCAAGATCTAAAACCAAAGCCTTCTACCTTTAATGAATTTTAAAAGATCACCACACCACAAGAAAAGGTTAAGTATGGGAAAGTATAAATGCTGCCAAAGTGAGAACAGTATGGAATAGTAAACAATGAATACATCCAGCAGACAATTCTGTGAGATTAAAACAATTCTGCTTAAGAGATATTAAGAGAGATAGCATGATATGTTCACCAAATGGCATGTACAAAAATGTGCACAGCAGCCTTATTCAGAATAACCAAAAGCTGAAATAATCCATTCTACAGCAAAATAAACAAACTGTAATCTGTTCATACAGAATACTACATAGTAATAAGAAAAGAGCAAATGCTGATATACACAACATGGACACTGGCTTGAGTAAAAGAAACCAGATGAAGAGTATCTATTACATATACAGAGCAGAACTACATTCAAAATGATGAAAGTATATACATATCCCCACAATAGCCAAGATCTGGAAGCAGCCTAAGTGTCTACCAGTAGATGAATGGATAAAGATGTAATACACACACACTCACACACACATACAGGATTACTCATCATTAAAAAAAAAGAATGAAATCTTGCCACCTGCAACAACATGAATAGACCTAGAAGGTACTATGCTAAGTTAAATACGTCAGATAGAGAAAGACAAATACTATATGATTTCACTTATATATAGAACCTAAAAAAACAAACAAGAAATAGACTCCTAGATACAGAGAACAAACTAGCAGTGGCCAAGGGTAGGGGGTGGTAGGTAGACAAAATAGGTAAAAGGGATAAAGAAGTACAAATTTCCAGATGTTAAAAAAAAAAAACTGCAGAGATGTAATGTACAGCATAGAGAATATAGTGAATAATATTAAAATAAATTTGGTGACAGATGGTAACTAGACCTATCATGGCAATCATTTTTTTTTTGGTAATGTATAAAAAAATACTGAATCACTATCTTATACAACTAAAACTAATATAATATTCTATACCAATTATAATTCAATAAAAATTTATAAAAACAGCAGCTCATTCATCATTCTTGTTAATTTAATCAGAAAAACAAAAATCTCTTGGAGAATCTTAGGTTGAAAATCATAACAATAAACTAGTGAACAATAACAATTAAACCACAAGAAATGTCTTTGAATTTGAATGAACCATTAAATTAAGAAAAATCACTTAACTGATGTACTGCTTAACATCATCAGCCACAAAAGCTAATTTAGACCCAAATGAGAGTTTAATATCCACAAAGAAAGCTACTAGAGAAAATACTTAGAGAAACTGAAGTATTATAAAAACAGATATCAAACATACTGTACATAGCAACTACACAAAGATCTCTATGAGGGACGACTACTGATCAAAATAAATGTTTTCCTTATATATTAGATCATTTGAAATGAAAATTTGTTGGAAAAACATAGGTCCCTCAGATGACATCAGGGTTGTATACTTATATCTAGTGCCTTCTTTTGGGCTCTATCTCATAGGAGCAGAAGTTCTGTCCACATAAACAACATTCAAGGTGATTCAGACTAGCAATCAATCTCTGTGGAAGGCCACTTAGCATTACGTATCAGAATGTAAAATACACATACCCTTTGACCCGCAACTCTATTACCAGGAAGTTACCTTTTTAAAAATATCTTATGAATATTTTGTATGAATGCGAGCAAAATATATCCCACTTAAATAATTGGATGAGTACAGATGGCATGGTGTTGAGAGAGAGAAACAATCCATGCAAGGACAGAATTAGCATCCAAAATGATCTTAAAATGCTGAAAGACTAGATAGCTCTGATGATATAAGTTTAACAGGGACAAATGCAAAGTCTTGCTGATGCCCTCCAAATCAACCATACAAGCACAGAATCAGAAGCAGAAGTATACATGAACAAAACTGGAAATTTAAGTCAAGAGTAAGCTCAGAATATTTGTTAATTCATCGATTTAAAGATGCATCCATTCATCCATAATGCAAGAAAGGCATTACAATGGTCTCTGGCAATATAATTCAGACTGTGAAAGGGCTGTCCCCCAAATTTTTTGGTCAATTTTTTTGTCATTGGCAACCATTAGCCCACACATGGATTACACTATTCCACTTCCCTTAAGATGCCCAAGCGTAAAAAAAACATCTTCAACAAACTAGGTCTCATTCAGAGTATCTGGAAATCATGCCACAGGAAAACAGCTAAAATGACACTTCTAGGATGGAGAACAGAAGATGAACGTTACAAAGACACTCAACTCTTAATATCTAAGGGTTGTTATAAGAAAGAGGAACTAGCTGGATTTGTCCTATTTTGATCACTGGCACAGAACTACAATCAATGCATGAAGTTATAGGAAAGTAGATCTAAGCACACATCATATGAGGAGTGACTTTTTCACAATCAGATCTGTCTAAAATGAAATAATCTGATTTCCTTCAGATGACAGTCACTATCAAATGAATACACAGCTCTCTAAGAAGATACGGAAAATAAGACAGGAAGCTATCTTTTAGCTATACTGGGACACCTGCAAACTGATACATATATATATGAAGTTATTCACTGAAGCACTGTTTGTAATAGCAAAAGTTGAAAACAACTGAAATGCCCATCAGTAGGAGACTGGTTAAAAAAAAGTAGGGAACATTAATAAAATGAAATACAATGTATAATTTAAACAAAAGATTAAGTCTACAATTCCTGTACTAATGTAAAATGCTACCTACGATCTATGATTGTTAACTTACAACAGGTGCAACTTCCACTTCTGGAAAGATGAGTAGACATACCTTTTTCTATTCCTCCTGATAAGTACAACTAAAAATTCTGGACATAACATACAAAACAAAAATTAGAAGACTGAAAGGTGGAGAGAAGGCAGACCAGGTGTGGAGCTCCAGACCTAAGGAACAACATGGTGGAGAATTCCCTGGATTTTCTTCTTGCCTCATATATCCCTCTTAGAGCCTGAAGAAGCCAGCAAACTGGAAACACCAATGGATAGACAAAAGAAAGCCCCAACAAGTCAGCTCTCTCTAGTCAAAGGATGAGAAAGAGGAAACCTAGTAAGACAGAAAAATATTAGATAATAATCACTCATCACTAGCCAAACACCATAGAGAAAAACAGTGGCCCCACCCACTCCAACAAAGGCCAACTAGGGAGCCTAGACTTCCACTCATTGAGGGTATTACGAAGTGCTCCAACACACCAGTTGCATGATGTCAGAGGAAGCCAAATCTGGAGCCACCACCTGATAACCAAGCTCTCCCACCCCTATGGTGTCAGTGGAGACCACATGGAGAGCCTAGATTTCCACCTCTGTCTACCTACTGGGGTAGTTCCAGAGGAGGTCTAGTGAAGAGTCATAACTTTCACCATAGCCCAGTAGTGATGAGGCCACTCTCACCCCAGATGTCACTGCAGACCGTGTAGAAAGCCACAATGCAATCCTCTACCCAGCAGGAATGAGGAGCTTCCATCCCATGTATCAACAGAGGCCAAGGAAGGAACAAAGTTCTGCCTCCTCCTGGTAATAATGAGGTGGCATGTACCTCCCGCTTCCCTGGCCAGAGCAATGTCAAAGAAAGCTGGCTAAAAGCTAGTAAGACCTAGGGTCTCAAAACATAATACCCAACTGTCCAGGTTTCAAACAAAAGTCACTCATTATACTAAGAACCAGGAAAATCCCACGAAGAATTTTAAAATAAATGCCAACACTGAGATGACATGATAGAGAGGTTAGAATTATCTGACAAAGATTTTAAACAGCCATGTAAAAATGTTGGACAAGCAATTACAAACACACTTGGGAAAAAAAATGATAGAACAGAAACCTCATCAAAGAAATAGAAAGTCTCAGCAAAGAAACGGAATATATAAAGAAGAGTGAAATGGAAATCTTAGAAATGAAAAAAAAACAACCACTCAAATACAAAGCTCAGTGGATGGGCTCAATAGCAAAATGGAGGAAACACAGGAAATCATGAGTGAACCTGAAGATAAAACAATACAAATTACCCAATAGGAAGACCTCAGAGAAAATAAACTTTAAAAAAAGATAGAAAGAAAGAAACAGAAAAAGAAGAGAGACTCAAGGGACTTGTGGGACTTCACAAAAGATCTAACATTTAGTTCATCAGAATCCTAAAAGGAAAGGAGAAAGAGGGGGCAGGCCTGGAAAAAGTACTCAAAAGAAAGAAAGGCTGAAACTCACCAAATGTGGCAAGAGACATCAATTTACCAACCCAAGAAGCTGAGCAAACATCAAACAGGATAAACCCAAAGCAATTCTATGCCAAGAGACATCATAATTAAACTTTAGAAAGCTTAAAGGCAAAGAGAAACTGAAAGAGACCAGAAAAAAAAAAAAAGTATGGGGGTGGAAAAATCAATTCAAATGAGAGCAGATTCTCATAAGAAATCAGAGAGGCCCAAAGGAAGTAGCACAGTATTTTTCAGGTGCTGAGAGAAAAGAACTCTTGACCCATAACCTTATAATCAGTGAAAATATCCTTCAGGATTGAAGAGGAAAGCAGGACATTCTCAGTTGAGGGGCAACTAAGATACTTTGTCACCAGCAGATCTAAAGAAAGTTCTCAAAAGAAAAAAATTATCGAAAAATAGGCCCAATACAAATATACCCAACTGATTTTTGACAAAGGTACAAAAGCAATTCAATGGAAGAAAGAGGTCTTTATCAACAAATGGTGGTGGGACAATTAGACAGAAAAGAAAGAAAGGAAAGAAAGGAAAGGAAAGGAAAGGGAAAAGAAAGAAAAGAGAAGAAAAGAGAAAAGAAAAGAAAAAAGAAAAGAGAAGAGAAGAGAAAAGAAAAGAAAAAGAAAAGAAAACAAAACAAAACAAAACAAAACAAAACAAAACAAAACAAAACAAACACCTGGGTGGCTCAGTGGTTGAGCATCTACCTTTGGCTCAGCTCATGATCCCGGGGTCCTGGGATCAAGTCCTGCATCAGGCTCCACACAGGGAGCCTGCTTCTCCCTCTGCCTATGTCTCTGCCTCTCTGTCTGTCATGAATAAATAAATAAAATCTTTAAAATAAAAAAGAACTTAAATGGACTTAAACACAAAATGAAAAACTATAAAACTTTTAAAAAATGAAAAGAAAGAACAAGAATGTGAAGAAGTCAGAATTCTCATATATTGCTGGTGGGAACATCAAATGTGTAGCCACTCTGGAAAACAGTCTGGCAGTTCTACAAATGATTAAATATACAGTTACCATATGACCTAGAAATTCCATTCCTAGGCATAGACCCAAGAGAACTGAAAAGGGTGTCCACACGAAAACTTATAATATGAATGTTCACAGCAGCATTTTTGTAAACAGTCAAAAATTATAACTACAAATGGCCATCAACTGATGAATGGGTAAATAAAATACAGTTGACCCTTGAATACCAGGAGGGTTTGGGGCACTGACTCCCCCAGCTGAAAATCTGCATAGAACTTCTGACTCCCCCAAAACTTAACTACTAATAGCCTACTGATGACTGGAAGCCTTACCAATAACATGGTCAATGTTAACAACGTAAAACACCTTTTGTATGTTATATGTATTATATACTGTATTGTTACAATGAAGTAAGTTAGAGAAAGGAAAATATTATTAAGAAAATCATAAGGAAGGGAAAAACACATTTATACTACTGTACTACAAAAAAAAAATCCATGGACCCATGCAGTTCAAACCCATGTTGTTCAAGGGTCAATTAGGTACTATGCCTATATAATGGAATATTGTGCACCCATAAGGACTCAAATACTGACTCTTTCTATGGCATGGGTGAACCTTGTAAAGATTATGCTTACATGAAAGGAGCCCCCCTTAAAAAGGCCATATTTTTTAAGGCCATATTTTTTTCCATTCATATGAAATGTCCATAAAGCAGCATATAGTCCATATGTCCAGAGGCAAATCATACTGACATAGAGAAGATCAGTGTTTGCTAGGCCCTGAGAGAAGTGACTGCTTAATGAGTAGAGAGTTTCCATTTGGTGTGATAAAAAAGTTCTGCAACTAGATAGTGGTGATAATTGCACAACACTGTGAATGTTTTTAACGTCACTGAATTGTACATTTTAAATGGGTAAATATTCTTCTGTGTGAATTATATTTTGATTTTTAAAAACTTAGGAGAAAGTCTTCAATATCCAAAGCTAGGCAAAAATTGTTAGACCTAACACCAAAAGCATATTCCATTTTTTAAAAAATCGTACCTTCACCTTAATAAAAGTCAAATATTTTGCTTTGTGAGAGGCCCTGTTAAGAGGATGAGAAGACAAGCCACACTCTGAGAGAAAATATTCACAAACCACATATTCAAAAAAGGACTAGTATCCAGAATATATAAAGAATTCCCAACTCAAAGGTAAAACAGCAACAATCCAAATAAAATACAGGCAAAAGAAACAAAGAGACATTTCAGTAAAGAAGACAGATCGCAAAAGGCACATGAAAGATAGATGTTCGACATCATGAACCATCAGAGAAATTCAAATTAAAACCACAATGAGGGAGGAGACCAGGGCAAGATGGTGGAAGAGTAGGGGTCCTACTCATCTGGTCCCACAAACTTACCTAGATAACTTTCAAAACATCCTGAACACCTATGAATTCGACCTGAGATGTAAAGAGAGAACCGCTGGAATGGTAAAGAGAGAAAAGTTTTCGCTTCTAACAAGGTCATGGTTGATATTTTTGACTCAGATCACTCATACAGCCACTCTACACCAGACAAAATGACTAGAAGGAAGAATTCACCACAAAAGAAAGAACCAGAAGCAATACTCTCTGCCACAGAGGTACAGAATTTGGATTTAAATACAATGTCAGAAATTCAATTCAGAAGTATAATTATAAAGTTACTGGTGGCTCTGGCAAAAAGAGTAAAGGACTCTAGAGACTTCATTAGTACACAATTGAGATCTAATTACTACAGAATTTTAATCTATTAAAAACAGATGAACTGAGCTGCAATCCAAACTGGATGCTCTAATTGCTAGGGTTAATGAGGTGGAAGAGAGAGTGAGTTGATGGAAAGGAAGGAAGCTGAGGAAAAAAAAAAGAGAAAAACTAAGAATTCATGAGGAAAGGCTTATTGGGGAAATAAATGATAGCTTGAGAAGGAATAATCTATGTCTAATTGGGATTCCAAAAGAGGCTGAGAGAGAGAGGACCACAAAGTATATTTGAACAAATCATAGCTGAGAATTTCTCTAATCTGGGGAAGGAAAGAGGCATTCAGATCCAAGAGAAAGAGAGGACTCCCCCAAAAAAATCAATTAAAAAACATGCAACACCTCAAGATTTAATAGTGAAACTTGCAAATTTCAAAGATAAAGAGATAATCCTTAAAGAGGCAAGAGACAAGAGATTCTTAACTTATATTGGGAGAAATATCAAATTAACAGCAGACCTCTTTACAGAGACCTGGCAGGCCAGAAAGGGCTGGCATGATATATTCAAGGTACTAAATGAGAAAAACATGCAGCCAACAATATTTTATCCAGCAAGGCTGTCAATCAGAATAGAAGAGATATAGAGCTTCCAAGATAGGCAGAAATTGGAAGACTATGTGACCACCAAACTGGCTCTGCAAGAAATATTAAGAGGGACCCTATAAAAGAAAGAGGAAGTCCAAAGAAACAATATACAAAAATAGGAACTGAAAAGGTAATACGATGACACTAAATTCATATCTTTCAATAGTTACTCTGAATGTGAATGGGCTAAATGATCCCATCAAAAGATGCAGGGTATCAGACTGGATAAAAAAGCAAGACCCGTCTATAAGCAGTCTACAAGAGACTGATTTTAGACCTCAGAACACCTCCAGACTAAAAATGACGAGGTGGAGAACCATTTACCATTCAAATGGTCCTCAAAAGAAAGTTGGGGTAGCAATCCTCATCAGATAAATTAGAGTTTATACCAAAGACTGTAGTAAGAGATGAAGAGGGACACTCTATCATACTTATATCCCACTATATCACACTATATCCAACAAGAAGACCTAACAATCATGAATTTTTATGCCCCTAATGTGGGAACCCCCAAGTATATCAATTAATAACCAAAGTAAAGAGATACTTAGATAATAATGCACTAATAGTAGGAGACTTCAACATGGCACTTTCAGCAAATGACAGATATTCTAAGCAGAACATCACCAAAGAAACAAGGCCTTGGATGATACACTGGACCAAATAGATTTCACAGATACATACAGAACATTCCATCTGAATGTAAATGAATACACTTTCTTAAGTGCACACAGAACTTTCTCTAGAATAGACCTATACTGGGTCACAAATCAGGTCTCAATCAATATGAAAAGATTAGGATTGTCCCCTAAATATTTTCAGACCAGAATGCTTTGAAACCAGAATTCAATCACAAGAAGAAATTTGGAAGAAATTCAAACACCATGGAGGTTAAAGAGCATCCTACTAAAAAATGAATGGGTCAACCAGGAAATTAGAGAAGAATTAAAAGGATTCATGGATACTAATAAAAATGAAAATACAACCATTCAAAATCTTTGGGATACAGCAAAAGCGGTCCTAAGAGGGAAATACAATGCAATACAAGCATCCCTCAAAAAGTTGGAAAAAACTAAAATACAGAAGCTAATCTTTCACCTAAAGAAATTGGAGAAAGAAAAGCAAATAAAGTCTACATCAAGCAGAAGAGAGATTAATAAAGATTAAAGCAGAACTCAATGAAATACAGACCAGAAGAACATGGAACAGATCAACAAAACCAGGAGCCGGTTCTTTGAAAAAAAATAATAAGATAGGTAAACCCCTAGCCAGCCTTATTAAAAAGAAAGTAGAAAAGACTCAAATTAATAAAATCACGAGTGAAAGAGGAGAGATCACAACCAATACCAAGGAAATACAAATGATTTTAAAAATGTATTATGAGCAGCTATATGCCAACAAATTAGGCAATCTAGAAGAAATGGATGCATTTCTGGAAACCCACAAATTACCAAAACTGGAATAGGAAGAAACAGAAGATCCGAACAGGCCGATAACCAGGGAGAAAATTGCAGCAGTCATCAAAAGCCACCCAACACACAAAAGTCCAGGGCCAGAAGGCTTCCCAGGGGAATTCTACCAAATGTTTAAAGAAGAAATAATATCTATTCTACTAAAGCTGTTTCAAAGGATAGAAGGGGAGGGAATACTTCCAAACCCATTTTTTTTTTAATTATTTATTTATTTATTCATGAAAGACGGAGGTGGGGGGGAGAGAGAGAGAGAGAGAGAGAGAGAGAGGCAGAGACACAGGCAGAGGGAGAAGCAGGCTCCATGCAGGGAGCCCGATGAGGGACTGGATCCCGGGTCTCCGGGATCACAACGTGGGCTGAAGGCAGCACTAAACTGCTGAGCCACCCGGGCTGCCCCAAACCCATTTTATGAGGCCAGCATTACCTTGATTCCAAAATCAGACAAAGACCCCAACAAAAAGGAGAATTATAGACCAATATCCTTGATGAACATGTACACAAAAATTCTCACCAAGATACTAGCCAGTAGGATCCAACAGTATATTAAGAGGATTATTCACCATGACCAAGTGGGATTTATCCCCGGGATGCAAGATTGGTTCAACACTTGTAAAACAATCAATGTGATAGATCACATCAATAAGAGAAAAAACTAGAACCATATGATCCTTTTGTTAGATGCAGAGAAAGCATTTGACAAAATACAGCATCCATTTCTGATTAAAACTCTTCAAAGTGTAGGGATAGAGGGAGCATTCCTCAATATCTTAAAAGCCATTTATGAAAAGCTCACAGCGAATACCATTCTCAGTGGGGAAAAACTGAGAGCCTTTCCCTTAAGATCAAGAACATGACAGGGATGTCCACTCTCACCACTGCTATTCAACATAATACTAGAAGTCCTAGTATCAGCAATCAGACAACAAAAAGAAATAAAAGGCATACAAATTGGCAAAGAAGAAGTCAAACTCTCCCTTTTCACCAATGACATGATACTGTATATAGAAAACCCAAAGACTCTACATAGCCCAAGATTGCTACAACTCATTCAGCAATTGGGCAATGTGGCAGGATACAAAATCAATGCACGGAAATCAGTGGCATTTTTATACACTAACAATGAGACCGAAGAAAGAGAAATTGAGGAATCAATCCTTTTTACAATTGCACCCAAAAGCATAAGATATCTAGGAATAAACCTAACCAAAGAGGTAAAGGATCAACTACAGAACAGTTCTGAAAGAAGCTGAGGAAGACACAAAGAGATGGAAAAACATTCCATGCTCATGGTTTGGAAGAATAAATATTATGAAAATGTCTATGCTACCCAGGGCAATTTACACGTTCAATGCAATCCCTATCAAAATACCATGGACTTTCTTCACAGAGTTGGAACAAATAATCTTAAGATTTGTAAGGAATCAGAAAAGATCCCGAATAGCCAGAGGAATATTTAAAAAGAAAACTAATGCCGAGGGCATCACAATATCAGATTTCAAGCTGTGTTACAAAGCTGTGATCATCAAGACAGTATGGTACTGGCACAAAAACAGACACACAGATCAATGGAACAGAATAGAGAACCCAGAAATGGGCCCTCAATTCTATGCTCAACTAATATTCGAGAAAGCAGGAAAGACTATCCACTTGAAAAAAGGACAGTCTCTTCAATAAATGGTGTTGGGAAAATTGGACAGCCACGTGCAGAAGAATGAAACTAGACCATTCTCTAACACCATATACAAAGATAAACTCAAAATGGATGAAAGATCTAAATGTGAGACAAGAATCCATCAAAATTCTAGAAGAGAACACAGGCAACAACCTTTTCGAACTTGGCCACATTAACTTCTTGCAAGATACATCTATGAAGGCAAGGGAAACAAAAGCAAAAATGAACTACTGGGACTTCATCAAGATAAAAAGCTTCTGCACAGCAAAAGAAAGAGTCAATAAAACTAAAAGATAACCTACAGAATGGGGGAAGATATTTGCAAATGACGTATCAGATAAAGGGTTAGTATCCACAATCTATAAAGAACTTATCAAACTCAACACCCAAGAAACAAAAACTCCAATCATGATATAGGTAGATGACATGAATGTAAATTTATCCAAAGAAGACATACATATGGCCAACAAGCACATGAGAAAATGCTCCGCATCACTGGCCATCAAGGAAATACAAATCAAAACCACAATGAGATACCATCTCACACCAGTGAGAATGGGGAAAATTAACAAGACAGGAAACCACAAATATTGGAGAGGATGTGGAGAAAGGGGAACCTTCTTGCACTTTTGGTGAGAATGTGAACTGGTATACCCACTCTGGAAAACAGTGTGGAGGTTCCTCAGGGAGTTAAATATACAGCTACCCTACGACCCAGCAATTGCACTACTGGGTATTTACCCCAAAGATACTGATGTAGTGAAACGCCAGGACACCTGCACTCCAATGTTCATAGCAGCAATGTCTACAATAGCCAAACTGTGGAAGGAGCCTTGATGTTCTTCGACAGATGAATGGATGGATAAAGAAGATGTGGCATATATATACAATGGAATATTACTCAGCCATCAGAAGAGATGAATACCCACCATTTGCTTCAATGTGGATGAAATTGGAGGGTATTATGTTGAGTGAAGTAAGTCAGTTGGGAAAAAAAAAAAAAAGAATAAATAAATAAATAAATAAAAGAAATAAGTCAATTGAAGAAGGACCATATCATATGGTTTCACTCATATGTGGAATATAAGAAATAGTGAAAGGGATTATAAAAGAAAGGAGGGGAACTGAGTGGGAAAAATTAGGGAGGGAGACAAACCATGAGAGACTCCTAACTCTGGGAAATACACAAAGGGTTGCAGAAAGAGGGGGGGGATGGGATAACTGGCTGATGGGTACTAAGGAGGACACTTGATAGGATGAGCACTGGGTGTTAGACTTTATGTTGGCAAATTGAATTTAAATTTGAAAAATGTAAAAAAAAAAAAACCATAATGAGATATTACTATACACATCTCAGGATGGCTAAAATAAAAAATAGTGACAACACTAAATGTTGGTGAAAATGTGGAAAACATGGACCACTCATCTATTGCTGGTAGTAAGAAAAAATTGTATAGCCACTCTGGAAGATGGTTTGGTAGTTGTTTAAAAAAATGAAACATACAAATAGCATACAACTGACAATCACGAACCTGGACATTTACACTAGAGAAATGAAGACTTAGGTTCACTTGCATCCACTGTACACAAATGTTTATAAGAGCATTTATACAAAATAGTCCAAAACTGGAAACAAACCAGATGTCCTTTGATGGGTAAATAATAAAACAAACAGCGGCACCTCCATTACATGGAAAATATTACTCAGCAGTAAGAAAGACTAAACCAGTGATACACACACATTGACAAATTTCCAGAGAATTACTCTGAGAAAAAAGCCAATCTTAAAAGGTTACATACTGTACAATTCCATCTACATAATATTCTTAAAATAACAGAATTACATAAATGGAAAATACATTAGTGGCTGCCAAAGGTTAAGGAGAGGGTTAAGGAGGGAAAGAGTATGGTGATAAAAGGGCAACACAAAAGATCCTTATGGTAATAGGAATGTTCTGCATCTTGGCATATCAACATCCTGGTTGTGATACTGTACTCTAGTTTTACAAAATGTTACCATTGGGGAAAACTTTGTAAAGGGTACACAGAATCTCTCTGTATTACTTCTCGCATATGCATGCAAATCTATAATAATATAAATATTTTCTACCATATATGTGTTAAAGGGCTTATAATCAGAATTTATAAAGAATTCACAAGATTCAATCATATTTTTATTTATTTTTATTTTTTAGATTCAACAATTTTTAAAGCCTAGCAAAAGATGTGCACTGATACTCTACCAAGAAAGATACATAAGATGACAAATAAACACATGAAAAGATGTCATTGAGGAAATGCAAAATTAAACCATAATTAGATACAATTATCAGAACAGCTAAAATCTATACAACTGACCATACACAGTGTTGGCAACTTGTGTGGGAGAACTAGAATTCTACCAAGCTGCTACCGGGAATGTAAAATAGCACAACCACTCTGGAAAGGCAGTTTGACAGGTTTGGTGGTTTTTTCGTTTTTGTTTTTATCCAAATTAAACAATTACCTACAATAGTACCAGCCATTCTACATCTAGGTATTTACCCAAAAGAAATGAAGACCTATGTCCATACCAAGACCTCACATGAATTTTCACAGCATTATTCCTAATAGCCAAAAACTAGGAACAATCCAGATGTCCATCAACGAGTGAACAGATAAATCAACTGGTATATCCATATGTTTAAAGGGAAAAACATACAGTGTCTTTTCCTTTACTCTCATACGACACTTTTGACACTTCTGGTCACCAAGCGTGTAGGGAGTTTTCCCACACCAACTGGGTGTCTTAAAATTCAATTCTGACACTATCTGGAGCCAGAGGCAAATCCCATACCTTAAGAGCTCAGTCCCAAAGACTGTCCTCACTGCAACACCAGTCACAAGTTCCAGGTTGTCTATAGTACTACCGACTGATCAACTACAAACCAGGGTTCCTAGGACTCCCTCCTTGGGTTACATAATTTGCTAAAATGGTTCATAGAACTAACGGCATTTTATTTACCATTTTATTATAAGGGACATAATAAATTATACAGACTAAAAACCAGATAAATAGGTTAAGGGTAGGACGCTTGGGTGGCTCAGTGGTTTAGCGCCTGCCTTTGGCCCAGGGCATGATCCTGGAGTCCCTGGATTGAGTCCCAAGTCAGGCTCCCTGCAAGGAGCCTACTTCTCCCTCTGCCTGTGTCTCTGCCTCTCTCTCTCTCTCTCTCTCTCTCTGTCTCTCATGAATAAATAAATAAAATATTTTTTTAAAAAAGAGAGAGACTTAGGGTAAGGCTGTGGGGAAAGAAGGGGCACAGAGCTACCATGCCCTTTCCCAGAGCAAAACCCTCCTGGCTTCTCCATGTGGTTCAAGCATCCTGAAAGCTGTCCAAACCTTGTACTTTAGGGATTTCTATAGAGACCCCATCAAGCAGGAATGATCAATTATTGACTCCATTTCCAGCCTCTCACCCTTTTCCCCTCTCTAGAAGATGGGGACTGGAGCTGAAAGTTGAAGCTTCTAATCATAGCTTGGTCTTTCCAGTGACCAGCCCCCATCCAGGAGCCCACCAAGAATCACCTCATTAGAAAAGAAGACATTCCTATCACCCAGGACATTCTAAGGGATTTAGGAACTCTGTGTCAGGAATTTGGGTCAAAGACTAAACATTAGCAAGAACTGAGGATATATGTAAAATATATTTAATAGTTATATTAATATATATTAAGTAATATATAAACTATATATTACATATTAACATACATTAAATAATATACTTATAAAACATACATATAAAATTATAGACCATCAAGAATGAAATAGTTTTCAGGAATAAAAAAGACACATGGATGAGTCAAAATGAATTATAATGAATGAAAGAAGTCAGACCAAAAAAAGAGTACAGCTTGAGTTACTGCACATCTATAA
This sequence comes from Canis lupus baileyi, assembly GCF_048164855.1. Lineage (NCBI taxonomy): Eukaryota > Metazoa > Chordata > Mammalia > Carnivora > Canidae > Canis > Canis lupus. The sequence continues at coordinate 65,297,994 of NC_132842.1, forward strand.
AATTCCAAAAAATGTGGACAAATGTATGCTAACATGAAGATGATCAGTGATTGCCTGAATATGCGGGGTGTGGGGGGTGGAGCAGGGCAGGCAGTGGAAGTGGGAGGAAATAATCACAAAGGGCATCCTTGTAGGTAATAGATATGCTATCTTGATTGCAGTGAATTTAAGAAACAAAACAAATAAGCAAAGGGAGAAAAAAAGAGAGAAGCAAACCAGGAAACAGACTCTTTTTTAACTGAAGAGGTAGAGAACAAATTGAGGGTTACCAGAGGGGAGGTAGGTGGTGGGATGGGTAAAATAGGTGAAGAGGGTGGAAGAGGGCACTTGTGACAAGCACCAGGTGCTGTATGGAAATGCTGAATTACTAAATTGTACACCTGAAACTAATATTACACTGTGTTACCTGGAATTTAAATAAAAACTTAAAAAAAAAAAGAAAGACATAGAAGAAAAGTAGGTAGTTGGGGGTCAGTGTTGGGAGGGGAAGATCTCACATACCCTTTTCAATTTCTGTGTAAATGTGCATGCACTGCATAATCTAAAAAGGAAAATTTGCATTACATTCCCAACCTCCAACACTAAAAAAAGAAGACACAGACTGGACTAGAAAAAGCAGAAATGTATAATTTCAGGGTGGCGCTAAACGATATGCTCCATCACAACAGCTTTAAGAACGTGAACACGTCAAATTAGCTATGTTAGAGTTGTTAACATTTGAAGCAGAAATGAAGAGGGAAAAACTTTAAAACAGATCGAAGACCCTTGCCTCTTTTAATCAAAGATATTCTTCCAAAGCCCACCATAACAAGTAATTGATGGAGATGAATTCTTTCCTAATCTCAGCAGCTGTTGAACTGCTTCAAAACAGTTTTAACTGCTGGGAATATTAATTTTGTCCTACAAATGAAGGTAATTGGGCAAGAAAAAGAAACTAAGGAACTAAAGGAGCCACTATGACTCTCTTGTCTCCCCAGAAAGGGATGTTAATGATGACATGAAATACAGATGAAGATTCACTCAAAGCAACTAATTTTCATGTAGACAACTTTACTTTTTAAGTCTATTTATGAGCTTTATTTTGTTGGCAAAAAGTATAATTTGTGTATTACATTATAAAAGCTGGTATCATTCTTAATTATCTTCTATTCAAGGTTTATGAAACTAAGCTTTAAAAGGAAAAAATAAAGCATTATTTCCTTTCTTGTCGCTGCTCTGAGAGCCAAGAATAATGACAATGAGAGCCACTGATCTAGAAGATCAAAGTGTGCCTGACAGGTGATTCCCAAGAGATTCGTGTAACTAATTTTTATTATTTTAATCCTACATTAGTATTTAAACAAAACAGAATTGTAAATGTTTTTGAAGATAAATACTATTAAAGAATTCCTTTGTCAGGTCATATAGAATTCCATCATAGGAAAAATAGAAATGGTAGCTTTTCCTTTCATTTCTTTTTAAGTGCTACTGTAGAACCCAAGATCATTTACATTTCAAACCAGACTGAGACATGGAAAAAAACATACAGAAATACAGCTCTAGAGTTTGGCTGGGGGAGGGGGGGGAGCGGTAGGGAGGTATTTCAAGTCTTTATTCTACTGCAGACTAAGAGAAACACAATCAATTATACAGAAGCCAACCTCATATTTCAGGTATCTTTTCCTTTCTAAAATTATAATACTAAACTAGTATTCTCTCTAGTCTCCCAAGTTACTCAGTGTAATGAATTATATTCACTTGTAAAATGCAAAATTCAAAGAAATTCAATGAAGGTAGGTAAAAAAGGACGATTACACTAATAAGGTTTTGAGTTTTTCAAAAGCACCCTTTGGAAACTTTTTTTGTAGCCTTATTATTTTTTTTTAAATTCCAGTTAGTTAACATAAAGTGTAATATTGGCTTCATGTATAGAATTTAGTGATTTGCCACTTACATACAACACCCAGTGCTCATCAAAAGTGCCCTCCTTAGTCCCCATCACCCATCTAGCCCATCCTCCCCTGCCCACCTTCCCTCTAGCATCTCTCCGTTGGTTTGCTCTTTATAGTTAAGAGTCTGTTTTATGGAAACCCACAAACGTATCTTATTTGGTCAGACAAGTTAAATTACAATTATCCATGTGATTTTGGAGAAACAACATTAGCACAGAATTGGCTACCCCCATAAGAACACTCTAATAATGAAAGAAACTTTATTTTACAAATGATTCCCCTTAGCCATCCAGCAAGTTAACATTATAAAAGTAGCATAATTCACAGAATTTGTTTAGGACAGGATTTTTCAACTTCAGCAATACTGCCATGTTGGACCAGATCATGTTCTGTTGTGGGGGCTGCTCTACTGCATTGTAGGATGTTTACTTAGCAGCATCTCTGTCTCCACCTACTCAGTTCAAGTAGTATACTCCCACCCCAAATATGATAATCAAAAATGTCTCCAGAGATTGCAAAACATTCCCCGGGGTCAAAATCACCCAAGGTTGAGACCTACTTGGCTTAGAAATGAAATGACCTAAAGCTGACCTAAGCTTTTGTATTAAAGCTTAAAAACAATTTTTTAAAAAACTTAAAAATTCAATAGTTCTAGTATGAAACAACACTGTATTTGTATTTGAATCAAAAACTTAAATGGGTGATGGGTATTACTAAGGAGAGCCCTTTGTGATGAGCACTGGGTATTGTATGTAAATGATGAATCACCTGAAACTAATAGTACACTGTATGTTAACTAACTGAAATTTACATAAAAACTTGAAAATAAGGGGAAAAAACTATAAAATATAATCAATCATAAAACCCATCATACCTACCCAGAGAAATCCCCCTTTTTCTTGAATAAATGTGCTCCATATTCCAAAATATATATTTAAAAATAAAGCTGTTATGATGGAGTAAGCTCATACCAGGCCTCTTCTACTGAAATAATAGATTTAAACTTTGACAAAACACATAAAAACTACCTACAGGCACTGGAGAGTGAAGAAGAAAAAAAAGAAAGAAAAAAGAAAGCAAAACAGGCAGATTATGAAGGAGACTCAAAATTTAAAAGAAGGGGACAATACAAGGATATAATCCAAAACTGCTCAACATACTTTAAAAAAGGAAATTGTGACCCATTCTCAAAAGAAAAAACCACAATGGATACCAATCCATAGACTATTTTGATGTTGGAATTGGCAGTGAAGAAGAATTTTAAAGGAACTATTATAACTATGCTTAATGAGGAAAAAGAAAATATGTTCACAGTGAAGAAGACAGCAATATCTCACCAGAGAAATTAAAACTATTTAAAGAAACAAATGAAAAAGAACAAGATGGATGTCTTAAAAACACTTCTAGAAACATAAAAGGCAATATCTGAAAAAATATTTCATTGGATGAATGAATTTTATCCCTAAAAACACAATGTAGACAAGAGAAGGGGAAATCTGTAAAATTCAAGATAGAACAGTAGAAATTATGTAAAGAACAGATACATAAAAGTATGAAAAAAATAATAAGAGCCTCAAGGACTGTAGGCACAATACCAAATATTCCAACATGTATCAATATGAAGCCACAGAAGGAAGGAAGATTGAAAGAGACAAAGAAAGCACTTGAAGAAATAATGATCAGAATATTTCCTACTTTGTTAAAAGATATAAATTTACATATCCAAGAAGTTTAGTAAACTCCAAGCAGGATAAATATGAAGAAAACTATGCAAAGGACATCACAATTAAACAGTTGTTAAGCTAAATATAAGGAGAAATCATCAAAGCTCCCGGAGAAAAACAACATATTGCATTACATAAAGGGGGATGATTTAAATGACAACTGACGTTCACCAGAAACTATGGAGGTCAGAAAATGCTGGAAAACAGAATGAAAAGAAAAAATACCAAACTAGAGTTCTATATACACTCAAAATATCCTTCAAATATGAAGGCACAATAAATACAGTAAATTTTGTTTACTGAACTGTAATTCAGTAAACAATAAAAGAAGTTCTTCAGGATGAATGAAAATGTTAAAAGGTGGATACCTGGATCTTTCAATTTCTTTAAAATATATATGATGATATATAGAACATTTTCTTGTGAGTTTTTAATGTACATAGATGTAATGTACATGACAATAGCATAAAGAAATGGGGAAGAGGTAAAAACTGACATAGTAGCAAGTCATCTACATTTTACATAAGGTTGTACAACCCTAACAACACTAAAATATTAAGGATATCTATTCTAATCCTTGGAGAAAGTACTAAAAGCAATATGACAATGAAATGCAGCTAAGAAGCCAACAAATTTAACACAGAATTCTTAAAATTTTTCAAATAATCTGCAAAAAAGGTAAAAAATAATATAAGAGGAAAGAAAACCAGGGACAAATAAAAAACAGATAATAAAATTATAGTTCTAAACTCAATAATACCAATAATTACATTAAATGTTAATAGATTACACAACAAAGAAAAGACAAAGATCATCAGTATAGATTTTTTAAAATTATATGCTGTTTTAAAAAAAGGAAGTGGGATAAAATGAAGAAAAGGAGAGAAAACATCTCAATCCAATAACACAGTAGGTATAAAGCAGAAAATTAGGGCAAATAGAAAACAATAAGATAGTAGAAATAAATCCAATTATCAGTAATGATAAGTATTAATAGATTAAATCTTCAGGTAAAGTACAAAAATTGCCAAACTAGTTAAGAAAAAAATGCTTAGTCCCCACCACCCATCTAGCCCATCCTCCCCTGCCCACCTTCCCTCCAGCATCTCTCCGTTGGTTTGCTCTTTATAGTTAAGTGATTTCTCACTATACACTATCATAAGGGACATACCTAAAACAAATAAGCGATTGAAACAAACAAATAAGTGACTGAAAAGAGAAACACCTGGAAAATACAAACCAAAAGAAAATCTATCCACTCCATATAAAAGAATTTAAGGCAAAAAGAATCAGTAGTGCCTTTTTCCCCTCTCCCTCTCTTTTTCTCTCTATATAGACAGATTATATAACCATAAATAGTTCAAATTACCTGGAAGATATAACAATTCCAGACTCTAGGTACTTAAAAATTCTAAACTTGTATGCAGCAAATAACTATTTCAAAATTTAAGCAAACCCTTATAGAATTAAGAAGAAATTAACAAATCCATCATTGTGTTAGGAAGTTTTAACATACCTTGTTCAGTAACTGATAGATCCAGCAATTAAAAACTCAAGAATGATCCATAAAATTTGAATAGCATAATAAATTAGCTTGGTCTAAGGGACATATAAAATATGCATGCAATGCATGCAGCTACAATTGGAGCAAACACAGTCTTTTCAAGTCCACACAGAATATCCTGTAAACTGATCATGTACTAGGCCATAAAGTCAGCCTCAACAAATGTCAAAGGATTGGTATCATATTCTTTTATCATAAAGCAATTGAATTTTAAAAAATCGTAATGACTAAAAAGTCACTTAAAAATTTAAAATCATATTTTAAAAGGGCACATGAGTTACATTAAAATAATCATGGGAAATTACAAAATGCTTCAATTTAATGATAACAAGATAATCACATATTAAGTTTTGTGGAATGTAGGTACAAAGAACCTATATCCTTAGATGCTTTACACTAGAAAAAACTAAAAATTAATAAACTATTTAAAGGAGTTAGAAAAACAACAGATCCAAAAAAATAATTTGAAGAACAGAAATTCCTAAAATAGAAAACAAATGTCTAGAAAGGATTAAGAAAGCCTAAATATAGACCAATTTTTTGAATGAAAAGAAGAACACAACTGCAGATACTGCTGAGATTTAACAGAAAATAAGAGATCTTAAGAATGTTATGCCAAAACCTTTAAAAACAAAGATTCAGTGGAAAAAAATCATTAAAAAATAACACTTCCATTAAAGACTTTGAATAGTAAAAGCAATCCTGAGAAAGAAGAGCAAAGGCAGAAGCATTATACTTCCTGACTGCAAACTACCCTTCACAACTACCGGGTAGGACAAGAGAAGCACAAGCTACAGAAGCAAAAATAAATTAATGAGACTACACCAAACTAAAAAGCTTCTGCACAGCTTCATTGGTAAGTAAAAAGGCAACCTACAGGATGGGAGAAAATATTTGGAAATAATAGAACTATTAAGGCATTAATATCCAAAATATGTAAGATTAAGATTTCATACAACTCAATAGCAAAAAACTAACATCCTGATTTAAAAATGGGCAAAGCAACTAAACAGTTTTCAAAAGAATGCATACATATGGTCAACAGGTGACATGAAAAGGTGTTCAACATCCATAGTTATGAGGGAAATGCAAATTAAGAACCCAAGGGACCTGTGGAACACCCTGAAGCAGATCAACATGAACACTGTGGGAGTCCCAGAAAAAGAGACAGAGACAGAGACTAGCTGAAGAATACTGGATAAAAACTTCCCAAACTTGACGAGAGCAAAAATAATAACATCCAACATGCTCAACAAACACCAAGTAAGAGGAATTAAAGAGATTCTCACATTAGAATCAAACTTTCCAAAGACAAACACAGACTCTTAAAAGTAGCAAGAGAGCATCAACTTGTCATATACAAGGGGACCCTCAATAAAGACATATACAGATTTCTCATGAAACACTTTGGGGGCCAGTAGACAGTAGGCCAAGGTATTCAAAGGGATAAAAGAAAAATACTGTGAACCAAGAATCCTATATCGGGCAAAACTGTCCTTCAGAAGTGAGGGAAAAATTAAGATATTTCCAGATAAACATAAACAGAGGGAATTTGTTTCCACTACATCTATCCTACAAGAAATATTCAAGGAAGCCATGCACGGTGAAATCAAAGGACATTAGACAGTAACCTTAAGGCATATGAAGAAAATAAAGATCTCAATAAAGGTAAATACATTGGCAATTATAAAAACTAGTATTACTGTAAACAACAGTTTATAACACTACCTTTTGTTCTTTACATGCTTTAAGAGACTAATCCATTGGGATGCCTGGGTGGCTCAGTGGTTGAGCATCTGCCTTTGGCTCAGGGCATGATCCCAGAGTCCTGGGATCAAGTCCCTCATGGAGCTCCCTGCAGGGAGCCTGCTTCTCCCTCTGCCTATGTCTCTGCCTCTCTCTCTCTCTGGGTCTCTCATAAATAAATAAATAAAATCTTTAAAAAGAGAGAGAGAAACTAATCCATTAAAAAAAAAAAACAATTAGTCTAAAAGCTCGTATTATTGTAACTTTGGTTGGTAACTCTACATTTTGTTTTCTACATAATTTAAGAAACCACCATAATTCAAGGAACCACCCTCACACCCTCACACCCATTAAAATAGCTATTATCAGGAAAACAAAATAAATGTTGGTAAAGATGTGGAGAAACCGGAAAACTTGTGCATTGTTGGTAGGAATGCCAAATGGTCAGGCACTGTGGAAAACCTTGGTAGCTCCTCAAAAAATTAGAAATCAAGCTACCATATAATGGTAATTCCACTTCTTGGTATATCCCCGAAAGAACTGAAGGCAGGGTCTCAAAGAGATTATTTTTACACCCATGTTCAGAGCAACATTATTTTCAATAGCTAAAACATGAAAGCAACTCAAGTATCCATCAAGAGATAAGCAGATAAACAAATGTGGTATATAATACATAATGGAATACTACATAGCCTAAAAATGAAGGAAATTCTGACTCGTGTATCAACACAGAGGAACCTTGAGGACGTTACACTAAGTGAAAAAAGCCTGTCATAAAAAGGCAAATACTGCATGATTCCACTTATATGAGGTACTCAGAATAGTCAAAATCAGAAAGAGAGAAAGTAGGATAAGTGTTTGCAGAGAGGCTAAGGGTGGGCATTAGGGAGTTACTGTTGAGGGTGTAGGGTTTCAGTTTTACAAGATGAAAACTGTTGCAGAGATGAATGGTAATAAGGGCTGTATAACAAGATGAATGTGCTTAATGCCACTGAACTGTATACTTAAAAATGGTGAAGATGGTAAATGTTATATGCACTTTGCCACTATGGAAAAAGACCATTTTAAATTTAAACACATGCTATTTTTACAATTAAAAAAAAATTAAGCATGCAATGCAAATTTGTTCAAAAATTTTAAAATGTGCAGTTTAGCAAACTGGACCAAGAAATGTATGACTAGGATGAAGCTAGACTTAGATCAGAAAAGTAAGGCTGATTTAATATTAGGAAACTTGATTAAAAGAAAAGAAATACAGGATTATGTCAATAGGTAGACAAAAAAGTTTGATAAACTTCAACATCCATTCAGGATAAAACTCTTAGAAAACAGGGAATGGTAGGTAACCTCTCAAACCTGATAAGTGACAACTGCAACAATAAAATCCTAGGGCAAAGATCACACTTAATAGTGAAATGCTGAAAGCACTCCCTCTGAGAGCAGGAGTAAGACCAAGATGGCTGATATGACGACTTCTACTCAGTATGTAGAAAAAGGTTCTTGGAGCTAGGACATTAAGGTAAGAAACTAGATTTTAAAAATAAAAGATATAAGGATTAGAAGGAAGAGTTAAACTACTAGTATTTGCAGAGGATAATGACTGATTACTAAAAAAACGAATCTATGTGGATAAATTGAAAATTTAATGAGACTTCAGTAAGATTGTTTGCAACAAAACTCAGCACACAAAAGTCAACTGAGTTAACACACCTGCTAGGATGGCTAGAGCCAAAAACTCAGATAATAATCAATGTTGGCAAGGATGTGAAAAAATCAGAACTCTCATACAGTGCTGGTAAGAATGTAAAGTGGTAGGGCTGCTTTGGAAAACAGTCGGCCAGTTCCACAAATGATTAAACACAGAGTTACCAAATGACCCAGCGATTCCATTCCTAGATATATGCCCAGAAAAATAAAAGCATACATCTACTCAAAAATGTGTATATAAATGTTGTAGCAGCACTGTATATAGCAAAAGATGGAAGGGACTCAAGTGTCCATCAACAAATGGATACACAAAATGTAGTACACCCATATGATGGGATGTTATGCAGGCATAAAAAGGAATAAAGTACTGACACGTGCTACAATATGGATGAACCGTGAAAACATTATGCTAAGTGAAGGAAGCCAATCACAAAAAAACCACATATTATATGATTCTATTTCCATGAAATGTCCAAATGTCCAGATAAACATAGAGATAGAAAGTGGATCAGCATTTGGTTAGGACTAAGGAGGAGGAAGGGATAGTGGAGGGATAGCTAAAAGGTAGAGGGTTTTTTTGTGAGGTGATGGAAATGTTCTACAACTAACTATAGTGATGACTGCATGTATCTGTAAATATGCTAAAACACACTGAATGGTACACCTTAAATGAAGGAATTATATGGTATGTGAATTAGATTTCAATACAACTGTTCTTTCTAAAGTTGACTGTATTTCTATATACCACAAAAAATTGTTAGAAAATATGTTTTACTTTATAACATATCAGAATGCATGCAAGAAATGGAGAAATGTACTGAAAGGGAAATGCAATGTTCATGTAGATAAAAATTCTTCTCTAATGACTCTACAGCTTAACTACATTTCCAATCAAAATCCCATTGAATTCTCCTATAATATTTAAGAAGCCGATTGTTAAATTGACAATGGAGAGGCATGGGCCAACAACAACCAAGACACTCATTGCGAAAAAAAACATAAGGGGAAAGGTACTCTTCCAGCTAGAAGGCTTCTCGTAAAGCTAGGATAATGAAGGCCTGTAAGTCTTAGTGTAGGAAAAGAGTAGAGCCTAGAAAGAGATCCATATATACCTGTGTATATACCTGTGTTGAAACTTGATTTATACACAGCAAGCATGGTGGATCAAATTGGATTAATGTACCTCACATCCTACACAAAATCAAATCTAGGTGGATTATAGATTTAAATATGTCTATTAACCTTTTAGATGATAATGTGGCATAGCAGGAAAATTCAGAAGAGCAATGAGGACTAGCACTCATACTGAAACAGATTATAAAGAATCATTAAAAATGATTTGGTACTGAAGCATAAACAGACAGAACAGAAAGTCTAGAAATACACCATAGCATATGTGGGCACTGAATATGGTAAAAGTGGCATCGCAAAGGAGCAGGAAAAATATGACCTTTTTAATTAAAAAATGTTGGGACAACTGGATAGCTATCTGGGGGAGGGGAGACTAAGGCCAATCCATATATCACATTATACACTACATGAAATAAAAATGGATCAAATATATATATATAATATATATATATATGTATATATTTGTGATCCAAAATCACAAGAGTACTGGAAGAAGGCATGGGGGAATTCCTTTATAACCTTGGAGTTATAAATATACAGCCCATTAAACAAATCTGATAATTCACTTATGTAAAAATTTTAAAATTCTGCATGCCAAAAAAACCCACCTAAATCCAAGTCAAAATATATTACACTAAGTGAAATAAGACATTTACAAAGGGCAAATATTATATGATTCCACTTATATAAAGTATTCATAAAGACAAGAAGTAGAGAATAGATGTTACCAAAGGCTGAGGGAAGGGAGTGATTTCTTAATGGGTATAGAGTTTCTATTTGAGATGATGAAAAGGTCTTGAAAAAGATAGTGGTGATGGTATCACATTACAGTAAATGTATTTAATGTCACTGAACTGTACACCTACAAATGGTTAAAATGGCAAATATTGTTACATTTATCTTACCACAATTTTGAAAAATGAGGGCAGCCAGATAAAAAAGGACTAATGACAAATTAGAGTTCCAAGTAGGGAACATTCACATCTCCTATTACAAAAGAGTTTAATTCCCTAACACATAAAAAAAGAAATTGGGGAAAAAAAAGACCAACAATCCCATCTAAAAAAAAAAGACAAAGGTATGCATACACAGTTCACAGAAAGAAAAATACTAATTGCCCTTAATCATATGAAAAGATGCTTAACCTCATTCATAAGAGAAATGGAAATTAAAACTATACTGAAATATATTTTTCACCTCTCAGACTGGGAGAAAAATTTAACAACATATTCTCATGGTAAGGATATAAAAAAAAGTCACTCTCATATTCCGCTGGTAAGAATGTAATTGAATGTAAGAATGAATGGCTTAAGGCAATTCAGTAGTATCTAGAACAATACAAATGTATGGACTTTTCCAACAAACAACCCCACTTCTGGGAATTTGTCCTATCGATTTGCTGGCACATGTGGGAAACATATATGGACAAGGGTATCACAGCATTGTTTGTAAAGGTTAGAAACAACCCAAATGTATATCAGTAGGAATCTGATTAAATAAATACAATGGAAAGTTATACACTGTAAAAAAAAAAAAAAAATCAAGAACTTCTCTAGTCAAATATACAAAGAGTTCCAAGATACAAATTTAAGAGAATAAAACAAGGTGCAAAACACTGTAAATAGTATGTTTTTTATATAAAAAGAGAAGGGAAAATATGTATTTATATTGTACAAAGAAATTCTGGAAAGATATTCAAAAAACTAATAAAAATAGTGGGAGGTGAGAGATGGGGTAAGGAAGCAACTGAAGTCGGGAGACAGAATGGAAATGAGGTATCTTACTGTAGTTTTTTATTATTTTGATTTGAGAGATACAAATATCTTTCTTATTAGATGTCATTTTAGTGACTTCATAAGGGTTTTTAATCCAAGGGTAAATGTGTTAGTCAAAACTCAAATGACACAACATGCATTTCACTACATGTATGTCTTTTATCTCAAAAGGAAAAATACCCTAAACTTCTCTCTAGTTAATTATATGTGTGAAGTTTTTAAGAGGAAATATACAGATGTCTGTAACTTATTCTGAAATGTATACAAAAATAAGGTGGATTAGTGCATGGATAGAGGGATGGATACATGAGAAACACAAGTAAAATAAAATGTTCACTGTAGAATCTTGGTGGTAGGTATACGAATGTTCAGTCTAAAATTCAAGAAAAGCCAAGTATGCCAGACTTTTACAAAGCGAAATCGAAATAAAGCTATTATTTGAATCCCATACCTCCAATTAAATTAACATACTCATGCTGCAAAGCTAAAAGCTAAAGTAGAAAGCATTTCTCAACTCGGCAAAACAAGCACTTATTACTTGCCAGGCCAACAGGGAAAGGAAGGGCAAACAGTGCAGGCTAGAAGGACTCCTAAGGATCATCTAACATTAGCCCCTTCATTTTTACAAAAAAGATACCGAGGACCTGAAATGACCTGTGAGGAACTCAAAAGTGTTCTGTGTCAAATTCAGGAAGAAGAGAAAAACAAAATACTGGAAGTAGAAAAATCATTTTTGTTCAGTTATGATCCCTGCTATAGTAAAATCCAGCTTTTATGGAATTAGAGACAAAATACATCTCCATGGAAACAATATTCCCAAGCATCCTTCTGAGGCTGAGGAGTATGCTTTTCTATGCAAATCTTCACATCCAAAGAGTACACACAGGATGTGGAGTGAAGAGGTACTGAACTGAGCAGAGCTTTATAATCAGACAGGTCTGGATTTGAATTCTGGCTCTACCACTTAGTTGATCCTCGCCAATCTCAGCCCTAGCTAAACCCCTGTTTTTTATCAGCAAAACGGAAATAATTAAGACCTTATAAATTTGTCAAGAATGTGAAGAAGTACAAGTCATCTAATTCATGGATTCATACATTGGTGGCTACTGGATGTGGGCTTTCTGACATTTATTCATAGTTGCCTAATGCTCAATAAAAAGCACCACCTCTGAATGCCTGTCAGTTTCATGATTAACCTACTATCAGCTGACTAGGCTGTAACTGCAATTCTACTAAGAGCAGGGGCAAAATGCTGTTGATTTCACCATCAATAGGCATTTATCCATTCGCTGACAACAGCTATTAGGTGCTACTTGTTTGAGGTAAAAATAAAAGGTTGCTTAATGTTTTTTGGCTTTTTTTTCTTTTTTAGATTTACTTATGTGAAAGTGAGAGACAGAGAGAGAGAGAGAGAGAGCATAAGCAGGAGGGGCAGAGGGAGAGAGAACCTCAATTAGACTCCATGCTGAGCGCACAGCCCGATATAGGGCTGTATCTCATGGCCTGAGCCGAGACCAAGAGTCAGACACACTTAACCAACCACACCACCCAGGGTTAAAGGGTTAAAGGGTTTTTTTTAAGGTATAAGGTGTAAAGTTGAATGATCTGTTTCTGACTATACAGACACGAAGCCTGATCAATTACACCATCTCAAAACTGGAAGAAATTTCATAGCGCATTCGGCAAGAATTCTCCCCAAGTAGATCAGGTCATATTACATGACCAACTTCTGCTTAGAGGCTTCTAGTTTAAACCAGGTTCTCAATCATATTATCTAACCCTTCCAATGATCAGAAAGGGTTTTTATTCTCCCACTGAGGTGGGAGATGAAAATTTAGTAATATATAAATACCACTCCACACTCCCCTACTTTCAGAAATAAAAATATTTAAGTGTTGTTTTCATTTGGGGGTAAGAAAGGATATTCTATTTAATAACAATACCAAAATATAAAAAGTCAAGTTCCAAAAAGCATCTTGAAGCTTATATTTATATCTTCATAACAAACACAGCTTAGAAACTCTGCCTTATATTGATATATATAAAATATATATAAACACAAGAAAACATACCTGGGATGATATCATTGATGTGCAAGAGAATTGTACTTTCAACACTTGCAAAACTACACAGCTGCACTCCATCAAATCTGCCATCCCAATTGCCAATAGGATTATCCTAGAAAGTAAGTAATAGAATAAAATTTTAAGCCCTTCTCAATAAAACATGAATATGAAAATCTATATTTTCCAGAAAAGGATCTTCCCAAAGATTTTACACTGGCCAAGTTTATTTCTCCTAAAAGAAAAAATATATATATCAGAAATAATTACCACAGTAATAAAGTTTTTGGTTTGTTTTTTATTTTGGTAAAAATGAGATCCAAGAATAACCAAGTTATAGGAAGCCCATAGATGAGCAAGAAATTGAAAGTAAAACCCTAGTCTATATGGTAACACCCATCTTCATAGGAAGACATTTAATTTTTTTATGTTCCAATGTTGCACCACGTAGATCAGTGCTGTTCACACAGCTAGATTAGGAGATGGGCCAGTCAGACAACTGCCCTGAGCACCACATGAACAACAATGGAAATAGATGAAAAATATTGCATTGGCCAGAACTTTCCTTTCAAAGAGCACACTAGAGGGGTTTGGAATGTACACTTGCACAGGCCAACTGAAAGATAGAGGCAAGAGGAGAAGCTGATGGGGAAAAGTTCTAGGCAGCCTGCCCCAAATAAACAAGATGATCCTGACTGCCATCTAAGGAGGGGGGAAGGCCTACAGGGCTTTTACCAAGTATGAGGCCCAAATGATCTGAAGCAAGAGAAACTAACCATGACCAATAGCCTTCTTTCTCCAGCCCCTCTCCACCCACCTCACACTCTCTCCTCTAAATAAATATTAAAGGTGTGCTTTATCATTAGCTATCCCGAGGGGCCCACACATTTTATACTCTGGCTCTAACTTTTTACATGGCAAATGTTCAGCAAATGTTTGTCTAAACAGTAATGTTTGTCTAACTAATGGGTATCAAACAGAATTTCCCAGAATTTCTAAGCACAAGATAAATTTATGCTAGAACATTCATCCCCTACCAAAAAGTATCCCTGAAGAGAGGAAAAAATAATCACTAAAAACATCGTGAGTACAAGAGCCTGTTAGTCACAAACTGTCCGAACTCATTCTAGTGTTTAATAATTCTGTATGAGTTACTTCTTTCTACCTAACAAATTCTTATCCATAGTTCCAATCTATGATAAACATCTTCTTCTCAGGCTCTCTCTTCTCCTCTTCTTAACATCCACAGGTAACATTCCACTTGCCATATTGGGATATTTCCATTATGAACAAATATGATTGTAAGCTAACGTTAAAAATGACACAAAACAATGAACAAAAGGAAAAATACTGTAGGATTCCACTTATATGAGGTACCTAGAGAAAAGGCAAATTACAGAGACAGAAAGTGGAATACTGGCTACCAGTAGAATACTAGCTGAGAGGAGTGAGTAATGGGGAGTTAGCATTTAAAGTACACAAAATTCCAGTTTGGAGTGATGAAAAGTTCTGGAGAAAGATAGTGGTGATGGTTGCAAAACAATGTGAATGTAATTAAATGCCACGCAACTATAAATTTAAAAATGGTTAAAATGGTAAATTTTATGTTACATATATTTTACCATAATGAAAAAAAGAATTTTTGGAGTGAGTTACATCCTAAGGAGATACTTTTCCTTTAAGAAATAATGTGTTCAAAAAAAAAAAAAAAAAAAGAAGAAGAAGAAGAAGAAGAAGTAATGTGTTCCTCCTCTATGCAGGTATTTTCCATACATGATTTTTACACTATTCATTAAAATCAGATAGGCCAATAGGATTTTGCAAAATATTATAAAAAGAGAATCACAGATTAAGGGATTAAAAACCTTTCAAATAAGGAAAAATAAGACATAATGTAATACATTCGGGTGGTTTGGTTTGGTTTTTTTTTTTTTTTTTTCTGTTTATTGGTCAGCTATCATAGAGCATATTTAAGGATTAAAACATTATTCCAGTTTATTCAAATTGGATAAAAAGAGTAAATGTAACTCTCTAGACTCCTGTCCCATATACTGATATGTTCCTTTACCAAAGATAAATTAGAAGATGTTTTTTAAGTTATTCCAAATTAGTCCATTTTAAATATTCAAAGTGTTTAATTTGTACCTAAAATTGGTCATAAAACTAATAAGATATATCCACAAAGATAATATTCTCCAAAAGTTTCTTACCATGTCCACACCAACAAAATATCCTAAGCTTTCTTTTCCTGGCAAGACATCACAGAATATGACTGTGCCAGACTCTATAGTTTCTCCAAGCTTCAAAGAAACTCTGGAGTTTATTTCCAGAGGGGGAAGTTCCATCTGCATTGTGTCCCCTGGACCTGCATAATCACTTTCCAATCCATTGTCATCATCTTCTAGGATTTCTAGCTTGTCCAACGCAACAAATACTCCACAGTCTTCATCGCACTGAAAAAGTTGTTTCCCTTGATATATCCCATCAGTGAAACCTTGGCCGCGACCTTCTTCCTAGTTTTCAAATGAGAAGGGACAAAAATGATTGATAGATAAAGAGATGGAGAAAGATGATCCATAAGAAAAAATGATCCACTCTGGGGATTTGGGGGAAATCACTGGGAAAATTCTAAATGACACACACAACAAATAGAATTATTAGCAGCTGCTGCTCAATTTCCAGTGTCTAGAAAAGAATAAAGAAGAAGCTGTACCTGATGCTGAAATATAATTAATTAATTAATTAATTAAATTTACATCATAATTCCACTGTGGGAGAGCCTGGCTAGATTCTGCACTGTGATTTGAACAATAATTTTGTCATAAAATTTGATCACTTTAAAATAATGATCATGTTAGCTCTGCTTACTGAGAACTTACTATATGCCAGCCACCACGCTAACTCTTCAATCAGTGTATAACAAAAATACTTCAAGCTATGTACTGGTTTCACTATTTTACAGATGAAGAAGCAGATTTAGAGAAGTAGCTTGGTTAAGTAATTTGGCAATCCATCTAGTAAATACCATAACTGAGATTCAAATCTCCAATTGTTTTACAATCACTGCTTTAAAAACTTTAATTACTAATAAGGCATGAAATTCTATATACAAGAATGTAAAAATGTAACTGACATTTAAGTTCTTGAGAATTAATATTAATTTCAGAAATGTGTCACAGAGTTCTTGGTTCTATCTTCAGGAGAAATAAATTCCAAGATGAGTTTCACATATGTCATGAGGGACGACTATAAGCAAGTTGAAATTGCTGGACCTTTTTAAAAATCTTATAGCTACATTTCATTACTTAAGAGCACACACTACAAAAAAACTGAGAAACCTACATATGCTAATGACACAAGGTAATTAATAATTTTGTAGGATAATTCAATTATAATTGGTAGAGTTCATTTTTAGCACACTTAAAATTTCTAAGATTTGAAAGCCTTGAATAATTACATGATGTGTATTTCCTACTATAATAGGTCATTTTTATAAAGTTTTCAATGTATTATCTTTGCATCATCTCAATTTATCATTAGAAAGTAAATCCTAAGAATTACAAGCATCAAAATTACAGATTTCTAGAAAAACTTCTTTATTGTATTTAAGGGGGGGGGGGAATACATGTGTGCATACAAATATACACAGAAACACACACACACAGAGCTCACTAAAATAGTTTATCAAACTTACCAGTAATTCTACTCCAAAGAATATTCCCGACACTGTCCTCTCTGCTAATAAGGGTCCTCTGAAGCGCACAACTCCTGGAAATTTTTCTTCCCCAGATCTCAGCTGTACTTTCACAGGGCAGCCCACATCTATCTGGAGGCCTTTACTTAGTCTGTTTTTGTTCTTAAACAGGCTGAACCTCTCTTCACAATTGGTAATTGCCAAAAGCAATTCTGTGAATTTTTCATTTATTTCTACAACATCCTTTTCATCAACAAAGAGAACTGCATGTGGTTGCTCTAAAATTTTTAATCCAATCTGATTTTTCTTGCCTTTTGCAGAAGGAATCCTCGAGTGACCCACAGAACGATCTTGGATATACTGTCCTATACTCCCCTTTGGTACTTTAAGGAGCTTTTGTGTTTGTTTGTCTGTAACACTGCATTCTTGAAGAAGCAAATAAAAAATCCGCTCTTCCCAGTAGGGTGAAGTAACTTTTTCTTGGCTCCATAAGCCTGAACTCATTGTGACATTAACTCCAAAATATTAACTCAAAAAAAAGGAAACTACTAAGTTTGTAGTAAAACCGCAAAAGATAAATTCACTGGCAGTCCCAAAGCACGTTTTTAGCAATTTGGTGTCCATGCTGTAAAAAGACAGCAAAGCAAAATGCCTAGAGGACAAGCAAAAAGAAACTTTACACTTTATTCTACATGAGCTAAAATTAAGATTAAAGACTTAAGATCTCATTCTATTAATAAAAACACACACATACGTGAAATACTTCCAAAAGTACCTAAAAAGGTTAAAAGACATACATTATTTGTATCTATCATCATTTTTGCATCTTCAATTAAGGAGATCCAATTGTAAAGTATCTTCAAACATAATACAATAATGTTTGTTTCCAAGGCAATGAAATTTACAAAATCAAATTCTAATAACAGATAACATTATATACATATTTAAATATATATGTGCGTGTGTATATATATATATGTACATTTTTTAAACTTTAAAAAGTAGCATTTTTAATAGATCCTGCCTAACTTAAATGAATAAGTTGCTGTATTTTGGCAAAACACACATAAACCAAAAAGGCTGTTACTTCTGTACACACAGTTTAAGTAAAAAGTTACCCCCACCATAATTATTATGATGAACATCTTCTATTAAAAAAATGATGAGTCATATTCTGAAACTTTAAGCACAATTCATATCTGTGTTCCATATTTTGATAATGGATCATTTATTTACTCTATGATCCAGTTTCATTTTCTTCATCATGTACATTTTGTCCTTAGGCAAATGTTAATCATATTAATCAGAGCCATCATTTAATTTCTCAAAATTTCAGTCAGATAATATAAATCTGATTATAGCAAAAGTGTCTTTAAAAATCAATTTTGTATGGGGCAGTCTGGGTGGCTCAGCAGTTTAGTGCCACCTTCGGCCCTGGGCATGATCCTGGAGACCCGGAGTCTGAGTCCCATGTCAAGCTCCCTGCATGGAGCCTGCTTCTCCCTCTGCTTGTGTCTCTGCCTCTCTCTCTCTCTCTCTCTCTGTTTCTCATGAATAAATAAGTAAAATCTTTTAAAAAATATCAATTTTGTAGCCACTAAAACTTGGACTACATAACAAGGAACATAACTGTAATTCAGTAACAAAACATTTTTATACCACAATTTTAACTATGTTATACTAGAAAGGAATACAAAAAGATTATTTCTTTCTCAGTTTCAAATTTTCATTTAAAATTTTTACAATACTAATCTGTCACAATTAAAATAGCCTTCTCAACCCTACTTTAACCAATGGTTAAAAATGATACAATTTCATTAAATCAAATGAAGATTTAGTACATTATCTTAATTATTTTACTGAAAAAGAAAGTTCTTATGTATTTTCTGTCACATGAACGTGGCCACTGGGTTTCTAAATACAGTTACTTATTCCATCCTTATTTGGGGGGGGCCCACAGGGAGAGGGAGAGAAAGAGAACCTCAAGCAGGCTCCATGCCCAGCACAGAGTCCAGTGCAGGACTTGGTCTCACAACCCTGAGATCATGACCCGAGCTGAAATCAAGAGTCAGATGCTTAATTGACTGAGCCACCCAGGTGCCCCTCCATCCTTCTTTGAGGTAGAGGTATCCATTTCCATTCTGAGTAACAACAGCAGTTGAGAGTAGCATCATATTTATCCATTTTATTCTGGGACTTTAAAAATAAATATTCCTAATTAAAGAACCAAATTAAATTTAATAATTTAACTTAATGACTAACCTGGCAAATCTATACAAGGAAGGTTATCATTAGATAATGAAGTACTCCAGAATTGGTCAAGTTTTTTATACAAATCTGTCCCTCTACAACCCAGAACGAGACATGTAAGTTACCCAAGACAGGATAGAGTTTGGCATCCCTTTAAACCAACATTACTGAAATATCTACACAACATTCAGTAAAGGGACAGAGTTAGTGTAAAGTAGTTCTCTCTTTCTCTCCTTTCTTTATAATGTGTTGTCTTAATTCCACTTGAGGGCACTATCTACTTCAGCAGGAGTAGAATCAGTTTATATTTGCCACTTACATAAGACACCTGTGGAAACCCCTATCTTGGCATCATTATAAACAAAACCCCTCATGAAGGCTACCCAGTCACCCAAAGCCTTAATTTGGCTGTATTCCTCTAAAGTACCAAAATGAAGTATTTGTGATTTCTGAATAAACTTCTTCTCCAATGTCAACAAGGAAATATGCTTTTCTAGATCATCAAATTATCAATATGAATGTAATTTTCATTACACCAAGATGTTTGTTACTGTGTTCAAAGGCTTGATGTTATACTTGCTGAGGTCCTCTGTCTCCTTTCTATAGATTTACAGTACCTGGTTTTCCCTTGCAATCAGCCATTTTCTGTGGTTTTCTACAGTGTGCATTTGACTCATTTTATGGCCTTGTTGCTTTCCAACTTACTGTTTCTAATCAATTCTGAGAAGCCAGGGGATGAAATATGTCTTTGTGTTTAAAAAAAAAAAAAAAAACAGCAACAATAGCTCAAAGAAGTATGTATAAATTCTGAATGGCCTTTAGGAGTAAAGCGCAGAGGCTTTACTGCATGGACACTGGGTTACTTTCAGAAGGTTGAGATAGTCAAAAAGCAAATTCTAAAAAAGTGAGTTGCTTTGTTCTCTTTATAAATGTATTTAAATATTTTTGGTCAAAAACTGCTTTTCAAGTATGATGATTCTATTTAGAATTTTTAAAAATTATACCTTCAAATATTAAAATTAAGAACATCCTTGAATCTTAATATTATATACCCACAATTCCTACTCTATTGGGTCTCTAGCTTAACAAGTCATGTAATGATTTTTATTTTTTTATTTTTATTTTATTTTATTTATTCATGAGAAACAGAGAGAGAGAAAGAGAGAGAGAGAGAGAGAAAGAGAGGGAGGTGGAGACACAGGCAGAGGGAGAAGCAGGCTCCATGCAGGGAGCCCAATGCGGGATTCGATCCCAGGACTCCAGGATCACGCCCTGAGCCGAAGGCAGGCGCTAAACTGCTGAGCCACCGAGGGATCCCCATGTCATGATTTTTAAAAAGGCCACCATGATATATTACCAAGACAAAATTAGATTATTATATGTAATTCATTAGGATGCTATGTTTCATATGAATTTGGTTACAGAAATGTTTTTTGCTAATCATTTAAGAGAGTATCTACAGAAACTTTAATATGTAACTCCTATGGTTTTAAAAAAAGGGGTGGAAGGCAATTTAACAATCACTATTAAGAACCATATTTTATAGTGAACACACAGAAGCAGCTTTGCTCTAACCTGCATTAGCACAAGGGGTAATGGAATGAGTTTCAACTCAATAAAAGCGGGGGTCATGTTAGACCATGTTAGACCACTAAAACAGCCAGAACAAAAGTTTATAAAATATTTAAAAAGCATTATCCAAAAATAAAAAGGCTGTGCCTTTCCTTTTTTAGAAAGCACAGATTAAGAAAGAGTAAGTTTGGAATTGCCATATTAAACACTGATTCTCTTGATTGCAACAGATAGTTAGAGAAAGGTGAATGGGGAACTTTATGACTCCAAAGCTATACAAGATAATAAATTTAATGATTGTGAATATCTCACATACTGCCATTACAGCAGAAACAGGTTAATAAAGAGACTTTACTCCACCATAGAAATAAATAGAACGACTACGTTCTTCTTTCACTGGAATATGCGTAACAGTTAAATTAAGTCTTAAGGACGCCAAGCAATAAAACCTAAAGACTATATGGGAAAGATTTAAATGACATTGTCAATGAGTTCTTTATCAATCAAGGTTTGTTTATTTAACATTTTTGTGCACTCAGCACGGTGTTAGATACTAAGAGGTATGACAGATTTAAGATATGATAACTGCCCTACTTTATGTTCTCTTACTACCTTTCAGGTCTAATTGGCTTAAAACTGCCTCTAATAGTATACTTCACTTTGAGTGTAAATATATCACAAATGATTCATCTAAATGCCTTCGTACTTATCTCAGACTGGAAAATTGAGTGATTTCGAATATCCCGATAATTACTCTAAACACTGAGTGAAGATGACCAAAGAGGTGGAGTGCAATGATATATTTAACCCTAAACCATACCGGAAGCCTTTCTTTTGACAACATTCGAGAAGAGGGAATGGTTCAGAGTCACAGAGATTCTGAAAATATTTCTGGTTATCTGAGCTTGTTGAGGTTCTGGATTCTGAACAAACAGGAGTTTAACTGTATTAAAATAAATTCATTAGACCAAGACAGAGGTTGAAAGACAAATATTTATCAGTGTTCTGTCAATCCAATAAAAAAGATAGTCAGGAAATATGTTTTATACAGAAATATTAAAGGTCAGAATCACCACATTCTAAAAGATAATATATAGTACAGATGAACAGCATTAACTACGTACAATTGACAACGGTTGTCTAGAAAATGCAATGTCTTTTCAATTCTCAAGCTATCAGGTTATACTATTCAAAGAACCTCACTACAGAAAACAAAGATCGAATTCAAGAACCTTTTTGCATCTTCTCAAATATCCCGACTTGTTCTAAAAACCACAGGAGGCTACCTAAATCAGAATAAAACTTACAATACTCAAATACTGCCCTCAATTATAAATGGCAAAGAGACAGGAAAGTCATCACAAATACCAAAGAAAGAAGACATACAGGACTTTTCCCAAAAGCTTCTGGATAGTTAGAATAATCACCGTTTTAAGGAATAATCTCTGTCACTAAAAGAACAAGTTGTTATACTACTGAACAGCTACCAACAGAAAAACAGAGATTCCATGATCAGAAAAGAGTCAGTTTTATCTTTCCCCACATTCTAACTTGCAACCCAAGTGCACGAGTCATCAGTCCCTAAAACAAGCGGGATTTATACAATAAAAAAAAGAGTCTGGCTCCTGCATATATATTCATGTATATTCATGTATATTCATGGCAGAAGAACAAGGAACCCTGCAGTCTCCCTAGGGTTAAACCCAGCCCCTCCACTTCCAAACCGGGAACTCCCCAAGCCCTTCATCTTGTATCTCCCATGCCAAACCAGTGCCTCACGCGTGATGGGCATTCAGTACGTGCGAAACGAACCAACAATTTGGTTAACCCAGGTGAGAAAAGTGAAGATCAAAATGCCATTTCCTCATCCTAGGTGTTGAAGTGATCAAAAGCATCCTCCAGGTTAAAAGGGGGGGGGGAAAGTATACTATACTACTTCTCAGAATAAATGAAGTCACAGCTAATGTTCATCCTACTGCATTGTCACACACGTGGGAAGAAACAAATAAAAAATTCACAATCATAAAAACAAGTTGTTTTTGAGGTTCACTTGAAACTGGTTTCCTAGACCTTCACACCATGTTCGATGCCTATAAATTGTAACTGATGAGGATACCTTGACAAATTTAAGGTCAAAGTGTGGAAACCAGGAACAAAATACTAATCGTTTGATGAGCAGGGTGATTTTCCTTTCTCTCTTCTTGTGATAAAGACTTCCATTAAGTCAAGCAAAAAAAAAAAAAAAGAAAGAAAGAAAGAAATCACAGTCGAGGCGTGCCAGACCACAAGAGATGACTGCTGCTGAATGATGTTTGTTTTATGTAATACAGCCCTGGTCTCATCAGCTCTTCGCAAAAGTTATCATCCACAGGAAGGCTTCTTCACGGGAATAACTGTAAGTAACATTTTGCAGCAGAACACTGGAGAATGTTCTGGGTGATGCCGACATTCACAGTACACGAACTTCCACAAGAAATCGCAGCAAGTCATTTTCTCCCAATACTGTTCTCGCTCAAATCCACCCACTACCCGGTGGGGGCCTGGCAGCCTAATGCTCGGGGCCATTCAGTGTACTCCGGGCGTGAGGGGGTGTGCAGAACACCAACCCTTGAATGAACACCCTCCCTCAAGGCCTGGATTTTTTTTTTTTTTTCCCGGAGCCAATGACTGCAAAAGGAACAGTCTTATTAAGATCTCTATTAGCCCGAATTCAAAAGCGAGGCAGGGAACGCTCCTCCGCGGAGCCAAGGACACAACTTTGCAGGGAGACCCGGGAGAGGGAGAGGATGGGGGGCAGGGACGTCGGGGGCTGAACAGCCTAAAAGGCTGGGTGGCTGGAAGATGACAACCACCCTAAAACATGCAAATGCCACAGGGTGGAATAGAAAAGATGCCAAGTACATGAATAACCGGGCAGCTGACCCAGCCGAGAAACAAATCCAGGAAACACTATCTTCTCTCAAGACTCCCCAATTCCCCCCGCCCCCGGGGCAGATCTTCAACACGATTACAAAGAAAAACAAAAGGAAGGAAAAGAATACCTTGTTTCGACAGAGCGAGCGCACCTTTCAACTAAAGAACTCCGGGTCGTAGGAAACCATCCTCACCCTGGAAAGGGGGAAACTGAAAGAAAAAGCAGAACACGCCATTAACGAGGCCAGAGCCCCGACTGCCTTTCCTGGACGGGAGCCACCAGCACCCCGAGGCCGAGCGATCGAGACGGACAGCCGGGGCTCTCGGGGCCGTCGGGGGCCGGCCGGCGGCCCGTGCCTCAGTTTCCCCATCTGTAAAGGTCTCCCCCGCGGCTCCCACGGCAGGTCCTCTCTGTTCGGAGGTCCCGGCGGCGGCGACCACGCTCCCCCGGCTCGGCAGCCCTCTCGGGAAGCCGGGGGCGGGGAGGGGTGGGGGGGAGCCCCGGGGGGGGAGCCCGGGCTGACGTCAGCGGGCTCAGCACCCCGCGGGCCTGGCCGGCTCCGGGCCAGGGCAACTAACGGGCCGGCGCCGAGGGCCCGACGGCCGCGGCGGCAGCTGGAGGCGCCCCGAGGCCGGGGAGGGACGCCTGGGGGCGCAGCCGCCCGCCCGCTCGCTCACTCACCTCGGCGGCCGGGCGTCGCCCCTTCCCGGGGTCGCTAGCCCGCGTCCCGGTCCGGCCCCAGCGCCCCACACCCACCGCCTTAATATTTACCTCCGACGCGCGGCCGCGGCGCAGCCGAACCTGCTACCTGGGCCCGCCCCCACCTGCCCCGCCTCCGAGCCGCCCCGGGGGGGGAAGAGGGGAGCGGGGGGAGGGGCGGCTGCCGCGCTGGCCAATCACAGCCCGAGACCCGTCTCTGTGCGCGCTCTGATTGGGCGGCCCTCTGACAGACCTTCCTCCAATGGCTGCCGGCCCGGAGCCGGCTGAAGGGACTTTCCGCTCCGTCAAGCTCGGTCGAGCCAAAGGGAAAGCGGAGGGGGGGGCGGAGCGGGGGAGGTGGGCGGGGAGCTCCAGCTGATTGGACAAAAGGCTGCGGGTGCCGCATTGCCATTGGTCGGCACCGGAGCCGGGGCGGGGCGCTGGGCTGCTCGCCGCTGCACCTCCCAGGCCCGGGTCTGGGCTCTTGGCGTAGCTGTCAAAACTCCTGCAGGGAGTTTGGGACTGGGGTGACGCGAGCTGGGCGCAGGATTTCAAGATTCCACGAAAAAAAGCAAAGCTTTAGAATCAGACTTAAGTTTGAATCCTTTGCGCTTTCAACTGAGAGCCTCGTGACCTGAGGATCTCGCCACCACGCTAAGCCTCGATATGCTCATCTGTAAAATGGAGATAACCGTCAGCACCTGTCCTACAGAACTGTTGTGAAAGGCCGCGGGTTGAGTTCCCGACACACCGCCGGAGCTCAGTCATGCTGAATCTCTTCTCCTCCCTCAGAATCCACCCAGGGACCTCTGCTGTTTCGAAACCTCTGTTGCCACCTATCCCAGTTTGCAGGGAGGTCTCCCTAGGGTGGCGCGAGGAAGGGATTTCCACTCGCTGCCTCACTCGGCTCTGCACCCCTGGCCACCAGCCAGGACTTGGGGTGTAGTTAAGGATCTCTCAATTAGAAGGGAGGTTTCAGATTCCCAAAAGTGCTCAAAATATTTAAGGAAGTGCTTTTTATAATCAGTCCCAGAGCCTTGCAGCATAGCATGCCTTGCTGCACTGGATACTCCTGTTAATTAATTCCTTCTCCTTTGACATTTTAAATACCAATTATAGGAGAAGGTGATTAATACTGAGGATAGAAGAGGTATGTGTGTGTGTGTGTGTGTGTGTGTGTGTGTGTGTGTGTGTGTTTAATCATGAGAGGGAACATTTCCCCAGTGGAAAGTGACATTTCTGAAGATCTGGGCAGTTTAAACCAGTGAGCACATAAAAGAAGTCACATGAGTGATCGCTAATAGTACTAGTAAACGGGCCACCCACCTCCCTTGCCATAAGCACCCAGGATGCAGTGGACAGCTTTTGAAAACCTAAGCCTCAATCTACTCTTGTCTCTCCTTAGTTCATCCTTATGCTGGGTCCCAAGCTTCCTGAACCACAATGCAGTAGAAAGCAATAAAGAAATCAACAGGCCTGGCTCACAGTGTGGCCTTCAGTGATACTCTTCCCTCCCAGATCTAGATTCTCCAGTAAAGTCAGGAGGACTCAGAGGTCATCGTCTGGCTGTCTGGGCAAGCAATTCAGCCTGAAGACTGTTTTCGCTTGACCTATACAGTGAGGAGGAGGAGGGAGAAGTAGAAGTGCAGTGGGAGGGAAAGAGTTTGAATTGAAACCTTTGAGAAAAGGCAGGCAGTCTCCCCTTCCCCCACTCGCCACACTGCTCACCATTCCCTAGTTTATTCTCACGGCACATTTGTCTCCTTTATATTATCTCCTGGCCCCTATAGGCCAGTTTGCCACCACTGAACTAGGACATCTTCAAGCCTTTTCTGATGGTGGTGTTTGGTGCTGCTGAGCCCTCTGCTTCAGTGGGGCTTTCTGCTCTACCCATAGCTGTCAGAACCCTCGCTCTGTCCTCCTGTGACCCATTCCTTGAACCAGACACTGTCAAAGCCCGACTTCATTCAAGAGATAGTCTCCCAAGCCACGTCTGATAAATAGGGCTTATCTCATTTACCATCTCCTATCAATTGGTAATGGCTGCCCAGGACTTTGTGTTGAAAACAATTCTAAAACTCTGTTCAGGCTCTCGGGGTGAAAGAGATGTCTGCCAGGGGATAAGGTGGGGGAATAGTGTCATGGTGCAATTATTTGCAATTCTTGATATACCAGCCTCTCCTTTTACAGACAAGAGATTAAGGTCCAGAGAGGGAGAATAACTTGTCCCAGGTCACCTAAGAGGTGAGCTGAGTGAGACCCTGATTCTCCTGATTTCGAGTCAGGACTCTTTCCAGCTCTGTTTAAACAGATCCTCCAGCTGAAATGCCTCTCCCCTCTACCTTCCAATCCTCCCTCTGTTTCAGGCCTAAGCGAAGTCCACCTTCTTCCAAGGGTCTTTGCAGAAAGCTCCAGGCCCTGCTTGTTCACCTCTGTGTATCCACCACCTGACACAGCGTGTTCCACTCAGCCCAGCCAAGATTCACACAACTGCTGGTGGAGCTACCGAGCAGGTACCGAGACACACAGAGGGAGAGGAGATCCCACCCTTGCCCTCTGGCAAGGAAGAGCCAACCTTAAATGACTAGCTACAAGATCACTTACTGAATTACGGAGGGCGGAGGAAGCCCCAGAAGGAGAACTGTTCTGTGCACACATAAATGGTGGCTGGGCGCTTGGGTTAGGGCGGCCTGTTTGAGGAAGTCACCTGTAAGATGAAGGAAAGATGACTAGGGGCAGAGCGGGGGAGGGAGCACTTTAGCAAAGGAAAGAAGACTATGCGTGACGTGTTGAAGAAACTGAAAGGGACAGAGCACAGTAAATGTGGGCAAAAAGAGCCCTTGAGGCAGAACCTTGGAAGCCAGGGTCAAGTTTTGGTCTTTAACTTAAGAGCAGGATCCCAAGGAAGGGTCTTAATAATTTCACTCTGATTCTAAACTGTTGTGCACATAGCTCTCATTATACGCAGCAGGAACCCAACAAAAAGCCATTGAATTGAAAGGAGCTCCCTCCCCCAAGAGCTGGAAATCTGATCGCCTGGTAGGGACCTGTGGCTTGGACTAACACCTAGGCAGGACCCAAACAAAGCTTCTCAGCAGCACTAGTAATGGTTAGTTCTTCGGCCCCGCCCCATGCTCCCCAAATGGCTACCACAGGCAACCTCCTACTTCCAGCCTCACCAAAATCAGTATTTTATATCCTACTGCCGATTCAACTTCTCCTCCTGACACAGCCAAAAGTGAGCTCCTGACACTCCTCCACTCCTACCACAGTCCTGCCTTTTCCCTCCCAGGAAATGGCAATTCCAGTAGTTCATCCAGCCTCCCATGCTTCCAGCCAACTCTCCACCCCTCCTGTGAATAGGAGCATTTAGAATAAGCTCTAAACCATGGGGCTAATGAATAAGCTCTAAATGATGGGGTCAGCTGGACCAGGCAGCCTCAGAGGCAGGGATACTGCACAGACTCTTTCTCCATACAGCCCAGTGTGGTGTTTTAATCAATGGATGAGTGGAGAGTCCACCGTACCAGGGATATGCTTGTCTTTTGGCAGTTGGGGTATGGGGGGAGGCTCCAGGTGCTACTGAACATTCTGTCTGGGGGCTTTTACTCTGGTCACCCAAAAGCTCTTTTTGATAAGATAAAAGGAATTACTTTAATGATCTTTACCCTAATCCTGCTGAACTATAAATCCATGCTTCCCCTGTTTGAGCTATTTGCTATTATCAATGGCAAATGATTTATTTCTGTGTGATTTGAAAAACACACCCACAGAGAAAAGGGTCTAATGCTCTTCATTAGGACCTTTGTGCTGCATCTGGAATCCCACTTGGGACAGTAAATACATCAGGAATGATGCCATGTGGCAGGAGGCCTTCCTCTCTTAGGAAGGAGACACCAATAGTATTGGGGAAAAGGTGATTCATTTTTATAATCTTCCCCAACTTTTATGTTCTTCCTCCTTTAAGCAGGATGACTCTCCATTCGATTAACAAATATTTGAGCATCGACTATGCATTAGGCACACTCTAGACCCAAAGGACTCTTGTTCTCATGGCTCTTGTGCTCATGGAGCTAACTAACATTCTAGGGGAAGGAAGAAACACATGTATGTCGGGTGGTGCATACTGAGAAGACACTATGAAGCAGGGCTGGGGAGAAGAGAGTGGTTGGGGACTGCTATTTTAGGTAGATAGTTCAGGCAAGGACTCCCTTGAGCTGACACTTGAACAAAGATCTATAGTAAATGAGGAAGCTAGCCATGCCAATGTCTGGGGAGGACTGTTCCTGTAAGAGGAAATAGGCAAATGCAAAGGTCTGGAAGCAGTTTGCATTATCAAGGAGCCATCAAGAAGCTGTGTGGCTGGAGCACAGGGGGAGGTGGGGGGGGGGGGGTGGCGGTGAGTGGCAAAGGGGAGGACAGTGAAAACACGGGGCTGGGCCAGGCCAGCAGGGGACTTTGACTTTCACCCTGAGCCAGATTGGGAAATTCTGGAGAATTTCAATCAGAGCAGTTCCTCATCTGATTTACCTTTTCACAGGCTCACGCTGTGGGGCAAGGGCAGCAGCAGTGAGGCCAGTTAAGACACTGATGGCAGTAAGCCCGGCAAGGGGTGGGGCCCTAAGGAGGCCCTTGTTTGCTGGAGGTGGGGGATGTGGAACTGAAGATGTCAAGAAAAAAGTTGTTCCAAGTAAAAAAGGGAGAGGAGGGATTTTCAGGATGAGTGATAAGGGAGGGGTGATGCTTAGGGGATTTTGGATTTCTGGACTGTTCCGGAAATGATGATAGATGAGATGATATTTAGAGGAAGGAAAGGAGGAAGGAAGGAAGGAAGGAAGGAAGGAAGGAAGGAAGGAAGGAAGGAAGGAAGGAAGGAAGGAAGGAAGGAAGGAAGGATTAAAGAAGAGAAAAAATAAAACAAGATTCCTTAGATTCTGGATTGCCATCCGCACAGCTGCAGGCTCTCCCCATGTAATTCTCCAAGGGGAACTGCCCGAGATGGCCCTGATGGTCCTCACGACCTTGCTGTTCACCTGAGAGCTGCCACCCAGGGCCGGAGCCTATGCATTCCCTCGCCTGGGCACATCAGAGGGTGTGCCCCACCGCTCTGTGCTTCACCCGCTGGGCTGCACCCATCTCCTGAGTGGGGATGGAGGCGTGAAGATGTGTTGGTGCAATAATGAAATGATGCTGTATGTAGTCTCAACTCAGCCTGCTTAGAATGTGATTCCACCTCCCACACTTCTGCGGGGTATATTCATTCCAGTATCTGGTTTTGGCGCTATGTTGGGGGGGGGGGGATGTGGGGGGGAGCACTCAGATTGACATTTTTTTTTTCTTCTAGGATGATGGTGAATATAATTAAAGTCTGAAGCTCCTTTAAAAAATTATCTTGCTGCTGGTACCTTTTTTTTCCTCTGCACATAAGAATTATGTATTCTCAGCCACAGATCTGGAATGTGTCTGTTTCTGTTCTGGAAGTGATTTCTGAAATCTGCAAAGTGATTATTGGAAGTCTGCTAACTTGGTTGCAAGTTACCTGCCCAGGCCTAGAATGCTTTTGGTGGATCTGTTGGACTTTGGAAATTCAAGAAGCTTCTACTCTGAGCTCTGACAGTAAGTCCATATCCAGGTCCTGGTGGCACCCTTCCCTGGGCCCTCTTGAACTCTTCTTTCTCCATAATCTCTCCCTGGGTTATAACATCCAGGCCCAATGACCCCATTCCCCTTTAGATGCTGAGGACACCCATGCTGTTAAACCTGGCAGTGACCTCTCTCATGAGCTTCAGACTCACAGCACAACTTAGTGTCTTCACTGGACTTCACTTAGGTGTCCCAAACTTGACAATTGAAACAAAGTCCCTCCTGCTTCCACACTTGTTCCCACCTGACTTCCAGAGTGCTGTCCCCAGTTACTCAAGTCAAAAATCGAGAAGCCTTGGGACACCTGGGTGGCTCAGCAGTTGAGCCTCTGGGTCCTGGGATCCAGTCCCACACCAGTCTGCCTGCAGGAATCCTGTTTCTCCCTCTGCCTATTGTCTCTGGCTCTCTCTGTGTGTCTCTCATAAATAAATCTTTTTTTAAAAAATGAGCCTTCAGTCTCCCCTCTCCCTCTTCTCTCATCCATTCCATTTGTAAACCTTTGGGAATCGATTCCTAAAATGTTTCTCTCCATCCTCTTCTCTCCACCTCTGCTGACACCACATTAAAACAGCCAATTGCCTCTCACCCACAATAGCTCCTCAGTGGTCCTTCTAGTTTTTCTGCTCATCCCACCCCTATGCCTTACAGACCCTTCTCCAACCAGAAGTTGGTCTTCTTTAAACATCATTGGTTCATGTTGTGACCCTGCTTAGAACTCTCCAATGGCCTGCCATTATTCTAAGATCTAGCCCAAACCTTGGTCATATGGTCACATGGTCAACCCAGTGCTTCATGAACTGGCCCTATTTACCTCCCCGAACCCATGTAGTGATACTCACCCCTTAGCTTGCCTTAAACATACCATATTTGTTTCCTGTGGCTGCTGTGACAAATGACCATAAACTTGGTGACATAAAATGATACAAATTTTTCTCTTACAGTCCTGGAGACCAGAATCCAAAATGGGCTAGAACCAAAGAGGCAGCAAGGCTGTGCTCCCTCTGGAGGTTCTAGGGGAAAATCTGTGTCCTTGACTTCTCCAGCTTCCAGAGCTACATGTCCTGGCCCAGGGGGCCCCTTCCTCTACCTTTGAAGCCAGCAATCTAGCATCTTACTTGGGGTCACACCACCTTCTTCCTTCAAGTCTCCCTCTGCCTTTCTCTTACAAAGTCACCTGTGGTTGCAATTAGGGTCTATCTAGATAATGTAAGAAACTCTCCCCATCCCAAGATCCTCCTCTTAATCACATCTTTTATTATTATTATTATTATTATTATTATTATTATTATTATTTTGAGAAAGAGAGAGAGCTTGAGAGGGAGAGGGGCAAAAGGAGAGGGAAGTAAATCTCAAGCAGACTCCCTGCTGAGCACAGACCCTGGCAGACGTGGGGCTTCATCTCCTGACCCTGAGATACTGACCTGAGCCAAAGTCAAGAGTCTGATGCTTAACCAACTGAGCCACCCAGGCACTACTTAATCACATCTTTATAAAGTCCCTTTTGCCACATAAGGCAACAGTCAGAGGCTCCAGGAATGATGAGCTAAATATTTGGGGCCATCACTCAGCCTAGTACACATACCAAGCTCTTCCCCATGACAGGGTCTTCGTGCAGCTCATCCACAGTGAACAAGACCCCCCACTCTTGGCAAAGCCAGCCCCTTCTCATTTTGGGGTCCCAGCTTACGGGTCTGTGACCAATCCCCAGTTTGAAGGTTCCCCTCTATTTTGAACCTTTGTTTCTTTCCTCCCTACCACTTACCACAGCGGACCTTATTTTATATATCTTCCAGTTCACTAGTATCCTTCCTGCCTCTCCTCCCTCCTCAAGTGCCTTGAGGACAGGGATCATGTCTGTTTTGTTCATCCACCGACGGTCCTAACATATCTGGCCAACACATCACTGACGAATGAATTTAAGGAAAATGAAATTTACAATCCAAGACGCCACCACACGAATGGACTGCTGCGTATGGTCCTCGGGGAAAGCAAGCCCATCCATCTCCACCTTCCTCCTAGTCTTCTGTATCAGAACAGTTGTCTGGACAGAAACTACCACCACCACCGAGAGCCCACGGAGATGCCGCAGCCATTTAGTGAGCCAGGCCCACGCAAAACATTTCAAGGGAGCGGATCTCACTTCAGTGAGTAGCCACCTGAGCCCTTGCTCATTAAATGCAGTTGAGAATGAGGTCAATAAGGCCTACCCAGGAGGCTGCCCACTGAGGAGAGCTGTTCTCGAACCTTCTCCATCCCTCCCCTGCTAAAGACTCTTGCAATCACTGGGAGAGAATCAAAGGAGGCCCAAAGACCTCCTCACACTTGCCATTCAGCCATGTGGGGCACCACAAGGCTCCTCCCTGCACAGCCTCAAATTTCACGCAGGGTTAAACCTTTCTGAGCCGAAGCCCAAAGGGTTTTGTTCGCAAGCCCATTTCTAAGAATTGCTTTTGCCCCAAACAATAAATTTTCTGCTCAAAACAGCATTCTTCCCCCTCTAAGTAGAAAATTGTGCTTTGATATTTGACAACATTCAGGAATGTTCGTTTTGTTTTGTTTTGTTTTGTTTTTTAATGTTTGGTCACAATGAAGACAGCTTTGGGGACTCCACAGATTTCTTCTCTGTGACTATTTACAGCATAACATTCATGGTTGTGTTTTTTACAAAAAAAAAAAAAAAACAGAGTGAATATAACAAAGCGGTTTATAAATATTAACCAGTTATCCCAAACAATAGTGTTTAAATAATAACACTTGCAGAGCACCTGAGTTTACAGAGGTTGAAGCCTCACGCATCATTTGGAGAAAATCCAGAAAAACATGTGCCTTGTAAGGAAAAGGCTTTGATTTTGCCCCTGTAAACGTTTAATCCATAACTTTAAGTCACATAACACTGGACCGTCTCTTATGCATGTCTTTTGGAAGTCGGCTGTCAGAATCCAGCTCCCAGGCATCAACAGGAGACCTGGTGGGACTGCTCAAAACTCTGGCCCAGACTGATCCTAAAAACTGCATTCTGGTGGGGAGTAGTTTCCAAAGGCTTAACTGAATGAAGACTAATTGACTTCACTGGAAATGGAAGTGTGTGTGTGTGTGTGTGTGTGTGTGTGTGTGATATCAGCTGTAGCATGGTCTTATTTTTCTTGACAATCCAAAATGTCTTGGGGAACAAATGGCTGTCATGTGTCCCCTTTCAATAATGTCTTAAGTATTAGGAAGGATGGCAGGTAAATTAGAGCCCTTCCCACTCTGCGCAGGTGTAGGGGTGGGGGTAGGGGTGTGGTAGAGGGAGGCTCAAAATATCAAAGCTGACGACACCGGCATTCTGAATCCTTACTCACAAAGGAAGTGCCAGGTGCAGGGGTCCAGGATGGGTGGAGGGACAAGAGGTGGGGAACGGCCTGGATAGATGACGACCCACGAGTTAAGACAGCAGAAAGCTGCTTCCTGACTCCCTCTCCTCATTGTGAAGCAGGTGGAAAGGGGCCTCTCATATGGATCTAGGTCTCTACAGCAACAGGCACACGGTGATGCAGTAACACCCATGGGCCCCACTGACCCGAGTCAGACCAGCTGCAGGTGGAGAGGAGCTGGCCCTCTTCTGCATTCCATGGACGGAATCTTGGGAACAACTGGATGCAGAAGTAGGCTGCAGAAATGTTCACTCTGAGGGGCACTGTCGCTCCTTCGCTCCTTCTTCTGCCAGAACAAAGATGACCCACTGTGCCAGCCCTGCCCTGGGCAGGATGCAGCTCTGCGTTAATGGGCTGCTGCCAGATGTAATCCAGCTTCTAGGACCCACACCCACAGCCTGTTCGCAAACAAACTGAGATAAATGCTGGCCCCCCGGCTTCAGAGCAACAGTCTGGTGTCCTTCTGGCTGAGCCTCTCCATTTCCTCCAAGGAGAAAGTGTTGCCTCGGAGCCTAAAGGGGGTAAAGCAAAGAGGGGTTTCGATGAGCACTGAGCCAGAGCGGTACTTTTCATTAGAAGCCGCTACTTTCTAAGCCCCAGGCCTAAATGGCCTGGCCCCTTGAGCCCAGCCACAGCCTTCCCATGTGGGTGTTAGCTCGGTCCACCGGTCCACCAGGTGGCTCGTGAATCACTGTATGTGATGAAGCAAGCCTCCGTGACTCTGCAGAGAAAATCCACACCAGACCCAGCCGGCCCTGACTCCCCAAGGCCAGCGATTCTTTTTAAGGCAACAGCAGAATCCATCAAGAATGCAGTGAGCAAGCCGTGATGCCCTCCCATGCTCTGCCAACAGGCAGCAAATAACATCAGAACCCTTAAAATATCAACCTGATCTTGGCTTCCTTCCCCCGGGGACAAGAATGTGACATTTCCTATAACCATGCGATGGTTTAAAACAAACGCAAAAACAAAAACCCACACACTGCCCAGGCCCTGAGGACCTCATGGCCTACAGGGATTACACAATCATCCAGAAAGGAAAAAATCTCTTCCCAGGACAGACTCCTACAAGTCTTTATTTTTAACTTCATCCTGCGATCTGTATTGTTGCTGCTGTCTTGATAGGATTTTTGAGGGAGAGAGCAGTCAATCTGCATATGCAAAGCAAGGGTCACAAGCTCGCAGGGATGAGACAGGTAATATGTAGCAGTCCAAGTAGCCGGTCCAAGACGACAGGCTTGGTGGCCGTGCTATGGTCAGCATGAGCCAGTCTGCCCAGCTGAGTGGGATCAGTCCTTCTCTACTCTGCTTACTTACCAGCATTTTCTGTGTAGGAACCCAGAGTTGGAAGCTTTTAGGAGAAACCTCAAAAAAACAGATTTCCATGGGGAAATCTCCTACTTTTAAAAGGCTGGCTTCTAGCCCAGAGCCTGAAATGGGTATAGCGGGACATTCACTCTTAACATGTTAAGCCAGAGGAAATCTTTTTACTAACTCGGTGAGTGATAAATACATCCCTGGAAAGAAGGAGGATCAATCTCTCAAGTTGTGACTCACTGCTTTTTTCAAATGCATGAAGGAACATGGCTTTTAATTATAAAGATCTAGAAACACTGTGCAACAGTACCCGCTTCCCACTGCCGATGTCACCTCCATCCAAAGGCTCTGATACAACAGCCTTGATCTAGGAAGGCAGGTGTAATGGCCCGGAGTTCTTGTGGCTGTGTCACTCATCCGCCACACCCCCTCCTTACACTGTTACCTGGAACTGAAGTATTCCTGAATACTCAGGACTTAAAAACAAATCACTTAAAAGAAAAAAACAACAACAACAACAACAAAAAAACCCACTTGGTCCATGCTTGGAGATATAAAAACATCTTTCCCAGAGAGAGATTAGATCCATTGCATGCAGAATGCTACAGAATGTCAGGGCCCAGAGGGAAAATGCCCAGGTATCCCTCTCTCCTGGCTCCATTTTACAGATTGGAAAAGTGAGGCTCAGAGAGGTAAAGAGGCCTGCCCAGGGGCCTTACCAGACTTCCAGGATGGTATCATTCTTTTCCAGGGCCTGCAGGAGGCCTTCTGCCCCAAGGTAGGTGATGCAGTTGTTGGACAGCCTAGAGAGTAAGATGGACAGGTGAGCTTCAAGGATGCTTGATTCTCCTCTTGGGCCTGTCCCATTAAAGGAGGCTCTGGGAGTTGGCCAGCCTACAGAAGCCCACCTGTCCCCTTGACATGTCCCTCTCCTGTGATTCCCAACGAGCTCATCCACAAAGGCTCAAGGCCTTAAGGGAAATTCACACTTGTCCCCTCCGCTATCCACAGTCATGTATCTAATTAAGTAGCTACTGCCTTAGGAAGTTGCTATGGCACGGGGGTTAAGTATGTGCATTTTACTTGCTGGGTTCCAATCCAATGTATTCCACTTCCTTTTTAATCTCAGGCAAATTAGTCCCAATTGCCTCCTCTGTAAGACAGACCTACAAAAGTATCTACCTCACGGAGTCTAAGAATTAAACAAAAGGATGGCATATTCTGTGGTATACTGGGCACAATACTCAACTGAAGGGAAATAATCAATGAAGAGTAATATTTTCATCTGGGGGGAGATGGGGGAGAACAGGGATATGGATTTGAGAAAATACAAGGTTGGCAATTGGGCGGGGAGAAGCACCTGGTCAGGGACAGCAGGGGAAGAGCCATCACCCCATGCTGTCCTTTAGCTCATAGCCTGGCTCTTGAGACAGCTCCACTACGTACATGTCTGCCCTCCATGATTTCAGGAACATCCAGGAAGCTGACCCTAAGCTAGTACTAATAATAACAACAGCCAATATTAGCTGAAATCCAACTACGTGCCAGCTTGATACCTCTATCATTTCAGTGGTGCTTGCAACCCTAAAAGCAGGGTCCTTTTTACCCCTGTTTACACTCCAGGTTATTTGAGCACAAATCCAAGGAGAAATGGTGGGTAATTGTGGAGCTGGGGTCCAAACCCAATCCCTCAGAGCCCACACGTTTAAGCAATGTTTGGCAGTCACTCTGCCTAGAAAAAGAAAGATGTAGGGGGATATATATATATATATATATATATGAATTCATATATATATATATATATATATGATGCTTGGTTTAAAAAAATCTTATTCATTTATTTGAGAGAGAAAGAGTACAAGCAGGGGAAAGGCGAGGGACAAGCAGACTCCCCACTGAGCAGGGAGCCCAACTTGAGACTCCATCCCAGGACCCTGGGATCATGACCTGAGCTAAAGGCAGATGCTTAACTGATTGAGCCACCCAAGCACCCCAACAAGCTTGGCTTTCATGGGGAAACAGTGAGGGATGCTAGAGTTCAGGAGTGCTTAATTATAAGACTCGAGGCTAGGCAGCGTGGGACAGCACCTGCTGCTATTACCTGGCAGCCGGGTCAACTGGGGTAAGTCTGCAACAGCGAGGGAGGACAAATGTGCCACGTCCACACTCGGTTAATACTAAACCAGGTACTGCCAAAGGCCTCGGTGTGCAAAGCCTGGCATCCCAGCTTAGACAATCCAGGCATCACCCAGGCCTCCCAGCCCCATTTCACCCAAATGACGAGTGGAAGTGTTTTCCCCAAACATTTGGCAACTTCCTCGCCCCTGCAAAGCAACACAAACAAGTGTTGCCAGAGTGGATGGCGGGCTGGCAGCAAAGCAGACACTCTCCTAGAGGCAGCTGTCTGCCTGCCTCTGAAGGCAAGCGTTTTCCCCGGGGCCACATTTGTCAGGGCAGATGCCACCCTTCCTGTAGCACAAGGAACCATCTGATGATGCCCTGACGTCCCTCTCAAGTGAGACCTCTGGCACCCCGGCAGGTGTGGCGCCAGCCTTGGGGAGCCCGGACAGAAGCCCATGATGATCACTAGCTGGGCTCCTCCTCACATCTGCTATCCCTCCCTGACCCTGTGGCCTGGGAACCTGCCCACTGAGCCCACTGAGCCCGCCAGCAGTGGTCACCACAACTTCCACCCAACACTGCCACTATCCAGCCCTCCGGCTCCTGGACCCTCCCCAGAATCTCCAGCCAGCACCTGCCCGCCTTCACCAGCCTTCTCCACTGCCACCAGCCTGATCCAAGTCTCCTTCATCTCCTGCCTGGAAGACAGCAGGAGCTCCTGACTGGTCTCCCCACTTCCATCTTACCCCTCTCGCATCTGTTCTGCACAAAGCTGCAAGCATGATCTTTTTATGATATAAATCAGATCATGTTACTGCCCTGATTAAAATCTTCCAGAGGCATCTCAATGCCCCTAGAAAAAAGCCCCAAATCCTTCCCATGGCTCTGAGGCCTATGTGGCCTCCTTACCCTGCCCCTTTCTCCCTCTACCCTTCCCTACCTACAGTCTAACCACGCAGGCCCTGCCCACTGTTCCCAAAACCACCAAGCTTGCTTCTGTCTCAGGGCTTTTGCACTTGCAGTTCGGTCCACCTGGAGTGCGCGGTCCTGAGACCTCAACATTACGAGAACAGTAACTTTTCTTGTTATTCAGGTTTCAATTCCAATGCCAGCTTTTTTGCCCAGGCAGCTGCAACCCTGCCCCTCCAGACACTCCCTGACACCTCTCCCTCTTGAATTCTCTTTGGAGCCTTTATTATAAATAATCTTGTATATCTGCTTACTTGTTCATTATCTGCCTCTCCCCTAAGATCTAAGAGCTAGGGGGCTGAGGCCTGTTTTGTTCTTTCCACCACTCTATCCTCGGGTCATCCAACAATGCCTGGCATAGTGAGTGCTCCAGAAA
This sequence comes from Canis lupus baileyi, assembly GCF_048164855.1. Lineage (NCBI taxonomy): Eukaryota > Metazoa > Chordata > Mammalia > Carnivora > Canidae > Canis > Canis lupus. The sequence goes on from NC_132842.1 coordinate 65,336,603, forward strand.
TATTTCTTGCATCAATACATAAATGGATGAATGCACGCATGGATGCACAACAAAGAAATGAATGAATGCACACATGAATAAATGCAAGCACGCCTGCCTGCATAACACGAGAGAAACTAAAGATGATTGGCAGAAGAGGTCTGCTGGAGCCAGAGATGGCCCCCTGGAAAGGGGGCGGACATGTCCCAGAAGCCCCATTAGTAGATGCCATCAGCAACCCCCCACACATGTGCTCAGGTTCCCCATCTACCTCTGAGGGCTGCTCATTGGGAAAACCTCTGCTCTCTGCTACAGACCCCAGGAGCGTGCTCAGCTGTGTGCAGGGCAAACTGGAAGTGCTGGAAAATTCATATCCCCACAGGCACACCAGTGAGGACAGGCAGTTAGTGGATAAATACCCCTGCTGCCTCGCTCTCCAGTTGGGTAGAGGCTCCTGGAGCCTCCCAGCAGGTCTGAGCCCCAGCTGCCCTGGGTGATACCCCGGGTGATAATGCTTGATGACACACCTGTTACTGTCCCCACACCTGATACTGGGTCCCTGTCCTCCCCTACATCATTTCACTGACCTCTCACCACTGTGTGCTGGGACCACCTCCTGAGTAAACAGCTTGCCCTGGAATCTCCGTCTGTGCTTGGGAGGAAACCCTGACACTACTGCCAAGTCACCCTATGGGAGTTAGCCAGGCAGGAAGCTGCCCACATATACCCCCTCGCCCCTCCCTGCCCCACCCCCACCGGGCACATCATTATCATCCTGGTTCCTGCTTATAGGCTCCTTACTTCAGAACTTTCAAACTTGAATTCCTCTCAAGTCCTTTGGCCAGAGAACACACACCTTCATCCTGGAGATGGTTCTCCTCCAGGCTGGCAAGAACAAGAGAGAAAATCCAGTTGATGTGGTAACATTTATTATGGAAGAGGTAACATTTATTATTCTAAGAATGTACCTGCTTGCACCCCCAGTTAGAAAAATCCAACATCTGAAAATCTGAAATGAAAATCTACAGTTACAGATAAAGTGAGAACTGGAAGAGTAGGGTGTGAGATTTTTTAATTCCAGGGGTGTCTTTGGGAGAGAATTCACCCCAGGCCTCCTCTACATGAGAAGTTTCCTCATGTCCCAGGGACTGAATATCCATGTTCCCTTTCTTACTATTGGAAGTCTCATTCCATTTGGGCAACCATGGGCTTGGGCGGGGGGAATAAAGTTGCATTTCTCACTCTCCACTCTGGCCGGGGTTGGCCAGTAACATCCACTCAGCTGTGAACCCATAAGGGGAAATTGGCGGATGGGGGCCCTGGAAATGCTCTTTAAAAGAGAGAGGCCTCGCTGGCCTGTACCTCCTGCCCTTCCTGGATATACAGACTGAATGTGGGGACACAGAAGTACTGCAGGTATAGCGGCCATCTGGGACCAGGAGGCACCCAACCAGGACAGTGAAGCCACAGACATGTGAAGGGACAGAGACAGTATCAGACCCCTGCTGGCCTCATGGAGCCATTACACCACCCCACGCGGCCTGCCTGCAGACCGGCTGAACGGGAAGAAATAACTCCTTTACTGGTTTGAGCCACGGGACATGGGAGGTTCCCCCGCCATCATCTGCAGCCTAATGTATTTATAACCAATAGACCCACGGGGGAGACGTGTCTCTAACTAGAATTTCCAAGTGGTAAAGCCCAAGCAGGACATAATCAATGGGACATTGGCAGAGCCAGGGGGCCCTGCTGACAGCCAAGGCCACCACAATATCCATTTTGTGACAATGATCAGGGGTTTCAACACCCCCCTGCTTCATGGAGAAGTCAACATTTTATCTCCCTGATAGAATCAGGGACTGCCCAGAACATGTCATACGGAGACCAGACTAGAGGCATCTAAAGGACGGGAAACTGAGAATCAGTTTCAGGTCAACAACGTAAGCACAATTTATGGTTCCCCTTTACAGTTCCTCCAAACCCCACTCCACCTTCCAAGGTGACCCTCACTCTACTCTCTGGTGTTCTTGGGCACTCGACTTAGAAATAAAACATTCTGATAGAGTAACGTATGCTTTACAGTTGGAAGCAGTCATCCCTCATTTTATGGGTAAGAAACCCAGGATTCACAGAGTATTATATGACTTGCCAGAGATCACAGCAGGCCTTGAAGCTCAGCCAGCTTGATTCCAGACTCTCTGCTCTCAACCATCATGCGGTATGGAGGCAGTATACAAACCCACAAATACAATTACCCAAAAAGAATTAGGACCTTCACGCCAGGCTCGATAGGCTTCATGCCACTTGGGACACAGAAAGACAAACTCAAAGGCCAACCACTCAATTATCCACTCCTGTTTTATCTGCTTCCACAGATGAGGCCCGCGAATAAAGAAAGAGCTGTGAATCCCCCCAACTCACCAGAGTTCTTCCAGTGCCACGTTCTTTTCCAACATTAATGCTAAGGCTCGAGCCCCGACACTGCCAATGTCGTTTCCCACCAGACTGAATGGAATCAAGGAACAAAAACATGTCAAGGCACAGAGGGTCCTCAGAGATAAGCTAACCCAAGGAAGGCAAAAGGCACAACACCTAGAGCCCAACTACACAGTGGGTGTCATTTCAGACATTACTAATTGACCACAGTGCTCTTTTTCATTCAGCCCAGAAGCAGCCTTCAACTCCTTCTTGGCATGATGCCCTGGGCAGCCACTATTCATGGATTGCTGTTGGTCCTGGAGATAAAATATATCTGATCCAGCCACAAATCTTCAATTTATAGATAGGAATCAAGACCTTTTTAATGAATTTTTTTGGTTTTTTTTTTTTTTTTTTTTTTTTTTTTTTAGTGAGAGTTGAGAGGGAAGGAGGGGAAAGAAAGGGGAGGGTAGAGGAAAAGGGAGAGAGAGAGAGAGAGAGAATCTCAAGCAGACTCCTCCCTGTGCATGGAACCTGATGTGGTGCTGGATCCCAGGACCCTGAGATCATGACCTGAGTTGAAATCAAGAGTCAGATGCTTCACTGACTGAGCCACCTAGGCACCCTTGGGAATCAAGATCCTTGAGAGGAAGAAGAGACACTCCAAAGTAACCCAGAAAGACTCAAATGTCCTGACTCCAAAGCTAAGGCTCTCTTTCTTTCACCCCACTGCCTAACACAGCAGGGTAAAAACAAAGTTCAAGCAAATGAAGGACTTCCCAAACTGGCCCAGGCTCCTCCCTCCTGCTGGCTCCCTGTGGCCAAACAGACCCAGAAGCTTACCTGAGCCACCTCAAGCTCTGGTGATCACCCAAGGCTTCAGCCAAGGCCTGGGCCCCCTCATCACCCACCTTGTTGCCCCAGAACCTAAAAAGGCCAACAAATTGGGTCAGTAAGTTACTGCTATATGTCCTAGACATGTGTTAACAGTGCCCTTCCTCTCTGTGTCCCAGACCAGAGGGGCAGGACCACCCAATTCCAGAAAGGTCTCAGTGGATCTCCTAGGTCCCAGCAAAGTGGACCTGCCTCCCCGTTTTTGGAAGAACAGCCATACTGCACTCATATTTTTCAGTCAGGTTTACAGAACAGTAGAGGCCCACCTAGCACATGACCTCAGGCTCAGGGAACTCACTCTCAATGGCAATTCACGCAGTTGTGACATTTTTCCTGACCTTTAGGTCAGATCTGCTTCCTGGGGAACTGCTACCCTTGGGGACCACCTGAAACAAGTGTCACTCTTTTTCCACAAGCCAGCATTCTCTCTTGCTCCTCCCTAATATCCCCTATTCCTTCATGGCATCAAACTCCTTCACTTCCAGGGTTTTCCCCTTCAGACCCACTTGCAGTTTGGATGGATGTTTCCCTTTGCAAAGGTGGCACCCAGCTCATACCTTGTGGCTGGGCTGGTTTACACATAAGAAGTTCGCCTGGACCTGTATGTGTACAAGTGAGCAAAGCTGGTCGAGGTATGAGGTTCACTGCACTTTCATTCATTAGGTAAATGTTTATGGGGTTCTGGCTATGTACCAACATGGCTCTGTGCCCCAGGGAGAGAGCAAAAAACCATGTAACAGCAAAAAAACCTGAACCCTAAGTGTGCCTCAACATGAGGCCCTTCAAATAGATGACCGCCAGCCAGCCAGTGGAATACTAAGCAGCTTGTCTCTGAAAAAGGAAGTCATTATGGTACGAAAGATATATTGTTAGGCAAGAAGGAAAAAAACAATACTCAGAACAGTTTGGATCAGACAATAGTAACTGGAGGTTTTAGCACAGTGCCTGGTCTAGAAAGGTGCCTTAATAAACATGTGTTGAAAGAGAACACCCCCCATATACTAGTTGTGAATCGAGCAGGAGAAAGCTTAGTGGGGCTGGGCCACCCTGGTGCTGGACTCTATGCTGCTGATAATGCAGCCTGGAAAAGGTGCTGACCTTTCAAGCAACATGGTCCCACTCTGGTTCACACGGAGCTTGAGGGCAGCTTGCCTACCAGTGAAATGGGTTGAGTCTTAAGGTTAGTCTGTCTTCCTACAGTCTTGGGTTCTCAAACTCCCATTTCTCATCAAAGGGACCGTACTTCACACCAGGTGAGAAGGGACAGGAGAGGCAGCTGCCACTGTGGGGATGGTCACTCAGCCCAGCAACCAGAGGACGCCCCTCCACCCCCACTCCAACACTCTCTGGGGACCTGTGGTCTGTGGGACTGCCCTCCACCCTGTGTCTGAATCGCTGCCCTCCCTGAAAGGCCTGGCACAGTCCTGCAGCAACAAGCGCTCTGAAAGACCTGGTGAAGCCCCCTCCCCTCCCGGGGCCACCTGCATCTCCTCTCTGGCTTCTTGTCCTCGGCTGCAGCTGCATATCCTCTGGGGGGACTTCTTAAAATGCCTGATTCCTAAGCCCCACACCTCAGGGTGGGGCCCAGGCAATGGCATTCTTCAGAAGCTCCCAAATAGTTCCGAGGTGCACACGAAGGTGAGAAGCACAGCCCTAGCACCAGCAAGGATTGGAGGGCTTCCTTCTACCAGCTCATGGGCACTGCCCCCAACCCCCCACATCCTGAACTTCCTGTTTATTGAGTGAAAGGCAATCACGAAGCAGCCAAGGGCCACCCACTCTCTGCCCCTGACTCTGGGGAACTTCCAGCTGAAACATTTCACCCACCTCTACCTCCCCCAACCTCCCCATGCGGGTCTCTCTGCCCCAGAATCCAACCTACCCCAAGAACTGCAAGGAGGTGTTGGCTCTGAGCCCCTCAGCCAGCGCCTGGGCTCCTGCGGCAGTGATATGGTTATTCCCCAGCCTGGAAGGGAAGGCAGAAGACCAAGTCAGTGAGGCACAGGGAGATGTGAGTGCCCAGAGAGCCCGGGGCTGGTGATGGTGGGAAAGTGTGTCCCAGACACAGAAACACGGAGAAAAGCTTTGAGGACCTCTCTGTAGGATGCAGGAGCCTATTCTCTCCCTCCTGCCCGCCCAACAGGCTCAGTGTGTGCTCTTCTAGTCCTGCTTGGGGGAACCTCCTCAGTAATGATTCCTGCTCCCGCTACTTCATTTCCCGGTTGCAAAGGGAAAGAAGTGGGGAAATCTATTTTGCAAAGCCGCGTGACAGGTACAGGCAGGAGGCAAATAGGCAGGTGTCTCAGGAGGTGGTTTCCCCAGGGGATGGAGGGTGAGTCACTCGCACACCTTTTCCTCCTGTGTCAGCCACCAGCTAGTGCTAGGCTTTAGCTCCGCTGAAGCTTTCCTGGGCCCCCCACTGGTGCGAGGAGCATTCTCCTGTTCCAAAAGAGGGCAGGCCCACCACTGGGAGAGGGGAGGGGATCCTGCTGAGCCAGAGCTGGAAGCAGGAGGCTCCAACCACATCCAGATACCTCAGAGAGTTTCAGAGAGCTCCCCAGAACTCTTACAGCCCCAGGCTTCCTGGAATGGATAACACGAAATTTCCTCTCTTTAGAGAACTTTCAGATCCTTGAAGCTACTCTAACTCACAATGTTGTAGGGCAGGTCCCCTTCGAGAAGGAATGTGGCGGCCTCTCATACCTCTGACCACACAGGCCATGTAACCAAGGGCCCCTGCTGCCGTGCTGGGAAACACAAGGTCGCCTCTGTCTGGAGGCCAGCTTCCCACAGGTGGCTCCAGCCAGCGACAGGGAGACTCAAGATGCTGCTGGGCCAACTTGTCTGGAACTCGCCGCCATCCGTGCTCTCAGAACTGTACTGAAGGCCATGATGCTTCCTCCCAGCCATCCCTGCTTCCCTCTCCCCCTCACTTAGGGTGAAACCTGCCCAGCAGCCCGCTGACGCTCCCAGCCTCCCCCAGCGCCCTCCCCCAGTGCCCCTCATAACCATCTTCCCCAACAAATTTCTTGTGCATCTAATCCCTCTTCAGAGGTCTGAACTCCTGTTGGACAAACATACTGAGAACTTGCTTGATTATCCACCATCTTTTAGCCACTGCGCTCCCAACATAAAGCACTGACTCCATTGTGCCAGCTTTCTATGCAGGTTATTAACTCATTTAATCATCACAACAACCTATGAGGACGCTGTAATTACTATCTGCATTTTGCGGAGGGGAAATAGAGTCACAGACACCGGGCTGACCCACGGTCACACAGCAAATGAATCGCAGGGACCTTGGACCCAAACCTCGATTGGTCTGGCCCCAGAGCCCCATGCTCTCAACGATCCTGCTATGCTCGTCCAAAACGCAGGCCTCAAGTTCTGAGTGTGGCACCTTCTCACTACCACACAGTCCTCTCTGGGCACAGCCGCTCTCAAGATTCTGAGTCTGGGGGAAGTGAGCAGGTGGTGGTGGCAGAAGCGGGTCCTTTGTACAGCGTGGCACCTCTGGGGTTGGCTGCAGCAGCTCTGCCTGAGATGTGCTACGTGGTTAGCAATGCAAAAACGGCAGCTCCTATCCCCAAACCCAGCCCAGCAGGTAGAAAGAATGGATGAAAGCAAGTGTTCGCTTTGCCTTCTCTCACTGCCACATAAATCCAGGAGACAAGATGATCCCAGGGTTAGAGAGAGACACACACACACACACACAGAGAGGCCAGGCCAAGCCAGGGCCCAGCAGGAGAAGTGCCGTAATGGTGTCAGATAGGAGATTCCAGTTGAGCCAGGAGGACCAGGAGCAGCAGAAACGCAGGCTGGGCAGACTGGAGTACAAAGCTGGCACCCACCAAGCGGTGAAAGGACCATCTGAGAGCTTTTCGGGGACTGGCTGCCACTGCTGCGGTGGCAGGTGACTGCTGCATGCCTACACCCATAGCACCTGCTCAGTGTACATCAGGGAGCTCAGTAACCCCAGAGAGCTTATGACACTTAGACACCGGGAAGAAAAAGGTCCTGGAGACCCTCTTCAACCCTGGGGGCTAAAGCCCAAAGGGCAGGCAGCCCTCAGCAGAGCCAGTCCAGAGTCTGCTGGGATGTCAGAGCACTGGCACAACCCTGCTCCAGGGAGATGCCGGCCCCATATGCAGCCAGGAGATGGCGAGTCCAGTAGAGGCCAAGCCAGGGCCCAGACCAGACCAAGCTGCCTCAGCTGCGCAGAAGACAGCTTCCAGGGAAAAGGAAAGCCCCGGGCTCACCTCAACGCCAGGAAGTTCTGCTTGCATGCAAGGAGCCTCGCCATGGAGTGTGCACAGCCATCGGTCAATTTGTTGTTGAACAGCCTGGAAAGTTCCGAAAGAGAGGAGCCATGGAGACAGAGCACAGCAGTCAGTGACCACCCGAGTCCAGGGTAGCCGGGTCCCTCAGCACAGGAACTGCCCGTACCTCCGACCCTACAAACATCCCCAGCCCAGCTCAAAGCTGCTGCCCAAGTGGCATGACCTGGAGAGTGGCTGGGGGGACGCAAGGCCCAATGTCTGCAGCCCCAGCCCGACTTACGCTAACTTCTGCAGCTGCTCGCAGTGCAGAGCATGCTCGATGAGCTTACAGATGCCTCGGTCTGAGATATTGTTATCTCGCAAGCTGAAAAAACACAAAATAAATAAATCTGAAAGTGGAGCTGATGGGAGAAAAATCAAATAAACAAGGCCCCCCCCAAAGAGACTTTCACTCATGCCCTAAGTGCCAGCATCTGTGTGTTTGGAAAACACCTCAAGGACTGGGCACCTCAGAAAAAGAGGAGACACCCCCATCCCTGGTCAGAGTGCTGATGTCATGCCCTAGGTGGGGGACAGCTCAGCCAGCAGGGGCCCAGAGCTCCTGCTAGAGAACACTGGCATCCTCGGGGGTCACTGACCTACTCTGAGGCACTGTTTCCAATTTTTAACACAGAGTGGATCACCATAGCAGCCTCACAGAAGGTTCCAAGGTGGGATGGTGTTTTGGGAACTAGCCAGTACGCCCGCCCCCTTGGGTGGGGATGGTGGGTACCTGATGGTAGACCAGTTAGATAAGAGTGGCCAAGACTCTGGAAAACCAGCATGTGGGCTGTGGTCAATGACGTCCTGCTGTCCAGCACTTCACCCCAGTGACGTCACTCCCACAGGCAGACCCTGCCCAGCACTCTTCTCCCAGACACACCTGATCACAAGATCTTCAGAAAGCATCTCTAAAATACAGATTCTCGGGCAGCCTGGGTGGCTCAGTGGTTTAGTGCTGCCTTCAGCCCAGGGCGTGATCCTGGAGACCCGGGATCGAGTCCCACGTTGGGCTCCCTGCATGGAGCCTGCTTCTCCCTCTGCCTGTCTCTCTCTCTCTCTCTGTGTGTCTCTCATGAATAAGTAAATAAAAATCTTTTTAAAAGATTTTTTTTTTAATTTTTATTTATTTATGATAGTCACAGAGACAGAGAGAGAGAGAGAGAGGCAGAGACACAGGCAGAGGGAGAAGCAGGCTCCATGCACCGGGAGCCCGATGTGGGATTCGATCCGGAGTCTCCAGGATCGCGCCCTGGGCCAAAGGCAGGCGCCAAACCGCTGCGCCACCCAGGGATCCCCTTTTTAAAAGATTTTTAAAAAATACAGATTCTCAGGCCTCTGCCCTGGAGCTGGCAATTCTGTATGTGTGGGGCGGGGCCCGGGGATCTGTGTATATTACCAGCTGTGCCCCGGATTCCTCATTTGCAGGACATCAGGAAGACCCTAACTTAAAGCTTAACAACGTGGGCTCTGGAGTCCCTCAGTGGAAATTCTGGTCTTTAGCAGCCCCTTCCCAGCTATTTGCTGCTCCCTTCATCTGTAGAAAGGAGGGGATGGTCTTTCCAACCCCACCTGGCTCTGGAGAGTAAGATTTAAAGAGCCAGTGCACAGAAAGCCCTGAGAGCACCTGGCAAAGGTAAAAGCTACCTGGAATCACGACTGCTCACATGCATGGAGCACCTGCTGTGTGGACACTAGACTTAGGGACTTCTCAATAGTAAAGATATTTAGTCCTCACAAAAGCCCATCACATAGGTACTATTATGATGTCTATTAAAGGGAGGAAATTGAGGCACAGAGAAGTGAAGTGGCCGCACCAAGGTTGCACAGCGCCTAAAGCATCTGGCCTGGGAGGTCTGGCTCCAAAGCCCACCCCGAAGCACGGCACATCTGATGCCTCTCCCCCAAGGCCTTCTACGGGCTTCGAGAGCTGTGATTTTCAGGCTGCAGGTCAGCGACCGGTAGGTGGGTCAGGAAACCGACTCTGAAGGTGCTAGCAGCTTTTTTTAGAAGGGAAAAAGAACAGTGGATGGCATCATGCATCAGGGTTTACGCAGCAAAGTCATTCTGTGAAGCTTCTGTTTCAGTTTTAGATGCCTGTGTGCCCGCTTGTACCTTCTCTCTCACGCTGGGTCACAGTCAAAACATTCTGAAAGCGAACACCCTAGAGTCAGAGCCAGGGCCTGAAGAAACCTGTATGGGGGCACTTTGTAGACAGGTTTCCTGGGGGCTGAGGGTTTCTGTTGGCATGGAAACATTTCAAGTGGGAGAGGCAGTATGGCTCTAGGGCAGAAGAGCCCCCCTTGCCAGTCTCTGTCTCTGTCTCTCTCTCTTTCTCTCTCTCTCACACACACACACACACACACACACACACACACACACACACACAGGAAATGCCCAAGCAGCAAGCTACGAGTCATTTCCCCTCCCTCCCACTGCTGGCAATTTCGGTATAGAGAGCTCAAGGCCTTCTGTCGCTCATGGAAAATCAAGCTGGTTCCCACAAACTTCCCCAGACCCAGGGACTGAGGATCCCTGGGGACAGGCCCTAGAATCTGCATTTCTACAAGCTCCTTTGCACCTATAGGCCAAGCACAGGAAGCAGACCATCCTCTGAAAATAGAGACAGACCTCGAGCCCCTCCCCCAAACAACCCTCAGCCACATCCTGAGAGTGACCTGGGCTTTTCTGAGGAGAGGGGGTCCATTCATTCTAGGGATGGACTGGTCTGTAAGGATCACCCAGGCCAGTGGTTCCTGACCTCTTGGGGCTCGAGGACCCCTTTGGGAACAACAGGTCCACTATTCAGAGAAACCCATGTTCATATTAATGTCAGGAAAATGTCTCACAGACAGGTCTCAGGCTTCCTGAGTGAAAATATGGTGTTTTGTCCTTCCTGGGGAAATAGAGTATGGTGCAGGCCATCTTCTGTTTGCCAGGCCAGATCCACTTTCCCCTCTCTACCTGGATCTCTGTCCTGAGCGGGTGATGCCCATGGACTACAGCAGAAGGCATCCTGCACCCTGGCCCACTGTTGGGTGGTCAAGGCAAGAGCAGGAAGGGGAGGCAGGACCAGGGTTTATTCCCACACTCTCCCAGCCTTCTGCAGTCTCAGTTCCTATCAGGCAACCTTCTCCACACCTGCCCCCCAGCTCTGCCCCTCTAGGCCTAAGGAGAGTGATAGCCCTCTTCCCACCCCCACACCACAGTCACTGGCCCCAGGACCCTGCACTGTCCCTTCTCGCTCTTCCTTACTACTGCCGAAGCCTCTGTAAACAGTCCCTTTACTGAACTCTCTGCAAATCACCCAACTTAAATGTGTCAACTATTTCCTCTGGATATTTTCATAACATATATTATTTATAATATCCACATTAACTATATGAAATATGCTACATGTTATTATTACATTATATCTATAAACTTACAGCCATGGGCCTTACAAAAGGGATAACACAGGCCATCACAGTTTCTAATAGATACGCATATGTTTGGGGCGTCTGGATGACTCAGTGGTTGAGCATCTGCCTTTGGCTCAGGTCATGATCCCGGGTTGCTGGGATCGAGTCCCGCATTGGGCTCCCTGCATGGAGCCTGCTTCTCCCTCCGCCTACGTCTCTGCCTCTCTCTCTCTCTCTGTCTCTCATGAATAAATAAATAAAATCTTAAAAAAAAAAGATATGCATATGTTTGTTCCAAAGAGAAAAAGAAACCTTGCTGCTCCACCCCAAGAAGCTATACCATCCTAATATATTCAAGGAGAGGCTTGTTTCTTGTTGAGGGCCAAGTAAGGGATAAACCAAAAGCCCCAGAAGGCTGGGAGTAGATTTTAACTTTAAGTGACCCCTTCTGCTTTCTGAGGTTTTAAATGGGGAGGAGGACATCCCCCTTTCAAGGCAGGAAGGGAAGCTGAGGAGCCTGAAACATGCTGGCTGCTAGACCCTCTGTGGCCCAAGACGTGGAGAGACCTCCACAGATGCTGGAACAGATGTTCCAAAGAGGGGAACCTCACACCTTCAGATGCAGTGCTAGAAGCAGTACAGGTGACGGCAAAACCTCATGTGGATGCCACACTGCACGAGGGATGAAAGGGTAGGTGCAAGTCTGCAGCTGCTTTCTAGCTCTTGCATCCTGACATTCTCATCTCATTGGGATTTTAAAATCTCTCATGGGACACAAGTCACCTTTAAATTTGGGGTGGTTCCTAACACGCACACACATATTTGCACAAAACTCTGCACGTCACTTCAAGGTCCTCATCGAGCTTGAAACCTAGCCACAGGCAGGTTGCTGGTGGGAACAAGGACCTGGCACCAGAAAGATATATGTTAATCCCAGGTCTGCCATTTCCTGTGTCACTCTAGACCAGTTACTTTGTTTCTCTGGGCCTCAAACGAGGATCACGGGGAGAATAACGTCCCTGCCAATGGCCCAGGGCGTGTGCAGAGATTAAAGGGATTAATTTCAGGTGCCTGGGTGACTCAGTCGGTTAAGCAACTGCCTTGGGCTCAGGTTGTGATCCCAGGGTCCTGGTATTGAGTCCCACATCAGGCTCCCTGCTCCATCTCTGCCTCCCCGCCCGCCCGCCCCCCCTTGAACGAATATTTTTTTTAAAATCTTTAAAAATAAAAAAATAAAGGGATTAATTCCAGGAAGTGTGTTACACAGCACCTGACACACAGGACACTCAATAAACCTGGCTGTCACTATGGCCATGAAGCTAAGGCCCAGACCAGGGAAGGGGTGGCAGCGGGGCTGGCTCCAGGCCGAGACCCCAGGAACCCAGCACCGTGCTCCCACCACACACCTCAGTGCCGGCCTGCCCACCACACCCCACCAGCACTGCCCTGCGACACTCACTAAAGAGCCTTGCAGACACTGAGGCACGGCAGCAGCTGCTCCACGCCAATGTCACCAACAGAGTTGTGGTCCAGCTGCAGGGCCACAGGCCGCCGGAGGTGCCGCAGCACAAAGGCCAGGGCAGCGCACTCGGGGGGGCCCACGCCGCAGAACGTCAGCTTCAGGTGCCCCACCGTTAGCCCACGCACCGCCTCCCGGGCCAGCCGCTCCTCCTGCATCTCGTACAGGCTCCGGATGAGCCAGAGGAAGCCGGGCATGGCATGCATGCTCTTGGCCTCCCCTGGCACAGCTGGTGGGATGGAGCGGAAGTGCTGGTGGAGGCTGCGGGACAGACAGCCCTGGGCCCGGCCCTGGAGCCGCAGCAGGGCCTCCTCATTGGCCTGGCACTCAGCCAGCAGGCCCCGGTGCTCCCGGGACAGCAGCCCCGCCAGGAAGGCTGCCGTGATCTGGAGGTTGTGCGGCTCAGCCTCCTGCAGCAAAGCTGCCAAGCTGCCCTCCTTGTGCTCTGAGCGCGGCACGCACGTTGTAGGCAGAAGCCTGGCCAGCAGCGAGCTGCGCGGCCCATGACAAATGAAGAGTTGTCTAAGCAAGGACGGTGACACGTCAGTGCTGAGCACAAGGTACAGGGCTGCAAAAAAACACTGGAAGGTGATGTGCAGGAATTCCAGGGGGGTGGTGCTCCCAGGCCCCACGCTCTTGGCATGCACCAGGAAGCCAAGAGAAATGTCCTCATCATCAATGTGTGCTGCCTGGAGCTGCTTGGCGGAGAACACGTAGCAGCACATGCCCAGACCCCAGAGAGCCAGCCGGCCCAGGTGCAGGAGGGTGGGGAGCCTGCCTCGAAGCAAGCGGGATCCCAGACTGTGGGGGACAGAGTCTGGCGGGGAGGCATGCAGCAGAAAATGCTGCAGGATCAGCAGGTACATGTCCGTGGAGGTCTTTGGGGACCCCCCGCCATGCAACAACAGCTCCTGGTGGCATTTGGACACCATCCATGAGACAACAGGAAGGTGGCACAAACCATGCAGGGCTGAGGTCGTTTTGAGCAGGCGGATGAGGCGGTCGGCCACCCCTGGCTCACGGTGGCACTTCCTCAGGTACAGCTCAATGCCCTCTTCTGAGAAGCCCTTCAGGTTGATTTCCAAGCGCAGGTACTTCCTGAGTAATGCCGACACTGCATCAGGACGGCTGGTCAACACCTTGCGGGCATTCTTTAGCAAGTTGCCCTGCAGAAGGTTGAACAGCAGATTCTGGACAGATGTGGGGTCGGTCGGAGAGCAGTGACGCTCATGATCTGAGAACCTGAACCTGAACTCATCAAAGCCATCGAAGGTTAAGAGGACACGGTTGGGGTGGTCAAGGAGGAACTGAAAGACTTCCTGTTGGCCAAAGTCAGGCCAACAGCAGTGTTCAAAGAGCAGCATCTGCACAGAGAGCGGCTTTGCCACGCACTGCAGCTGCCGACAGCTGAATGGGAAGACAAAGAGAAATTCCTGGAAGTCGCGCCCTGAAGCCCACAGCAGGTGCATTCGCTGCAGCAATGTGCTCTTACCACTGCCCGCCTCACCCACCACCAGCACAGTGTCTGCATCTTCATTGAGGTGGCCACAGGTACTGAAGAGTTCCTCCAGGCTTAGGGTAGCAGGGCTCTTCTGCGGGGACCTGGCCAGACCCATTTCTGTTCGGATCTCCAGAACATTCTCTGTATATATTTCCTCCAGGCAAAGATTCTCTGCCCCATCATAGGTGCTCAGAAAGCGAGACTGAGAAGATATCGTGGTCCTCAGCTTGGACATGTACTTCTTACATGCGGCATCTGGAAGACCGAAGAAGAGGCCAATGAGGTAGGATGGTAAGCAAGACGGGACCTGAGGGGGCTGCATGGGGAAATGTGATCTTAGGCATGGAGAGAAAAGCCAGTGCATGCGAGTTCTGGCTCTCCACTTATAAGCTATAACATTCCTAAGCCTGGGATTCCCCACTGTGAAGTGGAAAAATGGTGGTCTCTACATGGATCAATTAAGATAATTCATGTCAAGTGCTTCATTCAGTGTTTAGGCATTTAGATTAAATGTTAGCTAGTGGTATTATTATTACTACTGACATCAAGAACAGCTGTAAATTAGAAGGAGCACCAGGCTAGGATCAGAAGACCTGCATGCCAATGCCCATCTCACCATACTGGTTAGATGGCCTTAGGTAAAGCCACTTCACCACTCAACCTCAACTGTGTCTTTCTAAAGAAAAACAGAAGGTGTGAAAGCCTAGCATCCCAGTTTCTGAAGTCAGATATGCCTGGGTTTGAAAGCTGGCTCTGTCATTAGCCTGCACAAGTCACTCATTTCCTTTCCTTCCTACTTACTTAGCTCCAAAATTGGGGACAATCCATACCTTGAAAAGACTGTTACAGAAAGACATGAGATAAAATAGAATTTAGAAGAATGTCTGACGTGGTAAACTCTCAAAAGATGGTATTTATTATCATGATTACTAACACGTTTGGTAGGCACAACAGCAGCGCCATGTCTTAATCCTCAGGATCCGTGAATATGTTACCTTACTTGCAAAAAAAGGGACTAGATAGATGTGATTAAGCTAAAGAGACAGGGACATTATCCTGGATGATCCAGGTCGACCTAGCCCTGTTTGGTCTCAGGATCACCAGGGTGCCAGGGTCAAGCACTTGGACAAGAGTCCTGCATCCAGATTCACTTCCCCATCTCCTTCGTGTAACCCTCGGCAACCTTCTTGCACTCAGGGTGTGTCCACAGGGCTGCTGTTTTTTCTTTACCATCCTAATAACCAATGTGAGCAAACCACTTTCTGTGTCAGGGCTCAGTTCCCCTTTTAAGGAATGGGGAAGTGGTAGTCCAGAGCCCCCAGGGTGGGGGGGGGGGGACCTTAGAGCATCATGGCCTCACTGTTTCCAAACAAATATTCAAAGCTAACAAGTAATTCTCACAGAGCACACAACATCCCAAAGCTATATTTATGGTCATCCAAAGCACCTGCCCTGTGTTTGTGTTTCATCTTCTGTTCTCAGAGCTGATGATTATCACTGCTCTTAATGCCCTCTGGAGATACCAGGAGCCCTGAATGGATACCATAAAATATAGACTTTCCTTTCTAATACCCTGAGTTCTAATGCAGGTTTTCCAGACACCACCACCAATATAAAATTCTCAAAAAAAAAAAAAAAATCTCTCTCATTTTAAAAACAGGCACACGTCAATTGTCAATTTTGGAATGGTCACCCTGGGGAATCTGACACTGTGTCATAGAGTTACAACACATGAAAGCTGGCTGTGCTTGATGATGTCAACAGCAAACTTTAACCAAGGGCCAACCCAAGCGCTGTGCTCTGTGCTGCGGAGCCCCTGCTGGGACACTGACGTCTGTGCTCTATTCTCAGGGAGGTGGTGCACACCAAAGTGCCAAGCACTGGCTTCTAGCCATCCTTCCCACAGGCATGCTTGCTGCCCAGAGGGTAGAGCCCAGGGTGGTAAATCTACCTGCCAGCACCACCCACAACTCGGGGGGGTGCCCACTGCCAATAAGCAATCCCTACAAAGATGTAGGAGTGAGATATGCCAGGCTTGCGCCTTCTCTTGACAACTGACAATCTCTTCTCCCAAGAAAAGGAAAGCAGCAGTGGAGACAGTATAAAACCAGATCCATCCTCCCACCTCGTTGCCCACCCTCCTTGCCCCAGTTTCCACTGTAAAGTGGAAAAAAATGACACCGATTTGTCAAGGTTGCCACAAAGGACAGATATCGTGAATAAAGCACCTGGCAGGATGCCTGCAATGTTCTAGCTGTGGTATCCAAGCCCCCACCACCACCACCTCACACGATTCCTGGGTTGGGTTGCTGACCATGTGCAATGAGAGATACCACATTATCTAAATCCATTTGGTCCTGGAGTTTCTGATAGTGAGTAGCTAAATTACAGAAATCAAGAGATAACAACCCTATCTCAAAAGTGGATCCTTTTCAGGACAGATAATAAGAGTTTGGCTAGCGAGGAACAGCTGTATTAGCTTCAGTGCGCAGTCGGCTCCAGTTATCACTGTGCAGCTCAGGAAGTCATAAAAGCTAACCCTAATATTACACATGGTAATCCTTTCAATCCTCCCAATAGCCCAGTGAGTCAGTGGTGCCGTTATCCTTGAAATCAGGAAACTAAGTCTTAGGGAGGCTTGAACAGCCCGTAAGTGAAATTCTAATGGATGCATCTTGCTCTGGAGTTTTGCTCTTCACTGTGAATCCCTATAGCCTTTCTTCCCCTTTCTGATGAACTGAGAACATATATATGCATATATATATATATATACCTTCAGAAGGCATGGCCAACGGGACTGGCAATTCCTGAACATGTCGTAGAAGGAAGGCAGCCAACCCATTTGCCTTCACTGTGGCAAGATCGAGGAGCCTCCTTGCCTATGGGGAGATCAAGAGTCAGTATCTTTCCAGAAAAGCTGGTGGAGATGAAGTGGGAAGGTTTCTACCGATTACTACAATTTCATCTCCCTTCCACCACAACAAAAGGACAGAAAAACACCCAAACAGCAAGATGAGTTTGAAGAAGTCACCATGGTGTTGCGTGGTACACACCTACCTGGTCTGGCTCCCACTGAAACAGGAAGAAAAAAAGACATAAATCTATAAACCTGCAAGGATAGAAAAAACAATGCTGGTGCTCGCTTCGGCAGCACATATACTAAAATTAGAAAAAACAATGCTGGATGCTAGAAATCGTTTGGAAGAGAGATGATTTCATGGAGCCCTAAGGCTTAAAATACCAGCACGAGTCTCACATTTTCACATTTTCATCTCCAATCTGAACAGTTGCCCTTGAAACTTGGACATACACATCTAAAACTGCCTACCCACCATCGCTACTTAGATGTCCCCTAATCACCTCCCACTTAACGTACCCAAAACCAAACTCATAATCTACACCCAGCCCTCAACTTGCAGCCTTCCTCCTTCGAGTTAATGTCAACTCCACCCTCCACCCTTCCACTTGCTCAGAATCACCCTTGAAGTCTTTCCTCTGCGATCCACCAACAAATCCTGTTGGCTTGAACACATTTTCAGAACAGCACAATAGAAGGATAATGCAAGACACAAAAACCAGAGATGTATTTGTAATTTTGAGTCTTCTAGTAGCCATATTTTTAAAGTAAAAAATAAATGAAATCAATTTTAATCATATACTTTATTTAGCCCAAAAGCCAGAATATGACCATTTCAACAGGTAACCAGTATTAAAAAATGAGATATTTTACATTATTTCTTTCATATTAAGTCTTTGGGAGAGAATCCCATGTGGACCAGCCACATTTCAAGTGCTGAAGAGCCACATGTGGCCAGTGTCTACCATACTCAATGCACAGCTAGAGAGCCCTGCCACTTCTTGTCACCTCCTCTATGCCACCATCCAAGCCAGTATCATTGCTCACCTGGAAAATAGCAAAGGCTGCCTAATTGGTGTCCCTGCTTCTGTCTCTGTCCCCATAATCTATTCTCAACACTGCAGGCAGAATGTTATTCTTCAAAAATAAAAGCCAGATCATACCTCCCCTGTGTACAAATGGCCCAACACCTCCCTTATTTTCTCAGAGCAAAAAGCCAAGTTCAACAGTAAGGCTCCAAACAGACAAAAGTACTGTCTGTGACCATCAGGATTCTGCTTAGCTTCTCTGACCTCACATCCTATTGCTCTTCCCCAACTCATTCTACTCAGAACACCAGCCTTGGGTTCTCTGGAAATATCAAGCATGCTCCCACTTCTGGGCCTTTGCTGAGGCTGTCCCCTCCTCAATGCCGCCTGGAATGCCCTTCCTCCAGCGATCCACATGACCCATTCCCTCACCTCCTTTAAGCCTTTGCTTAAATATCACCTACTTGAGAACTCCCTGACTACTCTACTTAAAATTGTGATCGCTACCTCTACCTCCTATAACTTTCAACCCCCAAATCCACTCTACTTATTTTCTACAGCACACGTTGTCACCTTCCAATGTACTCTGTCATTTGCTTCCTTTTGCTTATTGTCCACCTTCAGGACAAGGATATTTGTCTGTTTTGTTCACTGATATACCCTCAACACCTAGAAGACTGCACGGCACAGAGCATGCATTCAAGGACTTATAAATGAATGAATAGTAATAGAAGAGCCCAGAAAACCAAATCCTAAACCAACAAATGGGCAGGCTGAAAACCACATAATATAATCTCATAATCTATAAAGATCTTTGGAATTAAGAGCATCGGGTACCTCCAGAACCAAAGGGGATGATTAAATTAAGGAGGGCTGAGTCAAAGTGGTTTATAATACAGATCTCTGGTTCCCTTTACCCACTCCAAGCCAACAGCAACTGTCCCTGTGCTGCCATGGCAAAGTGTGGAGATTTGTATCCCGGAAAGGCTAAAACAGGGTCCCTGGACTGGGAGGCACCAAGCATAGTAAAAGCAGTGAGTGTCATTCCCCAAAAGAAGGTTTAAATGACCATGTGCAAAATGAGTGCTGAACACAGAGACCTCTCCCCACCACTACCACCACCCAGCCCTCTTACTCACTGGGCTCCTGCAACTTTGGCAATCAGACCTTTACCTCCAGGCTGGAGGTCTGTGAAGTCTGCACTGGTCACTTGACCGACCTAGGAGACAAATACCCTTACTTCCCGAAATGTATACATTCAAACTCAAGGTAGACAAGTTTTACCTGAGGCTCTGAGTTCCAGTAAGTTTCAGAGAGTCTATTTCAGTCATGAGCAGCCAACTAAGGATGGTCATATGCCCAAAGAAAGCATCTATATGGAAAACTGAGGACAAATAAGTGAGGAAGGGGAAAGCAACTTGTAAGATAAAAAGGTTATGCAAGGTAGAAAAAAATCTGCCCTCCACTTACAAACAAACAATACTGTATCAGTGTGGTCCTTAAGTAAGAAAAGAAATTGCATCCATAAAACAAGAACAGAATGCTATAATAAGAAACATTTAAAAACAGCTCTTGGTGGGATGCCTGGGTGGCTCAGTGGTTGAAAGTCTGACTTTGCTCAGGGTGTGATCCTAGGGTTCTAGAATCGAGTCCCACCATTGGCTCCCCATAGAGAGCCTGCTTCTCTCCCTGCCTGTGTCTCTGCCTCTCTGTGTGTGTCTCTCATGAATAAAAACATAAAATATTTTCTAAAAATAGTTATTAGAAATTAAAAGTGATAGAAAATATGAAAAATGCAAGGGTTTAAAGATTACGTTGAAGATGTTATAGACGAAGTAATGCAAAAAAGACAACAGAGATAAAAAATGGACGAGAAAGAGAAGAAAATTAGGGAACCAGTCCAGGAGTCCTAAAATTCAAATAGTTGTTTCATAAAGAGAAAAAAGAGAAAAGAGAAAGAAATCACCAATAGAGTAATCAAAAATTTCCAGAACACAAGAGAATCTGATTTTTCAGATTGAAAGCACCCCTCAAGTGCCCAGTACAATGGAAAAACATTAAAGCACATCACTGTGACATTTCAGAATGTTAGGGGGCCAGAAGAAAATTTCACAAGTTTCCAGAAAGAGTTAGAAAAAGAGTTTTGGAATTCTAGCAATTCTTCCATGGAAGAAGGTAGTTAAGGGAGTAATCATCTCAAAATTCTGAAGGAAAATGATGACCAATCTAGAATTTTATACCCAGCCAAACAACTGATCAAATATGAGGAAACTTTTAGCTTAAAATTTTAGCTCCAACATACTCATTTTACAGTATGAGGGAGATATTATCTTCCAGAATAGAACAACAAATCAAGAAAAAGGACGACATATCACTCAGGATAGAGGAAAACCAATGTAAGAGAACTATGAAGGGAGGGGCACCTGGTTGGCTCAGTTGGTTAAGCATCTGCCTTCAGCTCAAGTCTTGATCCTAGGCTCCTGAGATTAAGCCCAACATCAGGCTCTCTCCTTAGCAGGGAGCCTGTTTCTCCCTCTCCCTGCCACTCCTCCTGCTTGTTCTCTCTGTCAAATAAATAAAATCTTGTGAAAAAAAAAAAAGGATTATGAAGGGAAATCTCAGTATGTTTGCTCTATTATAAGAGGGCTGTCAGTCGAGGTGGACTGGAGCAAAGTGACTCAAGACTCAGACAAGGGCAAATATTTCCTAGATATCCAGGTAGACCTGGCTCTAATATTTATCTATATTTGGCTTGTCTGTACCACAGGTTAATATCATTCTTTCTCTCAATCCCTGTGGCCTAGGTCAGCTGAGGACACCCATTTCATCCCACAGAAGTGTTTGACCTTGCCCTATTCCTGGGAGTTTGGAGAGCCTTTGACAAGCTTACAACTGAATATACAGAGCGGCCCGTTTCCTCTGACTGTATTCCTGCTGGACATCCGGCCCCTGACTCATACTCACTGTACCAGATCCTCCAGCTATAGTGAATACTCTATTTCTCAGGACTCACTCAATAACCCTGCCCACTGACTTCCCAGCATGAGCCCTTATAAAGCCTCCAAAAGGTAAAGCCAAGACCAACTCCCTGAGGCCCTGTTCAGCTTCCCTGCTCCCCAGAGCCTGCATCCAAGAAAGATTGGTAGGACCACCCTTTCCTGCCACCATTATGCTAGTGCTTGTAAGAAGCTTTTAAAAACAAAACACATTGTTTGGAAAATTATTGCATAAGGTGGTAAAACTATGATGAGAAGCAAAGAAATGACTGAACACAAAGGTCAGGCTAGTGGTGGCAATGGAGAAAAGTACTAGTAACATTCTATGTGTTCGTGTGAGTGATGGGAACATGTTTATACCACAACATAGGAAATTTTACATTTTTCTGCAGGCATGCTACATTTCCCAAGTTAAAGGTGTTAGAGGGAATATTGGAAGAGTCAAGCAATTCAGTCTGATACCTGGCCCTAACAACTTCAGCAGGTGCAGGAAACAGAAGGGCAGCTGGTTTTATTAGCCTTAGGTTTGTTAGCAACCCTTACACCACCTGTGAGAGTTCGCCACATGAATCCCCACATTTCATGTCAGAAAGAGAAGATCATTCATTCACTCTGGAGACAATCAGGCCTGGATTCAAACTCTAGCTGGGCCACCTCCCAGATGGGTGGTTTGTTCATTGTTAAGAAACAGGATAGCCAACACTACACCCTTAGAAGGTCGTGGTATGGCTTAGAGATAACTGTAAAGGGCTACGGCAGTGCCTGGCATGTGGCAGGCACTCACTCAGTAAATAGCAACAGTGGGGATTTTAGGGATATAGTTCTTCAACTTGCATTTTGTTGCATTCCACAGCATTTTTAAATCCCCAATTTCCAATCCATGACAACCACCTCTTTATAGGAGATTACAAGGTCAGTTTATGAGAGCAAACAAAGCAGTTCCGGGTTGGGGGGATATGTTAGTTGGACATACCACAAGGGCCACCCACACTAAATCAGAAATTCAGCCACTGAAGGAAAGCCATCAAGTTAGAGAACCACAGGATGCCAGAGAACCATACAATACCTCAAAAAAGGCTCAGAGACAGCTGGATTCCAAAAACGTAAACCTCAGCCAGCCCAGTCCCTTTGTAAACCCCTGCAACCTTCAGATCTACTGCCTACCACATGCTCTGCTCACAGCCCCAGGCATTGGCACTTCTGCTATCCACTGGACCTTTATTTTTTTTTAAGATTTTATTTATTTATTCATGAGAGACACAGAGAGGCAGAGATACAAGCAGAAGGAGAAGCAGGCTCCCCGTGGGGAGCCCGATGTGGGACTTGATCCCAGGAACCCAGGATCACACCCTGAGCTGAAGGCAGATGCTCAACCACTGAGCCACCCAGGTGCCCCCCACCCAGCCCTTTCTTAAGATGGAGTCTTATCTCATGGAAATGCAACCTTTCTTCTTTCCTAATATAAGTATTTAAGGTTACAAATTTTCCTCTATGTTCCCTACTCTAGTTGTATGCCATAAATTCTTATAAATCAGATTCTCATTCCTGTTTGGTTCTGAATATTTTCTGATTTCCTTTATGATTTCTTCTTTGGCCTATGCGTTACTCTATTTTCTTGTTTCATTAATCCAAATACCTCTTCTGTGCATGCCCTATCGCCCCTAGGCCTGAGGCTGCCTTCCCTAAACTGCTCAGAGCATCCAGACCAGACCACACTGTTGAGCACTTGATCAAAGATGACAAGACACAATCCTTAACCTTCCCATATGGGCTGATTTGATCTCCACAACAGATCACAAAAGACATCAGGGTAGGTGTAACAGCTAGTATGTTTTCTGTAATCCCCACAGGGCCAGGCTCAAGGAGCTGGTGCTCAGGGTAGAACTGTAAGCTTCCTGTGCACTAATGAGTAACAAAGGGGACCACATCACGTGTGCTCTATAAATACCCAACCACCTCGAGTCAGCTTTAAAACAGCCTTGAGGACACACTAGCTTATTCTGTCTCAAGGTAGACTCACCTAAACACCAAATACATTTTTTAATAGACAAATAAAAACTAGAAAGTCCCCCAGTCCAGCCCATCCTAACACTGCCATTTAATTCCAATTCATTCATTCACTCATTCATTCAATAACTGATGTGTTTCATTAACAAGTATTTATTAACTTAAAAAAAAACAAAAAACAAGTATTTATTGAGTGCCTATTTATTGAGCACAAGAAACTTTAAGAGCTTGGTACACGGTAGGTATCTCAATAGATTCTGACCTACGGGCACCTGGGTGGCTCAGTCAGTTAAGCATCTTCCTTCAGCTCAGGTCATGATCTCAGGGTCCTGGGATCAAGCTCCACATCAGGCTCCCTGCTCAGCAGGGAGTCTGCTTCTCCTTCTCCCTCTGCCCCCTGCCCTGCTTCTGTTTATTCTCTCTCTCTCTCAAATAAATACTCTTTTAAAAACATGAAAATAAATAAATAGATTCTGACTGAATAAATGAATGAATAAATTAACAGTGAATGAGTCAAGGTACTGGGTCCAACAGGGCACTTTCATGCCATCAAACCACTTTTCTGGGCACCAGTTCTCCAATATATAAAGTGGAATGTCAGTGACTGTTTCATCTTATCACAGAGCCCTGTGGATGGCTGTTTGGGCTAAAATTAATAAAGAGTTTCAAAACCACCCAACAGACACTTTCCTGGTCTCATGGAATGGCATTTTTAGAGGGAGTTATACCCCAACTCTGAAATGTCTATGAGCCAATCCAAGTTCGTATCAAAAATCCAAGACATACATTTAAACATTAGTTCATGGTATACTAATTATTAATGATTAATAAATAAATGTTAAGTTATCTATTAAAAACAATGTAATAGGGCAGCCCTGGTGGCTCAACGGTTTAGCCTGGGTTCAGCCCAGGGTGTTATCCTGGAGACTTGGGATCGAGTCCCACGTCAGGCTCCCTGCATGGAGCCTGCTTCTCCCTCTGCCTCTCTCTCTCTCTCGCTCTCTCTCTCTCTCTCTGTGTGTGTGTGTGTTCTAATAAATAAATAAAATCTTTAAAAAAAGAAAAAAAATAAAAATAAAAACAATGTAATAATTATTTACGGAATACAAATACAATTTAATCTGTTGAGCTGTTAATTTAAGACGCCAAAAAGCATACAAATACAGAATATCATTGATAACACAACTGATGGTGGCCAATGGGAATGTGAACGAGTGGTTCCTCTGTGCTAGACACTGTTGTTTTACATGAATCAACCCCCTGACTCCTCCCAAGAACCTTACTGATGTTTCACAGATGAGAAAAAGAGACAGGGGACATTAAGGAGGGAGATTTTCCATAGAGAAGCCCCAAAGTCACAGAGAGCAGACCCTGAACAACTTGTATCTGCCAGTTATCTTGTTAGGGGGAATGCCATCACCTCTGTCTCCCCATGGGGCTGACTCCCCAAAAACAAACCAGTCTTGGTGACTAAGCACCTTTTTCCCGTGAATTCTGATTACCCAAGACAGAAGTGCCTTACCCGCTGGGAGGATGTGAAGATGGGCAACCTGATTTCATCACGTTCGTACTGGCTGATGAAACCCTGCTCCCACGCCAGATTCAGCACATCCTCCACGTGGCTGTAGAGTCTCCTGACGATGGCTGGCCGGTGACTCTGCAGGTCACGGGCTGGGTGGGGCGAGTGGGGGTCCCAGCAGCTGGAAAGCTCTAGAGCCTGGCAGTCAGTCTGGGCCTCCCGGACAGCTGCGACCAGCTGTTCACAGCCCCAAGTGCCCTTATTCCAGACGGTGTCCAGGAGGCGCCTGGCCAAGTAGGAGAGGGGCTGCCCCAGGAGGCTGAGGCCCTCGTAGTCTTCCCAGGAGAGGACTTCCCAGGAAAGCAGCCAGTCCAGGATGCTCTCGAAGCCCTCCAGGGACCCCGAGACCAGGAGCCCCACCAGCTGGCTCCTCTGAGTTTGGAAAGCCTCCTGTGTGCACATTTCATAACCTGGGGAGGAGAGTGTGGTCAGTGCCGGACCCAGGGAGGACCCAGGGAGGTAGATGAGTGCAGTGCCCAGAGAAAGTGAAAGCAGGCAGGGGCAGTGGAGGGGGGTGAGTAACAAGTCAGCCCCACCCCAAGTCTGAAGAGGCCATGGATCTACTGGGACATTCCCCAGTCCAAGCTCCTCATTGTATGATGTTCAGACTGAGGCCCACAGAAGGCAAGAAATTGGCTCGGGGACAGCCCCGGTGGTGCAGCGGTTTAGCGCCGCCTGCAGCCCCGGGCGTGATCCTGGGGACTCAGGATCGAGTCCTGCGTCGGGCTTCCTGCATGGAGCCTGCTTCTCCCTCTGCCTGTGTCTCTGACTCTCTCTGTGTCTCAATAAATAAATAAAATCTTAAAAAAAAAAAAAAAAAAAAAGAAAGAAAGAAATTGGCTTGAGCTCCCACAGAGAGTTTGAAGTGGCCAGGAATTCAATCAAGGCTCCTGGTTTCCACATCCGCACTTCATCCCTGGCTTACAAAGGCTTATTAGTAAGGCTTGAGCTGATAGTCGGGGCAGTGTCTCCCAAAGGATCTGGAAACTAACTCTCTTTGGGACCTCATGAGAGGGCTCCCCACTGCTGGTTAGATTCAGGCTGATGGCCATGTGCTTTCCTGTAACAGCTGAAGCATCTGCAACGTGCTGGCCCCATTCTAAGTGCTTCCACATGAGAATTCATTCAACCCTCCCAACCACTCTGAAATAGGTACTAGATCAGTCCCATTTTACAGATGAAGAAACCAAGGCACAGAGAGGCCAAGTGACTTGTACAAGGGTTCTCAGCCAGATGAGGTGGAGCCGGGGTTTGAGCCCAAGCAGTGCGATTCCAGAATGCATGCCCGTAATTCCCCCATATTTGGGTTCCCCCACAGGGGCCCCAAGCCCATGCCTGCTAGGGTAACCCCCTGCGACCCCCAAGGGCAGACCAGATCATTGCTATAAAGATGTCAACCCAGGTGAAGCAAAAATCAGAGTGCACCCTAAGTCATTTCAAAGCTCAAGGGAGCACAGACCCCAATTGTCACTACCTCCTTCCCAACAGCCCCCAGGCCCACACTTCCCTCTCACTCCCTCACCACTAGAGCTTACATGCTGTCACCTCTGTCATTGGCTTGCTCTAGGCTCAGCTTTCAGACTCTGGGCTCTGGGAGTTTGAGGGGAAGGGATTTCTGCAAGCTCGAAGCCCCAGGAGGGTCCCCAAGCAGGACAGAAAATCTCTCAGCAGAGTCCCTTCTGCAACTGTCATAGGACCCAGGGAGGTGAACAAGTGCAGTGCCCAGAGAAAGTGAAAGCAAAAAGGAAAAAAAAAAAAAGAGGAACACCTCCTTCTTTTTATAAAATACGGACACACTGAAATACTCAAGGGAGCAGATGCCAAGGCGCTTGGAGATTTTGCATCTCTCCTATTTGCTGTTTATGTGTCTCTCCCCCTTCTTGGCCCAAGTAGAAGCCTGGGTCTTACTCATCCTGGCATCCCTAAGCTTGGCACAGGGCTGAGCCTCAGGGAGGCATGGTGGGAATGCTCATGAATCAAAAATCCACCAAGGAAAGGGAGGGGCTAGAACATTCTGTGCCTGCCCTCATGTGCCAGCCAAAGGAAGTGAAAGGAGACATCTCCGACTCAGACTGCTGCCAGCACTCAGGATGGAAGCCTTGGGCTGGCCAGGTGAGGAGACAAAGGCAAGGCAAGGTCGCCTGTATGTCAGGCAGCTTATGAGGGCATCCCCGATGCAGAGGCTGCTCTAAGGCAGTTCTCTCTGGCCAAGCAGGCCTCCGCCCTGTGCCCACTGTCAGGCAGAGGAGTCAGGAGGGTAGATATGGGGAGGGGGAGAGGAGAGAACAGGTAGGAAAGCTCTGGACTTGGCCCTGGCATGGCTCTTGGCTCTGGAAACCCCAGCCCCCCTGCAATCCCCACCCAGGACCTGGGGAAAAGAGCCACCAGCCCCTCCCTCTGGGAACAGCCCAGATATGAGGTGGGCGCTCTCCCTCTGACCCAAAGCCTGGAGGGCATGTGTGTGGCCGAAGTTAGCATGAGACTACACAACACCTACACCTCTCACCCAGAGGATGCCTGAGGATGGACCACTGCCCCCTCTCTAGGGAGAACCTAGACCACCCTCTCCCCCTGCAAAGATCATTAGGCTGGAGTGGGGGAGGCACAGCCAAGTCACCTGTGGGCAGGCCTTGAGCAGGACGGCAAAGGCCGAGAGGCACGGGACTGGCAGGTCTAGGTTTGCCCACAGGCTCCACCTTCCGGGGAAGTCCCCAAAGGATGGTCTGGAAGCCAGAGTTGGCCAAGCTACTGTGCAGAACTAGGAAATTTTCATCAGTTCTGGTGCAAAGCCTGGTGCATCACTGTGACCTGCACCGAGAGACGCCCTGGACCTGAGACATGCCCTCAGCTGTGCTCACCCACAAGGGGCCACACTGTGAGTAAGGAGGGGCCCTTCCCAAACACACCGAGTCTAGAGTAGCCGACACATGCTCGAGCCACACACACCCAACAAGTGACATCAAGGATCTGTGGAGCCTTAAGGGTTGGTGCTCTGTCCCCCCACCAGCAGCTGGAAAGTCCCAGCTCTTCCCCTGGCCTCCTTCCAGAAACCTCAGAGCAGGAAAAATCCTCAAGGACAAAGTTGGTCTGACCCCTGTCTCTGAGCTGGCATTATCCTTTCTTAGTCTAAACACCCAGGGGGAGAACCTGGCCTCGCTGCGGTCTTCAAACAAACAGCTTGGGAAGTCCTTCATCATGTCTAACTTAAGTTTCTCCTGCTATAGCTTCAATTGGGAATGAGAGAAAACAGATGACCAATCATCCCCTATTTCATAAATGTTGTCTCTAAAATCCTGCTTCCTGCCCCCTTATCACCTGTTCAGATCTCCCCTCTTCAGATTGACTAAATCAGTCCATATCCACTGTCTTCTTCTCTACTTGAGTTACAACTTTGGAGTCCACACAGCCTTCTCTCCTTGAGGAAGGTGAAGCCTATGCCAAGAATGAAGCATGAAACAGAGTCAAGTGGAAGGGGGCAACCCACATGGGCCCTCCCTTACTCCAGAGCCCAGGCACTGGATCCATCCCTGTGCCTCTTCCATTCCCCCTCCTTCCCTGAGCTTTTCTCTGGGAGACCGTTTCCCACCAGCACACAGACTGGACTGTCTCCATCAGGAGAGCAGAGCCCTCTCTTCCTCTGGTGGCTCCAACTCCAATTCTCTGACTGCCTTCATGGCAGGACTCCTCAATTCCTCCCTGCCATCCCCTCCAGGCGTGTCCCCCTGGGGGGTCCCCCATACTGCTCTTATCTCAGCTGGGTTCTCAGCCCAGGACTAGCTGGGTCTGCCAAAAACTTCTCTCAGAACGGCTCCCCCCCCCCCCCCCCGCCGAACCACTCCCCTCACTGCCGTAGGGGGCACCCCAACTCTGATTCCTCCGCCCATCCCAGGGGCTGCTCCTTCTGTCTCCTTGGCTGGTTCCTGATGCTGGGAGCCACAGGGCTCCTGGGTTGGGTCTCTCTCCTCCATACCACCCTCTCCCCTAAGGGAGTCCACCTGCTCTTACAGCTCTAAATGCCAGCCCCAAATTTTACTTCCTGCTCCAACCTCCCCACTAAACTTTCCCAACTGCTTACTAGGCATCTTCCTGTGGACACCTAATGGGCACTCAAACATAACAAGCATAAACCAGCAGTCCAGATCTTCCCCCTAACAGCTCCCATTTCAGGAGAGGCCAGCTCCAAACTTTCAGAGTCTCAGGCCAAAAACCTTCAAAGTCATCCCTGACTCCACCTCTCATATCCAAATCCTCCCAACCCTACCTTCAAATTACACCCCAAATCGGAAAATCCGATATTTTCCCACAGCCTCTATGCCATGGGTGCAAGCTCCCAGGGTCCCTCCTCAGAATGACAACAGTGACCCCATCTCTGCCCCCCGCCACCTTCTGCCCTGACCTCCCTACAGTGTGACTTCGTCAGCTAACTCCTGAGTCAGAGCAGGTGACTCCTCTCTTCAAACTCCTCAGTGGCTCTCACTGCACTCAGAGTACAAAGCCAAGTCCTCACAGCCACCTTCAAGGCCCCATGCAATGGATCCCCACCTTCCCACCCCTTACCTCTCTGCACTCATCTCCTACTAACCCTTCATGGGCTCCTCATCCACCCTGCTCCAGCTACACAGACCTCCTCCTTGTTCCCAGAACAAGCTGGACCTGCTCCCACCAGGCATGCCCCTGCCTGAGGGCCTTTGTACATGCTCTGTGCTCTTCCCTCTAGGGATGCACTGTCCTTCCCCTCAGATACTCACATAACTTACTTTTCACCTCCTCCAAGGCTTTGTTCAGTTGTCACCACCTCCAAGAGGCCCTCCCTGACCATGCTATATAAAACTGCAATACCCAACCCCAGCCCTCACCCTCCTTTCCTGCTTTGTTCTTCTCCACAGAATTTCTCACTGCCTGAGAGATCATGTGTATACTTTAAATTTGATTGCTGTCCTATTCCTGCCTAGCATATGAACTCCATTAAGGCAGGAAGTTTTGTCTAATTATTTATTACTATAGCCTGATGTCTCTCACCTAGTGTATCGATAAAGATCATTTGAATGAATAAAAGAATAAATTTACTCTGCATGGCTCCAGAAGGCAGAACAGAGCAGTGGAACAGAGTAGTGGAAATCTGCAAGCTGCTGATTTTAGATGAATGTGACGAGCTGCAGGACAATGAACAGGTACCCTGTAAGTCACCATCACCGAGCATATATACGCAGCAGAGGGATCCTGCACCAGGTGGGAGGTGGGTGGACTGGATAGGGTCCCCTCCAGCCTCAGATCCCTGACCGGCAAAGGGGATCTGAGCAACGAACAAACTTAAGAGGCAGAGAGATTGGGACAGGAGAACAGAGGCAATGGGAGTGTCACTCTGGTCTTCACCAAGGGGACAGGGGACATGGAGACAAGAACAGCCCAGAGGGAGACTGATGCCACACAAGGGAGAAGCAAGAGCAGGCATACAGCCAGGAGGCCCCCGTGGGAGAGGAAGATTCGGGGAGGCTTTTTAGTTTTCTAGAAAGCAAATAGGACCAGATGGCTGCTCCTCAACAGGAGGACCAAAGGCGAGGGAAGAAGGCACAGCGGATGCGCGGCTGGGCAGGCCCTGCTGTTGGCCAGTGTGGGAAGGGACGGGGATACCCACCAAGGGAGGGAAGGACGCAGGAGGCCCCCCTAAGTCTTAACAGGGTTAGAGATCATCCACGCACTCTCTCGCCTATTCCCCCCCATTTGCAGGCATGATGAAGACGGGGAAACTGAGGCCCAGAGAGAGGAGGAGCCTCGACTGAGTGCAGCCTCCTCTAAGAACTGAATTCTCATTCCCAGGCCAGCCTCGTGCCTCAGGACTTCTCATCCTTCAGGCTCTCCCTCCAAATCCGTCGGGATCACCTCTCTCCAAACCTCAAAGGCTGGGGGGCAGAGGGCAGGAAGTTCTGCTCACACCCCTAAATCTCCTCTGTAGCCCCTGCCCGCGGGAGGAGGGGGTCCGCTACCTCGCGGCTCCCGCCCCCCTTTCCTACTACCTTCTATTTAGACCCCGGGACTCCCAAAGGGAAAACCAAGGGATCCCCACCCCCAAGCCCGGCACCCGGGACGGCTCCAAAGCCAAGTGTCTGGGACTGGGGGGGGGGGGGGCAGCTCCCCTCGGCGCCTAGGCCCTCCCCGGCCCCCGTGCTGGGTACAGGAGGGCACTCACCGCACAGTCAATTGCGCCCCAATTCCTCCGCTCCGTCTGGCCCCAAATATCCTGGCTCCGACTCTCACTCAGAATCCGCTCAGACCCCGCCCCTCCTGTCCGGGCGCCCCGCCCCCGCGCTCTGCGCGCCCACGCACCCCCCGTGGGCCTCAGCCCCGCCCCCGCACCGCGCCCACCCACCCCGCCCAGCGGGCCACCCTGCTCCGGCCCGGGCGCCCCGCCCCCGCGCCCTGCCCACCCAGTGGGCCCCAAACCTCGGCCCGGGCGCCCCGCGCTGTGCCCACCCTCCCCAGCCTGGCGGGCCACGCCCCTCCGGCCCGGGCGCCCCGCCCCTGCGCAGCGGGCCTCACGCCCTGGGTCGGGGCGCCCTACCCTAGCCCGCACCTGGGCAGCCGAGGAGCCTGGTTAGGACGGGCAGGCACAGGCCCGGGAGGCCCGCTAATAGGACCTGGGCCAAGTGTGTCCCACTTTTAACGAGCCACCTTTCTGGTGGAGGGAACCAGAGAGTCTCTCAGGGCAAGCCCCCCGCTGGAGACACACACGCCCCAGACGTCCTGTGGAAGGAAAAGCTAAGAAAGCTGTGGGAGCAGGTGTTAACCCTGGGCCCTTTGACAGCAGTAAGTCCATAGTCATCTAAGGCCTTAATACTGTGAAGTCCCAGAACAGTGTTTTCCAGAGTGTGATGGGTTTCATATTTGGTGAGAGTGGACAGGGCGTTTAAAGTTCCTCTTTTTTTCCTTTTTCTTGCAAGCCTTCTGTTTAAGTTGAAGCAAGCCCTCTCTGTGTGGAACTAATGGGCCTTGAGCCTCTCTCTAACACTGCCGGGTCTACTTGGCTCTGCCGCAGTGTCTAACTAGAATCTAACAGCACTGTTTTGTTTCCATTAAACTAAATTTATTTTATTTTATGGTTTCCAATTCTCCTGAGCAAGTGACACCGGTTTTCCACTGAAGGTATTAATAGAAATGTTCCTTCTAAAACACTGGTATTTGGAAATTTTTTCATGTAAAGGAAAATAACTGACATTTTTACGTGATGCTTATTATGTGCCAGGTTTTACCTACATTTGCCCAATTAATCTCAGCTACAGGGCATTGGCTATCATTATTTAAAATTTATAGATGAAACTGAGGCACAGAAAAAGTTATCTATCTAGTGACAGCAGAGCCAGGATTTGCCCTCAGGCATCCGGCACCAAAGTTCTGGCTCTCACCACTACCCGCCTTGCCTCCAGGTAAATACCTGCACTGATGGTGCACAGTAGCCCAGGTTGGGGAATGCTGAGTTAAAAGAACTGTATCTACCCCGGGGAGATCATTCCAGGTGGTGCACAGATCTATCTACAGGACTGTTCACCACTATCTTATCTGTAAGAGTGAAAAGCTGGGAGCCTAATGCCAGCTAATAGCAGATTACTTAGGAACATTGCCAGAGTAACTAAACCTGGAAGTGAACTGACTCATCTTCTCTTATACCCTATATCCAACCTGGGAGCACATTTTCCAGCTTGACCTTCAATACAGATCCAGAATGCAGTCACTTCTTAACTATATCCACCATGACCGCCTGGGTGCAAATCACCATCATCTCTCACCTGGGTTATGGCAAGAGTTTCCAGGCATTCTCCATGATTCCAGCTACAGTCTTCCTTCAACACAGTAGCTGCAGTGGGTCTGTTTAAAAAAAAAAAAAAAAAAAAGTGAGATTGTA
This sequence comes from Canis lupus baileyi, assembly GCF_048164855.1. NCBI lineage: Eukaryota > Metazoa > Chordata > Mammalia > Carnivora > Canidae > Canis > Canis lupus. The sequence continues at coordinate 65,368,998 of NC_132842.1, forward strand.
TTACTCCTCCTCTGCTGAAACCTGTCTGATGAGACCCATCTCAAAGTAAAAGCCCAGTGGAGGTCCTTACAGTTGATGTTTGCACCTAGAGCCCTAATTGAACTACCCCCTCATTCATTCTGCTCCAGCCACACTTGTCTTCTGGCTGTTCCTGGAACATGTCAGGCCTGCTGCCACTGCCGGGCCTTCTTGTTTGCTGTCCCTTCTGCCTGGAATGCTTTTCTTCTAGAAATCTACATAGCTCCCTTCTTCACCTCTTTCAGGCCTTTGCTTAAATGTAACTTTCTCAGTGAGGCCTTCCCTGCCAGTCTTATGCACAGTGGCAACCCCTCCCCCCACATCCTTTTCCCTGCTTTATTTTATATTTTTCTCCAGCACACTTATCTGTATACAACCTATGGAATATATTTCCTTATTTATTGTCTTTGCTATTAGTCTCTCACCCAAAAGAATATAAACTGCAAAGTAACAGAAACCTTTCTGTCTTGGTTCCTGTCTTGTCCCAGGGTCTAGAATAGGACCTGGCGTGCAGTAAATATCTGTTACGTGAATGTAGCAAAAATAATGCTATATTCTAATAACCAAGGAAAGTGATTGAGCTACTGTAGACCACAAGAGCTGCAGCCTCATAAACATCATGTTGGGTGAAAGGATCTAGATGCAGAAGTATTATACTGTCGAATATCATTTATATAAAGTTCAAAAGCAGGAAAAACTAAGTTACAGTGATAGGAGCCAGGACAGGGGTTACAACTAAGGAAGAAGTTGGAGGTAGTGACCAGGAAAGGGGACAAAGGGGATTTCTGCGGTGCTAGTAAATGTTCTATTTTTTTTTTTTTTTATCTGAGTGGCAGTTACATGAATGTGACTACCTTGTGAAAACTGATCAAGCTAAACACTTATGACATTTGCATTTTCCTTTACGCTTGTTATATTTCAATAGAAATTTATTTTTAAAGGATGCTACAGAGGTACGCTTTTCAGCATGGCAAGACACCATAATATATGGCTAAATTTTAAAAGTAAGTTGCTTTTCCACAAGAATGCCAAGACAGGGTAAGGGAGGAAAGTAATTTTTTCAACAAATGGTGCTGGGAAAATTGGACAGCCACATGCATGAGAATGAATTTGGTCCCCCACCTCATCTATACAAAAATTAATTCAAAGTGGATCAAAGACCTAAATGTAAGAGCTAAAATAAAAAACTCTTGAAAGTAAGTATAGGTGTGGATCTTTATGACCTGTTATGTCTCAGGACAACCACAGCAGTGCCTCCCTGATGCATTCTGTCTGTAGCCCCAATTTTAAAATCCCACAGTAGGGATCCCTGGGTGGCGCAGCGGTTTGGCGCCTGCCTTCGGCCCAGGGCGCGATCCTGGAGACCCGGGATCGAATCCCACGTCAGGCTCCCGGTGCATGGAGCCTGCTTCTCCCTCTGCCTGTGTCTCTGCCTCTCTCTCTCTCTCTCTCTCTGTGACTATCATAAATAAATAAAAAAAAAATAAAAAAAAAATTTAAAATCCCACAGTATTGGGGTGTCTAGCTGGCTCAGTCAGAGGAGCATGTGACTCTTGATCTCCTGGTGGTGAGTTCTAGCCCCATGTTGAGTGTAGAGATTACATAAGTAAGTAAATAAACAAACAAACTTTAAAATCCCACAGTATTAACCTTCAAGGATTTTTTAAAATAATTTTTATGATAATATTAGGTTCAAGTGCACAATATAATGATTCAGTGTTTGTATATATATTGTGAAATGATCACTGCGATAAATCTAGTCATGAAAAATGGCCAAAGATTTGTTTTTCTTGTGATGAGAACTTTTAAGATATACTCTTTTAACAACTTTCCAATATATAATACAGTATTATTAACAGAAGTCACCATGCTATGCTTTATATCTTCATGATATATTTCTTTTATAACTGGTAGTTAGTACCTTTTGACCCCCTTCACTCATTTCACCCACCCAACTTCTGGTTCTGGTGACCACCAGTTCATTCTCTGTATCTATGAGCTTTTTTTTCTCGATAATTCCACATATAAGAGAGATAGTGCAGTGTTTGGCTGAGCTATTCCATGTTGTATGTGAAGGATCCACTCATGTTGCTGCAAATGGCAAGATTTCATTCTTCTTTGTGACTGAATAATATTGTACTGTATGTAGATACCACATTTTCTTTATTCATCCATCCATGGATACTTAGGTTGTTTCCATGTCTTGGCTGTCGTAAATAATGCTGCAGGGAACATGGAGACACAGATCTTTTTTCAAGCTAGTGTTTTATTTTTTATTTTTATTTTTTAAGATTTTATTTATTTATTCATGAGAGACAGAGAGAGAGGCAGAGACACAGGCAGAGAGAAAAGCAGGCTCCCTGCAAGGAGCCCAATCCCGGGACTCCAGGATCATGCCCTGGGCTGAAGGCAGGCGCTAAACCATTGAGCCACTCAGGGATCCCCTCAAGTTAGTGTTTTAATTGTCTTCAGATAAATACCCAGAAATGGAATTGCTGGATCGTATGGTAGCAGAACCTTTGAGAGTTGTTTGGGTTTTCTTTTTTAAGATTTTTATTTATTTATTTATTCATTCATTCATTCATTCATTCATTCATTTATAGACCACACCTACAAATGGGGGGAAGGGCAGAAGGAGAGGGAGAGAATCTCAAGCAGATTCTGCACTGAGCGCAGAGCTGGACTCGAGGCTCAATCTCAGCATCCTGAGATTACAACCTGAGCCAAAACCAAGAGGTAGATACTCGACTGAGCCACCCAGGTGCCCCAGGACCTTTGAGTATTTTTTAAGGGTTTATGTGTGTACACTCAGCTGTGGAAAAACAAGATTGACATGACCAGATTTGGCATCATCTATGAACAAACACCTCATAGGTTTTCTTTGCCACACTTGTGGCGACACCCCCGTGAGTGATCACTTCTTGACTTTATCCAAGGGGGTAGGTTGGTGTTGGATTCTCAAGCTTGTCAGACACCCAGTGCAGTGGTGAGCAGTACTTGCCACTCTTCAAAAGATACTTGCCCCGGTGGTGCTAGGAGGATGCTGAATTTCATCTCATGGTGCAATTAGGAAAACCACGTTCAGAGAGGGGTGGTGGCCTGCTGAGGTCACACGGTGAGTCATGGGTCGAATCACCCCTTCTCTGCACACAGCCACTCACTCGTGCATTGCACAATTGCCGGGCGCCCTCTGTGTGGCAGGTACTACGGTAGGCACTGGGGCCAGAATGCTGACACAGGCGAGTCCTCGTCACCATGGCACTTGAGACTGGCAATAAACAAGTAAACAAAGAAGCCAAAACAATGGTAGGTCTTAACAGAGGGGTCAGGGGCTGCACCAAGGAGGCACGCTGAGCTGCAGGATGAGAAAGAGCCAGCTGTGGCAAGTACCAGGAGAGGGGTGTTGCTGGCTGGAGGAACTGCAAGGACAGGCCAGGACAGGGCAGGCTGAGGTAGAGAGACAGTCCGGGCTGGCTGGCGTGTGGCAATGCTGGGAGTGGCACAGACAGAGGTCAGGAAGCGAGCAAGTGGCAGGTCAGGAGGCCTCCAGAGGGAGTCCGGAGGATATCACTGAAAAGTCCAAGCCCTTTGAATTCTGGAAGAGACACCCAGACCCTGAGATGCCAGCATTTCCCTGTGGGGCCCCTCCTTACATTCTGGCACAGCCCAGTCTGTGCCCCCCCACTCATGTCAGCGGGGCCCCGCTCGCCCTTGCCTGTTCTCCTCTACCATACACAGTTCTGCACTGGGCAGAGGAGCTGACACCTGGCAAGTGGCCAGCCACGGTCACTCTGGTCCAGCTAGGTCCTTCCCACGCCAGCCAGACACCCCAACATGTTCGGGGGTTTCCAAAGAACACCTCCTGCCCCCAGAAGAGGAAGCAGTAGCTTCCACACACCCCTCCCCCCATTCGCTGGCTGCTGGGTGAGAGGCTTGAAGACTCCAGGCCGGGGGAGATGGGAGAAGGACTTTCATTCTCACTCAACACAGACCCAGCGTCCCGCAGCCATGCCAGGCCATCTGCGGGGAGGGGCAGAGCAGGGGTGAGTGAGGTAGGGCCCCTGCTCTCCAGCTCACGGGCCAGCAGACCAGAGGGACACTGCTCAGACTACTCCCCTGGCACACCCCAGACCCTGACATACGTGGATGCCCTTTTAACAGTGATGGTACTACCGAGCCATGCAATTGGATGGCCATTTCAACAAACAAGGCCGGGGGGTAACCATGGAGGGAAAAATACTGAGCCTCCTACCTCACACCATACATGAAAATCTACTCTAAGGCATCAGAGAACCCCAAATGAGAAAGGCAAACTGGAAAGGCGTTGAGAACACCAGGAATTCCCAGCACTCGTGTGGTGCTAGGGACCAGCACTGTTCTAAGTGCTTTGCATGTAGTGACTCAGCTTAAGCCTCTCGGTGGCTTGCAAAGTTGTTGCAGAAGCAACGAGAAAGAACAATGGAAGAGAAGTCTCCGTGGTTTTAAGGTAGGACATGGGCTGTGAAAGCCAAGACTGATACAGTTGAATTCTTTAAAGTTGGCAACTTCTATTCATGCAAAGACCCTATTTAGAGAGTACAACGCGAGCCACACAGGTTGGGAAAGAATACTGGAAACCACATTGACCCAAATGAAAGTATGAAAAACACCTACAAACCAGGAAGAAAAGCAGCCAAACAACAAGCAATGGGGAGCACACGGGTGGCTCAGTCAGTTAAGCATCCGACTCTTGAGTTCAGCTCAGATCACGATCTCAGGGTCGTGAGATCGAGTCCCACATCAGGCTCTGTGCTCAACATGGAATCTGCTTGAGATTCCCCCTCCCTCTCCCTCTGTCCCTCCTCTACTAAATTAATTAATTAAATCTTTTTTTAAAAAAATAAGCAATGGACTTGAACAGAGGATATAAGGACAGAAAATAAGACTATGGAAAGATGCTCTACATCATTTCTTATTAGGGAAATGCAACTTAAAATCATGATGAGACACCACTTACACACCCACTGGAATTGCTACAATAATTAAAAAAAAAATACTGACCTCATCAAGTGTAGGTGGGGACGTAGAGTGCCTAGAACACCCAGGCGCTGCGGTGGGTGGAAGCAGGAAGAGACACGGTCACTGGGAGAAACATTTTTTATAATCCAGCACACTTGAAAGCTCTTCAGCTCATCATACTCTAAAACCTAGGGATTTCACCTTCCATGAACATGTGCACTTGGATAAATGTGTAAGAATGTTCCCAGCAGCCTCGATCACAATGGCTCTAGCTAGAAACAACCCGAATGTGTATTCACAGACCCCCACATACACCCCAAAAAAGGAGAAATAATGATGTATTCAAATAATGTAGCAACACAACAACGAAAACGAAAATCTCCAGCTACACACACACACACACAAATTGAGGAATCTTATACACAGAAATGTTGAATGAAGGAAACAAGACACCAAAGCATACAAACACTATGCATGGCTCAATTTACCTAACATTCCAAAATCATTAAAATTAAGTTCTGTTGTTTCAGTGGGAAAGGTGTCCTGTTCATAGGTCATAAATTTACAAAGGAAAGCAAAGAAGTGACCCCCATCAGAATTAGGAGTGTGACTGTCTCTAATGGGGAAGAAGGGGTCATAGATCAGAAGAAAAACATGATGGCCTTCTTGGGGGCTGGCAAGGCTCTATTTTTTTTTTTTTTTTTTTTTGTCCCAGTCTCCTGCCCTCACGCCATACACACCTAGTGGCTGTGAACCACATCACAGACCTCTGGGCTGACTTCCCTGGTACTTTCTTTTTCTTTTCCTTTTTTTTTTTTTAAGATTTATTTATTCACGAAAAACACCAAGAAAGAGGCAGAGACACAGGCAGAGGGAGAAGCAAGCTTCCAGCAGGGAACCTGATTTGGGACTCGATCCCAGGACCCCAGGATCACGATCTGAGCCAAAGGCAGACACTCAACCATTGAGCCACCCTGGCGTCCCTCCCTGGTACTTTCTGTTGGGAGTGTTGAATGCAGCTTTGCCCAGAGAAAGGCACCAAATGGAATTGTGAGTTTACCCCATTTCTCTTCCACATCACATGCTGGCTCTGCATCCCACCAGCCCTGTTTTCCAAAGCTCAGTCTCCCCATCCGTTCATGGGGCATGAGGGCCCCCATCAGGCCTAGCTCATAGGGTAGAATATTGAATGTTAAAGAGGAGTGGGAGACGCTGTTTGAATGCCAGAGATTATCTGGGACTCTGAGGGACAGCCAAGCTAGCTGCAAGGCTGTGTGAAGCCCAACGGGATCCCTCAGAACCGGATCCCTCGGGGCTGGCCCTGCCTTGCCCCATCCTGCCCTGTCCCTGCCCCGTGGGGCCCGCCTGTCTGTGGGGCTCAGTATACTATCTGTCACCAGCCAATGGGCTGGGGCCACCAGGAGCAGGTCACACAGCCTATTTCCTGTTTTCAAACGGGGAACTTAGAAGCGGCAGCCTTGCTGGAGCCTAGAAGAGAGGGGAGAGCTGAAGGCAGCTATGTGATACTCCTCTCGGATCCCTGGACCCACACAGGACCACAGGCCTCAGGTCAGTGTTTGATCCTAACCTCTGTGGGGCCCCGGCCCTTTGAGGCCTGAGCACCCTCCTCCTGTGGCCCTCCCTAGTACCTGTTGGGGGCAGGGCAGGACAGAGAAGGGTCCGTACAGCCTTGATGTGTGGAGCTCTCCTTAGCTCATTGGGATAGAGCAGAAAACAGCTCCCTGACCCTCCATCACCTCAGTTCTTTTGGGATATTTCTACAACTCCTCTTGAGGATGGGGAATGAATCACAGCACCTGCGTTTCTCAAAAAGTGGTGCCAGGGAACCCCTGTGTCAGCATAGCCTGGGGGAACCTGTGCAAAATGTGGAATCCAGGGCCCATCCCCAGACCGGCCAGAGGGGAGTCTATGATGTCAAGAGCCAGGAAACCTGCTTGTTACAAGCTCCTGGCACCCCAACCCGCCTGGGAGATTCCCAAATGTGTGCCCACCCACAGTGTCCAGGATCTTCTGTCTCACTCTGATGGAAAGTCCTGTGGAGCCCTTCCAGGAAGGGAGCATGGGCTCTGAAGGCAGCTCAGTGTTGCTATCAGAAGCCGGCCTGGCCATGGCAGGCAGGTCTCGGAGGGAGGAGTGGTGCTCAGGGCCCGAGAGGGAAGGAGCAGAATGTCTGTACACAGCTGGACCGAGAGGGGGCTGGGAAGCCGCTCTGTCTCCTGGGCCATGCACGGGACCCCCGCCTCAGAGCACCAACATGTATAGGATTTTCTTATAAAATCTAGAAACCTTTGCTATACAGGGTATGGAGAGGGGAGAGAAGTAACCTTAGAACCTCATGTCTGGTTGTTCCAAAGAGCTTTTGTTTTGTTTTTGTTTTTTTAAGATTTTATTTATTCATGAGGGGGGGGGGCAGAGACACAGGCAGAGGGAGAAGCAGGCTCCATGCAGGGAGCCCAATGTGGGACTCGATCCCTTGTCTCCAGGATCACACCCTGGGCTGAAGGTGGTGCTAAATTGCTGAGCCACCCGGGCTGCCCCCAAAGAGCTTTTGGAGTGACAGACTGTTTTTCCCATTTCAGAGATGAGGAGACTGAGGCCTAGAGATGCCCAAGACTCCACGCATGCACCAATGCTTACCATTCTTCTTTTCACACACATCCCCCCCCCCCCCTCCACCCATGGTGACTCCCAGCCAACCCTGGAAGAGAAAACATAAGGGAACTGGCTTTGGTTGCTGAATTTGATTTTTATCCAAAGCCCTGGGTTCATACTCAGCATTGCTAGAGCTTTGCTGTTGCACCCAGCCAAGACCATGATTCCTGGGCTCTCACTGGGTCTCTGGGTAAACTGTGCCCTGCTACTGACCTGGCACTAGTGTGGCCTGATCAGGATAGCAGAGCTGGAAGGGCTGGGACAATTGAGGCTCGCCATCACCCATTCTACAGATGAGCTAACTGAGGCAGGTACATGGGAGTGCCCACAGGAAACACTGGGCTTCCACAAACCCTGGCCACCCAGCACACATTAGGGAAGAGAGCATGTAGACCGCTCACCACCTTTCCTGGGCACCTACCAGTATATAGAGAAACCGTCCCCCATCATCCATAGTCTTGTTGCCATGACTGGGCTTATGGCCTTACTTCTCAGGTAGGGACCCTGCGGCCTGGAGATACTAAATAACTTGCAGACAGACTCACCACTGGTCAGGATGGAAGGCCTGACTCTTTAAGGGGAGAAGCAGCAAATGAGGTGTGTAGGCTCTAGCAGACTCAAGTGTGTGCAGCCCGGGGCCATGCCCCTACTTCACTGGTCGCTTCAGTTTCCCATCTGTGTAAAGTAAGGTTGGACGGAGGAGAGACATGCACTGGGCAACTGCACAGAGCCACCTAGAGAATGGCCCTGGGTTCCTTTCACCTGAGCTCCCAGATGACCTCAGCTCTCCCCAGGCCAGGCCTGTCCAGGAGGCCCTCAGCCCAGGGACAGGGCTGGGGCTCTTACAGCAGCAGTAGTCCTGCCCCTCTAGGCCACAGTCAGCAGAAGGATTCAGACAAGGGTGGGAATGCAGCAGACTGAGGCGACCAGGGTTCAAGTCCCAGCTCTGCCCCATGTGCCCCATGCGGTGTCCTCAGATCTTGTGAAAAAAGAGGGTTAAGGTCACATGCACCCTTCTAATCTTGAATTTCTGTCCCAAAGCAGTGCCCCAGCTCTTCACTCCACCTGAGCTAGTATTTCCATCGTCCTGTTGTGTGTGTGTGTGTCTGTGTGTGTATGTATGTTTAAAATTTTATTTGAGAGTGAGCGAGAGAGGAGCAAGGGGCAGAGGGAGAAGCAGACTCCCCACTAAGCAGGGAACCCCATGTGGGCCTCGATCCCAGGATTTCAGGATCACGACCTGAGCTGAATGGCAGGTGAACCAACCGCCTGAGCCACCCAGGCGCTCCCAGCATCCCGGTTTCCAATTTGTCTCAGACGTGTTAAATTCTATTCCAACTCACACCCTCATGAGGAGTCATTGCCTTTTCCAATATTTCTCAAAGTACTGTCCTGTGTCAGGCATGAATAGCAGGGGCTACTGTACCACGCCTGGGACGTGCGGAGTGCTGAGCTGCTGCTACTTTGCGTGGTCTCCCCGACTTAACCCTCATGCCAGCCCTGTGAAGGCAGGTTCCGTTCTTGTACCCACCTTAATAGAAAACTGAGGCACACTCAAGTGCAAGCACCAGGTCATCCCGTTCATGGATCTGGGTCACAGACAGAGCTCCTGCATAAACTGCCCCAGCACTCCTGCTGGCTGCCCTCCCCCTGGCCCCGAGGACGGTTCCCTCTGCGTCCTGCCCACCAACTCCTAGCCGTCGGATCGTGGGTGGCTCCAAGTCTCCGTCGCTTTATCATAAGATGGAGATAACAGTCCTTCTGCACACAGAGTCAGTTAAGTGAGAGAGTGGGTGTTGAGTGCTGAGCGCACGAGCTGACACATCACAGACATTCGGCTCTGCTTGTGGGACACGCTCATCAGCAGTGTCACCTGGGGCCAACTAAACCTCAGTTTCCTCTTCTGTGATTAGGAGTCACGACAGATTTTTGTGGGTGTGAAATAAGTGGATATGAAGAACCTGGGTGCAATATGAAGTGTGTGCAACAAGTCGTCAGTAAGGGTGTGCTTAGAGAGGGAGAGGGAAATGGGAAGGATACATCCTGGTACCCTTGCTATGGGCACTGAGATTTTATCTACACCTGAACATAAAATGGAGTGTTGGGATGCTCTTCAGGACAAGCTGGCAGCTTTCTCCCGAGTAATCCCTAAAGCCACTACCTTTGCTTGAAATCACCACATTTAAGATTCAGAAAACTTGATGATAGCATCGTAACAAGAAGAGAAGGCCTTGGGCTAATCAGTCCAGTATAGGGGCAGACCCAGGCCTCGTGTGTGGCAGCTGGGTGGACTGCTAAGTGTAGCAGTGGAGGGCTTGGTAGTAGGGACTATGATATAGACCCTAGCACCCCAGGGCCCCCCAGGAACCCCAACGTGACTGGGAACTCACTGTTGTCTCTTGTCCCCCTGGCAGCCTTGGAGCATGGCAAGTCCTGAGCACCCCGGGAGCCCTGAACGGACAGGACCCATAGCCAAGTGCACTGTGGGGGCCACGCAGGAAGCATCAGCCGCTGGCCAAGACTTCCCGTGTCCAGGATCTGAAGGGCACTTAGGTGGGCTTGAGGCTCGGGGCTTGGTCAGAGATAGAGGTTTGAAGATGTTTGAAATACAAATGTGGGCATTTTGAGAGGTGCCACAGGTGAGGGAGCAGCTTTCTTAACGACACGAGAATTCGGTGCCAATTATTTTTCTGGGAGATGGTCCCAGGCATCATAGCAGGGGAGTGGTAAATCGAGGAAAAGAAGGGGAGGAGGCCAGGACAAGGTGTTGATTACTGCTGTGGGGTGACTGGACTCAGTCCCCACAGGGGTCCTTTGCAAGACGTGTGAAACATATCTCGGGGTGTCCCATCCAAGAGGCAAGGAGGCCAGACTACTACTACCCACCAGTCCCATCCTTCATCCTCCAAGGGAAGCTCCAGAACAGGCTGCTCTGGCTGGAGAAGGCCCTCGGAGTGAGAGTTATGGAAGGAAGCCAGTGGGACATTTCAGAGCAGTGAGTGCCAAGCAGCACGGCCCAGCGCTGACGGTGGCCACAGTAGCGTCATCTCCTGGAGCAGATTGATGTACTCATTCATGCAGCCCTTCAGTAGGTCCTGCTCTGTCCTTGGCCCTGGGGAAACGGAAACAAATCCAATGCTGCTGCCCTTCGGTGTGGTGGGGAAACAGCTCTGTGAGAAATGATTAGAGATGTCACAAAACCGGTAGGTGGGAGGCCCTGACTCTGAAGTGAGGGGTTAAAGTGACATAGGGCTGTGTTTTGAAGGACACAGTGGAGAAGGGCCCCTGGGCCCATTTCCCTGAAAATAAAATGCACAATGATCTGTGCATTTCGCTGGGGAAGGATTCTAATCTTTCCCAAGATGATCAGAGCGGCACATGGCCAAGTGAGGTCTAAGGAACACAGTTTTCCAGGTCAGCAAATAGGAAGGTTGCATTAAAGGCAGAAAGAGTAGCAGGTGCAAGCAAGAGCACGGGGTGGCGAGAAGGTGAGGAGAGTAGGGAGGATCCCACTGGGAGTTGGGAGTTGGGGGTGGGGTGGGGGGGTGGGGTGGGACTGGAGCCCATCATCCTCACTAGCTCCCTCCACTGGTCGCTGATGTGTGCTCAGGAGCCCGGCGGCCACACTGGCCACACCGTGTCAGTGCCATAGGGAGCAGAGCGTACAGAAAGCAACAAGCCTCCATCCTCGGGTGCTGGGTGTCGGGAGCGTGGGTCTCACCAGGGGCCAATCTGCAGGCTGGAAGTGGATGGTGCAACACAAATGTACCGCATCTCGCAATGGAGAATCCAGCGGGGGGGAGAGGATGGGCTCTCAGGTTGTGCTGCAGCCAGGTGGGCGCAGGAGTCTGGGCGGGCGGGGGCGGGGTGGGGGAGGGGGTAGGATGGCTTTTCCAGATTTGGACACCCCCATCCCAGACAGACCCAGCCGTCTCCCCAGACCCTTGTCCCCAAAATGCACTGACCTGGTGCAAGTGCCTAAAGGGTGCTGTCCTCTGCAGACGCCCACAGCAGCCCCAGCCCCAACTCCAGCATGACCACCGGGGAGCTGCAGGAGTATTGGCGAAAGGAGAAGCGCTGCTGGAGGCGCGTCAAGCTGCTCTTCGAGGTCGCGTCCGCCCGCATCGAGGAGAGAAAAGTCTCCAAGTTTGTGGTAAGATCAGGCGGGGATGGTGTGCCTTGCACCACCTCCCTCCCAACTCTGGGTGAGTCGGTGGAGCCTTAGCCTTCCCCACTGTGATATGGGCCCAACGCCCTTGGACCCACAGAGTTCTAACAGAGGCTTCAAAAAGCAAGATTTTGCACTGGGTATTGTGTGAAGTACTGGCAATCAGAGATGTGTGAGTCACGGTCCCTAATCCTGAGAAGGAACTAACCCAGATGAATTCCATGTCATCCAGAACTAGCCATCTATGTGTCCCTTCAACACGATAGTTGATACCACCAATCACTGATATTATTAATAATTACATATTATCTAACATAATGATAGATAATAATCATTAGCCTATTTTTCTTTAAATCAGATCACCTTTTAAAAACATGAAATAAGTATCTTTTGAGAGGAAACCGGTATCTCATAGCATAAAGAGAAGGTCATCGTTAGAGTAAATGCGAGGAAAGCTAAGTGCTGTCATTAGATTCCAGCTGGTTAGGCCACGGCTGGTGGCAAGCGCTGGGCTTAGGGGCTACTCTCTTTGTTGAAACAGAATTTCCACCTGTGCTGGGGCAAGGCATTCACATCCAAGTAGGAGCCACGCTCAACCCTTCTCTGTGCGTTGCTCCCTCAACTGGGACTGAAATAACAACAGCTGACACTGGGTGCTGACTGCGTGTTGAACAGAGCCCCCCTCATTATAGTGCATTAACTATAATGGCATCCTCACCCCGAGGAGTGAGGTACTGTTATTATCTCTATTTCATGGATGCAAAAACCGAGGCCCATAGTGGCTAACGTACCTAAGACCACACAGCTAGACTGCGGCAGGACTGGAATTATAACCCAAAGAGCCTGTGCCCTTAACCAGTATTCTCTAACTGGAAGAGATCTGAAAAAGCAATCATTTTCTTACCACGGGACATCACCGCCAACATACCACCTAAAACCACCCCTCAAGTGTCGCACACTCGGGAAATGCAGATCTAACCTAAGCTCCCCGGTACAGGAACCCGAGGTCCAGTTTTGATGATGGAAAGCCGGGAGCACCCCCAGACCCCCGGCACCACCTATTCCTGTGGTCTTGGTCCCCCGAGACGCCTCCATGCTGCCCTGTTTGTTATTCTCGGGCGGCCTCTTGTCACCAGCTGCAGTTATAGCTCAGCAGCAGCTGGTGGCAATTTAAAACAGAATCGCAAGTAACGATAACCTGTTTTCCGATCTGCTTTAAATGATCATCATCATTAGTTTTATTTGCCGGGGCTCACTCTGTCAGTTACAACCTTCTATTAGGATGTAGTCAAATTCTCTCTCTCTCTCTCTCTCTCTCTCTGCACCGCAGATGTACCAAATCGTCGTCATCCAGACAGGGAGTTTTGACAGCAACAAAGCTGTGCTGGAACGGCGCTATTCAGACTTTGAGATGCTCCAGAAAAACCTCCTCAAGACGTTCCGGGAAGAGATGGAAGACATCGTCTTCCCCAAGAAGCACCTGATGGGCAACTTCACGGCGGAGATGATCTCCGAGCGCAAGCTGGCCTTCAAGGAGTACCTGAGCCTGCTCTACGCCATCCGCTGTGTCCGGCGCTCCCGCGAGTTCATCGACTTCCTGACGCGGCCCGAGCTCCGGGAGGCCTTCGGCTGCCTGCGCGGGGGCCAGTACGGCCGCGCCCTGGACATCCTGGTGCGCGTCGTGCCCCTGCAGGAGAAGCTGACGGCCCACTGCCCCGTGATGGTGGTCCCGGCCCTCTGTGCCATGCTGGTGTGCCACCGCGACCTTGAGCGGCCAGCCGAGGCCTTGGCGGCGGGGGAGAGGGCGCTGCAGTGCCTGCAGGCCCGGGAGGGCCACCGCTACTACGCGCCCCTGCTGGAGGCCATGATCCGCCTGGCCTATGGGCTGGGCAAGGACTTCGTGTCGCTGCAGGAGAAGCTGCAGGAGTGCCAGCTCCGCAAGCCCAGCCCCTGGGGCTTCACCCTGAAGGAACTCACCGTGCGGGAATATCTGTACTGAGCCCCTTGGGAAGGCAGGCTGGAGATTGGGGCTCACCATGGCTCAGCGGGCTGTTTGGGGGTTCATGTTTGGTGGGAGGAGCCGCTTGGGGCTCTAACTTGCTGAGTGACCTTGGCCCAGCCCCTCCCCTGGTCCTCCATGTCCCCATCTGTGTTGAACAGAAGTGCCCCTCCCCGGGGGGGTTGGGGGACTTGGAAGCCTCTGCTTGTGTCCTGTGTCCCTTTGATACCAAGCTCACTTCACCGCAAAACCACAAACCCAGCTGGCAAAATGCTGGAGAGTAAGCTCCAGCTTTCTGATGCTTTTGTGGGTAGCTGGAGGGAAGGTTTACACTGCACGCCATGGACAAAGTTTAACCCCCTTCCTACAGATGGCTCTCTCCAGCTGTCCTGTCTTTCCTCTCTGTTCCTCCTTCCTTGACATTGCCTGCAAAGATCCCCATCATTATCCTAACTATTCCAGCTCTTCCTCTTAGCCTGTGGACCTGGCTCAGCAAAGCAGAAGCTCACCCACTGCTCCTCAAAGCCAGCTTCATCCCTGGGATGGGAGGTATGTCACCCTTGAAAGGGTAGAAAGATGCTGGGCCAGAACAGCATCCTGTCATAAGAGTCTGTGAAACAAGGCATTTTGAGGAAAGGAAGTTGCCAACAATTCTCTGGCTAGGATGCCATAACTCATTGTCCAGGTGTGTTTTCAATTATAAGGCACTGGCCCTTGAAGGGGCTCCTTGAGTTATGTAGACAGAGCCTCGGAGGGAGGTGGGAGATGATACCCAGTGGAGCCTCTGGACAGAACAGAGACTGAATGTTTAATGCCTCCCCATTTGAGGGGCAATGTTCTTGGAACCTCTCTGATGGGTTGGGTTGCCCTTGACTGAAGTCCACTGTCAGGAAAGGACACCAGGAGCCTGGACCTATAACCTAGGTTCAACACTGGAGCTAATGGTACAGACTGGTTTGGGGCAATATGTGTTTGACTCCAGAAGTCCCTAAAGACCTAAACCATCTGGCTGAGCTTATGAGTGAAATAAAGAGCCTGTAACTTGACATCTTAGCAATGGAGCACCAGTTTGGTCTGTACAGGGATCCAGCTCAGCAAGGAGATTGCTGTAGCAGTGACTGGGCAGTCACCAAACTGCACCAGAATGAGTTCAATAGCGACACTGTGTGGCAGCAGCTGTGTGGCAATCAGGCTTGACCCTGGAGGCGAGAAACAGCCTGACACTTGCGACAGAGAAAGCCTGGGATCTCTCAATTTGCTCAGGGAGGAGGACACTTTGAATGGGAAATGCTGGACCTCTGGGCATAGAGAAAATTAAAGTGTTCGGTGGAAATATAAAAGGCTGTGACTCTATTTCTGATGGTGAAGAAACCTTGCTGATTTTGTAAGTCATTTCATCAAATGGAAAAACACCATCAACTATCAGGTGCCCCAAATATGCCCTCAGAAGGGGAAAAAATGCCCATCACAGGAAGTTTCCTAGGGATTTCCAGTCAGAAGCTGGGAGAGAAAAGAGGCAGCTCCCAATGTAAGGGTCAATGTGGAAGAAACCAGAAACAGAGAAAGGGACAATCAGGAAATGGAGGAAATCAGATTTGGTGCAAGGCAGGGGGTGGGACTTTCCTCCTAGGATTTGAACTATAAGGCTTGGCATCTGAACACACACAGTGTGGCCCAAAGTACTTCAAGCAGAGAGGTCATGGTATAGTGGTCTCCAGTACAGGTGTTCCTTGTACCTGGCACCTCAAAAACAGGTTCTCTCTGAGGGAAGTCAACATGGATTCAGGCCAACTGAGGGAGAAAGTCATTGACTCCAGAGGTGCAACAGGGTGGGATGGGGGGAGCATGTGTCTCAAGATCACATATACCTGATGTGTGTGTAGTACATAGAAGTTTTTTAAAAGCCTAAAATATGGGGGCACCTGGGTGGCTCGGTCAGTGAAGCATCGGCATTTGGCTCAGGGAGTGATCCTGGGGTCCTGGGATTGAGCCCTACATGGGGCTCCCTGCTCAGTGGGGAGTCTGCTTCTCCCTCTCTGTTGCTCCCCCTGTTTGTACTCTCTTGCTATCTCTCAAATAAATGACATCTTAAAAAATAAAGCCTATAATATGGGGTAGAAGGAGTCCATGAGATCATAAGCCTCACCTGTCTTCTCCCTTCCCAGGCCTCTTCCTGTCCACGTGCCCCCCAGCCCAGGACCCAGGGAGCTCCGAGTGGGAGCACTATGCCAGCCTCACCCACACCCAGGAACCCCACTCTGGGCACTTGGGCCCTAAGTGGAGGGGGCTTGTTCCATGCAAGGCCTCCCATCAGCTGAGATCAGGTGACCTGAGGAGCCTCTGTGCCTGGGATGCAGGTCTCTCACCCTACCCCAAGCCAGGATGGGAAGACAGCACTGCCAGTGGCTGCCCATGCACAAAAACCCAGAGGTCCCTCAGCATTTCTGGAGCCCAACTGTGTGTCCAGGGCTCTCCTCATCACTGCCTGTCTGGCTCTGTTCAGCAGATACTCATCCCGTTTTACAAGTGACCCCTGATAGGTGAAGTGATTTGCCCAGGGTCCCACAACTAACAATGTGGAGAGCAGGAAATTAAACTCAGGCCTGTGTGATGACCCCAAGCCTGTGTCTTCCTCCCTGAGCCTGACTCTGGAGGGGAGAGGGGAGAGGTGGGGGTAGGGATATATGTCCCTGGTCCTCTCATCCTTAAAGGGCCCTTAGAGATCATTTCACTCCTCTCTGTTTCTAGGTGGGAAACAGGCAGTGAGACAGAGACAGCTCCAGGAAGGGCAGACAGAATGATCCCGGACTGGGTTTCCAAGAGACCATTGGTGGGGGAGGTCACCCCACTGGACCTGGCGGCATGGGGTCAGTCTCAAGGCTGGGGCCAGGGCCAGGGAGCCAGGAGGCTCAGTTCCGGTGGGCTGGGCCA
The DNA here is from genome assembly GCF_048164855.1 of Canis lupus baileyi. Classification (NCBI taxonomy): domain Eukaryota; kingdom Metazoa; phylum Chordata; class Mammalia; order Carnivora; family Canidae; genus Canis; species Canis lupus. Next base: position 65,385,785 of record NC_132842.1, read on the forward strand.
GCATGCCCTTCCCTCTGGATGTTCCCTTGGCTGTAACTCTGCCCTGGAGCTACAAAACCAGTTCCAAGCCCACCTGCCAGTGGGGGAGGGGTACTTGCTCAGGAGCTTTCCAGATGCTTCCTGTCCCTCCTGCAGCAACTGCAAAGAGCTGCCTTCCCAGCATCCTCCCCACTCAGCCACACACCCCCACCCTTTGGGGGCCCACAATGCCGCCACCTGTGCTGTCATCCACTTGCTACTTTCCTGGTAGCAGTCCCCCTTGCACTTATGTAAATTTATTTGAAAAAGACTCTTCCGATTACTGATTACCACTCTAAATGGAAACTCAGAGTCACTTGCTATAGTTAGAAAGATCGCTATAAAAATCAACACAATGAAACCTATTGCTGTTAGTACACCTCACAGGCCTTGGTCTGAGGCCGGCCTTGAATGTGAGGCTGCCAGAGGTTCTTTGTGAAAAGAGACAGAGAGATGGGTGTTTGGGACGCGTTATCCCCAAGTTGAGCCTTCTCTTTGATGGACTCAGGAGGAAAGAAAAGAAGTTTCTAACCATGTGGACTGGATCATTCAATGTTGTCTGTGCATTTGCCCCTACCCTCTGGGGTCTTGCTCCCTGCTGCTTGGCCAGTGGCCCTGGTCTCCCACCCTCAGCCCTGTGTTTAGCCCTGCTGGCTTTCCAGCTCCTCAGTGGGGGGCCTGGTTTTGACTTTGGTTGACATCCTCAGATCTCCACACCCCACTGGGGAGGCAGTACCTAGGCTTCAGCCCCTGGCTTCATACTCGATTTCAGGTCAGACCCTCAATTAGAAGGAAAATTCTAGCTCAGTCAAAACCCAAACCTTCAGCATGTCCTCTGGTTGGTGTCAACGTGCTCCCCCTGGTATGAGCAAGAAAATACTGCTGCCCCAAAGAGGCCCTGCACCCAGAATAGGCTCTTACCATCATCCTTATCCATCAATCTGTGCCTAGTCTCATCTTCTTGGTAAACAGCAATTGATGACACTCTCACTATTTGTCAGACCCTGCTGAGAACTGGGGACACAGCAGTGAAACGGCACAGCCCCAGTGCTAACCTCACTGAGGTTAGAAGGGAGTCATTCACCGAGCAGAGTAAAAGGAAGCTGAGACAGATTGGTTTCACTCAGCCAGATAATCAGGGAAGGCTCCTTAGAGGAGGAGGTGTTTAAAGGAGCCACAGCAGAGGCCAAGGGGGAAGTCACTGGAGCGTGGGGAGGCGAGAGTTTTAGGCCGAGGTAAAGTAGAAGCTCTCCTGTGGCAGGAGCCTCCTCCATCTCTGGGGACCCTTAGTTGAGGCCCCGGGCCCAGAAAGGGGGCAGGCCCAGGGCGCTCCCTTCCCCAATGTGCCACCCTGGCAGGGCTGCCCTGTGAGAAAGGGTTCCAAGGGCTGCCAGATATGCCCGGCCAGCCCCCTGTGTGTCATCATCCATCTCCAGGGACTGGCTCATTGCAAAGTGAGCAAGCGGGGAGCCTGTGTTTAGGGAGCACAGACCCTTTTGGTTACAAGCAACAGAAACCCAGGGGAGGAATTTATTATCTGAAAAGTCTAGGAATAGACGAGCTCCAAGCCAACTTGGATCCAAAGAATCAAACCTTGTCATCTGGTCCCTCGCTCACTTACACTTTCTCTCTTTCTCTGTTCTGCTTCCTGGCTTCGCAGCTTCCTCCCGACAAGCCCTCCTCCTGGTGACAAGATGGCTGTAGCAACACTGGGCTCACAGCAAGCGCCCTTCTTGGCAACCCCAGTGGCTCCCCCCACACCCCCCAGGGCCTCGTGAAGCCCCTTATCTGCAGGATACGTAGGAAACACCCCCAGGGCCTTTCCTGAGGGGCCAGCAGGGCACATCCTGCCCCCCAAGTGTGGCAACCATAGTTAGTTTGCCCAAGCCTTCAACAGAAATAAGTCTTAACATATTGTTTTGTAATCTGCTTTTCAAATTTTAAAATAGACTTTTATTTTTAGATCAGTTTTCAGTTCACAGCAAAACGGAGTGGAGAGAATCAAGATTTCCCACATAGCCCCTGTCCCCACATGCACATAGCTTCCCCCCACGATCACATCCTTCACCAGCCTGATACATCTGTTACAACTGATGAACCTGTGCAGTCCCATCGCCATCACCCGGGGCCCACAGCTGACATTACAGCTCCCTCGCCGTGGTGTGCTTCCTATGGCTTTGGCTGAACGTAACCCCCCTTGACATGTATCCACCGTGATAGTGTCATACTGCGTATAATAAAATTAAAGTATGACTGGAGTATGATTCAATTCTGTCTTTATGTCATGAGCACGTCCCTATAATATATAATATTTTTCCACATTGTTTTTAATTTCTCTTAACCATCTTCTAACATTCCACATTTTCCCCATTCCAGGCGGCGCTGTTGCAAACGTGGATCCTGTGTCTTTTTGTATGTGTACAACCTCGAGGCAATTACTAACTGTGGTGTTCCGGATTCATAAACACTTTGCATGGTTTTGATGTTATTGAATTCTCTCCAGGAGAGCTAAGTCCCTCCTCTCCCAGCTGAGCACAGAGATGCCCATTTCTGGGAACCTCCTGTATCCCCGGGATGTTAACACTTTGAAACGACTGCACTTGGGAAAGAGCAGACGTGGTGTCCACGGCTTAAAGTACCTTCCACTGTTCTTAGTAAGAATGAACATGGGCCAGAGTCTTATTGGTCACTCCTGTACCGAAGGGCACTGACCTCTTCGGTCCCCCGCTTGCATCAGGCACTTGCGGGGGAGCAGGACCTAGGCGGGATCTCAGGACGCAATTTAAGAGGCGGCCAGCAGATGGCGCTGCCACACAGGCCGCTCCGGGAGCTTCCTCGGAGCGCCGAGAAGAGAAAATTGAGAGCATTTCTCCAAAAAAAAAAAAAAAAAGACTTAGAAAAAAAAACTGTTTGAAGCGGTTTGAAGTAATACTAAGAAGAAAGTTTTGCTGGGAAGGCTCTGACGTTTCGCTGCCTTCTTTACTGCGGCCACCTGTCTCCCCGCTCCTCCAGCCCCCGTGCCACTGTTGGTTGGGGGTCCCAGGGCGGATCCCCACTTGGGGTTCCCTTTAGTGCTCCCGCATCCTCTTTCCGCAGTACACAGACCCAAAGGCGCGGATGGAGGCCTCCTGCGGCCGCCCCCCACCTCCAGGGGCTATCAGAAGGAAACCAATGAAAATGCACCTGCTACCTACAAATACAGGGCAGCATGCAGAAGCTCCAGGAGCAAGGGGGGGCCAGGAATGCACCCCCTGTGGTCAGAGGTTTAACCTGCTGGCTCCTGAGGGAGGGGGCTGGAGTAAGCCTCCTTGGTATGGGGGCAGGGCCCTTTCTCCAGTATCAGGGGAGGGGGTGCAGGCCCCCCCCCCCCCCCCCCCCCCCGCAGAAGCCTTGCCACATGGCTTCCCAGGAGAGAAGGGTTGGGTGCCACCTCTGACCTTTGGAGACCTGGGGGCGGGGCTGCGGAGGGGTTCTCATCCATCTGCTTATTGAACTAGGGGAGAAGAGGAGCCAGGCACTTGGACTTCTTTTTAGCATTAGATACCTACCCAGGGCCCCGACCAGACGTGGTGGGTAATGCAATGACTTGGATGGATAAGTAAAGGGAAGGAAGAGGGAGACAAAATGGGAGCAAAAAGAAAAGAGAAATCTACCTTGCTTGTTAGAGTGGCAATGGGTACAACCACTAAGGAAGACCATCGATTGAAGCTGACCATAAACTATTGCATGAGGATCTATCGATTAGGCTCTCAGGGGCATGCCCTACAGATAGAGAGGCAAGCAAGTTCACCACAAGCATGAACCAGAATCTCCCAGCAGGACTACTCCCAGGGATATCCCTGAACTAGAAACAACCCAAATGTCCACGAACAGTGAAATAGTTCAGTAGATGGTGGTGTATTTATATTTATATTTGTAAGCTGGACTATTATATACCCATGAAAACAAATAGCACTTATACACCATGAAGCAGCAGAATGTCACAAGCAGGGCCAAGTGCGAGCAGCCAGACACAAAAGAATACAGCCTGTATGACTCCACTGGATGAAGTTCAAGAAGAAGACAAACTAAATGATGGTTAAAGATGCTTACTTAGGGATGCCTCGGTGGCTCAGTAGTTGAGCGTCTGCCTTTGGCTCAGGGTGTGATCCCACAGTCCTGGGGTGGAGTCCCAAGCCGGGCTCCCTGCGTGGAGCCTGCTCTTCCCCATACCTGCATCTCTGCCTCTGTGTCTCTCATGAATAAATAAATAAGATTAAAAAAAAAAAAAAAAGAAAAGGATGCTTAGTTAGATCACAAAACTCCTAAAAGAAAAAAAAAAAAAAGCAAAAGGGGTTAATATGAAAGTCAAGATAGTGGTTATTACTTCCAGGGGTGAGGATGGGGGTGGACAGTGAGGATCTCAGCCTGTGGGTCGTGTTCTGTTCTTAGTCTTATATGCTGGTTATAAGGATTTTTTTTTGTAATAATTTGCTAAGCTGTGCACTTATATTTATGGGCTTTCCATTTGCATTATATTTCACAATAAAAATATTTCAATAAAAGAATGGATGTATGCAGCAAATATGGATTCGGTATTTATTAAGTACCAAATATGGTAGCACATAGGGCTGGCATTTGAACCCAAGGCTTCCACCCCCAGCCTGTGCTAAACCACTGGGCATGGGGTGAGGGTGGGGTGATTACGAGAACTTCAGACTTTAGACTAATGAACAGCACAGGCTAAGACCCTTCACACCCACTCAGCTAGTGGGATGCTCTGACTTTAAGTCTACACTCACCCTAAGCCGCAGGGAGGAATCGAGAAAGGTAGACACTCAGGAATAGCAACAACTCCGCCAGTGGGTTGGAGAGATCTCTACAGGTGCCTCACTAAAATAATAGTGTGGGTCAACTGGGGGGATGGCCCCGTTCATCTCCCCTCCCCGACTCTATGCCGTTACTATATGACACTGCAGCTCCTCCCAGTACAGACGCAGGGTCAGTTTCCCCACCCCTTGAGCCTTGGACACTTGCTTTGGCCAGTATGATGTGGCACAGGGGACAGCAGGCCAGGTCCAAGCCTTGGCCCCAAGAGACCTGGTGTTCTTCGTTCGTGCTCTTGAGCTTCTGCCATTGTCATGAGAAGAACATGCCCTGCGTTATCTTATTGGAGGATGAGAGATTCCAGATGCAGAGCTGAGGGCAGCTGAGACCAAAGGAGAGCCAGCTACTCCCAGATATGTGGGCAAACTCAGTCAAGATCAGCCAACCCTCATCCGTGTGATTTGTGAACTTGAATAATAAATTGTTCTAAAGTACTGAATTTGGGTGCTGTTTGTTATGTAGAAATAGCTAACTGATACTCTGTCTGTAGATAGCTGTGGGGTCTGGAAGAGGGTCCTGAAAGGAGATGCCCAGGCTGGGAAGTGATCCGTGCCAGTCTGCCCAACACTCCCAGCTTTGCTGAATTCCCTTCCAGGCTCCAAGCAGCCTTCACCTCATCATCACCACTGAGGCTACTGATGCCTGGTATGCAAAGAGTACTCCTGCCAGGCCCTTGGTTTAGCATCGTACACTCCTAACCCACTTAACTCTTGCAACAGCCCTACGAGGTAGGTAGGTGCTGTTACCACCCCTGCTTTACGGTAAGAAGGCTGAGAACAAGTGGTTAGTTGGCTAGCGCCAGGTCACATGGCTCATAAGGGAGAGCTGTAATCTGACATCAGAGCCTGTGCTTTCTTCACCTGTGCTATCCTCCTGCCCATCCCAACCTGCGCCCCTAAGAGCACTTTCCCAATTTCAGGACACCTTAGCATGAAGATTGTGCTCAGTAGCAATCATGTCCCAGGAGAACATGGTTCCTATGGGTAAACAAGATGCCAATTTATAGGAAACAGCATAAAGGACGCTTTGCAATAACTCCTAAACAGGCTGAAGTTTATGGAAAGAGAGTTTGTTATTCTGACAGAGAATCTTGGAATATTTGGCTTGGAAGGGACTTCAGAGCTAATCCAGTTCAACTTTCAGAGTCTTTTTTAAAGCCATAGAGTCTTTTTCAAATGAAATTTGATACAGAAACCCAATATATGAAGAAGACCAAAGCCAAGCTCTTCAGGCTGGGAGGCCAGGGCGCTCTACTTCAGACCCGGGGGTACCCCTGGGGTTCTACGGAGAGCTATTTGAGAACCACTTTGAGGAGCCAGTCAGGTCATTGTGCTGATGGGTAAGAATCTAAAGGTCATAGAGCACTAGCATAGAAGAGCCAAGACTTGAACTCAGATTCCCTGCCTCCCATCCCTGGGCTTGCTCTTCTGTTCCAAGCATTCAGGAATTAAAAAAAAAAAAAAAATCCAAAAAGAAAGGCATAAACCAGATGTTTTTTAACATCCATTTTTCAAAATGGCACACTTGGCTTCTCACCTCATCACTAGGACAGAATTGTTTCAATCATGAAATTTCAAGACTCTGTTTTATCAATTTGTTGTGTTTAGCTGGGGGTCCCCTGGGACCCTGCCCTCTTTTCCCTGGGATCATCTCCCTTGACTCTTACCCTCCCACTCTGCTGCGCAGTCCTTGTGTGTAGCTAGCTCCCTGCAGAGCAGCTACCCATGTGAGCAGCTTTGCTCTGGTGCCTTCACGACCTCCTCTACCTCCTAGGGGGGTGGACAGGCTGCAGGTGTCTGCAGATGAGAGAAGATGCTCCGGAGTGTTCCCCAGGTCCAGAGGGAGCCAGAGAGGACCAGGGACAGAGCTGAGAGTCTGGCACTGGATGTCTCTGGGTTTTGCCTGCCCGGCTCCTTCTGGAAACAACAGCTGGTTATTCTTCTCTGGGGGGGCTGCTGATCCCCGATTGCAGTCCATGAAGTTTGGATGGGCTGGAGCACCGGCTGTCCTGGAGGCTCCCCGTCCACTTGCTGGGGTTCAGGTTCTCTGCTGCTAAGTTGTATTCATTGCCTAGGGCTGCTGTAACAAATCACCATGACCTGGATGGCTAAAACCACAGCAATCTCTTCTTTCACAGTACTGGAGGCCAGAAGTCTGGAATCGACGTGTCAGCAGGGCCACACTCGCTCTGAAGTGCTGAGGAACCAGGGCAGTGCCTGTCCCTGGACTTCTGGTGGCAATCCTTGGGCTTCCTCGGTTTATACATACATCACTCCAACCTCTGCCTCCATCTTCATATGGCCTTGTCCGTCACGTGTGTGTCCATGTCCAGATTCCCCTCCTCTTAGGAGGACACCGCTCATTGGATCAGGGCTCATCCCAGTCCAGTAAGATATCATCTTGATCATACCCACCAAGACCCAATTTCCAAACAAGGGCACGTTCAGAGGGGCCAGGGGTTAGGACTTGAACATATCTTTCCAGGGGATGCAGTTCAACCCCCCAACATAAATGAGTTATGTGCATACTAGGTAGTGGCCTCCTGGGATTTTTTTGAAATGAATGTGAAATAAACCCAACCAAATGACAGTCTACCAGCTTCATCTCCACTAGGTCTACCACGGGGGACCCCACAGCACCCACGTGGGCTCCCCCTAAAAGCAGGTTTCTAGTCCTTTGTGCTAGTCTCTTGATGGGGATGGGTCTGTCTCTTCCTTATCTCACCCTGGGCACCTGGGGCCACTCCGGGGGGCGGTGGGGGGTGAGCGAGTGGACAAGAAGCCTTGAATCCATCTGGGAATCCTTTCGGTTTGCCCTCCAAATATGCCCTGGACCCTACCCCTTCTCTGCCCCCACAATTCCCGCCTGGCCCCAACACCCTTTGGCTGTTCTGGCACCTCCTGTCATCACAGAGAACTTTCCAAACAGAAATGGATCATCTCACTCCCTGGCTCAAAGCCCACCTCTCTGTCTTGAGACCCTACTAATCTCCCGCTTATTTCTTTAACAGCCTGTATCCCCGTGGAAATCACCCTGGGGTCTGCTGTCTCTACCTACTGTGAGGGAGTCCCTCTGGGGCACAGCCCACCAGGCACTGGCCCTCAGTATCTAGAGGAGCATGTGGCAGAGTTGGTGTCATAAGTGGTCAACCTCTATAGTCCCATGTGACCCCTACCTAGAAGGGCCCCAGGCTTGGTATAAGGCTCCGCTGTCACTGTCAGAATTCTCAACACTTTTTGAATGAGGGTCCCATATTTTCATTTTGCACCAGGCCTTTTAAATCATGTAACCTGTCCTGGTGTCTGGTAGATAGAAAGTGCTCAGGAGATAATGACTGAATGGAGTCCTTGGTGGCGGGAAGACTTTGTGCCTTGCCCTCCCCTACCCCCACCCCCACCTCCAATCTCCTTCTTAGAGACTAGGCCTAGATCCTATCCAATCTTAATTAAGCAGAGAAGCAGAAATGGGGAGATTGTTGGGGAGGGTGGGGTAGGGAGCGGGGTAGGACAAAAAGCCCACTTGAATCTCCAGCCTCTGCCCCTGGATCCCTGAAGACACCTCAGAAATAGCAATAACAGCGCCCTGCAACCAGGAAGGGCTGTGGGACAGGGGGAGGAGGAGACGGGCTGCAGGAACCCCCCTGACTTTCCCCTGGCCCCTCAGGCACCCACATGATGAGCTCACTCATTGTGCAGGGCATACCTGGATGGCCAGGTGCAGGCCTGCACACTTGTGCACCTGTGCCACCAGCAGTAGGAGGGGCCACTAGCTCACTGGGTCTAGTATCCCTGAGTGGGGTGCAGCCCACTCATTCTTTAAAATACCTGAACCCCAGAAAGCAATGTCAGCCCCTTTCTCTCCTTCTAATCATGGCCGGGAGCAACCCTCCCCGAAACCCACCTCCCTCTTGCCAAGCTCTGATTTTAAGAGCAGGAGCTGCTGTGGTCTTGCTGCTTCCGGCAGGCAGCATGATCCAGCTAGGATTTGATGACATGTTGCTTGTCACTGTATTTCTTTTCATGGTTATTTTTTCTTACTATGGACCTATTGTTTTGGTTTTTTCCCCATTTACATTGGTGACATAAATATTTCTTATTCAGTTGAAAGCATTTAAGTTAGGAAAAGGGAAATGGTAGCAAGGTGGCAGTGGCTATGGCGAAAGTTGTAGGGGATTCCGGAGAGAAAAGGGGCACTTCCGAACTTTGGTCCCGGCTCTCATACAGAAGGGACATTGAGGCTCAGAGCAGGGTGGGGATGTGTCTGGAGTCCCACAGAGGGCCTTCGGTGACTCCAGTTGACCACTCATAACGCCTGTGACTCATGGTGAATCAAAGGCTGGGCTGTCACTTTCCTCCCAGAAACCCCCTTTCACCAAGTCCCTCAGGGACCCCTCTCCCCTTACATCAGGGCTCCTTGGCCCATTAAAAAACCCAGGCTGCAGGCACATCCTCCTTAGCAATCCTCAGACAAGCAGGTCTGGAGACTGGAAATCATGTTCCTGCTTTGAAAACTGCCACTGACTGCCTTTCCCACCTTCTGCTCAGCAAATCTTCACAGGCCGTGTTTTAAATACTCTTTCTCCTTTTGCTGTGATCAAAGGACCTGCTTGTTCCCCTGATAGGTGACAAAAGATGTCAGAAAGACTAATGAGAGAATGTGGTTGCCACCCCCCTTCCTCTCTCCCGGAAGAAGGAGGATCACAGGGCAGAGCTTCTTGGGCTGGGTGGCGTTGAGGATTTAAGCAGGGGAGAGATAAGGGCAGAGGCTAGGGCAGGGATGGAGGAGGGGGCCTCAGGCAGGCTGATAATTTGGCGCCAGGGGTTGACATCAGTTGGGTGGGCCTCCCAAGCATGAGTTTCCCCTTCTGGGCAGAGCATCCCAATTTCACTTTAGAATAACCACCCTGCCTCCACCATGATCTGGTTCAGGAGGCATGGCTCCAGCCCCAGCTCCACGGAGCTATGGACTGTGTATGTGACTCAGACCTGGCCCACTGGAGTCTTCTATTCATTTGGCCCCATAGTGGGGATGTGAACCAATCAGAACCATGGAGAGGGAATCATGGGGCTCCAAGGGGACCGAGGGCTAGGAGGGAGGACAGCACTTGTGACCGGTCTTGGTGAGATGGGGATGTAAGCCTGGAGCTGCCGGGGAGTTTGCCCAAAAGGAACTAAGGAAATAGAGCCCAAAACTGGAGAGAGAAATGGCCCACTGAGTCGTGAAGAGCTTAAGCTCCTAGATCAAACCACACCTGAATACGAACACAGGAAACGCCTTTTTTTGCTTCAACTGCTGAGTTTTTTCTTTCATTGTTACAAAAGACGGCCATTTCATGATCATCTTTCATCATCTGAACATGTGTCTTCAGGTGCCTTGCTCCCTACCGTGACCCCTCCCTATCCCCAAGGATCTGACAGATATAATTTCTTCCATCACATTTCTTTTTTTCTTTAAGGCTTTATTTATTCATGAGAGACAGGAGAGAGAGAGGCAGAAACACAGGCAGAGGGAGAAGCAGGCTCCGTGCAGGGAGCCCGACGTGGGACTCGATTCTGGGACTGCGGAATCATGTCCTGAGCTGAATGAAGGCAGATGCTCAACTGCTGAGCCACCCAGGCACCCCTCTTCCATCACATTTCTAAACACAATTTCAGCTCCATTCACATTCATCACACACCAACACTTTGCTGTGTTTCTTTTGGAGGGCGCAAGTTCAGTTGGGGAAACTGAGGCTCACTCAAGTGGGTTATAGACAGAGAGTTCTAGGATAAGTCACACCCCTGGAGCTGTCTCTGCCTGGGTATCTTCCCACCCAGGAGACAGCCTAGAGGAATGGATCAAAAGTCCTCACAGCCTTGTGACTCCTATAACCTATAATCACTCTCCCAGAATTTAACAATCCCATTTTATAGTTTCAGAGACTGAGGCAGCAGGGACAAGGAACATGTGATACTCTCATCTCCTTATCCTGACACACACTCAGCACTTAACCTTCTAGCTAGGAGAGAGGGAGACTGACCACTCATAACATTGATTGTGATCCTGGATCCAGCCATGCCTGAATGCCTTAGATCTACCTCTTGGAATTTCAAGAGCTAATAAATCCTCCTTCAAGATTTATCTCAGGGGACACCTGGGTGGCTCAGCAGTTGAGCATCTGTTTTTGGCTCCAGGGTTCTGGGATTGAGTCCTGCATTGGGCTCCCTGTGAGAAGCCTGCTTCTCCCTCTGCCTATGTCTCTGCCTCTCTCTCTGTCTCTTGTGAATAAATAAAATCTTTTTTTTAAAAAAGGATTTATTTCAGGATTTTGTCACAACCCAAAGAGCCCTGATTATATAGCTGCATTCAAATCTCTGAGGGGCCATGTATATGGGACAAAAGGAACAACTGTACCCACCCAGCCCCAGAGGCAGGAAAAAGACCTGTCATGGAAAGTTCAGGCATTCCATGGACTTCCCCAGTTATCCAGGTGGGTCAGAGTCCCTAGAAGCAGTGGGAGGGGAGACTGGCAATGTGGAGACATGGTAAAAAAAAAAAAAAAAAAACAGCATGCACGGGATGGGCACAAATGCCAGGACAAGGTGCCCCTGGAAAAGGGCCTGGCCTTCTAGGAACTAGGGCCATAGATACCCCAGACCAATGTTTCTCAAAGTGTGGTCTGTGAGCCAGCATCAGGGTCACCTGGCAATTTGTTAGAAATGCATCCTCTCAGGCTCTGCCTCAGACATACGGAATCAGAACCTGGGTGTAGGGCCAGCATTCTTATTTTCGTAAGTCCTCCAGGTGATTCTGATGCTGCACAAAGCTTTAGCACCACTGGTTTGGACATTTCGAAAAATTAACTATACTCAGTGAAGAGAGGAAGGTATTTACTATCAAGAAGAGATGTGGGGAGCCCAGCACCCAGCTACTAATCTTTCCTGCTCACAAGTGTCTCAGGGACCTTCAGCAGCTACGGAGGCTGGTACGGGGACCTCCACGCCTCTCCCATGGGCCCGCACCGAGCCAGAGAGCAAGGCTAGGGGTAGCCATCACTGCCAAGTTCCTCGGGGCTCATCTGCCTCAGTCCCCTTCTGAGGACCCCGTGCAGCAGCCTGCCAGGATGGGCAGAGAGAGGAGGCACGGCCCAAGGGGCGTGAGTGGTGGGCAGAGGTCCACCAGGTGGACTTTACCGTGACACGCTAGGATCATATGCCAGTCAGATCCCCGACTGCAGCTCTGTCCCTGACTCAAGTTCAGTAACTCCGCCTCGAGGTAGTCAGGATAAGGCTGGGTTTTGTGGCAGTAACAAACGAATCTGACATCTCAGTAGCTTAACATATGACTCGTAACTTTCCTGTTCTCACAAAACCCAGAGCAAGTCGGGAGACTTTTGGGACAATGCAATGTCTCAGCAGACCAGGCTGCTTTGCTCTTACGGGTGTGCTGTCTCAGTCCAAGCCTTCTGGGGCAGAGGGAACTGGAAAGACCCACATAGACGAAACCCGCATAGACACTAAACATTTGCACCCTTGTCGTCCACTGGCCAAAACTAGCCTTGTGGCCCCAACCAGCTTCAAGGGGGCCTGGGACACACAGGAAGCATGTGGAGAGTTGGTGATCGACAGATATCTCTGCTACCTACCTGTTGGACACCCCCAGCCACAGCCCACTCTGTCACCTCCTGTGGCATCCCTCGTTTCCTCAAAAACACCCACTAAGGACTGACAGCTGGGCACTGGGCACAGCATGGGATGTGGATGGGCATAAACAGGACAGACACGGCCCCAGTCCTTCAGGAGATGATGGATGGAGGGTGGAGAGCTGGAAGATTGGGCAGATCCTCCTGAACGTTCCCTGGACCCGCGTTTCTGTGCCACCCTCCTTCCTGACTCGCCAATTACATTTAATCAGCTTTCACCCCTTGGGGATAATAACCTAATCAACCAATAATAATGAGAAGTGTGAGAGGGACGCCTGGGTGGCAAAATGGTTAAGCATCTGCCTTTGGCCCAGGGCGTGATTCTGGAATCCCAGGGTCGAGTCCCACATGGGGCTCCCCACAGTGAGCCTGCTTCTCCCTCTGCCTGTGTCTCTGCCTCTGTCTCTCATAAATAAATAAAATCTTTTTTAAAAAAATGAGAAGAAAAAAAAAATGAGAAGAAAAAATAAATAAATAAATAAAAATAAAAAAATGAGAAGAGTCTCAGATTGGTGAGCCCTCCCTCACAGCCCAGGGCATTGGGGCCAGGATTCAAATGCCATCTGTCTGATTCCCACCTTCCAGTCCCCTAAGTGGCCCTTCCTCTTCCTACCTGGGTGAGCAGTCCCTACAGAATTTCCCTCAAACTTTTTTCTTCTTTTTAAGTAGGCTCCATGCCCAGTGGGGAGCCCAACAAGGGGCCTGAACTCACAATCCTGAGATCAAGACCCAAGCTGAAATCAAGAGTCAGGCGCTTAACCAACCAAGCCACCCAGGTGCCCCTAAGCCTTTTAAGCTTTCTCTGAGAATGTGGGGATCTGACAGCCAGCTTCCCTGTCATAGCCAACATTAACCAGGCTTGGCCTCCAGCCAGTCTCATCTCCTGAAGACAACTTGAGCCAGCCCAGCCTGATCTCCCAGGCATCCTTGGAACAGGCTCCTGGCTTGGGTCATTCCAGAAGGGCCGCTCTGGGTGCGGACAGGGCCCGCTCCCAGCCCCTCACCTCCCACCATCCTTTCTCCAGACTTAGATGTAGTTGAAAAGCTTACCACGGGACCAGCAAGGCCACCACTGCCACCATTAGAAACCTGATCCCGCGTCGCTGATTAAAACCAGGAGGGGGTTTTAATCAGCCGGGGCCATATGCTATTTAACTGAAGATGAAAGTACCAATGATAAGCATCATCTCAGAAAGGATGTCGTTAAAGGAAGAGCAGAACAGCGAGTGGCATCTTTTATCATTACAGCAGCCCCTCGCCAAGCTCTCGTTAGGGGCTTTGAGGACCATCTGGGCCCTGTCTTTATTATGCAGCGCTTACAGTGTCATTGTGTTTGAGACGGCTCCCGAGCCCACGCCACGCTAAACTTCTAAATATACAATTAATGCCTATTAATTATAGTTTTCAAACCAGCAAAATGATCCTTCATTAACTTAATCGCCTCTTCTATTTTATCAGGAAATTGTATTCTCGCTTTCCATAATCCTTGCATCTGAAGCCTCCCGGGTGGCGGGTGGCACATGAGGCTTGGCTGCCCAGCTAGGGGAAGGCCTGCCTGTCCTCTGGCCATCTCGACACCCCAACCCACCCCCACCATGCCACACTCCGCCACGAGACGGGAAGCCACGGGGCCCTGGTCAAGCTGCATCCTAGGTCCTCTGGAATTGGATTTAAACCAGGGTGGGTGGGGGTGGGGGATAGAGAGCCTTACCTTCCTCATCTGTAAAATGGACTTGATAGAAAGGCTACCCCACAAAGTCACCATGAGGATTAAATGGGCAGTGCTTTGCCTCCAGGGGGATTTGGGCACCGTGGCATCACGGATGGCCCAGAGCAAGGAACGGGCTGCTTCCTCACCCCAGCTCCATGGGTCCCCCAGCCCAGCTAGGCTGCTAAAACCCTATTCCAGCTTTCTATAGATTTGAAGCATCTCGACACTTCTCTCCCTCTGTTGCAACTTCATTTCCACACCTTTATTTTAAGCCCTGTCACCTCATCTCATTTGTGCCTTAAAGTAGTTTACAGCTAAGCAGAGAAGACAAGTAGTTGAATACAAGGGATGTGTGGGGAGCCTACGAGGAACGTCTGCCCCAGCCTTGGGGGTCACGGAGGGCTTCCTGGGGGAGCTGGTCTTGAAGGAGGTGTGTGGCACAGGAGGCACAGACCCACAGCCACCTGCCGTTCCAGTGTGGCCACCAGGGAGTCCAGCAAGCACAGGCTCACCTGGCCCCAGCAGAAGCACATCCTGTGCTGTGCCCTGTCTTCCTGCCTTCTCCAGTCCTGCAGGGGCCTGCCTGCAAGCACACAGCTTCAAGTGGGGGTGGGGGGCGTCAGCACCCTTGGAGAAGCACCCGAGACTCAGGCCTGGGATAGAGCCCTGTGTCAGGCTCCCTGCTCAGCGGGGAGCCTGCTTCTCCCTCTCCCTCTGCCCCTTCCTCCGCCTGTGCTCTTTCTGCCTCACACTTTCTAATAAATAAAATTTTCGAAGACAAAAAAAAAAAAAAAAGGTGGAGAACCAAGTCTCAGTAATTGGATAAGGGGTAAGGGCAAAGCTGCAGAGGATGCCCAGGTTTCTGGCTTAGGCTACTCAGTGGACTGTATCCCCCTTTACTAAGCTTGAGACAAGTTTTGGGGTAGGATGGAGAGTTTGTTCGGGGGCATGCAGTTGGAGCCCCTTGTTAACTGCCTAGAGATGGTTGTCAAGGCCATGGCAGTGGATGAGATCCCCAGAAGTGAGGCTGTGGAGAAGAAAGGGGGTCAGGACCAAGACTAGAACGATGTCACCATTTAAAAAATGTTTTATTTCACAATACTTACAGATTCTGCAGGGATAGTACAAGAGGTCCCAGGTACCCAGTTCCAATGCAGTAGTTTGTAAAGGAGGATTCTGCAAAGCCTCAGGAGAAGCTAGAGGGTCCCATAGGGCCTGATGTCAAGAAAGTTCTTTCACTGAGCATTCAGTTTGGTTGCAAGAGAAAGTGGTTTGCACAAGCGACAAGTTGATTTCTTCCTCACTGAATAGTCTAAATGGAGGTGTCCAGGTCTGCGGTAGAACTCCTATTCCTCGAGGGCACAGGCTTCCTCCAGCCACTCCACTGTCTCCAGGGTAATGTCCTTGTCCTCATGGTCCAGAGCAATGGCTGGAATTCCTGCTATCACATCTGCTTTCCAGGCAGCAGAATGGGAGAGGGGATGGAGGAGAAAAGGGACAACAGGAATAGACAAGCTAGTTCTTAGAAAAGATTCCCAGAGCTGCCACAGGACACCCCCTTGTGTGACAGAATTGAGTTGCGCGGGAGTCTTGAGAACCGTAGTCTTCGTTTTTGAACTCAAAACCAGAGGCTCCGTTGCCAACAAGAAAGGGAGAAGGCGTACAGGGGAGCCACAAGCAGCCTGTGCCTGGAGTCCCAGAGCAGAAGAGCGGAGGAGATTATGAAAGGGAGACGAATACAGTCCCCGTGATGAGACACAGCCACGAGGTCAGGAAGAGCTGCGGAACCAAAAAGTCAACGGCAAGCTGGTGAGGACGGAGCCCTGGACGCTGCCTTCTCTACTTTTCCCAGAGGTGGCTTCGGTCAGGTGTGTGTGTGGGGGGGGGGGGTGCAGAAGACAGAGGTGATGGCCTTAAGGTGCTCCACAGTCCAACCAGGGGCCATGGTAAGGCAAGCAGGGCGAGGGGACCGGGGTGACAAAGGACCGCGGTGCGCTGGGGCGGCGAGGAGGAGGTTCTTGCGGCTTCTGGGGCCACGAGGCCGGCGTGTGTGTGTGGGGGGGGGGGGGGGGGGGGCTGGAGAGGAGCGACACCCGAGGTCTGTGGGGAGCCTGGGAGTGGACGCGGGGCGGACGCGGGGCCGAGGCGGCGCCACCGGGGCGGACCCCTGCCTCCAACGCCGCCCCAACGCGGGCACCTGCCCCAGCCTCGAATGTGTGCCGCCGCATCCGCAGGAGGCCGTCGCACCTTCGCCTCTTCCCCGCGGGCCGGGGCACCGCAGGCACGGGCAGGAGGCCGCACGAGCACACGACGCCAGCGACCCGAGGCCGCCGCGTGGCGCACTTGTGCGTCTGTCAGTCCACTTCCATCGGCCGGCGGCCGCGAGCCCCTGCGGACCGCCGCCCCGCGCGACCAAGGCCCACCCGCCACGCCGCCCCACTCCTCACCGCCCTACTGGCGCTTCTCGGGATCACTTCGCAAGAAACGACGTGACCTCAAATCTCCATCTCCAGGATTTTCTCGTGAGAAAAGCCAAGCAATGAGGGCGCCCAGGCTGGGCAGCGGCAGGCGCCGGGTGAGCGGGGCCCGCCGACGCCCTCCCGGGCCGGGCCTCGGTCTGCGCTCCGCCGTCCTCAGGCACCCGCCAACATGGCCGCCGCCGCACGGCTCACAGCCCGCCCACACACTTCCTCCGGAGCCCATTGGCCAGAAGAGGGTCACGTGACATCGCCTCAGCCAATCACTGGCAAAGGGGATGGCTGGCCGTGGGGGCTTGGACAAATCATAAAACGAGTGCAGGAGGCCTCCTGCTTCTGTGCAGGTGTTTTAAGAAGGGGAGCCCGAGGCCGAAGGGAGGAGACGGCGAAGAAGAAGAGCACGAAGAACCCGAATCCCTCATGCCCAAAGAACGGCTTTACAAACTCAAATGTTCATATTTGGTTATGTTATAGATATTAAAACGTCAAATAGTGAAAAGACAGAGCTGGTTGATCCTGCGTGTCTTTCATTCATTCATTCATTCATTCATTCACATAACAAGCATACATTGAGTGTTTACTATGCCCTCGCCCGCAGGGAGCTCACAAGCTACTTGCTGGGTCTGGGCGGGCAGATAAGAAAAAAACAGAGCACTGAGCAAAGGACAGGGTGGCAGAGGCACGACGTAGGCATCCCCTGATGCAGCTGTTTCTTCACCTACTATGCACCTGCACCCCTCCCAGCCACCTAGGATCCTGCCGGCCCCACACAGCCACTCTCCTCCAGGAAGTCTTTCCTGATTCCCCAGGCGTCCAGGATCTACTCTGTCCCTGAGCCCCCTGCGATCTTGGATGGACCAGGCGCAGGGCTGCCACTGCCTTGGCTGCCTCTGAGGTGTCCTGTCTGTTTGTCCTGTCCTGTCCTGTCCTCCATTAAGGCTGAGGGATCCAGAGGGAGGGGGCGGTGTCCCCAGAGCTGACCCACAGCCTAGGCTGACCTGGCAGGCCCAGGCCCAGCCCTCACACCTGCCTCTGGGCTCCTCCTCTCCCTGTCTCTCCCATCGATTTCTTATTTCATAAAAATCAATTTCTGTCCCGTTTTTGCCATGTACATAAAAGACTATGGCATCAATTAGCCTTAGTTCTCTCTCTCTCCCCCTCTCTTTTTCTTCCTCGTCTTTTTTGGAAACCTCTTTGTAGGGAAAATCTCATATTTCAGCAATTTGCATTATCCACACACTCAGCTTTGAAGTTCTAAGTTATGGTAAGAAAAGGACCCACTTATCTGCCCATAAAAAATGTTCAAAGCTTATAAATTCCCTGAAACAGATGTACATTATCATTGGATTTGCCTTTCTTTTTGCTAGAGCATGCCTAATAGAGTTTCGGCCGCCCCCTGGCCCCCTTCCCCCGCCCCTGTTAGCATCTTGTCTCCACAGAAGCCCGCTCCCTACTGGGCCAGACTGACTTCAAAGGTCCCAGGCTGTCTGTTAGAAGCAAAGCACAAAGTGGGAACATAGGGGCCTTTTAAATCCCCCGCGTTTAAGTCAATATCATGCCTCCCTTCTTTCCCCTCTTCTGGTGGAGGGACATAAGTCAGCCATTCCTTTTCTGCCTTCCCGAGAGCCAATTCAGCAATTACCAGAGAAAGAGAGAGAGAGAGAGAGAGAAAGAGAGAGAGAGAGAGAGAGAGAGAATTGAGGACTCTTTCTCTCTCAGCCTCTGTCTTTGCCCTCTTGTTCTTTCCAACTTTACTTTCTGTTACTTCCCTCACTTAAAATGTCGTTCAACAACAAGGGAGGTATCACTGATCCCTGGTGTAGACAAACAAGTGGATCCTTAGTGCATTTGTGGGTTAAGAGTGTCACCAGCAACTTCTGACAGGCTGACATTGTGTCCTCTCCAGGCTCTCGTCATAATCTCCACAAAGTGACCAGAGGGCAGGCCCTAACCACCCTCCCCGCACCTGACCTTCCAACTTCTTGATGTGTCCTCAGAGTAATGAGCAAACTCTCCACCATGACCTTCCACCCCTGTCCACAGGCCCTGCCCATCCTGGGTGTCCTCCTTGCTGTGTTCAGCCTCACTGGCTTCCATAAGTTCGTTCAATGGCCCACGCTTTCTCCCACCCCAGGGCCTTTGCTCAAGCTTTTCACCTGGCTATTTCCTCCTTAACCTTGAGGTCTCTACCTGAATGTGGCTTCCTGGAGAGGCCCTCTCTAAACCTGGTCTCAGTCATGTCCCTCTGTTATTCTCTCACATGCCCCCCCAGAACTGATCACAGTTGAAAATAATGTAACTTTTGTGGGACTGTTGCTCCCCTACTAGATTGAAAGCTCTGTGAAGGGAGGAAGGAAGGATGTCTATTTTATTTGGTGCTAAGCATGGCTCCTGGCACAGAGTAGTTGCTCTGTAAATATTTGAGAGGACACATGGAAAGAGGAATCTAGAGATGAATTTGGAACAGGTTTGGTCCAGGGAAAGGTCAGCTGGGCCTGAGAGGAACCTCTCTGAACAGTGAGTACCAAGGTTGGGTCCCCTTTGGCTCTGACCGGGCTTAATCTCGCAGTGGTCAGCTCCCAGAGACAGATTTGTGGTAACCAAACCACACAGCAAGGTTGAGTGAGATACGTGAATACTAAATTCTCCACAGTGAAGGAGGGAAGGAAGGAAGGAAAGAAGAAATGGAGGAGGATGGGAGGGAGGGAAGGAGGGAAAAAGTTCACATAGACCCCACTAGAATACTCTGGCTAGGAATTTCTGAACAAATTACAATCAGATGTTGCTTTTTGAGGATAGAGTCAGAGGAAATTAAATCAGGTGACAATGGCCATCTGGGGAGGATCTGGACAGGGGACAGAGACACTCAAAGTCACTCAGGTCCCGTGTGCCTGGACTATACTGGGAGCCCATAGGCCAAGCACAGTGGTGTTAGCCCTCTCTTCCATGCTGCCCAGAGCATCCCCGGTACATTCCTGGTGTTCAGTCGGTCCAAATGTTGCTACCCATCCCCGAGGGCAGAATCAACAGATCAGTGAACCAGAGCACAAGTCTGTGAGAGGGGAGGCTCCCTGCACACCTGTCTTTATGAATGCAATCAGCAGAGAACCTAGAGCACCAGGGCAGGTGCTATGCTGGGTCTAGCCCTGGGGCCATGTGGGGAGGCCAGCAAGGCACTGTCCTCCAGTTGCTCTGCAGAGATTTAACTTGTGCTGATCTTTGCAGGGCCTTTGGGATCACAAAATGATCTTTGGTGAGCAAGACAGTGCTTTGGTGGCAATAGATGTTAACTAATCAGAGGCACAAACAAGTATGTACAGCCAACTCTAATTAGTCTTGATTTATGAATTTGCCTACACTCTAAAATGTATTTGTCACCCCCAAATCAATACTCACGACGCTTTCACAGTCAATCGTAGTTATGTGTGGAGCAGCAAAAATTTAAGCCACTTAGACATGCGTGTTTCCAGCTTATGTCAAACACGGCGATGATCTGCCCTCTTGTTTCAGCTCTTACACTACAAACAAGGGTCCCTTCTGTAGTCTATTTTGTGCCACACTTTTGGTACTGTGTGCCTTGCATTGGTGATTTCGCTGTTTAAAATGCCCCCCCAAATGTGGTGCTGACACGCTGTCTAGCGTTCCAAGGCACTAAAGGCTGTGATGTGCCTTACAGAGAAAAATGCATGTTAGATCAGCTTTGTTCAGGCACGAGTTACACTGCCATTGGCTGTGAGTTCAATGTCAACAAATCAACAAGATATTGTAAATCAGGTGTCCTTAAACAGAAACACACACCTAAACAAGGTTAGGTATTGATGGTGGATGTAATGTGGCAACCAGAGGCTCGCAGGAACCTAACCTTGTATGTCCCCTAGGAGCAATGGCTCAGTATTTGTTAATTCAGGGTTAGCAGTGACTTTGCAGCACATAACAGGCTCAACTGTAATTATGAACAAGATCAGTGCTATGAAGAAGGGGACAGTAGGGGACCATCTTGCTGCCACTGGGGTCTCAGGCTTCCCAACGGTCCCACCTTCCAAAACATCCCAAACTCACATTTGCCCAGACTTGGCTGGGGTGATGGCAGAGGAGAGGGTAGGACTGGTCTTTGTTCATCTTTGTCAATGTTTGAAGGCCCCTGGAAAGGGAGGGTCAGGTGGCTAACAGCTTGCCCTCTGCCCCTTCAGGTGTCACTCTGTGTTTAACCCTATCACACATTAACCATGAGCTTGGTTGGTATAAGTCACTTAGCAGAATAGTCAGTTTCCTCACAAGGGTGTCCTAAAGATGTCAGCAGATGCAGGCTGAGCATACAGTAGGTGCTCTATAAGTGATAGAAATGGCAAATTAGACTCCTCCGAGATGCTGGGGCTCAGGGCCTGGTCCCTTGAGGGGCTGGACCAGACTCTCTGAGGACAAGAAGAGTCCCAGATGTGGGGCAGCTAAGAGCTGACCCAGAAGCTCCATCTCCCCCACTGGTGGGGACAAGGAACTACTGGGCATGGCTCTCAGGGTGCCAGTCCTACCACTGCTACATCTGCCACTCCAAGACCCAGCTTGTCTGAACCACAGGCAGCTTCATTATGCAAATGAGATTTAAGGGCCCAGCCAGAGAGGGTGGGTTCTTGCCCAAGTTCCCAGGGCAGGTAACGTCTGGGAGGCGTGGAGTGACCCTATTGAAAGTGGAAAGGAAACAGGGCAGGCGAGGTGGCCCTCGAGCGTGCAGCTGACCTGCAGCGGGGCTGCAGCCCAGGCTGGGGCAGGGCAGCCTTCCAGACTGTACCTCCTTTCCCATGAGCCCTGTGGGGCCAGATCCAGATTCTCATAATAGCAGCTGCTATCTCTCGAGGGCCTACTGTGTGCCAGGCTCTGAGCCAAGCACTCCGCACCCACTGGATCATGTACTCTGATCCTCACAATGCCCCAGTGAGGTGGGTACTCTGATGACCCCTGTGTTACAGAGAAGGCAACGGAGACACGGAGAGGGTGGGCTGCTGGTCCCACAGCTGGGAACTGGCAGAAGCAGGTCTCAGTTACAGTCTGCTGACTGCACAGTCCATACTCTCCACCACCTGAGCTGGGCCCCCAAGCCTGCGTTCCGGGGCATGGCTACTGGATCTCAACACCTCCTCAAACTTCACCCACCAAACCAGATGTGCAGCATCCAGGATGTCATATCCAGAGGTTCTGGAGCCACATCCTTCCCCCCCACCTATCTCGGATCTGCAGACAGGAAAGGGCCAAACTCCTAACCTGAATGGTGAGACGCAGCCCAGAGAGGTGGGGGCCACGCCTAGTGCTGGGCCCCGATAGGGCAGTGCTGGGCTTCCCCACGTGTCTGAGAACCCCTTCTCATCAGCAACCTTTAGCTGCCCCCTCCAAGAGAGCCGAGCCATACGGGGATTTGTCCAGGGCATTGAATGTGTAAGAATCTCCTGTATTTCTCCCCTTGCTTACATCTCCTAAGACCCTGGAGCTAAAGCAAAGGGGATCTCATTAGACCTGTTTCACAGAAAAGCAAACTGAGTCTCTGACTACTGAAGTCACTGGCCCATGGTCAATAGCTCAAAGTAGCCCAGGCAGATGGAACCCAGCAAGAGTCTTTTGAGTTGGGGCTCTTTCTGTCCACTTTGCCTCTTTATGCAGTGATGGCAGGGTCTCATGCAGGATGGCAGCCTCCACGAGGGGCCCCCAGCCAACCCGGCCCCAGCTAAAGGAGGAATGGGGCCATGTGCTGAGGGAGGATTTCTAGAACTGGCCCCAAGGATCTTCCCCATGAAAATCCTCCCGTGCCTAAACCCTCTTCCATCCCCCACCCCCTGCTGCCTCTGTTAGTGTCCAAAACTCTGCCTTGGGCAGCCCCGGTGGCCTAGCAGTTTAGCACAGCCTACAGCCCAGGGTGTGATCCTGGAGATCCGGGATCGAGTCCCACGTCAGGCTCCCTGCATGGAGCCTGCTTCTCCCTCTGCCTGTGTTTCTGCCTCTCACTCTCTGTCATTAATAAATAAATAAAATCTTTAAAAAAAAAAAAAAACTCTGCCTTGAGCAGGCCCAGGTTTCCATGGGCATCACTGGGCCCCCCCCAGAAGGTGCTTGAGCATCTTCAGGGTTATGAGCTGAGATGCTGCAGGGCCAAGCCGAGGAAGGCCCACGTGTGCCAGGGTGACAGGGCACCAGGACATTGGACCTTATCTGAAGGGGTGTCACCACAGCTCCTGGGGAATCACTGCAGTGGTGGGAAGGTGAGCCTGGAGGAATTGCATTTTTTGATCTTTGTGAGAAAAAATAACTCAAAGCCCAGATATTTGGGTGACACCTTCAGATTTGGGAAATTAGTTGAAAATGTTTGAGACCCCAGATGGGTCAAACACGACATGTTTGGTGGGCCGTGTTGGGTGTAGCCCGAGGGACCAGGGGCTGGAGGAGGAAGACTGGGAGGCTCAGAGCAGGCAGGGGACAGGAAGGGGAGGAGGGGGACAAGCTCTCAGGGTGTGGGGCTCTGACCACGCACGTGGAGTCACAGCAGATGCTCCTGCTAGACTGCCAGTGACAGGCCTCCAAGAGTCTGGCTGCAGGTGGCTTTGCCTACACAAGCAGGATCACCACAGCGGCCTCTGCAGAGCCCCCGGCCCATGACTGAGGCCGTGGAAAGCCTCTCCCCAGATGTCACAGATGCTAGCCTATCCCCACGTCTCCCAGCAGGCAGCTGAAGCCACAGACTAGAGAGGGGTCCCAGGAGCTGGTCTGGATTCAGCTTCAGGAAGGAGTGTCAACGTGGATGGCACACGCCTCCTCCAGCTTCAATTCTCCCGTCTTTAAAATGGGGACAGTAACCCCTGCCCACCCACAACTGGCGGTTCACAAACACAATAAACATGCAGCCAAATGATCACTGTTTTCCAACAGTGGTGGGATGAGGTTGTGGGGGGAACCCCCAATGCAGTGAGAGGTTGTTCTTTCCAAATAAAGCTCAATTTTGTCCTTTTTTTTTTTTAAATTTTCTTTAAAGAGTATAAGACTGTAGTTTTCTTCTCTTTTCTTTTCCATTCTTATTTAGCAAAATTAGAAGTCGGTGATGCTGTGTTGTTTTCCCAGACTTTTATCTGAACTGCGACTGCTTTGTAAAACTCCACAGTCAAGGACTCCCCAGCAGGAGAACACCACAAACCTTCCAGTCAATAAAGGACCTGCAATCCCCAGTGTCTTCCCTCCCTCCCTCCCTCCCTCCCTCCCTCCCTCCCTCCCTCCTTTCTCTGACATTCCCTCTTTCCCTTTTAGTGACCACCTACTGTGCACATGCTGGGGCCGGGCAGTGTAGAAGTCCCTGTGTGCCTGCCTGCGAGTCAGGTCGGGGATGTGACAGCCTAGGAGAAGCCAGCAGCCACAGCCGAGAGGCCGACAGCACTGCTGGCTGCCCCTTTGTCTGGGCACCAGCTAAGTTGGTTCCAAGAAGTGAGGCCTTGTTGTTAAAAGAAAAAAATAGAGAGTCAGCTTTGATGAACTTATCCAGAATTTTGCAATGAGAACTATCTAGAAATGAGTTTATTTTAGTGGAGCAGGGGGAAATCAAAGCCAGGGGTGCGGTAGGGAGTTGGCAGTGGTAATCCTGTAGTGTTCACAGTCCCTTAGGGCTTTCGTCCTTCTCTGCCCCCCCCTAAGATCTGAGTGGTGGCCCAGGGGTTCTGGGACTGCTGGCCTCCTCTAGTACCTCCCCAGACCCTGGCAGTGACTCTGTGTCTGGATAATCCCACCCTGGTCCTTCTTCGAAATCTCTAACACCCCTCCCTGCATACCTCTTCCCTGCAGACATGAGGGATCAGGACAGGCCCTCCAAAGGGTCAGCCCTTGGGACGCCTGAGTGGCTCAGTGGTTGAGCACCTGCCTTCAGCCCAGGGCGTGATCCAGGAGTCCCTGCATGGACCCTGCTTCTCCCTCTGCCTGTGTCTCTGCCTCTCTCTGATTCTCATAAAGAAATAAATAAAATCTTTAAAACAAACAAACAAAACAAAGGGTCAGCCCAGATGTGGCTCCCAGCGCAGACCCCTTGCAGGTGCTTGGCCATCACCGAGCCTGCAAAGAGGGTCAGCTGGTGGTGGCATCAAGCCCCTATTTCCCAAGGCCGGCCTTGACCAAGCACCTGAGCGCCTCCTGCAGCAAGCAAGGACCACACAACACAGTAG
Organism: Canis lupus baileyi; assembly: GCF_048164855.1. Lineage (NCBI taxonomy): Eukaryota > Metazoa > Chordata > Mammalia > Carnivora > Canidae > Canis > Canis lupus. The sequence continues at coordinate 65,410,721 of NC_132842.1, forward strand.
GAAGATTGAGAAAATCCACCTGCATCTTCCTGAAGAGCTAAGGGAGGAGGAGGATGTGTGGTGCACACACCAGGGCTTCTGTGGACCTGTCCTAGTTGGGAGCCATGCCTAGGACTCTCCCTAGAGCTGGCTGTCCTTGGGTGCCTGTGGTTTTACCAGGGGAGGGGCAGGAGGGCAACACCAGGAGAACTCAGCCTGCACCTGGAGGGCTGTTACTGAATTATCCAGTTTTGTCCACACCCGAGGGTGTGGTCATGGCCACACGCTCCAACATCAAGAGGCTTTTTGAGGCTCCCACTGGGACAGGGGCATGGGGAGCTCCCTCTGCCTCGTTTATACCTTAGTGGGTATACTCCTCAGGGTAGGGCTGCTAGGTTCCACCCTGCTTGTTTGGCATAGGTCCTGGGTTTCTCACACTGTGACCAGTGGGCCCAAGTGCAGCACCATGCCCTGGTGGGAGGGGGAGCTTGTCAGGAGCCTTGATGCCTGGCGCCACCCCAGACCCACACGATCTCACTCTACAGGGGTGGGCCTGGGTACCTGCATTTAACATGCTCCACAGGAGATTCTTACGATCCCTGAAGTTAGGTGTTTCCCTTGCATGGGACCTTCTGAGGTCATCTGGGGCAAACGCAAGGCTTGGGGTTCTCAACCTGGCTTGCCAGAAGTCACTTGGAAGATGAAACACCTTGATGCCTTGCTGGACCAGCGAATCAGCATCACTGGAGGTGGGCCCATGAACTGGTATTTGTACAAACATCTCCAGGTGATTGGGAACACTCAGGATGAGAGGTAGAGGTGGTGGACACTGCACTCTGCCCTCCCCACCCCTCACCCTCACAGGCTGGTCTCTGCCAAAGTCACGTGTGGGGGGTCTCCTGTCGAGGTAGAGGCCCTCTTGTCTCCACCAGTCTCACAGGCTGAATGCACCAGGATTCTTCCCCTTTGTGGAGAAAAAGTGGAGGGCAATAGGGCCCAGGGGATGGTCAGTGGGAGATGGGGAATAGAGGCCAGGCTGTGTCATTTCCTCCCTGGGGTCACTTTCTACTAGAAGATGAGTCTCTCACTCATCCCCCTCCTCATGCTGAAGGAAGATGCTGAGTGCAGAAAGCCCTCTGTGGAGACGTACATAAATCAATGGAATCATTCAAGGGCACAAGCCCCAGATGGGTCAGGCTCAGAGGTCTGCTGGTCTGGGAGAGGGGAACAGACCAGATCAGGGCCCCTGACAAGGCAGCAATGAAGCTTTAATGATTGGGGAAGGGTGCCCTTGGCACCGCTTCTAAGGAGTCACTTCTAAAGTATTCACCTGGACCAACCGTATCAGCGCTGCAAAACCAGCCGTGTGTGTGCCGAGAAGGGGTGAAGCTGGGCTGAGCCCACGGGACTTGGGGGGCAAAGGCAGGGCTGCGAGGGCAGAGGCTCGGCGGCTGCGGGGTCTTCGGGGGCACACCACCCCCAGGTGTGGGCCGGGTGAAGCTCTGCCTTCAAGGAGGAGGTGAAGGCGGGGCCAGGGGGGTGTCACCGGTTGCTTACACTGAGCACCCCTCAGGGGTCCCCTTTCATTCCCACGATGCTGACGGGGCTCACAGGAGCAGGGTCATTAGTGGCGGCAGCTGACAGAAATGGTACATGAAGTGCAGGCAGCCCTCCCCTCCTCCCGCCAGCTCCAAGGCTGCTCCCCTCTGGCCCCGTAATGATGTGACATCTACACGCTGAGAACAATGAGGGGGAAGCAAAAGAAACTGCTCCCGGCTGTCTGCTTTGCCAAAAAGTGTAATTGGCACGGCTGGGTGGGAAGTGCATGAGCTCTGGCCGCAGTGCTCCCCGGAGGTGAGAGCAGGCCTGGGAGCAAGAGCGCAGCCTCAGCCGGGCTGGCTGCCTGACACCCCCGATGTCCTCAGGGCCCAGCGACAGATGAGCGGATGCCGATGCGGGGCACCCAGCCACCAGCTAGGCAAAGCCCAGTCCTGTCCCCCACCTCCAACTTCTCCAGGCCGAGGAGCTCAGAGGTCAGTGTCCTGGAGCAGCAGAAACAAGCAGTTTCCTCTGGAAAGGATGGCAGATTTGCGATCAAGACAGAACCCCCCCACCCCGGGGGGGGGGGGCGGGATGGGGGACACACATGTGCTCAAAGCCTCACCAGGAAGCGTGCTTGATCTCTTCCAGTTTCCTTTCCCCTCCCTCCCCCTTTCCTTCCTTCCTTCCTTCCTTCCTTCCTTCCTTCCTTCCTTCCTTCCTTCCTTCCTTCCTTCCTTCCTTCCTTCCTTCCTTCCTTCCTTTTCCTCTCTTCCTCCGTGGCTCCTCTTCCTTTTTCTCTCTCTTCTTCCTGCAACTTCTAACTATTTGCTACAACTTCCTTGAGCAGTTGTTTACGATCTAGCAGCACTGATGTCGCCCAGGCTCTTGAGCTGAGCCCGTCCATGCTGGCACTGTCCCTCTTGCTCCTGCTGCCGGGCACCGGGACCGGTCACTCGCCAGGCCCCCCAGCGCCCCATGTCTGGCCCGGCCTGGGCTGAGACTCACAGGCCCGGCAGGAGGGGCTGCGGCAAGTCGGTGACAGCACCGGCCTCCGAGCAAGAGAAGGCTGCGCAGCTGTTGGAGGGAAGGGGGCCGCGCTCCAGAGCCGCCGGGGCAAGCTCTCCAAATGCATTAGGTCACAGAGTGAAGGCCTGAGTATGAATACTATGTTACTCCTTGGGTAAAAATAAAAAAGTGGGGGTGGCAAGGGGATTAAGCAGCCAAGGCAGTGTTTTCTTTCTTAAAAATAGATCTGAAATAAATATTGTAAACTGTCAGCGTTTGTCAAACTCGGGCTGTGAGTTCACAGTTACTGTTACAGTTTCCTGTTTCAAACCTTGTTTGAAATATTGGATAAAATAACAAAACGGGCCAGGGGAGCGAGGAATGGGTGGAGCACAGAAGATTTTTAGGGCAGTGCAAATACTTTGTATGGTATTATAACGATGGGTATGTCGTTAGCTATTTGCCCAAACACATAGAATGTCCAACACCAAGAGGGAACCCTGAGGCAAACTATGGACTTTGGGTCATTACAATGGGTACCCCCCATAGGTTCACCCTTGGCAAAAATGGTACCATTCTGCCGAGATGTTGATGATGGGGGAGGCTGTGCATGCATGGGGTGAGGAGTGTGTGGGAAATCTCTGTATCTTCCCCCCGATTTTGTTGTAAACCTAAAACTGCTCTGAAACAAGCCTTTTCAAAGAATTCAAAATTTAAGCAGGGAGGAATCTTACAGAAATGCATTTATTCCTATAAATAATGGCAGCTACCATTTCTGTGATGCTCCCCTGGTCTGGGCATATGTTAACTCAGCAACAACCCTATGGGGTAGGTCTCTTATGATCCCTCTTTACAAAGGGGAAACAGAGATTTGAAAAGTTCCACGTATCCCTTGGAGCACAGAGCACTGAGGAAGTCGGAATTTGAACCCAGGCAGCCTGGGCCCAAAGTCTGTGCTCACAACCACCGAGCCTCACCGGATGGCCCGGGAGGGGGTCAGGGAAGGCTAGACTCTGGGGATTCCGGAAGAAAGCGTTCTTCTTCCTGCATGCCCATTCTGTACTCTCTGAATCTTTAACATGTGCACAGGCTACGATTTTTCAAAATGGTATTTTAAATAAATCCCAGTCCCTAAGAAATAACCACATCCCGGCAGACGTGGGGTGGGAGGGATGGCGTGGGACCCCCTCTCAGAGGCTGAGGGGATGCTCTAAAGCCACCGCAGAGAGACTCCCTGTGTGGACCCAATCCCTGGTTCCTTTTCACCTTGTAGCATTCTAGTCCTGGCTTCCGGCCCCTTTCTTCCCGCAGACTCTGCCCCCTTGCCACCCCAGCAGAAGATCCTTTCCTGTCTGGCCGTGGGGCTCAGAGAGCCAGCAGCACCCATAGACTGGCGAAGCTCCTGGAGGTAGAAGCATAAACCCAGAGAGGGAGAGCCAGCACCCCGCACGTCTCCGCTTCATTCACACCCTGGCTCCTAGCCTCTCAAAGCCAGCTCCCTCCTGCCTTGGTTACATTCCCAGCCGTTTGAGTTGGATGCTGAGTGATAGAAACCCACAGCTCAAAACAAGGGAAGTGCTGACTGAGTGGTGAAGCCCTCCAGGGATTAAGGGGGTCACAGGGAAGACTAGAATCCCAGCTCTGCACCTGCTGTGTGATCTCAAGCGAATTAGTTAACCTCTCTGAGCCGGATGCATTTCCTGAGCTCACTATCAGAAAAAACTCCTTACCAGCCATATTAGACCAAAACCAGAGGCTCTGCCAAAGGGGATGCTAGCTGGCAGCCAGGCAGCAGAGAGGCAGACAGTTGGCCACTCCTTCTTGTGTCCTGCCACTCACTCTCTGCCTGAAAGAATGGCCATGTGGCCCTCAACAACAGCTCCCTGGCCCTGTGGCTCCCTCTGGCTCCCAGGGGCTCCAGCCAATGGGGTCTCAGCAGGATGCAGGGCAGGAAGGAGTGAGGGCGGGATATGGATCTCCCTGTAGGGTCCCCGCAAGGCCGGTTGTATCCCCGCGTGACGGCCACTCACAGCCCCTTCAGGTGGCTCCCCTAGCCCCACCACTCTGTCTGCTGAAGATGACTCCCACCCTCTTTGCACCACACACCGCTAGCCCCAGATCCTGTATTCTTGCGGAGGCTTTGCCCACACTTTGTAAGCATTCCCTCAAATTACCCAACTGCAGTGTGTGTCACGTTTTTCATGGGACCCCGCCTGGTGGACAGTGGTCCTTTTCCTAGTCTTCCCAGGCCCGCATCAGATAAAATCGCACTCTGTGGAGGACGCTACTCCAGGGCCCCACCTCTGGCCACTGTCCCCATGGCCCTCCTAGCTTCTAGACTCCAGCAGGCCTCTCCAAATCTGTCAGACCCTAAGTCCCAAAAAAGGGGTTTGAAAAAAACTGCGAATGAGAGGCAAGTGCCTATTCGCATCTGATGGACAGTGGTCTGAACAGGAGGCGCACAAGGTGACATCTGGGCTCAGGAAGTGTCTAGAGAAGCAAGCCACTGACTTCTGTACACTGGAAAAAGTACCTGAGAGTGTATATTTATAGAAAGATACATCGAAACGGACAGCTGGCGCCTAGCTATAGATACAGGAAGCTCTGTTAGAGAACCATGTAGGTACATATATATTTGCCAACGGTAGAGAACAGGAGGTTTCCACATCTTCGGCCACAACCAACAACACACGAATGCCCGTTCTTGGAAAACCACGCTTGTTTGTGTGGTTGGGTTCCCTCTCCAGAGGTTTCCCAAAATGAGAAGGCTGGTTTCAGGGGGCAGTCCTTAAATATGTGTGTGTCTTTCTAAAGAAGAGAGAAAAAGGGAAGGGAGGAGGAGAAGCGTATTTTCATGTGGTGCACGGCAGAAAAGATGGGACTGGCTTTGGGCAGGGACGTGATCCCACCGGAAAGGCGTGAAGGGGAACTCCGGAAAGAACAGGGGTTTCGAGGTTGGGACATGAAAACACAACAGCCAGGAAGGTCGCGCGTCCGCAGTCCGCTGAAATCCCTTGTAGCACATTACAATCAGTTAAGGGCAAAACAAAATCAGAATAATACTAAGAGGTAGCAGCTGTTTATCTTCTCGGAGATTTTCGAAGGTCTCTGGAAGCGGGCCAGGTAAGGGTGTTCTCCTGGAAGAGACTAGGGGTAGGGCACAGTTCTGGCCGAGGGATCCCCCAGAGCCGGCAAGGGTGCGGACCAGCCTGCGTGGAAACTGCAGCTCGGGAGCCCGAGCGAGCCTCCACCGTCAACAGGCCACTTCCAAACCCAGAGTCATTTCTTGGGTAAGTTATGCAGTCCTCACAACATATAAATAAAAGTTTAGTTCTGTGTTTCCATATATCTTCTACATGGAGGCTAGCTGAATATTAGTGGAGTAACAATAATTATTAATAACAATAATCGTCATAATAACAATAATTAATAGAATAATAATGCCTTGGGGGCGCGGGGGAGGAGGGGTCCTTCATATGGCAGGGCTGGGGGTTTCTGGGGAGGGGTCTATGTCTGGTAGAAGTGGTGGTAATGGTGGTGGTGTTCGTGATGGTGGTGGTGTTCGTGTCTCTGGACCGCCTGGCCGGCCGGGCTCTCATACACCACCACAGCGGGCAGGTCCCTCCCGCGGTCCCGCCCCACGACACTGCTGCCCACCGCCAGGGGCGCCTGCAGACCCCGGCCCCCCTGCTGGCTCTCCTTGGCTCGGTGCTTCTGCTTCTTGTGCCCGAGGGGCGCCAGCGTGGGGAGGAGAGCGGGGCTGGCGGCCAGGTGGGCGGCCGGGGACACCGCGGGGATGGCGGGTCCCACGGGGGGTTTGCTTCTTGCCCCTCTGGCCACGTGGCCCACACCCACGCTCTTGCCCTGGGCCTTGGGGGACCTCACAAAGTGCTTGCTCCCGTCCTGGGTGCCCCGGAGCCGCTGCTGGACCTCCGAGACCTTGGCGAATGGGGTGTCAAGGAAGTGGAAGGAGCCCGGGTCCGCGCCTTGGGGCTTTCGGTGTGGGACGTGGATGGCTTCTGGCTCATGGGAGCGAGACCGAGTGGGGTTGGAGGTGCGGGGGGGCAGCTCTGACTTCTGGGCCACTGATGGGGAGCCTAGGAACCAATTTAACAGATATTTAATGAGCACCTACTGTGTGCCCATGCTGCCCTGTGCCCCAGAAACCACCTCCACCCCCCTGGCTCCGAGTGGTAACTGTTCTTTCTCCCCACCCCGACTGCTGCTCCTCACTGCCTCGGAGGAACCTCTCTGGAAGGGAACGTGGCCATATACGAAGGGGGAAGATCTGCTTCCTTGTTAGGTCCTTAAAAATAAGTAATTGCCTTTCCAGGAGAGAGAGGAGGAAGAGAGAGAGGCGGGTAGCTGTCTGAGGTCATGGGATCGGAAGGAAATCTAGAGGTGCGCTCCTTCACTTTGGAGGTAACCAGCACGCGTGGTAGGAGGAGGCGGAGGAAGGAGTTGGGCTTGGGCGTGTGAAATTAAGTAGGCTACCTCTTCATTTATCTCAGCCAGGGGTCAACAGAGGTCAGCAGCTGATGAGGGCTGAGAGCGGTGTTTTGCTTGGAACAGGGGAGCGGGCAGGAGCGGCCTGGGGGTGGGGGGCGCAGAGCTGTTGTTTTCACTGTATGATAGACCCTATCGATACTATTTGATTTTGTTCAACCTGGGGCATGTTCGTTTTTAAAACGTTTTTAACGTCATCTCTTCCGAGAAGTCACTTTAACCCATCCAATGAAAGCTGCACCTTCTCCCAGCCCGGGGTGGGGATGCAGTGAACGCCACCCCGCATGGCCCCCCCAGCTGTCCCCTCGCTCCCCCTCCCAGATGTAGGAGCTCCCTTACCAGGCCCAAACTGGGATGTGTAGTTCTCTATCCCGGCGAGATCTAAGTAGTGGTTTCTCCTCTCAATATTCTCATCCACGCAGTGGTGGTAGCAGCCAGACTGCTCCAGACGGCTGTCACCCTGGAACCTAGGGCAAGAAGGCAAGTGAGTGGGTGGGCCCTGGCCCTCTGTGGGGGTAGCCCCATGTCTACCGGGGAGCCACCAGGACAAAGCCTTCTGGACCCTTCATTCATTTCCTTCTGGGTCTTGGGAAGGGGCTCGGGTGGGGGAGGGTGGGGAGAGGGAGTGGTCATCGCAGCCACCTTTGTTTCCAGTTTCTTCCCTGACAGCAGAGATGCAGACCTTTGCTGGCCTCCCTGGGCCTTCTGGGGAGGACTGGAGAGGCATTTGCTTTGAACAGGTCCAAAGTAAAGTTGAGAGGTTACTGGTCAAAACTTAGGGAACCTCAAAGTCAGGCTTCAAACCACGTGCGCCCGCAGAGGACAGGACACCTAAGCCCTGGGCTGGTTCCCCAGAGAGCATGGGCAGCGGAAGCCCCCAGGCCACTGCGGCTAAAGGGGGCAGGCTCTGTAACCTGCCCCAAAGCCAAGAACGGGCCTTATGAATGTATATGTAAGGAGGGAGTCTGAGCTTCCCTGCAAGGCTCTCCCATCTGCCAGCCCCACCTCCCTCATTACTCCCCGACCCCCTGCTCCCTGCACCTCCCCACACCAAGCTGGGGCCCCTGCTGGGACCACCTCCCAGCTTGCCCCTATGCGTGGGTGCTTCCCACAATCCAGTTACGTCCTTTCCCTTCCATGCAGGTATTCCCATCTCCCCCCTTGACTTCTGGGCCGCTAATGCCTCCTACGTCCTTCTGCCTCCTAGGCTGCTGTTACTTTATATTCCTGTTTACTCAGTGACTCAATGTTTTTCTTTAAACACACTCTCTCTTTGCGTCCCTCTCTCCATCCCCCCTGCAGTTAAAAGAAATAACAGGTGGAAGAGAACCGCAGCCTCACAATCCCTTAGCCACAATTCTGACACCCAAAAAAGCCTGAAGACAAAGATTTTCTCATTACCTTGGGGCAGCCCAGCCTGCCCTAAATGGATGTGATGGGAGCCACAGCCTTTATATCATATCACTTTGTGTGGATATTCATATGTCTCCGTGCAGAAATTTCAGTGTGCTAAATCCCAGGGTGCTGCCCAGATGCCAAATAGAATACATGAGAAATACACCAGGAACATCTTTTCTAAAATCCAACAGATGCTCGATTCCAAAACATTTCTGGCCCAAAGAGTTTTGGACAAAGGAATGTGGACCTACATTTAGTTATTTTTTTAAAAATTGATTTGTGAGCCTATCCTCCGAAATCACTTGCCTCCAGCTCAGTCCCTCAGGTGCAGGTACACAGCTAGTGTTCAATATGTGGTCAGGTGCCTTGGGCTGCTAGCCACCCCCCCCCACACACACACACCCCCACTGTACCTGAGTGGGGCTCGCTGCTTCTTCTCCCAGCTTCGGAGCTCCTCGGCAGGCTTGGTCTCTGCTCTGGGCCTCGTGCCCTGCAGGTCTGAGTCCCACCCGAGAAACAGCCAGGTGAGCAGCTTGCACCTGTGCCCACCAGCTTCCTGGCTCTGCTGAGGTTTTCTGAGCTCCCTGGCATGTCGCCCTTGATAAATGGCCCACGATTGCTCACAATGGCTCTGTGGGAAGGGTTCTCCAAGCCAGGACCCGACAGAGGGGTCTCACATCTACATGGCCCCTTACCTCCTGCCCCACCCCACCCTCCCAGACTCACCTCCTCCCCAGACTCCTTGGCTAGCCTGCATTATAGCTGCATCCATGCCCATGCCCACCTCCAGGTTTGCCTACCCAGGGTCTCCCACCCGCAATTCCTTTCTTATCCAAATCCTGCTTTTTCAAGGATCTGCTCAAATTCCACCTGTCCACAAAGTCCCTCCCAGTAAAAGGGGCTCCTTTCCACTCCTCCCAGGTAGGGTGGTGATCCTTCCTGAGATCTGGGAGTGGACTGGCCCCTGTGGCCTGGGCAGCCCTCCAGCCCCTCACCAGGGTGATTGAGAAGGATGCCCTTCTTGCCCTGGCTTCCATCAGGGGCCACTGTGAGCTTCACCCGCAGCGTCTTGCTCGAGGTCGGGGAATGGTTGACAGAGGAGTCAACCACCTCGTAGATGGTGTGCAGCAGGCTGGTGATGTCCTGCAGGGGAGCAAAGCAGAAATCCACGGGGGGTCTTTAGCCACCGTGCATGCACAATACAGGAATCAGAGGGCTTGTGAAACCTGAGAAAGCGAAAACCCCCTGGCTCCCTCCAAAGTCAAGCCTAAGGGACAAACTTGCACATGAAAGGTTCATCCAGGAGGGGATCCTAGGACGGAGGGGATCCTAGGATGCAGGAGCCAAGGGGCAGGGAGCAGTGGATGAGCTGAATGAACAGGTACAGCCAGGGGCAACGGGACTCAGTTGCACTTGGGTCCTCAGAGGGACTGTGTGGAACCCACCCCAGAAAAGTCTCATCCCTCCCTGGTTGAGTTGCCCTGGGGGATGATGATGCTACATTCCCTGGACTTCCAGGCTGTCCTGCAAAGACTGAGCTACCTCCCACCAGGAAAAGCTCTTCTGGTGGGCACCATTCACCTCGGCAGCAGGTGAACTTAGAGGCAGGCTGGGGAGCCTAGGGGAGGGCCTCAATGGCACCTGCTTCAGGTCTCAGGAGCTCCTTCTTTTTTTAAAAAGATTTTATGTATTTATTCATGAGAGACACATAGAGAGAGGCAGAGACACAGGCAGAGGGAGAAGCAGGCTCCCTGCAGGGAGCCTGACGTGGGACTCGATCCCGGGTCTCCAGGATCACGTCCTGGGCTGAAGGCAGCGCTAAACTGCTAAGCCAACCAGGCTGCCCTCAGGAGCTCCTTCTGAATGAAACATGGAAAAGCAGATGTGTTGCTAACTGTTCTGTGAGAGCTTGACCAAATCTCATCTCCTCTCTGGGCCTCGGATATTACCTCAACCAGAACAGAGATGTCCGACCCAAGCTCCGTGAAGCATCTCAGAGACTTCTGACTGGGGACTGGAGGGATAAAATAGGTCTCCCTTTGTTCTGGGCATCTGCTAAGGTCATTTGCCTGAGGGGAGGCTTCCAGCTCTAAATGATGTAGGAAACCTTTGGAAAAGGTATTTGCTCTTTATAGGTCGGGGGCCCCAGATAGCCAATTACCCACCCTTATGGCTCTTCCTACACAGATAGAGCCCTCTCCTTACTCCCCACCCACAAGCCCTTCAGGCAGAGGTAGCAGAGGTGACACCAAGCACTGCCATGGCTAGGCAGGGATATGGATGAGTGACTTGGAGTGGGGAAGCACCCACAGATGTGGCACCCACTCAGCACAGCTGATATGCCCTGTGGCAATGGGGACAGGCATCTCAGAAATCCAGAATCTTCTGCTAAATCTTCAGAACCTTTGATACTGGAAACTCATCTAATTTTTGCCAACTCCCCATTTCCCCATCTCCCCAGCCGCTGGCTATCAGCACTCTACTTTCTATGTCTACAAATCTGACTATCCCAGGGACCTCAAAGAAGTATTATCGCACAGCAGCTGCCTTTTTGTGACTGGCTTGTTTCACTCAGCACAACATCCTGGAGGTTCATCCATATTGTGGCACCTGTTAAAATTTCCTTTCTTGGGGTCCCTGGGTGGCTCAGTGGTTGAGCGTCTGCCTTCAGCTCTGGTCATAATCCCAGGGTCCTGGGATCGAGTTCCACATCAGGCTCCCTGCAGGAAGCCTGCTTTTCCCTCTGCCTGTGTCTCTGCCTCTCTCTGTGTGTCTCATGAATAAATAAATATCTTTTTTAAAAAAAGAATTTCCTTTCTTTTCAAAGCTAATACCACACTGTATGTCTATGTTTATCCACTCACCTGCTGACGGACACTTGGATGGCTTCTGTCTTTTGGCTCTTGGGAGAAATGCTGCCGTGAATGTGGGTGTACAAGTATCTTGAGACTCTGCTTTGGGGAGTACATACTCAGCAGTGGAGATCATATGGTAATTCTGTTTAGCTTTCTGAGGGCCCTCCATGCTGTCTTCCACAGCAGCCACACCATCTGACATCCCCACTGATAGTGCACAGGGGTTCTGATTTTGTCACTTCCTTGGGGACACTTGTCATTGTTGGTCAGTTTGAGGTTTTTTTTTGTTTGTTTTTGTTTTTGCTTTTGTTTTTGTTTTTAGTAGCCATCTTACGGCATATAAGGTAGGATCCCACTGTGGTTTGGATTTGCATTTCCTAACGTTAAGTGATGTTTAGCACCTCTTCCTATGCTTATTGACCATTAATTTATGTATCTTCTTTGGAGAAATTATCAAGTTCTTTGACCATTTTTAAACTGGGTTGTTTGTTTTCCCGCTGTTGAGTTGCAGTTCTTTTTTATATTCTGTATATTAATCTTTCATCAGATACGTGATTTGCAAATATTTTCTCCCATTCTGTAGGTTGCCTTCCACTCTGCTGTGTCCTTTGATGCACAGAACTTTTTAATTTTGATGTAGTCAATTCATCTATTTTTGCTTTTGCTGCCTGTGATAATTTTTAACAAAAACTTCTGGGGGGCTGGGTTGGAACATCTCGGGGCTACATCAGGATTGTGGAGGCTGCCAGTTTGAGACTCAGGCTCTCTGGCTCACTCAGCAATCTAGCTCCTCTGGCAGGGCCCACAGAGGACTCCTTTTCTCCTCTCTTCTGCCCTTGAGCTTCTCTGCACCCACCCCCAGTTTGCCCCCTCCTCTTTCCATCTTAGGAAGCCCATGAAGGAGGTGCCAGTATATCCATTTTACAGATAAGAAAAGTCAGGTCCACTAACATCATCCATCCAAGTGTCCTCTCCCAAGCGGGGGGCGGGGGGGCGGCGCATTGATTTGGGGTCTAGGAATAGGCATGCTCCTGCAATCCCAGCTGAAAAATCAACTCCTGCCTGCGCGGGGCCCAGCATACAGAAGTGGGTGCCTGTGAGTATTTATTGCACAAATGAACAGGTACTTTCTTCTGAGTTGGGAAGTGAGCCCAGAGCCGGCTCTGGGCTGTAGCTGCAGCGAGGAGGGAGCCTGTCTGCTCTAGCGCAGAGAAACATGCCCACAGACGGCCAGGGAGCATGGAGGGGACTGGTATTTATAGCCAACTTTGAGGAGTGGCCTTGATGCTAAAAATAGACCAAGGGGAAACACGAGGCTGGGTTCTCCCTGGACTGGAAGCCAGCCTCCTTGCTCCTCCTCGGCAGGAGGAAGACACAATGCAGGGATGGCCTTCTGTAGGCCAGTCTGAGGCACCCTCCTTGGGAAATCTCCCTTCCTGGCTCTTCCTCTTGTAAAGGAAGGCAAGATGCAGAGCCAGATGGCAGTGTCTGGCCGTGGGTTTCTGCAAGGCCTCCGAGGTGGGGGGCAAGCCCTCTCCTGGTCAGCCTTTCTGAACCAGCAAGGAATGAAGACGGCAGCTAGCAGGGGCAGGTGGCAAGCAAGGGGCAGCATGGTCTTCGTCCCCACATGCATCAGAAGAGAAGGCGATGCCACTGAGAAGCCCAGGCTGGCTGCCTGCGTGGCCTGGACAGCCAGCCGGGGCCACGGCCATTCAGCTCAGTGACCAGGCATCCAGGCTACAGTGTGCTGCCCCATGAAGGTAATTACACCGCAGCTGCCATTCCCAAACAGGACGGGGAGGAAAGGCGGCTCTTGCTCCAGGAAAACCATAACCCCTCACACAAAGCATCCCAGCTGGAGGGACGAGGGTTCACCTAAGCCCTCCCCTTGGCCTTCCACAAGGTCTCCAACCAGGAAGCATTTCCACTGCTTCCCAAGTCCCCAGGCCCCTTCTCAGGGCTTTGCCTGCCCAGAATCCATTCCCCCACCCCCTGAGGACAGTACCTTGATTTTATTTTGGGAGCCAATTACACGCCCCCCTCTCACTTTTAGTCTCTGTGGCTCATGCATCGAATAACATCCTCTGGCTCCAGGATGTGGAATAGGGCCATCTGAAGCATTGCAAACCCACAGCAAAAATGACTGGATCAGGGCCATTCATGTGAGGCCGTGGGAGCCAGTGAGGTTTGGTTCTGGAATTTCTGAACTGGAAGGGTTGCTGAAAGCCCCAGACAGAGGAGGAAAAATATTAGCCATCACCTTGCTCCTGGCCAGGGGGAAGGCTCTACCATGGAGCCTCTGGATCCAGCCATGCCTGAAGTCAGCCTCCTGGACCACATTTCAGTTACATGAACCAATATATTCCTTTTTTTTTTTTTTTTTTTGGACCTATAGCAGTTTGCTGGGAGTCTGTCACTTATATGCCAAGGAGTCCTGAAGGACTGAGAGTCACTCACAGCTTCTTCCTCCACCCTGTTCTAATATTCCTTAAGCCACAGGCTGAGGAAGAGGTGCCCTATTTTCACCCAGGTGTCCCCTCTGGTAGCTTCTCCTGTACCAGCCACAGAGAAGAAAATCCACATCCCTGAATTAGGCAGGGAGAGAAGACAGCAAAGCTTCCCTGGGAACACACCTGGCACCCTCGAGAGCCGGATGGCAGGCACGTGTGGCCCCCGCCAAGCTACTCTCAGAGCCCTAGGCAGATCTGTAGCAGGTCACACATCTGAAAACCAGGGCCTCCAGGGGAGGGGGAGGATGTCGCAGAGGGTCAGTGGGGAGAGAAAGGAAGCGGATGGGGTAAGGGTGAGGCCCAGGGTATGCGGGAGGCAGAGACCCTGCAATAGTTCAGACCAGCTCATGCCCCTGCTTAAACCAGCCCACCACCAGTGGCTTCCCCAAGCACCAGGAACCAAAGCCAGGGCCTGCCCTGCTGGCTCCGCCAAAGCCAGGTCTCCTGTGAGCAGCCACACCAGTCTCCTCCAGTGCCTTGAACACCCGAGCGCCCGGCATCTGTCTCCCGGCTCCACATGCCATGCTCGGCTCTGCGTCACCTCCTGCAGGAGGCTTCCCTAGACACAGGGACCCTTCCCTTCACTGGACCCATCACACTGTGCAATTGTCCCATAAGTGTTTGGGATTTGCCCCCTCAGGTGGCTGGATGCTGTGTCTGTGCTGTCCTTCGCCTTGTCCCCACACCTAGGGCATAGTGAATGTAGATAGTGGGTGCTCAGTATTCAGACAGATGCAGGGAAGGAGGGTGACGGGCACACGGAGGAGAGAGAGGTGTGGCAGGACGGCTGAGGGGAGAGACGCAGGCGTTCAGAGGGAGACGGGCGGTGAAGAGCAGGCCGGGACAAGGCCATGCGTAGAGCCACTGGCAGAGCTCTCAGGGCCCGGGGGTGCTCATTCCGGGATCGGCAGAGGGAGGCACCGCCTGGCCTTCATGTGCCCACCCGGCCCCAGCTCCTGGGTAGCCTGTCTGAGGTGGGAAGCGGCCTGGGTGGTCCCAGGCCTGCCCCAGCCAGAGCTCCCTGATCTCAGAGAGGAGGACGCAGGACAGGTCTCTGTGGGGACTCGGGGTCCTCCTCTGGAGAGACCTTGGGGCTCCACGCCTGCCTCCCACCCTCCCCCTTCCCCTTCCCCAGTGGGAGCAGTGCCTCTCCTGGGTGCAGGGAGCCCAGCTGCCCCTTCCTCTGTCGCCACTGCCCACTCACCAGGCAGCTCTGGGATATTCTTCCAGGACCCCCTGGAGCTCCAGCAGCCTTGCTCCCCCCGACACACCTCCCTGCCATCTGTTAGCCTGCCCTCAGGAGGAGGACCAACCCTAGGAGACACGGAAGGTGCAGAAGTGCCTAAGGGGGTGGCCTGTGGCAGCAAGTCTGGCAGGTGCACTCACCTCGCGGGTGACCTTGCCATTGTTGTCAAAGTCATACAGGGTGAAGGTCCACTCCTGCCGGCTATCCTCTTCCACAGACACGTCACATTGGAGCTCCTAGACATGAACATACAACACACAGGCATGGCTGGAGTACCCAGAGGCCAGGTCGCAGGCCTGCTGCCTTCCCACTGCCCTCCCCAGACCTTGTGCGAAGGGAGAGCACGATGACCCCAACATGGAGGGACAGGAGGGTGTGGGGGGAGAGGCCCGCCGGGCAGGGGAGGTCCAGGGAGAGACGCCGGCAAGGGTGCCCGACAGCCTCTGAACCTTTGAGGGCAAAGGAAACACTAGAGGCATGAATTGAGGCGAGGCTTTGTGAACCTGGATGGAGGGACAGAAGTTACTAGAAGACACAGGGAGCAGTAATAAGGAGCCATGGCAGGACTCCCAGGGTGGCCACCTGACCTGGGAGGCAGGAGAGGGTGAGCAAGCATTAAAAGGTAAAGCTCCAGGGCAACCTGGGTGGCTCAGTGGTTTAGCGCCGCCTTCAGCCCAGGGTGTGATCCTGGAGACCTGGGATTGAGTCCCACATCGGGCTTCCTGCATGGAGCCTGCTTCTCCCTCTGCCTGTGCCTCTCTCTCTCTCTCTCTCTCTGTCTCTCATGAATAAATAAATAAAATCTTAAAAAAAAAAAAAAAAAGGTGAAGCCCCAGGTACATGGCCCTTCAGAGCTTTGTGGCCCTGGGCATGGCTGCTCTGTGGCTTGGTTTCCCCTCATATAAATTATGGAAAAGACGAGTACTGATCTCCTAAGGCTGTTGGGAGCATGAACTGCCCCCTGCCCGTGTCCCCTCGGTGCTCCTGGGCCAGTTCCTGACCTCCCACCTTGAGCATCCAGCTCCTATGTCCCACGAAGACCTGAAGAGCCGGGGATTGTAAGCCCAGGACACCCCAAGGCGTTCAGCATGGCCCTTCTTGGGGGAAGGAGGTTCCCAGCGGGACTGAGCCCCCGCTGCCCTGGCAGTGATCCCGTTAACCTACTGGTTTGGGCTTCCCTCCTTTGCTGCTCTCTGGGATCACCTGCCAAGTCCTTGCCTCCGGCTCTGCGATGGGGAAACTGGAAAAAGCGTGGAACTGTTTGGCACTGAGAGAAGTCCAATTAATGATAGTAACTGCCATTGTCTTTGCTGTAATGTTAACATATGAGGTACGTAATGCTAACAATGGCTTCATTATCATCACTCACAGGACCCGACATGTCTAACCACAGGAACCTGCACTGGGAAGTGATGAGCTCTGTCCCTGGCAGTGTGTGTGCAGGAGCCAGCAGAACACCAGATAGAAAGTTCTAGAAAGGCTGGCTGTTTTGGGAAAGAGATTCACAAGATTCTATAAAAACAAGCAAAGATCCTTCCAGGCCATTCTGTTTCACGTCTTGCCTCAGCTCCCCTCTCCTTTTGCAGGAAGACAGGTTCAGCCCCCGGGAGAGGGGTGGTACCTGGCCTCTGAACGCTGGCAGGGATGTGCCCGAGCGCGGCGTCCCTGCCCCCAGCCTCTGCAGCTCGAAGCCAGTTCCCTCCAGCAGTCCTCGGGCGGCCCACGCGGAGTTCAAAGTCAGCCTTCCCTCAGTTGTGACATGCCCGTCTGATACCTGCCAAGTGCCCGCTCTGCTCTGCAAGGCACCGTTTCATGTAGCACAGCACTCGCCCTGCACACATGCGCGCACGTGCACGCACACACACACACACACACACACACTCAGAGCGTTTACCGATTCCTTCTCCCTGGCCCTTCTGCTCGGCTCCAAAGGCAGCTAAAGCCTCAGTAACTATCCCTCCCTCTCTCAACTTCTGTCATATGTGTCTTCTGTCCGCCCCCGCCCCTCACCTGGACTTCTCAGGTGAGTCGTCCTCATGGGCCATGGACGAGTCCCAGGCAGTTAGCCAGGCCCTTTCCAGAAATCAATACAATGCAGCTTGTTTGCACAGAACGGGCGGCACTGGCAGGCTTCTGGGCCTTGCTCCTGCTGTTCCCTCCACCTAAAGTGTTCCTTATCCCAAAGGCTCCGTGTCATCACCTCTCCCAACTCCTAGTCCTACACTCAGAGGCTCACTTCAGACTCACTCATCCTCCCAACCTCCGCTTGCAGCCACAGCACTGCATGGAGTCTGGAACAGCCACACGTCCGTCACTCTGCAGGCCTCCAGGCTCGGGTGGCCACCCCCTCCGCATACTCCCAGATCCCCCTCACATCCCCGACAGTGCAGTTACTGGGTCTGGGTCACTCTCCCAGGCCCCTCACCACACTGTGGTCCATGAGGCAGGAGCCATGCCCAGTTCACTTGGGGTCCCCAGGGAACCAGCGGGTGTCGATCAAGTGTGGTTGGAAGGGAGAGGAAAGTGCTTACGTGATAGTGTACAGGCACCCCTTTGAGCACGTTAGATGCATTAACTCCTCATGCTTACAATACCCGAAACAAGACAGATGCTGTTGCTACCCCCATTTCCCAGGTGAGGCCAGCTGAGCTGTGGCAGAGCTAGGACTTGAACCCTAGCCTGCTGGTTCCAGAGTGATGGCCTAGTGGTCTCACGGAGGGAAGCAGAGAAGGAAGGAGAGTGAGGGCAGGGCAGAGAGAGTGTAAGCTCCATGCCAGATAGGCTGGGCAGGGAAGGCCATCACCCAGTACAGTGATAGCAGTGCCAGAGCCAGCCGTCACCCCTCTCATGTGCTCTCCCAGACCTCTGGGCCACAGCCCAGTGGCCACAGCCCAGCTGCCACCCCACATTGCAAGTCTGGGTAGCCCGGGCCAAGAGGGGTGGCTGCACACGTCCTCAGGACCTGCATGGAGCTGGGGCAGCCCCAGACATGAAGGGAGAAGCCTCTCACTGCAGGCAGCTGTTCACACAGGAGGTATAAGGCCCTCACATCTGCATAGGCCTCAGTTTACCTCCTAGAAGAGCACCACTGGGGGGACAGAAACCCTCCTCTCCAGAGCCCAGTGCCAGGAAAGGGAACTTACTTCAAATTTCAGCTGCTTCTTGGAGCCAGGGCAAGATTCGCTTGCCTTCTCCCTCCTCTTCTCATCTCCGCTGGTCAGCCCATCTGTCTTCTCTGGAGGCAGGGCCACTGCAGGGAGGACAAGTGAGACAGCATGAGGACAGTCCCCAGCTGGGCCTCGGGGCCACCACACCCACTGTGGCTTTGTTCTGGTGACCATGTGGAGGAGCGCCGGGGTGCTAGGCCTCTTTCTTCCCTGTCTGTGTGCTCAAGTCAAAATCACTTTGCTCGGGGCCTCTGGGTAGCTCAGGGGTTGAGCATCTGCCTTCGGCTCAGAATGTGATCCTGGGGTCCTGGGATCCCACATCGGGCTCCCTGCAGGGAGCCTGCTTCTCCCCTGCCTCTCTCATGAATAAATAAATAATATCTTAAAAAATTGCTTCACTCTCTGGCCTTTGGTAATGTCCGGGGTACACATGTGCTGGCCACTCAACTTACCTCCAGGGTGCATCTGAGGCCTCAGAGGCCTCCATTCTCCGCCCCTTATAAGTTCGGATAAGCAGCCTGTGGCCAGCCAGGGCTGTGTCAGACCAGGGGCAGGTGGCCAGGGAGCTTGTGGCCCGTGGCCACGGTCGGCACAGCCTCACTGCCTTTCCTGCTGACATTTGGGCTTCCTCCAAGATGCTGCCTGCCCGGGGCCCAGCGTACGGCACACTGGTGGGTGGTCAGGAGGACTGAGGGAAACGGAGGCGTGGTACCTCTCTCAGCTAGCCTGGGGAGGTTTAGTTTCTGCTTGGATCCGGATCCTTCTGATACTGTGTGTGACCCAAGGTGGGGCATGTAACTTCTCCAGATATCTCAACTAGTTTCTGCAGTGATAAAACAAGGATCAGAACAGCCCCCTCCCCACAGGATCCTTGTGTGGATTCAGTGAGCTACGACCAAGACCAACCGTCAAGGCCAAGAGCCCAGGGCCAGCACACAGGGTCCCCGCCATTGGTAGTCACAGTCAGGGGAATGATGTCCCCTCCCCACTCAATCTTGGGCAT
The DNA here is from genome assembly GCF_048164855.1 of Canis lupus baileyi. Lineage (NCBI taxonomy): Eukaryota > Metazoa > Chordata > Mammalia > Carnivora > Canidae > Canis > Canis lupus. The sequence continues at coordinate 65,429,932 of NC_132842.1, forward strand.
CAGCATAGTTGGTAGCTAAGTTTTCTCAAAACGGAGGCTTCGGGGATACAAAAGGGACACGCAAGGATCATATCAAACACAGGCAGTCCGGGATGGGGAACAGGACGGGGAGGGAAGAGCTGAAGATAAGGATGCTCCGGTCACCAGCCCAGACGGGTGAGGACAGGAAGGCCACGGTGGCAACAGACTGACCTGGCTCCTTCTACAGCTCCCCTCCCAGCTGGGCCTGAGTGCCCCCTTCTTTCTCTTCACCCCGGGTACACCCAGAGGGATGCAGGGGGGTGGGGGAGGGCCCCACCCTCGATGCCCACATCTCAAGGCAACAACTCCCTAGGGATCCAGCTGGAGACCCTGCCTCGGCCACAGATCCCAGTTCCCTCCCAGTGCTTTCACAGGGAGGTAGATAAGGACAAACCTCAGAGGAGATCCAGCTCCTCGGAGGCCATGGGGCGGGGGTGGGGGGCAGGGACTGATGCTGACCACTTCTGATATAGTGGATAAAACCAGGTCCTGCCTTCCCTGCTCCTCCAAAGCAAACAGTGTAATGGCCAGGAGGTGCGCCACTCCCATGCAATGCTGAGCCCTGGGGCAGGTAAGCAGGCGATTAGCCAGTGACCCAAGGATAGCTGAGCACACAGCCTGGGCCACCCTGATCCCCCACCCCAAATCTACTGGCATCCTGCTGGTCCGGACCAGCTGCCATCATGGGACCAGACAGGGTGCAACGCAAAGCCACTTTTATCCAGGCCACAAAGCGGTGGGTGCTGCTGTCACCCCCATTTAGAAGAAAGCAAAAAGGTCTGGAGGCTTAACAGAGCGAGTGAGGGAGCAGGGGCTCTCTCCATTCCCAGCCCTCAGCTATAGGAACCCCCAGCATCCAGTGGGTGCAGCTGAGCTTGGCGAGACTGTCCTAATTAAGAGGACTCAGAGTCTGGGTCCATCTCCTGGTCCTGCTGCTGACTGGCCTGGGCAACCTTGAGTAAAGCACTAGACTTCTCTGGATCTCAGTCTCCTCCTGTGGAATATGGGGATGAAATGGGTTCTTCCTCACAGGGTTACTGGAGTGGTGGGGGGAGGCAATGAGGAAGGTGCCTACTTAGCACTGTGGCCTACATGTAATAGGTACTCGATAAATGCTGGCTGTGCAGAAGATGGTCCATGGTCCCAGCTGATAGCTCAGATCGAGGTGATGCCCGTCACCCCCAAACCGCCCCACTGGAGAAACCAGGGTGCTCTCCTGGCCTGCAATATCCTCTATTCAGCCCCCCTGTGGGGTGTGGGGAGTCGGGTGGGAGCGGAGAAGAAAGGAAAACAAAGCCCAGCTCCATCTTCAAAGCTGCAGCCTCCCTCCACAGAGGTCCTGGCTGGAGATGTAAGCCAGCCAGGCTTATCGAAACCAAACTTCAAGTTCAAAGAGAAGTTATCAGAAAACCACCTTCAGGTTCAACATTGCCTTTCAAGTTCCACTTGATAAAACCCAAAGAAAAGAAAGCTCTGTCCCTGTTCCCTCCTTCTCTGGAGCACCCCTCCCCACATGTGGGTCCTCCCTACCTCCCCTCCTTTCTCCTCACCCACGGCAGGTGGAAAACATCCCCCTCGACCACTCACCCTCATCCTGTGTCTTCTCCAAAGACCAGCGTGGTCTGGATTGCCTTCTCTTCACCAAGAGGTCCTTCATCCCCACCCCATCCCCATTCAGAAAACCACCCCAGGCACCTGTGGCACTGGCCACTGATGGGTCATAGGACTGGGAGCCCTCCTGCCCCCAGAGCCCTGGGGGCCAGAAACAGGGAGAGTCAGCACCTTCTGCCCCCGCCAAAGTCCCTTCACCCTGTCACTGTCCCTTCCACTCCCCAGTGACCAGAGGAGATGTCACAGAGGTGATGGGAAAGCCTAGCAGGCCCTGAGTGCCAGGGGCAGGGGCCGGGACACAGGGCCCTGCTCCTACACCCACATATGAACCCTCTCAAACCAGACATTAACCAGCATCCGGCCCCACCACCCCTGCGCAGAACAAACCTCTCTCCCTCCATCCATCGTTGGGCTCGTGGGCAGGCATAGGAAGGGTAAAGGGTGCTCACTTGGGGCTGCCAAGGTCCCACCAACCAGCAAAGAGAATGGCATGTTTGTCACAATGGGCTTTGGGGCCAGATTCCGAGCCCATTCTCTGTCTCCTACTCCTGCTCAACCCAGAGATTTTTTTCCCCCAGAGATGATCTTCTGGGGCGGGGGGTACATAATGTCAAAGGGACTCTGATCACTCTTTAATCACTCACAGTAACAACAGGAGATACTGCTAATTTGAAAGAAGAAAGGAAAGCTGGAGCAAAGGTAGGAAAAGGAAGGGAAGAGATGGAGTAAGGAGGAAGCAAAGCCTTTAAATTCAAAGACTCGTATTCTGGGTTTACATCCTGCATTCACATCACTGTCTGTGATGTACCTTTGGATGACTAAAAGCAGGGGCTGGCAAGCTACGCCCTGTCCACCCACCACCTGCTTTTGTAAATAAAGTTTTATTGGGACACAGTCATGCTCATAGGCACTGTGTATGGCTGCTTGGCTCTACACTGGCAGAGTTCGGTTGTCACAACAGAGACTATATGGCCCACAAGGCCTAAATGATGCACTCTCCTGGCCCTTTGTAGAAAAGTTTATGAACTGCTCTTAGGTAAATGCAGCCCTCCCTTCCCGCCAGGGTACCCTGATAAGCAGGATGCAGGCTGGATTTCACTGTACTGCTCACCTGCTTCACTGGAAACTCTTGTGCAGTACACAACCTGCCCAACCATGCACAGTACGCATGGAAGAAAGAAAACATCAACTCCGCTTTCTCGAAACCAATTCTCAGCTCAGATGAGTCTGGGGGCGGTGTGTGGAGCTCCTTCTCTTTGGAAACTGCTCCCTGTCGCTCCTCACACCACGGCTGCAAGGAGCCTGCTGGCTGTGTTTACCAGATGATGGATCTCTCCCACATTAGCTCCCAACCTGGCATCTCTCCACCCCCAGCAACTGCCAGATTAAATGCATTACTTGACCATCTTCACCGGGCTCCCTTTGATGTTCCCTTCTCAAGCTTCAAAATACCTTTTGGAGGGAGATCAGACAGCATTAAACAGAATTACTAATTAATTAAGCAAAGTTAAATTTTAAACACTGTTTGTTGTGTTCGCCAAAAGCCTGAACAGAACAGACTTTTTTCCTCCACTGAGATCAAAGACGGTCTCTTCCCTGTCCCTCCCCCAGTTTAAAAGAAGAGGGGGCTGGGGAGGGAAAGAGGGAAAGGAGAGAGTCAGAGGAGCACCAGCGAGTGAGGAAAGACCCGAATGGGGATGGTTGTTGGCGATGATCACGGGGCCAGCTCCCGGCCCCCACCCCACAGCCACAGCCCCAACAGGAGGCATCAACAGCTCATTTGGGACCACATGCTGGGAGAGCCCCGGTCACCTTCTCCAGCCTCTTTAGCCTGGCAAATAGCAGTGACCCCGGGAGCAGGATGGCACAGCCCACCCAGCCAGAGCTGCTGACAGCTGGCACCACCCAAACAGCATGAGAAGACGGCTACGAAATAAAACAGATCCGCCCTCTCGCAGCCCCACTTTCCCTGGCACCCAGGCAGGACCAGCACCTCAGGGCTCTTCCCTGCAGTGGGGGTGGCTGGGGGGCTTGGGGGGTGGTGGTGGTACTCGGGGTCATCTGGGAAACAGGTTGGGTTGTGCCATGTACCACTCTAGGGGGCGCCATTCATAGACTGGGCCTCATTTTGGACAGATGGCAGAAAGGTGTCTTGCGGGGGGATGGGGGGGGGGTGCTCCTTTCTCTAATTTGCACAAATGAATTTGTCGTGAGCAGAGCGTGGTCTATCCCCATCCGGCCCAGCACTTCATTCTGAGCAATCTGATCTGGGATCTTCCGATTCCTTCACAAGAGCCTGCCACATCCTGGCAGCCAGACTGCAAGTCTCGTGGGAGCCTGGACCCTGCATGCCCACAGTGCACAGCATGCAGCACGTACCACGCACATGCACGGAGCACTGTTCCAGCCCAGAATGTTAAACTGCACCAAATCCCATAGGCGGACACAAGGAAGGCACAAAACAAATGCACCACAAATTCTGGCTTGTTGGAGATTGGGAACCAGCGTGAGAAAGGGGGTGTGTGAAAGAGGTAGGTCTGTTCTTGAACCCCATACTTAGGCTAAAATCCAAACCCTGGATGATAGCAGCAAACGCCAGCTTATTTTAACACAATCCAGAAAGGCCTGGTTGATAATAAACTTAGGAAGCAGGGACAAATTTGAAACACCGTTACAACTATTATCAGCCCCCTCCCGCTCTGCCCAGAGACCAGAAATTACTAACACTCAGACGGGCTCTCTCTGCCCGGTTACCTACCATGTCCTCAGTTGATACGACATAAGATCTAACACAAGCCAGAGCTTCCTTGCTGGAGTTTGGACGCCCGCCCTAATGTCCCCACAGGCCCTTCTCAATTGTCCACGTACAGATTATCTGCTGCAAATATTTTAGTGGCCCTGAGGGTGGCTGGCCAGGATGTTTCTGACTCCCCAATCCTCCAGCAGCAGCTGTTAGAGGGAATGCAGATGAATTTTAATATTAGCCTATGCCAAATATAATTAGGCGGGTAAATCTGCTGCCAGTAAAAAGAGAAAGATATCATATGTGCATTCCAGGCCAAATGGTTTCTCGCATCATTTGTGCGAGACTCTCCTGAGGGAGCCAGGGTCCGAAAGACACACAAATCTGTTTGTCAATGAGCACAAGGGCAGGCTGGTGAAGGTAGTGGGTACGTGAAGTATTCTATTAGGGCCTCTCAAGAGCACCAGGTTGGGTAGGCTACTGTTTGCATTTTACCAAAGAGGAAACCAAATTTGAGAAGTGAAATGGATCAAGCCATTTATTTCTCCGCTGAAAATGATCTCTGGGCTCTTTATCTCCCCGGAACTGCTTTTCAGGTTTTGACTCAGCGGTGCTCTCATGCTGTTATCCCTGCCAAGAACACTTGTCCTGGCTCTCCAGCTCCAGCTCATCCTTCAGGTCTTCAGCTTAGGCCCTCCACCCTCTGAGCAGGTGCCCGCACACCCCCAGGGGCTAGACTAGGGTTCTCTGCTCAGGGAGTCTGTCTTATAACTGCTATTATCACTACTTGGTTTATTCCATCTTCTTACTATAGCCCCAACATATAGCATAGTGCCCATCACACCCCATTGAGGCACATCGATACTGTCACCATCATCATCATCATCATCATCATCATCACCGTCATCACCAAAAAAAAAACAAACAAAACAACAACAGTAAGTCACACTACCAGGATTTGAACCCAGAAGGTGGAGAAATAGAACAAAAACCCCCTTTTCCTGACTACCCCCCACATACACTGATCTCTCTACTCTGTCACACAATAGTTGACACCTGCTCCTGCATGTTCTGCGACCATCCTCCCTCTTCTGAGAATAGCATCTGGGTTTCCTCTAACAGGTCACCCCTCTCCCATCTCAATCCACATGGTTTAAGGAGAGCTGATCCCATGCCAGCTTCCGGGATGCACCCAGAACCCAGACCTGACACCATGAATTTCAGCCTGACGGCCAATGTGGCTGCTCCTAGGTCAGTACCAAGGGACAGGTCATCCTGAAGTCAGCAAAGCTGAGCCTGTGAGCCTCTCACTTGCACGGACCCTAGCAACGTGTTCACATGGTCATTCTGTTTCCAGACACTCTCAAAATGAGCTATTTTAACCTCAATTGGTTACAAACACTGTCTCTTTCCATTCTGACTTCCATAGGCCCTCTTGTGTCATGTGATGTCAGAGTGAACACAGGTATTTCTGGAATTGAGCTAAGGGAAAAGATGAGTTGGCAGTATAGTTATTTATGTTTAGCAGAATAGACCTATCATCTGGTTCAAAGTTATAAAAGAATTACATAAAAATAGATTAATGTTTAGCAAAATAGACCTATCATCTGGTTCAAAGTTATAAAAGAATGGCATGAAACATAGGTTAATAAAAGGATCCTATATTCTTCTTAAAGATGGCCCCAAAACTGGATCAACTTCAGGTGCCACACAACCTAGATCCACCTGGGCCAGTAAAGTGAGACCCAAACTTTTGCAAGAAGTAGTGAGACTTTGCATGGGGGGCAGGAGGCTCTTTCACTTGAGGTGGCTGAGCTCATAGGATGTGAGCGCCCAGAGCTGGGTAGCCACCCTTGCCATCTTAGTGGGAGAGACCAACACAGGGACATAGGGAGAGGTGACGGAGAGTCAGGGAGAGAGGGAGGGAGCAGGAGAGGAAGCGAATGTGTGTGTGGATGACGTGGTTTGAGCTCCTGGATCCAGCTGGCCCCTTTTAGGCAAGATCCACCCTAGATTTTTCAATATTGTCAGCCAAAGCTTCAGTGAATTTCTATTGAGTGTCTAAAAGAACCTAAAGCATCCCAACTTAACTCTGATCCCCTGCTTATCAGGAAAAAACCACCACCACCAAAAGAGACATGCAGGATTCTCCAAAGCAGTTTCTGGCACTTTCCACTGGTGGGTATCTACCCCTTCCTGAAACCAGAAATGCCAGCCTGGGTCTTTTGCTCCAAAACCATGCCTCCCTGGACTGTGTCTTACTATAGGGAGATTTTCTTTAAGAACAAGTTGTAGGGGCAGCCTGGGTGGCTCAGCAGTTTGGTGCCTGCCTTCAGCCCAGGGCAGGATCCTGGAGACCCAGGATCAAATCCCACATCAGGCTCCATGCATGGAGCTTGCTCCTCCCTCTGCCTGTGTGTCTGCCTCTCTCTCTCTCTCTCTCTCTGTGTGTGTGTGTGTGTGTCTCTCACGAATAAATAAATAAAATCTTTAAAAAAAAAAAAAAGGACATATTGTGACTGAGGGGAAAGAGGACAGGAAAAAAGAGAAAGAAAGAAAGAAAGAAATCTCCCCAACAAATAGCGTTCTGGCCTTTTCCGTCATCAGAGCAGAAGGTTGATGGCCACTCTGCTTTGAGGTCTGAATAGGGTTGAGACGAGAAACATCTGTTCGGGGAGGGAGGGGAGAATGCTGAGAGAGGGAGAGGGAAAGAGAAAAGAGCCTTTTTGGGCTAAAAATACCATGTCCCTTCCACTCTTCCTCCATCCCCACCCAAGTTAAAACATGTGATGAAATTCAACTTTTAAAATCTAACCCCGAGCTACTTGAAACTACTAAAGCCTCCTCGGTATCTGACACAAGTCAGAATTTCCACTGTTCCAGCTGAGCTTTTATGAAGAACAGACTCGAGAGAAGCTGCTGTCACCCGGGCTTCTGGGGAGGACTGCCGCCGAGCGGAGTCGGGCCTCACTGACACTCACAGGAGGGCAGGCTCTGAACTGAGAGAGCACAGCCAGCGGGGTGTGGCCCGCCTGCCCTCCGTCGGGGGGGTCCCCGCGGCTCCCCAGTCATCTCCTCCTCCTCTCGGACTGGCAGGGAACCACCGGCCAGCCCCCGTGATTGACCGGCCTGTGTCGGGGAGGTGTGCAGGGCCATCTGCAGAGACGCCCTCAGAAGTCCTCCCTCTCTCCCCCTCTCTGGCTGTCTCCCCCTTAGCTGTTCCCTGACCTCCAGACTCCGTGTCCAACTGTCTGTCTACTTGGCAGCTCTACTTGGATGTCCAACAGCCATCTGGAGCCCACCATGCCCCCCAACAAGCAGCCCTCACCATCACCTGGCCAAAGCTCCGCCTCAGAGGTGACCCCACCCTGGGGCACCTGGGTGGCTCAGTGATTGAGCATCTGCCTTCGGCTCAGGGTGTGATCCTGGGGTCCTGGGATGGAGTCCCACATGGGGCTCCCTGCAGGGAGCCTGCTTCTCTCTCTGCCTGTGTCTCTGCCGCCCTCTCTCTGTCTCTCATGAATGGATAAATAAAATCTTAAAAAAAAAAAAAAAAAGATGGGGCCCCACCCTTGCCTTTGGTCTTATGCCAGAAGTCCAAGGTGGGGGCCCCAGGATCCCTCTCTTTCCCTCAACCACCTCCTCACCCCACCTCCCTCCTCCCACCCTACCCCCAGGCCCTCCCACTTCTCTCCAACCCCACAGCCCCCACGTTAGGCCCACCCATCACCCTTGCCCACACTACTGGAATCATGTCCCGTCATTGTCATTGTCTCCTGCCTCCCCCCACGTGGCCCATCCTTCCCAGAAGCTACAAGCACCTGGTTAAAATGGAAGTCAGAAGCTGGCACTCACCTGCCTAAAATTTTCCAATGCTTTCTCTTCAAAAGCAGCATAAAAGCCAAGCACGAGGTCTCACCCTTGTCCCTGGTATCTCCTCCTGCTGCATGGGGCTCCCTTTGGTTCTTCCCTAAACCCCAAGTTCCTTCCACCTTGGGGTTCTGCTTGCTTCTCCTGGCTGCTCTCCCTTTACATCCTCCCATGGCCAGCTCCTTCCTGGCACCTGCATCTCAGCTGAGATGTCACCTCCTCTGAGAGGCTTGTCACACTCTACCCTTCACTGGCTTTCACCTCTTGGCAGGGCACCACTACTGGAAACTTGCATGGTTATCCCCACATCCCTCGTGTGAACACCCTGCCAGCGGGGCCCCATACTTGCAGCAGGTGCTCAGTAAATACTTCCTGAATGAGAAGGCCTTGGAGGCCTGACTTCCATTCTCAGTGTGCTGTGTGGCCTTGGACACTCTCTGGGCCTTGGCTTCCCAACCCAAATGAAGGGGACCAATGGCCCCCGGGTCTGTGAGTGGCCCCGGGCTCCTCGGGTCTGTGAGTGGCTGCCATGTCACACCTGGGTGCTGGGACAAACCGACCAGAGCCGAGGGGGAGTACACGGGACCTGCCTGGGTGGCCCGAGGGAGGGGGCCACCTGACTTCAGTGATTTCATGCTGTTGATGTCATCTTCCAGTGAGTATTTATTGAGCACTTATAGCATGCCAGACTCTATGTCATGCACTGGGAGTAGAAGGAGAAATTCTAATAGGATTAAAGAAGCTTTGAAAATAGGTCTTCTTTGATCTGGACTAGTAAATAATTATAAACACCAGTTGGCTCCTCTTCAAGAAAGGACCCATGAAACAATAAGACTCCTAACAGCTCACATACACTGGGCACTTACTCTGTACCGGGGCTGTTCTCCACGCTTACGTTAATGACCTCACTGTCATCATGGGAACCCTGCAGAAGCACTCTGATTACCCCCAACAAGGAAAATGAAAAACAGAGACATGATGTGAATGCACCCAAGGTCACCCAGAGAGTTGTGGTAGAGCCAGGCTGGATCTGGGGTCTGACTTGCAAATTCCCAAAAGAGCCCGAGTAAAGGTAAGAAGGTGCCTCTCACAGATTCTGAGGCAGTGGTGGTGAGACAAGTTTCAGAGTTCATGTGGAGTCAGGTCCTGAGCTCGTAGTGGGGCTACTCAGACCCCCAGGGCCTCAGGCTCGACACCACTGCCCTGCATGGCAGGACCAGCTAGTCTAACACGTCCACCCTTGGGCCAGGGAAGCGGGGACCCTGGAGGCCCTGTCAAGCCAAACATTGGGGGCTTGGAGGGAGGGCCTGGGCCCCCAAGGGGAGGGTCCGCCTGACTTCAACCTTTCTAAGGGTTCCTGTATGGGCGTTCTGTGGCGTCCACTTTTTAGAGATGCCAGGTAGACTGTACTATGCCTGCTTTCAGCCCCGAGTGGAGGTCAGAAGACAGGACACAGACAAGGTGTTGGGGGTCAGTGGGCAAGGCTAGAAGTCAAATCACTGGGAGGGATGGGACATCCCTAGGTGGAAGGGAGAGAGAGGACCCAGAGAGAAGGCGCCCGTGACCATTTATAGGTCTTTCCCTTCCGAAGGGCACAGAGCAGAAGTAGCACCCCATGCCCAGTGGGGACACAGTGCTCTGAGAGGCCATTCAGGGCGATGTGGGTCTGCCAAACAGGTGTGGCACCGATTTGCACCTCAGGCCACAAGCCACAGGCTGCCACCACCTGTCGTGTGGCCCAACAGAGCTAAGGAGGTGGGGAAGCCAGGTGGGGACAGGAGTAAAGTGTGGGGTTGGGCCTCCCCTGGGCTCAGACCCCGCGGGGTCAGCAGACGGAGGGTCCCTGTCCCCTTCTCCCCTGGAAAGCCAGCCCTGTGTCCCGCCCCTGCCACGCCCAGCCAGCTCATGGAGCTTGGGACTTTTGATGTTTACTTTGTTCTCGCCACAGTTCAAAAGGAGCTCCGCAGCCCTCGCAGCCCTGCACCAAGCCCAGACTTAATCTGCCATCCCGCGAGCTCCCAGCTGGCCAGTTAAGGCGGTTAAGATGCTGGATTAGGGCCGGCTTTACATAACAACGCAAGAGCTAAAGCCGTCCTCTCCTGGGATGGCTAAAAGACTTCTTTTTATCTTCACGCCTCAGATGGCCTTTTTTCTCCCTTAAACAGCCCTCCAACCCGCCAAGAGGCAATGAACTTGGCCAACAGGAAGACAAAGGAGAGATTCAGGATTCGGCTGCTTGCCCTGGGCCGGGAGCACAGAGGGACGCTGGCCCAGCGCCCGACCGCCCCACCAGGTGGATGCTGCTCCCCAGGGGCTGCGGCCGCACCAGTGGGGGACCAGGGAGCCAGACTGTCACGGGTCCAGCATCCCCCCCGGAGTGTCAGGGCCATGCAGGCCGGCCAGCAGCGGGGGAGGGGGGGGGGAACCTCAATCTTCCAGCCCCGTTTACACATGGTTTTCACTTTCTTAATTCTGCTGTGAGTCTTCCCATTCACTCTTCTTGTGAAAGTTAAAACATTCATCCCAGTTAATACTACAGTCCTCTTGGTGAGCTCTTTCAAGTTTTAGTAGCCTCCTCCCAGGTCCAAGAGGAGCGCGTGTTTTTGACCATCGAGGCCTCCGGCTACACAGCAATACACACATGGTCTGTACTCACACAGGCAAGGAACTACGGGGCAGCGTCTCATGCCCCTTTTAACATAAAACACACCGGCCATGACGTACTGCATCTCTCTGCAACCTGATCTGTTTTATATTTTCTACTTCTGTGTAAGCTTTTGTTTGAAGAAGGAGGCTGAAAAGCTGGACCACCAACAATGTAGTCCAACCCCTAGTTGGGAAACTGAGGCAGGACAGTGATTCCCAACCCCCTCTCTCATGAGTGGTGGTGCCGACGTGCCTGGACATTGCCAGCATCTAGCAAGGTGCCAGGGCTGCCCTTCAAGTCCGGCATGAAGCTGGTGGGCCATAGGGTCAGATCGAGTGCTGCCAACCTGACACCCTCTCCTTAACAGGAGCCGGGACCCTCGGGCACCTCGTCTTCATCTCCCATCCATCAGCCAACGTCAGTAAGTGCTGCCTGGCCCGGGCCACAGGGCTTCATTCTCCCTGCAAGGAGCCCACATCCTTTGAGCACCACTGGGTCCAGCTCCATGTCCCCACTCATCAGGTTACAGGGGGCAAAGGGACCCAGAGTCCATGGGACCTGGCCGTGATCCACAGCGGGTGGCTACCAGAGCCAGGAGGGGAGCCAGTCTATGTGCTCCTCGGCCAGCATTCCTTCTGTTCATTACAACATGATTCATGCTCTGAAGGGAGACACTGAACAAAGTAACCCTCCCCTCCAGAGGGAAGTGGATTCCATGAGTAGGCTGTTTCGTGTCTGTTTGCAGGGAAAGACATCTCATTTGAAATCAATTATGTGGTTTTAAACTGAGCCTCAATGGACAGAGGAGTGCCTCATTTAGGAAAAATAACTAGGAGTTCAAAACATGATGGATAGACAGATGGTGATTGGAAGATGGGGTCAATGGATGAAGGGATGAAGGATGGGTGATGAACACATGGGTAGAGAATGAAGTATGTGCAGGCTGCCGGTAGATGGGTGGCAGGAGGGTAGGGAGAACAATGGATGGGATGGATGGGATGGATGGATGGATGGATGGATGGATGGATGGATGGATGGAGCACAGACAGTGGGTGGCTGGGTGATGGGACGATAAGGAGTGAGGGATCAGTGAACGAAGGGACACGCAGAGGAGTGGACTGGTGGGTGACTGGATGGAGCAGGTGGAAGGATAGACAAATGGAAGGATAGACAAACAAGAGAATGGCCTTGCTAATGGGCTACCACCGGGCGACTGAGTGGGAAATGAATACATAGCTGGAATGAGAGCCAAAGCCTATGAAACCGATGTCTGGGGTCACTCAATCCCCAGGATTTACATCCTGCACATCTTTACCTGACTTCTCAGATCTCAAATCACCAACTCCTGGCATCTCTCCCTGAAGCCAAAGATGACAGCTGAGGCTTGGGGGAGCCCAGGGGAATAAAGAATCAAAGCTGCAGAGCCCCTGAGTGCCATCACCAGCTCTGCAGGCAAACATGCTCAAGGAAAATAGCCTGCACAAAGCCTTCCATCCATGGGACTCCACACTTGATTCAGGACCTGCTCTTATTTGAGCAAAGTTTGATAGATCCCTGGGTCCCAACCCACCTCTAACTCCTGGGCTACCGAGTGAATCTCTTAAAACAGGGCTTCTCAAAGTGCAGTGGGCACACAAGCCACCAGGGGAGCCTCTCAAAGTGCAGATGGCCTGGGACTGAGCAGGACCCAATGTTTCTGACAGCTCTCAGGCTGGATGTGGCCATAGCCATCAGGTCTGGCCCACGCATCCCTTGAGAAGCTCTTGGCACTGTCTGGTCTCCTCTCAAAGCCCCAAGGCCTAGATTCCCCGAGACCCTTGGCCCCCTGGCTCTCCTGCAAGCTGCCTGTCCTCAACTCAACAGCAAGGTCCCTACTATCCTAAGCTCCCGCAGTTCAGTGATTCTCTTCTCTGAGTATAAAATGGGAAACATGATCCCACATAGCAAATGCTTTCCAATGCCATCTGTGCTTTGTGCCAACTCAGAGAGTCAAACAGGGGGAGGGCTCTCATTCCCATTCTGTAAGTGTGGAAACTAAGGCTCTTCTAGAAAGATGGTGTGCCTTGCCCGAAGTCAGGTGAGGGCACCAGTGACCAGCCCTCTACTCCAGCGTCCTCATCCTTCCCCTCAAACAAAGGCAAGAGTAAGAGCTACAGAAGTGAGAACGGAAGAGCCAGTGGGGTGGGGGTGGGGGGCTATTTGGAGGTGTGCTTGAGCTCCAGATGAGTTCCATGTGAACAGCCAAATGGGGAAATACAACAGCTACTTTATGTAGTGCTTACTACAGGTCTAACACTGTTTGGGGGGGCTAGGAGCTCCTATGGTCACACCCCAGTGGAAACAGTGAACTTAAACAACCTGTCCAATGTTCCCCAGCCAATACGGAGCAGGGCTAGGAACGAGCCTCAGGACCCTAGCTCCACTCTGGGCTTGGACTATGAAACGCTACACTCCCTGCTCCCTTCTGGCTTCTCACCCCTACCCCACTCCCATCGACAGTCAGGGTCCTGTCCTCCATCTGGCCTGCAGATTTTCTGGAGGGTACACAGGGCACATGATAGACCCAATGCTCCTTCCCCATCTCACTGCACCCTGGGAAGAGGGTGATGGATTCCCGTACCTTCTAGCCGAAAGTCTTCCTCTTCCTCCTCACTGAGCGTTTCTCTGAAAACTTCCCCCACGAGCTCCTAGAGGAAGACAAAGCAGGGATGTTAAGGAAGTATCGGACAAAGTCAGGTAGGCAACCGGCATCCAGACGTAAAGGCGGTGTCATGAACACATGCCTGGCTGGTCACAGGGATGCAGGGATCCTGGTCTGGTTCTTCTGATGGGAATTTAGGTCAATTAAGGTGGATCCTATCACTTGAAAAGTGAATTGTCACCATGCTTTTTAGGAAGTAACTTTTTCTCAGTCTACAGCCCACTGTAAAATACTGCACTCCTCTCCCTCAGAAAGGAAATTCCACCCTCTGCCCCTGGAAAGAGAGAGACAGGATGAGAAAATGTCCCTCATCTATCCCTTGGAGTCAGCTTGATGGACTCAGGACCTCCCGGGTGGGCTTCAGGAAAGGATCTCAGTGTGAATCCTTCCTCCAGCAGGGGGGTGCGGGCGGGCTGGCTCCATGGGTTTACAAAGAGCGCCTGGTGTGCACGAGAGTAGGTCTCTCCTGCCCTAACATAAACCCCCAACTCTTCAGCATAACATTCAGAAACCTGCATGCTCTGGCTCCGCTGATCTTCAAACACGCCTGCCGCCTCTCCCCAGTGCACACACCTTCCGGAAACTAGCCTGATCCTTACACATGCCTGGCCTGGTGCCCCATGTGTGGATTCAGGATGCCTGGTGGCTTATCCTATCCCATTTGGCAGAGCTGCTGGGATAGGTCAGGCTGCCCCTCGGGTGTTGTCAGGTTGGCAAGGGGAGTGTGGTTGGCCCACAGGCTGGGAAATTTCTGGAACGTCACCAAAGCTACCACCTATCCCGCCCCACCCCAGCAGGATGACTCTAGATATGGAAGAAGCAAGACCAGCACTCGTCAGACTGGCTTCTGCATTTATCGGTTTTCTGCCAATAAGAGTTCTGTGATCAAAAGAGATTGTTTTCAAGTTAGACAAGATCCCTTACTGAAGAACGGACTATGGTAACAGCAGACACTGTGAATATTCAAGTGGTAACTTAGGCTGCATTCCTCAAACCTATTGAGATCACAAAGTTTTGTGTTTAGAAAGCAACACATGAGATTCATATTCTGAGGAACCCACTTTGGGAAATGCTCCTTTTTCTGGGAGAGAGACAAAGTTTGGGAGTGTTACATCACCTTATCTCTTTTGATGCCACAACAGTGCTGTGGCAGCGCTTCTCGAACCACGAAATGACAAGCAATAAAAAAGCCCAAACTCAGCAGCTGTCACCAACTTCTCTTTTTGAAAAAAAAAAAAAAAAAAAGTGCAAAGCGAAAGAAAAATAGAATGTACCCTCTCCTTGAAACATTAGAAAGGAAGAAAAAAATCCCACACCTCAGATACTTAACAGAAACACCAGTGCTTGTCTTGATTAACAAAACAAACTGATGTTTTCTAGATCTGATCTTAAGAACTGGACACAGCTGGAGAGAAGTCTCTTGTTTTTTATTGTTTTGTTTTGAAAAGATCAACAGCTAACATTTTATGGATTAGGGCTGGTGTTCTCCATCCTCCCTCTTCTTCAAATCGTCCTGGGGCATCATCATACACGCTTTCCCTGCTAGTTGTGAAAATGTGGTCATTCAAACTCCTAGCGTCCCACTGACTTCAAAACCAGGCTTCTCCATTCCTGGAGTCAGGACGGCTTCTCCTTCCTCCTCTGCCAATTATCATAATCACCGAACACTTCCTGGGCTTGTAAACTGGCTGTTTGTGTTAACAGCGCTGGAGTTGACAGGGAAGCCGGGAGCTGGTGACAGGGAAGGCGCACACTCAGGCGGCATCATTAGATGGCTGGGACACTCCGGCAGCCAATTAGAGCCCATCTTTCATGCCAGAGGAAGACGGATGCCGCCTCCCCCAGACAGGCTGGCAGGCAGCACTTCCTCACAGAGCAGGCGACCAGCTTCAAGGGATCACGCTGAGGTCTTCTGGAAAGCAGGCGCTCAGTGCTGACCTCGGCCCACCACCCTGACCGCTCCCGGCCAGGCGGCCAGGACCTGCCAGGCACATATTTTGAGCGCTCGCATCTTCTTGCTGGCACACTTGGAGCAGTTTAGAGACTGGAAGTGTCACCCCCAACAAAGCAGCCGTCTGGAACCCCGAGAACAATGCCTCACAGTGTGTATCACACACTCTGAGAACTGTCTGTGGGGAGGACCAAGCTCCCTGACACAGTAAAGACATGTCTCTGCATATTAAAGCAGAGTTCTGGCAAGTTCCGGGGTTGGCCTCTTCGTGCTAAACCTTACCCTGCTGTGTAGAACTGTGAAGGCTCCCCAGCACCATGGTCCGCTGACACGCTGGGTGGCACAGGTGCTTGATGCTGGCAAAAACCCATTTCATCTGGGGCACCTGGGTGGCTCAGTCAGTTGAGCATCTAACTCTTGGTTTCAGCTCAGGTCGTGATCTCATAGGTCATGAGCCCAGCATTGGGCTCTGTGCTCAGCAGAAAATCTGCTTGAGATTCTCTCTCTCCTGGTGCCCCTCCCCCAACTTGCTCACTCACTTGCTCTTTCACTCTCTCCCTCTAAAATAAATAAATAAATCTTCTTAAAAAAATTTCATTTCATCAGTCAAGCTAGGTGGCCCGGGGCATGGAGTGCAGTGTCTGTGGTCCTCAAGCTTTGAATCACGTAAACAAGAGGCAATGCAGTGTTGAACCAAACGCAGGATCACATCCTGGCTCCATAGCCCCCCTGCCCCTTGGACATGGGGTCAGCCACCGCTTTCTTGGGGTCCTCAGTCTATCTCTCTATAAAATGGGCATGATCACAAACCACAGCAATGACAGGACAGCTGACCTTTTTGGGCATCTCCTAAGTGCCAGGCACCATGCCAGGAGCCCTGTAAGTATATTTATTATCTCCCTCCATCTTCACCATAGCCCCACGTGTTCCATCTCTCCAGGAATAAACGCTCATAAAAATGATCTGCAATTTGTAAAGTGAGTTATAACTGTTAACCCCTTTTTTTTTTCCCTACAAAGAAAGTGTTGTCAGTCCTCAAGGGACATAGGAGGCAGGAAATAATGGTACCAACTGCCACTTGCATCATTTACCAAGTGCCTGTGGTACACGAGGTACTGACCAAGGGAATCCCTATAAGAACTTCTGGGGAATGAGGTTCCCAAGCCCTGTATTTAAATGAGGAGGAGGCTTTAAGAGGCCAGGCAACAGCTCTGGGTTGTCAACAGAGCCAAGATTTGAGCCGTTTCTTGCAGAAGCCTGACCTGAGCTTGTACAGTGGAATCAAGGCTCCTGTGGGCATGGGGACAGGGACAACTAAGAGTCCTGGCACACTTGCCGGGAACCGGGGATCACACTTAGAGAAGTACGAGAAGAACAGGCCTGCCAGCAGCTCCAGGGGTGGGGGTCAAGTACTCCAGCTTCTGTGGCAGGACTCAAGGGGCCCACAGCCTCTCCCCACTAGGCTGGGGACTCAGCAGAGCCCTGCTGGGAGGCCCATGGGCAAGGTCTGGGGACCTTAGGCTCTCAGTACCATCCTACAGGTAGAGGCTCAGAACCCTTGACAGCTGCAAGTCCCTCCATGAGGAGCCTCATGCACAAGGTTTGGGGCACAGAACTGGAATGGGCCAGACCTTGGTTCAAATCCCAGCTCTGCTTCATACAAGCTGCATCACGTGGGTGAAGGAACTTTCTCAGCCTCCCATCTGCATATAGGAACGATAGTATGCATGTCTCAGGGTGGCTGCGAAGATTAAGGAAGTTGTTGCATGGACAGTGCTTAATATTACACCTGATACCACGGCTGGGGCTCCAAAGACCAGTAGTTACTGTTTATTATTTCTTCCACTCTGGCTACTAGGTGACTACTAGAACATTGCTTGGAGAAGCTCAAAGGCTCACCAGCCCCAAGGCGCCGTCAAAGACACTAAGAGTCACTCTCCTACCTGGCACGGTGTTTTTAATGCTTCATATTTAATCCTCATGGCAATCCTTTGAGGTAGTGCCACTATTAGCAGTTTATCATCAGTTTGCAGATGAGCAAACTGAGGCACAGAGAGGTTAAGTGACTTGCCTAAGGTCACACAGCCAGTGAGTGCCAGAGCCAGGCTAGAAAGCAGGCTCCTGGCTCCAGAGCGCGTATCCTTCACCACTGCCCTGTAAGAAGCCCAAGTGTGGAGCTTGGTATGAGTGACTGTCCTTCACTGCTCCTTTACTCAGCCATCACTCTGGCCCCTGGTCCCACGCCCCCTCTCCTCTGGCCTTCAGGATAGTCGGCCTCAGACTAGGCTGTAAGTTGTAATCAAAGCCTTCCTGGATCCCCAGACTTCTTGCTGGCCCCAGCCTGATGCCCAGTGGCCGGGCTCAGCAGCCTCTCAGGCCACAGGGCCCGGGCCTCCCTGCCTCCCTCCCATGTCCCGGCACTGCTGCTCCTCTGCCCCACGCTGGGCCCCAGGAAGAGAGGCCAGCTCCTCCGGGCGCTGAGTGTGCAGCCAGCGCCAACCCAGAGCACAGAATTGCAGGCATAAGGCCTTATAAGGCCTCCGGGGACGGGAAACCACATCAAAGCAGGGCTTGGGAGCGGGCTGGAGTTCGGTTAGGGTTTTTCCTCTTTGTCTTTGAGACTCCTACTCCTGAGCTTAATATCTTCCCCCCACCGCCTGCCCAGCAGTTCTTTGTCAATGTCTCTGTTCTCTAAGAGCTAACAGATGTTGGTGCCACGGGGTTTCAAAGAACACTCCTGGTGCCCATAGAACACGGCACAACTCGCAGATTCCAAGAATGCACGGGGCTGGGGACATGTCGGGGAAAGAGAGGGTGGGAGGCACAACCCAACCACCCTGTCACCCTTAGATGCAAGCAGGCTGCCCCTGGAGCCGCCCCAGGAAATTCCTGGCGAGCTCCCTCTTCCCAGCGCACTGTGCAGAGGCAGCCGGGCCGGGCGTGCCTGGGGAACCGGCGCCGCTGTGGGCAGGCCCCGCCGAGAGCAAGCTCTGGCCGTCCCGGGCAGGGATGCTCCATTCCCATTCCCAGCACCCGGCCGGACCCGGGAGTCAGGTGCCCGCCCTTGGCAGCTGAGTGACAGCAGACACCTTACTTAACCATCCCGGTTCCTTTTTTGCTCTGCTGTGACACAGAGATTTCAATGTCAAGAAAGAGTGAGAAAACATAGACAAAATACACATCATGAGAAACACCGAGGATGAGCTTCTGTCCTTCTGGAGCGCCCTGCTTCTGCCGCGTGCTTGGAACATCCTCACATCCTATTCCTGCAAAAACCTAACGTCCAGTGATTTAACACCTCCGTGTCCGTAGCACCAGGGAGGCATGTTCAAGTTCACCAACAGTCGGAAACAGGAGAAATGCCCAGGAAAGGAAAGTGTGCTGGTTCCACACTGTGAAATGCTACACAGTGACTCTGAAGAACAGGGCAGATCCATAAAATCTGTAAATCCCAGCAGGAGGAGCGCCACGCCACATGGAAGACACAAGTAGAGCATGACTTGTACATCTAAGAAAACACCAGACACACACATACCGTGAGCACACCCAATGTACAGATGTCCCCCTGGTTACCGCCAGGGAGATGAGGGACAAGGGAAGTGGACAGGAAGTGAGAAACTTCAACTCTCTCTGAAGTGTTCTAGTACATTCATGTCTCACTTGGGCCACTGAAATCTAGTTTCATAAAAACCCACACAATAACCTACTTTATAAGAGGAACCTGAGGCTCAGCCAAAAGGTTAAGTGACTGGCCTTAAGATCGCTCAAGGAGAACAAGTAGCAGAGCTGGGTTAGAACCACCCAGGCTCTGGGGTTCCTTGCCTCTAGAATGGGGCGGCGGGCCAGGATGATACTCCTGGTCCCCTTGAGAAGAGGCCTTCTGGGGCTCCAGCTCCCTGACCCAGCAAAAAGCAAGAGTGGGAGGAGAGTCAGGGCCATTCACCTTCCAGGCCTCAAAGTCCCCATCTCCAATGTGTACCTCAACCAGGGGCTTTTGTGACTTTTGCTCCTGAGAGCCACTCTACGCAAGCACGTGGCAGGCCAAAAGTGCGAGGAATTACCTATTCCACCCCCAAACTGTGCAACATGAAAGCCAGGGCTGAAAGACAGCCACTGGCAAAGGGCCAGGGTGGGGAGGCTCCTAGGGGCCCTGGCTCTAGTGACAGTCCAGGAGGGGCTGGGGACTCCCTTCTTCCCGGGGGGTAGGAGAGAAACAGACTCATTCCTCCTGGATGTCAGCAGACCTTATATCTGCTTCCAGAAAAAAATGTCCCCTCTTCTCAAACAAGTGATGCATGGGGCAGATGCCTCAGATACTCCCATGAGGCCACTGCAGCCTCCTCTGGCCATGCAGCCCGCAGGGAAGGCCACGGGTTCTGCTTACCCAGCATCTGTTCCCCCCGCTAATAAGCAAATTGGAGTCCTCCCCTCGATCATCCTCACACGAGCTGGCAGGGGAGGTGTCTTCTCCATGCCAAGGCTGTGTCCAATCCCATCCCCGGCTGCTTGAGACCCCACACGCCAGGTAAGAGCTCACAAATGGATGGAGACACAAGCCAGTGCCCAGGAGAGCATGACCGTTCGACGAGGCCTTGGACCAACTGGTTTCTAGAAGTCAGCTCCTGAGGGCAGGCACTTGGGCCTGTTCTGCTCTAGAATAGTGTCTGATATATAGTAAATAATAAGTGTCTGTTGGATGAACCTTGGAGCCAGACCCACCCTCACCTGCCTTTCCTGGGGATGGGACAGTTATGGAAGCCACTTGACTGCCCTCTTGGCTTCTGGCAATTTGTGTTGGGCTTCTCCTACTTGCAGCTGAAAGCTCTGACAACCTCCCCTCCCCCTGCCACAGAATCTTCAGAACCAAGTTATAGTCCCCTAAAACCAGAGCCGAGATTCCAGCCAACTTGGAAGCCAGAGGGAGGAAGCTGCTGCCACCTGCTAAGCAGTGGGCACCTCCACAGGTATCTCCCCTGCTGAAGGAGGGGGGACGCTGAGCAGAAGAGGGAAGGCGGCTCTGAGGGCTTCAGTTTGCAGAGCTGGCCTGCGTGTCTGGCCTACGAGGACCAGGCCTTCAGGACTCCAAAGATGTGCAGCAGTAATTAAAATTCCTTGGATTTCTCCCCGACTGTTTTTATCTGCTCAAGATGTAATCCCTCTGCTCCCATTGGCACTTCCCAGCCTCTGCCCCCCGCATCTCGGGGGCTCCAGCCTGAGCTGACTTTCTGGATTTGAGGTAATGTTTATCAGGCAGGTATGCTTTAGCAGGATCCAGAGCCACCACATACCCTTCCTCCGACCCTCAGGCCTTCCACTCTCCAGGGTGCAAATAACTCCCAAAGATGGCTTTGTCCAGTCCTAGAGACACAGCCGGCCATTGGCAGCAGTGGGCCAGAAGAGTCCACTTCCTGGGCTGTTGTCACCCCAATCCAGCTGCTGGTATCCACATACCATCGTCCCAACTACTCCCAGAACTGGCTCTCAATTGGGCTGCCATGAGTAATTCACATTTTTCTTTAAATTGGCTCTCTTTCCCTTTTTCTTTCTGTTTAAAATCTAGTCTTGCCAATAATATCAGTGAAATCATGGGTGTGATGTCCTAGTTACCATTGGGGTTCTCAAAAAATATAATTCAAATGAAACAAAGGCAGAACCATTAAAATACAAGCTGTCCACCACTTATCTCAAGCCCCACCTCTACCTCCAGCAGAATGTATGGATCATGCTTTGGGAACTGCAAGGTTTAAAGAGCTCGAGCTGCAGGCGCCTGGGTGGCTCAGTGGTTGAGCCTCTGCCTTTGACTCAGGTCCTGATCCTGGGGTCTTAGGACCGAGTCCTGCATCGGGCTCCCTGCATGGAACCTGCTTCTCCTTCTGCCTGTGTCTCTGCCTCTCTCTGTGTCTCTCATGAATAAATAAATAAATAAAATCTTTTATAAATAAATAGCCTGAGCTAGGGGCACCTGAGTGGCTCAGTCAGTTGGGCTACCTTCAGCTCAGGTCATGATCTTGGAGTCCCAGGATCGAGCCCTACATCAGGTTCTCCGCAGAACGAGGAGCCTGCTTTTCCCTCTCCCTCTGCCCCTCCCCCTGCTTCTTCTCCTCTCTCTCTCTCTCTCTCTAATAAATAAATAAAGTCTTTAAAAAAATACAAAAGAGACCAAGCTGAAGTCCTCTGCTCCCTCCTCCACCTGGAGGATCCCTCGGACAGGTGGGAAAGGGTGTGAAGAGGAAGAAGGGAGACACCAGGGAAGCAGCTCAGTAGATGCTCCTCCCACCCGGTCACAGGCCCTCCTCTAGGGCTCATGCTTTGGGAATAGGGATCCCAGGCTTGGGGAAAAACCGCTAATGCCAAGAGAAAACAGCAGAGTTGGGCATTACCCAGACCCTGCCTTCATCTCCAGCCTTTGGGACTTGAGAGCTCGCAGGAGGATGACCCAACACAAGGCAGGTTGTCCAGGGCTGGGTGGGACACGGGGCCCGAGGGCTGCTCTGCCGGCGTGATGGGAACTTTCCTACTAGACGGCAGTTCAAAGGAGTTTCTACAGTGGAAACCAGGATCCAATGGGCTTGTCAGGGCGTGGGAGTAACTGAGGTCACGCACACAGAGGACTCAGTGATAATAATTACCAGCATTTCTTTCGCAAGCGCCTAACGTGGGCCAAGTGCTCTGTTGAGCACGGTAGGTGCCCAGCTAAAGGCTCCGAGCAGCCCTGTGAGCCTGGCGCCGTTGTCACCCCGTAGCCAGGAGGGAGCTGAGGCTTAGGGAAGTAAGTGATTCCCACGAGGGTCCGCCCTGAGCCCTGGCTCCTCCGCTCTATGCCGTGCCACCATGTACAAATGATTTCCCTGTTTGTGCCTCAGTTTCTTCACCTGAACATGGGAATGACAGCCGCCGCCTGGCAGGCCCACTCGGAAGGAGAAATGAGACTGGATGTCAAGTGCCCAGCACACCCAGCAGGCAGTCAGCAGGCCATAATGCCGCCGGCCCCTCTCTGCTGTGCGTGAGGGGGGTGCCCTGTCCGTTACCCTCTGCCCTCTCGTCTCCTCGCCGACCCCCCGCTGCCTTCAGAGATGCCTCACAGCTGATCAGAGCTGGACCCAGGAGCACCCTGGGTCCAGCCATCCCACAGGCCCCAAGCTCCAGAAGGCCACCAGCCCTCGGTGCCCCTCCCGCCTGGCCCGAGGCCTGCCTCCCTGCTGACCCTGCTACACCATGGACCCGCCACGCCACCAGCCTGCCACACCGCATGCTGATAACGGCAGAGGCCACAGGGGCGGTGGTGTGCCTCTGATCACTGGGCAGCTGGGCTGCCTCTGCCAGCAGCTCCTGGCTCTGGGACAGGCCCAGGTCCGTTGGCAGGTCCAGCGGGTGTGCCCTGTGGAGCGGGGTGGCCGTGAGCCAGGCTGCTCATGACTGACAACACGTCACCCATCAGCCAGAGAACGGTGCTCCCGTAGGCCAGGGGCCATCTTGTTGGGGGGAAAGGAGGTGCTCCCTGCCCAGGGCAGAGGCTAGCCCAGCGGGGGACCCTGTGTGGTCTGGGGAGCCAGGGGAGCATGATGCTCCTCTCGGCCTCGGGCCTCCTGTTTCTCCTCACCTAACTAAACAGACGCAATAAGGTGCTCTCATTTTGTATATCCAAGGAGTCTTCATTTTTATGAGAGAATAAGAGACCAATGGTTTGGGCCAGATTCTGGGACCCTCCTCCTAGACAGGCAGACACACACACACACACACACACACACACACACACACACACGTGTCCACACTTGGTCCACCCCATCTGGCCCTAAAGCTCTTACAAAAGCCAACTTCCTGCCTCTCTAATGCCTGTCCATGCCAGGCCTGCCTCTGTCCCGGCCTCCTTCTCCTTCCCTATGGGCCAGCTCCCAGAACCTCTCTCTAGCCCCCTCACTGGCCAGGCCCCACCTCAAGGCCTCCCAACAGCCCCCCCACAAACACCCCCTCCCCCGGTGCTGCTTCCTCTGCCTGGAGAGCCCTTTGCCCTCAACAGCTGACTGCCTGCTGCTAAAGCCTTGTGCCCCCCACTGCCAACCAGCGTGACTACTGACTTCCAACGTCCTCACCTCATTGCATTTGGGCAGAATCAAGAGTGGCACATCTGGGCTCCCAGATGACTCAGTTTGTTCCGAATCTTAGCTGTTTATGAGCCACCAGATCAGTGCCTATAAGTCTCAGTGTCCACACCTACCAAATGGGCCTGTGACACAGGCATGCCTTGAGGTCACATAAAAAGGCAGACACGGATGAACAGAAGGGTTAGCAGCACTGCTCATGAACCGGGGCTCCCAGGGTCCCAGGTGCCCACAGGGGGATAGCAGGTGAGGACAGCCTAGAGGCCGGTCCCTGTTGTGCTCATAAACAAAAGAGGCGTCCTCTCCAGAACATTTCTGGAAGGGCACACTACCTGTCGGTAATAGTGCCGCTCCCCTTGGGGAGCGGGGATGGGCCACAGGGACTTGTCCCCTTCAGCTGTCCAGCTTTCTGTGCAATCTGGATTTGTGCTGTCTCTCCCCGCCTCCCCTCTCCTCTTCTCTCTCATTCTCTCCGTCTTTTAAAACCCAGAACACGCAATGCTTTTATGCTCAAACGACACTATGCTTTCTTAAGCACTGTTCCATTAAAGGCAGTGCTGTGGCTCCCCGCGCACTGGCCATGTGCACCGAGCTTCTGCGGGCTTCTGCGACTTCATGCATCCAAACAGACTCCCATTCGCCCCAAACCCGTCCTCCCAGATTGCCTCCCTGCACCCAACCAGGGCTGTTCCCTCCTTCCTGTCCCTCAGGCCAGCAACCCGGGAGTCAGTCTGCCACTGCCCTGTCAACCCTTCCAACCAACCCCACTACATCCTGCTGGCTCATACCTCCAAAACGTACCTCGAAACCAGCACGTCCTCACCTCCTCCACACCCACAGTGCGCTCCAGGATGCCAAGAGAGGTCATCCTCTCCCATCAGGGCAATGCCTACCATCTCCTTTTCTCTGTCCTGGTACTCTCTAGTCCATTCTCCAAAGTCCTATGAATGCCCTACAGAGCCCCACCCGGCCCGTCTGCCCCATCATTGTCCTGCCCTGCTGTTACTCCCCTGCACATACTCTGCCCTGGCCACCCTCACCTCACCCTCTCATCTCCTGATTACAAACACACTGCCACCTCAGGGCCTTTGTACATGCTGTTCCCACTGCCTAAAACACTCTCCATATATCCCCTCCACTTCCCCTCCTTCAAGCTTTGGCTCACCTCATCACCTGGGTGATGATCTAAACCCATTTATCTATCTATCTATCTATCTATCTATCTATCTATCTATCTATCTATCTAAATATTTTATTTATTTATTCATGAGAGACACACAGAGAGAGGCAGAGACACAGGCAGAGGGAGAAGCAGGCTCCATGCAGGGAGCCTGATGCATGACTCGATCCCAGGACCCCGGGATCACGCCCTGAGCCAAAGGCTGACACTCAACCACTGAGCTACCCAGGCATCCCTAAACACTTCTATTTAAACTACAGCACTGATCTCAGCTCCCCCTCATCCCTTCTCTGCCTCAGTTTCTTCTATGGCACTCAGCACCATCTGACACACCACATATTGCCTGACAGAGGAGGCACTCGATGAATACGTGCTAAACAACTAAATGCAGCTCTGACTAAATTTACGGACTCAGAAAAACATTCTCCGTATTTTCCTCAAAGAGAAAAGCAAGTCGCCAGAAAAAAGAGAAGCGATTACATCTGCTAAAATTATCTACACGTGTTTCTGTGCACTGTGGTCAGAGAGGCCTGTCTGGAGAGGGCGGCCTCAAAATGCTCCCAGAGGTGGTGCCTGGGCGCCGGAGCCAGGGGTGTCAGACGGCTCGCTGTGAACACGCACGATTCCTTCCACGATCAGAAATAACGGCAAAGCATTTTGAAGAAAATATGAAAACACACAGCCACAGGCCACGTTGATTCGAGATCTCACCCACAGAAGTCTGCTAGAAGGGTCTTGGCCCTAGCAGGTGGTGTGGTCTGCAACTTTCCAGTGAAATGGGGTGGTTTTCAGATCCCACCTGGGAGGGAAGGAGGCGGCAAGGGGCCTCTCTGCACCCCAGAGCCCTGCTCCCTCCCATGCCCTGCACACAGGCCATGAAGAGAACCCACCAGAACCTGCCTGCTCCCCAGTGCTCCTGGCTGTGGGTGCAGAGGAAGCCGGAGGGGGAGGCTGGCAAGACACCCCTTTGTGGTCATGTAACGCAGACAGACTTAGCTTCCAGAAATGGCATGAGGCCAGCTGAGCATGTGAACAGGGGCTATCGCTGGGAGCGGAGGAGGGTGGTAGCTCTCTTGCCCGACCCCAGACCCCATTGGCTGTACATCAGATTTTCATTCTTGGGCAAACCAAAAATCCTTGTTTTTGTTTTGTCTTTTTAGTTGGGGAGGGGGAGCATTGTAAGAATCTGAAAGGTGGCTGCCGGCCCCCACAGGTCCTGCCAGGGACCCCTGTTGCAACCATGATCCCCCGGGAAGCCCACGGAGGCCTACGAGATGCTGTGTGGCTGGCACCCAAGGTCAGAGGACATACCTGGTCTGAGGGCAAGAAGGCAGTAATAGCAGTGCCCCGTGTCTGTCAGTCCCTGGGTCGTCTGACTCACCCACAATCCTAGAGGTCAAGAGGGAACCCTCACCCACTCCTAAACACAAGGAGGGAGGCTCTGAGCAGGGAGGCGGGAACACGCAGTGTAGTTGGGAGGGACCGAGCCCCCCACCCCACCCCAAGAGAAGGCCAGGGCTCCTGAGACACGACCCCGGCGTGTTTCTGGATGTCGAGGAAGAAAAGCCTTCAGACACGCAGTCCTCCAGGCACAGGCATCCAGGCCAGAGCAGAGCCCTCATGCAAAGGTTCTGACCTGGGGGAAGGCCCAGAACCCCCTGAGAATGTGTCCCCGGTAAAATGCCACACAAATAAAACTGTATGTTGAACCCTTTCTGTGGACTTCAGGTTAAGGCCCTCTTGGAGGGGGAGATGGGGAGACTAAGGCCCCAAGAAGAGACTCCACTCCACCAGAAGCCAGGGAGCAGGTGCTCCGCTGAGTCAGCAAGCTCACTCTCAGACCTGTGTCCCCACAAGCAGGGTTCTGTGGCCCGTGCAGTTTGGAGAAGATGCCAGGTTCTTCACTGTGGGACTTTTCGAACCTTATTGGGTTTTTTTATTTTTTTTTAATTTTTATTAATTATTTATGATAGTCACAGAGAGAGAGAGAGAGGCAGAGACACAGGCAGAGAGAGAAGCAGGCTCCATGCACCGGGAGCCCGACGTGGGATTCGATCCTGGGTCTCCAGGATCGCGCCCTGGGCCAAAGGCAGGCGCCAAACCGCTGCGCCACCCAGGGATCCCTCGAACCTTATTGTTGATCTCCATCAGGAGCCCCTCAAAGTGCTCACAGCATATGCAGGTTTCTCTGACTTCTCTAGGCCCTTTGCTAACAGCTTCCACTTCCATCTCCTGCCGTTTCTGCAGGGCCCTCGCCCCCACCTTTGGTAAGCTTTCCACACCAGCAGCCCACACTTGTGAGGTGTCTTCAGAGGCCTTCAGACAACTGCAAGCCTCCCCTCCCAGCCCTCTGCCAGGTGGTCCTGAGCCCAGCTTCCTCGCCTCCCATGGGGACCAATCCTGAAGCAGAAGTCATACTCCAAAGCTCCCTGCAGGAGCTCTCCCCCTTCCTGTCTGTTCTGGGAGACTATCCTTCATGGATCACTTGCACATAATCCTTGTCTCAGGCACTGCTTCTGTGGTATACAGGATGGCTCTCCCCTGAATACCTGGTTCGTTAGAGGAATCCCAACACATTTTGGTAAATTCACATGGGGCAGACAGGCTGACCAGCAAGCTGGCTAGTCTCAGACAAAGGTATGGGTCACCCCAAGGCCAGTCCAGAAAGGCGACAGGCCAGGGGCCCTATGCCAGGGTTCAGGCCTGATTGGCAGACAGAAATGGACATTTTCTCCCACCTATCACTCACCCCACCCCCATTTCAATATATGCCTCTCCCCATCTCTGGGGCCTAATTCAAGTACAGGGAGCACCTCATGGTCCAGTGACTTCTCTCACTGAATATCCACAACTCTCAGGGCTGGCTTCATAGACTGTACCTTCAGGAGGAATTCAAGGCTGAAGGAAAGCTTTTTATCCCTCCCCCCACCTCTGTAGTGGGCACCTCCTGTGATCTGGAAAAACAACTCCCTACCCCACAGCATCCATTCCTCCTTCTTCTGGTAACATTTTGATTTTCCCTGCAGAGCCACCCCTCTGGCTTGCCAGACTTCACAAATAAAAACACAGGACACTCCATTAAATGTGGATCTCAGATTTAATCACTGTTTAATCGAAGTGTCTCACACAGTATTTGGGATATACTTATAGAAAAAATATGTGTTATTTATCTGAAATAAAATGGGCTGTCCTGTATGGTATCTAGAAACCCTATGCCTCTACCGCTTTCATCCATGAGGCATGGACAGGGCTGATTTCTGCCCCGTAACCACAAGGGTGGGCACATATTCCAGGCCTGACCAGTGAGAATTTTTCACATCCCTGGCCACAGGGATTAGTCATGGCTGGGCACATGACCCAAGCCTGGGCCAAAGAGATGCAATCCCAGGACATTTGCTCTTTTTCTGCTGACATTAATGAAATGTGAGGGGTGGAAATCTGACACTGAAGAAAATATTTTACCTCTTTATAGGGAGACTCTGTCAAAAAGAAAAGCCAACACGAAGGAAAACAGATCCAGGAGTTGAAACAATAGAAAATGGGTCCTGAGAATGCTGAACACCTGGATCAAACTATACCTGAAACTGGTCCTTCCCCTAGACTTTTCAATGACATGAACCACTAAATCACCCATTTTTATTTAGACCAGTTTGAGCTTGTTTACATGCCATTCAACCACTGAATGAGTGCTGCTTAATCCAGCTTCCCCTGACTCCACGCAGCCCTGGCACGATGCCATGCAGGGTCATGCTCAGTGAATATTTAAGTTACCTATGTCTCTGACTTTGCACTTTACTGTGGGAGGCAGCATAGGATTATGGGAAAGCCTGGGCTTTCAAGTCAGACAGGCCCGGTTCCCATCCCAGCTCCACTCCTGTCCTCTTTCCAGGGCCTGACCTAAACTTGAGTCTCTCTGACCCTCAGTTCCCCATTGGTAAAACGAGGACACTACTGCCTATATTCTGGGGTGCCCATATAATTTTACTGCTCAAACCAGGTCACTTTTGAGGGTGAAAGGGGAGTGCTATGAATAACAGGGCCAGGACAGCAGGAGTGACTGGCACTGTCATGGGTCCATGGGCCAGTGGTAGCCCTCCCTACAACTGACCCTGCACCTGGCCCCATGGTCAGTGCCTTCCATGCTGCCCACCCCCCTGTCCTCATCACTGCCCTCTGCCCAGGCCACTCCCACTATTGTCTCCTGGCTGCCACCTAATTCCTTGTCCCAGTGCACCTGTAATGTTCTCTCCTGGAGAAGCCAGCCCAGGACACCCAGGCTCAGCAGGGCCCCCCCACTTGCTGTCCACCCCCCGCCCCAACCTGTGAAGGCCTCATTGTGCTCCTTAGTGCTCTGGAGGACTACTGTTTGTGGATCGCCAGTCTCCCCACCTGGCGAGATAAACTCATTGAGGACAGGGACCCTACACGTCCTCCTCATGACTGAAGGCCCCACAGACCTGGAACGGAGCCCAAATTGCATCGAACAGCAGCCAAGAAGGTAAACAGCTGCCCTCCCCGGCCTCCTCTCCACAGGTCCCGTGTTCGCTCCGTGTGTCCATGGAAGCATCCTGGGGGAGACGTCAAGCAGAGGTGGATGGGGCTCTGAATCACGGAGCAGGGAGAGCATGGGGCAGGGGTAGGAGCCGCACCTGCCAGGCCAGGACTGCGCTGATTGCGGAGCCCGGGACTCTGGGGACAGGCCCGGGGAGGCCCCGCCCATCTCAGCAGCCGCAGGCGGCGGTGGCGGCAATGCGCTGGCCGAGCGACAGTTTTCATTGATCAGGGGCCAATGTGGACTGTGCCTGGGCCGGTTGCCTATTCTAGAATCCAGCCCTGGCTCCTGCTCAAAACACAGGCCCGGCGTCTCCCTGCAGTCGCGGCCAGCTCTGTCCTCGGCGGCAGCCAAGTCACTGCCCAGGACGCAAATTGGGCAGGTGCAAAGGGCCTCTCCAACCCGAAACCAAGGCCATGACATCCCACACACAGCCCGGGTTGTTCCACTCATGAGCAGACAGCGTCCCCTTGGGCTGCCTGGCCCCCTCCCACACGGCTCTTCTGGCCCACCCCAGGGCAGCCTCACCCGCCCCATTTCTTGGTTCAGCCAGACTCCTAGGCTGAGGTCAGCTACCTGGAAAATGCTTTGCCGACCAGCTCCTTGGCTCACACCCCAATCCACACGGCACACTACTTCTTTATTTCCACAGGCTCCCTCCCCTGCTCTACAGCCCTGGACGGCTCCCTATTTCCAACCAACTCAGATCCCTCTGTAGGCTTACCCTGCCTTCCCAGTGCTGCTCACCAGGAGACAAGTGGTTATGGCAGGAAAAAAAACACTGGCCTGGGAACCTCACATTCTGCCTCAGTTTCCCCATTTGTATAAAGGGAGGAGGGAAGATGGTATCTCTGAAGGCCGTCCTGCTACAACAGGCCATGATTCCAGGGGTTCATGAGAGGGTCGAGTCAGCCAGGCCCTGACCTCCACCCTTCCTCTGCTGTCTCCAGGCCACCTCGCTACCCACTCACAAAGCCACGGGTCAGTCTCTCAGGACTGTCTCAGGAGTGAAAGTGCTTTTGGACAAAGGAGAGATCTGTAAGATTTGAACGTGCCCCTCAATCAGATTCCGGTTCAGTCCCACACGTCTCCTGGCCCCAACACCCTGCTCCAGGGGCACTGCCGTGACCAGACAGCGAGGGATGAGTGGCTCACAGACCAAGAAACAGCAAATGCATACCCACAGTAAACCGCCCAGGAAGGACCAGGCAGCCTCAGCCTGACAATGCGCACCTCCAAAGGTGAGGATTATCAGGTTAATCTTACAATAGGTTGACTCCTAATGGCTGTGGACTCATAACAGCACCACAAGGAGTCTGTAGCATCGCTGAGTAGTTAATGAAATGATTCTACCGCAGACCACCTGGGTTCTGTCACCTTCCAGCTGAGAGATGGTAACTTCCCTGTGCCTCAGTTTCCTCCTTCGTAACACAGGGAAATTATAATATCTACTTCATGGAACTGTTGTGATGATCAAAGTAAGTAATATTTGCAAAGCACTTAATGCCTGGCTTATCGGAAGCTCTACGTAAATGTTTATTTAATAAATAAAAAAAAAGAGTTACCATAAAGTGTATAAAGACATATGTATTATAGAAAGGAAGGATCACCTCTCCTCCCTCCAAAACAGGATACTGTCTTGTGAATATCTTTTTATGAACAACTGTTGGTTCTGACACATAGGAGGGTATGAAGGCATGTGGGAGTTTTTGCTTCTTCCATTGGGCATATGTCAGTCTTATATGAGGGACTGTTACATTCCTATATTATCTGCACAAGTACAGGAGGATCGATATGGGGAGATGAAGTTGAGCCCAGCAGTCCTGGAAAGGACTGGGCCTCTTCCAAGGCTGGACTGGCAGAAGAGGTCACCATAATGCCAAGGTCAAAAGAGCACTTGACAGAGGGCTCCCACATGATCTGTTTGTGTGATACCATCATAGAGGAGCAGGAACTGCCCAGACTTGAACCACCTCGGAGGAGGAAGAGGAGCCACGCTTGGTGGGGGGATGGTCCCTCTAATTATAGGATGGTACAAGTGTGGCACAGCCCTGTCCTAACAGTGCCCCCCGCTGGGCTGACTTTTCACGGGGCCAGGGGAGTGAACTGTGAGCACTGGCCACTTGGGGCTTCCATATGGAACATGCTGGACTGCAGAAACACAAACCCAAACAAACCTCAGTTTTTTGCACATCATCAGGTTATTTTTAAAAATCCATTTAGCCACTCTATCTTTTGATGCGGCAGTTTATTTATATTTAAAATAATTATTGGGGGCACCTAGGTAGCTCAGTCAGTTAAGCATCTGCCTTAGCTCAGATCATGATCCAGGAGTCCTGGGATCCAGCCCTGCATCAGGCTCCCTGCTCAGAGTGGAGTCACCTTCTCTCTCTCTCTCTCTCTCTCACTCTGCACCCCTCCCCTTGTGCACACACACTCTCTCTCTCAAATCAATAAATAAAAGCTTAAAAAATAAAGTACATATTGACAGGGAAGGATTCACTATTATCATTTTTTTCATTGTTCTCTGTTAGAGATTTTTCTTCTATCTTCCCTCTCTTGCTGTCTTCCGCTGTATTTGGTTGATTCTTTTTTTTTTTAAGATTTTATTTATTTGTTCGTGAGAGACACAGAGAGAGAGGCAGAGACACAGGCAGAAGGAGAAGCAGGCTCCATGCAGGGAGCCCGATGTGGGACTTGATCCCAGCACTGCAGGATCACGCCCTGAGCAGGAAGGCAGATGCTCAACCGCTGAGCCACCCAGGCATCCCTGTTTTGTTGATTCTTCGTAGAACTTATGTGCCTTGATCCCTTTCTCTTTCTCTTTAGTATAATTTTAAAATTTTCTCTGTGGTTGCCATGGGGCTTACATGAAACATCTCATAGTTCTGGGGCACTTGGGTGGCTCAGTCGGTGAAGTGTCCAACTCTTAATTTCAGCTTAGGTCATGATCTCAGGGTTTTGAGATGAAGCCCAATGTATGCCCCTGCACTGGGTGTGGAGCCTGCTTGAGATTTTCTCTCTCCCTCTCCCTCTGCCCCTCCCCCACTCAACCTGGTTTTATTAAAACAGGGGGACAGGGCCTGTGGACAGAAAGAGCTACTGTCTACCCCTCCCCCACTCTAAATAAATAGATAAATTTTTTAAAATCTTGCAGTTCTAACAGCATCTGTGGTTTGAACTGCAAACAGAAATTCCCCACTTCTTCCCCTCCCAGCCACACTTTATGTCACTGCTGTCACAATTTACATCTCTCTGTATTATGTGTCTATTAACACGTTTTTATGGTTATTGTTAATATTTTTGTCTTAATAGAATTCAAAGTGATTTACTCACTGCCATTAAAATATTCTGTATTTGTCTATATCTTTGGAGTTTAATGCTTTCTTATGCTATCACATTGCTATCGAATGCAACTTGAAGAACTCCCTTCAGCATTCTTGTAAGGCAGGAATGGTGCTCCCCACCCTAGCTATTATTTTTCTGTGAAAGACTTCATCTCTCCTTCGTTTCTAAAGGACAGTCTTGCTGGGTATAGTAATCTTGGTTGGCAGTTTTCTTCTTCAAGCACTTTGAATGTATCAAGGTCTTGAAGATATATTAGCACTCCCATTTTCATTGCAATACTATGCATAGTAGCCAAGATATGGAAACAACCTAAATTTTCATCAATGAAAGGATAAAGAAAATGTAGTGTATACATACAATAGAATATTATTCAGCCAAAAAAGGAAGGAAACTCTGCAATATCCAGCAACATGGATGAACCCTGAGGGCATTATGCTATGTGAAATAAGCCAGTCACAGAAGGACAAATACTGCATGATTCTACTTATGTGAGGTATCAAAAATAGGCAAATTCGTAGAATCAAAGAGCAGAATGGCAATCACCAGGGGCTGAGGAACGAACTTATAGGAAGTTGCTACTCAACTGCTGTTAAGTGTCAGTTAAACCAGATGAATAGGCTTACGGATCTGTCTTACAACATTGGATCAATGGTCAACAGTATTGTATTGTACCCATGAAAATTTAAGAGGTATGATCTCATATTAAGTGTTCTTATCACAATAAAATGAAAATAAAAAATGTTTCTATGTATACGTAAATAAAGAAGAAAACCTACAAGGACAACACAGGCTGAGAAGGCTCTATTATGACACAAGTAGAGTTTAATCCTTAAAAAAGAAGTCAAGAAAAAAAAAATAAGTAGAAGTCAAGAAAGTTGACTGGCATCTGGGCAATTGCTTTCAGGGGATTCATTTCCATATTCTCTCTACTTCTGTTTAGGATTGAAATTTTCTATAGTAACTACTTTTTTTTTTAAGATTTTATTTATTTATTCATAAGAGACAGAGAGAGAGGCAGAGGGAGAAGTAGGCTCCCTGTGGGGAGCCTGACATGGGATTCAGTCCTGGGACCCAGGATCACGACCTGAGCCAAAGGCAGACACTCAGCCACCACCGAGCCACCCTGGCATCCCAGTAACTACTTTTTAAAGTGGCAGGGGTGGGGTATGCAGCAGGGCGAGGGTAGCTTAGCCTGAAGAACAAGAGCTTGACTTTGAATCAGCAGATCCAACACTCATAAGCTAGTGAACAACCAGGATCCTGTGATGTCAGGTTCTGGGAAGATGCTAAATTTCTTTCAGCCACAGTGAGATCACAACATAACGGGGAAAAGGGCCAGATGTAATGTGGCACTGTGGGCCAGACACCCTCCTAAGCATTTTGTGTTTATGAACTCACTTCATAGTGACAACTATGGGGTAGACACTATTTCCCTCATTTTTTTTAAAGATTTTATTTATTTATTAGAGAGAGAGAGAGAGAGAGAGAGTACACGTGTGTGCCTGTGAGCACACAGCAGGGAGGGAGCAGGGCAGAGGGAGAGGGAGAAGCAGACTCCCCACCGATCAGGGAGCCCGATGTAGGGCTTGACCTCAGGACCCTGAGATCATGACCTAAGCTAAAGGCAGATGTTTAACCATCTGAGCCACCCAGGCACCTCAGATTTTCCCCATTCTGCAGATAAGTAAACTGAGGCACATAGTGGTTAAAAGATTTGCGTAAGTGGCACTGGGATTTAGCCTGAGCCACCTGGTGCCAGAGGCTGTGCTGGATCTAACCACCTTGCTGAGCAGCCACTCCCTTTCCACCCAAAGCAGATCACAGCCCAGCAGAGTCAGATAAGGAACAAAGAAACGCTGGTTAAAGCTACAGCATCACCACACCTTTGGAACAGGTTGAATCAGAAGTGCAGTGTTAGGTCAGTAACCACTGTAGCT
Organism: Canis lupus baileyi; assembly: GCF_048164855.1. Lineage (NCBI taxonomy): Eukaryota > Metazoa > Chordata > Mammalia > Carnivora > Canidae > Canis > Canis lupus. The sequence goes on from NC_132842.1 coordinate 65,464,592, forward strand.
GTTGTGAGCGGGTTTGATCTGTCATTCTCAAGTCATCTTCTCGTCCCACTGGTTTATGGCAATACAACTTGGAATGAGTATTTAAATCTTTTCTGAAGAATCAGTTTCTCCATTATGTAAGTTGAATGAATGGAGCCATGAAAGTGCAAACAGGCATCAGTGGCCCTCTCAGTGCACAGAAGTCACTGGGACGTGAGGGAGTCCTACTAGCAGCAGGGCACTGACCCATCGCCCACACCAGGCTGCTTCAGCCTCTACCTGCCTGTGTCGGCCACCCCTGCCATGAGGAACTCTGCTCCACAGGACCCAGAGGGACTCCCTTCACTGATCAAGCTTTGGTTAGTCATATGATACACCCAACGGTCTGGAACAGAGGGAATTCCAGAGGCAAGGCATGTCCCTCAAAGATCCTCAGGTTCTTTCAGATCCATGAAAAATCCATGTAAACTACAGGCCAATTTCTCCATAAATCACTAGGTCAGGCTCAGAAGCCAGAGGACAAAAGTTACCTTGACACCCAAGATACTACCTTTGTCTCCTTTGGGTAATGCAATATTAGGCTGCATGACCACAAGCGTTACATCTTGTATCATGGGACATGATGATTCTACTATCACTGGAACAAGATAAACCCTACCTGGAAAATGAAGTTTCATTCGTAAAAACATGGCTACACTAGCCTTGGCATTCCAAGCGTGGGCTGAGGGCCAGCGGTCTCCACACAGCCTGGGAAGTTGTGAGACATGCAGTCCCCGGCCTCACCTGATCTTCTCAGTCTGAATGGGCATATGTACACGAAACCCGTGTAATTCATATACACACACATTCAAGTCTGAGAAGCCTTGGTCTAGGGATGACCAGAAAGATGACTGCGTAATTAGAGCTGATATTTATTTACTTAGCAAACCCCGTGTGAAATCCTTTACAGGTATTCACTCACTTAACCCTCCCTCACGAAAAGTCTGAATAAGGACTAGGGCCATCTCCATTTTATATTGTGATAAAATGACTCAGACTAAGACAGAGACTCAGACTCAGAGAGGCTAAGTCACTTACTCCAGGGCACAAAGCCTCAGAGCGGGAGAACTGGTAAAGTGATGGTAGAGGTTGAGAACATTGAGGGTGGAAGAGGCTGAAGGCAGCCAATTCTGGGTGTCTCTTGAACGCAGAGCAGGACTCATGGCAGGGAGGGCCAATATTCTCTATCCTTCCAGGAACTAAAGCCATCCAACAAAGGAAGAGGCCACTCAGAATAGTGAGCTCCCTGTCACAGGGGGTATTCAAGCAGAGGCTGGGTGGCCTTCTGTACGGGCTATACTGGAGATGATTTCTACTTTAAGAAGGAGTCGGGCTTGATGGGTAGGGCTTTCCTCTTTAATCGTGGGGTTCTGGGAGGACCAGGAAGTGAGAATTTCCCCCTTTCCCACCAGGGGGTGGCTGTGGATAGAACAACGGCCCATGGGAGCCTAGGAAGTCACTCTGGCCTTAAGAGTCTGAACAGAGAATGGGGCCTATTTTTAACCCTCCAGCTCAAACACCATCCTGGAGCCGGGACACGTGGCACCCGTGGTCCACAAAGAGGATGCAGAGCGAACTGACCCCCAGCTGGGGATAGGTGGGGAGGTGGGCAGACACCCCTCACTCCCTCTGAAGCAAGGACACACCTGTGTGCCTCCGTGATCCAAGCTTCCACAAGCAGGAAAAGCCCCCTGAAGGAGATCCTCATTCATTCATCCAAGGGCCCAGGCCCTGACTAGGCAGCCTCTACTAGCCGGCATCTTCCAGGAACTGTAATTTCCAGGTGGCTCACAGAACAGGGTGCAGAAGGAACACTCTGATGGGGACTTTTCTTCTTCTTCTTCTTCTTCTTCTTCTTTTTTTTTTTTTAAGATTTTATCTATTCATTCATGAGAGACACAGAGAGGCAGAGACACAGGCAGAGGGAGAAGCAGGCTCCCTGCAGGGAGCCCGATGTGGGACTCAATCCCAGCACCCCAGGATCACGCCCTGGGCCGAAGGCAGACACTCAACCACTGAGCCACCCAGGCGCTTGTCTTCTAAAATGTCAGACCACGGGAGCACCTGGGTGTCTCAGTCTGTTAAGCCTCTGGATTTCAGCTCAGGTCATGATCCCTGGGTCCTGGGATCAAGCCCTTCATCAGGCTCCACACTGAATGTGGAGCCCACTTGAGGTTCTCCCCTCTGCCCCTCCCCACCATCCCCTTCCCCTCTCACAGGTGCTCTCTCTGTCTGAAATAAATAAATAAATCTTAAAAAAAAAAAAAAAGTCAGGCCACATTAATCCTTCAGATGGACACAGCCTGGCAGAGAGTGAGCGCCTGCCCACTAGCGTTGAAATCACAGCTCCGCATGTGAACTGACCACTCCGTTCCTCAGACCCTCTTCTGGAATGTGCAGAGAAGAGCAGTGCCTAACTTACTACATGTACCTAGAACCACGCAGGCCCACGGTGAGCACAGCTCATGGGTAAATACAACCCATGGACGGAAACATCCTCACAATTCCAAAGCAGGGCAAGCTTTATGATGATGTCCAGTAAGTAGCACAAAGACCACGAATTACTAAGCACGGCGCACTTGGCATGGCCACGGCACATGGAAGGCTCTCGATAAATGGTGGTGGGTATCACTGCTGATCATGCTACTATCATCCTTCTTACTACTACCAGTGTCTAACCGGAGAGAAGAGAAGAAAATCAGCACAGAGCACACAGTGCAGCCCGGGGGTGGGGGTGCTGAGGCGCGGAGGGAGGCCGCGGAGGGCAGCATGGGGAGGCGGGGAAGGCCCTGCCCGGGGAAGAGCTTGGCGGCTGGATCTTGGAGGCAGCGAGGCCTCTGGAGAGCCAGCTCCACGAGCCTCAGAAGTCAGGCCAGCTTTCAGTTCCCGGCATTCCGGCCCCAAGTCCCCAGTCGGGCCCGCTGCCCAGGGCACTCAGAGTCTTCCAGGGCCCGGGATGTGCTTCCAAAGCGGCCTCATCTCCGACTCAGACCCAGAATTCCTTGGCCAGCAGGGACCATGTCTCTGCGAAGCTGACACAGCCCAGCTGCTGGGACACTCTCTCCTCCACTCCCACCAAGGCCCCGGCTAGCTCCAGAGTGGACTGAACAGGAACTGCTGGTGTCCCCAGGCCCTGCGCCAGCCACATGTTTGGTACAAACACCAGTGAGGCGTTTGTACCAGTGTGGCCACCCCTCTTGGACCCTCCGTGCCTGGGTTATGGCAGGTACTTCATGGTCAAAATCTGAATCTAATGACAGGCTTTCCCTGCAACAAAATGCCATGACAGGCCAAGTTTTGAGAAAAAAAGAAACAAAAGAGAATCCTCTCTTTACTACAGAGCAGCACACCCTGAATCTAGCAGCTTCCATGATTCTCAGGGGAGCCGGGGGACATGCCACCACCTGGGCCCCCCAGCAGGTCACTTCCTCTGTGCAGTCAGCCTGGACACCCCTGTTCCTAGGGTCTGGGACTCACTACCATCTACAGATGACAGGCTGGAGCCCTCGGGGACACAGGTACTGCAGGATAGGGCTAGGTGTCCCAAGGCCCTGCTGCCCACAGTCAGGGAGAGCTGGGCTCCACAGGGGCCATCCTGGATGGAATAGACCCCTTGGTTATACAGAGGCCAAAGAAGAGACACCAACCAGCCCGAGGAGCTCCCAGTTTCCACGTGCCTGTGATGTAGGGTCACTTATAAGTTGGCTGATAATTATAATCGCTAATATTTACCAAATGCTTACTAGTGCCAGACATCATGGTTTACATTTATCTTCTTTTTAAATCCTTGCAACAGTCCTTATATTATTATGCTCATTTTATAGATTGGAAAAATGAGGCAAGGGCTGAAAAATGTCTAAATTACCCATTTGGAAAGCCGCAACTCTGGGATCAATGGGCAGGAAACAGACCCCTCAGCCCAGTTATATCAAGCCGATTGTATTAATGGCCCTGATTTGTCCAGGCTTCCCTGCACCTAGGACCTTTGGTGGTATCCTCCCACACTGACTCTGGGCTTAACTGTGTGACTTGTTTCAGCCAGTGGGACTGTAGCCAATGAGAGGCAGGCAGAGACCTGATACAACACTTGAGATTTCCACTTTCTCTCTTAGACATCGGCCGCTATGATGAGAGGTGCCTGGGCTCACTTGCTGGAGGGATGTGAAATGCACGTGAAGGAGAGTCGCCTTGTCCCAGCCAATTCTTTCTCAGACCAGGCAGCTGCCAGCTGACCTGCCAAGTGTCCTCAGAAGCATGAGCAAGCCCAACCCGAATCAGCCCGGCCCAGCCCAGGTCAGTAAAACTGCTCCAACCAAACCGTGAGGAATAATTAATGGGTAAGTCACTAAGTCTAGGGTGGTTTGTTACACAGCAAGAGCTAACCATATATATATTTGGTTACATACATAGTTACAGTTATATATAGTTATATATAGTACATATATAGTAATGTGCACACATATAGTTATATACTAAAAATGCATGTATCTATATATATATAGACACTCTGTCTTATTGCCCATTCTCTCTGACAAAGGAAATAAGCCTCCTGAGATTAATAGGGTGAAGAGTGATACTGTTTTGAATGAGAAACCCATTAAATCAAGGGGTTTGCTTTAAATGAGAAATTCTCCAAGAATTTCTGTACTTAAATGAAGCTTTGAATCCTGGAACTCTTGACAACACCCAGGAAGGGATAGAGCCACACCTGCAGTCATGATGGCCCTGGTCACTCCACCATACCTGTCCACCGTGGCCCTAAAGGGAGACCATTTATCCTTCTGCCCTTCTCTCTGATACTTAGGAGGTGATGCTCCACCGCATGCCAGCGGGAATCTCATTTTTCTTCCATGCAAGCTGACAACAAGCTACCCGTCTGTTTTTTGGTTTTTGTTTTTAAAGATATTATTTATTTATTTGAGAGAAAGAGCACAAGCAGAGGGGAGAGACAAAGGGAGAGGGAGAAGTTGGCTCCTAGCTGAGCAGGGAGCCCGACCCCAGTACTCTGGGATCATGACCTGAGCTGATGCAGACACTCAACAGCTTCAGCCCATCAGCCACCCAGATGCCCCACTCCTCTGTTTTGACTTTCTCCTGTTGTGCCATAAACCATCCCCAAACTTAGTGGCTTCAAACTACCACCTTCTAATCTCTTGTGATGCTATGGATTGACTGGGCCTAGCCAGGCAGCTCTGCTGGTTGCTGTGAAATCTCTCCCATGGCTGCTGGAGGCCAGGGTTGCAGTCATCGAGAACATGTCTGGGCTGGAACAACCAAAACAGTTCACCCCAGACGTGATTCTAGGACAAACACCAAAATGAAAGCAGCAGCCCGGGGACCCCAGGGTCCCTGCTGGCTCCCCAGAACCCTGAGGCCCCCTCCAGAATGAATGTGTGAAATGACTGGTGAGTGGCACTGTTCCTATTCCTGTGCCTACACGAAGATGTCTGGAAGGTGTGAGGCCACCATGCTCTCTGCAAAGACCTCAGTCTGGAAATGAGCACCTACAAGATCTAGCCTCCCTCAGGCCCTGGGAGCAAGATACTCTCCTGGGACAAAAAAGAATCCTATCTTGGCAAGAGCTCTAGGCAGAGGCCGAGGGGACTGCTGTAGGGAGGGCAGTCCTGGGAGAGCCCTTAATCATTTAACTAAAATCACATTCGAGGCATAATTAGCAGACAGCTCCAAATTCATGATCTGAGGCCCATCGGCTCTAATGGACTAATTAGTTGAGACATCCTTGGGCGGGCAACACACTCTGGCCTTCTCAGAAACATCCCAGGGAGCTCAGCAGATCAAGGCTGGCATCTGGTCCAGGAGCTGCCTTACTGTGGTCAGGCAAAGAGACAAACGCATTATTGGGCACGAAATACACCTTACGGCACATGCAGCTCAGGGAGACGAAGCAGAGCATCTCCCCTGCATGCAGTTCTGCTCTCCTCCTCCCCAGATCCCACTTGTCGAGCCCCTGTAGCCTCGCAGCAACTGAGAGCTATTGCAAAATAGCCCAACATCATCCTGGATCAGAAAACAAGTCACCAGCTCTGTGGAAGCCCACAAAATACCCAGAGCCGCAAGCTGACCACGGAGAGAGGGCACTGGCTGTTCAGCCAACCCTCTCAATCCAAGTCGTTTCTAAGCACGTGGCAGGCGCCCCACACGGCAAGGAGGACTCGAAATCTCAGCGGGCGGCTGGCAGAAGACAACTTTGCAAAAGCGAAGTTTGCATCTTTGGGAGGCCCTTGGTGCATCTAGTGTAAGGGCAGGTACACCTGGGGGATGCAGGTCACACACTGGGTGATGTCAGAGACAGCGCTTCACAGCATGAGAGCACTCAAATCTACGGCCCTGGGAAGATGGGGAAACTGGCCACCAAACTGAAAGAACACTAAGTTATACTAAAGCCTCATTTTGAGATTCAGAGTGTACCTCAGCACAATAAAGGCACTGAGAATTCCTGCAGTAACGGAACTTATTAATTTGGTTATTAGATCTATTTTTTTTTCCCAAACCTATTTTAACACAGAATCTTTAACACTCCCCTCCCCAGAATTCCTAGTGGGATACTATATTCGGGAAATATTATCCTATGGGAAGCAATACATCAGTGAGGTCAGATGTCACAAGTTTGATCCTATTGGAGCTAGGTTATTTAAATAAATAAAGTGGGCCATGTTTAATACTCACATAGGAAACATACAGAATCTTTTGTCCCCATGAAGAAATACACTCTCATTTTTCTTAAAACAAAGAACCATTTTGGCTCATCTTTCCCACCCTCACCTTTGATAGCAATTATTTTCTTTGCGAGAACTAGAGAAACTTATTAAAAAGAAACATATCTCAGGGTGCCTGGGTGGCTCAGTCAGTTGGGCTTCTGACTCTTAGTTTCAGCACAGGTTGTGATCTCATGAGTCATGGGATCGAGCCCCATGTCTGTCAGAGGAGAGTCTGCTTAAAGATCCTCTCACTCTGCCCCTCCCCCTGTGCACTCTCTTTTGCAAATAAATCTGTTTTTTTTTTTTTAAAGAAAAGAAACATTACTCTATAAGAAAGCATGTGCAAGAGCAATGATGAAGGGCCACACAGAGAGAAACAGGATTGATGGGTGTCACAGGGCTCTGGGAGGTGTATACCGTGTCCAAAGGCACAGCCTCACTCAGCTCCAGCTGAATGTTGCCAGGCTACGAAGCTGATGCCACTATTACCAGCTTTTCCAATTTTCAAAAAGCAGTCAGAAATCTGGACTTCTAAGTAAAATCCTCCATTTTAAAGCATTGATCTTTTTTTTTTTTTTTTCGCAATTGAGTTGATCAAATAAAATATGCCAGGGGCTAGTTTCAGTCTACCCTTTTTGCAATCTCTGCCAAAAGGAAGGGCATAAAAAATACTAACTAAACTGGTGCTGTTGGCTTTTCCCAATCTTGTAACTTCTCCAGGGTGACACAGCACCACTTGCATTCCCAGGGGAAAAAGCCACCTCTGATGATAAGATGAGGCATCATGAAAGCAATGATCCAGACACAGCCCACCCTAAAGCCCAACCAGATCCCTAGCTACCCAGGAGGAACACAGGCTTGCAGGAGACCTCCTGGGCATTTTCAGAACCATGAGGCATGGCTCTCAGAATGTGACAGACAATCACAGCAGTGCAAGAAGTGCATGCAATGTGGGCATCCAATCAGAACCTGGGTGTGAATCTCCCAGCAAGGCACCAGGAGTCCCCCAGGGGCTACACATTCCACATGGAACAGAGGTCGAAGCTTCTGCAACATGGAGCTAGACATGGCCGCTGAGAAAATCAGCAGAAAAGGAGGCCCAGGCAAAAAGAGACCCTGCAAGGGACACAAACGACACAAAGACACAAGCAGGGGCTGTGAGTCATGCTCCCGCGTCCCTTCCAGGGTGTGGGGTTGCCACTGGGAAGTGACTGCCCAGAAAGAACTACATCTCCCAGCATCCTTTGCATCAGGTGAGGTTCTGTGATCTCACCGCCAGGGATCTTAAGAAGTGGTAGTTTTTTCCTTCTTTTATTCCCCTTTTGCCAGCTGGAAGCAGATTTGGAGAACCTGAGCTACAAGATGGAAGGAGCCAGGGCCACTAAATCACTACCTGGGCAAGGACACCTTCCAAACAAGATCCCTGTCTTACACTGGTACGTGAATGATAAATAAAATGCTAGCATCATGAGCCACTCCAACATCAAGGTTTATGCGCTCCTACAACTGGGGTCACCCCATCTAAAACAGGAAAAGAAAGAAAAATGGGTCAGGAAACAAACCCTCATCAGAGTGAGCAGCTCAAGGCAAAACCAAAGCAGGAAAAACTCACCTTGCTAAGTCACATCAGCTACCACCTCCTACATGCTGCCCACCTGAATGGCCCCACGTAGAGGTGAACTTTAAGACCCCCGGATGCCCATTATGCCTACTACCTTGATCAAGAATGACTTATGAAAACGTATTTTGCAAAAAAAAAAAAAAAAAAAAAAAAGTTTTTTTTGCCCACTTAGCAACCTTCTAGAAAGGTATTCCTATGCCCATGGGCAGCCACTCTCAGGCCAAATTCTAGTGTCTCAAATCTAGCTCTCCAGCCCAGCTCTCTCAACAAAGGACAACCAGAAATGTGATGGTGGCCAGGCACTGCTTCCACGCCAGACCACCACTTGATCGCAGCAATTTAGCTGTAGATCGATAATCTTATTAACCGCTTGTCATCGATACTTAAACCAGGAATCACTACCTCTGAGGGGTCTGCATCTTTGCTGCCTGGGGAGGGGTCGGGGACAGGAGGCAGTGGCCAAATGTCTTCCTAGGACATGGCAGTAGGGGCAGCTGCTCCTCTAAGCTCTGTTCGGGAGTTTGCCCGGCGGTCAGTATACACACCAGCCACCAAGCACCCATTCGTCCGGGACCCAGGCAGAGCCCTGGGAGGAGTGAGGGCAAATTAGCAGAGAGTCCCAACTTTGAACAAAAGGTGGGAATAAGCCGAGAAGCTAGCAACCAATCTCGGGAACTCAGAACCTTCTAGAAGACAGGAGTGGACTTGGTGGGCCCTGTGGATGCTCTGCCCCAGCAGAGTTTGTCAACCGCGGCTCTGTTGGGGCCAGATAATTCTTCGCTGAGAGGCTGTCCAGTGCATGTAGGGTATCTAACAGCATCGCGGGCCTCACCACCAGATGCCGGCAGCAGCACCGCCCCGGCGTGATGACCGAGAGTGCCCGCAGACCTTGCCAAACTGTCTCTGCTCCGGTGAGAAGCCTTGCTCTCAGGGGCTCGGCCAACGGCGACCACGCTGAAATCTAGGCCTGGTGTTTCGAGAGCCCGGTCCCCCCTTCCCTAAGCTGGGGCCCCCGAGCTCCCGAAGAGCCATTCTCGGGCCCGACAGCCCGAGTGAGATTCGTAGCACTGAGGCAGAGGCAGATCAGGAATCTGCCTTATTTCTCGAGGAATACCGTCACGACATCACCGTCTTCCCAAACACCCCCTCCCACAAATACAGGCTGGCAAAACCCGTCCCTCGAAGCCCAGAGCAAGTCCCTCTGCAGGAAAGCTGATCCCCCCCACCAACCGCATCCCATGCCCACACTTCACCCCTTCCTCCCAAAACACAATTACCCTCCTGCTGATGCTCCTAACGCCCAGGCCCCGAGCGGGTCTGGTCTGGGAAGCGGGCACCTGTGACCCGCCCGCCTGTAAAAACCCGGCCTCTGCTCGGGTCAATGTTCAGCACCCGAGTCCCCCCAGAGGACGGGTCTCCGCATCTTCTAGCCCCTAGTTAAAGAACTTGTTCTGAGCAAGTTTCCTTTACTTCTAGCAAAAATCTGGGTTACTAGGGGGAGGGCAGTGGAGAATCTAATAAATCTTAGAATATACTTCTTGGCTAAAGGCAAGAAAAAAAAAAGCCTACTTACTGGTGTCATGAAACACCTTTCCTGCTCTCTGAAGAGAGCCCCGTTCAGAAGTTACTATTGTATTCAAGCTGTATTAAATCAAGCTGTGAGCAGCACCAGGGTTATGCTTTTAAAGAATGCCCTGAGCCAATTCTGATGTTTAAAGGGAAAAGGAAAAGTTTCCAAGGCTTCCATAAATTCCAGCGAGAGGAAGTTTCAAACTTGGGTGTTCACAGTCCGTGGCCCCCACATGGAAACAGCTTGGTTTCATGTATTTGGTTTTACTGTTCAAACTTGAGGGTCTTTTAACTTTTTATTTTTACAGGGCTCAGAAGAAAAGGGAGAGGGAGCCATTTGCTCACCAAGTGCCAAAGAAAACCCCAGAGCCTCCCTCCAGAGGGCCTCTGCCTGAGGCGCAGCGAGCAGGGCTGCGGGGCGGGGACCCCCTGGCTCCTGGCACACCCCCAGCCGGCTCCTCCCGCCTGCTGGAGGCCAGGCCTGCAGGACCAGCTGCTAATTAACTCCGACAAGATCAATTCAGGCCAGAGCGTGAGTGCGGCGCGGGCAGGCCGGTCATCTGGCTGGGGCTGGGCTTCGGCCGCCCGCAGGCAGCAGGAGGAACAAAATGGAGACTTTCCAAAAACAAGAGGAGGCCCAGCCAAGACCGAGGAATCCTAAATTTAGTCCCTGGGGGGAGACGGCTGGGTCTGCTCGGCCAGGGGCACCAGCGAGGCCCGGCATCTCTCGGAAATGTCAACCAAACCAAACAGGCCCTCCCAGGCCACCTCAGCCCCAAGCCCTGACTGCGAGGAGCTCAGCCCTCACTCGGGAGGGGTGACTCACAGCGGCTTCCCGATCCTCAGTCCCGCTCCCCTCCCCCGTCCCCGTCCCCGAGCGCCGTGGGCCCAGGAGGTGGCCCAGGTACGTGCACTGCGCCCATTTGACGGGCAGGAACACGGGGGCCGAAGAGAGGCAGCGGGGAGGCAGGATTTGCACGGCCGAGCTCCGCTGCTCGATCCTGACCTGGAAGAAGGGACCCTGTCGCTCAGAACCTCAGTTTTGCCATCTGTAAAATGGGAGGAAAGAACGCCGACTTCAAACAAAAATCTAGAAATGCGTATGTGTCGACGTGCGTGTATTATATATACACATACCTATGTGTGGGTTTTTTTTTTTTTTAAGATTTTATTTATTCATGAGAGACACACAGAGAAAGAGGCAGAGACCTAGGCAGAGCGAGAAGTAGGCTCCCCTCCCTGGGGGGGAGCCTGATGAGGGACTCGATCCCAGGACCCCAGGATCTCACCCTGAGCCAAGGGAAGATGCTCAACCGCTGAGCCACCCCACACAGGTACCCCTATATGTGTGTTTCAAGAAGAGACTCCTGGGCTGCCCCTCCCCACCCAACATACAGAGTCAATAGCTGTCACTCAGGGGGCCAGGCACCCCTCCTGTGGGTAACAGTACCCCGATGCTCCTGGGGTCGCCACCTCTCCCCTCTCTCAGGCCCTGTGGCTGATATGTGAACCTGACCTGTTGCCACAAAGGTTCTCAAATACCTACTGAATCAGACTCGCCAGGGGTTGAACCCAGAAGTTATTTCTCATTAAATTTCCCCAGGTTATTCTGATACATACAAGGCCGGCTTAGGAACAGCTGCCAGGAAACCTCCAGAGGGCTCAGAGGCTGTGCTCAGAGAGGGTGTTAATCCCCCAGGAAGTTGCACATCTGCAAAGGGTCTCAGGTTCCAAAGGGCTGTGAGGATGGGACCCTCTCCCAGTCCTGAGCCAAGATGAGCTTCCAAGAGGGTAGATCCCATTGGGGCAGAGAGGAGGCAGCCTGCTGATCTGACCCCAGAAAGCACTCGCTGCCCCCACCCCCAGCAGCCACCTTCACGCTGCAGGGCAGATCAAGGGGAGGATGGATGCCCAGAGTCTCCAAACTGAACCTCCCTCCCCTAGTCCCTTGACTGTCACAGCCTCAGGCCCTAGGCAGGGATCACAGGATGCCCACCCAGCTACAGGGCAATTTCAGCATCAGGGGATCTCCATAGCAACCATCTAGTTGCAGTAATTAATGAGTCACTGGGTGACCAGACAGGGTGCAGGGGGACAATGGAGGGACAGGGACAGGGTGATGCTGAAGGGTAGGGGTGAGGGTTTTCCAGCAAGGAAGGAAATAGACCTTTCCATGGGGTAAAGACCTTTCCAAGGGGTAAAGAAATTTCCAGAAAGACTTTTCCTTTTTCTGTTTCCTTCTCCCTCACAAGAAGTAATTCTTAAAAGGAACACTTATTAATCATAATAAAAGCAGGTTTACTGAGCAACTGGCCTACACCAGGCCACAGAGTTTCATGTAAAAGATCTTACTGAACTCATACACCAACCTCAAGGGGGAGTTCAACAGGGAGTCCCATTTTACAGATGAGGAGACTAAAGCCTCAGAAGGATCAGGAAGACTGCTTAAGGCCATATAACGGGTCAGAAGCAGGCCCAAGATTCAAATTTCTCTGATCCCAGAGCCATTCTCCTACCCGCTTCTGAACTGCCCATTAGCACCCCCTCTAACTTCAGCATTCTCTGGGATGGGCAGAGACTGGCTTTGGATCCAGTTCTGCCCGACTCGGAGGTTCACCCAAGCACCAATGCCACGTTGCCTCTAAGCTGGTTAAAAAGAACTATAGCAGTGGTGACAAGCACCCATTTTTATGAATGAGCTACTTGGCACACACAGGATTTCTTTCTCCCAGAGTCCCACAGTCAACCCCTTGAGCCCCAGCCTGACTAGAGTACAAAGGAAGGAGGCAGGGCACATGACCCTGCAACACCCAGCCTTCCAGCCAGCCCCAAGTACCATGTGGGGTCTTAGACAAAGCACTGGTTAATTCCAAAAAGTATCCAGGATGGAAGCAACTTGGAAGTGACTGAGTCCAGCTACTGCCACCCACATTTACATACTGGGTCGCTGAAGCCCAGAGGGGAAGGGATGTGTCCAAAGCACACAGCAAAGCGATTCCATTTTGCAAATTTTTTGTTTGTTTGCTTTTAAGTATACTCCATGCTAGCGTGGAGCCCAACGTGGGGCTTAAATGCATGACCCTGAGATCAAGACCTGAGCTGAGATCAAGAGTCAGATGCTAACCCAATGAGCCACCCAGGCACAGAACCCACATTCTATGCTGTGCAAGGGCTAGAGCTGCAGAGGTTAATACCGGTAACTGCCGCAGACACCACACAGCTGATGTCCCGTGGGAGGTGAGCCAGAACTCAATCACTGCATGAATAAATTGCTAATGCCTAATGGTGATAAGCATCCCAAGAAGTGGAAGGAGCTGGGTGTGTTAGGAGAAGGAACGGCAGTGAGAAAGGAAACTCACGGTAAGTAGGGCCTCGGGGAAGGCTGCTCCAAGGCAGTGACATGGAAGTTGAGACCTGAAGGGTGAGTCAGGAAGAATGTCTCAAGTAGGGAGGGCAGGATGTGCAAAGGGCCTGAGGTCAGAGCATGATAGACGTGTTCAGAAAGGACCAGCATGGCTGGGACCGAGGGAGTGAGGGGAAGGCAAAAGGAGGCGAGAGGTGGGAAAGGGGCAAATCATACTGTCTTGTAGACTATAAGAACGATCTGACAGGGGATCCCTGGGTGGCTCAGCAGTTTGGTGCCTGCCTTTGGCCCAGAGTGTGATCCTGGAGTCCCAGGATCGAGTCCCACATCAGGCTCCTTGCATGGAGCCTGCTTCTCCCTCTGCCTGTGTCCCTGCCTCTCTCTCTCTCTCTGTGTGTGTGTGTATGTCTCATGAATAAATGAATAAAATCTTTAAAAAGAAAAGGAAAGATCTGACATTCTTCTAAAGACTATAGAAAAACACAGTAGGGATTTAAGGAGGGGCACAATTCTATAAAATCCTGAAGTGTCCTATAAGGTCAGCCTGGCTGAACTACAGAAGGTAACATCAGAGGCTTTGGAATCCTCCAGGAGGGATGTGACGGTGGCCTAGACCAGACAGGGACAGTGACAAGCAGTGGACAAATCTAAGATGCATTTAGTTAGAGAACTGACAAAAGTTATCCAACTGCCAGCCATTCAGTTAAGGGTTGAGAGGAAGAGTCAGAAATGACCTCCAGCTTCCAAATGGATCAACAGGTGGATGGAGGGCCAGGCATGGGCTTCATAGGAAGATGGAGAGAGCCGTACTGGACAGGTTAGGTTTGGGTGTGTGCACGGCATCAAGAGCAGGTGCCAGACAGTGGACTGCCCGAAATGCCCCAGGCCCCCACTTGCTCCTCAAAACCATCATGTACAGAAACTCCGGGGTGGGGGTGGGGGGTCCAGCAGGCTGAGCAGCTAGCAAGTCATCCTCACCCTAGCCATGCTGCTGAGCGGCCTCCCTGCCTCCTTGCACAGAAGGCAGGACCCCGGCATCTGTGATCTCAGAAGAGGGAATTTGGTTCTGTTATTAAAAGGCAGCAGTCCCCAGGCCAGGGTCCGTGTCACTAACAATTTCCAAGGCCTTGAAAGGGACCTTTAATCCAATTGTCTGTGTCGGGCAGTCAATGGGGTAGCCCCTCCTTCCCCCTCCACCTTCCTCCCAGCTCTCCCTTTGAAGGCGACCCCAGGGAGGAGATGCCCAGCTCAGCCCTGGCCTGGCCCTGACAGCTGGACGCCCGCCTGGCCAGGAGGGGTTGCTATGAGCCTGACAGAGGCCACCAATGAACAGCCCTCAGTGTGGAGCACCCCCCCACCCCACTGCACCCAGTGAGGTGCTGGTCCAGTTGAGGATGTGCTCAAACACCCTCCAGCCACATTCCACACTCGGTACAAAGTGCTGCACAGACATTAAGGTCTTCCCAGGAACGCATTTCCAGGCAGAAAAACAGGCCAACAGGCGTGATGTCACTCTGTAAGTTCTGGAAGTGCAAGTCCCCCCTGTTCTGCCTCCGGAGCCTCACTTAACACACACGAATAAGAATTGACAATAATAACCACCCTCTTTATTGGGTACTGGGCAAAGTGTTTCACCTTTCATCTACCCAACAGCTCTGCAGGATAAGTACCATTTCTCCTCCCATTTTACATGAAGAAACAGAGGCACAGAGCTTAAGGAACTCACCCGAGGTCACACAGCTAGTAAGAGGCAAAGCCAGTGTGTGACTCAGGTCTGGCTGTCCCTGGAGCCACGTTTCTCAGGATTTGTTATCTGCCCCCTGCCCCATTCAGGGCCTACATAGACTTTCTTTCCTAATTACTTGAAATTTTGATACTGCAAATATACTATGCATCTATTTATGTAGATCTATATGTATATAGATCTAAAACAGGTAAGAACTTGTTGCCTCCCCCTCCCCCTGCCCCGCCTCCCCACTGGCCCCAAGAATGAACTTTTGCCTACTTGGGCACAGTACCATCATCAAGAATGGTCTAGAATCTAGACCAAAGCTGCTCAAAAGGAATCAGATGCAAACCCTATATGTAGTTTTAAATGTTCTAGTAGCCACATTAAAGAAAAAGAAACAGATGAACTTAATTTTAATGATGTAATTTAGCCAATGTATCTAAAACATTGCCATTTCAAAGTATTATCATTACACATAATCAATGTAAAAATCATTAATGAGAAACTCTACATCCTTTGTTATCATGCTGAGCCTTTGAAATCTGCGCAGCCTTCACAATCCAGGGCAGCTTCAACAGCCGCGTGAGGCTCGTGGCGACCACAGTGGGCAGTATTCTAATCACCCTGCTGAGGCAATATCGTTTCTCGTCCCCAGAACCTTGAAAATCAAGCTCTAAGAGATTTTCTCCAACCAAGGAACCCGTAGGAGAATCACTGCCTCTCCTAACTGGTGGGTTTCACTTACTATGTTCGCAGGGCTGACTACGGAGGAGACACCTGCTAAGCTACAAAGATGAGTAAGAACTGGCTTCTACTCGGGCAGCTCACAATCTAAAGTGGGGACCAGAGGCAAGTGAAAAATGTGCCAGACCCTCCTGCACACCTGACTTCCCACCCATTTCCTATTCATCCTCATGCTCACCTAGAAGAGGGGGTGGGAGATGGGGTCCTATTATTTCCAGCCCATTTTATGGATGAAGAAACTGAGGCTGGAGAGACTATGGATCTTGGCCAGAGCCCATCTATGTGCCTTGGCTAACTCAGGTCGGAACACAGGAGGTGTTGGCAAAGCGACAGGAAGGCTTTTAGCAAAGAAGGGGGCAGACTTGGGGAATGGCTTTCGGAGGGATGGTGAATGAATGTCGGAGGTTTATGGGAAGGAAGGACGTGAGGATGCCAAGGATAAAGAAAGGTGGTGTGTATCTGCAGGGAGTGAACGAGCCATGCGAGGATTCCTGGCAGAAGGCGCAGCACAGCGGACGGTGAAGGTACAGGGATGTGGGGTGCCGAGATGCCTCAGCACGTGGCCCGTGTGTGGGGCATCATATGGGAAGGATCCGAGTCCCATCGTCTAGCCATGGAAAAGCACCCAATGCCCAAGCCCATGGGCCCTAATGCCAGCGGAATCCAACTTCCCAAAATATTTACCAGAAGGCTCTAGGCACCAGACTCCATTCTGTAAACTTGGATGCCATTCCAAAGCTGAACTGATAGATCTCCTGGAGAACAAGATAAACTCTCCCTCACATTCTAAATAACGAAAGGGAGGTGAGGAAGAGAAGGACATAAATCAACCCTCTCCAACCGCCCAACTTAAAAGGGATTATGGTCAGCAGCAAGAAGGGGGCAAGGATGCCGTCTCCTTATCAGGCGCATGGCTGCTCCAGACACAAACAAAACTTTTGGCCGGCATTCTTCTTCCACGTCAAGGGGGGAAGTGGGGGACAGTCTCGATCCACCAAAGTCAAACCCATTCTCCTTGAGTACAATCATCTCGCTTCCCCTGATTGCCAGGCAAGAACAGTTCCTTCCATGAACTGAAATACTGACCAGCTCGAGGAATGAGGTCCATAAATCTCCAACCAGCTGGGGTGGCCCAGAGCTCAAATCCCTCATGACTGCATTATCAGACCAGAAGTCCTCGTTCGGGACTCAGGAAACAGGCCTGAGGCACTTGCGAGCCCGAGCAAAGCAAGGCGCACGATGAGCTGCTTCTGGAATGTGGACTAAAGGAACGAAGGCCAGCCTCCCTGCCTCCAGTGATCATTGCGGACGCTATGGATTGAACAAACGAGTGAATGCTGGGTGTGGGCAATCCCACTCTATCCTCACAAGCCCAGGTGCCGGATAACTGGTAGCCCCATGTCACACACGGAAAAATGACACTCCAATTGCTGAGGATCCAGAGTCACACACCTGACAAATGGCACAGACTGCTCTGACCTGGGCCTACTGTCTCTCCAGCAGTGGGAGGGCCTCACACACCGGCATGCCACCCACCCCAGTGTCTTCCCCTCTCTGCCACATACCCTCAGGCCCAAGCCCATGTTTGACCACCACCTATCCCTGTTCTGTGACCTTAGGCTTTCTTCTGCCCACATGACAAGCCCAGAATCCCCAGGGAGGGGTAAGAGCTTGGGGGTAAGAGCTCCTACATGCCCAGGAGCCCCCCAAGCTCCCTGCACCATCTCTGTCACCCACTCCCAATTCCAGAAATGCGACCCAGCCTCTTAAATGGCCCATCCAAGAAGCGGGCTTCCTAGCATAATATTTCCTCCCACAGAACGTGAGAATAAAGGGCTCTTTGCTTGTCTCCTGAAATAACTGGCTCGCACCATAAAGCAATCTTCTGCCCAGTAAAAATATTTCTGTAAAACTTGGTAACTCTATCTGTGGTTCCTTTTCTGAAAGTCAAAAATCTTGGAGAGTGAAACATGGCAGGGGCAGACTTTATGACAAGCTCATGAAGTCATGTCTACCCAGACATTCCCTCCTTAATACTGTGATTAATTTGCTGTTAACCACAGGGACTTTGTGTCTTAATACTCTCAAAGCAAAGCACCAGTTTGCATTTCTACAGAACAATACCTACCTCCCCCCAGGCCTGGTGTCCAGCCAGGCAGGCTACTGGCTGGCGCTTTGCTGAGATTGGCAAGTCCCGATCCCAAGCCCCGTAATACACAGGTGAGCCATCACCTGTGGCGTGTCCTTGGCCAGGCAGGAGACACAGTTTTGAAAATAAGCAGAGGGGTGTCCTAAGATCAGAACATAAAGATACCCACAACTAACCCAAACTAACCCTAAGACACCTGGATGAGTCACGGGAGCCTCTTGGGCCTTAGTTTTCCCAAATGGAAATAAAGATGAATCACCCAGCAACCCCTCAGCAAACACAGAAGTTCTCTCTAATCCTCTCTGGTTGCCACCAAACGGCAACCAAGCCCCTTCCAGGTGCTGTATTGGGCTCCCAACTGATGAAGCAGGTTTCCCAGGAATCTTCCAGAACCTGCCAGCAGCTCTGGAGGTCTTACTGAGCTACCAGCATGTTTACTGAGTGCTTACTGCAGGTGAAGCCTTAAGTTGGTACATGCATTATTTTAGTTAATCCTCAAAACAACTCCAAGATGTGGAACTTTTTTCCTTCATTTTACAAGTGAAGAAATTAAGATCCAATGTCAAAACAGTCAACACAGTTCCCTATAAACCTAGATCCAAAGCCCAGGACCAAAGCTCTGTGGCTCCTGGAATTAGGAGAAGACCCACATGAGAAATTAATAATAATAATAATAATAATAATAATAATAATGAGGTTTAAAACAAGAAAACATGCAAACTCAGGCAGAGATTATTAATGGGGAGGTTATGGGTGCCCTGAAATTGGAGTTAAAGGGGTGAGAGCATTTACTTGAAGAGAGACACCAGCAGATTTAGCAGTTTCCCAAAAGAATCTTGTTACCCACTCCCTGAAGGTTAAGATCATTATCACTGGAAGCTAGGAGCTTGAAAGGAAGGCTATGACCCATGTGGGCTGCATGGAGAAGGTGACAAACTACCAGGGCTCTTCTAAGACCCAATGGCAAGGAGTAGTTCTCCCCAGATAGTCAGCTCATTGTCGGCTGCTCTGTCCCCACCCACGCTCGCCAGCTGCTGACAGGAGCGGCAGTCAGTGGGTTTTACTCCAGGGGCCAGGCAGCGCACAGATGTTGGTTCCAACCATCCAGGGTGCATTCTGCAGCTTTCTCTCACAGGTGCTTCTTCTCTGGGGAACCGCCTACCCTCTCCCTCTCTGCCCTAGAGGTTTGGGGCTGATCCCAGCCCTAATCCAGGATGACCCAGGATCCTCAGAGGCAGAGGGACTGAGTCCGTGACAGGCATGTGACCCAAGTCAAAACAATGGGAGCCCAGCTTGGGATCTGTCTACAATACTCCCTTCTGGCCTGGCATGGCAGCCCGACCACCGGGTGCCAGGCTGCCACCACCTGGGGAGAGCCTGCCTGAGAATGAAGCCAACCCCAAAGAAAGCGGCGCTAAAGGCACAGACCACTGACCTGGGACAGAATCGAAGCTCTCAGATCCAATGTATCTGAATTTGATTCACTCTCAGAACTTCCTGGTTACACGGGCCAATAACACGCCTTTGTAGGACACAGTGGGGATGGGTAGAAAACCCAAGAGATCTTGACTAATCCACACCAAGAAAGGTCACGCTTACTTAACCTCAACACCCACCCCAAACTCGACACCCTCCTGAATTCTGAAGACACAGGCCCTCGGGAGAAACTCTGGCTTTGGCAGAAAAGTAATAGAGCCACACCTGGAAATCACATCAGGGTGTGCGGTGTGTGTGTGTGTGTGTGTGTGTGTGTGTGTGTGTCGGAGCAGGGGCATGCGTGTAGAAGTAGAGCTACAGAAATGCACGCCATTGATCTCAGGTAGACCGCAGGCACAAGCCCCTAAGTCACCTGGCTGCCTAACAACAGGGAATCAGTGCAATCAATTATGGCCTGTCCTTCGTCCTTCGAATGGAAGGCTTGAGAGCCATGAAGAGCAATAAGATTAACTGTACTAAAAAAAAAAAAAAAAGATTAACTGTACTGATATGGACTGATTTCCAAGATGCGCTGTTAACAAAGCAAGGTGCAGAACCAGATGATGACGGTCAAGGGAAACAGTCTCTAACACTTTTTCATGATTCTCACCTTACGTCCATTTTTCAATTAACCTGCAAATACCAGTGCTTCCCAGTCCTATCGGTCAAGAGGGCTTGTGCTGTCTGCACACAGATAAGGGTGCATTTGCACAGAGCAAGTTGGGAAGCATGTCGAGGAACTGGAAACAGCAAGTGCCTGGGGAGAGGGCCACTGGGAGGCAGCAGCAGAGGTGGCAAGGAGGCTTCCTTTTCATCACATAACCTTTAGTAGTATTTTAAATTTATTTTCATCTTTTACCATATGCATTCCTTCATTTACGAAATGAAGAAAGGTGAGGACTCTTTCGAAAAGGCAGGGGAGATGCCAGTAGAGGCTCTCTTCAAGGGCAAGGAGCAGCGTGGCTCTGTATAAGGAGGTGGGATAAGGAGGGACAGGGCCTGACTTCCTGCCCCTCTGGGGCCGTGTGCCCTCTCACCAAGCTGCTAGCCCCTCTGAGCCTTGTCGCCCCAGAAAGTGCCCCTTCAGCTTCTGCCATGTGCAAGCAGGGCAAAAGACCTCGAGGACGCAGCGGTGAGCCACACAGAACCAGCCCTATGGACTCTGCCATCTGGCCTCAGTTCCCTCATGGTATTAATGCCAACCCTGGGCAGCTCTCTGTAAGTTTTAAATGCCTGACCAATGACTGGGAGGAGGGCTTTGCAGACCATCAAGCTCTGGCTGTTCCTCCTGGAGAAAAGCTGGCCCCTCTCAGCACTGCCCCAGGGGTGGGTTATACCTTCTGGCTCTGTACACCAGGGCCAAGGGGACAGGTCTTCAGCCACGAACCCCAGAAGCAAGATGGTATACGTGCTGCCAAAGCGAGCACTCCAGAAGCAAGATGGCAAGCAGGTCCTCCAAAGTTAAGGAGGCCGGGAAGGCCTGATTGGTGACAGCAGGAGAAGGTGCTCCAATCTGTCCACCTGGAAGGATACCACGATCCTTCCCATCCCTGATGTAGCAGTGGCCAGTGGGGCCGACTTCCTCCACACTTAAGGGAAGCCACACCTCCAGGGAGCCGGGTCTGGAAAGACCCTGGGAAGGGTTTCACCAGAGCTTTCTGGGGGCAAAACTCTCTTTCCACCACCACCTGCTGCAAATAACTCCTTAGATCCCCCTCAGGATGGGGGTTACCCTGATGTTCTGCAGCACTGGATCTTCTCTACTGGTCCTGAGCCGTGGTCTCTGTGAGGGAGGCGCTAGCCTCATGCAACTATTTAAATTAATTCAAATACAATATGTTTAAATTTCAGCCCCTCAGTCACAGAAGCCCCATCCCAAGTGCTCAGCCGCTGGTGGCTAACGATTCCCCTACTGGACAGTGCGGACACAGAGCACTGCCATCATCACAGATAGTTCTATGGGACAGCGCCAGTCTTGAGGTCCTTTTAACATCGCCTCCCTTCCAGTTATAAAACAAGGGTCTTGACAGGTCTTGAAAGAAAGACCAGGTATCCACAACTACAAAACCCACTTGTAGGCTTAAGAAGCCACGGCCATGAGGAAATGCACAGGAGACAGAATCATTGCCTGAGCTGGGCGTGAGTCAGGGACTCTGCCAGCTTCTCCATGGGGCCGCTCGTGCGGTCCCGATGGCCCTACAGATGGGCCGTGCCTCCTGCTCTGGCCCCTCCTCGACGGCCTTTCCCACAGAGGTCCAGGCAGGACAGGCATCATCTGATAGAGAGGCTCCGATTCAGAGAGCATCTGGCAGAGAAGGGGCCCCAAGGTCTCTGCATCTGAGATGGCTCACAGGAGGTTCTGATGCAGGTGGTCCTCACTGGACCCTGCGCCCTTCCCAAACCCACACCCCCCTCCGGCCACTGTCTTCCCTCTCTGCCCCCTCCAGCAAAGCCTCTCCATTGGCTTCCTGCACATGTGATCCACTTCTTGTCTCTCATTCTCTTCTAAAATGTATGGGCTTTTTGAAAAATACAAAAGTAGCCCATGCTCATTGGACGGAAAAAAAAAAAAAGTCAAACAATGTGGAAACACATAATGTGAAAAGTGAAACTCCTTCTCTCCTCACCACCTCCCACCACTCCAATCCTCAGGGAAGCAGCCTTTGACAGTGTATCCTTCCAGATCTTTCTCTGTGCACCTGCAAATATATAGACATGGGCCTGAATAGACTTTTGTATCCTGTGAAAACGGGACCACGTTATACTTCTGTTTTGCTCTCGCTTTGCTCACTCAATAGCATATCAGGGCTTCCTTCCCGTCAGCCCGCTGCCCACCCTCACTCATCCTGGTTTCACAAGTCGCAGAGAGATCCATGACACGGCTATCCCATTGTTTGTTAGCTGTCTCCTAGTGATGGATATTTGAGTTGTGACACATTTTTCAGCCTTCCAAATAACACAGCCATGGATGTTCTTGCAAGTACATGCTCTGCTCACATGCAAGGCTTCCTCAGACCCCTCGTGACCCAGGCTGGCCCCGCCTCTGCTGTCATCCCACCAAGACAACTCCTGCCACACCCAGCCGTAAGCACTAGAATCCTAAATCCAACTGACACCTTGCACTCCTTTTGCCAACTCAGTCCCTGGGCAATTTCTCTCCAGGAGACCATCCTCTCTGCTAGACCACCTTGATGGGCCCCCAGTGAATGCCATCTCCCAGTATTTATGCCCCTAGGTAGTCCCTTCCCCTGGCTAGACCTGAGCTAGACTGGTGACCTGATTTAAACAAACTTGATTAAGCCTTCAGAAAGCCTGGCAGTTTCCATTGCCGCACTCCCAAGAAGCCAGACACCAAGTAGTGAGTCAGCTTAGCCTGAGACCACCATACTATGAGGAAGCCCAAGCTCGCTGTGTGGTGAGGCCACGTGGAAGAGGACCAAGGCCCCAGACATATGACCCAAGTGGAATTGGTGGCCTCTGGCTGTTCATGCCACCCAACTCTACCACATAGAGCCACAGACAAGCTGCCCCTGCCAAGCCCAGCCCAATTGCATAACATTAAGCAAATCACAAAAGGATTAAGTCACTACATTTGGAGTAATTTGTTATGCAGCAAAAGGGAACCCAAACACCCTCCTTTTCTTCAGCATATTTGGAGATGCAGAGGTGAAGGCCAGGAGAGGGCACATTAGCTACCTAGGCAAGAAAGCACCCCCAGCAATCTTGGGAAAATCTGTCGTGACCAAATAGTCAGCAAAGCAAAAGGCTCTAATGTTAAGAAAGAAAACTTTGGCACAGAGAGGTTAGGGAAAGTGCCCAAGGTCACACAGCTAGTAGGAAGCAGAGCTGGGGCTTGACACAGCATTCAGGCTCAGGGCCCTCACCAGCGACCAAACATCAGTGTTTTCCAACACTTCAACCCACAGCAAGAATTACATTCCAGAGGGCCTCTGTATATGTGGATTTGGGTGCAGATGTGTGTGTAGGTATCCATAGATCTAGATTGATCTGTCTATCCATCTATCTGTTATCTATAGACTTGTCTCTAAGTTAAACAAAAGTTCAGGAAGATATGTATTTCCTCTTACTTTAAGCATTGTTCTCTCTTGTTTTTATTTTCTTTTTTTTTTTTTTTAAATGCCGATCGCTAAACTGATTTCATGAGCCACGAAGGGGATTATAACATGTGGCTGAAGGGGGAAAAAGTCTCATCTATAATGATGGAAGATAGCTCTAAAATCAGATTAACCTGAATTTGAATCTTGCTGGAACAAGAGCCCACTTTGAAGTCAACCAAGTGAGTTTGGGCAAGGAGGTAGGCTCCTGTAGTGCCTCAGTTTCCCCATCAGTAAAACGATAGCAACAGCGCCCCCAAACCTGCTCAGTGGAGCGGCTGCAAGCCTAAGCCTCTGTGTGAGCAGCCTGCCAGCCTGTGTGGCCTTCTGGAATGAGAAAAACATCCTTGGGCCAGAGCCCACTGGGAAGGCTCTGGTCTTCCCCAGCCCTCACCTGTGGCCTGAGGGTAGACAGGCCGGCCCTGCTAACAGGGCCCCTTTATGCTCTGCCCCTCTCCAGAGCCCCAGATCAGCACTCGACGCCAGGGGGCTCGGGCAGCACTCGGCAGGCCGGCCGATCAGCTCCACAGGCTCTCCCGCTACCTTCCATCCAGCCAGAAAGGAGGGAAGCCAGAGTGGCCGGACGTCAAGAAAAATATCCCATCACCTGCAGCGGGTGGACCAGGGCTCATGACAGGTTGTGACCTGTCACAGACCCCTGTCCCCACAACCCCAGGCAATGCCTACCCCACTCTGCTGGAGAATGTGTCTCTGTCCTAACATCTCAGAGATGAGAATCTGGTCCTGGGCCAGATGCTCAGGAGAGAGTTGAAGACTATCTGCAGCAATCACATCCTTTGCACCTCCCTCTGTCTGAGATGACCCTTTCCTCAGCCAGCTCTTTATTCTTTGGGCCCCAGCAACTTAAACGTCACACCCCCAACCCACCCCCGCCAGTCCACAGCAGAAGCCCCCTTACTCTCCCACCACAGCCTGCTCCTTTCCTCTTCACGTTTAGCACACATCAGCGTGACCATTAGCAAGACCATTAGCAAGCCAGTCTGAAAAGCTGGAAGGGGAGAGGCATCTGCTTTACTCACCCTCAGCAGCCAGGAGGAAACTCATTTCGCTCTCAGAGCACCCCAGTGAGCTAGCAACCAGGGCTCTAC
The DNA here is from genome assembly GCF_048164855.1 of Canis lupus baileyi. NCBI lineage: Eukaryota > Metazoa > Chordata > Mammalia > Carnivora > Canidae > Canis > Canis lupus. The sequence goes on from NC_132842.1 coordinate 65,489,205, forward strand.
CCACTCCGCAGATGTGCAAACTGAGGATCAGAGCCGAGCCAGCTGGCTGGGGACACCTGCAACTGGGAGTCAGGTTCTGCAAGCTACACCTCTGACACCTGCCGCATGGTGTGTGGCGGGGCGGGACCGGGGGCTGAGGACTACGAGGCCGGAACCGAAGGCGGGTCTAATGGAGGGTAAGAGAACTAATGCGAGATGCTAGACGCGAGCTTGAAATGGGCCTAGAGCCGTCCACAGAGGGGCCCAAGAGCATCTCCCTGTGCCTACCCCACCCGGCCCTCCCACGGTGTTCCGTGGGACTGAGACACTGTCCCCGCTTCCCAGCTCTCCCTCGCCGGCCCCACCCTTGGATTTGCTGAGCCCGTCTCTCGTTGGCATAATACCAGGGCACGGCACACGGAAAAACCACGTGGAAAGCACGAGGCAGCCTTCACGCTCACGTGTACGCACAATCACCACTAACACACTCCTACCCACCAAAGTCTCGTCTCATGAGCCAGGGCACAACAGGCCAAATCTAGCTGCCTGGCTCCACCCAAAGAAACTATTTTCTAAAAGTTGTATTTGGTTGATGATTTTTTTTTTTTTTAATTAGAATGACTTCACACAAAAACCCAGATGGCTGAATTCTCTTAATGATCAAATGTGGCAACACCAGGGCCGCATTCCCACATGGTAACAATTGGCTGGGGCTGAGGGGTGCTGCCCCCTTGAGATAGGACGGGTGCCCCCCAGGGGCCCCCAGTCCCCACCCCCTCCTGAGTGTCTCCTGCCCAGCCTGCTGTGCTCATTAATAGGACTTCTCTGGCCCTTTAAACTTGAATCATCCTTTAAAGCCTCCTCACATGCCACCTCCTTCAGGAAGCATTCCCTGAATCTCCATAGTGTGGTGTTTCTTAAGGCTTTATAAGGTCAATAGCTAACTTGAATTGAGCGTTTACTTCTGTGCTAGGCAGTTATAACCATTTTACAGTTTGAGTCCCCATAACTGCTCATCCCCACTTTATAGATGAGGGAACTGAGGCCCAGAGTTGATTCTTCCATCACCCTCCACACCCCCATCCACCCCACCCCCCATGCTGCTCTGTGCCCCCAGAAGCTGACTCCCTTAGACCAATCTGCTGAAGCTTCCTGGTCTCTGGCTTCCAGCTTCAGCCAATAGGAGGCCCTAGCAGGAAACCAGAGGATACAAGGAGAAAAAGGTCGGGGTATTTCTCCCATCCCCGCTACGTTTGCACCATGTCTCTGACTATGGTTCATCTTCCATATCTACAGCTCCTGCCTGACCTTCCTCAGCTACAGTTCCTACAGGGATCCAAACCAAAAATATCCAACATTTCCTCCCCTGCCCTTTCTGCCCTGGGACGGTAACACCTCCCTGCCTCTGCCAGGGGCCAAGCAGTCCTTGGGTGCCTCAATACCCCATGAAGATTCTGTTAACCCTTCCCACACCTTTAGAAGTTATTTTAAACAATCTGGAGTACACTTGTTTCCTGCCAGACCCCTGGCTGACACAGAGGTTAGACACTATGCCCAAGGTCCCACAGTCAGAAAATTGAGCCACCAGGATTTGAACCCAGGATATTAGGCTCCAGAGTCCTTACTCTTTAAGAATCACGCTACACTGCCTTATGTACTTTTCTCCTTCTGGTCCTTTACCTGCTGGTGGCCTCCTCAAAGATCCCTTGGATGACCCCCAAGAGCCATAGTGCTATGTGTGGATCAATGCAGACATTCCAGAATCTCTCACTGAGCCCAGAAGATACAGTCACTTGATTCCTCTTTATCCTCCAAAGTATTTTTACAACTGAGAGCCCGTCCCCACATTCCTTCTTCCCAGGCACAAGAGCTACCCCACTTCTGTCCTGCTGGCCCCTCCCATAGGGCCTGCTACTTGTCTTCCCTCTAGACCAAGACAGAGGCCCATAGCATGGCTGAGAAGGCCCCCCAGGCCCAAACTGTGACCCCTTAGCCAAATGAACTTCAACCAGCATCTCAAACAAACTGCCCCCTTCATTACAGGGCTCTCTCACACACTGCTGGCCCATACAGCAGACACTCATAGTGCTATTACACGCCTCCCCCTCTTGCCTCCCTGCCACCCCTTCCCCAATTCACCTTTGGACTGAAATCACAGCTCCTCCAAGACCACCTCTGACCCAAAGCCAGTTGGCACTCCCTGCCCTAGATTCTCAGAGTTGCCTGAGTGTCCTCCAACATTCCCCTAACATTGTCTTCATTGTTCAGTATCCACCTGCCCAAACTATGAGCCAATCTAACGTGAATATCTATGCAAAAATCCAAAGTGAAAGATTGGCAAAACAAATAAAGCAACCTTTTTAAACAGCAGTGTCTTGTGACAAAGGAGCACTGAGATTAGGAATACAAAGAAGTTGAACACTAGGAAATCTAATGATGTAAATCAGGCATATAAATCATTTATTATATTAGCAAAGGATGACAACACCCCAACAGCATTTGACAAAACTCCATATTTATTCCTGCCTTCAAAAATATTAGCAAGCCAGGGGCTGGAAGAAGCTTTCTTAACTAGTTAAACAACAAACAGTTATTAAATAGTATGGGAGGTTCTAACCAATGCAATAAGATAAGAAAACAGGATGAAAGGCAAAGATGAACATTTAGTTCCACTGAACTCTTAAGTTTGGTGAGGGGGGAACTGTGCCAGATGGTTCACAGTTTCTACACCATCCTAAACACATGCAAATATCTGTGGAATGCACAGCCACCCAGATTATATCCATTCAATGTTCGCAAAGCACCCAGGACTCCTCCTTTGAGGTACGTATCACAACTTAAATTGCATCATTTGTTTTTAAAAATACTTCTCTTTTCCTACTAGAGTATAAACTCCATGAACACAGATACCATGCTCTACTGGCAGAGCAAATGTATACATGGCCTAAAATAGGTACTCAATATCTATTGCACAGACGTAGGAATGACTTGAATAAAATGCACCAATAGTTGTTAAATTATGATAAATCTTCTTCTCAGCTGGAAAACCCGAGGCCCAGAGAAGGGAAGTGATGCCACACCACTGGGAAGCCCCCCGCCAGGATCCCTGGGCTCTCTGAAAGGCCTCAGCCACACACAGGGCCACGCACACAGGGCACCGCCCACGTGGCTCAACAAGTAAGGAAAGTGAAGCTCAGACCAATTCCTCTAAGCAAACTCACACCCAGGGCACACCCGGGTGGGCAGAGCCGCCTCTCTGGGGCTAGGGATGACCCGTGGAGAGACCTGAGCTTTCCTCGCAAAGCCCTGTGACTGCTGCCCACATGGATAAACAGCCCCCTCGGCTTTCCCGTGAAGTTATCAAAGAATTACTTATGTCTCTGGAAATGCTTGTTTGGAAAAGGTTCTCCACCCCACCTGGGCTTGGCAGGAGGGGCAGCATCCTCAGGCCTGCCCTTCGGGGAGTGATCAGGCTTTTCCTCCGGCCCCTGAAGGCTCTCGGCCATTCTTCATGTGGAGAGTCTGAAGCCAGCCATAAAGAAGCAGGCAGCCTCCCAGGATAAACGGAGCCCGGTGACATCAAAGACCGCCTTCCAGATTAAACAACTGAGGCCTTCAGCTCTCTCTGGCGTTTCTTCCAGGATATTCTGGGCTCCTGCCTCAGTTCTCCCTCAGATGGAATGGCAGATATTTTGTTTGTGAGAGTCTGAATTTTTTCCTTCCTCGGGGAGAGGGGGGGAGAGAGGAGGAGAGGAGAAGGAGGGGGGGAGAGAGAGAGAGAGAGAGAGAGAGAGAGAGAGAGAGAGAGAGAGAGGAAGAGAAAGAATGTCTGAGAGACAAGAGCCACAAAAAGAACATGTGTGAGTGAAAAAGAAAGGAGAGTGAGGGAGCAGCCGGAAGCGCCTGCTTTGGAATCCAACAAGCAACCTAAAAATTCTAAAAGTTTTTAAACCAAAGCACACTGTGAACCTACAGCCAGCGAACGAGGCTGCAGGAACCCCCAAGCTGGGAGCTGAGGGGTGCCTGGCTCGCCGGTGCTAGCAGATCCCTTGGTGGGCCAGGGCACTGGCCCCTTGACTAGAGGGTCCCTTGGCGCTCCCTTTGCTCAGACACATCAGGTAACCCAAGGCAAGGGACCCTCTTCCCTCAGACACAGGCTCACAACAGTTCTCTGGGATTGGCTTGTCACTGCCTCTTACCCCCTAGCCCTTGAGGTGCCTCTTTCTGCCTTGAGCAACCAATTCCATCCCATCCCTCAGCGCCACCCCCCCCCCCGCCAGACCCCAGCACAGCTGGGACCCTCCTCTCCCCCCAGGGTAGCCATCCCAACAGCCGTCCACGACCCTCCACATGAATCAGCTCTAAGGGACATGCTGCTGGCTGAGGTGGCACACTGACTACCCACCCTGCTCCTCCACCCCACACACCTGTCCAGGGGGACAGGTAGCTCAAACATGCCAAGAGCCACTAACACACAGGGCTTCTCAGAAAGCCTAAAGCACCAGGAAAGCTTTGTAGTCCCCACAGGCTGCAAGCCACCTGGGAGTCCATGCTCCCAACCCAACCAGCACCCAGTTCCCAAGGACGATGGCAAGGCTGGGGCCTCCATCAGCTCTTCCAGGCATGGATGCCAGCCTTCTCCTCCCACATCCTCTTCCTCAGGGCCTGTCAGGTTCCTGCTTCAGTGCCACCTTCACGCAGCTTCTCCCAGGGCCGGTAATGTGCCTATTTATGTGCTGGTTCCTTTGTCTCCTTTATTAGGCTAGGAGCCACAGGAGGATGGGGACCACAACCCCTTTATTTGTCACTGTATCCTCGATGCCTGGTACAGCTAGGGAGTTAATGATGAGTAACAACTCATTGTTGATCATAACTAACAACAGAGTGCCTGAGAGAAAAGGCCTACTCGCACTCTTCCACCTGCCTGAGGAAGAGGATCTGGGAGAGAATGAGGCAGGGATGGTGGCCTAAGCTAGCTTCATTCATTCACTCACCCATTCAGGCAGCAAACACATCCTGAGTGCCCACTACGTGCCCCGGGCTACCACAAGAGGAGATGTATTACTCAGAAAGTGATTATTTTATTGCTGATGTGCCGGGTAGCTGTTTGAAGCCCTCACAGGGATAGTCTGTCCCTGAGGATGGTACTGGAGCTTCCCAGTGCTAGGAGCATCGTGGCCCACCCTCTCACCTCACTCCAGCCATCCCCACTAGGTGAGGGGAAGCAACATTCCCCTGAATTCTGGGACCCCGGGACACATGCCATGCTTGCTTCCTGGTTCAGCCTCTCCCCAGGCTTACTACAGTTTGTAGTAAATGTGGAGGGGCTGTTTCTGAACGAGGGACTAGAACATGCATCGGCCTGACCCAGGGGAACTTCTTTCTCAGGGAAGAAAAGTTTCAAAGGCAGGATGAGATGCTCCTCGAGGCCTCCCAGAGACCACATCACAGAGATCCATTAAAGCCTTCAGAATATGACACCCTTGCCCACCACCCGCCCTCCTGAGAGACCCAACCCTATTAGAAGCCAGAAGCCCCATCTGGCACCTTGCCCAGCTCCCCCCCCCCCCCCCCCGCCAACACCCAGGCTCTCCTCCCCACTCCCCCAGGATAAAGAAAGCTGCCAGGTAGGGCTAAGAGGCTGGCCCTGGGTGCCACAGGCAGAGACCCTCCATGGAGAACCCAAAGATGCCAGCAAGTGGAGGCCCAGATGCCTCCACCAGCCTCAAAGCAAATCATCTTTTAATTCTGAAAACACCAAATATTTAATTTATGCTTTACCTCAAATGTCAAGTCTACCTCCCGGCACATAGCTTCGAAACCACGTAAGGAGGCCTAACGCTTTCCATATGGTGAAGACATGGGGCCTTTTAATTGTGCCAACTGGTATCATTCAAGGGTGATTCCCCTGGAATCTGGCAACTCGGGCAGCAGCCGGGCCCAGAGCCAGCCTCCAATCTCATCGCCCAGGACCACACGTCCACGGGCTCTGACCCAGGCTGCGCCCTCCCAATCTTCCCCAAATGTCAAAATGCACTAGGTGCCCCCTAATCAATAAGCAACCCGCCTGGCGGCCACCATCAACCCACAGGCTTACCAGCACCACAGCTCTCAGCCCGACTCTTAAGGTAGCCCTGCCATAAAAGAACAGAAAAGCCAAACTGCAGGGACGGAGTGGGGTTGGGGGATTGGCCTTAAATCTGGTCCCACACATTCATGTAAGCACACGCAGGTACACACCACGCGAGCACACAGGCACCCGGGTTCTGCTTCTCCAAGGGCTAGGCCATCAGGCTCTCCCTGTCTACTCCACGGCTCCATTCCTCGACAAGCTTTTTGATTTCACCCATCCTATTATATGACATTTTTGTAGACCTGGTATTTCCAACTGGTTTTCTTGTGTAACTGCCATTACAGCTTCATGTTTACCTCTCCTCCTGCATCCCTTTGAGGTGATTATGCTTTATTCAAACTTCTAAGTGTTTAGCACACTGTTGTCTGATGTTTAAATCGTTCGCTTTACTGTTCTTCTCTCATAGTACTTGGACATGTCACATTTCTCATGAGTTTTCTCCTCTGAACACATGACTCCTTGAAGTTCCATCACACCCCACAGGGGGAGAGCAGAAGCCCTTAGCCTGTGTCCCTCCAAGCACGTCTATAGCATATGGCAGGGCAGGCGAAGGTGGGAAGCCTCTGGATTCATAATCTGGGCTCCTATCTCCCCCAGCCACCTCGGTAAACCTCCCAGTACCTTTCCCCCTTCTGAAATCTTTTTGAAGAATCATGTGCCATAACCCTGCCAGGGATGAGAATGTTACTATACCCGCCTCCCAGATGAGCTTAGGTACAATGGCTTATGCAAGGTGACAAGCTATAGTGCCAGAGCCTGACCTCATTTATTTTTGTACTCAGGATGGCAGGTGTAGGTTAGTGCCAGCAAGGTCACCCTCTCACATCCCAGGACCTTCCAAGCAACTGGGACCCACCCTGGACATTTACTAAGCTACTCAGGCCCAGTCAGGAAGGAAGAGGGCAAGCAGGGGCCCTTTCTGCTCCTACCTGGCCCACCACCCACCTCTTCCCCAAGTGCTCAGCAGCTGGTCAGCATGCCGCCTCTCTGGAAATTAGTAAGGGAGGCACCCTCTGGGCATATGCTCTAGCACAGGGCTTTGCTACACATGGCCCCCATTGTCTAGAAAGTGCTCCAGAGAAACAGAAAGACAGAGTCCACACTAACCGGCTGACAACTTTATAGGGCTATGAAGAGGAGTAAGATCATGTAAGCAAAGTGCTTGACATATACAGGCACTTAATATATAGCAATGTTCATCACAATAATAATAATGCCAGTTGGATGAACCCCTAATGTGCTTCCACCCACTTTGGTGAAGGGCCAGGTGAAGAAGTAAAGACAGAGACCATCCTGGGCCTGGGGCTGGAGGGGGGCCCTGTCTGCCAGCCCCCAGAATCCAGCTGACTTTGGAGCCCACACCGTACATCCTGATGATCTATTGGAAGAGCCTGCAGCCACCCTTTCTGTGCTGCTGGGAATCACGGAAATTAAACTAGACAGGAGATTGCCCACTGCTGTCTCATTCACTATTTCTCCAGGTTTCCCAAACTGTGGACATTCCATTTCCACAGTCACAAATTTGACCGCTTGTACTTAATGTTTTTCTCAGAATCAACTTTCAACACTCTCTTTCAATTTAGCTCCATCCTAAGTGATAATATCCGTGAAATCGTGGGCTTGATGTCCTAGTTACTATCTTTCCTGGTAAAAGACATGCTTGACTATTAAGATAACAAACATTCCTCCAGGCAACACCTGAAATCGGTGCACATGTCCCCACCAAGCAGCGCCACACCCTGGGCTTCCCCTGACCTCTCCTAGGGTGAACTGCCATCCCCACCCCTGTGGGTTTGGTGGCTGGGCCAGAGCTGGTAGAAACTTGGGTGCCTGGGTCCCAGTCACCAAGCAGAACTCCCCAAGGAGCAGAGGGCCCCTCCTCTTACTACCTTGGATGGCAGGGCCCACCCTCCACCACCTAACATATGTCACACTGATGGCTCCATGTCTCACATCTTCAAAAGTGCTTTGAACAAAGGTTAATGAACCCTCAGTGTTTCTCTGAGAGACGAGTTGAGGAAGCGAGGCAAGCACCACCCCATGCTGTCCTCAGCTGGGGGAAGAAACTAAGCAACAAGATTCCATGACTTCACCAAAGCCACAGACTTAAGCTGGGGCCCCCTCCCCACCCTCCCTCATTTCCCCCAATGGCAACTTTTACTGGCTCACATTCCTCTTGCTGGGAATACTACTATTTAATTAAAAACGACAGACTTTTGTTTTCCTCTCCTTCCTTCCTCCTCCCTCCCATCCTCCAGGACTGGATGCCAAGGAGACCCACCAAAAACATGCGGGTAACATTTGTTATGGCTTTGAAGATAAAAGTCAATTGAAGTAAGCCCTCGCTTGTATTTCAAGTTTCCCCTAAAGCATGGAGCAAGCTGCCTGGCAGTTGAGGAAAGGAAAAAAAAAAAAAGGAAAAAAAAGAAGGGACTGCAAATAAATGTCATTCTGCAGGAATACTTTGTAAAAATAAACAGGCTGAAAAAACCCAAAACTTGATTAATGGAAATCCACTCAGTTGGCCTCTGTCTTGAGCTGCAAATGCATTTGTTCATATGGCTAAATCGGATCATTTTCACTAGGCTTTAAATAAGTAAGTAGATCAAAAACTATAAATGGTGGGGGAAGAAAGGGAAGTTTATAGTTCTCTTTCTAAAGGGCCCCAACCGCAGTGCCCCCCACCCACCAAGGTTTGACCTTTACAAGGGGACGGCAGCTCCAATTCCAGCCCAGCCAACAGATGAAGAAAAATGAAGAGAAAGCCCCCAGCTAAGGGAGGCGGTGGAGGAGGAGATGGGGGCTTCTCCCAGACGCAGAGATTATTTCATACATGCACAAGAGTGCATGTAAGTCACAGGCCCACCTCCCAACTGCAACCAACCCAGGTGCCACCTCCCAAACACACACACACACACACACACACACACACTCACATCTGAAAACTCCACAGGCCCCTCCCTCCCTAGCCCATGGACAAGACCAAAGAACTAACCAGACCTGAGACTCAGTCCGTTCCCCTCGAAGTTAAAAAAAAAAAATTAAATGTCACATCAAAAAGTTGATTCATCCTTTGATCCTTGGCTTGCTCGAGTTCCACGCAGACCATCTGAAAGCCCCGTGCAGAGTTCCAGAGCTCATTGGACATCTGTGAGCACCAGTCCCAGGCCAAGAGCTGGGGCTGGACTCACTCCCCTGTCGCATCTACTGCTCCCCCCAACCCCCAACCTCAGGAACAACTCCAATCTCAGTGACCCACTGGGGTAAGGCTCAGGGCAGGCCCTGGCTACAGCAGCAGGAGACCCTCTCTCTCCCTGTGGGCCCAGTGAAGGGCTCTACCAGATTTCAGAGTCCCCCAGGCTCTGCTACCCACATCACAGCCCCTTCTACTAGGGTTCCTGGGCAGATGGTACCGATGAATGCCACAGACACTTGGAACACATGTGGAGGCCAGTACAGTCCCACCCTCCACCCAGACACCCCTACATGCTTTCCCTGTCTTCCTAGCACCCCCCTCCAAACCCACCCTTTAATGCTGGCCACAGAAACAGGGTAGAAATCAGAGCAGGCCCCCAAATCCCTCCAGCACAGACGAGCTTCCCCACAGACTGGAGCTGCACCACGGCCTGCCTCATCTAGGACCTTTCCCTCCCCAGACAGCCCTCTACCCCCAGCTGGACGGGAGACTGACACCTGAGCCACCTCTCAGGTTCCCCAAGACAGGAGGGGTACCTACGGGGTGGGGCAGGGGCGGCTAAGAAGGGACTTCTGGACTTAGAAGCTGTGCCAAGAGGGTGCTAAAAGTTGGGGCGGGTGGGCAGGGAGACCCGCCTCTGGGGCCGAAAGGTAGGTGGGGAGCGTACCCGGGTTCCTCTGCCAACGGTGCCCGCTGCCCGCAGCTGTCGGGGTCCAGAGCTCCCGCCCGGGCAGCGCTGCCTCCCGATCCACTCCTCGATGCCCTTCCGAGCCCAGGCGGCGCTCACCGCGAAGCTGTCACCTGGGGCGGGGAAGACAAGACGCCCCTGAGTCTGGCCCCTGGGCCGAAAGTTACCCGAGAGGGGAGGGAGAGAGTGGGCGCGGCGGAGGCAGCGGGGCACCATCCGAGATAGGGACGCAGGTCGCCGGGAGAGAGGGGTTCGGCGGAGACCCAGCGGGGAGCGCGAAGGGGGAGCAGCACCCCGGAGGAAAGGTCTGCCGACCAGAAGGGCAGGAGCCAGGGGGCAGGACTGCGGAGGTCTGGGGTGAGGGTCCGAGGGCCGGTGCAGTGAGCACGGGATGAGGGGAAGAGGGGCGCAGGGGGCGCCGGAGCCCAGATCTCGGGAGACGGGGGTGAGGCCGGGAAGCCTGGGGCAAGCTCTCGGGGAAGGGGTTAGAAGTCTGAGGAGGGGGCGCAGGGAGCGCGGAGGGCGGGGGCCGCGGAGGGAGGGGTGCGGGTCGGGAGAGGGCCCAGGACGGCGAGGAGGGGTAGGTGGGGCAGGAAGGGGGCGCGGAGGCTGCCCCCGCAGCGGGTTTGTGGGCTGGTGGCGGAGTTGGGGGCGGGGGAGGGGGCCTGGGGATAAGAGCCCGCGGGCGAGGCCAGTCCGTCCTTCCCCCGTCCGTGCCCCGCGCGCCTACCTTCCGGGCTCTCCCTGCGCTTGCACACGGCGGCTGCAGGCACATCGCGCGCGGCGGCGGCGGCGGCGGCGGCGGGAGCCGGAAAGAAAGGAGAGGCAGAGAGTTAGCGGTCGCGGGGGCGCGGGCGAGGGCGCGGGCGAGGGCGAGGGCGGCCGGGGCCAGGGGCCGGCGCGGGCGGGGACACTGACCCGGCTTGGAGTGAAGTTTCCCCATGCTGGGGGCGCGGCGGGCGGCGGCGTCCCTAAGCCATGCGCCCGGCCCGCGGGGCCCGCGGCTCCCCCGGCTCCCCCGGCTCCCGAGCCGCGCCTGGCTCTCCTCCCCCGGAGCAGCCCCGCGCCGAGCCGAGCCCGAGGCGGCGCCGGGACGCGCTCCTGCCGCCGTCGCCGCGGCCCGACTGACGCCGGGGCGCGCCGAGCCCCCAGCCCGCCGCCGCGGCCCGCGCCTCCCCGCGCGCCCATTGGCCGGGCGCGGCGCATCAAAGGCGAGGCGGGCCGCGGAGGGGGCGGGGCGGGGGCGGGGCGGGGGCGGGGCGGGGCCGCGGGGCGGGGCCAGGCGGCGAGGGGCGGACACAGCGCCCCCCTCCAGGCCGCGGGCTCCAGTCCCGCGCGGGGGGCTGCGGGGCCGGGGGGTGGCCGGGAGGTCGGGGCCGGGGGGCCGCGAGGGGGAGAGGGCCCTTGGCGGTAGGCGTCCTGGGAGGACACGCCCCGGGGTCCCGTCTCCTCTAGATGGGCCTCTGCTCCCGCTAACAGCCCTGCACCTTCCCTCCGCTCGGCTTCCTCGAAGAGCGCTGGGCAGGACTCCGGCTCCAGCTCACAGGTGACGGGACTGAGGTCGAGAGAGGAGACGCGGCGGGGGCGCGGGGGTCGGCTGCACTGCCCCTTCCCGATCCTACCAGGACCTGACTTTTGCAGAAAGTGTTCGCTCGTTACTCGCCCGGTGCCCGTGCCCGTGCCCGTGCCCGTGCCCCCGCCCCCGCCCCCACCGCCCACAGCACCCCGCTCCGCCCCTCTGCGTTGTGATTTGGGAGTCCGAGAGGAGCCCGCACCGCGCCTGCAGCCGTTTCTGGGCCCAGCCCACTCCTGGCGGCTGCGAGCGTCCGAAAGCCACGAGTTGCCAGCCAATCGCTCGCAGGCCTCACGCCGGGGGCCCGTGGGTGCCCTCCCGGGGTCGGGGCGCGCTGCCAGCTGCGCGGCCCGGAAGGGGGTAACCGCTGGGTCTTTGATCTTCCTCGGTTTCCGCTCCCCGCTGCAGCTCGCCAGACCCAAGGGCTTGTTTGTTTTGTCTGGGGAAGTCTCTGCGGAGGGGAGGGCGACATCAAGGGGTTCCACCCCACCTTTGTGGATCTCAAGGAGAATGCCTGCTCTGCTGGGACACCGTGGGCCTGTTAAGTTCGGCCTGGTACCCAGCAGCCCCGGCGTGGGAAAAGAAAGCCCTGTGCTAAGTGTGAGCACACGGCTATTACCCTGGGACTGAGTTCTCTGCAAGCCTCAGTTTTGTGGTCTGTAAAATGGAGGCTCAAGTCTGCCCTTCCTGCCAGCTCCTTGCAGCAGCATTGCCCAAGAAAGACAATGTGAGTGACATGCATAAGCCTAAGTTTGCTAGTAGCCACATTTTTTTTAAGTAAAAAGAAACAGGGATTAGAGTAAGACTCATCAAGATGAGCACTGAGTAGTGAACAGAAGTGTTGAATCACTGTATTGTACACCTGAAACTAACACAGCACTGTGTGTTAATTATACTTCAATAAAGAAATTTAAACGAAAACTAAAAAATTTTAGAAGCTTATAAGAACACTAAAAGAAATAACATATAGGCCATCTCCCTCTTCAACATAGAAAAAAAGTAAGAAGAAACAGATGAAATGAATAATATATTTTATTTAACCAAAACACCAAAAATATTATAATTTCAACATATAATGAGATATTTTACATTCTTTGTGTTGCACTAATTGTTTGAAATCTGGTGTGTACTTGCCACTTAGTGCACATCTCCACCCAGACTAGCCACATCACGAGAGATCAATAGCCGTGTGTGGCTGGTGGCCACTGCGTTGGGCATCAACATATCTCAAAAGGACATTGGGAGCTGCAGGGGCCTCGAGTCATCAATCTCTTACAATGTCTTACTCAACAATGTCTCAACAGTGCCTTACTTCCATCATCCAAACTTCGTTTCTCACACACCCTCTCCAGTGAAAACAAAGGCTAATCTTACAAGCAGGTATATTGATGCCAGTAACAGGCTGCTTTCATTTGAGGAGTGCTGGGACTCTCCAGAATATTGTCATTGTCCATTTTATGTTGCACTCCTTTAGCCCGGACCTACTACATGCCAGGCATCATCCTAAAGGGTGGCTAGCCCTCACAACCACTCTCTGATGCAGGCTTGTACTTGTTTTACAAAGAAAGGAAACCACTATGCTCAGAGAGGTGAAGTCACTTGTCCAAGGTCACACAGCTAGCCAGTGGCCTGGTAAGAAACTGAACCCAAGCCTGTTGATCCGATCGGCCGGGCTGCTTTAACGGCGTGAGGCTGCTGCCCAACACAGTCTCAAACCCACACCCCACCATTAGAGAGAGTCCCTCATCTGGAAACAGATATTGAGGAAGTGCCAGTTCTGTGACAAACACTGTTTTAGGGACTTACAATACATCAGGGAACAAAACAATCCCTATTCTCACTGAGCTCCCCACTCTACCAGGAGGAAGTCAGACAAGAAACAATACACTCAGCAAATGGGCCCATAGTGCACCAAGTCAGAAGGCAACACAAGCTATGCCCTGGCTCTTAACCGAGGGCAGTTGGTACCCTCATGGGACATTTGACAATGTCTGAGGGTCGCAAGTAGAGGGCTGCCACTAAACATCCTACAATGCACAGGACAGCCCTCCAAAACAAAACACTATCCAGCCAAAACGTCAATACCACCAAAGTGAGGCCACTACCACCCACCGTCCCCCCTCCAAGCTGTAGGAAAATGAAAAGACAGAGCAGGATAACGGGAGTCAGGAGTAGGAGGGAGGTGGGGGGAGCGGTTTGAGAGTCTGATTCAGAGCAGGAGCTCTCCTGCAACCCCTCCAAAGGAAATGGCATTCAGTCGGGGTTGCTGTTGGTCTGTCTCACCCGCTACCCCCCACCGGTGCCAGGGTGCCTCAAAATCAAAGCAAAACTCTGAGCGTTCTTTCTCACAGTACTCAAAAAGTTGGTTACTTCCTTAAACCGGTCATGGCTTTCTTCTTTCATGAGAAAAAAGTATCCCCTCTTCCCCTTGGGAATTTCTTTTTACAGTTCAAAAAGAGATAAAAGCAAGAACTAAAACTCCGCAGTTACCAGTTTGAGTCTTGAGGGAAGTAAATCCCAAATGTCCAGCCCAGACACAAAGGCCCCCCTTCACCTTCAGCCTGGCCCCTTCCCAGCCGGGCAGGCGCCGGGGACTTCGCTGCTGTTGGAATCGTGACACCCCCGCCCCCACCGACCTGGCCCTGGGGCGAGAAACCAGAGAGGTGGGCCTTGTGGTGAAACCTTAGCCTGCCCAGGACTCCGAGGAGGGGCTCCGTGGGCGCCACCAGCCCACCGTCCACCTGGGGTGGCTATTCGGCTTGTGCCGGCTCCCCGCCCCACGACTCACTGTCTTTTTATGTGTTTTAATAATTTATCTGGCCCACTTCTTGGGCTGAATACTTACAGTGACACATCTTTTTCTTTGAAGATTTCCCATCCTTTGGGGGAGGAGAATGAGAAAGGATGGGAAGGAAGAGATAAGAGAGAGAGATTATAACAGAAACGGGTTTCATGGGGCTTGAGATTTAGCAAGGCTGGTTTAGGTGAAATCTGTTAGACGTGGAGCTGGGAGGTTTTTTTCTTTTAAAGACTGCATCAGCCTGGTTGGCCCACCCCCACGCTGGTCCCCAGGTGAAAGCCATCTGCATTGGCTCCCTTCAAATGCCACCTCCTAGAGGAAGCCCTCCTGATCTTCCAGCCTGAAGAGCTCTGACCACTCTGATTAGCCCGGGTCCGCTCCCCTGCCTCTGGGCCTGGCACTCCTTATTTTATAATGATGGCACTAAATTTTCCTCCTGGAATCTGGGCTCCTTAAAAGAGAGGCGGTTCTTGCCTGAGTGGCATCTCTAGATGCAGTATGCAGCACTGCCCATAGGAGGTGCTCTAGACAGAATGAGGAGAGCCCCCCCCAGTCCCACAGACACACCACTCCCCCACCTCCCACCCTGGGTGTGTGGGTGTGTTGTCAGTGAGAGAGTGAGACGATGCCAAGAATATGCTCTGGGATATACTGAAGAGAAAATTAATGCCCAACCATGCTGGCTCCCCCTTGGTCCCTGGGTTCCTTCATTCTGTAACCCCCCCAACACACACACACACACACACACACACACACACACACACACACTCAAACACACACTGAGATTTGGCATTGCCAAGTGTCCTGAAAACCCAATTTGGGTGAGGAAGGGAAAGTTGAACTAGTCTGCATGAGACAGTCACAGGAACTTGAGAGATGGCAACCAGCAGAGGGAAGAAAAGCGTGTCAAGGGGACCAGAGAGTATGAGAGGAGTTCACTACGCCAGGGCCTAAGGAAAGGCAATCCCATGAGGAAGGCAGCAGTCAATTAATTTTCAGGACAGTGAGGTGTATTGTGTGATTGGCAGTTGTCACCTGCTCGGCTCTGTGGCAGGATCACCCTCCATTACTGCAAACCTCTGCCAAAGCCTAACCACATCTCCGGGTTCAGCACAGGACAGAAGAAAGGAATGAGCCCAACATAGAACATCATAGGGCCACAGGCCACAGGCGGTCTTCAGAGTGGAAGTGTTTGTCAGCGGGGAAGATGGGAGCCAGACCAGCCCCAGCTTCAGTCCTTGGAGATGAGATAGAAGAGGGTGGGATTCGCCCGGAACAAGGGGTGAGATCTCTAAGCCATTCTAGTCAAGTCTTACAGGGGAGAGCCCCCAAAGACAGCGACTTGAGCCTAAGAATTGGTTGAACTGAATTGTATTTTGTGCCACCAACTTCTCCCAAGTTCAGAGCACGGGCTCCCAGGGAGGAGGAGAGAGCGAGGGAGCCAGCCTGGCCTCGTCATGCTGCTCCTTGGTGAGACCCTGCTCTCTCCCCTGCAGTCCCTGCCACTCGGCCCTTGTCTTGCGCATCTGTGAAGCCATCCGGGTTACGGTGCCCATCTGTCTACTTTCCAACTCCTTTCACAAAAGGGAGAGAGAAATTTCCACTTTCCTGAGCCTTTGTTTTTCAGTGACACGCTGTCCACCTGGGGCCTCATCACCACACTTGGTCTGGCCCATCCACATAACAGGAGGAGGGGGGTCTGGTCAATCAGCGTTTCCCAAAGCAGGTTCCGTGAGGAACACCAGCATTGTGCGATGCTATTATTATGTGAGAGAAAGGTCTCCATGGGCCTGGGGAACCTGTTTTAGGAAGTTTGAGTAAAGAGAAATGAATGCACTTTGGAAAATGCCAGACTAGATGGCTTCTGAGGTTCCTTCCAATCTGAGATTCCAAGTCCTAATCCAGGGACCTAGCCTAAAAGGGTGGCAGGAAGTAAAGTCAGTGAGGACAGGGCCAGTGCAGGAGGGCCCGATAAAGGCATGCACCCACATATGTCTATAGTGGGCACTGAACATGTCTCAGCATGTATATGTCCACCTCCAGGCCTCTGAGCAATCAGACACCACTATGCATGAGGCTCCGTAGCCACAGCTTGAGGCAAGAAGGAAACACATCACTATAGGAAAGCTCCTGGTCAATGTGCCTGCCTCCCTGGCTTTCTCTTCTAGGTTAGGCTCCTCCCTCTCTTCCTCCCTCCCCCACCTCTTCCCCTCCTCCTACTCCATTGCCTTGGCCACCACCTTCTTTCTTCTCCTGCCGTCTCCTGCCATCTCCTTCCATCTCCTGCCATCACCTTCTCCTTCCATGCCACCGAGCACAGCTCCACAGTGGCCAGCTGCCCTATCAGGACCACATGACCCCTTGGCTCCTTGGTCACAGCTGGCTGGGGGTCTGACCCATGAGCCTGCTCAGTCAGGGTCTCTTCTCAGAATTTAAACAAAGGGACGCCGGGGTGGCTCAGTGGTTGAGCATCTACCTTCGGCTCAGGGCATGATTCTGGGATCCCCAGATTGAGTCCCACATCGTGCCCCCTGTAAGGAGCCTGCTTCCCCCTCTGCCTATGTCTCTGCCTCTCTCTGTGTCTCTCATGAATAAACAAATAAAATCTTAAAAAACAAAAAATAGAATTTGAACAGAGAGGCCCAGGGTCTGGGATCCACTTGCTGGCAATCCAAAACCAAAGGGCTCCATAGTTCCAGGGGCCAGAGCAGCTGCTTGGGGTCCATGTGGTCTTAGGAATGAACAAAAAGAAAAAAAAAAAAAAAGGAATGAACAAAAAGAAGCAGGAGTAGAAGCAGTCAGAGAGAAGCAGAGAGAAGCAGAGGAGGGAGACAGACTGTGCCGGTCCCTGCTGCTGCCTGTTCCCAGCTCCTGACCTGGTTAGCTCTGCCTATGTGCTCTGACCTTGGGTCCCTGACAGACCCTTGTTCCCAATTTCCCGGGCCCAGGGTCAAATAGCCTCGCTGAGGGTTCCTTGGAATTTAACATGCATAGGAATTCCCTGAGATGGTGTGAAAATACAGTCTGGGGTGGGACCTGGGAATCTGCATTTCTAACCAGCTCCCAGATGAGACCTCTGCCGCTGGTCTGTAGACCACATTTGAAGCTCAGGAGAGTTACACCTTCCCAGCAGCTGCCAGGTTTATAACTTGCTTCTTCACTGACTAACTAGCATACTGAGAGAAGGAGGGACCAAAGCCAGGGGGGAGGAACCCGAGAAATAAAGGTGTTCCTCTTTCATTAATTAAGTCAGTCAACAAAGATCTGTACCAGGCTCTTATATTAACAAAATAGACAAAAATAAGTCAGTGAAATAGATGGTATGTCTATGGGGGGGGAAATAGTGATGTGTCTATGGAGGGAAAAATCAAGAAGAAATATCAAGGAAGGGGTTGCAATCTTAGGTAGAGGGGTCAGAGGGTAGTCTTTGAGTGAGGACTTGGAAACAAAAAAGGAAGCCATAAAGATGCATAAGGAAGCCAGAGGGAAAGCAGGTCCAGGCAGGGAAGAGTGAGTGCAAATGTCCTGAGGCAGGGACATGATATGGATGCTTTGGGAACAAGTGGAGCTGTGGCTCTGAAGCATGGGGGGGGGGGGAGTGGGAATAGGGTGTGCAAGGGGGAGGAGAAGATGAGATTGAAAGGTGGCAGGGCTCATTACAAGAATCTTGTGGGCCTTGCCCAGGACTTTAGCTCAACTCGAGGGAGACAGGGGTCATTAGAGAATTGTGACTTGGAGTACCCAGGCTGCTGCGTTGCAAGCAGAATGTGGGTTAGGGGGTGGCAGCATGAGACCTGGCAGAAACAAGGCCAGTGACAAGGTGATTGCAGCAATGCTGTTGTGACATCATGATGGTTTACACCTGAGTGATAGCAGCCAAGGAGGTGAGAAGTCAGATGTGACCGTATTTGGAAGTCGGAGGCGATGAGGTTAGATAAAACAATGGACATGGGGTGGGAGAGAGGGGGGAGTTATGGAAGATGCCAGAATTTTTTACCTAATCCACAGGAAGGAGGGAGCCTGCAGGTGGAGCTGTGTGCAGCGCAGGGGAGCTCCCAAGCTCAGTCTGAGCACCTTACTGAGAGGCCTGTTGCATAGCAAAGCAGCAAGGTCAAGTCGACAAGTGGATCCGTGAGCCTAGGGTCCAGAAGCAGGCTGCAGGCTGCAGAGATACACCTGGCTGTCATGAGCCTATAGACCGACAGCGGCCAAGAGGTCACTGCCCCCCTATGGCCTGACAGCAGATGCGATCCCTTGGTGAGTGAGTGTAGCCCGGGAACGGAATGGAGCCCTGGGGCCCTGACAAATTTAGGGGTCGGCAGGTATCTCCTTAGAATCCTGCTCCCCCGGGACCTCCTGACCTCTCCTCGTCCTCACGGGCTGCGCTCCTAGACAACCCGCTTCTCTTCTCCGCCATCCTTCTCATACCTGCTCCCCACCGCCTGCACCGCCCCCCAAGCTGGCAGATTCCTGGCGCGGTGTCTGAACTCTCAAAGCACTTCTTTGTTCAGACCAGCCCCGGGAGATAAATGAGACAATGTGTGTGGACCGCTCAGGGCGCCCAGCGCGGACCCGCGGCCGCGGCTCTCCCTGATGTGGCCGTGGCCGTCCCAGCACGGCACCCGCCCTCCACTCGGCACCTGCCTGGGTGCCGGCCTCACCGCCCCGTGCCTGGCGCACAGTAGGGGCTTCGGAAGTGTTTGCCGCAGGCAGGAATGACAGCACGGGGACCCATCTGACCAGAGGTGACACTGCCCCCCGCGGCCTCTGCTGGCCCTCTCCAAGCCCCTCCCACATCATTTGTGTTTCTTCTGACTCTGTGGCCAAGAGGTCACTGCCCCCCTATGGCTCCAAGCGGCTTCCACTCCCAGCCCGGGCAGGGGACAGATGGAGGCCGCTGCCCCCACACCCGGCCGCCACCGTGGTCCCCGCCCTCTGAAACCACAGGGATGAGTGTTTTCTCCTCCATTTGCATCTTCCCACAGTGGCTGGCGGGGTACGTCCTCCACCTGGCGCCTCTTTTAACATCACGATCTGCCGGACTTCTCTGGGTGACAAGTATCTTTGTGCTGAGCGCCCCCTCCCCAGCCTGTCCCTCAGTCCCTGCGTTCTGACTCTGGCCAGCTTCCGTCTGCACAAAGGGACCATTGAGAGGCAGGCGGTGGGACGCCGCCTTTGATCTGGGGTTCTAATAACGTGTGTATGTTTGCGTCTCCAAACAATGCAGCAACCTCGCAGGATGGACAGAGGGGGTGGGGGAGGAAGAGAAGGTCGGCAGGATGGTTACACCGGAGGCTTGCTTGCGAGCCTTGGCCCCGTTGGCCGGCACATCTGAGAGCGCCTCCGTAGATTCTCCCTGGAAAGGTGTGCTCCTCACACAGAGGAGGGCCCTGGCCCGGTTCAGTCTGGCAGGCCAAGCTCTGAGAGGTCACTGGGACGATGGCACAGGAGCGCCATGGAACCGGGCTTCACAGGTTCACAGAGGGGAAGGCGAGCAGCATAAGGAAGGGGCCCGGACCAGGGAGGCCCAGCCTACAGGCACCGCTACAGCCCAACACCAGCTCCCTCTCCAAGGTCCAGAGTTGCCAGATCTTTTGATTTTTCAAGAGTAGCTGGAAAGCCAGGTCTCTAAGTGAAATCTTCACATATTTTTTAAGCTGGCAACTAATTGTGAAAATTTTAAGTATGGTGGCAGGCCTTGTGAAGCATGCCTCCCTGCCGGACCCAGCCTGGGGCCGACGGTCTCGCCCTCTGCCTGAGTAAGGGCACCGAGAGAAAATGAACACCAGAGACAGGGAGGCATCTGGTGGAAGGTCATCGTTCAGACCAGGCCCTAGGCTCTCTCCAAAAGGGAAGAATTGTGGTGGAGGTGCCAGCCCGATGCCTGCTGCTTCAGTGTCCCCCAAATACCCTCACCATCCTTAATGTTATTCCTTTAGTTCCTTGGCAAATGGGTAGTAAGTTCCCCCAGTGTGCTAGGACTGGGCCGGGCAAGAAGGATGCAGGAATTAACCAGATAAGGCTCCTGCCTGCCCTCCAGTCCAGGCCAGGAGACAGGTGTGAGAAGCAAAACTGTACTGTGGACTCACAGTTACCAGGCCCTGTGCAAAGGGCTATCTGCATTTGGTTATCTCACATCATCCCTACAAATGCCCTGGAAATGAAGGGACTATGATGGTCATTTCCACTTTATAGATGTGGAAGTGGGCTCAAGGAGAATGAGAGAGCTTCTCCACAAAGTTAGAGAGACTAGCTCCCCCATTGCCTGCCAGCCAAGCCCTTATATGCAGCCACTACTGTACACTGGCTCATGGGCTGCGTGATGGGTCACCCAGGTTGATGCCACATAACAAACACCTGGAGTTGTGCAGTGTGTAAGCTGCAATTGTACATGCCAATCCCATGGTAGAAAAAATTACAACCAATTAAGTGCTCTTCAAGGTATATGTAGAGCCCTGGGGCTCAGCCAAGGAATGTTGAGTCTGGTACCTCCCCTCGAGATCCTTCTTTCCAGTGTAAATCTTGCTTCTGGTGAAGATAGAAGTTCCTCCTTTGCCCAGACCTTCTGCCTTCCGTGGGTACCTGAGAGAAACAAAGACCATGCAGAACATTAGCACTTCCTGTCTCCCATATCTGCCCTCAGCTCTCTCATCTGTAAATGGGGATTGTAGCTAGGAAATGAGCATGCCAGAAACTATTGAGAGGGATCCTAGGCTATCCGAGGTGGCTTGCCTTCCTCGCCTGCCAGCTGGGTGACCCTGGCCAGTTACTTGGCCTCGCTGTCTCCATCTGCAAAATGGTATGCAGAGTCCAGCTCTCAGGAGGCACTGGCCAGCACTGATGCTGCCTGGTCATGGTCATCATCTCTATGACCTCCCACCGTGGGACCATGCTCAGGAGGGACCGGGCCTCCCTGCTGCACAGACACTTCGATGGCTCCCACTTCCATCTGGCATCAGGTCACCTTCCAAGAACTCACTAGGCTGCACATCACAGCTGACCTTTCGTGTTTGCAGCATAGGAGGTAGGTGACAGAGCTTCCACACCACCTGCTGCCCTCCAACCTCAGATGAGCAGGGATGGGTGGGGCATGGGGCAAGGGCCAAGGCTCCTCCATCATGGCCTCGGATGTCTCCAGGGAAGGCCCTGATCATAACACGTTGCCCAGGGCTGGCCGGTCCGGCCCTAGGAGAATGGAACTGACCCCAGCAGGAAAAGTGGAGAGGAAGAAGGGGCTGAGAATGGAGCCTGGGAGTCCCTACCCTCTCTTGTTCTGTTCCTCCCCTAAACATTAACCTGCCTTTGTAAGAGCTCGCTATCGGCCACCCAGATGGGCCAGGATGTACAGAGGACTAGCAAACTTCCGAAAAGTTCTTTGGCCTCACTAAAAACCCAAACGATAGTCACAAAACAGCAATAAATAAGGGTTTGAAATGGAGGAGAGCTGCGGTGCCTCCCAAAACCAATGCCCCTTCCACACAACTTAGTATTTCAGTGCACAAGTAACATTCTGGATATCTCTAACACCGGGTCAAAATCATTCTGATTTCAAAAAAAATTGTTAATGCCAATAAAAATGCCAGCTTTTCTGTTCTTAAAAATTAGCAACCTGTGCTGGAGAGCCAGTGTCGGGGTGTCCACTCTCCCCACATCTCCCACCCAAGCCCCCTTGAGCGCTACCATCGGGCCGGTTCTGTGGATGCCCAAGCAGCCCCCCGAGGCTGCGACCTCTCTCTGCTGTTCTGCTCCCTACTCTCAGCGCTCCAGGCTCCAGCTAGTCCTTCGACACCAGCATAGATGCCACCTCCTCCACAAGCCAGCTGCTGGCCATCACGTTTACTCCCAGTTGGATCCCCAGGGAGGTCTCACCTCCAGCCCAAGGGAAACAGTACCTTACAGTTCCTCACTGCCCTCAGAAGGAAGTCGAGAGCCAGCTGTCAACAAACTGATAGGGAAGGAGGAATTGAGGCCTGGGTTTGCAGGATGAGCAGGAGCGGGTCCTTCCCACTTTTAGGCAGCCACTTCGGGAAGAGCAGTCCCCAGACAACTTCTGGCTGGAGGCTCAGCCCCATGTGGCCAGTGGAATCTGTGTGATAACAGACTGTCCGCACAGGCCACCTCCTTTACGTCACACCGAATGCCAAGTCCAAGGTGACCCAAAGGGACTGGCACCAGGCTGCCCTCCACCTCGTGCAGGACAGACACCAAGCTGAGTGCTCTGCACGGTATTGGGACAAATCCAATGTCAAGGAGATGAGATACGTGGGAAGTGTCACCTCGCATACAAACAACCGGAGACCAAGGTGAGTCATGAGCCAGTATGTGGAAACACTTGCCACAGAGCCTGGCAAAGAGACATGTGATAAAAGGGGCTCTCGTTATTATTATTATTATTATTATTATTATTATTATTATTATTATTATCAAAGTACCAAAAAATAATGTTTTCTTCAGCTCTTTTTGGTTGTAAATGATTGGAAGTGACAAAACCCAACCGAAATCAGCCTAAGCAGAAAGCAACTTGATGGGCTCACATAACCCAGGTACTGGGAAGACAGATCATGAGCCGCTTCAGACTCACAACCTCACAACCTTGTGCTCCCAGTGGAAACAGAGATATTCTTCTCCCCCTCAGGAGAGACAAATCCTGGGCAATGACTCTGATTGGCCCAGCATGGGTCACATGCACACTTCTTAACCAATCACTACAGGAGTTTGGTTGGCCCAACCTGAGTCAGATGCCAACCCAGTGGCCGGAGGGAGTTGATTGATGGCTCTGCCCCCCACCACAGTATTGGATGGGAAGAACAGGCCCCCCAAGGGAAGGGGGAGACAGGTGTCATCAGCTTACCTGAGGAAGGCAGAATGTCCTTTTAACTCCCCCCTCCAATGGGCAAAACTCAGGGCCTGTCAGAGAAGTATTGGCCCCACTTTATGGATGGGAAGAGTGAGTCTCGAATCTGTGAAATAACTTGCCAAGGTCATGCAATCTATAAGTGGTGGCCCTGGGACTCAGTCTAGGAGTGTCGACCTCCTTCTGTCTATTCCCTATGGGTCTGGTATGAGGACGAGAAAGACTGATCATGAGTAGGCACTGGTATCTCCCGGCTACTGCCTGGGCCAGTTCCTTCCATGTCCAGAATGGAGCTTGGCCTTTGGAGATGTCTTCAAATGTGTGGGCTTGACCTCTCAAAGTTGACCCCTGGAAAGGAAAATAGAAGACAGGAGGGACAGAGGAATGAGAGACTAAACAATCCGAGGGTCAAGTTAGCAACTGTCCTTGGTGACATGGGTGACATGGAGACCAGAAACCACAGGTCTGAAAGAAAGCTGGCTTGGTGAGGGAGCCAGAGGATGAGAAAGGAAAAGAAAAATCTGTCTCATACTCTAACCCAGGGCTGCCCCGCAAGGCCTAGTCTCAGTGATCCAGAAGATGATTTTTTGGTTTTCTCCTGATGCATGGAACCAGAAGATATCCTTCTTCAGATGGCCTTGGGCCTTCAAGGCCAGAGCGAAACCATGATGGGGGCATTGCCATCAGGACTGGCCACCTGGATCGATGGGCGCCATTGGGAAGAGGCTGGTGCTACCCTTGAGGGTATATCACTCAGTCTCCGATGGCATCTGCAAATGCCATCAAGATAATGACAGGCCACTTTTGTCCATCTCCCGGACCCGCCCATGCTACCTTCTACTCTGGCTTCTACAACCCTCCTCTTCCAGGAGCATCCAATATTTCTTTTTTCCCACCTCCCCACTATCCAAACTTGCCTGTCCCATGTCCTCTTCATTTGGTGCTCGTGAGAAGCCCAGCTCATCTGACTGACCGATGCCCATCAGACAGATTAGAGGTGTCCCTCCCTGGTGAAGGTGCCAATCACCTTTCCCTCCCAGGGAACACACTTCATACATGACAATGTGGCCAGTCTATGTGGGAACCCCACAGCTGATGCCAGGGTTTGAAGTAGCCACCGTGACAAACCCTCAGGGCAAGGCTTCCTGGGCATCTCAGTTCTTCCTTCTATGACCTAAAAGGTGCCACATTCTGATAATTCTTCCTAAATGTCTCTTAGATTTGCATTCCCCTCCCTCCACTCCATTCCCCTCCCTCCTTCCATTCCCCACACTGCCACTGCCCGGGTGTGATAGATCAAAGATGGCCACTCTTACTTGTCATTCTCCCTATGATGCAGACTATGTATTTTCCCCAAGTCTGGGCTGCCCTGTGACCACTGAACCAAGAGAATATGGTGGAAAGATTTGTACAAGTGCTAGGCCTTTAAGAGGAGGAGCAACTTTGGTTTTCTCCCACTTGGAATGTTTGCTTCTGGAACATTCTCTCTCAGAACCTGACTGCAATGCTGGAAGCCCCAGCCACATGGAGAGGTCATGTATGTGTGCTCGTAGACAGCCCTAGCCTAGCTTCTAGCAGACAGCCAGCAACTACTGCCATTTTGGATGCCTCACAGAAGAAAGTCCCCAGGCGACTGAGGTCCCTGTTGACATCACATAGAGCAGAACTACCCCGCTGAGCCCGGTCAACCCCCCAAATCACAAGAGACCATTTAAATGGTGGCTGTGTTGAGCCACTGCGTTTTATGGTGGCTTGTGATACAGCAAAAGTGTCTGAACACCAGGCTCACGCTTTCATCATCTCTTCTGGTTCAGTTGTAACCAGACGCTCCCTGACTGATCTCCCGGCCTCCACATCCGTCTATCGCTCAAAGCTGTTTTCCAAGTACAGGACTGATAATGTCCTGCTTCTGCTCAAAGCCTTCCATGGCTTCTCATTGTCTGTAGCAGGAGGACTTATCCCCTAGGAGTGCACAGGAGAATGACCAGGGCAGCCTTTTAGAAATACAGATATCACACTCAAAGGCTTGGAATCAGGGCTTCAGACTGTGGAAACACTCCTGGTGTGGTAGATGAAATGACATCAGACATTTATTCCATGTCCAGTTCTACATGATTCATGGTGAGCAGAGGAGGCTCCCCCATACCCAGGAGGTTGGACTTGGCCATGCGATTTCTTTTGCCCAATTGAACATGGGCAGGGATGACCCTGTGCCAGCTCCAAGGCAAGACCTTAAGAGGCATTTCATATTTCCACTCCACCTCCTCACACTTCTCCTATTCACCATGAATGACTTTGCCCCAGATAGCCTGTCAACCTGGCTCCCAAAATGAGATGTGCAGAACAGATACAAACTCAATGCGCAGCCTGGCTCAGCCAATTCTAGTCAAGTTCATCAGAGTCACTCCAGCTGGTTTTCAGACCAGTAGTGAGAAAAATATATCTTTGTTGCCATATCCCACACAGGGTCACTTGTTACACAGCACCACCGCAGCAACAGCTGACTAATACATCAGGTGATTGTAAAGCTCATTCCCAATTAAGAACCACTGGCCAGAAGGATAAAGTCGCAAATGCTTGGCCTGGCGCTCAAGACCTTTCTCCGTTCCCCCTCTCCCCACCTCTCTCTCTGGCCTCATTGCCTCACTTCCTCCTTTGAACAAGTCAAGACTCTGAGTGCTAAAACAGAATCCAACCATGACTAATCCTACCAGAAAGGGGACTCACAGGGAGCTGTAAGATCAGGCTGAGAAAATGGGCAGAAAGCAAGAAATGTCAGGCGGCTGGAACCAGGGCCAGAAGACACAGAGCTAAAGAACAGGCCACCACTGGCTACCTGGACTCTGGGCACTGGATCCTCAGGCCACTGCTTTGCAGACTGGAATCTATGGCTCCCCCTGTTTCTTTGAAGAGAGAAGCATCCCACTGGCCCAGCCACACCCTAGGCATTAGAAAAGAAAGAACCCCTATATGACTCCTAACAAGAATAGGGTCAGATGCAAGGCGGCCCAAATCCCCATTATCCCTTGAATCTTCATAGTCTTTTCAAAGATGAAAACTCTTGAGCTTGTCCTAGTACATAGTAAGTGCCACATGAATGCTTCTCAATAAATATTAACATATTCTAGAATATTCCAAAAGTTTTTCTGGGCCATGAACTAACTTGGGCCCTTTTAATTTCCCTTTCCCAATATGGTAAGTTCAGATCCTTTCTTGGCCAGCTCAAAATCTGCCCCTTCCCTGAGGCCTTCCTTGATCTTCAGGTGGGAAGCAATGTCTCTTTTTCTCAGCACTCCAACATACATGGTCTGCCTGTCTTTTCTGATGCTGAGCAGCAGCTCTAGTCATTAGTGAGTTTGTGAGGCCCAAGGTCTTCTCAGTGCTGAGGCCAATGCCTGGTGCCTGGTAGGTGCTTAGGAGGCCCCAGGCGAACAGCTGAGCAAGAGGCCTTCTCCCAGCTGTGAAACTCCAGCCTGCCTCTACTCCCTCAAAATGCGAGCAGTGGGAGCCCGAGCCTTCTCTAGCCCGGGCCTCACCATTAAAATCATTTCCAGCTTCCAGTCTCCTGGGGGATATGAAAGAGCCTACTGGGGATCGGGGGTTCACCCGCATCTCTTTGGATCCCTCTACCTAACCCCTGGTGTACTTGGACTCCCAATAGCCAGCACCCGGGTCTCATTGTTGACAAGCTACCTTCAAGTGACTGGAGAACTCAGCCAATGCCCAGCAGTGATGAAGTCACTCTCCCAGTCCTGCTGTTCCTCTGCAGGTCTGAGGCATAACTCACACATCTCCAGAGCACCCCATGTGGGGTGAGCCATATTACCTTCTGGGGGCCTCTGCCTGATAGCTCATCCTTGATTATTATCATATTCTTGATATCACATCCTTGTTTGATAGGCATCACATCCCTGATATCGCATCCTTGTTTGCTGGGCATCACATCCCTTATATCACATCCTTGTTTGTTGTTTATCACATCCCTGATATCACGTCCTTGTTTGCTGGTTATCACATCCCTTATATCACATCCTTGTTTGCTGTTTATCACATCCCTGATATCACATCCTTGCTTTGCTGGGCATCACATCCCTGATATCACATCCATGTTTGCTGGGCATCACATCCCTGATATCGCATCCTTGTTTGCTGGGCATCACATCCCTGATATCACATCCGTGTTTGCTGGGCATCATATCCCTGCTTGAGTATCTGTGCCCTGTTGCTTTCTCTTCCTGGCCCTACTTTCCCACGTCCTGCACATTCCATCCTCTTTGGAGCTGCTTCTGGGAACCCAACCTAAGAGAGTAGAGAGTGGGGGAAGCTACAGTGATAAACACAGCCACCATTTATTGAATACCACTCTACTTCAAGATCCTTTCATGCCTTACTTCTTCCATTATCTCAACAGCAAAGAATTTTTATCCCTATTTGAAAAAAGAAATGGAATCTCAGAGAAGGTAAATAACTTGCCCAAGGTTATGTAGTTACTAAATGTTGGACCAAGACGCTCTCACTACTCTATATACTACTGCCTCCCATTAGAATGATGCCACCAATAAGGTCTACACATATATCTATCTATAAGTTAAAACTTGAGAATAAATTTAACTAATCCACTAAATAAACATGGGTAATGACAGTGTCCATCCATGTGGAGATTAAAGTTGTGACAGTGATGTTTTTATCTATCAGAGTATACATCCCCTCTTCACCCCATCTTTTCTGGTATCAGACAGAAGTGAGCATGCAATCCTAATTTCTTTCCCCAGACCTAGCCCTTGAACTTAGGGGTGGATGTTGGCTGCAACCAAACCATCAGGTGACTGATCCCTTGTTCTGACATCCTCTGAGATGTAACCTCCACATCCGGTCACTCAACCCTTTCTCCAATCCTCTGAGCTACCCTGAAGCATCCCAATAAAAGCCCAAATGCCTCAAGTGACCTGAGGCAGTCACTTGTCAAAAAACCACCTCAAGTGATACAGAAATTGGTACCAGGAGCGGGGTGTTGAAAGTGACCTACCCTAAAATACAAAATTGTTGAATATGATATAAGCCAAAACACTCCCCCTTAGTTGTGTAAGCAGGCTTTTTGCCCCTACCACCAAAAGGATATGGGGGCAGAATGAGTGGTATATAAATGCAGAGGGATGGAACAGCCCCCTCCATAGATGAGCTTCCTTCATCTGTATCCTTGTGTTCATTCTTCCCTCTGACTGTGTGTTACAAGTTTGCTTAATTTCTTTCCTATTTAAACTCAGCCAGTGCTTTCCCAGGTAACACAGGAGAAGGAGCTGGGTGGTCAGCTCAGATATGGGGTTACCTGTCATGTCAAGCAGGCTGGGTACATCGTGGCACAGAGGAAGACCGTGGGCCACGAGGAAGAGAGTCACTTCGGTGCTGCCCCTGACTCACTGTGTGCCACTGGGTGAGAGTCTTCCCTCTCTGGGGCTCAGCTCCCCTTTATAGAAATGAGGGGGCATCTCTATAATCCCTTCTAGATCTAAGAGGTTCAGATGTTTGGGTTACACATGAGGCCATGTGGCCTACATCATGCATACATACTGACAGGCTGGGAAGAGGCAGCAATGCCAGAGTGCTGAGTCAGTGTAGGCATCTCTGGACTTTCTTCTGAGAACCTCTCTGAAGTTGGGAGCCTAGAGGTGCCACATTTTCCTCTCTGGCTCCTGTCTCCCACCCACTCTAGCAGAAAGAGTTAACTGTGCCCCCACATCTCTGCTCATACTTGTTTTACTTTTTTTAAGATTTTATTTATGTATTTATTTGAGAGAGAGCAAGAGAGAGAATGAGCAGAGGAAGGGTCGGAGGCAGAGGGAGAAGCAGACTCCCTGCTGAAGCTGAGCAGGGTGCTCAATGTGGGGCTCGATCCCAGGACCCCGAGATCAAGACCTGAGCCAAAGGCAGATGCTTAACTCACCGAGCCCCACTTCCCGTATTTGGTTTAGAGATACAATGGCCACACGACAAGAGGCTCTGTTGTCCAGCCTCCCTTGCAGCTAAGTGCGGCCATGTGTGATGGGGATGTGAGCAGAGGAGACGTGTGCCTGACCTTCATCTTGTCCTTCCCTCTCGTGGTGGGCTGGAGCACGATATGGTGCAGGGATCTACCTTCAGCCTTGGGAGGGGGGGTGGGCAGAGAAGCAGATGGCTGTTGCCTGGGCTCCTGACCCATTTGGTGGAGTCCACCTGCCACCTCCCCCCCAGACAACCCCCCCATCTCGGCATTTTACGGGAGAGAACCAACCTTCTGTCTTGTCTATGTCGCTGTACCTGGGGGCAAGATTCTTCTGGCAGTTTACCTGCCTGCTCCCCGTGTCCTAGGTGATACCTCCTCTCCCAGTTCCCCCCAAAGTCTCCGAGGCCTGCCATCCTGGGCCAAAGAGCTAATCTCCACCAAGAAGAGAGGGAAAGGAGGGAGACAGGGCTGGGCAGGAAAGGGGAGGACGATATTTTTCATTCATTCTGCTCCAGGTATTTATCGCCAGTATCTACAAAGCTTGGATTTTATCATTGGCAACAAACACTCCCCATTATTTTCCTTGACATGACAGGCATGTTTCATTCATTTGCAAGAAAATGTCTGCCAGCACTCAAGTCTGATGAACCAGAACTTCCCTGTGAGTTGTTTAGTTTTTTTCAAGGTAAAAGTGGTGTTCGGTGGGTGAGGCCCACTCACAACTCAAACTACTGCACAAATATGTCTCCTAAAGACAACTGTTGTGGGAAGCCTGAGTGGTTCAGTGGCTGAGCGTACGCCTTCAGCCCAGGGCGTGATCCTGGAGTCCTGGGATCGAGTCCCACGTGGGGCTCCCTGCGTGGAGCCTGCTTCTCCCTCTGCCTGTGTCTCTGCCTCTCTCTCTCTCTGTGTCTCTCGTGAATAAATAAATAAATAGGCTCTTAAAAAAAAAAAGACAATGGTTGCATATCAGTCTGCACGAAAAACGCTGGATGGGTTTGGGAGCAGAGAATATTAAATTGACTGTATCAAGTGTTGTGAAATTAATGCATTAATACATTTTCCTGCTTCGAGGACATTCCCCAGTGATACTGTCTCTTTCTGTGTTTCGTCTTAACTGTGAAAGCATCGTGCTCCGGCATTATCGGTTTACCCACCGTTGCACTGGCACCTCCAGTGTGAAAAGGGCAAATAACATCTCGGTATTATTATGAAAATAGTCCTGACCTTTAGCCCCCCTGAAAGGGTCTTAGGGACCCCTGGGCATTCGCAGACCATGCTTTGACACACATTACCTTTATATATATATATATATATATATATATATATATATATATATATATACACACACACACACATGCCCGTACACACATGCCCACACACTCAGCATCTATCATTTGAGTTTTAAAAGGGCATTTAAATATCAGAAAGAAGAAAGACGTCATCTCAGAAGAAAGGAAAGTCCATTAGACTGAATGCATTTAGATTTATGAACAACCCTCTGCATTGTTCTTACTTTTCGGGTTTGCCAAGGCCAGGGGGCAGATGTTGGCAGGGAAGACTGTTTGGAAACCGCCTCCAGCCTGACACACCCCTTCATGTACAGATGAGAGAAATTCTGCCCTGAAGGGCCATGCGCTAGCAGGTGGGCTCACAGTTAGAAATGGTTCAAGGGGGCTGGACCCTGGCTTTGCCTTTGGCCAGGATACCAGCTGGCAGGAGGACCCCAGGTGAGCTTTCACCCCTATTCACCCATCCCAGGAGAGCTGGGAGCAGAGCAGTCCCTGTGCAAGGCCCCCGGGGACGTATGCCTGGGAGTGGGCTGTGTCTCAAGCAGGTGCAGCTCTCCCTCCCCTACTGAGGATCCTGGAGGATCAGTTTTATTCCTCAGTGAGGCACCATTGCCCAGCTCCTTCGTCCCTACCCCACAATCCAGTGCCCATTTTCCGGGGTTGTTCCCTAGGAGACATGCATACTCACATATCTGTGCACAGCACAGCACACCCCTATCTGCCCCACACCCACAACTCACTCTCACTCTAGGGCTCTGGGACAAAGGAGAGCATTTCAAGGGCCACCCACCCCCACAGCCGGGTGAGCGGGTGTCAGCCATGAGGTATGGGTAGCTGGGACCCAGGACTGGATGTGACATTAAGGGAGAAAATTTGGAGGTGGTGGGCCTGGGCGGTGGGTGTGAACGTGCAGTTGTAGAGGGGGGGGGTGCTGGTTACTGAGGGCTCATCAGCCAGGATGGTGAGACCCAAATAGAGTCAGATTTTCCCCTGGAAAACCCCTAGTGTGGCCCATAGAGTGGCATATGTCTTTCTGTGGGTACAAGCCTTTCCCCCAGGATGCCAAGCCAGTGGGCAGAGGGGCAGATCTCCACCCCTTCTTCAAGGAATCGACTTCTGTGGGAGGTGGCAATTGTGAATTTTATGTCAGTTTGACTCAGCCACAGAGTGCCTAGACATCTGGTCAAGTCTTCCAGGGTGTGTCTGTGAAGGGGCTTCTGGGTGAGATTAGCCCTCGAATCAGTAGGCAGAGTAAAGCAGATCGCCCTCCCTAAGGTGGGTGGAAATGCCAGCTGACCTTTGCCAACAAAGGGAGCCTTAAGCACCCCAGAATTTCTGCAAAGGGCGGGGACCCCCTGCAATGGGCTTTGGGCCCCACTTAGATTTGCATTCAGCAGTGTGGTTGGCCTGTTAGTGGGGCCAAGGTATGACTTTGTGAATCTAACTCAAAAGTTTCAAAGGTTGGATGGATTTTAAGTCTGTTGGCCAGTGAGGAGAAAAATACACAAGGGTGGCTCTAAAGACTAGCATTCTGGATTTGCTTGTCCTTGCTCAGAGGGGAACTGCAGGCCTGGGGACCTAGATCCAAATCACAGCACTGGAGCCGCTGCCTTGGGTCCTCTCCCTTGGAACCACCAGGAGGCTGGAGACTGCTGCCTCCCTGGGGGCCTCCCTGTCTTATTAAAAAGTCACTTACCGTGTCACCGGATACACAAGAGCCAGGTTCATGTCCCTCTGACATCTACTCACTGGTAATTCAGGAGCGACCATGTCAAGTCACACCACATTGGTTGAAACTACTAATTAGAAAGAGAAAAAAATAAAAGCTAAAGGAATTCCATGTCAAGGGAAGAACTTCACTCTTTTTCATACACAGAAGACAAATCCAGACTGTCCTTGGGCAGTTTCCCCAGAAGCAGGACCCCCCACCCCCTGCAGGGAGGAAGGGGAGCGGGGGGTGGGCTCTGCTACCTTGGCACAGAGCAGGGAGAGGTGTGCTGGATGATGTGGGTGCCAAGAAGGAGGAAGACCCCGTCACCCAAGGAAATTTCTGCTCAGAGATCCCTGCCACATGGAGGGGACCAGTGTGGTCAGGGGTGGAATTAATATTCTCCCCACAGGCTTTCTCAGATGAACAGAACCACCAATTTTAGGGGAGAGAAACCACATGTAACCAGAAATGGGGCAGTGATGATGACAAGATGGTACAGAAGGTAACATCACTGGCTTTGAGCACCCAGCTCCTTGCCTTCAAATACCCACAACTCTGGGGTGCCTGGGTGGCTCAGTTGGTTGAACGTCTGACTCTTGATTTTGGCTCAGGTCAGGATCTCAGGGTCGTGAGATCGAGCCCCACATCAGGCTCTGAGCTTAGTGTGGAGACTGCTTAAGATTCTCCTTCTGCCCCTCCCCTGCTCACTTGCTCTCTCTTGATCTCTATCAAACACAAAACAGAACAAAGCAAATACCCACAACTCTGCTTACCAATGTCCTTGGGCAAGCTACTTCCGGTCCACCCTTCACCTCAGCTTCATTTGTGAAATGGAGATGATGATCGCCCTGCCACCGCATCAGGATGTGTAAGGATTCAAGGAGTTAATAAAGATACAGCCCTAGGAGAGCACCTACTGAATACCTATTCCAGGCTGTCGCCTTCAGTGCCATATCCTGATGTGGTAACACAGGGGCTTCATTGGCCAGCAGGACCCACATTCCCAGCTTACTTATATCACCTAGAGAATATCATGCAACCTCTCTGAGCTTCATTTTCCTCACCTGAGAACCCAAATGACTGCCTTGAGTGTTACCACAAAGAAAAAATGGAATTATGGAAATAATAACTCCCTAAACTCTAAATGGCATCCTGTAGGGTTGTGCAGTGCACAATCTGAGCAACTGTATATAGCAGGCCTAATGACGAAGGTAAAGCAGTCGGTGTGTTGGAGATACCAACCCTGTGCCTCTGTCTGCATAAGCTTACATATCAGACCATTGACTTGAGCTCAGTCTTTTCCACGCACCTTCCTCCATACTGAGTATGGCAGGTGTCAACGCTGGGGAAGAACTGCCATCCCCAATGTGCAAGTGCCTCTGCCCTCAAGGAACAAAAGTTTCTAGCAAGAAGTAGCCCAAGCCATGCTGTCTTGCAGGACCAAACTCCACAGATCAGGCTCCAGAGAGTGAAGCAACCCACAGCAGAGCCCCGGGAGCAAAGGCCAGAATAGCAGAGGCTCCTTCCCCGTGGGAAGGTCACTGGGGAAAGTCTTGACTCACATGTCTTGAGGGTGGCCACCCCTGGGTGACAGTGGCAATGTCTGCAAAGGTGAAGGGGGGAACGCTTCTGAAAATGTGGTCAGGCTGTCTCTCCTGGGGGCCCTTCTAGGTGCACCCAGAGTTGGGGTGAGGGCGAAGACTGGGCGGGGCTTGCGAACTGGCCCCTGCACCAGTTAATTCACTTCAAATGGGACAGCTCAGGGGAAATCCTGAGTGACACCATTTTTCTATTATCCTTCATTACCACCACTTAGATCTTTTATTTTATTACAAACATTCTTTAGCCCGGCACGGGCTGATCTCCTAATTGGAGCTGCTGCCTCCACCCCCACCCAGATCAAAGCCGCCCTGTTTGTTTGTGGAGGATGGAGGATGAACCGTCTTGCCGGCCTTTGAACATGAAGGCCCCTTTGTCTTCCAGCTGAAGTCATCCCTGGCCCCAGGCAGGGAGGAGGCTGGGGGTACAGGGGGAGGCGGTGTCTGCAGCCTGGCCAGAGGCTCGGACCGGGCTCCACTTGAGGAGGGGACAGCTTTCCCAGCACGAACCCTCCCTGCCTGCCTCCAAGGAGGGGTCTCAAAGTGGCAGCCCCAGGCTGTGTTATTTGACCCCTGTGATGACTTTTGATATGAATATTAATTCAAATATTAAATGACTTTTTAGAATATATCGGCAATGTAAGCATTTCTTAAAGAAATCTAGTATTTCCTTTCTAATTTCTCCTTAAACATCAGATTACCTGACAATCCTGGGCTTCTATAAAGGAAATGACATAGCCGGTTTTCTGAAGGCTTTTCTTGATCCTTGGAGCAAAGGAGTTTTCAACTCTATTCACATATCTTAAAAAACAAAACAAACAAACAAAAACTATTGCTGTAGACTATTGTTCCCCCTGAAGCTCCTTCTTGTATATCCCTGGGTCCACCAGAACCTCTGCCCTGCTGTTGGAGATGGTAGGGGGTGGCAGGGAAATTATTGTGCCCATTTTGCAGCTGAGAACCCAGAGGCCCGGTGGCATTCAAATAACCAGCCTGAGGTCACCCAGAGGTTAATGATGGGTTCCAGAAGTAAGAATAACAAGACAAAGGGAATTAGCACTTATCTGTCCTCTCCTATTTTTTTTAATTTTAATTTTATTTTTATTAATGATTTTATGTATTTATTCGTGAGAGACACACACAGAGAGGCAGAGACATAGGCAAAGGGAGAAGCAGACTCCCTGCGGGGGAATCTGAGGCAGGACTCGGTCCCAGACCCCAGGATCGCGACCTGAGCGAAGGTAGATGCTCAACCACTGAGCCACCCAGGTGCCCCTGTCCTCTCCTATTTTGATATTATGGTCAATATAGCTATTTTGGAAAAGAAAGAGCAACAAAGGTGCCTTCCTATATGTAGGGATGATTGATGTTAACGCTAAAGGATCTATTAAGTGCAAGGAGCTAGACTAGCTACTCTTCACAACAATCCAATGAGACAGGTTACAGTTCCTACATTTTGCAATTGAGAAAACCAAGGCTTTGGGGGCTCAAGGACTTGCCCGAGTTTACACAGTGAGGCCAAGAGTTCCACGCAGGTCTGCCTGCCTCAAAACCTAGGTAAGCAGTTTCATTCTGGGGTTCATCGTAAGCTGGGTGATGGCTTCTCAGAGCCTTGGGTTTTCCTACACAACATGGGGACCACCTGGCTCAGTAGACACCTGTTCTGCTCTGGACTAGACCTCCCCCCCCACCCCACCCCTTGAAACAGTGTTCCTGACCCAAGTTGGTCCCATCAGATCCTTCCTCCTGGAGAGGCAGGAATGGGATCCAGTCCATCAAATTGTGTTGGAGATGACCAAAACTGGACCACAGGCAAGCGCGATGATGAAGTGTTTGAAGGGAAAGAAGGATGAAACTGATGTGTGCAAATAGACACGCAGGCCAGATGGCCCCAGGGAGCCAGGGTTGGGAGGGGGGGAGGCTTCTGAGGTCCAGTCCACCCCAGCCCTTGCCCTTCGCCATCACCCGTATCCTTCCTTGAGGCACCATGTTACATTTAAGGTGATTTGAGAGATTATCTGTTCTTACAGCCGCATAATCCACAAGGTAAATAGAGAAACAGATCTGGGTTCTAATTCTGCCTTTGTCTCTGGCTGTGTGCTTTTAGGCATAGGGAGAAAAGCAGTTTATTTTATTTTATTTATTTTATTTTATTTTTTCAAGCAGTCTTTTTAACCTCCTCTTGACTATTCCACTTTGCAGGTTATTCACAAACCGATTTTCATTGTCCGCTGACTTCTTTCCATTGGTTTCTGCATGTTTAGGAAAGGCGGAATTATTTTATCTTTGGCTAAAATCCCCTGCAAGCTGTGAAGGCAGAGGTGCTTACAACTAAAACCATGGATGGAGGATATGAATTGTACTCCGTGATCCAGGTGTGTAAAATAAAGTCCCTATTTTATTTTTCTAAAATCAAATTAAACAAGATTCCAAGGACCCTCCCAGCAGCCTGACTAGGAATGTGCTTCTGGCCAGTGCTGATGGGTCTCCACCCCAAGGCAGAGCTAGACGATCCCGTAGGGCACCCCCTGCACATACACCCCCGGAGGCTGCAGCTCTGAGGCCTCCAGCCTCACCTGGTCATGGGACCTTTGCAAAGCCATTCCCCTCGGAGGCACTGCCAACCCCTACTCCATGGGTTCTGTCCCTTAGGGGCCCGAGGATCCCACACACCCCTCTCCTCTCTCAGGGAATTTTGTTTTCCTCTCATTACCTCCTCTCCCTAAATCAACCTCCTCCACTCAGAATCGTTCTTCTCGGGACGCCTGGGTGGCCCAGTGGTTGAGCGTCTGCCTTCCACTCAGGGTATGATCCCGGGGTCTGGGATCGAGTCCCACATTGGGTTCCTTGTGGGGACCTTGCTTCTCCCTCTGCCTGTGTTTCTGTATCTCTCATGAATAAATAAATAAAATCGTTTTTTAAAAATCACTCTTCTCTCTTTCTTTCCCTCTGGAATGATCTAGAACAGTGGTTCCCAAGGTAGAGTCCTGGACCAGTAGTATCCTCATCACCTGGGAATTGGTTAGAAATGCAAAGTCTTGGGCACCCCCCAACAAGACCAATTACTGAATCGGATGCTCTGAGGGTTGGAGCTTGGTAATGCATGTATTAGCAAGTCTTCCAAGTGGTTCTAGTGCATGTTAAAATTTGAGGACCCCCAGTCCCGGATAATCCTCACGGTGGTTTATAAATTTAAAACCAAAGGCCAAGAAAGTAAGATGTCTTGAGACAGCTGCAGGTTCCAATCTCTGCTACATAGCATCCTCCCACCTGGTGAGCAAACAATAAACATCTGAGCCCTGGGCTAGTAGGGACAAAGGACTCCCCTAGCATGTATGGCAGTGTGGGTTGTGCACTGCACAACTCCAGGGGGCACCAATCACATAAACTATCGCGTGAGTGGCACCACATGGTGACCGTGGGAGAACATCAAGGAACCAAGAAACATAAGGAGGGGTCTTGTGGTCTTTTGAAAAAGTGGATTTTGGGGATTCAGTCCCAGACATGGGGGCATTGGGAAGATGGGAAGAAAAACAGTGCAAAACCTGAACTCAGCTCTAGGGGGCGCTGTCTATGTGGACAACCCACATCACAGGACAAACATCACGCGTCATTCAGAGGGTCTCAAACTCCAAGGCCTGCAGGAGCCAGGCTGGCACATAAATGGGCAAGAGGCTGGAGAATAGGGTGAACACAGAGAGGCAGGAGCTACCCAGCCTCAACCACTACTGTTACATGGGATACTCGGCTCAATCTTGTCAGACCCTCCCCTCCCCTTTTCTTTCTTTTTTTTTTTTCCCCTCCCCTTTTCTTAACCAGAAATCCATCTTTTACATGAAATCTCTTGGCATCTCTTTAAATATTATAAACAGATTCTGATTTTTAAGATCACTTTATATTGTATCCAGAATATATAAATTACTCTCAAAACCTAATTAAAAACAAAGCTAAACAAAAGATTTGGACACATCACCAAAGAAAATATACAGATGGCAAATAAGTACACGAAAAGATGTTCAACATCATTAGTCATTAGGGAAATGCAAATTAAAACCACACTATGATAAAACCATGTGTCTATTAGAATGGCTAAATTCCTTTTTTAAAAAACTGATAATACCAAGTGCTGATGAATATGCAGAGCAACTAGAACTCTCTTGCATTGCTGGTGGGAGTACAAAATGGGACGGCGACACTGGAAACCATTTGGCAGTTTCTTATAAAATTAAACATACACTTCCTATCCAACCTAACAACCCCAGGAGAAGTGAAAATTTATGTTCACACAAAAGTCTGTAAGTATATGTTTATGACAGCTTTATCTGTAATCACCAAATGCTGGACATAATCCAAGGGTCCTTCAAGCGGGTAATGGATAAACGAATTGTGGTATATCCACGTAATGGAATGCTAATCAGCAATAAAAGGCATAAACCACTTACAAATGCAACAAAATTGCCTCATTTCATATGCATTCTGCTAAATTTTGGAGCTCTGAATCAAAAGACACTTTAGTGTGGGGTTCCATGTCTATGATATTCTGGAAAAGGCAAAACTATAGAGATACAAACAATAGGCTCAGTGGTTGCCAGAGGTTGAGGATGGGGACAAGGATAGACCTAGAAGGGCATTTGGGGTATTTTGAGAAATGAAGGAGATTGTCTGTATGTTGCTTATGGTGATGGTTTGTCAAAATTCACAGGACTAAATACCAAAAAGGGTGATTTTTACTATAGGTAAGTTGTACTCTAAGATTATACCTTCTAAAAAAGCATTACCTTGATAAAACATGAAAAATAAAACAAAAATCACGTTGAGGACCAAGCAAACCAGCCCTACGAGTGGAATCTGTGAACTTCAGCCTGTGGCCTGGCCTGTGCTGAGCTGAGCGGATGCTAGGAAGAGGTTTGGAAGACCCAGCTGCCTCAAGGAGCAAGCCGCAGAGGTGAGACCTGAGACCATGCTCCTCAGTGATGGGTCTCTTCCCTGTCTTCTACCTGGGGTTACATGTAAGATCTCAAAAAAAGACTTCCTTACCGAAGATTTTTGGGGAACTATCAGTGTCCGGGAAACAGAGAAGGATCTAGGGATAAAGACCCCAATGTACGTTCTCACCTCTACCTCTCGTCCTCCCTCAGTCTTACTGTCCATTTGCCCAAAATGAGAAATGGGATCCCTCTTGCTATCTGTTTCCTGAGGCCTCTAGGAGACCCAGTGAGATGGGATTATGAATGGGCTCTGGCTCTGAAGGAGAAGATGGTCAAGAGTATGGGGAGGAAATCATATAATTGTCTTTCTCTGATTGACTTATTTCACTCAGTATAATACCCTCCAGTTCCATCCACATCATTGCAAATGGCAAGATTTCATTCTTTTGGATGGCTGACTATATTCCATTGTGTATATATACCAAATCTTCTTTATCCGTTCATCTCTTGGTGGACATCTGGGCTCCTTCCATAGTTTGGCTATTGTGGACTTTGCTGCTATCGTGATTTCACTCATATGTGGAATTTAAAAAATGAAAGAGAGGAGCATAGGGGAAAGGAGGGAAAATTAAATCAAGATGAAATCAGAGAGGGTGACAAACCATAAGAGACTCTTAATCAGAGGACACAAACTAAAGGTCCCTGGAGGGGAGGGGGTCAGGGAATGGGGTACCTGGGTGATGGACATTAAGGAGGACAAGTGATGTGATGAGCACTGTGTGTTCCATACAACTGATGAGTTACTGAACTCTGCTTCTGAAACTAATAATACACTATATGTTAATTAATTGAATGTAAATAAGTAAAAATCAACAAAAAAGAAGAGTATGGGGAAGGAATCACAGCATAGGGAGCACTGATGGATCATTAGTATTCCAGAAGATGCCCAGCCTCAGGAGTAACCAGGGGAAATGCCAGTGAAAACAGCAGGGAGGGACAGTTTCTTGTTTCTCGGATGGGCGAAAACGAAGCTAATCCTGAGAGCTGGCTGTGGGGGCAGCGAGAATGTAAACCAGCCTGAGAACTTTCCGTTCAGTCCTCAGCCGGAGCGCGCGGCGTTGTGTGTTGGAATCTCCTGGGCAACCGCCAGCAATCCCGAAGCCCAGGTGAGACCTGACCAACTAAATGCAATCTCAGCAGTAGCACCAGCATCAGGATTTTAAAATACTGTTAAAGTAGGTGCTTTAAAAATGAAACAAACGTCAGTGCGTGTGTGTACAAATACAAACACGCATTTACGTAGAGTGATTAAGGGAGATGTGTCTGATGGCCTGTTCCCAGCATTCACATTTTGCTCAGATCCAAGGTAATATTTAGAGGTAGTCTGGATTCCATCCCGGGCATGAATCCTGACTGATCAAAACTCCTCTCACCAACCACTGGTGTAGAACCAGTGTAGAGTCAGTTTGGGGCAGTGAGAGGTAAGGGGCGAGCTACAAGTACTTCCAGCAGAGGGTCTGTTGACCTCAAAGAGAGACACATGAGAGCAAGTCAGCTGTCTCCTCCCCACTGGATGATGTCACATGAGCATGCGATCTTGCAGCCATCTTGAGGCCATGAGGATGGACAAGCCAAGAGGTCACACTGACGCTAAGAACAGTGGAGGGAACAAAGGGATAGACGTGAATGCCCAAGGGGCACCTGGGTGGCTCAGTTGGTTAAGTGTCTGACTTCAGCTCAGGTCATGATCTTGGAGTCCTGGGATCAAGCCCCAAGTTGGGCTCCTCACTCAGCAGGGAGTCAGCTTCTCCCTCTCCCTCCTCTACTGCCCCTCCCCCTGCCCATGCTCTCTCTTTCTCAAGTAAATAAACAAAATCTTGAAGAAGGAGGAGGAGGAGGAGGAGGAGGAGGAGGAGGAGGAGGAGGAGGAGGAGAAAATGCCCAAGAGACTGCAGAACCAAGATGGAGCTACCCTGTCCCTGCATTTCTCCCACGTCACACAGTAAATGGCCTAGTGGTCGAAATCACCACTTGTTGGGATCTCTGTGCCTTAAAACTGACAGCATCTCCATGACCTTCCAGAGAGAGGCCCAAGAAAGTCCAGTAGTCAGACTGCAGCAGGTGACAGGCTGCTACGGGTACTGGCGGAGCAGGACTTCCAAGCCCCTTGTGGACTTGGCCTGGCCTCCCAATTTCCCAGGACCCAAGGCCTCTGGCTGCAGGAGCCTCCCTAGTCTGTCTGGCTCAGTTGGAACCTGTCCCCATAGGGGGATGGGTGGGCGTGTGGAGTCAGGGCTTCTGGGAGCTCACAGGTGAGAGAAGCGCCAGAGGTCTCTGAGGCCTCAG
The DNA here is from genome assembly GCF_048164855.1 of Canis lupus baileyi. Lineage (NCBI taxonomy): Eukaryota > Metazoa > Chordata > Mammalia > Carnivora > Canidae > Canis > Canis lupus. The sequence continues at coordinate 65,530,283 of NC_132842.1, forward strand.
CTTCCTGAGGGTGAGGCAAGAACAGTTTGCATTTCCTCTGCCCTCACAGACCTGGCAGGGAGGCAGGAGACAGCGGAAGGGTGATTTCGAGGCCCGGGCTCCACAAGGAAACTGAGGGCAGAGCTGCTATGGAAACAGAGTAAAGTGCCCCAGCAACAGCGTGCCTTCACTTCCCCAGCCGCCGGCCTCTACATGCGGAGGCTAGAGTGTGTACCAAGGAAATGCCCTGGCCTCCCGGTCCCCTTCTACCCAGGGACCAGCCGTAAGTGGCTGCTCAGCCCCCAGGCCAGAGGGCACCCAGCCCTGCCCCGAGGCACCCAGTCACAGTGAGAAACAGGACAGAGCCCTAGTTCCTGGCCTGGAGGACTGATGCCAGGCAGATGCAGAACATCCAAAGCAAGGTGGTTCTGGCAAATCGGACCTCGGTCTCCTCATCTGTAAAATGGTGATAAATAACATTAACATCACAGGTGTTTTGTGGGGCTTAAAATGCCTGTACCATATCAGGCCCATGGTTGGTGCCCAGAAACGCTGGTCTCCTTGCAGAGACCACCCCCATTCTCGGCATCCACTAACCCAGGTGACGCATCACCCAGATTCCCGGGAAGCTGTGCTCATCTCTCCTTAGCCGATCAGCCATGCCCAGAACTGGAAGAAAGGCCTTTGTTCCAGTGCCCTGTTCCGAGAGGAAAACCACAAGGAATGCAGGAGAGATGAGGACCCGCTCCTCCTCCTCTGAGAACCAGGGGACCAAACACGGAGAACAGAGAAAGAGCAGGTGTCCCCAAGTAGCTGAACGGAGGAGAGAGGTGGTGGTGAGGAGCCTTGAGGGTCCAGCAGGAGCACAGAGACTAGATTTAAGAGTTGGTTGTAAATAGCAGCGGAAAAAAGTGTCCTTGCCCCCGTTAGCCTGTGGGGCCCTGTATTTATCTCCATTATGCAGATGGAGAAGCTGAGGCCCCGGAGCTCACACACGCACCTGCTAGGCAAGCCCACCTGGGACTCAAACCCGGGTCCCCAGAATCATCTGGTTTAAGGTCCCAGCTCTACCACCAACTCATTCAGGGGGCTCAGGGGAGTCATTGATCCCCTCTGGGCCTTGGTTTCCCCACATTGTTGATAACTAGAAGGCCTTCCCCATCCTAAAGCCCCAGATCCCAGACCAGCACGATGGGCCCGCACCAGCTCTCCCTCCACATCGGGACTGGCCGCTCCTACGGGACATCCCCCCACCCCACCAGGCATACTCTGGCACCAAGCCCCAGACTGCCCTGCCCTGGGCAAACAGTGGCCGGGACCCCCTGCCCCCAGGGAGTTACCCCAGCTCTGAGCACTCGGCTTTCTGGAAGAATGACCCCATTCTTCTCACTCATTGCTGTCCCCAGCTACCCCAGGCCACTTCCTCCTCCCTGCCCCCTGCAGATAATGCCTCAGGCCCAAGCTAGACCCCTGCTCCCAGCCCAGCCCCCCACTCCACACCCCAGCGCACACACACACTCACTCTCCCCAGCCGGTCGGCATCAGGCATCTGCTGCCCTTCTGGAATCTGTGTCAGGCAGAGTAGGGGCAGGCAGGCCTCCAGCCCCAGAGGCCCAGGGCCCCTGCACGCCCTCTGGACCCCCCAGGGTCTGCCCAGGTTGCTTGGGAAACCATTTCAGGTCATTTGAGATGATTAGGAGTCTTAACTCTGTTTTGAGCTAAACAACATGAAGAAACAAACCCCTGTCTGTCAAAGTCCGTCAGAGCTCTCCCGGGGGGCCCGGGAGCACGGCCCACCTCTCAGGGGCTGACTATTCTCCGCGGCCTTTTCATTCAGCTCCGCAAACATCTATAGGGGAGCTCCTACTGGGCTGGCATCAGTGTCTGGGGAGGTTAGAGAGGATGGATGGGTGGTGTGGAAGAGAGGAACCCCAAGAGGAAGCACACTTGGTTTCTGCCCTCCCAGAGCAGAGGCGTTTGACATCTGTGCCACACGGCCTTCCATAGAACAGCCAATTGTGTCCTCTGTTTCTACATGGTCCTGGGGATGGAAAGGAAAGACCCAAAATGCTGGCCATCACTTTCTCATGGGAAGGAGACACTCTCATTGTCCTTCCCTGGGTGTTCCAATTTAGCGCCATGAGCAATCACGACTTAAAACCAGAGGACAAAGGTTTGTGGGCTTAAATTCTTTTAAGGCAGAAATGATTCATTGAAGGTGGCATTAAAAGTAATTCTGCTCACTATGAAAATTTAGACAATAGCAGAAACCATAAGGAAAGTGAACCGTCATAACTGATCGGCCAGGAGAAATCTTGTCCTGCTTTTTAGGACCCACAGCAACGAGAAGGCCCTAGGAACCAAAGTTGGTGGGGGCCTGACTGTGAACTCCCTCCCACAGTGGGGCTCAGGCCTGGGCCAGTGGGGGCTGTGAGCACTGGCTTCCCTAAGCCTGTGCTCCTGGGAACTACATTCCAGGGGAGGTAGGGAGCACCCTGCCAGGAGAGGAGTTCAGCAAATGCTGGTCGGTGCCTTCTTCTCAGTGTGCTGGGAGGCACCTGTTCCCAGACATTGGCTATTGGACAGGAGTCAAATCTCACCCAAATTTGGCTTATCCATTTGATTTTGCCAGTTTTTAAAATCTATGTCTTATGCCAAGCAAAGCTATTTAGGAAAGGAAATCAGAAAAAAAAAAATAGTAAATAAAAGTAAAATAAAATGAATGAATAAAATAAAAAGGAAATTGGCAATTATTCAGTATCACCAAAATTTCATAAAAGTGTGGACATTTAGGGGCTCCTGAGTGGCTTAGTCAGTTAAGTATCTGATTCTTGGTCTCAGCTCAGGTCTTGATCTCAGGGTCGTGAGGTCAAGCCCCACGCCAGGCTCCATACTGGGCGTGGAGCCTGCATAAAAGGAAAAAACAAAAAAAGAACGGACATTTAAACACCAAAAATAGGAAGGACTGTCAGAAGAAAAAGCTTTATGAAAAACTCAGTGAACTTCCCTTGCTTGCTTTATCCTGCTGTGGGGGATACAAGGCCTAGATGAAGGGCTGCAGCCTAGAGCCTAGGGGCCTGGGAGACATGGTTCCATCCTCTCTCTGGGCCTCAGTTTCTTCATTTGCCCAGCATTCTTTTTGCTTACATTTCCTGAGTCCCCTTCCACCCCTTTTTATTTCTCTCCCTTTTTATATTTTTCAGTGACAAACGCTTTGTCCTGATGATCACCCTCCAACATACCATACCTAGCAGGTTATTTTCAAAGTGCAAACACCTGGATGGACCAGTAGAGTGACAACCCGACAGAAGCAGAGGGGAATGGGCTCACCCACAGGAAGGGGCAGGGAGGCAAGGCCACAGGGGCAGGGAGAGCTGGGAGGCAGGGAGGGGGAAGGGGATCGGCAGAGGGAAAGGCAAGAACTCACTGGGAGCTCGGGGATATTCCAGAAGAGGGTGTAAGATGTCGAGGAGGGGGATCCCTGGGTGGCTCAGCAGTTTGGTGCCTGCCTGCGGCCCAGGGCACAATCCTGGAGTCCTGGATCAAGTCCCACATCAGGCTCCCTGCATGGAGCCTACTTCTTCCTCTGCCTGTGTCTCTGCCTCTCTCTCTCTCTCTCTCTCTCTTTCTCTCTCTGTGTGTCTCTCATGAATAAATAAATAAATAAATAATCTAAAAAAAAAAAAAAAAGATGCCAAAGAGGCCATGAGAACATTTCCAGAGGTAGAGTCATTTTCAAGACGGTCTTTCTGAGCATAGAAGTCGTATCCCTGTCAGCCAGTGGGGTTGGTTCACTGGAAGGCCCCATTAGGAACCCCACATGGAGGATGGAAGGAGAGCGCCAACTCCAGCCTGCCCTGCCCTGCACTGTTGCTCCTCCGGGAACCCCCGTGAGACGTGCCATCCTCCTGGGGCTGAGATCTCACTAGGAACACACGATGGGAGCAAAGAAGTTTCCAGTGCCTACTTGTGCCTTCGTGCACCCTGTTCCCAGGGTGAAAAATCTGGCCACACAAATCAAGCGGGAGCCGTGGGCGATGGAAGTCAGGGCCAAGGCGAGTTTGAATGGTCTCCTTTACTCCTCACGGCCCAGAGGGGAAACTGAGGCCAAAGATGCAGCTGAATCAAAACAACAACAACAATTCTCTCCATCATGATAAATGTTGTTGAATTCCAGCGTCCCTGTCCCGCTCCAGGACTGAAGCCGCAGGAAGGGACACGGGAGCTGCTGGACTTCCAGATGCCGAGGCCGAGGGGCTGTACCTGGGAGGAGAGGGGCCCCGGGTGCCCCTCTGACCGTCCCACGTGGGTGCCCCGGCAGCAGGCGAAGCGGCTCCCGTTGTGGACTTTTTGAAGCGGTTAGATTTTCTCTTCTCCCCGACCCTCGGCCCCACCCCCACCCCTCCCAGCAAACGGATAACAGGAAACAGCCAAAGCTTCTTAACTTTTCTTTAATCTTCCCCTCTCTGGCAAACTGAAAAATCAAACGATAATTGTCTGGGTGATCTCATTATTGTCAACAAAATCCAAGCCTTGAAGTCAGAATCCACTGAAACGCTGACACATTAAACACAAAAGGAAACTGTGCTTGCATGTTGTTCAATAAATAAATAAGGCTGGCGGGAGCTCGGCGCAGGCCTGGCACGCGGAGGCCGGGCTGGAGGGCGGCGGGCCGGCGGGCCGGGAAGCGTGGCCTCTGGCAGGACCAGGTCCGAGGCACCATGTCCCACCCTTTCTGTTTGTATCAGCCCGGGGCCCTGGAGATGAGGGAGCACCCTGAGATGCGGGAGCACCCCTAGTGACTGCTTGCCCCCCAGAGGCCTAAAAGGACTGGGACGTGGAGCGGGTACCGGAACCCAGAGGGGGTGACTTCGGGAAAGGCCACCAGGTGGGAGCTGTGGCCTGGCAGGGAGAGGAGCCGGGAGTGAACAGCTTGACTGGCCCGGGGTGGTGCCTTCTGTTAGCCAAACACAAGCCAGAGCCAGGGGGAGACACAGATGGAAAGATGAAAGCCCCGGAGCGCAGAGGGGTGTCCGGAGGGGCAGCCCATCAGGCCCCTGCAAGGCACACCCGAGCCAACCTCAGCTTGTGTGCTCCCAGAGACGGGGAGCTCGCCCGGCCTCCACCTGCCGGCAGCCTCCACCTGCAAGCAGCCGGCCCACGTTTGAACATTCCAAGCCTCGGTTCTTGGTGAAACCAAGTTCTGGGTTTGGGGAGCAAGGTGCACCCATGCTAGGGAGCAGGCTGTAGTTTAACTGTCAGGAGGGGGAGCCTGGGGAGAGCCAGGGCAGAGCCGGCTAGAAGGCCTGCTTCATGGGTGCCTTGGTTTTGGTAAACACAGAAAGAAAGGGTATCCCCCATTTGATTGCCTTCTCCTTATGCCTCTGGTCTGGATTTTACTGCCATCTTATCAGAATCCTAAAAAATGTCACGATGACATATTGCGGATCAGGCTTAGGGAAAAGGGGTTACTTTAAGGAACTGAAGTATGCTGGGGGTGTCACTCCCTGCTCCCTTCCTGTCTTCGGTGTTGTAGGCTTGAGGGGACAGACCAGGCCGGGGTGGAGGGTGTTGTAGGTTTGTGGGGACAGACCAGGCGTGGGTGAGGGGTGGGGAGCACTGCCCGCACACAGGGCTTGGTCCTGACTCTGTTCCCTCTGGCCTCCCTGTCCTTCCACCCCAGGTGGCTGTGGAGGGGCTGGAGGGAGGGACAGGTGTCATCCGGGGAGGCCAGAGTCCTCACCTGCCTCAGCCACTTCCTGGTTGTGTGGCCCTGAGCAAAGCCTTCCCTGCTCTGGGTCTCCATTTCCCCATACAAGGGGAGGACACTTTGATTCGTATTTCTGCCAGCCTGAGACCCTAACGAGGAAAAGAACACTCTCCCTCACGCAGCAGAATCCTCTTCCCTCAGGGCACCTGGGTGGCTAGGTGATTGAGCATCTGCCTTTGGCTCAGGTCAGATCTCGGGGTCCTGGGATCCAGTCCTACATCGGGCTCCCTGCATGGAGACTGCTTCTCCCTCTGCCTATGTCTCTGCCTCTTTATGTGTATCTCACGAATAAATAAATAAAATCTTTAAAAAAAAAATCCTCCTCCCTCCCCAACTCCCTTCTAGCCAAAAGGAGCAACTGGCTGCTTCTACCCTGAAAAGTTCCATCTTATGTTTTATTTGTGAAAATTTCCCGTGAGCACCTAGGATCTTTGCAAAGAGCCTCTTGTGTGTCTTCACATTTGATGTTTTGCAAACAACTCCCCCTCTCTTAAATGTTGGGTCATAGCAGGAGCAGAAACAATGAGTGGAGACCCAGGCATCCATGACATCCTCCTCAAGCCAGAGATGGTCCCAATGCCCCCCACTTCCTCGTGCCATCACTGCATGCCTTTGCCAGGAGAGTTCACCTCCCTGAACCTCAGTTTCCTTATCTGTAAATTCAGGGTGCTAATAACTACATGACTATTGCACAGATAGCATTGGTTTGATGCCTGGCACATGGTCTGTCCTTCTTTCTGTCCACAAAGAACTACTGAGTTATGGACCTCCTGTTCTGCCCTCCTGGGAGGCTTGGTGCAGTTGGATTTCCTCTACAAAGCCAGATGGTTCTGACACTCGCCCGTCCAGTCACTGCATCGGTCCTCCACACTCCATTCCCTGTCTTCCTTCTTGTATGCCGGCAGGAAAAATCCTCCCCGGGAGACTATGGAAATGAGGCTGAACAGACTTCTACAAAATGCAAAGGACTGCATGCTTCTAAGGAACTAAGAAAATATGTTTATCTTTTCATCTATCTATGCCTTGTCACCTTGAACAGGTTCTAAACTCTTTGAGGGTAGATAATAAAGGCAGGAAACTAATGTTTATTGAAGACTGTAGGAGACATTAAGTTCTCCCCAATATCTGGTCCACATTTCCTCCCTGGATCTGTAGAAAGCCATGTATCCCAACACCCTTGCTGCTAGATGAAGCCATGTAACGAGTTCTCTCCAATTAATTGAGACCAAAGGGGCTCTGCCCAATACTCTAGCTAATCTCTTCCTCTGCCACAGTGAACATGGGACCTTCTTGCTGAAATGGTGGAACTCGAATTTGATCTTCTGGATTGTGTACCACACGAGGGGGTAAAGCTGCCCTAGGGAGTGGCCTAGGCCTACAGCAAATTTTATAAGAGTACAAAATCAGGGCACCGAGGTGGCTCAGTTGTTTAAGTGTCTGCCTCAGCTCAGTGTCCTGGGATCGAGCCCCGCATCAGGCTCCCTGCTCTGTGGGGAGTCTCCTTCTCCCTCTGCCATTCCCTCTCTCGTACACACATGTGCACAGGCATGCATGCTCTCTCTCTCAAACAAATAAAATGTTTATTTTTAAAGGGTGAAAAATAAACTTCTGTTGTGTTAAGCCACTGAGCTTTGGGGGATGTTTGTTACTGCAGCATAACCTCACCTAAACTGACCGATATAAACACTATCCTGTGTGTATCTGTTCATATATATTATTATCTCTCTTAATCCTCACCACCCCTCAGGTAGGGATTATATTATCTCTATTTTCCCGATGAGGAGACAAACAGAGTCAGACATATTAGGTCATTGGCCCAAAGTCTGTAAGAGGTAGACCCAGGGGTAGAACCCAGGTTTATTTGCTTCCTGAGCTCTGGGTCTTAACGAACAGGCTCCACCACCCAGGAAGGGGAAATTGGGGAGGCAGGCATGGAAATGCCCCTGGTCAGTTTGGGGTCTTTGTTGAGTAAATCATAACCCTTCAAGTGTGGCCTTCCAAAGTCTGGGAAAAAAATGTTCCCAGCTAAAAGTAGCTACAGCAGAGGGTCCCAGCCAAAGTCCAATGAGAGGCTGGCAGACTTCTCCAATGGCTTGGAATTCCTGCTGGCCAGGGTTCCACTGGCATGGAAGTGTTTACGCTTGCCTCAAATTAGTTCTCCCACGCCTTCCAGGGCCCTAGCCCTTATTTGGGATGGAAAAGGGAAAATGATTCCCAGTGGGGATTCAAAGGCATCAGAAAAATTCCACAGGGGCCACCGCCTCCCTCCATGGGACCAGGGCTCAGAGCCGTCGTATCTCTTGGTTCTTCACACCTGGACCCCATGCCCAGCAGGGCAGCCAGAGCGGCAGGACAGGAGGCCCCTCACACACTAGTTCAGAAGAAAGGCGTCTCTGGAAGGACCCCCACGAGGCCTAGTACACCTCCGCAGCCAAATTAAGGCAAGAATCGAGAAAGAAGAAAAGATCTAACTCATGTTTCTTGTCTGTCAAAAGTGGGTTTTTCTTTCTCCCTTTAGGAGGGTGCTTGGGGATTGGATTCCTTGGGCTGTGAGGAGCAGAAGCCCCAAATAAAAGTGTCTTTGTGGAAAGCAAAACTCCCAGAAGACCATGCAGCACATGCCCTCTTTGTAATGCTCAAAAGCAGGCAAAACAAAATAACATGTTGTTTGGGCGTACGTTTCTATCTGACAAAACTACACACACGTACACACACACGGAAATAATAAACATAAAATTCAGGGCAGTATTCAACTGGGGGGCCTTCAGGGATGGGGTGATCAGGGGGCCAGTTCGGGAGAAACCCATACAAGGGAGTAACTACAGTGGTCGAGATTCTAGTTCTTGAGTTTTGAGTTGAGTGATGGGTTCACAGGTGTCCGTCATATTAACAAGCATACCAGTGGCACATCACAAACCAAGGCTTGTGATTCATCCAATTCCATCTATCTGTAAACTTAGATCTATCTTTAAATGGGGCCTCAGTTAACAGCCGACACTGAGATACCATTTCCTGAGTGCCAGACGCTGTTATGTGTCTTCACACATACAGACACATTTACAGCTCACAGCAGCCTTACGAAGTGGATCTTCTTTCATGTTCATTTTACAGATGAGAAAACTGAGGCAAGAGAAATAAGCATCCTGCCCAGGGTCACACAGCTAATGAGTGGTAGGTAGCCAGGCTTCAGAGACCTTGCTCTCGATCGCAGCTAATAAGGATGCTAACACATTGTGGAACTACATGCCCAGAGTGGGGCCAGGTCGGTTCTGTGGCTTGACGACGTCGCCAGAGATGCTGCCTTCACCACATCCACCCCGTCTCCCCACTCCCACAGCCACATCATACTTGCATTTTCAGGCAATCATGGGCAGTTTGGCAGAAAGAGGAAATTCCACTGATGAGGAAATCCTTTTCCAAATCTTCCTTCTGAGACTTCCCTTCAGACCCACTGACCACACTGAGTCCCATGCCCAGACTCAAACCAATCACGGGCCAGCATAATGGGGTTAGAACATCCACAGTTTGTCCCCTGGGACTGCCAGGGTAGGTGGGAGGGACTGATGGGGGGCAGCCAAGAGCTTTTGCCTCCACCTGCATGTGGGGCTCCCCTGCAAGGAATTGCTCTGAGAGGAACAGATTGGTGACCCCACCTAGGACCGTAGGAGCTCCCGGGACAGCAACTGTGTCTGCCACTCTGCTCTGCCTGTGTCCTGCCTCGTCAAGGCCCATTAAACAGAAGGCACCCAGTCCTGGAGACTGCTGGACTCACAGTCCCCTGCTAGGGGAAGAGGAGACAGACTGTCCCTGGAGCCCAGATGGCTGACGTCTGTGTCATCCTGCCTCTGACCAGAGATGACTGGTCAAGACTCAATCCCCTGACTAAGGAAAGCTATACCACAGGCTAGCCGATGGTCCATGGTACATCTCAACAAAAGATCTCCCTGGAAGGAGTGTTGGTGGTTTAGTGGGTGTCTTAACCCAGACTCCCAAGAAGGCAGAGCCTGGGTCAAAACTTATCTGCTAACATGTTACCTGTAGATACAACCCCAAGGAAGCAGGAATAAGGGGAAAGGGACATGAGGCAGGGAAAAGGGGTGACTGGATCCCCTTCAGACGTGGCAACTTATCCCCCCAGCTCCCGGGAGTGCTGCTGGCAGGTGGCTCCCCACTGCCCACTCTCTTTGGAATTGGTCTCCTGAAGTCACTGGGCCCCAGGTGACTGTTCCTTCCCAGAGCAGCCCATCGATGGCTGATAGCATAGGGGCATAGTGGCCCTATCCCTCGCTCACCCCAACTCAGGACCACTCTGAAGGGCCCCACTGGCCTCGGTACTCCCACTGAGACTACATCACCACTCGATTCTCCCTCTGTCCAGTGCTGATTCCAATCTGCCTGTCCAGAGGCAGTGACCCCCAAGAGCATGCCAGTGAACTCCAGGCACTGCCTCCTGGGGAACCCAGAGGGACAGAAGGAAAGCAAAATTCAAATATGAGCATGATTTAGTCACTGGGCCCGGCTTGTGCAGAAATCCAGTGGGCTGGCCTGCTCTGTGGAGATATGACCACCTCCACAGAGGACCCATGGAAGCATTGCATCTAGAAGAGTCTGCCTAAGGGAGAATAGTGAGAAACCTCCACCTCCTAACTCTCAGTCATCCAGGCTTCCTTCACAGGGTGGTTACTCTTCTTTCATGCATTATTTGGCCCCTCCAGGCAACTGCCGGGGCCTCCAAGGGTCCCGAGGGACCCATCCCAAAGGCTGGAGCTGCTCCATCCCCCACCTGGGCAGGTGCAGTGGAGGCCCTGTTGGAGCCTGAGCATTGCCCCCAGGGGAGCTGAGAGAACCAGCAGTGCTGGTTGGTCTAGAGCTGCCAGAACAGGGATGGTGGCCAGGGCGTTCCACGTGTTAGAGCAGCACAAGCCACTGCATGGGCCACTCCAGACGGAGCACCAAGAGCAGACAGGTCGTATGGATCCGGTGCAGGTCTAGTGCCCTGAGCCAATCTGAGTCCTTCCTCTGGACTGGGAGGCATGAAAGCGAGTCTGTGAGGAGCAGGAGCAGACACTGGGAGGATGGGAGAGAGAAGGAGTCATGGGACCCTTGAGAGCAGAGGCCTTGAGTGAACAGAAGTCAGGTGGAGAGAAACCCAGCACAGTGCGGGGGCCGCCTGGCAGCAGGAGAGTCACCTTCACGGTATGTCCTCAGAGCTGAGGAGCCTGAGTTCCACACTGAGAGGACAGAGAGACAGCCCCGTGGGACAGACAGATGGACCAGTGACCACCTTCATTCCTTGGGTCTCATGTGATTTTACTGAAGTAATTTGAGGGGCCCTAGCTCTTGTGGCCTGAGCAGCCTCATGTGAGGGGCAGGGAGTCCTGAGTCTCCAGCCCCTGCTTCTAGATGAGTCCAGGGAGAACCAGGCCCCAGGTTAAAGATGGACGGTTGGGGAAAGAGACTTGCTCTGCAGAGTGTGGTGTGAAGATTTTCGCCCAAGTGCTGCACTATCTATCCTGGCGACCCAGGAGGAGGCCCTGGAGCAACTGGAGTTGGGTGGGAGAGGAGACCACTGGAAATCCAGAGAGGAAGCTGACACCAATAGCAGATTGAATGAAGGGGCCACCGGAGAAAGAAACCAGGTGAAGAGAGAAACCAGACTTAGTACAGAGATCCCCCACTCCTTATCCACAGAAGGTGTGTTTGAAGACTCCCAGTGGATGCCTGAAACTGTGGATATTACCGAGCCCTATATATTCTGTTTTTCCTATACATACGTGTCTAAGAAAAAAATTTAATTTATAAATTAGGCACAGGAAGAGATTAGCAACAATAATGATAAAATAGAACAATGATAACAACACATTGTGAAAGTTATGTGAATGTGGTCTCTATCTCTCTCTAAATATCTATTGCCCTATGCTGTTCTCACCCTTCTTGTGATGATATCAATGATAAAAGGCTTACTGATGAGATGAAGAGAGGTGAATGGCGTAGGCACCCTGATCTAGCGTTGGGCTACTGGTGACATTCCGACGACTTGTCAGGAGGATCATCTGCTTCCAGATTGTGGTTGACCGTGAGTAACTGAAGCCACAGAATTCAGAAGAGCAGATAAGGAGGGGACTATAGGACATGTTTCAGCCTTGGGCCTTTTCATCTGCATTCCTTCTACCATCAGAAATCACCCTTCCTCACCCTTCTGCACTGTTAGTAAGAATGTAAATTGGTGCAGCCACTATGGAAAACAGTATGAAGTTTCCCCAAGCAATTACAAACAGAACTACCCTATAATCCAGCAATCTCACTTCTGGGTACCTACCCAAAGGAAATGAAATCACATCTTGAAGAGATATCTGCATTCCCATGTTCACTGAAGCATTATTCACACTAGTGAAGACATGGAAACAACCTAAGTGTCAGCCCATGGATGAATGGATAAAGAAAACATGAATTTTTAAAAAAGATTTATTTATTTATTTGAGAGAGATCAGTGGGGGAGGAGCAGAGGGAGGGAAGGAGAGAATCTTCGAGCGGACTCCTCAAAGAGCGCAAGCCCAACACGGGGCTCGATCCCTTGACCCTGAGATCATGACCTAAGCTGAAACCAAGAGTTGGACACCCAACCCACTGAGCCACTCAGGCACCCCAAGAAAACATGAATGTTGGTAAAAAGAGTATAAACTTTTGGTTGTAAGTTCTATAAATAAGTTCTGAGAATCTAATGTATAGCATAGTGTCTTCAGTTGATCAAACTATAACATACTTGAAATTTGCTAAGAAAGTAGATCTTAAGCATTCTTATACACACACACACACACACACAGAGGTAACCATGTGAGGGGATGGATATATTAATTAACTTGATGGTGGGGATCCCTTCACAGTGTATAAATGCATGAAATCATCCTGTTTTACACTTTAAATATCTTACATTTTTTGTCAATTATACCTCAGTAAAGCTGAACAAAATCACCCTTCCTTAGTACCTGTCTTTCAGGGCTCTGGGAAATCAAAACCAAAGTAGAAATAAGTAAACAATCTAATTTATTTTTTTAAACAACCCAATTTAAAAGTGAGTAAAAGGCTTAAATACACATTTCTCCAAAGAAGATATACAAATAGCCAAAAAGCACACAGAAAGATGCTCAACAGCACTATTCATTAGGGAAATGCAAATCAAAACCACAGTGACATACCGTGCAGTATCATTAGGATGGCTGTTATCAAAAACATAAACAAAAACAAAAAATAAAACAAGTGTGGTGGGGATGTGGCGAAATCAGAACACTTGAGCGTTGCTATTGGCAATGTAACATAGTGCAGCTGTTTCGAAAGATGGTATGAAAATTCCTCAAAAATTGAACATAGAGTTACCATGCAATCCAGCACTTCTACTTCTGGTTATATCCCCAAGAGAAATGAACACAGAGACTCTAACAGGTGTTTGGACCCCCATGTTCATGGCAGAAGCAGAAGTATTTCCGATAGCAAAATGTAGAAGGGACCCAAGTGTCCTTCTCCCAGACAAGTAGATAAACAAAATGGGGAACATACATACAATGGAATACTGGTCAACCTTAAAAGAGAAATTCTGGGGGCACCTGGGTGGCTCAGCAGCTAGCGTCTGCTTTTGGCTCAGGGCATGATCCCGAGGTCCTGGGATCGAGTCCTGCATCAGGCCCCCGACAGGGAGCCTGCTTCTTTCTCTGCCTGTCTCTGCCTCTCTCTCTGAATAAATAAATAAAATCTTTAAAAAATAAATAAATAATAAAAAAGAAATTCTGACACCTGCTATGACATGAATGAAACTTGAAGACACAGACCCTATGCTAGGTAAAATTAGTCACAAAAAGACAAATACTTTAGGTTTCTCCTCATATGAGGCACCGAGAGTAGTCAGGTTCACAGAGATGAAAGAATGGTGGTTTCCAGGAGACGAGGAGCAGGAGGGGAGAATGCGGAGCTCCTGGGTAATGGGGACAGAGTTGCAGTTGGACATGGTCAGTGGGGATGGCGTCACAACCATGTGAATGTATTGAAGACCCCAGAACTATACACTGAGACATGGTTGCATGGTATATTTTGTTATGTGCCTTTTACCACACACACTAAAAAAGTAGACCATTTGGTCAAGTGTGAGAAATTGAAAGAATCCATAAGCCCACTATGACTTCATTCATCGTGTAGATGAGGCTCAGCAGAGAAAGAGGCTTGTTCCGGAAACAGCCGTGACACTAGAGGCAGGGAAAGAACCTAGGTGTTCTGATCCTCAGGCCTTCAGCACCGGTCCTTCCATTCAAGCTTCTGTACTCCGTGGCCAGCATCCCAGACCTGTCTCTCCACACAAGGCCCAGCCCTTCCAAGGGTCTGGAGATCTACCACCTGGATTACTGACCCCTATTCCCTTAAGGAAAGGGACAGGTATAGAAGATTCACAGCTCTGGGAAGTAGTTAGGGCTGCAGAGCCAATTCTGATAACCCAAGCTTTATCAGAATATTCTTTAAAGTGAAACACCTTGGAAATTCCCATTTTGCAATTCTGACCACAAATCCCTCATGGCAACTTGATGGCAATTCATTGAGGCACTTCATGGATTTCACATCTCTCTCAGCAAACCTGTCCTGGCTTTCGACTTCTCTATCCAGCCAGAACCCTCCAAGATCGCCTGCTTTCAGGGCCTATCTCAGAGAATCCCCCTGACATCTAGATTGGGGTGGCAATAACTTGGCCCATGTACCACTCTGCCCCCCTCCAGTGCCCACGGTAGGCATCACTAAGCAATCAAGAGTCTGTTCCCCACTGAGAAAGATAAAGGCCTCAGAATCATATCATCATAGCCTCTAGCTGTCCAATCATTCAGCGCTGCCACTTCAGGTAAGATCGTGTTGCCAGCTATCACCTACGTCAATCCAGCACATTCTGGGCTCTTGGGAAAATCATTTCTATCTTGGCCTCAATTTCTTCACCTAGAATGTGAGATGATTTTTATGCCCTGCCAGCTCTATGATCCAATGAGTTCTGTAATAATGGACTGGACAATTCAGTATTGTGCGTAGTAGACAGAAATTCTATTCTATAGGTTTCAAATGAAATTCTCTGGTGTTTTAAATTCATTTTATCTCTTTTTTATTTTTTAATTTTTTTTGGCAGTGGATCTGCCCTCCCCATTTTATTTGCTGCAGAGGAGATCATGAAGCCAGACATCAGGACCTGATTGTGCTCCTAGCCAACAAGGTCGCCAGTGCTTTCTGGGAGCCGTTTCCCACTTCCTGGAAGGCCCCAGAGCCAAGATTGTCCTAACACTTCTCTTGGAAGGGGGATACTCCCACCCACCCACGCCCTCCCAGAAGGAGTTAGGATTAACATCTCTGCCCGTCACACTGCTCCCCCGCCCTCACTTGCCCTGTCCCCTGTCCTGGGAGGGCAGCTATGACCCTGAAATGGAGCGCAGATAGCTTTTCTCATCTGCCTGCCTGCCAGCCAGCCTGGCGGCCCTCTCCACCCAGCCCCTGGCCAGCCAGACAGGATGCATTAGAGGGAGGGGAGAGGACGGGGCCGCCCTCTTGCCACCACGCACTATAAAAGAGAGAGCATTAAATCTTGGCCCCCATCAGAGAACTGCCTTAATTAGGGTGGCGCCGAGCAGGACGCTGTAATTAACTGTGTGTCTGCATTTCCATCTGAAACATCCATTTCCAGAGCTTTGTGATCCAGTCTTCCAAGAGAAGCTCAGCCAGAAATTCGGCACCGGCAGCCCCAGAGGGGAGGGATGGCCAGTTTCCCCTGCTCCTTCCCTCACGGCCCTACTCAGGGTGAGTCTCTGGAGCTGGGAGCCCAGGGTCCTTCTGATAAGGGTGTCAATTATGGGCTCAGAGCTACTGGCTCCCAAGGCCAGGGAAACCCAAAAGCGTGGCGTCGGTGCAGGTGGATACCTGTTAGGTTTCCTTGGACAATAACCACTATTCCAGGGACTGATATCTTGGAGGCAACAGCCCAGCCACCTGCAGCTCTGGATGATGCAGGCTGGCCAAGCGGAGTGTACAGCCCCTGGCCACAGATTGGCTCGGGGTCGGTCATGTGACAGATGCTGGGCCAAAGAGCAGCAGCCTTTGCAGGCCTCTGGCTGGAATTGATGGAATTGATGGGAACTGGGTATTGGCTCGTGAAGGCAGGCAGTAGGATGTCTAGCCTGGAGCTGCGGAGGCCGGGTTTGGGAGAGCCTCATTGGGAGAGTGTGCCCAAGAATAAGGCCAAATTGAAGAAGGTATTTTTAAGAGGTAGGAGGGAGATGGAGAGACACGATGACATCTTTTTAAATAATGAAATTCAGCCATACCTGAAGCAAAATACTCCCGCAGGCTTGTAATCATGTGAGAGGCCACACCATTCCCCACTCCTGTTTATGTCAATTTGAACAGTGTCACTTGCAACGTCCAGAGATTTGGTGAAAGCAGAGGTCGCTACATGGATCCCAAGGATGCAATCAGCGCCCTCATACCATAAAGATCCATGGTGTGCCAGGTGGCGTGGACAAGAACGTGTCCCCAGCCTTAGCGAGCTCCTGGCTTCATGGGGAAGAGGAGCCCTAAGGGTAAACTTGGTGTCCTAGTGCACCCCATACACTGAAGGCCGTCTTCCTTCTGTGCAGCTTGCAGCCTCGCCTCTGCTGGAGAGTGCCATGCCTTTATTGGACAAGCTGCTGCTGTGCCTACCCAGAGCGCAGGCCCTCTTCATCCTATTGCAGTTCCTAGTGCCTGAGTGACTGGTGGGAAGTCACTTGTGTGAACCAGCCCCTGGTTTCAAAAGTGGCCACATAACCAGGCCTGAATCCTTAAGACACTATGCCTCCAGCCACAGCAACTAGTGTAGGAACGAGCATGTGAATCAGGGTAAACTAGCAATCATCCACCCTGGAGCTTTTGCAGGAATTAATAGGGAAAAGATACTGCTTTCCCTGGAGCTGCTGAGTAGGATGTGGGTCTGATGCTGCTGGTAGGGAGTAGGATTTCTGCAACTACGAACCTAAAGAATGTTGACCAATTCCCTAGGACTGAGGCCCTTCCTATCAAATTCCAACCAACCTTTCATTCTTGTCCCTAATGATGAGCTTCATACTCCAACCAACTGAGCTGCTCCTCAAGCTGCAATACATCTAGCATTTTGTAGAGCTTTTTGCTCCGCAGAGAAACTCTTTTCTCCCCTAACTGCCCATGAAAATCCTACTCATCATTCAAGGCTCACCTCATGCCTTCCTCCTCTGAGAAGCCCTCTGGGCCTCTCCTTCTGCCCCATATAGTAGCTCTGCTTACTTGGACCTATGGATAGACACCTCTGGCTCTCACCTTTCCTATTGGCCAGTGAACTCCAAGAGGACTAAGAAACGGGGTGGGACGATTTCCCCATGACCTCATTTGAGCCTGGTTCCAGGTCTGAAACCAAATCCATTGTCAAATTTCACAGGCCAATTAATTACATTTTTTCCTTTTATAAGATTGAGTTAGGTTTCTGACTCCTACAAACAAGAGTCCTAATGTTGGACATGTTTTTCCCTAATTAAAAAAGTAATACTTACTTATTGAAGACAAGCAGAAAATATTGATACACACACAAAAGGAAATAAAAATGACTCATAATCCTCCCACCCAGAAACAACTTTGTAGGCAATGGAGTAAATGTCCCTTTAGACTTGTTTCCATACACATACATGTCTGCATTTATTTAGATGAGACCATACTCCAGTACTGGCGGGTGCTTTTTACTCTTTATTGAAATAGAACATATATACAGAAAAGGGCCCGAATCACAAGGATACAGCTTCATAAATTTCACAAAGCGAACACATCTATGACTACTGTCCAGATCAAAAGAACAGTGTTGGCCAAGGACCTTCAGCTCTTTCCCCGGTTCATCCTACAATTGCAGAGGGCATTGACCTCCTGGAATTTGCCTCCTTCCTTTTCTTGATGCACAATCCATTTGTTTCCAGTGTTCGGCTATTGAAAACGATGCTGCAGGGAACATCTCCTGTACACACATCGTTTTGCACATGGGAGCTTAATATCCTAGGATAAATTGCTAATAATAGCTAACATTTCTCAAACCCTTTCTTGCCAGGCACTGTGTTAAATGCCTTTTATGGCTTAGCTCACTTGAGCCTTTTCACAATTAACTGAAATTGGGAGTCTTATTGTCCCCATTTTACAGAAGTGGGACCTCCGGGTCAAAGGGCAGGCACATTTTGCATTTTGATTCACATTTTCTAGCTGCCCTCCATACGACTGTACCAATTAATTCTCCCTCCAGCAGCGCAAAGGGTCAATTTTCCTTCCACACTTGCCAAAGCTGGATGCTATCAATTATTTTAATTGCCAGTTGTAGCCAAACAGATAGGTGAAAAATTATAGCTCATTATAGACATTTGTTCATTTCTTTCATTTTTTTTAGTGAGACTGAACATCTTGCCTCGTATTAGCTATTTATACTTTTCAAAATTGCCTGTTTGTCTTTTGCCTATTTTTCTGCTGAGGGTACTCGCTTTATTTTTGCATATTAGAGATACTCACCTTTCACCTTTCATAGATGTTGCAGGTATTTTCAGTTTTGGTGGGTTTTTTTTTCCGTTCCTAATATGATTTTTGTGACATAAAAAGTGTAGGGGTTTTGTGGAGGGTTGGTTGTTTTGGTTTTGTTTGGGTTTTTTTTTTTTGCATTTGTATGATGGAATGATCATCAACCATTTTCTTTGTGATTTCCCATTTGTAAAATGAGCAGGGAGAGATTAATCTGTTTCAAATGTGATCCACTTGCCTGAGTGGTTCTGGGGCTCCTCAGGGGCCCCTTGGGGAAGTGGCACCTGTGAAGGGGTATGACCTGTCCGTTTACTCTGTCCCTGGTCCCACTCAGCCAGATAACTTGGGTATTAGTTAAGGGTACCTGTCCTTTGAGTTTCAAGGCTCATGTGCTTTTGCCTACCAATCAGTAAGGCTGCTCCCTCCCACAGCCTCCAGGATGGGAACCCCTATCTCTCACAATCTCTGGGGGGAGGGGGGGCTCTGAGGTTTTCTCTGTCACCTGCACCTTCCCCCTTCTCGTGTGACCTGGTCATTGACAGGTCATGTCATCATCCTGTCTGCCACATCCTGTCTTGTCCCTGCCTCAGACAGAAGCTCCAGCGCTACTTCCCTTGACCATCTCTCTCTCCGCCAGCATCATTCACACAGAGTGCTTGGTCAACATCAGCCTGGATCAGTTTTCAGCTGGCAGAGGGGGTCACTGATGCCACACAGCGAACAACCCCAAACTAAGCATTCCTATACTGAGAAGCCCTTCACCTGCCATCTTCCTCCCCAACCTTCAGTCTTCCACTGGCCCTGGTCCTCTCTCACACACTGGGCACCTTTCATTCTCCTTTGCTGGAACCCTTCCTCTCGGACTCTCTCTAGAAAATTTATTTTCACTGGATTATTAGGCTAAGCATATCTGGTCCTCCTTCCATTGTTTGCCTACTTATGTGTGTGTGGAAGTCATCAAACTAGATCCCTGGTTTTCAAAGTGTGACCCCAGAGTCCCCAAGACTCTTTCATGGGTTCCACAGG
Organism: Canis lupus baileyi; assembly: GCF_048164855.1. Taxonomy (NCBI): domain Eukaryota; kingdom Metazoa; phylum Chordata; class Mammalia; order Carnivora; family Canidae; genus Canis; species Canis lupus. The sequence goes on from NC_132842.1 coordinate 65,549,628, forward strand.
CTGAATTATTTTTATAATAATACTGTAGTGGGTTAAATGGTGGTCCCCAGAGATGTCTGGGTGGCTCAGTGGTTGAGCATCTGCCTATGGCTCAAGTCGTGATCCCAGGGTCCTGGGGTCAAGTCCTACATTGGGCTCCCCACAGGGAACCTGCTTCTCCCTCTGCCTATGTCTCTGCCTTCTCTCTTTGTCTCTCATGATAAATAAATATCAAAAAATAAAAATAAATCGTGGTCCCCAAAAAGATAGGCCCATGTCCTCATTCCCAGAGACTATGAATGGAAACTTATTTGGGAAAAAAAGGCCTTTACAGATGGAAATAAGAGTTTTGAGATGAGGCCATAAGCCAGATGATCTGGGTGGGTCCTACATTAAATGATAAGTGTTGTCATATGACAAACACAGCACAGCAGGTGCTATGACAATGAAGGCTGAGATTGAAATGACTCAACCGCAAGCCCCAGAACACAGACAGCCACCAGAAGCTGGAAGAGGCAAGAGACAGATTCACCCCCAGAGTCTCTGGGAGCACCATGACCCTGCTAATTCTTAGATGTCAGGCTTGTGGCCTCTAGAACTGCAAGAATAAATTTCTGCTGTATGTCACCAAGTTTGTGGTCATTTGTTACAGCAGCCACAGAAAACTAATACAAACCTGAGATGGCATTTGCTCACTCACTCTCGTTCCCCCAGGATTTGTACAGTGGAGTCTTCCAGAGGCTTCATGATATGAGCTATTGGAACAAATTGAATGCAGAAGCAGATAGGAGAATCCAGCTGCCTCCTATTAAGCAAGACATTAGGAGATCTGCAAAAACAAAAAACAATGCCACTCTCCTTACCAAATCTTTTTTGTTTTGGAAAATCTAGTTCTTTTTCATTTAAAAAAAAAAAAGTTACTTATGTTAACATAAAACAGTTCTAAAAATTAATGAATCTTTTTAAACTTTCTCAGTTTTAGTTTCTAATATAGTAAATATTGATAGCTATATGCCACTTAAACAAGTTCTTTAGAGCCCTGGGTAATTTAAGAGTGCAAAGTGGGGGGCACCAGGGTGGCTCTGTCAGTTATGCACCCGACTCTTGATTTCAGTGCAGGTCGTGATCTCAGGATCACAAGATTGAGCCCTGCATTGAGCCCTGTGACAGGCTCCTCACTCAGTGGGGAGTCTGCTTGAGATTCTCTCTCCCCCTCTGCCCCTCCCCATGCTGGTGCATACAAGCCCTCTCTCTCTAAAATAGATAAATAAAATCTTAAAAAAAAAAAAAAAGAAGAGTGCAAAGGTCCTACAATTAAAGCATTTGATCACTTAACTAGATCATATCTCCCTCACCTTTCCACTCTGACTCTCCAGTCCTACCCCTGCAGAATGTACAAAGATACTTGCACTTGACTATAATTGACAGAACCTTCAATTCAAAATGACTTAAAAAAAGTGTCATCTCACAAAACAATGAGTCCAAAGGTTGGGCCTTCTGGGTTTGGTCAGTTCATTGATTCAATTGCATCACCACCCCCAACCACCACGTTTCTGTTGATTCTACTCTGTCACCCTCAGAGAGCTGGTCCTTCTCCTCATGGTTAAGGATGGCTGCAGCTATGCCAAGCATTGAAACCTCACACAATAATCGCCAATGCTGGAAAAAGGAGATACCCTGTTAACCTTAAAAAAAAAAACTGCCAGTTATTTTACCAGCAAAAAATGGGTTTATTTAGGGATAGCAGAGAACTGCAATTTGGGACAAGGAAGCACTAGCAAAATCATAGAAGTGTCCAGAGAACTAAGGAAAGGTATGCTCAAAGGAGAACAAAGGGGGTTGGAAGTTGGGGCACCTGGGTGGTTCAGCGGTTGAGCATCTGCCTTCAGCTCAGATCATGATCCCGGGGTTCCAGAATCGAGTCCCACATTGGGCTTCCTGCATGGAGCCTGCTTCTGCCTCTGCCTGTGTCTCTGCCAATCTCTCTCTGTGTCTCTCATGAATAAATAAAATCTTTTTTAAAAGAGGGGGGTTGGAAGTAGGGAGGATCATTATAAACAAAAAGTCTATTGGAGTGAACTGGGAGTTCAAAGTCTAGTGGCTCTTCATTGGCTGAGCTGTGGCAGTCTCTCATTGGCTGGGCTGTTGTCAGGAGAAGAGGAAACCTTTCTTCCTGCTGCTGGGAGAGTAAAGAAGTAGCTAGAACAATTTTGGCCTTCAGGGTCCTTCTCGGTGGGCTGAGTCTGCAAATGGCCTGCATGGCAGACACGAGAGCTCCCCCTACTGGCCTCCCAGTTCCATTTTAAATGAGGTTTCCTTCATTCTTTTTCACAATCCTTACCTTAAGCCTCAGTTTATTTATTTTTATTTTTTATTTTTATTTATTTATGATAGGCACACAGTGAGAGAGAGAGAGGCAGAGACACAGGCAGAGGGAGAAGCAGGCTCCATGCACCGGGAGCCCGACGTGGGATTCGATCCCGGGTCTCCAGGATTGCGCCCTGGGCCAAAGGCAGGTGCTAAACCGCGGCGCCACCCAGGGATCCCGAGCCTCAGTTTAGAAGCCAAGTAGGGCCCCTCCCATGACTTCTGCTTCAGTGACCAGAACTGCAACACAGGCCGGTCCCTGTCAGGAAAAAGGCATTACTGTAATTGGCTTAGTCAAGACTTTGGGCAGATAGCCAGCCTCCCCTCAAGACATGGTCACCTGACTGGGGTTCTACTAGCAGAGAAAGGGGTATCAGGCTGTGGAAGGTGATCACGACATCTGCCATTGCAACACAGGGATTTCGAGTCTGTGGAAACGGGCAGCAACATTCATGCCAACCTGACTCTCCCCCATCAGGTATTTAGGTCACAGCCCAAGGTGAGCCCCACTAAGCCCAAACCCTCAGCCCCTGAGCCCCAAACCCATGGGGACTTAGTGCCTCCCACAGCACCTTAGCTCTCTGCATCCTCAGCAGGCAACCGGCCCTTTGGGCCTGCCCCCTTCCTCTTGGCACAATTTTGTATCAGAGGCCTCATGCCTGGCCCCAGTCTTGCTTAGAGCCTACCCTTGTCCATTTTGACAGGTTTCAATAACTGAGTGTCAGGAAGGTGGCCGTCCCAGGAAACACCCAGAGTGTTTTATAAGATTTCCCATGCTTTTCACACTAACCTTTAAGCTCTGCAAGTTCTCCTTGCCAGCCTATCTCTATCTCTCTCTCTCTCTCTCTCTCTCTTTCTCTCTCTCTCTCTCTCACACACACACACACACACACACACACACACACACACCCCAGAGTTAGAAATGACTCAAATCCTGGATCTTTACTTCTCAACTTACCTGCTCTGCATCTTGGGCATGTAACTTATCCACTCTAAGTCTATGTTTCTTTATTTCTCAAAAGAAGGTTATCATGAAGATTAAATGAGACAATGTATGTAAAGTCGCTCACTGTCAAGACTCAGAAATTGTCAGCTACCACATTGATGTGGAGCAAATGGTCAAGAAAGAATTCTTGAGATGTCGTTGGTGCAAAAAAAGGTGGTTTTACTGGGGCACTTAGGTGGCTCAGTCAGTTAAGCATCTGATTCTTGATTTCAGCTCAAGTCATGATCTCAGTGTTGTGAGATCCAGCCCTGTAAGCTCCTTGCTGGGTGTGGAGGCTGCTTAAGATTCTCTCTCTCTCTGCCCCTTCTCCCCCAAACATGGTTTTATTAAAGCATGAGGACAGGACCTGTGGGCAGAAAGAGCTGCTTCAGAGTCATGAGGAGTGGCCCATTATATACTTTCAAGTTGGAAGAGGGTTAGGGATAGTGTCTCTAAGGAATTTGGAAGCAAGGTTTCCAGGACCTTGAGGGTCTAGCTATTGTCAGGAAAAGGTCATTTACTATTGTCTAGTAAAACCCAAGTCATGAAACCCTTTAGATGTGTATCAGGGGGCCATATGCTTGGAGGATGATTACTAACATATATCTTGGGGGGTAGAGATAAAAGAAGTTTTCAAAGGAAGTTCTGTATGTTAAAGGAGACTTATAGGATCCTAGAAGTCAGGTTAATGTTAAGCTAAGGTTGCCTTTTGCCCTTAGCAAAGTATTAACATAAAGAAAGTTGAGTTCCTAGAGCAAGGTCACTCCTCCTGTCTCAAGGAGTTGTCAATGGGCTTAAGTTGTAACTAAATTTAATTTTTTCTTTTGCCTTTGTTCCCCACATCAGCATTATCATTGCAACTCAACATCTGGGTTGCAAAGCCTATAGGGTCCTCAGCTCCATTCTATTATCTGAGATTCACAGCACTCTAGGAACTCAGCAGGGCAAGGGTTATGCCCCACATTACAGGTGGGGTGACTGAGGGCCACAGAGGCCAAGTGATTCAGCCAAGGCCACACAGGCAACTGGAAACCAATTCGAGTAGCCAGGCTCTGATTCCAAGCCCAAGGCCCCTCCCAGACCTCCATCTGTGTGACCTGGATTGCTCAGCTACCAAAGGCCTGAAAAGTTTTGTAGGAATCAAGTCTGAGCGCTTGGCACTCATGTGGCCAGAAGTAGCAGGGGTGGTTGCAATTCCTAGCAGAGGGGAGGAGGGAAGTCTCTTCCAGTTCACAGCCCCATGAAGGGTGAGCAGTATTTTAAAGGACCTGAGTAAGGAGAGACCTTCCAAGAATGCAAACCCAGCATATAGACATTAAAAAGACAGACACATGTGACAACATAAAAATATTAATCTCTTATAAGGCAAAAGATACCATAAGCAAAGTTAATAGACAAACAATAAATTTGGAAAAATATTTGAGATGCAGAGGACAAAGGGTCACCAGCTATAATATACAAAGAGCTCTTACAAATTGAAGAGAAAAGGGCAAACAACCCAAAAGAAATTATGGCAAAGGACATGAATAGGCAATTCACAAAAGAATGAAGCCAAATGGCCACAAACAAATGAAAAGATGCTCACACTCATTAGTGGTTGGGGGAAATACAAATTAAGCTGACAATGAGATATCACAGAGGCAAATTTAAAAGAACAATAACGCAATTGCTGGCAGGGATTTGGGGGAAAAGTGACATTCCCTTTATATGTTTTTAGTGAAAATGTAAATTATTACAATCTTTTTAGGAAGAGAGCCTGCTACAAGAATTAAAACATCCAGAGTTACACTGAAATTTGGCATTAAAAAAGAGATATCTATGTCCTTTGACCCAGCAATCCTTATCCTAGAAATCTGATAGAAATGTCCTAAGGATAAATAACAAAAGACGTTTGCTGAATTATTATTCGTAATGGAAAAAAAAAAAAAAACAACAACCACCTTGAAACAAAGCATGGCAGAGACTGGCACGCAGGGAAGACCTTGTTTTCCAGCCTCCCTGGCATTTTGGTTGGGACCACGTGACCAGGTCCTGGCTGGTGGGCTGAGGGGGGGAAAGTGATGTGTGGCCATAAAGCCCGCCATGCGACCCCCTCCTCTGTCTCCCTGCTTTTGCCCTCAACGGCTGAGACCCCACATTTGGCCATGGAAGGAGGCCGATCCCTGAGTCCCTGTTTGGAGAACACTGCCCTGCACCCCAAGGGCTTCCCGGCCACACTGTCCTGGGACAGAACAAGAAATAAACTCTGGTGGCGAGCAGGGCTGCCGTTCCTGGGCCTCCATGTAGCAGAGCCTGGCGCACCTTAGTACGCGGGCTGAGTGTCCATCCATAGGAACCGATGGACAGAATGACGGCACAGCACACGCTAGGCTGAGCCCATATGAGGGATGAATTCGAGCTAGACCCAGGGAATTCCACTGCCTAGAAGGAGAAAAGTGGCACGCAGAGCAGCACACATAATACCTCGTTTTGGTAATCTAAACAATGATCGAGAAAATCCTCTAACAGTACAGAGTGTACTGTGCACGTTCGTGCATGTGTGTTATGTGTACAGATGGTTCCCTGGGAACGCAGAGAAACATGGAAGGATACTTCTAGCTTGCAAGCATGAGTTGGAAGGGAGAGGGACGAAGGAAGGTGGGAGAGGCCAGACAATAAGATGGAAAAGCGCATCACCAAACAGTGAGTACAGGAGTACATTTTTGCATTGATGAATGGCAGATGCAAACATAAAAATGCTTCCATATTAGAGAATAAAACCTGTCCTCCTTATTGCAAGAGGAAAAAAAGGTGCTCACATAGCAGTGGCCACAGGGGAGAAGGGCTACAAGCACCAGGAGTGGATACAGGAAATCTAGTCCTTGCCCCAAAGCCAATCACACACCCCTCTATCTGGCTGAGTCTGGTCAGGACATCTTCCCCATTGAGAAGTGGCTAAAAACAAGGAGAGAGGAAGGTAACTGGACTCCAGGAACCATCCTGGTGTGGGAGCTGGAACCAGAGGGTGCAGAAAATGGGGAGCCTTCGAGTGGGCAGCTCAAGAGCTTATCCAGCAAGTTGGGGAGAATCTTCTGGAGTCCAGAAGTTACTAGGGTCAAAGGTCACAAACCGGGTGCCCAGAGCAACAAAAAAATTCAGATTCGTTGCCTGCCAACACTTTTCAGCCGGCAGGTTTCTCTCCCTCCATCTCTCATATATGCACATGCACACACACACTCCAAAGTTAGTATCTCCAGTTTGTAGTGAAAAAAATCAGGTTATCTGACCATCCCATGCCCACATTCCTAAATGGCGATGGTGCACTGGAGCTGGGGAGTGGCCCCCACTGCGACAGAGCGTGTGCTCTTCAGTTTGCTGCAGTCTCCACGGCTCCCCACTCCTTCCCCATCACTTCACCCACTTATATGAACCCACCTTATATGAATCTCACCATCCTGAGATCACATTTGTGGGTGTGACCCCACACCTCCATCAAGTGCGACCTCTTACCCACCCACTCTGACTAAACGAAGTGAAAATCATATACCGTGGACTTTGGCATAAGACCAGCAAGTCCAGACTCTGGCTCTCCGACCCGTTAGCCTCTGCACTGCTTGGGCACCATGTCACCTCAGCTGAGCTGGAACCAGTCGTCCCAGAATTTCCAAACGGTTCTGAGTTAGCATTGGCCCAAACGGACCCTATGTCTGAGATGCGGAGGGGGAAGTCCGTGTCTTCCCTGCTCCGGAGGTGAGTGCAGGGCAAGTGCAGGGCTGTGGCAGCTTACTCAGGCTGCCCTGACCCACCACCCCAGCTCATTGGCAGGGGCCACACCTGGCTTCTCCAGCAACTGCCAGACGTCCTTCAGCGTCTCCCAGTGTGGGGCAGGGCTGTGTGTGAGCCCGTGGTGAAGCTCACCAGCTTCTCCTAGAGGTCATCCACGACACCCAGGTCGGAGAAGGTGGGAGACAGATGCTGCTTCCACTTTGCCCTTGCTGGCATCCACGTTCAGGTTTCCTTCCCGGGAGGCACCCTGAGAGTGACTTTGGGCTCAGCCCCAGATGCAGAGGCAATAGCCTGTGTGATGCTTACTGTCCAATACCCACAGTAAATCCATCTTCTGTATCACTCGTAGAGGTTCTGCTTCCTGATGAGACCCTAACACATCTGTGAGATCTTCCACAAGTTACTTAACCTCCCTGAGCCTTCCTTCCCTTGTCTTAAAATGTCAATGATAACACTATAACCTCCTACGATTATAGTGAGTGAGAACAAGATGGGAAAGGCATGCAAAGTGCTTGGCGGAGGGTCTGGCATGTAGCAAATGCTCAATAAATGCCATGCCCTCTAAAACTGCCGTGTTTTGAAATGGGAGCTGCACGTGCATCTGTTAAAATGTGAAGAAAGAAAGATCCTGAAGACACCTGGTTTGCTCTGTCATCATCTAAACTAACAACACCTCCTCCTCACTCTGCAATATTTTAAAGCTTCCCCAAATGTGTGTTCATGCACGTGTATGCATGTACATGCATATAAAATGAGAAATTTGAAAATCCTTAAATGGTTCATTTAAATTTAGCACAGTCTCTCTTAGATTGGGTCCCAGGAACCATGCTATGAAATGGAGATCTGGGGACGCCTGGGTGGCTCAGCGGTTGAGCATCTGCCTTAGGCTCAGGGCGTGATCTCGGGGTCCTGGGATCGAGTCCCGTGTCGGGCTCCCTGTGTGGAGCCTGCTTCTCCCTCTGCCTGTGTCTCTGCCTGTCTCTCTGTGTCTCTCATGAATAAATAAATAAAATCTGAAAGAAAGAAAGAAAAGAAAGAAAGAAAGAAAGAAAGAAAGAAAGAAAGAAAGAAAGAAAGAAGAAAGAAAGAAAGAAAGAAAGAAAGAAAGAAAGAAAGAAAGAAAGAAAGAAAGAAAGAAAGAAAGAAAGAGAGAGAGAGAAAGAGGGAGGGAGGGAGGAAGGGAGGGAGGAAGGAAGGAAGATCCGTGCATGGGGTGCTGTCAGGAATTGTCCCAGAGCCCCCACCCCGAGGCAGACAGGTCGGGGCTGGGCGGAGGGAGAAGCAGGGCTGCCACACACCTGAATTGAGGCTTCTGACAACCCTAGGAGGAGCTTTGCCATCCCAAAGGCCCTTCAGAGTTGTCCCAGCCATAAGCAGGATCTGGCCTTTGTGCCGCACCTGGCCTGCTCACTGTATATTTGGACCAGCCCCAGGGAGGGGGCATAAACAGGGGCAAGGGTGCTCCCACCCCCCATCAGGAGGAGGGTGTCACCGGAGCTGCCAGCGCCAGCACTCTGAGGCTGAGGGAACGAGCAGCCTACCTGCAGGCCCTCTGGGCAGCACACCACAGCATCCACTACACCCTAAGGTTTTTAATCTACTTATATCAAATAAGACTAAGGGATGACGGTTATAAAGTCAGATTCACCATCTTATTTACTCTGGTCTTGCTGCTTGGCAAGGAGACACCTTGGAAACTTTGTGTCCCGAGTGGGAGATTCTGGGCTGGGGTGGACACTGACAGGTCCATTTGGAAAAGGTCCAGAGTCACGCAGCTGGGGCCCTGTGCCATCAAGGGCCATCAACATTGTGGGAGACAGACATGACTTGACCATCTGAGCTGGGCAGACCTCGACACACGCCACAGCAGAAGGTCAAGCAGGCAAACTTTTCCTCTATAGTGGGGCGCCATGAGGGCACAGGCTTTGCTTCGCTTATTGTTGGATCACCTGCACTTAGCACAAGACTGGATGGAGGGATCCCTGGGTGGCACAGCGGTTTGGCGCCTGCCTTTGGCCCAGGGCGCGATCCTGGAGACCCAGGATCGAATCCCACATCGGGCTCCCGGTGCATGGAGCCTGCTTCTCCCTCTGCCTGTGTCTCTGCCTCTCTCTCTCTCTGTGACTATCATAAATAAATAAAAATTTAAAAAAAAAAAAAAAAAAAAAGACTGGATGGAGTAAGTCCTCAAAATGCATCTGGTGAATGAATGAAAGAATCATTGGATTCAGCCTTGAGCTAAATTTAAAAGGTAGTTCCTCTAACTCAAGAAATGTACAGATGAAAGGCACATCAGGTGTAACCAGCATTTTCCCTGCTGGATGTGGAGGTACCTCTACTCATTCTGACTGCACCCTTTGCCCACACTTCCCCTCAGTCCAGGAATGTGCCCCTGCTCTCCCTCCCATAATGCTGAGTTCCCCTTCCTACAGGAAGTCTTCCCTGACTATGTGAATACTACCCCCCACCACACACACACTCTTCCCCAAAGAGCAACTGTGGTTCTTGGAGGTCAGGACAGACCAATTGGAAGGGAAGGTTCAAGGTCTCAGCAACTTTCTTCCCACCTCTGTCTCAACAGGTGTCTACCCTCCATGTGGCCAACCCCCCCAGAAGGTGTTCTCTCCAGATCTGTTAGATTAGTCAAATCAGCCATGGTGAACTCATTTCCCTGACTTTAGGATGGGCATGCGATAACAATTGTGGCCAGTGAGGCCTGAGGCAAGAGGGCTGGGGTTTTTGTGAAGAGTTTCCTCACTGATGAAATGAGATGTACAGAGACAGCCCCTTTCATGGGCCAGATGTCACTTTTGGGAGGGAGCCAGGGCCTGTGACTGCCATCTTGTACAGGTGAAACCAGCCCGCCTGAGCATGTAGCAGAGGACTCTGGGTTTGTCAATACTACTATAGGGACAGCATGGGTACCCTCCTAGACAGTCTCGTGCAGCTATGCCCCACTCCTGGCTTTTGGATTTTGTTCCTATTGGCTCACACCTGCAGCTTCCTTCAGAGGCCCACCTTCAGGCTCCTGGAGTCATTTGCTTGCAAAGGAAGGGAGCCATAGTCCATGCTTAACACGGAGCCTGCTCTGTCCTGCTGCACATGGCCAAAGAAGCCTGGTCCTCCTGTCACTGGCAGTCATCTTACAATCATCTGGCCTCAAGGGTAGTAGGGTAGAAAGACAGACAAATGATATCATTGAGCTGCTGATTAGCATGAGCACAGCCCACCCTAGTTCTAGACTTCTAGGTGGGTGAAATAATAAAGCTCCTGGCTCTTGAAGCCAGCTGGGGCGAGGGTGGGGGCCTGCAGCCAGAGCATTCCAAGTTATCTAAGGACCATGCTCCTGTTAGTAGGACTGCTATACACACACTATGTATGTGTATAGCATGTGTATACACATGCTATGTATGCACACACTTGAGGATGGGCAAAAAATTGGAAGATTAATTCTCAAAAACACAACTGCTTTCCTACACACCAGCAAAAATAACTTGAAGTAGAATAGCACAACCACTGTGGATAACAGTAGGCTCAAGAACTTAAACACAGAAGGGTGCCTGGGTGGCTCAACTGATTAAGCATCCAACTCTTGATTTTGGCTCAAGTTATGATCTCAGGGTCCTAGGATTGTGCCCTGTGGCAGGCTCCCCACTCAGCAGACAGTCTGCTTCTTCCTCTCCCTCAGTCCCTCCCTCCCCCGCAACTCATTCTCTCTCTCAAATAAATAAAATCTTTCTGTTAAAAAAAAAAGAAATTAAACATAGAATTACCACGTGATCCAGTAATTCTACTTCTCAGTATATACCCAAAATAATTGAAAGCAGGAACTCAAATGGAGTTTTGATCACACCAACCTTTACAGCAGCACACATCACAAGAGCCACAATGTGGAAATAACCTAAATGTCCATCGATAGATGAATGGATAAACAAAATGTGCTACATCCATACAATAAAATTATTCAGCCCTAAAAAGGAATGAGATTCTCACGCCTGCTATAACATGAATCAACCTTGAAGATATTATGCTAAGTGAAATAAGTCAATCATGAAGGGACAAATATTGTGTGATTTCATTTATATGAGGTACATATATAATAAGCAAATTTACAGACACAGAAAATAAAGTAGTGGTTTCCAGGTCCTGGGGGGAGAGGGGAATGGGGATCATGCGTAGAGGGCACAGAGTTTCAATTTGGGAAGATGAAACATTCTGGAGACGAATGTGGGGATAGTTGGACAGCATTGTGAATGCACTGATTGCCACTGAGCTGGATACTTTAAAATGGTTAAAATGGTACATTTTATGTTACGCATATTTTACTACAATTTTTTTAAAAAGAATTTAAAACACAAGAGGGGAAAAAAAGTCCTCTTCACAACAACAACAAAATACAAGGCACCTTGAAATAAACCCCATCCGAAATTCATAGGACTCTGGAGAAAACCATAAAACTTTACTGGGGAGATGTGAAAACTGATCCAAGTAAGTGCAGATATACCATGTTCATGGAGGAAAAGATGTCCTAAAGAGGACAAACCTTCCCAAATTAATCTATAATATAATGCAATTCCAACCAAAATCCCAATAGCATTTTTCACTGAACTCACTAAGCTCATTCTAAAATTCCTATGGAGGACTATAGTACAAGAATAGCATACACTCAAGTACATAAATTATAGGTGTATAACCAAATTTTACAAAGTGAACATACCCAGGCCACCAAGACCCAGATCAAGAAACAAAATCCTACCCCAGAAACTGCCCTTTTATCTCCCTGCAGTCACTATCACCTTTAAGGATACCCCACTCTCCTGGTCTCTATCTTAATAAACAAGCTTTACCTGGTTTTCAACTTTCTATACATAGGATCACACCACATGTACTTTTTTGTATCTGGTTTCTTTCCCTCAACATCATGATTGTGCAACTCATCCATATTGTTACCTCAGTTGTCCATCAATTGTTTATTCCCATTTCTAGGTAACGTCCCAATGTATGACTATCTCATCATATATTTATCCATTTTACTCTTCACAGGCATCTGGGTAGTTTCCAGCTTGGAGATATCACAAAAAACATTCTGGTACTTGTCTTTTGATCCACATTCATGCACAAATTTGTCGGGCATATTCCTGAGATTGGAACTACTGGGTTATCAAGAAAAATTGTTTAAATGGTCAGAGGATGTTTGTGTGGGGGATGGGGATGGGGTGGTCTTGACCTGGAGATCAAAGTACATGATAAAGCACATATAGTAATTAAAAGGCACACATACTAGCACATCCTCAAATCTACACACACACACACACACACACATACACACACATAAGCATACACAATCACCCTTGCAGTACTCCTGTGCACGCAGACATCCACACACAGCCATGCACTCCCACCCCACATACTCCACAAGTCAGCAAAGACAACTCACGGCCGGACTTCCCAGACCAGATAACTGACTGTTGCGGTCCCTTTCAAGTGGTATCAGAGCACAGGCCTGCAAGTATCCAGGAGACGGCTGATGGAGAAGGGGAAGAAGAGAGAGATCCCCCCTCCTCCGCCCGCCACCCGCCCACTGGCTTTAAAGGGAGAACAAAGTGAGTGGGATCAGAGGGTGCAAGGTGATGGCAGCGATGCTGAAGCCATTTATCACTGCCAGATGTGTGAAGGGTCAGGCTGCGGGGCCCGCTGGGAGTGCCAGCGGGGGTGCACGGGCCCCAGACACAGCGAGAAACAACCTGTCCAGTTGGCGAGGGACCACAGAAGGGCTGCCAGGACCCTCTTCTTAACAAAATGACAATGTGCTTTCTTTTCTGTCCAGGCCAAAAGAGGCTGGGGGCCAGGGCAGAGGCAGCGACAGCTTAAGAAAGGGCCGTCAGTCAAAACTCTAAAAATACCCTCCCGCTGCCAACAGGCTTACTCCTGCACCCGCCTGCGGGCTTCCTGCCGCCTGAATGGTCCCTTGGTGACACACAAGGACAAATGTTTGCCCAGAGGCCTGGTGTCAGGCAGCACACAAGGTCCCACTGTGGCATCTGCCCTCTCCCCTGCCCCCATCCCTCCAGAACCCTCTGGCAGGCACACCTTGGGCCCGATGACGGGTCATGAGGATCCTGGAGTGAAGGCACGCCTCCGTCCTGGGCTGCTGCACCCTCTTGGAAAACATGGATACCATGTACATCTCCTTGCAGGTGGCTGCCGACCCATAGGAGAACCAAGTCTCATACGGGATCCTGGAGACTCCCAGTCTGATGGGGGTGGCACCACAAGTTTCAGGCGAGCTCCTGGCATGGGACCGAGGATGCTCTCTGCTTCTGCTAAATTCCCAGTGTGGATGGGGAAAACCGATCCCTGTCCTCAGGGAGATCCCAGTCTGTTGGGGAGAGCACAGCCACTGCCCTGGAAGCATATCTGGTCTGATGGAGACGGCTCAGCTGCTGCCTGGTTGCCCCCAGTCTAACAAGGGAGGCACAGCTTCCCCAAGACAAGTTCCCACACAGTAACAGTAGCAGACTTTTAGTCAAAGTGTTCTTACAGTCCACTGCTCCTCAAACGTTCATGCATGTCCAATTCACCAGGGATCTTTTAAAACCCAGGTCTCATTCTGCAGGCCTGGGGAGGGGCCTGAGATTCTGAATTCCCAACGAGATTCTGATGATGCCAATGCCAGCGCTGCTGCTGCTGGTGTCTGAGGATCAAGATGATTTGTATCAAGGGTGTAGACCGCAAACTTCTCTTGGCTGTTCTGCTGACCCAAAGAGCCCTGAGCTGGGGCTAGCAGGGAGGGCTCCTCGGAGGCTGAGGGTAGAATGTGATGGAAAGAGGGAGAAGTCTGGAGCCAACTGGCCTTAGGCTCAAATCTTGCTTGTGTTATTTATTAGCTGTGTGGCGCTGGGCAGGTTTCTTGACCTCTCCGAAGTGAGGGCCACGCCACGCCCACCTGCGAGTGCTGTGGGCAGAGGAAGCACTAGGACAGGCCTGGTGACCACCTGGCACACGGTAGGGGCTCAGGACCCCCCAGCCGCTTCTTTTACGATAACCTATAACCACTGCGCCCACAACCCAGAGCTGCTCCTAGAGGCAGGGCTGCGGAGAGGCCGCGGGAGCCAGGTGGCCCGAGCCGTGTCGGGCCAGCCCTTGACCTTCCTGAGCCCGCTTCCTCGCCTGGAAAACGGGGAGCCTCGCAGCGCCTGTCCCTAGAGGTGCGAGAAGTCCGGCATCGCTCGCGCACGGCCCGACGGCGCAGGGCGCCCCGCACCCCCTGGGGCTCCACCGCGCGCCCTCCGGGGCGGGGGCGGGGGCGGGGACCGCGGGGCGAGCCCCCTCCCTCCCCTCCCCTCCCCCTGCGCGCCCGCCTGGGGCCCGGCCGAGCGCAGGAAGCCCGCGCGCCCCGCCCCGCCCCGCCCCGCCCCCACCCGAGGCCGCCTTTGAGCCCAGCGCCGCGCTTTGAAGTCCCAGATGGGCCGGGGAGGAAAGAGGATCCCCGCGCCCAGCCCCCAGCCCGCACCTGGATAAACACGCGCCGCCAGCCCCGCCGCCGGCCCCGGACCCACGGCCTGGCGGCAGGGACGGCCCGGCGGCCGGAGCGGCCCGGCAGCGGCTCACTTCAAAGCGCCCGCGGCCGCCCGCGGGAGGGGCCCTAATGAGGCCCGGCTGCCGCCGCCCGCCCCGCCCGCCATCTGCTCCGCGTTAGGGCAGCGCGCGCCGCCGGGGGCGGGCCGGGGCCGGGGCCGGGGGCGGGGCGGGGCGGGGCGGGGCGGGGGCCCGGGCCGGGGGGAGGGCGCGCCCCCGCCCCGCCGCCCCGCCGCCCCGCCGCCCGCTGTGAACTCGCCGAGCAGCCGCTGCGGCCCGGTGCGAGCGGGGCCGAGGAAATTCAGGGCGCCCTCCCCCCGCCCGCCCGCGCGCTCATTCGACAAATTCTTGAACTGCAGTGGGGACACGGCTCGCGCACGCACGCTCGCGTCCACCCACAGACCCCTCGGTGCTAAACGCCGTCCCCGGCTCGGCTCCCCCGGCGCCCCTCTCTGGCCACACCCAGGCCGCTCACAAGCTCCTCCTTACTGGCTGTCTCTCACCTTCAGGTTTTAGCGTTTGTTGTCTCAGCCCAGAGTACGCTCCTGCCACCCCCCCCAACAAACTCCTGCTCACCCTGCAAGAGCCCAGGTTTTCAGAGTTTCTTCCCCACCTCTTTCAGGCCCCATCCTATATCCACAGGGCGCCTCCCTCCTACTAGAGAACGTATGGCTTTGAATGGCAGTGATTTATTCCTTTGCAGGGTCTGTGTACCCCCAAGACTGACAGCTCCAACCTGCACACTACTAGTCACCAGCTGTGTGGCTCTGTAACCTGCCTGAGCTTCAATTTTGTCACCTAGAATCAAGAAAGGACAAGATCCCCTTCACAGGGTTATGAGAAATAAGATGGGTCAAATACAAGGCCAGGCCTGAGCCACAGCCTGCAAAAAGGTACAAATGGTGGCTCCGGGAATCAAAGCACAGCTCCTGCTCCTTCTGCCAGGAAGCCCTCCTGACCTCCTGAGAACAGGTTTCCTCTCCTTCTGCTGAGCTCCTGCCTGTCTGACTCAGTCTACTGGCATCCAGTGGCTCCGGCTGCTTGGGGCCTGCCAGGCTACTACACTGAGCCCCGTGCTCCAGAGAGCAGGGAGCTGGCACTGTGCATCTTTTCTCCCCTTCAGTGCCTGGCACATTATGTAGCATGTTGCACACACTGGATCCAGTAAATGAGGGTCCCTCTTCAGGCTCTTGCTGTGCCCAGGAGGGAGCTCAGGCTAGCAGATAGGCCACTCAGGTGCTAGGCTAGAGCCTTTAGGACTGCCACGAGCCTGGGGTGGGTGGGAGTGATGAGGAGTCACAGGCCACCTACCCATGCTCGCCTGTGGACTGCTAAGTGCCCAGGAACTGAAGGTAACCAGACCTTTGGCTTTGAGAGCCACCAAGGACTTCTTGGAACCCTGGGGAAGTCCAAAACAGCAGCCCTAGGGATTAAGGCTTGGACACCCGTCCAAGAGGCCAGCAAAGCCAGAGCTGCCAGGTTTTCCAGGGAGTCTGAACGGGACTGGTTACCCAGAGACGCTGGCAGGCAGACAGACAGACAGAAAAAGCACTGACCCCTGGGCTCCCATGACCCCTCTTGGGCTCCCAGGCCCTCTGTTTCCTGTCATCTCAGTCTCTGTCCATGATGTGGCTTCTGTGTCTCTCTTGGCCTATTGCTCACCTGTGGGCCAGTGGGAAGAACTAGGAAAAGGAGGTCGTCAGGAAAGTCCCAGGCACAGGGCCTACAGACAGTAGATGTGCTGGGGTGTCTGCGGGGGAAGAGGTGCTGTTTGTTTTTAAGCCCTAGACTTGTGACAGAACCCTGGGGTTCAAGTCCTCACCCAGCCATTCACTAGGGGAAGGAGAAGAAGGGCTTCCCTGAGAGCATCAGGAAGACAGTCAGGGCATCGAGACCTCCTGGAGGCCCCCCAAGCAGAGCGTGCGGCCTTGGGCCACTTGCCGCTGGTGCACACTGGGACTTCTTGTGCTAAGTGGGCTTTCTGGGGGTGCGGCAGTCTTAGGTCAGCATCCCCCGGAGCGGACGCCAAGGTGAGGATTCGGGCCGGGCGCGTGCAGTATGTTCAGGGGGTGCTCCGGGGAAAGACTGGCGAGGGAATGGGGGAAATGGGGCGGGGAAGGGCAGGACCAAGCAATGTGTGATTTCGGGCTCAGCCCCACAGAGAGCAGCTTCCACCCAATCCCGCAGGGGAGCTTTCACACACCCATGCTAGCAGAGGGCAAGCTCCCAGGCTCCCACCATGTAGACCAAGAGAGCTGCCACCCCACGGAGTCTTCCAAAGAGGAGCCAGCACAGAAGCGGGGCTGGGGGCCCAGAAATGATATAAAGGGCCCTAGATGATTGCCCACTAATCCAAGATCTTCTTTGGTTCTGCACGTTTGTGGAAGAAGTACCTTTGGGGCACCCAGGGCATGGCAGGCACAAAGAGTTCCCTGGATGTTCAGGGCAGGTCCAAAAGGTCTGATGGACCAGGGACTCAAGGTCAAGGCACCTGATACTGTTGAGCTGGGGGCCCTTATACATGTGGCCTGAGGTTCACAAAGCCCTGATTTGACTGTTACCCCCAAAGAGGGCATCCTCTCGGAGTCAAGCTAGGCCACAGCAGGAGGGCCAAGACCACCCTTGCCTGCCGTGTGTGCTTGGGCAAGCTGTTTCACCTCCCGAGCCTCAGCCCCCTCAGCAGTAGGATGGGGGTAATTATAACAACTACTGAGCGCTTGAAATGACCTAGACACTGTGCTGAGCCAGTATTAGACTGCTGGGCTTCCCAGGGGTTACACCTCAGTTTTCTCAGGCAGTAGGGCCTATCCAACCTTACCAACCAACCACCTACATCGAATTCCATTCTTGTCACCAAGGAAAAGACTGCTTCTCACAAGCCTCGCACTAATACACATCCTTCGTGTTGATTTTGATAACAATATTTGAAGGTGTGGATTCCTGATAAAGACCCTTCATACAATACTTTACCATCCCTGGCAGGGGCACCATGTACAGAGGTACAGGTTGTACACTGCACAACTCCAGGAGGTACCACAACAAGACCCTGGGACAAATGGCACCCCCTAGAACGTTGCAACGCTCAACCTGCTCTGCCTACACCCCCACAGCCCTGGATCCAACAACATAGTCTCCTGAGTCAGGTAGTTCTGACGCTGACCTCCCCCACTACGATGTGGAGTTATCGTGTGTGCACGCGTTCATCACATGATTAATAGCGAAGCATTTTTAAGGTAGTCACACAGACAATAAAGCAAGCGCTTAGCCCCATGCCTGGCACACAGTAAACAGTACAGTTCTTGTGGGTCTTGCCTCCAGCATTTTTCTGCCCAAGCACCAGCACTGGAGTGGGCTCTCAGAGTCCCAGCTCCAGCTTTGGAGAACTTCTAGGAGACCCCAGCAAGCTAGGACTGCCCACCCTGGCCCCCAGTCTCCATTGAGAGTGACCCCCAGAAGTCAGTCACTTCCCCGGAGGGGAGATAGGATTGGATCACGATGTCCCTTCTCTTCTCAGGGTTCAAAGCTGCCGCCAGCCCCCACGTGGCCAGCTTGATTTGTTTCTTATCTTTAATTTTTTTTTTTAATCGAGCAGATCCCCTCCGGTTACTTTTGCTCAGCATCTTACAGCATCTTTGGAGCGGGCAACAAAAGCATTCTTTTTGGAGCCTGCGGGGGCCCAGGGCAGAGCCACTTCAAAGGGAATGCAAAGCGGCAGGCAGCAATGTCCCTGTCATTGTGCTCCCCTGCGTGTCTGCCCCCCATTGTCCTGAGGCCGCCCTGAATAGGCAGGCACAAAGGCCATCGTTCAAAGTGGGCACCACATGCTCCATCAGAAGGCCAGCCTTTGCTTCTGCTCTGTTCCCTTCATCCGTGCATACACACAGGTTTCCAGCCAGGGGAGGGGAACTGGCCTTGAAGTGGGCTTTCTTCTCCCCTCTCTCTCTCTCTCTCTCTCTCTCTCTCACTCTCAATCTCTCCCTTCCTCTCCACCACCCCCACCTCAATCTCCCCTCCTAGGCCAAAACTTACGATTACATTTTTAAGCAGCTTCTGATTGGCACCTTTCCTTCTTTTCCTACAGAGCAAGGAGGATGCACTCCGGGTTGCAGATCTGCTCTAGGACTGCTGGGGCTTTCTTGTGGGTTGGGAGCCCTGGTAGGACTGTTTTCTCTTCTTAGACGCTAAGAGAAGAGCAAATCCCAATCCAGCACCAGGGGGTCTGAGACCCATTAAGCCAAACGGGACTTTAGAAATGGACCATCCAACCTCAGTTTTATAAAAGAAGAAACAGAGACCCAGAGATGAGGAACAACTTGTTTATTATCCCCATTTGAAGAAGGAAATGAAGCTCAGAGGGGTTAAGTTACTTGCCCAGAATCACACAGCTGGTTAGTGACAGAGCTGGTTGTTCCAGCTCTGCCAGACTCAGTGGGACATTGAGTGGCATCCTATGGTCCTGGGTTCTCCTCATTGGCCCTCTGTGTGTAGTGTAGGGATCACACTCAGGGCAGTGGCTGGGATCGAGTCCTTCAGAAGATGGAGATGGTGGTGGAAATAATCACCTCTTCAAATCAAGCCGGTGAGTCTGAATTGAGGGACTTTGGGACATTCTCAACCTTGAGCTCAGAAGGCCCTGGGGAACGAGATCAAGCAGGGCAGATGCCACCCTCAGAAGGCTCAGAGATTAGGGAAATGTAGGAGATACTTGTGTGGAAGTGGCCTGGCCACCTGACAACTAGGGAGTCCTAGAGTGAGCCAGACTGCTGAACCTGGGTTCAAATCCTGCCTTTGGGGCTGAGCTGTATAACCTTGCACATTCATCTGCAAGATGTTGGGCAACAGTGTCTGCCTTGCAGGAATGGGGTCTCGGGCAGCACCTGCACGTAGTAGATGCTCAAGAAGCACTATAGCTGTCACTGCTTTATAAAAATAAAAATAATAAAACAATTTTTAAAATTAAGAAAACAGGGACAGGGGAGTGAGAAATCTATTTAGGGCCCAAGTCTCAGCCCCGCGGGGCCTAGAGAGCAGTTGGGGGCACTGCCAGATGGAGGGCAGGACTCAGAGATGGAACATGGAGTAGCAGGAGGCTCAGGATGAGAGCCAGAGCGGGCTGAGCCACCTGGCCTCTGGCTGGCTTTAGGGACTATTCCAGAAAGAATCCAGCCCCACAGGGGAGGTGGAACACGGTTGAGAGGAGGCCTGGCAGGCTGCCAAGGGCGCTGGGCCAGCCTCACTGGACCTGGATACTAGGCCGAACTCAACCAGCCAGCTTGTGTGACCACAGGGTAAGTGAAGCCTCCCCCTCTGAATGGAGCTCAGCTTCCTTGACCTGTGAAATGAAGGGGATGATCTAGTTTGGGGCAGATTGGGGGAGAGGGTTTGCTCCCGTGCCCCAAAGTGCTGGGGCCAGGAGAAGGCCTGCTCAGAGGACAGGGATCTGGTCCCCCACCCCCTACCCCTGCTGCAGCCAGCACTGCCCTTTGAGCCGGCACGGATTGGACCCCCACCTAAGAGTGAGGTGGCTTCGAGAAACCAAGCTTGAAAAAGTACCACAGACTTGATTGAGCGTGAATTCTTTGTGCGTTAACTGAAGGGCTGATTTTGACGAAAGTTACTAAGAGCCATTTCCTGCCCTCGAGGAGCATAAGGTCCAGCGCAGTGACAAATGCAGAGAGAAACTTGCAGGGAAGTGGAGTGACAGAGGTTACCCAGGGCTGGGAATTGCTGGGGCTGGGTGCTCAAATCTGGGGGAACGTCCCCGTGTACTGAGCTGACCTCTCTGCCTCTCTCACCCTCTCTCTCTCAATCATACACATGCACACGCACGCACACACACACACGTGCATTCACACAAAGGGTCTAACAGTCTTTGCAATACCCATCGGCCCCAGAACCCACTCACACCCAGCAACCTGCCTGTGGTTGGAACCCACAGAATGACGCAAAGGTGGAAAAAATCTATACTTGCCACAAACCAGAGTCATTTGTCTGGAACTTTGGCCAAGTTCTACAGACCAAAAAAAAAACCAATCAAAATGATAAAAGCAGCCAATATTGATTGAGTACTTCCCAGGTGCCCGGCCCAGCACTAGACACTTTCCATCACCATTCTGCTCTCGTACCAGCCCTGTGAGATGTGGACAGAGATTATGGCCGTGGTTTGGATGAGAAAACAGATTCAAATCTGTTGCCCTGGGTCTCAGGGAGTGACAGAGCGTGTGGTCACACCCCATGGTGTGCCCTGTTCCCAGGCTGGGCTCTAACCATTGCACTATGCCGTTTGGGCCAGGCCAGCTTCCTGAAGAAAGGACAGGACCCTGCTAATTAATTTACTAAGAGGTGTGCAGAAAGCCCTTAGCATGGGCTTCCCTTACCTTTGCCCCATGGCCTCTTGACGACGGGGTCGACTCCTGCTGGGAATCCCACCTCCGTGTGAGGTGCGCACGCTCTGCTTAATCTCATTCCCCGGGACAAATCAGCCTAATGAAATCTTCTCTTTCTGTAAATTAATGCACAGAGGAAAC
This sequence comes from Canis lupus baileyi, assembly GCF_048164855.1. Classification (NCBI taxonomy): domain Eukaryota; kingdom Metazoa; phylum Chordata; class Mammalia; order Carnivora; family Canidae; genus Canis; species Canis lupus. The sequence goes on from NC_132842.1 coordinate 65,570,829, forward strand.
AGCTGAGTGTAAACAGAGTTGTAGCGAACGCCTATTTAGACACCATTGACTTTCAAATCAGCCTGCTTCTCCAGCCCACACGGCAGAAACAGAGTCAAAATGTAAATGTAGCATAAGCGACTCTATAATAAATGCTCATTCAACATTTATTCTTTTTCAAATCATCTCTTAAAGCCCTTTCATGCTAATGTCTAAGAGATGTGACATTAGAAAAATTGCTTTGACATGCTAAGGGGCTCCAAGATTAACAAAAAAAGAAAGGACAAGATAAAGCTTTCGGAAGACCTATTTCAGAGGAATTATTCCTGCCTTTGAAAGTGTTCCAAGGTTGCTGCACATTTCAGCTTGTTGGCATACATGTAAATGAAGTGCTACAAAAGTCCTCGGCTCAATTCCACTTGAATGAAAGCTCCCAGCCGCTGGCGCGGTGACAGGGAGGGTGGCCAGACTGCAGGATGACACTGAAGGAGGCTGGAGGGGGCTTTCTTGTCCTGAAGGCAGGAGAGGGCAGGGCTCCAACCCCAGCCATGGAGCTGGGGGATTTGGGGGGGGGGGGGATGTCAGGGGCCCGGGTGGTTGGTGTGACCGGCACCTGATCAAAGAAGCAACATCTGCATCTTTCAGCAAACGAGCAAACGCGTTCTCCAGGCAACCCACAGCCACTGGCCCCACCCACCATTCCTGCCTCTCCCTTGCTGCGTGAACTTGAGCTAGCTGCCTCAGCTCTGCGCCTCTCTTTCAATGGAAATAACCAGAGAACCCATTTAGAGAGAACCCAGTGACATGACTCGCAGGGAATGCTTAGACAAGTGGCTGACACTTAGTAAGCGCTCAAGAAATTGTTCGAGGTTGACATCATTACTGTGACTTGGTCCTTAAAGCCCTATGGAAATACAGATGAAGTCAAGTGCGAGCCCGCTGCATGGTCCATCTCGCTGGCACCCCACCACCACCAGCATCAAACCTACCTTGAACACTTGCTTCCCGAGCAGCCTCGCACTTGTTGTGTTTCATCTCATGGAATCACAGCATCTTGGATGCAGTTCTTTCAGACAATTAGACTTTGGATGAAGGGCCAGTGCGATATTCCTAGACACTATATTTCAGAGCAAGTTGGATGGGCTGTTGACATCATTATTAATTACTGGAGTGTCTTAGAATTTCCTGGAGAGGAAAGCAAGGAACACTTCCTGAGCTCCTCCTATGGGTCAGATTGTGTCCCCCAAATTCATAGTTGGAAGTCCTAACCCCTAGCACCTCAGAAGGTGACCCTGTTTGGAAATAGGATCTTTAAAGAGGTGAGGTGAAGTGAGGTCATGAGGGTGGGCCCTTATCCATATGACAGTGTCCTTATAAGAGGGGAGAATTTGAACACAGACACTCAGGGGGGAGACGAGGTGAAGACACATGGGGAGAAGGCAGATATCTACAAGCCAAGAAGAGAAGCCTCAGAGGAAGCCAACCCTGCCCACACCTTGATCTCAGACTTCCGGCCTCTAGAACTAAGAAAGACATTTCTGTTGCTTAAGCCGCCCAGCCTGTGGTCCTTTGTGATGACAGCCCTAGGAAACTAGTATAGCATCTTCTAAGCAGGCTATAGTATTCATGTTGGCGACAGCCCATTGATATTGATACTATTCTCATTTTTAAAACATTTCCACATTAGAGTTAGACTGAAGCAATTGTCCTTAAACGTCAGTGACTTGCCACAGTAACACTTTCCTACCCACACAGTAGCCCCATGGCGGTGTCCGTGAGTGGGGGACTCCTGGGCAGCTCTTCTTCGGTGATGCCACCGAAGTGGAAGATGGAGGAAGGCAGTGAAGGGTCACGCCTGGGACGGTTTACAGCACAAGCCCAGAGGTGGGAGCGTCACTTTTGCCATATTTCATTGCTCAGTCCCACAGCTAATCCAAACCGCCAAGGTTGCAGAGGTGCATGGGTGGGTTCACTGAGCTCCCAGGAGGAAAGGGAACCATTTAAAACAACTAGCAAGAAAGAGTCTGTTACAGGAGAATGTAATCAGAGAGATGACATGACCTGTCAGAAGAAACAGAGCAAGTTAGCTACAGAGTGAGACCTGTGAGCAGCTCATTGGTGGCCCCATCGTCTTCACCACCATCATCCCCATGTCATCAGCAAAAACAATACGCACTTACTGAGCACATACTATGCGTCTGATGCTGTTCTGGCCACTGTGACTCAGAGCTGTAGTAGACACAAGGGTGCTATCTCTTTGAGGAAACAAGCCATACCAACCAACCCAAGCCGGGAAAGAAAACACCCGCCTGACCCGCCTGAGTTGGGACCAAGTGAGTGCTGCAGACGGTCAGGGTTCCCGGAGGCCTCTGGGGTGCTAAGAGCTGAGGCGCTGGCTGAAGGAGGAGGGGTTGCAGCTGATGGTGCAGGAGAAGTGGGAGGATGGAGAAGAACAGTGATGTGTGAGAGCAGAAATGATAAAGGACCACTGTGAACAGGGGCTGTGGGATGAGAGTGAGCCTGGCAGAGTGATCAGGACCTTGAAGCTTGGGGCTGGCTCTGTTTAAGCAATGGCGAGGTTTGGGGCCAGCATGTAGTAGAGGTTGTTGCTGCCCAGCCCATAACCTCTAGGTCTTTCCCGCTGTTAGCATCCATGCTGCCCTGCCTGAAGGTTTTCTCTGATGGCCAGAGTCCCACAGGTCTTCTCCAGCCACAGGCCAGCAGTGCTGAGAAATCCACAGTGCCCCAGAGCAGCTCTGGATCTGTGTCAGAGGGGAGGTGGTGTGTAAATACCCCGGCTCCCTCTCGCGCGGGAAATGGGATCACCAGAAGTGCATGTTCTACACTGGCTCATAGGGCTCCCAGCAGGGTAAGTCCCATTCGTCCCCGGGGTCCTAACTTGCTTGAGAGCATGCCCTTCCCTTTGTCACATTGCTGCCCCCTCCCCCTGCCCACCATATCCCTGTCCTGCCCCTTTGCTGGTGTTTCCTGGGATCATCTTCCAGATAAGCTACAGGAAACCAACTTACACAGTATCACATGGTTCTGCCATTATCACAAGAGACATTGCCAGGAGGTATCCCACAGGTGACACCCTACTAAACCCATTCCTCATCACAGGAGTCCGATATGGCCATGGATGCTTGATTGGTGGAGGTAAGCTCAGCCCCTATCAGAGGGAACTCTGGGACCTTCCCAATTCCCCTGCCTGTTCATCTTACAGAAAGTCATAGGACTTAGCCCTCTGGGCAGTGACCTCTCACTCTCCAGCCCAGCACCCTGCACATCTACCCCATACCTTCTAGAGGCCCAGGGGTCAAATGTAGCCATGGCCTGCTCCTCTCCTCCCATTCTGGATGCCCATGAACCATCTCAAGTTTTGTCCTACCTCTTTCCCGTGAGATTCTCCACTCAGTTGTGTGCCACCAGACAATTCACATGTGAAGTCTTAGACTTGCCAACAGTCGATCTGGGAAAGATCTCTGAATCCCCTTCATCACCCCTGACCCTTAGTCACCTCGTGCTGGCCCAACCTGATAGTCATTCTCCACAGATGATCCTCCTTTGGACTTAGGACTGGAAGAGGTGACAGGGGCTCCCTCTGGGGACAGCTTGATATGGACTGGGGGAGAGAGAATGAGCAAATACAGCTTTAGGGGGAAGCTATATATGCCTCCCCTTCCTGATATATAGATATAACAGGAAAATACATCAGAACTGTCAGAGGCATGGAGAAAAACACATCAGAACTGTCAGAGGCATGGAGAACTATCTAGTAAACTGTGAAACTCAAGCCACAAGTCTATGTTTTATGGTGTGAAAATTACAAGTGGTTTATCAACAGGGGAAACCACATTTTTTCTATTAAGAAAAAAAAAAAAAGAGCTATGTGCCCAGGAGAGGTTGGCTGGATTCACTAGTGTCCCAGGGTGAGGCTCTCTTACTTTGAGAACGTTTGTGAACAGCTTCTGTGGATTACATCCTCAACCCATATATTTTTTTTAATTCTGCTACAGCTATTGTCTTAAGTGGGGCTTCCCAGAAGCAGACCCTGAAACCAGGTTTTGAAGCAGAGAGTTCATTGAGAGGGTGGTCCTAGGAAGCACCTGAGGGGAATGGGGATGGGAGGCACAGAAGCTGGTCAGGGGGCATTCGTGAGCAGGTCACCTGTGGGCAGCCCAGGCTCACTCCTACCAGGGACTGCATAGAGCATGCCTCAGGTGTCCCACCAGGGGGGTGAGAAAGCTGTCAGTCTCTGGTTGCAATGTGATCCCAGGGCTACCAACTTCCCTGTACTTCTACTGCAAAGTCTCAGCAGCCAGAGAAAGCATCCAGAAAGAGCCATAGAGGGTGCAGTAGGGAGCCATAGCATCAGCCTGAACAGGTGCAATGTGGGGGGATTTGGAAGAGGCAAGGGATGTACCTGTTACATCTATGGGGCGAAGGCCAGAGCCTTGTGCCTCTACAAGTTCACGCAGCTCATGACTGTCAGCACCACCTAAAGCAGTATCCAGGGGAAGTGTTCCACGCAGGTGGCAGCTTCGTCATACTTCCAAGATCCTCACAAAGTGGAGGGCAGGGCCCTCTCCCGTCTGCTCAACAGGACAAGATATCCAGCCTCATCCACCTTTGAGTGCTAAAATGAGCCCTTCTCCCAGGCCCTCCTCCAGCTGCTCGAGAAGCCAGAAGCACATGGCACTCTCTAAGTGCTCTGGGCCTCTTCTAACAACACAAGACAGAGGGATCCATCCCCCTTCGAAGGTCACTGCAGGGGAGAAGGAGATCTGGGAGGAAACTCCTGTCCTGCTGAAGATCCCGGATGATGTCAGATGGCATGTCTCGTCCATCCCTGCTCTGATGACTGTACCAAATCAGATTAAGATGGCAGGGGACTGATCTTCCGGTTTACTGTCACTTCCCATGGCCAACTCCCAGAATAGGGATCTGATCTTGAGTAAGAAGGAAGGGTCCCATTTTAGAGAATCTGCAGGGAATGTATTCTCAGAACCTGAAGACCAACTCACACCTTTCAGCCTTGGCTCCTGAGAAAAACATAACCTGGTGAGCTGAATATTCCCTGAGGAATCTGGGGTGGGAGGGACCCTGGGATGGAGGCTGGGTCTGAGCAGAGGGCCAGGGAGGGCCTGTCAGAGCTCTACCACATTGGTCCCATGCCATGCATTCCCTGGATCACAAGCAGGTGGAGTGTCTTCAGATACCTTGACTGCACACTGGGACCCAGCCAGGCTGCACCTGTTCAGGTGCCCACACATAAGTATTTTGTATCTTGCCCTGCTTCATCAGCCCTATAAGTCACCTCTCCTGGAAATTGCCTGTCCCTATCCTATACTTTCTATTGGGTTGTTTGCCTTCTTTCTTATACCTGGTAGATTGTTTAGATGGTGCAGGTAGGAATGCATTTCAATTACATGCAAATAAATATTTACCCCCAGTTATCTGTGGCACCTTTTGTCTCGTAGGTGGCCACTTGTTCTGACTCAGTTAAAGTCTGAGCGGTTCCTCCCCTGTCCCATGGGGGCTGGATTGAACTCCTGGGCTCTGAGCTAGAAGCTCCATCAATGATCCAGAGGTTCACAAGCTAGTCTCCAGGTTTGTCCACGTGCTGCTGGAAACCACAGATAAGGCAGCATGGGGTGCTCAGAGGACAGCCAGCCGTAAGTGAGTCCTTGCTGACAAACACACTGGGAGTGTCCTCTAAATCCGAGACATCGGAGCCTCCATGCCCCTAAGCTGATGTCCCACAGGATTCACCTAGACCTGGTGATTTGACAAGAACTCTGCCAAAGAGAGGCTGGGAAGGCCTAGTGGGAGGAAATCAATCAATTAGTGGGGTCTGACAAGCGCCCTGCAGCCAAGTCTGGGCTCTACCTCACAGGGCCTGTGGAACCAGAATCTTCCCCCGAGAAGCTTCAGCGTAACAGAGGAGATAGACCCATAGGCAATTAGCGCAGTGGTTGCAGCTTTGGCCTCTGGATCAGACCTGCTGCTGTGTTACCTTGGACTAGTTCCTTGACTTCTCTGAGCTTCAGCCTCCTCATTTATAAAATGGGACAATAATAGTATTTACCTGATTAGGGTTATTCTAGGGGTGAAATGAGATGATACCTGTAGCACAATTCCTAGCACATGCGATGGGTTGTACAAGCTTTTTACTATTGCTACGTGAAATCCCAGGGAGTAACAAGAGGTCACCCTTTGTAATTAAAGCAAAATCCAGCAGAGTTCAGCTTGGGGAAGGACCTGATTTGGGGGTGGGTAGAAACGGGACAAAGGAACCTGCGGTATCTGAGGTAGAAGGAACCCAAAGGATCAGCCCTGGTCCAACACACCCAGGCCCCTCAGGCAGGCCGACAGAGTGTAAATATTTATCTACTCTTGACTTAGCAGACAGGCCAAACAGTGTTAGCCACCCTCAGCCTCCCCCTCTCTGCCATTCCTCCAAGTAATTCAGCTCTGGCCCCAAACTTGCACTCCTATTCAGCCCAACAAAACCCTAACCTTAACAGCACTGTCCACTTTATATTTGTTGAAAAGTTTTATTTATTTAGTTAAGAGAGAGAGCATGCACAAGAGAGTGAGCATAAGAGAGAAAGCAAGGGAGGGGCAGAGGGAGCAAGAGGAGCGGCCCCCCTCCCCCACCCACTGAGCAGGGAGCCCAACACTGGGCTCAATCCCATGACCCTTGACCTGAGCCAAAGGCAGACGCTCAACTGACTGAGCCACCCAGGCACCCCAGCACTGTCCACTTCAGAAGGCAATTTGAGGGCCATCCCTTGTTACTCAGGTGGGGTCTTTAGAGGTCTTACCATCCTCCCCACACCCTCAACTGGCTTATCATAGAATTTCTTCATGCCATGTACAATGCACTCCTGCTGGTGAGGCCTAGCAAGTAGGACTTTGCCATCTTGCTTCCTTTCCAGTAAAACCTCCACCCATCCTCCTGCTACTGAAGCCTTATTAAGAATCTTCTGTCTTTATAGTAGAAGAAACAAAAACTCAGAGACATTAAGTGACTTGCCTAAGGCCACACAGCAGATTAGTGGTAGGACCAAGCATCCCAACTCTTCACCTAGTACTTCTACCAAACAATCCCATCCTGTCCCCCATGGCCACCTAGGTATGGTCAGCACCCACCCATATTGGAGCTTTTGCCCTCCAAGGCCCTGGAGCCAGCTGTTGGGAGCTCTGATGAGGGAGACCAAGGGTAGGCACCAGATTCTGAGGCTGGGACCTGTACATCCAACCCCAAACAGCCCCGCTCATCCCACCACCATCCCCACTAATACATATTTTATGGGGCTGGTCTCCCTTCCTCACAAACGGTGTCATTAATCTGCTCCCTGGCTGTGCAGAATAACATCCCTCAAGAACAGACTGCTTTCTGAATATTTTATCATTCCTCATTCCTTCTCCCCAAACTAATATATATTTACACAGTCTACCTCCTGCAGGAGAACTATATTGTTTTCTCTGAATGCCCGAGAACTTAGACACAGAATCGCGCATAAGTAAAAAAATATATGCCTTGCTATTGATGTTGAAAGCAAGAACCAATCACTTATCAAGCTGTGAGGGAAGCCAAGAGGAAGATTTGCAAATGGTAAAAAAGAGAGAGAGAGAGAATAAAACAGACCCTCTCCCCACAGAGGGACCAAATAAGAGGAGATGGACATATTTTCTCCTCTCTAACAGGGAACCTCAGAGTGGCCATGCCATCCTTCCAGCATTTGGCAAATCTCAGCAGTGGGGAGAGCAAAGAGCTATTTTGTCAGCAAGGTCAAAAACTTCCTACTTGGGGATCCAAACCAAAAAGACCAAAGTTCTTCCAAAGTTTTATAGCACCGTTTTTATTACCAGGGAATATTTATTCCAAGGAGGATTCGAACATTCGTGTGGTCCTTTTGTTTCCTTGTGTGCTATTCTGTCTTGAACCCGAACAGCAGGGCTGTGAGATGGAAAAGTGGAGATGGTGATCCCCATGGACAAAGGAGGGAAAGACAGACCCAGAGAGGGGACGCACTGGCATGCAAGCTAATTGAGGAGGAGGGAGCTATTTCACAGTTAGTTCCAAAGTCCCATTTAAAGGGAAATATTTGTTTAGAAAAACATCTTGCTGGGGCACTTTGTGTGTGGAGGTAAAGCCTTGAAGTGCATGCTCACAAAACAGCAATAAACTGAATCACTCTGCATAGGAGCTTAGCAGGGATGAAGGGTAAGCTGGAGAAAAATAGTAGGGCTGGCATGGCAGGAGCTCACAAAGAGAGGTATTGAGTGAAAGACTTCTTTAGGGGCCAGGGCTAAGGGGCTTTTCCAGGTAAGGATGACTAACATGGATTTGAACTGGTCCGTGTCTATAATGTAACCTTCACCCTCCTGAAACCGCCAACCGGCAAAGTCTGCTGTGGCAAGGAGGGACTGGTGTGAGTGGCGTTTGTGGGGGATGTAGGGGAATGAGTTTGGGTGCGCTCTGGGACTGGTCCAGGGACAAGGACACAGTCATGGGGGAGAGATGAAGTGGGAGGGGAGGTGGGGGGCAGGGGGTGAGCACCAGCAGTGACCGTGGAACTGCTGGCACCTAGAATTTCCAGAAATCTCAGGAGAGCCTGGTAGCCCACCCACCCCCACTGCAAGATGTGAGCATAGGGTCTGACCTAGTTCATGTACATGTTATAAATGGCGTGCCCTCCGCTGATGGGTGGGTCACTCAAAGGTAAATAAGGAAGAGCCTCAGCTGCAGGGAGCTCCCAGGTTACAGTTTAAAAACGGAGAGGCAGGCAAGAAGCCACGTGATGTCTTCCCCATGAAGGGCCTTAGCTCACGACTCAGAGCTGGTGGGAAGTAGGGTGAGAATACAGCCTCCAGATTCCCAAAGCAGTGGCCCTGCTTCTCTCGCTCCCCGGGGGAAGAGAAGCAGGCTGGTCTGCCTCAGCCTATCCCTTCCCCCGGTCTAGGATCAGTCCTTGCCTTTGAAACCTCTCTACATCAAAAGGGCATAAAATAGGTCAGGACGACTGCCTTCCAAGTCTCTTGAGGACCCACGAAACTTCTTCCCCTGTCCATCTCGAAGTGGCCCCTTCCGACCTGCCAACCTCTCTCCCGTGGCCCTCAGAGTCACAGCTATAGCTGCTCACCAGAGCACCTGCCCACTGTCCCCATCTTCCTCGAAGCACTGGCCATGTTATCTCCGTCCTGCTTCCTGGGACGTCTCCCCCACCACTGGCCTCAGCATCGTGGCCAGGGCCGCACCACTTGTCTCCAGGTCTGTGGGGGCGGACAGCAGCCACAGACCCACCACCAGATGGGTGAGTGGGAGGTACTGCACAGGTGCAGGCTGTACGAGTTCCTACAGAGGACCACAAAAGTGATCACCACCAGTGCCCTTTATGAAGCACTTATTCTGCACCAAGATGCAGGTGTCTTCATTTGATTCTCCAGGGAGAAGTCAATTAAGGATGGTGGCTACCATCATTATCCTCCATTTTATGAATAAAGAAACGGAGGCTCAGAGAGGTTAACTGGTTGCCCAAAGGTCACATAACTGGCCTGAGCTGGGATTTACATCACAACTGTCTGACTACAAATCTCTCATGCTTTTCATTGCACTGAGTTATAAACACTCCCTGGGGGCTTTCTCCTGCAAGGGCACCATAAATCTGACTTGAGCTTACTTGGCCTGAAGTCTTATCCCTCTCCTAGGGATAGGATCTCTGCTGCCTCCCAGGGTCAGTACCAGGCAGGAGGGCTCCAGATGGAAGGGCAGATCTGTGTATAAAATGAAAGAGAGGGCAAGAGGGAGCAGGTCCCGGCAGTTTGATGAGGTCACTGGCCAGATTGGCTTCCTGGGTTTTCCGAGCCCCAGGTCAGTGTGAGGAGGGCAGTGCAGGAGGAGGAGCAGAAGAAAAGAAGGGGAGGAGGAGGAGGAGGAGGAGGAAGCAGGCAGACCCAGTGCAGAGTGCCTGCCGCCCCAAATAGCTTGTGTGCACCCGGACACGAGCTCCCCCTTCACACACCATCTGAGTTATCCCCGGGGAGGAGGCTGGGGCCCAGGAGGTCTATGATGTTTGGGGGTTTCAGGCCGCTTAGACGGACCAAAAGAGAAAAGAATTTCGTTCCGCCCACTTATCTCCTAACCTTATAAACTCAGGATTAGCAGATCAAAGGCGGATTTGGCACAGCTGAGGGACGACAGTGGCTTCGGAGAACAGTTTGGGCTCCATCCTTCATGATCAAATAAGCTTAAGTCATTGATAAATAAACGACGTTTTGAATTCCTCTAATTGGGCGTGCGGGTCATGCCTGAGCCACGCCAGGCCGGCCACAGGGCAGAGTTAATGAGCTAGAGGGCCCCGGGGATCCCAAGAGTGGGATTTCAGGGAGCACCTTGGACAGGGGCAGGGGTCCTTGCGCTCTGAAGGGCGTGTGCTCTGAAGCCAGAAGCCGAGGGTCTGAACCCCCAGCACGGCCACGGACGAGCTGGGTGACCCCCCCGGGGGTTCTTGTAACCTGTCTGCATGTCCTGGGCTGTAAGATGGGCTGTAAGACCGCGGTAACAACAGTAACAACCAGCCGCTACTGAGAGAGGGGCCACCGAGCCCAGAGCGCATGCTCCCAAGCAGGTGGAGGCCAGCGCTGGGGGTGTCTGGCAGGAGGAGGGCAGGGTCCCAGCATGAGGCCAGCATTGAAGCCAGTTCTTCCCACCTCCTGACTTCATCGCTTTGGGCCTCAGCTTCCTCATCGGTAGAAGTGTTACCGCGGGGGGAGAAGCAGTTGCTGCACTAGAACAGCTGGCGAGCGCTTAACCAGTGGCCGTGGTTACAGCCTTAGGGCCCTCGGAGCTTGGGCCACTCACTACCTGCTGATCGCAGATCCTGTCCTCCCTCTCCTCCTGTTCGGGCCCCATATCCCTGGAACTACATTTCCCAGACTCCTTTGCCAGCCTGGCTTTTCCCTTGGCTTCTGGGTCAGTTTGGCCAACTGGAGGCACAGCAGAGAGTGCGAGGAGGGAAAAGCCCAGGGATTTCTCCCTTCTCCCCTGCATCTCTGCTTCCTGTGGTGTCTCCCACAAAAACCTCATCAGGTCTATGGTCCTGCTCCCACCAGATAGCCCCCAACTAGATTCTAGCCCCTGCCCCAGCCCCCGGGGCTCTGGCAAGGCCAGCTCATCTCTCTGCCCCCAGCCCTGGGTGGTAGCAGCTTCTGGCTTCTGCAAAGCTCCTGGACATCTTATCTTGCTCTGACCTGTCTTATCTAGTCAATGCCTTCTATTGAATTCTCTCTCACTGAAAGACCTGAGGTGGGGCACCTGGGTGGCTCAGTGGTTGAGCATCTGCCTTCAGCTCAGGTTGTGATCCCGGGGTCCTGGGATCGAGTCCTGCATCAGATTTCTTGCAGGGAGCCTGCTTCTCCCTCTGCCTATGTCTCTGCCTGTCTCTGTGTGTCTCTCATAAATAAATAAATAAATAAAATATTTTTAAAAATAAAAAGCCCTGGGGAGATTTCTGGCTGGTGAGGACCTTGGTCATTTAGCATTATTAATGCAGCGACCAATCTAGCAATCTCTCTTAGCCCTGTCCTCACCCCTCAGGTGGATGCCTACCTGAGGGGTTACAAGCTGGCCTGCAACCAGCCTGACAAATAGGGGACAGGGGTGCTCGGAGGGCTGGCATTGGGGAATCAGCCATCTGTCCGTCAAGCACCTTCACGTCCATGATAGCATGTGTGTTCAGTTGGAATGACTGGTCCTATTGACAGGCAGACAGAAGCCCAGGAAGATGAGATACTAGAAGATCTTGGGCTGGAACAGAAGGAGCCATGGAATGAGGTCTGCACACTGGGAACTGCCCTTGGGCAACCAAGTGATCTTGAGAATGCCTCTCTCTCAGCCTCAGTTTCTCCATCTGAGAAATGAACAGCTTGAAAGAGGTGATCTCCACTGTTCCTTCCACGTCCACATGTTGTTGTTTCTAATGATTCAGCAAGAGGAGAAAAAGGGAAAAGAGAAAACACCCCTGAGCTGTGGGTTTTGGCTCTTAACCCGAAGAAGTCACCAAGTCAGGCCTCCATGCATACAGAAAATACTCCGTTCAGACAGGGTCTAGGTCCTGGCTCTGCCCTAACTCCCTGTTTCTCCATCAAAATAAAGCCCAGCAGTTCCTGCCCCCAAAGGTTGTGCAGATTAAGTGATGGGCTTGGGGCACCTGGGTGGCTCACTCAGTTAAGCGTCTGCCTTCAGCTCAGGTCATGATCCCAGGGTCCTGGGATCGAGCCCCGTGTAGGGCTCTGTGCTCGGTGGGCAATCTGCTTCTCCTTCTGCCTCTGACCCTTTTCTGCTCCTGCTTGCTCTCAATCTCTCCCTCTCAAATAAATAACTAAAAAGAAAAGAAAGAAGAAGAAGAAATGGACCAAAAAGCACTGAGCACAGACTAGGCACTCCATAAACATAGCCACCCTGACGCTGAAACTCAGTTGGAAGCAAGGCAGGAGGGGTAGAGAAGCTGGTGGACACCTGACCGAAAAAGATGTTAATTACCCAGGATCTGCTGCCAATCTACCCTGTGACGGACACCCTACCTGCTGGGGACACTGCCCCAGAAGAGGCTGGGAGTGATGAAAGCTGGCACCCCCAGCAGCCAGATGATGTTTTGCAGCAGCAGAGGAATTTGAAAAGGCTGCAAAGGTTACATCCTCACACGGAGTCTCAGACACGTGCTCGCCCCCCTCCCCTGGGTTCAGCCTTACTCAGAGCCAATACCTGGAAGGGGAGGGGGGGAGCTCCCCATGGGAGGTGGCCACACAGGTGTCAGAGGTGGCCAGCTGCTTTATTTGGCTACACAACAGACAGCCTGGAACGATGAGCCTCCCACACCCTCAGCGGCTGCCCGGCTCGAGCCAGCGCCCCCCCCCCCCGCCCCCGGTTCTGGGCACAGATTGTGTTAACATTGCCTCTGGCCACCCAGCAAGGGAAGGGGTCCTTGGGTGAGGGGGCTGGACAGGTGGGTGACCAGCCTGCTTCTTTCAAGCCCCCAGCTCACTCATATGCTTTGGCTAAAAATAATACCTCCCAGGAGGCCTGCTGCTGCTGGCACAGCCGGACCATGCATAAAACATCGGCAGGTCAGGTTTCCTCCTCTGAATGGCTCCATTCAAAGCACACAGGGGTGAAAGGTTTATGGGAGGGATCACTTAGCTTCCTGAAGGGACTGGAGCAGTCCTGGCCTCTGCCTGGGCCCCCAGCCTCCCTGCTCTGTGCCTAGCACCCTGGCCCCTGCCTGCACAGAGGGGTCCCAGGGGCAGCTGGCTGGCAGCAGCTTTCTCCTCCCGACTGTCTCTCACACCTTTACCTGGACCTCTTCATGAAGGAAGAGAGCTGCCCTGGCAGGTGTCAGCCAGTCCTGGATTTGAATCCTGCTTCTTCCACATTCCAGCTGTGTCCAAGAATACACCGAGTAGCAGGTGAGGAACTGCTGCTCAGAGAGGCTGAGTGAGTTGCACAAAGACACACAGCCCATAGCCAAGCTCTCTGACTCAGAGCCATTTACTGCTGTGCCCTTCAGTCATGGTCCAAGGGCAGAAAAGTTCAAGGGAACGGGCCTTAGAAGAAACGCCCATGGGACGTTTTCATGAGCTCCATGATTCCTGCGAGGGATGGAGTCAGGGCCTTCCCAAAAAAACAATCCCCCTGCCTCCTCTCTCCCTACCTCTCTCTTCCCTTGCCTTTAATTCATTCTGTTTCCTTTCTTTCTGTGCTCTCTTTATTCACTCAACAAAAACTTCCTTATAGTTCCTTAATAATAAAAACATCTGCTCACAATGCTCACAATAAAAAACATCAGTGTTCCAGAAAAGTTGAGTTAAAAGGATGAAAATTTCCCATATTCCCCCTGTCCTGATTACCTATCACTGTATAACAGACCACCCCAAATTTACTGGTAGAAGGTGGCCACATAAGGCATGCTCCCAGACTCTGAACAGGGCACAGCAGGGATGGCTTGTCTCTGCTGCATGATATGGGAAGCCTCAGCTAGGAAGACTCAAACACCTAGGGACTGGAATCATCTAGAAGCTTCTTCATTCACATATCTGGCTCCTGGGCCAGGATGAGTCAACTGAGACTGGTGACCTAAGCGCCTGCTCATGGCCTCTTCATGTGGCTTAGGCTTCTCCACAATGTGGTGGCCTCAGAGGAGTTAGGCTTCTTACCTAAAGGCTTGGGGAACCAAGAGAGGACATTCTGGCAAGTGAAGGAAGCTCCATGGCCTGTTTGGTGGTTTTTTTTTGTTTTTTTTTTTTTAAGGTTTATTTATTTATTTTAGAGAGAGACAGAGAGCAAGCAGGGGAATGGGCAGAGGGAGAAGACAAGCAGACTCCCTGCTCAGCGGGAAGCCAATGCAGGGCTGCATCCCAGGACCCCGAGATCATGACCTGAGCTGGAATCAAGAGTCAGATGTATAACGAACTGAGCCACCCAGGTGCCCCGCTCCATGGGCTTTTATGATCCGGCCTTAGAGGTTACAAAGTGAAGGGGTGCCTGGCTGGCTCAGTTGTAGAGCATGAAACTCTTGATCTCAAGGTAGTGAGTTCAAGCCCTGCACTGGGTATAGAGACTACTTGAAAGGAAGGAAGGAAGGAAGGAAGGAAGGAAGGAAGGAAGGAAGGAAGGAAGGAAGGAAGGATGTTATGTAATGTGGCTTCCACCATGTTCTAGTGGCCACAGCAGTCATAAGCCCACCCAGATTCAAGGGAGAGACAAGCCATAGGTTCCGATTCTCAGTGGGAAGAAGGTCAAAGGATTCAAGGCCTTGTTTTCAAATCACCACATCCAGGGCACCTGGGTGGCTCAGTGGATTAAGCATTTGCTGTCAGCTCAGGTCATGATCTTGGAGTTCTGGGATCGAGCCCCACGTTGGGCTTTCCTGCTCCGTGGGGAGTCTGCTTCTCCCTCTCCGCTACTCAGGCTCTCTTTCAAATAGATAAATAAAATCTTTAAAAATAAAATGACTACACCCTCACTCCAAGATACCAAACAATGATGTCATGGCAGATTTATTTCCTTCCGGGGACTTCACTTTGTATAGATGAGCCAACACTACAAACAATTTTGTGATCTAATTTCTTTTTTAAATTTCACATTGGATTACAAGTATGTTCTCTTGTCATTGAAAACTCTTTGTAAACATCCTATTATAATAGTGTTTCAGGCTCTAAAATAAACACGTGTTCATAATTGAAATTTTTTTTTAATGATGACAAAACTAAACAACAAATAAAAATCACCACTATCCCATCTGCCACCTGAACAGTTTTGCCTTAGTCTACTTGAGCTGCTATAACGAAATACCACTTACAAAACCAGGCTAGCTTATAAACAACAGAAACGTGATGTTCACAGCTCTGGAAGCTGGGAAGTCAAGGTCAAGGAGCCGGCATGGTTGTCATTCAACGAGGGCTTGCTTCCTGGTTCATGGCCAGCACCTCCTCCCATGGCCAGTCCTCACATAGTGAAATAGGCACAGGATCTGTCTAAGGTCCCTTTTATAAGGGCACTAATCCCATTCGTGGAGGCTCCACCCTCATGACTCAAGCATCTCCCAAAGGCCCCGCCTTCTAACCCCCATCACCTTTAGGGGCTAGGATTTCAACATTTAACTTTTATAGGGATATGTTCAGGCCACAGCAATTTTTGAACCTGATCCTTAACATTATAGGATAACCAAGTTCCCACCTCATTCTCCTATAGCATCCTTTTATTTTTTTTTAAAGATTTTATTTCTTTATTTGAGAGAGAGTTTGAGCATGGTGGAGGGGCAGAGTGAGAGAGAGAAGCAAATTCCCCACTGAGCAGGGAATCCAACCACCCCAGGACCCAGAGAAGATGATCTGACCCAAAGGCAGACACTCAACCCACTGAGCCACCCAGATGCTCCCTATAGCATCCTTTTCAATGGCTCCCTCTCATCCTATGGTATGAGTATCCAGAATCCAGTGGCAGAGGCGGAAGCTATTTCTGACTTAGCACTGTTGCAAGGGTCAATAACATTGACCTTGGGAGCACTGACCACGCGCCAGGCACAGCAGTAGGCACAGTCTTCTCAATAGCCTTGCGATCATTGTTCCCATTTTACAGCTAGTAATAATAATAAGACCTCATATTTACTGAGCTGAGCCCCTGCTATGTGGATAGCTCCTCTAAAGCTATCTGGGATCCACTCTATGGATAAGTGGATAAGTGGATATCCACTCTATGTGGATAACTCCTCTAAATCCTCACCACAACCTACGAGTTAGGTGCTCCCTTCATTCCACAGATGAGGAAACAGATATGGAGAGGTAACTTGTCCCATGAGGCCACAGCTCCTGGTAACTGGTGGAACCTGGCTCCAAACCTAGGTCTGTCCGACTTCGAAACCAGGTCTAAAACCACTGCACAAAACCACCAGATGCCAAGACTAGCTTCTGGCCGGGAGAGGCTGGCCATAAGTGTGGAGGAGACAGGGTCAGATCACTACCACCACCACCCCCGGTCCCTGCAGTGCCTGGGTGGGAACAGCAGCAGATCTATCCTCAGGAGACTTGACATGACCCCGCCTGGGCATCTGGAGAGACTCTGGGAGGTGTGCACACAGGAAGAGCTGTGTCCAGCTCAGAGATTTCTTGGTCTTCGGTGGTTTTTCGGGGCAAAGATTTGCAGGGAACTAAGTATGGCTTGAACAACCCCAGCTGGTTCTCTGTCCCATCCATAGGAACTCCGGATGGCAATGTTACTTTTCGAGGCAGTCCCACCAGCCTACCTCGCCCACCACAGCAACAAGACCTCACAACACTGTCACCTCCTTCCACCCATTGCCACCATCCTAATCCAAGCCACCACCCTGTCTCATCTGGACTACTGTGAAGACCCCCTCGCTAGCCTTCTGGCCTCCCCTCCCAGTGCCCTGTGCCCCATGTTCCACACTGCAGCCAAGTGAGCTTTATTACCATGCCCATCCCATCCAGTCACCACCTGACTCAAACACTGTAATGCTTCCCATTGCTCTTACCTTCCACTGGGCCTACAAAGTGCTGCAAGACCTGGTCCCTACCCATTTCCCCAGCCCCATCTTCCAGTTCCTTGTCACTCTGCATTCCAGCCTCATCAGCCTTATCTCAGGTCCTTGGGGTCATCAGTCTTCCTCCTGCCACTAGGCCTTTGCAAGTGCTGTTCCCTCTACCTAGAAAGCATGTCCCTCCCTCCTCCACCCTCATGACTTCCTCATTGCTCAGGTCTCAGCTCAGGCACCCCCAGAATCCGCCAGCGTGATTTCTCTGACTTTCCCACCTAGGGAAAACCTTCTGTCATAAACCTAGTTCAAATGTCATGTGTGATAATGCCACCCAGCCCCCCGCTGGACTGTAAGTTTCATAAGGGCAGGGACCTCATCTGCCCTACTCACTGGGATGTACCGGGCAAGGCCTTAGCAGGTGCTCCCAGAGAATCGGGAGCTGGCTGTCTGACTCGTGGTGACAGCCACAGAGCCCACGGGTGGTCACACTCCATTCTCTTTGCTTATATTAACTCATTTTGGTCCTCCCAAGTGACAGGGGTATTACCTTCCCCAGTGAGGCTCGGCAAGGTTGTCGCTTCCTCAAAGCCCACAAGTCACCAAGGCAACGGATGGAATTGGCGGGGCGGGGCCATCGCAGGGCCTGGAAACCCCAGCGCCACCTGCCTCCAGCCAGCCAGCAACCCGATGACTCTGACAATGTGACTGTGACGGTGGCACCAGGGCAGCCGACCCTCCAGGAAAGGCCTCGGCCCACACGCGGGACAGGCCCTTCTTGTTTGCTTTGTATCTGGTTCCTGTGCGGCAGCGCCCGCCAGAGTTGGCCAAGGCTGCACTTTTTCTATCTAATGGTTAAAATTCTTAGAGGTATTATTCTCTGCTTTGCTTGGCACCGCCACAGAACATACCTCTGATGCGGCAGGTAACTGGATAGGGTCTTGGTCACAGCAATTTGCTGAACACGAGGTTTTGTGCACAAAAACACATTACAGCACTTGGGGGTGTCTCTCAGGAACACCGCCAGCCGCGGTCGGAATTTTGTGTATCAGAGAGGAGGGAGCAGGGCCAGGGGGCCCAGAAGAGGGAGGCATGCACGGAGGATGTAGGAGCCCCGAAGTACTGAGCAAGGTGGGACCCAGGACTCCCCACCCCAATATTAACATTCAGTCTACACCTTGAGTAAGAACTCAAGCTTGAGGTCTGATGGGCCAGGGCTTGGGTCTAGCCTCACCACCCCGGCTGTGTGACCTTTTGAGAGACAATTAACCTCTCTGAGCCTCAATTTCCTCAAGTGTAAAATGAACGAAGTCAGAGGCCTTACCGCCTAGGGCCTCTGCAAAATACACACAGGGTAGGAATTCAGACCGTCTGGTCACTGCCGTATCTTTCGGGCTTGGAGTAGTGCCTGACACATAGTAGGGACTCAGTAGGTAGGTGCCGTATAGACTTGAATTGCCCCAAAGCTGTAGTCCCAGTACCCAGCACAGTGTGTGGTGTGTGCTAGTTGCTAAAAATGTATTTGTTAAATTGACTTAATTATTCACAGCTGTCCCCAAATGCCAAGCTGAGCACATGGCATGGACTACTTACTCAAAAGTGTTTTCTTGAATGAGTGAGTGGAAAGCATTCAGCAAAGGACACAGGATATAGTGCTTAAATTATGTGAGCTATTATTCCTTGTCTATTCAACAAACTTTCACTGAGGGCTTGTGTGTGTTTTTTTCCAACACCAATTCTCTGCCACCAGCTGGGTGTCCAACGATTCCCTATGATTTTGACACTAACTACCTGGAGTTAGCAGCAGACTCCGTGGGCTAAGGGCTCAGTCCCACAAGACCGTCCTCACTTCAGATGCCAGCCACAGGTGGGGTCCCCCAGTGACCCACACTTCTGCCCCAGCCACCAAAATTCAGCAATTCCCACCACCTCCTCCGCAGGTTCTAGAATTCATAGAACTCAGGAAAGGGCTTTACTTAGGATCACTGTTGTTTTTTTTTTTTTTTAAAGATTTTATTTATTTATGATAGTCACACAGAGAGAGAGAGAGGCAGAGACACAGGCAGAGGGAGAAGCAGGCTCCATGCAGGGAGCCCGATGTGGGATTCGATCCCGGGTCTCCAGGATCGCGCCCTGGGCCAAAGGCAGGCGCCAAACCGCTGCGCCATCCAGGGATCCCTCACTGGTTTGTTTTACTTAAGATTTATTTATTGTAGAGAAAGAGAGAGAACACAAGCAGGAGGGAGAGAGAATCTCAAGCAGACTCTGAGCTGAGCGCTGAGCCTGATTCAGGGCTCGATCTCACCACCTGAGCCAAAACCAGGAGTCGGCAGTCAACCAACTGTGCCACCCAGGCACCCCGTGATCTCTGGTTTATTTTTAAAGGACACAACTCAGGAACGGCCAAATGCAAGAGATGCACAGGGGAAGGTGTAGGAGTTGAGGCAGGCACAGAGCTTCCACCCCCCCACCCGGGGTGCGCCCCCCCTCCCAACAGCTCAGTGTGTCCCCCAGTCCCAAAGCCCTCTGATTGTCTTAGTTCAAGAGTTCTAACAACCCAGCCTCCAACCCCCACCCCTGGAGAGGACTGGGGTAGGGCTGAGAGTTCCCACCTCTAATTGCTGGTCTTTCTGGTGACCAGACCCCATCCTGAAGCCTCCTGGGGCCCCACCCTGGGTCACCTGGGCAAAAACTAGGTGTGCTCGAATGGGCTCATTAAGAAAAGACACTCCTGTCCCTCAGGAAATAAAAGGGTTTTAGGAGCTCTGTGTCAAGAACCTCGGACAAAGACCAGATATATTCTTAATTACACCACAGCCTGCCACCCACTGTCACTATCCTGGGCACTGGGTGAACAAGCCGGAGGGGACCCCAGCCTCCTACACCTCCCGGGCCATCAGACTTGATCCCCAGCTCCCACTCACCACAAAGCCTCTTGTCAGCAGTGAGTCTCTGCCAACTTCCAGCCCCGTGCTGGCAATGAGGAAGGGACAAGAGAGGGACATCGTCCCTGCCCCTTCTGAGCTCGCACCCCTTGGCTGGAGAGAAAAGACTGGCACAGAGGAAAGGAGAAACCCGAAATGGAAGAGCAAGGATGGTGATAATGCAGAATCTGAGAGCCAGAAGATGACCATGGGTCAAGCCCAGCTCTGCCCCTCGGTGACTGAGGGCTTGCAGGTCCAGCTGAGCTGGGCGGTCTCTGGAATGCTCCACGGAAAAAAAACGTAACTTGTTATGGGGTAGTTGCCATGGGGTGGTGTCCAGCTGACATTTTTGTGCTTCTAATTGAAAAGAAAGAATTGCAAACAGTCCGGGCATACCCAGTGTGTTCCAGAAACTGTGGGCAAAGAGAAGGGAGTGATGACAGGCAAAGAAACAGAGAGAGGAACAGAGGAAGAGAGGGACTTCGGCTCCTCTTCCACCCTCCACCCGATACGTCCCTCCCCCTGTTGCAAGCTGGGCCCTCTGGCAAGCAGGGCTGAGGCGAAGTTAGAAACACAGAATCTTTATTCCCACCAAGAAGTCCACGAAAAGATGCTCAACATCATTAGCCTTTAGGGAAACGCAAATCGGCACCACAGTGAGACAGCACTTGTCACCCAGGAAGTTGGCCAGGATGAAAAAGACATACAGGGACAAGTGTCGGCGAGCACGTGCAGAAGTCAGAGGAAAGAAGATGCTTTGGACGGAACACAGCCTGGGGAGGTTCTCAAAAGGTCAAGAGTTACCATACCAGCCAGTAATCCTACTCCTTGAGAAATAAAACTGTACATGAGTGTCATGGCCATGTTCTTCACAACTGGAAAAAAAAAAAAAAAGCAGAATGACACAAATGTCCATGGACTGGCAAATGGATAAAGAGAGTGGAGTAGAGCCTTATGATGGAATATTACTCGGCCAGAAAAAGGGATAAAGGGCTCCTACAGGCTGTGACACAGATGAACCTCAAAATGTGAAGTGAAAGAAGCCACAAAATGCCCAGAATAGGCAACCTATAGAGACAAAGAACATTCGTGGCTTCCAGGGCCTGGAAGGCTAGGAGGAAATGAGGGTCGTGACTGTTCCCCAGTATGGGCTTTCTTTTCAGGGCAACGAAAATGTCCTAAAATTAACCGTAGTGACCGTCGCACAACTCGGTGAATATACTAGGAACCACTGAATTGCACACTTCAAATGGATGAGTTGCAGGTATGCAGACTGCATTTCAACAAAACTTATCCAATAAAGCTTCGTGAGGAGCACAGGCGGTGGAAGGAGAGGTGGGGCAGGGAAGCAGGACCCGGGAGGCCTCAGGCCACAGTCCCTCCTGACGGAAGCTCCACTGGCCCTGCAGGGAGCTCCAGAGAATACTGTGGGGGTGACCTGGGTGTCGTAGCACCCCCGGCTCAGTCACCAGCCAGGGGCCACCCAGAATGGTGGGAGTGGACTGGAGAGCTAGGACGGCTCCCGAGGGAGCTCACAGCTGGGGCCCGCGAGCAAACCCTGCTCCTTGCCCTGGGCCGGATCCCCGATCCCCGTTCCTCACAGCCCGTCGCGAGCAGTGTCCCCGTCTGCCACACCACCATGATGCCACCCCTACGAAGGGGAAGCACGGTCACCCCTCCCACGGGGACAGCAGTCCACAGCGTCCTCAGGACATTCCTGGGCTCTAGTCAAGCCTCCCCGGCCCAGGCCCCGAGGCTGTCAGTGAAGCATTTAGTGAGCAGCTACTGCTTCTTGGCTCCTTTCCTGACACCGGGATAGCTCACACGGAGTTCCTTCCTGTGGCGGCACAGCGGCCCCCACAAGATGTGTGGGTGCATCAGCCACGCGCCGTGCGGCCCTGCCCATGCCCTCTGGCTCCCACCTGCCCACAGAGCCCCTGGAACTGCCAATCACGAGAAGGTAGCCAAGGAGGCCCACAGTGGGGAGGTGGGGAGCCCTGTCTCCTCAGCCTGGGGTCACCCTGAGTCTGTGGGCCTCACCAGCTTGCACCTCCAACTTCTAGCTCCCCATGAAACCCAGAGTTCAGGAGAGCCCAGAAGGGCAGACACTTTGCAGCTCCTCATCCCCTCTTCCCTGGATCCCTCTTTCTACAAACACCGCACACCCAGGCCAGACAGAAGTTTCTCTGTATGTTAATGGAAACGTGTGTGTGTGTGTGTGTGTGTGTGTGTGTGTCTGTGTGTCTGTGTGTGTCTGTGTGTGGTATGTATGTGCACAGGACATATGCAGCCAGTCAAAAATGCCCTCCTCTCTCCCCAGCACATGGAGAAAGGACTAGAATTTAGGCATCTGACTCCTAATCCCGTGTCTGTCCCCAGAATTATCAGACGGGGAGGCACTGCTCCCCCCACTGCTCATCTGGCTGGCTGCAGAGGCAGCCCTGAGAAGTAAGTCCTGGACCGCAGTACTGGGGCTGGGCGAGGGGTGCTGCTGGGGTGGGGGAGTCTCTGCACAGGACCTGGGTGGCCACAGCCCTCAGTGGAGGCTTCTTGTCCCCAGACACAGCCTAGATCCCTACACATACACACACACACACACACCTCACCCATCCTCTTTATGCTCTAAGTTCTAGTCCTTGGGCCCCCAGGACAGTGGCAGTCCCTGATGGTGTGGGGGGAGCCATTGGGTGGCCTAGGAGGCACCTTTCCACCTTGTTCTAGGATGGGTACAGGGACTGCCCAGTCCTCAACTCAAATCCCTCTTCCCATAGTTCTAGATTACATGTAATATCAGGGGCATCATCCAGCGCGACCAGGAAAGGCTCCACTGAAGAGAGTCCACCCTGGGGACCCCCCACAAGGCCTCTGAAGTGGCCCCCTTGGGTGCTGGGTCCCCACCTCAGGCCAGGGAGGGCCTCTGGAGGCTGTTTATGTGCCAGCTAAGGGCAACCAGCTCTGAGCCTATTGGGGAGTGGTCTTCCCAGCAGGCCATGGGGATCCAGGGTGAAGAGGGACCCAAGAGTGCCACACACTGCTAAGAAGGGGTGCTGGGGTCTGGCTGGGGTCAGACCTGGGTTCAAGTCTCCAGCTTGCCCCAAGGCCCCCTCTTCCTTGCTAGGCCCCAGTGTTTGCCACCTGCACAACGACAAAGCTTGAAGTTCTCTGCAGGCCTTTGCAGCAGAGATGCTCTAAGATGCCAAGCAGATCAATGGGAGATCCTGGAAGCGACCAGTCCCCATGGGTGGGCTGGCCCAGAGAGCTCCCCAGGCCGGTGGTTGGCCTCTCTAGCCTAGCAGGGCCCCACCCCAGCTGTATCACTCGCCCCTGAGTCTCTAGGCTCTGGGAACTCCCGCACTGTTCAAACTCACAGAGGACAAGACACATTTAAGTCCGGAACACAGACCAACATTACCTTTGGGCTAACAGACAGCTCTGTGCCCCTCAACTGCTGCTCTCCTGAGGGGCAGAGCCAGGTGCTGCTGAAGGGAATAGGGAAGGATTCTATAGGAGGAAGAGGAAACAAGCTTCAGACTCCTCAGAGATGCCCAGCCCCAGTGGCCCACCCCACAGCTCCTGGGCTCCTGGGCTCCTGGCAGACATAGCAGTGCTGTCGCCACCTCACTTTCTTTCTTGCAATCCTCCAGACCGTCATCATCCATCCATCACATGCAGCACCTGAGATGACACCTCCACTTGTTGTCAGGGGCTATCACTTTGATGGCAGATAGATCTAAAGTCTTCACACAAAAGGAAAATTCCAGAGTGTCAAAGATCATTCTTAAAAATCTCCTCGGGCTTCCTGGATGGCTCAGTCGTTTAAGCATCTGACTTTTGATTCTGACTCAGGTCATGATCTCTGGGTCGTGAGACCAAGCCCCACATTAGGTTCTGGGCTGGGCACAGAGTCTGCTTGAGATTCTCTCTCTCTCTCGCCCTCCCTCTGCCCCTCCTCCTGCTCCCTCTAGTTCTCTCTCTCTCTCTGTCTCTAAAAAGAGAAGGCAAGAGGAGAGGAGGGAAGGGAAGGGGAAGAGAGGAAAACGGAGGATAGGGGAGGGAATCGAATCTCCTAAATCTCAAAGTACAGAATAGCTCAGACTCCTAAGGGATCTGACCCAGGTGTTTTTCCCACAGATCACTGTGCTGTTGGTTGGGCTCAATGTGTCTGGGGGTCTGGAGTCTATGAAAATGCTTGTCTTTGGGACGCCTGGGTGGCTCAGTCGGTTGAGCATCTGCTTTCTGCTCAGGTCATGATCCCAGGGTCCCGGAATAGAGCCCCACGTTGGGCTCCTGCTCAGTGGGGAGCCTGCTCCTCCCTCTCCTTCTGTCGCTTCCCCTGCTTGTGCTCTCTTTCTGTCAAATAAATAAATAAATAAAATCTTTAAAAAAGAAAATGCCTGTCTTTAAAAACTACACTTCCTCAGGGCAGTAAGAGATGCATTGGGGACTGAGCTTGACAAAGCAAAACCAAAGCCCCATGTTCTCTCCCTGAGAATAATAGAACCGTCAATGGTGGGGCAAACCCACCCAATCTGGATGAACTGTTAGCTTTCTCTTCTGCAAACAAGGAGCATAAAGTTAAGGGGGAGTGGGGAATTTGCAGGAGTTAAATGCCGTATGATGCAAATGCACTTAATTTGGCATCCCCACAATATCTTAGGAGCACCTGCTGGACATTTTTCCATAGTCCATGTTTCAGTAACCTCGTGGTATAAATCTGTTAACTGGGATAGGTGTTTATTGTTCTTGAAGGAGGGATTCCCAAATCTGACTCCTTTCTGAGAAACTCCTCTCCTTCCAGGACTCAGTGACAAGCCACTCCTGCCTTCAACTGCAGAAGCAAAGCTGGAGGAGCCAGGTGCTTGCTTTCCTGACTCTCTAGCAGCAAAGGTGCAAGCATGTGACTTGAACTCTCTCTCAGGCAACCAGATGGACCTCTCCAGATTCAAAGATGCAGAGAATCGGAGACTTTCTTGGGTGGGAGGCTGTGCCCATGACAGCAGGGACACTGAATTAGCAGAGGCAGCCCGGGAGCGAAGCAGTGACCCCCACAGTCAATATGGAGAAGACTGACGACCCAGCAGAAACAGTGGTGATGGACAAGTCACAGCAGAGGGAAGCAAATGGCCAAAAAACCGGCCAAGAGATGCGCAACACACTGGTGAGCAGAAGATGATGATTAGACACCCTTTCACACTCAACAGCTTAGTGACAATGTTAAAGTCCAAACCCTGGAAAATGGCATCTCTTTGAAGTGTTGTAAAACAAATGCCAAAATGTAGAAAGCTGGCGATGTACATACCCTGCCTCCAGCGGTTCTCCATCTAGGTATGTATGTACCAGATAGAGAGTTCCAACCCTGGTGTGTAGGACAGAAATATTGATCCTTTCCAGTCTGGGGGCAACCACGGGGGTTAGGCTAACTCAGTATGGGCCCGCTGCAAGCTGCAACACAAGCAGCCTACCCCTGGGCTCTCAACTCCATCCTCTTTACCCTGAGATGGGTGCATTATCATACTCTGTTTAGGCTGCAAGATGTGAAGCAGGCAGGGAAGTATTGTTCATACCTGTGCACAGGTCAGAGATTGCAAAGATGGCCATTACAGCATTGTCATAATAGGGGGACACGGAAACCATGTACCTCTCTATAATGGATGCTGTGGTGAGCTGCCTAGACGACCTTCCGTACTCGCTGCCCCATCTCCTGGGAGCCTTGGCTACTAATGGCTCATAACTGAGTTCTTCTCTGAGAACGGCCTTCAGTCAAGGGGAGCTGCCTTGCCCACCTTATATGCTTTCCCCGGGGAAGCCTACCTCCAATGACAGATCTATGCAGAGGTATAGACACCTGGCCCCTTAGTGTCAGCTCAGCACAAATCAGTAGGGCTTCCCCAGCTCCAGCCGCACTCCCTCTACGATTCTTTAAGGCTTATGATGCATTTGTGCTGCAGCCCACCTTCTCTTCCATCCAAACCTGCTTCCCACAGTCCCTCACACAAATCGGTCCTGAGAGCACTCTCATGAGCCACCTGCATTTAAATCTCCATCTCAGAGTCTGTTTCTCTAGAAACCTACGTGTAACAGAGGTGGTCCAAGAATAGGCACCTTAAATTGGGATTTTGGAGCTGGATCCAAAATCCCTACCTGGCCAGATGACTGAGAGGACCCATCACTGGAGATAGGTGGAATCACAAGCACCTGGCATGGGGAGGTGTTAACATTCTCACAGAGGGTGAACTGGGATAGGAAACTGGCAGAAGGGAACACATCGGTGCTACAACCTCTCAGGCATTTGAGAGAGACTGGATGGCTCTTGTTGAGTGCAATAAATGCAGCAGGGAAAGACAATGAAAGGCTGAAGGCGATTAATCACCAGCTTATGGTGAAGTACAGCTCTCATCTCCTACAGCAAGAGGGCATAAAAAGCTCAACATCGAGCCCAGGACTTACTCATAAAAATAGCAGCACTCCAAAGAAAGCAGAATTCTCAACTGATTCTGACAAATCTGCTTATGCCCAAATTAGCCCCCTGGTTGGTCAGGGGTGGGACCTTGGCTCTTAAGATGGGGTCAGGATGCTCAAGAATCATGAAACCCTAGATCTTCCTGAACCCTCTGGCCCCACAGAAATGGCCCCTCCTCCCCTTTAATGATGCTTCCCTGGGTGCCTGTGTGGCTCAGTTGGTTAAACATCTGGCTTCAGCTTGGGTCATGATCCTGGTGTCCTGGGATACAGCCCCACATTGGGATCCCTACTCTGAGGGGAATCTGCTCCTCCTCCTCCCTTTGCCCTTCTCCCTGTTTGTGCTCTCTCTCAAATAAATAAATGAAATCTTTAAAAAAATTTTTTTAGGGATCCCTGGGTGGCGCAGTGGTTTGGCGCCTGCCTTTGGCCCAGGGCACGATCCTAGAGACCCGGGATCGAATCCCACGTCGGGCTCCCAGTGCATGGAGCCTGCTTCTCCCTCTACCTATGTCTGCCTCTCTCTCTGTGTGTGACTATCATAAATAAATAAAAATTTAAAAAAAATTTTTTAAATAAAGGTTCTTCCTTTTGCTTAGAAATGGTGCATAGGCCTCGATCTTGTAAAATAGACTTGACTCCTAACTCTCCTCCTGGCCACCACCAATAACTAGGATCAGATCATAGCCTGGCCCCAGTGCTGAGTGTACAAAAGAGGGAGAGGATTATATCCTGAAGATTCTGTGGGATCTTATCAATCTACACTGACAAGAGCCAGGAGAACACAACGGAATTAGGTCCTGAGGGTTCTTAACGGAGGGAGATGGACTATAATGTTGGATAAAGGAGAGTATATTGATGAGAGCGCTCTCCCATGATGAGATTGAACACCCTGGCAAGGACCTTGGGAAATGGTACTAATGCAGTATAGAATGGATCTTATAAGCTTAGAGAAAGTGATGGACTGTACAAAGTGAAGGAGAAATGCCAGAGCTGTCACAGAAGATGGTGGAGGAAGGAATGCTCATAGACTCTGGCATGCCAGAGGGGATATACTATGCAAAGGCAAACTAACCCACCAGCTGGCTATGTTCCATGGACAGCCCAAAGGGCACTGCATTTCCCAACATAATAGGGAATAATGTAGTGAGGTAGCCCCAGCATCACTAAGGAGCTCACACCTAGGACACCAGCCCAAGGTAGGAGATGCATTATAGAACAGACTCCCTCCTCACGATGGGGATGATAAGGTCTTGAATAGATACTTAACCATTGGAAGCAGAATGGTACAATCACCGTAATGAAAAGCAAATCTGCAATGGCAACCAGGAGAGCATGATCCAAAAATAAAGATTAAGGAAATTAGTAATAGAATAAGACATCTTCAGGAGGAAGATAGATGGGCAGCTAACAGGGTAATGCTCAACCTATACAACCAAAAGAAATCAAGGATGGATTATCAGAAAGCCAAGAGTAGCCACCCAGCAGCTTACTAAAGTCACGGTTCCTTGGCGAATTTCTGGACCTGGGCCCATTCTCAGACCCAGGAACCACTGACTAAAGGAGAAACTAGGTTGCCACAAAGAAGAACCCTGCAACACCATGGCAAGTATATATGGTCATAATCCCCCCAGATTTTCTCCAAAGGGATGTACAGTCCTTTACATGTACATCCACACACTTGAGAAAGAAAAGTGTCTGTACATTTCAGTGACTTTCAAATAAAGGATCTGAATTGACACTGATACTCAAGGAACTGAAGCAGAATCATGCCCCCTACCTTTAAAGAAGGATATGTGGGGACAATGGGGACATGTGGGGCAATATGTGATATCCTGGCTTGATTCACACCTGATTCACAATGGGTTCACTGAGACCCTAGACCCAACCAATGTCATTCTCCCAGCCCTGAATATATGATAGGAAGAGACATACGTGGTACAACTTCCCTACCCGCACTGGCTCCAGGGCCAGTGGTAGAGGCCAAGTGAGAAGCCGCTGACACCACCCTCCCATTCTAGCTGAGGATAGTATGTCAAAAACAACATTGCCTCCCAGGGAGAATGGCAGAGATCAGTGCCACCCTTAAAACCTAAAGGATGTATCATTTCCATCACATTCCCATTTAATTCAAACGTCTGGCTCCTAAGTAACAGGTGGTCTTAGAAGATGACAGTGAACAATTGTAAATTCAAGCAAGTAGTAGCCTCACTTGCAGCTGCCCGATGATGTGCAATCTTTGCTAGACACAGCCCCAAGTACATAGTGTGCAGCCTTTGATCTGGCAAATGCATTCTTTTCTATTCCTTTCAGGAAAAGGATCAGAAAGATTTCCCACTCATGGAAGAAGAGCAATAGTATACATTTTCAGCTTTCCCAGGGCTAAGTTAACTCTCCTGCTGTCTATCATAATCTAGTCCAAAGAGACTGGCTGGACATCCCACAGAAAATCACAGTGATCTACTATATCAATGACATCATGCTAACTGGATGAACAAGCAGTGGCAAGTATTTTGGAGGCTTTTGTAAGATATATGTATTTCCAAGAGTAAGATTCAAACCTTATGGTAAATGCAGGATGCCACCGTATCAGTGAAGTTTTTTAAGAGTCCAGTGGTCTGGGATATCCCCTCCAAAGTTAAAAAATAAAACAGCAAATTATTGAAAACTGTACCTCCTACCACAGAGGATAATGTCTAAAAGGACTTTTCAAGTTCTGGTGGCAGCATACGCCATACCTAGGAATATTGCTCCCGTCTATATACCACATGATATGTAAGGCTGCTCGTCTTGAGTGGGACTTAGAGCAGGAAAATGCTGTACAGGAAGATCTAGACTGTATTGTGAGTAACCCTGCTACTTGGGTCATATGACTCAGCAGACCCTATGGTATTAGAGGTATTTGTGATAGAAAAAAGATGCCATGTAGAATTGGCAATCCCCAACAGAAGGGTAAGAATGTACCATTTGCAACAGAAAAGTATACACCTTTTATAAAATATACACATTTTTAAATAAAAACACACGTCTTTTATAAAATAGTTCCCAAAGTGTTACTGAACCTGGTTAGAAATGAACCATCTGATCTTGAACCTCAAATGACCACGCAGCTGAGTTCCATCAGACCTGCTAAGTCAAAAGGTTGACTAGGCCCAACAGCAACGACCATACAATGAAAGTAGACCATCTCAGATCAGGAACAAGCAAGGCCTGAAAGTATAAGGAAGCTGCATGATTGGGGAGCCCACACTGCCATGTCATCCATCACTGGTTCCTCTCTTTGAACTCACACCAATGGCCTTTGGGTTGGGGGAAATCTTTTGACCAGCTGATGGAGAAGGAAAAAGCCCAAGCTCGATTCATAGGCAGGTCATTTCAGTATGTGGTACAAGCCAAAAATGATCTGTTGTTATTTTGCCATCTTGGAAGAGGTAAGTGAAAATCTTCCCAATGTCAGAGCTTTGGGGGACATGTCTGATCATTCCATTTGTGCAGGAAAAGAAGTAGCCTGAGGTAAGACTCTACATGGATCCATACGCTATTTAGTCAGAGGCTTGGAAGGAAAAAAAGCAGGAGATTGGTGTCAGGGAGGTCTGGGGAAGAGGAACATGATAGACACAAGAGAGTGAGTATCAACTGTAAAGATCTATGTGGCTTGTGTTAACTCTCATCCGAGAGCAGCCGCCATATAAGAGGCGCAAAACAACCAAGTAGACAGAACAACTTGGCCAGTCAGTGTCTGCCAGTCTCTGTAGTTGGCCACCTCAACGCTGGTAAAATGGGCTCATGAATAGAGTAGCCACAGCAGCAGGAATCAAGGCTACATATGGGCCAAAAAGGTGAGCTGCCACTTGCCAAGGTGGATCTAGCTACTGCCACTGAAGAATGTCCACTATGCCAACAACAGACCAACATCGAGCCCTCAGTATGACACTATTGCTTAAAAAGAACAACCAGTCACTTGCTTGGACCCCTACCACCCTAAAAGAGTCAGAAAATCTTCTTGGCTGGGGTCAACACGTATTCTGCATATGGATTTGCCTCTCTTGCTTGCAGGATCCAGTCAGTACCACTACCCTAGGATTTGCAGAGTGGTCTATCTACTAGATATCTACTATTGCCATCTGGGATGACAATGCCTCAGATTAAGAAACCCACTTAACAGCAAAAGAGGTGCAATGGTGGGTAAATGACCATAGGCTGCCTATCACAAACCACACCACTTAGAAGTTACTGGCCTGAAAGGTGTAACCAAGATGCCAACTTGGAGAGGACATTCTGTGAGGATGGTACACCATCCTTCAGGATGTGAATAAACTCTAAAGCAATGACTACTATGCATGGCATTCCCAATAAAGTAGTTGGGTCCAGGAACCACAGTCAGAAGTGGGTGTGGCCCAATTACCGTCATTTACCATAATCTAACTGGGGGATTTGGGTTTCTCATTCCTTTAACTTTAGACTTTGTGGATCTAGAAGTTCCGACTTCCAGAGGAGACATACTTCCACCAGGGGACACATTAAACTTAAAATTATAGCCGTCATCTGGTTACTTTGGCTTCCTCATTCCAAGAGGCTAATAGGCAAGGAGTTAAGTCACTATACTGGCAAGTATAACTTCATCCTTATTAGCAGAAGGGTGTAGGGCTGCCATTATATAATGACAGCAGAAAAAAATACATTAGGAAACCAGGTAATCAACTGAGTGTCCCTTAGTATTTCCAAATTCTGACAGCAAATGGACACCAACAGTAATTATGGTCTGGGAAGAATATAATGAACAAGAGTACAGTTCCTCAATGATGAAAGGCAGAGTCACACCAGCAACCAGCAGGAAAGCCACCTAGACCAGTAGAGGTGCTAACAGAGGATGAAATGAACATAGAATGGGTATGAAAGGAACACGAATGGACAGCATAAATGGGAGATGATGAGATCTGACATGGCCTCAATACCAGCCATGGTGACAGGGGCTACAGATGTCCCACTAACTTCCCTGTTGTCATTTTTCCCAGAATACTGGAGAAACTACTCCCAGAGGTGGTGAATTTACTATGTGAAGCAGGTGGATCTGAGCAGTGCAAGATCTGGACTGTATTGGATGCTGGGCTGAGCTGCCCAGATCCCCCCTGAGGACAGAGGCACTCCCCTCTTTCCCCAACTGCCAGAAGTGTTAGCTGCAGGTGGTCTCCACATGAGTCCTCTCTGGGACTTAACCTTCAACAAACAGAGCTACCTCACCCAACGTTATGGCCCTTTCCCGGAGACAGCCTTCATCCAATGACTGGACAATGAGGGAGCATAAACATCTGGAAACTTGTCTTGATGGAGGACAACTCTGAAAGGCTCACCCCATTCCAGCGCACCCTGTAGGGATCAGCTGAGGTCTCTGTCCCAACCACATCACACTCCCACCTCTCTCTCCGCCTGGTTCTGCTTCCCTCGCTCCTTCACACGTGGTCTTCCTGAGAACACTCCCCAGCACACTTGCTGCTCACAAATCCCTGTCTCCAAGTCCGCTTCCTGGAAAGCCAAGCCAAATGGATTCAGTGGGGGAAATTTTAGGCTCTGTGATTTATTCATAAATGAAATTCCATACAGCTTTTAAAAGGAATGAACTCGAATGAGGTAGGTCAACAATACTGAAAAAAATGTAACAAATATGAACTTGTGTGAAAAATAAACAAGAAACTGATATGAAGATAGGAACATGTAAAAATGTTATCCACAAGAAACAATATTATATGCTATTGTATGTAACTGCCATGAAGATATTAAAACACAAATTTGGCTCCCTAAATTTTTTTAAAGATTTATTTATATTCATTCAGAGAGAGAGAAAGAGGCAGAGACACAGGGAGAAGCAGGGAGAAGAGGGAGAAACAGGCCCCATGCAGGAAGCCCGATGTGGGATTCGATCCCGGGTCTCCAGGATCACACCCCAGGCTGCAGGCAGCACTAAACTGCTGCACCACCAGGGCTGCCCTGGCTCCCTAAATTTATCATAGTGGCAGCTTCTGTGGAGGAGAGGAAGAAAATGAATGTAAAGGGCTTCAGAAAGGACTTTAATGTTTTAAGTGATATATTTTTTCTTCTGATTTTTTAAAAAAATTTGAAACAGAGATGACAAAATTTAGTCATATGTTAGTTCTGGGTAGTTGAGCATATTTGTCATATTGATTTCCTCTAGCTTTCTGTATTGAAATTTTTGCCAAGCTTTAAAAAACGTAATACAGGGGGCCTGCCCAACTCTTGGTTTCGGTTCAGGTCATGATCTCAGGGTTGTAGGATCGAGCTCCACTTCAGGCTCCATGCTCAGCAGGAGTCTGCTTGAGATTCTCCCTTTCTCAAGAGAAAATAAATGAATAGGGCGCCCTTCCCAAGGGAAATAAATGAATAGGGTGGTTTTTTGATACAATAAAGTATTATCAGCATTCTGAAAAGCATGAAGGTGTGCAGTGTTCACTGGGGGATCAAGAGAGAAGGAATCCATAGGTGGAATCCTAGGGACAATATTCCAGACCCCAGGAACATCCAAGCCCAGTAAATGCTTCAAGACCAGAACGGGAGGACCATCTGGTGTGGCCAGAATGGAAGGCCTGGGTAAAAAAAATGGCTGGGAAGCCTGAAAGGAGTGGATAAGGAAGAGCCTTTCCCACAAATTCGTGCACATGCACACACACACACACACACACACACACACATATGCGCACATGTGTACACACATGCCTTGGTTCTTCCTAGGAGCTGTCACCCTGATCTGGGGACTTCACACAGACATGCTGGAGACTCCACAGAGAAGAATAAGTTCTAAATTGTGCAAAATGTGGCCATGTCTGACCCAAGTGTACGTTTTTCTGGATCTGATGGCCTGTAATAAAAACACTAAATAACATACTCTTGTCAATATAATGAACCACTGTGGGCCACGACCCTGGAATCAGGCCAAGCTGGGTTCATATTCTGGCTCCACCATCAAATACCCGACTAGCCTGGAGTAAGACAGTGACCTTTCTGAGCCACAGGTCCCTCCTCTGTAAACTAGCAATGACAGCAGGCTTTCCTGTGGATGGGAAGACACTGTGGGGCAGCGCATGCAGCGTGGTCAGTGTCCAGCACAGAGCAAGCCCTCCACACCTGTCCATCTCCAGATTGCCAGGGAGGACTCTCCCAGAGCCTCCTGCCAGGTGCCCTTCCCAAGGAAAAGTCACCCTGCCTTGGGATTTAGTGAGGAAAGGAGCCCTTCCTAGACAGTCTCCAAATTCCTCACTACCCAAACCGGAGGGGATAAAAGAGTTCCTTAATTGGTACCACAAAGACTTTTCCACGGAGAAAGAAATAGAACTTCTAAATTAAAGGCAGATTTCTCTGCAGGAGGGGCAGCTGGCCTGAAGCCGGAACCCAGCTGCTGAGCCATTTTCTGGGAGGGAGGCCAGAGTGGAGGGAATAGTGTCTGGGGAGTGCATGCACCCCACCCCAAGTTGCCTGAGTGTTCCTCGTGTTTGCTATCTGATGGGCACCTTACAGGTGGTTGGCCCTGCCAGTGCTGCCTGGCCGTATTTCCAGCTGTAGCTTGGCCAGGCTGGTTCCTTGTGATGGGGCCCTGGGAAAGAAGACAGGCTCAAGGAGACTCCAATCCAGCAGGCGGGCAGAGCCCTGCTTCAGGAAGCTATAACCCCCAGTGCAGGCTCGCTGGGACAGTGGGTGGAAGAGGGGTACATCAAGGTGTGCTCCCCGTGAGAGATGGGGAGGCCACCAGAGACCCACTGAGAGGTCTCCCGGTGCATGGCTGGGCCTCCTGAATGGCCTCTGGTCTGAGAAATGACCAGGAAACCAGAACCAAGTACAGATTTCAGGAGGCTCAGGAGCCCTGTGTTTGGGCTACATGAACATTCAGTCATACACTTACCATGCTTTCATACATTCATTTGTCGAGAATAATTTGGGAGCTCCACCACATGCCCCAGGGTCTGGGACTCAGCAGTGACACAGCCTGGCCTCCTGGACTTTTCAGGGAAGTAAGGCATGAAGCTTGACTTGTGTGCAGGCTGCCACAGGACTGGGGCTCCCGACCCCTCCCATCCCAGGCCACCTCTGCCCCTAGGCCTGGCATGGGTCTACTATACCATATGGACCCCGCTGGTTTCAGACTGAACCCTAGTTTTGCAGAGCTGAAATGCTGGGTCAAAAGTCTACCCTTGGCCCCTAATATAACCACTGATTCAGGTAAGGATGATCAATTAATGTGTTAAAAACCATTAGGTGAATTGTCAATGCATAACTGAACATTCACGTTGTACAAAATAAGACCTTACAGATTTCCTTCAGGCCCAGGAGGAAAAAAATGGAACCAGAAAGGGTAAGGCGGTCCCCACTCCAACCCAGGAGTCAGTCATAAGTGAGAAACAGTGGGACAACCAACGAGCTTTTATCTGCCCACTGATACCATTTGAAGCTCTGAGCTATCACAGGATATGCTCCAGCCAGAAGATGTTTATTAGGGTCCATCAATTTGAATTCCTGTTAAGAGGATGTAAAACAAGCTGAATGGTGACAAAAGGAAGAACCCCACTAACCATGAGCCACTCCTTCATCCAGCCACAACAAAGGGTACTGTGCTAGATGGAAGGCAATCCAAGGGACAGGTGCCCCCAGGCACTGCAAGGTCTTCCACTTACACAAACTGGCTACAACACATTGCTAAGAGAGCAGATTTCCTTACCAAATATGAGGTGGGTATCAGATGATATTTAGAAATAATGATTTAGGGACGCCTGGTGGCTCAGCCCCCATGATTGACCAGCCTGTGCCAGGGAGGTGTGCAGGGCCATCTGCAGAGACGCCCTCAGAAGTCCTCCCTCTCTCCCCCTCTCTGGCTGTCTCCCCCTTAGCTGCTCCCTGACCTCCAGACTCAGTGTCCAACTGTCTGTCTACTTGGAAGCTCTACTTGGATGTCCAACAGCCATCTGGAGCCCACCATGCCCCCAAGAAACAGCCCTCACCATCACCTGCCCAAAGCTCTGCCTCAGAAGTGACCCCACCGTGGGGCACCTGGGTGGCTCAGTGGTTGAGCATCTGCCTTCGGCTCAGATCGTGATCCTGAGGTCCTGGGATTAAGTCCCAAATCAGGCTCCCTGCAGGGAGCCTGCTTCTCCCTCTCCCTGTGTCTCTGCCTCTCTGTGTGTGTCTCTCATGAATAAATAAATTTTAAAAAAAAGAAATAATGATTTACTTCATTAAGTGCGATGATGTTATTTTAGCACAATAGAAAATGCTCTCATCTTTTAAAGAGGCACACTTGAGTAACCAAAAAAAAAAAAAAAAAAATCCAGAATGTTCATGGTTCCTTGTGGTAGACACAAGATGGCCTCCAAGAGTCTCATCCCCTGTATACATGTCCTGAGGGTGAATATGATGTGATACCACTCCTGTGCTTAGGTTACATTATGTGGCAAGAGTGAAGGAATTTCTCAGACATCCTTGTTCAGCTGACCTTAAATTAATCAAACAGACAATTATCCTGGGTGGGCCTGACCTAATCAGGTGAGCCCTTTAAAAGAGGGCCTAGAGGCCAGAGATGGAAGCCGTCAGAGAGATCTGAAGCAGCAACAGATATATCCCTGCTGGCCTTGAAGAAGCAAACTGCCATATTGTGGAGGCCACATGACAGGGAACAGAAGGTGCACTCAGGGAGCTGAGGACTTCAGTCCTACAACCACAAGAAATTGAATTCCACCAACAATTCTGTAACTCAGTAGAGAAGCCCAGAGTTCATATGAGACTCAGCACTAGCAGACGTTCTTGCTTTCAGCCTGGTGAGACCCTGAATAGAGGGGCCCCCCAGCCTGTGACTGGACACTTGACCCACAGAAACTGTAAGATCATAGATTTGTGTTGTTTTAAGCCATTCGATTTATGGCAATTTATTATGCTTCTTTATTCATAATAGCCAAAAGCCAGAAACTGCCCAAATTTCCTTCAACTCAAGAATGAATAAAAAAAATTGCAATACACTCTAAAATTGGAATCATACTCAGCAACAGAAAAGCATGAGCCACTGGTACATATCATGGCTTGGGTGAACCTCAGAAACATTATGTTGAGCAAAAGAAGCCAAATACAAAAAAGACTGTAATTCTATATTTATATTCCATGATTCCATTTACATGTTATTTAAGAGCAGGAAAAAACTGAATCTGTGGTGATAGGAATCAGAACTGTGGTTGCCTGTGTGCGGGACAGAGGAGAATTCACTGGAAAAGAGCATAAAGAACTTTCTGGAGTGATGAGAATGTTTTACATCTTCATCTTTGTTAAGGGTATGGATTACATGAATATTGCTCCTTGGTGAAAACTCCTCAAACTGTATACTTAAAATCTATACCTTTTATCATATGTAAATTATTCCTCAACTTAAAAATAATGCTAATTCTACCCTCAGGTGTTTAGACACTGGCAGACAGTTCTTCCTAGACCTGGAGGCAAGAGAGCAATGGATGGAGGGGATGATTCTTCAACATGCTCACACTCACATGTTTGCACACATGCATGCTTACACACGTGTGTGCACACGTGCTTGCACACACACACACGTGCACACACAGATGGCAGCATTCCAGGCAGACTAAGGCTCCCCTTTGGCCTTTGCCTCATTTAATGTGGAGAAGGCAACTGCCTCCCAGCTCCCAGGTCACTGCCCTGTGTGTCCGCCTGTCAAGATAAGAAGTCAGAGGCAGATGCTGCTAATTACCTGGCCTTTCAAGTGGTCCCACGGCCTCACATCTGGCTTCATCTCCAACATCCAGCTTGAGCCAATAAAAGCCAAATGAAATCACAAAGGGCTAATTTGGTGGTCATGGTTCTGACAGACTGAGCATGAGGAGGTGTGGGGGCAGGACGAGGACATGGTTGGGAGCATGGGGCAGGAGAGACATCTCGCTGACCATGCCAGCAGGATGGAAAGGTGAGAAGGCCACCCTTTCCTCGCAGTGAACTGCTTCTGCTCTGGCCAAGCCCAGAGGAGGTCCTACAAGAATACTAGCTGCTTGGATTTGTGTTACTGAGCTGTCAGGGCCGGAGGCACTGCCTTCCCTGCCAGCCAGGGCCAGAGCCAGAGCCAGAGCCACCTTGGGAGTTGCATGCTAGCCTTGCAGGTGTGAGCCCCAGCAGCCCAGCAGCCCAGCTCCTCATGGGCACCAGCCTGTGCCTCCAGCAGGTTTGTGGGAGAGCAGGAACCTGTGGCAAATATTGCTAGGGGGAGACCTACCCCAGGAACCATCTGGGACAAGGCAATATGGAAAATCACCTAGCAATCGAGAGACTTTTAGAAAGCCCTCACCCCACCACCCTGTCACTTAGTCTGAAATTCCACCACTGAAGAGAGGCACTTCTCTGAATGGTAAAGCCTCTGTGGTCTCCCTACTAACATGCAGATCCTGGGGAGGTGTCACCCCTTAAGTCTATATCTTGGGAAGTAACATTCTTAAGTCTTGGAGGAGAAAGGCTAGAGGCAGACAGGAAAGATCGGTGACATCTCTGAATGATGGACCTCAGTCTCCCCACCTGTGGAACGAGGCCATGCAGTTGGATGACCTCCCAGGTTAAAGAGAAAAGGTGAGTCTGCCCTCCTCACGCCTTATCTCTGCCTCCTCGATCAAAGATTGCCAACAGGCAGTCCTGCAAGGCAGAGTCAGCCAGCAGACATGCTTGGCTTGGCCTGCAGAGCGTTTGAAGAGAATATGGGCCAACATTTAAAAATGGACAGATTTCACATTCTGAAAATGCCAAACGCCTGTTTCTTTGAGGAAACAGGAAGCTCTGAAGGCACCGGCCCCACCTTCCCCATGATAGTCCCCATTCTGTGCTAGGGCCGACTGCCCCCTGTAGATAGAGCACATGTTCTTCATTTGCTGCAGTCT
The DNA here is from genome assembly GCF_048164855.1 of Canis lupus baileyi. Lineage (NCBI taxonomy): Eukaryota > Metazoa > Chordata > Mammalia > Carnivora > Canidae > Canis > Canis lupus. The sequence continues at coordinate 65,609,166 of NC_132842.1, forward strand.
CCACTGTGCCTCATTGCTTCCCAGCTGCCCACCCCCCCCCCCCCGGCCCCAACCAGCTCACTTGGCCCTCTGCTTTATTTGCCTGACCCTTGCAGGCACCTGAGTTGGCAAGCCCATTCTGGATGGTCCTGGCCAGCAGCCCCTCACAGTACAGTGGGTGAGTGACCCCGGGCCCCGCGTTCCCTCACGGGCTCTGAGCGCTGTTCTGCTCCCTCTTTGGAAAGCCAAAATAGAGCTGGGGAGAGAGGGATGCTGAGAGCCCTTTGAAGGCTGTGCCGTGGGATTATTTTGCTAAACATAAAAACCCAAAAAGCAGCAGGGCCACTGATGTGTTTTCGCAAATTCCAGCAAATTAAAAAAATGTGTGCGCAGAATTCAATTGGGGGCCAGAGCCTGGCTTTCATGAAAGAATAAACTGTTGGCCAAGACAAAGCAGCAGATTAACTTTTACGGAATATGTTTCTCTCCAGGATGTGGCTCCCACAAGCAGGCTCCTCGTGTCTGTGACGAGAGATGCCGCTTCAACCTTTATCTGTAGCCAGTCGAGCCGCAGAGGCCAGCGGCAAGCCTGTAGTAGGACTTAAAATGGCTCGGCAGCAAATGTCAGAACTGTTTGATCTGCTTTTAGAAAATCACCTTTCAAGGCACTGGAAGATACTTGACACTTTGCAAAGAGATTAGAAACTTTTCAGCTGACTTGGAAAAAGAGACCAAGCAGGTTTGATTCCCGGGGAAGCAGGAGGGGGACCCCAGCAGTGCCCAGGGCCAGGAAGTCTGAAGCCAGTAGCCTTGCTTTAAAGGGAAGAGCCAGCTCCCAGCATGGCCTCGGCTGCCAGCTCCTGCCCTTGGCATCTGGGATGGTCCCAGGAGGTTTCCTCTCTGTGTTCTCAGGGAGAGGAGGTGACTCCAGGTGGCGTTAAGGTGCAAAGGGATGACTCAGCCCACCGGCTGGTCTGGAGGCCCTGGATAAATACGCAGAACTCAAAACAGGGCCTGGGCTGTCCAATCGGTCAGTACAAGTGGCTTGAGACCTGCTGAGAACACTCAAAGCAACTGTCACGACTACCCAGCTCTCCCTTCTCCGATGATCTGGTGACTGTCCTTTCCTATCACTCCCTGTCCTCATCCTGGCCTGGACCTGTCTCTGCTCCCACTTGCATTAATTCAACTGCCTTCCCACTGGCGCCCTTCCTCTGCCCTCTTCCCTAATCCGCACTACCCAAGACCACCAGCCAGATGATCCTGAAACATCCTGCTGCTCTAAAGCCACCTACGAAACCAACACCCTGGCACTAAAACTTTCAGCCTTTCCCTGGTAATAGTGACTGTTGCAACTATTATTATTCTATTTCAGTCATGTGTTGTGTTTTATATGGTTTAACTAATTTAATACAACCTCTTTCTTATTGGCCTCATTCTACATCTGAGAAAAATTGAGGCTTAAAGAGATTAATTGGCTTACAGAGAGTAAGTAGGATTCAAACCTGGATCTCCTATTGAAAACCATGCACAGAGACGTTGAGCCAAGGCATCTGGGTGGTTCAGCCAGTTAAGCATCTGCCTTTGCCTTGGATCATGACCATAGAGTCCTGGGATGGAGCCCCACATCAGGCTCCTGCTCAGTGGGGACCCTGCTTCTCCCTTTCTCTCTGCCCCTCCCCACCACTCATATTCTCTTTTGCTTGTGCTCTCTTCTCTCTCTCAAACAAATCTGAAAGAAAGAAAGAAAGAAAGAAAGAAAGAAAGAAAGAAAGAAAGAAAGAAAGAAAGAAAGAAAGAAAGAAGAAAGGAAGGAAGAAAGAAAGAGAAAGAAAGAAAGAAAGAAAAAGAAAGAAAGAAAGAAAGAAAGAAAGAAAGAAAGAAAGAAAGAAAGAAAGAAAGAAAGAAAGAAAGACTAACTCTGGGCCATACACATGTTCCCTAGTCTCATAAAACATTGTCAGAAAAGTCACGTCTTCCAAAACCATGGCAAAATAGGTGAGGTCTCTAAAATAGGCTGCACCCACACACCAACAACCCATCTCCAGGATGAATGAAACAATGCTTTTAAAAATGCAGGATTTCAGACACAGAAGCCATGGCATGAGAGAGGTACTCTGAGAAAAAAGATCCTGCCGGCATCACATAAGGACTCCATGTCAGGTCAGCCCCTTTCAGATAGCTACACATGCTGCCAGAACTCAGTAGGTGAGAATCTAGACAAGGGATTAGGGATGTGGATTCCATCCCTATTTCTAAAACTAAATTAGGTGTTTGACATTGGGCAAGCTCCTGGGGCTTAGTTTCCATATGTATGAAACAGGCATGATAGCGTTCCCTGGCTTTACTAGTCAGGATAGGCTAGGTGATGCTGCAGTGACAAATAAGCCCCAAAGCTTGACAGTTTACCACAACAAAGGTATATTTCTCGCACACATTACATGTACAATGAAGGTTGGCAAAGAGCTGTGCTCTCCTATTGTAGTCATTCCTCAAGGACCCAAGGTGACAGAGGCTTCTCAATCTATACCTAGAACCAGCATCTCAGAGCAAGGCCTCACAGTTTCCCCACAGCAAGTAAAGAGAAGGATGGAGGGCAAAGCACCAGCAACTAATAATGACATATGTCACTGCTGCCTACATTTCATTGACACAACTTGCCACTGGACCCTGCCTAACTGCACAAAATTTTAGATCCACAGTCCTGCCTACCAAGAAGCAGATAAAAGTAGATTGGAATGAATGATAGCCTTGTCCCTCACACCTGCCTCTCAGGGTGCTGTCAGCATCCAATGGGTTTCCAAGTAATAGTAACTGGGGAATCAGCTGGAGCCGTGATTCTGATCCCAGTCCCAGTCCTGGTTCAGGAAGTGATCTTGGGAAAGGGAAACCCCCTAGTTTCAACCTCCTGATCTGTGGTGTGGAGATATTAGTGACTACCTCATAGAGTTACTGTGAAAACAAGACAATGAGTGCAGGACTCTGAGCACAGCACTAAGTCTTTGATCAATGGTTGATGGCAGAGATGAGACAAGATTGGCCATGAGTTGATCATTTTTATGACTGATTGAGGGGCGGGACAGGATCCCTGAGTGGTTCAGTGGTTGGGCATCTGCCTTCAGCTCAAGGCATGATCCTGGAGTCCCAGGATCCCTGCATTGAGCCTGCTTCTCCCTCTGTCTATGTCTCTGCCTGTCTCTCTGTGTCTCTCATGAATAAATAAATAAAATCTTAAAAAAAAAAAAAAGACTGATTGAGGGGCACTTGGGTGGCTCATTGGTTGAGTAATCTGCCTTTGTCTCAGGTCATGATCACGGGGTCCTGGGATTGAGTCCCACATCAGGCTCCCAGCAGGGAGCCTGCTTCTCCCTCTGCTTATGTCTCTGCCTCTCTTTCTCTGTGTCTCTCATGAATAAATAAATAAAATATTTTTTAAAATTTAAAAATTTAATTAAAAAATTAGGGATCCCTGGGTGGCGCAGCGGTTTGGCGCCTGCCTTTGGCCCAGGGCGCGATCCTGGAGACCCGGGATTGAATCCCATGTCGGGCTTCCAGTGCATGGAATCTGCTTCTCCCTCTGCCTGTGTCTTTGCCTCTCTCTCTCTCTCTCTCTCTGTGTGACTGTCATAAATAAATTTAAAAAATTTTTTTAATTAAAAAAATAAAAAATAAAAATTTAATTAAAAAATTAAAATATTTTTAAAATATTTTAAAATATTAAAATATTAATATAAATAATATTCTGAATATTTTTTAAATTGATGAATTCATGGGGATTTATTTAAATGTCCTCCTCACTTTTGTGTATGCTTAAATTTTTTTATTATAAAAGAAATTCTTTTAACCTGGGTAAGTTGAGTGATGGCACAGAAATGGAGTAGTAAGGAACTCCAAGAATTGATTCCTCCGCAGAAGCAGCAATTAAACTGTAAAAACTAACAAAATCAATTCTTTTGGAATGCTAGAATTTAAAAAGAAAAATTTACAGCAACTAGGGGAGTTCTTAGTGAAGAAACAGGCTGCTAAATTTCAAAAACTGTGTAGCATTTTTGCTTGTCTACCATCCATAATTCTCCAGCTCAGTGGCAGCCATGGGGATGGCAGCCTGCATTCCTGGTGTAACTTGCTGAGGCTGGAGGATAATGCATATCTTGCTCTCAAAAAAACTGTAGTTATACATTTTGATTTGAGAGACCAGCACAGAGGCTGACCTTTGTTTTGTCCTCCTCAGGCTGGAGTAGTTTTCTGTGCGGAATCTGTAGAAAGCATTACACTACCTGTAGCCATTTGCCTGCCACTTTCTGGGTAGGACAGACAAGGTAAACAGCAGACAGACCCCTAAATCCGGAAAGGGAGAGACTAAAGAGGAAGATCCTTGGGACACTAAGGACTTCAAAGAGCCCCTATATATATATCAGGGAATCTGGAATACAACATGCATTCCCAGGGATGGACACATGCTCAGAAAAGATCTGATAGGACCTAAGGCTTCTACCTTAGGCTGACCTTTGGGGTCTGCACAAGGAAGAAGTGAAAGCCAAGGCAGATGTGTATGGCCTGACTTAGCATTGAAGGAATGTCCCAGCTCAGAACCAATATGCGAAGAGTAGTAGAGTATTTTTCTTCTTTTTGGTTCAAGCATTTAAGAAAATCTCTCACATCACCAGCTAACCTCTGAGATAAAGGAACAGAGACTTCTGTGACCATATACAACAAGGAATACAGTCTTTGCAAAAAAAAAAAAAAAAAAAAGGTTTGGAAGAGTCATTAACAAATGGATGGCTGCAACCCTCAAAAACCAACAACAGCAAACTGAGGAGAATCTGATTTTGAGAGTTACCATATTATAATATTCAAAATGCCCACTTATAACAACAAAAATATTACAAGACATACAAAGAAACAGGTAAATGTGGCCCATTCACAAGATGAAACAATATTGCCAGAAACTGTCCCCAAGGAAGCCCAGATATTATAAGTCTTGATAAAGACTTTAAATCAACTGTCTTAAATATGTTCGATGAGCTAAAGGAAACCATGGACAAACAAAAAGGAAACCAGAAGAACAAAGTATGAACAAATAGAGAATATTAATAAAAAGGTAGAAAATATTTTTAAAAATCTAATAGAACCCTGGAGCTGGAATGAAAAGCTCACAATAAGTATTCAATAGCAGATTTGTTTTTTTTTTAAGACTTTATTTATTTATTCATGAGAGAGAAAGAGGCAGAGACACAGGCAGAGGGAGAAGTAGGCTCCCTCCGGGGAGCCCAATGTGGGACTCATTTCCCAGACCTGGGGATCACGACCTGAGCCAAAGGCAGAGGCTCAACCACTGAGCCACCCAGGCATCCCTCAATAACAGATATGATTAGGCAGATGAAAGAATCAGCAGACTTGAAGATAAGACAATTGAAATTTTCCAATCTGCAATGATACAGAGTTGTGTCCCCCTCCCTCTCTCTCAGCCTCTCCACATGGCACACAGAAGAAACCATGTAAGCACATGTGAGAAGGCAGCCACCTCCAAGCCAATAGAAAGAAACCAAACTTGCTGGCACCTTGACCTCAATTAATACAGAAAAAGCCTTTGCAAAATCCAACATTCTTCCCTGGTAAAAACAGACAGGAAACTAGGAATAGAACAGAACTTCTATGTGATAGATGCTCCAAATAATAACTCTTAGCTAACATAGTCAGTGGTGAAAGATTGAAAGCTTTTCTCCTAAGATTAGGAACAAGATAAGATGCCTTTCTTTTATCTTTTTCACTTTTATCACTTCTTTGAAATTCAGCACTAGAAGTTCTAACCAGAACAATTAGGCAAGAAAAACAATTAAAGGACATCCAAATTGGAAAGAAAGAAAATTATCTTTACTCACAGATGACGTGATCTTATAATATAGAACACCCTAAAGTTTCCACACCCCAAAAAAACCTGTTAGAACTAATAAATTCAGCGAAGTTGCTGAATATAAGATCAACATGCAAAAATCAGCTGAATCTTATACATTAGCAATGAGCAATCCAAAAAGAGAAATTAATAAAAAATTCCACTTACAACAGCAGCTGAAAAAATAAAATACTTAGGTGTAAATTTAACCAAGGAAGTGAGAGACTTGTACACTGAAAACTACAAGACATTGCTGAAAGAATAAAGACGACCTAAATAAATTAATTCATAGATTGGAAGACATAATATCATTAATATGGCAATACTACCCAAAGCAATCTACAGACCCAATGCACTCCCTGTCAAAATCCCAACTGCATTTTTTTTTTTTGCAGAAAGAGAAAAATCTATCTTAAAATTTATATGGAATGTCAAGAGACCCCAAATAGCTAAAACAGTCTTGTAAAAGCACAAATTTGGAAGACTCACTCTTCCCAATTTCAAATCTAACTATAGCTACAGTTAACAAAACTGTAGTACTAGCATAGGAGGATAGACATATAGACCAATGGAACAGAATAAAGGGCCCAGAAATAAACCCATGTTTCATCAATTGATTTATGACAAGGCTACCAAGACCATTCAATGAGGAAAGGACCATCTTTTCAACAAATTGTCATGGAAAAACTGGATATCCACATGCAAAGTAATGAAATTGGACCCTTACCAATTTCAAAGTTAAGGCATAATGGATCAAAGACCCAAATTTAAGAGTTAAAACTATAAAACTATTAGAAACACAGGAGAAAATTTTCATGACCTTAAACTTGGTGATGGTTTCTTAAGTATAACACTAAACATACAGGCCACAAAAGAAAAAAATTAGGTAAAATGAACTTCATAAAAATTAAAACTTGTGTGCATCAAGAGAGTAAAAAGGCAACTCACTAAACAGGAGAAAATATTTGCAAGTTGTATATCTGAGAAGAGAATAATATCAAGAATACATAAAGAACTCCTACACTCAAGGGCAAGAAAACAGATGACCAAATTGAAAAATAGACAAAAGATTGACATTCCTCCCAAAAAGATCTACAAATGACCACTAATTAAAGATCTACAAATGACCACTAATTAAAGGATGTTCAAGATCACTAGTCATTAGGCATTTCCAAATCAAATACTACTTCATACCCATTAGGAAGACTATTATAAAAAAATATGTAAGGGGCAACAAGGTGGCTCAGTTGGTTAAGCATCTGTCTTTGGCTCAGGTCATGATCCCAGAGTCCTGGGATTGAGCCCCATGTGGGGCTCCCTGCTCAGCAGGGAGCCTGCTTCTCCCTCTACCCTTCCCCTCTGCTCATGCTCATGCTCTTTCTCTCTCTCAGATAAGTAAATAAAATCTTTTTAAAATATAAATATATGTATGTAAATTAGGGGCAGTGGTGTGATCAGTTAAGCATCAGACATGGTACACTAATTCTACATATAATTTTTGAGGAACCACTAAACTTTTTCACAGCAGCTGCATCATTTTATGTGCCACCAGGAATGCATGAAGGTTCCAATTTGTTCATATCCTCACCTATATATATTTTTTATATATAAATTTATATATGTAATTTTATATATTTATATATATAAAATCCTATCTGATTTAAAAGAAAAATGCATAAAACAATAAATAAAAGTCTATGTTAATAAGCACACACATATAAAGATATAATTTATGACAATAACAGCATAAGAGGGAAGAGACAGAGATGTATAGGAACAAAGATTTTGTGTGCTATGGAAGCTAACTTGGAATCAATTCAAACTAGATGGATATAAATTCAGAAATTAATTGTAACCCCCATGGTAAACACAGAGGTAACCTTATATTTGGCAATGGAGTCTTAGACATACCACCAAAAGCCCAGGCAACAACAACAACAAAAACCAAAAATTGGATTTCACCAACTTTTAAAACTTTTGTACATCAAAGGACAGTATCAAAAGACTGAAAAGACAACGCACAAAATGGGACAGAATATTTACAAATCCTATATCTGAGAAGGAATTAGTATAAGAATATATGAAGAACTCCTACAACTCAACAGTAAGAAAATATACAACCCAATTCAAAAATGGGCAAAGGGTTTGAATAGACATTTTTCCAAAGAAGATATGTAAATAGCCAATAAGCACATGAAAAGATGCTGAATACCACTGGTCATTAGGAAAAGGCAAATCAAAACCACACTGAGATAACCACTTCACACCCACTAGGATGGCTACATTTAATAATAATAATAATAATAATAATAATAATAATAATAAAAGTGTTGGTAAGGATATGGGGAATTTGGACCCTCACACTTTGCTGGTGGGAATGTGAAATGTTTCAGCCATTACGGAAAATAATTAGCAGCTCTCCAAAAAGTTAAATATAGAATCACTAGATGACCCATCAATTTCACTTCTAGCTAGACACCTAAAAGAATTGAAAACAAGAACTCAAACACACATATGTTTATAGCAGCAGTATTTACGATAGCCAAAGGGTGGAAAGAACCTAAATGTCCATCAATGGATGAATGGATAAACAAATAGTGGTATTTAAATACAATAGTATTCAGCCATAAAAAGGAATAAAGTACTGATACATGCTACGATATTATGAATTAAACATTATGTTAAGCTACAGAAGGTAGGCACAAAAGGCCACTTATTGTGTAATTCCATTCATTTGAAATATCCAGAATAGGTAAAGTCGTAGAGACAGAAAGCTGTTTAGTGGTTTCCAGGGGAGTGAGGAAATCTTGTTTAATGGCTACGGAGCTTCCATTGAGAAGACGAAAAAATTCTGCATTGGGATAGTGGATAGTGGTGACGGTTGTACAACCTTGAGAATGCACTAAATGCTACTGAATTCTTCACTTTCAAATGGTTAATTTATGTTCTGCGAAGTCCACCTGAAAAGAAAAAGAAAACCCAAAATCCAAAAAATCTAGAAGACAGACTTTGTCATTCTTTATTTACTGATGAAAAATCTAATGCCCCAGGGGCCAAGTAACTTGTTCAAGGTCACCTATGCCTTTCTTAGCAGTCAAGAATCACAGCTTCTGAATCTAAAGGCAAGCCTGGTCCACCTCAGCCTCATGGGAAGTGACAGTAAAATCAAGGGAATAGGGGAGAAGTGAGAGACAATTTGTAGACTCCACACGGATTTTATAGACCTAGTGGGCTGTTTGGTTTTTTGGTTTTATTCTAAAATTTTCCAAGGGCACACTTACCTTTCCAAGGGCACACATGTATTTCTTGTGCAGGTGCCAAAGTATTGAATGAATTTCGTAAACCCAATCATAAACCCTGGCAATGGCTGGCGAGCCACCAGGGTGGGAGATCTCATGCACTAGGGCAAAGTCACCACCCACCACATGCAGACTCCACCACCCACGTCTCCTGCAAGTTACTGTTGCTATGAGAGCCATAAAGTCAGTATTTTATGGCCTACCCCTTTTTTTTTCCTGAATAAGTCCCTGCTCTTGTATTTTCACCGTTTGCGACCATACTATTAGGAGATTTAAAGGTTTTCATATGCACTGGAATATTTTTATTTTCAAGTTTTTTGAAGACATGTCTGAATAAACTGAAAAGTGTTATAGAAAAATAGACTGTGAACTTCCCTAGTTTTAACGTATTTGCTTATCCGTATTTTTTAGTTTTGCTGAACCATCTGAAAGTAAATTTCAAACAGAATGACAATAGAACTTCAGCAGGCATTGTCAAAAAATAAGGATACTTTCCCACAGTATCATTATCTCATCTAACAAAATCAACACTAATTCCCTAGTAGCATCTAATAATCAGTCCATATTCAAGTCCTCATTTGTTCCAAAAATGTCTTTTAGAGTTGTCTAAGCTAGAATCCAAAGGCCACATCTTGCACTTGTGTCTCGTAGGTCTTCTTTAGAACAATCCCTCCTCAGTCTTACTTTTTTCTGCATGACATTGAGTTTGTTGAAGATACTAGACCTTTTATCTTAAGGAATATTGCACAACTTGTATTTGTCTATCTGATTGTTTCCTTGTGGCATCATTTAATCTGTCCCTTTGTTCTGTATTTACCATAAACCAAAATTAGGGCTAAAGGCTTGGTTACGAGTGGGTACAACATCTTTAGCAGGGATCCCTCAAAGGTGAAGCTATGGCTTCATCATGATATCCCATCAGGAAGCCCAGGACAACAGAATTCCTACATTAGTGATGCTAGATAAATTTAATTCCTAGATAGAGGGGCAAAAGCCAGATCTTGCCAATATGCAATTACATATTTCTTTTTTTTATTTTTTATTTTTATTTATTTATGATAGTCACAGAGAGAGAGAGAAGCAGAGACACAGGCAGAGGGAGAAGCAGGCTCCATGCACCGGGAGCCCGATGTGGGATTCGATCCTGGGTCTCCAGGATCGCGCCCTGGGCCAAAGGCAGGGGCCAAACCGCTGAGCCACCCAGGGATCCCTACATATTTCTTTTTGCAGGTAGAGTATGGGGTCGGTACCCTGGCATTGTGCAAAAATCCATTCTTGGTCAACATTCCACCTAATGCTTTCAACAACACTGATGAACCTTGCCCGTGTCAATTAATTTTATTAACGGTTTCCTGCCTTGTTAATTTTCTCCATTCTCACTGGTGTGAGGTGGTATCTCATTGTGATTTTGATTTGTATTTCCCTGATGGCAAGTGATGCAGAGCATTTTCTCATGTGCATGTTGGCCATGTCTATGTCTTCCTCTGTGAGATTTCTCTTCATGTCTTTTGCCCATTTCATGATTGGATTGTTTGTTTCTTTGGTGTTGAGTTTAATAAGTTCTTTATAGATCTTGGAAACTAGCCCTTTATCTGATACGTCATTTGCAAATATTTTCTCCCATTCTGTAGGTTGTCTTTTAGTTTTGTTGACTGTATCCTTTGCTGTGCACAAATGTTGGAGAGGATGTGGAGAAAGGGGAACCCTCTTACACTGTTGGTGGGAATGTGAACTGGTGCAGCCACTCTGGAAAACTGTGTGGAAGTTCCTCAAAGAGTTAAAAATAGAACTGCCCTACGACCCAGCAATTGCACTGTTGGGGATTTACCCCAAAGACACAGATGCAATGAAACGCCGGGACACCTGCACTGTTTATAGCAGCAATGTCCACAATGTTTATAGCAGCAATGTCCACAATAGCCAAACTGTGGAAGGAGCCTCCGTGTCCATCGAAAGATGAATGGATAAAGAAGATGTGGTCTATGTATACAATGGAATATTCCTCATCCATTAGAAATGACAAATACCCACCATTTGCTTCAACGTGGATGGAACTGGAGGGTATTATGCTGAGTGAAGTAAGTCAATCGGAGAAGGACAGACATTATATGGTCTCATTCATTTGGGGAATATAAATAATAGTGAAAGGGAATATAAGGGAAGGGAGAAGAAATGTGTGGGAAATATCAGAAAGGGAGACAGAACATAAAGACTCCTAACTCTGGGAAACGAACTAGGGGTGGTGGAAGGGGAGGAGGGCGGGGGGTGGGGGTGAGTGGGTGACGGGCACTGAGGGGGGCACTTGACGGGATGAGCACTGGGTGTTATTCTGTATGTTGGTAAATTGAACACCAATAAAAAATAAATTTATTATAAAAAATGTATTAATAGTTGCAAAATGGCCATCTTCTAATTGTCTCTTTTCTTTATTTATTAGCTGGTATTGTTCCATAAAGAGGAGCTTTTCCCTCCTCAACTGGGGCCATTTGGCCACACCATAATGGGAGCATAAATATTCAAACGTAATAAGCAATCTTGACAGAACATCCAGAACTAGAAGTTGGACCCCAGGAGTGGGTTGGCAGGGGAAGTGGGGCCTGACACGATTAAGGGACAAGCAGTGTGTGGATGCTGGATCTCCCCAAGACCCACCAGCATCTTTCATTTGTTTGATAGATAACCACAACCCCAGGCAAGTAGGCAGATGGAACTATGGTCAAAGCAACAAATTGTCAGAATTAGTCACCAATTTTCCTTTCTTTTTTGTTTAATATCTCGTGGATCCATTTTTCCACTCTTTGACAATCTGGCCACAATTCAAGCTATTTCCACTGGTTTTCAGGTTTCAGGGAAGCTTCTGGTTTCTTTGATTCCTACTTTCGTACAACAGCAACATTCTTTTTAAGGCACTTGTCAGTGTTTTTGTTTTTTAATACAGAAACGTTGTCAGGCAATCTTGGCTGCCCCAGTAGCTTTATAACGATGTCATAAATACCTAAATTTGTCTCCGGTACTAAGTGAAATGCCCATATCAAATTTGATCAAAATGAACATTTTCACTGATCATTTTGGTGTAAGTAAAGTAAGTAAGTAAAACTTTCTAAAATTGATCTCAGGATTACTTTCTGCAATCTATTTTTGCACTTTAAAATTGTAAATGCAATTAAATCCAATACTGCTTACTTTACATATTTAGCAATGTGCCTCACCTTTATATAACATGTTGACTTTGTGTTTAGGTAGTTTTCATAAAGAAAAACAAAACAGCCAACAGTGACAACCACACAAACAATTTTTTACCAGATGTTCCTGAAAACAACACTTCAGATTTTAAATGTTTTTCTTTTCTTTTCAAATTTTTATTTAAATTCTAGTTAGGTAATATACGGTGCAATATTGGTTTCAGGAGTAGAATTCAGTGATTCGTCACCTACATACCACACCCAGTGCTCATCATAACAAGTGCCCCCCTTAATCCCCATCACCCATGTAGCTCATCCTCCATCCACCTCCCTCCATCAACTGTCACTTTGCTCTCTATCCTTAGGAGTTTCTTATGGTTTGTTCCCCTCAAAGAGTTTAAGTTGTTATCTTAAGAGTGGAATGTGAAACAAGGAGGTGAGAAATTGTTGCATAAATCATTTCCAATTCAGCATTCCATTCAGCAGAGGCGTGGCTGTAGCTCTCACCCTGTGTGTTCCTCACTGTTGGATGGCGCCATGACTTCAGTTGGACAAATCATTGTCAGAAAAGGGCCGAGCCCTTCATTTGGCAGTGAAGCCACTGTGATGAAGAAAAGAGTTCCAGATGCAGACTTACCCCTGGCATTCTGCAGTGCCTGGGGGGGATCCCACACCAGCTTTCCTAGTCACCCTCTTGGTGTTAGCTAATTTACATGGGGTCAGGGTAGGGGTTGAAGGACTTCCTAGGTGAGGGCCAGAATCCAGGAGATTCTCTCTCCCTCTCTCTCTCCCTGTCTCGCCATCCTCCCCAGCATCTAAACACTCCTCCTATTTTGGAGGAACATCCCCTATGGAATCCTGGGAGAGTCTGGGCAACACTTCAAAGGACTTTCCAATCTTCTCTTGGTACCCAGAATTCTTTCATTCCATTCCTCTTGTGCTTAAGCTTGCCATCTCCCGTTGTATCATATAAAACCAGAACCCAGACTGAACGGGGACCCCTAAAGTATAAATCCTCCTGAAAGAAAGAAAAGTCTGCTGTTATGAGCCAGACTTGGCACCTGAGCCTGCAAGTGGGGGAAGAATAATAGTTCTGGCCCTGCTGGCTCTTAGTCAAGCCTCTCCTGAGCCTGTGATTGTGGCCACTAGAGCTAAGACACCCAGAGCCCATGCCAGTCTGCTGTGGGATCCCTCTGACACAGCACAGAGCCCGTTGCCTTACTCATTTCCCACAGGACATGAGCCACAGCTCCCAGACGACAGCCTAAGGGAGGCCAGAGGAGGGGAGCCCAGACCAGCACCAGATGGTGGCCTGGACACCAACGATACACTGAGGACAGCTGTCTGAGCAGAACAATAAGAGCGTGCCTTTCATGGAGGGTGGGGGGCGGCCATGGGAGGAGGTGGCAGTGGCTCACAAGCTATGGCACAGAAGACTGAGCTACTAGGCACGTGAGACAAGAGTTAAAGAGAGAGGCTTTGAAGCCAGACTTCTTGGACTTTGACATTGGCACTGCCATTCACCAGTCGTGTATCTTTGCACAAGTAATTTCCCCCCTCTGTGTGTCAGTTTCCTCATCTGTAACATGGGCTGCTATTAAGTGTACCTATCTCAAAGGGCTGTTATGGTCATTAAATCGACCAATTCTTGAGCAGCACTTGTACTGCACACATAGCAAGAACTCAATAAATGCCATCATCGTTAGCAATTAAGAAGTGCACTGTTTTAATACCGATAGCTCTGTGGAGGAAGGTGGGAAGGGTAGGGAGCTGTTCAATCAGAAAAAGCCTACTGGATATGGTAGGGGCCATCATTTGAACCCATCTGGTGAAGCTTAGAGACATTTGGAACAGTTGTAAACTCAATGGTTGTTGGCAAGCTGTGATGTAATGATGAGTCTAGAGCAAGCAAAACTCTCATGCACGGGGTTGGGAATATAAATTGTTGGCCAGTATCTAACCAGAACTAAAGATCTGCTTGTCTAGGACAAACGTATTCTACTCTTACATATATGTCAAATAGATATTCATGTCACCAAAAGATATGTATAAGAATGTAAGCAACAGCACTATGTGGAATAGCCCAAAAAGGGGACCCAATACCCAACAACAGTAGAATAGGTAAATAAATTGCGAGATAGATAGGCTAAATAGTCTCACATACATAGTGAGAACTATATATAATGTATGTATAATGAAATACTTCTCCAAAAATGAGAATAAGCAAACTGAAACTACATTCAACCAATATGGATGAATCTCAAACACATTGTTGAACAAAAGAAGCCAAACAAAAAAAGATATTCATTGATGATTCCATTTATATAACGTTCAAGTTCACAACCCGGCAACACTAATTTATGCTGTTAGAAGCCAGAAGAGTGGTTGCCCGTGGGAGGTGACACATCTGGGAGGGGACATGAGAAGAGTTTCTGCGGTACTGGTGAAGTTCTATTTCTTGATCTGGGTACTGAGGGATATGTTCACTTCGTAAAAATGCATCGTATCAGGATTTGCATACTTTTCTATACGTGTGTTAGTATGTCAATAAAGATTGGCTGGGAAACTTTTAATGAATTCATGTTCGAGCAGTATTTGCTTTGCCAAGTAAATGCTAGGCACAGCACTAACTACAGAGGGGATCCAGGGTGGTCCAGACACAGCCCACCCTTACACGGGGTTCAGGTCAAGCCTTGCACTTGGCACAGGTGACTGAGCCTCTGCCCTTTCTGATCCAAGTCCTTCCCCTGGCCCAGACCTAAGTCTCAAGCTGCTGACTCAAAACAAAGGGGTTTTGGTGACTGAAAACAGAGGGGTTTTCCACCATGAACATGAGTATCCAAACCACCAGAGCAGGCTCCTAGCCATGGATGCTCCCACCCCTGCCAGGTGTATAAGAGTCAAGTTCGCTCTCAGCTCCTTCCCCTTCTTTCCCTAAGTGTCCCACCCCACCCGCCTTGAGCTTCTCAGACCTCCTCTATCAGGCCCCACCTGCCTCCCAGAGCCCGCATGAGAGGAACTAGAATAAAATTGGACTTGACATGAAACAGATGTGCTTTCATGTACTGTTCCACCTTGTTCTAGTCGTGTGACCTCAGGCAAGTCATTCCACCTCCCTGAGACTTAATTTCTGAAATCTGAAAAAGGAAGTTCTATCGTATCTACTTTACAGGATTCTTGGGAGGTTGAAAGGGGTTAATATATGTAAAGAGCTTAGGCACAGCACCTGGCACAATAAATAAATTGCAGCGACAATGGTTCAAATCTCCCAAGAACACATTAACTTAAATTTTGTAGGGAAATGTCTCAACCAAAAGATGCAAATGGCCCTTTCACCTCACAATGAAAGACAGTCATGACCAGAGAGTGAGAGCAAGGAGGCAGTCAGAGGATGAGGGCAGAGGGATGAGACCTCTTGGATCCTTCTGCCCTCTGAATCAGTGACTTGGAGAATCCTGTTAGGAGGGCATGGGAGACAGGAACTCATGGGCATTGCTTGGAGAATAGGCCGTGCAGCCAATCCAGGAGCAAGAGGTGGTGTTCAGTGACATTAAACATATTTGTGACTAGTGGGGAGGGGTCTGCAAACTTGTAACCCAAATCTGTTCCCCCACTGTTTTTGTAAATAAAATTTTATGACAACACAGCCACGCACACCCATTAACATATAGCCTATGGCTGCTTTAATGCTATGACGGCAGACTTGAGTCATTACAACAGAAATTGTATGATGCACAAAGCCAAAGATACTTGCTATCTCACCTTTACGAAAGTTTGCCAGGTCCCAACATAGGACCCAGTGACCCCACTCCTGTGGGCAGAAATCTTCCTACCGGTCTGCTAGGAACAGAACTCATTGCTGCATTGCCAATTAGGGGTTCATCTCTGAGGAATCAAAGAATAAAATGTGGGCAGTGCGCACTATGGAATATAGTTTAAAGATTTATTTATTTATTTATTTATTTATTTATTTATTTATTTATTTATTTTAGAGAGAGAGCATGAGCAGAGACAGGGGCTGAGGGAGAAGGAGAGAGAGAATCTAAAGCAGACTCCCCACTGAATGTGGAACCTAATGCGGGGCTCGATCTCACAACCCCAGTCAAAATAAAGAGTCGGACACTTAACCCACTGAACCATTGAGGTGCCCCTGGAATACAGTTTAAAGCAAGGAATCAGATGCATGTACAGCAGCATGGGGGATTCTCAAAAGCACAGGGGCTAAGTGAGAGAAAATTAAAAATGAAAATGAGAATAATAAAAACAGCTAACATCTTTTTTGAGCATTTAGAATTTAAGCAGCAACCTGAGTGCTTAAGTATGATCTCATTTAATCCTCTGGACAGCTCTACCAAGCAGGAAGGAATATACCATCCCATTTCACAGATGGAGACACTGAGACACTCAATGGGTAAGTAACTGCTGGCAAGTGGCAGAGCACAGCAGTTTGAGTCCAAAGTCCGATACTCTTGACCGCCACACTGTACAGAGCGCAGCGTCTCTCCGTATACTAAGATCACATACAACAAAACAGGTAAGCGGCAGCCTGGGTGGCTCAGCGGTTTCGCACCACCTTCAGTCCAGGGCGTGATCCTGCAGACACCGGATCCAGTCCCATGTCGGGCTCCCTGCATGGAGCCTGCCTCTCCCTCTGCCTGTGTCTCTGCCTCTCTCTGTTTCTCATGAATAAATAAATAATATATTGTTTTTTTTAATGAAAGGTAAGCTTTGTGTTCTGTGCATTTTACCATAATAAAAAAAGGAAGAAGAAAGAAAGAGAGAGAGAAAGAAAGAAGAAAGAAAAGAAAGAAAGAAAGAAAGAAAGAAAGAAAGAAAGAAAGAAAGAAGAAAGAAAGAAAGAAATGCACATCCACATACAGAGCAACAACATGTATTTGAGGATATTTACCCAGCGAGCGAAGGCCGCCTCCAGGCTGGGGGGAATGGGGGTTTGGGGGTGGGGGGTTGCTGAAGGCAGGGAGGTGTCCAACAAGGACAAATGATCGCAGCCCGCTACGAACCGGGCAGGGTGATGAACTCCACTCCGTGCACCTAAGATGCAGGATTTTTCCAGCTTTCAAGTTTTCAGAGAGACTTCTGCGCCCCCAGTGCAGCTCCGGGCCGAGTGGAGGCCTTGGGCTGCGCCCCCGCGCTGCCCGCCTCCCCGGCCTCCCAGGCCTCCCCGGCCTCCCCGTGGGCTGTCCCGGCAGCGGCGCGGGAGCCGGGTGCGCAGTGGGCACGACGGGCGCCGCGGGCTGGCTGCCTTATCGCGCCGGACAGAACAAACAGCGTGGGGCCTGACACGGGCCCTCCCCGTGGCCGCAGCGGGGCAGCCGGCTTTTTCTCCTGACCATCTTTGAGCTCGAGATCAGACACAGGGAAAGATTAAAACAAATATGAATTTAATCAAGGGATTCTGCTATCCTGGGGTGGAAACAGGAGCCTGCTGACATATAGAGGCTGGAGCGCTGGGGAGCCAGAGTCGAATCAAAGCCGCTTGCTTACCACTAACCGCTCAGATGATCCATATCATAACAACAAAAAAGAAAAACAATTATTTATTCTTTTTGATGTTGCAGCTCAGCAGCAAGTTGCTTTTTGAAGAGAGCAAGGTCAAAACCAAGTTATTGTTTTTGCCTGAAACTTTGACAGGGACTCCGAGTTCTTTCGTGTGACCTACTTAGATGAGAGATGTAGCGAGGTTGGAAATGTTCATTCCTTCTGGGCCACGGATTAGGGCTTGCTTTCTTCTCTGCCCTGCCTCCTCCTCTCCGCCCCTCTCTCCCCTCTCTTCCTGTTAAGGACCTGAAGACGATGTCACGGGGAACACAGAGGCCGCCCGGCAAAAGTTCTGTCTCCTCCTGGAGAGCTCAAAGTCAAGGGCCCTGGCTGCTGGCTTCCGGGGCAAGCTGGACAAAACTCACCCTTTGGCGCCCTGCTTCACTGGCCAGGCATTCACCGGGCAGCTTCAGCCCTAAGTGCCAGGGATGCGTGCCCAGGAACAAATCAGATGGGGCCTGACCCAGGAAAGTCTGCATTTCCTAAGAGAGAGGAAGCGACTGTAATTCAGGGGATCCATGTAACCGCCGTGGTTCGTGAGAAAACAGGCTCTCATCACTCAGGCCTGGGATCCAGAGGCTTCCACTCCATGGAAGTGGCGTTTAGGCTTTACCTACAGGATAAATCGTGTCCAGCCAGAGGGAAAAGGGAGGAGGAGGGTTGTGACAGAGAGAACAGCTTGCACTAAAGCCTTGCAGGTGAGAGCACGTGGATTCCAGGAGCTGAAGGCAGTTTGGTTCCAAGGGCAGAGCGTGGAGACCACAGACTAGACATGGAGCAGCTTCTGCAGGGCCTTGTGACGTCTCCGCCAGGAGTGTGGATTTCCTCTTTATGGCGATGGGGAGTCACAGCCAGGACTTTACAGCAGGAAGCAATGGATTGCTTCAGAAGGAGGGGCTATAGGGAGGCAAGACCAGGATAAGGGATGACAGGAGAGGAGGCATGCTGGGTATATGGGTGGGGAAGACTGATAAGCTACATTGTGAGCTTGGGGGTCCAGCTGGAGCCATCCAGGAGGATGCCCACTGGATCTAGGGCTCAGGAGATATAGATTTGAGAGGTCACAGCACATGTCTCCCCTTTGGCCTCCTTGGATTTGGATTTTCATGTTCTTTGATTTTTCGACCAGATGTTGAAACCCCGGTGAGCCCCTTTGGGAAGCCAGAAACCACCATCAGACATCACTTTAACCCTAATGTATAGTCTAGTTCAGAAGTCAAGAGGGGTGCCCTGGTATGAGTTCCCCCAAAGCCACACATGAGATAAGGATGTGAGCATAAGCAGCTTATCAGGGAAATGGTCCCAGGAGGCACCTGTAGGGACATGAGGAGGTGAGGCAGGAGGAGAAAGTGGGCAAAAGGGGTTCAATCCTGACTAGGAAAAAAAAAAATCCTGACTAGACCCTGGGACATGCCTGAAGTGTCCCACCCAAGGGATAGTAAAGCTGAAGGATTCATCCACCATTTCCTGATGGTTCTCTGCTAAGGGCTGCTCCTGGGATACTTGGAGCCTGTCCCATGTGGGGCGGGTGGGTCACCCTAGTGCATGCAGAGAATGAATCCAGATAGTTGCAGTTCTTTGCAGTGAGAAGTCAGAGGTGGGAGCTGTGAGTGGCAAAGGCATCCACTATGTCTGCTCCATGCAGCAAATCACCAAAATGAGTGGTTTCTGAGAAATGGATGGATTTTAGCTATTAAAAACAATTTAACAACACAAGAGAGATAATTTTCTCCAAGTTTCCCAACCCCAAGAAAAAAACACCAGAGGGTCCATAAAAAAACAAGAAATAAACATAAATTATGACACCATTCCCACCTCCAACAAAGACAGGCCTGATAATATTCCAGAGAAACACCTCCACATCCAGAGAATATCAAAATGGCATCACTGGAAAAGTTAAAGATGTTTACTCCATTTCCTGTTGAGGGAAGCAGGTAACCTTTCTTTCTTTCTTTCTTTCTTTCTTTCTTTCTTTCTTTCTTTCTTTCTTTTTCTTTCTTTCTTTTTTACTTTTTAAAGATTTTTATTTTTTTATTCATGAGAGACATAGAGAGAGAGAAAGAGGCAGAGACACAGACAGAGGGAGAAGCAGGCTCCATGCAGGGATGTGGGACTCGATCCTGGATCTCCAGGATCACGCCCTGGGCTGAAGGCAGCGCTAAACCGCTGAGCCACCTGGGCTGCCCTCTTTCTTTCTTTTTTTTTAAAGATTTTATTTATTTATTCATAAGAGACACACACAGAGAGAGGCAGAGACATAGGAAGAAGGAGAAGCAGGCTCCATGCAGGGAGCCCAATGTGGGACTCGATCCCGGGACCCCAGGATCACACCCTGAGCCGAAGGCAGACGCCTAACCGCTGAGCCACCCAGGCGTCCCATGAGCCACTCAGACATCCCAATAACATTTCTTTCAATGAAGGAGTAGTATGCTGGAGGAGAATAGCCCAAAAGCTGGTGAGGGACCCCAAAGGCTGGCCTGTCAGAGAAGGTTATATGGGATTCAGTGAGAAGACCTCACTCTCCGCTGCCAATCCTCCAGGGCTCCTGTGGCAGACCTTACCAGTTCCACACACAGCAGCCCAACTCACACACAAGGCCCTATGGGTCTTGCTCTACAATCAGGGCCCTGGCCAAAGTGCCATGGAATTACCAAGCCCTGGGGAATAGCCTGCCAATGGCAGATGGGGAATTGGTGAAGGAGCACCCCAGGTTCTTGCCTGTACAGTGGTAATGCAGAGGTGTTTGCTACACACCGCTGCCGGCAGCCCCTAGTGGTGTGGAGCTCTAGTGGCTTACAGCGACAGCTGGCTTGACTATGCCCCCTTTGCCAGCCACCTTCTGTCTGTGTCACTTGCCATAGTCTGCTGCAGCTGGCTCGTACAAGGCCAAGAAATCCTCTTCTACCCACCTCTTCCCAACTCCTCATTCAGCTGTGTCATGCGGGTAGCTTGAAACCAACCACGGTGGCAACACTTACACCATGAAATTGACAGACACTATAGTGTTTTTGTTTTGTTTTGTTTTGTTTTGTTTTGTTTTGTTTTTTCAGAGAACCAGTTAAAGGGGTGCCTGGATGGCTCCATCAGTTAAGCGTCTGACTCTTGGTTTCAGCTCAGGTCATGATCTCAGGGTCATGAGATCGAGCCCTCAGTCAGGCTAAGCATGGAGCCTGTAGGATTCTCTCTCTCCTCTCCCTTTGTACCTCCCCAACTCGTGTTCTCTCTCTCTCTCTCTATCTCTCTCTCTCTTTCTTTCAAAAAAGGGAAAAATCATAACCTCAGAGAACCAGTTTGCCAACACACTACAGCTCATTTTCCCACTTTCTTACCATTGTTTCTTGGCATTGCCTCCCAAATAAATGTATACTCAAACCCTTGCTCAGGATCTGCTCCTGGGGACACTAAAATTAAGATAGCCCCCTTGTGTCTGCAGACCAAAACCGTTATCTAGCTCACACAGGTGGTGTCACAGAGGCAGGAGGCCCTTTCCAGTCATGTCTTTACCTTATACTCTAGCCTTCTCTCCTCTGGCAGCGCTCCCTCTGACCCTCTCCACTCCCCCCCCCATAGGACAGCCAAACCCATCCCCAGTCTCCCCAACACCTCAGTATGCATTCATTGTTCATACCCGCTCAGCATCTGTTCCACTACTGACAGCAGCCTGGTTTTCTTTAGAGAAGGTGCTAGGTTTCTTCAGTGCTCCCGATCCTTCTCTCTTCTCTGCATCTAAACCCTTCACCATTGGACTTTATGGTTTATCTCGCTAAAGAAGCAAAGTTTATGTCCCCACCCCTTGGCTCTGGGCTCAGTTCTGTGGCTTTGGAGAAAAAATTGAGGCAGAAGTGATGGTGTGCCCAGTCTGAGCCTCAGCCTCTCACAGGCATCACTGTTTCTTGTCTTGTGACTTTGCCATCACCCTGAGGAGGACATTCAGGGCTAATCAGCTGGTCCCAGAAGGAGAAGAACAGAGAATGGGAGCAGAGCTGTTCCAGTGAACTGCCTCAGACAGGCTCAGCCTGGCCAGACCCTCCAGCCAAACCACAGATGTGCAAGCAATAAACACTTCCCGTTCTAGGCAGCCAGGTTCTGTGGTTGTTACAATAAAGGGAACCATCCACATGGTTCCACCCACTCAATCCACATGGTTCAGGTGGAGCTGACCCCATCTCCCAGCTCCAGAGAAGACATGTGCCAATCCATATAGCCAATCCATATAGCACCCTGGTACTCTGGCTCAAGTCACTATTCCATTAATGGGCCTGTGGTCCAAGACAGGCCAATGAGACCCAACCCTGGGACATTTGCTGGAATTCCTGAAAAAGAAGTACTTGCTTCGCATTTGGGCTGCATAGATGGTGGGATGTCAGCCAGTTGCTGCAAGCAGCCATCTTGTTGAGGCAAGGGAACTGTCTTTTGGAGAATGGAGCAGTCATGTGCTAGTGAACTAGCTCTCCCACAAAAAATAAAAATAAAAAAAGGCCCTGATTTGTAGTGTTTGCCAATTTCCATGACATAAATACTCCTACCATGGGCATTTCATGCTACCAATGATTTAACTATTCAAGATTCCTGAATGTTTTACAATTGGCTCTAGCACACCGCTGAAATAGAACCTATACCATGGAAAACAGAAGCAAAAGATGGAGAGATAGACAGTATTCTGGTGATACTATGTGAGCCCCTACATCTAGCCATGCCTGAAATCCATTAGTCCCTTGGACTGTACTCATATGTGAGCCAACAATTTCCTTCTGTTTTTCTTAAGCCACTAGGGGTTGGGTTTCTTTTATTTGCAATGAAAGATGACTAATATACCCATATCCCATGGGCCTCCATGCCTCCATGCCTTAAAAAATAATAATAAATCACTCAAAAATAACAGTAGGAAAGCAACTATTTAAGCATTAACTATGTGCCAGGCACTTTGGAGAAAAGTCCTGCCAATAATTTTCATACAGACCTTACAAGGTAGACATCACTGGGTCCACTTTTCAGATGAGCAAACTGAGGCAGAGAGATTGAAGGACTTGCCAGTTGACATCAGAGCCTGTGACTCCACCTACCTCCCTCTGGGGCTGCTCTCACTTCAGCCAAGAATGCTTCCCACCTCTTCCTACCTGGTGATCTTGGAGTCATCTTTTAAACAACTAAGTAATTTGTGCCAGGACTTGGTCTCACTCTCCATATGTCACTCTGCCTCTTTCTGTGTGACTCCATTCTATCTCCTGGGGGCTTGGAAGCACTGGACTCATTTCTTCTCATCCACAACTCCACTAGAAAATAGGATTTCCTTTCTCTAGCTCATCCTATAAAAAAAAGTGGACCTGACTTTCATTGGGACCCACAGCCATTGTGACTGAGGCCGAGGGATGGAGAATGGGTTGGCTTAGGCTAAGGTCACATGCATGCCTGGATCATATAGACTGAGGCCAAGGTCACCTGCCATACCCGAGGTCTGGGTGGGGGGTCAGTCTCACCCAGACTATATAGACTGAGTTTGAGGAAGCAGTGCTTTCCCCATGGAAAACGAGTTCTTGCCAGAAGTGAGAGTGGATGCTGAGCATAAAGACAACAAATTCCCAAGGTGCACATCTCCATTCTAGAGCACCATCCAATGCCAGCTTCCCAGTATTTCTCACGTGGTTTCTAACCAACTCACTAACTTCAGCCTCCACATATTAACCGTCCTCTGCATAGCAATGAATCTTTCAACTTCCACTTAAAAACAAAACAAAACAAACAAATGAACTTCAATGACTTCCTGTTGTCTGGTCCATAAAATCCAAGCTCCTAGACCTGAAACTAAAGACCCACCCTGCTCTGAATTTGAGAGAACTTTCCAGCCTCATTGCCCCTGGTTTCTCTTCCCCCACTTACCTGACATTTCAGCCAAACCAGAATATAGTTGCTGGTCTTCTAATACATCTCCTGTTTTCTCTCCTCTGAGCCAATAGCTTGCCTGGAATGCTTGCCCACTCCCCTTTCCCTTTCTCCAAGATCCCAAAATCAAACCCAGCTTGATGGCCTGCCACCCCCAGGAAGGTACATATTCTGCTGAATCCACACCAACTCCAGGTTCCCAACCCAGCCACTCCTCTGCCTCTTGATCCATCAGCAGGTCCTCCTCAGCAACCTCCTCCTGGTGTGGCTTCTCTGTTGAGGAGAGTTTGAGCTCCTGTGAGCAGGAGTTTTGTGAGACCAAGAGCAAACCTCTCAGGTAATCAAGTTAGTCTCACCATTGATCAGGATCCTTTCAATGGCAAAAAACCCACATCAAACCTCTTTAAGTGCAACAGGTCATTGGCTGAGCAGTAAGCACACACAGAACAGGTGCCAGCATGACTGGATTCAAGGTACCTTTCTCTCTCTCTCTCTCTCTCTCTCTCTCTCCACCCCTCCCCTTTCTCTTCTTATCTTCTTTCTACTGTTCTTGATGTAATGGCTTCCCTTCTTCATACTGTAGTTTCCTTCATGCAGCTGGAGAAGGAGGCTTCTAGTGATTCCAGCTTAGGTCACCCTTAGAATTTGGGATCTTGGAGAATGGAAAACCATCTTCCCTAACACTTCAGGCAGCAAAATTCTGAGGAGGTCACTGTCTGGCCTCAGGTCATATGACCTTCCCAGAGCCAATCAATCCCTGTGGCCTGAGGAATAGGGTTCTTGACTGGCCAGGCCTGTGTCACATGGCCAAGGTCACCTGCCTCACTTTTGCCCCACCTTTGCCCCATCTTTACAGCTCCATGTAATAGCCGCCTCCCCCCCCCCCACACACACACACACCCAGGAAAGAGTGCTGGCTGCCAGAAGACAAAAAGAAAGAAAAAAAGACAATCATTAGCCATAGAACCCCCACAACACCCAAGCATGAGGACTGGTCCATGTAGTGGAATAGCCACTTCGTTGTTGCCGGCAATGATAGCTAAAGAGATCTGGCTGGGGAGAACAACATAGCTCACGTTTGTTGAGTGTGCCAAATACCATTCTAAGCACTTCTGTGTATTAACTCACTTGTTTCTCATGACAACCCACTGAGCTAAGTACAATTATGAGTCCCATTCTACAGGTGAGAAAAGTAAGGCCTCAAAAGGGAAAGTCACTTGCCCAAGGCTCCCAGGCTAAGAAGATGAGGAGCCAGGATTGAAAACTCAGGAGCACAGTCCCAGAACCTATGCCCTCCCCACTGCACAATGCCTTGGACAAGGGGAGCTTGGCGGTGGGCAGCACACACTGGGTGTATAGGAGAGCCAGAGAAACCTGCACCCATGTGGTTACAACTTCCAATCTGCCCAAGGTATTCTTCATTAAAATAGCCCAAGGGCCTGGCAGGCAGCTTCTGCCTGGCTCTGCCCCAAGGAAGGAAAGCATGATATGATGATATGACACCCAACCCTTATCAGCTCACCAGCCCTCACCAGCTCGCCTCGACTCCTCGGTCAGCCAGGGTTCTCCACTCCTAGGCACCCTGAGCTCCTCACCCAGTGACAGATGTGACAGGGAGATGAGGCAACAGGGGCCTGCAGGAGACAGGAGGCCATGAAGGCCTCCAGGGACAAGAGCAGAAACCAGAGCCCCAGGCCAGGCCAGCACTGGAGAGGCATAGAGAGAAGACAGACAGACAGGCAGACAGAAAGAAGAAGAAAGTGGGAGACACACAGAAAGAGAGCAAAGCAGAAAGCAGGGGATGGAGATAGGGGCGTGTCCTCCCTTGCCCTTCCCACAGGCACCCACTGTCAACACATCTAACTCTCCTCTCCAGAGCTGGAAGCAAGAAGGGGAGGTGACATGACCTCACCAATCAGGCAGTGCGAGTTCTGCAGCTGTATTTCTTCAGTTAAAATTCCCCTCAAGCCCCTGATGCAGAGTAAGAGCTTCCAGAGGCAAAGTGAGTGAAGAGAGACTCCCATGGGGGATGCCCCTCACTTGACCCTACTTTGGGCCACGGGCCCAATACTCAGAGAGCCCCAGGAATACCTTCCAGTCAAGCTCCAGAAGCCAAGGCCCATGGCCACTGAGCCCTGCAAAGTGGCAAAAGAAGGCAGAGGGATCCCTGCCAGGCCCTGCCCATCTCCCGCCATGGGATCTGAATTCTCTTCTGAGCCCACCTCACATAAGACCCCCGTTCTCTCAGGATATCTGATTCCTCTTGTGGAACAGGAACTGGAGGTCTGGCTTTGACCTTGATTACCCTCTGCCCTTTCAAAGACCTCAGTCTGCCATCTCTGCGGTCCTGTGACTCTGCTAGTCCTCACCAGTGGTGAGGCAGTGGTGCTTTCACGAGGATGCTGCTCAGCAACCCCCAACTGTCCACCTGGCCCTTCTTCTGGAAGGCCCCCTGTCCTGTCCAATTTCCCACCTCTTTCTAGAAATCTTAGCTGTCCCATTGCCTCCAGGCCTTACGAAAAGCTGACCAGCCATCCCGGCAAACTAGTAAGGTGACCAGCGGGGAGGCAGAAAGTGCGACAGACGGTGCCACCCCTACGGGAGAACACAGCGGCACCAGACGGGCCTGGCCTTTTGGCCATTGGTGGGGGGTTAAGACCGTGCGGGCTTCCCCACCCCCCTGATTCCGTAGACTAGGGCTGATCCGCAAAAGATCAGCGGGGTGCTGGAACCGCAGGTTCCCAAGATCCCAAGAGACAGACGCGCAGCCTGCCAGGAGGCCAGGTGGGGAGGGAGGATGACCCGTGGCACACGTGTCCCCGGCTAACGGATGACGGGGCGGTGGCAGCCGGGGAGGGCGCTGGGGAGCGTCGCAGCCCAGAACCACTGCCTGCGCCAGATGTCAGCCGCGTGGCGCAGCGCCCCCCACCCGTCCCCGAAAACCAAAGGCACCCCTTCCAGAGAAGAGAAAGGAGGGGGCCTCATCATTAATAGCGCTGGCGGCAAGGTAAAGCCACCCGCCCGCTCCGGCGCACCCTCGCCCATAATTATGCCAGCGAGGCTTTCATCCCCACGCGCGCACGCCGCAAGTTTATTGTTGTATTTCGGCCTTTTGTTCAGTCTCCTGTGCCTTTTATGCAAGGGGAAGGGTGCCGAGGGGTCAAAGCATCCTCCCCCGGCTCCTCACTCTGTCAGTCCTTTTAGAAAAACACCCAAAGCCATAATTTGTCTTAGAATTTCTTTTGAAACAGCTACAAGAAAGACTAGCGACTGGTCTCTTCCCTCTGTTTCTGATTCCAGCCATCCCTTTATGTGGCTTTCATTAGAGCCTCGGCCGCGCCTCTTTTGTGGGAGAGACTTGTGGGAACCCAGGCAGTTTCCCAGCCGCTGTGATGTTGCTAAAGATTAAAAAGGAGCTTTGAAGCTGTACCAGTTCTCTCTGCGCCCCCTCGGTACAGGGCCTCAGAAAGACCCAAGCCATCTGGCAAACCTGACAGAAAGACAAAATAAAGTGATGGAGACTGGCTCTTCAAAGCCACAATGGCAGATCGGTTGATTTGGGTGTTATCTTTCATGCCAGGCCCTCAGAAGTCACCAGAACACCTAGGTCATCTCGGGCAGGCCTCGCTGGAGCGGACGGAGCGGACGGAGCCTTCCGGGGACAAGGCTGGGAGCGAGGGGCCCCGGCGGCTCCCGGGGGCTGAGGGATGGACCCGAGGCCTCTGGACATGAGCCCCGGGAAACTCAACCGTTGGATCCCAGAGCCGGGCCCTGGCTGCTGGCCTCGGGGCCCCCCACCCACCGCCCGGTGTCCCATCTCAGCAGAGGCGCCTGACACCGGCCAGATTGAATCAGGCCCGGAAGCTGATGTGAGGCTGTCCTGAGCAGGAGGGGAGCGGCAGGGAGATGAAAGGCCGAGGCCCTAATTGCAAGCGACAGCCCGTTAGTAACGCCCTGGCAGCTTCCATATCGGAACCTGCTTCTCGCGGCTTCCGGCTGTCTGCCGGGGCCCCGGGGAGGCTCTCCCTTGGCTGACTGAGCCTGCCACGAGCAAAGACCCTGGAGGGACAGAACCAAAGGCGGCTCTGACCCAGCCGTGCCTGCACACCCCACCTGCCCCGTGTTACCTGGAGCCTGGCCCCTGCTGGGCTCGGTTTGCCCTCCTACAAAACAGACCTAGTCCATGCTCATGGGCAGAGTCTCTCTTATCCTATTGGGGAGCAGTGCCCAGAGCCAGAAGCTTTGGGTCATAGGCGCTCCTCCGGCCTGGACGGGAGCCTGGAGGCGATGGTTGCAGAGCCAGCAACACAACTGAACAGACACACCCTAAAAACTGAGCTTCATTGCAGGAATCTGGGGGGGCCCTACCCCACACGCCTACTAGTGACACGACCTCAGGCAAATCATTCCCCTCTCAGTGCCTCAGCCATCCTCGTGGTGACATTCAGGAGTTGGAATACTCCAGAGATATTCAGGTGCTGGGGAGAGATGGGGTTCCATGACCATTCCTGAGGGGCCAAGGAGAGATGAAGCAGGTACTCCTCTGGGTCCCCCACCTCCCTTCACACAGAGCTTTCAGCTCTTACACATCAGGCTTCAGGTAAAAATCTCCAACTTTTTTTTTTTTTTTAAGGTCCTACTGATTAAAACGCACATATTGTTTAAAAGCCACAGGTCAAGAGGGCCTGCTCCTTCTTTCTGACCTCCTTGAATCTGTGATTCTCATCAGACCCCAATGAGCTCAACTAAGAGCCAAACTTCATTCTATCCAGTTTTAGCAAAATGATGAGCTCATAAAGTCTGACCATCCATCAGCAACCAAGTATCTATTGAAAACCTACTCTGCACTCCCACCCAAGAGAATGTAACACCTGCCTGTCCTCAAACCGCAGACCCGGAAATCTAAGGGATGGTGATTCTCACAGGGGATTTGATAAATCACCATCCGCTTTCTAAACCAGAGAGAGAGAGATGGCCACTGGTCACAGGCCTGGGGACAATTCACCTACTCCCATCTCTCTTTGCCTCTTCCCTCTGGCCAGATGCAGGACCAGGGTCCCAGCTCCTCCTGCACCACACCACCCCTTTCAGACGGTCCAAAGAGGAAACTTCTCGGTTTCCTTTCCATCACAGCTGGCCCAACCACCCTTCCTTCCTCCGAAGAGCACAGCTGGCGCCAGGGTGGGAGGCTCACAGCAGAAATTTCCTGGCACCTTGGCAGTGATGTGCCAACATGAGATTAGGCTTCCCTCTGTATGTCGTCCCAAAGAGAGGAAGGAAGTGAAGCTCTGGGAGAGGCAGGGCCACAGATGAGCACATGTGGGAATGGGCATCCTGCCCACCAAACCTTGAAGAGAGTCTTCTGGAGTAGTCCCTCCTTTCTCTACCCAGTGAACTCCTATTCATGCTTCAGAACCCATTCCCAATGTCACTCCTTCTTTAAAGCCTTTCTGAGCTTCCTTCTCTCTCAGTTCATGAGCCATTTCATCCACATCTGTCTCGGGAAACTCTGAAATTAAATGGCAATAATTTTTCCAGGAAGAGGGCACATGTCTGGAAACCAAAGCTTCTCTGTTCAAATCTCAGCTGTGCGACCTTGAACAGGTCACTTTTCCTCTCTGAGCCCCAATGTCCTCATTTATAAAATAGGGAACATAGAACTTATCCCCTAGGGTTGTTTTAAGGATTAGATAAGATGATATATGTGAAAGAGCTGAAAATTCTGTCCAACTCATATAGGCACACAGAGGAAGTGAACTTCATTCCTTCCCTCATAGAGTATGAGCTTCTCAAGGGCAGGAACCAGGTCTTCATTCACTCTCTCATTAATTCATTCACCCATCCCATTCATTCACTCATTCATTCCGCCACCATCACTGAGCCCCTGTAGAGGAGCAAGCCCTGAGCCAGAAGCTGGGTGCTAGAGTAGGTCACGAGACAGACACTATCTGATGCCCATACATTTCACGGCTGGTCTTCCTCACCTTTGTATCTGCAGTACTCACTTTGGTCCACGCTGCCCTTACCCTTCTCGGGTAGTTGGGCCAAGGGCAGGTCTGCTAAGTTCAGGCTGGAAGTTGCCTGCCTCTTGGGGTCATCAGCAGACCTCTCTCCTACAATAGGTGTCTTCTGTAGGCAGAGCCTTGTCGAACACTCAGGGTGGGGGGGGAGAAATAAAGAGGTGCCATCCTCCCATTCTCAGGGAGCTCCTGATCTGATAGGGAAGACACTAATCTCATCCCTGGAGGGGGATGCAGGGGGAATTTTCAGTCTGATGGAAGAGACAGACATAGTTATCAACCTTGGAAACTCCTAGTTTGTTGGGAGAGTCACAATTACCTGATTTGGGGAACTTCCAGTCTGAGAACAGATAGCAAAGTCACATTTTCCCTGATACCAGTGGCTCTTAGTTTGATGGGAGAGACACATTTATCTCTGATTGTGGAATCCCCAGTCTGATGGAGGAGACACACAGCTCTTGATCTTGGACCAGTCTATCACTGATGGGGGGGGGGGGGTATTCCTGTCCCAGGAGGGCACCTCCTCTGATGGGAGAGGCAGTCTGTGCCCATAGATAGCTTGAGAGTCAGATAAAACAACATATATGGAAAAAAGAGATCAATGTAGAGTCGCTTTGAAAAGCTAGCTGTGCAGTATCTCTGTCTGTAGACTCAGAAGTGATATTCCTGGCTTTGCAGACACACCATAGAAATCCACAGGGCTGGACACAAATGACACAGAATCATCACCTCGCAAGCATCGAGCCAAGCCCCCTCACGAAAGAATCCGAGCCAGAGCTGGCCTGAGGCCCCAGTCGCTGGTATCTTATGCCAGCCTTGCCAGGGGAGGCTTTCTCACGATCAGGGACATCTGGCCTGGCCCAGCTCCCAGAGGCCACCGACATAAAAAGCGAGGGGCTCAGCGGAAACACCATCTGCACATCATAAAGCCGCTCAGTGGTTCCCAGAGGCTGCCTCCAGCTGCGCCTGTGCTCCCCGGGCAAAGCAGAGGAAGGCACCAAGTGACCAGGAGGGGCAGAGGGAAGGACCGCTTAGACGGGGGAGCCGGGCTCGGTAGGTAGTTCCTCCACCCACCACCTTGCACACTTCGGAAGTTAACGTCACCTGCTCTGTCTCCCTGCGGCTGCCCAGGGACCACACATTATGCCCATCCCTGAAGGTGACCTGTGACACAAGCAGCATGCAGTGATGGGTTGTGCACTCAGATGCTAGGGCTGAACTGCCTGGATTCAAATCCTAGATCCACTACGTAGGGGAGTCGATGGATTGCATGGAGCCTCTTTTCAGGCCGGCACATCGGAGACGATAGTAACTACACCTGTATCCTGAGGCTACATCAGAGCTACAAAAAAAAAAAAAAAAAAAAAAGTAATACACGTGTTCAGCTGTACACTTAAGATCTGTGCACCTGTTATACTTAAATAAAATTTTATTATAAAAGAGGTAATAAGTGTCTCATGCCTACTTTGCTTGATTTAAAGAAATGGCTCTTATTTTTATCATTATTATCTTCCCTCCCAGATGCTGCCCTGAGGCTTCCGAAGCAGGCACCTGTAAGGGGTGGAGCCGTGGGGGATATTTCATTGGCCGCGCTCCCTGAGGCCCTGCCCCAGCACCATGGCCACAGCTGATTGGACAAGGGGTAGGACGTGGCACTAGGGAAGCTTATCTATTGGCAGATGAACAGAGCCTGTCAGGTTCTCAGCGGAGAATTTGAACTGGGGGTCAAGCTGTCAGGCAGAGAGGATTGATGATCATATTTGGCCTCAAAGAGTGGTGGAGGGAGGCAGAGGGAAGGAGAAAGAGACAGATGAGTGAGAACAGCAGAGATGAGACAGACACAAAGTTGCTGCAAGAAAAAAAAAAAAAAGATGAGAGAGGGGGAGGAGGCCTCCACTGATGGGTTTTGGGTTCCCATGTGATTTCCCAGTAGACAAGGCTGTACTGCATCTCCTGACTTTGGAGCCCATGAGATGAGTCTGGCCAAGAAGCACAAACATGCGTACACACATGCCACACATGCACACCACATCCCACCCTAACATGCATGCACTCTTTTCTACTTTTTCTTTACAATTCCCCACCCACATCTGAACGATTTCCAAAACGGTGAATCCCAAAGGAGACTAATTCTGTCGTGAGGCTATAAGAGAAAAAAAAACAAAAACAAAACAGTCGCACAGAGAGATCTAATGGGGCATTTCATAAAGTGTCTGAACTGCAATGTGTGATCCTTAGAGCAAAACTTCATTAAAATCACATCACTTGCCATTTCTCAGCTCTGCTCTCCTCCATGTCAGCATATTCTTGGAGGTGTTGCCCCTCACGGCTAGCAAGACAGCTGCTGGCAGCTCCTAGAGCTGCATCCTTCCTTAACCACAGCCAACAGGAGGAGTCCTTGTGTCTTGGTTTGGGCCCGCCCTGAAGCAAACACTGAGACAAGGATTTGAGGACGAGTGGTTTGCTGGGACGTGATCACAGGAAACACTGGTAGGGAATGAAGTCAATAAAGGGTGTGCTCTGGAGCCAGTTATCTGTGTGGGCGGCCAGAGCCTGATCACACCAGGGAGCTATGAGAGACCGGGTCAGGCATGCACCCCAAAGGGAATCACAGCATTTATCCACCAGTCTCCATCGGCACTGCTTGAGGGCTGCTCCAGATGGGATCCAGGACTCCTCACATCTTGCACCCTAGGCACTTCATTTGCCTCACCTTGGCCCCAGCCCTGGCTTCTCCTTGATGGCACTGACCCCCTGACCCTCTGGCCTGCTGCATGCCTGAACACAGAGGGGTCAAGGAGCCTGAGAGAGCCCTCAGGCAGAGTCCCAAGGACTGGCAGTTGGAATCTCAGCCAGTGTTCATGGAAATGTCAAATGCCAAAGGGCTATGGTGGGGGCACAGACAGAGGCTGCTACACCAGCAAAAATCTCATGGCATCTCCAAGGTTCTGATTGGATCATGTTTGTCCCTGGACCTATCACTGAGGCCAGAGGCATGTCCTCTGCTAATTGAATTAGTTTGAAGTGGGGAGATGGTGGAGTGGGGGCATGAGGGGTGTCAAGGATGCAGTGGGGGCACCTGGGTGGCTCAGTGAGTTAATTGTCTGCCTTCAGTTCAGATCATGATCCCAGGGTCCTGGGATCAAGCCTTACATTGGGCTCCCTGCTCAGTTGGGAGCCTGCTTCTCCCTCTGCACCTTTCTCTCTCTCTCTCTCTCTCTCTCTATCTCTATCTCTATCTCTATCTCTATCTCTATTTCTCCCTCCCTCCCTCCTTTGAATAAATGAATAAAAACTTAAAAAAAAAAAGAAAGGTGAATAGATACTGGGTGGCAAGAAAAACATGCCAATGACCGTTCCTTATGCCCACACTGCCAAATGAATTGGAAGGTGAGAAGGTTGCCTTTGGCTTGTCCAAAGTCCTCCCAGCCAAAACTTTTAGCTGGGCACTTGCCCTTATCAGAATATAAAGCATTAATGGAGCACTGACTCTGCCAGATGTTGTGCCAGGCTCAAAGGAGGCACACACACATGAAAAAGTGTCATTTCCATTCTCTGAGAGTTCATGGGCAAGGGTAGCAGAGGTGGAGGAAAGGACATTGATTACTATTTCAACTATGATCCATCAAATCTGTTCATGAGATGCCACTGATTCCAATACACAATTATTTTATGAATCACCAAGAAAAACCAAAAGTCACCAATTAAATTATGTTGTACCATAGATTGCAATTCATCCCAATTTCAGAAATATGAAATGTTAAAAAAAAATCTTAGAATTGATATATGGTGGCCACATTTTTATAGTTTAGTTTATAAAGGGTTTTTCACAGACATTATCCCACTGTGCGCTCACTACAAACCTGTTAGGGGCAATATCATTGTTGTTTTCCATTACACAAAACTGTACTTAGAAAGGTCAAGTGACTTGCCCAAGATCACTAAGCTCCTAACTGGTCAAAGTGGAAGTCAACCCCAGGTCTTTCTGGTGGCAGAGCCACAACACCAGCAAGCCTCCTGGCAAGCTTCTTTGACTCCTGATTCTGCTTTTTACAAAATGTGGACCCCCATCTTTTCCTCCTTCCTCCTTAAAACTGACAGGGAGCCCAACCAGCACCTTCCCTCTGCTCCCATTCACATGCCCAAGCTTG
This sequence comes from Canis lupus baileyi, assembly GCF_048164855.1. Classification (NCBI taxonomy): domain Eukaryota; kingdom Metazoa; phylum Chordata; class Mammalia; order Carnivora; family Canidae; genus Canis; species Canis lupus. The sequence continues at coordinate 65,643,129 of NC_132842.1, forward strand.
AGATATTTCCAGTCCCAGGACCTCTCTTCCCTTCCAGGTAAGACAGTCTTCCTTTGTGACCACGGGCACATGGTGCCATTTCCCACTCATTGCTGCCTCCCTTCAAGGGTCTTGTCATGGTGAGCACTCATCAAACCTGGTTCCCTGCCAAAGATTCTATTTCTAAGGAGCAAGGCCCTGGCCCCTCAGAACATCTTAAACTAGAACTATTTTACAGTGGCTTATGTGGCAGTTTCCTCAATAAAAGCCTAAATGGCCATGGACTGAGAACCAGGGCTGCTTTTATGAGCGAGCCACCTGTGCAGTGACACAGGCATTCCCACTTGGCTTAATGTTCAGCTATGACAATCTTGAAATTCCTAATAATTTTAAACAAAGGACCCCATGATTTCATTTTGCTCTGGACCCCATAGATGATGTAGCTGGTCTTGCTGCTCTCGAAAGCGTAGCCAGCCTTGTTACCCCCATTCCTAAGACTCTGGGGGAATAAGCAGGGCTCAGTTTCCAGAGAAGAGGCAATGAATGAAGTGTGGATGTGTGTCGGGGGTGTGTGTGGCATGTGGTGTGTACTCCGAGGTGCAAATAACAGGAATCCAGTTCAAAGTAGCCAAACTCAAAAGGGAAATTTATTTTCCCACCGTATTTAAAAGTCTAAGATGCTGATGATCCCGGAATTCCAGTACTGTCACCAGGATACTGGCTCTAGGCTCTGCTTTTCCCACGTTGCCTTTATTCTCAGGCCCCAGAAGCTCTAGGCTCACATCCTACAAGCTTAGGGACCTCACAGGAAACCTTTTCTCCAAAACCTCCCACCACAGGTGAGCCTTAGTCACGTGCCCAACCTCTGCACCAATCACTAAGTCAGGGGCTGTGATATTCTCACTGGCCAGACCCCAGTCAGATGCCTACCCCTGAGCCAATCACTGGCCCGAGCAGCTGTGGTATCCTCATTGGCAGGCTTGGGTCATGTGGGGGACAGAGGCGCCTCAGGCGGAACTCGGGGTCCTGTTCTTTGAGAAAGAGGGAACTTGGTGCTAGATGGGTCTGAGCAACCACTGAGCACTGAGGCTTCGCTCTGCTTCTGTCCTGCCTTGCCTCTTAGCTCTGGGCAACCTGAGAACCCCCTTGACCATAAAGGGCCACCTTGGTAACCTAGCAAAGGGGACGGTCTGGGAAGAGTCTCGGACCAGACAAGCAAAAGGCCAAAACTGGGATGGTTGGCGGGATGGAGCCGGACAGGTGCCGAGGCCGGGTGGTCATTCTGCGTCGTTACCACCAGAGGGCAGCCTTGCCTAGGGATGATGGTAAGCAGGAGGCGGTCAGAGGGCTGCAGGTAGGTGACTCCTGTCCCAACCTGAACAGCTGAGACCTACTGCCGTCCTTACCGCCACGCCTTATGGAGCCCCACCCTGTCCTCAGCACTTTCCACGCATCAACTCACTGAATTATAAGCAATGATGTTGGTACATTTTTAAGCCCATTTTATAGATGAGGAAACCGAAGCTTTGGAGAAGTATGGGTCCAAGGCCATACAGCTAGAAAGGGGCAGGTTGTGCTCCTGTTCTACTAACCTTTGAGCCTTCTAAGGTCAGGGGCTGTGTCTTGTTCCTGTCTGAGCCCCCCCCCACACACACACACACACACAGACCTAACACAATCACTATTTGCTTAATGAAGACCTCTTGAAGTGAGAGCATGGGCTCAAGGGCTGTCCAGATGTGCTGCATCTTGAAAGATGATTCTTAGAGCCTGTCCTGGCTCTGTTGTGGTAGAAACACAGAGACCACAGCACAGCAGCAGAGGAGAGTTTTAGATTAGCAGTGGCTTGGCAACTCTGAAGTCTTGTCCTATAGATCATTATTTATGCCTCTTTCAGGAGTGGCTGGCCATTCCCTTAGGAGAGAGAGGAAGAGTACATGTAATGTGAATTCACTTAGCAACACCCACCCCCCAGGCCCCTACTGTGGGCTAAACACCGTGATGAGTGCTTTGAGGGAACCAGAGGTAAGACTGACACAACCCCCTACCCCCCTACTCCCTTCTTGGGAGAAGAAATCAGTTTTGGCCAGAAAGAAGAACACAGAAGTAAGTCTTGCCTACCATAAGAGAACATTTCAACCCTCTAATCAAAAGTGCATATGTACCTGCTAAGTGTCAGGTGCAGAGGATTCAGCACCTGAACAAACCAGAAAAATAGACACAGCTCTCGCCTTCATGAAGCTCTCAGTCTAATGGGTAGACTGATAAACAAATAGGTAATTACAAATGCAATGTTTAAAGGAAAAAGAAAATGTATAAAGCGCTATGAAAGAAACTAAAAGGAGACTCATTTAAGCATTAACTCATTTGGAGAGTTATCTTTCTGACATAGTAAAAGACGAGAAGGAGCGAGCCATATGAAGAGTGTGGGAAGAGCATTCCATAGTAAGGGAACAGCCTGTATGGAGGTCCTGCATGGTAGAAGAGTAAGCACGTTCAAGGGACTAAAATTAGGAAAATTATTTCTGAGTGTCATGAGTCCAAGGGTATCATGGTGCAAGATGAGTCAGAGAGGGGGGCCTGGAGCCTGGACAAAAGCTCAGGTTTTATCTGAGTGTGAAGGGAGACCACCAAAGGGCTGTGAACAGGACAACAGTACAGGCTAAGCTCATCCACATTCATAAAGTTCCCTCTGGCTGTTGTGGGGAGAGTGGATGATTGAGAGTAGGGCAGAGTGGAAGCTGAAAGACATGGTAGCTTTTGCTAAATCAATGTCAAGGGCACACAGATGAGTGGCTATTTCCTTCTAATGGCATCTAGAAAGGCTTTGAGGACGGGACGTTACCCAAGCGAAAGCTGACCAGGCAGGGATGAAGGAGAAGCCTGTATCCCCCAATCCAAGCTTTTCTCCCCTGAATAAAGGGGAAAACTTTTGTTTTTCCTTTTTCTGCCTTAGGAACCAGAAAGAGATGGCCATTCATTAATCAGCACCTTCCAAATTACCTACATGTAGGGTTAAACAATTACAACAGACCATCAGCAGTTCCAAGTGTGAATAACTCAATGACATGGTAAAATTTGGTATAAATAGATCTGGCTGAGCCTCACAAATTTTCTCCTGAGGCTAACGATGTCAGCAGTTCCAAGTCTGATCCCTACTGGCCTCTGAAAGACAAGATCACAGCAGAGAAAGAAGCAGAAAGAGCTTCCCCGGTGGCATTTCCCCAAGCAAATGGGCACATTTGCCTCTCGGATGAGCAGGGCAAGAGTCAACCAGGCCAACCAGAATGTGATGAGTCAGAAAGAGTCTCTCTGCCTGCTCTTTATTGGTGACCAGTCTCATGAGAGGCAAGAGTTCACATTTTGTGAAGCCTGTTGTGTTTGTTAAATACCATGTGTTTTTATTCAACCAGGTATTGCCTGCTGGCCAAGTTTACAAAGCAATGTGTCTCTGGGCTCCATCCATCTCAGAGCAGCTACTAGTCTCCCCTCTCCCCCCGCCATTGTACACATCCTTCTTTCATCAGCCCTCATAACTGAAGTCCCCTCAAGACAGGTAGAGAGTTGGGTTTAGAAACTGTTTTTGTTTCTACTGAGTTGCTTTGCCTATCCAGCATTCGTTCTCCAATCCTGTGGTAACAGCATCTTAACTATTCTTGGTACCTCAATTTAGGCCATATGGTTTAGGTGGCGCCAACCCCCTACTCAGGCTCCAGGGCTAGACAAGATTTGGCTTGTCATTGAATTCTACTACTATTATAGCCACCCCACCATTTCATGGTGATTGGTTCAGAGGGGGCACAAGATCTAAATTGGCTTGATCAAATAACCCCAGGACTTTTTGCCAGACCACTGGGGAAAGAAATATTCTTTTTTCTCTGAACTGGATCTATGAGGATGTCAGCCTGGAGCTGTTAGGGGCCATTAGAGCCTGTCTCAAAATAAGATGAGTGCATAGGAAGCAAGCCAAAAGATAGAGAAAGTCTGAAATCCTGGATGTAGCATTAGCTGAAGCTCAGCCTCATCAGAGGTAGGTTTCAGATACTACCAAACAAAAGCATTCTATCGAATGGAAGCTGAGTGATACAAGGGTAGGAACCAGGCATCCTGAATTCTAGTGCTGTGCTCTTATCCTGTATTGTATTCTAGATGACTTTATCCAACCACACACCCAAACTTGACTAATTTGCATGACTTTATATGGTTTACTGAGAGAGAGATTTTTTAAACATTTGATCACAACAGTATTTTATCTAACTGAATCACAGAGCCATGAAAGGGCCCCTGGAGATCATATCATGGAATGGTTTTCAAAGATCTTTAGCAACTTCTCATTTCAAAAGAAGTCATAAGCAAAACTCCTGTATATAAGAAACAAAAGCAGTATCTTGTTGGTACAAATGTGTTTTATCTTTTCAGTTAAAAGTTTAACATTTACCTTTTAGAATCAATGAAGATCCAAATTTTGATGTATTTGTTTCCAAGGTATAAAAATTAGCTATATACGAAATCAACAAAGAAAATCAATGAAAACAAAAATTAGCTCTTTGAAAAGGTCAAGAAAATCAATAAGCCTCTAGTGAGACTAAGGGAAAAAAGAGCAAGGACAGAAACTACTAATATCAGAAATGAAAGAGAGGGCATCACTACAGATCCGATGGACATTAAAGGTATAATAAAAGAATACTGTGAACAACTCTATTCCCACAAATTTGAAACCTAGATGAAATGGACAAATTCCTTGAAGGACACAATTTGCCAAACTCACACAGAAGGAACAGATGATCTGAATAGGCCCCTTACCTACTGAAGAAAATAAACAAACAAAAACAAAACAAAACAAACAACAACAACAACAACAAAAAAAAACGCTTTCCAAAAGAGAAAGCACCAGTCCCAGATGGGTTCACTGCTGAAACCTATCAAACATTTAAGAAAAAAAAAATATAGAATCCTCTATAATTTCAGAGGATAGAAACAGAGGGACTACTTCCTAACTCATTCAACGAGGCCAGCAGTACCAAAACCAAAGACATTACAAAAAAAAGAAGAAAAGAAAAGAAAACTGCAGACCAATCTCTTTCATGAACATAGATACAAAAATCCTCAACAAAATATCAGCAAATCAAATGCAATAATGTATAAAAGAATTATACTCCACAATTTGGTGGGATTTTTCCAAGATTACAAGGCTAGTTAAGCAGTCAAAAATCACTTAATGTAGTTCATCAGCAGTCTAAAGAGGAAAAATAACATGATCGTACCAGTAGAAGCAGAAAAGTGCTTGACAAAATTCAATATCCATTCATGATTTAAACAAAGAAAAAGGAAAAAAAATAAAAATAAATAAAAAATAAATAAAAAAAGAAAAAGAAAAAGAAAAAACTCTCAGGAAAGAGGAATAGAGGAGAACTTCTTCATCTTGATAAAGAATACTTACCAAAAAACCTACAGCTAGCTAACAGCATTCTTAATGGTAAGAAACTCAAGCATTCCCTCTAAGACCAGGTACAAGGCAAGGCTGTCCCTTCCCACCACTCCTTTTCAACATCATGCTGGAAGTTCTAGCCAATGCAGTAAGACAGGAAAAGAAAATACAGATTGGGAAGGAAGAAATTGTCTTGGTTCACAGATTTACATGATTATCTATGTAGAAAATCTGAAAGAGGGATCCCTGGGTGGTGCAGTGGTTTAGCTCCTGCCTTTGGCCCAGGGCGTGATCCTGGAGACCCAGGATCGAATCCCACATCGGGCTCCCGGTGCATGGAGCCTGCTTCTGCCTCTGCCTGTGTCTCTGCCTCTCTCTCTCTCTCTGTGACTATCATAAATAAATAAAAATTAAAAAAAAAAAGAAAATCTGAAAGAATCAACAACAACCAAAAGCAAACAAACAAACACAGGTATATATCTGGCTTTGTGAAAGCTCTCCTTTTGGTGTCTAATTGTTGTGTGTGCGTGTGTGTGTGTGTGTGTGTGTGTGTGTCTAATTGTTCTAACCTAGAGGCTTCCTGTTCCTTGTCCAAGAAAATAAAAAGCCTAGGCATACACCAATGTTCTACGACAGCACCTTTCAAACTTTAACACATGCATATGAATCTCCATGGCTCATGTTAAAAATGTAGGTTCTGATTCCATAGTTCTGAAGGGGAGCTCAGAAATTCTGCATTTCTCCCAAGCTCCCCAGTACCACCAATGCAGCTAGTTTACAGACCATACTTTGCGTAGCCAGGCTTTAGAATATGCAATAATGGAGCATCACGAACATACCTCCTGAGGCAAGATGAGAATGTCTACCAAACTCTAATTGGAAAACGGTTTGGAAAATATCTCAAATGACATATTCCAAAATGTTAAAGACAGTGGTGGGAATATAAGCAATTTAAATTTTCTTCCTTATGAGACGCCTGGGTGGCTCAGTGGTTGAGCATCCACCTTCAACGCAGGGTGTGATCCCGGAGTCCTGGAATTGAGTACTACACCAGGCTCCCCGCAGGGAGCCTGCTTCTCCCTCTGCCTGTGTCTCTGCCTCTCTCTGTGTGTCTCTCATGAATAAATATATCTTTAAAAAAAATAAAAATAAAATTTCTTCCTTATGCCTATCTGTATTTTCAATTTTATCTATAACTGGCATGTTAATGCAAATTAAGAAAGAGTGAAGCTTAAAATTCAATAACTGAGTCAAGAAAAACCTAACACATACACATATATTTAAAATAAAACCTAAAAAAAAATAAAATAAAATAAAATAAAATAAAACCTGATCAGTCACTGACACAACATCAGAAGTAGTTCCCCAGAACCAACCAAGTTTGAAAGGAAGCAGCCTAGTCTTTCTGCAGCTGCAAATAACAAGCAGAAGGGACATACGCTGTTTTTTTGCAGAGCCAGGACTAAGGGAACTTAGAGATCTGAGTGGCACAGAGTAAGCCCACAGCCACAGCACACAGCGACTCTCTGTTCCCAGAGCAGGGTTTCCAGGAGTGATGGTGGACTACGCCTGCAGGACTATTTCTGAGCTGCTGACTATCACCCCCAACACCCGCCACCTCAGTGTTCTTGCCTGCATGATTCTACTCATCTGATCCACCCTTTCCAGCCCTGAACAGACCCCTGCAGAGCTTGCACACTCCCTGCAGCCTGGCGTCACTCGCTCCCCCACATGCCCTCAGCCAGCTGTGGCGCTGGCATCCTCCTGGCATGCCCCACTCTCCTGGCCTTCCTCCCACCCACACTGCTCGCACTCTTCTGCCTCCTTTCCTGCTTCCTCATCCTCCAGTGACCTTGATATTAAAAGTCCTCAAGGCTCTATCTTCTTGGTCACTCTGTTTTCTCCCCCTGGGTTGTCTGACTCACTCCTGAGGTTCCAAAGACATCTCTAGACCAAAAGTCTCTCCTCGGAGACCTAGCATCTCTCCTGAGCCCCAGACACAGGCACTCAACTTCCTGCTCAGCATCTCCTCCTGGGTCATTCACAGGCATCTTTAGATTCTTCCTCCTATATAACTCTCAAATTATCCCACTGCGCCAGCCCCTTGCCTGCACGCAGTCCGAGCCACCACCAGCAGCCCTCCATCGTGAAGTCCACCTCGACTCCTAGCTCTCCCTGCCCTGTCTCCTAAACCCACAGTCCTTTCTCCATTCAGAAAGCACTCTTGACTAAATGCAAACCTGGATGTGTGCCCACTTCCACGGTCTTCTGTGGTGCCCCAAATAAAATTGAACATTTCCGCCATGCCTCCTGAGGTCCCGCCCAGCCCAACCTCATCTCTGGGCATTGCTCCCAGCGTTCCCTCATTTTTTTTGGGGGGGGGGGTGTTTTGTTTTTTGGTTTTTGGGTTTTTTTGCTCCAGAACTGGCCCTCCCACTTCCTTGAATGCAGCAAATGTTTCCCTGCCTTTGCATATGCTGATCCCTCTGCCTAGCTAGTGGATGCTGTTTGGTGCATCCCTCAGCTCACCTGTCCCAGGGACATGTCATGTCACCTCCAGCAGCTGTCAGTGTTGGTTGCTGAGGGCCTGCAGCCACCATCAGCTTCAGAGGATTGCCCTGCATGGACTAGAATGGCTCTGGGGGGGTCAGGAAGACCACTTGGCTGACCTCTCCTCCTGACCTGGGCTACCCTTTAGTCCAGTGAGCTGTTCTGCGGAGTACATCCCACTCCACCCCACCTCCCTGCACTACCTGGGGGTGACTGGGCTAAGCTGAGGCTCCAACCTCGCAGTGCTTCTGCCCTGCCCTACCCTGATACTTGCACTCCCTTCCAGATGTTTTCTGGTGCCCCAACAGACTCCCAACAACAGATTGCCCCAACAGCTTCTAGGGTACCCCACCTAAAATGCAACCTTCAGGGCAAGTGTGGCTTCCTGAGCGGGGAGCCCTGAACCCCCAGGCTGTGTGAGGGTCTTATAACAGCATAACAATTCACAACCCTGTCGTGTTCCTTCGTAACAATGAGTAAAACCAGCTAAATACAGTTGACTCTTGAACAACTCTGGAATTAAGAGTGCTGACTCCTTCCCACCTCAGCAGTCAAAAACCTGCATACAACTTTTGGGTCCTCCCCAAAAACGTCACTATGAGTAGCCTGCTGTTGACTGGAAGCCTTACCAATAACATTAACAACCGATTAGCACATAGTTGTAAGTGTATTTATGCACATGTATTACAGCAAAGTAAGTTCAAAAGAAGAAAACTATTTAGGAAATCATACTGAAGAGAAAATACTTTTACAGTATTATACCGTATTGAAAAAAATTGCACATAGTAGATCCATGGACTCAAACCCATGTTGCTCAAGGGTCAACTACATGGATCTGTGCAATCACCCGTTAAGTGTGTGTCTCCCTCACCAGATTGTGAACTTCATGCGGACAGGACCATGTCTATTTGGCGTCCACTGTGTTCTAGCACCTGGCACTGAAGAAAATAGGATGAAGGGAGGGTGGGAGGGGGAGGGAGGGAGGAAGGTGGCTCCTGTTTCCTCTTTCCTATTTGATCAGGGGCTCCAAGTTTCTCTCTGTCCTGGTAGATTCTGAGTCCAAATAACTTTTCCGGTTGTCAGCAACGGGCACCATGGCTTGGGCCCAGTGCCCTCCGGCAAACAGCTCCAAGGCCATGAGGGGAGGGGAGGCACAGGCCCGCCACATGGACAGCTGCCATCTGCAGCCTTCCTTTTGTTCACTCTGAGGCAGACAGCTGGGGCAGCACCACCTGTGATCATGAGCAACCCCGGGAGCTGCACTGTCAACAGCCTGTCACAGGGAATCACCTCAGGCCACTGCATCCCCAAAGAGCTGCCCAGTGACCCAGCCTCGGCCTCCTCGAGGCCTCTCTGCACCATGCAAACAGGCTAGTGCCAGTCGGCCCTGCCCGTGCTCCCTAAACTAGGCCACCTGCTGTAGCTGCTGAGGGCCCAGGCTCAGGGAATGCCCCCTCTCTTCCCTTCCCCCTGGGACGGAGGGTACAGTGCCCCCAACCCCCTCTCCACCCTGAAGTATCCAGGAGAACTAGCTCTTTCCCACCCCTCCCTTCTGTTCTTCCAGCTGTGGAAGGCCTTCATCATCTCTCACTTTCCCTGACCCTCGTGCCAACCACACAGGTGCCCAGGGCTGGTTCGGCCCATTGCTCAGAGAAGGCTGAGATTCACACAAAGGAGGACAAAAGAAGTAATTGTGAGTGGACAACTGGCCTTAGGAGTTCCTTGCCCGGCCTCACAGCTGCACGAGGGGGCTTTGAGGAACACAGCAGGGCAGTGGTGGGGGTCTCGGAGGCCCCTGATATTCAGGGCTTTCAGCCTGACGGGATCATGGGGTTGCTTCCCAGTAAGCCTCTTTCATCTGTCAGGCCTGAGAAGAGTCTCCTCTGGGTCTCTCAGAACTGCCCACCAGGGAGGCCACGCTCTCCTCCAGGGTCAGGTGTCCAGGACGGCAGCTGTGCCCCAGAGCACCCTCTCCATAGGGGCACCAAATTCCAAAGGCCCGGCTGGGGGTGGGGGAAGCCTGGAACACCTCAGGGTAACAGGGCTGCTAAGGGCCTGGCCTGCCACGGCCTCACATCAGCCACCAGGCAACAAGTCCTCTGCAGACAGGCCTGGCCCTGAGAGATGAGCAGAGGCTATTTCCTGGGAATGTCATCCCCCGACCCGTGGCCAGTGTTTCTCACTGCCTCTCTCCTCCTCCTCCTCCTCAGACTCCCTGGGAGGCCACCCATCACTTCCTGTCCCCAGCCAAAAGACCCTCAGGGAAGAAAGTGGGAGGGGATTCCCATCGCAAACAGTATAATTATCCATTCATTCATTCATTCATCCAACAAATATATCTTGAGGGCCTGCGTTGAGCCCAGCTCTGTGGTAGGTGTAGGGGACACAACCATGAGTGATGTGGGCCCCATTTCTGTCCTCAGGGAGCTGGGAGTCCCAAGGGGACAGTGAACTAACACACACACACACACACACACACACACACGGACATGTAACGTAAGAGTTATGTAACATGGTGTTGCTAGTCATGTGTGCCATGAACACAAGCAAAGCCACGTGAGGTGAGGAGTCCAGAGGTGCTCCTATGTGGATCACTGGTCCAGAAGCTTCTCTCAGACAGTCACCTGGGGAGATCAGGATGACACGAGGGCAGGAGCCAGACCAATAGCTGAAGAGAGAGTGCTGTAGGCACAGGAAAGGGCAGAGGCTGAGGTCCTGGAGCAGAAGGAGGCTTGTATGTCAGAAGTAAGTGAGGAGGGCAGTGTGGCCAGCCCTGGTGATGGTGGGGGTGAGAGGATGTGGGGCTGGAGAGATAATGGGGGCCAGATCAGGCTTGAAAACCAAGATAAGGATTTGGCTTTGACTCTGAGTGAGATGAGGATCCATGAAACAGTTTTGAGCAGGGCAATGACATTACCTCAACTATGTTTTTAAAGGATCACAGAAGAGGTACCTGGGTGGCTCCGTCAGTTAAACAGTTAAGTGTCTGCCTTGGGCTCAGGTAATGATCCCAGGGTCTTGGATCAAGCCCCACATTGGGCTTTCTATTCAGCAGGGAGACTGCTTCTCCCTCTCCTGTTCCCCCTGCTTGTGGTCTCTCTCTCTCTGTCAACTAACTAAATAAAGTCTTTAAAAAAGTAAAATAAAGGATCACAAAATATTTCAAAATTAATATTAGCAGCTGGCATTTATTGAGCACTTACTCTACATCTGGTCTCATACTTGGCATTTTGACCACATTATGTTCTTTCGTCCTAACAACCACCTTATGAAGTGGTAGGCCTGATTGCCACACCTCTTGTTCCAGGACAAGCAACTGAGTTTCAGAGGGGTGACGCAATGTGCCCAAGGTCACACGGCTGCAGACTGTGAGCTCCAGACGAGCCAGTCTGTCCCACTCCAGAGCTGTAATGTTACTCCAATCCTGATGTTCAGAGGGAGGCCTAGCTTCCACTTCTAACTCTCACCTACTAGCTGTGTGGTTCCAGTCTGGTCCTGACATTGCCAACAGCTCCAACCTCTGAGATGGACGTACTATATCCTCCTCTGGGGGCTGCGAGGAGGACGTGGAGCAAGGGTACGGGCTGGCAGTGGGTGCACGGCAGATGTCCAACAGGTGTTAGAGCAGTCACTCATCCCCCAAGCTTTGGTGGCTGTGTTCTAGGGGCCGGGTGAAATGCATCAGTCCACCTTGGAAAGAGAATGTGCCCATTCTGCATCCATGACAGCTGCAGCAAAGTGGAGTAAAAGTAAGTGGCAGAGGCCCCCAGATGTAGGAAAGAGTTGGGTGGGACTAAGCAAAGTATAGAATCTGCCTTGTCCTCTCCCGAGACTGTCCTCTTCCTCTTTAGCCAATAGGAAAGCAAGATAGAGAGAAGGCCCCATCACCTTAGGGGGGACAACTAGCACCTGCCAAGAGGCCTCCCCTCACAGCCCGGGTCTGAAGTGCCCCTCACCCAAGTATCACAAAACCTGCAACTCCATTACAGCACTATTACACAAGTTCAGCAGTCATCTTTCATTGTCTGGGTTCTCTTTGTTCATTTAGCCTCCCAGGACCCAAAAATCCATAAACAGCAAATAACAACTATTTCCATGCTTTAACTTATCCTCTGATCCTCTTAGCACACAAACATCTGTGCCTGCATGTTTTATATGAGCGTACGGATCCTCTTGTGGAATGTGTTTCCATCTGACACTATTCCAAACATGGAGGGAGAAGCTTCAGAGGTTTCTGGCTCTTTTCTGAAGAGCCGTGTGGCCTCGTGATTAGAATGTAGGGTTTAGAGGTAGGCAGGTGTGGATTCAGATCCTAGGCAAGCTGTGTGACCTTGGATAAGCCACCTGACTTCCTCAGGCCCCAGTTTCCTCACCTGTAGGACAGAGACGAGTGTTCCTCTCCTCAGGCTGGGAGAAGGATGAAAAGAGGTAGGTAGTGTGTGCAACACTCCAGCCAAGTACCCTACACAGACAACTGTTCCCTTGCTGTCACTTTAGTCCCTATTGAGATATGCAGCAGGCTCAGAAAGTTCCCTGTTTAGGATAATATTTGTATAAGCTATCTATTGCTGTGTAACAAATTCCCCTAAAACTTGATGGTTTCAGTAAATATACACTTATTTTCTCACAGTTTCTGCAGGTCCACAGTCTGACCATAGCTTACCTGGGTCTGCCTCAGGATCCCTTGAAGGCTGCAATCAAGGTGTGAGGCAGGGCTGAGTTCTCATCTGAACACTCCACTGAGGAAGGATTCACTTTGAAGCTCAGGCGACTGTTGGCAGGGTGAATGGCTCCGGGGCTACGGGGCTGACAACCTCAGTTCTTGCCAGTTGTTGGCTGAAGGCTGCCTTCAGTTTCTTGCGGTGAGCGCCTCCAACATGGCACCCTGCTTCCTCAAAGCATGTGACCCAAGAAGGCAATGCAATTGGTTAGCAAGACAGAAGTCACAATCTTAAGTAACTGAATCACAGAAGTGACATCTCATCCCGTTTGCCGTATCCTTTTGGCTAGAAACAAGTCTCAAGACACTTCCACACTCAGGTGGAGAGCATAAATACCAGGAGGCAGGAGTGTCTGGTGTCACTGCAGAGTCTGCACTACACAACAAGGTCCTGTTCAACTAGCATTTTCAGGTGCCTTTTATGTACCAGACACTGTCCTGGGGCAGGGACCTTAAAAATTGGATTAATCAGGGTTTCTATCTCCCAGGAACTTCTGTGAGGTGTTTTCTGCTTCAGGGTCTTCCTCATTTTTCACTGCCGTGAACACTTTGGGACCTATGAAGGATCTCTGTTGAGGGGAGGAGGGCAGTTATTCACTCCATAGTGTGTAATAGTTAACTAGACCCTTTTACTCCATACCAGGCTGGTCAGAGAAAAGACACACACACACACACACACACACACACACACACACACACACAGAGTGAGCTGGCTCTGAGGGGCATTTGCATAGTAGTGGTCACTGTGCTGGGTGCTATGGAAACGAAGGGAATGAGACCAGATCCTTCTCTGGGGAAGCACACCAGGTGACAGGAAGTGAAGAGGTAAACTCACAGGTTCTACCTGGAGTGAGGCACACCGCAGCAGAGGCCAGACCCACAGGGGAGTTGGCATCACAATTCCCCTTAAAGCAAAAGGATTATAGCCAATAGCTGAAAAGCTGAACTGAGCTTTGCTCTATACGTAGTGGGCAATGGTGGCTTGATCTCAGAGCAACTTCTCTTCCCCAATACAACCCTTCTTCCCCCACTGTGACTCCACCCCACGGATGCCAGGGAGGCAACAGACACATGCTTTTAACTTTCATGAAAAAGCAGCTCCCTTTATTTGAGGAATCTCATCTTCCCTGGCTAAACATCAGGGTCTTGTGGGGCCTGGCCATCATAGACTCCAACTCCTCTTGGCCATGTGGTAGACTTGGTACCCAAGCTAGAACAATCTCCCATTCCCTGGCCGGTAGAATATGTGACCCAACCCAAGCCAAAAAGGGCCCTTCTCTGCCATTTCTTCCTGGGTGAAGCTGACAGAGAAGACAGTATTGTCCCATTAATCAGGAAGCAGCTACTGGTAACTATGTTTTCAGCCATATTGGGGGTGGGGGGAGGAGGTGGAGCCTGATGTTCACAGAGATAAGACAAAGAGAGAGAAAGATACCAGACAGCATCAAATTCCTGGTTCCCATCCTCAAGCTTTACTTGCAAATCTTCTTACTTGAAATCTCTTTGTTTGCTTGAAATACCTCAAACCAGATTTCTGTCACACTCTGACCATAGGGTCCTGAACTACAAGTCTACCATTTTACTACTGGAGTCCGAACTAAAGCTACAAACATTCCTGGGAGGTGTGATCCAGAGGTCCAAATTCTTACTAAAGTATAAATGTCTAAGATCCTTTCCTGAAAGAAGGTTGTGATTATGGGTTTATTTGAAAATACACAGGGCATCATAAGGTTCAAAGTAGAGATAAGCAAAACATCTTCACCATATTCCATGTAAAAAGAGTATGTGATTCAAATTCGGAAAACCTGAATTTGAATCCAGGTTTTATCACTATCTAGAAACCTCCTTCACTTCCCTGGGGAATCAGTTTCCCCATCTGCAAAATAGGAGTAAGAATCTTTCTGTGCTTCCTAGTTCATGAGGCTGTCACGTGGGAAAAAAAATCAACATTATATTGTTTCCCTGCAGCCATCATCCCTGGATGTGTTAAACACATCTAAATATTATATTAGTGCTGGGCAGCCCGGGTGGCCCAGCAGTTTAGCGCCGCCTTCAGCCCAGGGCGTGATCCTGGAGACCCGGGATCAAGTCCCACGCCGGGCTCCCTGCATGGAGCCTGGTTCTCCCTCTGCCTCTGTGTGTGTGTGTGTGTGTGTGTGTGTGTGTGTGTGTGTTTCTCGTGAATAAATAAATAAAGTCTTTTAAAAAATATATTAATGCCAATGAACAGAAATGTGGATAATATCTCTCCAGTAGCACTCAGCACCAGAGAATAAGTGTGAATGAGAAAGGCTTAAAACAGCATCAAGGAGTAGATATCCATCTACAGGGCAATGGTGTTAGCCTGGACCCTCACTTGGTATAGATCCAATAGATCCGTTTTCATCATTTTTTTCAAGTTAATTTCTAAACTGTATCTCTCCTTTTATTTAAAAAAAGTTAACATTGAGGTGCCTGGGTGGCTCAGTCAGTTAAGTGTTGGACTCTTTTTTTTTTTTTTAATTTTTATTTATTTATGATAGTCACAGAGAGAGAGAGAGAGAGGCAGAGACACAGGCAGAGGCAGAAGCAGGCTCCATGCACCGGGAGCCCGACGTGGGATTCGATCCCGGGTCTCCAGGATCGCGCCCTGGGCCAAAGGCAGGCGCCAAACCGCTGCGCCACCCAGGGATCCCTGGACTCTTGATTTTGGCTCAGGTCATAATCTCAGAGTCCTGAGATGGAGCCCCTCGTTGGGCTCCTCACCCAGCATGGAGCCTGCTCTAAAGTCTCTCTTTCTCCCTATGCCCCTTCCCCCTCTCCTGCTCTCTCTAAATAAATACATAAATAAATAAAACCTTTTAAAAATTTAACATGCACATGAAAATTTTTTCAAACAATGGAGAGAAGCATAAAACTAAAATAATCCACTTCAGCTCCACTGGAGCCTTTTCATCCAGATGTCAACATTTATTTCCATATATGGATCTTAACAAATACACTCAGTTTCATATTTTTTGATGTTGTTTTAGTTACAGTTTTGGAGGCCTTTTCATACCAGCACATAAGGGGTTTTTGTTTTGTTTTGTATTTAAGATTAGAATCCTTCAGTCACCAACGTGCTGGGTTTGCTGGACCTGGCATCTAGCGCAGGGTTCAATAAATATCGTCAAAGAGAAGACAGAAGCAAGGGGCAGAGGGATAGAAGCGAGGAGTCAGGGAAGGGGCAAGAATGAGAGAAAGAAAAGCAAGAGTGGTAGGAAGAGGGAGGGAAGGAGAGAGAGAGAAGAGGGAAGGAGGGAGGGTGGGAGGAAAGAGAAAGGGACAGAGACGAAGGGAGGGAGGGAGAGACGGAAACACGGACAGACAGACAGACAGACGGAGACAGAGGAAGAGCAAGGGAGGGACAGACAGAAACAGAGGGACAGGCAATGAGACAGAGACAGGGGGAGGGAAAGATGGACAATCAGACCGACAGACAGAGAAAAGGAGAGAAGGGAGGGAGGGAATGAGAGAGGGAATGGAGGAAGAGAGGGGAGAAGAGGGAGCGAGAAAGGAGTGAAGGGGGAGGGCAGAGAGGCGGGGGGGGAGGGGGGTCGGAGCGGTGGGCCCCGCCCCCGGCCCGCGGGCTGCAGCGCCACCTCCGGCCGCCAGGGGCCGCCACGCGCAGGCGGCCGCACCCCGCGCGCGCCGCGGGCCCTCTCTCCCGCCTCCGCGCCCGCCGCTCGCAGCCCCGCCGCCGCTCTGTGGCCCCGGCCGGGTCTCGCCGCCGCCTTCTCGTGAGGGGCCTCGCGCCGCCCGGCGCACGCCGCCCCCCTGCCTCGCGGCGCGGGGTCTCGCGGGCCCCGCTCCCGCCCTCCGCTCGCCTGGCCCGGACCGGAAGCGGCGCCGCACGGCCTGGGCCTGGCGCGGGGGGCGGGCACCGGGGCCCGGTCGGACATGGGCAAGAAGCACAAGAAGCACAAGTCGGACAAACACCTCTACGAGGGTGAGGAGCGCGCCGCGGTGGGGCGGGGGCCGCGCTCCGTGGGGGCCACCCTCGAGCTGCCGCGGCGGGCCGGCCGGCCTGGCGGGGGGGGGGAGCGGACGCGGGCGCCTCGCACGGGCAGGCCGGGACCCGCGGCGAGGGGGGCGCGGCCCGCCGGAGGCCGCGCAGCCCGCGGGGCGGGGGGGGGGGAGGCGCGTTCGGAGCCCCGGCGCCCGGCCCCCGGCGGGGCTCTGGCTGGGAGGCGTGGGGCGACCCCCCGAGGCCCGCCGCGTTCCGGGCGCCACTCGCCGAGTGTCCGTCAGTCAACAGGTGCTGCGCGCCCGGAGCCTCCCTGCGCCGCCCGCGCCCCGCCCGCGCCCCCGCCCGCGCCCCACGCTCTCTCCTTTTGTTTAAGAGTACGTAGAGAAGCCCCTGAAGCTCGTCCTCAAAGTGGGAGGGAACGAAGTCACCGAGCTCTCCACGGGCAGCTCGGGCCACGACTCCAGCCTCTTCGAAGACAAGAACGACCATGACAAACACAAGGACAGAAAGCGGAAAAAGAGAAAGAAAGGAGAGAAGCAGGTTCCAGGGGAAGAGAAGGGGAGAAAACGGAGACGAGTGAAGGTAAATGTCGTCGGCGTTGCTTCAGCGTTGCTGGCGGTACCGCTTTTCAAGAGTTCCCGCCGCCGCCGACCTAACTTGGTTCCCTTTGTGTCTAGCGAGACGCTTGAAACGCCGGTAAAATCGGCCTTGTCTGGAGGACGAGCAGGGCAGCGCAGAAACAGGAGTCACCCGTGAGTCTGAGCGACTCTCGATTCCATCATACTCTTAGTTACACTCGCAGCAAGGGAGTGAGCGGCTCCGTCCTGGTGTTTCCGGAGCCCTGTCACAGTACTTCCTCTCAGGGAAGGTTCTCTGGCCCAGGGAAGATCAGAGCCCCCTCAGAAACGCCTCCGTGTTGGAGCTTTGTCAGGAAATCATTCCTTCAGAAGTGAAGGGGATCTGTTGGCCTTGGGATTTTGTTCTGAGATGATAAGTAAAGGAGCTGCTTTGGTCTTTTTTTTTTTTTTTTTTTACTAAGTTATAATTGACCTATATTATTAGTTTCAGATGTGCAACATAGTGACTCAACATTTGTATACATTGCAAAATGATTACCACAAGAGTAGTTATCTGTCACTCAGCTTTGGTCTCTCTCTCTCTCTCTTTTTTTTTTTTTTTTTTTTTTAAGATTTTATTTATTCATGAGAGAGAGAGAGAGAGGCATAGACACAGGCAGAGGGAGAAGCAGGCTCCATGCAGGGAGTCTGACACAGAACTTGGGACTCGATCCCGGGACTCCAGGATCACACCCTGGGCGGAAGTTGGCACTAAACTGCTGAGCCACCCAGGGATCCCTCAGCTTTGGTCTTAAAGCTTCAGTGTGTTGAAGAGAAAATTCGATCAGAGACCTGTAAGGGATGTGACACCAAATGATAAAAATAAGCATTCTCTTAACCATTTGCAGTTAATAGAAAAAGGGAAGAAAAAAGTAGCCGCTGTCTTGGTTTACATGTTGGGCAAAATAATACTGATTAAGTTTGACGGATGATCGTATGCAGATCTGGAATTGTCCTGGACTTCTGCACCTCCCAGATTTAACCTGCCCCTGAGTGACTACTGAATCAGTTACTGTGTCTTGAATATAGATTTCCATAAGTTGGCTATACGGTTTTTCTTGTGTTTATGTATAACAGCAGTGTCTAGTCCATGTGATTAAACACATCGTAAATCGCTAAATCTTAGAGCCTCTTTAGAATTTCTTCAGTCTGTTATTTTCTGCCTGTTTTTAATTGCCTGTGACGTAATATACAACTGTCTAATGTTTTCTTTTCCCAAGTTCTAGAAGCCACTCTCTACATATGAGTTAAGAAATCTAAGCAATACAGAAATGAACAAAGGGGGGGGGGGCAAGAAGTTTCTTTACCCTAGTCCCTCATACAGTCTCCCCCCCCCCTCTAGAGGTGACCAGTTTTTTTTTTTTTAATTGTTTTTTATTTATAAAGTGGTTCATGAACATAGTTTTTAAAAGTCAGGAGTACTTCAAGGCTTTTAACACAAAAGCAGTCTCCTGCCCCAGCCTAGAGTTTTACTTCTCAAACTTTTTAGTTTTCTCTTTGGATATTTGTCTCCTTTTTAAAATGTAGGATTATGTTGGTATTTCCTGATTTATCAGTTTGCATGTTTTACTGATGTGTTACAAAAGATGAGCATTCTAATACTGCTTCCTGCCCCCAATTTCTCTTCCTCCATTCTCCCAGTAGAGGTATATCATAACTGTTGAGTAAATCAGTATTTGGTATTTACTTATTGTTCACTAGTGACAAGTATAATAAATACACATCTGATCTTGATCCTTTGTTAATTGCTTTCATTGCTTTGATTATCCTGTGTGAGTTCTTCCCAAACTGACAGATTTGAAAAACCCATCTGATTTCTGTTTTTCACATGACCAAACAGTTCCCCTTTTCTTGGGACATCCATCTTGTAGCCCTCCATGCCTTCCTGTTCCAGTCTAGATTAGTTGTTCTCTAGGCCTTCTGGGACCCTCCTTTCCCTCTTTCTTAGATACTGTGTCTTCTTGATTTATTCCCTTGTTCTCGTGGAATCTTAAATCTAGGAACTACCTAAGCATTCATAGGAAGTAGATTTTTGTAAGTCCTTACATGATTGAATATCTTCATTCTACCCCCATACGGTGTCCTCAGGTAGATTGATGGTTTGGCTCAGCGTGGAATTCCAGATTGAAAATTACTGTCTCCTAGAATTCCTTTTTTTTTTTTTTTTTTTTTGTCTCCTAGAATTCTGAAAGCATCTTGTTCTCTAATCACCCTTGTTTTATTAGCACCCTGTTCTTGTTTTTCTCTGGAGTTACTAATTGATGGGTTTTTACTTTTTTTTTCTCTTTTGCTCCTTGCTTTGTCTCAATTTTCCCTCACGTTGTTCAGTTACTTGGTCTCCTCTTTTATGTTAACAGCATCCCTTAGTTACTTATTGAGCCTTCCTGGTATGCCTGTATTTCAATGTGCAGCACAAAAGCCTGATGGAATACTTTGTATCTAGACAGTTTGTCAGTGGTAGAGTCACTAACCAGAGACCTGATGATTTTGATGCAGGACACCCAAATGTCTGTTCTTCAGAGAAAAAAAGCCCCTCCTGGAATAAGGATTTTTCCTGACTGTGTTTCGGGGGCCATCCGGTGAAAGAGACTGAAGGTCTTCCCACGCAGGCCTCTGCCTTCAGTCCAGTATCTCTCCTCATCTTGATCTGTGTCCCATCTGGAGACTCTGGTTCCTGACGGCTCCGGGTTTCTGGGGTTTAAACCCTTCTCCTAGGGGCCCATTTCCGCATGGAGGAGGTAGCTGGCCGTCTGTGATCTGCACACTCCTACACTTGCCTCTTGTTTCCCAGGTGTGTGGGCGTCTTTTATCCCTGTCATCTCTTCTGTACTTTGTCCACCCCATCTAACTGGAAGTTGAGATCACCTCTTTAAACTGCTTGTGATTTTAGTTCTGGCACCATAATACCAGCTGATATGCAGGTGTTCTTCATTTCTTTATCACTTACCTTTTTTATTAACTACATAGTATTTGGTTATATTGATATATTTTATTTAATAGTACATCTAAGTGTTACAAATAAAGCTGCAGTGAGCCTCAGGGACACAAATCTCTTATACTTTTGTAAGAATATCTTCAGGATAAGTTCCTGGAATTCTCCCATACTGTTCCAGTCATTCTGCTCTTTCTTGACTATGACCCTAAATGTCATTATATTTTGATTCCATTGTAAATTGTAAATCTTAATTGTAAATTAAGATGCTTTTGCATTCATGATCTTATTTGGACATAACTCCCTGCAGAATAGGGCAGTTAGGTTAGTTTCCATTTTATAAAAGGCAAAATGGAAACTCACAGAAGTGAAGTGGATTTGCCCAAGATCCCATTTCCCAATGACTCAGGGCCAGGGACCAGGGCACATTATCTAGGGTGTCCTTGGTTCTGTAGAGGATATTTGGGTCATCCCTTTTTTGCAGGTCGGACTGGGGATGGGGAGAGGGCACTCTTTTGTTAGTGTTGTCTAGGTAAAGACTTCAGAAGGACACTCCTCTCTGAGCTATGTTCTGGATCTCCAGGGAGTTTTAGGAACAGCAGTTACCTGTGGTCTCTTGGGGAGAATCAGCTGTATGACACCCATGGACCTGGGAGGGGCTGGAGGTTATGTGGTTCTGAGGCACTGGTGATACTTCTGTCAGTTCCATGTGGCAGGAAGGAGGAAGGAGATGCAAGGAAAAGACAAAGCATGCCCTTTCCTTTTTAAAGCATTTTCTGGAATGTGTACGTAACTTCTGCTTACATTTCATCAGCCAGAACTTGCTTAGCCACATGGCCACCGTAGCTGCTAGGGAGGCTGGGAAATTCTCTTATTTGGGGAAAGAGGTGGGGGCCTTGTACCCTAATAAAAATCAAGAATCTGGTACTTGCGGAAGATAAAGTTCTGAGGAAGCACGCACACATAAAATGTAAAACCCTATGATTTTTCAAAAGTGAGTTAAGTGATTTTCTTCTCTTGAGTAGGGAAGGTCCTGTTTATATTAGTTTTAAATGCCCAAATAGATAAGATCAATGGCATTTCTCTATGTAGAGTGGTAGCATTTAATACCAACCAGAGCATTATAGGTACAATATCCTTTTGTTTCAGTCAGGCCATAATTTAGACCATATCACTATGGAAGTGTGTTGGCCTCTTTTTTTTCCGCTGAGCATTCAAATTGCCGAGTGATTTGCAAAGAATTTGTGTACTGACATAATTCTTGTTGTGTATAACATCACCCTCTCCTGAAGATCCAGCTTTATACATTTTCAAGTTACTTATTTCCACATCATATAACAAATAAAATAACAGCTGATTAAAAATGCTCATATTAAAAAAAAAAGAGAGATGCCTGGGTGGCTGAGCAGTTTAGTCCCTACCTTTGGCCTAGGGCACGGTTCTGGAGTCCTGGAATCGAGTCCCACATCAGGCTTCCTGCATAGAGCCTGCCTCTCTCTCTGCCTATGTCTCTGCCTGTGTGTGTGTGTCTCTCTAATAATTAAGAAAAAAAAGGTTCATATCATTTGGTCTAGTAATATAGGTGTGAGAGGATGGTGAAATAAAACTGAGGGGCAATAATAAAATTCTGTGTTGGCCATTACATAACATTGATGATTTATAAAAATTAAAGAAGTATTTACAAAATCATTTTAAGTGAAATAACAACCATACACACACACGTACACATAATTACTAAAAAAACTACATACACACTGCACAGAACACACATTACATGTGGGGTTCTATGTTGACTGCTTTTTGTATGTTATCTCCCCTTACCCTTTTTTTTTTTTTTAAAGATTTTATTTATTTATTCATGAGAGACACAGAGAGAGAGAGAGGTGCAGAGACACAGGCAGAGGGAGAAGCGGGCTCCATGTAGGGAGCCTGACATGGGACTCGATCCCTGGTCTCCAGGATCACACCTTGGGCTGCAGGCGGCACTAAACCGCTGCGCCACAGGGGCTGCCCATCTCCCTTTACCCTTTACCAGAATTGTATGAAGCTGGTATTATCATCTCTTTTTTTGTTTTAATTGTGGTAAAATACACAGCATAAGCTTTACCATCTTAACTATTTTTAAGCATCCAGTTCAGTAGTGTTAAGTATACTTACATCGTTGTACCAATTTCCAGAATTTTTTCATGCCCGTTAAACAACTCCCCATCCCCCCCCAACACACACACCCCCTCTAACTCCTGTTAACCACCTGTCTGTTTTCTGTCTCTCACCAGTTGAGTACTCAAGGTGTCTCATGGAAGTGGAATCACATGGTATTTGTCTTTTTGTGACTGGCGCGTTTCACTTAGCATACTGACCTGGAGGTTCATCCGTATTGTGGCACGTGTTAGAATTTCCCTCTTTCTAGGGCTGAATAATACTGCAAGGTATGACTATTGCGTTGTATGGATATAGCACATTTTGTTTATCGATTCATCCATCTATAGGCATTTGGTTTGCTTCTACCTCTTGGCTGTTAGATATAATGCTACTGTTAACATGAGTATATAAGTATCTCTTCAAGAACCTGCTTTCAGTTCTTTTGAATATATATCCAAAAGTAGAAGTGCCAGATCATACTGTCTTCTCTTTTACAGATGAAGAAAACTAAGGCTCAGAGAGGTTAGTAACTTGCTCAAAGTCACACAGTCAGTGCCAGGCCTTAAATCCTGCCTTCAAGAGGTCTTTAGTGTAAAAGAGTTTTTAGAATGGATACCACCCTTGACCCCTTCGCGTAGTACATGGAAAGTTGAAATCAGGGCCTTAAGAGAGGCAGAGCTCTAGCTCCAAGGCTCCAGAGAGGGCCTGGGATTGGGTGGGGGGAATCACAAAAGACTTTGCTCAGGAGGCTGCGTTTGAATTGGTCTTTAGAAGTCAGAACATAGTGATGTCACCTCATGTTCAAGCAATGCGGGATGAGCTGCATACTCTGAGCTATATTTGTAATATAGATACATTCTTTTCATCTTGTACGATTAAACGTAAAGGATCCTGTGTGTAAAGCCATGAGTATTGTACTTTATTGGCTACTGCAGGGATTTTCAAAGGTAATCTGACGACCCAGTTTTCACCTACATACTGATTTAGAAGCTGGTGCCTGAAGAGAATGCCACAGTTCCGCAAAGAGATTCGGAGGTTAGGACACCACACGCCAGCAAAGGACTGAGAACGGTAGCATGGAGCTGGACGAGTGTGAGGGTGTGTATAGGGGACATAAAGGAGTTTTCTTTTTAAGCATAGAATAAAGAAAGGGGGGGTATAGGATGAGACCTGAACGGCAGGTGAGGTGTCAGAGGAAGGAGTTTGAACTTGAATATGTCGGCCCTAAGCAATCAGAGACTTTGTTGAGTGGAAGAATGATAAAAGTTGAGCCTTAGTAATGTTAATCTGTTAGCAGCATCCCACAGCTATTGAAGAGCAGAGGCTGGATATAAGGAGAACTACCTAGAAGGTTTTCCAATGAAAGAACTCAGATTGGAGCTCCAAATTCCTTTATTGAAACTCAGACCTGTACTCCTGAATAACATAATCCTCACCCAGATTCTAAACAGCTTTGCAAGTCAGCTTCATTAGGTTAAGATGCTCAGAGGTTAGGCTAGTTCCTTTGCTAGAGATCTTATCAGGATAAAATGAGAGATGTTTTTTAAATTTTAAATCATAAGCATTAACATACAGGATATTATTTATAAAGCTGAGGTTAAATAAAACTTCTAATGAAAATTGTAAACTATTAACGTACAATAAATCCTAATAAGCACCTATTTTATTAAAGCACTACACTAGATCCCAAGGGGGATCCATACTCATAAAACTAACATTTGAATGTGTACTGTAGGGATCCCTGGGTGGCGCAGCGGTTTGGCGCCTGCCTTTGGCCCGGGGCGCGATCCTGGAGGCCTGGGATCGAATCCCACGTCGGGCTCCCGGTGCATGGAGCCTGCTTCTCCCTCTGCCTGTGTCTCTGCCTGTCTCTCTCTGTGTAACTATCATGAATAAATAAATAAAATCTTTAAAAAAAAAAAAAAAAAAAAAATGAATGTGTACTGTATGCCAGTACGTTTACTGTCTTATGTCTTACAGACAGCTCTATGGGATAAGTACTGTTAGTATCTCGTATTGCTGAGCTAACAGGCATAGAAGATGAGATAGCTCGTAACTAGAGATAGGAAATGAATGTAATTAAGCAAAACAAAAATTCTGTCAAAACAATTCATCGATTTGTTTGGTAGACATCTTCCACATCTAGGGTTTCATGACAGAAAATCCTCCCATTCTGGTTTTTTCCTCTGAGGTCATCTTTTTGTTTTGTGTGTATGTATGTTTTAAGTTTATTGTTTTTAGTAATCTCTACACCCAGTGTGGGGCTTGAACTCATATCCCCAAGATCGAGAGTCACATGCTCTACCAACTGAGCCAGCCAGGCACCCCTAAAGTTTATTTTTTTAGTAATCTCTACACCCAGTATAGGGCTCGAGCCCATGACCCCAAGATCAGGTATCAGTGCTCTTCCAAATGAGGCAGCCAGTGCCCCTCCAGAAAGAAGGACTCTAAACACATGAGAGTAGTGTTGCTCCTCTGATGGAAAGGCTACTTATTCGTTAATTTATTCAGCAATTGTTTACCAGACACGTCTTGTATGCCAGACTGTGTTCTAGACTCAAATGATGAAGGCTAATAATAGAATACAGTTCCTGCCCTATGGGAGGATCTCAGAGTTGAGTTGGAGAATCAGATGTGAAAGGATAGACAAACTTCATGGCCTGGTAAGTTCTAGCAGAGGTATGAATGAAGTGTTCTGGGAGTCCTGAAGAAAGTATTTCTCATTTTGCCTGGAGGAGCTGGGGAAGGCGCACAGGAGACCTAATGCCTAAATTGTGCAACAGATGCTATTTTCAATAGGGCCTAAATGAGGTGTCACCTCAAAGTAGTAAGACTGATTTTTTTATTACATTCTAAAAATCACTTGTTGCAGGGAAATTCTAGTATTGTTTTGCACATTGGAAGCACTACTTGAATATAAAGATCTTTGTATCTAGATCTAGATCTCCTTCCAAAGTAGCCAACCTAAAGGACAGTACTTATAGCTAAGGACTTTAGCTATTGATTTGCATGCTTTTACATTCCTATTTCATGATGTCTCCTGTAATTAATTAATTCTGCAAGGATTATGTGTGATGTTGAGCTTGGGGGTACAGAGCTGAAAATGACATGGGACCCTGCCCATGAGGAACTCCAGTGAAAGGGGCAAATGTATAATAATTTATAATATAGTGCAATGAGTATTATAATACTCATAATATGAGTAGAGATTAATTTCAAAAGTATCATTCACAGACTAATAACTTGCCATTGAGTTGTGAATAAGGAGTCTGAAATTAAGTCCAGTTGGGATGCCTGGTGGCTCAGTAGTTGAGCATCTGCCTTTGGCTCAGGGTGTGATCCTGGAGTCCCAGGATCAAGTCTCACATCGGGCTCCCTGCATGGAGCCTGCTTCTCCCTCTGCCTGTGTCTCTGCTTCTCTCTCTCTCTCTCTGTGTCTCTCATAAATAAATAAATAAAATCTTTAAAAAAAAAAAATTAAGTCCAGTGAGTTTGTAGTTAACAGAAATAGCCACCATTCTCTCCTGCCTGGACCTTCTTGTGCACTGAGTATTTCCTCTGCCTGGAATGCTCTTTCCACCCACCTACCTCCACCCCCAGCCTGGCTAAAATCTATCCTTCAGATCTCAGCTCAGATGTTACTTCCTCATAGAAGCCTTCCCACATTTGTCCAGTCTAAATTAGATTCACCCAACAGTTATTCTCCCCATGAAATCTGTTTGGGTTTTTTTAATGAGTTGTTTAATGTGTGTCTCTGTTGTTACACTCTCCGCTGCCTAAGGGCAGGGCTGTGTGTGTTTTATCCACCAGTGTGTATCCACACAGTAGAACTTCATTTATTTGTTGAATGCATGAATGAATGTGTGGACACGATGAGTAAGTACTTCACTGAAATTTCACATATGCTGTCTTATTTCATTCTCAAAGCAATCTTCTGAGGTATGTATTGTATGTACTTTATTTTTTAAAAAAGATTTTGTTTTTTTGAGAGAGAGAGCGAGCACAATGGGGGAGGGGTGGAGAGAAAACCAGACTCCTCACTGAGCAGAGAGCCTGAAGTGGGGTTGGGTTCTATCCCAGGACCCTGAGATCATAACCTGAACCAAAGGCAGACCACTTGACTGGCTGAGCCACCCAGGTGCTCCTTTGTGTATTTTGAAGATAAGAAAATTAGTCCCCCCAAAATTAAATAGTTTATGATCTGATAGCTAATAAGTGGCAAAGCCAGAGTCTGAGCCTATTTATAAACTGTAACTGTAAATACTTCTTCCTTAGCTACCTGAAGTTAAATGACTCTAGGGGTGTTTTTTTTTTTTTTTTTCGTTTTCTATAAGTAGTTGGCAAAATGCACTATTGAGCATAACTGTTGGCTTGGTTTTACATATTTGTGTGACTTTAGTAAGGGGCATTTGCAGTAAGATTCTATACTAAATCATGAAGAAAATTAGAAGGTTGAAATCAGAATTTAAGTGGAGAGAAAACTGTAGAGATCAAAGCCTCTTGTTTTGTAGGTGAAACTGAGAGTGAGTGGGGTGTAACGTTCAAGGTCACATTCTGGTAAGCTAGAAGCCAGATCTCCTAATTCCTAGTCTGGCAGTAACACATTACAGTATCTCCATTCGGTTTAGGGTGGTTTCCAATTATAGGTTTTTATATTCTCTTTTTTGGTTTCTAGCTCAGAAGGCTATATTCTCTTGTCATACTGAATAAAAAGTGGTTACTGTAGACCAGGCTGACAAGGTAAAGTTATCTGGTAGTACCTTTCTTTAGTACTTTTTCAACTTTTCTATTACTTGACCTCATTACACCATCTCATTGACTTTCTAGGATAAGTAAAAATTAGTTAAATCTGTCTTGTGGATGATGAAGAGGCCTAATGAGGATAAATGAGTTCCCTAAGAGGGCCACAGTGTGTGTTAAGGATGAAGCTTAGGGTTAACATGAACCCAGACCATGGGTCAGCAAACTGTGGCCAGTGCTGTCTGGTGTTATAAATAAAGTTTTATTGATACACACCCACACTGATTCATTTATGTATTGTCTATGGCTGCTTTCATGCCACAACAGCAAAGGTTAGTAGTTGTGATAGACCTTATGGACCACAAAACTAAATCACATACTATCTGGCCGTTTACCAGAGAAGTTTGCCAACTCCTGCTCTAGGTTCCTGGCACTCTGGCCCTAGTTCTTTCCACCTAGGAGAGTACTTATTGCCTTCCAAGCTGTCCTC
The DNA here is from genome assembly GCF_048164855.1 of Canis lupus baileyi. Lineage (NCBI taxonomy): Eukaryota > Metazoa > Chordata > Mammalia > Carnivora > Canidae > Canis > Canis lupus. Next base: position 65,670,715 of record NC_132842.1, read on the forward strand.
ACTCCACAATTTACACATAATAGGAAGGAATCTGTCTCATTGGTTGGGAGGGGGGTAGTCTTCCATTGAACAGATGGAAACCTGCCAACCTACAAAAGATCCATGCCAGATTTTCTGGGCAAAAGATACAAAACTTCCAGAGTCAAAATTTACTGCTCCAGAATATGTCACAAAGCCATAACAAACAGACACCAATCAACTTGATGGTAACTGAGATCAAGTGCATGATGAGTACAGTTATGGCATTTTTCTCTGGAGCCTTTATATATATATTTTTTAAGATCTTATTTATTTATTCATGAGAGGCAGAGGGAGAAGCAGGCTCCATGCAGGGAGCCCGACAGGTCTCCAGGATCATGCTCTGCGCCAAAGGCAGCACTAAACCGCTGAGCCACCTCAGCTGCCCATCTTTAAACCTTTAAACCAACCATATATTCTGTATTAGATGCTTTGGACCTGAAAAGAAAAGCTCTGTATCAGTGATACTCAAAGTGTGATTTCTGTAGCAGCAACACCCATGTGACCTGGAAACTTGTTAGTAATAAAAACTCATAGGCTCAACTTAAAACTTACTGGCCAAGTAATTCTGGAGACGGCGAAGATATTAATGTTTTAACAAGATCTTTAGGTGATTCTGATGCACACTGAAGCTTGAAAACCTTAATGAGAACTCAGAATTTACACTTCTAGCAATTTCCCAGCTGATGGTGCTGGTCAAGGAGCACACTTGGAGAACCACCACTCTAGATACTAGAACAATAAATTAGACATAAGCCAAGAAAACAGTTTTGGAGTTGACAAGATCCTATTGAGAATCTTGATTCTCAGAAGCATAAAATAGACGTATCTGGACAATTTTAGTACAAAGTTAATTAAAAAAAAAAATGATAAAACTACCTGGATACCAACCATCCAGCTTTAGCAGATCTTAACATTGTATCTTTTGTTTGATTTTTTTTTTTAAGAAATCAGTATAGATCCAGATGAAGCCTTTTATGTATTCTTCCAGAATCCCATTCCTGTCTTGCCCTAGAGCAAACCATTATCATGAGTTTCATGCATACTTTTTTCTGTAATTTTACTACTTCTACATAGATCTCTAAATAATATAGGCTTACACATTTTCAAACTACAAAACTGAGTAACAGTGATTCTCAGTTTTTGTCTCTAGAAATAATGTTTCTGAACGCTATACATTTTGATACAATGTAACTTTAGTTTATTAATTTTACCTGCTGTATAAATATTCATAATTTATTAATCCATTATCCTTTTAGTAGACATTGGTTCATAATTTTTTTTACTATTTCAGAGTGTGGCAGTAAATATTTTTGTACCCATATTTCAGGTATACTCTGTGAGAGGAAGTTTCTATGGGGTGTGTACCTAGGAGTAGAATAGCTGAGAAGTAGGTTAAAGGCATTGTCAGCTTTACTAGAAATTGTTAATTGTTCATCTACTGGTTATACCTATTAATTCACCCATCCACAAGGTATGAGAGCCCAGTTTCTCTATATTTTCATCAAAACTTGACATTTTTAGGCATTTTAATTTTTGCTGGAGAGATAGGGAATGCCTTCTAGTTTTTAAATTTATAATTCCCAGAGTTCTAGGGAGCTTGAGCTAGTTTTCATGGTTTTTGATATTTCAGGTTTCTTCTGGGAATTACCTGTATATATCCTTTTTTTACCTTTAAAAAGGATTTTACCCATTTTTTACCCGTTTTCCTTTTTACCTTAATTTTACCTAAATAAATTCTTTTTATGTAATTTTTGCTAATACTTTATATGAATTTTTGTGTTTCAAACACTTTATCTCCGTCAATAGTTGGTCTTTTGGCTTTTCTTATGGGTAAGAAAATCTTTCCCTACCCTTGAGTCATAAAGAGTCCTTATATTTATCTGAAGTTCTAAAGCTTTGCTTTCTATATTTAAGTCTTTAATCTATCTAGAATTTCCTTTTGTACATGATACGAGGTAGAGATCTAATTCTACTTTCTTTTTCATACAGATAACCAGGTGTTCCAGCACTATCCCTTTGTCATCGATTTATAATGCCACCTCTGATATAACAAGACTTTCTATGTGCACGAGTCTTTCTGGATTCTGTGATCTATTCTGTTGATCTGATTGTCTCTGTGTTGGATCCACATTGTCTTAATTATTATGACTATATACAAATACTATCTGATCAGACACATTGTGATTTTTTTTCAAAACTGGATTATTCTTGATGATTCTTCAATATACATTATGTGGTTGGCTTGTCAAATTTCATGAAAAATTCTGTCTTACAATTTTCACTGAAATTACATTTTACTTATAGATTCTATATTTGGGAGAGAATTGTCTCTCAATTCATGAACATGGTATATCTCCTTCATTCTAGTTTTCCACAGTGACCTTTGGATAATGTTTCATAATTTTTCCTAAAGGGTGTTGGGCGTCTTTAATTAGATTTATTCCTAGGTATATTATCTTGCTTTTGTGAATGTATCGTTTTTCTAATTGGTTTATTTCTGAGATAACAGAAGCACTACTCCCTCTTCCTCCCACTCTTTATGAACTGTTATTCTCTCCTTTTCCAGTAGAGGGCAGTAAAATACATTAAGATTTCATTATTAAGAATCTATTTTCTTCTGAGTGAGGTGTTTTTTGATTTGGTTTTTTTTTTTTTTTCAATGAAATGAGTATTATTTGTTTTAAAGGTTTTAATTCTGAAGTATTTCTAAATTATTTCTCTTTGTTCCGTTTAGGAGGATAAAAAGAAGCGAGATCGGGACCGTGTGGAGAATGAGGCAGAAAAAGACCTCCAGTGCCAGGCCCCTGTAAGATTAGACTTGCCTCCTGAGAAGCCTCTCACAAGCTCTTTAGCCAAACAAGAAGGTCGGAATAATTCTGAATTAACTTCCCTGAATGAGGAGGCTGAAATTATTTTAAGGGTATTATAGCCAAGGAAAGTGGGTTTTTAGCTTTTAAGTTAAATTTTAAAAGCTATTTAATTGAAATTTTTTTGGTTTTCTTTTTTCTGTCACTGCAAAAGAGCTTTAAATTAGCATCAGTTTTGAGTTGATATTTTCAAACTTCAGTATATTTGTAAGAGAAATGAAATTTCTGTATGAGATATTTAATGATGTGTATGAGGTAACTCCTATAGAAAGAAAATAAACTAAACAATAACTTTCTAGAATCTTCCTTTTAAAAACACTCTTTCCCTTTCTCCTTTGCTTTAGAAGTAGAACAGACACCTCTTCAAGAAGCTTTGAATCAACTGATGAGACAATTACAGAGGTAAATGTTTTTTCCAACATTTTTATAACTTGGAAATTAAAATGGGAAACATAGGATCCAAACCACTTCTCTATTTTTGATTATTTAAAGCCACATTTTGTGGACTAAATCCAAATGTACTTGATTTTAAAGTGGATGATAAATATTTTGCCTGGCAATAGAAAGTACTTTAAGAAGCTGACTTTTAAATGTTCTCTTTTGGTTTGTTTTAACTGGCAACTTGAAGAGTGTTACATAATACTCTTAATGGCAAATTTCTCTTTAAAGTAATTTCTGGTGTTAAATCTTTAAACCAGGAATAAACAATACAGATATTTTCACTTTGCTAATAGATGAAAATACTTTCTATATATCTGTTCTTATATATCTGCTTATTGTCTGTGAATATTTGTTAAGAATTAAGTCTGGGAGAAGAAACAAAGTAAATAGGATTTGTGGCCCTCTCTTACATGTATTATTTTCTAAAAATTACAGTATCTAGATTAAACCAATGTTAAGTTCATAAAAGGGGAAAGAATAACTCCATCTTTATTAAAATACTTAGTTTTGATGCCTGTCTCTACTCAGAATTTGAATTTTTTAGCTCAAAGACGTATTATTTGCAAAGGATTCATGGGTGGAAGGCATGCATTCTTATGTGAACTTTCTTCTCGCTGGGTTGTCCTGTGTCAACCCAAGAACACATTACAAATCATTTTTGTAAGTTAAAGCCTCTTGTACTCTTTGTATTCAGCACTTATTCAGCTTTGCAGTTAAGATGAGAAGTTAGTGGCCTCCCTCCCTTTTTCGTGTTACAGGATAATTGAAAAAAGTACATCTCATGTCTTTACACCTAAGTAAGTCATTCATTACTTATCCCCAAATATGAACAAGTAAGCAGCAAGAATTCTGACTCTATTAGAATGTGTGACTATAGAGTGTTTTGGCTCCTTTGAAGTTTTATTTTTTGTAACATAAGACCAGGATATAGCTTAATGATGTCAACTTAAAAGAGATCCACTTAACAGGGTCTTTCTTAGTCCAAAGATATTGACATTTCTCAGAATGTTTTGGGAATTAGAACCCAGAGCCACATTTTTTTAATGGTCTTTAGTGATTCATCATCCTTGAAGCTTAGCGCAAATGCTGATAAACTGTGTAGTTGATTAGGGCTCTGTTAAAATGACTGATTCTGTGGGGGGTGTAGATAATTTGCTCTGAAGAGGTCCTCTAGAGATGATCAGTGTTGTTATTCATAGTAACTACTATGGACAGACTGGGTAATTTTGCTTATTCTTTATTTTCTAGTCTCACCACCTAGGCATCCTGCTAAGAAAGAACAAGTAGCTGAGTTTAGATTCCAACTCTATCTTCTATCAGATTTATGACCTAGAACAAAAGATTTGACCTCTCAGCCCCAGGTCCCTCATCTCTAAGTGAGGCTACCACCACTTTGATGGCTTTTGTAAGGATTAGATATTAAATACATCGGTACCTGCCATTGGGCCTGCGTGTGGTAAATAGATTTTAAAAGTTGCTCCTCTTACTGTTTTTTTTTTTGTTTTGTTTTGTTTTTTTGTTTTTTTTTTTATGATAGAGAGAGAGAGAGAGAGAGAGAGAGAGGCAGAGACACAGGCAGGGGGAGAAGCAGGCTCCATGCACCAGGAGCCCGATGTGGGATTCGATCCCGGATCTCCAGGATCGCGCCCTGGGCCAAAGGCAGGCGCCAAACCACTGCGCCACCCAGGGATCCCCTGTTACTGTTTTTTAAACCATTTTTATTGGCATGATTATTTGGAGTAAGAAAAGTTGGGATGCCTGGGTGGTTAACTGGTTCAGCGTGTGCCTTTGGCTCAGATCGTGATCCCAGAGTCCTGGGATCGAGCTTCTCTCCCTATCTCTCTGTGTCTCTCATGAATGAATAAATAAAATATTTTAAAGAAAGAAACTTTGGTATGCCAGATTTCCAGAGGAAAAAATAATCTAATGACCTAATCCTGTAGAGCAGTGGTTCTCAACCCTGTCAGTAGGAATTATTGATGCCAAATACTCCAATGCCAGTACTCAACCCTACAAGTACCAGTGCCTGGATAAACCCTCCTTCCCAAGAGAATCCTGCTCTCCCCACAACTGGAATTTTTTTAAGCTCCTCTCTGGATTCTCATGCACAGCCAGAATTGAGAGTGCTACAATAGAAGCACTGGTTCATAAGTTTGGGGCTAGTATGAGGACCTTATTAATGCCAGGTTTTTGCGGACTCCCCTATGCACACTAGAAGTCAGATCCACTAATTAAGAAAATATAGATACTCACAAAGATGTAATAATTTTGTGGCCCACCAAGAGTACATGCTTACAGTTACAAATCAGTATGGAAGATTGCAAATGTGCACTTCTTTGGTTTTCTTTTTCTGTTCTTCTTTCTTTTTCTTATTCTGTCTTCTCCCCTATGGTTGATAAAAAATACACTGTGCTTATCTCCCAGAGGACAAGGCATTGGTCAGTTAGTCTTAGATCTTTTATTTTGTTGTATTTTTCTCTATGTAGTGCTAATAATAAAATAAAGATTTTAAAAGATTCTCTGTCTTACGAGTACAACTAGTATGTAAAAGATCTTAACCTTGTTATTAGTTATGAGTCTTTAAAATCATTCCTTCAATTTGCAGTGAAGAGCATGTTAGCATACTACAAATTCTTTCCACACTGAAAGGTTTCCTCTGACTTCTGCTCCTGACCAGTAGATTTGTTTGTGTAGAAATAAAATTACATTTTTCATATCTTCACAGAAAAGACCCAAGTGCTTTCTTTTCATTTCCTGTGACTGATTTTATTGCTCCTGGCTACTCCATGATCATTAAGCATCCAATGGATTTTAGTACCATGAAAGAAAAGATTAAGAACAATGATTACCAGTCCATAGAAGAACTAAAGGTAACCAGAGTTATGTTGTGATTGGAAAATAAGACTGACCTGTAATACAAAGTAACATATCTATTCAATTGAGGGTAGAACTCTTGGATACTCTATATACACAACCTTAGTAGAAATCTTCATGTCTGTCTAATATTAGGAAACTTTCTCATTGGCCTCTTAATTGGCAGGGAATTAAGTTTATTTTAAATCCAGAATGTTCGTATTTTCCTATGTGAGAAAACATTTTATTTTTTATTTATTTTTTTTTTTTTGTGAGAAAACATTTTTGAGCTCGGTGACAGAAAACCAGAAACACTAAGCCATCTGCTATCTTTTATTATTTTGGGGCATTTTAGAAAATTTTTGAATTTCATATATTCTACGATATACATTCTCAGCCTTTAAAATGAAAAAATGTCTGATTTTTAATTTCAGACTAATACATATAAAATTGATACTTACATGAAAGTTGTAGCAGTAGTTTCTTTTTCTGTTCCTAGACAACTAAAGTGTAGCGTGTCTCTCTAGGAGAGGATAAGTTGGCTTGTCCAGAAATAGTAAACAGAAGTTTAATTACATGTTCTAGTTTGATGAAAGTCAGTTGCTTCCTGAACTCAATTTGACTATATTTGTTGAGCATATTTTCTTCAAAAGAGAAGAAAGAAATTAAAAACTTAAAAGTGAGGAAACCATAAGGCATAAGAGGATGATGTATGTGCCTGATGTTACCATGGAAGTTTCTCCATCTTTAAGTAGTTGTGCTATATGTTGATTTCAGCAGAGTACTTTTCATTTTGATGAAGGAAAGGAATCATGTGTCTTTTAAAATTTTCTCTGTATCAAACTGCCCAAACTTAACTGGTTTAGATAATACCTGTTTTGCCTTTATTTTTTCTGCATCAACACTAGTATTCACCTGATCTATGTAAGTACTAGATCCTAATCAGTTACAGATTATCTTTTTACCTTTTTTTTAAATCGATGTTTATCGATCAGTTGAAATTTATGAATAAAACCAGCATTTAAATCTATCTTTATTATCTATTTGACTGCATAGATGACATTCTACTTACTCTGAAAAACCTAAATTACAATCTCTTGTATTCAGAGAAATGGAAACTTTCCCAACTTCTCATCTGGTGAAAATTAGGCTAGAAAAATTTATTTCAGCATATTTCTGACCTTCTTATTGCTTAATGGAAAAAAAATTTCGCAGGTTTTTTGTTGTGTTTTTTTTTTTTTTTTTTTTTTTTTTTGTGAATAGTTTTCCTCTGATCTTTCTCTTATGATGAAAGAGTAGAAATGTGCTCCCTAAGTGTTTTTGCACAAATGTTTATTAAGATTTGTTGTATTTGAAATAAACTAATACTTCAACTTTTGGAGTTTTCTACATTTTCCTTTGGGGGAAAAATCAGTAGCCTGATGTAATATTAATTAGCTTATTAGACTATTCAGGTTTTTTATTACTACTTAAAAAGTATGCAGGTCATTTAGCTTCTTGAATAACCAAGTGCCATTACCCCCAAAGTCCAATAAAGCCTAGCACATGACAGTTAAGATTCATGGAATCTACAAATTGCCTTAACAGATCAGATCAGTGGAATAATCCAGTACTTTTGCCAGTTAGAGGCCCAGTGGTCACTTAGTATAAGTAATGGTCATCAAATATCCTCCTTTGCTGGCCTCTATTTCCCACAATATATATTTAATAATTCTTAATGGAATGGAAGCTTTTCAGAAAATCTGTAGCAATGGTCCTTAACCTGGGGTCCTCTGGCTGGAAGCCATGAATGATGAGCCTTTAAGGGGATGCTGCTAAAATGACATGAAAAATTCTATGTTCAACTTGGTGTGTGTATATATGCTTGAGGAGTGGATGTATGGTTTTCATCACATTCTGAAAGATCCAAGACTTAGCAAATTCTACTGATTAGAGACTTGGCTAAGGACTAAGGATCCACATGTACTTCATCCACTTTAAGTTTAATACCAACCTTCTTGTGACCCTTGAGTCTGTCTTCTCATATGCTTTCAGATAATAATAAATTTGCCCTTTTTTGTCTATTCTAAGCTGTCATCACTAGTTATTAAACAGGTTTGAATATTTATTACTAGTTATTAAGTAGGTTTTGGATATGGAGGAGGGGGGTTTGTTTATTTAGGGGGATTCTTTTTGAGTTTTTACCATTTTAAGTCAGTAAGGCCTTGGCATAATCACTGCCACATTTATACAATGTAAAAAATAACCATGAAACTATGCAGGAGAATTGAGGTCTCCAGCACATGTAGGTACTTTGAAACTTAACCCAAAAGTGCAATTCTGATAATTTGGTTACTCCAGTTACATGTTTCGACTCTTTGAGGCTGTATGGTTTATTTCACATTGGCATAATTTTCCAGCATTCTGCAAATTATGTTTAGCTTATGATAGTATCCAAACACTTAAAATTAGTGTAAATATTTTAGCGTTTTGGTCAGTTAATTTGAATTTCCTAAAAGATATTTTGATAATTTAGCCCTGTCACAGTTTTCATCAAGATTTGAAATTATTTAATTCATAAATGGAAACTTAAGATGTTTTAAAACTAGGAGTAATATTTTTTAATTACATGAATTCAGTTAAGATTATTCTTAGGGGCAGCTCAGTCAGTTGAATGTCTGTCTGACCCTTGATTGTGGCTCAGGTCATGATCCCGGAGATGTAAGATGGAGCCTCACGTCAGGCTGCACACAGGCTCCCTCTCCCTCCGACCCCCCGCCCACTCTCACTCTCTATTCTCTCTCTAAAAAAAAAAAATTCTAAAACTATTCTGTTAAATAGAAGTATTTTCTTCCAATTTTTTTTGTGTGCGGTAATAGTGGAGAAATATTATAAAATGTCTGCGGAACTTGAAAAGGAATGTAGCACAGTATTTAAATTAATTTAGCCGTACTTGTTAGTCTTAAAACTTAGGAAATTGCTTTAATGTTGTTTAGTAAACTATGAAAAAAAGGTAGGGTTTTCAGTTGGTTTTGTGTTTTATTTTTTCAAGGACATGTATGATTTCAGACAGGGACAGGAAGACTATTTGTTTTATTTTAAATGCATTTTTCTCCTTAATAATCTCTCTGCAGGATAACTTCAAACTAATGTGTACTAATGCTATGATTTACAACAAACCCGAGACGATTTATTATAAAGCTGCAAAGAAGCTATTACACTCAGGGATGAAAATTCTTAGCCAGGTAAAGGAAATTCTTTGTCATAAATAATAACTATTATAAAATCTATAAGCCTCTGTTTTTTGGTTAGAGCGATGGAGATCTGTACAGTCCTAGTTTTATAGGCAGATTATATTAAAGTAGGACATATTACATGAAAAAAGTTTTCATATAAAAATTAAAGTAGGAAATTCTCATTTGGAATTGATACAAATAAATATTGGCATTCACTACTAATTATTTATTTAAAAGTTGTTGAATTGGTAGTTACCAGATAGATATATATTTGCTGTGAAAGAAACATTACCCTGAATTCCAGGATAAGGTTGATGATTAGGTGAATTATGAGGCCTGTTAGGAGGAAAGCTCTCTACTTCCTTTGAGGGATGGAATCTGATGTTGTGGTGAAGCACAGGAACTCCTTCCAGTACAAAGAAAGAAAATTTTGGTGAGCAGTAAGTAACCTGCTCATTGACACCTCCCCACTGTCCACCAGAACTAGTACCATAGTAAGGTGACTGAGGTAGGAGGGACCCGTGCAGAGACACCCAGACACTTCATCATCAAACTTCATGAGAGAGCACAGATGTGATAGTTTATTTAAAAGAGAACTAGTTTAGTGGCAGGAAAGGACACGTGCCATCTCAAAGCGACGGCTGATAAAAGGCCTGGAGGGGCAGTGGGATTGAGAAGCTTGCTGTGCACCTGCTGGCAGGAAAGCCGAGCTCACAAGATAAGTCGTGTCTTTTGAGGTTTTACTCATAGCTCTGAGTAGGATGGGAAATTAACTGAGTGAGATGATCCCTGGCATCTTACCATGGCAGGAAGTCGGAGTTCGAGTTTTAACTCTTTGCTCTAACTTTTGGACCTCAGGCAAGACATGAGCCAATCTGGCCTTTGGTCTTCTCCAGTGTGGAGAAGAGGGTTTAAAGTGTGGTATCCCAAGATAATTGCTAGCATTAAGGTGCCGACTCTCAGTAAGAGAGTAGGCAGGAGAATATGAAAAAGAGCAAGGCAGGAGAGGGATTTTGCGAAGAAAAGACGAGTGAGTATAAGAATAAGAAAAATCAGAATGAAGAGCCTGGGCTCAGACTCAGGAGTTACAGGAGAGCAGGAATGAGTCCTGTGTGGATGCACATGGCTTTCCACTTGTTACAGTGGCCATCTGTATCACAGTTTTACATTTAAAGAATTGTCTTGGTGTGCAGATGTCTGAGTGTGTGCTTGGCTCTAAACGATTCTCAGATCCATTTAACTGGAGAAAGAAAAACATTTGGATTGATGATTATTCTTGCACTCCTAATATTCAGGCAGCATCCGTTCCCACCCTTTCCTATAGACTTAAGAAACTGTAATGTAAGCCAGTTACCCATCTTTGGCAAAATCTACAAAGGAAAGGGGACTATAAAGTGTTTATCCCACTCTTTGCAGGAAGACTCAGAATCCAGAACCAAGCCATATTCCAGGCTTAAAAATCTGCAGATGCTTGTTACTACATTTGAAATAAAAGAACATCCTGCAAAATGCAGTCTTTAGTCACTCCAAAATAAGTACATTGGATTTTTAGGAGAGAATTGAATTTGCCATATCTCAAGTAAATTTATCAACTTTGATTTACCATTATTTTCTTTTCTTCAGATAATGTAGTTATTATAACATGCAAAAGATTCCAGTATCTCTTGAATTTTACTGGGGGTGGGATGGCTAGAAGCACAGAAAATAAACTTTCTTCTCCACTTTCCCTTTTCTCTCTCTGTTGTCTTCCTTTTTTTCAGATCTCTTCCTGTTGAGGAGCCCTACCCATCCTGTGTTATAGCTTCCTGTTGACTGTTCTCTCCACCCTAAATGGGAGGGATCCTTACAACAGTGATTTTTAAACGTTTAAATTTAGATCGTCTGAGTTAATTCTTCTAATAGCAGTGCTCCCAAGAAAGCCCAGCACACCCTTCCATGAATGGTGTCTTTTAAAAGATCATTGGTTTTGAGCGTTCATTGTAAAGATTGTGGAGCAGTCATGTATGATTTTTTTCATTTACACACAAATATTGACTATTAGTAGACATTTTTATAAACCATGGACGTAGTCGAATAACTTTTTTTGATCTCTGAGATAAATTCTAGAACGCTGCATTATACTACAAACAAAGTAATACAAACTACTGTTGGCAGCATAGTGGCTTCAGAATCCAGGCTTAAGTCCTGGCCGTGCCTTCGAGACGCTAAGTGACCTTAGGCAGGCCTACTTAGGCGGCCTCAGTAGTCCTTACCTGATGGAGCCAGGCAGCCATGCCCAATGTGTGTGTAAGCACATGAGCGTTAGCTGTGGCAAAGAGTTAAAACCTTTCAGTCATTTAATACTGTAAAGCTGAGGACTGATAAGTAGTATGCTAATTTGAAAACATCTTAATTTAAAAAAAAAAAGGACTTTCAAAGTAAAATAAAACTCAGCTTTTTCCAATGATTCGTGTTGAAATTTAGAGAATTTCTCTAGTTCTTTTAATTTTGTGTGTGTTATTTTTTTTAAATTCCAAGATGTTTTTAAAGTGAGTTCTGCTTTATGAGATTCCAGAGCGGAAATAAGAAGATAACTGAGAACTTCATGACCTAACCCCATTCACTTAACACCATTTATTGAGTACTTCCAGTGTGCCAGCCTCTGATTTAGGTACTAGAGATAGAGATAAGGCAGTGAATTACCCAAGTGACATACATAAGGGAAAACACAAATGGCCAATAAAAAGTTACAGAGATAATCATACTCCCTAATATTTTTTGAGTATATATTAAAATAAGACATGTTTTTTAAAAATCAGATTGGCAAATTCTTTTAACTATTTCTCAGCTTGGTAATGATTCAGAGACACTTTCAAACACTAATATATACATTGATAAAACTTGTAGAGAGCAGTTTGGTAGTAAATACCAAGAGCCTGATGACCTAGTGTTTCCACTTCCAGGAATTTTCTTTTAAAATATAGTTAACATACAGGGCAGCCCAGTTTAGCGCTGCCTTCAGCCCAGGGTGTGATCCTGGAAACCCAGGATCAAGTCCCACATCAGGCTCCCTGCATGGAGCCCGCTTCTGCCTCTGCCTCTACTGTGTCTCTGCACCTCTCTCTCTCTCTCTCTCTCTCTCTCTCTCTCTGTCTCTCATGGATAAATAAATAAATAATTTTTAAAATAACAAAAGTAAATAAATAAAATATAGTTAACATACAGTACCATTTCTGGGAATTTATCCTAAAGAAGTTCTTGGAGAGATTTATTTACAAGGATGTTCATGAGACTTATTTATGATAGTGTAAACTTGGAAATAATCTAAATGTCCTATAGCAGGATATTAATTAGACCATGGTACATAGGATAAAATACTATATACTTTAAAAACACTTTGAAGAGTATTTAAATGATGTGGAGGGGAAATTATTGTAATTTATTAAAGAAAAATCCCAAATATTCAGTGTAATTCTAATTTGCTAATATGTGTAATGCTTAGAGAAATACATAATGATAAATTCACAAGGTTTATATTTTCCCCTCTACTCAAACCATTGTTGCAATGAAATATATCACTTGGATGATTGGAAGACTACCTTAAAATAAAAGTTCAGTAAAAATAGTAGGTCCGTGTTCTGGAGGCTCTCATAGTCTGCCCTGCTAATACAGAAGAGTGTGATGAGACAGGGCTCCTGATAAGACCTCAGAGTTCTGTGACCTTGGGTGAGGCATTTAGCATTTCTGGGCTATGTTCTTATTTGAATCACCTCTGGTCCTTTCCAGTTCTCAGTTTCTGTTTTTCTGCAAGTCTTCCCTGGCGTTGCCATGCAGCCCTAAGGAGACTGCACTCCATATTTTATCCAGTGACAGTGCTCAGAGTTAAAAGTCAAAGTAGTCGCCAGAAACAAATGTGCCTCCAGAAACCTCATGCTCTTAACCACAAAGAAAATTTCACAGCATATCAATGCAATGGAAAATTAAGTACATGTTTCACGAAATAGAAACAAGACTTCTTTGGTAAGAAGAACATTATGCTTTCTGGGAAAGAAACTATGCTAGCAACCTTTTATTCTCCTTGAAGCATGTTGTTTTCACACAGAGAAAAATGCCAGAGTCCTCAGTAGTTATCCTAGGATACCAGAGAATAAGGGTATTTACATGTTCATGTCCTCTAGCTTTTGAAATCCCTGATAATTCTTAAATTTCAAAAGATAAGCTATTCTGTTAAATATAAAATTTTAGCATGCTATTAAACTAAATTCTCCTAGTATTTATTCATGCTTTCTCTTCTATAAAAAACTTTCAGTGTTGTAGTCAACTTATAAAGCATTTTCTTACATCGGAAATTAAATTATCTGAATATTGTCCTGATCCTCAAACATACTCTCTTGGTATAATTACATTTAATTGCTTTTCTTCCCTAGTTAATGACAGAATAAGTTCAAACTCACATTGTGAGAAAGAAATGCATCACTTTAAAAATTAATGACAAACATACAATGAGAATATTCTTGAATATTTTTAGGAGAGAATTCAGAGCCTGAAGCAGAGCATAGAATTCATGGCAGACTTGCAAAAAAGTCGAAAGCAGAAAGATAGAACAGACACCTCGCAGAGTGGAGAGGACAGTGGCTGCTGGCCGAGAGAGAGGGAAGACTCTGGAGATACTGAAGCACAAGCCTTCAAGAGTCCCAATAAAGAAAACAAAAAGTAAAGAAGCTTTGGAATATTAAAGTTAAGCTATCTTTCTCAGACCAGTAAGAAGGGAAAAATACTGGTTTGGTGCCTACCCTGGGAAGACCAAGTCGAGGTCTGCTCGTGGTTGTTTGGTTTTTGGCATGAAAGTCCATTTTGGTGATGTGATCCCTGTCTTCTCATACAAAGCACCTCTTGGAATTGTCTAAACATAGTTCAGAAAACAGTTCTGAATATGTATACTTATGAAAGTAGTTTTAAAACCAGTTCATTACCTTTAGGGACTCACTGTCAATGAATTTATTGAAACAGAATTCTCTATTGAAGAAAAAAAAAAATCTGTGTTCGTTAACTTCATTCCATAAAGGGGTTGAGACAATAAATGCAACCCACACATTGTGGAAGCTACTTCTTAAACAAATGGGCTGTTGTTACTGAGGTGTGCGCATGTTTTCCACCAGACATCATCACCTGGGAGGAGCAATAACTCAGCCCTGGTCCTCCCAGGCAGCAGCCAGCACAGCTGGACCCAGTTGTGTACACCCGCTGACCCCACTGACTGGCAGCCCTGGTGCCCCATACCTCACTGTCAACTCCAGAAGAGGGTTCTAGTGAACAGTCTGGGATTTCTGCTGATATAAGACAAAGAACGCAAGTTTCTGACATATTTGTATTCTGTTTCTAAGATTTGTACAATTTAAATGTATTTCATTTTAAATTTTAAAAATCAGATTTTAAGAAGAAAATTATGTCCCTCTCCATTCAAAATATGTTTGAGGTAGAATCCATTAGTGTGACTGTATTGAGAAAAACGTTCAAGACAGGTAGTGCTGGACACACAAAGGAGGGAACTAACCAGAGCGTTGGGTTTGCCTTACTGTTGAGTGTGTTCTGGGGCCTTCTGGGCCACTGAGGAACAAAGCTGTAATTGGTGACTGTTGTGCAAATGCCTCCAGTCGAGTTGTGCTCCTATTTGGAACTCATTTTAATGTTTTCATCTTATCTTTTTTTTTTTTTTTACTTAGTATTAATGTGTGTTTTCAGGAAAGATAAAGATCTGCTTGAAGATAAATGTAAGAGCAATAATTTAGAAAGAGAGCAGGAGCAGATTGACCGAATTGTTAAGGAATCCGGAGGAAAGCTGACCAGGCGGCTTGTTAACAGCCAGGTGATTGGCCTTTTTCTTTTTACTACCTACTGCCTGGTCATCTGAAGCTTGCAATTTTCAGATTACTTGTGCACTTTTAACCCATGTCTGCCATAGAGCGGTTTAGTACAACTCCCAGGGAAGGAAATTTTAATAATATATTTGTAAAGTACATGATCTTTTACTATGTTACTGGATTTTAGTGAAGTTAATGTGTTCTGAACTTGGAAAATGAACAATTATACTCTGGTCTCTTGAAATCAGTTTTTAATACATTGGTTTTAAAACCAGATGGACTAATACATGACTGCCATCAGGTCACTCCTCTCCCCTGGTCTCCAGTATCCTCCCTTTCTAGTAGAGTATGGGCAGAACAGAGAGACCTAAAGGCCCCACGCAGCTCTTTACCATCCTGAGGTTTCCCTGAGCTTCATTTCTGCAGCCAATTAGACCCAGTGTTTGTGCAGCCAGGTGGGAAAATCAGTGTCTAAATGTAACAACAGCAACTCATAATGTCAGTTTGATTACACTTAAGTAAGGCTTTCTGGTGTGAGATATATACATGTATATGTACATGCATATGAATGTGATACATAAAAATGGTTTATGACATTTGAATACTTTGGGTGTTGCAGTGTGAATTTGAAAGGAGAAAACCAGATGGAACAACAACACTGGGGCTTCTCCATCCTGTGGATCCCATTGTAGGAGGTAAGCTCAAAGATCAAAATGTGCGTGAATTTGCTATTTGGCAAAGAACGGTAGCCTGGGTGACATTTTAAAACAACAAGCCGGATACTGAGCAATCCAACTGTATTGTCATCCCCAAAGAACTTGGCTAGACATCATGTATTTCGTGCTAAATAGCTGGCCTGGCTTTACCTCAATTTAAAGCAGGTACTATAGAGATCCAATTTTCTTTAAAATACAAAGTCCCTGGAATATCAGACCCACCATTAAAGCCCAAAAATGACACAGTTTCTAGCTCTGGCTCTAAGAGACTGGTAGGTACGCTCAGTTATTTCTGGAGGCATCTCAGAACGCTCTTATTATAACATAATAAATTTGACTGGCTTTTTTAAATTTCAGTGAATAAAGTGAATATGTATGCCATACAGTACCTTAATAGTAACAGAATAACATATGCCCGATGACACGACACATCTTTTCCTCCAGTGGTAGAAAGTTTGTAAAGATTGGGAAGCACTGCTTTAGAACCCCAATCATATTTTTATTTTCTCAGATGGTATTTTAATAGCAATAGTATAAGGGATAGTTTGAAATTTGCTGGAAGAATAAGAACTTTTTGTCATTCATCGAAGGGGAGACAATTGTGTTGGGATAAGAAAATGTGAGAATGTTATTTTCTAAATACTCATTTTCCTGCTGCTGATCACAGGGATATGGAAATGAATGATGACACTTCAGTTAACAGTCTCTAGTATTCATCGTTTGCTGCAGGCAAGGTCTGGCTTGGGAGCTGGAGGTGGAGCTAAGTGTATAGTAGGGAACAGAATGGGAGAGATGAGTCCCTTCCCTTTCTGTCTGTAGGGTGGGGAATGGAGGCACAAACGAGCATAATCGTGTAAAGAACTGCAGCTTGTCTGCCATGATGAGGGCAGCTGCGACAGGACATGACAGAAGGGACCAATCTAGTGTCTGGGGGTCAGAGAAGGCTTCCTTCTTCCTAGCAAGATGACATTTAGATTGGTCCCAAAGTGAGTAAGGGGTTTAGATTGGTCCCAAGTGAGTAAGGGGTTAGGGAATAAGAGTAAGAGACCTTGAAGCATCCTGGAAGATCCTGATGCATTTGAGGGCTACACCGGGGAGCCTGTTGATGTCTTTTAGCATTGCACTCCACTCTTGAAATGCTGGCAGAGTTCCCTCACATAGAAGAAAAGGAACTGGTGCTGTTTGAAAAAGAAAAAAACAAAAACCCACTTTTTGCTTTTGTGTGGACTTTTCGTAATATAAGTTTATATGGTTTTGGGTCAAAGGAAATGCCACAAGATTGAGAACTCGATCTTTCTAGTATAGCTATTATGAGAATTTGGTGGTAAGGAGATGCAACTAATGATTTAGGTGACACTTTAAGATCTGCCCTTTTCTTTGTGTCCAGCAGTCTGTGTGCCCTTGCTCTGCTTTTTGGCACATCCAGCTCCTGGAGGCATAGTCAGTGTGGCCCAGGCTGACCTGGCTTCTCACATGACCGCAGCTCCCGAAGAGGCCAGTGTACTGGTCTAAGGTGGAAGCTTTGTCCCTGTTCGCTTCTCAGGTTCGTCTTCCTACCACATTCCAGACTGCTTGCTGAGAGAAAAGATATAACTTAAGTGTGCAGTGTTGCTCACAAGTGCTTTCATTTTATCACACTGGTCACCTGTGGCCACAGCCTATAATCCAGGGTGGAGTAACATGCTAATTTTTCCTGAATATATGATGAGTTCTTGTCTTTATAATTTTTATATATTTTATATATTTTTTAAAGATTTTATTCATTTATTCATGAGAGAGGCAGAGAGACAGGCAGAGGGAGAAGCAGGCTCCATGCAGGGAACCTGACATGGGACTCGATCCCGGGTCTCCAGGATCACATCCTGGGCTGAAGGCAGCACTAAACCGCTGAGCCACCAGGGCTGCCCAAGTTCTTGTCTTTAATCAGTTATTTTTCCTTAGTTTTTACTAACCTTTTCTACTGGTTTACTTCCATCAAAGTAAAGTTCAATTTTTAAATCCTTTTTTTTTTTTTTTTTTTTTTAAGTGAAATGTAATGTAATTATAAGGAATTCCAGGAAGCAGTAGAGTGTGATGAAAAGGACAAGGTTTTGGTCCTGGCTCCATCCCTCCCTTGCTAAGCTAAGGTTTTCCTATGTGAAAGATGGGTATGGAAGGGCTATCCAGGCCCCTTGACAGAGTCACATAGATGGCACGAAGCAGTGTGGGTGCAGACACCCCGCAGAGCACCCCTCAGCTCCTTACCACATGCCCCTCCCACAGCATGCCCGCCCTTCTGTTTCAGAACCAGGTTACTGCCCTGTGAGACTGGGAATGACAACTGGAAGGCTTCAGTCTGGAGTGAATACTTTGCAGGGGTTCAAGGAAGACAAAAGGAACAAAGTCACTCCAGGTAAGGCTTCTTGTGTTTTTCTCCTCGTTCAAGCAGTTAAGGGGAAAGGAAAGCATGATTACCATTTATTTAACTCTCTTGATGGTATCTGCAATGTGAATCAGCTGTTTTATTAACTTTGGAAAAACCTGAGAAATCAGCTGTTAGAATTCGAAATAAGTTTTGTGCTTTCTTTCCTCTATCTCCCCTTTGTGGGGAAAAAGTCACTTGAGTTGTGACTCACAAGAATCCGGGAGGGGAACTATCTACCTTAGATTTGTTATACCAGTCAGTGAAGCAATAAAATTAGAAGGGAATAATCTTTAATAAAACAAAAATTAGATTGACACACAAGTGAAAGGGACAGTATTGTAGTATTTAATTTCTGTCAACAGTGTTATACTTGAATTACGGACCCTACAGTTCTTATGCTCCACATTATGACTCCACATTTGCAAATATCAGCAAGGACGATTCGGATCTAATCTATTCAGCCTATGGGGAAGACTCTGATCTTCCCAGTGACTTCAGGTGAGTGAGTTCATCAGTATCCTGAGTGCCATATTCTAAAACACTGATCGACCTGTGTATCCAGAGGGTGTGGTCCAAACCAGAGGGGTAGCCTTGATACTCCCAGTACATGTGTGAGTCCTGAGGTAAGATTACCTTAGGGAGGTAGTAAAGGGCAGTAGCAAGTTCAGGACTGGGCCCAGGAGCCTCGACCATTGAGAGAGTCTTATTTTTCTTTGAAGGATTCCCCAGGAGCATTTCATTTCACTATGTTCTTGATAGTGTTTACTTCTCAAGATGATAAAGGTATCACTGGTAAACATACCAGTCTGGTGCTGTACCTAGATATGTTGGTGTGCCTAGACAGAAATTTTTACACTATGGCATTTTATAAACTAAGGCATGTCTGATGGAAACAGCTGGCATAGGAAGATTAAACCAATGGAGGTGATTTATGTGGAAGTAACTTTCCCAACACTCTCTCTTTCAGCATCCATGAATTTTTGGCCACGTGCCAGGATTATCCATATGTGATGGCAGATAGTTTATTGGATGTTTTAACAAAAGGAGGCCATTCTAGAACCCTGCAAGAGTTGGAGATGGTAAGAAGGCTGCTAAAGAAATGGGTAATTTAATATTGGCTCTCAGCATTAGTCACTGTGTTATGACACCATGGGAGTCACCAAGGTGACAGCTGAGCTACATTTCCCTGAAAAGGCAGCCTGGCCTGGGTGGGGACTATGGGTGGAGGTCAATGAACGGAAACGAGTAAGTCAGCTAGCAGGGTCTGTGAGGGCAGAAGACTGTCATTATCTCCCGATCTTGGGAATGTAGGAATCAGGATGGGGTTGATGGCTCACAAGTCAGCTGGTGCCGTGTACCCTAACAGAAAAGGGAAGTATCACTCACTGGATTGAAACGGAGTGGACTAAAATGATAGAAAATGTCCTTTTCTTGATTATGCAGTAAGAACACAGTGATGGGGACACAAAAAAAAGAGTACAGAGTTTCCTTGGGGCCCTAGCTCTTCCTGATGGCTATGGCTGCTGTCACCTTGTCCTCTGCCCCCATTGTATCCATGGCTGCTGGTCCTTGGGTGACTGTCAGCAGTGCTGAGTCAGCACCTCAAGTTTATCAAGAACTGCTGCTGTACAATCTTCCCACATGAGCTGCTTTCCTCACGTGCCACTTCACATCCATTCAAAAATGTTTTTCCTCTAACTCTCCCGTCAGTCTGATTGATCCAGCAGTTCTTCTCAGACTATATCTTAGAAAGTTAAAAAAAAGTTCTATATAAGGATACATTGTTTATAACTTTAAAAAAACTGAGAATTGGTTAAAAAAAATCATAATATAGCCTTTCCAAAAAAATCACATCATTATTGATTTTTGTGCATGATACTTTTGTCTGTTGTTTATGTATGTGACCCCTGATGGCTAGGATTATGGGAAGCTTTCACATTCTCTGTAGCATTTGAATATTTTACAGTAATCCTCTGTTATCCAAGAATATTGCTCTGTTAATGCAAAATAGTCCCTGGAGTGCCTCCTATTTTCTCCTTGTCATAGATTTACCTGTTGTTGAAAACCAACTCCATTTATTAGGCACTTCTGTGTATTTACCAAAAACCTTCATATATTTGTAGTGCTTTTTGCTTGGGCACAGAAAGATCAGTCTTGAAGTTACCAGTAGTACATACTCTTGACACACAAATTTTCTCAAAATGCCATTTACTATATCTAATTTGTTTTTGGTTTTAAAAATGAAGGTATCCCTGGGTGGCGCAGCGGTTTGGCGCCTGCCTTTGGCCCAGGGCGCGATCCTGGAGACCCGGGATCGAATCCCACGTCTGGCTCCCGGTGCATGGAGCCTGCTTCTCCCTCTGCCTGTGTCTCTGCCTCTCTCTCTCTCTCTCTCTCTCTCTCTGTGTGACTATCATAAATAAATAAAAATTTAAAAAAAAAATGAAGTTCCAATAATTCATAATCTTGCCTTGAAACTCCTAATATTTTTTTTATTTTTCTTGATATTTACCTTTTTAAAATATCTTTTAATAAAAAATTGTTTTTCTTTATACTTCTAGCCATCACCTGAAGATGAAGGCCAGACTAGGATCCTTGACACAGCAAAAGAAATGGAGGTAATCATATTTTATTCTTCATAAAAAATATTTAAATGGAGGATAAGCCACAAGACCTAAATGATAAAATTTTGTTTTAAAAGAAAATTATTTATTGAGTATCTCCTTAAATAAAGGAACTCTTTTTGCCTGTGGGAAGTGTAGCAGCAGCTAGTGCAGTACACAGGCATGTGAGCGAGGGAGCCAGCACCAGCTCCCACATGTGCTACCAAATGTGGTGTAGGAACACAGATCAGAGCTGCTCTGGATAGCAGAGGAGGTCCTCACAGAGAGGATCCTGGGCAAAGTGGGTCTAGAAAGATGAATAGACGTTTTCCCAGCGGGCAGTGGGCTGAATCTGCACGTGGAGTGACAGAAATGGATGCAAGAGGACAGGGCATATGTGTAACGAGCACAGATGGCGTGTGAGCACAGGGTACCTGGGCAGAAGAGGGAGGGTTGGGAGGCCCTCGTGACAGAGAGTCTGTAGGCAGTGCCAAGAAGCTGAGATGCTACCCTGGAAGACAGGAAACCCTGAGGAAATGTGGGGAGAGGGGAGAGGAGCTGGAAGAGGAGACCCGTGAAGAATTCCGGGGCTTGTCTGGGCAAAACACTGCCAGGCATGGCAATACAGAGGAAGGGAATTGAGATACACAGTCAAGAGAAATACAGAAGTCAGGTCGGCAGGACCTGGTGCATGAGACAGATCATGGCGTCGTGAGCTCCCGTCAGAGTGCTGGAGAAGGGGGATCCCTGGGTGGCTCAGCAGTTTGGCGCCTGCCTTCGGCCCAGGGCATGACCCTGGAGTCCCGGGATTGAGTCCTGTGTCGGGCTCCCCACATGGAGCCTGCTTCTCCCTCCACCTGTGTCTCTGCCTCTCTCTCTGTGTAAGTCTCATGAATAAATAAATAAAATCTCTTAAAAAAAAAAAGTGCTGGAGAAGGAGCTCCCCTCCGTCAGGGAGAGCAACTGCACCCGGCACCCCTTACAGGGGTGATTGGGGATGGTGTTGCAGGGGGGCAGGGGACTCCCGTGCCTGGGTTACAGGTGTGTGGGAAGAGTGTTGGTGTACAGGGGTGAACTAGATTGTCCAGAGAGAACATTGGGTAGAGGCTGAGGGACAGAACATTGGTAAAGACCAATCGTAAGGTAGAAAAGACAGACATACGGGAAGGAGACCAGCAGTGTCCACCGCCAGCAGATGAACCCAGTAAGGGTGGCCACTGTTGTTTGTAACCATCATTGGAGCAGGGGCAGTAATGTGGTGGCAGCAATGGTGGTAGGGGAGGAGAGGTAAGAACACAAAGAGTTCAGTGAGCCGAGGAAGTGGGGGCGTGAGAGCAGACACATGTGAGCCTGGTAACTGAGGGTTAGGAGAGCTTGAATATGAGCTCCAGGAAGGATGGATGCAGATATGGGTGGGACATTTGAAATCACGTTTGCAGGGAACGAGGCTCAAGCAAGATCATGTGCTTAGTGAGGGAACAGGAAGGCAGGAAATCTTGATGGGAAGGGAGGCTGGGTAAAAAATGAACAGCTGGTGGAGTAGGGTGCTGAGGCCAACCCAGAGAGAAAGCTGTAGGTATATATTGCTTGTCTCTCTCCACGCCCTCCTACCCCTAAGTAGGTAGAGGAATGGGCTGGGGTGGGGGAGTGCGGGGGTGGACACTGGGGAGGGGTTCACATACATGTCTGGAGTGCAATGCCAGAGTCTTTTTTTTTTTTTTTTTTTTTCTTTTTAAGTAATGCCAGAGTCTAAATGGAACCATTAACTTCGGGTGACTTGTTATCTGGGCTAATCTCTTCCTCAAAAGCAGTGTTGAGGTTATGGAAACTCTGAGTCTTGTCATTGCAAAAATAAAACTCCACCCTTTATAGGATTTCGTTTCTCCCATGTAATACCAACAGCCTGGCTTTGGGGCCAGGAGGAGACCCAGGAAGTATCTTGTGCTCAGGCTCTGCCCTGGGAGTGGGAGCATCTGCACTGGGTGCCAAAATATTGCCTGTGAGCCTTGGAGATGGGAGGCATGGTCACAGTCCGCAGAAGCTCTTGATGGCATCGGCAGTACCAGGGCTCTTTTTCAGAACAGTTGCCCAAAGGAACAAATGACGGGTGTGGTGTAGGACACATCATGTCATTAACGAGAAGTATGCACTTGTGGATACTGTCTGGCCAGGATTTAGGAATGGCCCTTTAAAAGTATTCTGGGGGGATCCCTAAGCGGTTTAGCGCCTGCCTTTGGCCCAGGGCGCGATCCTGGAGTCCCGGGATTGGGTCCCACGTCAGGCTCCCGGCATGGAACCTGCTTCTCCCTCCTCCTGTGTGTGTGTGTGTGTGTGTGTGTGTGTGTGTGTGTGTGTGTGTCTCTCTCGCTCTCAAATAAATAAATAAATAAATAAATAAATAAATAAATAAATCTTTTAAAAAAATAAAAGTATTCCAGGAAGACATTTTTGTATGTATCAAAATTCTAACTCCAAAGTCAATGGGTGGGATAATATGGCCTGTCAATACAAAAACCATCTCACTGATGTCTCGTTCTAGCACTGCCAGGACTTAGCAAGCTCAGATAATTCCTTTTTTCCCTTTGCTTTTTCTTTTCTTGAAGCAGATTACAGAAATCGAGCCATCGGGGCGTTTAGACTCCAGTAATCAGGACAGGCTCACAGCACTGAAAGCAGTAACAAATTTTGGGGCTCCTGTTGAAGTGTTTGACTCTGAAGGTGAGTGTCATTTCACGATCCTGACCGTTACGATTTAATGTCACATTTGCACAGATTGACATAGGCATCCACCACAGGAAGATCTTAGGTGGCCATGCTTCAGTGAAGAGTAAGGCATGTCTGTGGTGTTGATCGCATCTGAGGGGGATTACTCCTTTGAGGAGAGAAGACTATAGCCTTATAGCAAAACTCCAGTGCTTAGGACTCACTTTTCCATACAAGATCGAACACAAGCATGTCCGTGTTTTCTTTAGTCTGTTGTTCTTCGTATTACACAGAAGCTGAAATGTTCCAGAGGAAACTTGATGAGACCACCAGATTGCTCAGAGAGCTCCAGGAAGCCCAGAATGAGCGGCTGAGCACCAGACCCCCTCCCAACATGATCTGTCTCTTGGGTCCCTCTTACAGGGAAATGCATCTCGGTATGTTGCACCTCTGGTAAGAGGAGAATCGGGAGACACTTAAAGGGGAGAACTTCTGAGAAGTGATAACCACTGTTAGGCAGCACCAAAGTGAACCATGAAGGGTTCATGGTTCACATTTACACAATTGACCCTTGAATAACATAGGGTTAGGGGTGCTGGCTGACGTCCCTCCTCCCTGACCCTGCAGTTGAAAATCCACAGGTAATTTTTGACTCCCCAGAACTTAACTCCTGTAATAGGTGACTGGAAGCCTTACCTATCAGCAGTCAACTAACATATTCTGTATGTAGTATGTATTATATTGTTTCTTAAAGCTAAAGAAAAGAAAATGTTAAAATAATAATGGAGTATGTTTACAGTCCTGGGTATATCAGGAAAAAAAAAAAAAGTCTGTGTGCAGGAGGACTGGCACAGTCCCAACCACTCCAGGGTCAACGTTGTATTATTCTTTTGGTTTTGGTTTTTTATTACCTAAAAGGAACCATATTTTAACACTTAGAACTGTTTTTCTTTTTCTTAGCTGAACAAGTGACCAATAATCTGAAAGAACTTGCCCAGCAAGTCACACCAGGTGATATTGTCAGCACGTATGGAGTTCGAAAAGCAATGGGGATTTCCATCCCCTCCCCTATCGTGGAAAATAACTTTGTAGATTTAACAAAAGGTAAGTGCCCTGTGTCCCAGGGAGGACGGAGGGCTATTGTGAGCAAAAGGAACACAGGTCCTCTCCCCTCAAGTAACATTGGAAAGATTTTTATCTCTGCATGTTGATAGTGTAAACTGTTTTTATAAATGCTTTAGACAAGATGTGAAGGAAATAAAGATTTGACCACATTTGCAAAAAATCCTACAATGATACCCTCGTAGTACATCTATCTAGTCTTTAACCTTGAAAGTGGTAAAGAAGAGCCGTCAGCACTTAACTCTTCTGGATGATACTTTTACCTTTTAATTAAAAGGGGGAAAGTGCTGAATGAAGCCATAACTTTTCCTTTCAGATTTTGAAGAACCTAAAAAGACTGATGTTGCTGAGTGTGTACCTGATGGGATTTGAAGCTAACTGGTATTTCATTATATATTATGTACATATTTTTTCATTCTTAACTTGGAAATGCTTTTGAGAAGATATTAAATATTTGTAAATTGTGTTTTTAATTAAACTTCGGGACAATTAATTTTAATGTTCCAGAGATTGGACTTGTATTAGGTAATAAAGCTGAGCCTGGGACTATGAGCAGTGTTGTGCTGTCAGCTGAGTCACCCCTTGACCTTTCCCCAGAGCTGGGTCTGAGGATGAAAGTGATAGAAAAACACTTAGGAAGTGTAAAACAGCCTTTTCTAGACCATTCGTTAAAAGCAAGCCCCTCAAATAATTGAACTCCCTCATTTTTTTCCACGTTTGCCAAACTCCACATTAAAGAAATAACCAAATAGTGATAAGACTATATTATCCTGACTTACAGATTTCACCTGGATGATTTATTCAAAGAATGGCCTGGTGAGGAAGGAATAGCATAGACTCTGACCTGTTGCCATCCAGAGGGGGAGGAGGAGTGGGCTGGGGCATGGTCAGGTCAAAATAATGACTGTGCCTCTTCCTTAGGGTGCACAAACGAGACCAGAGCTAAGAGGCTTTAAAAATCCCCATCTAGGGAGATTGTCCATTATTACACCATGAAAACGAATACTAGTAGATTCTAAAATGATTTTAAGTGTATGTCCCCCTGCACACTTGATGGGAATGGTGTTCTTAAGCAGAAAGATAAGGTGATGAAGTACCTCCCCTATGCTACCCTCAATCTCCTCCAACTCCCCAAAAAAATCACACCAGGATTTTCATAGCACTAACCTCTCTGGTGGTCCTGTTTGTTTTTTCCGTTTTGAGTCACTTAGAACTACAGTAGAAGGAGAAGCTAAATAAGCAAGGGAATCACAGAGCTTACAGGAAAGTTTGTTTCTGTTTACTACTTCTCCTGGGTCACCTGTGCCTCAGCATGTCCCCTGAACTAAGAGTCATCTACTTTTATATGAAATACAAAGGTCGGCTGCTTGAGCAGATAACTGAGTAGGAGACCAGAAGACATGCGGTCCTCTTCCATAACCAGGCACCACACCATAGCCTGGTTCAGTGAACGGGGTGAGGGTAAGATCCTGCTTGGCTGTATGGAGCCACTGTAAAACCCCCTGGCTAGAAGCTATTTTATTTTTATTTTCCTGGCTTTGAATACTGACATTTAGCAAAACTGATTCTCTTAAGACAACCCAATCTTTTAAAAACCTACTGAAAATCATTTGCCAAAAGAACTTCAGAATTTTTCAGATAATGTATTTTATCAAATCTTTTTAGAGTTTAATTTTTTGATTATAATTCAGGCAGTAATCGATTCTTAAACAGACCAAGAAAACAAATTCAAAACACTTTAGGACATTCAGATCTTCCAAATTGCTAATTTAATGTATGAAATGCTAAACAAAGTAGAAACACTAGTACTTTATAAAAATGAAGTACAACATTTTGAAACAAATATTACAATCTATAAATACTCAGTATACAGAATAATTCCTAATTATTCATATGTACCTTTTCAAAACCTGTTTTTGTACATGACCTATTATATACACAATGTATACAGTGGTTAATGATCTTTTCTGTTAGATTTTCTTAATGAGTAAACCAGAAAACTTCAGGTGTGACTTTCACTAGAGTCAGAGAGGCCATCTTGAAGCCAGCCCCTGACCCCTAGAAAAGGTCAGGGTGAGGAAAGCTACTTATCCTGTCAGAAAACAGAACAATACCTGTAAAGAGCCCGGGGCACCGGAAAGCACGCTGAACAGAAGTGACTGCAGGTGCCTTTTAGAGTCCATTCCACACAATGGTCTGCACATCAGAAACTCAGAACTTACAAAATGTGCTTATCTGAACACAGGGCTTGAAGTGGAAATAAAAAGACAGGACTGGTAACTACTTTTTGAACTCGGAATTGGGATTTCTGTTGCTGGAGGAAAAAAAGTAAAATTAGAATATTGCAAGACTAGAAGTAGGCCCACCTCCAAGAGACCCAGCACACATAGGTGTGTCCAAATCACATCTGCGACAGAACCTTCCTGACCTCCCAGGAGAGCCCTGTAGAGCAGCCCCCCTGTAGAGCAGCCCTGGCCACTGCCAACGTAAGTGTAGCACTCACCTGAAACCAGCCCTTTATATGAAAAGTTGGTACATAAAAGCGGTTTTTAAGTAAGGGTATTCCCTTTGGCATTTTTGCTGTAAATTCCTTTGTACAGCAAGTTCGTGTAATTCATTCCTATCTCTTCCAGTTACATGCAAGCCTCAGAGCCACACTGGTGCATTGGCTCCTCTGTGCAAATTAGATAAGCCCCTTCTCAGGCTGATAAGCCCGCAGACATGGCCTGAGCAGGCAGCGGGTTCAGTTTCAGTGCTCTATGTGCCCTTGGCTGCAACCCTGGGTAAGCTTTTTGAAGTCTCCCCTATGCAAGATTTCCTGTAGTTGTAGGGGTTTCCCGGAGGACCCCTCACTGGGAATCCCTGCTCTGTTGTGAAATGCAGCTGTGTTGGAAACCCTGAGCATGCTCTGGAGATGAGGCAGTGAAACTGATTCAGAAAAAGGAACGGGCAGTGTGGCTCCTTCTCACCTTGACACACAATTACAGCTGACTTCTTATTCTTTGAGAATTGAAGCAGTGTAAGACACATCTTGCAAACCTGACTTTTTGCACTTGCCTTGATTCATTCAGAACAAGACCGTCTCAGCACTTCCTGAGTGGTCTGGCTTCCCAGATATGGGAGCCTCTTTGCACACTTACATGGAATACATGCTTTTCATTTGGCAGCTCTTCACGTTAGGTGTGAGGACTAAAGAAAAGGAAGCACGACAGGTTGTCTACGTCCTGTCTACAGACTCCACTCCTTTCTAATACAGAAACTAAGACCTAGCTGAAGACTGCAGGGGAACGCCCCAAACGTGTGAATGGTCAGGGAGGGACTAGAATGGGTTGCCTTATTTCCTGGGCTGTGCCACTGCTTGCCTTCTTGCCATGAGCCACACTCTACTCCTCTGAGCCCCACCCCCACCTGGGCTGGTCCATAAACCAATGGACCCTGGACGATAGGCTCTCCTTCTGTGTCTGTGGTTTAAAAGACGGTACACTGGAGGGAAGATATTTTGTCCAGCGTCTAAGAAGTCATTAAAAGGATAAAACCTCCACTAATACCCATTTAAAACAAACACATGCTAGAGATGACAAGAAGTAACAAATGTCCATTATGGTTTTTCCTCCCTACTGCATGAAACCACAGATGGAAAACAGCCTTTTCAGCTCTATTTACCGGAATGCCTGTGCGAGAAATGCAGAATGCTGTTGCTGCCCTGCTGAGGAGAAAGGAGTACCCAGCCCATCCTGGACAGCTTGTCTCAGTTCTGTACCTAGAAAAGGTCCTACTGGCGTAGTTTGCAGGCCATGGCAGGGTATGTCCAGCTCATGCTCTGAGACCTCCACAGCACCTAGCGGGCTGAGGATCTGAAGCTCACGAGTGAGCATATCCACGCTGTCTGGAGGCTGTGTTGCAGACTCAGACCACGCAGTTTCTGGCTGCCTGTGTGTGGCAAGGCTCAGTGGTCGCCTCGGGCTGGGGTCAGACGCATTCCAAGAAATCCTCTAGCACAAGTGCAAGGAAGCCATCTGCCGGAGTAGTGATGGCCAAACCCTTGGAATGCCTTTGTGACTGGCATGGGGCTGAATGCTCCCCTTGGCTTGCCTCAGGGAAGGAAATGCACTTCTAGCATGTTCTGCACCTACCAGAAGCCCTCAGTTCAGTCCCAACCCTTGGAACTTGGCAGTGTCTGTACAGACAAAGTAAGTCCTCAGTTCGCCTTTGCCTTTGACGTTGATCAGTCCTCGGCATTCGCAAGAATAACCTAGTCCCTGGAGGATGGTGCATGTCTCTTCAGTAACCTGAGAGGAAAAGGATAGCGGTCCTGGGAAGCAGGAAGAACACCTGCTGTTGGGTAGAAACCAGCCCCAAGCAGCGTGTCAGGGCTGGGATCCCATAGCTGACTGATGCCCAGGCCCCTTGCCTGTGGGACACTCCTCCCTGTGATCACAAGCTGCCCCAGCTGGGTTGTACCTGGATCTTGCCAAGTTCTCCAGTGCTCTCCATCCGGCTGGCGACATTGACGGTGTTTCCCCAGATGTCATACTGAGGCTTTCGGGCCCCAATCACTCCAGCGATCACTGGCCCATGGTTTATGCCTGAAGGTGACATTTGCGGTTGGCAGGTCTGAGAGACCAAGCCTCAAACTCTGCCCTTGGCGGGGGCAGAGTCCAGCAGCAGCCACAGAAAGCACCGACTGGCAGCTGAAATGGAGGTCAGAGGGGGCTTCCCAAGCCCATGACAGGAGCTCTCCTCCGGGGTGTGGGGGAGGCACTCCCTGGGCAGCCCTCTTCCGCCTGCTTGCTCCAGGAGTCGGACTGAGGTGAGCATCAGCTCCTTTCCCAACAGAGCAGGTGGGCTTTGAGCACCAGCCCTGCTAGCTAACACAGAGCAGTTAGTTCATTAACTTTGCTTTGTTCTCAGGATGTTTTAAGGTTTATGGCGGGTGATTTTGGGTTCTCCATTTTCTGTAGTGTTCTATTTTGATCTCACAACTTTCAAAAGTAACTTTATAAACAATATGCAGAGTAATTGCCCAGTCGCCAGGGTGGTAAGACCAAGAGGAATTTTTCAAACCTTTCCTGCTCAACAGTGAAGTGCATCATCCCATCTGAGCGTGGGCTTGCCAGGAGGCAGGGCCACGGCCTCCCACCCCAAGCCCGGCCAACCCTCTGGGCCCTCACCAACTCGGAGGCGGAAGGAGTTGAAGGAATGCCGGTTGATGCCATCCAGCTTGCTCATCAGGGCGATGCTGAACTCCACCATGATGCCAATGTGCGCATGTTGCCGCTCCAG
This sequence comes from Canis lupus baileyi, assembly GCF_048164855.1. NCBI lineage: Eukaryota > Metazoa > Chordata > Mammalia > Carnivora > Canidae > Canis > Canis lupus. The sequence continues at coordinate 65,700,783 of NC_132842.1, forward strand.
GTCCTGCAGGACAGAGCGCTGTGCACAGGAGCCATAGGATCCCCGGCCCCGACTTCCCGCCTCCACCAGGTGTCAGGTGGGTGTGAGGCGCCTCCCCCAAACCAAGCCATGAGGTCCTCGGCCCCTCCCTCACAGGACAGGAAGGGGTGTCCCTTTGAAGTCAGGTGATAGGTCTGGGGACTGTTGAATCCCCTTAATATGAGGCTGGGACATGAGGCCACCTGCATGGCTCAGTACCTGGTTCTCAGTCCCTGAGGGGCTGCTGAGCCCCGCAGCTGCCATGTACGTGCTGCCAATGGTCTTGATCTTCTCAACACTGCTGAACTTGGGCTTTAGGAGCAGCTGTGGGGCAAAGGGACACCCAGGGTCTGAGAAGGGGTGGGGTCCATCCCACCACTGCTCCTAATGCCCGCCTTTCTCACGTCGGGCCTCCCCTTATGAGAGCCGAGTACACACATGGACAAGGCCTCTGGCTCTCTCCCTGCCCCCTTGGCCTCCCATTCACCTCTGCAGTCTCATTCTAAGGAGCAAGCGCAGCCCAGCAGGATCTACCCAGGAATGTCTATTGTCTGCAACTAAAAATTAAAGTCCAGGTGACTGGGTGGCTCAGTCCTTCAGGCTTCTGACTCTTGGCTTCAGGTTGGGTCACGATCTCACAGTTGTGGGATCAAGCCCCATGTTGGGCTCTGCCCTGAGCATGGAGCCTGCTTAAGAGTCCTTCCTTTCCCTTAGCCCCCTCCCACTGCTTGCATGCGCGCTCACGTGCTCTCACGCTCTAAAATCTTTTTTTTAAAAAAAGTCCAAACCGACTGCCTTCCTCTGGAACAGTTGATGGCCTGGGCTTCACTGGGAATCAAACTATGGCAGTCCCCCTTATCCATTCCCCGACCCCGGAGGAGCCTGGAAGCACGGGCCCCTGGGCCCTACATAACATGTGCTCTCTCATCCACGTACACGCCTGTGATGAGCTTTAGTGCAGAAATCAGGCGCAGTGAGAGATTAACAGCGACTTAACAGTGTGCCCCAATAAAAGTGACGTGAATGGTCTTTCAAAGCCTTCCTGTATAGCATTCATTCCTCCTCCACATGATGAGATGAATCGAGGTGCAGGACGGGGATGCTGTGGCATGGCATCTGGCCACGACTGACCTGACCAGATGTCAGGAGGGGGTCATCTGCAAGAGCACAGCTAACCACGGCTAAGAAGCCGCAGATAAGGGGACCGCTGCCTTCTTCAAGGACCTAAATCTAATCTTAGCCAGCTGCCTCTCGCAGAGAAGATAACAAAATGCCTACTGAAGAAAACACGGAAAAAGGCGAACGTGTCCCTCTCATGATTTGTATAGCACACCTGCCCCCCAGGGACCCGTGCACGGGCCCGTACCTCATCGAAGTCAGCGATGATCTCGTTGAGCAGGCGCAGACACTCCAGCCCCTCCTTGTTGACGTCACACTCCGTGTAGAAGACTTTGAAGTCCGGTACGGACGCAAACATGACACACACGCAGTCGTAGGACTGATGGTACCAGTCCTGGATTGGGGGGGGGCGGGGAACCACCTTGTGCCAGCTGGCCGGGAGGGGTGACATACACAGGGACGCAGCCACCCTAGGCCGTCCCACGAAACCTTCAAAGGGAGGTGGGTGCGACGCCAGTGTCGCTCAGCCTGCCTTACACATGACACCCATCTAGGGGCTGCTAAAAAATAAGGAGTCTAAGTCCACTAGGTGGGGTGGGGCGGGCTCAGGGTGGTTCTGGCTCTGGTATCCTGGGTCTCCTGGCTGAGGATGCGAGCCCCTGGGGCAGGCAAAGGTCACGGTCAGGGGGCCTGGGGCCTGTCTCTCTTATAAAACGCTGCTGCACAGAACCCATGAAACACATTTTCATCCACACGGGCCGCCCAGCCCACAAAGACCTGGACGTGCAGCTGATGCTCAAACTGCCTGGCGGCCCCATCTCCCAAGGCTGACAACCAAGGCCCCCCAGACGTGAGGGCCCCAGGACCATATCCATACCCACACTCCCCACCCTTGTCACCCAGCCCCTGCCGGCACCACACCTCATTTAACTTGTCGCCGATGAAGTGAGCGGCCACGTGGGCTGGCAAGACGTTCTCCAGAAGAAGGCGGTTCACGTTCTCCATGGTTTCAAACTCCTCATGTTCCTTCTTGAACTTCTTCTTCCACAAACAGTCCAAGCGGCAGTAGTAGTCAATCTGCAGACAGTGGGGAAGGTCAGGGCCCAGGCCGTGGTGAGTTGGGGCACGGCGACAACACACACCGAGCAGCGGGCAGGACACACTTGTAACCCCCAGGGACCACTGGCCAGCCCCTCAGCACTTCTACCCTGCATCCCAGCTCAACAGCCACCTCCCAATGGCCTTAGAATCCCAGTCAGCCTTGACTCGGTTCTCAAGTGACCCACACAACCAGATGTCACTGGCGTCCTGAGGGGAGGCGACACAGGGAGGTGAGGATTCGGGGATCCCTTCCCCAGGGACCAGGGCTTCCTGCAGGGCTGTCCGCTGCCTTTGGTGCAGCCCCAAATCTGCAGAAGCTCTGGCCCCACCCCAGTTCTCTCTCCAAGCCAAGCCAGGGCCTCCCGGGCTGTACCTGTCTGGAGAGCATGATGAGGGTGACGTAAAACAGAACCAGGTAGAAGTTGATCATCACCTTCAGATCCTTCCACAAACACAATGAGGAGCTGCTGGACATGCAGGGGAAAGGCAGGGGTCACTCCCAGCTCCCCCAAAGCCAGGAAGGCATGAACAGGACAGAGCGCTGCCCTCAGAGCTCACACCCTCACGGCACAGATACTAAAGCAACTCCAGCTTGCAAAGCAAAGACGTGTGACTGGGAGGTGGGGGTCTCACAGAAGCAGCAGCTCGCCGGCACCCAGATGACACGGAATAGCCATGGCAAACTCTGTGGGAAAAGCACTCCAGGCAGGTGAGGGGGCACACACTCCTCCAAGTGAGCCAGGGACTTGGAGTTTGGTAGGAGATTGCAGGTGCCAGTTGCCCCACGGGAGCAGATTTTGTTCTGGGTCCCCAGACTCCAGCCTTTTAGTTCAAGGGGAGCCAGGTCCCTCTCAGTCTACCTGGGGCCGAGAGCCCCCAGAGGCGCGCACACACCATCCCTCCGAACACAGGTGTCAGCCGCCTGTCCAGGGACAGACCAGGGACAACTGTTCTTTCCAGAACTCTGTGGAGATCAGGGACACGACTCAAGGTGGGGGACTGGGCTAAAACTGAAGCCTCCCCAGTCCACACCCCCAGGATGGGGTAGGGACAGGATGTCCCAGGAAGCCTCCGTGGGACAGGGGGTGTCCTCTAGAGAACGTGCAAGTGAGTCACACTTTGGGCTCTGAGTGTACAGACCTGGGACCAACACTTCCTCTTCTGTAACATGGAAACCAGGCCACCTGCCGATCCAGCCCTCAAGGTGCCCGGCCCAGATGGGACCGTGAGTGCAAACGCACCACAGTTTGGAACAACAGCCAAACCGAAGCAAGGGTCTGCCACGACCACAGTGGAGACGGACAGTGGGACTGGGGTCCCGGCGGTGAGCAGGGGGTGCTTGGGGCCTCACCTGAGGGTTCCGTTGGTCTTGGTGAGGTTGGCCTGGCCGTAGTCCGAGCAGTCCGACTTCCAGCACGGGGAGATATTGAAGAGCACCAGGTAGGTCACCAGGCCCACTGTCAACATCGCGACCTTCAGCTCCAGGCTCATCCGCAGGAAGACCGAGCAAGCGACAAAGGCCAGGATGCAGCTACAGGTGTAATACTGGGGGGGGCGGGGGGGCAGTCACCACAAGGCAGCTCTTTGACCCGGGGTCACCAGAGCCCCTTCTGGCTCAGGGGACCCACAAAGCGCCGGCGTGTCTGCAGCCCTGCTCCCTTGCCTTGCCGCCCTCCGTTCTTAGCAAAGAGCAGACAACAGAATCTAAAACTTCCTAGTATCATGTTGCTTTCGTTGTATTTTTATTTCTACTTACGGCAGGTGAACTCATTTAAAGGAGGAAAAAGACAGTAACTAAGATTGCAGGTGGTCTGTGGATGCGACAAACGTGAGGGCCACGGTATGCGTGTACCTGAGCGGCCTCCCCGCCTCACATCTGTCATCAGCGTGCCCTTCCCAAAGTGCATGTCTGCCCACGTTACTCTGCTGCTCAAGATCCTGCTGTGGTCCCCACGACCCCCAAAAGAGAGACCGAGCTCCATCCAGGCGTTCGTGTTCCCTCGCCCCGATCTAGATCAAACCCACCTCCAGCTCCACCTCCCAACTGTCCCTCGCCCCTCCCCTGACACAACCACCTGAAGCCCTCGCTGGCTCCCACTGCAGGCCTCGGTTCTTCCCACTGTCCCCTCTCCATCGCCGGTCCCATTACCTTTCTGCCCATCAGAAACCAGCTCAAAATTCACTACGGCCCCCACGCTGCCGTCCCTCAGAGCTCCCCAGACACGGCCTCTGCTGTCAGCCTCCTGAAGCCAGTCATGGCTCAACCACCTGTGAGGCCAACCCTTCAACCTCTCCAGGCCCCTCCACATCAACGGCCACAGGGTGAGTTGTCAAAAGACACCCCGGCACAGGGTGCTCCTGCCTGCGCGCCCTGGATGGAGCAGCACGGGGGCAGGGCCGAGTGGGGACACGCGGAGCCCAGAGATCTAGGCCAGAGCCCGGCTGCACTCACCGGGAGGAGGTCGCACGGCATCAGCTCCCTGCTGACGGCCCTCGGACTCGGACTCAGGCTCGTCTGGTTGCCCGCAGGCAGCCCCAGGGCTGGGAAAGGCATCAGGGGCTACAGAGGAGACAGGCGACCGTGAGGGGAGGTCCAGGGACCCGGGACTCCAAGACCGGCCGGGGCCGAGCGGGGCTGGTGGGAGGCAGGGGCCCGAGGCCTCCATGAGCATCACAGGCATCTCCTGCCAGGCCCAGCTCCAAGCATGGCCAGAGCCGCGGTGCCCCGACTTCCCACCACAGGCATCAGCTTCATGTGGGGAGGGGTCTGGAGCAGAGAAGGGTGGAAAATGAAGACCCATGTGCACCATCACCAGAGCAGGAGGGGCTGATACGGGGCTGGGGCAGGCAGGGCAGGAGTGGGGATCGGCACTGTCAATGAGCCCCTTCTCCCCAGGTGACACTGAGTGTGGCGGTCACAGGGTGTCAGGGACACAGAGAGACCCTGGCTCTAGCCATCAGAACTGGGAGGGCCAGCAGGGACAAGCCTGTCTGCAGCAATGAGCATGTGAGCAAGGCCTGAGAAGCAGGGGTCCACCCAGCCTGTGCTCAGGGCCACTCACCCTAGCAAGGAAATGGAGCCTCAGGGTAAGCCAGGCCTCCCCCAGGGTCCACGAAGAAGGTAGAGGATCCCAAGAACACAGGGGGTTCAAGGCATCCCATCCCTGTGGGGCTGGCCACCTAAGCCCTCTGGGGGCACTAGGTCCTCGTGTGAAAACCGAAGGGGCCGGCTGCAGCCCCACAGGGCCTGGCCTGGCTCTGCACCAGCTGCAGCTCTCGGGCATTAGCTACGGGATTCGAGACCTGAAGGTGCCCAGGGCCAAGGATTGGCTCCTCCGCTCCCAGGAAGCACACACAGAAGGAACCTAGGAGGGCTCCTCGCCAGGGCCCACCGTCCCCACGCCCAGGACCCACCAGGTTGACGATGGCGATGCTGAGCAGGCTGCCAATAGTCAGGATGGCCAGAGACAATCGCAGCAGGGGCTGGGTCTCCACCCTCTTGGAGATGGCCTGCAACGTTCCCCGCGCCGGGCAGCACCTCTGTGGAGTCACAGGGTCAGGTGGCTGGTGCCGTACCCGGACAAGCACCCCTCAGTCCCAGAGTCCGGCAGATATGAGGGGGCCCGAGAAGGACAGTCCCCATGCGTGCCATGCCCCATGCCCAGGACACATGCGGTGTAGACAGAAGGGACGCCCCCACCCTTAGGGCCGGGGACAGCACAGCCACTTGGGGACCACCAGCAGCTGGGAAGGTGGAATTACTAGGAGAAGCCCTCTGCAAAGTGTCACCCAGGCAGGAGGGCATGGAGGGCCAGTGGGGCAGGGCCCGGCCGGGGCCCACTCAGGGGCCTCCCACTCACCAGGAACTTGTGGGCAAAGCAGAGGCCCAGCACCAGCCCCAGCACACAGGCCACCAGCCCGAAGGACACACCCAGAGTCACCATCCTGGAGAGCAGAAAACCCTGGTTCTGGGGGACGTCGGCCCAGGGCCAAGCTGCAGGCAGGCTCCCCAACCCCCAGCACCCAATTCTTGGGCTCCTGGCCACCTCCTGCCCCACACCCCCAAACTGCTATCTACACACAGCCATGGGATGGGATCTCTGAGAACCGTGCTCCAGTGGCCCCGCTCACGACAGGCGAGGTCTGGGCCAAGTGTCTAAGGAAGGGGCCACGCAGCCTTCGGACCCACAGCAGACACACCAGTACCACGCAGAAAGGTTTCCCACTTGGTCTTTATTAAGCGCATCCTAAACCTCAATCCTGATGAATCCTTTGGCCTCACCACCCTTCCCTTAGCCCCCAAGTAGCTGTCCTGACGCCTTCCCCGGGACCTCCCCGCTGCCCTTCTCCCACCCGAGGGGGCCCCGAGGCAGCCGCATGGATCTCGGGGCTCCTGAGATCCTGGCCGTGTACCCAGACAGGGCATGAAGCCCTGCGAGCCTGTTTCCCAATCTAAGAGGGAGATGGCAGCGGCCACGGTCCTGGGAGTCTGCCCTTCTGGGACAGCAAACGTCTCAGGTGACAGGGGCACACTGACATCCCCCAGGGCCACATGGGTCTCAGGGGACTGGGCAGGTGAGGTGCGTGCGGGACAGAGAGGCCTGGAAACAAAAATAAGCCCCAGTGACCCCAGGTGTGGGGCCACAGCCCCTGATCCAGTTTCTGGGATTCCAGGTCTCAGTCACGGAATTCAAAGAACCGGCCCCTTCCTGCCGCTCGGGCAGTGCGCACAGGTGTTCTGGGGGCCCTGCCGGGCACTGCCCTCCTGGCCCGACCCCAGCACACCTGCCCATCCCACCCACCCCAGCCGACCTGGGCATGAGCAGGACGTGGACCAGCAGGATGCAGACGAAGATGAGGCTGGCGCAGGCGAAGTAGTGGCGGGCCCGGGGGATGGGCGCCAGGCGGTACTGGGGGCGACAGGGGCTGTCAGGGCTGGCAGAGGTGCCAGCTGCAGGGCCACTTGCTCTGACCCCCCCCATGGCCCATCCCAGCTCAAGGTCATCAAACCTCACACCCCTGGGGCCCTGGGGGCTTAGTCTGTTAAGCTCAGGTCATGATCCCAGGTCCTGGGATCGCGCCCCTCGTGGGGCTCCCTTATCAGCAGGGAGCCTGCTTCTCCCTCTCCCTCTGCCCCTCCCCCTATTTGTGCATGTGTACTCTCTCAATCTCTGAAACAAATAAGTAAATCTTTAAAAAAAAAAAAAAAAACTAACATCCTCCTTGGGTTCCAGGTGATGATGGGACATCAACATGACTAAATGACCTTCATTCAGTTCCACTGTGCCTTGCTCCCTTCCCCTCCCCCACATCACCTAGGTCTCTGACTCTATTTCCCTGAGAAGCCCATGGTCCCAAGCCTGTGAATGGGAACCAAGTCTGAGCTCTGGAGCTGGTGGTGGGTCTGTCCGCCCCCCAAACTCAGGAGTGAGGCCGGGCCTGAGTCCCTAGCTAGTGGACAAGGGGACCCCATGCTGCCCGTGACTCTACCCCAGGCACAATCTCATGATCTAGGGCCACAAGGACTCCTGCTTCGAGTGGGCATACCCCGGCTCAGGGAGTCCGGGAGCCTGCCCCAGGGTCACACAGCTGCAGGTTTCCCTCAGGCCCTGTGCTCGTCACCTAGGGAGCCCCCTCACCTAGGAAGCCTACACCACCTCGGGAAGCCCCAGCCAGGGAAAGACCCCATCCCCCCCCCCCAATCCTGGAAACGGAGGGGAGGGAGGTCCCAGTACCAGAGCCCTGTGGCCTGGGCCACCCTCTCAGGCCGCAACAGATGCCAAGGTGGCCCTGAGAATCTGTGAAATGGGCAGCAGTGGCCGCGTTGTTCAGCCGTGTGAGGTTCCAAGGACATAACATGCGTACTGTGTGGGCCTGGGACACTGCCAGAACCCGTAGGCCCTCAGTAAGTAAGTAAACAGTTGGTAGTGGTTCAAAATGTACGCAGCAGCCAGAAGAGAGAACCACTTGGCCCCTTTCAACAGCTGATACTAAGCTGGGTTTTTTCCTGGTTGTAAGGCTGATATTGCCCGGATAAGGCGTGCACTGGCCCTTATCCGCTGAGGTTCTAGCACATGAAGGGAGCCAAGGTCTCCCAAACCCAGCGGGAGAGTCACTAACGGGGCACGTGAGGTATAGGAGTGAGGCCAACGGAAGAGACCAAGCAGGGCTGGACGGGCCCCCACCCCACCCTGGGAGCCAGCTGGGGGATTCCCCATCACCCCCCCTGGACAGGGAGTGGGAGTGGTGGCTGCTCTGTGGCCTAAGTGCTGCCCCCAGGCCTTGGAGACCTTGTTCCTGGGCTGCTGGGGGGGGGGGGCTCACCTCTCGCTCTAAGCCCTTCTCCACAAAGAAGAATCCAAACATGTAGAAGTCATCAGACTTGGAGCAGCAGGGCCTGCGGGGAGGCAGACACAGGCAGTGAGACATAGGGCCTGGCCAGACGGGGGAGGGGGTGGGGGGGAGGGCCGCCGCAGAAGGGGATGGGGGGGAAGAGGGAATGGAGAGGGGGAGGGGAGGGGGAAGGAGGGAGGAGGAAGGAGGGGAGGGGTGGGGGAAGGAGGGAGGAGGAAGGAGGGGAAGGGGGGAGGAAGGGGGAGGGCCCACTTTCAGGAAGAAGGAGGAAGGGGAGGAGGGGATGAAGAAGGGGGAGAGGGAGGGGCAGGGCCCATCCCAGGAAGAGATGGGGGAAGGGAGGTGGGGAGGGGGCAGGGCCCACCCACAGAGGGAGGAGGACGGGAAGGAGGGGATGGGGGATGGGGGATCCGGAATGGGCCCCACCCAGGCAGGGAGGTGGGGGAGAGGTCTGCTCAGGAGGCCACACGGGGGAGGCAAAGGAGCCACCACGGGGTGGAGCTGGGCCACCAGGCACTCAGGCACGAGGTGAGCCTGGCCGCGTGGGGAACCCCCATCTGAGGGGGATGGGGGCAGAGGCCCTGGGGTCGCACCTCGTGGAGCTAAGCCCCTCGATGGCTGACAGCATCTCCTCATCGTACGAGTCGTCCTCCGACCGTCCCTTGGGGGACGCGCTCCTGGATCAGAAACCCACAACTGCATCAGCCCAGGACCACGTCCACTTGCCCAAGGGCCCAAGTGTACACGAGCCGGCTCACCTGCCTGGGTCCCCAGAGCCTCGTGCGGGGTGGCCGAGGAGCAGGAGGGCTCCGCCGAGGCCCAGGGAGAGCAAGCGGGGCCCAGCCGAGGGCGGACCTGAGGCCTCCTCCGCTCTACCCGCAGGGTTCCCGCCCACCACCCACCACCCCCGCTATGGGGTGCGGGCTGCGGGCTGCGTAGCCACAGGCGCGCCATCGGTGTGAAGTCCTGATTCCAGGCCACAGCAACCTGCATGGTCAGGGCGGCCCCCTCTGAGCTGCCCTCCTGGACAGAGGATGGTCAGGGCAGACCCTATGGGGGTGATCAGGACTTGGCCAGGAAAGCGGGCCATGGTCAACAGAGAGGAGGGGACAGTGCACGTACCTGTCAGGGGTCCGGTGGCGCCGCAGGGGAATAGTCTGGAAGGGAAGTGGGGGGCAGTTATGCTGTCTAACGTTATTACCGCTATATGATGTCGCCGTCTATCCCAGGACTGGGGGCTCTCGTCTCCCGCACCCTCAGACGTGCGGGGCCGGTGTCTGGACAGGATGGGCCTACCTTGGGCCTCCGACCCCTGGTGACCGGGGTCTCGCTGCTGCTCACGCTCTCACGGTGGTTGAGGTGCGCAAAGGGCCGCGCGGCCCCCCAGGACTCCAGGTAGCGGGTCATGCGCACTGACGCCCGCATCTTCAGGGCTGCGTCCCCCTTGGGCTTGGGGAGGTGCTGGCTGGGCGGGGGCGGCTGCTGGCTCTGCAGGCAGACACAGACACGGCCCGGCCTGTCCTCTCCCTCTCGGCCCAGGAAGGGGCTCCCCACCCGCCCCCAGCCTGCTCCCCCTGAAACGCGATGATGCCCAGAGCGCTGCTGGCCAGGCTGGTGGAAAGACAGAAGGGCAGAGATGCCACTGCGTCTGCAGTCCCTTGGGGACTGGCTGTGGCCAGTGCACGCCTTGGCTGGGCTGCCGGGGAGCTCTGGGCACAGGCCCTGTCCTTCCCAGGTGGCCGGGAGATCAGGGGTCACATTCAACTGTGCATGGCCCCTCAGACCCTTCTCGGCCTCCCCAGGGAAAGATGGAGCAAAGTCCTCAGCCCAGAGGCCCCACCAACCCCTTGAGGCTCTGTGGACCCCTTGGGGCCTGAAAGCCCATTGGCCTCTCCCCCCGGAGACACCCCGGGGAGACAGCACCCAGGAAAGCCACAAGCAGCCTGCCCGGCCCACCCACATGTGGTCTGCACATGTCCTTCCCAAAGGGAGCAGCTGGAGGAAGAGGAGTGCGGCCAGGAACCCAGAGAGCCGGAGAGCTGGCCTGCGGAGCGCCAGCCCCGCCCCCTGGGCAGTGTTCCAGGGGCTTCCACTCGTGTGGCCCCCACGCCGCGGCAGGGACCGTTACCTGCCATGTGCCTGCTGTGGTCGGGGAGAGGGTGGCTCAGCCAGCCTCTGCCTCCTGCAGGGCCCCCTGCGCCACCACCTCCCCCTAAGAACAGCAGCTGGGGACGGTCCCTACTGGGAGGACGGGCAGGAGAGAAGAGGGCGCCGAGGCCCCCGGAGACAAGCCTGACCCATCTCCAAGTCTCCCTACCCTCCGAGGGTTCTCGCCTTCCCGGAGTCCCTGTCCCCTCGGGTCCCTGCCAACGCCCACGAGGACCAGCACCTATGGCCACAAACACTCGCTAAGCCACAGGCGGCAGCTTTCCTGGAAGCTTCTGGCCTCGTTTCAGAATAGAAACATTTTTAAAGCCTGAAATGCGCCTGTCTGCCTGGCCGGCGGGGACAGCTGGAACCCAGGCTCTGTGACAGGCCCGGTCCCGAGACTGCGCGGTGCCCTGCAGAGAGCCACCTGCCCTGGAGCTGGGGGCGGGGGCACATGCTGGGCCACCCGTCCGCTGGTCGGTCACTCTGTCCATGCAGCACCCTGCGCTCAAGGTCAGGGTCGCTAGCACTTCTCAGCCACCGGGGCCCCCAGAGAAATAAATGTGCACTAAAGATCCATCGGCTCTGAGTAAAAAGGCACCTGTTCCAAAGTGGGCACCTGCGACCTCCAGACCTCCACCAGCTACAGGTGACCGCCCCTGCCCCCTGCCACCTCTGGAGGCTTATCCCCCAGGTGTCGTCACACCTACGGAGGCCAACATTGGGGAAGACCTGCCACGGCCACACCGGAGATCCGCCTGAGCACGCGTACAGTGGCCCCTCTGCACACACAGGGCGGGCCTCCAAAATACGTCGTCAGGCCAAGGAAGCAAGGCACCCTGGGCTTAGTGAGGGCGATGGGAGTCTCTCAACTACTCACAAGGACATCGACATCCCTGTGGGAGGGAAACCCCAGCCGGAAGGGACGTGCCAGCTACGGATAGGACGTGATGGAGACTGGCTACAACCCCCCCTTTGGGGTTTTTGAATTTTCAACTATGTGAACAAATGACATTCGACAAATACAGGGAAGGTGGGGTGGCTGGAAAAAATGAAGGATGCTCAGTTAAATCCTGCACAAAAGACACACATGCTAAAACGTGTTCATCAGGCGGCTCAGTGGTTGAGCGCCTGCCTTCGGCTCAGGTTGTGACCCCGGGGTCCTGGGATCGAGTCCCGCATCGGGCTCCCCGCAGGGAGCCTGCTTCTCCCTCTGCCTGTGTCTCTGCCTCTCTGTAGGTCTCTCATGAATAAATAAAATCTTTTTAAAAAATGCAATAAAATAAAATAAAAATGTCTTTGTCGTTGGTCTGCTACTGAAGCTTGCCTACGACTCCCAGAGCGGCCTTGCTGAGGGGCGGCCCCGTGGGCCAGGGCTGGGGGCCTGTCTGCCACCGCAGTGCAGGACCGGGGCTCCACTTCACCTGCGCACAAGCTCTCGGAGCACCTGCTCCACTGCCAGGCACTGCTCTAGACGTGGTGACCGCAGCCTGCAGAAGAGGTTCCCCCACCCCAGGCCCACCCTGGGGAGCCCACACTGACAATAAACAAGCAAAGAGAATAAAGGAAGGGGAGCATGTGCAGCCGAGCGAAGAGGGCTGGGGACAGAGACAGCAGCACTGACAAGGATCCTGCGGCACAAGAAGCCGGGCAGTGGAGGGACAGGGGCTGGAGTGATGGGCACTCAGGAGGAAGGAAGGTGGGGTGGGTGGGTCAGAGATGAGGGCAGGGCCCAGAGCCGTGGGGTGCGAGCCGGTACCCAGAAAGGGTTCCCCGGATGCCAGCTCAGCATCCATGGCCCAGGGCCCAGCTGGGGAGGGGAGGGCACCGGGCAGCTCTCATCCCTGGGGAACATCTGGGGGCCGGGGAGGCTTGCCGGCTGGCCCTCCGCTCCCCCGGAGACTGGCAGTCGGGCCAGCACGGAGGACGGCCAAGGCCAGAGCGAGAAGGAGCTGGAAAGAGCCCGTCGTGGCCGACATTCTTGAGCTAGCCCCAAGGATGATTCACCGAGGCCGCCAGACGAGCTGGCCTCCCGCGGCAGGAAAGAAGGGCCTGTGTGGGCGCGGGCAGGCCCGGGGCCCGGCGGCCCCCCAGCGGCTCAGCAGCGGCCTCCGCCACGGGGTCCTGAGCAAAGTGGGGCCCCCAAGCAGGTGGAGCAGGACCCACGACGCACCGAGGCTCCTGCCTCGCGGCCCCCTGGCCCTTCCCTGCTTTCCCCAGTCTTATCCAAAGCGTGCCTTTTCAAAATCCAGGGAATTAGTGACAAGCCCTGGAAAATCAACTAGCAGTGACTATTGTTTCTAGAATGTTTACGAGGTGCCCAGTCTGTGGTGAGTGCCTCACGCCGACCAGCCCTTCCTCCTCCCGAGGTCGGCACTGTCGTCACTCCTATTTCTCAGAAGTCGCGTGGAAGAGGAAAACTCTCCCCTTCTGTGGGGTCTTGCCCCAGGGCCTGGGCCCCCCAGGGTCCCCTAAGCCCACCCCGCCCACCGCCTCTGAGCCCTCGTACCCTGGGGTCGATGACTAGGTAGGTGCGAATGTTCATCTCCTTCAGGTAGGGGTCCCGCTGCTGCCCGTGCCCATCCTCCACCTCATACGCCTTGTCCAGGTGGTTCAGTGTCGCCTCGGTGATGTGCACCCGGCTGGGGGAGACCCGAGTCAGAGCAGCAGAGCCCAGAGAAGGCTGGCACCCGCCCGGGGGTTGCACAGCACGCAGGGCCGGGCAGCAGAGCCCAGACGCTCCCCCAACGCATCGAGGTCACTGCTCCCATCTCTGACCCCACTCAGACCTCCCTTCAGCTGGCCCTGACTTGGCCCATAGCCTCTGACCCCACCACCCCACCCCTGTCCCGCAGAGCCTCACCCCGGGACTCCAGCTGCCTCCATCCTGTTGGCCAGGGACACGTCGTGAGACCACACATCGTACTGCCACTTGCGCAGCCCGATGACACCACACAGCACGTTTCCTGAGTGTATGCCCACTCGCATGCTAATATCCACACCCGTGGCCTCTCGCACCTGCCTGGGCAGAGCAGTCTAGTCACCCCGTCCCAGCCAGGGCTGCCCAGTGACCCAGGCAAGCCATCCCCACCCAAGCCTCAGCTTCCTCATCTGCAAACTGGGTACAGTGTGTTCCCTACCATGCCTTGGGAAGCAGGAGGTCCGTCATGGGGACAGGCACAGCCCCCCGGGCCTGCGCATGGTACCTACTTGATGGCCTCACACATGTCCAGCCCCATCTTCACACAGTTCCGGGCGTGGGTGGGCAGGGATACGGGCAGACCCGACACGCAGTAGTAGCAGTCTCCCAGGATCTTGATCCGCATACACTCGTTGGCCTGCGGGGGCAAGGTGAGCAGGGGCCTGGTCGGCAGACAGCTGAGAACCAGGGTGCACACTGGCCAGCCCCCCTCCCCACACCCTTCAGAGAGAGCCAGACTCCTTCCAGCTCCTTCCAGAGGCTTCCTCCAGGGGAGCTGCTTCTGGGCCCACCCAAAGGTTTCTCCAGGAGGCACCCCTAAGCAAGCACCAGGGATGAAAGCGAGCGTTACTAAGGATGGTCACCATCCCTCTCTGAGGGAGACGCTGTCTTTGCCTCATTCCATCTTGCAGTGTGGAAGTGTGTACTGAGCACCTGGCCCTGCCCCAGACACCGGAACACAGCACTGAGCAAAACAGACAAAACTCCCTACAACATGCGGCTCACATGCCAGTGGCAGTTAGATGCTAAACTAGACTAATAAAATCCACAGACCCGTGGTAGTGATAAGTGCTAAGGAGGACAATCAGGGGTGTGGGGGGAGAGAGGCCTCCCAGAAAAGGTAACATTTGGGAAAGACCCAAAGGAACCGAAGGAACAAGCCACACCAGTATCTGAGGGAGCGTATTCCAGGAAGATGAAAGACACAGCATGTGCAAAGGCCCTGTGGGCAGAAAGCTTCTTGAGATCCAGCAAAGCAGCCCATGCAGCTGGAGTGGAGGACATAGGGGACCTGAAGACAGATGGCAGGTGCCACAAGCCAAGGGGCCGGCAGGTGTCCAGGTAACTGGAGAGATGGCTGGCTGCCAGGGATGCAAAGCAGCAGGGTCTGGGGAGTGGGGAGAGAACAGAAAGATGGAAGGGAGGACAGAGGCTGGGGCTATATAGGGAAATGCCCCTGAGGGAAGGGGGCCCAGGCAGGCTTCTGGGGTTCCACCTGAGGTAGTACTGTGGCCACTCTCTGTCAGCCCTTGGCAAAGGTGGCCTTGGGGTGGGCATTTAGGGACCCTGAAGGAGGAGCTACAAGCTGGCTCAAGCCCCACCCCTCACGGAGGCCTTCCGTGGGGGGGCGGGGGGGAGCTAGGGCTGGGGCACTGATTGGTGCCCAGCTCCCTCCTGCAGGGCCCCTAAGGGCCGGCGTCTCCTAGCCCGTGTCTCCAGATCCCCCGTCCAGCCCCTCCCCGCCCACCTGGACCACCGGGCAGGGCGCCTTCCCTCCCAGGAGGCCCTGCACCTGCCCAGCCCCCTGAGCAGCCCCTTCACTAAACCGCCTGCCCGCTGCCTCCCGCGGGGCCCCGCCTGCCACATGCTGCGTTCTGAATAGCCTGGCAGACGATGAGAGGACACGGGCTTTTCTAGAAAGTAGGAAGAACCTTGGAGAGGGCCTGGATGCCCACAAACAGGCTCGGGGCTCCAGCCGCCCTGACCCCCACCCCGTCCAGGCATGGGACGGCCCCCTGGAGCCGGGCTGCCCCCCAGGGACCTGGGGAGGCCGCGTTCCCCAGGCTCTCCCTCCACACAGCTGACAGGTCCACTCTGCCGCTTGGAAACCGGGGAAGCCGCGTGAGCGTGTTGGGGGCAGTAGTTCCCGGGCCCAGACGCAGTGAAGGTGCCTCCGGGAGAGTCGGCCCCGGGTCCGGAACCTGACTGCTCACAGGAGAGAAGTCTGGGACCGGCCCTGTCCATCCCCGCCCACGGACTAGACACCCGGCCCGGAGGCCTCTTTCTCCCCATCCTGCCTCCTGCCCCCGCCACAGATGGAGGGCGTCCAAGAGGACAGGGCAGGTCCCTGGGCTTTGGTGGCGGGGGAAGGGCCGTGGCTGACCGGAGGCCAGGCCTCTAGCTCACACATGGCCCAGCTACCAGGAACCCCCATCTGCCGGTTTAAAGGATGTCATGGAGGGAGGCTCCTAAGGGAAGGCTCCAGACGAGACGGGCCCTCTGAGTCACTCGGTCCACAGTACCTGAGGGACAGCGCTCCAGGGCACCCCCGGCCACAGCGTCCTCCTGCAGTTTGGTCACCCCGCGGTGGCCAGCCCCTAAGATGGAGGCCACTTCTGTTGAGACAGTCCCTCCTCAAACAGGGCAACCCCGACCACGAGAAAGTCTTCCTAGTGGGAGGCAAGCCTGAACTTGCTTCCCACCAGGGCCCAGACCACTGATTCTCCACACATGGAGAATTCTCTCCCCAAGAGGCGCTTCAACATTCCCCCAGGTGTGGGCACAGGTGTGGGCTTTCACTGACACTTTGTACATGATGCCAACGCGGCCAGCACAGACTGCCACGGCCTTAAATCTTAACACTCGGGTCTCTACTTAGTGGCCACCACTAAGCCTGTCTTCACCTGAAGCTGGGCCAGGTGCCCCCCAGGCCCCCTGGCGGCCTACAGCCCTCTTTAAAGCACACAGCATTCAGGGCAGGCCCAAGGCCCCACTGGAGTTCAAGGATACCACGTGGCAGGCCTCACGACCATTTGACAAGTTAATGAATGAGCGCACACACGCACACGTGTACACACACACAACCACCCCCTCCCGGGCCCCATGCTGCCCAAGAAGACAAACACGGAGATCCCAGCCCAGCCCTGCCCTCTCCAGACCGCACCCTGCTCAGCTGCACCTGGGAACCCCCTTCACCCAATGCCCTCCTCTGCTCGGCACCTGCCATGTTCCCCAGGGTCCTCGGGGCAAGTTCTCCTGACCTCACCCCAAATCCTTGCATGTCTGCCCCTGGCACCTCGTCCCCCTCACACTCTACCCAGTCACAGTGAGTCACGTTCATTCCTAGGGCCCCCAGCGGCTTCTTTCTACTCCAGCCCTTTGCACATGCTGTACCCTCTGCCCAGAACTCATTTCCTCTTCAGCATCTTTTTAGGTTTCTCAAACTTTACTTTTCTTTTAAAGATTTCATTTATCTATTTATTTGACAGAGAGAGAGAGAGAGAGAGAGAGAGAGAGAGAGAGAGAGAGAACACAAGCAGGTGGAGCAGCCGGCAGAGGGAGAGGGAGAAGCAGGCTGCCTGCTGAGCAGGGAGCCCGGATCTGGGGCTCGATCCCAGGACCCCGGGATCATGACCTGAGCCGAAGGCAGATGCTTCCCCGACTGAGCCCCCCAGGCGCCCAGGTTTCTCAAACTTTAACGCGTGTGCGGTTCACCAGAGATCTTGTCAGAAGGTGGGCCGCGGGCGAGGCCTGCACTGCGCGGTCCTCCCCAGCTCCCCCAGCTTCTGCTGCTCTTGTGCAGGGAGATGGTGGCATCTCTCCTCCAGGCAGCCTTCCTGAGCCCCTGTGCAAGCCCCTGCATGTGTTGGCAGTCTCCCCACCAGCCCCACTCTCTGGGGACAGGGTTCTGGCTGCCGTGGCCACCACTCAACCTCACTTCCACGGTGGAGCGCCTGGAAGCATTTGTTGACTGGGTGCTGAAGTCCAGCCAGGGCCTCTGCACGCTCACCCCAGCACAGCACTGGGCACACGTCATCCCCAGGGGGCAAGGGCACGGCACAAAGGCCTGTGGGCTCACCTTGGCGATCTGGTCAAACTTGCCGAAGAGCTCGTTCAGCACCACCACCAACTCTTTGGGGGAGCAGTCGCTGGCCAGCCGCGTGAAGCCCACGATGTCAGCATAGAGGATGCTGGGGGCCGGGTGGGGGCAGGGGGTCAGAGCCACATCCCTGGAAGCCCCTGAGCACCCACCAGCCTTGGCCTCAATCACCCCGGCCACTCCTCAGCCTCCGGAGGGATGGGAAAGAAGCTCCGGGCCATACGGATGAATTAACGTTCCAGAGGCTTGGCATTAAGTAAAAGGCAGCAAGCCTCAGAGCTGCAGGGCCCTTGGGAACTGCCGCCCTCAGGCCCCCACCGCTGCAGACCGCAGGCTGGGGCGCCTTGGAATGTCCTCCTCACACCTGGGCCTTCACCCTTGCCCAGACTTCACAACTAAACCCCATGCTGAGACGTGACTCCATGCTCCCCTGAGCTGAGCTCCCGCCCAATGCTTTACCCACACACACTACCCCAGTAGAGCTCCCATCCCACAGATGAGCAAACCGATGCTCGGGGCTGAAGCCTTCTGGGAAGCCAGAGCTGTAGTGGGCACCGGACCGCCCAGCTCGAGAGTCCGTGAGTTCCAGACAAGCTCATGGCACCCACGCCTCTGGTTCGTAGAGGCTGGTGCCTTCGAGTAAGATTCTGTAGGCCCTTCAAATCCACCAAGAACTGGGAGACTTCACCTCTTTTGTGGGGGACCTGTGTCCCCTTCAGAGTCATCTGAAAGGACCTCTTTCCTCCCAAAGTCATACTTAGGCTGTTTTACAATTTTAGGGGGCTACTAGATCCCCCTGACACCCATCTGATCTGATCCCACCCCCTGGAAAAACAAACAGGGAGACTGAGACATGGATTTGCCTCCCCCAATGCTCGTGGGGAGCCCACCACACAGGGCTGGCCAGCTGCCCACCTGACGTTCTGGTGCCGCTTGACATACAGGCTGTGGAAGTTGTTGTCGGGCATGTAGCGGCGGTCCCCGCGCTCCTTGAGCCGCTCGATGATGGCTAGCTTCATGCCCATGGAGATGTGCGCCGGCAGCACCGACAGCAACAGGTTCTCCTGGGCACCGGTGGGGACAGGCAGGGGAGGCGTCAGGCCCCAGGCTTGGTGACCTGGCCTGTTTCCCCTATGTTCCTACCTGCGCTGCCCACGGTACCCTCCAACTCTGCTGGCCTGCGCCCTGCCACCAACCCAGCCAGGCACACGGCCTCCCGTGTCCCCGGCGGCCCCTGTGGTGAGGCTGGCATGGGTGTCCAGCCATGTGCCCCATGCACATGCTGTTCAGTGAGTGTGTGATGTGCAGAGAGAAAGGACGTGGGGCGTGGGGCCTGGGAAGGCCAGGCAGTGGCTCCCAGGGAAGGCAGAGACCGTACCTGCTGGCGCTTCTCGATGCGCAGCTTGCGACGGATCTGGATGCACTTCACAGTGTAGGTGAAGAGCTCTCGGGAGGCGTCCTGCATATGGTGCTTGTGGAACGCACCCGTGAGGTTCCCGCACAGGAAGATGACAGCATTGGCCAGCAGCTGGGGGTGAGCCAAGGGTGGGCTCAGCATTCAGCCCGGCCTGCACCCCGGGGTACCAGCAGCCCCTCAGCGGGCTGGTAATGGCACCCCATCTGCATTATCTGACCTCCAACCTGCTCAGCCTGGCGCCCTTCGCAGGGAGGCGGGAAAACTGAAGCCCAGACAGGCTCTGGTCCCCTAGAGTCACTGTGACTATAAGACCAGGTCTCAGGCCCTTCTCTGCAGCTGCCGGGCATCCCCATCCAGACTGGGAGGTGCTGAGGCCTCAGGTTCAACTCACCCACACACATTCCCCATCCTCAGGCCCAAGCCACAGCCCCTGCCCAGAGGCCTTTGCCTGCCCCCGTGCACACCTTACCTGTAGTCCCACCTGGATGCTGGGTGCCGTAAAGGCCCCCATGATAGCACCGAGCACCAGGAGGTGGGAGATGCTGGAGATTACTCCTGCCGCGATGGCCCCCTGCATGCTGAAGGGCAGCAGCGTGTACACCACAAAAACAATGAAGAGGAAGAAGGGTACCTGGGGGCAGAGCATCGGTGAGGCTCAGGGACTGGCCACAACACCCCTGCCGCAGGACCCAGACCCAGACGGAGCCAACATCACCCCCCTGCTGCAGCCTCTCATCTTCTGGGAATAGCCCCAGAAACCCGAATCCTGAGCCCCTGCCCCCAGCACAGCCCCTCCCTTCCCCATGTGGTGAGGGACAGTGACCAACACGCAACGGAACATGGGAAAGCCAAACTCCACTTCTGGGTCAGACCCAGCCAATATTAGCCACCATTTCCTGAGCTGATTTATGAGCTGAGGCTGAGGCCAGGCCTCCCCAGGAGTAAGACCCCAGGCCCTGGTGACCCAGGGAGTTGCCGCCTGACACCCATGGCTGGGGCTCTCCCGCGGCAGGAATGGTGATCACCCGAAGGCCGGGGCCCAGCTGCCCACCTGCCGCCTCCAGTGGCGCAGCTGCACCCACTCCCAGCCCTCTGGGCTGCCTGGCCTTCCCGTGCCTCAGCCTACCCAGCCCACTATCAGAGGGTGCCAGCACTGGGCAACAGTGACCAGCCAGGGTGACTCAAGCTGGTCAAGAAAGGGCTCTTGTAGCTGGGGTGGATAAGCCAGTGGGCGGGCAGCCTCAGGCCTCTGCAGCATCCGTGCCCAGCCTGGGGACGGCCTGCCTGGAAACGGAGTGGCACAGAGGAAAACAGAGCAGAGGGAGGACAATCGGGACCTGGCCTTCCTGCTAGAGCTAACCAGTCCTGACTGGTCCCAGCCTTTCCAGGCATGTGGGCCAATGTGTGCCTTTCTGCCTCCACGCTGGAGAGTGTCACTTCCAACTAAACGAGGGTCTACCCTCAATGCTCCAGCTAGACATCTGTCCAGCTCAGAGAGCTGAATGGACAAGATCAGCCCGGCGCCCACCCTCTGTCACAGAACCACAGCCGGTGGGAGGAGGCAGGCCCAAGGCCAGCACACCAGATATAAGCCCTGTCTCCAAAAGGGACCTGATGCCCAGGGAGGGCAGGATTTGCCAAGTGCACCGCTGGCTGGTGGCACCCAGCCCCCCAGGAGACGCCAGGGTCCCCGGCCCCATTACCTGCGCCCGCACAGAAGTTGTGTTGATCCATGAGTCGAACACCAGCATGTAGCCCAGCATCATGAGGCAGACCCAGATGAGCAGCGCTGAGGCCCTGAGCCACCGCGAGACGAGGCACTCCACGTACACCAACACGTAGAGAACCACAAACGCGGCAAATGTGAAGAAGGCCATCCCCAGGACAGCCTGGTGTCCAGAGGGGTCCTGGGCAGAGCAAACACACACGGAGATGCCACAGCCTTCCCCAGTGAGGCGTCGTCCCCTCTGGAAAGCCTGCCAGGCTAGCCTGTCCGTCCTGCCCCGAGCCATGTCCCCTGTGCTCTCCTCCACGTGGGTGGCGTCGGTGCTCCCTCCGAGCACCACGCTCTTCCTCACCTTCGGGCTTTGCACTGTCTTGGCCGGGGCTGCCTCCACCAGCACCTTCCCCCAGTCCCTGTGCAGTGCAGAGGCCCTGTGGAGCCCTCCCCATCAGGCCCCCTCTGCTCCCAGGGTGCCCCGCACATGCCGGCGGGAGGACAGTATAGGGGCACAGCTGGGCAAGCCTGCTGCAGGACAGGCCACTGCGCCGACTGTTACAGAGTGAATGGAGGAGATGCTAACCGAAGGCGCCCCAGACAGACAGGGGATGAGCTGGAGCAAAGGTAGAGGCGTGACACCGCGAAGGGGTGACCAGGAGAGGTGAGTCCCAGCTGGGCCAGCACCTGGTCTCCCCCTGCACCCTGAAGCCCCGTGGGCACAGCGGCTGACCTGGGGGCTGGCACGCAGTAGGCACTCAGGAGCACAAACAAATGTCCTGCGGTTTACAGCCGTGCAGATCCAGGCAGCATTGACAGAGCCCCTGAGGGCCCGGCCACGTTATACACAGCGCCCTGCTAATAGCCGGCAGGCTCGGACGTCTTCTTCTAGAACTTTCCTGTTCCACACAGTAGCTACTGGGCATGTGTGCTTTTTCTGGATTGATTTTATATTCATTAAAAAATCAGCTCCTCAGTCGCACTAGCCACGTTTCTAGCGCTCAACAGCCACACGCAGGCAGCGGCCGAGGTCACGGAGGGTGTTAGCGGCGTCTGCCTGGAGAGCGGTGTTCAGAAGGAGCCCGGGACCACAGCCGGGCTCTAGAAGGAGGAGTGCCAGGGAGCAGCCATACAGGGGCCATCACCCCCAGGTCTTCAGCACAATCGAAGTTTGTTTTGGGGGGAAAAGGGAGGGTAGTTTCCTTGGCCAAATTAATGTAACATCTAAAACCACCCCCGGGGATCCCTGGGTGGCGCAGCGGTTTGGCGCCTGCCTTTGGCCCAGGGCGCGATCCTGGAGACCCTGGATCGAATCCCACATCAGGCTCCCGGTGCATGGAGCCTGCTTCTCCCTCTGCCTGTGTCTCTGCCTCTCTCTCTCTCTCTCTCTCTCTGTGACTATCATAAATAAATAAAAATTTAAAAATAAATAAATAAATAAATAAAAATAAATAAATAAAACCACCCCCGACTTCAAAATTAAATGAAAATGAAAAACCTGCCTCCCCCCGCCCAGCGACGCCACGGAGCACCTCGCAGACCAGCCTCCAGGCTGAGCGAGGTCAGGCTTGCCCAAGGCCTCCCAGGCCCGGCTCCCAACCACCGCCTGTGGGCCGCCCCACTCACCCCGCAGACGAAGCTGATGATGATGAGGGCGACGCAGGCAGTGACAGCCACCAGCAGGAGCGTGAGCAGCAGCGGCCCATGCTGGCTGGTGAGGCGGTACTTCCCGTAGAGCGCAGCCTGGTCAGGGTCCTCTTCACCCTCGTTGAGGAAATAGCGCCCCTTGGCCGGCATCCTCCCCCGCGGCCCCCCCGGCCAGCGGTCCACTCGGGAGACCCTGCGGCCCGGGGCGCATCTGTCTGCCCACCCCTGGCGGGCCTAGGCCTCGGGCCTCGGGGGGCCTGGCGGGCGGGCCTGGGGCGGGGGTCCCTGGGCCTGCAGCCCCATGGGCGGCGCGGGGTCCGGGCCGCTCCACTGCCAGGCCTGCTCACGGCACCCCAGGCCTCGTGCTCTGCATCGGGGCCGGCTCACCGGACACGCGGGGTCCTCAGCTCTGCGGAGACACAAAGCAGACCAGGATTTAGCCAGGACAGGTGGAGCCACCAGGGAGAGCAGGGGCCAGGCCTCACCACCCCTGGGTCCCATCCACCAACCTTAACCCAAACCTAACTTCTAGGTCATATTTAAAGCTTTGCCTGCACAGCCAGCCCCTGTGTGTCCTCAAACTGCACTGTCCCGTACGGAGCCGCCAGCCACACGTCACTACGTGCAGCTACATTTAACTGGATTAAAAATGAAATTAAAAATTCAGGGAGGCCTAGGTGGCTCAGCGGTTGAGCATCTGCCTACAGCTCAGGGTATGATCCCGAGGGCCAGGATTGTATCCCACATCAAGCTCCTTGTGGGGGGCCTGCTTCTCTCTCTGCCTGTGTCTCCGCCTCTCTCTCTCTCTCTCTCTCTCTCTCTCTCCCATGAATAAATAAAATCTTTTAAAAAAAATCAAAAATTCAGACCAGCAGTCACACTGGCCCCATTTCAAGTGCCCAAGAGCCACACACACAACTGTGGCTATTTTATTGGGCAGCACAGATAGAGAGCATTTCTATCATCCAGAACCTCCCACTGGACAGCACTGCTCTCCAAGTTTGATGGGTTTTCCTTCACATGGAGATCTCTGATCCATCCCAGTGAATTTCCGTGTGTGGCATGAGGCAGGGATCAGCCTCTGTCCCTTTCTTGCACACAGGTGGGATCCCCGTGGGGGGACCCCTGCCCCAGCAGCTTCCGGCAAAGCCACCATTCCTCCCTCAAGAAGTTCAGTGAAGCCACCTTTGTTGTAAGTCAAGTGATGTGCACATGGTGTCTATTTTCAGACTTTCTTCTGTTCAAATGGTCCTTTCACAAAGATCACATTTACTCGATCACTGGGGCTTTCTGGTGAGTTTTGCGTCCCGGACCTCCCACGCCTGCTACACCCAGAGCAAGCCCTTGCATTCGTGTTAAGCATCCTCCTAAGACTTCATTATTTAAATGCTTTTTTTTTTTTTTTAATTTCCACTGACAAGAATTTAAGAAGTTTGCAAGCTCCACTTTGTAGAAATGGAAACTGAGCCTCAGAGAGGGAGCATAGCAGACCGTTTATGACAAGCTGGGAGCAGGTGCCAGGGTTGCAGTGCTCAGCCCAGATGCACTCCCTCCTTCCCCAGCACCGGTCATTCACTGGCTCATTCATTTATTCCAAAAAGGCCTGTAATCGTGCCTGCAGCACACTAGGCCCACTACACACGCACCTCCCATGTGCCAGGCTAGCCCTTTCTTCCCCTGGTGCTCCCAGTCCCTAGAGGAAAAATTACCGAATAATGTACAATCCCTACATGCATGGACTGGGGTCTGGGGGCAGCTGCCACATTCCCAGCAGGAACCTGTGTTGAGGGAGCAGCCCCAGCCCAAGAGTCCAGGCCCCCCACTCTCTCCAGACCTGCCTCGAAGCCTGGAACTGGGACAGGGCAGGTGGTAGAGGGGAGGGGGGCCATACATTGTGGGAAGGCTCAGGGCTGTCATGAGTGGCCCCTGGAGAAAGCTGTGAAGGAAAGGCAGTCCAGAGCCCCCAGAGGTAGAAGAGAAGGGTCCCCAGAGTCCCTGAGCCCGAGTGAAGCCCTGCAGTGAGCGCCCACCCTAGACCCAAGAGCCACCTCAGACACCTCTGCAAGCTCCTATTCCACAAATTCCAGGGCCAAATTGGAAAAAAAAAAAAAAAAAAAACATATTTTGGGTTTGAGGGACAGAGGCCAGGGGTCCTGGATCCCTCTGCTGCCTCCAGGTTCAGGCAGGTGCCCATAAGCCTTGGCACTTTTTTAACCCGGGCAACTCTGTGGGGGCCCGGCCCAGGGCTCCCAAAGTGCCTGAAGTGCTTAGGCGGCAGAGCTGACTTCTACATGAAATATCCACTTATGCATGTTGGCAGCTAATTTAAAAATGCGAGTTATGCACCCCACTAATTAGTAACCTCTAACTCTGAGCTAACCAGTTTCAATTCCACACAAAGCATGTTTTGAGCACTAACCACACACGCTTAGCCCTGTGTTGCAGGGTTTACAAAACAAGATAAGGTCCCTGCCCTGAGACGCCCCCAGTGCAGGGCTCCCCTGAACCAGCTCTTTACAGTCACAGGAGCGGAAACACTGTCACGCCAGGGGCCAATGCACACATATCCACTCTCATCTTCAGAACCTGTGGAGGCCAAGGTATCACAGCCGTTGTACAGACACAGAACTGAGCCCAGAGAGGTTGAGCGGTGCACGTAAGGTCACATAGCTGGAACTCCTTGGTGGAAGGCCTGGGCTTCAAGTATACGCAACACCACCTGGCCCTCTGGCCTGCTGCCACACTCCGGTGGGCCAGGACCAGACCGCCAGGCCGAGAAACTCCGAGGGGCTGGGACAGCATCCCCCCGCAGGTGCTCTCTCCCACAGGCAAAGCCCGCAGACCAGAGCTGGGTCCGGCCAGGACACCCCAGAACTGACCTGCCCTTCCAGGGGCACGAAGCTGGCTGAGGCAGGAGTGGAGAGGGAAGGAGCAGTTGGAAGGTTCCCGGGGGCCCGTGGGAACCCAGGCCTGGTAAACACAGCTCTTGGGGATCTAATTAGGCCACTTCCTGGGCAACAGCAGGCAGGAGAGAACATGGACAATAGACAGCCCTGGGCACAGGGACCTCAGCCCATGTGGGGACCTGGTCTCGCTCCTGGGACAGAGGGCAGGACAGGGCTGGGAGCAGAGATGCATTCATCACTCCTGGAGAGGTAGTCTGGGAGCCCCCTGGCAGCATCTCCACAGGCCAGCTGCTCCCTAGCAGCAGTCCCCCCAAAACCAGACACAAAGGCCTCCTGCTTCTGTGGGCAGGCTTCAAGGCCTCTGTCCAATCACCTGTTCTTCTGCTGGTTGCTGACGCAGCTGGCAACTGGGAGGGCAGGGAGGCCATAAGATGAAGGCCCTGGATAAAGGAACCACTTCGCCACGTGTCCAACAAATGACCCTGCAGCCTCGAGGACCTTGCCCACCTCAGTGACGTGAAGCTCATCACCTCTCGGGGCAATCTTCTCCATCAGTGGGCAATCCTTTGGGCTCAAAGTCCCACCTCAGGTCAAGCGAAGCCCTACCTCCCTGTCACACCCTCACCCCCGCCCCTCTGGTTCTGTCTGAAGTCCAAAAACACCAACGGCAGAGATAGGCACTTGGGACAGTCCAGGGGGGCCAGGGACCCCTCACTGCTATTCACACCTCACAATCACTCTGGTGGGGAGCAGGGCAAGCAGCCCCCTTTTACAGAGGAGGGGAACCTCCTTCTGCCAGGATTGTCTCTCCCACTGTCAGTCCCCTGGCTCAGGGGCCGCGAGACCCAGGCAGGCTCATCAGTATCGTCCCCCTCAAGCCCCAGTGACTGGTTTAGGGACGGTGCTGTGACCAAACTCCTCTCAGTGAGAACGCTCTCTGAGACTCATACTGACCCACGGGAAAGATACTCTCTTGCTGGTGACCTACGGCTGCTGGCAGCCACTTGAAGCCACCACAAGAGACAGTCCACCGAGAACAAAGCCAACACAGGAAACTGGAGAGAGACAGAGGCTTGAAAATCCCTCCCCACACCCCTGGATCCAGCTCTGCCTGAATGAAGCTCAAGCAACCTCCAGATAATTTAATCGCACCAAACAGCACGCCTCTGTGGGCTGAAGTCAGTTTGAGTTTCTGTGGCTTGCAACCAAGAGTGCCAAGGTTCATGTTGGGCCTTCTGCCCCAGTTTACTGCACCCAGGAACCCTCCCTGATGGTCCAGGGGCAGGGAGCAGGGTCCAGGGTCAGAAGGCAGAGTCCAGGGTCAGGGGGCAGAGTTAGCTCAGAGTTGAGAGTGGGTCCCTGCAGACAAGGCTGGTCCTCCTGGACAGGCCTGGGCCAAGGACGCAAAGCCCCCTTCCCTCATACTTCGCTTACCATGTCCCAAACTCTACAGCCCAGGGCCAGCCATTCTGCACAGGACCTAGGGCAGCAGGTAGCTGGAGCAAGGGGACTCCCCACATCTTCTCTCAGTGGCCTCCAGAGACTCACCTCTGCAGGAGGAATTAGGGAGTCCAGGGGCATACTCAGGTATAAATGGATCCCAAGGGAATCCACTTCATCCCCCGGCCCCACCAAGCACGCCTGGTGGGCTCTGCGCCCCCTGCAACCCCATGTCCCATGCTAGAGTGGGGTGCGTGATGCCATACACAAAGTCTAGTGAGCACTCACAGCGTGCCCCGTGCTGTGGGCTCTAACTCTGCACACCTGCCCTGCAAGGGAGTAGGACTACTGCTTCCATTTTATGGATGTGGGAACACAGAGAGGTTCAATCATTTTCCTGAAGTCACACAGCTAGCAAAAGAGCACTCGGATTTGAACACTGGTCACCTCTCATCCTGCTCAACGCCCTCACGGTGCTGACAACCACAGAACCCCTTCCTGCCCTCCCCTCTCAAAGTCTAGGACAGAGGGTGGGAGACGCAGTGGACTCCATCAAGGTCCCCCCGTCCGCCTCACAGACGCAAGGCCAGACAGCCATGTCAAGAAGTCTGCTCTGAGCCAGCAAGATCCAGGAGCACCACTTCCTCCAGGAAGCCCTCTGAGCTACCCACACACACCCTCTCCTCCCTTCCCTGCAACTGAGGCAGGACTGTTGTTGTCTCCTTGCCAAACACTGGCTGGCAAGTCTAGGTTCCTCAGCCAGAGAAGCTGCCGGAAATAGAGAGCCAGGACCTCAAATTAGAAGTGCAGGACTGCACCCTCGGAGGTGCTCAGGAAATCCTCCCCCGGCAGAACTGGCTGATCCAGCAGCACCCCCAGGGCTCCCACACCCCTTGGGGAGTTCTAGATCACCTCCGGCCTTCACAGACAGACAGGGCACCCACTTCCTCACCCAAGCAGCTGGCAGGAATCCCAGGCTGGCTTCCTCTGGCCCAGCCCAGCAGGCCCTGGAGCCCTGGTGGCTTCAGAAAGAGGAAGTGGGGGCTCTGGGGTGTGTGGGAGGGGCAGGCAGGCTGGAGGAGACCCCCCCCCCACCCGGGGCCCCTTAGGCCCAGCCGCTGCCCCAAGCCCACCGGGGGACCATGCCACTGCAGCCCAGAACCCAGAGCGCCGACCCAGCACTAGCTCCCTGCATGGACAGGGTCCCTCCCCGGCTGGGTCCCTCCCCGCGGGGTCCCATGCAGACCTTTACTGGCTCAGGGGTCTCACATGAAGGCGCCCCCCTCGGGAGACCCGGCGCTTTGTGAAGGAGCCAGAGGCCGCTGCGCTCAGCGCCGTCCTGGCACGGAGGGGCGGCGGGACCCGGGGACTTCAGCCCCACTGCCCGGCCGCCAGCCTCTCGCGGGCCTCCAGCCGTGGCTCTCCCAGGGCCTGACCTCCGTCCCCACGTGTCCCCCCCGGCGCGTCCCCCCCTCCCCAGACGCCTGTCAGTGGTCCCAATTGTCAGACATCCCCGCACCGGCCTCACCGAACTCTCGGGGGATGTGTCCCGTGGCTGAGCCCTGGCAGCTGCTCGTGGAAGAGACGGAAGGACAGACAGATGGACGGGTGGCCACACAGATGAGCCACCAGCTGGACTCCTGAACCAGGCAGAAAAGGCAGGGAGACAGCGAGCAGGGCAGCTCTCTCTCAAAGGGGGAGGGAGAGACCATTGGGCGCCGGAAGGGTCTTCCTCAGAAAAGCAGAAGCACTGGGGGCAGGGCACCCGGGGAAGGGGGGGCTCGGGTGGGAGGGGTGAGGGCTCAACCCCCAGCTCTGCTCCCCCCGGCCGGGAGCAGTGGGGCTGAAGTCCCCAGGTCCCACTCTGGGCCTCGGTTCTCCTCATCAGTAAACACAGGGCACTGACAGCCAAATCGTGGGACAAGTGAGGTGCGGGTCACGATGGCCAACCATCTGTTTGTGGGCACAAAAGAGAGGGTGAACCTGGAAAGAAGGCTGAGCTTCCGGAGCCGAGGAAGCCCAGCCAGGGGGTCCAAATGGGAGAGACAGAAGCATGAGGCAGGCAGGGCCCCCCCAGGAGGCCACTACTTCATCTCACCACCCCCTGGTGACAAGCCTATGAGGCCGCGAGGCAGGGGCAAAGTCCCCTAATGGGGTGAGCTCCCCACCCTGCTCTCCTCTGACCCCCAGCCGACTTGGCCAGCTCCCGGGGAACACTGGCTCCCCATCATTCTTGGGGTTCAGCACCCATGTCCCAGCCCCAGCTCTGCCGCCAGCCAGCCCTATAACCCTGGGCAAGTCCTGGGCCTCACCTGGGCCCAGGCTTTTCCTCCTCGCCAAGGAATGGTTGGCCCTTCGCTGGGCTGGGCTGGGCGTGGAGTCTGAATCATAAAATGAGAAGGACAACAAGCTGAAGGGGATAGCCTGGGTGTTGTCACCCGGCCCCACAGGGCTCATTCTAAGGGTGGGGCAGGGATTATTCTTTGTACCTGAAGTCCTCCCTTCCACTTCTCCCCTGGATTCAGCCCTCGCCTTGTCAGTCCCTCCTTAAAAATACAAATACCTCATTGACCCCTTACCTCCAAGGCTCCAGCTGCCAGGGATACTAAATCCACTTCACTATCTCCCCTGCCAATTCTAAGGATAGTGACTGCCTGGGAGAAAGTATCCATTTGTCCATGCATTTTCAGAGAGATCCATGCCTTCATTCCTTTAATGGATTTGCACTAGCACCTTCCATGCGTCAAGCACCAGGCCAGATGCCAAGAGGAAACTATGCCCCAGGCACAAGTTCCCAGAAGGCAGAGGCCTCCATGGCCCTCTCTGCCAGGTGCCTGCACACAGTAAGTGCCCAGGCAGCGGTACTTCTTAACTGACTAATCGATCCAACCAAGGACTGTTGGAAAGAACAGTACTGTCCCTGGCTCTTGCCTGAAATTCCACCATTGGTGATTCATTCCTTTAAGCACTCCCCTAAGTTCCCCCTTCAAAATGAAAACACATTCATGCCTGCCTTTTACATTTCTGATCTCTTTCCCTTTGTTAAGGACAGACAGAAAGGGCTACTCTAGCCTTCAGGGACCTTACCTGGTGCCAGGTGAGGCCCACGATGGCAGGACAGTGGTCTTCCCACCAACTTCATGTTTTTCCCAGGGCCCCACCCAGACAGTAGGTCCAACAGTGAGGAGGCACGCATGGGGTTGGGAGGTGGGCGAAGAGATCCATCTCACACACCCAGAGGCAGATATAACCTAGAGTAACCACGTGAACTAGAGGGCAAGAACAATGTCACTACTCTGCTTGGAGCCTGTTTAAAGAGGCAGGAAAGGGGCACCTGGGTGGCTCAGTTGGTTAAGCGCTGGCCTTTGGCTCAGGTCACAATCCTAGGGTCCTGGGATCAAGTCCTGCGTCGGGCTCTCTGCTCTGCAGGGGGCCTACTTCTCCCTCTGCTGCTCCCCTTGCTTGTGCTCTCCCTCTCTCTCTGTCAAACAAATAAAACCTTTAAAAAATAATAATAAATAAAGAGGGAGCAAAGCCCAGAGGAGATCAAACAAGCTGGATTCATCATTTACACCAAGATAAGAGACCAAGAAACCATGAAAGAATTCTCATAACCATGCCATAGTGGGTAAGTCCTTTCTGACCTGAGAGAAAACTGAAAAGTCACAATGAAAACACTGGTCAACTCAATTACATTAAAAAAAAAAAAAAAATCTACAACAGGGGTGTCTGGCTGGCTCAGTCGGTAGAACATGCGACCCTTGATCTCGGAGTTCAAGCCCCATGCCAGGCATAGAACTTAAAAATAAGAAGTAAATAAATAAATAAACTTATTTGAAAAATCTACTGCAGGGTAAAAGCTATTAAGAGCAAAACCAAAAGATAAGACCAAAATTAAGCAATGAGGGAAATATTTGCAACCCTTATTGTAAAGAGCTAATCTCCCCCATATGTAAAAAGCTCCCATGGATCAATAAGAAAAAGACCAATAACCCAATAGAAAAATGGGAGAAGAGTATGGGCAGAAAGTGCACAGAAAAGCAATACAAATGACTGCTAAACCTTTAGAAAGAAGCTGACCTCACCCACAGTAAGAGAAATACAAATTAAAACTACTACAGAAAATCATTTTTACCTATCTGATTGGCAAAGATCAAAGTATTTATAGAACATTTACAGGCAGCGGCAAAACAGGTGCTCACACTGAGCCTTGGCAGGAGTGTGATTCAGCATAACCTCTGGGGAGGGCAAGTTAGTCATATGTGACAAAATCACTCATGCACAAACCTTTGATGTAATAAATCTCCTCCAAGTAATTTATCTTACGAACACTTTCACATGTAAAATGACACATGTACAAGATTACTCATTGCAACATTACTTACAACAGCAAAAGAAGACCATGTGTCTAGCGTCTACCCTTTAGAAGTTGATGAAATAAATCACAACAGAGCCTTACTGTGGAATGCTATGCAGCTCTCAAAAAGGGTGCAGCAGCTTGAACTCTGCTGTCCTGGGGGATTCGGGGAAAAATCCACATGGCAACAGTAGTGCCCAGAATGGGTAATGCCTGACCCGGGACGCAGGATACCTAAAACTGCTGCTTTCGCAGAGTGAATGAATCTTCAGTTTGTTTCTATTGTCATAATGTAGCTTGTGCAAATAAAAGTTCTTAATAGGGGCGCCTGGGTGGCTCAGTTGGTTGAGCATCTGACTCCTGGTTTTGGCTAATGTCCTGATCTCAGGGTTGTGGGATCGAGTCCTGTTGTCGGGCTCTGTGCTAAGCTTCGAGTTTCTCTCTCCCTCTCTCTCTGCCCCTCCCCCTGCTCTCTCTCTAAAATAAATAAATATATCTTTTTAAAAATAAACAAATAAACTAAAAACTTGGGGCGCCTGGCTGAATCATTCAGAAGAGCGTGCCACTCTTGATCTTAGGGTCATGGGTTCAAGCCCCATGTTGGAGGTAGAGATCACTAAAAGAAATAAACCTTAAAATAAATAAATAAACTAAAAAATAGAGACTCTACTGGAAAAACTCAGGGCAATAGAAGGTAACTGAAAATTAAGGTGACACATATGCTAACATGGAAAGACGTGCTCCTGACACGTATAATGGTATGTGTGTGAACACATGTAAGTATGTATGTGACTACCTAAAAAATAAAACCTGTTTTAAAAAAGACAGACAGACATCTCAAAGTCCATCCCATCTCAGCTGCACAACCCCGAGAAAGCTCCTTACCTTCTCTGTGCCTCAGTTTCCCTCATTTGAAAAAAGGGAGAATTATGTCCTGACCAGGCAGGGCCTTGAGAGGATTCTAGGGGGTAATGCAGGAAGGGTGCGAGGCTGCACCTGGCTCAATGCACCCAAGTCGAGAGGACAAGTATCAAGTTGGCAGCAAGAGCCAAGATGTCTGTCCCATCCCCACCACCCTGACCCTGTCGTGAGCCCTGGCCCCCCACTCTGCCCTGGAAGTGGCCTGGCCTAAAAGTGGTCACACCTAAAAACTGCTGTCGGGGACTCTTGAGCAGCAACAGGGCCTGACACCCCCTGAGCGAGGACCATCCACCCAAGCTGGGTTCAGGGGGAGGAGGGGGGATGGTGGGCGCAGAGAGAACTGCCATCTAGCACCCTAAGCAGCATCAGGACCTCAGGCCACGCAGGCCTGCTCCAAGGAGAGAAAGGGTAAACACCAGCCCTCAGGACAGGTTCTGCAGCCTCTGAACCCAACTGAGAGACCCCCAGCAGCCCCTGAGCACCTCCACTTCAGTGAGCACCTGCCAGGAACAGACCAGGGCAGGACCCTGTTGGCCTGCCCCCCAGGGTGAGGGTGCCCTTGCTCTCACTCTATTTCCAGCCAGAGGTAGACTCTGGAATCTTAACCTACTTGTCCAAAGCCCCCCAGCTGGGAAGCAGGAAAGCTGGGATTCAAACCCAGACTTGCCCCAGTCCAAAGCTCGAGCTCTTTCTTAACCCTCTGTCCACATTTCCACCAGCAAAGCCACAAACAGCTACACACACACAAGGTCACACCCACCCACACTAGTTTCTGGTCACCAGCAGTACAGGGCTTGACAGTCTCCTCCTCTTTTAAAGATTCCTTGTACCCAGGGGCACCTGAGTGGCTCAGTGACTGAGTGTCTGCCTTCTGGCTCAGGACGTGATCCCAGGGTCCTGGGATCAAGTCCAGCATCAAGCTCCCTGCATGGAACCTGCTTCTCCCTCTGCCTGTGTCTCTGCCTCTCTCTGTGTGTCTCATGAATAAATAAATAAAATCTTAAAAAAAAAAAGTTTCCCTGTACACATTAGCAATTAAAGGCTCTGAGAAGTCCTTCAAGAAAGAAACCAGCTGTGTTAAACACATTTAAACATTTCCCAATCTCTTTGATTCAAGGGGCTTTTTTTGCATTAATCTCCAATGAACTCCTTTTGGGAAGTACTGACTGTGGAGCTCAGAGCTCCTCCCCGAGCAGCTGTGGTCCACAAAGGCCACTATTCTCTCCTTTTCTGAAGCCTAGGAAGCTCCCTCAGGCTGGAGGCCCCACTGTCCCATCTCCATCTGACTCTGGGTTGGGCTGGATAGACACATGGGAGGACAAGCCAGTACGCAGCCCAGGGGAGCAGCCCTTGCCTTGGCCTCTGGGATAGGGATGAGGAGAAGATGGGAGGAAGGGCCTGGGTATACATACAGCCCCTGCCCTCAGGCAGTTTTTAGCTGGGGAAGCAATCTGCCCTGGAGATGAGAAAGCAAGAAAGAGCTCTAAATACCAACCACGAAAAGACCCTCCCGTTGCACTTCCTGTCTCTCTCAGGCAATGCACGGAAGTAGGCCACCTGCCTCAGTTTCCCCACCTGCCACAGGCAAAGCAGTGCAGGGGACAGAGCCCTGGGCAGAGTGTCAGGAGACCCAAGCTAAAGTCCGATCTCAGCCTCTCGCTCACTCTGGTCCTTTCCCGCTCAGACGAGCAGAGAAGTAGGCCACAGAGAGGTCACTGGGAAAACACGATGGGCAGACACCCCCGCCCAGATCTCAGCAGGCCACTCTGTCGCCCCGGCCATTCATGGAGCCCAGCGAGACACCACTGTCTAGTCTGGGCCCCCAAAGTCCCCGCCTAGTCCACAGACCCCGCCACAGGCTCCCCCGGCACCGGCCACCAGAGTGCCCAGGCCTGATCCAAGGTGCCGAGACCCCACTTCCTCAAGACTTCCTGAGACCTGGAGTGAGGTCAAGGGGGGCTCGTGATGGGCAGGGGCCCCGCGGGGTGAAGCCCAGCCCAGAGCCCGGAAGAGTCCTTCTGCAGGGGAAGCACTTCTGGCTGACCTCCCTTACCCCCAGCCCACAGCCTGGCTCCTGGAGCTGTACCCGCACAGGGGCCTCAGGGGACCCCCCGCAGCTAAGCTCCCTACTTCTTCCTTCCACAGACTCCTGCCTTCCAGATCCAGACTCCTCTGGGCACAGGAAGCCACTGTGATGGAGCCCCCGGCCACGGCAGCCCCATGCACCCCCAAACACAAGCCTCCCCTGCGGAGGGCCTGCCAGGGCTCCTCGCACCTGTCTGGGTCCCCCAGAACACCAAGCTCAGTCCTGCTCACCCTCTGGCCAAAAGACTCCTCCGGGGCTTCCAGAGGCCTCCTTCGCGAGTGTATGATTTGACTTATTTCAGTTCCCCAAACAAGCTCCGCCCTTCTGTCTCCAGGCTCTGGCCGCCTAAAAAGCACTGCCTACCTCCCCACCCCCAGAACCCCCCAAGCCTTGCAACTCCTGCCCAGCCCTTCAGAGCCAGGCTCAGCTGCCACCTCCCCGGAGAGGGCTGCCCAATTCCCCCCTAACTTGGATTTGGTACCCACACTGCCCACCAAGACACAGGGCACCTGGCCCATCACTGCCTGGCCACAGGACGCCCCCCACAAGCCGGTGTCTGGGTACACAGTGCCCAGCTTCCAGAACCCAACAGCCGGCTGGCACAGAGGGGACACTTAAAACCCAAACCCCAGGGACTGAGCCAAACACAGCGTGTGCTGAATTCAGGGCATTCGGGGGCCGGGCCCAGCCCTGCTGTCCCTGCTCCTGTCCTGTGAGCTCCGCCCTCAGCCGCAGCTTCTCACCTGAGCAGTGGGAACAAAAATGCTCCCAGCCCCCTGGCCCATTCTGGCAGTGAAATGACCTCATGGCTGTAAAACCTCCTTATAGGGGATCCCTGGGTGGCTCAGCAGTTTAGTGCCTGCCTTTGGCCCAGGGCGCAATCCTGGAGTCCCGGGATCGAGTCCCACGTCAGGCTCCTGGCATGGAGCCTGCTTCTCCCTCCTCCTGTGTCTCTGCCTCTCTCTCTCTCTCTATGTCTATCATGAATAAATAAATAAATAAATCTTTGAAAAAAAAAAAAAACCTCCTTATAAATCTAGAAACTTCACACACTTAGGCGCCGCCCACAGGAGAACAGGCCCTCTTCATGGGGTCCAAGCTCCTCCATCCCACCAGAAAGCAGGGCCCTACAAAGGGATGCCGAAGCGCTGGTCCCGGTCCCTGCCACAGGCACTGCCTGGCACTCAGGCACCCCCTCCCCGCAGTGGCTCCAGGGAGTCTGGGTGCTTCAAAAGAGGACGCCTCCCCATTAGCCTGGGCCCCCCCATCAAAGCAGCACCTCCAGCTGACTTCAAAGGGTTCCTCCTCCCCCAGCCGGATGAGCCCGAGGGAGACAGGTGTACGAGGCCAGCAGTAGGGATGGGCAGAGCCAGGAGGCCCCCGGCCCTGGGGAGATGTGCGGGCGGTGGAGTCGGGCTGCCTACTGCAGAGGTGGGGAGACTGAGGCAAGCGGCCTCCCATCCACAGTGCCACCTCTTAGTGAGATCAGGGGAAACTGGGCCCCACACACGGCTCTAATCTAAATGCACACCGGCCCCAAAGCTGTGGCACCTGTGGGACTCAGTCTTCCCATCTGCACAGAGGGGCTGGGCCGCAGGCTCCCGCCTCTCCCTGCTCAGCCGGCCAGGGAGCCCGGCAGCCATCCACCTGAGTCAGCGGCACCAGAGGTAGGGACGCCGAACTACTCCCAGGGGCAACAAGGACCTGGATCCCAGAAGACAAAGAGGTGCCCACCGGGGTACTCTGGGTCCTGAGGCGCGGGTGGTGGCACCGCCTATGACACGCATGGCCCCGCGTTCCCTAAAAGCCACGCCTGCTGTGCTGCCAACTCCAGGTGGGCACAAGCTCCTCCCTAGGTCATGAGGGCTCCCGCCCCCATCACCTCCAGCCGGGCCCAGGAGGAAGCCCAAGAGGTAAGCCCTGAGGGCCATGTCTGGGAATCAGGGTACCCACAACAAAGACCTCAGTTTGTTTCTCTCCCCCTGGGCACAGTCCTAGGTAATTCCCTCCAGTGGTCAACGTGGGTAAGGGTACAGACCAGGGCATAAAGGGGAGGATGGAGAGAGGAGGGGGATGACTACAGAGCAAGGGGGGCGGGGCTGCCAAGGGACTGACTCCAGAGCAGACTGCAGGAGCCTCCTCTTCTCCTGAGTTTGGGGACCCCTGAAGGGGAAGCCCTCACATGGGTGACCTGTGCCTGGAAGAGGTGTGAGGCAGGGCAGCAGTCAGCAGAGGGGCTGCACAGGCAGAGAGGGAAGGGGTGAGGCCAGTGCGCTGGCCGAGTCAGGTTGGGGGTGCTGGCCAGAGTGCACAAGTGGCCCCAAGGGGTAGAACTGGCCTGCAACAGGGGGGCTGGGACCAGAGGACCCCAGAAGCCAGAAGAAGGCGCTCAAACGTGACACAGGCGGGAGAACTGGTGGAGGGTGTGTGTCAGAGGAACCCAGGAAGCCCGCCAGCCCCCTCGCCTGGGTCCCACCCCACGGGGACACAGGGCCAGTGCTCAGACAGCACCTGGGAAAGAGCTGCCGTCGGGGTCACAGGAGAAGGGATGGCAGGAGAAGGGACGATCCAGTGTCGTGAGAGAAGGGTCATGGAAGAGGAACTGAGCCACCTCTGACCCAAGGCTCACCCCACCCCAACACCTAGAGGGCTCGCAGGGGAAAATCGGGAAAGGTGGGTACTCCGGCCCACGTCTGCTCCCGGGATCCACCAACACCCCAAGCCTGACAGGGCTGGCTGTGAAATCTGGGGGCAGCAGCAGGTCAAGCCAGATGCCCAGGGCCAACACATGGGCGCCCTGCCACCCACCCTGGGCGCTGGGGGTGGGAGAAGCCCTCGTGGGTGGGTGGAGGCAGAGCCTGAGGCGGGGGCAGAGCTGGAGGGCCCAGGCAGGGGAGCGGCTGGAAGGCTCGGGCCACCAGCAGGGCAACTCCTGCCCTGGGTGTGCCGGGCCCAGACACTTGGGAAGAGTTTTCCAGGTGTATGTGGCTCTCTGGGCAACCTGCCTGGGCACGGCCACTTTACAGATGTGAGAGGACAATTAGCCAGAGGCTGCAGGCTCCCAAGGAGGCCCCTCCCCCAGCCCTTCCCATCCTGACCACCCAGGTCCCTTCCCCAGCCACGTCCACCCTCCCACCCGAAGCAGGACAGGCGGAGGAGAGCCCCCAAACACAGCTACATGGCAGCGGTAACACCTCCCCTCGAATCGTGGCTCTGCGGCACCAGATGCAACGTGTCACCCTGTTTAAGCCTATAACCACCTGATACATGGGGAACCTTGAGCAACCCATTTTGTGGATGCCAGAACCTGGCTCAAATACCTGGGCTCACCTCACTGGCAGCAGGCAGAGTGAGGCCCCGGGGGAGGGGGCTGGACCCAACGACCTCCAGAAGACCCCTGCCTCTCTGGCTGTTCAGATGTGATGGTCTCGTTCACTGAACCCAACTAACTCCCCGCTCGCAGCTGCACAGATCTTTTCAAACATGCTAAATACCCAAGAGGCCACCATCCCAGCTCCCCCTCACCCCCTCCCTGAGACCGGGCCCCATGGAAGGCTAGAACCAGCCACTCTGATTGCGGTGTGCGGGGTGACCCACTCTGCTCCCTGAGCAGTCCCAGAACGGTCCCGGCTGGATGAACCCTGCCCTCAGCCTGGGCAACTGAAGATGGAAAGTTGCCATTGGCTCAGAGTGAATGTGCCCCGCGCCCTCTTTCTCCAGGACAGGAGAAAGGATGTGGGGCACTGAGGGGTGCGTCAACAGCCACCTCTCAACGATCTCCCCTAGGATAGGATGGCAAGTCATAGGATATCCAAAGGGTCAGATCACACAGCACCCAGTGGAAGCAGGACCCCAGGACACGTCCCAGGAGGCAGGGCCCAGGTTTGGAAGAGCCCCGAGCCTGAGCCAGCCCCAGCCCCAGTGCAGCAGGTGCAGACAGGGGACAGGCCAGGCCCAGGGTTGGGGACCTACTCCAGGGAACCAAATTTCTCATTCCCCACAGTGACGATCCCTCTCCCACTAACCCTTCAAAGCCAGCCAAGCCCTGGCTCTGCTGGGCCGCACCCAGCCTCTCCAAAGAGGAGGCACCTTGTCCTGACCCCACCGTAGGCCTCAGACATGGTGGCTCTCTGTGACAGTGTGTGTGCCTGGAGAGCCCTGCTGACTGCCTCGCTGTGTGACCCAGGACAGCAAAGTGCCCTGCTGGGCCTCTGTCTTCTCCTCTGCAAAGTGGGGCTGCAGGGTACCTACCACACAGGGTGGGGGTGAGCAAAGCAGGAAATGGGTCAGACCAAGAGTTATAAACTGTAAAGGGAGGATGCACGTCCCCACAACAACATCTGAGAGAAAGTCTGACCTTTCTCTCCTCTTGAAAAAGAACTTTGGCCTGTTTGTGGAGGCCCTCGTCCTGTCTCATGGCATCACTCGCTGCCTGGGCCCTCCCTGCACCCACCCCCACTCCTCCGGGACCCACAGGAAGACAGCCCCTCTCAAGACTCACTCCTGGCCAAGGAGCCCCTCAAGACCCCCCTGTCTCCAGCCCCCAGAAAACGGCTGCCAGTAAACAGCCACCGCTTCGCACTAAAACTCTACAGGACAGGACACTCTTCCCCCCACAAAGTTCACACCTTCCCTTCTGAGGGCCCAGAATCCGGAACAATTGGAGAGCCTCCCTCCCTCTGCACCCACACCTCACATCGGAAGCCACAAGAAAACCCCGGAAGGCCCCCATCTGGAGGTGGGGAGACCCACAGCTTGGTCAGAAACAGACCCTCCCAGAAGAGACCCTCCCAGGCTCCGGGCCTGCAGACGCCTGCACTTCCGGCTGAGCCGGTCCCTCTGCACTTCCTCTTAGGTCTGCTCACTTCTCGTTTCAGTATCTTCTTCAGCCTTGTCCCAGGCACAGAGACCCCAGGAAGTCACAGATCCAAGGTCCCATGCACAGGTGGCTCTTTTCTTTCTCAAATGCATCAAAATAAATACCTAGCAAATTTTAAACACGTCCGTCCACAGATGGGCTAAACACCCCTCCCCCAGAGCCCCCATCTGGGAAACGCTGGCCTCGTCACTCTCACCTCGGCCACCCTCACGTCCACCCTCACGTCTGGGGCCGACGGCCCACGGCCATGCAGCCATCCAGACAGAGACGGCCCTGGACTCCGGCCACCCGGCCAGGCGTCAGGGGGCCAGGGACCCTGCTGCACAGACGCCCAGCCCTGCCCCTGCCTTCCTCCCCCTACCCCTCCAAGGGCTGGCCAAAGAGGAAGCGCCCAGTGCCAGCTGTCCTGAACCCCGGGTGGTGACACAGAAATGAAGCACCTGCTTCACCCTCCAGGCATGGGTTTGGATGAACACAAAGAACGATCCAGAAGGACTTACTCGCAATGGTCCACGTCTGTCCCGGGGGGGGGGGGGGGGGGGGGGGGGGGGGAGGGGGGGAGGGGGGCTTGGGTTGGGAGAGGCTGGGGGAGAGGAAGACTATTCCATTTTCCTGAGGCATCTTGGTTCTGTCCCTTGGGCATGTTTCACTTTCAGAGTTTGGGGGTTTTTTTTTGGGGGGGGGGGCGGGTATTTTTCTTTTGAACTTAACAAACTAAGCCCGGTTGCCTCTCCCTCGCTGTTACTGTCGCAGAGAGAAGTAAAGTGTCCTTGCAAATGTACAGTTACACACTTGAAAAGAAAAGGGGCCACCCGAGAGTCTGGGGCACGGCCACGGTAGTAAGGTCCTGTGTCCAGGGGCCGCCCCCGTGTCCCGCAGCCCAGACCCTGGCACCCCGGCCCCGCAGCCCCCCTTTACCTGGCTCTCGTCCGGGCCCCCCGGGCTGCCAGGCCAGGGTCTGCGCCCGCGTGGAGGCGGCCCTGCCCACCCGCCCCTGCTCGGCGGCGCGTCCGGGCGCACACATGCGAAGCCGGGCCCCGGGGACCTACCCGCCGCCGCCGCGGGCGCATCTGGGACCCACCACTTCCTGCTCCCCGGCAGCCGCTGCACAAAAGCGGAGGCTGAGCCCTGAGCTCGGCGCCTCCGGGAGGGGGGGGCTCTCCCAGCTGCAGCGGGGGCCTCAACAGAAGTGGGGAGAGGCATCGGGCCAGGCTCCTGGCTCCAATGACTTCATGGAAATTGGAAGCTTGAAGCTGGAACGGTTTTCAAAAAGTGAAAATAAAACAAGCACCACAGCCTCCGTGAGAAGCCCCGAGAAGATGGTGGAGGCCGCCGGGAGCAAATGCATCCTTGAGGAGCATTAAGGAGAGAGCAGCCCAGCAGGGAGCCCCATCCTGGTGCTGCTCACAGGCATGGCCCAAGCCTCAGTTTCCCCACCCATGTACTGATGAGCTTCATCCATCCCGGAGAGGTCAAAGGCCTCCAGTCTCACCTGCTGCCTGTCCATTCCGCAGCTGCCCCCAAGCCAAGGCCCATGCCCGGAGCTGCTATTCTGAGCAGCTCGAGCAGCCCCAGGAGGCCAGAAATCAAGCCCCTTCTACTTTGCCAGCCCTCAGTTTCCCCATTGGGATCATGCAGTGCTCAGTGGTGAGGCAGCAGGCTAGGAAGGGCTAGGAAGCAGGGAGCAGAAGGCTCCTAAAATAGAAGGGAAAGGCCCTCCTGGTCCTCAGGGACCAAACTGAACTTGTGACCTGGGGTCCCAGGAGCTCCTTCTACCTTTTATCCTGACAGCAAAGCCTATTGTTTGGTAGCAGAGAGGAGAACACAGCCCGACCTCCCCAGCTGACACTCCTGCCTTCCCCCAGGTCTCTCTTTCAGCTCCCTCCTCACAGGAGGCAGGGGCCACGCTCCTCCCTTCTGACCTGCTGCACCCCCAGCCCTGGCCACTGGGCGCCTGACACCCCAGGCCTCACCCAGACTTCCGGCAGGCAGGGCCTGCACACGCAGGCTAATGATCAGCACTCAGACACTGACTGTGTGCTGGCATCGTGTACAGCCTGCCCAGCAGCCCCATGGGGAAGGTCCTGCTCTCACGCCCCTTCTGATCCCCTCCCTCACCGGGGATCTCCAAGCCCCAGCACTCGGTGCTCTCTAACTTGCTGAGCAAACTGCCCCACAGGAGGGGCAGCCTTGGGCTTTCTCAGTGTCATATCGGGAACACATTTCTGCTCACACCAGGTGCCAGGGCACAAGCATGGCCCCAACCCTTTGCTGTCCCGCTCGGCGACACCTGCTCTCCTCTCTGTGGCCAGGACACAAACGTGACTTGGATGCAGCCCCTGATGCCAAGCTCCCAAGCCAAGCCATGCCCACTGAGGCCAACACAAATGTCTGGGAGAATCACCCAGGAAGATGAGACACACGGCCCCAGAGCTCAGGGAAGAGAGACAGCAACCCCCTGGCTCCCCCGGGAGCCACACTCTGAGAAAGTGGCAAGACCACGGAACAGTGGGCAAGAAGGAATAAAAGCACAGCAGAAACAAGGTGGAGAGGGCTGTCAGGCAGCCACAGGACAAAGAACGCCGAGCCCCAAGCCAACATCTTGGCCTCATCTGACACCCAGATGTCAAGCCCTCCCCCTCTGGAGGAAACCCACAGCATCCAGGGCATGTGGGGCTCCAGGCAGGTTTCTGGAAGGGGAGTGGGAGCAGAGAAACACCATATGTACTACAGTCGCCTCATCTTTTCCTTCCCCTAAAGTCAGGGGGGCTCCCCATATCCCAGAGGAGGCCCAGAGGGGTCAGAGCAATCGGGCTAGTGATTTCCCAGCCCAGCCCCTGTCCCATGGATGAGGAAGGAATAGGCTTCCAGGCACCAGAGTCAGAGCCCCCCTGAGCAACCCTGGCCAAGTCGTGTGATCTGGGCAGTCCAGGAGCCCGTCTGTAAGGTCATCCAGCTCCTTGGGAAGCTGGGCAGCTTAGGTGAGAAACGTGTGTGAGGCACATAGTAAGTGCTCAGTTAAAGCCAGAAAGCAAGGGAGGCCAGGCCAAGTGGGTTCTCTCAGCCCCAAACCCCAGATCCTGGCTCTACTGCATGCCTGCCCCAGTCACAGGCCTTCATGGAGGCCTTAGCCTCCCTACAACTCATGTTTCCACCTTCTCCGACCAGGAGTCAGAAGGCCCTCCTTCCAGCCTGGAACTTAAAACCAGCTGCATGACTTCAAGCAGCCTCCTCCCTGCTGGAAACCCAGTTTCCTGCCCGTTAAGTGAAGCACTGAGCCCGGGCATGTCCATATGTTCCCAGCACAGGAAAGAAAGGGATCCCAGCACATCCCTGAGCCCACGTTCCACGCCTCACTCTTTCGTGCCTTGACTCAGACCCTTCTGCCACCAGGAATGGTCAAAACACCCATCCTGCCGAGACAAGTATAAATGCCACCTCTTCCAGGAAGCCTTCCCCAGTGTCCCATCACTACCGCCTCTGGGCCACAGAGCGTCCAGGCCTCTCCACGGAGGGTTAATAGTGCTATACCCTCCTGCTGCAGTAACCATGTCTGCTCTGGTAACGGCTCCCTGTTCCTATGGGGAACCGGCCCTTCGGCGGTGGGCTTGTCACCACTGTCCACTGAGGAATGGGCACGGCACTCAAAGGGATCCAGTGAGATCCAATTCTGGGACTTTGGTTGGAACTATATAGGAAAAAGGTGCTCCTTCCAACAGCCTGGTAGGATGTGAGCTAGAAGCTACTGGCCCTACCTTTGCCTCTGCAGTAGCCAGCCTCCAAATGACTTCCAACAACCCTCAGCATTCATGCCCCCCGCACGACCTTCTTGACCCCCCAAATATTGCAAGCCTCAGATGTGTGACTTCTGAGGCCACAAAAGACACTGTGGCTTCCGCCTCATCCCCTCTTGGATGACTGGTTCCGGGGGAAGCCGGTGAGGACCCTCGAGCACTCCCATGGCAGGGACCCGAGGGCCCTTCCTCAGCCAGCACCATGCTGCCAGCCCTGTGATGGAGCCACCTTGGAAGCAGAGCCTGCAGCCCCAGTCACAAGCAGAGGGACCCCCTCCGGCCACAGCGGCCCCGGCCTGCTGAGGAGTGACCCGGGAGACCCATCTCTCCCCGGTGCCAAGGCACTCAAGAGGCCCCCAGGGACATCTCTGCCTAACTAACCTGCACTCGGATTCTCCCAAGAGCCCAGAGCAGAGACACAGCACCCACTGCGCCACCAGCAGTGAGGGTGCCCCTCCCGCCCAGCCGCCTGGGAGGACAGAGCAGGCCAGCCCAGCCCTGGCAACGGGTCTGCTGGCCCCAGCTCATCCGGGCTCATGGCCAGGACGACTGCACTGAGGTCCCCACGGAGGGGTCCTTGCTGAGGCAGGCACAGCCTTGTGGCCCCGTCACTCACCTTCCTTCCAGACTGATTTTTCACAGTGGGGGCAGGGGCGGGGGGGGGGGGGGTGCATTCCAAAGCATCAACTCACCTCCGGCCCCTCTGCCTTCATCTCTTCCTGGCTGTGGGCTCAGGGATGCGATGGGATCCCTTTTTTTTTCCCCCAGACTGGGAACATATGGACGCGCTCGGGCTCACTCCTTCACCCTACAGGCAGAAAACCAGGTTTTCGGAGAAGGGGCTGGCTGAGGTCATGCGACTGGTCACAAGTGACAGGATGGAACTAGGGCCTCCTAACTCCTAATCAGTGGTGGTCCTCAAGGGCAGCTTGGGGTGAGCCTCAAAGCCACTCCAAATAAACACATGTGCTAAGTAAACAGCATCTTAGCTATTACACTCGGCTCCTCTCAACCACTGCCCCTCCTCTGCAGGAACCCGCCGCTTGTCGCGGGTCCAGTGCCAGAACAAGGAGAGAGGAACAGCCCTACATCCTATGATGCTGGTGGTACAGCCCACCGGAGGGCAGAGGACTGACTCTCTTGACCCCGACGGC
This sequence comes from Canis lupus baileyi, assembly GCF_048164855.1. Lineage (NCBI taxonomy): Eukaryota > Metazoa > Chordata > Mammalia > Carnivora > Canidae > Canis > Canis lupus. Next base: position 65,744,641 of record NC_132842.1, read on the forward strand.
CTCAGCCTCTGCCAGGCCTGGGAGACGGGGCTTTGGAGAAGGAAGGGGGCAGCCAGGGTCACAGTGTGTTGAGTAACAGCAGAGAATCTTAAAAGAACAGATGTGAAAGCTACTGCCCTGCCAACCAAAAGTCCTCATTTCCTTTGAAAAACTTGGCAGCTGGGCCCCGCCAGCAGTCGTCTGTCCTTCCCCACACCCAGCTGCAGTGTGAACTACTGAGCGTGGGGAGGAAGGCCACGCTCCCCGCCCAGATCCTAGGCAGGGGATCACCACCGTGATGCTACACCATGAAAGCGGCAGCCACGGACCTGTGTGCAGAGTGCCACCTCTCTTTCACTTAACAATATCACAGATGTGCATGTATTTTTTGTACACAGGAAAATCTAGGGGCGCCTGGGCAGCTCAGTCAGTTAAGCGTCTGCCTTCGGCTCAGGTCATCATCTCAAGTTCATGGGATCAAGCCTGCATTGGGCTCCGACCTCAGTGGGGAGTCTGCTTCTTCCTCTCCTTCTCCCTCTGCCTGTCCCCCCTGCTCATGAGTGCCTGTGTGTGTTCTCATTCTCTCAAATAAATAAATAGGGCAGCCCCGGTGGCACAGACATTTAGCACCGCCTGTAGCCCGGGGTGTGATCCTGGAGACCTGGGATCTAGTCCCACGTCAGGCCCCTGCATGGAGCCTGCTTCTCCCTCTGCCTGTGTCTCTGCCTCCCCCCCGCCCCCCGCCTCTCTCTCTGTCTCTATGAATGAATAAATAAAATCTTTTAAATAAATAAATAATCTTTTAAAAAAATAATCTAGAAGGCTATTCCCAAATCTTAGGAGTTACCACTAAGTTGGTAGAATTTAAGTCTTATTTTCATAGCTATCTTTTTTATGACTATTTTCCAATTTTCTTTAAAAAAATTAACTACCCGTTTTATTAAGAGATACCAGGCAAAAGGATCATGAAGAAAAAACAAGAAGGGAAAACAATGTCCTGAGAGTGGAAGTTCTCCCCCAGCACCAGACTCTGGCACCACTTGTAACCAGGTGGAAATGGAAGGGTAAATTGTAACTAAAAATGCTATTATGCTAAAGCCACCAAACGTCAGCGCTGCCAGCCCCCCAGCAGGAGCTTGCAAGCCTGCCTCCATCTGGAGCACGCTCTTGTGCACAACGAGATCAGATCAAGCCTCCACATACATAGCTCTCCTGATTTACAGGAGGTTCACAGGGGTAAGGGATGTGTTACACATGATAGGAGGCTCCAGTATTAGGAAAAGGGATCTGGCTTCAAACCCCTCCCGTAGAGCAAAACAAAACAAAAACAACTCATGGCTCCAGGGAAGGAGGGAAGTAATGACCATCAGTCCTACAGAGGAAAGACGGACGACTTGAGAATGATGTCATGCGATCTCATTATAGAGACCTTACTGGGACCCACATTTTCAAAAACCAAAATAGATCTATATTTGACGTGTATGGAAGGATTGGACATTTGAACCCTGAATGGCCAGCTACAATCATAGAGAATACTACTAGGTTTCAGGTGTGGTAATAATCCAGGGGTGGGGGGGTGAGTCCTTATCTTGCAGTAATAAATGCTACAACTTGTCCAGATGAAGCAATAGGTCTGGAGGAGAGGAAGGAGGGAGGACTGGCCAAGAGTGGGAAGGTGGCAGCTAAGGGATGGGTATGTGGGGGCGGTCATGCTCTTCTGTCTTCCCTGGTATCGGGTAATCCTTCCCTAGGGAAGCTGAGACATGGGCCCTGGAGGAAGTCTGGCACCTTGTCCTGTTCAGAGTGTCGGCAATGAAGCAGGGCTGGTAAGCCTCTTCCCACAGATGGGAAATGGGCCGTGCTGGGAGGGAAGGCCACTCACCTGGGGCCTCAGGACCAGAACCTAAGGACAAAGCCAGACTCAATCCCACTCCTGACCCAACCCCCCAGACCACACAGGATGAGCTCCCAAACTGAACCCCAGGCCCTGGTGCAGGAGGCCGCAGGGTCCCAGGCTCCGCAGTCACCCCGCAGCCCCGGGGCAGAGGCACACCTCCTCCTTGGCCTCGGCCTCCACCCACCGCCCCCACAGGAGCAGAAAGGCTGCCAGTATCACCCAGGGTGCCAGGATGAACCCCTCTCCCTGCAAATTTCTCATGAGAGCCCCTCCCTGTCTCATCCTCTGACCACAAAGCAGCTTCCCAGGAGCGGAGCGCCCTCCACGCCCCAGACACTGCCTGCGCAAACCTGTGTCTGCAACGCGGGGGTGTGCACCCCTACTCATTCACCCCACACAAGGAGTCCCCAACGAGTACAAACCCTTCACTGCCCGCTCTTCGGAGTAATGCTCTAACCACAAAAATATCGCACCAACCTACAAGTCCAGCAATAGGGGACTGAGAAAATCAGCCAGAGCTGCTCGGGGACGGGGACGGAAGGCTGGGCCAGCCTGCTGTGTCTGAGAACCCCAACGACTGCGCTCACCAAGCGAGGTGGGCACCCCGGACAGATGGAACTGTCCTTAGAGGACAGTAAAGAAATGTGTCCTGTGCAATTTGTTTTCTTGTCCTTTGTTTGGGGAAGAAAAAAAGAGTCCTCCCGAAGGATACACACCCGTATGTTAATGATTGCTTGAAGAATACAGATTCTGGCTTTTGTCCTCACTTTATTGCTTGAGTTTTCTGATTTTTCAATAATAAATGTGAATTCTCTCTGTAATTAACATAAAAAATTCAAGCCGCTTAAAAGGAAGATGTGGGCTGACTGTGTCCTCCTCCTGGGAACGTCAGTGAGAGCCTTGGCGGAGGCAGAAGCAGCACGGCTGTGGGGCCTCTGGCGGTCACAACGCCACTCTGAGCCTCGGTTTCCCCATCTGCTGGGGAGGCCCGCCATCCCCGTGGAGCCGGCTCCCTCCCCTGTGAGCTGAGGACTGTAAGACACACCTGCAGAGTCAGGTAGACAATGCCTGCCCAGCCTGGGCCTCTCCCACCCACCCCGTGGACAGCCAGGCCCATCTCCGGACTTCGCCCATCGCTCTGCCTCTCGGGCACTCCTGAGCCTGCGTGTCAGAGGCCAGGCGCTGGGAGGAACAGTCCTCACGGCCACACATGCAGGAGTCCACCTGGCTCCAGGCTGACCTGCCAGTCCCTTGAATCCTTCTGACTGCTCCCCAGGAAGATGATATAACCCCTGGTTCTTCTGCAGAGGAAGAACCAGATGCTCCGAGGGGACAAGTCTTCCTATCTGCACACACAAAGCAAGTTGAAGACCGCAGCCTGGAGACCCTCCAGTCACGGGGCTCTGGGGGCAGAGGTACCAGTCAAGCATCCTGCATCCTTTTGGAAGAGCCAGGCGCCCTGCCGAGGGCTGCAGGCAGCATCGAGGGAGGCCTGGGAGCTGATGGGGCACATAGCAGGCTGGAGCCACAGAGCCTCAGGCTCCCATTCCTCCTCCCCTACGGCCCAGGCTGTCCCCTCACCCCCACCCCCCGCACCCAGTAGTTGAATATAGGCTCATTGTAGCACCCTCTGGATGGAGAAGTGGGCTGGGAGGAGACTGAAGGGGACATCATGCGGGCGGGGAGGAACCCAGCCTTGGGGCCTGGCACCCCGGGATCATGTGTGTAACAGCACTTCCCCAGGACAGCACACTCAGAGCCCCAGAGGCCAGGGGTTTGGGACACTAACCAGTGAGGCCGGTGGGCCTAGCAGGAACGTAGGCAGGGTTACAGGCCTCCTGAGTCAGCAAAGGAAACCAGAAATCTGGGTTTGTGTGCAGAATGTCACAGCTTCATATTCTGGCAATGAATCCAAAATAAATTGTAAGCAGCTCTCCTATCGGTGCTCTGGACTTACTGCTGTGTGACCCAGAGCAAACCACTTAACCTCTCTGGACTTCAAGTGTATCATCTATAAAGTGGAAAAATAACACAGGTTACTGTGACGATAAGCTACACTTTGCCCATACTAATGAGAATAAGCAGCCATGGTGAGCAGCGAATGTGCGCTGAGCGCAGGTACCGTTCTGAGTAATGTGAATTAGTGTCATTTCTTTTTTTTTTTTTTAAAGACTTATTTATTTATTCATTCAGAGAGAGCGAAGAGAGAGGCAGAGACACAGGCAGAGGGAGAAGCAGGCTCCATGCAGGGAGCCTGATGTGGGACTCGATCCCGGGTCTCCAGGATCACACCCCGGGCTGCAGGCGGCGCTAAACCGCTGCGCCACCGGGGCTGCCCAATTAGCGTCATTTCATTCTGACCGTTAGGCATTTTTTTAACTTCATATTTTGCCTATTTGTGCTGTTTTGCCTCACTTTATGATCTGTCAATATACGTCTCTCTTCAACATGTGAAAGTGGATTGCTTACCCTGTGCCCCTCTACCCCTAAATACTTCAGTGCGTGTTTCTTAAGAACAAGGACCCAGGACACGTGGGTGGCTCAGCAGTTGAGCATCTGCCTTGGCTCAGGGTGTGATCCCAGGGTTCTGGGATCGAGTCCCACATCAGGCTCCCTGCAAAGAGCCTGCTTCTCTCTCTGCCTGTGTCTCTGCCTCTCTCTGTGTGTCTCTCACGAATAAATAAAAAAAATCTTAAAAAAAAAAAAAAAAGAAGGACCCATATAACTAGCTATCAGGTCAGTTAACACGGATACAATGCTTTTATCTACAGTTCATATTCAGTTTGGTCAACTGTCCCAATAGCATCCTTCACACAATTTTTTTTTTCCAGCCTGGGTTCACATTCTGAGTTTGGTTGTCCCGTCCCCTTGGTCAACTTTAACCTGGAACCTCTCCTTGGCCTTTGAAGATAAGTATTCTTACTGTCTCCATTTCACAGATGAGAAACAAGCTCAGAGAGGGTGAAGCAGTTGCTCGAAGTCACACAGCCAGGAAATGTGGAGCAGAGACAAGCTCAAGAGGTCCCCTCCAGAGGCTGCCTTCTTGTCTACCAGGCGTAAGAGCTTGCAAATAATAGCCTTTGTTGTTAATGGCTGGAAACAGTGGCTCCCTCTGCAAACAGCCCGACTGCTCCCAGCCACCTCACTCAGCAGGTGGTCATTAACGGAAGGAGTGGCCTCCTCCTGCCAGCTCCGTACACCTGGCAATGGCCCTGGCCTGATGCCCACCACCCCACCCTGCAGGGCTCCATTTAGCCCCCTCTATAATAAGGTGGAAGACAGGGCAGTGGAAGGCTGCTGATGGGAGGGGACCCTGGCTCCCGCCTCCCTGTTTCCCCCTCTTAAAGGGACCATTCAGGCTCAAATGTTCCATGTCCCAAAGGCAGAGGAAGGCAAATGCCTCCCAAAAACAAAGCCTGAGGTCAAAAGGGCCCCCAGGCCGGGTCCCTGACCCCCAGTCCACCAGCACTAAATGAGACCCCTGAGCTCCACTGTCCAAGAGGGGACTGAGCGCTTTCTAAGACACATGATGGGGCTGCATGGGAGGGAAGGGTTTACAGGAAGAAGGAACAGCAAGCCCAAGGGCTGGGAGGTAGGAATGGAGTTCTCAGTGCAGGGAGCAGAGGACACAGGACTCGAGGGGTCGCACAGCCTGCGGTACTCAGAGAGGGGAAGGAGCCTGGGGGCGGCTCCCACACTCGGCTTCCTCAGTGAGGACCCTCAGGGATGCAGAGTCATCCACTGCTCTCTGGATCCGGAGCCCCCATCCCCAATGCCAGCGCAGGCCAGGCATCAGCACAGGGCACCACTCGCTTTGGTTCCCGACTAGGTGTGGCCCAGGGCCTGGAGGCTGCCATCATCCCCCACCCTCCGTTCCCATCCGTCTGCCAGCCAGCCGGCCCCCACCAGATGACCCTCCAGCAGCTGGTCATGAGCCACAGCTCTCCTCAGATGGGCAGTAAGAGACACACGCTGCCAACTCCTAGGAAGGTCTGCAATCCTAGAGCGATTAGGATTTTGTTTTCTGCCTGAGTTCCAGGCTGTTCTGTTGGTTTTCAGGCTAATCCATGCTGAAACATCTCAAAATCCTGGGACCTTCCCATTGGACACCCTATTAAATTCGGAAATTTACATCTGTCCCCAGACCAGATCCACAAACCCTGGTCCAAGCTTCAGAGGCTGCAGAATTCTTCTTGAAAAGCGTTCCAGGGCAGATGAAAAAGGAATAAAGTTTTGCTTTTCTTCTTTTTAGACAATTTTGAAAATACAGGAAGCATGAATAAATAAGAAAATGATCCATCATCAGACCCCGCCTCCCCAAAGATGTCCCAGTGAAGACCTCTCCTTGTCTGTCCTTCTCCAGTGTCCAACAGGACACAAACTGGCCTGCCCACCGTGTGAGGCTCTCCCTACAGAGGTGTTCGGGGTCAACATGCACCCACCTTGTCTCCCCCGAGGACGAGTGGGCCCAGGAGGACACTCAAGGCTGCAGTCGGCCGTGGAGTCAACATAAGCTCTAACCCCCTATCAGCAGTGCCTGTGTGCCCAGGTACAGAGGAAAGGGGGCCAAGAGGTGGAGGTCAGCAGCAAAGTCCCAGAGCATCCTCGGGTTAAAAGGCAGAAGCAAGAGGAAGGGAGAGAGGTGAGCAGGTGATGTGTTGTGACCTGGGGGTGCGGGGGCGTGTGGATTTAAGGAGCCCACTTGAGACACTTGAGCCTGTTGGGGTGAGGTCTGGTTCCTGATGTGCACTTGATCAGACCTGCCCAGAACCACGACACAATAAGACGAGAAGACCAGGAGGCCAGGCCCTCGTTCCAGCTCCAGGCTTAACTTGTTCAAGACCTTTGATGCCCTCAGCTTTCCCACCTGTGGATGGGGCCGGCCATTCCAGCCCTAACTCACAGGATCAGACAATACAAGGGACATGCTGCGGCTCTATAAGCCATCGGGCCTGGAAAACCAAGGATCCCACCTCTCCCTGCCCTCCTCCATAAAAGGCCCAAATGCAACCACCCTTTTTTAAGAGCATTCAAGGGCTGAGGGAAGAGACCCCACATGTGAAGATCGAGAACACTCAGCCTTGGGGGAGGCAGCTGCCCACCTCTGCTCCCCCGGCACAGCCAGCCACTCCGCTGGGACCCGCTGGCTACCCTCGAGGTCTGCCCCCTGCACTTCCAGGTCCACACCAGACAAGCTCCCCTCTACCAGGAGGGCAGCTGCCCATGTGGCAACGCAATGACTGAATAACAGAGTCCCCTCTGCCTGGTGGCCGGGGACCACCACAGTCCTGCTGGTCATTCATCACACCCCCGTTGTGAGCATCACTCTGGACCAGGTCTGCGGGGTGCCAGGACACCTGAGGCAGGTCCAGATGTGGCCGTTCTGGGCACGGCGCCCCCACCCAGGCCCACTGTGCTCCTCTTCTGAAAGGCTGCGCTAAACTCTGCTTCCAGCTTGACTCTGGGACTCGGAGGGGACCCAAGATAGAAACCAGAAGCGAAAACACCTTCAAAGGGCACTGAGGAAGGCTCCAGCACCCCTCCCCCAGCCAGGGTCAGTCACACCTCTACCCATTTCCTCCACTCACGGTGGGCCTTAGGTTTCAGGTTTCCCCCCGTGGGATCCAAGCCAGGGGCCAGCGCCTTGCCCTCCCCCCATCCCCCGCACCCTTAACAGGCGGAGGGGCCCGCTCACCCCGCAGGGGCTGTATTGGCCCCCCCAGCCCCCGGTCTGCCCTCACTCAGCCTTCTCCCCATGAGTTATTGTTACTTTAAACACACTCTACTGGCCCCCGGGCCCGGGCCTTGTCCAAGTCTGGGAAACCCAACCGCCAGGACCCTCCGGTGAGCCTGCCGGCCTCGCTCGGACCCGGCCGGCGCGGGGCAGGCGCGGGAAGCACGGGGCCGCGTCCCTCCGGCAGGCCTCAATCTTGCCATCCGGAAAGTGGGCCCGGGCCTGACCCCCGCCCGCAGGCGCTGTGTCGGCGAGGGGACTCCCGCGGCCCCCGCCGGGAAGGGGGGGCCCGGGGAGGGGGCACCCCGGGAGACCCGCCCCAAACCTCGGGGGCGCTCGCCCGCCACCCCGCCTCCGCGCCCCTCCCGGGGCCCCCGCCCCCGCCCCCGCCCCGCAGGCACCGGGTCTCCGCCTGGGTGGGGCCGGGCGGGCGCGCGGCCAGGAGCGCGCAGACCCCCGCGCGGCGCCCCCACGACGCGGGCCCCGGGACGCGAACGGCCGCGCGCCCGCCCCTCGGGGTCGCCGCGCCCCCGCCCCCCGCCCGCCCGGGCCGCCGCCGCCGCGCGCTCACCTGCAGCCGCAGCTCCCGGGTCCCGCCGCCGCCGCCGCCGCCGCCGCCTCCGCCTCCGCCGCCCGAGTGGCCGCGCCGGCCGCGGGCGGGATCCGGCGGTGCGGGCGGGGGTGGGGGCGGCGGAGCGGCCGCAGGCGCCCCCCGCTGGCCGCCGAGCCCCGAGCCCCGAGCCCCGAGCCGCGCCCCGCAGGGCCCGACCCTCCGGCCCCACGCGGGCGCCCCCGCCCCGCCCCGCCCCGCCCCGCCGCGCCGCTCGTTCCCCGGGAGTGCGCCCGCGACCACCGCCGCCCGCTCCCGGGCCCGCCTGCACCGGGGCAGGAAACCAAACCTTCCCCCAAAACAGTTTTTGCTCAAAGTCACGCACGTGTTTGGATGCACCAGGTGCTGCTCCACCCCCGGAGGGAAACACTTTCTAGCAAACTCTTTCAGCTGTTGCTGCTCCAGATCACACTACCCCCCTTCCAGGAACGCCCCTTTCTAGAAGGAACCATAGACTTGGGGCTAAGGCACTCCTGCCAAGACGAAGGGAGCTTAGGTGGAAACTTTCCATCCCTCCCCGGCCTTCAACTCCCGGGTGCGTGGAGATGGGAGCCCTCCTCGCACCCCACGCCGCCCCCAGCACGGCATTCGCAGACACCGGTTAGACAAAGCCCGCCTAAGAAAGCAGGTATCCTCAGAAAGTAGGTGCCTAACCCCGTCGTGACCCCACTCACTGCTGCCTACGGCCCAGGGTGGGGCCCCAGAATTGGCAGCCAAACATCTGCCCTGTCTCCGAGGCACCCGGGCTGGGTGAGCAAGAAAGCGCTCCTGAGTCACAGCTGGGAGGGACAAAGGAGACGACAGAGGGGAAACCCAGAGCAGCGCAGCGCAGCGTGGACCTGAGGCCCATCGTGGAAGGACGGCTTTGCGGGGAAGGGTCACGCGGGCAGCAGTGGGGCCGCTTCGGAAGCCCCGACCTCCGAGTCCCTAGCCAGGGTTCCCCAGGAAAGATTCCTGAGAACGTGCAGTGTAACAAGCACGCGGGGGCCGCAGGACAAGCAGGCTGGAGAAGCTCTGGCCTCGCCGGAGCCAGGCACCCGGGTCTGGGCCTTCGGCCTTGGCCCCGCAGTAGACCTAGAACCCAGCCCCGTGGGCACCTACTTTGGAACTAGGCTGAGGAATCGGATGCTGGAATGTTTGAAGGCGAACATCTGATCTCCACCCCAGATGGCGGGCGGGCGGGCGAGTGGTCCCAGCTGAGACTCCTAACCCTCGTGGGCAGCGAGCCCGCCCCGGTCCCCCGCGTCCAGCTCCCACGGCCTCTGGGCATCCAGATGGCGGCGCCTGGCCCCGCTAAGCCTGGCGAGGGCACTGCTGCATCCCGAGGTCCTCCCAGGGGAAGATCGGAGCAGCCGGACTTTCCTACGCGGGAATCGGGAAGCCCAGCAGTGGGCACGAGAGTGGGCACACCTGTCCTCGCCCGGGCTTCTGCACCTCGCCCCGCCCCTCGGAGCCCCGCCCCCTCGGAGCCCCGCCCACGAGCGGAACCCAGGAAGTGAGTTTGCTCCAGGCCTCAAGACCCTCCAGCGGCTCAGCTCCCTGCGGTGTGTCCTGACGGCCAAGGTCAAGCCAAGAGAGTGAGGGGTGCGCGCTGGGTATGGGCTGGACCCGCTGGGGGCTCCCGCTCAGGCCTCTCCCTCTGCGTCTCCGAGCACAGTGCTGGGAGCCCTCAGCCCCTTTGCGGTGCACGGTGGGCCGAGGGGTTGCCATGCTCTGACTTCCCACCCTGTGGTGTGTGTCATCTTTGTGCAATTCTATGACCTAGTCTCCCGACAGCTAGACAGGAAAACGGAGCTGGGGAAAGTGAGCTCCACACAATGCTTGCATCAGTGCGTGCCATTAACTTACCACTAATTGCCAAGCCAGCTTCACCATCTGCGCTGTGGCCAGCTCACAATGACCCCTTGCATGCTGGCCTCCGTGAGTGCCTGGCAGGCTGGAGCCAAAGTCAGGAGCGCCCAGAGGCCTAGAGGAAACACACACTGCTGGGCCCCACGTAGAGTCTGACTCAGCAGGTCTGGAGCGGCTACTGGTTACTGAGAATTTTAACTTCCACCCAGCTCTGGCCAGGGCTCCTGGCCCTCAGGACAGCCTGGGCGGCAAGGCACTAAGACATTAATATTAATTTCCAAATGCGGTTAGAGTCCCTCAAGCAGAAATTCTGATCCTGGAGGCAGGGGGGAGGCCTGCAAATACGCATTGTTAAAAAAAACCCAGGTGTATTTAGTGACATGGATGCTCATTCAAATCAGAAAGGAAAAGGAATGATTTCTTCAGTGTCCAAGTGCTGGAGGAATGGGCTACCATGTGAGGAAAAACTGATACCATCTCACATTATATTAAAACAACAGTTAAGGGCAGCCCTGGTGGCTTAGTGGTTTAGCGCCACCTTCAGCCTGGGGTGTGATGCTGGAGACCCAGGATCAAGTCCCTTGTCGCGCTCCCTTCATGGAGCCTGCTTCTCCCTCTGCATGTGTCTCTGCCTCTCTCTCTCTCTCTCTCTGTATCTCTCATAAATAAATAAAATCTTTAAAAAAAAGTTAAGATTAAAGATCTTTGAGTTTTAAAATGAAACTTGTAAATGACATTATTTTAGGGGGCGCCTGGATGGCTTCGTTGGGTAAGTGTTTGCCTTTGGCTCAGGTCATGATCCAGGGTTCTGGGATCCAGCCCCAAGTTTGGCTGCCTGTGCAGCGGGGAGTCTGCTTCTCCCTCTCCCTCTGCCCCTACCCTCACTCCTGCTCTCTGGCTCTCTCTCCTTCAAATAAATAAAATCTTTAAAAAAAAAAAAACATTATTTTAGTAATTTTGGAGTAGAAAAGTCTGCATCAGAAATCAAATCTAGACCGAAGGGTTGTAGTTAAAAGTTGCATGTCTCTATCAGGTGAAGGGGGTCTCCAAATGTCCACATCTAGTATATTGATGATTTTCATTTTCCACTGTGTTGGAAGGGCCCAGAGCACTTTTGCCTGAAGAGCCCCTCATTAACTGCCCCCCACCCTGGGGCAGTGTCCTCCACCTCGTGAGGGCCAGCTCCTTGTGCTAGGGAGCCTCTAGCCTGTGGAGCTTGACTGCATGTCTGCAGCAGGACACAGTTCAGGCACCTCGTTGCACTTGTGCGGAGAGAAGATTTACAAACCTAAAATAAATCACTAGAACAGAAGCTGTGAGTCACCTATTTCAGCAAACCCAGCCCTTCTCTTTAGCAGGCAATGGGAACTACAGCCAAGCAGGACAGTGAGCAAGTTTCCCAAGGTTGGTGCTTTGCAGTTCAGTCCTGGTTCAATTTCTCACTCATCACTACATGGAGCAGTACGGGCCTTCCCAACCAGATGCTCCTTGTTGCTTACCCTTAGGAAAGGAGGCGTTTCCTTTACTCGTGCTAATCATGGACCAATGCTCAGTGAGGACCTGTGGACCTATGCAGCTCACGATTTTTTAGAAGGGTAGATAGTGACACAATCCAAAGAGAAGAACTTAAAATCCTCTCATCCCACTCCCTGAGATGATTGATTCTCAAGACTTGAGATGTGCTCTCTCTACACCCTTCTCCCTGGCAATCCAATTTGCCATTAGAAAGCTAGCAAGATTGAGGTGCCAGGGTGGTTCATTCCATTGGGTGTCTGACTCCTGATTTTGGCTCAGGTCATGATCTTGGTCATGATCGGGGCTGTAAGTTTGAGCCCCACATGGGGCTTTGCGCTCAATGTGGAATCTGCTTGAGATTCTCTCTCTCCCTCTTCTCCTCCCCCCAACACTGTCTCTAAAATAAATAATCTTAAAAAAAAAAAAACAACTAGGCAGATCAAATCATGTTGTACACTTTGAACTTACACCAGTGCTGTATGTCAATTATATCTCAATAAAACTAGGGGGAAAAATTGGCCAGAAAAGATGGTGGATTGAATTCATCATCTACATTTGCTGCCTCTGTAAGTCCACTAGAACTATGACAAGAGGATTTTTGGGCCTCTAAGTAAGAATGGAGACAATGAGAGGAAGAAGTAGCAACACGAATGTGGAAGGTGGAAAGTGAGTAGATCCAGTGTCACTGATTTGGGAGACACAAGAAATGGCAGCTGAGAATCAATCCCATTTACTCCAGTCAGCTATCAGTAGCAGCATGGTAGGGCTAAATCAAAGGAGGGAGGGTGAACATCTAAGAAGTTGTTCAGAGTGCCCATCTCTCCCAAGGCCCATCTCTCCCAAGGCCCATCTCTCCCAAGGCCTGACCGCCATGGCCCATGGCTGTACTCCTCCCAACCCAAGCAGAAGTCTGCAGGGGTTTTCTCTAGAAAAGTTAAAATATATAGTCTGGAATGGGCCACACCAAGCCTGGCTGCAGGAAAAGAAAGAAATGTAAAAATTTCTAGAGGAAGCAGAGACATGTCCTGTCTGCCCAAGCCAGCACTGCTCTTCCTCAGCTCCCAGGATATGGGCAGCCAGGTCCTTACCCCCAGACCAGGGGAATTCTCTGAGAACCCCCAGCAGCCAAATCCCAGAGATTCTCTTCCCCCACCCTAAGCCTGATCACACTGAGCAAGTCACCCAGCATCCCAAGAGCTTGGTGGGCCCCCGTTACATAGGTGCAGGCAACCAGAAAACAGGATCCCAGGAAAGCCACTAACCTCCAAAAGAGAGCCCAAGACAGCAGAAAAAAAGAGGTCCAGAGAGACTAGGCAGCCAGACAAAAACTTAACTATGGCATTAACATCTTCAGAGATTCAAAAACTATATCATGGGTGGCTGGGGTGGCTCAGCGGTTTAGTGCCTGCCTTCAGCCCAGGGTGTGATCCTGGAGTCCCGGGATCAAGTCCCACGTCGGGCTCCCTCCATGGAGCCTGCTTCTCCCTCTTGCCTGTGTCTCTGCCTCTCTCTCCCTCTCTCTCTCTCTCTCTCTCTCTGTCTCTCATGAGTAAATAAATAAAATCTTAAAAAAAAAAAAAAACTATATCATGACTATGAAACCCAATAGGATACTGTTTTTTAACAAAAAACATTTGAGGACAGAAAAGAACTTGACATGAAAAATGTGATAGCAGAAATGAAAAACCAACAGAAGTGTTGGAAAATCAAGCTGAATAAAAAGTCGGAGATGGAGAATAGGGTAGAGAAGATAAGAAAAACTAGACGATCCATCCAGGAGACTCAGTATCAGAATAATTGTGGAGTCCAGAGAACACAGAAAGGAAGAAAAAAGTAAGGATTCCAGATTTCCCAGTAACATGGGACATGTGGCGCCAGATAGAAAGGATCCATACCACCAAGGGCCCCATACAATAGGCAAAAACAGACACACACACCCTTTTTCTCAACAGTGACATTTCAGAATCCTGGGAACCAAAAAGCAGATCCAAAAAGTTTCAAGAGGAATAAAAAAGAAATAGGTTACAATTAACTTTTCTTGCAACATGAGACCAATGAAGCAATGCTTTCAAATTCTGAAGGAAAAATGTTCTCCAACCCAGAATTTTGTGTCCAGCAAAACTATCATTTGAGCATCAATGAAGAACAGACCATTTCAGAGGTTTACAGCTTACACCTCCTTTCCCAGGGAGCTCCTGGGACTGGGCACTGATGAGAGAGCTTCTTGATGAAAGAGGGAAGTGTGGGGATGCAGAGAGCAGGAGCCTCCCCGGGGGTGGGGAGGTGCAGAGAGAGCAGAGTGGTGCATGTGCACCAGGTGTGGCTGGGCAGGAGCTCCAGGAGAGGCGCCTCTGACAAGATGGAAGTGATGAGATACCCGAGCACCTGAGCATTTGCATAGTCTTAGAGATGGCAACAATTAAGGGTGAGTTACTAAAACATGGCGGGGATGAGGTACCTCCATGAAGGAGGGCACGTGATGTGCATATAGCACCCAGCACCCAGTGCCCATGCTAATGCTATATGCTAATGAGTCACTGAACTTTACCTCTGAAACTAATAGACTATGTTAATTGAATTATATAAAACTAAAAAAAAAGTACTTGAAAAACTAACAAAAGCAAATGAAAAAAACTTGTGCAGAGAAATAAAGGAATCTTTTTTTTTTAAATTATATTTGAGAGAGGAAACACAAGCAGAGGGAGGGGCAGAGGGAGAGGGAGAAGCAGACTTTCTGCTGAGCAGGGAGCCCAATGCAGAGCTTGATCCCAGGACCCTGAGATCATGACCTGAGCAGAAAGCAGATGCTTAACCGACTGAGCCACCCGGGTGCCCCAAGAAATCTTTATTATACAGCTCATCTGATAAGAGCAGCATCTACCCAGTCATGATGATGTAAATGCTGAATACTGCACAAAAACAAAATCCAATGTAATTCTATTGGAGGCATAGAAGGAGTTCAGGGGTGGTAAGAAGTCAAAACATTTTTTTTTTTTCAAATACGCTCCACACCCAGCGTGGAGCTCAAAGCAGGGCCTGAACCTACAACCCTGAGATCAAGACCTGAGCTAAGAATCAGACTAACCGACTGAGCCACCAACTGAACCAGCCAGGTGCCCCTCTAATGCCACTTCTTGATTTTCAGTTCTTGAAATTATGTTTTGGGGCACCTGGCTGGCTCAGTTGGGGGAGCCTGGGACTCTTGATCTCAGGGTGTGAGTTCAAGCCCTACGTGGGGAATAGGAATAACTTTTAAAAATTAAAAATCTTAAAAAAAATCTTAATAAATGGCAGTATAGGTATATGATTTAGAGACATCGAGGTAAACACTCCACCCACCCAAAACCACCTAAAGTTGGAAGTGGCTGCCTCAGGACAGGGAGAAGGCAGAGGGAAAGGATGGGAGACAGACTCTTAGAACTATTTGACTTTATGACAAAACTGCGGCTCTGCCCCCGTCCACCGGCTCTTCACGCCCTTGGCAGGACCCAGCCCAAGCCCCCGGGGCCCCTCCAGCCCAGCCCGCCTGGCAGCCTTGTTCACACCTGTCTCCACAGGCCACTCCTGTGCACCCTTTCCCCTTACCTTCTATGTTCCTGTAGAGATGTCTTGCCTACTTATGTGAAAGCACCATTTTCCTGGAGTTTAAAAAACAAAGATGCATGATGTAATGCCCCTTACAACTATTTTGAGTCCTTGTGCAAAGCCACATTCCTGAAGATACCTGCTGGGTGATTTAAGTACAAAAATGGTTTGCATTTGTGCAGGGGTGAGGCAATAGCTCTTTTGAAAATTGATACACCATTTAAACAGGCCACCTGATACTTTTAACCCTCTCCTGTTTCATGTTATGTTGGCATTAAACCTTGACATTTTTCTAATGGGTTTCTCTTCAACATTTTAATCTCATGTTTTCAGACAGGAGTCGGTTACTTGCTTTAGAAACACACACATACATACACACAGACACACACACACACAAATTTATACTATTTCCTAAATGGATTATTTCACGGATGAGTTTGTTTGGGTCTTCTAAACGGTTTCTTAGACAAAAAGTATAAAATGTTTTACTTAAAAGGTGAAAAAAGTTCCCAATTTAAAAGTCAAACCTAACCTGGTAAATATAAAACATCTTGTAACAGACTTTTCTGGGCACTAACGAATAGAAATTACAGCAGAAATTCTACAATCATATAATGAAAGCCTAGGAAAGTTATTTCAAGGGAAACATCTAAAAAAACCATCACAATGTTTCTTAGGATTAGGGAGATCGCTTTCTGGAATTTCTCACAGCCACTTTTTATCCTCTCTTTTTCCAAAAAAATTTTCCAGATTTCCCAATGAAATTCAAGGCAGCTCTCTGCTCTGACCCAAATAACTGGCTCCTCCTCACCAGTTCCCTCTCTATGCTCAACATCCGCGTCATCCTACTTCAAGACAGATAACTTACTTTTAGAGAGAGTTTTGGTTGTTACTGCTTGCAGTTATTGGAGGATCATAAAACTAAAATACCAAGTTTCAGGGGAAAGGTGGTGGAGAGTGATCAGTAACTGGGCGTTTTAAAAATTATTTTTGTCAAGAGCAACATTTTCTAAAAAAGTTTCAGATGACCATGTTGTGTTTACATTTCAATCTTAGCAAAAGTCTCATAGATATATTTATTAAAGCAATTCATGAAAACTCACCTAAAAGAAGATAAAACTGGGGGAAAAAAATTTCTCTGAAAACTCAGTTGAGAAGGAGAAGTGCCATCAAATAGCAATACTTTATTATTTTTTAAATATTTTATTTTATTTATTTATTCATGAGACACACACACAGAAAGGTAGAGACATAGGCAGAGGGAGAAGCAGGCCCCATGCAGGGAGCCCAATGCAGGACTCGATCCCAGGACCGGGATCACACCCTGAGCTGAAGGCTGAAGCTCAACCGCTGAGCCACCCAGGCATCCCTAAATAGCAATACTTTACATGTTAGTTAACTGAAGCTACTTGCAAGCGGAAGTCAGCATCCTAAAAAGGAATGAAATAGATCTGCTCTGTACTGACAGGGTGAGAGCTCTCTAGAGGGTGGGGGTGGGGGTGGGGGTACAGAGTACCGCGGTATGATACCACTCAGGTAAAAGGGCAAAAGACCCCCTGACATTATGTATGTGCAGGTGTTTATGGATGTAAATGCATTAAAAAAAAAATCTAGGCAGCTACATCCCAAAATATAAAAGTGGTTGGCTCTGGGGAGCTAGGTGAGATGAGAGGGTAAAGGGCAACCAGATCCCTTCATTTAGATATTTAGGTATTATTTACACTTCTTCACAATTAGTTGAGAAATTTAAGTAAATTCACTGTGTCTGGGCAGATGGACAAAATTATCCTGTATATTCAGTTCGTTCTCTATTTTACTGTTTAAGAAACTTCTGGAATGCTAACAGGATATTTTGATTGTACCTTTTTTTTTTTTTTTAATAACATTTCCAGTCAATATGCAAGAAGAGACCAGGCCAGAGGGGCAGGCTGGCTTTACCAGCCAGTTGTCTATAAACTGCTGAGCTACTCTTCCCTCCAACTCGGCTTGTGATGATCTTGAAGCAAACTATCCAGGGTTTTCTTCACTACCACTCAGCTGGGTTCCAGGCAAGCACCATCCGTCCAAGTCCTAGGACTGCCACTCCTCCCTCAGGAAAACATGCTCTGGTTGCACTTGGTTATGAACTCAGCTTCTCTGTTCTTTGGAGAACCATTTTCATTATTCTATTGTAAGAGTGTGCACAACTTGTCGATCCACAAAACCTATGGTCAAGTATTTCAACTTCTTAGGACGGCAAGCATAACCCTTTGCATTAAAGCAAAGGATAGAACTAGGTTGGTATTTGGGAATAACAGACTATAGGGGATTGGTTTCATTCCCGCAGTGGCTACGGAGGAAGCAAAGGCTATTATCGTTGGCTAGGACCCGGGCAAGAGAAATACAGCATCTCCCACTCCACTACTGGCTTTAAAAAGGCTAAAAACGCACAGAAATGCTACGTACAGGAAAAAAAAAAAAAAAACCTCTCATCAGTTTTAAGAGGGCCACCTTTAGAATTACAAGATAATTTTTTAAATAGCCACTCAAGTTTTACATAAAGGTTCAAACCAGAGGTTCTGAAGATAAATGAAAGCACAAAGCCTTTATTGAATCGAAGATTATGAATAATAAGCCCAATGGTAAGCCCTGGGGGCAGATGTGCGTAGAAATGCAATTTATAAAATTTTCGAGGCAAACAATTGACATCTTTGAAGAAAGTGTCATTAGCTTAAAAAAAAAAAAAAAAAAAAAAAAAAAGCTTCCAGGTGTGCAATTCATTCATAGTATTGATAACTGGTGCCCAGGATATGACCTCAGGAAATGTCGAGATTTCATATATCATTTGTATCAAATCTCTTTTTCTGGTAAATTCCTTAGTGCCTCTGCAGCGGTAACTAGACAAGATTGGAAAGCTTTCAAGATGATTCAAACCTCCAGCACCTCACAGGAGTCCGCATTTCTTAACACAGAAGGCAATGCTAATCAAAGAAGGAAATAAATGAAAAAGTTATTACAAACAAACACTAGCTCACCAGACTTCTAAATATATACATCTATGTATATTCCACTAAAAAATGTTTACCTCAATTGCCCTTCACATTTTATATCCAGAAACTACGCTTTCACTATTCATACCATGCGGTAAGACAGTGTTTTTTAGTGGTGAGTGCAGTGAAGACTCTGATACTTGTCATAAATCTTCGGATTATTTTCAGATTACAGGACTTTGGAAAGACTTTTTTTTTTTTTTTAAGTGACTCCTTTACATTTAAATATATAAAAATCAGAGAGGGATCTTAAATTTTAGAGATTGCGGTTTTTAGGGACCAAGAGACAGGACTAGGAGAAACTGTAACCACATATAAAAGGTAATTAAGAAACGATGTAGGGAACAGCCATGGACTGCACAGAACCCAAATGGAGAGGTGAGATAAATTTAAATTCTAAAAAATCTGGCTAATGACCAGTAATCTCACTCCCTTCAGAAGGTACGGCTGACTCATCCATGAGAGGTGAGGGCTAAATTAGCTTCACCAAGTTACTGATTTAGATCATGCTTCTCCTAGGCCTGTCTCCCCCACCCACCCCACCCCACGATCCTGGTAATGACCAGCTTGTGATACTTCGTAATCTGTCATTACTACAGCATCTTTAAGGTTGAACACCACTCCTAACAAATTCATCCAGACTGTCTCCTTAGCGGAGCCCTGGCCTTGTAGCCACATGGAAGCTTCTGCAACAAGTAGCCAAGGCCGTATAGAAGCACAAGGACTTACACTGAAATGCAAAATAAACACTTGTGCTGAAATACACAAATTAAGAGATTGCCTGTTATCATCTGTTCTTAGTGATGTGGCTAACATCCCTTTCAGTAAACCCAGGAGATACCTCAAGTTCCTAACTACAAATGGGATGCGTTCTCTCCTCTCTCCCTCTCTCTCTGTCTCAATCTCTCCTACAGCGTTACCTCTTCCTGCCTAGCAGACTATGGACTAGGTTACATTTAATAAGGCATATACTTAAGTAGAAAATGTAAAGGCCAAACACTTAAAATCACAAAACCTGCGTAAGAGTAAAACAAACATTAGCAGCATATGAACTAAAAACTGCTCTTAGATAAATATTTAATTCTGGGCATCAAATAGATCAGCAGAGCTTATACTTGGAGAATTCTCCAGGTTAATAATTCTGTCAACATTTGATTTATACAGATATTTAGGTCATTATCTTTGATTAAAAAAAAAAAAACAGTTGCCCAAGGCGTCAAGTTAAAACAGCTCCCAAGAAGATGGTAGAGAAAAGTTGGCCTCTTGGGTTACATCGTTTTTGAGTCACACAAGTAACTTCCATGGTAAAATCGGACTTGTCTCTTAGTTATGTTAAATATCATGTAGCATATTATAAATTTGTTCTTGTAACATTTTCTCCGCCCATAAATGTATTGGCAAAATAGTCTTGAAGTTCAGAAGCTGAGGCACGAGACAGACACTTTTCCAAGGAACAGCTTTTACATATCTTTGTTTCCACTGTGATGCTACATCATTCTCTAAGTATTTCGCTACATGAATTATGCCACTGGTGAAAACTAGAATAAAAAGGGACTATTAAGTATAACTTTCTACTCAATTAAGCTCAATAGAGCCATTTATGGAATACTTTGCTGACGAAATAGTTGATGAAGATGTTGCTCACTGCTAATCAAAGCAGTTTAATGAGCTTGGAGAGCAAGAACTGATGGATAGGAATACACTTTTCTGATCGTTAATTTAACGCTTCCGTATTTATCACAGCAAAATCGGGAATGTCTTTATTATATGTTACCACTTAATTTTTGAAAAGTTAACTGAGAAGCAACTGATCCCCTAATCAACATTCCCAGTTTGTGACTGAGACGTTACGAAATCAACAGCATGTTTTAACTGAAGGAACCGAACAGTTTCAAACCGTATGTCAACATTAAAATAAAACAGACACATAGCCATGAACAGTACGAATATCAACACAATTTATCAGTAATACCTGATAATGGTGACTTCTAGAGATTTCTACAGAGTAACCTTGGTAACTACATCCTAGCCAATGGAGAGGTCTTTGCATTGAGGACAGTGCAGAAGCAAGAGGGTCTGCAGCTCACCGTGGCCTCTCCTGGCCCACCTATAGCTCTGGAAACCCCAGACACCAGTCCATAGTTTAAGACAAACACAGCTCACACTTACCAGGACGCGGGGAAGGGAATGAGAAAACACTTGGAGGTACAAGACTTTAGAGGAAAAAAAAGGACTATTAGTAATGCTCTCCCTAGCACGTATGTTTTTACCCTGTGAAGACTTTAAACCCAGGGCTATCTGGAGCCATAAAGCAAAGAACCCAAGTTTGAATGACGGGCTCAAAATGCAAGTAAAGGTAAAACACACTGAAGTTAGGACAAAAAAATAGTATGATCAGCTGTTGAAGCTTGGAAGGCAACGCCACATAAAACCGGGAGATCCCAAGATCAAAGCTAGATTTGAAAACCACATCCAACATCTCCAAACAAGACAAAGACACTAAAAACCAGTCACCTTCGGTGGACACCTTAAAACTCGAGGGCAGAAATGCATTTTTACCTTCATCATCAAAACCTAACCACTCAGGTTTGGTGCTGACACGTCCACGACCCAACAGCACTTCTAAAACCAGTACTGAAATGTTTTTTATGACTCTTCAAGGAGCTTCGACACCAACCAGGCACAATTATATGACTGCCAGAGGAAATGTCGCCACAGCGAGGCAGCATTTGTAAGGTCCCGTTCTATAAGTACGAGCAAAGGAAGGTTATGACTCATGAATATGGATGGACTGTAATATTTAAATGACACGTTTCTGATATATTCACAAAATCTTTATAGAAAGTGTTGGAACTCAAAAAAGAAAAAAGACAGGAGTCAAATACAGAGATGAAATGTACAAAAACAAATGAGCAGGCAAACTAGATGTTCTTGAAAGTATTTTTACTTCAGATTGAAAAATGAACAGCTTCCACACTGTTCATTGCAAGATACACAGTATTCACGAATACAATGCTGGTCATTTGAGGATATGTACACACCTCAATTTCTCCTTCATGCTTTTTCTTTTAGAAAGATACTGTTTACCAAAAAGAAACTTCAGCAGTACAGGAAAAACTATTTTCCCAATAAATTTACGAAAACCTAAGATTCCCAATGGAATCAAGATTATCTTCCCGCTACCACCACCTTAATATAATCACATGCTTATTGGAACGCTAATATCTGCACCCTAAGAGTACATTTACTTTCAACAATGAGGGTGATTCTTGAAACAAAACAAAACAAAACAACAAAAAAGAACTTCAGTGTGGTAAATGTAACAATGGATCTCTGCAAGTATTAAGTGTCTGAAATAGGCAGCTAATACTGGATTTAATATTATTTTATAAATAATTGTTCCCTTAGCGGTAAACATCAGTCTACACGTTCGCAATAGTCCTAGAAATAAATACTGTGATTATGCACAATATGTTATGACAAACTAGTTTCAAAGAACAAAAGCTCAACATCTTGATAAAAATTCTAATCAGAATAAAATGTGACTCGAAAATTTAAAACATTGTCAAAATAACATCACATTTAAAATTTTCCACGGTTTACACAAGTATTAGGAGTTTCCAGTTGTGGAACATATTTTTCTGTTGTGAATTAAAATACGAACATATTGAAAACTGTTAATTTCAGTGATGACATCAGTTTTGATCTTACTTTAGCATTATTTTCTTTATAAAAAGTTGCACTAAGTGTCCATTAATGATCTGATTGGTCTTCAGTATTTCATAAATGTATACAAAAGAAATTCCTAAAAGCCAATAGTACTTTATATGTGTGTATATATATATATGTGTGTGTGTGTGTATATATATATATGTATATAAAAAGAATCTCATTTCAGAAATGGCTATAATTAACAGAGCCACACACACTGATGCTAAAACATAAGAGCTTTCACATTGAAAGAAAGCATTTTCAGAAATGTCACTTACATCCTATTATATTCAATATTCCCGAGTTTCAAACTCAACACGTGATGGATAACAGAATTATACATCTCATTTGCGCTCAAAGCTGACCACAACCAAAATTTACAGTATGATTGAAACAAGCCAATGTTTTAAAAAGTTTTAATTAAAGATAACAATTCCATGGAAGGAGAGGATAAAGAATGGGATGACAAGAAGTATTTGGTCTTAATAAGGCAATACAAAATAGATCCATTATCAAAGACCATTTAATTTTTAAAGATCAACAATACCAAAAGCATAAAGTGGAGTATAAGAAAATAGTTTTTTATAAGTATGATTTAATTAAAGCTGTTTACAGTTATTCTCTCCCACAGTAGTTAAGCATGAATTTAAAAAAGAATAAGAGATGAGAAAACAAGCACACACAGCACGCAGGGTTAGAAGAGCCAGCATGCAAAGTCTGTGGAACTCGGGGATTCACTGCAACAGGAATGGGACTGGACGCGGGTGGCTTTTTTTTTTTTTTTTCCTATTAGGAAGAAAAACAAAACAAAACAAAAGACTGCAAAGGAAACAAACACAAAGTCATGTAATTGCCCATTGCCCAAGACGACAGCACTATAGAAAACAGTTGCAAGGTAATTCTTAGAGAGGACTAGAGATTTTTCAGTGTTTACACAAAAGTACATAGTACATTTTTTTTTCTTTTTTTTTCCTTTTTTCCTTTTTTTCTTCTTTTTTTTTTTTTTTTTACAAAATAAAACATCATTTGCCACCATAAACCTTTTCTTTAGAGAGGAAAAATTTTTGCAGCAGGTCACAAGGGTTCTAGTAAGTCATTTCAATGCTGAGGAAAACAAATTGAGTAATAGAACTAATCACTTCCCTATATATGGATGTTAAGATGACAAGTCAGATTATTTTTCAAACTAATCCTGAGAAAAATCTGTTTACAATTTAAACAGTAATGTTATGTAAAAAGTATTAACAAATCCACTATTACAAATATCAATTTCCTATATGGTCATCTATATATACACACAATAAAATGGTAAATATATGCAAAAATATTAAAAAAAAAAAAAAAGAAAACATGCACAGATCACTTTCCCCTTTGGAGTCTGGACTTCCTATGAGATAGTTTTGTTTTCTTTCCCCACCCCATCCTCTGAAATCGATTTTTGTTTCTATCACCCTACCCACACTGAATACTATCCCCTAGAACTCTGCATAAAGCCAATGAGAAATAGATTTATTTTACATTCAAGCTTTAAATCTTAAAATGACCCTGTTGTAGCATAGGACTTATCAAATGAGCAGCCTTTTTTTTTTTTCCCTCTTTTTTGCTTGCTTTTTGTTTTTGCAGTTGTCAGTCTTCATGATCCATTCCGTGGCGAGCTGGGAAAAAACGCAGTTGCTAAATCAGAGTCTGAACAGTGTAAGGCTCCCGAATGCCAGGAGTCCCTATCCAACTGTCCTGAGCATGAGATCATTGCACACAGAAGACAGTCCATCGTACGATGCCGACTATCTACAAAGGTCTGAGAGGGGGGCATCCCTCTTGTGTTTCCTCTTTTTGCCATGGTAATACTGATTATTTGATTTGCCTTGATGCTGTTTGTTTGTCATCAAGGAACCATGGCTTGTTTGAGTTGTACCTTGGAAGCCTTTGCTGGAAGAACGAAAGAGCCTTGCTGATCCATGCTGCAGAGAAAGAGAGTGGTCAAAGAGACATTAGTATTGTGGATGCAACAGAGCGCTTGATAAAACCTCACTTGGGGACCCCACAAAACTAGGAATATGCTGACTTATCTGGCAGGCAGAAAACAATGCCCCAGGGGTTCACCCTCTTGAGCTCTAAAACTTTTCCATTCTTTTTTAATGGAAATATTGGAATACTGCCTTGACTTAACAGAGGACATGGAATGTAAAACTTTTTTCAAGGAACCTATGCACCAGTGTACCACATAATAAATGGCATTACTGGAAGAAGTGCCTAAACCCACAGGTGCGCTGCCAGGTCAGGGGTCATCATGACTCGCTGCTCCTTCCCCTTCTCTGTCCCTTTCATTGTCATTTCTAAATGGATCTGTGTGTGGTGCACCTGACGAAAGCTGTATAGGTAAAGTGGATTCTGCGAGTCAAGTCAGACACGAGGTGACCAACAACATTAAGAGACCATCTCTACTGCCAAGAGGCCTTCTGCGGGGTCTGAGAGTCAGAGCCTAGTACGAAATGGCTTCTTTCCTCGTTTTGATTCATTATTCATGATTAAGAAAATTTTAGGCAACCATAAAACTGAAAACAGAGTATTCTCTGTGGCCTTTTCAAGTCAAAGCTGATACGAATCGGCTAACCATGGTGGACCACTCACTTCCTGATCATTTCAATAAAGCAACTGAATACTGAACATTAAAACATAAACAAGGATCTGTTACTTGCAGATACATACAATGTTGCCATGAGGTCATGCACCAAGCTTCATGTGAGCTTAATTCAAAGACAACTGAATCTTTTTAGAACTCAATGAGATTTTTTTATTTTTATTTTTATTTTTTTATTATTTATGATAGTCACACAGAGAGAGAGAGAGGCAGAGACACAGGTAGAGGGAGAAGCAGGCTCCATGCACCGGGAGCCTGACGTGGGATTCGATCCCGGGTCTCCAGGATCGTGCCCTGGGCCAAAGGCAGGCGCCAAACCGCTGCGCCACCCAGGGATCCACTCAATGAGATTTTTTTAAATGCTGAATCTGTAATCAGGTGGGTTTGGCTGGGACACCTGATAAGGACCAATCATTAAATTCCCACAAAGGTTTAGGTTACAATGGTGTCTCATAACAATCTCCAGGACATCCTGTTACTAGAATCACTGTGCTTTGGAACCTCTTAGAAAAAACAGGTTTGTTCTTTAAACCCAGAGTTTTCTTCAAACCCATGTATGTATGTATACATATTCATGTGTAAGAAATTGTAAATATTTTGTATTGAATACTATCAAAACACACATTCCACACACCTGAGATTTGTTGGTGCTGTTGGAGGTGTTACTGGTTTGGGTGCTCTGCATTTTCCCAACTGCCTGAGAGGACTCCAAGGACACATCTTGTGACCCTACTCGGTTCCCAGTGGATGGACGGCAGAGCAGCTGTTTCGGGGTTTTGCATGGTGTCGCATCGGAATCCTAACACAAGTCACATGAGTTATAATGTGACATATTAATAATTTAGAAATTCAGTATCAAGAAAGGGAAAACAACTTCACCTAAGTACTCTCTGGACTAAATTTAAACATCTGGGAGTTAAAGGAAGCACCCCAAGGAATTTATAAAATTAACTGCTTAAGCTTTCCTTCACAAATTTTCCTCCAAACATTCAAAGTGGCTTTCAAAGCCATAGGTCTCTGTTCGTTACATCTATTGCCCATGCCCGGACCTTGTTCATTGGCCTTGACGGGGCTCATGGAGGTCCAAGTTTATCTGCACATCTATTTACAGGAAATGAACCATGGTACAGTGGAAGAGCATGGCAAAGACCCTTGGTCCCTGACTCAATCAAAACCGAAAGGATTGGCTCAAAGGGCTCGATTTCTCCAAGTCTGTGATAACTAATCAGTGAGCCCTCCAACCAGACACCCCACATGGTTAAGGAGTTCCTAGAGACAATGGGCCGAGCCCCACCTGTTTCTGAGCTACCAGGGCCATGACTGGGCTACATCTCCCTTCAGGTCTACCCTTCACTGTTACACTCTACCCAGCGTCTCAGAGGTACAAGCTCTTAGGCCCTTCCAGCTCCCTCTTGAGGCCATCACTATTCCTGCCCCACTGTGTCTGTGACATCTAGCTCAGTTATGTCCTCTACCATAGCTCTGCTCTAGGAATCAAAAAGGCATACAGCTAGATTGTGCCAAATGAGGACTCCATTATGACACATGGTCATCATCAACAACATAAAATTATGTTCCTTCCATAGATTACTCTTTATGTCATACACTTAATAAAGTCAAAATTCAAATAACGGTAAGCCTATGTTATTTCTCAATTAAGTAAACTCAAAATCAACCCTGATAAGGAAAAATAACTGCAGGTATACCTTACACTAAAAATTCATCAGGGCTAGGGTCAGACAGACAGCAAAAGCGAGGCTGCCAGGGGCCTTGGGGAATGAGGACTTGTTAAGGTCTGCTAATAGGTTTCTTTCTGGAGTCCTGGGACTCAGACAGTGATGATGGCTGCATAACAACGTGAAGACACTGAAAACCACTTGACTGCACATTCTAAAATAGTGAACTTTATGATACGTGAATTATATATCTCAATCTTTAAAACTTCAATCAAGAAGCTCAAAAACATTATTGAGTGGAAGAAACCTTATGCAAAAGGTTATGCATACTAAGTCCACTTATGTGAAATTCTGGAACAGGCAAAACTAACCTGTAGGCATCAGAAAATCATAACAGTGGTTACCTCTGGGGTAGAATTCGGGACTGACGGGAAAGCATCATGAAGGACTTCTCTGGGATGAAGGTAACAGTCTATATCTTGTTGGGGTTACACACATGCATACAGTTGTTAAAATTTAGTGATGCATCACTAAGATTTCCTTGTATTTCAATTTTATATCAAAAGGAAAAACTAAATACTGAACCCTGGTTAATGAACCCTGCTTAATGAGGAGCACATTGCAATACTTTGGAGGAAGTGCACTGATGCCTGTAATTTACTTTGAAATGTTTCGAAGAATAAGATGAATTAGCAGACACAGGGATGGGTGGAATGGCTAGCTATAGGATAAGCAAGCAACAGGTTAATGGTAAAATCTGATGGTGATATATATGGATGCTCACTAAAATTCTTTCATTTTTGTTGTATGCTTGAAAATTTTAACCCAGTGTTAGAGACATGTACAATCAGTGCAGTCACTAAAATTTCCCAGTAACAAATGAGAAAAGAGTTAGGCCTAGCCCCTCTATACATAGTTACCCCCCCAAGAGAACTCCTCAGGGTGTAGGTTCAGAAAAGCCATGTCCTCATACTTACGACATCACTAGAGCTGGACTGTGTGGCAGAAGAGGAAGACACTGGACCTGATGAAGAGTTTGAAGAGTGTTTACTAAGAGATTCCGAAGTTTTACTTCTACATTTTCCAAGGGCTTCATTTTCTTCAGATAGATTATTATTACATTTATCTAACTGCTGAGTATCTACTATCAAGGTAACACCATTTCCTGAAAGAGTGGCAAAAGATTGGAAAACGTTTCTTCCCATTAAACGCACACAACACAGAAAAGCCGCTGATGCTCGGTCGATCGATCAAGGAGAAACTTACCATTGCACGAGGGCTCGGGCCCGCTCTGCAAGCCCCACTGCTTTGATATCCAATCCCTGTACGTGGCAACTTCGTCCGTTACTCTAATTATTCTGCCTAATATGCTGCATGCATTTAAAGAAAAGAGAGGGGGTATGTTAATTTGGAGACAAGAAGCCACACGCAATTCTGACCCAACAGGCTGAAGTAAGTGAAGCCTTTACCTCTCCGTTTCGTTGTTGGGATAATACTTGGCTATTGGTGATACAGCATGACTCAACACAACATAGGCATAATCAAAGGCCTGTTTCACCTGCATGGCCCCATATGAACTCCTTCCAACATCATTACCTTTAAAAGAAACACATATGGATGAGCGTAGGCATGACCACTGCTTAATGAGAACTAAATGCTCATGGGCCCTCTTCTGGAAGAACAAGGGCAATTACTTTCCTGCTACAGTTGCACAGAGAGTCTGGGCAGGCAGTCATCCCCACGACTCCCCAGGCTCTGAACATGTGTACCATGCAGTAAGTACGTCATAGCATATAAATTGTCTAAATGAATCTTGGCCCAACAGGGACTATCCCACACACAGTCACGCAAACAAAGGGAGTTACCTGCCTGCCCAGTCTCCTACGAGTGAAACCAAAAAAATGAGACATCCCTATCTTTTGTTTCTATTAGCTACCTGAATAGAAAATTTCTGGCATGAAATTATGAGCTCCTGAAGAGCAAGGACCATCTTGGTGAAAATCGTTGTGCCCTTTATGTAGAGAAGCCACTCGATAAAAATTTCCACAATGAATAAACATGCCGAACTATCAATGTTTGTAATATGGCACAATAAGCCTGCAAAGAGCCCTAGACAACTACTCTCTTTCATAACTCCCTTTCCTTATCCATTTTCAAAGTTAACAGTTAAGCAAATGACTCAAAGCATCTCCTTTCAAGTCTGGTAACATAGAATTTAAATATTTTACAATTACAGCAAGAAACAATATTGCTCAGGGAAACTAGGGTACAAGCAAACAAACATAACCCCCTAAAAGCAAGGAAGGGCTCTGCTGTTCCCTTTAACGCCAATGGGAAGCTGGGGAAAGGCATAGGGAGACATAAAATTAAAAGAGGAAAGAAAAAAAAATTAAAAAAAATAAAAGAGGAAAGAAGGGGGCCCAAAAAGAAAATAAATGGTCTCTCTGAACCCTTTCACTCATCCTTTCTGAGCTGGCTTATTACCATGCTCACTGCCTTGGAGGACATCAGAAACCTCACTGAAACCCTGGTTGACAACTGGCTGGACTCAGGGGCAACGAGGACACAAGAAAACACAATGACCTTCAAACTGGAGACGGGCCCAAATCCATCCAACAGCTAACACCTTTGCTCCTTTGCCTCTCGGGGTCAAATGGACTCTACTCCCAACTCCCCAGAACTTCTGGCATGTGTGTGCTTTCATATGTTTTCTTACAAAATATTTTGATGAAAAAGAGTAAGTACAATTAGAAGTTTCATTCATCATCTAAAGAAAGAGGTGTTTTTTTTTTTTGTTTTTTTTTTTTTTTTTTTTTTTTAAGATTTATGTATTTATTTAAGTAATCTCTACACCTCCAACCTCGGGCCCGAACTCACAACCCCGAGGATCAAGAGTCACACGCTCCAACGAATGAGCCAGCCAAGTGTCCCTCCTCTAAAGAGAGTTTGTAAAAGGACAATACTGACAGTGCCCTTTCTTTGAATGCCCACAAATTTACCTAATTTCAATACCTGGTTGTAAAGGATCTTCAATATAAAGCATCGATGGCCTGTAGCCATCGAGCATATTTTTCTGTACTTCATCTTTGGCCACATATGAACCACCATCCTTTATCCGGATGCCAGTCTTTAAATAATTGAAGTGTCGTCCATATAATTCAAAAAATTCTATTAAGAGAACACCATAGTTTGTATTGGGGATGCAAGCATCTTCCCTGGGATGTAACTAAAACCAGGAAAAAAAAAAAAAAAAGAAATTATATTGGATTTTCTCTAAATTATCAAGGTGGGGATAATAAGTGACATCCTAACTTCTATAAAAACAGTACTATTATGATTTTGATTAAGATGCCCCAGGATGCTGACATGGCTGATGAGGTCCAACACACCAGGGAAGTCATTCTGATGAGCAGAGTCAGGCAGCTGGCAACACCGTGCTTCATAAACACATTCAAGACAATATTAAGACTTCAAACTCATTCTACCCAGATAGCAGACTTCAATTCCAGCTGAACTTCCAGGATTAGTTGCTTAAAAGATATTCTTATTTTTGGCATTTATACTACTATTTATCTTATGAAAATCATGTCATACCTATGCGTGTCAAAATTTGAGTGAAAATTCTCAAAACTACTAGAACGTATGAGATTAAAAATATTCTTTCCTGAGATTTAAAAATACTTATTTGTTAAATTATAAACAGGTACTCAGCTTAAAGAGAAAAGTCATAAGTAATTAAAGGAAGTATTCCAATTAGAGCTTGACTTAAATTTTTTCCAAAATGATTCTGAATTGATTTTTAAAAATTTTATTTTAGTGTACACTAAACATGGTATAATCAAACAACTTACCTGAAGGAAACTGACTGCCATTAAAAAGAGACTATAAGAACCAATTCCACCTGTAAATACTTCATTAAGGTCCCTCTGTAATAAGAATTGCTTCAATACTAAAACCAAGTATGGTAATACAGGATATTTCTGAAAAAAGAAAATTATATTTTCAGTGAATCCCTATTTCAGTAATTGTGCTAATAAGCATTAACAGGAGCATAAGCTGGTCCTAACATTACAAACTTTAGTGGAGATATCCAATACATTTAATTTTCTATTTTAAGAGCAAGATAGAAAAAAAAGTGTAAGTTATCAGTAATTAAAGATTTTCTCCTCACATCTAAAAATCTACAACATGTAGACATAAACCATGGCATCCTAGCACTCACCATGGGACAGAAACACCAGCGATATATTTTTGATGACACTTCTTTACAGCCATTACCATATGCTATTCACCTGTAAACAGGTAACAGAGTACAGGACAAATTCTCAACCCGTAAAGCACTAAATCAGTGGGATTTTAAGGAATCCTTTTTCTTAGGTGGCACTCCACCAAGTAGATCAGGGTCCTTCAGATGACTGTGCACAGCCCAGGAACTTTCCTGCCTGCTGTCTTCCCTGTGGGCAGATGACCACACACAGACTCACCTTCCACGATTTACAGAGATCGGTGAGAACACCCAAGCTGGCAAACATGGGCCAGTGTGAGTCCATCTTTCATTCATGCATGTACTCATTAAGTATTCTCCACAAAAAAAAAAAAAAAAAAAAAAAAGTATTCTCCACAAGCCAGGCCCTAGGCTAAGGATGCTGAGGAAACACAGCAGACCCAACATCTAGAGAGAAGTCTTAATAGTCATTACCTAGGAGTGGGAGAATTACTAGTAATTTCTAGTTTGTTCTTGACATCTAGAATGAACACATTCTGTTTCCATAAGAAAGTAAAAAGTCTATACTTTTGCAAATCATGTCAAAGCAAGCAAGCCTGAGGAATAACAAATCTATGGAGAAATAATCATTTTTAAACATTATGGCTGAAGCCATAAACAGATGGTCTCTTTAAAGAACAATAAGGTAAATTTCCAAAAGAATCTGATCTGTATTATACTCTTTGACCCTGAAACTCCACTTCCAGAATCTTCCAACAATTTTACAAGTGTAAAGAAAGATGCACATATAGAAGGATGCTCTTTTAAGCACTTTCTGTAATAGTAAAAAAACCCTAGAAACATCACCAGGGGAGAGCTACACAAAGCATGGTATTTTCTGAGAAAGGACTGTTATGTCATCAATGAAAAGAATGAAGGAAACCTGTCTGTGCTGATATGAAAACCTCCATAAAAAAATAATAATAATAAATAATAAATAAATAAATAAATAAATAAGTAAGTAAAAGAAAACCTCCAAAAAGTATGAGACGATGTGTACATAGCATGCTATTCTGTTTGTTAAAAATTTCAAGGGGAAAAAAAAAAAAAAATTTCAAGGGGATAAACAAGCCAAAAAGAAAGGTTGGTGATGGCAAGTCCCATGAAACTGATCTAAGCATAAGGTATCTTTTGTTTTCCTTTGATATTAATAAACTATCATGCATATCGTTCTCAATTTTAAAAAGATTTCTTTTCTGGGAGAAAAAAATTTACACATACTCAACACCTCCAAAAGAGTAGGATAATGGATAATCTCTTTCTTTGTTTTCCTATACTCTGCACATTTCTAGGAGAATCTAATGTTTACAACATGATAAAGTAGCTCAATTTTTTTCTTACAAAGAAAAGAAAAAGGTGAATCTGTAGAGTTGATAAAGAAAAGTACTGTTCTGAATGGACAGAAAAGATATTCTACATGAGCCAAAGCAGTTAACAGTGTTCAGCTTAAGGCGAAAAATGTTCAGCTTAGGCTGACATGTCTAAGCACGTAAATGTTCTGAAGATGCTGAAAAATTCTTCACTGTCTTGGAAGAACACCTAACAAAGGAAAATAGATACTAAATCACCTCATGACAAAGTAGGGAAATCTGCAGGAACTACCTTACAACTGCCTGGGGGGCCTTGGAAAAGTTTTTAACCTAAACTCTTAAGAGATTAAAAGCAGACAAGAATGATTACTCAGCATTTCAGCCCTTATCTCCCATAAAAGGAATGATCTAGAGCAAAGAAGTTCTTCAAAAGCTTTCCGAACCCTAACCCTTGAGCTTTCCGAACCCTATAATCACATTATAAATTACTGATTATTACAAGCAGATTCAAGGAAAGGCAGGCCACTGGACAGAAAAGAAGCACTTGTCGGCAAAACATCCGTAAAAATAGTTTAGCAAAGCGAATCAGAACACTATCACAACAGAATCTCAAAACAAAACTCCATTTCTAACAGTCTCACTGAATAAACACTATGAATTCTCTGACCTTGGTAAAATCTTTGATGAGGTCAGCTGCTCTCACGCCATTCTGTACATTAAAGCTGATATCAACTTTCACTTCAGTAAAAGAATCTGTTAATTTAATAATAGGTACCTAGAAAGAGAAGAAAGACAAAATTAAAATACTTGAACCAAATTAAACAATACAATCGGGATAGAAAGGTTACTTGACTTGAGGCCTCGACCTCCTCCTGAGGACATAAAAACTCTTGAGTGTCCTCAATACTACATACCATAGTCACTTGGCCTTTTAGATACTTATGTATTTAGCATTGAACTTCATACAGTGTACTTTTTTTATTTCTATTGGTTGAGAGTTTTTTTTTTTTTGAAATATTTTATTTTTTTTTAAAGATTTTATTTACCTACTCATGATAGTCACAGAGAGAGAGAGAGAGAGGCAGAGACACAGGCAGAGGGAGAAGCAGGTTCCATGCAGGGAGCCTGATGTGAGATTCGATCCTGAGTCTCCAGGATCGCGCCCTGGGCCAAAGGCAGGCGCCAAACCGCTGCGCCACCCAGGGATCCCGGTTGAGAGTTTTTAAATCAGGAACAAAAACCTCTCTCAATATTTTGTACTTTGGAGAACAGTTTCCAACTCAGTGTAACATCAAGAATTACGAATGTCAGGCCTTTCAGCAAACTGTTCCTAATTAGAAAGTTGCTAGATTAGGTCAAACACAATAATTCACTGGTATTTATTGGTCAGTTTTGCAAACAGCCCATAAAACAACCTAGAGAAGACATAAGAATTATTCTCAAAAAAATGACTGAATGATTTACATGAGATATTAGAAATTCTTTAAAAAAAAAAAAAAAGGCAAACCAATAGATATTCTTAACTCTCGGAAACAAAATAACGGTTGCTGAAGGAGAGGTAGGGGGATGGGATAACTGGGTGATGGGCATTAAGGAGGGCATGTGATATAACACCGGGTGTTGTGTGCAACTGATGAATCATTAAATTCTACCCCTGAAACGAATAACATAAAACTAATATTATAGTATACGTTAACTAAATTGAATTTAAATTGGAAAAAAAAGAAAAAAGGCTCTGAGGCACCTGGCTCAGTCAGAAGAGCACGTGACTCTTGATCTCAGGATTGTGAGTTTGAGCCTGGTTATAGAGATTACTTAAATTAAAAAAAATTTTTAAAGGCTCTATTCTATTTGCACCATGTATTAGAAAAAGGCCAGCAAACACTATGTGCAGAACTGGTTTTTCAAATTAATAGCTTTTTATAAGAAATAGTAGGAGTTCTTTTGTTCTAAGAAAACCTAACATCAAAATTCCAAACCTTTTTTTTTTTTTTTTAATATTTTACTTATGTATTTGAGAGGAAGCAAGCAAGAGACAGAGAGAAAGAATGTCAGCATGGGGAGAGGCAGAGGAAGAGGGAGAAGCAGACTCTCCACTGAGCAGAGAGCCGGATGCAGGGCTCAATCCCAGGACCCCAGGATCATGACCTGAGCCTAAGGCAGACACTTCACCTGAGCCACCCAGGCACCCCCAAAACTCCAAACTTATAAAATAGATAAATTCATTTCTATAATGAGCGTCCGTGAAGGTTCTTTAATGGCCATTCTAGATAGAATTAAAATATCAAGTTATTTGATCTACAAAATTTCAATTTACATTTGACCCTTGAACAACACAAGTTAAAACTGTGTGGTTCCACTTTTACACAATTTTACACAATGCTGTAAGTGCATTTTCCTTATGATTTTCTTAACATTTTCTTTCCTCTAGCTTACTTTATAAGAATATAGTATATAATACTTATAAATACAAAATATGTGCTAATTGTTTATGTTATCAGTAATCCTTCCAGTCAACAGAAGGCTCCTAGTAATCTTTAGGGTGTCCCAAGTTACAGGTGGATTTTCAACTGTGTAGCAGGACCCCCGTGTTGTTCAGGACTCAACAGTACATACAACTTCTCAAGGACATAAAGATAGAAGAGCAACATCTTCTGTGTAAACTGTTTATTTTTTTTAACTGTTTAATAGATATCCATATTTCTATTTATTCTTAATATCTTTTTAAAGATTTTATTTATCTGACAGAGACAGAGAGAGAGAAAGAGAAAGAGAGAGAGCATGAGCAGGGTGAAGGGCAGAGGAAGAGGGAGAAGCAGACTCCCCGCTGAGCAGGGACCTCCATGTGGGGCTGATCCCAGGACCCTGGGATCATGACCTGAGCTGGAAGCCAACCGAGCCATCCAGGCGCCTCTAAACTTTTTTATATTTAAAAACTCTACAGTGAGTATTATGCATGATAAAATTGAGTGTTTTTTTATTTATTTATTTATTCGTGAGCAACAGAGAGAGAGAGGCAGAGACACAGGAAGAGGGAGAAGCAGGCTCCCTGCAAGAAGCCCAACGTGGGACTCAATCCCGAGTCTCCAGGATCACGCCCTGAGCCAAAGGCAGGCACTAAACCACTGAGCCACCCAGGAATCCCCGAGTATTATTTTTTTTTATTTTTATTTATTTATGATAGTCACACACACAGAGAGAGAGAGAGAGAGGCAGAGACACAGGCAGAGGGAGGAGCAGGCTCCATGCACCGGGAGCCCGATGTGGGATTCGATCCTGGGTCTCCAGGATCGCGCCCTGGGCCAAAGGCAGGCGCTAAACCACTGCGCCACCCAGGGATCCCCCGAGTATTATTTTTTAAAGAACTATGTAACCACAAGTTCCTTTGTTTCACAGATCAAATTTATATATGAGGACTGTGATCACTAATGGAAGGAAAGAATCTTTTAGTGAGAAGCCAACTATGCTCACCAAAATTAAATTTGAATTTTTAAGTTTCATGCATAAGTAACTGGAGATGTGATGAAATGTTGGAAGAACTTACTGTTGCTTTGTCTAGAACTTTCACCGAATCCTCATCTGCAACTTTGTGTTTCCGCAGGGCTTCTTCCAGGGTCCAGAGGGGAAGGTTCTCCCACTTCCCAAATACCACAAGATCAATGTCACTGAACACAGAACACAAACACACAAGTTGTTTGAAGAAGAAACTGTACTTGTATCCACTTACATTCAGGCTTCCAGACTTCAAAGTAGTGCACTTAAAACCCACTGGTCACAATGCCTAGTGAAGACCCAACATGTCTTTAGAGGGGAAGTGGAGGCTGGTGACTTTTAACAACCATCTCCTCCTAGTCATTTCACGAAGTCAGGCCTCAGGAAACAAGGTGATTTTGAAAGAAGTAAACCCTCAAAAAAACAACACTGAACGTTTCTTGTTCATAAAGTTTCTGGAACTCGAACACTTAAGATGTGCCTATATGGATGAGATTCACTGATTAACTCTGATTTAAATAATTAAATGTAAAAAGTAAGTTGCAAACAATGCAGGTAGGATGCCACCACTTGGGTGAAAGGGGGAGAAGACACACACACATTTCCTTTCATATGTATAGAATGTTCCTGCAAGGATGTACGAGAAACTGGGACCAGTGCCTCCCCCAAGGAGCAGGGGACACAGGTGGGGTCTGCACTTTTCACTGTAATTATTGTCATACCCTTTCCATTTGAACTATGTGAAAGTACTACATATTCAGAAAATTCAATTAAATTTTTTTAGAGTGACTCAGGGTTTTGTTGAAACTCAGAATCTAAATAAGGAAAAACATTCATGAACTCACAGTTGGATACTTTATGGCTTTTATAGGCCTATGATAGCAATGGGCAGAACAGAAATTGCTAGGTTCTCTCCACATCAATACATTTTAAGTTTGGGTAAAGTAGATCAAATCAAGCTCAAATCAAAAACATGATGGATGCCTATAGTTAAAATCATACTGTACAGTGCAGTCAAAACTTTGTTAGAAGAGTAAATCTCACAGTAAATTTCTTAACCACAATAAAAGCAAAAACAAACACATGCTGAAATTTCAGTTTATAGAAAACAGGTATTCACCCCTTGGGCAAATCTCATCATCCCTCAAAAGGCCTGCCCTGCCCCAGGCAGTGGGCCATGACTGCCCTCATTTAAGAAGATTAAAACTAGTAAGAGGCCTTCCTCAGAGAAGTCTATACCCTGAAGCTTGGGGTCAGGATGCTGAAACAACTGCTAATAGTATGAATTCTTAAAAAGAAACGACAGCCCTGGCATTCCAGAGTATACACAGCTCTACCGTATAGCCAGGTGTTCTGCCATAATATGACATCAACATCTGCATTAGTGGGTTAAGTTATGGAGATGAACAGTTCTCTGCAGGCAAGTAGTCAATTGCTGAAATTGTTATCTGAGTCCATTGCTACATCTCTCCCAGATGATACAGGTGTCAGTTTGAGAGGATCATCTGAAGTGATGTTCCACCCTCAAGGTAATTCAAATATAAAGTGAATTTTCATTTCATAAATTTATTTTGTTTCTACTCTTCCACCTTCAATAGTCAAAATATAGAAAAAGGCACAACCCCCTGAAAGCTTCATAAATGTACTAACCTAGTAGGCAAATACAGGCCAGTTTTAAAACTTCCAAATATCTGGACCTGAAATACAAAAAATCATTACAACATTAAAGTATCTATCAGATGAAAAGCCACCATGCTATAGATAAATATCAGGGTTTTGCTACCCTCTGTTGGTAGTTTTTAGTACTACAAGAGCATTTTTTTTTTTTTTTATAATATCATTTTCCTGAAGCAGAGATGGGATGCTGGCTCTCATATGCAGACAGTAGGAATATAGTTTAAACTTACCAGGTTAAAACATCAAATGCACAGATTGAAATAGAAAACTTTCAAAAGTAATATTTAAGCCACTCCTGTTCCTTATAAGCTAGAGATGTGTTCAACAAAGGCTTAATTTTGGTTCCCTGAGCAGGAATTTTTTCATGGGTCCCTGAGTTAGGGTCATACTACTCCAGCAGCAGACCAGCTCCACAAAAACAGCATCCTAACATCGT
Organism: Canis lupus baileyi; assembly: GCF_048164855.1. Classification (NCBI taxonomy): domain Eukaryota; kingdom Metazoa; phylum Chordata; class Mammalia; order Carnivora; family Canidae; genus Canis; species Canis lupus. The sequence goes on from NC_132842.1 coordinate 65,782,048, forward strand.
GGTGAGGCATAAAACCAGACCCATCCTATCTCAGCCAGTGAGCACAGTGGAAGACTTGAGGTAGGTGAGGAACTGCAGTAAAAACTAGTGAATGACCAAAATGCTCAGCCTCGGAAATGAGATGGACCCAGGAACAGAATCGCAGCTACATGTCTCTCTTCTGGGAACAAAAATATGGATAAAACCTCCCACCTCCAAAGGAGGATGATTAATTTAAATCAGAGTTTCTCAACCCCAGCATGACCGACATTCACAGCAGACAGCTGTCTGCCAGGGGCTGTCCTGTGCATTGTAGGATGTTTAGGAACATCCTTGGCTTCTACCCACTATAAGCTAAGAGCACCTTACCAGTTAACGATAATCAAAAATGTCTCCGACATTGCCAAGGGACCCCTGGGCGGCTAACGCCCCTGCCACTGAAAGCCATGGATTTGGATCACACAGGAGAATCAATGTCACCACACAACTGCTCAATAAAACAGCAGTTCCCCACCCTCGCCCCCAACATTTCCCCTACAGTATCTTATTGGAAGCCTTTCTGTTTTGCCAACTGGACAAAAGGAACTTCCCCAGCTCCCTCATCACCATCCTACAACAAAGTCTCAAGAAAAGCCATTAACACAGAGTAATGGATTCTAACTTCTTTGAATTGCAGAACAGACTCTCATTAAAAAAAAAAAAAAAAAAAAAAAAAGCCCAAAAAAGTATTCACTTAGTTTCAACAACAGGAACCACAAATAAGCAAAGAGGAATTCTCAGGCCAAGGTTCTGTTCACTGGGTAGGACTGCACAGGGAGACGAGGAAGAGCCAGAAAGGAGGAAACAGCAACGTTAAGAAAGGAAAACAGACTTAGGCCTGCATTAGCCTAAGAAACTAAACTCCTTTTTTTTTTTTTTTAATTTTATTTTTATTTATTTATTTTTTTTAATTTATGATAGTCGCACACAGAGAGAGAGAGGCAGAGAAACTGAACTTCTAATGACACAAGAAACGCCTACTTGACATTTTCATTCAGCTATAAAGAATGACATAACATTTACACTGGCAGGGTGAAACAAAACAGTTATGGGATTTTCATACATCAGATCCAGAACATACGACTATAAGAAAGCCTGGTCTTTCTGTCTTCTCTGTAAACTAATGATTCCTAAATATAGTTACCTCTAGTATTGCTATTCAGCACTGCAAAGAAATAGTTTTAACTAAGTCATCCCATTCATCACAAAAAATTAGGATGCTCCAGATTCTAAAGGCTAGAGAAAACGGTTTAAAATTCAACTGGACCCTGAGTGTTCAGATGCAGAGAGACCTGTGTGTGAGGACTCTTGAGATGCTCTCCATCCTGTGGTCAGGCACATTACCCTCAGCAGCCTACCATCCACACAGGTACTCACGTCAGCGCTGGGCCAGAGCTCCTTAATCACACTCTCGATCCTGTTCACCACTTCCATCCGCATCTTCTCCTCCTCCGGTCTTGGAGACATATATTCATAAAAATCACTGATTTCTTCATGCAGACTGAAGGAAAAAAAAAAGTCAGAAAAGTTAATATAGGCAAGGCCGGTCTAATGAGAAATCACTATCTTAAATAACCTTATCTAATTAAGTCTTTTAACTTCACTGAAGACTTTATGTTCCTGGATTTCTACCTTAATTTTAATGTTACAACTGACGCTAGGCTAAAATGGGAATATACAGAATTTAATAACTTAAAAAATGCCAAAACAGGTAAATAAGAAATTCCAAGCAGTCTTAATGGAGGTGGACTAGCAGCTCTCATGGCAGGTCAGCCTGTACAGAACACTTGCCGGGTGGACATGTGCTGCTGACTTTTTAATTCTTAAATTTTAATACATTAGGCTGGGCCTCTGCCTTTACACTTCCAATCCAGTAGACACAAACACAGAAAGATAGAGTCCAGATGACATAGGTGAGCTTCCTGGCCACAGAGACCTGACTCTCTTACACCCTGTATACTCCACTCCTCAGGCACAAAACAGCATGTCTTTTTTAATATTTGCTTAGTGAACTGAGCGTCAGATGAAAGAGTGGGAGAGCCAGTGACCATCAGCAAAGACCTGAAAAGAATGGCTGGCAGACAAGGCTCCAGGAAGGAGCTAAAGACTTTGAGACTAGGAGGAACAAGGGTGACCCAGGAAGCACTAAGCCGATGACACGGGCTGCGGCCCATAGAGGAGAGAGAGAAGTAGCCAAGGAAAGCAGGCACCTGCCCACAGTGGGCTCCGAATGAGGAGCTGAAAAGTTTAGACTTTCCTAGGAGAACGAGGAGCTAATTCGATGTTTTTGAGATGGACCAGGGATGCCTGACTTCAAAAATGCAGCATTTGAAGAAGCTTCGTCTGGCAACTGTGCCAACAATGGACTGGCAGGGAGACAAGATGGATACAGGCAGAGAAGTCCATAAATCACTGCAACTGCAGAAGGGCTGGGTGAAGGCCTGGGGATGGTGCAGGAAAGGAACGGGCTCCACAAACACTGCGCACACACATACACATACACATACACACACAATGGCTGTGCTCGCAAAACTCACCCGGCAGTGGAAAGAAGGGAGGGAGGATGCTTGCAAGGGCTGAAGCCTGAGAGGCTGGGGAATCAATGAACAAGATGAAAGGAAAAACCCACCAGGCTGGCTACTGAGTTGAGCGTGGTCGATTATTACCGGAGGACAGAAGGAACCTGGAGGTAGCAGGTGCAGCTGTGAGGAGCTACCTTTGGGAGGGCAAATGAGGGGGAAATGGATGGAAATCTGCTAAACTTGCACTGAATGCTGGCAACCCGGGGGGCCGGCTGCAGGCAGCTGTGGGTGGCCATGTGAGGGTGGCTCTGACAGGGTGTCCTCGGACAACGGTGGTGGAGCAGGAGGCCAGGAGAAGAGCATAATCAATCAGCCCTGGCTGCCAAGTGCCTGGAAGCCAGAGGGGCGCACTGGGTGGGCGGCCGAGGGGCACGCAGGGTGGCCTCGCAGGAACATGGTCCTGAGGGACCCTGGCTTAGAGCAGCTACAGTAATGGCAGGAAGCGGGAAGCACCAGGAAATGAAAAATGATTTTGAGGAAGGAAAAAAAAAAAAAAGCCTAATTCCCAACCCCCACTTGGCTGTAACATTTAAAATGTGGCCAAGTACACAATCAACAGTCTCTGCCTCTTCTAATGTTTTATTTTTAGACTAAGTAAAAAAACTTGAGTTCTAGACTCAGGTTCTGCCTGAGGGCATCTGTGTTCCTTCAGAAAGTGACTGGTGCTTTAGAGCCTCAGTGTCCTTAAGCACAAACTAGGGGCTGCCAACCAGGATCCTTTTCAGGCCCTTAGTGTCAAACCCTGAGCCATTTGGTAAGGAATGATTTGTAGCAATGTTCAGCTGGTATACCACATAATACTGCAAAAAAAAAAACAAAAAAAAAAAAAACAAAAAAAAAAAAACCCTGGGATTTTAAAACCCCAGAGAGTTCTGCACATGAATCCAGACACTCTCAGTGGGGGCAAGTCTTCCTGGGTATACCTCTGGGTACATAGGATCACCACTTTCTGAGTTTTCTTTGTCTTAAAGTTTCCCAGGGTTTTTTCCTAAGGGCATCCCCCAACTACTCCTTCAGCTTCTTGAAGACAACAAGTAAAATGATTAGTATAGGAAGTTCATAGCTTGTGCTGCTCTTTCAGAAGGATGAGGTCCACAAATAAAAAGGAAAACAGATTTCTTCTTATCTAACAGGATCATTTGCTATGAATGCTCAAAGTGTATTTGTGGTCCGAAAGCACTGGGGAATTACTTCCATTTTAACCAATGGGGAAAACCCGTAATCATGACTATCTATTCCACAAAGGCCCATTTACACTGTTTCTAATTCAAATACAGGCAAAATAATATTTAGCCCAACTTCCAGTTAATCATAAAATCACAAGAAACTGAGTTAGAATTTATTTCCTAAACATTATTGAGTGCCTATGTTCAATGCACTAGAAGGAAAGTAGGTTAGTCAAACGTGATCCCTGCCCTGGGTAATTTCCATCTAATGAAAAGAAATACTCATTTAAAATAGTTGAGTCATGAAAAAAAATAGCTTAGTCATGGGTGACATATAAGTTCCACACTGTTCCACCACAGGCAGGCCAGAAGGAGAGCTTTCCAATGATCATAGCTACAGGGATTAGAATGGGCTGCCTTAGAGTGTAGTGAGGTCCCTATCATGACAAGTGTAAAGAAAGAAAATAAATGACCATGAGGCAAAGACCTAATAAGACCTTTCTCTTTTTTTAAAGATTTGAGGGGTCCCTGGGTGGTTCAGTCAGTTAAGTGTCCAACTCTTGATTTCACCTCAGATCATGATGTCAGGGGTCGAGCTTCATGGGTTCAGCACTCTCCCTCTGCTCCTCACCATCTGTATTCTCTCTCTCTCTTTAAAAAAGAGACACTCAGTGGTTGAGCATCTGTCTTTGGCTCAGGTCATGATCCTAGGGTCCCAGGATTGAGTCCCACATTGGGCTCCTTCCAAGGAGCCGGCTTCTCCTTCTGCCTGTGCCTCTGCCTCTCTCTCTCTCTCACAAATAAAATCTTAAAAATAAATAAAGGTTTTATTTAGAAGTAATCTCTACACCCAACATGGGGCTCAAACCTAAAACCCCAAGATCAGAGTTGTATTCTTCACCAACAGAGCCAGCCAGGTACATGGATGACACTTCTGAACTTGGTAAAAAAAAAAAAAAAAAGGAAAAGATTCTAAAATTCCATTTATCACTAGGATTCTAGGTTTCTTCTTTTTCTTAAAAAAAAAAATTATTTATTCATCAAAGACAGAGAGAGGCAGAGACACAGGCAATGGGAGAAGCAGGCTCCCTATGAGGAGCCCAATGCGGAACTCGATCCCAGGACCCTGGGATCATGACCTGAGCTGAAGGCAGACACTCAGCCACTGAGCCATCCAGGTGCCCCAGAATCTAGGTTTCTAATTAGCAGCACATTAAGTCAGATAAGCTTTTAAAATAAGACCACCTTACACATTAATACTCTATGGAACCATCTCCCTATGTAGGAAAAACTGGTTCCAGAGGTTATCCTAATTCTTTTGCTGATTTGCATGTGTGATAGTAGAAGAGGGGAAGAGGAGCAGGGGAGGAGGGCTACTGGAAGCTAAAACATACCTGAACAGAAAGAACCCAACAATTTATCTCACATCGGTCAGGGCCATCTCCTTCCCCCACGGGTGAACATAAATATCACCACCACTCTCGCCTATATACATGCAAAATATATCAAGAATTGAGTGAGAAATCTTCGTACATTGAGGGAAAGAACTTCCAGTATAGATTTTTAAATAATCTTGAGGTAGCTCTCTCTCCGTGCACTGTGTAATTTTACTGGCACGGTGCCATGTATATCTAGGTGCTTAAAGGATCCCGAAGGAACAGGCTTTTGGAGTGCCCACTATACGCCTGGCATACTTTATTAGGTCAGCATGATGACCTATAAAGCTTGGAGACTAGAGAAATTTTGTAAGCTTGCTTTCACAAATTAATGTAACTTATACCCCTGAAATCCTCTAACTACACAGGGAAAATTTCAGTTTCTCCTAACATCTAGATCAAAACTCATTATGATTAATTAGTAAATAGGGCTGAATGTCTCCTACTCAGGCTTACAGATTCTCATTTGAATTTGAAAACATAACTCTTGATCAAAACTCAAGTGTGTACCAAAACACAGTGCCTTATCTTAGGGCATCAGTGTTTTTCTTTCCTTTTTTTTTTTTTTTAAGATTTTATTTGGGCAGCCCCGGTGGCGCAGCAGTTTAGCTGGGGTGTGATCCTGGAGACCCAGGATCGAGTCCCATGTTGGGCCCCCTGCATGGAGCCTGCTTCTCTCTCTGTCTGGGTCTCTGCCTCTCTTTTTCTCTCTGTGTCTCTATGAATAAATAAAATCGTAAAAATTTTAAAAAATAAATATTTTATTTATTCATGAGAGACACAGAGAGAGAGAGGCAGAGACCCAGGCAGAGGGAAAAGCAGGCCCGATGTGGGACTCGATCTGGGGTCTCCAGGATCATGCCCTGAGCCCAATTGCCGAGCCACCCAGGCGTCCCAGTGTTTTTCTTTTTAAAAGAAAAAGTGAGCAAGAAAGCACATCACTCTCTGTTTATAAAGGAAAAGTATATAAAAGCAATATGATAAAATAAGTGCCACTGTGTAACTGGAAAGTATGCCCCCCCAAAAGAATGCAAATCAGAATTAATCTGCTGGGATAAAATATACATTAACCTCAAAATTAACGATACTACAACAATTAAATGTGACAAGGAAGAGATATAAACAAAAGCTTCTGCATTTTAAAAAGTATAATGCACAGATCATTCAAATCAAATCAGAGAAGTGAAAAAAATAACTTTTGGTCTGAGATAAGCTCTACCAGTGAAGTGCGCTAGCCTTTCAAAATTATACAAATTTCATAATGCTCATCATAAGGGGGGAAAGAATGTAAAGAAATGGCCCCAGAAGGCTCAACTTCTCTGGCTATATAAGAAGGAAAAACTTGGGATGCCTGGGTAGCTCAGCGGTTAAGCATCTGCCTTCAGCTCAGGGCGTGATCCCGGGTCTGGGGATGGAGTCTCTCATCAGGCTCCCTGCAGGAAGCCCACTTCTCCCTCTGCCTTATGTCTCTGCCCCTCTCTATGTATCTCTCATGAATAAATAAAATCTTTTTTTTTAAAAAAGGAAAAACGTGTTTCCCAACTTTTCAGCTGGGCTGCCCAGGGGGTAGATATGAGGAACTAAAGAGGTGGGCATCCTTAAAGCCACAGGCAGCCTCCCTGATGCCTCCCACGTCAAGGCAGACAGGTAAGCCCCTGCTGGCCTCACTGAGGTTCACCCAGCATCTGTTCTGAGGCTAACACCCTCTTCTTCCTCAGGGACATCTGCCAGGCCTGCAAATTGTCTGGGTCACCTCTATGCCAAGGTCAAGCTTTCTGGTTTTCATAACTGAAGTCCTCACTGCCAGTGACTTCAGACTCACATGAAGGCACCTACAATGTTCTATTCGATGACTGTCCAAAACAAGATATTTCCTCACAAAAATGTTAAGATTAATAATAACCAATTTTGACAAAGATATATGGAAAAGGCATTTGCATGCTATGTGTGAAAGTATAATTACTACAACCTCTCTGATGGTGGTTGTCTGAATAAATAATAAACATCTGTATGAATAATTTTTAAAATTCTCTTTTCCTTAAAGATTTTATTTAGAGAGAGAGCTAGAACAAGTGAGTGCACATGCAAGCAGGAAGAGGGGCAGAGGGAAGAGGAGAGAGAGAATCCCAAGCAGAATCTGCACTGAGCATGGAGCCCAATGCAGGGCTTGATCTTGCGACACAACAAAAGCCAAAACCAAAAGTGGGACACTGAACTGACTGAACCACCAGGAACTCTTTAAATTCCCCTTCTTTCATTAAAATCAGGATCTTAAAGAGACACCTGCACTCCCATGTTCCCTGCATTATTCACAATAGCCAAGATATGGTAACAACCCAAATATCCACCAACAGATGAATGGATAAAGAAAATGTGGTATATGTGATATGACATTATTCAGCCTTAAAAAGGAAATCTCTGAAATTTGCAATATAGTTGAACCTGGAGGGCACTGTGCTAAATGAAATAAACCAGTCCAAGACACTATCTAAAACAGTCAAACTCATAGAAGGAAAGAGTAGGATGGTGGTTGCCAGGGGCTGGGGCTGGGGTGCTGGGGAGATATTCTATGGGTATAAAGTTTCAGTAAAGTAAGATGAATAAGCTCTAGAGATCTGCTGTACAACACAGCACCTATAGGCAACAACACTATGTTTATTCACTTAAAAATGTCTTAAGAGGGTCGGTTTTATGTTTTATTCTTACCACAAAAAGGGGGAGATAGACACATGGAAACTTTTGGAGGTGTGGGATATGTCTATTACCTTTTTTTCCCCTAAAGATTTTATTTATTTATTTATTTGAGAAAGAGAGAGAGAGAGCACAAGTGGAGGAGAAGGGCAGAGGCAGAAGCAGACTTCCCAACTAAGCAGGGAACCTTATGCGGGGCTCAATCCCAGGACCCCAGGATCATGACCTGAGCCAAGGTAGACACTTAAGCAATTGAACCACCCAGGCAGGAGCCCCCATCTATTACCTTGATTGTGGTGATGGTTTCAAGGGTGTATACGTATATCCAAGCTCATCAGGCTGAATATTTGCATTAACTATGTACAGTGTTTTGTATACTAATTATTCTTCAATAAAACTGTTTTTTTAAAAAGTCCCTTTCTTGTCATCCTTCAAAAGTATTGAGGGAACAAAGATATTCACCACAGGATTATCTGGAATACTAAAAATTAAGAAACAGCCTCAATGTCCATCAATGGAATCCAATGAAATAATCACAGCGGCACTGACCTTCCCTTAAATTATAGCCAATAACCCATTAAAAAGAAGGAAGCAGAGCTATATGAGCTGATGAGAAAGATCTAAGATTTGTTCAGTTTAAAAGAAAAAACACAATGTATTTAACAACATCCATTTCAGGTGCATTAAAAAGACACAACACACACATACACACACACACACAGAGTTTCTATTTTCTGGAAGGAGAACTTAACAGTGATTACCTTCAGGACAGGAAACGACAGGAGAGTTAGGGAGACCAACACTTTATTTTACATCATGCTGTGCTAGTATAGAATTCTTTTAAAACCATCAGCGTGTATTTGTTTGTTCGCTTTTTTTCTTTGTTCGCTTTTCTAAAGAGGTTATTATCTATTTAAAGAAATTACAGGCCATTTGTCATTTTCTTTATATTTTTCCACATAAAAGTGTGTTTGTGTATTTCTCCCAACCCTCAGAACAGGGTCTATGTACCATACTGTTTACAGTGATTAAATGTAGTGAGTGAATTGGGGGTGGGTGGGGACTGAATTTTTAAAACTGTGTATATTTAGGGGTGCTGGAGTAGCACAGTTGGCTAAACTTCCAACTCTTGGTTTTGGCTTAGGTCGTGATCTCAGGGTCATGAGATTAAGCCCTGTGTCATGCTCCATGCTCAGGAGTCTGCTTGAGATTCTCTCTCCTCTCATTTCGCCTCTCCACCCCCACCCTCTTGTTCTCTCTCTAAAATAAATAAATCTTTAAAAAAAAATGTATGTATTTATTCATTCTACCTTTTAAAAATGCATGCATGTCAGGGCTGCCTGGGTGGCACAGTCGGTTGAGCATCTGACTTGATTGTGGTTCAAGTCATGATCTCAGGGTTATAAGATCAAGACTCATGTCAAGCTCTGCACTCAGCATGAGGTCGGCTTGAGAGTCTCTCTCCCTCTGCCCCTCTCACTTGTGGCCTCTCTCTCAAATAAATCTTTTTTAAAAATGCATACAGGGGTGCATGGGTGGCTTAGTCGGTTAAGCATCTGCCTTCAGCTCAGGTCATAATCCCAGGGTCCTGGGATCGAGCCCCATATGAGGCTCCCTGCTCAGCGGGGAGCCTGCTTCTCCCTGTCCCTCTGCTGTTCCCCCTGCTTGTCCTTGAGCGCTCTGTCAAATAAAGAAAATCTTTTTTAAAAATGCATACATGTTAATCACCATAGTTAACCATTTTTTTAAAAGTAAGCTCTATGCCCAATGTGGGACTTGAACTCACACCCCTGAGATCATGCTCTACTGTGAGCCAGCCAGGTAGTCCACCTTTGTATATTTTTATAACAAGATCTTTATAACAACAATGAATACTCTCTGAAGAAAACTAACATTTAAAGAAGAAAAAGACTCAAGCACCTAGCCTCACAGACTGAAAAGTTACATAGTTGGCCCCTGGAGAACCCGAGCAACTATAAAAGGAACTCAGGGTCAGCCTGTGAAGAGCACGGACCCCTCAGGACATAGAGGGACTCCAAGCCCACACTCACAGCAACAGACACACGACACAACATTTGGAAAGTTCCTGCGTGCCTGACACGCTATATGTACTGAGTTTCTGTTGGTGTCTGACTCACCCTTTCCAGAGATTCATGGACTTGGACACATATGTACATGCAAGACAAATTTCTGGAAGCATATATAAAAACTGCTGGCAACAATTTCCTCTGGGGAGTAGGACTGAGGTCTGAGGTGCTGGGATTTCTACCCTTCTGTACTGTTTGATTTTTTTCTCAAATGCACGTATACACCAAGAGAAGTGAGTAACAACAAGCCCTGGGGCCGCCCTGGTGCAGCCTATACAACATCTTCAGGAGGCTCTACAATTCAATTTTTACAAAGAAATTCATGCACACATAAACACACACACCCGTGCTCTTGTATGTTCAGCTGCCAACTAGACACCTCTACCTAGATGTTACCTCAAAATCAATAAATCCGAACTAAATTTCTTATCTTTCTCCAAAACCTATTCCTTCTTCTGTTTCCTCCCTGAATTACTGTTTCCCCAAATGGTAATTTTAGTCTCCCTTGGTTCAGCCTCCTTACTCATCCTCAGGAGCTAACAGATCTCCATATTGTGTCCCTCCTACAAACGAAAATAAAAAACAAAAAACTGCCAAATCAGACCATGTCCTGCCTGAGAGCTCCAGTCTTTCATCCTTCTCTCCTCTCTCTCAGTATGACACTGCAGTGGCCTCCAGACTGGCCTGCCTGGCCCTGGCTTCTCCCTTTTCTAGGTCATCTTTCACCTCCTCAACCAACATGTGTCACTTGCAAACTCCTTATCAGGGCACTCCCTACCTTTAGGCTCTTCACCCCAGGATAGCCACCAGACCTGTGCCAGCACTGCCAGGCCTTCTCAAGAACCCAGGTCCCGCAAGGGCAGGCCTGTGCCTTGAATACCTTCTCTCTCAGCCTTTGGGGTCTCAAATATTACCTCCTCAATAAACTTTGCAGATGCAGAACTCCTTTAGACCCTCTTCGGTGCTCCTGAACCACTCTGGTCCAAGTCCTGCCTCCCGCGCCTAGTGGTCAATCCCAGAGCCATTTCCCACCTACAGGCCTCCCCACTCAGACTTGGTTCTCTCAGGTTCAGCTGTGTGCCCAGATCAAGGATGCAGCCCAGAAGCGCTTCTTCAGGAAGAGACCCTCAGATCACAGGTGTCCATCTAGCCACACCCATATCTACAGGGGACGCCTGGGTGGCTCAGTGTTTAAGCATCTGCCTTAGACTCCGGGCATGATTCCGGGGTCCTGAGATCTAGTCCCACATCGGGCTTCCTACATGGAGCCTGCTTCTCCCTCTGCCTATGTCTCTGCCTCTCTCTCTGTCTCTCATGAATAGATAAATAAAATCTTTTTTTTAAAAAAAGAAAACAACAAAAGGGAGATTACATCTTTAAAATGAGCTCAGTACCAGGATACAAGGAAATGGACACTCACACATTGTGGGTAAACGTGTCAGGACCAGAAAGGAGGGCAATTTGGCCCAAGAGCTAGAGCTGCCCATCAGAGTTAAAGATGGCTCTTCCACTTCTTATTTTCTAGCCTAAGAAAATAAGACTGCATGTGTATAGAGATATGGCTGTTAAGAAAATATCCACAGTTAGCATGTAATTTTTTTTAAGATTTTATTTATTCATAGAGACAGAGACAGAGAGAGAGAGAGAGAGAGGCAGAGACACAGGCAGAGGGAGAAGCAGGCACCACACAGAGAGCCTGACGTGGGACTCGATCCTGGGTCTCCAGGATCACGCCCTGGGCTGCAGGCGGCGCTAAACCGCTGCGCCACCGGGGCTGCCCAGCATGTAATTTTTTTAAAGATTTTATTTATTTGAAAGAGAGAGAGCACAAGCAGTGAGCAGAGGGAGAGGGAGAAGCAGATTCAATGATGAGCAGGGAGCCTGATGCAGGACTCAATCCCAGGACCCGGGGATCATGATCTGAGCCGAAGATGGACACTTTAACTGAGCCATCTAGGTGCCCAGCATGTAATTTTTTAAAAAGCCAAGATTTAGAAATATTTCAAAAATAGAATGCCTTATTATCTTTATATTTAAAGGTCTGTACCATGTGTATAATTTTCTATAGTACTGATAAAGATACAGTAAGCTCATTTGAAAAAAAGCCATGCCTAACTGAATTAGGGAGATCACTAGTATCAAAGCTAAAGGAGAAAGCTTCCTACTTTTCTTCAATGTACAGACAAGAAACATACACCCCCAAATAATTCTAACTGTAACCTAAGATTTAAAAGTAAAGAGAAAATATGGATGATGACATAAAAATTAAAAGGAAAAACAGACTACAACCTTACTTCTGCAAATTCTGTAAGCATTTAAAACTGTTATTCATAGTTAAGGAATGTTTTGTTTGCTATGCCAACCCTTCCTTGGTTAGGACACAAGAGTACAAGTGCAGAGAGTAGATCCTGTCTCTGGGTCCTAGATTATAAAGTCTTCATTTTCTTCTTTTCTGAGGTGCTAATACTCGCTTTCCTAGAAATGAGAACATTCCTTTTCAAAGCCATCGTCTGTTGCTCTCAGTTTCTGGACCACTGCCTTATTATTAAGCCAGTGTTTCAGAAGGATGACTTTTTCATTTTATTTCCTCTCTGTCCCTTTGCCCTTTACTGCTCTGAAGAGAGATAATGCAAACCATCTGACTTCTTTCCCCAAGACTCTTACTTTTGACACCCAACCCAGACACTACTTTCAAGCAATTATAAGGTAAAGCAGAAGAAAGAAAAGAGGAAAGAAACTGCTTTATCTAATTCTAGTCATTAATTCTTTTCCCTTCAGGTAAAAATTCTGAACTCCTTTGTGACTCTGAGTACATCTAAGAAAATCTGGATAACCCCAGGAAGCTCAAAGAACAGTTGACAGCATTCCCCAACTGAGATCAAATATCTTGAAATAAAGGCTTAGTTATTAAGTTTACTCCCCAAAGGGGAGGTCCTCAAATATTTGCTGAGTGGAAAACACAAATAAATGAGGCTGAATCTTTCCTTATCAACAAGGTCCAAATGCCAATAAAAAAAGTTCACTCTAAAGTTTGTTATAGGGATCCCTGGGTGGCGCAGCGGTTTGGCACCTGCCTTTGGCCCAGAGCGCGATCCTGGAGACCCGGGATTGAATCCCACATCGGGCTCCCGGTGCATGGAGCCTGCTTCTCCCTCTGTCTGTGTCTCTGCCTCTCCCTCTCTCTCCTCTGTGTGTGTGTGTGTGTGTGACTATCATAAATAAACAAAAATTAAAAAAAAAATAAAGTTTGTTATATTCTTAAATAGGACAACAAAATGGGGATGTGTTTAATCTATATAACTCTACTACCAAAATCTTATTTTTTATTTATTCGTTTACATATTTATCTTTGGTGGAGGGGCTGTTAAGACCAAACACTGCTCTATATAAATACACAAGCATTTGGAATGTCCTCTTTCCCTGTGTTGAGGTTCTGGTAAAAGAGGCACAGAACCAACACAGGGATACCAAGGACCACTACTCACGAAAATCCAGACATCCAAAACATAGTAGAAGTGACTATTTGCTTAACAAATAATTTATACTAAATAGGGTAAACTCTCAATGTGTATTTAAAATACTTTATAACTACTGATAATGATTACCTTGGATAACGAAAGGGAACGAGCCTAACTTGGAGAGAGAGAGGCTTTTGTAACCTACTGCTTTTTCCCTGGGCCATTGAGATCTTTCAGATAAGTGCTGGTATTGTTTACAGAACTTTTTAAAAAAGATTTTATTTATTTGAAAGAGATAGAGATAGAGAGAGACAGAGAGAAAATGAATGCAGAGGAAGGGGCAGAAGAAGAGGGAGAAGCAGACTCCCCACTGAGCAGAGAGCCTGACGTGGGGCTCGATCCCAGGAACCTGGGATCATGACCTGAGCCGGAGGCAGCAGGCAGTCGCTTGACAGAATGAGTCACCCAGGCACCTGTTTACAGAATTTTTAAAGCTGAAGTGAAAGAATGGAAAACAGATTCACAAAAAATTTTACACATTCACAAAATACATAGTTCGTTAACCTAGGATGACTTTATGAGGTCCTATATTCTTTCAGAATGAACATCATAAACTCTGAAAGAAATATGGAAATTTACAGCTGTTTGGAAAAGTGCATGGGGGGGGGGGAACTCTGTAAAAATCACCCATAGCTCCACCTCCTCTAACAGCAGGAAGCACAGCCAGGGGTGCATATGTGCCAGACACACACACTGTCCAACACCTGCTGCCAACTGCTTTCTTCAACATAGTATTTTAGAGTCAGTGGACAAACACAGTGGCTATATACTGGTCATCTGATACCATAAAAATGAATTTTCAATGATTACATATTATTCCAGCATATGAATATACCATAATTTATTCTACCAATCCTTTATTGTTGGGCATTCAGGTTGCTTCCCATTTTTCAGTACTATAATTAACATGACAACGCTATCTTTGCTCATAAGTCTGTAATCAACTATAATTTTTCTCTTAGAATAAATTCTTATTAGTGGAATCCTTTAGTGAAAAGTTATGAACAGTTAATACTTCTGAAAATAAATTCCCAAAATGGTCTCCACCAGAATGGATGCTGACATGGCCTCCCACAGTAATGTATGAAGATCCTTCCCCAACCTCCACACCAATGAGAGGCATTTTTTTATTCTTTCCATTCTTTTGTTCCTGATATGGTTAGAAATTTTCTCCATGTTTACTGGACATTTGTAAGTCTTTCTTTTTCAACTCATTTCAATAAGCTATTTGATGGAATATATAATATAAATATGTATTTTATACACACACACACACACACACACACACACACGTATGAAATACAGTATAAAGAGCATGAGCTGGAATCAATGCTCTGCATCACCACCACTTACTTACTGGATATACCTGACTGGGTGCTTTATCTCTCCAGGCCCATTTCCCACCTGGGCAATGAGGATCATAGTACTTATCCTGGAGGGTTTCTGGACGGATTAAATGAGAGTATGGGAGGGATTTAGCAGGGTTTACTGCTTACTTAGCACACAGTAAACCCTCAATACATATCATCTATCGTTAATTATTATGAGCAAATATTTACTGAATACTACAAAGTGTGAGGCACTAAGCTAGGCCCTAAGACACCACACTGAACAGGGCAGACATGGTCCCTGTCATCAGAAAGCTGATGACCTACTCGGAATTAATCTCTCTCTCTCTCTCTCTCTTTTTTTCAGTATTTATTCTTATTTCTTGTGTTTATTTTCTTCCTGGTTCATTAGCATTCTTTCTATATTATGGCTATTAACCTTTTGCCATAGACAGTAAATATACTTTCCTGTTAGTTTTTCCATTTTGTGAAGTTGTTTCGACGTGCATAGATTCTTTCTGTATTTAGATGGACTTATATTTAGGAATCATTGCCTAAAAGGAACAGACAGCTAAGGTAAAAGAATGTAACTCTAACAAGACAGAGCAACTCAACATGCAGCTTCGCTGCTGGGATGCATAAGGGAGCAGCAGAGGAGGCAGTACCTGATAGCCCCAGACCCCATCTAAATAAGTGGCTGCCCCTTAACACCAGCTAGTTGCTGCCATGTAGGAATCCAAGTCCAATGTTGCCAACATTTCCCATTTTTGCAAGATAAATAAAAAACCTAGACTTATAGGTAAACTTTCTATTTTAAAATTCTAGCACAATTTTCAAAAGATAAATTAAACAAGACAAAACCGTGTAGGTGAAATAGAGCGCTTGTGCAGGTCTGCTCCAGCCAATAGGCCATCTGCCTGCAGTCTCTGCTTTTAAGTCCTCCCTTTTCATAGGTCCCAAAAGACTTTTTTACCTTGAGGTTAGAAAAACAGCTGTCAGGAGAATGAGAGGACAAGCTACAGACTGGGAGAAAATATTTGCAAAACATACAACGTGATAAAGGTAAGGTATCTAAAATACACAATACAAAACTCTTAAAACTCAAGTATAAGAAAACAAACAATCCAATAAAAACAAAAAACGATACCAGATGCCAAAGGAGCATATGAAAAGATACTCGAAGTACATCATCAGGGAAATGCAAATTCAAACAAGATACCACTAGACACCCAACAGAATGGCCAAAATCCAGAACTCTGATACCACCAAATGCTGGTGGGCATGTGGAGCAACAGGAACTCTCGTTCACTGCTGGTGGAATGCAAAATGGTGTGGCTACTCTGGAAAGCAGTTCGGCAGTTTCTTACAAAACTAAACACTCTAACCGTTAAGATCCAGCAACCATGCTCCTTGGTATTTACCCAAAGGAGCTGAAAACTTCCATTCACACAAAAACCTACACACAGATGCTTACAGAAGCTTTATTTGACAATATGACAACTGTCAAAACTTAGAAGCAACCAAGATGTCTTTCAGTTAGATAACCAGATAAACAAATGGTGCTATATCCCGTTAATATTAATCCAGTGCAAAAAAGAAATGAGCTATCAAAGCTGTGTAAAGACCTTCAGTGCATATTACTACGTGAAAAAAGACATTCTGAAAAGGCTACCTGCTGTATGATTCCAACTTCATGACATTTTGGAAAAGGCAAAACTATGGAGACAGTAAAAGGATTAGTGGTTGCCGAAGGCTGGGGATGAGGAAGGGATGAAGAGGCAGAGCAAAAGATTTTTAGGGCAGTGAAACTATTCCGTATGGTATTAAAATGGTGGATACATATCATTCTACATTTATCCAACCCAGAAGATGTACAATACCAACAGTGAATGCTAATGTAAACCATGCACTTTGGGTGGGTGATAATGATGTACCAGATTCACTGATTTTAACAAATGTATTACATGCTGGGGGGATATGGGAAGAAATTGCTGTACTTCCTGCTCCATTTTGCTGTAAACCTAAAACTGCTCAAAATATAAAGTCTATAAAAAAATCTGTTGATATTTCTTCTAGTTAATTTCTTTTTCTATTTATCAAGCATTTATTCATTTGGAATTTAACTGAATATGGTAAAAGTCAGGGATGTAACTTTTTTTTCAAATAGTTAACCAAGTGTCCAGTACCCTTTATTGAATACCCTAGTAATTCTATCACTTCCCTGCATCCTCCCACCCCTCATTCTTGGGAACAACTCCTCTCGGACTATTCCATGTGATTCCAGTGAGGCTGCATAGCACAGCCAGCTGGAGTCCTGACAGGAGCAGCCATGGGGGGACCCTGTTAGCGCAGCATCTTATGGTCATGGCCGAGGGATGGACACATGACCCCAGCACCCCGCATGGTGTCCTTCCTTAAGACTTTACATACTAACACACCAGGGAAGGGCATTTTCTTCTTTGACCCTAAGCTATAAAACTAGAAGGCTGGAAGTATCAACAACCACACCTCCTTTTCCTCTAGCTACGGAAAGGAAGCCCATGAGCAATAGGAGAGACAAGAGCCAATCTTGAGAAAGAAGCAAAGTCAGGAGAGATGGGGCATTTGAGCTTCCCCTAGAGTCATTGAAGCAAATATCACCAAGGGTACTATTCCAGGTACTTGACAAAATAACTGCCTTTGTTTTCTGCTTGAACCAAGATGATTGTGGTTTTTTTTTTTTCTTTTTCTTTTTTCTTTCTTTTTTTTTTTTTTTTAAGATGAAACACAGAGAGAGAGACAGAGACAGAGACACAGGTAGAGGGAGAAGCAGGCTCCATGCAGGGATGAGGGACTCAATCCTGGAGCTCCCAGGATCACATCCTGAGATGAAGGTGGCACTAAACCACTGAGCCACCGGGGCTGCCCTGATTTCCTTTTACTTGCACTTGAAGAAATCCTGATTTATATACAACGCCTTTGCCTATATATTTAACTCTTATGCACAGCTGAGTCAGGTGTTCGGCTTTCTTTTCAGATCTACTGCTATTTCTATCTATTCTAGGACTCAGATTACTCTTTAAAACTCTTGTATAAATCTATAAATAGTAGATAGTACAAAACCAAACTCCCCCAAACTCATCTTTAGTTTTCAAAATGTTCTTGGCCATTTATTCTGCCTGTTTATTCTTCTAGATGCTCTTTAAAATCACTGTAACAAGACACTTACCCTCTCTGAAAAAATTCACTGGAATTTTTATTTGAACCGCATTAATTAAAAAGTTAATGGGTTGATTTAACCTCTTCAAGTCTTTTATGCCACACACTATAACATATTTTGTTTTCTTCACATTTCTGGCTTTGTTTTCAATTATTTTGGGAGTTTTGATGTGTTAGTAAAATCTTTTTTTTTTTTAAAGATTTATTTATTTATTTATTTATTTATTTATTTATTTATTTATTCATGATAGACATAGAGAGGGGGGGGGGGGCAGAGACACAGGAGGAAGGAGAAGCAGGCTCCATGCTGGGAGTCTGACGTGGGACTCCATCCCGGGACTCCAGGATCGCGCCCTGGGCCAAAGGCACTAAACCACTGAGCCACCCAGGGATCCCCTCTCCTTTTTTTTTTTTTTTTTTTTTTTAAAGATTTATTTATTTATTCAGAGAGAGAGAGAGAGAGAGAAGAGAGAGGCAGAGACACAGGCAGAGGGAGAAGCAGGCTCCATGCAGGAAGCCTGATGCGGGACTTGATCCCGGGTCCCCAGGATCACACCCCGGGCTGCAGGCGGCAGCGCTAAACTGCTGCAGCCCCACCGGGGCTGCCCTCTTTCTCCTTTTTTAAATTGTATTTTGTTACACAGAAAAGCTATTGACTTTTGTATGTTTATTTCATAGCCAATCAGATAATTTTCTAGCCCTACTTCATTGTCTAGAAGTACCAAGGTAAGGCCAAATAATACAAATCACTAACAGATTTCATTTTAAGGCTTCTCTCGATAAAGTTATTTTCAACGACCATGTGTTATACATTTTGCCAGAATAAAGCAACACGATAGCTTCTTTTTTTCATGATGATAAAGATGATGACTAAAGTAAAAACCACAACTCTAAGTATGTGGCCTCCCTCTAAACAAATTTCGTGAACAAGCCAGTAAAATATAGTAACAAACAAAAATGTTTAAAATCAAATTGACACCCACAAATCTAATTTTAAAAAAATAAAAATAAATAAAAAGTTGGTTTACCACCATTCCCCCCCTTTCCCAACTAGGTATTCTTAACAGAATAGCAAACAAAACAAAATAGAAACAATACATCTGATACTTTCATTGAGTAGCCAATTAGCATATCACAGGAAGATAGATTTTTCTGGATGTGCACAAAATTTAAAACACTGATTATGGGCAGCCTGGGTGGCTCAGCGGTTTAGCGCCGCCTTCTGCCCAGGGTGTGATCCTGGAGACCTGGGATCGAGTCCCATGTCAGGCTCCCTGCATAGAGCCTGCTTCTCCCTCTGCCTGTGTCTGTGCCTCTCTCTCTCTCTGTATCTCTCATGAATAAATAAATAAAATCTTTAAAAAAAAATAAAAATAAACAAAAAATAAAACATTGATTATAAAAATGATCTGGACCGTATACTGTTTCATGATGTTAAATCTCTCAGACCAAATTGATTTTAAATACATGAGTCTCATTTACCACCTAACTTCTTAAAAACCTGCATAAGTCATTAGCAGTCACATCTCTCTGCAATGTACTGTGAAATTCTTCCACACTACTTCTCCACTCCAAAGTGAGGCCTGAGACGATTACTATTTTAGGAGTATTTCTAATATGTCTATACTGGGCCACACAGACTTTATAATAATAATGCTTACTCACCAACCTTCTAAAGACTCTCACTAAATTTATCTCTAATCCCTGAAAAATAGTTTAGCATTTTTAAGACCTACAGACCAAATAAGCAATCTATTAGCCTATGAAACTAGAATATCTATATTACATACACTTTTCACATATACACATATTTTGAAAGACACTGTGAGCACTTTGATCATTTTGAAGAGGGCCTGAGTATAATAATAAAATAATGCTTTATTTAGTTGTCACTAATAGAAGATGAAATATGTAAGTATTAGCAGACTCTCCTCTCTACATGTTAAAAGTTTAATAATGATAAAAATATGCTATGGTACCATACCAGACATAAATTAGAGCTTTCTTTTTTAAAAGAAAAGCTCTGGGCCATCACATGCACACCCATAGCTGTCCAGCAACCTCTGGAGCAGCATGGAGTCTGAACGTGGGCTCTGCTGCTCTGCTATCAGCCCATTCTTATCTTCTCTTTTAGCTCCTATTCCACTTACTACGGGCACGAAAAAAAAAAAAGTGAACTCACCAAGAGCTTAAGGGCTTCTCCAAAGAATCAAGTTCCCAGGTCTGAGAGCTACACTGTCAGGACAAGAGGGCCATCTGGAGGGGGCTGGCCTCAAAAAAGCATCTTACTTCTGTATGGTACTTCATATTTTTCAAAGATCTCTTATCTATTCCCTAATTCAATCATCTACAATAATTCTGTGAGACAGGCTTGGTAGAAGTTACTCTCGAACTACAAGAAATTTTTTTTTTCTTAATGGAGAATAATTTCCCTAAGCTCACACAGAAAGTCAACAGTAGAACCATATCTGAAAAACAGATCTCCTCACTGGACCATGCCAACCATTGGGATCACAGAGGTAAAATTACTTTCAAATACCAGCTATGAGTTTTCCAGCTGAGTGACCTTTCAAGAGTTACCAACTTCCCCCAGCCTTAGTGCCTATATCTGTAAAACACGGACAGTAATGCCCACCTGGCAGCTCTGTGAGGCCCCCAGCCTGCTCCCCAGCATCTGGTACACTTTAGGATTCTACTGACCCCAGATTCGAGCTGCCTCGGGTCTTTTTTTTTTTTTTTTTTAAGATTTTATTTGTTTATTCATAGAGACACAGAGAGAGAGAGAGGCAGAGACACAGGCAGAGGGAGAAGCAGGCTCCATGCAGAGAGCCATGATCGATTCAGGGTCTCCAGGATCACGCCCCGGGCTGCGGGCGGCGCTAAACCACTGAGCCACCCGTTTTTTTTTTGTTTTGTTTTGTTTTTAAGATTTTTATCTATTTATTCATGAGACAGAGAGAGAGGCAGACAAACAGGCAGAGGGAGAAGCAGGCTCTCCGAGGGGAACCCAGTGTGGGACTCGATCGACCTGAGCCAAAGGCAGATGCTCAACCACTGAGCCACCCAGGCGTCCCACACCTCAGGTCTTCATGAACACACACACACACACACACACACACAAAGGTGATGAGAGGATGTGACTAGTCACTTCCCTAAGACAGATCTACCCAAACACCATAGCCACTTGATATGGCAGCCACCAGCCACCCTACCCCCATCTTCAGATCTCCCTTCACCCTCCTCAGCTTCCATTCCCACAGACGCTTATGGAAGGTGATGATGTGCCAAGAACTGTGCCAGAAGTTAGTCAAACCACTTAATCTTTGTTACATAAGACACATATCCCATCTGGAATTCCAGGATCTGCTACTCTGAGCTTACTACTCCTCTTTTCCAGAAGCCTGACTCCCTCAGCCCTTGGCCCTTTGCCTGGACCAAGAGCTGACTCCAAAGTATTTCACAACAAACAACCCAAGTATCACACAGGTTCCACACCACCGCTATTATCCACTAACTCCTCCATACCACAGATCCACAAACCATACAAACAGGCCAAACACAGCCTACTCACTTCCTACTTTTGTACAGCCCACAAGGTAAGAATATTTTTATATTCTTTAAATGGTTTCAAGTCAAAAGATGAACAACATTTTGGAACAGCTTTAAGTTACATGTAATTCAAATTACAATATACATACACAAAATTTTATTAGAACTAGCCATGGTCATTCATTTACATATTGCAATGGCTGCCTTCAGTCATTACAACAGCAGAGCTCTGTGGTTGAGACAAAGACCTAAGAACCAACAAAGCTTAAAATAGTTACTCTCTTTACAGGAAAACTTTGCTGACCCCTGCTCTATATGTAAGCTCCATATAATCTCCAAGAGTAACTTGATCAAGTCTACCAACTAATATAATGTGTGTTGCTGTGCATTACCTTGTCCATGACTTGGGGGTAAATAAATCTGTACAGTTAGACCTATAATTTTTAGAAGTACTATAGTAACAACTGTCTCCTCAACATCTTCCATGCTCCCATCCCAATTCATATCAAAGGGTCAATTAAGGTCGTACTTGTTACAACACAAAAAAGACTTAATGATAACTATGTGCCTATGTGTACACTGAAATTTAGACATATTATAATTTAAAATACATTTTTTAAGTTGTCATTAGGATGGCACTTATCCAAAAAAAAAAAAAAAAAACCCAGAAAATAAGTGTTGGCAAGGATGTGGAAAAACTAGAACTCATATTGCTTGGGTATTGCTGGTGGGAATGTAAAATGGTGCAGCTGCTATAGAAAACAGAATGGTGGGTAGCCCGGGTAGCCCAGGTGGCTCAGCGGTTTAGTGCCTGCCTTCAGCCGGGGCATGATCCTGGAGACCCAGGATCAAGTCCCACATCAGGCTCCCTGCATGGAGTCTGCTTCTCCCTCTGCCTGTGTCTCTGCCTGCCTTTCTCTGTGTGTGTCTTTTGTGAATAAATAAATAAAATCTTAAAAAAAAAAAAAAAAACAGTATGGCAGTTTCTCAAAAAGTTAGATATAGATGGGGCACCTGGTAGCTCAGTGGTTGAGTGTCTGCCTTCAGCTCAGGTCATGATACCAGGGGTCCTGGGATCAAGTCCCACAGTGGGCTCCCCATAGGGAGCCTGCTTCTCCCTCTGCCTATTTCTCTGCCCCTCTCTCTGTATCTCTCATGACTAAATAAATAAAATCTTTTTTTTAAAAAGAAGGTAGATATAGATTTACCATATGGCCAGCAATTTCACCTCTGGGTATACAGACAAAAGAACTGGAAGCAGGGACTCAAACAGATACCTGTACATTCATGTCCCTAACAGCGTTATTAGCCATATTCCAAAAGGTAGAAGCAACCCAAGTGTCCATTAATGGATGAATGGAAAAACAACACATAGTGTATACATGCGATGGAATATTCCTCAACAGCTAAAAAGGAAGAAAAATCTAACACATGCTGTAACATGGATGATCCTTGAGGACTTAATGCTAAGTGAAATAAGACAGGCACAAAAGGGCAAATACTATAGGATTCTACTTTTCTTAAGGATCTAGAGTAGCCTCTATCATAGAGACAGTAAAATGGTGCTTACCAGGGACTGGGGGCAGGGAGAACAGAATAGGAAGTTAGTATTTAATAGGTACAAAGTTTCAGTTAGAAAAGATGATAAAATTCTAGAGACAGACAGTAGTGGTGAAGACTGCACAACAGTGAGTACACTGAATGCCACCTGAACTATACATGCTTAAAAATGGTTAAAATGGTAAATTTAATGATGTGTATTTTAACATAATTTTTAAAAATTTAGCTAACTGGGGGCTCCTGAGTAGCTCAGTGGTTAAGCATATGCCTTTGGCTCAGATCATGATCCGAGGGTTCTGGGATCAAGTCCTGCATCAGACTCCCTGCTCAGCAGGGAGCCTGTGTCTTCCTCTCCCTCTGCCTGCCACTCTTCCTGCTTGTATTCTCTCTCTCAAATAAATACATAAAATCTTTATATATATAATTTACCTAACTGAAAGCTTGTCATTAGTAAGATATATTCAATACAACAGATATAAAAAGTAATGAAGTACTGATTTATGTTACAACATGGATGAACTCTGAAAACACTGTGCTCAGTGAAAGAAGCCAGTCACAAAAGACCACGTGTTGTATGATTCCATTTATATGAAATGTCCAGAACAGGTAAACTCATAGAGACAGAAATCAGGTTATTGGTTGCCAGAGGCTGGGGGCGAGGAGGGCAAAGGGAGTGACGACTTCATGAGTATGGGGTTTGTTTGGGGGATAAAATGTTCTGACATAAATAAATAAATAAATAAATAAATAAATAAATGTATGTATGTATGTTCTGACATCTGGCAATCATTGAACATTGTGAATTATATACCACTGAACTATACCCTTAAAAAGGTTAATGATAGTGAATTTTATTTTTGTGTATTTTACCACTATTTTTTAAAAAAAACATTAAAAACTGCACTGTTCAGAAAAAAAAAAATAGTCAACAGCTCACCTAGACATCATGTAGTTAATCAGCAGAGACATGTCACTGAGAACTAGGCCTTACCCTACTACCAAGCACAGCAATGTTATTTCATATAAATGCTATTAATCTGGCCAAAAAAAAAAAAAAAAAAAAGACAAAGCCAAAAAAAAAAGGGGGGGGGGGCTTTTCCCCAATAAATATAATTCCCTGGTTATTTCTTGACATGAATTTAGAAAACGATTACATTTTTAATAGAAATATTTCATCATGTCTTGGAATAGATCAAGGTACTACTTCATGTCATGCATAGAAGAGAACAGTTTGATTTTTAAGTGCTATATATAGGAGTTCACACTAATAAGAAACACACTACACCCGGGAACATTGGAGAGAGAGCATGAAGATGATCTCCTGACAGGAGGCAGCCCAGGGCCTCAGTTCAAATCTTAGCCAGTTGCCCCCAGATCTGTCTGAAGAAGGGAGAGGGTCTTTTCCTCAAAAAAGGCATTAGGAAAATGTGATCTCCAAGTAGAAAGAAATGCCAAAGGCACTTATAATCAAAGGAACATGAAGGTTGTTTCTTTGCAGCTTTGTCTCACCATAACTCACTTCCAGTATTTTAAAATCAAACTGGCAGTGTCACACTTTAAATAGGGACAACTCAGTGGAGAATTTCACAGTCAGAAGACTCGGTATTCAAGGGTCGTGTTAACCACATCAAACAAAACTAATGTAGTAAAAGCCAACTTAACATATTCTTGGCAGTAAAATTATTTGTAAACACATATATCATGATCTAAGATAAAGAATTTAAGCTTTGATTTTGGTTGCATTTAAGGGAAAAAGCAGTAAGATAAACACACTAAAAATATGCAAGAAGAGAAACTGGTTACAATGAGAATAATTAAGGCTGGGGTGGCTGGGTGGCTCAGTTGGTTAAGTGTTTTTCTTAGGCTCAGGTTGTGATTCTGGGGTCCTGGGATCGAACTCTGTATGGGGCTCCCTGCTCATTGGAGAGCCTGCTTTTCCCTCTCCCTCTCCCTCTGCTGCTCCGCCTGCTTGTGGTCTCAAATAGATAAATAAAATCTTAAAAAAAATAAATAAAGTTAATGCGATTAAGAAAAAGAGGCAGACCCCCAGCCAAAAGGAAGGAACCTAACCACTACCATGTAGGACAGCAGAGGCATTTCAGAAAGCAGATGGCAGTGAGATGCCCTCTAAAAGGTTCCTACAGGAAAAGGAAAACAAAGAGGCAAAACAAGCTCCTCCTGCCAAACTTGAATGTCAGCATCCCTACCTTAATTGTTTGAACTTGAGGGGGAAAAATTAAATTTACAAGCAGCAGAGGAAATAAAGCAATGTTTGTCAAACACTGGGAAATGTGTTTTAAATCGGGTCTGTGGATGCTTCTTCCAGTCCATACATTCTCTACGACAATTTTTAAATTGTGTTTTCATTTCAATATTACTCTAAAAACATGAACATAAGCCTGTTCTGGATCATCCAGATGCTTCCCTGGAAACAGTGCTGCCCAGGGATTTCCCAGCCCACGTGTGTGCTGTTGTGTTTACCATCAGGCTAAGGCCAAATAATAGGATTCTAATCAGTCTGTACTAACAGTCAAGAACACTTAAGAAATATAAGTGTGTAAAATACATATGCCATGTAATGGTCAAATGTCACCCCTGTGTAGTTGTACTGTTTTCAGAATGGATAAACGAGGTGAGAGAACAGAGCAGCCACTAGGTCAGGTAATGCAGGCATTCCCAAAGAGCTCCCAACACCACAACAGACAGTATTACTATATTCACACTAGCGTATAAGTTGAGTAAAACATCATTTGTCCCATAAAATAAATTTTAATTTTACTGGGTTTGTCATTTTATCGGTAATTTGTTAATCTGTCTTGTTTTTATCTTCCTTTAAGCATAAGAAATGTATCTTTGTGTGCATTCTTACACTGCAATAAAAACAACTGAAGATCCTGTACCAAGGGCCACCTATGGGGGAAGGACAGTCTTTCCAACAAACAGCGCTGGGGAAAAATTGGAGTGGACATTTATTTCTTCAAAGAAGATACATGGATGACCAGTAAGCATATGGAAAGATACTCAGCACCATTAGTTATTGAAGAAAAGCAAATTAGAAACCACAAGATACTATTTCAACCCATTAGGATGGCTGATATCAAAAAGAAAAAGAAAAAAGAAACAGAGTAACAAGTGTTGGTGAGGATGTGAAAAATCAGAACTTCCTGCACCGCTGGTGAGAATAAAAAAGGATTTAGCTGTGGTGGAAAATTGTCTGGCAGTTCCCCAAAAAGTTAAACACAGAATTATCATATGATCCAGCAATTCCACTCCAAGGTATAAATCCAAAAGAACTGAAAGCAGAAACTCAAGATACTCATACACCAATGTTCAAAGCATTGTTCACAATAGCCCAAAGGTGAAAACAACACAAATGCCCATCAACAGATGAATGGATAAACGAAATGTGGTGTAACTATACCACAGAAGATTAGTCGGCTGTAAAAAGGAAATTCTAATACATACTACAGCACAGATAAACCTTAAAAACACTATGCTACTGGAATAAGCCACCTACAAAAGGACAAATATCGTATGATTCTCCTTATATGAGGTACCAAGGATAGGCAAATTCATAGAAAAAGTAGCATAGATGGTGCACCTGGGTGGCTCAATTGGTTAAGCTTCTGCCTTCAGCTCAAGTCATGATCCCTGGATACTAGGATGGAGCCCCACAACTGACTCTCTACTCAGCCTCAGCAGGGAGTCTGCTTCTTCTCCCTCTGCCCTCCCCCACCTGCTTGTGCTCACACTCTATCAAACAAACAAACAAACAAATAAATAAATAAACAAACTTACTTTAAAAAGGGGGGGGGGGGTGCCTGGGTGGCTCAGTGGTTGAGCATCTGCCTTTGGCTCAGGTTGTGATCCCAGGGTCCTGGGATAGAGTCCTACATCAGGCTCCCTGCAGGGAGCCTGCTTCATACTCTGCCTGTGTCTATGCCTCTCATTCATTCATGAATGAATGAATAAATAAATACATAAATCTTAAAAAACAAACAAACATAGAATAAATGTTAGTTACCAGGGGTGGGGGAGGCAGAAATGGGGAATAATTGTTTCATGGGTACAGAGTTTCCACTTGGATGCTAAGAAAGTTCTGGAAACAGATAATGGTGATGGCTGCACAACAATGTGAATGTACTTAATGCTACTGAATTGTATGCCTGAAAATGGTTAAAATGTAAATTTTATGTTATGCATATTTTATCACAGTAAGAAAAACTTAGTAATGCTGGATATCATATCTGCCAAAAATATTTTATGAAGTTCGTAATTTCAGAGACATTGCTACAGAGTTAGAATTAAAAACTAAACTATTTACATAATGTTTAAAAATACGGACATAAATGATATATATTGCTATGGACATAAACAAAGAAGCATAAAAGTGTGGATGGAGAGGACGTATATTTATCTGCCCTGCAAGAGTGGTTACCCCTGGGAAAGGAGGGAGGTAAGTGACAGATGTACCAAAGGGTGTTCAAGTGTATCCGAAAAGCTGTATTCCTTAAATTAAAAGGGATGCCTGGGTGGCTCAGCAGTTGAGCATCTGCTTTCGGCTTAGGGCGTGATCCCAGAATCCAGGTATCAAGTTCCGCATTGGGTTCCCTGCGAGGAACCTACTTCTCCCTCTGCCTATGTCTCTGCCTCTCTCATGAATAAATAAATAAAATCTTAAAAAAAAAAAAAAAAAAAAAAGGAAAGAGAGAAGGAGGGAGGGAGAAAAAAGAAAATAAGTCAAATTTGTTAATCCAAGTACTCTGGAGTTCATTATGGCACTTGGTATCCTCTCCAGACCTTTAAAGTAGTCACTGGTAAAAACCTGAAATGACTAAGAATCAAAAGTTTACCTAATGAAGAGTTAAAACTTTCTTTAGCCATCCTGCACACTGATTAGCCCACTGACAGGCCTTGCTCCCCAACATACCATACGAGCATCTCTACTTCCCTCCTCTCTCCCCACACATGTAAGATGCTGCCGACTGTCAGCACTCAACTAGCCAGCCTGACCTCTCACTAAGAATACAATGGGTTCTACAATTTTTGCTTGCCTTCAAGTTGCAAGTTATTTT
The DNA here is from genome assembly GCF_048164855.1 of Canis lupus baileyi. Taxonomy (NCBI): domain Eukaryota; kingdom Metazoa; phylum Chordata; class Mammalia; order Carnivora; family Canidae; genus Canis; species Canis lupus. Next base: position 65,810,256 of record NC_132842.1, read on the forward strand.
TTTAAGATTTTATTTATTTATTTATTTATTTGACAGCGAGAGAGAGGGAGGGAGTGCATGCACAAGCAGGGGGAAGAGAGGGAGAAGCAGATTCCCTGCTGAACAGTGACTTGATCCCAGGACCCCAGGATCATCGCCTGAGCTGAAGGTAGATGCTTAACCAACTGAGCCACCCAGGCACCCCCAAGTTGCAAGTCAAATAAAGACTAGTTCCCATTAGAATTCATGTCAAAACTGTAGCACTTTACCAATGAACAAGGAAATTCGTATCAGACTAACAATACAGTTAAGACTGTTTTAGGGCGCCTGGGTGGCTGAGCTGGTTAAGCATCTGACTCTTCATCTCAGCTCAGGTCTTGATCTCAGAGTCCTGAGTTCAAGCCCGGTGTTGGGTATGGAGCCTACTTTAAAAAAAAAAAAAAAGCTTTCATCATCACTTACTGCAGGTAACTGAAAATAGTCATTAATAAAAACCTGAAAGCAACTGTAACTTTGCCAGTTTATATCAAGACTGTACAAATAAGATCAGGGTGGAAATAACCAAGTCATCCCCCTACACACACACTTGAGAGTAGGTCGTTTCTTCTTTTTAGCTGAAACACTATTTCTAGTTCACTAATAACCCTATTTCTCATACTATGTAAGTATGGGAGATGTGAAAGCATACCAGGTCAAAATGATACTAAGAACCAAAAGGGGAAAACTCCTAGATGTCTACCCAAGAGAACTGAAAATGCAGCCCACACAAAAACTGTTCATAGCAGCATTATTCACAGTAACAAAAAAGTGGAAACCCATGTCCACCGGCTGATGAATGGATAAACACAATGTGGTACATCCATACAATGGAATGTTATTCAGCCACATACAGGAACAAAGCTCTAATACATGCTACAACATGGATAAACCTTGAAAAACACATGCTACAACATGGATAAACCTTGAAAAACATTATGCTAAGTGAAAGAAGGCAGACACCACATACACCGTAGGATTCCATTTATAGGATGTGTCCAGAAAAGGCAAATCCATAGAGACAGAATGTAGACTGCAGATTGCCTAGCGAGTTCTGGGGAAAGATCAAAATAACTGCTAATGGTATGAGCTTTCTTTTTGGGGTGATAAAAATGTTCTAAAACTTATTCTGGTGATGGCTGCACAACTCTCTCTGTGAATGCACTAAAAGCTAGTTGAACTGTACATCTTAAATGGGTGAACTATATGATTGTGATTTTTAGCTCAATAAGGCTGTTATCTAAAAAAAAAAAAAAAAAAAGGGCAGGATGAGCTGCCATCACAGCCCTAAAAAGATTCTACCTTAATCTGTATGCTACCACAAGGCAACATAAGAGGAACAGAAGAGTCTGTAAGTCAATAAAAAGAAGATTTATATAGATCCAGGTAATGAATGACTTATTCAAACCAAACCAAAACAAAACAACCTGACATTTTAGTTAGCATGTGGACCAAGAGAACAAATTGTTACATCCTTTTTGAAATACTGAAAACCCTTGCAGACCACATTATATTAGGACTCAAAGTGTCTAGGAATCCCAGGGTCGACATCTAAGGCCAGTCAGAGGTTTTTTGTTTTTGTTTTTAAAGATTTTATTTATTTATTCAAGAGACACAGAGAGAGAGAGAGAGAGAGAGAGAGAGAGAGAGAGAGGCAGAGACCTAGGCAGAGGGAGGAGAAGGCTGTGGGGAGCCCAATGAGGGATCGATCCCAGGATGCCGGGATCACAACCTGAGCCTAAGGCAGACATTCAACCACTAAGCCACACAGGTGCCCCCATTCAGAGGTTTTAATGTAAAAACAATCTAATGGGGATCCCTGGGTGGCACAGCGGTTTAGCGCCTGCCTTTGGCCCAGGGCGCGATCCTGGAGACCTGGGTTCGAATCCCACGTCAGGCTCCCGGTGCATGGAGCCTGCTTCTCCCTCTGCCTATGTCTCTGCCTCTCTCTCTCTCTCTCTCACTGTGTGCCTATCATAAATAAATAAAATTAAAAAAAAAAAAACAATCTAATGCTAGAGTCCCAGTAGCTTCTCCACATCACTGGAGAGTCCACTTATCTGCCTCTGCCCATCTCAGCTCCATCCTGGGCACTGCTGGTTTCATAAGACAATCTTCAAGCATCCACAAAGGTAAAACAACAAAACAAAACAAAACAAAACAAAACAAACAACAAAATAGGACAAAAAAAAAAAAAAAAAAAAACTTTTTACCGCGAACTTCCTTACCAATGAGCACATATCACACATCCTTAAGTTTACATTACTTAGGGAGCCTTGTCACATTCCATGGAAAAGTACATAGACCCAGATAATTCTTTGGCATTCTTCTCCACTGCACGATACAACCACCCATTTCTGGAACTGCTGAATCCATCACCTTACCTCGCTCCTGGTCATATGATCTTCTGCCAAGGACAAACAGCCACTGTTCTAAGTCAATGGTGCCAAGTCCACCATCACCTCACTTTCAGATAAGAGGGTGATAAGCGTGAGAAAAATGAAAACATTAACACACTAGTGTGACTTCAGAGTAGAACAGCAAAACAACACACACAGATAACAAAACACCAACACTCGTATCACAAGCCCATGGGGCAAAAATCTCATAACCACCATACCAAGATAAAAATAAATAAAATGATAAAGCCTAATCCACTTTGGGGGGAAAAAGAAGAGTCTGGGCAGCCTTCAGAAAAGTGGTGAAGTTGCCCTCCTTTACTGTTAGCCTCATAATCTTCCTGGCAACATATACGAAGAAACCCGGTGTGAGGCGCCTGGCTGGCTCTGTCAGTAGGCATGCGACTCTTGATACCAGGGTCATGAGTTCAAACCCCACAATGCGCAAAGAGGAGGAAGATGACAAAGACGAAGAAGAAACAAACCCAGTGTCTGATTTTGAGGAACACAGATGGAGACAGTGCCTGAAACGCAAACAATACTTTCCATAAGTATGCTTCCAGTGCTTTCTTCACAATAGAAAATAAAAAGTGATTTTAATGTCTAACAACATGGGAGAGCTTAAGTAAACCCTGGTATAGTTGCATAGAAAAATATATTTATCCCCCTCCAAAAAAAGGCTACATTTGTAGACTATGGATATATATGGAAAAGACCATGAAAAATGTAAACTAGGGGAAGCACTAAGATCATTCATGTTGATGGAAAAAAAAATGTTTTAAGGGGTGGAGGGGTAGAGGAAGAGGGAGAGAATTCTAAGCAGGCTCCATTCCCAGCACGGAGACCAACCCAAGGTTTGATCCCACCACCCTGAAATCATGACTTGAGCCAAAATAAAGAGTCGGAAGCTTAACTGACTAAGCCACCCAGGCGCCCCAATGAGAATTATTTTTTAAAATGAATCTTTACAATGACACAAATAAGAGCTTATGGAGACTAATAAACAGTTGATACTTTATAATGAAAAACTCCTTTGAGATGGCCATGTTTGTTATTTTATAGCCAAACAGATCAAATATACAAGAAAAATCATTATAGACATAATCTAAAGTTTCTAACACTGTTAAAACAGGCAAGCACCAAAGAAAATGCAGAACACATCAAATTCTCTTGGTATTTCTTGCTGTTTTGACACAATTATTCTGGCTACCATTATCTGTTAATCATCTTCACATCACTAACCTAATTCAGCATTTTTTACAGAATGTTTCGAAGTCAGCACCCAGCACGCTGGCACTGGGCACACAGTTATTAGCAGACATTATCAGGAGGTGGGAGGTCTGATAGCAAACCCAAGAGACTCCTCATATTTATGACAATTACAAACAAATAGTGGACATTTGCTCTATTTCATGTCTTCACTCAAATACCTGCAAGTTCAGTGACACCCAGTAAATTCTCCTGAGTCAATTCTATCAGCTCCTGCAGCTCTGCCTGGCTGGAGGACAATTTAGTGCTCAACTGTACACCCCACCACCCCCACTCCCACACCAGCAATCACAGAGCACATGTGTACACGAAGCCTTGCACCAGAATGCTTACTACCGCCCTAGAACACCCTCTGTGTTCATCAATAGGAAAATGGCTTCAAAAATTATGGTACCAAAAGTAAATTATGGTACAGCTTTACAGCTGAATTCTACATAGCACTTACACAGATGTGAACACATTTCTAAGAAAAAAGCAAAAGTTACAAAACAATAGGTATTTTCTTTTCTTTTTTTTTTTATTTTTTATTGTTTCATTTATTTATGATAGTCACAGAGAGAGAGAGAGAGAGAGAGAGAGGCAGAGACACAGGCAGAGGGAGAAGCAAGCTCCATGCACCGGGAGCCTGACGTGGGATTCGATCCCAGGTCTCCAGGATCGCGCCCTGGGCCAAAGGCAGGCGCTAAACCGCTGCGCCACCCAGGGATCCCACAATAGGTATTTTCTTTGGTCAGTCTACCCAATTAGGAAAAGTTCGCGGAGGATCCACAGGACCCTGGAAACAATCACTACCTCCGAGGAAGAGCTGGCATTAAGAAGGGCGGTCACAGGAGACTCTGGACATTTCTGTAATGTTTTCAGTTTTTATAAGGAGAATAAATGCATGTCTTACTTATATAATTACAATTTAAGAAAAATCTAAGTTGTAAAATGCATCTCGCATTCCGTTAAGGGAATGCACACATCTATATGAACATAGGTGGTTTGAATCGAAGGAAAGGCACACCGTCTTCACATTTAAATACGCAAACATTCCCCCTCTGTACCTCTCCAACAATATACTCTTCCACGCTTAAAAGCAAATGCAGACCCCTTCCTCTTCCACAAAAAATATGGGGGAAAAGTGCTTTTAGTACAAAACCAAATATTTTTTTTAAGATTTTATTTATTTATTCATGAGAGACAGAGAGACAGGCAGACAAGGGCAGAGAGGGGATCCCTGAGTGGCTCAGCGGTCTAGCACCTGCCTTGGGCCCAGGGCATGGTCCTGGAGACCCAGGATCGAGTCCCACATCGGGCTCCCTGCATGGAGCCTGCTTCTCCCTGCTTCTCTGCCTATTTCTCTGACTCTCTGTCTCTCATGAATAAATAAAATCTTTAAAAAAAAAAAAGACAAGGGCAGAGGGAGGAGAAACAGGTTCCATGCAGGAAGCCCAATGTGGAACTAGATCCTGGGACTCCAGGATCACACCCTGAGCCAAAGGCAGATAGATATCTGCTCAACCACTGAGCTACCCAGGAGTCCCAGCAACTTCTTAAAAGACCTTACACATCATCTCAAATTCTTTAATAAGCATTTTTACTTTTATTAAGATTTTATTTATTTATTCATGAGACACACAGAGAGAGGCAGAGACACAGGCAGAGGGAGAAGCAGGCTCCCTGCAGAGCGCCCAGTGTGGGACTCGATCCTGGGATACCGGGATCATGACTATAGCCAAAGGTAGATAGATGCTCAACCACCGAGCCACCCAGATGCCCAAGCATTTTTACTTTTAATCCAAAAAATAACAGCATTACAAGGCCTGAGCCAACAACCTTCACTTCACTAAAATGATGTCTTTTGCCCATGTAACTATTTTGAAATTGTTTCACTTGGTCTGGTTTTAATCACCACAGAAAAATCAGGGGGCACCCCCCACTAATTTCACCTTTAGTGCAGCTGCAGACCACTTCCAGGACCCTGTCTCCCTCCAGGACCAGGAGTCCCTCCACAGCACTGGGGCCTTAGGGTTCTGAGCCCCCAAGAGACTTGGGGCATTAGCCAGGTTTGAGAACCCATGCTTTAAAGATGCTTTAAGCAGTACTTCTCAACCTGTGCTGCATAGGATTATTATTTTTTTAAAAAGACTTTTTTACTTATTTGGACAGGCTCCCTGCTGAGCAGCAAGGACTCCGATGCAGGGGCTTGATCCCAGGACCCTGAGATCAAGACCTGAGCCGAAGGTAGATGCTTAACTGACTGAGCCACCCATGTCCAGATTATTATTTCTTAAAGTAGGATAGGAAAGCCACCCCTCCCCCCTTCAGACCTATTAAATCAGAATCTCTGAAGAACAGGTTCTAGTCATCAAATTTTTTTTTTTAATTTCCTCAGATTGAGAATGCTGCTTTAAAGTAACTGGTTTAGGAGTTCCTCTTACAGAGCTCATTAAGCAGAACAGCTCTGTCTGCATGGGCTGTAGGAAACAGAGGCATGCGAGAGCAGGAGGTAAGATACCAACATTGGTTTTATCTGAAATCACACAGTCTGGACTGATAGGGTACAGACTCTCAATACACTGAGACCCATTACAATGTAGGGCTAAGCAGTTCTGATTTCAGGTAAAGGTAAAGACATTCCATTAGCTGGGAAACTTTGTGAAGTCATTTAACCTGAGGTTCAAATGATCAAATTTTCTAAAAAGGACTGGAATCAATGACCTCTGAAGATCCTTTGATCTCAAATCCCACAATGATTGTAACCACATGGCTACAAATCAGTCAAGTCCATAAGCAGAGTGATCCTTAAATAAATGCATGAATATCTTCTACAAGTATCAGACTCATCAGATACACATTTTTCTGTGCTTGTCTACGTAAAAATCTTATTCTTCATCACACCATAAGAAATCCTGACTGGGTGTTATTCTGTATGTTGGTAAATTGAACACCAATAAAAAATAAATTTATTTAAAAAAAAAAAAGAAAAGAAAGAAATCCTAACTCTCCTAACTGAACACAATTACATTCTATCAGATCAATCATAAATGAAAATTAAGGGGGATCCCAGGGTAGCTCAGCGGTTTAGCGCTTGCCTTCGGCCCAGGGTGTGATCCTGGAGTCCCGGGATCAAGTCCCACGTCGGGCTCCCTGCATGGAGCCTGCTTCTCCCTCTGCCTATGTCTTTGCCTCTCTCTCTCTCTCTCTCTCTCGAATAAATAAATAAAAATATTTTAAATAAATAAATAATAAATGAAAATTAAACTAGCCAAATAAGTCCCAAGATAAATAAAAACATTTGGCATAAAAGAAAAACTTCAAATAACATTCACCTTTTCCTTGGGAACATTCTAATTTAAAAAAATTTTTTTCCATTTGGAATCCCTGAGCAGCTCAGTTGGTTAAGCGTCTACCTTCAGCTCGGGTCTTTCATTATCCCTGGGTCCTGAGATCGAGTTCCACATTGGGTTCCCTGCTCAGTGAGGAGCCTGCCTTTCCCTCTCCCTCTGCCTGCTGCTCCTGCTGCTTGTGCTCTTGCTCACTCTCTGACAAATAAATAAAATCTTTTAAAATAAATAGTTTCTATTTTTTTAAATTGTAGTAAAATATACAGTAACATAAAATTTACTATTTGTACCATTTTTAAGTGTATAGTTCTATGGCATTAAGTACATTCACAATGTTGTATAACCATCACCATTATCCATCTATAGAACTTTTTAAAAAACCACCTTATTAATTATATTTAATTGACATAAAATATTTACTATACAACTGGATGAGTCTCGGGAAAGTACATACTTGTGAAACTGTAACCATGATCAAGGCGAGGAACATCCATCCACCACTTTCCCCAATTTCTTTCTGCCCCCTTTATTTACTTGCTACTTAACTTTCTAAGTGTGTGATAAGAATACTTAATGTAAGATCTACTCTCCTAGCCAGTTTTAAGTATATGTAAGTATACTTATATGTTATATACAGTATAATATGTATACAGTATTATAACTTATAGGCACTATGCTGTACAGATTTCCAGAACTTATATTCATACTGCACAACTCTAAGTTTACATCAGATCTGTAATCTTCCCCAAATGAAAGTCTGTACCATTAACACTAAAATTCCCCACTCTCTTGTGGCAATCACAATTCAACTTTCTGTCTCTCTGAATGACTACTCTCTAGGCACCTCACAGAAGGTGAATCATCCAAAATCTGTCCTTTGTGACTGGGTTTTTCTCACTTGGCATGTCATCAAGGCTCATCTGCGTTGTAGTACATGTCAGAATTTCCTTCCTTTTTAAGGCTAAATAATATTACATTGTATATATATGCCACATTGTATTTATCCATTCTTCTATCAACAAACACTTGAGTTGTTTCATTCTGATTTTTCTAACCAGGTGGTATTTTGAAGTCACATACAATAAAGAAGACTAAACCTAGTATCACCAGCATTTCTTATGAACAAATAAATATGCAAGCAGACCACATTCTGGAACATAAAACATATCTTAAGAAATCTAGAAGACTAGAAATCATACAAAGTATGCTCTCAAATTAAACTAGACATCAGTAACATAAAGATAGATGAAAAATCCCAAAATACAATATATGAAGATTAACACAATACTTGGAGATTAAATAAAACATAGGTCAAAGAAGTTTCAAGAGTTATCTCTAACTAAATGAAAATACAAATTAACAAAAGTTGTGAAATTTACAGAAAGCACGACTTATTAAAACCTTTACAGGGACACCTGGGTAGCTCAGTGATTGAGTGTCTGCCTTCGTCTCAGGACCTGATCCAGGTCCAGGGATCAAGTCCCACATCAGGCTCCTTGTGGGGAGCCTGCTTCTCTCTCTGCCTGTGTCTCTACCTCTCTCTGTCTCTCATGAATAAATAAGTAAAATTAAATTTTAAAAAATTTATAGCAGTGAAAGCAAATACTGGAAAAGACATATAAAAATCAATTATCTAAGTCTCTATATACCTTATAGAACTAGAAAAAAATGAACAAATTAAATTCAAAGTAAGAACAGGAGGATAAAGTTAGAGCAGAAATCAGTAAAAATAAGATCAATAGAGAAAAAAATCAATGAAACCAAAAGGTGATTCCTTGGAAAGATCAGTAAAACTGATAAATTTCTAGCCAGATTAACTGAAGAAGAAAAAGAGAAGACACAAATTACTGTATCAGAAATAAAAGAGGGGGTGCCTGGTAGCTCAGTAGGTTGAGCATCTGACTTTTTTTTTTTTTAAGAAAGTATTTATTTACTTACTTATTTGAGAGAGAGTGAGTGAACACACAGAGAGAGAGGGAGAGGCAGACTCTGCTGAACAGGGAGCCCGACATGGGGCTCCATTCCAGGACCCTGGGATCATGACCTGAGGCAAAGGCAGACACTTATCCAACTGAGCCACCCAGAAGCCCCAGTGTCTGACTCTTGATTTCAGCTCAGGTCATGAACTCAGGGTCATGAGATTAAGTTCTATATCAGGCTCCATGCTCAGTGGGGAGTCTGCTTGAGATTCTCTCCCTCTGCCTACCCCCAACCTGCTTGTGTGCTCAATGTCTCTCAAATAAATAAATAAATCTTAAAAAAAATAAAAAATAAAAAATAAAAAATAAATAAATCTTAAAAAAAAAAATGAGGGGCATTTGGGTAGCTCAGTCAGTTAAGCATCTGCCTTCAGCTCAGGTCATGATCCTAGGGATCTGGGATCGAGCCCTGTATCAGGCTTCCTGCTCATCAGGGAATCTGCTTCTCCCTCTCACTGTAACTATCTCTGTCTTTCTGTCTCTCTCTCAATTAAATAAATAAAATGTTTGAAAATAAAAAGTTTTTTTTTTTTAATGAAAGAAGGACCATCACTACTATACCTAAGGACACTAAGAGGATAATAAAGGATTATTATGAACTACTCTTTTTGATAATTTAGAGGAAACATACCAATTCCTTGAAAGAGACAATCTATCAGAATTTGCACAAGATGAGAGGTGCCTGGGTAGGTCAGTTGGTTAAGTGTCTGACTCTTGGTTTTAGCTCAAGTCATGATCTCAGGATCTGGGGATCAAGTGCTGTGTGAAGCTCCCTGCTCAGTGAGGAGTCTGCTTGTCTCTGCCTCTTTCTGCACCCACCCCTGCAAGCAAACTCTCTCTCTCTCTCTCTCTAAAATAAACCTTTAAAAAATTTAATAGAGGGGATAATCCCTGGGTGGCTCAGCGGTTTAGTGCCTGCCTTTGGCCCAGGGCATGATCCTGGAGTCCTGGGATTAAGTCCCACATTGGGCTCCCTGTATGGAGCCTGCTTCTCTCTCTGCCTGTGTCTCTGCCTCTCTCTCTCAGTGTCTCTCATGAATAAATAAATAAAATCTTTAAAAAAAAATTTAATAGAAAAAAAGGAATTTACATAAGGTGAAAAGAACCTGAATAGGCCTGTATCTACTAAGGAAACTAAATCAATAACTAATAACCTTTCATATATATATATATTTTAATTTTTATTTATTTATGATAGTCACAGAGAGAGAGAGAGAGAGAGAGAGAGAGGCAGAGGGAGAAGCAGGCTCCATGCACTGGGAGCCCGACGTGGGATTCGATCCCGGGTCTCCAGGATCGCGCCCTGGGCCAAAGGCAGGCGCTAAACCGCTACGCCACCCAGGGATCCCTTTCATATATTTTTTAAGATTTTTATTTATTTATTCACAAGAGACACAGAGAGAGAGAGAGGCAGAGACACAGGCAGAGGGAGAAGCAGGCTTCATGCGGAGAGCCCAACGTGGGACTCGATCCTGGGACTCCAGGATCATGCCTTGGGCCAAAGGCAGGCTCTAAACCGTTAAGCCACCCAGGGATCCCCCTAATAACCTTTTAAAACTGAAAACAGATGGGTTCACTGGTGAAATCTACCAAAAGTTTGAGGATAAAGTTATCTCAGTTCTCTACAATCTCTTCCAGAAAATAGAAGAAATATTGTCAACTCATTCTATGAGGCCAGCATTACCCTAATCCCCAAACCAGACAAAGACATTAGAAGAAAGAAAAACTAGACGTATCTCTCATGAACACAGATGTAAAAATCCTCAACAAAATACTGGAGAACTAAATCCAACAAGGTACCAAAAAAATAAAAAATAAAAAAGATACATCATGACCAAATAGGAATTATTTCAGGTACATAAGACTGGTTCAAGATTCAAAAATAAATATATATATAATCCATCACATAAACAGGCTAAAGAAAAAAAATCTATGATCATATCAACAGATACAGAGAAAACATTTGAAAAAATCCAACACCTAATCAAAAATTCTCGGGAAACTGGAAACAGAGGGGAAGTTTCTCAACTTGATAAAGAACATATACAAAAAAAACCCAAAATACAAACAAACAAAAGAACATATACAAAAATCCTCCAGCTAACATCATACTTAACAAGGAGAAATTAGATGCTTTCCCACTAAGATTAGGAATAGGCAAGATGTCCACTCTCACCCGCTTATTCAACATATTACAAGCCTTGGCAGAGGGGCGCCTCGGTGGCTCAGTTGGTTAAGTGTCTGCCTTTGGCTCAGGTCATGATCTTGCCACATGAGGCTCCCTGTTCAGCAGGGAGCTGGCTTCTCCCTTTTCCTCTGCTCCTCCCCTCTGCTCCTGCTCTCTTGCGCTCTCTCATTCATAAATAAACAAATAAATAAATAAATAAATAAAATCTTAAAAAAAAAAAAAAAGCCGTCTTAGCAGATGCAGTAATACAAAGAAAAAAGTGTACAGACTGGCAAGGATAAAATAAAACTTCCTTAAAAATAATAATAATAATAATAATATATAAATAAAAATGCCTTTGATTGATGACATGATTATCTACATAGAAAATCCCAAACAACAAAAAAAAAATTCCTGGAATTAATAAACACAAAGTTGCAGGATACAAAGTTAATAAACAAAAGTCAACTGCTCTGTTACATGCCAACAATAAACAACAGGAATTTGAAATTTAAAATGCAATACCATTTATATTAGCATCAAAAAAGGGAGAAATACTTAGGTGTAAGTCTAACAATGTATGTATAAGGCCTTTATGAAGAAAATCACAAAACTCTAATGAAAGAAATCAAAGAAGATCTAAAGAAACGGAAGGTGGTCCCAGGTTCATGGATTGGAAGATTCAATGTTGTCACGATGTCACTGTCATTTTTTGCCAACTATATCTACAGATTCAGTGAAGTCCCAATCAAAATTCCACCAAGATGTTGTGTAGGATCAGTTTGATCCTAAAATTTATATGGGAAGCTGTAAAAAAGACCCAGAATAACCAACACAACACAGAAGGAGAAGAACAAAGTTGAAGGACTGACACTACCTGACTTCAAGACTTATTATACAACTAAAGTAATCAAAAACATACAAGCAAACAAAAAACCCCACTAAAGTAATCAAGACAGTGTGGTACTGGCAAAAGAATAGACTAATAGGGGATCCCTGGGTGGCTCAGGGGTTTGGCGCCTGCCTTTGGCCCAGGGCGCGATCCTGGAGTCCCGGGATGGAGTCCCGCATCAGGCTCCTGGCATGGAGCCTGCTTCTCCCTCTGCCTGTGTCTCTGCCTCTCTCTCTCTCTCTATCATAAATAAATAAATATTAAAAAAAAAAAAAGAATAGACTAATAGATCATAGAACAGAAGAGAGAGCCCAGAATGAGACCTACACAAAATATAATCTACTGATCTTTATTTGGGGGGGGGGGGGCATGCACTCAGCGCAAGCACGCACATGCGTACACATGAGTAGGGGGAAGGGCAGAGAGAGAAGTAGGTTCCGTGCTGAGCAGGGAGCCTGACGCCGGGATGATGACCTGAGCCATAGGCAGCTGCCCAACAAGTGAGCCGCCCTGGCTCCTACAGTCTACTGATCTTTAACAAAGGAGCAAAGGCAATTCAACGGAGAAAAGACAGTCTTTTTAGCATGGTGCCAGAAGAACTGGATATTCACATGCAAAAAAAAATGAATCTAGACACTGATATTCCACCTTTCATATTCCACCAGTTCATTTTTAATGAACTCAAAATGGATCACAGACCTAAATGCAAAACACAAAACTATAAAATTTCTAGAAGATGACTTAAGAGAAAGTCTAGGTGTCCTTGTTTGGCAAGAACTCCTCAGACACAATACCAAAAGCACAACCCATCAAAGAAAGAACTGCTAAAGCGGATTTAACGAAAAGTAAAAACTTCTACTTTGCAAAGGACACTGTCAAGAGAATGAAAAGCCAAGCCACAGCCTGGAAGAAAATTTTTACAAAACACATATCTAATTAAAGAACTGCTATCCAAATGTAAAAAGAACTCTTAAAACTCAACAGTAAGAAAATAACCCAATTAAAAACCAAGCAAAACACCTGACCAAAGAATATAAAGAGGCAAATATGCATATGAAAACATACTCGACATCATCTGTCATTAGGGAACCTCTAATTAAAACAAGATACTACTACACACCTATCAGACCAGCCAAAACCAGAACACTGACAATACCAAATGCTGGCAAGTATGTGGGACGGCAGGAACTCATTCAGTGCTGGCGCGAATGTAAAATAGTACAGTCGCTTTGCAATACAGTTTGGCAGTTTCTTAAAAAACGAAACATACTCTTTCCATATGACCCAGCAATCTTCTTTCTTGGTGTTTACCCAAACGAGCTGAAAACTTACGTCTACACAAAAACCTGCATGCAGATGTTTTATTCATAAATGCCAAAACTTGGAACAACCAAGCTGTCTTTCAATAGGTAATTGGGTAAATAGTGTTACATCCATACAATGAAGTATTATTCAGCAATAGAAATACCAAAGTAAAAACAAAAGAGCTATAGAGCTGGGAAAAGATACAGAGGAAGCCTAAATTAGGATCAGGGAAAGTAGTACATACTGCATGACATTCTGGAAAATGTAAAACTAGGAAGACAGTAAAAAGATCAGAGATTGCCAGGGGCTCAGGGAGAGGGAAGGATGGATAGGGAAAGCACATATTTTTAGGGCACTGAAATTATTCTGTACTAATGCTACAATGATGAATAAGCATCATTTGCCAAAACCTATGAGATATTCAAAGACTGAATCCTAATGTAATCCTGGACTTTAATTGTAATGCATTGATACATGGCTTATCAATCATAACAAATGTAAGATGTTAATTATAGGAGAAATGGGATAGGAGTAGGGGAGTGAGGGAGTATACAAGGATTCTGTACTTTTGCTCAATTATTCTGTAAATACAAAACCGCTCAAAAAAATTCTAACACACACACACACACACACACACCCCTTGTGGTGGAGGAAAAACAGAACAGATACCTCAGAAGAGCAAAGTCCTTGACTCTCTCTGTGTTGCCCGGCTTCCCAGATGACCTTACCTACTGACTATCCCAGAAGAGGCTCCCACAAACTCCTAAGGAAGCTGAAGCCAAACTATGGCCTAGAGGTCGGAGCACTCTTTTACCAATGCCCAACAGCCCTTTCTTTACACAGCTGCCACCATGCTTGCTATATGGTTCTTACAGTAAATAGTGGCTTTTAAAATAAACATTTGATTGGGGGTAAAGAAAAAAAAATCACTAGATTTACTACTGGTAGGAATCCTTTTACTATTATGATGTAGAGTTTACATTAGCCTGAGGGCAGGAATGCTTCTCACAAAGGTTTAAGAATATTAGAACAAGAGGAAGAAATATAATCAAAGTTAATTCCAAGGACAAATAAGTGTGTTACTCCTGGTTGTTGCATTAAGGCTGTGAGAACTCGGGTCTCCTAAGCAGAGACTCACAGGTCACTAGATCCACCATGGTTTTGTTCAGCTAACACAAGCAGAAAGCAAAGGTCAGGTATGGCTGTGGATGAACGGCTTCCTTGGCAGTTCCCAGCCACCCACTGAAGGCCAAGCATAGCTCACTATGCTTGGAGAATTAACTGCCTTTTCCAGACATCCTGCACTAGTCAGCCCAAAGACCACTTCAGCTTTTTGCATGCAACCCACCTTGCTTCTTTCTGCTCATTAACAAAGTCAGTTAGAATTTATATCCGCCTTCTCCTCTTAGCCCATGTTCCCATGAGAACTGTGCCCTTAAGGGACGTCTGGGTGGCTCAGTGGTTGAGCATCTGCCTTCGGCTCAAAGCGTGACCCTGGGGTCCTGGGATTGAGTCCCACATCAGGCTCCCCTAGAGGAGCCTGCTTCTCCCTCCGCCTATGCCTCTGCCTCTCTCTGTGTGTCTCTCATGAATAAATAAATAATCTTAAGAAAAAAAAAAAAAACTATGCCCTTAGGATAACCGAAGAGCTGAGGAGAAAATGTTTTTCCTTTCAGGAGTATTGCAGCTGACAACTGATAGAGGTTCAAGAGAATAACAATATCACAAGTTTACAACCTTAATAATGAACTAATAAATACAGGCAATGATCCTTAATGGCTACTAATATCACAAAAGAAAGATACTTAGACATTGTGTGTCTATTCGGAAAATTACAGATCATCATCTATGAAGTATTCTACGTTTTAAGATTTTATTTTATTTGGGACACCTGGGTGGCTCAGCAGTTAAGCGTCTGTCTTCGGCTCAGGGCATGATCCCGGAGATCGAGTCCCACACTGGGCTCCCCTCAAGGAGCCTGCTTCTCCTACTGCCTGTGTCTCTGCCTTTCTCTCTGTGTGCCTCTCATGAATAAATAAATAAAATATTTAAAAAAAAAGAATTATATTTATTTGAGAAACAGAGAGAGAGAGACAGCACAGAGGGAGAGGGAGGAGGGAAGAGACTCCCCGAGCAGGGAGCCGGATGCCAGGCTCAATCCCAGGGCCGTGGGGTCATGACCTGGGCTAAGGTAGATGCTTAACCACCTGAACCATCCAGGTGCCCCTCTATGAAGTATTCTTGAAAACAAAACAAAACATAAACAAACCTCTAGATCTAATTACAACTTTATAGAAAATACAGGGGGACAAAGGAACATATTAAATTGACACCAAGGGAATGTAACCAGCAAAACTCAGCAGAAAAGTCAACAGGAAAAACAACTCGATTTCTTCAATGAATACATTAATGAGGGGAAAACAGATGGCTGACAAAGCTGTAGATTAAAAGATTTAAAAGGCATTTCAACCAATAGCAAGGCAAAACCTCATATGGATTCTGATTTTAACAAACCATTAAAAAGATAATTATGGCACAACTGGGGAAATACGAACACCAGATTTTTGATGCAATTCAGGAATTAATGTTAATTTGTTTAGGTGTACTTACGGCATTGCAATTATGACTTTTTTTAAAGGCCTTATCTAGAGACACAAAAAATGATGTGACATCCATAATTTATTTCAAAGTAATGGGGGTGGGAATGAATATAAGGTGGGCTGGTGAAATAAGTTTGGCCAAGGTTTATCACTGTCAAATGCGTGATGAGTACATGGAGGTTCATTATTTTATACTCTGCACTACCACATTGTTTGTAGTTTTCCTCAATAAATAGGTTTTATAAAATTAACTTGAATAATTTCAGACTCCTTTAGTTGAGGTCAACCATCACGGTAAACTAGATCCTGTTCACTACCCACCTCAATTATGCTAAATACTACATATCCAACTTGTCCCTTTAGAGCTTATCATTTGAAACCAATACAAGCAGTTTTTCTTTTCCAACCCTCCACAACCTAACCAATCTTTCAAAACCATAGCAAAAATCTCCACTCAAGGCTTGTCCACCTTATGCACTGTCTATCCAACCAGAGCATCACTTTCCAGGAGGCAAGGAACATGTTCTACTGTCATTATGTCCCACAAAAGTCTTGCACAACAGTTTGCATAAAGCAGTTGATCATCCAACCAAAAAATGTGTGCATCAGTTCTGGCCTATACAGGAATGAGCGGCAAAACCAGCAAGTAATACAATACCAAAAGCAGAGGACACATTTACAAATTCTATAGACCACAAAGAATGAACACATTGTGACAGATCCATACAATGGAATACTACTGACATTAAAAAGTAACACCAAGGGCTCAGCGGTTTAGCGCCGCCTTCAGCCCAGGGCATGATCCTGGAGACCCGGAATCGAGTCCCATGTCAGGCTCCCTGCATGAAGCCTGCTTCTCCCTCTGCCTGTGTCGCTGCCTCTCTCTCTCTCTCTCTCTCTCTCTCTCTCTCTCTGTATTTATTCATGAATAAATAAAAATCTTAAAAAAAAAAAAAAGTAACAACAATGTACCCAACAGTATGGATGTCCCAAAACATAATGGTAAAAGAAGTCAGGTACAAAAGACTACAAAGTATATATTTCATTTATATGAAACCCTAGAAAAGGCAAGTGGTAGCCTAAGGCCAGAGACAAGGTAAGCGGACTGACTGCAAGAGCACAAGGTTACTTTCTGAGTGACAGAAATGTTCTGTATCTCTTTCTGTATCTCAACTGTTACAGTTACACAACTATATATATTTGCCCAAAGTCACCAAACTGTACAATTAAAATGAATACTATAATGTTAAATTATGCCCTAATAAAACCATTTAAAAATCATAAAATTAGAATTAAAAGTTGTAAATATTTGTAATAGACAAAGAGCTCCTACAAACATCAGAAGAAAGTTAGCAATGTTCTTTCCACCATCTTTCCACGCTGCCATAATGGTATGCTTTGAATGTCCTGGCAGATGCTTTCAGAAGCATTAACAATGCTGAAAAGAGGCGAACAGCAGGTTAGGCCATGATCCAAAGTCAGTGGCTGGTTTCTCACTGGGATGAAGCATGGTTACATTGACAAATTTGAAATCACTGATGATCACAGAGCTGGGAAAATTGTTATGAATCTCACAGGCAGGTTAATCAAGTGTAGAGTGATCAGTCCCAAAATTTGACATACAACTCAAAGATCTAGAAAAATGGCAGAAGCATCTGCTCCCGTCCCACCAGTTTGGTTTGGTTTCATTGTATTGACAACCTCAGCTAGCATCATGGACCATAAAGAAGCAAAACGAAAACATACAGGAGGGAAAATCCCGGGATTCTTTTTCTAGGGATGTAATACACACATAAATAAAATGCTTCAATAAACCAGAGAAAGAAAGAAAAACAGGCAGGCAAAGAAAAAGAGAAAAAAGCTAGGTAAGGGAAATAAGCAATTCAAAAAAGAAAATAGCCAATTAAAAAAAAATAAAAAAAAAAGAAAATAGCCAATTAGTATGAAAATATGTGCAAATTAAAATAGGAAAATACTATTTTTCACCTATGAAATTGGAAAACTGTTTTCTTTTGTATTGGTTTTGGATATAATATTTAGCATTGGTGAGGGTTTAGGGGAAACTGGGATTCTTGCACACTGCTGACATAAGGGTAATCCGGCCGAATCTTTCCACAGGTAAGAGTGGTAAAAGCCTTACAAGATACAAAAACCTCCTGTCTAAAACTTTATGTGCCAATACAATTCTTTTTTTTTTATTTTTTTTTAATTTTTATTTATTTTTTCATGATAGTCACACAGAGAGAGAGAGAGAGGCAGAGACATAGGCAGAGGGAGAAGCAGGCTCCATATAGGGAGCCTGACGTGGGATTCGATCTCCAGGATCGCGCCCTGGGCCAAAGGCAGGCGCCAAACCGAAGTGCCACCCAGGGATCCCACCAATAAAATTCTTGGAGAGAGAACAGTCTTTAAAAAATGGGAATGAATAAATAAAATATTTAATAAAAAAAAAAAAAGTTTTAAAAAAATAAGGGCAGCCCCAGTGGCGCAGCGGTTTGGCGCCGCCTGCAACCCAGGGCTTGATCCTGGAGACCCTGGATCGAGTCCCACGTCAGGCTCTCTGTATGATGCCTGCTTCTCCCTCTGCCTGTGTCTCTGCCTCTCTCTCTATCTCTCTGTGTCTCTCATGAATGAATAAATAAAATCTTTAATAAAAAAAAAGTTTTTTAAAAAAATGGTGCTAAGACAGCTGGATATCCACAGGCAAAGGAATGAAGTTGATCTCTACCTCGTATCATATACAAAAATGAACTCAAAATGGATCCAGGACCTGGGGCACCTGGGTGGCTCAGTCTGTTAAGCATCCAACTCTTGATCCTGGCTCAGGTCTTATCTCAGGGACTTGAGTTCAAGCTCTGTGCTTAAAAAAAAAAAAAAAAAATTGGATCTAAGACCTAAATGAAGGAGCACCAGGCTGGCTCAGTCAGTAGAGCACATGACTCTCTGTCTCAGGGTCATGAATTTGAGCCCATGTTAGGCAGAGATTACTTAAAAAGATAATAATAAAATAACTAAATGTAAAAGCTAAAACTGTAAGACTCTTAGAAAGAACATGGGTTAATTTTCATGATATTGAATTAGGCAGTGGTTTCTTGGACATAACACTTAAAGCACAAGCAACAGAAAATAATATACAAATCAGAATTTATGAAATAGGGGAAAAAAAAACCTTTGTACTTCAATGAACACTATCAAGAAAGTAAAAAGACAATCCATAGAAAAGAAGAAGTATTTATAAATCATTTATCTAATAAGAGTCTAGTACTAGAATATACAAAGAACTCTTACAACTCAACAAAAAGTCAACCCAAGGGGCACCTGGGTAGCTCAGTTGGTTGAGCATCTTACCTTCAGCTCAGGTCATGATCCCAGGGTCCTGGGGCCCGAGCCCCACATTGGGCGCTCTGCTCAGTGGGGAGCCTGCTTCTCCCTCTCCCTGCCACTCTGCCTACTTGTGTACTCCCTTCTCTGTGTCAAATCAATCAAAAATCTTTAAAAAAAAAAAAAAAAGTCAACCCAATGAAAAATAATGGCCTATATGCACATGCAAAAATGTTCACCATTAGTTTTGGGAAAATGTAAATCAAAACTATGATGAGGGATCCCTGGGTGGCGCAGCGGTTTGGCGCCTGCCTTTGGCCCAGGGCGCGATCCTGGAGACCCGGGATCGAATCCCACATCGGGCTCCCGGTGCATGGAGCCTGCTTCTCCCTCTGCCTGTGTCTCTGCCTCTCTCTCTCTCTCTCTATGTGACTATCATAAATAAATAAAATTTAAAAAAAAACAAACAAAAAAAAAAACTATGATGAGATACTACTTTGCACCCAATAGGATGGCTATAATCAAAAAAGATAATGAAAAAAGTTGACAATATGGAGAAACTGGAAACCTCATACATTACTGGTGGGTATGGAAAATGTTACAGCTGCTTTATGTGATTTAGCAATTCCACTCCCACAATGTATATTCCACTTAGAGGTGTTTATCCAAGAGAAATAGAAACATATGTCCACATACAAACTTGCACATGAAGTTCAGAGCAGCATTATCTATAACAGCCAAAAAGCAGAAACAACCCAACTGTCCATCAACTGATAAATGGTAAACAAAAAGCCACATATTATGATTTCATACATATTTTTTAAGATTTATTTATTCATGAGAGGCAGAGAGAGAGAGAGAGGCAGAGAGAGAGAGAGGCAGAGACACAGGCAAAGGGAGAAGCAGGCTCCACACAGGGAACCTGATGTGGGACTCGATCCTGGGTCTCCAGGATCACACGCCGGGCCGAAGGCAGCACTAAACCGCTGAGCCACCGGGGCTGCCCTGATTTCATACATTCTTATGAAATGTTTAGAATTGTAAATCCATAGACAGAGAAGGGCTGTATGAGTTTGCCAGGTGCTGAGAGTGAAAGAGCAGGGAGTGATAATGTGTACACGGTTTCTTTCTAGGGTGATGAAAATGTTCCAGAATTAGATAGTGGTGATAGTTACACACTCCTGTAACATTCTAAAACCCCTAAACTGTATACTATAAAAGGGAGAATGTGATGGCATATGAATTACATCTCAGTAAAAGTAAGAAAGAATCCAAAGGTTCATCTAAAAACATGTTTTTTATAAATAACAAAAAACTAAAAACAAAGTAAGATGTCAGTAGTTATACCCTGGAAGTAGTTTAATGGGGCTATTTTTTTTTTAATTTCTTTGATTTAGCTGTATGTTCTAGTTTTTTGAAAATCAGTATTAATTAGTAGTATTTAAACTGTATATTGTTTTTGAAAACAAGTATTCTGAAGGACAGTGTGGTAGGGACGCCTGGGTGGCTCAGTGGTTAAGCGTCTGCCTTTGGCTCAGGGTGTGATCCTGGAGTCTGGGATCAAGTCCCATATCGGACTCCCTGCATGAGCCTACTTCTTCCTCTGCCTGTGTCTCTGCCTCTCTGTGTGTGTCTCTCATGAATAAGTAAAATCTTTAAAAAAAAAAAAAAAAAAAAAAGGACAGTGGTATTAACACCTCATACCAAGAAGGAAAGAAAGGTAGAATAACTAACTTTGAGGAAAAAGACATCCAAATTCCAAACCTCATCAGACACCTAATACTTCATTAAATCCAAATTATCAGAAGTTAACTTTTGAACCTCCTCAACCATGATGCTAGTGGATTCTTCCTCCTGCTGTGGCAGAAATTTATAAACATTTGATGGTACCGAAAGTTACATTATTTTGACTAAATCAAAACAGTAAGGGAAACACATGAGGTCCCAGTTCTCAGTCCAGAAACTAGTTCTGCTGAAACACGGTTTACTCCAGGACAAGTGTGAAGGTGAAGCACAGTCTGAAGGCATTGTTCAGATATAAAAATACTATAAAAAAGGAGGCACCTGGGTGGCACAGTTAGGCATCTTGACTCTTGGTTTCGGCTCAGGTCATTATCTCAGGGTCGTGAGATCCAGCCCTGCACCAGGCTCCATGTTTGACAGGGAGTCTGCTTGAGATTCTCTCTCCCTCTCCTGTCTTTCTCCTCCCCCATGCACAAATCTACATGCACTGTCTCTCTAATAAAATCTTAAAAAAAAAAAAAAAAAAAACACTCTAAAAAACACTTCACCATCACCAATAAAAACCACCAAGGAGTGTTTACTTCCCAGAAGAGAGCCAAGCAGAGAGAAAATAATACTCATACGAAAGGAAAGGACACTAAATTCTGAAATCTTTTCTGCAGTTGTCTTTTTACATGTTTTTAAAAAAGTGAAAATAAAGCTCTACTTCATACTAGTTTATAAGAAAAAGCAATATGTAAAGGAAACACTGCAAAGTACTTCAAAGATAAAGAGTTAAAATGTGTTTTACTTAGAAATTTTTAATTAAAGACATTCTCAATACTGTCAAGAAGTTTCGGAAAAAAAAAAAAAAAAAAGAGTCGGAGCGCACCTGGGTGGCTCAATTTGCTTTAGCCTCAGACTCTTGGGTTTTGGCTCAGGTTGTAATCTCAGGGTTGTGAGACTGAACCCCACATCTGGCTCTGCGAGTTCTGCATCAAGTCTGCTTTAGATTCTTTCTCCCTCTTCCTCTGCCCCTTCCCCATTCCCACGCACATTCTCTTTCTAAATAAATAAAATATTTCAAAACTAAAATTAAAGTTAAAATTAGGTGAGGCTATTTAGGAGGTTAATTTGATAAAAGCACAATGAGGGGATCCCTGGGTGGCTCAGCAGTTTAGCACCTACCTTCGGCCCAGGGCGTGATCCAGGATCAAGTCCTACATCAGGCTCCCTGCATGGAGCCTGCTTCTCTCTCTGCCTGTGTCTCTACCTCTCTCTGTCTCTCTGTCTCTCTCTCTCATGAATAAGTAAAATCTTTAAAAAAAAAAAAGAAAGAAAGAAAGAAAGAAAGAAAGAAAGAAAGAGCACAATGAACCATCAGTACCTTTATTAAAACTAAAATTTTAAAAAGTGATAATGCTGGGATCCCTAGGTGGCTCAGCGGTTTAGCGCCTGCCTTCCGCCTAGGGTGTGATCCTGGAGACCCAGGATCGAGTCCCACATCGGGCTCCCTGCATGGAGCCTGCTTCTCCCTCTGCCTGTGTCTCTGCCTTTCTCTCTCTCTGTGTCTTCTCATGAATAAATAAATAAAATATTTAAAAAAAAAAAAGTGATAATGCTAAATGCTGGCGAGCATGCAAAGAAACAGGCTTACACACATCACGATATGAATAGAATATGATACAATCACTCTAAAAGAGAGTTTAGCAGGGCCGCCTGGGTGGCTCAGCGGTTGAGCGTCTGCCTTCAACTCAAGGTGTGATCCCAGGATCTGGGATCGAGTCCCACATCAGGCTCTGTACAGGGAGCATGCTTTTCCTTCTGCCTCTGTCTCTATGTCTCTCATAAATAAATAAATAAAATATTTTTAAAAATAAATAAGAGTTTAGCAGTTCCTTTCAAAACTAAATACATAGTCGGGGTGTCTTAGTGGCTCAGTCAGTTGAGCCTCTGGTTCTTGGTTTCAGCTCAGGTCATGATCTTGGGGTTGTGGGATCAAGCCCTACATCAGACACTATGCTTGGCAGGCAGCCTGTTTGGGATTCTCTCTCTCTGTCCCCCTGCCCCCCCAACATACACTCTCTGTGTCTCTCTAAAATAAATAAATAAAAATAAATATGTATTTACCATATGATCCAGCACCTTTATTTATTTATTTTTAAAGATTTTATTTATTCATGAGAGACACAGAGGGGCAGACATAGAGGGAGAAGTAGGAGCATGCAAGGAGCCCCATGTGAGACTCAATCCCTGAACCCCGGGATCGTGCCCTGAGCCGAAGGCAGATGCGCAACCACTGAGCCACCCAGGCATCCCTATTTTTTTTTTTTTTTTAAGATTTTATTTGACAGAAAGAGCACAAGCAGGGAAAATGGCAGAGGGAGAGGGTGAAGCAGGTTCTCAGCTGTCCCGAGATCATGACCTGAGACACCCAGGTGTCTCGACCTAGCACTTTTAAGGCATTTACCCCCTAAAGATGAAACTTTATGTTCACATAAAAATTTGTATGCCTAAGTTTATAGCAACTTTATTTGTAATAGCCAAAAACTGGAAACTCTTCTGGTATGTCCTTCAATGCATGAATCATTAAACAAACTGTGGTACATCCACACATTGGAATACTACTCAACATTAAAAAGGAATGAACTATTAATACACGAAACAATCTGGACAAATCTCAAAGGAATTATGGTAAGAGGAAAAAAGCCAAAGTAACATACTGTGTGATTCCATTTATCATTCTCAAAATAACAAAATTATAGAAATGGAAAACAACTTAGTGTTTGCTCGGGGTTAGAGATGATGGTGTGTGTGAAAACAAAGGGGTAGCATAAGCGATCTCTGATTGTAGTGACGTCACACAATCTACACATGATAAAAGTGCACTGGACTACATACTACATGCACAAATGAAAAAAAAAAAAACAAATGAGTGCATGTCAGACTGGTGAAATCTAAATCAGGCTATGAAGTGTAACAATGTCAATTTCCTGGTTTTGATATTAAACTATAGTTATATAAGATGTTACCATTGCATGAAACTAGGTGAAGGAAACATGGGATCTCTCTGTACTGTTTTTTTTTTTTGCAACTCTGTGAATCTGTATTTCGAAAGAAAAACAAATGAGATGGGGCAATGCATGAACAGGTTAATATAATAAATAGAAAAAATTTAACATAGCATTTGGAACATGATACAAAGGCTACCACGAGCACTTTATGATTTTATTGAGCACTTTTAATAATAAATCAACTAATTTGAAAACACAGGTTTCTGCAGACTATTCAAACTACTGGAGCAGGAAGCATGATCAGAGGTAGAATTCCCGAGTTTAGTCACTAGATACTCCATGAAATCTCTTACAGACATGGCAAGATTTTTTTCAGACTTGAAGCTATTCAAGTGAACAGGAGCCAGTGCACAACATAAACATCTTCACATTGTTTCTCCCCCAAATCTCCCAACTTCAATCTCCATACGGTCCAAAGCCCTTAGTATACAAAAGTCTCTTATATCATCAAATAACTTATAAGATGAAAATAAATATATTGCCTGTTTGGATGCAAATTAATGTACAGTCTAGTTCAAAGCCATCCTCCATTTCAATATTCCCTTAGGAAAAAAATTCCATGTCATGTTAAAAATGGTAAAATGGATTTGAAGCCTTTATGGTGTCTGCAGCAGCTGAGTCCCTAGCAAATATTCTGAAGGATGGAAAGAACATTCTACTGGCAGTCTTCTGAATTCCTCAAGCAGGCTCTGAGCTGTCCAGTCAGCTCTGTAGGAAAGAGCAAAGACAGGAGTCTCAGACTAGCTGCTGGGAAGTGGACCCTAACTCTTCAAATAAGCATCCTCTTGGGCCTAGAGCCCCTCTTCGGGATTACTCCACACCTATGTTATGTGTGTGTAAGTGATTAATACATACAGTCTCTAGTGCCGTGGGTGTGATCCTGAAATAGTTTCCTCCACTAAATATTACTCTAACGGATTCAACAGAAGGGAGAATAGAAAGCTGAGTGAAATTATACAACAGCTTGCTTTTCTATCTTCCATAGAAAAAGCAGCTGAAATTTTTCACAGCTTCAGCAGGTATAAGAATATCTAACTACAACCATCTGACCAGTGCCCATATCAGCAAGGGAGCCCCTGAATTTTCTCCCCATGGACTTTTCTGGGTTCCTAACACTAGGATGTTTTGGTAGGGGTTTCATGGAAGAAGCTGTGCTATAAGGCCATCTATCACACCAGGACCAGCACTGTTTTAACACACACACACCCTCCCCATCTTGGGTTTTTCTAGTATCCCTTTCCTATCCCTCCTTTACTGCAATATACTGAACCTTCTGTGTGAACCCAGGGTAGACTCCAAAAAGCTCTATCCACTTGCTGGTTCCTTTTGCCTTTCAACAGCTAAAAACTTAATGGGGTTTAAAAAAGACTACACACCCTGACATACCAATGATCCTCAGTGACAGTCTTCACTGGTCACAGATTTTAGACAAAAGACGAGTTATGATATGAAAATATCTTAGGTGGGGCAGCCCCGGTGGCGCAGCAGTTTACACCACCTGCAGCCCAGGGTGTGATGCTGGAGACCCAGGATCGAGTCCCACATCAGGCTCCTTGCATGGAGCCTGCTTCTCCCTCTGCCTGTGTCTCTCTCTGTGTGTCTCTCATGGATAAAAAAATAAAATCTTAAAAAAAAAAAAAAAAAGAAGAAGAAGAAAGTATCTTAGGTGAACATAGTATATGAGATTTGGGGAAATTCTTCAAAATGAATTACACTGTTAGTGTAGAATGTACCCTGGAAGAAACCTAACATCTTCTCAAAATCACCTTTCAGTACTCAAATGCAGTAGAATTCAAGGACCCAAGGGTTCTAGTTCACCAAAGAATTGCTGGGGCTACATTAGTAAATGCACAGAAACTAATATTTAGAGCAAGCACTTGGAATACGGCCTCTAAATTCTTTCATACTCAACGCCATGTTAATCTGCTGGATCACTTACTTTGGAGCCCAGCACCAACAGCAAGCCTATTGATCACATCGTGTAGAAATTAGCAGAAAGAAATCATAATGCCGGTGCTGAAGAACAGCGTCAGCATCTTGGACTTACCATGATCTAGAGCACAGGGCACATCAGGAAGGACATTGCCCCACTGCAGCAAAGATGACTATGCCGTGGCCCCCAAATTTCAAGTCACTGCCAGACAGCTCCACCTTAACATCACCATATTTTTTTACTCCAAATCCACAATCCCACCCCTTATTTGCAATAATAACAGCAACATTTCCACACTCTGGTTCAAAGCTATAGCATGATTATTTAACCCAGGAAGGGAGTCAGGATCCTCTCCAACCTTACCCTGTAGCATCACACACACTCATTCATTCTT
Organism: Canis lupus baileyi; assembly: GCF_048164855.1. Classification (NCBI taxonomy): domain Eukaryota; kingdom Metazoa; phylum Chordata; class Mammalia; order Carnivora; family Canidae; genus Canis; species Canis lupus. The sequence continues at coordinate 65,836,655 of NC_132842.1, forward strand.
TACTGTTCCCATCCCCATCAGCCCAGGTTAAGAAATTATTCCTTAAACCTGAGTTTCCCAGCAGGGTCTTCCTGATTCCCACACTCAGATTCATGCTCCAAAACACTACTTTGAACAAGTCATCCAAGGCTTGAAAAAAAAGTATCTATAGATCTGGCAATGCAGCCAACACAAACCTATCCTGATGAGCTTGGACAAGCTCCAAGCACCTTCCACAAGAAGTTTCTAGACATAGGGGGGCTCAAGACCAAGGACTCTGAGTCTCCATAAGGTAACCGTGTTCACTACTTTTTGGACATCACTTCTTTCTCCATGGTAATCAACAATTAAATCTTTGAAAAGGGTTTATAGCTCATTTTCATGGACAACCAGAAGGAGCAGGTGGACTGCTTCCTACACCACAGCCAGCCTTGGAGGGAAATGAATTGCAAGAAATAGAATAGTGAAAGCAACTTTAAAAAGAAAAAAAAGAAGGAACACGAGCAAATTCCCTGAGTCTGTGGGTACACAAAGGCTAGGTGGTAAGCAGATTTTTTTATTTTTTTTAAAGATTTTATTTATTTACTCATGAGAGACACAGAGAGAGAGGCAGAGACACATGCAGAGGGAGAAGCAGGCTCCATGCAGGGAGTCTGACGTGGGACTCGATCCTGGGTCTCCAGGATCACGACCTGGGCCAAAAGCAGACACTCAATCACTGAGCCACCCAGGCATCCTGGATTTTTAATTTAAAAAAAATTTTTTTTTTTTTTTAAGTAATCTCTATGCCCAACATGAGACTCAAACTCACAACCCTGAGATCAAGAGTCACATGCTCCACCAACTCAACCAACCAGGCCCTGTCAGTTGTATTCAATTTTGAAAGAGAATATGAAGCTTTCAGGATGAAATCCAAATATCTTACTCTACATTTAAGAAATTTCCAGGTGCCCGGGTGGCTCAATTGGTTAAACATTTGATTCCTGATTTCAACTCAGGTCATGATCTCAGGGTCGCAATATTGAGCCCTGGATCTGGCTCCATGCTCAGTGGAGTCTGCTTAAGAATCCCTCTGCTCTGCCCCTCACACCTCTTACGTGCATGCGCACACACACACTCTCTCTCTCTCTCTCTCAAGTGAAAGAAAAGAAAGAAAAGAAAAGAAAAGAAAAGAAAAGAAAAGAAAAGAAAAGAAAAGAAAAGAAAAGAAAAGAAAAGAAAAGAAAAAAAGAAAAGAAAAGAAAAGAAAAATTTCCACCCTAGGGGCCCCCGGGTAGCTCAGCTGGTTAGGCAACTGACTCTTGATCGCAATTCAGGTCATGATCTCAAGGTCCTAGGATTGAGCCCTGCATGAAGCTCTCTCTCTCTCTCTTTCTCCCTCTGCCTCCCTAACTCTCTGCTCATGGACGCTCTAAATAAATAAAATCTTTATTAAAAAAAAAAAGTTTCCATCTTAACTAGTGACCTAGTGGACTAAAGGAAACATATACATAAAAGGAAAAATAAACATAAGCAGGCTATATAGCAAGAGCGAGAAGCAAGTAATTCAAAAGTTCAAAGGAGGAACGACAAAAGTGAAGGACCCGGACAAAAGAGAAGTCAGGATTTTGTTTTTTTTTTTTTTTTAAATTTTTTTGATTTATTTATGATAGTCACAGAGAGAGAGAGGCAGAGACATAGGCCGAGGGAGAAGCAGGCTCCATGCACCGGGAGCCCGACGTGGGACTCGATCCCGGGTCTCCAGGATCGTGCCCTGGGCCAAAGGCAGGCGCTAAACCGCTGCGCCACCCAGGGATCCCAGAAGTCAGGATTTTGAACTGTATCTTGGACTGTTCAGGAAGTATGTCAACCAGTTTGGTGGAGGCAGAGAACACAGAAACCAAAGATACAAGAGAGAGTATATATACAGCAGTCTCCAGTTCCAGTCCACTGTTCATGTGCCTTCCACTCCTCTCCCCTATCTGGACTGTCAGTTCAGAGGCCAGGAACCACTACAATTTGTTGACCTATTAGCTAAACATCGGTTCCTGGAACTCAGAATGCTAGTAACAGTTTTACTAAATAGTGTAACTTTGAGGTGCACCATGAATTCAGATTTTTAAAAACCTGTACTAAAAATAGCAAAACTTCTGTAAAAGTCAGGACATAAGGAACCATAAATCAAAACACGAATTTTTAAACACCCAGACACTCTTACGAAAAGTTAGGAACTGCTTAATAACACAGGAAATTTTTGCTACTGACAGCCTCTAAAGGAAAAGGCAAAAGAATGAAAAGTCTTATGAAGTGATAAACAGTTTTAAAAACAGGTTTACAATCAGTTTTTAAACAGTAATCCTGCTGGGAAATGGAAATTCCTCTCCCTAATCCCTTCTGAGGGCAATATATTTGAATCGGGAATAAGAACATCCTGACTCTATCGAAGTTCAAATATGAACCTTTTACAGTATCCCTATCATGAAAGAGCAAGTAGAGGAGAAAATAATTTCTTATCTGTCAAAAAGAAAAGCAGCCACTATTTTGGATTTATCACCTCTCTTTGCCAGACACACATGCAGAAGCTTCAGTAAAACGAAACTAGAGAACTTCAAGGTTTTAGTTGACAGTGATTACTTAACTGGAGCTTATTTCTGTGAAATGAAACTACCAGAACCTTTAAATATCAATTTGCTTGTCGCTAAACCACCGCTTTATGCTTCATCTTGGAAATGCTAACAGGATGGAACCCATGGGTCTTTTATTAAAACGTGATGACCATGGAGAGCGCCCTTGAAGCTTAGCAACAGAGGACTCAACCCTAAAAGGTTCCCCTCTGGAAAGCGAGGACAGGTTTGACATGTAACCCAGTGCCAGTCCTGAAACGCCTGACTGCATTTTCCATAAAAGGTGGGAGTTGTAATAGTAGCATATAGCAGACACCAGCCCACTAGAAGCAGATGGAACCCACCAACTCATTTTACCCAGACCTCCAAAAAGGTACACAGAACTATCTGTGCTTGCCAAAGCAGGGCAGATCTGAATGGGTGAATCTAAGAAAATGTTTCACAAAGGCTTACTAACGGTATTACATTTGCCTACTGTAGCCCCCAATGTAAAACAGGATCTGGAAAATGAAAAACAATTTGAAAGCTCATTCTTCATACTCAAGCTAAACACACGCAGACATACACATACATACATACATACATACATACACACACACACATACGGCCCGATTTTTTATTTTACAAAAAAAAAAAAAAAAAAAAAGACTCAGTAACCTATTCCAGCACAGGGGGGCTCTTCTAGAAGGGAAATCTAGCTGGAAACATTCCCTGCTTATGTACATAGTTCACTAGGGGTCAACTAAGATTCCATTTTGTAACAGCTGAACTTTAACCAGAAACTCATTAATGGTGCAACATTCACTCATTAGCGTGAAGTTACCCCCTAGAACGAAAAGCACTGGCTGTATCTGCCAGAATGACAACTTTACAGTGAGAAGCTGGATCCGAGGACCGTGAACTCCTAGAAAGTTCTATCAGCCTCAGAAGAGCTCACTATCTCCACCAGCCTAAACTCAGCTGTCACCCCATTTTTCACCCACAGAAAAAAGGCATCGCTAATACAGGAAAAAAAAAAATTTTTTTTAAATAAAAAATTAAAAGACGGGCCAAAGGGTTAACAGCAGGCAAAACCTTACAGGGTTGACAGGATTCCTGTTTGGGATTGGGGGAGGGGGAGGGGGAGGAGGAGGAGCTTTCTGGATGTTTCTATTCTTGGCAAGGAACGCACCTCCAGGTCCTGTACCATCAAAAGGCACTAACACAGGAATGTTCTCAGGGAATCAATGATTTGCCTGTGCTAACAGACTTCATCTTGGGGTGTGCTGATGCGGAGGGCTGGAGGGGGAAGCCTGGGGAAGGCGTGTTTGATTGGGGGAGGGGGGATGGGAGGAAAGAGTAGATGGATGTGGTGGGGGTGGGGGTGGGGGTGGGGGTGGGGGCCGGGAAAGGTGTGGACTGTTAAGGGGCCAGAGTGTGGATGACTAAGGGAGGTGAGGGGAGGATGTGGATGGTTGAGGGAATGTCCAGAAAAGGCCTGGAAGGCTGAGGGGGAGGGGGCCAGGTGTGGATCGCTAAGGAGGAGCGGGGGAAGGTGTGGATGGTGGAGAGATGGAGGAATGGAGGAACGGGCATCAGCCCCGGAGGGGCAACGAAGGCAGGCCGGCGGGGGGTGGCCTCGCCCAGGCTCCCCCCAAGCCACCGTCTGTGGGCGTGTGCCCGGCTGCGCGTGTGCAAGGGCCGGGCCGCGGGGCCGCGGGGCCGCGGGGCCGCGGGGCCGCCGAGCCGCCAGGCCGCAGGGCCAGCCAGCACTCACCCCACGACTCCCTGGTTGTAGTTCCTCCGCTTCCACGGGGTCCCGCTGTACACGCCCCCGCTGCCGTCGGCCCGGCCGCCCCCCGCGGCCCGCCCTCCGCCGGGCTGCAGCAGGCTGTAGTTGAGTCCGTAGGTGCTGGCCTTATTGTCGCGCTTCCGCTTATTGCTGCTGCCCGAGGCCGGGTCCGCGGGCTCCACGGCGGGGACGGGGACGGGGACGGCGGCGGCGGAGTGTGGGGACGGGGACGGGGACGCGGACGGGGACGGGGACGCCGAGGGGCCCGCGGCAGCCCGGCGGGCCCAGGCCGCGGGCTGGTGGTGGTTGTTGTTGTTGTTGGTCGTCTCCAGGGGCAGGAAGTCCCGCTGCTCCGCCGACGGCGCGTGGCCGCCCAGCAGGCGCTCCCCGGAGCGGTACATGCCGGCCGGGGCCGGGGCCGGGGCCGGGGCCGGGGCCGGGGCCGCGCCGCTGGGGCTGCCGGTGCTGCTGCCGCTCCCGCCGGTGGCCGTGCTGCTGCCGCCGCCGCCGCCGCTCGCGCCGCCGCTGCTGTGACAGTGGTGGTTGAAGTAGAGGTTCCTCAGCCCCTGGGTCGTCTCCCAGATCTGCATCCACAGACTGTTGGACGGTCCGAGCTGCTCTGGCTGGAACCAGGCGATCCTCGGATCCATCAAACGGCGGCGGCCGCTGCCCCCGCCCCTCCCGGCCGCCCGCAGGGCCGCCGCCGCCGCCGCGCCTCAGGCGCACGCCCGGCCTCGGAGGCTGCTGCTGCTGCTGCCGCCGCCGCCGCCGCCGCCGCTGCTACTGCTGCTGGGGCCCGCCGCGGGCGGCGCGGTCGCGCAGGGAGCCCGGCCGGCGCCGGCGGCGTCGCTCCCGCCCTCGGGGGCTCCGCGGGCCCTCCCCCCCTCCCTCCGCCCCTCCGCCGAGCCCCTGTCACTGGGGTCCCCGTGCAAATGGCGGCGGCGGCGGCGGCGGCTCCGGAGTAGAGGGCGAGCGGCGGCGGCGGCGGCGGCGGCAGCGCGGGCGGGGGCGGCGGCGGGGGCGGCGGCGGCGGCGGCGGCGGCGGTGGCGGCGGCGGCGGCGGGGGCAGCAGCGGCGGCGGCGGCGGCGGCGGCGGCGGCGGCGGGACGCGCCTGCTCCGTAGCGTCCTCGCTCCTCCGGCCCCGGGGCGGGGCCTCCGCCGCTCGCCCCGCCCCGCCCCGCGCTCGCCCCGCCCCCGCCGCGCTCGCCCCGCCCCGCGCTCGCCCCGCCCCCTTCGCGCCGCCCGGTCGGCCCCGGCAGCCGCGCCGTGCGTCACAGAGGCCGCGGTGTGGAGCTGCGGGGGCCGCAACCGCCCGGCCCAACCGTCCCGCGCCGCCCGAAGAAGAGGCTGCATGTACCTGGGCGTCCAGGCGCCCCCGACGCGCGCGCCGGCCCCGGGCTGGGCTTCCCGGTCGCCGAAACCGGGCCGGAAGGACGGACGGACGGACGGACGCCGGCTCCGCACCGAATGGATTGTGGGAGGCGCCGCCGCCGCACGCCCTGCCCTCCTCCTCCTCCCCCTCCGGCCGGCGGCCGCGGGGACCCCTCGGTTCTCGCGACCCCTCCCGAGATCTCCGCGCCGAGCCGCCTCGGGCCAGCTGCGACCCGCGGCCCCGACGCTGCGTGGACGCGGGCTGCGCGGGCGCCCCCCGACCCCGACCCCGGCCCCGACCCCGGCCCCGGCCCCGGCCCCGGCCCCGACCCGGGGCCCCTGCGCCGCCCGCGCGGCCGGACGCGCGTCCTGTGGAGCGTGTGAGCCCGCGGCTCGGAACCCCCCGCCCCCGCCCCCGCCCGGAGCCCGCCCGAGGCGCGCGCAGGTGCAGGCGCGGCGGCCCACAGGCTGCGGGGCGTGCAGGGAACCGTCTCGCCTCCAGGTGCGCCGGCAGCCGCGGGCAGGTCTCCTCCACTCCGGATTCAAGAAAACCCCAAACCTTTTAAGCCTCGGAACGAGGACCGTATCGTTGGCATCAGTCGAGATTTCCCAGAGTGGTTACTGGCCTGTCTTCCCTTGTCCCTGATTAACAACGACAAGGAAAGGGGAGTTTTAAGTATTTTAAATCCTAAAGAGAAAAAATAAAGAGTGAGCTCGTTTCCCGCGTGCCCTCGGAGGTTGGTCCAAAGTCCAGAAGGAGTCCCTGATGCCCTGTTGGGGCCGTTTGAGGAGCTCGATATTCCGGAAAGTTTGGGGGTTTTTTGGCAAAGATGAAAAAAATATTGGTCAAATTACAAAGCATTGCTCTACAGTTTTTCTTGCTCAGAGAAGAACATGGACGTAAATAAGAAAACACACCCTAAAAAACCCTAAAGAATTTTGGTTCATCCTCTTTGGTGATTTTCTACAAGTCAGTATTAAAAGTGCTCGCAGAATGCAATTTGATCCATACTGAGAATTACCAAGCCAGGAAAACGAGTAGTGGTATTCTTCAGGCTATTTACACGGACAAATTATACAAAAATAAAGCATTGTATAGAAACAGGTTTCTTTTGGGGGCGCGTGGCTGGTTCGGTTGGTGGAGCCTCGGACTCTTGATCTGGAGGTTATGAGTTTGAGCCCCTGGTTGGGTGTAGAGATACCTAAAAATTTTTTTAAAAAAAGGAAAAGGTTTATTCTGACAAACTTCAAACTTGTTTTAAGATTCAAACAAGAGGTTCGCCTGGTGGCTAAGCGGATTAAGCATCCAGCACTTGATCTCAGCTCAGATCTTGATCTCAGGGTCCTGAGTTCAACCGTGTGTTGGGTTCTATGCTGGGCATGGAGCCTACTTAAAAAAAAAAAAAAAAAAAATCAAACAAGACAATTGGAAAGCTGAAAAAAAGTAGACATTATCAAAATCCCACCATCTAGAAACAATCTCCAAAAAGACTTTGTTAAAACATTTCCAAAACTCTGTCCCTGCACATGCTATGTGTCAAGATAGCCTTTTTTATTTTAAATATTATTCAGTCTTTAAAAATATTTTTTCAGATATCAAAGAACACATTACATGCCACTGATAACTAAGCCCAAAAAAAGTATTCAAAGTTAGTAATAGTTCATGCCAGAAATTAACATTTGTTATATTGGAGAGCCCATTTGTTCAGGCAAACCTTAAAAATTACTAAAGTATTGGCAAAATTATCAAATGAGTTGATATAAATAAAAGAACTTCATGAAATGTGGGCTGAGAGGGAAGATATTAGTTTGTTCTCCTGCAGGGAATGCTGACTAGTTAGCCCCATAACACATCCATGTTTCAGAGCATTCATTCAGTAAATCGTGGCTGAATGTCTACCATCGATGCAGAGCTGAGCTATTGCTTTAGAGAGGATAAATAAGCAACCAGGGTGTTTGGCTGGCTGCCATTAATTTACTGTCTGGTTAGGAAGGAAAAAAGAGGTAAATATTTAAATTGCAGTTTATTAATTTCAGCAAATATGTACCATTGTTGGGGATATGGCAATGAACTGATGAGGTCCCTTCCTTCATGGACCTTACATTCTAGTGGGTAAGGTAAGCATGTAAGGTCAGACAGTGGTTAAGTGCTACGAAGAAAAAGAAAGCAGGCTAAAGGGATAGTAACAGCCTGCTATTTTAAGATGGGCTAATCAGGGAAGGCTTCTCTGAGGAAGTGATATTTGAGCAGGGACTTAAATGCAGCAGTAGGCCATAACCATCTAGGGAATGATCTATCAGGCAGAGAGAATAACAAGTGCAAAGGCCCTGAGGCAAGAATATACTTCATGTGCAAGACAGCAAGGAAATGCAATTGAGTGTTGAATATATGCCATGCTATAAAGTTGTAATGAGTGTTGAATGTCAACCATGGTATAGAATTATAAAATATTTCTTGTGGAAGTTCCCTCAAAAATCATTCAGTTCAACATAAAACAGTGGAGAATTTTAAATACACAAAAATGTATTCATTTTCCCCAACATATCTGCAGTGTTTTTTCTCAAAATAATCTACTATTGCATTCAAAGAGATAGACTACACTAATTTCAATAAATTTTGATTACTCAACCTTTTCATTTTGCTATTTAGAACAAAAGAACAGACACTTATTACAGTCTTCAAAACCATCTGCATTAAATTGATGAGCCAAAAAACACGGTTATCACAAACTCAGACATTTTGCTCCATAATCTAATCTCCTATTCATTCTCAGTATTCTTATTCTTAGGGGGGAAAATGTTGAGTCAATGGTTTTAACTTGGAAGATTTACTGAAACATCAAGATTCTGCAGAGTAAAAATCGAGTGGAAAAATGAGAAGAAAGTGAATTACCCAAGAATCAAGCAAATTTAAATATGATTTCATTGATTTATTAACTTGAATAAAACTGAAGGGAAATTGCACACACACACTACTACATGGTATTATTAATAGTTATTATAATTAAATCTTGGGCAGTTTGTGATTATATTACTTCACTCCCGAGTTAACAAGAAACACAAACGATAAGTCATATAGTTAAAGTTATTAGTATCTTCAGTGTTTAGGTCATGAAGCATTTGCTCCAGGTATTAATAATCTTGGATGTAGGGCACATTTACAAACCTTCCCCTTTTGCACACAATATACATCCTTGTACTGTGGTTTTTTCTCCCTCATGAATTCAAACAGGATTCCAAGTAGGAGCATCTTTTTCAATGACATTTCAAAATAATTGGCAATGTGGAGGCCTGTATCTTGTTCTGGACAGTCAAAATTTCTTCCATTCCTATTTTAGAAACAAAATTGCTTAAATTCTGTGCCATTCTGGGATCTTTGGTGTGAGTGTGTGTGTGTGTATACGCATGTGTACGTTTAGGAGCTTTTTAGTATATATGTTATAAAATTCACCCATTTTAAGTGTACACTTTAATGAATGATTTTTAGTACATTTACAGACTTACGCAGCTATTGCCACAATCTGATCTTGGAATGTTTCTAACACCAAAAAGATCTCAAGAGCTTCTTTGTAGTCAATCTGTTTTCCCAACCCCATGCCCAGGCAAGTACTAATCTACTTTTTTATCTCTATAGATTTGTCTTTTCTGAATAACCTCTATTCTGGTTGGTGTTTCTATAGAATTTGACCATGGTAGCTGTTATAGCCCCCACAGAGAATTGCTTGCTTAGCCTAATGACAAAACAAAACAAAAAACACTGCCACAATGAGTGTATTTTCTCAAATTTCTGACCAATCTGTAAAAAAAGTTCCAGACGTTTTTTCAGAGTCAAGTTTATACAAGGCTGTTAAGGCAGCTCTTGCTACCATCTTTCCTCTTGTCCAGGAAATAGCTTCCTTGGCCATGAAAGCCCAGAAACTCAGCCAAGTTCCAACACCAAAACAATCCTCTGCATTTTACCATTTATTTTTATTTTTTTAGATTTTATTTATTCACTTGAGAGAGAGAACATGAACAGAGGGAGAGGGAGAAGCAGACTCCCTGCTGCGCAAGGAGCCCAGTGCAGGACTCAAGCTCAGGACCCTGAGATCATGACCCAATCTGAATAACTATTTCTTTTTAATACATCACTGCAGGGCAGTCTGTGGGAGAGGATGAAGACCCTAGATAAGGTGGTCTTGCCTAAGCAGGTGCTCACTCACAACTGCTTTTGTCAACTGTCATTGAAATTGCATTTCTAAAGACAAAGGTTCTTACTATCCATCAAAATCTCACTCTAGAATATTGCTAGAACCTTATATTACTTGAAATGCAGTCCAGACATTCTCCTTGAAAAAGTTACTTGGTATGATTGTTAATTTATCACCTTGATTGCCCATGGGGTGCTCAGATTGAACATTATTCCTAGGTATGTTTGTGAGGATAGCTATAGGTGAAACTAGCATTTCAAATGGGTGGACTCAGGAAAGTGGATTGCCCTCCCTCATGTGGGTGGGTCTTATCCTATCAGTTGAGGACCCAAATGTAAACAAAGGTAGAGGAAGGAGGAATTTGTCCCTTTTTTCTTGCCTTGCTGATGGAGCTGGGCCATTTCATCTCATCTTCTCATTTTTACACCATTGGCATCCCTGGTTTTCAGGACTTGAGACTCAGACTCAATTTTATCACCAATTTGACTGGGTCTCCAGCTTGTAGATAGCAGACTGTGGTACTTCTCAGTCTCCATAGCTGCATGAGCCAATTCCTCATAATAAGTATTCATACAAATCTCTACAAATGGATATATATTATGTATACAATAAATCCAAATAAGTCATACATATGAAAATGAGAAGTGGGGGTGGTGCTGTAATACCTAAAAATGTGGAAGTGGAGAAGTATCTTTGGAACTGGGTAATGGGTAGAGAAATGGAGTTTGAAAGTTCATGCTTGAAAAAGCCTACATGCCATGAATAGACATTCACTCATTCATTCATTGATAAGATTTTATTTATTTTAGATAGCATGCAAGAGCAGGAGGAAGGGCAGAGGGAGAGGGAGAGAAGCAGACTCCCCACTGATCAGGGAGCCCAACATGGGGCTGGATCTCAGAACCCTGAGATCATGACCTGAACCAAAATCAAGAGTCTGCGCTTTAACCAACTGAGCCACCCAGGCACCCCAAGATTTTAGGTAATCTCTACTCCCAATATGGGGTTCAAGAGTTGTACGCTCTACCAACTGAGCCAGTCAGGAGCCCCACTAATAGATCTTTAAAAGTAATTCCGGTTGGGATGCCTGGGTGGCTCAGGGCATGATCCCAAGATCCGGGATCAAGTCTCACATCAGGCTCCCTGCAAGGAGCCTGCTTCTCCCTCTGCCTGTCTCTGCCTCTCTATCTCTGTGTCTCTCATGAATAAATAATTAAATCTTAAAAAAAAAAAGTAATTCTGGCAAAGGGCACCTGGGTGGATGGATAAGCTTCCAACTCTTGATCTCAGCTCAGGTCTTGATCTCAGGGTCCTGAGTTCAAGCCCCATGGTGGGCTCATGCTGGGTGTGGAGTTTGCTTTAAAAAAAAATAATAATAATTCTGATTAGAGGTTAGAAAGAAAAGATGAGAACTGTAGAGAAAAGCCTCAGTCTGCTTAGAGATCCCTAAGTGGTCATGAACAGTATATTGGTAGAAATATGGACAGTAAGGCCCTTCTGAGGAGGTCTCAGATGGAAATGAGAAACATGTTACTGGAAACTGGACAAAAGGCAGTCCTGGTTATAATGTGGCAGAGAAGTGGCTGCATTGTGTTCGTTGTCTTCTAGTGTTTTATGGAAAGCAGAAATTGCAGACAATGAAACTGGGTATTTAACTGAAGTGATTTCTTTAAAAAAAAAAGGGGGGGGGGTTGAAGGTGTGGCTTGGCTCCACCTGGCTGCTTATAATAAAATTTGAGAAGAAAGAAATGACTTAAAGACAGAATTGTTAAGCAAAGAGGAAGTAGAATTTAATGATTTGGAAAATTTTCAGCCTATGCATATTGCAAAAAATGAGAACATTACGGACATGGCCAAGCAGCCATTTGAGTTATTGGGTAATGAGTGTGGGTGTGAGCCACAGATTAATCAGCCACCCCAGGAGGATAACTGCCAGGAGTAGGAGATGGGAAAGAACGAAAGAAGGAAGGCTGTCAGACCTCAGGGGTTTCACGGGATGAGCCCATAGAACTAGTTAGCTGAGGTCACCACTATTCTTCAAGGGAAGAATGACCCCAAAGGCAATCAGGACCCCGGAGGCCATCAGGGCTTTCTCCCTGGTTTCAAAGTCTTTAATACTTGAACACATACATACAATCCAACAAAACAAAATAGCTCCGTGACTTCATATTTTAATGATTTCCAGAGTAAAATCACTTCTTGAGTGCTCAGGTGCTTAGTTGGTGCTCTGCCCTCTATGTCCAAACACCTAGTTTATTATTCATTTCCATCTGACTCCCCTCCAGTATGTTTTGTGGCAAGCAAATTCAACAAGAGAATTGCAACAAACAGCAGTAAATATGTTTGGAACGTGTACATCATGCTTTGCCTCAAAAGAAAGCAGAAAGGCAAATTTTATTTCTGGATGTGTTGTAAGCCAAGCCACAGGGGACTTTTCTAGGTAAAATGCACAACTACGGGTGCCAAATTTTCCCTTACTGTGTATCTAGCCCAAAAGGCATTTCATTCAAGAAAAACTTGAGTAATTTAAGTTACAGAGTTACCCTAAAGTCTTTAGACAATCTGATAGGCTTTGAAAAGTGCAGCCAAAATAGCGAGGGGCAACTTCTGTATTTGTTTGGTAGAAGTGCAAAAAAGCCAACTAAAAATTTGCAGGCTCAGGACAAATGGACAGAACCCATTATACAGCAAGGAAAAGCAAGTCAGAGAGTAGAGCACAGACCTCGGGAAGCCACATACCATGTGCCACACATAGAAGCTGCTGAGGTTACTACTTAGGAAAAAATACTATGACACCCTGCTAGTGGAAAAGTTTCAAATCTGCAGCCCCAATCTGCTTTGAAACTAGTCTACATAACAAATTTAAGACATAGATACTGAAAGTCATTTCTCCGAGGGCTGGAGAGAATATTTGAAACTCGGTTATTCACTGTCAGTAATCGCAAGGAACTGTGACCACAGCAACATGAGATTTTTGACCTTGTTCAAAGTTCTAAAACTGGACCTGAAAACACACAACCATAATGAATGTTCAATGATTAATCAGGATCTGTGAACTGATGGTTGAAAAACAGTGAGTTATAAGATACCACTTCTATCTCGTTTTTTAGATTGTAATTAGGGGTGTGTGTGTATGTGTGTGCATATATAGCATTACAATCTCACAGGTGACACTAAGGCTGTATCAGCTTGACTGTTCAATCTGGTCAAGCCACGCATCTTGCCAACGTGGCTACAAGGTCGTGATTTTGACTCCTAGGAAGATCAACAGCTGCACTCACCCTCTTGGCTGAAATAACACCCTTCCCAGGAAACACCTGGATACTTAACCAGTTGGTGTCTTTGCCATTCATTCATACATTCCATCCTTCATTCCACTGTAACTCTAGGGTACAAAGATGATTAAGTCAGGGGAGTTGGTCACAGTCCAGTTGTCCATGGGTGTGTTCATGTGTTTTCTAGTTAATACATGTCATCTTTTTCCAATCGGCTGACGCACAAGCACCTGGAGGACAGGCTTGAGGGATATAATTCAAATGGGGCACCTGGGAGGCCCTGGAGCAGAGTGTCCTGGTGGCACATCTTTGGACTCCCAAGAGGTAAGAAGGAAAAAAGAAGAATGATCCAGGAGAATCTAGTTCAGCAGATTTCAAAGACCAAAGAGTACACGCCCCTCCTGCCCCTACTTGTAATAGTGCTGTGGACACATGTAGTAACCACCCCTGTTCTAAAGTTGTTCAAACCCATTTTGTTGGGATCAGGCAGTTGAGAAAATTTGACTGCAGTGGAAGATTATGTTCATCTACGATACTATATGACCTATGGCTCATTCCCCAAAAATCACTGTGAATTAAATATCTTGCTATGAAGTATGAGAAACCCCAAAATAACATTCTTATTTGTATTTTTCATAGCCATTCCAACTCATAAAATATGCAAAAAGCAAGAAAAAGTGGAAAGTGCATAAGAAAGTTTCTTTTAAAAAAAAAAAGATTTTATTTATTTATTCATGATAGAGAGAGAGAGAGAGGCAGAGGGAGAAGCAGGCTCCATGCCCAGAGCCCGACACAGGACTCGATCCCGGGACTCCAGGATCATGCCCTGGGCCAAAGGCAGGCGCTGAACTGCTGAGCCACCCAGGGATCCCCCATAAGAAAGTTTCTTGAGGGGAGCTTGGGTGGCTCAGTTAGTTAAGCAGCCAACTCTTGATTTTGGCTCAAATCATGGTCTCAGGGTCATGAGATTGAGCCCTGCCTCAGGCTCCTGTGCTGGGCGTGGAGCCTGATTAAGATTTCCTCTCTCTGTCTTCCTCTGGACCCCCATCCCTGAAAAAAAGAAAAAGAAAGAAAGAAAGATTCTTGAAATGTCCCTGTGGTTGGACCAGCTTTTATGTAGTACCTACCACATAATGGGCTTCCAGGAAGAATAAAATAAATTCATTGTTCACACACACAGTTGGAAAAAATTCAACTTCATGCATCCCTTTGAATTACAATACACAAAAATCTGTGTTTCTCAGATTGATAAACATTAAACAGTATGTTACGCAGTACTGGTGAAGATATAGAAGAAACGAGTCTTGTTCACTGCCTGCAGAAGGACAAAGTGGAGAAAAGGCTTTGGAGGATTATTTGGGTCCTATCAAATTCAAAATGCATATAGCATTAGTCAGCTCTAGCTGTAGTAACAGAAAACCACAGACCAGGTGGCTTCAACAACAGAAATGTATTTTCTCACTGCTCTGGAGGCTAGAAGTCCAAGATCAAGGTGCCATCAAGGCTGGTTTCTGGTGAGACCTCTCTCCCTGGCTTGAAGATGGCATCTTCTCCCTGTGTGCTTTACATGTGCACATGCTGACAGAGACAGAAGTCAGGCATCTCTTCCCCTTCTTATAGGAACAGCAGTCATATTGGATTAGAGCTCTACCCTATGATCTCACTTAACCTTAGCTACCTTCTGAAAGGCCCCGTCTCCAAATAGGGTAGACAGGGAGGCTAGAGCTTCAACATATGAATGGAAGGGGGGGGCGGGGCACAAATGTGGTCCACAGCACCCAGCAAAGCTACTTTTAGAAATGTATTTTAGGGGCACCTGAGTGGCTTAGACGGTTGAACACTTGCCTTCGGCTCAGGTCACAATCCCAGGGTCCTGGGATGGAGTCCCACATCGGGCTCCCTGCTCACTGGGGGAGCCTGCTTCTCCCTCTCCCTCTGCTGCTCCCCCTGCTTTGTTCTCTCTCTCAAATAAATAAAATCTTTTTAAAAATAAATTTATTTTATATATTTTCATATGTGCATATAGATCTTTGAATAAGAATATTTAAAGTTGCTTTGTCTGCAGTAGCCAATATAAGCATCCATCAAGAGGAGTCTAGTTAAACTAAGGTACACTCAGTCAATAAAATACTACTATATGCCTGTTAAAATGAACAAACCAGCACTAAACATGTTGACATAGAGAAATCACTAAAATGTATCATTAAGTGGAAAAAGCAAGGTGAAGAGCAGTGTGTAGAATATGATCCAATTTCTATTAAAAAAAAAAGCTTAAGTACCAATATTTTCTTTAAGGACTTGTAAGAAACCACCGACAGTTACTACCTCAGAGGAGTGGACTTGGAGCATGGGAGGAAGCACTTGTTCCTTCTAACCTTCTGTACTGTGTGCACTTTGCCCACCCTCTCTGTTCTGTGGAGGTATGTTACTTTTGTTAAAAAAAGAGATTGAGATAAATTTCACAGAGTAAAATCTTCACCATTTTAATTACTGAAAAGTGGTACTTAGTATGGTCACAATGTTATGCAACCATCACCTGTAGCAAGTTGCAAACGTTTTCATCACCCCAGGTGGGCAGGAAGTCCTCTTTCCCCCCTCCCCAGCCCTTGGCAGCCATTAATCTGCTGTTTCTATGGATCTACCTATTGTGATGTTTCATACACATAGAATCATATAACAAGTGGCCTTTGTTTCTGGCATCTTTTACTTAGAATAATGTTTTCTTTCCTTTTTTTTTTTTTTTGTTGTTGTTTTTAAAATTTACTTATATGCACAAAAGAGAGAGAGAGAGCATGAGCAGGGGGAAGGGCAGGAGAGGGAGAGAGAGAATCTCAAGCAGCCTCCCCATCAATCGCAGAGCCCGACACAGGGCTGATCCCCACGACTCCAAGATCACAATCTCAAGATCAAGACCCCAAATTCATGACCTGAGCTGAAATCTGAGTCAGATGCTCAGCTGACTGAGCCACCCAGGTACCCCTCTTTTCAAAAAAAAAATTAAAGTACTTTCCACAGGGCAGCCCCGGTGGCTCAGCAGTTTTAGCACCACCTTCAGCCCAGGGCGTGATCCTGGAGACCCGGGATGGAGTCCCACATCGGGCTCCCTGCATAGAGCCTGCTTCTCCCTCTGCCTGTGTCTCTGCCTCTGTGTGTGTGTGTGTCTCCCATGAATAAATAAATTAAAATCTTAAAAAATAATAATAAAGTAGCTTCCATGACCAACATGGTGATCAAACTCATGATCCTGAGATCAAGAGTCTCATGCTAGGGGATCCCTGGGTGGCTCAGCGGTTTAGTGCCTGCCTTTGGCCTGGGGTGTGGTCCTGGAGTCCCGGGATCAAGTCCCACGTCAGGTTCCTGGCATGGAGCCTGCTTCTCCCTCCTCCTATGTCTCTGCCTCTCTCTCTTCTCTATTATAAATAAATAAATCTTAAAAAAAAAAAAAAAAAAAGAGTCTCATGCTCTACCGAGCCAGCTAGACACTCCTAGGATCATGCTTTTGAGGTTCATCCATGTGGGATATGTATCCCTTTTTATGGCTATATGAATATAACACACTTAGTATTTTTTTTTAATTTTTATTTATTTATGATAGCCACACAGAGAGAGAGAGAGAGGCAGAGACATAGGCAGAGGGAGAAGCAGGCTCCATGCACTGGGAGCCCAACGTGGGATTCGATCCCGGGTCTCCAGGATCGCGCCCTGGGCCAAAGGCAGGCGCTAAACCGCTGCGCCACCCAGGGATCCCCCACACTTAGTATTTTCATTCATCCATTAATGAACATTTGGGCTGTTTCCTTTTGGCTATTGTGAATAATGCTGCTATGAACATTTGTGTGCATGTTTTTATTTGAATACTGGTTTTCAGTTCTTTTGGGTACATACCTGGGAGTGGAACTGCTGGCCCATCAGGTAATTCTATGTGTAATGTTTTGAGAATGAATATTGGTTTTTCTTGTGCTTAAATGTTTAATTTCATGCCATAAATGAAACTGTATAAGACAGGATTTGAAAGATCTTTTAGTAGAATCTCTAGAACAAATAGACATTGACAACGGACATTATCTGAATTAAATTAGTAACTTGGATTTAACAATATATTTTGACTTAGGGCCTGTTAGATATCTTGTATAAAGTGAACACTCTAATGTTCTTGCTATTGAAAACAGCGTATCTCAAAAGCATGTAAGTGGGATCCCTGGGTGGCGCAGCGGTTTGGTGCCTGCCTTTGGCCCAGGGCGCGATCCTGGAGACCCGAGATCGAATCCCATGTCGGGCTCCCGGTGCATGGAGCCTGCTTCTCCCTCTGCCTCTCTCTCTCTCTCTGTGACTATCATAAATAAATAAAAATTAAAAAAAAAAAGCATGTAAGTATTCTTTTGATAACACTAATATCTTAAAATATAATGCAACAGGTAGTAGTTATTTTAATTTAAGAGATATTGTTTGTTCATTCAAAAAATAACTATCAGCCACTTCATGCCCATTAGGATTGTTGTTATAAAGAATATAGAAAATAACAAATGTTGTCAAAGATGTAAAGAAATTGCAATTTTTGTGCACTGTTGGTGGGAAGGTAAGATGGTACAACTGCTATGGAAAACAGTATGGTGGTTCTCAAGAAATTAAAAATAGAACTACCATATGATCCTGCAATTCCATTTCTGGGTATCTAAAGAATTGCAATCAGAGATTTGATTTTATATATATATATGTTCATAGCACCATTATTTACAGCCAAGAGGTATAAATAACCCAAGTGTCCATCAACAGATGAATGGATAAGTAAAATGTGGTGTCTTTCTCGATAGATAGATAGATATAGCTATATGGAATAATATTCATTATACACCCACACACAATGGAATAATATTCAGCCTTAAAAAGGAAGGAAACTGGGGCAGCCCTGGTGGCCCAGCGGTTTAGCACTGCCTTCAGTCCAGGGTGTGATCCTGGAGACCCAGGAGGATTGAGCCCCATGTCAGGCTCCCTGCATGGAGCCTCCTTCTCCCTCTGCCTGTGTCTCTACCTCTCTGTCTCTGTGTCTCTCATGAATAAATAAAATTAAAAAAAAAAAAAAAAAAGAAGGAAACTCTGGGGTGCCTGGGGGGATCAGTTAGTTAAGCACCTGACTCTTGATTTTGGCTCAGGTTGTGATCTTGGGATCACAAGATCAAGCTCAACCCAGGCTTGAAAGAAAGAAGCAAGACTACACTGTAGTGACTTAGCCATACCACTGTGAGAGGGACATTTAGGTAGTTGGCAATCTTTTGCTGGTATAAACACTGCTCTGAGGAAGATCTTCAGAGAAGCTCATGTCATTCTACCTCTTTTAATAACAACTTTATTGTTACTTTTTAAAATTAACCCCCAGACCTACCCAAGCAATCATCAAGGTGATTCCCCTTTTCAGAGGCACAAATGCAGGCAGTGTGGATAAGCAAGTTCTTGTAGTTTTTATACCTGTTGTCTCTCCTAAATGAAAACATTGTTTTCCAAACTGGGGTGTATTGCTCTAATTTTCCAGTATCTCATTTCATCTCATGCCTGTTAGGTAAGAGCTTAGCAATTATCTTATTGGGCTGCACTTTCACACGTAGTACAGCAAGAATTTCCATCCACACGCTAATAGATGAGATCTTGAAACAGCCTTGAAGTTAGATGTTTGGACCTCAGAACCCAAACCCAGGCATCTGTGGGTTTAGAGTTTTAGAGTGAAATATTTCCCTCTTGAATTTGCTTTTCATATAACTGGCAGTGAAATGACATGGCAAATGTGGGGGTGCCATCATATTTTTCCACGAGAATTTTTTAACATGTTGCTTTCCCATTTCAAATAACTATATTGTTCTGATCCTAAGTAGACTGAAATATAATTTAATCTAGCATCAAATTAATTTCTCTAAGAGATATAAACTGACTTAAGCAATTTTTGATATCTGCAGAAGGAAATGGAAATGAGAATTCTCTTCTATCCTAAGGCAAGAAATTTAAGATAATCACCTTGCACACTGACAAACATTATTCCACGAGTATGGCTAATGCACAAAGCAATGACACACCCAGAATATAAATTTATGAATTTACAAACTTTTACACACATACACAATTCCCCCCACACACACACAATGCAACTTTAATATTTCTTGTGTTGCTTTGGGTTTTCCTGAAAGCAAACACTGAGCCAAGGTGTCAAGTGCCAGCATTTTATGTGGCAGGTGATCCCAGGAGACACAAGTGGGGAGAGGAGAAATCAGATAGACAAGAGAGGGCAGCAATGAAGGTTTGTTTTCAAGCAAGGTCTAAGACTTAATCCTGCTGGAGAACTCTGGGACCTCCGAGTCTCCCCACAGAGTGGGCAAGAGTCTTGGGTATTTACACACTTCTTGCCAGTCATTGATGGAGGGATTCTGGTGGGGGAGGGGTGGAGTTTCCTCCATTCCTTATACTTCTGAGCTGTCATGTTGGGGCCAAGCAGGGACCCTGGAGCCAAAGAAAGTCAGCAAGCAAGGAAATTTGGGGACTGGTAGTTGGAAGTCTGGCTGATAACGCACCAAAGTGGTAAGCATGAGGGTAGATGTGTGCAAGGCAGCATTGCCACATCTTTCTTCCTGAAACTTCTAAGTAAAATTAATGGCCTCTTCTTTTTCTTCCATAATTTAGTTGGCTGTCCATATCATTATACATATGACAGACACTCACATTCTCTTTCATTCTCTGCAGAGACTCTGCAAGCCCCCTCCCCGCCACCTCCCACAGATTGGGAGGAACAGAGACTCCCTCACCTCTCATCTCCAGCAGGAAAGAGCACGGTGACCACCATGTAACATGCAGCTTCCAGATGCTCAGTTCTTTCTAAAGCCCTCTTTAAAATTCTAGAACACAGGAGGTTTCTCAGGTTTCTAGTTGTCATTTTTCTTTTCAAATGTTAAGAGAAGAAATGTGGGCCAATTTATGGAATTAAAAATACTATGTTCTAAATGTATATGTCAAATGGTGTTAAGTACTAAAGAAGAAAAATACAGTAGAGAAAGGCAGTATATTTTTTCTTTTTACCATTTGGTGATTCAAACTCTAGGATCTTGTGCACAGTCACACAAATACTAGAATATTCAGCATTGTCTGTAGCAGCAAGAGACTAGAAACAATCTAGACATCCATCAATGTAAGATGCATCTGTATAGCATTTAACATGTGTTGGTCACTGTTCTGTTTCACAAATATTAACCCACTTAACCCTCAACAACAAACCTGTTCAGTGGCATGGTCTTTATTTATCATTCCCTTTTTCAGATATGAAAACTGAGGCACAGAAATTAAGTCATTTGTCCATGTTTACACAGTGAGGATAGGGTAGAGTCAGGATTCAAATCCACACTATCTAGCTCCAGAGTCTAATCTCTTGAGCTGGATGCAGGGCTGCCTCCCTCTCTATGGAAAAACTAATTAAATCATGGTTCCAACCCTTCAATAGAATTCTGTGGAGCTGCTGAAAAGAATTGGGGCAGTTGTGTACACATTGATGTGGAAAGATCCCTAAGATACTAACAACATCAAGGAGTAAGCTACCATTTGCATCCCAAATGGGAGAAGAACACATACATTTGCTTCGTTATGCAAAGAGCATTTCTAGAAGGACACATGCAAAACCAATAGGGGTACTTTCTGGAGAGGAAACGGAAGACACAAAAACTTTTCATGGACGTTTTCTGGCATTTTTTAATTGTTTATCATACACATGTAATACCTGTTTTCTAATATATAAGTTAAATATAACTTTAAAAGATTGAAAGAATCTATAACTTCTTTTATTTTTTTTAAAGATTTATCTTTTTTTAAAGATTTAAAAAGATCTAATCTTTTTAAAGATTTATTCATTCATGAGAGACAGAGAGAGAGAGAGAGAGAGAGAGAGAGGCAGAGACACAGGTGGAGGGAGAAGCAGACTCCATGCAGGAAGCCTGACGTGGGACTCGATCCCGGGTCTCCAGGATCACGCCCTGGGCTGCAGGCGGCGCTAAACCGCTGTGCCACCGGGGCTGCCCCCCTAACTTCTTTTAATAGAGCAATGAAAAATGTCCTGTTTTGAATTTTCCAAACTTATTTAAATTTATAATTCAAGGTGAAAGACCAAAAGCCCAGTCGGTTGAGTGCTCAACTCTTGATTTGGGCTCAGGTCCTATTCTTAGGGTTGTGAGGTCGAGCCCTGTGTTGGGCTCCACGCTCAGCATGGAGTCTGCTTAAGGTTCTCTCTCTCTAAAATAAATAAAATCTTAAAAAAAGAAGACTGTGCTGATTTTAGACATTTTCTGACTTTGTTAGTAATCTTTGAACTAAAAAAGGAAAAAAGGCAGTCAACTATTTCAAACAGCTTTGTGAAATCATTTTGGCTCCATGGCCTATACCTGTTCCACCGTCTGCAATTTAAAATCTGATGGCCCTAAAAATGATCCACTCTTCCTATTAATAGCATATATTTAAAAACATCTTCATTTCTTCCTATTTTACTCGAATAACTTTGTCTTTTATGTTAAATAAACTCAAGAAATTGGTCCCTACAAATGAGAGTAGCAAAGTGTTTTTCCTGATTTCATAGTAAATGGAAGTAATTAAAGAAGCTCCTTTACTCAAAAGGAATTTTTTCTTTTCATGGACAGGCATACATTGCTGAAAATGTTAAAATTTTAGGGCAGCTGTGTTCTCAAAATTAGGATTCCTATATAAGATTAGGGAAGATAAAAATACATTTAAACAAATATTGGAAACCACTTGCTTATAATTTCTCACTCTGCATAGAAAAAGGATAACTCAAGTTAATTCTGTTCATTAAAATAAGAAAATACTCAAGTGGGCCAAATAGTTTCAATTAAAGATATAAATTTCTCAAATAAAAATAAATAAATAAATAAAATAAAATAAATAAATTTCTCAAGTAGAGCAAAATTCGAGACTCTTCTACAGAATAAAGACATAACACTTTTTTTGGTTAGGTAGTAAAACTAAGGTGAACTTTTAACTGGAAAAGGGGAGAAGATAAAAAGCGTATGACTCAAGACCGGAAACTCTCAATGCTTCTTACCAAGAGAAGTAGTAAACGGGCTTCAAGGTATAGGAGGGAAAAAACCAACATGCTTAAAAAGGAAATTAAAATCTCTTAGGGAAATGCTTCCTCAACTCAAACTACAGGTATGTTTATCTAACTTGGGCCTGAACTTCCCATCTCAAGAAACAGACCATTATTTGATCATTTCCAGAAACTGGAAACCCAGTGCCCTCCTGGGGCTTTCTTTCTCTCCGTCCTCCACATCCAGTGCATCACCAATTCATTCATTCATTCGCTGAAAGTCAACGAGCAATTGTGACTCCATCCCTCAGCTCCTGTCTCTTTCTGTCCTTGACAAGTTTCCCCAGAAGCTTCCCCTCCCTGTCCCACACACTGTCCAGCCCCCTTCAATCTGACTTGGGAAACTGGAATCACTTCATAGAGTGATTGCTAACATCATCAGTGACATCTACATCCCTAAACCAGTGGACCTTAATACATGTTCCACATGATTGGCCCCGTCCACCTTCTGAAAGCATTTCCTACCTTTTCACTTTTCTGGATTTTCTCCTACCTCTCAGGTCATTTCTTCTGTTTCCCTTCAGGTTCATCCTCCAGCCAGGTGACCAAAAATGAGATTTCTTCAAGGCATAGTCTCAGTCTTCCTTCTATTCTCTTTTTACTTCTTTCTAGACGAGCAGTCCTCAAAGTGTGTTCCACAGATCCTTTGGGGGTTCCCACAAGGTCAAAACTATTTTTGCAACAATACTAAAATGTGACTTGCCTTTTTTGCTGTGTTGGCACTTTGGCCTGTGGGCACAAAAGCATTGGCTCATAAAACTGCTGGTGGTTAGTATGAATCAAGGCATTGGCACCAAACTGTACCAATACTCATTGTATTCTTCCCTATTGTGCACTTACAGGAAAAAAAAACTGTACTTAGGATTGTGATTGATGGAGGTGCCTGGGTGGCTCAGTTGGTGAAGCATCTGCCTTTGGGTCAGATCATGAAGCCAGGGTCCTCGGATTGAGCCCTATGTCAGGCTCCCTGCTCAGTGGGGAGCCTACTTCTCCCTCTCCTGATTCCCCCTACCCTGCCGCTCATGCTCTCTCTCAAATAAATAAAATGTTAAAAAGAGAATGTGCTTGATGTTGTATGTTAAGTATACTGAAAATTTTTTTTAAATGTGCTTGATGAATTAGTAAAAAATATTTAATTTTATTAAACCTTGACTCTTGAATATGTCTCTTTCCATACAGGTATCAGTTATTCTAGCACATTTTACTAAAAATATTATTTTTTTATTGAATCAACTTGGCATCTTAGTGGAAAAGCAATTGGCCATGTAATTATAGGTCTATTTCTGGACTTTCAATTTTGTTCTTTTTTTTTTAAAGATTTTATTTATTTATTCATGAGAGACAGAGAGAGAGAAAGAGGCAGAGACACAGGCAGAGGGAGAAGCAGGCTCCATGCAGGGAGCCTGTTGTGGGACTCAATCCTGAGTCTCCAGGATCACGCCCTGGGCCAAAGGCAGGCACTAAACCACTGAGCCACCCAGGGATCCCCTAATTTTGTTCTTTTGATCTCTGTGTCTTACTTTAATCCCTGTACTTAAAATCAGGTTGTGTAAGTTCTCCAAATTTGTTCACCTTTTAAAAAGTTGTTTTGGATATTGTAAATCCTTTGTATTTCCACATAAATTTTAGAGCCAGCTTGTCAATTTCTACAGAAAAGCTTGCTGAGGTTTTAACTGGGATTGCTTTGGATCTACAGACCAATTTGGGGAGAAATGTCATCTTCCAATCCATGCACATGGTATCTTTCTCCATTTGTATAGGTTGTAATTTCTCTCAACAATGCTTTGTAGTTTTCAATGTACATATCTTTCTTCTTTTTTTTTTTTTTTTAAGATTTATTTATTTTAGAGAAGAGAGGAGGGGCAAAGGGAAAGAAAGAATTCTGAAGCAGGGGCAGCCCTGGTGGTGCAGCGGTTTAGTGCCGCCTGCAGCCCAGGGCATGATCCTGGAGACCCTGGATCGAGTCCCACGTCAGGCTCCCTGCATGGAGCCTGCTTCTCCCTCTGCCTGTGTCTCTGCCTCTCTCTCTCTCTTTCTCTGCATCTCTATGAATAAATAAATAAAATCTTAAAAAAAAAAAAAAAAAAAGAATCCTGAAGCAGATTTCCCACTAAGCATGGAGCCCAAGATGGTGGGCCTGATCCCAGGACTCTAAGATCATGACCTGAGCTGAAATCAAGAGCTGGCTGCTTAACCAACTGAGCCACTGAGGTACCCCTATCCTGTGTATCTTTTATAAATTTATTCCTATGTACATTTTTGGATGCTATCATAAATATGATTATCTGAATTTCTGTTGGATTCTTCATTACTAATATGTGACTGTGATATATTGATCCTGTATCCTGTGATCTTTTTAAACTTACTAATTCTAATAGCTTTTTTTGTATGCTTTTAAGGACTTTCTATATATATATCAATTGCAAATAAAGGTAGTCTCACGTCTTCCTTTCTAGTACGTGTCTTTTACTTACTTTTTTGCTTTATTATACTGGTTAGGATTCCCAATATGATATTGGATAAAAGTAGCCAGAGTGGAAATCCTTGCCATGTTTCTGATCTTAGGCAAAAATAATTCAGTCTTTCACTGTTAAGTATGATGTTAGCTGTAGGTTTTTTTTTTTTTAATGTTCTTTAAAAGATTGAGAAAATCTCCTATTCCTAGTTTGCTAAGAGTGGTAGGTTTTTGTCAAATGCTTTTCCTGCATCTATTAAGAGGGTCATATGGTTTCCACATCCATTCTGTACAAGTAACAGAAAATGTGAATCACTGGTTTAAATCATAATGACTTTTTTATCTCAGAAAAAATCCAATGAAGGGGTTGGTTACCTCCCTTCTGTGGCTGAAAGATGGATCCAGTAGTGCTGCTTTTGCATTCAATCTGTTGCAATATGTTGTCATGATTGAAGTATAGGAGGAAAATCTAGACTCACACAGATATTATTAATATAAGCCAATCACAGTAATTCCATTCCCCTTATCAGTGGTTGAAGTAAGGTATTTGACCCAATTCTGGCCACTGATAATCTGAGGCTACAGCAGGCTGGCTGCATGCTGACCAATCTTGGCTCCTCTTTTGGGGCACAGACTAAGATTACATTTCTCAGCCCCTTATGCTGTTAGGTTAGGGTGGGAAATAGTTCTAGCCAATGCAATGTGGGCAGAAATAAGACTTGCCACTTTGGAGCTTGGCCCTAAAATTTCAAGTGATATCCCTGGGTCACTCTCTTTTGCTCACCCATAAGGCTAAAAAGACTGGACTCCAATATTGTGGAAGCATGTCAAAGAGTTTACAGTTAAGTCTTAAAATCAGGTTGTGTAAGTTCTCCAAATTTGTTCACCTTTTAAAAAGTTGTTTTGGATATTCTAAATCCTTTGTATTTCCACATAAATTTTAGAGTCAGCTTGAATCCCGAAGAGAGCCACCCAACTTGCACAGAACTGTGATGTAAGAAATAAATTTTTATTGTGTTAAGCCACTTGGTGATTGAGATTGTTAAAGCGTATAACATTAAGTACTCTGATACAGAGATCTGCTATGAGGGCTTCTGGGACAGGTATTCAGCTCTTAAAGACACAAGAGGAGGGGTGCCTGGGTGGCTCAATCAGTTAAGCATCTACCTTTGACTCCTGATCTTAGGGTCCTGGGATCAAGGCCCATTGGGACTCCCTGCTCAGCGGGAAGTCTGCTTCTCCCTCTCCCTCTGCTACACCCCCCTCCCAACTTGTGCTAACAAATAATAAAATCTTTTAAAAAGACAGAGACATAATGAGGAGAAAGTCCCCTTTCTGGCTCTGGACTAGTGTCTACAACCACAAAAGGGAACTAGCCTACGTGGCGGAAGAAGGCAGAACAAAAATTGGAAAGAAACTGGGTATTTGATGATGTCAATGAGCTGCTGAATCAACCAGCCCTCTCACTGATTTTATGTGAGACAGTAAGTTCACTACAATTTTAGACAGTGGATCCATGTTTTCTGTTGTTTGCACTAAAAACCATCGTATCTGATACATAACAAATAAAAAACTCATCAGTTTTCCCCTAGCCTGCTCCTCTTTTGGTGTTTCCTATTTTGGTAAATGGTAATACCATCCAACAAGTTATGTAAGCCAGAAACCTGACTCAACCTTGACGCTTGCCTCCATCTTACTGTTTTCCCCATGTGTCTAATCCATCACCACCTGCTGTTTTATCTTTCTACTTCATCAAACACCACACTGATCAAAACCAACACCATCTATCTCCCATACCACCCCAGTAACCTCCTGGCTGGTCCACCTGCTTCTCCTCTGGCTCACCTCTAATCTTTTCTTCACACCATAGCCAGAGCAGAAGTTTCCAAAATTTTAGCCTGATCATATCACCCTCTTTGTTAAAAAATACTTGAGGGACTTCATTTTCCCATTACTTGTAAGATAAAGATGGAACATCTTAAAAAACCCTGGCAGTCTGAACCCCATCCTGCCTCACTAGTCACACCTTGCAATGAACACCCACCACATGGAAGCTTCTACTGACCCCTCATCTTTGTCTCACTCTCTCAGGCCCCACCCAGGATCTTTATAGATGCTGTTCCCTCTCGCTGGAAACTATTTTCCTTGCTTCTTCTCCTAGTTAACTACTTCTATCACTTCTCCAGGAAGTCTTCCCTGGTCTCCAGTGGCCTCAGCTTTAGGTACCCTCTCTTTGTAGTACTTGTCACTTGCAATCTTACATAGATTATATCTGTCTCCTACTAGCCCACAAGCTCTGTAAGACAAGGACTATATTTGCTTACCTTGGCATCCTCTATAGCTAGCAGAATGCCTGGCACACGGGAGCTTCAATAAATCCAATGAAGAATGAAGTGCTATATGAAGAAAGAGTAAATATATGGTACAAGACACTCTGAGTGTCTAGAACACGGATTCCTGATCTTATCTAAATGGTTAGAGAAAATTTCCCTACGGAATTACTGATTCTATTTTTTTAAGATTTTATTTTTAAGTGGGGATCAAACTCACAACCCCAAGATCAAGAGTCACATGCTCTACTGAGTCAGCCACATACTGTACTGAGTTTTAAAGGATGACAAGGGGACAGCCCCGTGGCGCAGTGGTTTAGCGCCGCCTGCAGCCGGGGGGGGGGGGGGGGGGGGGTGATCCTGGAGACCTGGGATCGAGTCCCACATCAGGCTTGTTGCATGGAGCCTGCTTCTCCCTCTGCCTGTGTCTCTGCCTCTCTCGCTCTCTCATTCTGTGTCTCTATGAATAAATAAATAAAATATTTTAAATAAATAAATAAATACATACATACATACATACTAGGGGGGAAAAAAAGGATGACCAGGGGTTAACTAGATGAAGAAAAGAAGCCTGGCAGTGGGTATGCATATGCACGTCAAACAAAGGAGCATGGCACACTCAAGCAACTGCATAAAGAGCAAAATGGCTGATGCTGAGTGAGGCAGCGAGCAGAGCAGACCAGAGGGCCAAGCAGAACCAGACTATGGTTCTACACTTGAGCATTTGCTTTTTCAGCCTTTTAAATATCAGTTTCCTACGTTTCCATTTTCATAGAATTTCAAACAATGAGAAGTTGCAAGAATAGTTCAGAGAAGCCCCATGTACCTTTTCTCAAGTTACTATCTTTCTTTTGCCCTATTTGCTTTATTATTCCTTCTAATTTTTTTTTTCTTGAATCATTGGAGAGTAAATCAGAGACATCCTGTCACTTTACAAAGATATTCTCTTCCATAGTGATTGAATCAGGGAATCAAACATTGAAAAATTACTGTTTTCTACTTGTTTTTGCAAATTCCACCTGGTCAGTTGTCTGTTTTATCCATTATAGCAGTTTCTATCCTGGTCTCACACCATTCCTGAATCTCACATTGTCTCATCAATTCATTTTGATATTCATCCAGGGCCATTTTGGCAGTCAAATAGAATGCTATTGATAATTATGCTGGGCTAACAGGCACAAATCCAGACTCTATCAGGCAAACCTGGCCCTCGGGTCATGCTACTTACAGGATAAGGTGAGGATTCTAAACCTTTTATCTTGTGGGTAATTGGAACCATTGAAGTGATTGAGCATAAAAGCCAGGAAGAAACTTGAGTAAGTTCGTGTTTTAAGAAGACTACCTTCGGGGGATCCCTGAGTGGCCCAGCGGTTTAGTGCCAGCCTTTGGCCCAGGGCGCAATCCTGGAGACCCAGGATCGAATCCCACGTCGGGCTCCTAGTGCATGGAGCCTGCTTCTCCCTCTGCCTGTGTCTCTGCCTCTCTCTCTCTATCATAAATAAAAAAAAAAAAAAAAAAAAAATCGGGGATCCCTGGGTGGCGCAGCGGTTTGGCGCCTGCCTTTGGCCCAGGGCGCGATCCTGGAGACCCGGGATCGAATCCCACGTCGGGCTCCTAGTGCATGGAGCCTGCTTCTCCCTCTGCCTGTGTCTCTGCCTCTCTCTCTCTGTGTGACTATCATAAATAAAAATTTTTAAAAAAATCTATCATATATATATATATAAAGACTATCTTCGCTCTATTGTGAAGAAGAAAATGGGAGCAATATTTGCGTAATAAATGTTGAGTGAATAAAGAAATTTGTTAAGAAACAAATGCATCTAAAATTGCTCAGAATACTGATTTAAAGTTTGAAGAGTAACCAATGCAATACATGGGCAGCCCAGGTGGCTCAGCGGTTTAGCACTGCCTTCGGCCCAGGGCATGATCCTGGAGACCCGGGATCAAGTCCCACATCAGGCTCCCTGCATGGAGCCTGCTTCTCCATCTGCCTGTGTCTCTGCCTCTCTCTCTCTGTGTCGCTAATGAATAAAATCTTTAAAACAAAAACAAAAAACAAAAAAACCCCAATGCAATACAAAATTGCAATTCTCAACCTGATGTCCATGCATGAATCAAAAAAACCCATAAACATTCTGAACTCTGCTGATGCAGAATGCAGGTATGTGCACGTGGCGGTTTCAAAAGATGTCCACTGGGGTGCCTGGTGGTTCAGTCAGTAGATAATGAGACTCTGGATCTTGAGGTTCTAAGTTTGAGCCCTCACATCATATAGAGATTACTTAAAAACAAAATGTAAACATATGTGTGTGTGTGTGTACCAGTTATTTGATAACCCTCGCTTCAAGAAGTGGAACTGAATTTTCCTCCCCGAGTGTGCACTGGAATCAGTGACTTGCAACAAATTAAATGTGGCAGAAGTGATGGTGTGTCACTTCTGAAACTAGCTTTCTCCTCTCTCTCTCAGATACTGATTCTGGGGGCAGCCAGGTGCTATGTCATGATGACATTCACAGTGAGGAACGGAGGCCTCCTGCCAACAGCCATGTGAGCGAGCCACCTTGGAAGAAATCTTCCAGCCCCGGTCAAGATTTCAGTTGACTGCAACTGTGGCCAACATCTTTCCTGCAACCTTGTAAGACTCTGAAGAAGAACCACTCAGCTAAGCTGCTCCTAAATTCCTGACCCAAAGAAATTAAGAGATAATTTTTTTTATTTTAAGCTACCAATTTTGGGATAATTTGTTACACAAAAGATATTTAATGAGGTACATTTGGATGAGGAGTCTATGATTTTCATTAGATTCTCAGTAAAACTGATGATCTGAAAAAGGGTAAAAATTACTACTCCAAAGCAGGTACTAGATTTTTAAAAATCTTTGGTCTATAGTTTCTACGGGTTAATTTTTATACAAGTTTGGGATTAGGTTCAACAAATGAGAAAATTCAATTCTCCAAACCACTGGAAGACTCAAAAGATTGTTTAAAAATGCTGTTGTAGGGGGACTCCTGGGTGGCTCAGCCCTGCCTTTAGCCCAGGGCGTGATCCTGGAGTTCTGGGATCGAGTCCCAAATTGGGCTCCTTGCATGGAGCCTGTTCTCCCTCTGCCTATGTCTCTGCTTCTCTCTGTGTGTCTCATAAATAAATAAATAAAATCTTAAAAAAAAAAAAATGCTGTTGTAGGGGTGCCTGGGTGGCTCAGTCAGTTAAGCATCTGACTCTTGGTTTCAGCTCAGGTCAAGTCTGGGTCCTGAGATTGAGGCCCACGACAGGCTCTGCACTCAGTGGGGGAGTCTGCTGGAGATTCTCTCCATTTCCCTTTCCCCCTCCCCCCACTTGTGTGCGGGCATGGGCACATGCTCTCTCCTTAATAAATAAATCCTTTTTTAAAAATATTTTATTTATTTATTCATAGACACACAGAGAGAGAGGCAGAGAGACAGGCAGAGGGAGAGGGAGAAGCAGGCTCCATGCAGGGAGCCCGACGTGGGACTCGATCCCCGGTCTCCAGGATCACACCCCAGGCTGCAGGCGGTGCCAAACTGCTGCGCCACCAGGGCTGCCCTAGATAAATAAATCTTAAGAAAAAAAAAGGGCAGAGAAAAGCAAACTTTACCCCAACCTATCAAACTAAGATCCAACAGTATATCTAATAGAAATGAAGTACTTTTTCATTTTCTAAGGAAAGTCTACCATTAGACCTAACCATAATTCTGACATAATAGATCTATAAATTATTGCTAAAGAAAAAGCCCAAGTTACAGAACACAATGTTCCCATACAGAAACAGTATATTCTTATACATATAAGTGGATATGTCCAGAAAAAGTTCTAAAAGGATACAATATTAATCAGGGATTAAGCAGCAAAAACTCATCATGGCTGTCAAAAAATAGTTTATGAGGCACCTGGGTGGCTCAGTGGTTGAGCATCTGCCTTTGGCTCAGGTCGTGATCCTGGGGTCCTGGGATTGAGTCCTGCATCAGGCTCCTCGCAGGCAGCCTGCTTCTCCCTCTGGCCAAGTCTCTGCCTTTTCTGTGTCTCTCATGAATAAATAAAATTTTAAAAAAAAGTTTATTATAAAGTTCTAGAGTAGGTGACAAAATTGATGACAGGGAAGGAGGTTCTGCAAGTGGACAGGAAATACAGGCACAGGGCACCAGGGACCCAGTACAGCCATAGGAATGGTCTAATAAGAAGCTGTCCCAGAGGGGGGATCCCTGGTGTCTCAGCGGTTTAGCGCCTGCCTTTGGCCCAGGGCGCGATCTTGGAGTCCCGGGATCGAGTCCTGTGTCGGGCTCCCAGTGTGGAGCCCGCTTCTCCTTCTGCCTCTGTCTCTGCCTTTCTCTCTCTCTCTCTCTCTTTATGTCTATCATGAATGAATAAATAAGTAAATCTTAAAAAAAAAAAAAAAAAACTAGATTAAAAAAAAGAAGCTGTCCCAGAAAAGAAGTCACCATTTGGCCACAGGCCTCTTGTTGCCACCATGAATATGTCAACTAACCCTTGAGATGTGTTGGTGCCACAACACTCTAAGTCCTATGGCAGAATCATCCAAAAGACCAAGAATTTCTTTGTAACAGATAATCTATTGGTATCATGGTCTATTTAGAAGAAGACTTAAATCTGAGCAATATTAAGACAGAGACAGTGACAGACATTCTTTTGAAGGGGACAGAATGCATGCAGTAGGTAGATACTAGAAATCCATATTTTATAAAAATAAAATGGAAGAGAAAGGGAGCCTTCTGCTAAAAGTGGATGTTTAAAATACTACAGAGCAATTTTACTATTGTTGCTGAAAATAAAGAATTTTTGGATGTTGCAAAGTGAGTCCCAAAACTGTTCATGTCCTACAATATTGGTTAAATTCAATCAGATACTGATTCATGCAACTTCAAAAAGGCAGGAAACAAGCCTACAACAGAACTGAGTAAACAGGGGACGCCTGGGTAGCTCAGTGGCTGAGCGTCTGCCTTTGGCTCAGGGCATGATCCTGGGGTCCTGGATCGAGTCCCACATAGGGTCCCCTGCATGGAACCTGTGTGTCTCTGCCTCTCTATCTCTCTGAATAAATAAACAAAATCTATTGAAAAAAAAAAGAGAGTATTAAAGAAAAAAAAGAACTGGATAAACAGGACCACTGAAGAGATAAGAATCCTTCCCTATCTTGACAACTCAAAAGGTATTTCTTTGAAAGGCTAAATAAAAGCAAAAGATAAGGGATCCCTGGGTGGCGCAGCGGTTTGGCACCTGCCTTTGGCTCAGGGCGCGATCCTGGAGACTCGGGATCGAATCCCACATCAGGCTCCTGGTGCATGGAGCCTGATTCTCCCCCTGCCTGTGTCTCTGCCTCTCTGTGACTATCGTAAATAAATTTTAAAAATTTAAAAAAAAAAAAAAAAAAAAAAAAAAAAAGCAAAAGATAAAATTGCAAATAAATGTAATTAAATGACTATTTCAAAATAAATTCTATTTTATTTATTTATTTATTTATTAAATTCTATTTTAAAATGAAATGAGCTTCCATCTTAAAGCATCCCCCCCAACGTTAAGAAAATGAAAAGTGAAGCAGTGATTTTCATTTCCTTGGGCAAATATGCCATGGTAGTTGAATACTTAAGAAAGATCTCCTAAAACAAAGGATCTCACATGCGTTCATACTTCAACACTTAAAATAGTACATATTCCTAATGGATTATTCTGGATGATTTACAAAAAAATACACTTTTAAAATAGATTTTCTCCTACAGTCATACACAAAAAAAAGTTTCTATTATACTGTGCTATGAATAATATTCGTATGATCTACTGAGCTATTATGTAAACAGAGCCATAAAGTATATTTAATCTTTTCCTATCTTTGTTGTTTGAAGAGCAAAATTAAATGTAGCAATACAAGCCAAACTATCAATGCCTCAGAATCTAAAATTTCTGGATGGTTCATTTTCTTCTTTTATTTTTAGGGAGGTAGGCAGGGGGAGGGGCGGAGAGAGAGGAAGAGTGAGACTCAAGCAGGCTTCCTGCCCATCCCAGAGCCCAATGCAGGGCCTGATCCCACAGCCCTGAGATCATGATCTGAGTTGAAATCAAGAGTCAGACACTTAAGCCACTGAGCCACCCCGGTGCCCCTGGAGGGCACATTTTCAATGTAAGAACTCACCTTCTACTATTCTATAGGACAATTCTGAATTCAACAACTGCTTTAGAGGCTGCTTAATAAAACAGAAACACACTAGTATCTATTAATTCAACAAATATTTATCAAAAACCAACTAGGTATTAGTCTCTGTGCTAGAACTGGAAATTTTATTCTCCTTGAAAACAATTATATTTTCTAAAAATCTCAAGCAGGCAGAACTCTGAAACTTTTCTTCATTGGAAGACTCTTTCTTTCAAAACCATAAGATACCACTTCACACCTACTGAGAATCACCACTATCAAAAAGACAAGAGATAACAAATTTGGTGAAGATGTAGAGAAAAGAATACCCTTCAGCACTGTTGGTGAGAATGTAAGTTGGTACAGCTACTCATGAAAACAGTACGGACATTCCTCAAAAATTAAAAATAGTACTACCATATGACCCAGCAATTCTGCTTCTGTGTATATATCCCAAGGAAACTAAAACACTATCTCAAAAATATATCTGCATCCCTCATGTTCATTGCAGCATTTATGATAGCCAACATACAGAAACAACCTAAGTGCAAGAGTAAGTAGTGTGTGCGCATAGGAATATTATTCAGCCACAAAGAAGACAGAAGGAAATTCTGCTATTTTTTTTTATTTTTGTTAAGATTTTATTTATTTATTCAGAGAGACAGAGAGAGAGAGAGAGGCAGAGACACAGGCAGAGGGAGAAGCAGGCTCCATGCAGGGAGCCCGACGTGGGACTCGATCCCGGGTCTCCAGGATCACGCCCTGGGCTGCAGGCGGCGCTAAACTGCTGCGCCACTGGGGCTGCCCAAATTCTGCTATTTTTGACAATATGTATGAACCTTGATATGTTATGCTAACTGAAATAAGTTAGAGAAAGTCAAATTGTGTATGATCTCACATGTATGGGGAATCAACAACAACAAAATAAGCTCACATATACAAAGAACATATCGGTGGTTACCCAAGGGGGGCGGGGGATGGCAATATGGGTGAAGAGAGACAAAAGGCACAAACTTTCAGTTATGAGACAAATAACTAAGGGATGTAATACACAGCATGGTAATGACAGTAATATTGTACTGTATGTTTGAAAGTTACTAAGAAGGGATCCCTGGGTGGCGCAGCGGTTTGGCGCCTCCCTTTGGCCCAGGGCGCGATCCTGGAGATCCAGGATCAAATCCCACGTCGGGCTCCAGGTGCATGGAGCCTGCTTCTCCCTCTGCCTGTGTCTCTGCCTCTCTCTCTCACTGTGTGCCTATCATGAATAAATAAAAATTAAAAAAAAAAAAAAAAAAAGAAAGTTACTAAGAGGGCAGCCCGGGTGGTTCAGCAATTTAGCA
Source organism: Canis lupus baileyi (assembly GCF_048164855.1). NCBI lineage: Eukaryota > Metazoa > Chordata > Mammalia > Carnivora > Canidae > Canis > Canis lupus. The sequence continues at coordinate 65,871,257 of NC_132842.1, forward strand.
CCGCCTTCAGCCCAGGGCATGATCCTGGAGACCCAGAATTGAGTCCCACGTCGGGCTTCCTGCATGGAAGGGTTTCCTGCTTCTCCTCGGCCTGTGTCTCTGCCTCTGTGTGTGTGTCTCTCATGAATAAATAAATTAAAAAAACAATCTTTGAAAGTTACTAAGAGAGTAAATCTTGAAGGTTTTCATCACAAGAGAAAAACATTTAACTGTGTGAGGTGATGGATGTTAACTAGATGAGAAAGGTAAGCTCTACCCTGGGTACTGGGCCTTTTAACAGGACAACTGAGATCAAGTGTGGAAAATTTTTAGATCTTCAACCACAACTCTTCTGATCAGGCAAATGCATGGTCCAGGGGCCTCCCCTCTCAGACAATGAAGTCCACTGAAATTCCCCCCCTTACTCCAGCTGTCACCCCATTAATGCAAGGACATTGAGAATAATGCTAGAGATTCCTGCTGTAAGTCCCGTTTTTAGTATCTCACATGTAGTCGAAGCAATATCTATTACCAAGCAAATAACTCAGGTATCTGGTATTTTCATAAAGACTTTGTAAGACACAAAGCTTTCAATTAAAAAATTATTTATTAAAAAATATTTCCTAATTCTGATTCCATATCAAATTAGACATGGAGTGATGTTACGAAGCAGTAACTCATCAGCTCCGTTTGTATAGAGGCTGACAATGACCTCATTAATTCCTAAGCATATTCTATTGAATAGTGGAATACAAATGCAACTCATTCACTTCTGCACAAAAGGAAAATATAATTGTTATACTCCATACTAAAGCTTTTATAAAGCTTGTCTTCATAATTTCAGTTAGAGATTTAGCTAATATAAAATGATACTTGCTTAAAAGAATATCCAAGCAATGCTTTGCATTTTCTTTTCCTGCAAAATTCAAGGAAAACATGATTGTTTGGCAGATTCTTTGTTGCTCACGAAGAACCACCTGAGATTACTTTCTGTTTCTACTCTTCCACTCATTGTTTCCAGTGATTAAAACATGCTGGATACATAATTAAGAGAACACTAGAAATGCCACAGAGATCCCAGAGCTTAGGAGTTTCTGACAAGTTTTGAAGTTTTTATAAACTTCAAATTAATGTACAGGATAAAGAGATTTAAAAATGACTTTTAGAAACACACACTCAAAGGAAACACTTTAGTACTCTTTAACATTGAACTGGTCTCTCTTTCAATGGTTCAAGCAGTCAGTCTTTTCTCAACAGTTTCTTGATAAGCGACAAACCTTCTCAAATTCATCTTCACATTGTCGAGAACACACAGCTGATCTGGACTGTATTTACCTCTCCCTTCTTTTCGTATCTGCCAAAAAATCATATGTGAATTGGTATATATTACTAATTTCTTTAGATAAGAAAGCCTTTGATTTGGGGTGTGTTTCTTTTCAGAACAAAGCTGCCAGAATTTGGTGAAAGATCTTCAATTTCCAAGGTAAAAGAATACAGTGTGTGAGCCATAAAGATAAATTAAGATTATACAACTTTTAAAAATGATAGTTACAAGAATGGATGAATTGTAGACTTTAAAAGAATAAGTTTTTGGGGCACCTGGTGGCTCAGTGGTTGAGCGTCTGCCTTTGGCTTTGGCCCGGGGTCCTTGGATCGAGTCCCACATGAGGCTCCCCACAGGGAGTCTGCTTCTCCCTCTGCCTGTGTCCCTGCCTCTCTAGGTCTTTTATGAATAAATAAATAAAATCTTAAAAAAAAAAAAAAAAAAAGAGTAACTTTTATGGTATGTGACCTAGACTTCACCTCTAGTCTAGAGCAGCAATTCTCAAATTTCGGTGTGCAACAGTATCATCCGGAAGGCTTGTTAAAAAACAGATTGGTGGGCCCACCCACTGTTTCCGATTTTCAGTAGGTCTGGAGTTGGGCCTAGGAATTTGTAACAAGTTACCAGGTGATTCTGATGCTGCTAATCACAGGGCAATTCTGGAGAGCCAGGGCTCTTGAGAAGTTCTTTAGTAAAATACATTGTGTATCATGTTGAAATGCAACCTGGGGCTAAATATATACCAGGCAGTCTTTAATGCAATTGTGGCTTCATTCACAGAGGAGCTTCATATGAAAAACTACAGGCTGCCCTTCTGGCTAGCAAAGAAATTTCATTAGGGCTTTATACCTTTGAGAAAAGAAAAACACTTAATTAAACATCATTACCAAAGCAATGCATATTAAGTAGGAAAATCAATCAGAACAGCCCTCCCAGTGGTTAGGGGTTGTTTTGCTAGTTCATAGTTTACATAACTCCTCTCCGTGCATTTGCTTCTGCAGTCTGAAGACTTAACTACATCTGCTTTCCTGCAGCTGCAGGGAAATAGGGGATATTTTCTTCTTACCACGTGGACTCCTTTTTCAGATGTTTCAAGGGCCTGCCTGCACCCTTTAAGAACCCTGTGGATGCCCACCATGTACTGGTATGGAAATACATCTAGGAGATCGTGTTAAGAGAAAACACAAAGTGCAGGGTTGTGAATATATTAGGCTACCTTTTGGAAAAGAAAGGGGGTAAAATACTAATGCACATCTGCCTTTACATGGAGAGATATCACTCAATTTGTTTACTGATGATAAACAGTAAAACCTCTCACTGCTTAAAAAATAGACAAACATGGGTGAAGAGGGTCAAAAGGCACAAACTTCCAAAACTTCCAAAAAAAAAAAAAAAAGGCACAAACTTCCAATTATAAGCTAAGTAAGTCACAGGGATGTAACGTTCAGCATGGCGACTGATTGTAAATTTGGAAGTTACTAGGAGTAGACCTGAAAAGTTCTCATCGCAAGAAAAAAAATGTCCTCCTATGTGTGGTGATGGATTTAACTAAACTTTTTCTGGGAATTATTTCCCAACATGTACATGTATCAAACCATTAAGCTATACACCTAAAACTAATACAATGTTATACATCAATTGTATTTCAATTAAACAAAAAACAAAAAAAACCTATAGGTTTGAACAAACTGTAATTAAGGTAAACTGTTGAAGTTTTTTCCCCAGACTTAAGTTACCTATTGGTGAAACTTAACTCAATAAATGTCAGCCACTAAGATGACATTTTTAAATATAAGATAGCAAAATATGAAAATGTTAAAAACAAACCAACACTGCTGTCCTTAAATCAACACTGACTTTAGACGGGCCTACAATTTAGAATGTACATGGTGTGTGTTGCTAGTTTTCTAAAGAAAACTAGTTCTTATGCCTTAAAAAACTTCAGAAAATTGAAATTACTAGACATACAATCATAGTCTCCTAAAAAGTCATCACAGAGTTCTCTCCTTGAGCAATCAATTCTGTATTAGAAGCTTGTTAGAAGAAAGCAATACACATTGGGGGCACCTGGGTAGCTCAGTCAGTTAAGCTTCTGACTGCTGGTTTCAGCTCAGGTCATAATCTCAGGGTCATGAGATCACCCCGCATCTGGCTCCAAACTCAGCATAGAGTCTGCTTGTCCCTCTCCCTCTGCTTCTCCTACTCTCATTCTCAAAAAAAATTTAACAAAACAAATACATACTGGAAAACAACAGAAGTAAGCTAATTTCTCATCCAAACTTCTATTTTCTTGACAAAGATTTATTTTTTTTTAAAGATTTTATTTATTCATGAGAGAGAGAAAGAAAGAGAGAGAGAGAAGCAGAGACACAGGCAGAGGGAGAAGCAGGCTCCATGCAGGGAGCCCGACATGGGACTCGATCCTGGGTCTCTAGGATCAGGCCCTGGGCTGAATGTGGCACTAAACCACTGAGCCACCCGGGCTGCCCGAGATCCCTCTTGACAAAGATTTAAAAGTAAATGATGCCTGGGTGGCTCAACGGCTTGGCGCCTGCCTTCACTCCAGAGCGTGATCCCGGAGTCCCCGGATCGAGTACTGCATTGAGTTCCCTGCAGGGAGCCTGCTTCTCCCTCTGCCTGTGTCTTTGCCTCTCTCACTCTATCATGAATAAATAAATCTTTAAAAAATAATAATAAATAAATGTATTTATTTGACAGAGAGTAAGAGAGCACAAGCAGGGGAAAAAGGCAGAGGGAGAGGAAGAAGCAGGCTCACTACTGAGCAGGGAGCCTCACACAGGGCTTGATCCCAGGATCCCGGGATCATGAACTGAGCCAAAGGCAGATGCTTAACTGACTGAGCCACCCAGGTGCCCTTGAAAATTACTTTTTGATTCAAAGTTAGCTTTGATGTTTCTAGTGAAACAAAAAATAAATAAAAGGGCAAATGAAGGTAGCTACATTCTTTGATAAAGACCAGCATGGAAGAAAAAAAAAAAAAAAAAAGACCAGCATGGAGCACCAAAGGGAACTATTCCTAACATTAAAATCAAGTTCTAATTTATCACCTATAATGATATAAAAAAAATTTGTATGTACATGAAAGTGCTTTGCAGGTCACAGACTAGACTGCTTCTCCATAAGCACTGTTAGTATTACTGAACTCTTATAGAAAAGGAACCCTGCCCACACCATTTTGGCCCAAGTCACAGTGATTCAACACAAAGGCCTGAGCTCTGACTCAGCCAACAAGCATTCTTCAGTTCCATGGATGAAGCACTCTATGAATCACTGGGAGTGTATGGAGGGAACTGCATATACTCCCTTCTTGGAGGATGGTGAGACCAAAGCATTTCTACACAAAAGAGCTACATACCTTCATTTTGAAGACTGGCTGGAATTCTTTCAGAGCAGATAACAATTTAATTTGAACTGAGGCCCTTTCAGCTTCTTTACCATCTGCAAAAACATCGAAGAGGGCATCCAAGGCTTCTCCTGCCACCACAAGGGAGGGATCTTTGGTGGCAACCTCAAGCAGAAAGCATCCAATGGTCTGGAGTCAATAATACATGCTGTTATTGTCCAGTATTCTAACATCAGTTTCCAAAATAAATACTAACTTTAAATGTGGCAACCGTTCACGCATGGTATCTTAAAATTTAGAAATGCCAGAGACAAATTAAAACTTTGAAAGAATTAAAGACTTCACATATATTTATAAATACACCAAGTATAATATCAACAAGATAAATTAAGTATATTAGAGTTTACATTCCTAAATAATATAAATTAAAATACATAAATGATGATTGGTTTTATGAAAGGTTGGTTTTAGAAATTAAAATTTCCCCTCTATCTCCCTCAAAAAGGCTTTCTCCATGGTGTTAAAATGCAGATATATAGCTGTAACCAAAAAAAAAATATGCTTTTAAAATTAGATAAAAAAATAAAATTGTATGAAAAACACGCTAGGACAATTAAAAATAAAAACATTAAATCTCATTCTGCTTCCCAGTGATGATGTTTAGCACCCATCTATCCTTTTATGATTAGCTAGCTAATGAACAGGTCATTCCCAATCTGCAAGGAACTTTTCAAGGGTAAACTTATTTTGTTTTGGCTGTTCTGCTTCACCCTTTATGTCTTAAGGGTGATGGGCACATCTGGTATTATTGGTGGGAGAGTGGAAATGTTAAGAACAGCAAGTTCAAACTCCAGCTGTGATGTAAATAACAAGCTGGCTCTTAGAAAGTCCATTACCTACTTAATTTTCTTATCTAAATTTAAGTAATCTAGATAACCTCTAGAATAGTATTTAGAGTTAATAAGATGTAATAAATTATGAGGCACACAGTATCACCTATGAAGTAGTTTTATTAAAAAGATTAACCTATTTCTGAATCTAATCTAGCCTTTAGATCTAACTTTCAGTTTGTAGAAAACACAGAGAATAAAGGAACAAAGCTTCACACCACAAGGAAGCAATCAGACAAATCCAGAAGGTTGGATACTGTGAGACAGCCGACCCCAGGAGCTGAGGTAAAAACAGGTGGTAGTAGGGCTGGGCCAGTCAGTACAGCATGTGACTCTTCATCTCAAGATCATGAGATCAAACCCCATGTTGGGTCTAGAGCTTACTTAAAAAAAAAAAAAAGAAAGAAAAAAAGAACAAGTGGTGGGAGGCAGTGCTAGGGTAGTGGTAGGAGAAGTTTCCAGATTGAGGGAAGCTTAGAAGATCCCAAACCAAACATAACATGCAGACTTGATTTAGACCCTGATTTAAACAGACTATCTATAAATAGATGTTTCTGAAACAGCTGGCAACACTTAAGGATAGACCATTCATAAGACATATTAAACAATAGGGGAAAAAAAAAAAAAAAAAAAACAATAGGGGAGGGGCAGCCCGGGTGGCTCAGCGGTTTAGCGCCACCTTCAGACCAGGGTATGATCCTGGAGTCCCACATCAGGCTCCCTGCAGGGAGCCTAGCCTGCTTCTCCCTCTGCCTGTGTCTATGCCTCTCTCTGTGTCTCTCATGGATAAATGAGCATCTTTAAAAAAAAAAAAACAAACAATAGGGGACACCTGGGGGCTTCAGTCAGTTAAGTGTCTGCCTTCAGCTTGGGTCTTGATCTCAGGGTCCTGGGACTGAGACCCTTTGGGCTCCCTGCTCAGGGGGGAGTCTGCTTCTCTCTCTCTTTTGCTCTCTGCTCCCCACTCCCACCCCCCCACTCATGCTCACTCTCTCTCAAATAAGTAAATAAATTCTTAAAAAAAAAAAAACCCACAACATGTTAAACAATGTCAGTTCATTATCTAAGGATAATGGTGATTATGTAAGAAACGGTCCCTATTTTTATTTTATTTTTTTTTTAATTTTATTTATTTATGATAGTCACACAGAGAGAGAGAGAGAGGCAGAGACACAGGCAGAGGGAGAAGCAGGCTCCATGCACCGGGAGCCCGATGTGGGATTCGATCCCGGGTCTCCAGGATCGCGCCCTGGGCCAAAGGCAGGCGCCAAACCCCTGCGCCACCCAGGGATCCCTGGTCCCTATTTTTAAAAAGAGATTTCTTTATTTGAAAGAGAGAGAGAGAGAGGTGTGTGTGTGTGTGGAGGAGAGAGAGAGAGAATCTTCAAGCAGACTCCCTGTTGAGTGTGGCGCCCAAAGCAGGGCTCAATCCCAGGACCCTGAGATGATGACCTGAGTTGAAATCAAGAGTCCAACACTTAACTGAGTCACCTGGGTACCCCAAAATTGTCCCTATTTTTAAGACATGTATAGTGAACCAAAGGGGCAAAAGAACACAATGGCTTTAATATGTTAGCTTTAACTTTAACATACTTCAACATACCCAGCAAAGAAACTATATAGTGCAAATGATAGATTATTAGTGATCGTTAAATATGCTTGACTAGTACACAAAATTCATTGTACTTTCTACTTTTCTTCATGCTCAGAAATGTGACCAAATAAAAATATTTCAAAAATCTCATATTATGCCTGAGAAAAACTTGCTGCTCCTCCTAAGTGAATTTTGGAAATTATAGTCTTGGGGGGGGCAGGAAGTGACTGAACATGCACATGCTCATCTGTATATGTATACATATACATAGCCACACAGCTATATTCCCTCTCACTTATGGGTCTATGTATCAAAAATCCTTAAGAGTCATACAGAAGAAATGGGTAACAGTAGCTGTGTCTTTAGAGTCAAACTAGGGGGGGCTAGAAATTTAGAAATGGTCTTTTATTATATACTCTTTCCTAGTTTTTTCTGAATCTTTTATTATATGTATATATCTTTTCAAAATAAGGTTCTTTAAATTATCAGTCCTTGGGGCCTCTGGGTGGCCCGTCTAGTTTAGTGTCCAATTCTCTTTTTTAAAGATTTATTTACTTTAAAGAGAGAGAGAGAGAGACAGAGCACACAGGGGGAGGCATAGAGGGAGAGGAAGGGAGGGAGAGAAAAGCAGACACTGCACTGAGCCCAACACAGGGAAGTCACAATTTGAGTTGTAATCAAGAGTTAGATGCTCAACCGACTGAGCCACCCAGGCACCCCAAGCGTCCAACTCTTTTATTTTGGCTCAGGTCTTGATCTCAGCGCTATGAGTTCAAGCCCTGTGTCGGGCTCCATGTTGGGCATGGAACCTCCTTAAAAAACAAAAAGAAAACAGTCAATGTTGTAAAGTTTTGAGCAAGTCCTAATATTCAGTTTATTACCCATTAATTAGTAATCAACACTACAGCAATTATTATTAGCACAATGAAGGGTAATTTTACTACCCCTGTCCTTTTGGTTACTAGTGATGCTGTGTCTCTAGCAGTGTAGTTCCTGAGCAACTGTGCTGAGATAAAGTGCTGGAAGCAAATATGCTGAGTTCCTAGGGTACTTGCTGCTTAAAATTTATGGAATATTAGAGTGGACTGTGGTATTATTCAGAATATACTTTAGCCTGTGTGCCAAGACAACTGGTGAGTTGTTCCTTCATCAGGAGGAGAATATAATATCCACACAGTCTCTGCAACAGCAAAGACAGACACCTGGGACAATTCTGAACCTGGCCCTTCACTGAAGACAAATTTATTTCTGACAAAGTATCTCCAGAATAAAGTTATATGGGAAAATGCAACTCATTTCTCAAGTGTCTACCTAATTCATAGAGTTTGATCATTCCAAAGGGCATATTTTAATAATGTACCTTAGTAAGCAACTTCTCAACATGATTTCTTCTCATGATGTTCAGAGAAGTTTTTATTTATTTATTTATTTGTTTGTTTGTTTTGTTTATTTATTTATAAAGATTTTATTTATTTATTCATGAGAAACAGAGAGAGGCAGAGACACAGGCAGAGGGAGAAGCAGGCTCCATGCAGGGAGCCCAATGCAGGACTCGATCTCAGGTCTCCAGGTTCACACCCTGGGCTGAAGGCGGCGCTAAACCGCTGAGCCACCTGAGCTGCCACATAGAAGTTTTTAAAAATCCCATACCAACTGTTACCCTTTCCTGTTTCTAATGATTTAACGTTTCACGTTGGAAGCATATAGTTTTACCTTAAGAGTTTCCAGTGTTCCATCTTCTTTGGCGAGGACGCTGCCTGTGATTCCTAAAATACTAACAACGTTTACTCTAACCCCGGTATTACTACTATGAATGCTGGCTGTGCATAGTGTCATCAGTTGATCAGGAGTCATGCACTGTTGAAAAGGAAGAAGAGAGTATTTATAGTGTTAACCTCGACCAGTTCCAATAGCATGCACAACAGGACAGACAGAATGTAGATGACAGAAAAGTTATGTATCCTAATCATTCCTTAATACAGCTGGTAATCCTGAACCAAGATGAGCCCTGTTCCTGTCACTGTCATTATTCAATCTAACACAGCTATTAGCCCAGAAGAGAGGCTTCATTTCTTATTTCATTTGAAGAAGACTTTCTGGGGGATGCCTGGGTGGGTTAAGCATCTGCCTTCAACTCAGGTCATGACCTCGGGGTCCTGGGATCGAGCCCTATGGTGGGTTCCTTCCTCAGTGGGGAGTCTGCCTCTCTCTCTCCCTCTGCCTCCTCCCCATCCTGCTTGTGCTCTCTCTCTCCTTTTTTAAGGACTGTATTTATTTATTCGTGAGAGACAGAGAGAGAGAGAGAGGCAGAGACACAGGCAGAGGGAGAAGCAGGCTCCATGCAGGGAGCCCGACTTGGGACTCGATCCCGGGTCTCTAGGATCAGGCCCTGGGCTGAAGGCAGATGCTCAACGCTGAGCCACCCAGGCATCCCTGTGCTTGCTCTCTAATAAATAAGATCTTAAAAAAAAAAAAAGACTTTCAGTCGGATGTACACACACTAAAGAGATTCTAATTTCTTTTTAACAATGATCATAAAAAATGTTTTGAAAATATAAGTAGAATCATGTAGCTTTAATAAAACTCGGCTAATCTATACAAGTTAAGAACTTACCCTGAGATGTATATGTTACAGTAAATATGATTGTAAAAACCATTAAATCATAGAGTGCTTCTGCTGTGTAGTGATAATTTTCATTCTAAGCTAATCTGAACACACACGAAGATGCAGGTATCACAAGAGAATTCGAGTATTGTATTGCCAGGCTATTATTACCTGTGAAGAGCAGCACAGTGTGGTGACCAAGGGTTTGGGATCTGACATTCTGGGTTCACATCCTGTCTCCTCTCCTTATCACTCAGCAATCCTGTGTAAGATACTTCCCTCCACTAACATCTCCATTTCCCCATCAGTGTAACACTGGACAGTAGTCATCATGCAGTTGCTATAAGGACTAAATTATGCATATAAAGAACCACTAAATGTTAGGTATTAATATATAAAAATACTCAACAGTTCTAAATCAAACTCATTTCTGAATCATCTGCAGTGCTTCTGCCAAATCTAAAGGTAACAGCTAATATGCCCAGATTTCTTAGGAAATCTTCTAATGAAAACAATCCTACCAACCATGGTATTCTTCACAGCCACAACAAGGCTGCCAGGATGCTAGAGGCACGCTACTTTACTACAGGCCTGAGTCACACATGTAAGCTGCCCAATACGCACAAACCTACACGGCAGAGAAGTGGACAAGGGAGCAGGACAGTTGTACTCCACTCCTAGTGTTGTCACTCAGCACCTCTGGTCCCTGATTTCCTCTCCTTGTAAAGCATTAGAGAGCCAGGATCCTTCTAGTTCTCAAATTTTATGCTCATGTCCAATACACACCCAACCTGAGAATTTATAGTCTCAATATATATGAATGCCCAGAAAATAACTGTGAGCAATTGTCTTTAAATGTCAGACTGATCCCGTTAGCTACTGCTGAAGATCATGAAAAATCAATAAAAATACTTTATATTCCCATAGGCCCTACAGTATAGAGTTTTCTAATTCCCATTTCAAAGAAAATGAGGGTCAAATGTTCTTGAAAAAAATTCTCAAATATGCAAAAAAAAAAAAAAAAAACTTTAAAGACTAAACACTAGACACCAACAGCCCATACTGTACTGACAGTAAAACATGAGAGATAGACTCATTAAACTGTGGACCAAGATAAAGTTTGAGGAGCACTGCTCTAGGGTGTGGCCATGGAATGACTAAGGGAAGGAGGGAAGAGCAGACCTCTGGACAAAGCAAGGTCCAAGAACTTCGAAGCCAGGTGACTAAGGGGAGCATCATGTGGAACTCGAAGTCACCCAGAATCATGACAGGACTAGCCAAGAGTAATAAAGCCCAATAGCCAGAATCTTGAAGGACAAAGGGTGCCCAAGGCAAGGTGAATGGCTAATGACCAAGAGAAGTGGGTAGTATGGTCTAATGACACATTAATCAAAATTTTGATTAAGATTTTAGAAACGAAGAAGCAAGGATGGTTTAGCACATTGGTTCCCAAATGTAGTGTGCATGCCAGTCACCAGGAGAACTTGTTAAAATATAGATCACTGGTCCCCTCCTCAAAGTTTCTGCTACAGTGGACTGTGGGCAAGGCCCTAGGATTTGCCTTTATACACAAAGAAGAAAAAGACCACCAACCCAAGAGCAAAACTGGCAAAAGACAGGAACAGTAACAGTTACAGAAATAAAATGCAAAGGCTCTTAAAGCACATACAGACATCCAGTCTCATCGTCATAAGAGAAATGCAAATTAAAATTGAGATAAAATTTCTCACCTATCAAACTGGTATAAATCCAACATCCTGACAACATAACTCTGTTGGTAAGGCTACAGCAAAACAGGCACTCTCAAGCACTGCTGGAGGAAATTCAAAATGCCTCAAATTCTAAGGAGGGGACTACAGCAATAATTAGCAAAATCACCAATCCATCTATTCTCCAAATCAGCAAGCCCACTTCTGGGAATCTATCCTGAAGACACAATGGCAAAAACATAAAATAACATCTGCAAAAAAGGCTATTCACTGCAGTTCCATTTGTAATAGCAAAGGACTGGAAATGAGAACCCCATCAACAGCAGACAGGTTGAATGAGTAAGGAACACCTACACAATGGAGTAACAGAACATGAAGCTGTAAAAAAGAAATGAGGAAGATATCGGTTTAGTATGATGATTAATAAGGGGGAAAAGCAGGGCAAGGTGCAGAAACACTACTTTAAGCAAAAAGGGTGAAATACACATGCCTACATATTTGCTTATGTTCTCAAAATAAGAACAATGGAATGATAAACCCAAAAAGGAGTTACTCAAAAGAACAGGGCAAAGGGACAGAAGCTAGACTAAATATAAATAAATAAGTTGTGGTAAAACATACATAATGTAAAACTTGCCATCTTACCCTTAAAAAAAAATATTGTATTTATTTACTCATGAGAGACACAGAGAGAGTCAGAGATATAGGCAGAAGGAAAGCAGGCTCCCTGTGGGGAGCCCAATGTGGCAGGACCCCTGATTACGCCCTGAGCTGAAGGCAGACGCTCAATCACAGAGCCACCCAGGCATCCCCCATTTTAACCTTTTTTAAAAAAGATTGACTGATTGATTTTTAAAGTGAGTGAATGCAGGAGCGGGGGGGGGGGGGGGGGGGGGGGGGGGGGGGAGGGCAAAGGGAGAGGGAGAAGCAGACTCCCCGCTAAGTAGGGAGCCTGACTCAGGGAGTGATCCCAGGATCCCGGGATTATGACCTGAGCTGAAGGCAGACACTTAACTGACTGAGCCACCTAGGCTCCCCAAATCCACTAATTAATCTTAACATCACAAATTTATGAAAATATATAATTTGTGATGTAAAAGTAGAAAATATATATAGCAGTATGAATTATTCTTGCCAAAAAATTTGATCCTGAATCTAATTAAGACTCTAGACTTAGCTCCCAGTTTATAGAATGTATGGACAATAGAGGAACACGACAACAATACTATCCTGAGAAACCGGCCAAATCTCATAATGGGAAAAACTACAGGACAAATGACAGCTTCTTTAATGAATAAATAATATAGAGAAGGGGGGTTGGTATGGGAAATGTTTTAAATTAAAAGATTTAAGAATCTGTAAATATACTAAAAGCCAATGAATTGTACATTTTAAATGGGTGAAGTGTATGGTTGGTAAGTGAATTAAATCTCACTAAAGCCATTAAAAAAAAATTTTTTTTTTTTTGAAACCAAAGTATCAAAGCAATGTGTGGATCTTCTTTGGATTCTGATTCGAACAAACCAAATAAAAAGACATTTTTGTGACAATCAGAAAACTGAACTCAGGCTGCATATCAACTGATAATTAAGCAATGTCTGTTGATTTGGGGGTAACAGTACTTCTGATTAAGTTTTTTAGAAGTCCATTTTCTGTCACAGACACATAACGAAGCAGTAATAAAATATTTATGGTGAAGTAACATGACTGGCTTTAAAGTCATCTAGGGAACAAAAACAAAAGTATAAGGGAGATGAAGGGAACAAGAATGCCAGGATGTTTGCCAAAAAAAAAAAAAAAAGAATGCAGATGCCAGGACGCTGCCAACTCACTGACACTTGTGGTTCATCATACTACTAGCTCTGGTTTTAGAGATATCTGAAAATTTCCTTAATAAAAAGAAAAGAGGGCAGCCCTTATGGCTTAGCGTTTAGCGCCATCTTAGCCCAGGGCGTGATCCTGGAAACCCGGGATGGAGTCCCACGTCGGCTTTCTCCATGGAACCTGCTTCTCCCTCTGCCTGTGTCTCTGCCTCTCTCTTTGTGTGTGTCTCCATGAATAAATAAATAAAATCTTAAAAAATAATAAATAAAAAGAAAAGAATAAAAGTGGGAAACCAGGGCAGCCTGTGTGGCTCAGCGGTTTAGTGCCTTCAGCCCAAGGACCTGATCCTGGAGACCGGGGATCGAGTCCCATTTTGGGCTCCCTGCATGGAGCCTACTTCTCCCTCTGCCTGTGTCTCTACCTCTCTCTTTCTGTCTCTCATGAATAAATTTTTTTTAAAAAAAAAGTGGAAAACCACCCATCACATAGAGATGCTGAGGGATCACTGTGGAATCAGTGGGCATGCTTGAAAATTTCTGTAAAATGTTACAGAAAAAGACAAATGACACTCAGAGAGAATACTTCTAACAGACATGTCAACTATATCACATCAATAAAAAAAACAAACCTGTGTGTGTGCTGGTGATGGTGGTGGGAAGAAGCAAAATATTTTACGTTTTGTTTTAAGCATTTTTGCTTTCTTTTTACAAGGATCATATATTACTCTTGTAAGAAAAATAAACACTTTTAAAAAAACAGTTAAATAATGAATTTTGCCTCCATAATACAGAATCTTTGCAAGTTTCACATAAAAATTCTTAAAAATCTTACCTGAGAAATGTTGTTGGAGGCCATAGTTTGCAAGAGGGCCCTCAAGGCACTACTTATGGCTTCTAGAAAGTCAACATGCTTAGCAAAATCTAAAACACAAAAATGAAATATAAATTTGTCTTCCTCTATGCTAAGTTATTTTGTAGAAAAAGATACGGAATCAAAACACAGCCTGTTAAATATTAATACATGCTATTCTAATTAAAACATTTTTTAAAAGATATTATCATTTATTTATTTATGAGAGACACAGAGAGAGAGAAAGAGAGAGGCAGAGACACAGGCAGAGAGAGAAGCAGGTTCCCTGCGGGGAGGCCGACATGGGACTCGATCCCGGGACTCCAGGATCACGCCCTGGGCTGAAGGCAGGTGCTAAACTGCTGAACCACCCAGGGATCCCCTAATTAAAACATTTTTGACATTAAGCCCAAACTTCTAGTCAACAGCCCCCTGTGGACTGTATATGTAAGTTTGAAAAGACATCCACAATTGAAATAACCCTAACAAGGGCACATTCTACAGACAGTCCTCGCCTTTCCGATGCTGGATTTTCATTTAACTGGCTTTTTAGCATGGGATACACCTGAGGTAGCTTCATAGACAGAATTCAGCTTTTCACAGATTGCCATCATGGTACTGGGCACACCTCCCATGGAGATGTCTCCCAAATCAGACTGCTTCCTCAACAACCCAAACCCACTGCCTAGGCAAGAGCTGTTGCTTGCATAGGGCTGGACCACTATACCTCCATGGTTTCAGTCTTCTATAGTTTTTACTGACCCAACTTCCCCTTCCCATTCCTGCTCATTTTTAGTGTTTTCTTTCTTACCCCTGAGGTGGGAAGGGAAAGCGATGAACTTGCTGTGGTAGATTATACTGTCCAAAAATAACCACAACAGTCTACTTCCCTCACCCCTTGAATTTGGGGGGACTTTGTGACATCAACCAACAGGACACATGAACATGACAGGCTAGGTCATGGAAAGACAACATGACTTGCACCTGACTCACATATATTTGCTCTCTTCTCTTTCTCAACTCTTGCCTTTGGAACTCAGCCACCATGTTATAAGGAAGCCTAGGTCACATGGCGAGGTCACTTGATCTGGTTGACAGCGCCTGTGAACCACCCATCAACATGGGACTGAAGAAGACTTCAGACAGTTCTGGCTTCTTGTTTTCCAGCAGAAGCCCTAGGCTAGAGGTTTCTCAACCCTGCCACTATGGACATTTTGGACCAGACAATTCTTTGGGATCCCCTGTACACTGTAGGATATTTAGCAGCATTCCTGGCTTCTACCCCCTAGGTAACAGTAACAACCCCCAAGTTGTAACAAGAAAAAATGCCTCCAGACATGGCCAAATATGCTGTGGGGGAGGAGGATACGGGGTGTGTGTGTGTGTGTGTGTGTGTGTGTGTGTGTGTGTAGGGGGCTGCTCCTAGTTGAGAACCCCTAGCCTAAACATTGTGGAGTAGAGACAAACCATCTCCACTGTGCACCGTCTAAATTCCTGACCTATAGAAACCATGAGAAAAACCATTATTGTTGTTTTAAGCCACAAAGTTTAGGGATGGGATAGATACCTTGGCTTTCTGCCCTCTAGTGCCTGGGGCCCTATAATTATTCCAATACCCCTTTTGGGGCTGCCTACCTGAGCATGATGTAGCTTCTGCACACACCTGAATCAAAGCTTATTATATTTTTTTGCCTCTCATGATCATATATACATTATGTACTGAAGTAGGGAATGCCCGTAAATCTTATAGAACAGATACTAGCATAGCCTTAGGATCAGACAGACCTGGGATGGAATCCTGCCTCTGACGTTGTATGACCTCTCCTTCTGGCCTCGGCTCAAACGTCACCTTCTCAGAGAGCCCTTTCCACCGAACCCATCTCCTTTTATTTTCTTCCTAGATGAAATTACATTGTATCTTTGTCTGAGATTGTAAGCTCCATGAGCATCATGATCTTGCCTAGCTCATTTACCCCCATATCCCTTGGACCTAGAATGGTACACGGCGTAGAGTGTTCAAGAAGTATGTGTTAAAGCAATAAGTGCCCCAAAGGAGTTCCTCAAATCAGCTTCCTTATCAGAAAGGTGGGGTAATAATATCTTGCTCATAAAGCCTAGTACCCAAAAGCCACTCAAAAATTGGTGTGAAGTTGTTGCTACTAAAATTCAAAAAGTCACCATCGCTCTAGCAAGTAGGTTATATTTGAATTTGATGAG
The DNA here is from genome assembly GCF_048164855.1 of Canis lupus baileyi. Taxonomy (NCBI): domain Eukaryota; kingdom Metazoa; phylum Chordata; class Mammalia; order Carnivora; family Canidae; genus Canis; species Canis lupus. The sequence continues at coordinate 65,887,612 of NC_132842.1, forward strand.
AACTATTAAGCATAGCCCTAGAAATTCACCAACTGCACATAAACCAACAAAACTATATCATGAAGAAATAACTCAATATGAACTAGAACACATTCAGAAACAATTCTTTTTGTCTTGCATTCTTAGAAAAGTAACCATTACCTTAGATTCAAAACCCTAATCTAAACCACGTTACTGTTTTATATTATGTGTAATTCATACTCTACCTAAATTAAGGAAAATATGCGGGTAATTTTTATCGAATTCACATTTCTAGTCATGTATCCAAATCTGGGAAAGAAACTTCAAATTATGCTGCCTTTCTGACAAATTCTCAGAAGGTCAACCCATGTGGTATTGTTGAAGAAATTAATATCAACAGAAGTTAAGCAAAAGAAGGTGGGCGAAAATATCTTTCCCCTCAACAACTTTGTACAGCATTTAAGAATTGCTGCACATGTAAAAGCAGGTAGGTAGCCAACTCATAGGTAATCAAACAGCAAATTTTTATTTAAGTGACTTTCTCGGGTTGATTTTCCATATCCTAGAAGAGAACAGGAAACATCCCAGAATGGGTGCTACTATCATTCTAATTGTAATGAAAAGAGCTTTCTACTTCCCCAAATGTGGGAAAACAGGGAACCCTAAATGATTATGGAACCCAAGTAATGGAACAAATGATAGACTGACCCAATCTGAAAACAAAACACTGCTATAATTTTTTTTAAAGATTTTATTTATTTATTCACGAGAGACACAGAGAGAGGCAGAGACATAGGCAGAGGGAGAAGTAGGCTTCCTGCAGGGAGCCCTATGTGGGACTCGATCCTGGGACTCCAGGATCATGCCCTGAGCTGAAGGCAGATGCTCAACCACTGAGCCACCCAGGCATCCCTAAAATTTTCTTGATGTTCTGAAGATTAATGGTCTTTAACAAAGGAGACAAAGGTATTAACATACTGAATGCAAGGACCAGAATCTGATTCACTGACAATGTTCTCTCCTTTTATCTCTGATGTCAGCCACAGGGTGTAAGTATCACAAATTTTGTAACTTTTCACAACTGTACTTTAGCATTAAAAATAAAGCAAGTTAGGCAGAGTTGTATGATCCTCATACACTTAATGTTCAAACATGGTAACAAAAAGTTAGAGAAATTTGACCCCATCTTCCCCAGAAAATTCTCCAGTAACAGTTCACACCATCCACACAAAACCCACAAGATTACGTTATTTAATAAATCTCAATGTTTCAAAGGAACTTTAGCATACCATCTCTCAATATAAGCAATTATCCTTTATCAAAAATTTCAATCTGATAAGAAAAGGTTATGTCAACAATACCTATGAACTTGGAATTTACTTAAAGTGTTTAATTATATTTTCCCACAATTCAGAGACTTTCCATTATTTCTCCAAGGCTAAGCTGGGTATCGTTTTCCTGTGATCTTCCAGGTAATAAATGTGCAAGCATCAGTAACCACAAATAGCTAGCTGAAAGGGGAGAAACATACCCAAGTGTTTTCTGTACAGCAGTGGGACAAAATATGTGAGCTTTACTTCAAGTGAAATGAACTCTAATTGTTGGGGTGGAGATGGAGCTTCTGGTATCTTGACTGGAGCTCCCCACTGAGCAGGAAAATGGCAGTTTGTTCTGCCAGTAGGGCAGACAGAATTCCCTCAGGGTAGGCAGGTCTTGGAAGTAATGATAGGCTAGGCTTGCTCCCCTGGGGGCCTGGCTATGTACAACCCCATTTGGCCCAGTTCCCAGCAGGGAGAGCCCATGTGAAGGGGTGAATGGGAGTGGCCCTGAGCAAGAGTAGCCCTCCTCGTCCTCTACCATGGGATATTGGGCTGTGCTGGTGGGAGCCAGAATGTCAGCAAAAGTCAGATAGAACATCTTCTTTCCCATGTCCCCTGCCCCCCATGCCATCCAGATCTCTGCCTGGTTTATATGGCTGGGGGACCAATGAAAAGATAGTTATCAGGCCAGCTCACACCAAGTCAGCTCTGTAGCCAAAGCGTGCCCAGTCTTGCCTGTATCCTGTCTTAGGTGTGGCTGGGCACAGTCTTCTCATGATCACACCAGCTAAAGAATGCACAGCCTGAGATCAATGGAAAACTACATCTGCTGACAAATGCTAGAAGGTCAGTAGAGACAGAATAACTATGTATGGGCGTCTGAATCTTTACTTAATTTTTAAAAACTGACCTAGAACTTTTTTTTTTTAAGAATCTCAGTATTCGGGATCCCTGGGTGGCGCAGCGGTTTAGCGCCTGCCTTTGGCCCAGGGTGCGATCCTGGAGACCCAGGATCGAATCCCACGTCGGGCTCCCAGTGCATGGAGCCTGCTTCTCCCTCTGCCTATGTCTCTGCCTCTCTCTCTCTCTCTCTCTGTGTGACTATCATAAATAAATAAAAAAATTAAAAAAAAAAAAAAAAGAATCTCAGTATTCTGACTGACTTATTTATTTGAGAGAAAGAGAGACAGAGAAAGCACAAGCAGTGGGTAGAGAAGCAGGCTCCCCACTGAGCAGGGAGCCTGACATGGGGGCTCCATCCCAGGACACTGGGATCAGGACCCGAACAAAGGTAGATGCTTAATCTACTGAGCCACCCAGGCACCCCTGATCTAGAACTTCTAAAACATGCACTATTAAATGCACAGCACCTTGTATTAACTTGATAGAGTGCAAAGTAGGGGCTCCTGGGTGCTCTGCTCAGCAGTGAGCCTGCATCTCCTTCTCCCTCTGCCCCTCCCCCCTGCTCAAGCTCACACTCTCAAATAAATAAAATCTTAAAAAAAAAAAAAGATTTCTAGAAGAACTAGGGAGTGGGGCAGCTGGCTGACTGGCTCAGATGGAGGAGCATGTGACTCTTAATCTCAGGGTCACTGAGTCTGAGCCCCACACTGGGTGTAGAGATTACTTAAAAACAAAAAAACTTAAAAAAAAAAACTGGGGAGGAACTCTTAAATGAATATCTATATAAAAGCTTATATTTAGTCAAAAATGGCCATATTTTGATCTTTTAAGAGTTTCAACTTTTTTTTTTTAGTTTTATTTATGTAAGTAATCTCTACTTCCAATGTGGGGCTCAAACTCATGACCCTGAGATCAAGAGTCACATACTCCTCCATCTGAGCCAGCCAGGTGTCAACTTAAGAGCTTCAACTCTTGACTTAATGTTGTATCTGAGAAGAGGATAAGTTTAATAAATAGTTTACAATGAGGTATATGAATACTACACTGAATGTAACACAGTTAAGTTATAGCCTATTTGGTGGTTAAATTTTAAAATTAGTGCAGAAAGCAAATATTAAATATCTTCAAATTTACCCTCAAAAACTCCCTAGACACTCTGAAATTGGGGAGCTGAGAGCAACCAATTCTTATCTCTCAATTACCCTCGATGCAGACATGCAATGCTGGGACGTAATGTGGAGAATTCTCTTTTACTACATAAAATACTATTTTTCCCCTCCCTCTCAGTTTTTCTTCTTTAGTTTGGTTTGAATTGCTATAGTTTGATGTGGCCAAGTCAAATGAGATTCTATTACCACAAACTATGAGAATCTGTTAGAGTAGCACTCATTAACACTTGTACAGCCAGGCCATTTAGAAAGAATAGTTACCTATGTATGCTATCTCTCTAGGTTTCTGTGTACAAATGAAAGTAATTCATATTAGAGAGATCGTGGTAACACCTTTTACCAAGCAAAGGTGTTTAAAGAAAGAAACATATTAGGAAAAAGCAGAGTACAGTACTCTGTCTAGTAGTCTACAATTTGACTTAAGAACACACATACAGGGATGCCTGGGTGGCTCAATCGGCTAAGTGTCTTGCCTTCAGCTCAGGTCATGACCCAGGGTCCTGGGATTAAGTCTCGCATCAGCCTCCCTGTTCTACAGGGAACCTGCCTGCACCTCCCTCTCCCTTTGTCTCACATGAATAAATAAATAAAATCTTAAAAAAAAAAAAACAAAAAAAAACTCAGGGACGCCTGGGTGGCTCAGCCGTTGAGCCTCTGCCTTCGGCTCAGGGTGTGATCCTGGAGTCCCAGGATTGAGTACCGCATCCGGCTCCCTGCATGGAGCCTGTTTCTCCCTCTGCCTATGTCTCTGCCTCTCTCTCTCTGTGTCTCTCATGGATAAATAAATAAAATCTTAAAAAAAAACAAAACTCAGATACATATTTTTATATAGAGAATCTCTCTGGAAGAACATGCAAGAAACTGGTAACAGTGACTGACTCTGGGAGAGAACTGGATGGTATGAGAAAAAGGAGAGAGGCTTTCTGCTTTACATCCTCTAATAACTTGTGAATTCTGTAATACATCTATGGATTATCCAAATGTAAATCAAATAGTTTTATTTTAAGAAGCAAAAGACTAGAGAATTAACCAAATATCTAATATTTATGATATTATGATATTTGTGATTCAGCCTTATTGGCCTGACATAATGCAATTTTAATAAAAAATAAAAGTATAGCCCATAAACTACCTTACATATATTGTTTGGACTCTATGCCACTGGCAACTATAAATATGACTCTTCCTGCTTGGGAAAGGTTTCTGCAGGTTGGATGACAAACACGGCAAAATGCCAAAGTCCAAGTTCCTGGGCCTTCAAAATTCTGCTTGATCCAAATAGTCTTTCACAATGAGTCCTAAATATTTACCTGGCTGAGAAAAAAGCAGCTGTGACAGATGTTGTGCAAGTGTCTGAAGGGCTGCAGGGCCCCCAAGATGGTCCACATCCAGGAGGGAGACAAGACTCTGGAGACACACGAGGGCTCTGCACTGAATAGTGTTCATTCTGGAAAGGAAGTGGAAAGAATGCGATGTTTCTCTAACAGTATTCCAACAGAATTCAGTATTTGTTTTTAACCTAAGCTTTGGGCTCTGACTGGAAATACCTGTACGCAGGTGTATGGCTATAACAAAGAATCTTAAGGTAAACTGATTATCTCCCTAATCAAATTGCTTGAGCACTCAGGGCCTGAGGCACAACTCACTTATGAGTCATAAGGAATCTGCTTCAGAAAAATTTTTACGCATGGCAGCATTGGCAAAACGACTTTGAGTTGTGAAATAGGACACACATAAAGTGCTCAAAGCATATACAGAATTTAACAGTTTATAAAGCAAACATGGCGCCCCTAGAAAATAAACACTGCTAAAAAAAAAAATCATAAACACTGCTCAGCACCCTCGCAGTACACATACCCCTTCCCTGTCTCGTCCTGCCTCTCTGACCCCTAAAGGCTACCACTATCCTGACTTTTATGGTAAACATTTCCCTGTTCTTTATAGGTTTACCACCTAGTATGTGTCCTGAAACAAAATACTGCTGCCAGTTACTGAACTCTGTAAAAAAGGAATCTCAGTGTATATATTCTTTTGTACACCTTGCTTTCTTTTTCTTGTCAACCTTCTAGTTCAGGTTGTTTTTGTTTGTTTTTACTGCTTTTAGGTATTCTACTGTGTGATTACGTCAAAATTTACCTTTCCATTCTGCCACTGATGGGCACTGAAGTTGTTTCCAGGTTGGGACAACTGGAAACACACTGCTATGCACATTCTCATGGCTTAGAGCTTATAGGCACACATTTTTCTAGGGAATATACACAGGAATAGAACTCTTGGATCTGGGGGGAGTCAGTATCTTTTAGTTAGTGGTCCATCATTTCATGTAATAACATAATGACAAACAGTTTTGAAAACAGAAAAGTTCTTACTTTCTAACCAAAGATTTCCAAGTGGGACTCCTAGAACATAAGTCAACTGCAGTGCTGTTTGGAAAGGCAGTTTTCTCAAAAATCTAGATTTAAGAAAGGCAGTAAAGCAAAGGTTAAAAGAGTAGCGTCGTTTTCTACATGATCCCTTTATCAAGTCCCAACATATTACCTCTCAATGAAATGGTTAGGCTTGGGAAGGATCTACTTTTCAGCATACTCCCACTACTGTTAGTTCTAACTTGTTGTTTACCAATTACCTACAGTCTGGAAGTGAGAGTAAATCTCTTTTGCATACATGGCGAATAGTTCTCTTAAGCCCTTCCCATGCTCCAGTATGAGGCTAGACTTGAAACAGACTACCTTCTTTGGGATGAGGTAGTTGGTGAAAGCAGTGTGAACCTCATGGGAGAGGCAGAGGGGAGACAGCAGCTGCCCACCGCACTCACTGAAGGAATTCTCCATAAATGCATCGCTCTCATCACTGCTAGAAAGCTCTTCCCACTCATCATCGGAGGGATCTGGGAAGAGTGCAAACCACATATAACTGAATATTTTTAAAAATCCTCATGGAAGCTCCCCTTTCAGCCCAGGGGGAGAATGTCTAAACGTAAACGTAAACTGGTCACAAACCTTCACTGCAGCACATGTTGACAATAATTTCCAGAGCAGTCTGCTGAGCCGTCAATAATGCTATGCTCTCTCTCAGTTCCTTGTCAGTGGGCTAAAAAATAAATAAATCAATAAATCAAACAACCAACTATCAATGTTTGGGAAAATATTATCACATGAATGTCCTTAGAGCCTACTACATGATTTTTACCCTTGGAATAGAGTGCATGGGGGATGGGGTAGCCAGAAGAAAAGTCATAATGTGTTGAAGTACAAACAAGCATTATGACTCCTCTTGGCACTGTGCAGCAGGCCACTCTTAACTGGGCTTCTATCTATCTACACGGTTATCCTCTAAGCGTTGCATAGTTAGCTGGGGAGAAGAGATAAATACTCAGGAATTGTGAACTGAAATTACCCTGAAACTTAATCTAATTTGTTAAGAAGTAGCTCAGCACACTAAGATTAAAACAAGAGCTCATTTCAGAGACTAGGCACTTATACACAACACTAACTTTTTTTTTTTTAATATTTTATTTATTTATTCATGACAGAGAGAGAAAGGCAGAGACACAGGCAGAGGGAGAAGCAGGCTCCATGCAGGGAGCCCGATGTGGGACTCGATCCCGGGTCTCCAGTATCACACCCCGGGGCTGAAGACGGCACTAAACCACTGGGCCACCGGGGCTGCTCTAACACTAACTTTTAGATGCTTAGACATCTTCTTGGAAAAGACTGCATTAACAAGAACTACTAACAAGCCCTTATATGACTAACAAGGCTTGGCTAAGGTGTAGACAGGCTTGCTTCCTGGCTTTCTCTGAAGCCAGCAATAAACCATTTATTTGGGCACCTGGGTGGCTCGGTGATTGAGCGTCTGCCTCTGGCTCAGGTCGTGATCCCAGGGTCCTGGGATCAAGTGCTGCATCAGGATCCCTGTGGGAAACCTGCTTCTCCCTCTGCCTGTGTCTCTGCCTTTCTATGTGTGTGTCTATCATAAGTAAATAAGTAAAATCTTTTTAAAAATTAAAAATTAAAAAACATTTATGTAAGACTGAAGAAAGGGGGAAACACCTGGGTGGCTAGCCAGTTAAGCATCTGCCTTGGGCCCAGGTCATGATCCCAGGGTCCTGGGATCCAGCCCTGCACCGGGCTCCCTACTTAGCGGGAGCTTGCTTCTCCCTCTCCAACTGTTTGTGCTCTGTCAAATAAATATATTAAATCTTAAAAATAAAATAAAATAAAATAAAAATAAACTGAAGAAAGGGGAGAACTTTCTTCTGGAACATTCCATATTAATTATGGGAATAATTAATGTGAACTTCTCAATTACTAGTCTTAAAAAGGGTTGTAGAAATTTATGTGACCTTAACTCTTAAATTACCTATGAAAAGTGAAATAGCTACATTGATATTCAGATAGTGTATAGGCTTAAAAAAAGTATCTTTTAGGGATCCCTGGGTGGCGCAGCAGTTTGGCGCCTGCCTTTGGCCCAGGGCACGATCCTGGAGACCCAGGATCGAATCCCACGTCGGGCTCCCAGTGCATGGAGCCTGCTTCTCCCTCTGCCTATGTCTCTGCCTCTCTCTCTCTCTCTCTCTCTCTCTCTGTGACTATCATAAATAAATAAATAAATATTTTTTTTTAAAAAGTATCTTTTATTGTTTGAATGTTTCTGTCTCAACAGGCTTCTAATTGTCCTTTTAATGCATGTGAAATATTAATTAATATTATTATTATTAGTGTATTAATCCATTAAATACACTAATTTGGAATATTTCAGATTACTTGGATATCTCATTTCCTCAGATTTACTGGGTCAAAGAAACGTCTGAAGATCCTGGGATGTGTCCCTATTTTCCTTTCCAGAATGTTCACGCTGATCTATAATCCTCTAGCAACTTCTTGTGCAACAATCTGACTCCCATTTTGAACCATGTTCAAATTATTATTTTTAAAGGTTTTTTTAATTTACTCATGAGACACACACAGAGACCTAGGCAGAGGGAGAAGCAGGCTTCATGCAGGGAGCCTGATGTGGGACTCGATCCCAGGACTCCAGGATCACACCCTGAGCCAAAAGGCAAACGCTTAAACGCTGAGCCACCCAGCGGTTGTGTGTTCAAAATTATTAAAAAATAATAAATAGGGGCACCTGGTTAGCTAAGTTGGTAGAGTATGTGACTCTTGATTTCAAGATTGTGAGTTCAAGGTCCAAGCTGGATGCAGAAATTACTTAAGATCAATAGCAATGATAAAATAATAAAAATAAATTTAAAATAAAATCATTACTAAAAGATAATTATTTTTGATAAGATGTATTTTAAAGCAAAGTGTTCATTTAAAAGATGTAGCTTGAGGGGCATCTGGGTACCTCAGTTGGTGAGGCATCTGCTAAGGGTCCTGGGATTGAGCCCTGCCTGCATTGGGCTCCCTGCTTAGCTGGGAGTCTGCTTCTCCCTCTTCCTCTGCCATTCCACCTGCCTGTGCTCTCCCCTTTCTTAAAAAAAAAAAAAAAAAAAAAGATGTAGCTTAGGAATCCCTGAATTTTTTTTTTAATGCTGGAAAGAACATATATAAAAATTATTCCTATCTGCTTTGTGTATGATATTCAAGAAAACATTTACTAGAGTTGACTCAAAGCTAAATAAAGACAAGCTCTTGTGGAGTTCTCATCCTCTTGAGATATATGAAAACCTGGCTCAGAAGAACCCTGAAATTAAGTTCTACTTCTTTAAAGAACTCTCCTGCTCAGAACTGTTCTGCTTCTTATTGTCATCAAACAATCATAAAGAACCAATCTCGATGAAATATTATGACATCTGAGATTTGCTTCAAACTATTCAGCACTGAGAGGGGAGAGGAGGAGGGGAAAGAGACAAAATAAAACAGACTATGATTTGATCACTGATAACTGTGGAAGCTGGGTGAGTGACTCCTCTTCTGCATATGTTAAAATAACAACCTGGATTGGTTCTTTCTTTTACATATTTGTGATTATACCTTCTTAAGTAATGCAATTAAAGGTTTTGATTCCAAAGGCCTCCTGCACCAGCCCTTGGGCAGTGGGAAAGACCAGAGCCTTCCATTACATTTGTATTCTGGGCACATACCAGCATGATGTCCAGCACCCTACTGGCACTTAAACATTGGCTGACTGACCCGCATGTTAATCAATCCGATCTACTCAGCTATGCTAACAGACTTTAAAAAGCAAGCTTTTGTTATGAGAAAATGCTGCATTTTATAAGCACCAATGTTCTATTTTTAAATAATATGAAGGAAAGTAAATGCTTGAACGGTTAATGATCAGTACTTTTTGCCCATGCCACCTCATCTTGCAGTCCTCACCTTCTCCCTGGAAAGCAAGGCTGAAGAGGGGGCGGAAATCAAAAGTGCCACTCTCCCCCTCCCCACAAGGGATTTCAGATACTTCAGAGTTCCCGAACAGCCCAACTGCGCTCTCCAGTTCCACCGATGGGAAATCGGCACAAACACTGTACACATCAATTAATTGGGACAATCCGTGCCATGCCACCGCCACAGGGCCTCCAAGCCCTAATCCGTCACATCCTGCCTTTCCCTGGGGGGGAAACCACGTCTGTCCCAGATCTGTAACTTACCCTTCCCGTAACAACTGCAGAGAAAATATTGCTAGGGTTCTTCAGAAATACCCCTTTGGGAGGATAAGGCTCACAGCTCTGCCTTTGCCTACCTTGTCTTACTGATTTTCAATTCTACTCAGACTACAGAACAAGGACTAAATTTGGAGTTCAAACATGCCTGCCCGCACCAAAAGGGGTGCTACAATTCTGAAGCAACTTTGACTTGCAAGCAACTCAAGGATGAGGCAGCCTCTTCATCTTTACATGCACCCGCCAGACTCAACATGATGCTATGCACCTAAGGGCTATCTATCCACGGAGGCTTGGAAAACACTTCTAACTACAACATTTTGATTTCATTAAAATACCACCAATTCATGCTTTACAAGACTTTGTGAATCCAGGAAAGAAGGACACCGTTATGTCTATTTTCAGGTATATTCCATTTAAAGAATTCTTATATTGGGCATAAACTTGTCAAAACTCTGACCGAAGACAGCTGTCAGGTTCAGTTCACCATATGTGGGTCTGGAGAGAACCTGGAACCGCAGAAGGCCTGAGAGGAAAGGACCAGTACTCCTCCAAGTCAGACTCCGTCATCTCTCTTCCAAAAGATGTCAACAACCTAACCCATCTCTCTGCCACTAGACCACCTAATGACAGTAACCTGCTTTCACCACACTGTTCCTATACCATCCTTCAAGGCAGCTAGTTGTTCTGTCCACAAAGCCTTCTCAGACAATCTTTCCTTCTCCTCTCCCATCAGGGCTATCCAGCCAGCGTGCCTCTCTATGCAAACCACTCCCTCAGAAATCTGTGCACAGCCCTACCCTGCTCTTAGCAAAAGCATTGTAACATGTCCTAATTATGTGTCTGTCCTCCTAAGACAGATAAGGTCCCTGAAGACAAGAAAAATGTCTTAATCATCTTCTCGTGTCAGCATTCAGCACAGTGCCTGGCACACAGCAGAAACACAGAAAATGTGCATCTGAATGAATAGAGCCAAGTCGCTGTCCTCCTGTCTTCCCAACTGCTTGCGCTCCTCCTTGGGGGGAACATTTTCCCAAAGTATGGCTCCATCTCTGCTGACCTGCTCTGCTAAAATGTTCCCTTCCCTGCACCTGAGCTTGCTCTTTTACACCAACACGAGTGTGTCAGTGACCCCTAAAACCACCAATTCTCACAAGCACCCAACCTTCTCTGCTCAGCAGCAGTGGGCTAATGAGGGCTGAGCTTGCTATTTTGATAAGGATAAACATTAACATAAAAGAGACAAGAATGCAAAATAAAAACTCCTTCAGTATGAAGACAATCTGGTGGAGAGTGTGTAAATGAAGAGGGGGAGACATAGGAGTTAGGAAGATGACTGAATGGTTCTCAAGTGTCACAAAAGTAGTGGTCTCTCCCCTCTTGGAAATCTTCCGTGGAAAAGTCTCATTTTAGACAAGAGATGTTTGCTCCCCCTTTGGGAATAGATTTCTAACATTGCAAAGAGAGCCAATGGGGAAACATGATGGATTGTTACTGAAATTCACTTTATAATTAACTGTACTGTGACAGTGTTGTACAAAGCTTAGGATACTTATTGGAAGAAAATAGCTATATTAATCAAGGCTTGCAAGCATCAATCTGACTTACTGGAAGCAAATCTGAAATGAAGGTTTTCCTTCTGACTTTTCTTTTGTGCGGAATCTCTTCCATTTCATCATCTTCCATCAAAGCGTCATGGTTGGCGCTCCCTAGTATGTCCTCTGTCTCTGCAGCGGCTTCTAACCTCTGCTTTTCGGCCTCCTGCATTCGGATTACTATCTCACCAGCATCCAGGTCCAGAACTTCAGACAAGATCTTCAGTATGGCATTTATGATTTCTGCCTGACTCTTGGATGGAATAATGTCCTTTAGGTTCCAAATTGTGCCTGAGGGGAAAATGCACATAAGCACAAAGGACTTGCCTGTGAAAGCTTGTATTAAATACAGTTTCTGCAAGATTGGTTCTTTTAAGCTCAGGTGTAATTTCAAAAAAAGAAATCCCAAACCCTCTGCCTGTGTTCAGTTTTTATTAAATGTCAAAAAGAAAGAAAGAAAGGAAGAAATAAAGAAAAAGAGAAAGAAAGCAAGCTTTGCACAGAGGCAGCTCCCTTTATTACAGTCCTGCATAATCATCTCTCTTCCTTGACACACAATGCCTCTCGTACACACCGCACAGCAACAGACAGAGAGAATACTGATCAACTTTCACATGAAATGACAAATGAAGTTGCCTCATTCTTTCATTTTAACCTGAGCTGCCCTCTAGGCAGTTTCTTATATTCCAAGAGAGGAATGAAATGCACTAAATTTCCAAGGTCTCATGGACAAACCAAAGAGTAGGTTCTTGGTTTTTTGCTAATTTATCAAAAGAGAATAGAAGCTACTATTAAGTAAACAGACAGATGAAAACAACAACAAAAAAGCCACTGTAAAATAAAAATATATCCTGGATATGAACTCAAAAGAATTGAAAGCAGGGACTTAAACAGATATGTGTACACCCATAATCACAGCAGCATTACTCAATAGCCACTGACCCAAGTTCCCATCTGCTAATGAATGGTTAAATAAAATGTGACACATACATATAGGGGAATATTATTCAGCCCTTAAAAAGGAAGGAAATTCTGACACACCCTACAACATGGATGGACAACTCTGAGGACATTATACTAAATGAATTAGAGTTGGTAGAGCATACAACTCCTGATCTTGAGGTTGTGAGTTTGAGTCCCACGTTGGGTGTAGAGCTTACTTAAAAACAAAAGTTTAAAAATAATAAAACAACTGAAATTAGCCAGTTACAAAAAGAAAAACACTATATAATTCTACTCATATGAAGCACCTAAAATAGTCAAATTCATAGAGACAGAAAGTAGGGGTGTGAGGAGGGGAAATGGAGAATTATTCAACGTGTGCAGAGTTCCACTTCTGCAAGATGAAGAGTCCTGGAGATTGGTTGCACAACAACATGAATGTACTTAACATTACTGTATGCTCAAAAATGGTCAAGATGGTAAAGTCTATGGTACATGTATTTCATGTATTTCACTACTTTAAAAATCAACAGCACTCAAAACCTTACCTCTGCAAGGGCAAGAGGAAGATATATACAGAAAAAATATAAATTACCCACTACTCAACAGATCACCAGGTTATTTCTTATCTTTACATCTAGGAGATATAAATCCCAAGGAGAGTGGGATGCCTGGGTGGCTCGGCAATTGAGCATCTGCCTTCAGCTCAGGGTGTGATCCTGGAGTTCCGGGATCAAGTCCCACATCGGGCTCCCTGCATGGAGCCTGCTTCTCCTTCTATGTCTCTGCCTCTCTCTCTGGGTGTCTCACATGAATAAATAAATAAAACCTTAAAAAAAAAAAGTGAGTGGTCATGTCTTAGATGCCCAGAGTCCATTTCTGAACTCACTGGTTCAGAAGCAAGAGAGGATCTTGAGAATAGCACTTCTTTATCTGTTGACAGTAACTTGTTAAATTGAAGAGAAACCTAGAAGGCTCCACAACTATGCATAACCTCTTTTTTTTTTTAAGATTTTATTTATTTATTCATGAGAGACACACACAGAGAGAGAGAGAAAGAGGCAGAGACGCAGGCAGGGGGAGAAGCAGGCTCCATGCAGGGAGCCTGATGCAGGATTCGATACCAGGTCTCCAGGATCAGGCCCTGGGCTGAAGGCAGTGCTAAACCGCTGAGCCATCAGGGCTGCCCTGCATAACCTCTTGAATTAAGGATCTCCACATAAATATTACAACTTTCAGTACAGATATAAGCACAGAAGGTCCTGATGTGGTGAAAATGAATGAATGATTGAATTTTGGAATCCATCTCTACCCATTACAAATTACTAAAAAAGCACACTATGGCCTATAGCTAAATTTTACCTGCCACTAATGTCTTTAATAGAATGTAGTCCATGGAAGTGACAGGAGAAAGCATTGCTGATTCCAGTACATGCAATGCTGGGGCACTGAAAGATTTCAGCAGCTCTGGGTTATCTTCAGTCACTGTCTGCAAACAATATGCTATAAAGATAAAAATTAAGACACAAATGAATTCTGCTAGGATAATTTACAACAATTTAACTCATCAGAAAACATTTGCAACTTTTTAAAAATTTTGTATTCAAATTCAATTTAGTTAAAATATACTGTATTATTAGTTTCAGTGGTAGAATTTAGTGATTCATCAGCTGCATATAGTATTCAACCCAGGCAGGGCTCATTCCACCACGTACCCTCCTTAATGCCCATCACCCAATTACCTCATCCTCCACACCCACTGTCCCTCCAGCAACTCTCAGTTTGTTCCCTACAGTAAATAGTCTTTAATGGTTTGCCTCCCTCTCTGTTTTTATCTTATTTTTTCTTTCCCTTCCTCTATGCTCATCTGTTTTGTTTCTTAAATTCCACTTATGAATAAGATCATATAGTACCTGTCTTTCTCTGACTGACTTATTTCACTTAGCATGATACCCTCTAGTTCCAACTAAACATTTGTATGTTTATAACTTCTTCAGACACAGGTGGCTTTTGTAAAATAGGTATGTTTTACTTAAAGGACGGTACATGCAAATGTGGCTCCTCAGACTATCAGTGTAATGAAAGATTTTTTCTTTTCTTTTTAATTTCTAATTCTTTACAGAATTATTCTTTTACAAAATACAACTTAAAAGGCTCTTAGATGTTGTGACAATGTGGAATTACTAATGAACATTTATAAAGGTTTCTCCTCAATTTCTGTATGTATCAGGGACTAGTAACAAAGAGTCTGGGGGCCAAAGGCCAGCACAGGGACAACACTTAGCAGGCTTGGGTACATTCTGGCTTCCTTTAAATTCAGTATGATCTTAAAAGTTAGGGCTATTTCTGGTGAAGCAGTATTCCTTTAAGAAAAAAAAGTATTTTACATAAAACTATGAGTAAATGAAGAGATGGCTATGATCTCTTCAGTGCTTAGCTCCTTCCTTGCATTAAAACAAGACCATGGATTACACTTTGCAGATCAGAAATAACTAACTGAAAGTATCAAAACAACTGGTATTGCCTTACAACTTTGACAGAAAAATCTCTAAAACACAAGAGGAACCAAGCCCAAATGTGTTTTTCTTAGTGTATTCCAAACAAATCCATTTCTTTCCAGTCTCAAAATTTCACAGCTGATCCATGCCCACCCAAATTAGTCAAAATACATGCTACTGCTGTGATCTAGTTTAGTTCCCCAAATGCATTTGTATACAAATCCACATACACGCATATATCCAAATGTAATTTTTTTCATTAAGAGACTGATTAAATTCACTTTAGCAAAAAGCCAAGAGAAACTATGGTTGCTACCATAAAGACAAGACCTAAGAAAGCCATGTTAATATATACAACAGAATCTCAGAAGTTCACTTTACTGTATGTAAACCTTGATTTTCAACCCAAAGTAATTTGACACTTGTTTAAAAACTCATGAATCAAAAAAAAATAAAATAAAAATAAAAAAATAAAAAATAAAAACTCATGAATCTAGCAAAATGCAGAAAGAAAACATTATACAATGCAAAATTACTTTAATCCTTTATTAGAGAAAAATAAATTTTAAATAAATCTACAAGACTAAAGATACAAAAACAGAAGTGAGGTTTTTCTTTTAAAAGCTATTAACTGGGATGCCTGCATGGCTCAGCAGTTGAGCATCTGCCTTTGGCTCAGGGCTTGATCCCAGAGTCTCGGGATCAGAGTGCCACATCCAGCTTCCTGCATGGAGCCTGCTTCTCCCTCTACCTATGTCTCTGCCTCTCTCTGTCTTTCATGAATGAATAAATAAAATCTTTAAATAAAAAATAAAAGCTATTAACTAACTTTTGTGAATGTCCTTAATTGTAAAGAAAAACCGTCTTCTGAGATTAAAAGCCACCTACCAATTTCCTAGTTCAACTGTTTTTAAAATCCACATTTATTCATAAATCGCCCTTTTGCCAAAGATTTCATTTTGAGAAACTGATTTTTCAATTTTTCCCAGTAGTATTCATTCCACTGTTTTTTTCTCCTGTTCCCTTAAAAGTATATATTAGAGTCAAGAGAAGCATCAGTAAAGGGAATACACTTAGTCCATGCCAGGAGAAATGCATAATTAAATAAAAGGACAGCTGGATGCCTGGCCATTATAATGGGAAGAAAAGAAATGTTTTTCATCAATGATTTCTCCACTCTCCCCAGAGTTCTGCTGAGCCACCCAGCCTCCAGTCTGTCTCTCCAAATGGACAAGGGTTCCCCACTATGGCTCCCTATGCTCCATACCACACAGAGAAAACGTGAGGGAGTCAAGGCAGCTGAAGCTGCCAGACTCTACTTCCCCTCTCCCATAGAAGGGAAGCAGGCCTATGTGAAATTTCAATCACTTATGTTCCTCTCAAAAAAAAAAAAAAAAAAAAAAAAAAAAGCACAGGTTATCCGTTTTCTGCTGGGAGTATGAGACAGTGGTACAAGACATTTAAATAGGGATCCCTGGGTGGCACAGCGGTTTGGCGCCTGCCTTTGGCCCAGGGCGCGATCCTGGAGACCCGGGATCGAATCCCACGTCGGGCTCCCGGTGCATGGAGCCTGCTCCTCCCTCTGCCTGTGTCTCTGCCTCTCTCTCTCTCTCTGTGTGACTATCATAAATAAATAAAAATTAAAAAAAAAAAACAAACAAACAAAACAAGACATTTAAATAAGTCTAGATTCCAATTAACTTTGGCTCAGAGGCCAGGTAGTTGTGGGTTACTGTTTCTCAGTAAATGGGAGATGAATGCTTCAAGAATTAATAAAGCCTTCTAAGGATGGTAATATACTAGAAACCGCACCTGCTCACATAATTACCTTCCTCCCTTTCAGAGTGAAGAGCAGGAAAATTATGTAAGTATTAATCACAGATTTTAAAAGATTCAGAACAAACAGAACTCAGTTACACATTTACATATAATGAGGGGAAAAAAATCACTTCTGTAGAATAAACATGCTGTGTTGGAATAAAAATTTTTGAATAAGGCCACACATACTTAATAAATCATCACTTTTTCTTCACTTACCTACTGAAATAGCCAGGTCAACATTGGTGGAAAACCTACTTAAATACTTTAATACAATCTCCAAACACCCTTCTTTGTTGAATATAGATACTGCTCTACTACTGCATTCACTAAATTGAAGGGGGAAAAAAAAGTTTTACTATTCACATTTGAACATTAAGAAATCAACCATAGAAATTCATGAAAAGATAAATTAGGCTTTATAAAAGAACCCAAGAATTGGAGTCAAACACCCGCCATTTTTATAGATGAAGAAACCGATGCCCACTCAAATTCAATACACATAAACAAAACTGGCTTTCTGTATTTTTATTTCTATCACAGAACATTTTAGCCAATCCCTTACCTGCAATGTCAGTTTCCTTTACGAGGCTGGAGCCAGGAGAGATCTTAGAAATCATTTACTTCTATTCCTCACCCTATACATAAGGACATCCAGGCCCCAAAAGGTGAAGTGATCTATCCAAAGATCACACATTTTGTTAGTGGTGGTTCCTAAAGTCTAGCCTACTGTTCCTTCTACCACGTAACAGTAAGTTAAAGCGAGGATAAAAGACCTCTATACTTATCATACAAAAGGCACAAATTTAAAAGAAAATAAAACTAATTTTATACATTCCTTCTAGACTGCTATTATAATTTCAGTAAGCATGACCTGCAGTCTGCAAAAGAGAAATTACTCTAATACATTTGAAATTACACTGTCTTTTAACAAAAAAGTTAGAATTAATGTTAAGAATGTTATTAATATAAAAAAAGAATGTTATTAATAAACATACATACCAAATATAGGGTAAAAAGAGCTGATTTTAATAATCTGATCCATGTTTCCAGAGGAGAGTATTTCTCATAATCACATTTACATGATACACTAAAAGAGCTGACCAGATTATTAAACAGAATTGACTAAATTATAAAATTCAATTCTTTTATCTAAAGTATTTTCTGCCAGTCTGTCTACCTATTTGATTACTACAACACTATGAGCCTACCCTCAAGATGCCCACAGGAAATTCAGGTATAGTCAGGAAGATAAGGCATTCATGCGTTAAGGTACCTGCAGATATATTCATGTGCATGATATATACAATTTAAAATATGAAGTATAAAACAAAAATGTGAAGAGCTAGGACAACTGGAAATGATATAGACAGGGCTCATAGGCATTCAGGAAAGTGAGTATGGAGAGTACTTTTACAGGCTCTTTTCAAAAAAATTTTTTTGACTTTTTTAAATTTCTAAGTCCAACAATTAAATAAGTTAAAGTCATCTGGTGCACAGAAAAATGTGCCCACCGGTTCGCTCAAATGTCACCTTCTCAAATCTGATCTCTCCACTTCTTCTAATGGAATGCATGCACTAGTTTGAAATGATACCACAGGCAAGTTCAGACGGCTATGTGGGCAGTTTTTCAGGATCCAACTTAGTCCTGCATTCTAAGATATACCTGTGTTTTTAGGTCAGAAGTTATCATCACTGCTGACTGGAAAATAAGGAAATTGGTAGAATCCTGCTAGAAAAGTAGGACATAAAATTGAGTAGAAACAAGTAAATCCAGATACTGTTGCTAGCATTTCCATTCCTAACAGCAAGCCCACTCAGCCCACCACCGCCACCATCATCAAGAGCACGGCCTCCTTCCTACAGGGGCCAAGGGAGCTCTTCCTAGGCATCTACTTCCCTGTCAAACAGTCAATGCCAGGGTAGAGGAGTAAAGCACCAGCCAAGGGCTGTGGCCCCCGTCTCATTCATCTCATAGGCCAAAGCAGCTACCACTCAAAGGCCTGACCAGCTTTAAGACAGTGACTGCTTAAGGTTATGCAGGTAGTGGGGAAGAGCCGGGGTGCAGCAGGTGATAATGACCACAATTCCTCTTATTTCTGTCAGCAGCAATGATTGGAGAGAAGAGTTCTAAAGCAAAGAAAGATGTAATGATGCGCTTAGGAGGGAGGGGTGATCTTAGGTCACTTGAGACTACCTCCTACCAAGCATTAACATCAGGGTACGGGGGCCCACCAAGGAGAACAGAGGCTGCAGTTTAACAGAAAAAGCAGTAACCTGAGTGGTGCTGTAGCAAGAGGCTATTTCTTACCATATATTCCACAGCACGTTCATGGCCTCATTGGCTATGTTCTCAATAGAATTTCTGTTCTGATCTTTTTTTTCCTGTGGAGACATCTCATTTGAATCCAGGCCAGCACTACACTGTAACCAAATATCATGATTAGCACCCTAGTTCAAAAGAATAATTAAACAAAAAGGCTAATGATAGTGAAGAATCACAAAAACTAAACATCAGCAATTATAGTGGTTAACGAGCTCATCAAATTCTCATAAGCAGTACACTTCCCACAATCCTGCTCTTTTCTGGCAAGAAATACAGCTGAAGTTCACAAGTCACTATACAAACTGGATACAAACCATTTAACATTTTTAAATTTAAAATTTATATAATGTATTTCATCTAATGCAATAAAGATAATAAATCAGACACAGAAAGGGGACATGCACTACTGTCTCTACAGTGCCTTCTATGCGGAAAACACTACTCTAAGCACTTTAAGTAATTTAATCCTGACAACACACCTGTGAAGCAGATGAACTATTATTCCCAATCGTCCACTACAAATAGGAAACTGAGGTACAGACAGATTGCTAAAGCAGTAGCTTAGCAAACTCAAAGCTGGGATTCTGATCCAGGGATTCTGGCTCCAAAGTTGGTGCCTGGTACCACTGCGGTACTGGCCCTCGACCATAAGCCACAGTCCCCACTAAAGTAGGGCTTCTCAATCTCAGCACTGCTGACACTTCGGACTAGACGATTCTTTGTTGTGGGGGTTGACATGTGCATTGTAGGATGTATAGCAGCATCCTTGGATCCTTGGCCCCTACCCACCTCATGCCAGTACCAACACCTACCCTCAGATCAAAAATGTCTCCAGACATTATCAAATGTCCCCTGTGGGGCAAATCACCACCAGTTCAGAACCAATGCTCTAAACAGAATAAGATTGATGCCTTTCACCAAAAGTGGATATTCTTTATGAAGATTTAAGTAAAAAAAAAAAAATTTTTTTTTTTTTTTTTGTTTTTTAATTTTTTTTTTAAAGATTTTATTTATGGGACACCTGGGTGGCTCAGCAGTTGAGTGTCTGCCTTCAGCTCAGGGTGTGATCCTGGGGTTGAGTCCCACATCGGGCTCCCTGCATTGAGCCTGTTTCTCTCTCTGCCTATGTTTCTGCCTCTCTCTCTCTGTGTCTCTCATGAATAAATAAAATCCTTAAAAAAAAAAAAAAAAGAATCGGACACTTAACCGACTGAGCTACCCAAGTGCCCCAAGTAGAACTTAATCCCTAAACTACATCATGCAATAAGGTTGGGATGATACTAAATTTTAAAATTTAATGTAATCTCCATGGCAAATTATGCCTCAGGTTTCTCATCTGTAAAACAGGAATACCACCTTTCAAATAGGACTGCTGCAAGGATTGAATACTAGGGCAGCCCTGGTGGCACAGCGGTTTAGCGCCACCTGCAGCCTAGGGCGTGATCCTGGAGACCCTGGATTGAGTCCCACATCGGGCTCCCTGCATGGTGCCTGCTTCTCCCTCTGCCTGTGTCTCTGCCTCTCTCTCTCTCTGTGTCTCTATGAATAAATAAATTTAAAAATCTTAAAAAAAAAGAATTGTTATTAAAAAAAAGGATTGAATAATACATAAAACACCATCTGACACAAAAATAAGCAATCCATAAAGACTAATTATTTTAATTTATAAAATTTAAGGTCTAGGGACGGCCTGGGTGGCTCAGAGGTTTAAGTGTCTATCTTTGGCTCAGGGCGTGATCCTGGAGTCCCGGGATCGGGATCAAGTCCCGCATCCGGCTCTCTGCATGGAGCCTGCTTCTCCCTCTGCCTGTGTCTCTGCATCTGTCTCTGTGTGTCTCTCATGAATAGATAAAAATCTTTTAAAAAATAAATAAATAAAATTTAAGGTCTAAAGGAATTAGTCTATAGTATTAGGACGGTCTTTTCCAATTAGCATATAAATATAGGAAAAACAAAATAAGAGATTGATATTAATGATGAGAAATCAGTGTTTCTAGGAAAAGAAATCAAATTTCCATAGAATGTTTGGAGGAAGACAAAATAACTAATACCAAAGCCCTAAAAAATAAAATAAAAATAAAATAAAATAAAAAACTTTAAGTGTGGGGGTGCCTGGGTGGCTCAGTTAAGCATCTGCCTTCAGCTTAGGCCACGTTTCCAGATTCCTGGGATTGAGCCCCACCTTGGCTCCTTGCTCAGTGGGGAGCCTGCTTCTCCCTCTCCCTCAGTAGCTCCCTCTGCTTGTGCGCTGTCAAATAAATATATAAAATCTTTTTAAAGAAATCTAAGGGGATCCCTGGGTGGCGCAGCGGTTTGGCGCCTGCCTTTGGCCCAGGGCGCGATCCTGGAGACCCGGGATCGAATCCCACATCAGGCTCCCGGTGCATGGAGCCTGCTTCTCCCTCTGCCTGTGTCTCTGCCTCTCTCTCTCTCTCTGTGACTATCATAAATAAATAAAAAAAAAAAATTAAAAATATTAAAAAAAAAAAAAGAAATCTAAGTGTGTATACAAAAAGCTACAGTTAAAAACTACCATGAAGATGCTCTAAAAACCACATACCTCTTTCAGCAGTGCAACCAGAGGAGTCATGATATCCTTAGTCACCATGTCATCACAAACTTCAAAACCTCCACAAGCACTGAGATTTCTACACAAAGAATTTAAAATATGTTTTTCTCAGAGCACATGTCACAAAACACTTTAAGCTCTCAAATTAATTTCTACCTGTACTTAAGGTTTTCCAGATGAAAACTGCTTATTATTTCTGTAAGATGCTGCAGAACCAATCCACAGATTTCCATCTGTTCTGATCCTTTCTCTACATTAACAACTTAATTTTGAAGTCTGAGATAATACACAGGTATGTGGCTACAGGGGCAGTAGAGGGGAGAAGACGATTCCTAGTTAATTCAAACAAATCACATCATCTTATATGATGGGATCTTTTCTTGGGATCAAGACTTCAAGGGCAGCAAGGGTGAGGCTTAATGACAGGCCCCCAAGCAACCATGGATTAACTGAATTTTAATTGGGAAGACCCTGCTTGCTTGCCTTCTGAGTGCACAGCACTGTGCCAGGCATTGAAGATACGGAGATGAATCAGCTGTCCCCACAACCTTCCAGGAGTTCTCAGCATGTCTAAGATTCAGGGAGAGGATAGGGCTTCCTACATGCAGTTTCCTCCAGCATGTGGCTAATCCCCATCCCTCCTTTATGGTTTTCTTCCCTGAACCCCCAGTTATATCCTCTTATAGCACCCTCCATAATTATCATTGGCTGTAATTATACACTTGTGTGATTAATTTGGTTAATGCCGGTCTTCCTCAATACTGTAAGATCCACTAAGGTCAGATATTGTGTCTGTCTTGCTTACAAACGCATGCCCACAGCCTAGCCCATTGCCTGGAGGACATAGTAGGTACACAAAATATACTTGCTAAATCAATGAATGAAACATAATGTAACAGCTGCAAGAACTGCAAATATTAACTTCTACTCTTACCCCCTCTACAGTCCATTCTCTGCACAGCCACCAGAGTAGCCTTTTCAAAAGGTAAATTAGATCAGGCCACTCCTGCTCAAAATAGGCCCTTTAGCGCTACCACCAAGTCCCTGTCCATCTCTACAACCCCATGTCCTGTGATACCCACGTCTACTCTGTGCAGCCACACTAATCTTTCTGTGCTTTCACCATGCCAAGCCCTCTGCTGCCTCACTTCTCTGCTGTGCCCGCTGTCGGGAATGCTTTCTCCCTGGATTTTCATGTCTGGCTCCGATGCATCAGGTCAAGTGTCATCTACAGATCAGAATTTAAAGTAAACTTCCCACCTCCGGCTCATCATCCTCTTGGTATTCTCCACTGCACTTCTTACTATCTACTATTACCTGTTTTACCAGTTTCCTAGTCTCCTGTCTCCTCATCAACATGGGTTCTCTGAAGGCAGGGATCTCGGCGCCCTGCTCAAACCCCCTGCACCTAGAACGCCTGCCACGTACACCGGGAGAGCTCACGGAACCTCGGGACTCTGGAGGGTTCTTGGAGAGAGCCTAAAGTAGGTGAGGCTCTGCGGGGGGGATCTGTTGGCCAGATGGCTGCTGCAGCTAAAGCAGCCAACCGGACAGATGGAATGATGGAATGCGTGTGGCCCGGGCGGCGTGGGTTGCTCTGGAGTCTGCAGCCTGAGTTCAAATCCCCGCTCTGCAAACAGGAGACCCTGGGCAGTTGTGGGCGTGCGGAGCTGCCGCAGGCAAGGGAACTGCGTGGCACCCGCCGGGCGCTGGCTGGCCCCCGCGACTCCCCCCACCCCCCGCCCCGCTCACCTCAGCGCGCCGGCCGCCGTCTCCCTCACCGCCAGGCTGGGGTCCAGCAGCAGCGGCCCCAGGCGGCGCACCGCGTCCCGCCGCGCCAAGCCCGGCCACGCCGGTCGCTGCTGTACCAGCCGGGCCAGCCCCGCGCAGGCGCACTCGCGGACCTCGGCGCTCGGATGCTGGAGCTGCAGGAGGGGAGCAAGTCAGAGGCGGCGCAGAGCGCAGGCGCGGAGGCCGCGGCAGGGGGCGCCGCGCGGCCCCGGGGCTCATCGCGAGACCCGCCCCTCGCAGCCCCCGCCTCACCTTCTCCAGCAGCTCGGCCGCGGGCCCGTCGTCCTCGTCTCCCCCGGTCCCGTTCGCCTCCGCTGCCGCTTCGGCCTGACAGTCGCCCGTAGGGGAGAACTGAGGTCGCTTGAAGCGCTTCGTCCGGCTCTTGCCCATGGCGATGTGCGTTACGGGGGGAAGATCGAGAGCGGAGGGCAACAGCAGGACGCCGCTGGACGGGGGGCAGGTCCTGCTAGCGCAGCGGTCGCGGCGCCACTGCTCAGCCGGCCCGGCCGACGGCCCGAGCCCACATGGGGACGCAGTGCGCAGGCGCGCCGCGTGTGGGCGGGGCGGAGGGGGCAGGCGCGGGGAGCGCGCAGGCGTGATGTGGATGGGCGGGGCCAGGCCTGGACGAGGGGGCGGGGCCAGGCCTGGACGAGGGGCGGAGTCCTGGGTTTTTAACCTGGGAAGGAAAAGGCAGGAGTTTAATGGGACTCCCGCCGGCTGGTGGCATTTGCTGTTGCTGAGCCTTGCCGAACCTTTACTTCCATAATAATCAAATGCGATTGAGGATGCCTAACTTGCAAGGTTATTGTGAGGCTTAACTAATCCCGTGTAAAGCACATAAAACCAAACCTGACATATTTAATTTGTAGCTGCTCAAAATTATTAACCACGATTATTTTGCAGGCCTAGTACAGCTCCTTGTCACAGTCAAAAATCCAGCTAATGTTTTTGAATGAATGTACTTTTTTTTTTTAAGATTTGTTTACTTGGGGGATCCCTGGGTGGCGCAGCGGTTTGGCGCCTGCCTTTGGCCCAGGGCGCGATCCTGGAGACCCGGGATCGAATCCCACGTCGGGCTCCCGGGGCATGGAGCCTGCTTCTCCATATGCCTGTGTCTCTGCCTCTCTCTCTCTCTCTCTCTGTGACTATCATAAATAAATAAAAAATAAATAAATAAAAAAGATTTGTTTACTTGGGGTGGGGAGATGAGAGGGAGAGAGTCTCAAGCGGACTCTGCTCTGACCACTGGGGGCTCAGTCTCACTACCTGAGATCAGGTCCCAACCGAAACCAAGAGTGGGTGGCCTAACCCACTGCACCACCCGAGTGCCCCAGTGTACATCAATGTTTGATAAGACGGACTCCCTTAACAAGGTCATCTTCCTGCCTTGGTTTTCCTCATTTGTAAAAATGGGAACACCAATAATACATACCTAATGGAGTTGGTCTAAGGATTAAATGTGTTAGTGTGTTTAGGTATTAAAAACATTCACAGCCCCACAATAAGTATTACATAAATGGTTGAAACTTTTAACAACAAAATGATTCTTTGGGACGCCTGGGTGGCTCAGCGGTTGAGCATCTACCTTTGGCTCAGGGCATGATCCTGGAGTTCTGGAATCAAGTCCCGCATGGGGCTCCCTGCATGGAGCCCGCTTCTCCCTCTGCCTGTGTCTCTGCCTCTCTCACTCTCTCTCTCTCTGTGCCTCTCATGAGTAAACAAATGAAATCTTAAAAAAAAAAAAAAAAAAAAGATTCTTTGACAAATATTTACTGAGCACCATGCACAGTGCTGGGCAATGGAATAAGGCAATAACCAAGACAGATTTGGTCCCTGTCTTTAGGGGGTTTACAGTTTAGAGAGAGATGTGTTAAATATATAATTATACGAATAATTAGTTATAATTGAATAATTATAGTGTAGTACAGAAAGAAGTTATTGTACAGGAAGATCTTCTGTAGTCTTTTTAAGATCATTTATTTGGGGGATCCCTGGGTGGCGCAGTGGTTTGGCACTTGCCTTTGGCCCGGGGCGCAATCCTGGAGACCCGGGATCGAGTCCCACATCCGGCTCCCGGTGCATGGAGCCTGCTTCTCCCTCTGCCTGTGTCTCTGCCTCTCTCTCTTTCTCTCTCTGTGACTATCATAAATAAATAAAAATTTTAAAAAAAGATTATTTATTTGGGAGAGAGAGAGAGAATAGCTAGTGAGAGAGAACACCAGTGGTGAGGCCGAGGGAGAGGGAGAAGCAGGCTCCTCTCTGAGTAGGGAGCTCTACTCAGAGCTCAATCCCAGGGCCCTGAGATCATGACCTGAGTTGAAGTCAGATGCTTAATGGACTGAGCCACTCAGGCGCGGGTTCTGTAGTCTTTACAATTAAACATGTACATATTGAGATATTGAGCACCTCCCAAATCTCAGAGCTTTCAGGTCAATATTGTATGGGAGAAGAGTTCTCCCCAGTGGCAACCCTCCCCTCAAGGAGTGTACTGTATAGTAAGGGAAATAAAATTACCATAGCATATTGTGGAAAATAGTCACAGAGGTGTAGCTAAGCTTGTACAAAATTTCTGCCCTATCAAAGGCCACTTTAAGGGGCACCTGGGTGGCTCAGTTGGTGAAGCATCGCCTTCAGCTCAGGTCATGATCTCAGGGTCCTGGGGTAAAGCCCCACATCGGGCTCCCTACTCAGCGGTGAATCTGCTCCTCCCTCTCCCTTTGTCCCATTGCCCCACTGCCCGCTTGCGTGAGTGTGCTAAATAAATAAAATCTTTTTTTTTTTTCTTAAAAAAAGGCCACTTTAAGTACAAGGAAAATTTGGAGCTCCAAGTGTATATTGGTAGGTTTTACTCCCTGCATCTCTCCATTTGGTCATTTTTGTCCTGCCATCTCCCCAGTCCAAGCTATTGTCTTCTCTTGTCTTGACTACAGGGGCGTCTGTTCTCTCTTTTTCTACCCTGCTTATCCATAGAATACCTAGAGTGATTCTTTCCATCTTTCTCATAATCACTCCCTTGATTAAAACCTTTCAGTGGTTTCCCTTTCTTTTAAAATAAAGATCAAAATCTTACCAGGTAGCAGGTTGAAATAGCGAGGCCAGATTCCAGCTTCATCTCACATAACCTCCTGTGCTCTGCCCCTTAGCCACCCTCCATAGGGCCGATATGTCTTCAGCCAAAGGACCCTGAAAAGGCCCAGTCCCCATCCCAGTCCTGGTGAATTGCAAGTGTCACTTCTTCATAGGTATCTCCTCTGATTTCGAAGTCTGAGACAGGTCTCCCCTGATACTGCGCTTATTTTGTTCCTCCTTCAAAGCACAGCTCAAAATTACAGTTACAATTTAAATTTATTTATTTTTTAAAAAGATTTTGTTTATTTGAGAGAGAGAAAGCACTAAAAAGAAGGGGGTGTGGGAGGCAGAGGGAGAGGGACCCCAGGATTAAGATCCAGGCCAAAAGTAGACACTCAACCAACTGAGCCACCCAGATTTATTTATCTGAGCACAGAGCCTGACATGGTGCTCAATCTCATGACCCTGAGATCATGAACTGAGCCAAAACTAAGCATCAGATGCTCAACTGACTGTACCACCCAGGCACCTCTTAAATTTGTGTATAATACTCAGACACACACACACACACACACACACACACACACACACACCAAACCCTGTGAGGACAAGAGTTGTCCTTTACACAAATCACTGTATTCCCAACACTGGCCCAATAAGGCTTGCCTGGCATAGAATAGGCATGCAATTTCTTGAATAAATAGTGACCACATAATCAGGAAAGAGTAGGGCATGCCATCAAGACAACAGGAGATTAAAATATATATATATTCCTGCTGTTTCTCTCACTGTGGGGATGAACAAGAAAAAAAATGGTCCAAAATCTTAGCTAGGGAGGACTTTGTGATCTGTTTTCATTAGTTACTCTTTCCTGGGAGAAATGAGCATTTCTGTTAAAATGAATGATAAACTTTATTTAATGAGTTCAAGATCCCTTCTGGGAACCACAGAGATAGCAGTTTTAGGAGGAGCCCGGTGACCTTTAACTAGTCTAATAATCCATAACCAGCTGCTTTTTAAAAATCCAGTCAAGCAATGATTTTCCAACCATCCCTTTTTCCTACAAATTATCTTTTATCAAGAGGGAATTTTTGAATTAGACTGAGTAAAGCCTCTTCCCTTGGGACAATAAAAATGCTTATAATGAATTATTGGTCACACACGTCTTAAATAGGAGCTAGCTGTTCTCCCAGATTCCTGTTTCGCCCCCTTCATATTATTGTGATCTTCCTGAAGAAAACATTCTGACCTCTATTTCTCAAAAATCTTTCACAGTCTCAGATAGGGACATGACTGAGCCATGTAGAATCAGATTCAGACTTTTACAGAGCATACCCCATGCTGCCACAGTACCCTGGCACATGCTTCCAACAAATCATTTCTGTCCAGGAGCTCCTTAGGTATCCCAGAAACTCCCTTGCACTTTCCCTTAGCTGGGGCTGGGAAACTGTATGGCTAGCACACCCTGTCATTAATCATCTCAGTTTTCCTGGTACATAGTCTCAGATATGTTTATAGTTCTTCTGAGTTTTAGGAATTCATGGTGGGATAGGAGATGTACACTACAAAGATGGCTGTACCACAGGGCCTCGCCTACTATCGTCATCCTCCCTCCTGTCCCAGTACTCTACGTGTTCTTTGAGCACCCTGTATCTGTTAGGATTGTCTATGAAATATCATCCGAAATATGCATGTGTGTTCCCCTCACTAGGTTTTAAGCTCCATGGAGGTTAGGGGCCACTACCAGTCTCTGTAACTACCTGTGCCTGGCACTCAGCTGATAGAAGTCCCTGAGATATCCACTCTCTCCACGTGGTTACTGCCCTCTGCCTCAGCTGGCCCTGCATAAAGCAACTCAGTAGTCATCTACAGGAATGTCGCTGAGGCAAAGCCATCTGTAGATAATCAGACTTGGGCCTCTAGCTCTAGATCCACCTCTAGCGGACCATATAATTAAGGGAAGGTTGCTTCTTTTCCCTAGACCTCAGTTTCTCCATTTACAAAGATGCTTTAAGGGTCCTCGAAATATCAGAGGGCTGTAAACTATACAGATTATTTCAAGAAAGGCCTTCTGGAAGGAAAACTGAATGTTGAGTGCTTCCAGAGCAGGTGTCAGAGCCTGGGAGAGGCACATTTGCTGCTGACCTCCCATTTGGTCCTCAAGATTTTCCCAAGCTCTGTATAGGGTAACTGCTGACAGCCAACCTGAAAGTCATGCAAAGGGGCCTGCTGCCCATCAGAAATTCCACTCACCTCATTTGTTCATTCATTCATTCAGCAGATATCCACTGTTGAATGCTTACTGTGTGTCAGGCACTGCACTAGTACTAGAAATAACGTGATAGCTAAGACCGGTCCCTGATGCCGTGGGGTTTATATTCCATCTAGCGCTAGACCTCTATGCTGTGTTTTAAAACATTACTGTAGGGAATCCCTGGGTTGCTCAGTGGTTCAGTGCTGCCTTCAGCCCAGGGTGTGATCCTGGAGACCCGGGATCGAGTCCCACGTCGGGCTCCCTGCATGGAGCCTGCTTCTTCCTCTGCCTCTCTCTCTCTCTCTCTCTCTCTCTCTCTCCCCCTCTCTCTGTCTATAATGAATGAATAAATAAAATCTTAAAAAAATAAATAAACGTTACTGTAGGGGCACCTGGATGGCTCAGTTGCTTAAGCCACCAACTCTGGATTTGGGCTCAGGTGGTGATCACAGGGTCTTGGGACAGAGCTCTGCATTGGCTCCACGCTCAGTGAGGAGTTGGCTTGAGGATTCACTCTCTCCCTCTCCCCCCCACCCCCTACTCACATTCCCTTTAAATAAATCTTTTTTTTAAGTTACTGTAGGGGCGCCCAGGTGGCTCAGTCAGCTGGGTCTCTGCCTTCTTCTCAGATCATGATCCCAGAGTCCTGGGTTGGAGCCCCAAGTCAGGATCCCTGTTCAGCAGGGAATCTGTTTCTCCCTCTCCCTCTGCCACCCCCCTCCCACTTGTGCCTCTATCTCAAATAAAATCTTTTAAAAAAAAAGTTATCCAAAATTTGGGTATAAGGAAAGTGAATAACTAAATATTTTATTAAACGTCATAGTGGGTCAATATCTAGCAGTTCTATCAAAGGATTATTTCTCTGAGGCAGTGCTGTCCAACAGACTTTTCTACCATAATCAAAGTGCTCTCTGTCTTGCCTGGTACGGTAGCCCCTAGCCACACATGTTATAAAACACCTGAAGTGTAGCTAGTGTAGCTAAAGAACTCAATTTTCTTTTTTTAAAAAGATTTTATTTATTTATTTATTCATGAGAGACACACAGAGAGAGACAGGGGGACAGAGACACAGGCAGAGGGAGAAGCAGGCTCCATGCAAGGAGCCTGACATGGACTCGATCCCAGGTCTCCAGGATCACGCCCTGGGCTGAAGACAGTGCTAAACCGCTGAGCCACCCGGGCTACCCAATAACTCAATTTTCAATTTTAATTCATTTCAACTTAATTAGCGACACGCTGCTGGCAGCTACCATTTTGTACAGCACAGTCCTATAGTCCTATAGTCTGAAGCACAGTCCTTCAGTCTCTGAACTGGGGATAATTTTGCCCCTCAAAAGATATTTGGACATGTCTTGGAGGCATTCTGGTTGTCACAACTGTGGCAGTGCTACTGGCCTCTAATGGGTAGAGGTAGTTACTATTGCCATTTGGACTACCATGGGGACTGTCCTGTACATTGTAGGATGTTTAGCAGCAACCCTGACTTCTCCCCACTAGATGCCAGTAGCATCCCCCTGGTTCTGACAACCAAGCGTGACTTTGCCCATTGCCAAATGTGCCCTGGGAGGCAACATGGCCCTCAGTTGAGAATCATCACACTAGAAAAATGTACTTTTGTCGAGTGACTGCTTACTTACGGGCCTAGACTCTTCGAAGTTTGAGACTGAATTATAGATTAATAAATAGGAAATAATTTTGTCCTCTTGAGATACAAATTATTTCTGTCCAGTAGAAAATATAACCTCAAAAAAAAAATAAAAAAATAAAAAAAATAAAAAAAAAAAAGAAAATATAACCTCAAAGGATACAATTCCATTATTGCCTTGGAGAACGTCACCAATTTGAGATCTAACCTAGGAAAATCTTAGTTAAGTGAATGTTTTCTCACTGACTATATACATTTCTGTTTCTCCTTTAAACCAGCTTCACCATCCTCCTGGGTTCTTCATTAAGGAACTATGTTTACTATATTTACTACATACTTACTATGTTTATCTGAGTCAATTTTCTAACTTGTTGCACATCATCCTTTGACTATTTATTCATAGGGTAAAAAAGGTGAAAAAAGGTGTTCACCAGGTGCTGTGATGTGAAGAGGCAGGTTAAAAAGCAGGATATATAGTATAATCTTATTTTTGGAAAAACACAGTATGTTTTTTTTAAAAAAAGATTTTATTTATTTCTTCATGAGAGACAGAGACAGAGACACAGGCAGAGGGAGAAGCAGGCTCCATGCAGGGAGCCAATCTCGGGTCTCTCTCTGTGTGTCTCTCTCTCTGTCTACCTCTCTCTCTGTGTGTCTCTCATGAATAAATAAATTTAAAAATCTTTTTTAAAAGATTTATTTATTTACTCATAGAGACAGAGAGAGAGAGAGAGAGAGAGAGAGAGAGAGGCAGAGACAGGCAGAGGGAGAAGCAGGCACCATGCATAGAGCCTGACGTGGGACTCGATCCAGGGTCTCCAGGATCACGCCCTAGGCTGCAGGTGGCACTAAACCGCTGCACCACCAGGGCTGCCCTAAATTTTAAAATCTTAAAAAAAAAAAACAACTTTCCACTTAAAAATTTTTTTCCCTCTGAATCAGCCCATTTAATATCGCAGAGTATTTTCTCTGCTCCCAGACAGGCAGCATTTCCTCCCTGTTGGTAGTTTCTTACTGTCCTTGCTTGGGTCTCACTGAACTCCCTCTCAGCCAAGGTAGTTCTGGCTCTTCAGAGACCTGGTACCTTCCCATCTGGTTTTAATTGGGCATGTCGAGGCTAGCTTTGGGTCATCCAAAGATTACTAATGTGTTTCAGTGCTCATTATATTTTTTTACTTTTTTTAGGAACCAAAAGAAATTTATGTGTAAATTTTTTTACTTGACTAGTGGGGAGAACCAAGAAACATTATACCAAGAAACGATCGACTAAGACCCCACTAATAGTCTTTAAGCCGGTTCATGCAAAAGAATAAGCAGAGTAGCTCTTGATTATTAGGTTAGAAAGATGTCCTTCTGCAGATCTTACAATTGCACAAGGACATACACTTAACCACAGGGGTCCGTGCAAGTAGCATCTGTAGACCTAGTTGAGTCACAGCTTCTAGAGTGCTAGTCCTTGCCTACTTACATAGCTGTTTCACTACTCTTGTTCAATTCCTTGTTGGCTTCTTTCTTTTTCTTTTCCTTTGTTGGTTTTCAACTTTTTTTTTCCTGTGGCTTTTTCTTCTGCTCTTCTCCTGTCAGCTCCTTTCTCTCTTCCATGGTTGCCTTCTCTTTTTTTATCATGAACACTGGTGTAAACTTTCTTATAGCTTTACCAGTTCAAGCAATTTCTTTTTCTTTATTTTATTTTATTTATTTTATTTTTTATTTATTTTATTATTTTATTTTATTTATTTTATTTTATTATTTTATTTATTTTATATTTTATTTTATTTTATTTTATTTTATTTTATTTTATTATTTTATTTATTTTTAGTTCAAGCAATTTCAATGGCAAAAAAAATTGTATCCTGGGAGCAAAGATAGTGTTTTACTCAATGTAGCCCAGAGAACAATCCAGTCGCAGCAAAGGACCATAGTTAGTCTTCTACAATTCTGTCAAACGTCACACAGAATGGCCTCCACTTCTCTTTAACTGATTCTGATTTGAGCTCTTCTGAGTCCAACCCATTGATCCTGAGTTTCTCAAAATTTTCTCAAAACTTGGAATAGATTTGGTCATCTACTCTGGTGAGTTTCAGGAACTGTGAGTCAACTGATGAAATCAGCTTATAGCTGATGTCAGCATGCTGCATTGCTTTGAGATGCCCAAGCCATCTCAATATCAGGATCGTTGAAGTAAAACCTGGCAAGGAGAGAAAAAGCATGTGCCACAGACACCAGTTCCCTGGAAACCGGCTCAGCAGTCCCACTAGTCAACTCCATGCTGCCACTCACAAAGTGGCATTTCCCAGAAATGACTATTTGTGTGCTCTTTCTGCAGCTGGATAGAAAGGGAGGGCTTGTTTTATTTATTTTAACCTAGTATCACTTTGGTTTAAAAAAAAAAAAAAACTGTAAGCAATCACACATTTTTGCTTTTGCATTACCTTTCATTCCAAATCAAAATCAGGATTTACCCAATTTTCAAGTAAAAATGGAGGCAAGAAAAATTTTTTTAAATGACTGACAGCTGTTTTATGCATTTCAAGTAGTATACAAAGTTTACAAATTGACCAGGGAATCTGGGTAAAATGTGATTAAAATATGCAAAGCTAGGTCTACTCTAAATAATCATGGTTGCAAGTATGCAAAATAAATATATAGTCTCTCTATAAAAAGTTCAGACTTGGGGTGCCTGGGTGGCTCAGTATGTTGAGGTCTGACTCTTGATTTCAGCTTGGGTCATGATCTCAGGATCATGAGATTAAGCCCGTTCTCTGGCAACATGCTCAGGGGATTCTGCTTGAGATTCTTTCTTGCCCTTTCTCTCTGCCCTTTCCCACACTCATGCGTACTCCCCCCTCTAAAATAAATAAATATATTTTTTAAAGATTTTATTATTTATTCATGATAGTCACGCACACACACAGAGAGAGAGAGAGAGAGAGAGAGAGAGAGAGAGAGGCAGAGACATAGGCAGAGGGAGAAGCAGGCTCCATGCAGGGAGCCTGACGTGGGATTCGATCCCGGGTCTCCAGGATCGCGCCCTGGGCCAAAGGCAGGTGCTAAACTGC
This sequence comes from Canis lupus baileyi, assembly GCF_048164855.1. Taxonomy (NCBI): domain Eukaryota; kingdom Metazoa; phylum Chordata; class Mammalia; order Carnivora; family Canidae; genus Canis; species Canis lupus. The sequence goes on from NC_132842.1 coordinate 65,921,143, forward strand.
TGTGCCACCCAGGGAACCCCTAAAATAAATAAATCTTTAAAAAATAAAAATAAGGGATGCCTCTGTGTGGTTAAGTGGTTGAGCGGTTGCCTTTGGCTCAGGTTGTGATCCCGGGGTAAGAGATGAGTTCCACATCAGGCTCCCCCAGAGGGAGCCTGCTTCTCCCTATGCCTATGTCTCTGTGTCTCTCTGTGTGTCTCTCATGAATAAATAAATAAAATCTTTTTAAAAAATAAAAACAAATAAAAAGAAGTTCAGAGTTAAATTATCATTTCACCTATTTAACCAACAGCAAAAAATTAGTGACAAAAATACACCAATTGCTAATGTAGAGAAACTTTCAATTATTTATTTTGCACTACCAGGTTAATCTCTTCAAATAGAGAACAAGTATTTTAGATTAAAAAAATTTTTTTTAATATTTTTTACATTTATTTGTTTGAGAAAGAGAAAGCAGGGGGCCCCACTGAGTATGGGGCCAAGGCTCAATCTCATAACCCTGACATCATGACCTGAGCCGAAATCCAAAGTCAGAAGCTAAACTGACAGAGCCACCCAGGCACCTCTTTTGATTTTTGATTTTTTAAAGATTTTATTTATTTATTCATGAGAGACACAGAGAGAGACACAGGCAGAGGGAGAAGCAGGCTCCATGCAGGTGCCCGATGTGGGACTCGATCCCAAATCCTGGGATCACACCCTGAGTCAAAGGCAGATGCTCAACCACTGAGCCATCCAGGCGTCCCTGATTTTGTTTTAAATAAGCAAGCCCTATGCCCAACATAGGTAAGACTCTTTTTTTTTTTTAAGATTTTATTTATTTATTCATAGACGCAGAGAGAGAGAGAGAGAGAGAGAGAGAGAGGCAGAGAGAGAAGCAGGCTCCACGCAGAGAGCCTGATGTGGGACTCAATCCAGGGTCTCCAGGATCACGCCGTGGGCTGCAGGCGGCGCTAAACCGCTGTGCCATCAGGGCTGCCCCATAGGTAAGACTCTTAACCCTGAGATCAAGAGTTGCATGCTCTACAGTCTGAGTCAAACAGGTGCTCCTTTTATTAATTTTTTTTTAAGTATGGGATTTTTTTTTGGGGGGGGGTTCTTTTTTAAATGCTGAAATCTAGTGGTCATTGCCTAAGATGAGTCAGATCAATTTTGTGTTGTAGGATACACAAAGATATACATGTTTGTCCCCGAAATCTATTGTCTGCCTTGTTGGCTGTTTGGCCCCAAACAAAACAAATAAACAAAAACACTGTGAAAAATACCTAAGTTAGGACACCCCCCGTGACTCAGCAGTTGAGCCTCTGCCTTCAGCCCAGGGTGTGATCCTGGAGTCCCAGGATCGAGTCCGACGTCGGGCTCCCTGCATGGAGCCTGCTTCTCCCTCTGCCTGTGTCTCTGCCTCTTTCTCTGTGTCTTTCATGAATAAATAAATAAAATCTTAAAAAAAAAATTGTCAAACTGTGGTTAAAAACTGTATTTTAAAAAGTATTATCTGTAAATCCACCTTAATGAAGTAGATTTTTTAAAAAGCCAATAGAAAAAAAAAAAAAAAGCCAATAGAATTTGTTTTGATCACTTCCCCAGATTCATCAGTGATTATAAGGAGTTCCATTTCCTATTTGTGGAATGAGTGTCCTACAGACAATACTTACTGAGCCATTGCTTTGTGCCTGACACTGCTCCAGGAGCTTTGCATGTATAAGCTATTTAACGCACCAACAATCTCATGAGATGTGGATAAACCCAAGTTAGATGAGAGAACGGAGTACAGAGAGCAGAGAGGTTACTTGCCTAAGATTCGTAAATGACATAGAGGCGATTGACCTACATAGGCTTCAGGTGGTTTTTAGTAACTACAGTATATTATCTCCTCCCGATTTTTTTTTTTTTTTTTTTGAGTAGGCTTGAGGCGCCTCGGTGGCTCAGTCTGGTAAGCCTGAGCTTGATTTTGGCTCAGGTCATGATTTCCGAGTCCTGGGACTGAGCCTCACATCAGGCTCTGCACTCAGCAGGGAGTCTGCTTGAGGACTGTCTCTCCCTATGCCCCCACCCTTGGTTAGCTTTCTCTCTCTAATAAATCTTTATTTTTTTTAAAAGACTTTATTTATTCGAGAGAGAGAGAGAGAGAGAGAGAGAGAGGCAGAGACACAACACAGGCAGAGGGAGAAGCAGGCTCCATGATGTGGGACTCAATCCTGGGCCTCCAGGATCATGCCCTGAGCTGAAGGTGGCGCTAAACCGCTGAGCCACCTGGGCTACCCTCTAATAAATCTTTAAAAACAAAAACAAATAAGCTCCTCAAGCCCAAATAATACAATTAAAAAATGGGCAGACGACATGAACAGACATTTTCCAAAGAAGACATCCATGTGGGGGTCCTGGGTGGCTCAGTCGGTTAAGTGTCTGCCTTGGGCTCAGGTCATGGTCCCAGAGTCCTGGGATCAAGCCCCAAGTCAGGCTCCCTGCTCAGTGGAGAATCTGCTTCTCCCGCTCCCTCTGCTGTTTCCCCTGCTTGTGCTCTCTGGATTTCTCTGTCACATAAAATAAATAAATTAAATCTTAAAAAAAAAAAAAAAAGGCATCCAGGTGGCCAATAGATACGTGAAAAGATGCTCAACATCACTCATCAGGAAAATGCAAATCAAAACTACAATGAGCTACACTTCACACTTCTCAGAATGGCTAAAATTAAAAACAGAAGAAACAAGTGTTGGTGAAGATATGGAGAAAAAGGAACACTTGTGCACTGTTGGTGGGAATGCAAACTGTTGCAGCCACTCTGAAAAATAGAGGTTCCTCAAAGAGTTAAAAATAGAACTACCCTATCATCTAGCAATCACACTACTGGGTATTTACCCAAAGAATACAAAAACACTAATTCAAATGGATACATGCACCCTTATGTTTACTGTAGCATAAAGCATAATAAACATAATAGCCAAATTACAGAAGCAGCCAGCTCAAGTATCCATCGATTGATGAATGGATAAAGGTGCGGTATATATACATAATGGAATATTTGAGCCATCAAAAGAATGAAACCTTGCCAGTGGTAACATGGATGCAGCTAAAGAATGTAATGCTAAGCAAAGTCAGTCAGAGAAAGACAAATACCATATGATTTTACTCATATGTAGAATTTAAGAAACGAAACAACAACAAAAAGACAAACCAAGAAACAGACTTAACTACAGAGAACAAATCGGTGGTTGCCAAGAGAAATGAGTGGAGAAATAAGGATTAAGAGTACATTTATCGTGATGAGCACTGAGTACTGTAGCAGATTGTCGAATCACTATACACCTGAAACAAATGTAACACTACATCTTAAACACACTGGAATAAAAAAATAACTTATGGAGCGCGTGGATGGCTCAGTGGTTGAATGTCTGCCTTCGGTTCAGGTTATGATCGTGGGATTGAGTCCTGCATCAGGCTCTTTCTCCAGGGGGTCTGTTTCTCCCTCTGCCTGTTGTCTCTGCCTCTCTGTCTCTCATGAATAAATAAAATCCTTAAAAATTTTTTAATTAAAAAAACAGTAATTTCAGAAACCCAGCCCCAGCTTCTTTACTTTAAAAAAAAATAAAGGTAAGGCAATGGGGTGGCTCAGCTGGTTAAGCATCCAACTAATGTGGCTCAGGTCCTGATCTCAGGATTGTGAGATGCTGCTTTTTTCTCTCTCCCTCTCAGGGGGGAAAAAAAATCTTAGCATTTAAGGACCTCTTCCAAAACCAGGGGTACTTGGCTGGCTCAGCTGGTGGAGTGTGCGACTCTTGATCTTGGGATTGTGAGTTCAAGCCCAATGCTGGGTGTAGAGAATACTTAAAAATAAGATATCAAAAAGAGAAAGAAAGAGAAAAGAAAGAAAAAAAGAAAGAAAGAAAAAAAGAAAGAAAGAAAGAAAGAAAGAAAGAAAGAAAGAAAGAAAGAAAGAAAGAAAGAAAGAAAAAAAGAAAAGAAAGAAAACCTCTCCTAAAACTAGATAGGCAAATTATGTAAGAAAAGTTAAGATTTAGTGTAATTATGTACAAACCCAATTTTTTTTTAAAGATTTTATTTATTTATTCATGAGAGACACAGAGGGGCAGAGACAAAGGCAGAGGGAGAAACAGGCTCCTTATACAGGGAGCCTGATGCTGGACTCCATCCCAGATCTCCGGGATCATGACCCAAGCCAAAGGCGGATGTGCAACCACTGAGCTCTCCAGGTGCTCCACAAACCCAATTTCAACCAAAGTCAAGATTCATTCATTCAATGGATAGTCACTGAGCATCTTGCCAGGTGCTCTTGGGTACTGAAGATCTGCATATGACAAGAACTCAGAATAAGGACTTAAAATTCATTTGTAATAAAAACACCCAACATGTTATATATCTGACACACATAATTTCATTTAGTCCTTATAACAATTCTGCAAGACAGCTATGAATAGGCCCAAATGAGGACCATAAGGTTCAGAGAGAAGGAGTCATCAGCCCAAGTGGCAAATGGATGAACCAGGACTATGGACCAGTCAACCTGTCAGCTGGTGCTCTTCCACTACACATGGCCTGAAGCTCCCTAACTCGACAGATGACATCATGCTTGGTTTGAAGCAGTGCCCTAGTCCCTTACATAGATTAACTTTCCTCAAAGTCTGCCCCTGGGAATACTGCTTCTGTTAGGTCAGGGTCCTAGTTGCAAGTAAGAGAAGCCAACTTTGGTTAAACAAAAAACATATCACTGAAAGGACATTGGGTATCTCAGAGAATTTTGAGGAGGTCTAGAGAGACCAGTCTAAGACTAAACTTAGAAAAATAAATGCCCAAATTCATGTCATCAAACTGGCCTGATGAAACTGTGCCATCACCAGCAAGCACCACAGAACACCCTGCAACAGGAACAGTTTTACAGCTTTCCCACATGACCACGTCCCAAATGCAAAGGAGTCAAGGAAGTTTTCTAAATTGTCTGGGAGAAGCAGGACTGTTTTGGCTACTAATCCCCAAACCCGGCAAGAGTACTCAACAGGAGCTTGGTAGACGAGACAGAAACCATGCTTAATATCCAAATATCCACGGTGAATGCTAGTAGCTATTTCACAAAACGGCAAAGAGGCAGAAACAGGTTTCTCTACTGCAGGACTTCTTCAGTTTTGTTTTTTTTTTTTAAAGATTTTATTTATTTATTCATGAGAGAGAGAGAGAGAGAGAAAGAGGCAGAGACACAAGCAGAGGGAGAAGCAGGCTCCATGCAAGGAGCCCGGTGTGGGACTTGATCCCGGGTCTCCAGGATCAGGCCCTGGGCTGAAGACGGTGCTAAACCACTGAGCCACCCGGGCTGCCCTCTTCAGAGTTTTTAATAAACTTTGGAGAGTGGAGAATCTCCAAGAGGAGGATATAATAGTTCCCAAACATTGGTGATCACAGAATCTTTATTTCTGTAACAGGTTACATGGGATGGGAAGGGGTGGTAGGGTTCATCCTCAAGTGCTACCCATCGCTGCCTCCCACTAGGTATCACTCATGTGACTTCCAAAAGCTCCTACTCCCTCCTCTGGTTCCCCTAACTGAACTCTATTTCAAGAGCCCATATCTGTCGCCTGGACTGTAGCAGAGCTCCCAACTGCCTACCCCTTCAGTCCACAGTAGTCACTGTCATCGAGTGCAAATCCAGTTGTCACTTCCCTATCAAAACATTTGGTGGCTTCCCACTGTCCTCACAGTACTCCTGACCCCCGGTTCCTACTTACTTCCAATTTCATCTCTCACCATGACCCTTCTCCAAAACTCCATGCTGTGGCCACACTCAAAAACTGTCTTGTGTGTCACCCCCCACCGCCCCCCATGACCCTTCAGACCCATTTAGAAAGAACTTCTTTAGAGAGCCCAGTGTGGGCTGAACCCCCTTCCTCTGGGCATCTACACTTTTAACTTTCATAGCACTTGTACCACATGCTAATTCCTCAATCAATGGTCTGTATTCCCCCACCAGTTCCAAGGGGGCAAAGTTTTCCTCATACATTTTCTATACCTTCATACCCAACCAAGCACTTGCCACATAAATGGCAGTCTGCAAAAGTGAGGAAAGAGCACCCCTAAAACTTTCCAGCAAGACACTTTTTTCTTTCACTTTTGTCTCTCACACAATCAGGACTTGCGTAACCATCATACACTAAAAATGTGCTTTTAAAATGTTTCATGATGCAGACAAGATGCTCTTCCAATTTTTAGAGGATAAAAGAAAAATGAAACTGAAGAATGTAACTCAAGTTTCTATGGTTTTAGCAGGAAGAAATGACGGGAACTGTCAATGCTGAGGGCAGAGCATCCATCAGTTACAATGATTCTTAGCTCAGTCTGTATAAAATGTCAATCAAGGGGTGCCTGGCTGGCATGGTGTGAAAAATGTGACTCGAGCTTGTCATGAGTTCGAGTCCCACATGGGTGTAGAGATTAAAAAAAAAACACCTGAAAGAAAATGTCAATCAAGAGTTTCATTCTAGGGGGATCCCTGGGTGGTGCAGCGGTTTGGCGCCTGCCTTTGGCCCAGGGCGCGATCCTGGAGACCCGGGATCAAATCCCACATCGGGCTCCCGGGGCGTGGAGCCTGCACCCTCTGCCTGTGTCTCTGCCTCTCTCTCTCTCTGTGTGACTATCATAAATAAATAAAAAAATTAAAAAAAGAAAAAAAAGAGTTTCGTTCTAGGGAAGCCAGAGTGGCTCAGTGGTTGAGGGTCTGCTTCTGCTCAGGGCATGATCCTGAAGTCCTGGGATCCAGTCCCACATCTTCTCCCTCTGCCTATGTCTCTGCCCGTCTCTCATGAATAAATAAAATCTTAAAAAAAAAAAAAGAGTCCATTCTTTTTTTTTTTTTTTTAAGATTTTATTTACTTATTCATGAGAGACACAGAGAGAGAGAGAGTCAGAGACACAGGGAGAGGGAGAAGCAGGCTCCATGCAGGGAGCCTGATGTGGGACTCGATCCCGGGTCTCCAGGATCAGGCTCTGGGCTGAAGGCGGCTCTAAACCGCTGAGCCACCCGGGCTACCCCAAGAGTCCATTCCTAAAGGAGGAAAGAGCTCTTCAATCAACAGCAGTAATAGGGAATCACAAGCCTTGATGTTTTCAGTGAGGCTGCTTAAAAGTTAAATACCTAGAACCATTTTAGGTTTCTTATCATTAGGGGCCAAATATCTTTTCTCTTTCCATTTAGTCCACTATTTAGGAGTTTGCTTGGTTCATAAGATAAGCAGAATTTCCTCAATTAAAATGTTGATGGGGAACCCTGGGTGGCACAGCGGTTTGGCGCCTGCCTTTGGCCCAGGGCGCAATCCTGGAGACCCGGGATTGAATCCCATGTCGGGCTCCCGGTGCATGGAGCTTGCTTCTCCCTCTGCCTATGTCTCTGCCTCTCTCTCTCTCTCTATCATAAATAAAAAAAAAAAAAAAAAAAAAAATGTTGATGTTGGGTAAAGTTCCAACAGGGAATTGTTTGTTTTCTAACTTTTAGGATTTGGTTTAACAACTAGATTTACAGAGCACTGACTCTAGCATATGATATAAATCTGGATAGTTGGCATTACACTTATTTCATAAATGAGGAAACTAATACATAATTTGCCTAAAGTTACAAAACAAGCAAGCAGTACAACTGAGATTCAAATCCAGTCTGGAGTCAGAATCCACACTCGTAACTATCACATTCTAATGGCTCCTGAATTAAGTTTAACACACAAGCATCTTTTCAATCGGAGACTTAGATCCTGGTGCTAGTACTGTCTTTAATAAGTTGTGGAGAGCCAGAATGAAGACACTCTAAACATCCGAAGACTGTCTTCCCCACTTGTAATCTCTGGCTGGACTCAACCAGTAATTTCCAGATAGTGTGGAAGGGGACATGAGAGGGTAAGGGTGGTGGTAAAGAGAAGCTAACCAAATGAGGATTCTTTGTCCATTTCAACCAGAGCAGACTTTTTTGGCAAATGAATTGTTCTGCTAGAAGCATAAGGATGAAAAATCTTTGGAACAAAAGTTTCTTTCTTGGAGCCATCAGATTCCAAGCAGTCTAACATCAAGAAATCTTTGAATGCATGCAAAGTATATGTACACACACAGGTGTATTTTTCTAGGGGAGAAGAGTCAAGGCTTTCATTAAATATTAAAAGTAGTTGATTACTCCAAAAAGGATTAAGGACCTATAAAATCCTTCTACTTTATATTCTTAGAGGAAATGGTCAATCCAAATTAATAAAGCACAATGGAGGAAACCTGCATTTCCTGATTAGGAGGCAAATGTCATCACACAATGATGAGTAGGACTATTAAAGGACTATCATAGCTTAATAAACTGATATCTACAATTGCTACTTGCTCTACTAGACAGAGTTAAAAGATTTCTCATTTGGAACGAGGCTGTTTCTGACACACGCGGTATGTTTTTAACATTTTTAAGCGTTACAGACTTTCCATGAATAAAGGAAAAAAGCCCGATCACTAATTATATATAAAGTATTTATTTTTATACACATATTTACCTACAAAATTTACAGAAAATCAAACAGTGCCGAGTATATAGAATACCCTCTGATGACTCTGTAGGAGCAGAGGGTCTTATTGCTGCAGTTTCAAGAATAAAATCTTATAGATGGGAAAGCCAAGATGAACACAGTTAAGTTAAATGGTAGCCTTGTTAAAAAGTTTTTGTCCTGTGAGTGAATTTTCAGCTTTATGTTAAGTGGAATTTAAAAGACTGCTCATGAAATAATTTAAACCTTTTCAAAATCTTCTAATAAACAGGTAAAAGGCACCTCCAGTTCTTTAAAATATTTACAGCAATCCCAATAGTTTAAGATTAAGGGCAATTATAGTACAGGTGGCTAAGATGCATACACAGTATGTCATTAACACTCTCGGAACAGTGAGAATTGTAGACTCTGGTTTGGGGCGCCGCTCCCAAGTCACCCCCGTGATGGAGCAGCTGATCAATTACACCCGTGCAACACTAGTGTAACAGCACGTCCACCACGGCATAAGATCCAATTATCTAAAACAAGGACTATCAAATTCCCAGACAGCACATAATATATAACTAAACTTATATATTCAGAAGCCTTTGCAGTGTTCTTAAAATTATTTTAAAAATATAAAGTATATTTAACATTGAAGGAAAACAACCAACTGGAAACATTTACCACAAGAGTGGCTGAAGTTCACTATCTGGTTTAACAAAAATGGTTTCTCAGAACATCTATAATTTCTTACAATATGATGGAGACGAGTCTTCCTCAGTTTACGCCCAATCCGATGTTTTTCTTGCATTATGATTAAAACAGAGGGGTGTGAGAATGAAAGGCACAGCTACGTGTGATAGCTGGTTTTGAAGAGCTGTGGGGATGGCAAACAGATGCTCGTAAGATACTGGTGCAGAACAATGTCCACATAATGCTTCCCTCTTTGACATTGGCATTGATTTGCTATTTACAGTAGTTTGCAAAAATACATTATAAAAACTGGATGAGGTTCTGTTTCTAAGTTTAACTTAGTAACATACAGACATACTTCATCTGCAAAAGTCTCTGCAGGGTCTGAAGTACTAAAGTGACACTAATACTGTAACACAGATAATCAAAGGTACCAAGCACGGAGGACGTGAGTCATCATCATCAAGATCATCTGAGTAAATATTGCACACTTCTTGTCAGTTGTTGCTATGACCTTCATATATCCAACTGTAAAAGGAATCCTTTATGGCTTTTTGCTGTATCACTTATTTGAAGAAAGGCTGTTTTAGGTCCCATAATAATGAGTGAAGATTGTCACTGAACATGAGGCCTGGGTTTCAAAATGAGTTTTCCTGTCTGTAAAAATGGGGGAAAAAAAATTTTTTTTTCAGTAATCAATTCCATTAAAAAAATCACCACTTATCCATAAACTTTGAAGTGCACTTAAAAGGTACGAGAACACCTCTCTATATTCAATCAAGATTAAGCAATTAATAGTTAATGTTCTCAAAGTTTTGTGTGGAGCTTTCTTTCGAAAATCTTCATTACTTTAAAACAATGTATTTGATGAACTCCCCAGTCCACTGGCTTCCCTATAAATCAGGCAATCAATCCAATGTATATAAACCAATTTATGCTCCTTGCCAAATGAAGTTTATAAAATAAACGTACTTGCGCATAAACATTTTTCCTTTACCAACACTAAATTTTTACTTTCAGATAAAAATGTAAACAAATGGGATCCCTGGGTGGCGCAGCGGTTTGGCGCCTGCCTTTGGCCCAGGACGCGATCCTGGAGACCCGGGATCGAATACCACATCGGGCTCCCGGTGCATGGAGCCTGCTTCTCCCTCTGCCTGTGTCTCTGCCTCTCTCTCTCTCTCTCTCTGTGACTATCATGAATAAATAAATAAAATCTTAAAAAAAAAAATTGTAAACAAATGACTGGAGTGAACACTGATGCTTATACACTGCTGTTCAGGGGACTTCTTTTTGGTAATTCCTTGATATGCAGGTAGAACTTTTTCCACTGTTTTTTTTTTTTTTAATTTTTTTAAATTTTTATTTATTTATGATAGTTACAGAGAGAGAGAGAGAGGCAGAGACACAGGCAGAGGGAGAAGCAGACTCCATGCACCGGGAGCCCGATGTGGGATTCGATCCCGGGTCTCCAGGATCGCGCCCTGGGCTAAAGGCAGGCGCCAAACCGCTGCGCCACCCAGGGATCCCTTTTTCCACTGTTTTATTAAGGTATAATTTAAATACAGTAAGATGCTAACCCTTGCATACAGTTTTACAAGTTTTAAGAAATATATACACCCACTGCCCGAGTGGCTCAGTTAAACGTCCTACTCTTAATTCTGACACAGGTCACAATATTGAGCCCACATCAGGCTCTGTGCTCGGTGCCTAGCCTGCTTGAGATTCTCTCCCTTTGCCTCTCCCCGCCTGTATGTTAACTAGGCAAAAATCTTAATATACACACAATATACACTCACAGCCACCACCCAGAGCAGGATACAGAACATCACCACCACCCAGAAAGTCCCTCCAGGCCCTTTTTTGGTCAATGGCAGCCCCACTCCTTATATAGACATAACCATTTCCCAAAAATTTTGCCTGTCTGTGGTCTTTAAACAAATGGAATCAGAGTGTGTTCTTTGACATCTACTTCTTTCACTCAATGTAATTCTGCCATTCATCTGTTACTATGTTTCAGTAATTTGTACTATTTTATACTGTTATTTTGATATAAAATATACAATATTTCACTGTACGAATAGACCCCATTTGTTTTATCCATGGTTTTAATCTATTTTAAACTACATGAATATGATATTAATGTAATCTCATTATTAAAAAACTAGGGATGCCTGAGTGGCTCAGGGCGTGATCCCAGGGTCAGGGGATCAAATCACGCATCAGGCTACCTATGGGGAGCCTGCTTCTCCCTCTGCCTGTGTCTCTGTCTCTCTGTGTCTCTCATAAATAAATAAAAATCTTAAAAAAAATCAAATATGAGGGTGCCTGCCTGGCTCAGCCAGTGAAGCATATGACTTCTTCAAGCTCCACGTTGGGTACAGGATTACTTAAAAAAAATAAACAAGAAATTAAAATAATTTTCAAATATAGATAAGCTAAAATCCTTTCCATCTATCTGAAATTCTAGCCCTCTTAAAGAAGAAACCAGTTTTAGCATGAATCCTTCCAGATTGTGTTCTATAGATTTACATTCCCATATACAAATAATAAAAAGAACTTGTGTCAGGCTCCGTGCTCAAAGGGAGTCTGAGTGAGATTCTCTCCCTTTCTTGTTGCCTTTCTTCCCCGTATTCTCTCAAATAAATAAATAAGTCTTAAAAAAAAAAAAAATCTGGTGTTTCTAATGTGCTAAAATACGAGGGTAAAACATACCACTTGGGATTTGTTTCAAAATAATCTAATGGAGGAAAAGTGGGCAGGGGTGCACATGAAATAAGAATGGCCATGAGCTGATTATTGTTGACACTGACCAATGGGTATTCATTATACTCTTCATTTTTTTGTTTGGAAATTTTCATAATTAAAACTTTTTTATGGACAAAGAAGATATATATACATCATAAAATACATACATATATACATATATAAACACAATGGATTATTATTTAGATTTTAAAAAAGAATGAAATCTTGCCACTTACAACAACATAGATAGAGCTAGAAACTATAATGCTAAGCCAAAAAGAAATAGATAAATACTGTACAGTTTCACTCATTGTGCCATTTAAGAAAAAACAGGGGCGTTTGGGTGGCTCAGTTGGCTAAGCATCTGCCTTCGGCTCAAGTCATGATCATGAGTTTTAGGATCAAGCCCCGCACTGGGTTCCCTGCTCAGTGGGGAGTCTGCTTCTCCCTCTGCCTCTCACCTCACTTGTGCTCTCTCTCTCTTTCAAATGAATAAAATCTTAAAAAAAAAAAAAAAAAAAAAGCAAAGGAAAAAAAATATAAATTAAGAAACAGGCCCTTAATTGTGGAGAACAAACTGATGAGTACTAGTGGGGAGGTGGCGGGGGGCAGTGGTGGTGGTGAAATAGGTGATGGGGCCGGGGGGGGGGGTACATTTGTTATGAGCATGGGATGATGTACGGAACTGCTGAATCACTATACAGTACACCTGAAACTAATATAACATTGTATATTAGTTAACTATACTGGAATTAAAAAGAAAATAGTACTGGGGAAAAAAATCTTTAAAAAAAAAAAAAGATACCAAATTGAGTGTATTGTTTAATAATTTCCTTCTTGTACCTAACATTATGTCTTGAAAGATCCTTGCACGTCCAAATTTATAGATTTACCATAGGTTCTTATGATGTGGCTATACCAAAGCTTATTTTACCCTGTCCCTGTTGAGAAACCTAAAACCTGTTTCCATTTTTTCCCTACTCCAAAGGATGTTGCAACTTACTACCTCATACCTGCCTCCTTATGTGAAATGTGATGGTTCCCACCAAAGGTAGGGGTACCAAAGGTAGATGGGGAGAAGTAGAATGGTTAGGTTATGAGGCATGCCAAATTTTCATTTTATAAGAATGATGAAAACTGCTTTCCAACATGGCAATACATTCTCATCAAGTAGAGCATGGGAGTGCATCTACTCCACCACCGTACTGAAGTTTTTTTTTTTTTTTTAAGGTTTATCTATTTATTCATGAGAGACACAGAGAGAAGCAAAGACATAGGCAGAGGGAAAAGCAGTCTCCCCACAGGGAGCCTAATGCAGTACTCAATCCCCAAACTCCAGGATTACGCTGAAGGCAGACACTCAACCGCTGAGCCAACCAGGTGTCCCACTGTACTGAAGTTTTAACTTATGTCAGTGACAGATAGGTAAGACAAACGGAAATTCAGTTTTACTGTGCATTTCCCCAATTACAAATGAGGCTATTTGTTTTCCCACGTCTATGTTAAGATTTACTTTTCCCACTTTTTCTTTTTTTTTTAAGATTTTATTTATTCCTGAGAGATACAGGTCGGGAGGGGGGGGGGGGGGCGGGCAGAGACACAGGCAGAGGGAGAAACAGGCTCCATGCAGGGAGCCTGACTTGGAACTCGATCCCAGGTCTCCAGGATCACAACCTGGGCTGAAAGTGACGCTAAACCACTGAGCCACCCGGGCTGCCCTCCCATTTTTCAAATTTACGATTTTTAAAAAATTTTAAATAGGTCTGGTTTCTATCCTCTGTTAGACATCTTAGAAATATTTTCTTCTTCTTTAAAAAAAATATTTTCCAGTAATATCTACACCCAATGTGGGGCTCGAACTCAACCCTGAGATTAAGAATCACGTGTTCTTTGACTGAGCCAGCCAGCCGGATGCCACACAAATACTTCTCATCAGTGCTCACTTTCTTGCCTTTTGGTGTACAAAGTTTTCAAATATTGGTTCAATTAAAGGTATCCAAACTCTTCCATGGCAGTGTTTTTGTTTTGGGTCTTACAAAGGAGCTTTTCTATACCAAGATCTACACCTTGGGGCATCTGAGTGGTGCAGTGGGTTGAACGTCCACTTCCTGGTTTTGATTGCGGTTGTGATCTCCAGCCCTGTGTTGGGACTCCACACTCAGCAAGGACTCTGCTTGGGTTTCTCACTCCCTGTACCACTCCCCTGACTAATGTGTGTGCATGTGCCACTCTCTCTAATAAATAAATTAATTAAAAAAAAAACCAGAACACACATTCATTTATATTTTCTTCTAATGCTTTAATTATGGGATGAGTTGTCTTTTTAAATATATTTAAGTTCATGGGGTGGGGGGGAGTCCCTGGGTGGCTCAGCAGTTTGTTTGATTTTTTTTTTTTTTTTTTGGCTCAGCAGTTTGGCACCTGCCTTTGGCCCAGGGTGCAATCCTGGAATCCCAGGATTGAGTCTCGCGATGGGCTCCCTGCATGGAGCCTGCTTCTCCCTCTGCCTGTGTCTCTGCCTCTCTTTCTCTCTATGTCTATCAAGAATGAATGAATGAATGAATGAATGAATGAATAAATAAATTTTAAAAAAGGACTTCATCTGGAATTTAGTCTTTTTAATTGATGCGAAGCAGAGATCTAAATTCATTTTTTTCAAATGAAAAACTGTCTCAACACTACTAGCCCTCGACTTGAAATACTATCCTTATCCTCTAATTTTTAAAAAATCAAAGTGTTGGGCAGCTCGGGTGGCTCAGCGGTTTAGTGCTGCCTTCAGCCCAGGGCCTGATCCTGGAGACCCGAGATAGAGTCCATGTCAGGCTCCCTGCATGGAGCCTGCTTCTCCCTCTGCCTGTGTCTCTGCCTCTTATGAATAAATAAATAAAATCTTAAAAAAAAAAAAAAATCAGAGTGTTTAGTCTTTATTCTCTTCACTGATCCAGGGGCCCCCTGCCTTAATATCTTTTTTTTTTTTTGCTCTTTATTCTAGTTTTCTAAACTAGGTGTTATTTAATAGTTTTTTTTAACTGAAGGTAAAAATACTTTTATAAATAAGCAAATCAAATCTGTGACATACTCTTAATATGCCTATATGTTATTAATTTTAAAAACACAGTCGGTTTGTATGTGCATCTGTCAATTAACTTGAGATGCAATTTAAAATCCTACATATGGGGATGCCTGGGGGACTCAGTCGGTTAAATGTCTGCCTTGGGCTCAGGTCACGATCCCAGGGTCCTGGGATTGAGCCCAGTGTGGGGCTCCCTGCTCAGAGGGAAGTCTGCTTCTCCCTCTCTTTATACGCCTCCTGTGCTCATGTTTGCTCGCTCTCTCAAAATCTTTTTAAAAATAAAATCCTAGGGACGCCTGGGTGGCTCAGCAGTTGAGCATCTGCCTTTGACTCATGGTATCATCCCAGAGTCCCAGGATTGAGTCCCACATCGGGCTTCCTGCTTGGAGTCTGCTTCTGCTTCTCTCTCTGCCTCTCTCTCTCTCTCTCTCTCTCTCTCTCTCTCTGTGTCTCTCATGAATAAATGAATAAAATCTTTAAACAAAAATAAAATAAAATCCTACATACAGAGTACCATTAGAGAGTTTACAAATCCAACACCCAACAAGCCGTTTTTAGCCAATAATGACCACTCTATATATAGTTTAAGATGACTTCAATCATAACACACATTATGATTTTATATCATTAGGAAAGATCAAAATGGCACCTGGCTGGCTCAGTGGTAGAACATATGACTTAATCTCAGGATCATGAGTTCAAGCCCCACATTGGGCATAAAGCTTACTTAAAAAAAAAATTACAGTCAACTCTATCAGTTGAACTGTATGATACTACAGATTATTAGATGCACCTCGATTTCTGAGATGTAAATATGGGTATTAGGATCAATGCTATAAGAATATTTCCACTATTAATCCATGTAATTTATCAAAGTCTGCTTTATTTAAGCCAAAAGATTTCAGTCCTTTCATGCACATGTATAATTTTCTAATATAAGCAATACTCACATCATCACAAGACATATTGTATTCTGCTAATACAGTTCGACATCGAGCAGCTATACTGAAAAAATGTGGTCAAAGGAAAATTTATCATATGAAGAATAAGCTTTTAAAACAACATCTAGATGATCAAGAAGGTGCTTTAATTTTACTCAGAGAATAAAAGTCAATTCTGATAAAGGATACATTGATGGTGCAACAACCCTCTTGTGTATTCCAGCAAAGAACAAGCCTATTAGAGTGATACAGCTAATGGTGAAAAACGGGTGATTCCATAATGATGTGAAGAAAGACACCTGGAAAAGAAGAGTTTGAAACAAAAATGTTTAAAATCTCAGAATACTAATTCTTACCTCCCCACTTGTGCATAAATATATGTAACATTTGAATCATCTGAAATACGAAGATTTGAATAATTTAAAATAATCCCAGTTGTTTAGCTGTGTCATAAAAATAGAAATGTTTCGTATCTTTAATGTAGCAAAATAATATAGCAATGTTCCCTCTATTCATTCCAAAGAGTTGAACCATTACAAATTCATTCTTCTAATCAAAAACCAAAGGGCACATGAGATGAAGACTGGATGTTATACTATATGTTGACAAACTGAATTTAAATAAAAATTTTTAAAATTATAAAAAAATAATCAAAAAACATCCTACCAAAAATATTTACTGAACCCTTCCTGATAAGGAGCAATTTAAAAAGCACAAGACTAGGACACCTGACTGGCTCAATGGAATGTGTGACTCCTGATCTCGGGGTTTTGAGCTCAAGCCTGATTTTGAGTATAGAGACTACTAAAAAAACAAAACAAAACAAAACAAAAATAAAACTTAAAACAAAGTACAGGATTGGGGTGTCTGGCTAGCTCAGTTGGTAGAATATATCTCTTGATCTCAGGGTTGTGAGTTGAAGCCCCGCGTTGGGCATAAAGATTACATACATACATACATACATACATACATACATATATAAAAGCACAAGATTAAGTTCCACAACAGTAGAGATGCTGTCTTGTGCATCACTGTTTTCCCAACATCTGAAACAGTGCTTGGCAAACATAGGTGCTCAACCAATACTGTTGAATGAGTGCAGATGAAGGAGGTCTCTGATCTGAAGTCAATGAATACACAAAAGTGATCTAGTTACTCTCCCTGTTAAAAAGCTTCTTTATGAGAATTGGGTAGACTCTGCCATTCATAGTCTGGTCCCAATTTAACCATCTCCTGCTGCATCTGCATAGACACTACCATATTCCTTCTCTCCTCTTACGTGGAGACTCATCCCTCCCTCCCTCTCTGTGGGAGCAAAAAATGAGTGGTTTTGAAGCTACTGAAATTTATTTTTTATTTTATTTTTATTTTTAAAAAATTTTATTTATTTATTCATGAGAAACACAGAGAGGAGAGAGAGAGAGGGGCAGAGACACAGGCAGAGGGAGAAGCAGGCTCCATGCAGGGAGCCCGATGTGGGACTCGATCCCGGGTCTCCAGGATCACGTAAACTGCTGAGCCACCTGGGCTGCCCAAAGCTACTGAAATTTAAATAGCCAGATGACACTCAAGCAGGGAAAGATGATTAGTAGCTATCTATAAAGAACGAGGGTTTAGGGGTACCTGGGTGGCTCAGTCAGAAGAGCATGTGGCTCTTGATCTTGGAGTTGTTTGAGCCCACATGGGGTATAGAGATTACTTAAATAAAACTTAAAAGGGGGTGCTGGTGGCTCACTCAGTCAAGTGTCTGACTCTTAGTTAAAGCTCGGGTCATATTCTCAGGGTTGTGAGATCGAGCTCCACGTGCTCAGTGGTGTGTCTGCTTCAGATTCTCTCTCTCCCTCTGCCCCTTCCCCTGCTCATCTCTTTCTCTCTCTAAAACAAATAAATAAATCTTAAAAAAAAAAAAGAAAAAAGAGTGTTTAAGAGAAACAAAGAGCTGATTTCAGATCTGGGCATAATCAGATGATAGCAAGAAACAAGACAACATGAATATGGTGGAGATAAGGGTCCAGGATCCAGGACTGGAACAAGAATGGGCACTGAAGGCTGGGGAACAGAACTGTAGATTGAAGGAGAGATGATGTTTAGAGTCTGGAGAAAGAAATCAGATGGACCAGGAACTAAATGAGAGCAACAGAATTAAGCCAGAGGCATCGATACTCCACTCTCATACCAAGAGATGTGTACATATTTCAAGACTGAGAGCTAAACTTATAAAAAACACCAGGTAGCTAGCCCAGCATGCTATCGGTTAAATAAATTTGTCAAATGAAGAAACGAGAGGCTGAAAACATCAGGAGGGAAGAAGCTCCCAAAAGGATGAAATTCTGAAAAAGAAGTTAATATTCCAGAGGAATGTCTTCTTAAACCTTTAATTCCCAAAGGCCAGCTAGATTTCACATGGCCTGCACAGTTTAAGCACATATAGTGTCTTATGTGTTAATTTTAATTAGATCCGTCAACATCAGCCTTCTTTCCTCCATGGCAATAATCAACTACATCTAGGTATCAGTTTCCCCCCTTTAGATCAGGCATTCATGTGCTTTCCAGTTTGCTCTGTTGCTTCTCTCCTTGGGTTCTTCCAGATAGTCATGCACTGGCTTTTGAGTCTGCAACTCTTGCTACAGAAACAATTGCTGTTTAAAACGCCTATCAGCTTTGAGGTTATTAAATACTGAAATAAAGAGCTAACCCTTAGGCTAATAGTTATATTCTCACCTAATTTAGAAAATTACATTAACTACAGAGTTTTGGGCCTATTTCAAATTACATTTAATTCTGTGTTTTATTAAGATCTCAACTAGCTGAAATCAGCTTATATTTTTCCCAATTAGAAGTCAGATTCATTTCCCAAGATAGATCTTTTCAATCTTCTTGCCAGCCTCCTTACTCTTCCCCTGAAGATGAGTACCAAGCACAGCCCTAAGATCAGACTTTTATAAATCAACACACAAGAGAGTTTCCTATCTGCCATAAAAACTCTTCTATTAACGCAAAATTCCATCACCAAATTCCCCTACCTCCTATTCTTTTATAGCTCCACCTCAATGGATTAAGTTAGGGAGACTACATGCTAAATAAATCCCTGGCTGCCTGAAATGCCATTTGGACTGCTGACAAAAGCTTTGCTATTAGGTTTTTCTTCTGTATAACCTAACAAGTTATAAATAAAGCTACTGTAATAGTCTACCTAATTACAGTTTTAAAAAGGATGTGGGTTTAAGATTTAAGAAAATGACGTTATTATTATTACCTAAATAAAGCTGCACCAAGGGAAAAAACTTCACTGAAAAATTGGAGACTACTGTTTCTCTAATAAAACAAACACCTCAGTTTGAAATTAAGGCACAAGTTAGTAGAAAGAAGTAGAATTCTGAAAAACATGCTATCAGATTTCATCAAAGGATGCTTCGAGAAATAACATTATGAAATTTTTTATTGCATTTGATATAGGGATGTTCTTGTACAGTGCCCAATGGGAGATCTCTTAGTGTTTCCTATATTAAATTCAGGCAGGAAATTTTTTTGAGATAAATGTGGAGAACAAAACCTTTGCTAGCTTATGGAACTCATACATGTGTTCTTTTCACAAAGTAGAAAAACCATGGAACGGTGACTTTATTGATCAGGTAACTCAGAGACTAATTTATAACTCAGTTTGGGCAAGTGTGGTGTCCCACATGGCCTTGTCTGTGACCTGGTTTCCTTCCTGTTTTTGACCCTCTAGTCTAATTGTCTTTTATCCACCATCTTGACTTTTTATTACATTAATATTTTGCTATTTTATCATAGGTCTCCTGCAAAGTCATCTCAAATGCTTTGTGGGATAAAGAAAGGTCCTACCAAAGATTAGTCTTAGAAGAAAATGGTATTTTACAATTTTCTAAAGCTGGAACACACGATACTAAATGGACAAAGGAGAATAAAGACAATGTTTACATTGAAATAGGTAAAAATGTGTGACTATGACATATATAAAATGACATGTAAAAAGTTCAGAAATGAATGAGAAGTAGCATAGTGTTATTTCTCATGCATTTTTCCTTGTAAAAGATACTTATCTACAGTGGCCAAAGTTTTTCTTAAGCAAATTAATATAAAGCATATATTTAATATACTGTTCAATATCACTACTAGTAATAATAGGAAGCATCTGAGTAATACTTTACAATGAACAAAGCACTGCTACATTATCTCATTTAATCCATTAAAGATTTTAAATCAAAACTTCTACCTTTTGTGTCTCGGGATCTATTAACCAGTTCCAGGCACCAGTAGCTGTACAGACAGATACCACTATAAGAAGCACTGATGAAAGATAAACACGAAATTAGTAAGGAAATAAGCTGTTAATAAATTTATACTAATACCACCAGTTCCTAATAAATGACAGCCAAAGGATGCAGCACTTTATTAAATGGAAAATGCATTCGACTGAGGAATTAAGAAACTTGCTGTATGGCCTTCGGGAATTCTCTTTAAATACTGTGAACCTCAGTAATTGAGGATGATAGTGTCCCTATTATTACTTCAGTCAGAACTTACCAAGATTTATGAAATCAAAAGCCGTAGGAACTTTGGATGGCTTTGTGCTGATTTTGCAGATCTTGTAAATTTAAATTAAAAAACAAAAACAAAAAAACCAACAAAAAAAACACCTCTCATTTTCTACTGTAAATAAACCAAACAAAGACTCTTTTATGAACGCACTGTCTGACTAGAGGATTTTGCTGGAAGACAACTGCTTGCATTGAGTTAAACATCGGTTGGTGTGATCAGGAATGTGGAGTACCAGATTTTCTTCAGAGACTTAAAGGAAGATCAGGGTAAAAATCTGACAGTAGAGCTCAGTAAAGTTTTTCTCCCCACTAAGCTAGAATTATTTTAAGAATCCTAAATAGATCCTAAGCAAAATGTAAGAATGAATGGTATAGAGGCACCTGGTTGACTTAGTTGGTGGAGCGTGTGACTCTTGATCTCAGGGCTGTAGGTTTGAGCTCCATGCTGGGTGTAAATTACTTAAAAAGTAAAATCTGGGCAGCTCAGCGGTTTAGTGCCGCCTTCAGCCCAGGGCATGATCCTGGAGACCCAGGATCGAGTCCAGTGTCGGGCTCCCTGCATGGAGCCTGCTTCTCCCTCTGCCTGTGTCTCTGCCTCTCCCTCTCTCTGTCTCTCATGAATAAATAAATAAAATCTTTAAAAAAAAAAAAATTAAAATCTCAGGAGTGCCTGGATGGCTCAGTCAGTTAAGCATCTGTCTGCCTTCAGCTCAGGTATGATCTCAGGGTCCTGGGATTGAGCCCTGTATTGCATCAAGCTTCCTGCTCAGCGAGGAGCCTTCTTCTCCCTCTGCTCCCCCACCCCACTTGTGCTCTCTCTACCTTGCTCACTCTCCCTCTCAAATAAATAAATAAAATCTTAAAAAAATTTTTTAAAAAGGTAATAAATGGTACTACTAGAAAATAATAAAAGGGCACCAAGTCCTAGTTAACATTCTGGGTATCAAGTTACTGTCCTTCAGTTAAGACGCATATAGTTTTAAAATATAAAGATCGAAAAATAAAAATAAAAATAAAATAAAATAAAATATAAAGATCAAGATTCAAAAAGCAACTTAACCTAGAAGTCCTAGTGATATTCTTTTAGAAGAGGCAAATCACAGGAAAACAATCTCATTTTAGGTATTTAAGTACACAATCAAAATCTTAAAATTACATTCTCAGCTCAGATTAAACTCAATTTCTTATAAAGCTGTGTTTCCAATAAGCAATGCACTACACAGACTGTTCTTTTGAAAAATGAAGCAAAATCAAAATCAAACTCACTGGAAGGGACCTCACACACATACTTTTGATTGGTATATTAACCAAGCTGATTTATATGTAAGCACTGAGACCATGAATCACAGAAAAAGTAAAGTAAATTCACTGTCTTATATTTTATGAGATACCACTGGATCATTTTAAAAGATTTTCAAGTAGTAGTGAAATAAGGTTTTGGGAGGATTCTTCCCTAAACCAAGGTATCTAAAAAAATCACTCTTTGTAAATTCTGACATATCAGAATTCTCAGAGCATATGAATGAAACTTTGCAGATAGATCTAAGAAAAATATCACAAAAAATCCTGACACAGAAAAAGGTTCCTAACTTCAATAGTGCTCTTTGGTCCCACAAACTGAATTATACTGTGAAATAAAGTATCTATTCAACATGTGCTGTTGTACTTCCCTTTTGACAAGAAGTTCAATCATACACATCCAAGAAACTAAGTCTGGTCCCAACACAAGTTAGCAAAACATTTTGTTTGCTAAGGTCATCACTTGCATTTCCTAAGTATTTCCACTGAGCAATCATCACAATTCTTTCAAATCATATTTGATAGTAGTCACGACATTTTGAATAGACAGTTATAACGTGAATTTGTTTTGTAGGATATACTGCAAAGCAATACAATCATGCTCTACTAAAATCGACCAAGGGTAATTTCATAACCTTGGCAAGTATATGTTAAATAGGATTTTCCTTGGGGCACCAGGGTGGCTCAGTCAGTTAAGTAGTTGCCTTTGCTCAGGTCATGATCTCAGGGTCTTGGGATCAAGCCCAGCATCTCAGGTCTCTGCTCACCAAGGAGCCTGCTTCTCTCTCTGCTTCTGCTCTCTCACTGGTGCCCGCGCTCTCTCTCTCCCTAATAAAAACCTTTGAAAAAAAATATGTGATTTTCCTTAACAGAACTTTATTTCAATAGTTTGTAGGCAAATTTAAAAGTTGCTAAGCAGGGCAGCCTGTGTGGCTCAGCGGTTTAGCGCCATCTTCAGCCCAGGGCCTGATCCTGGGCACCCAGGATGGAGTCCCGCGTTGGGCTCCTTGCATGGAGCCTGCTTCTCCCTCTCTCTCTCTCTCTCTCTCTCTCTCATGAATAAATAAATAAAATATTAAAAAAAAACCAAAACTGCTAAACAAGTTCCTGAAATCACATGTCATTTATCAATATGTAATATTTAATAAAAAAAAACTGTATGTATTTTAATGGAAAAATGAAAACCCAACCATACAAAATATATGTTCTTTTAGCATGGGCAGTTCCTTTTCCTAAAGATTTCTTTGGTGGGGGTGCCTGGCTGGCTCAGGCCGTAGAGCCTTTGACTCTTGATCTCAAGGCTGTGTGTTTGAACGCCACATTGGGTGTAGAAATTACTTAAAAATAAAATCTTAAAAAAATTTTTTTTCTTTAGGATGCATTGTTTACAAAGTCAAATAAATTTAAAACCGTTAAAACAAAGGAAATCTCATGGTTTAGTAAAGCATTTGTTAGTCAAAACTCTTACACAAAAGCAAATCATTGTTAGGCAGGGATAAAAGTACCAATTGTGGGTTTATTTTCCCTGGGGGAAAAAAAAACATTCAAGAACTTACTTCTCCAACGCCCGGTGGCAGGTTGCAAACAGTGAATATATTCTGTAAGTCTTCTCTCAAAAGCCTTGAGATCTAGGTAAAAAGATTTCAATTTTCCAATTAGCTCTCTGACTAGTTTGAATCTCTTAAGATGACATTTCAGATATACTCTAACCGCTTCAGGTCTTCACACAGCAGCTCACACGTTTCACTGCACTGTCTACTTCGTTTCCTAGGGCAGCTCTGAGTACTGGACAAAACCATCAGGTTTCTTTGATTCCAATTTCGCCTATAAGGAAACTGGTCCGCCTTTAGGAGCTTCGTAACGTGCCGTGTGGACCGGCCGCGGCAGCGCCAAGGGCCGGCACCCTGGGGGCGCCAATAAAGGGAGCACGGTCAGGTCCGGTCAGGTCAGGTCAGGTCAGGTCGAGGTGTGACCCTGCGGGGGCCCAGAGCTGTCCGTGACAACGACGTCTCCCCTGTCGGCAGAGTCCGACGGGGTCTGCCGTTCCGCAACCACCCGATTCCGAGTTCTAGCCCCCGGTTGTACTTAGGGGCTGTGCCGGGTGTCGGGTCCTTCTGCATTTCCCACGCGGCTACGGGGGCTGCGGAAAGGCTCCCCCCCCCCCGCCGCGGCCACCTGTGACCTGCCGACGGGCCGGGGCCACCACCCCGCGGTCGCGCCTTCTAACTTCAGGAGACCGAGAAGCACGGCCGGGACGCGGCGGCTGACCAGAAACCGCAGCAGGAACCACGGTGCAACTCCCGGGGTCACCGCGGTAAAATCAAGTAAACGACGGCCACGCAAAAGCGCAAAATGCAGGACGCTGGCTAATGAGTAAAAAGCAAAAGTAGCCGTCGCGAGGGGCTCCCGGGCGCCCACCCACGTCCGGCCGGCCCGCGGCCCCCGGCCCATCCTTCGCGGCCCCCGGCCCTCCCGCCTCCCCGCGGCCCCCGGCCCCCGGCCCATCCTTCGCGGCCCCCGGCCCTCCCGCCTCCCCGCGGCCCCCGGCCCTCCCGCCTCCCCGCGGCCCCCGGCCCTCCCGCCTCCCCCCGGCCCCCGGCCCATCCTTCGCGGCCCCCGGCCCCTCCGTCGCGGCCTCCTCTCCCCGGGGCGGGGTCTCCGCGACTCCAACCCCTCCAGAGCCCCGCCAGCTTCCGGGAAGCGCCCGGGCCACCCCGGAGGCCCACCGTACCTTCCGCCTGCTCCAGCGAGTTCATGTCGGGCGGCAGCTGCGGTCACTGCCGCGGCCCCGTCCGCATCGCAGCTCCGCGGCCCCCGCCCGGCCCGCAGCGCCAACTCCCACCTCTAACCGCCTCCCTCCGCCCCTCCGCGTCGCACCGCCCCTTGCTTACACCCGCTACGCTCATTGGGCATCTCTGCCCGACCCCACAACTAAGACGAGTTCCTATTGGCTAGCTCCGTGCACCGGCCTCGGGGCCGGCGTCGGACGGTCAGCCGGAGGGACCAAGAACTGCCGGCGGCCGGGCTGCTGTAACGCTGGCGCCGCCTCCTGCCTCGGGGAGGAACTGCAGCCTCTCCGAGCCAGCTCGCTCCTCAGGCCATTCTTAGTTTTCCTGCCTGGTTCTTTGATTCTTCAGATCTTTATTGAGCGCCCTTTACCTTCCGGGCAGTGTTCGGGTTGTCGACGCGGAGCAGAGAAATGAACGAGCTAGCTCTCTCCTCCAGGACTCAAGAGGATACAGAACTAACTAGAAGCCAAATAATGGATTTAGGTTAGAGTACCTCTTTCCTTCCTTATTAACCCAACTCCAAATAAATAAATAAATAAATAAATAAATAAATAAATAAATAAATAATAAAAAATAAAATAAAATAAAATAAATAAAACAAAATAATAAAATAAATAACCCAATCCTTAAATAGGCATTCCTCCCTTGGTTACTTTTTTTCTCACGTTACCCAACTTTCCGAAAGTTACCAACTTTCATAAATCATAAAGAAGGCAAAGTATGAGCCCAAACACCTAGAACTTGAAAAAAAAATCTGCAACGTATTAACTACATTTATAGTTAAAATGCTTCTTGTTCATTTCCTTATGGTCATTCATTCAAGAACTATTTATTGCAAAAAAAAAAAACCTATTTATTGCATGATGTTCTAGGCACTGTATTTTATCAGGATACAGTTATAAGCAATATAGAGGAGATTCCCATCCTATTGTAGCAGGCGATAAACATGAAAATAAGTAATGCGACTCTTTTTATTTATTTATTTATTTATTTATTTATTTATTTATTTATTTATTTATTTTTTAGTAATGCGACTCTTGATCTTGGGGTCCTGAGCTCCAACGTGGTGGTAGGTATAGAGTTTACTTTAAAGAAGATAACATGTGGGTAGCCCCAGTGGCTCAGCAGTTTAGCGCTGCCTTCAGCCCGGTGTGATCCTGGTGGACCCAGGATCGAGTCCTGCATCGGGCCCCCTGCTTGGAGCCCGCTTCTGTCTCTGCCCCCCCCCCTCATTCGCTGTGTTTCTAATAAATAAATAAAATCTTTAATTAAAAAATAACATGCAAATAAGTCATTGTTTTCAGATAAAGATAGTTGTATGAAGGAGCTAACAGAGTCATGCCACACAGTGAGCTAAAGGGAGAAATAAATAATAAATTTAACACCAAAGTCAAACTATCCATTTTCACTTCTTGCTCAATGCTCCACTTTTCCCATCTCTAAGTCTTGTTCATCATGTTTTCCTTTGGCATCCAGCAGTGCTTAGAAAATGGTTGGTATTCTGTTATATTATAGGCTTTCTTGGGTAAGATCCTTGGAAGTTAAGGTGTGAGGCAGACTGATGAATAAGACAGTACAAAACTTTGATAAGTGATAAGTGGGAGCTTTGTGAAGTTGACTTCAAAAGAGACCATTTGGGAGGTTGGTTGACTAAGTCGGTGGAGCTTGTAACTCTCAATCTTTTTTTTTTTTTTTTTCTCATTAAACTTTTGTTTTAATGGGTCTCAAGATTCTGTGACAGATTTTTGGTCAAGTTGTTTCCATTAAAAAGTACTGATTTTAAAGACTAATAACTTAAAACTGCCACACACGCACACACACACACAAAAAACAAATGGTCCACAAAACATTCTCCTTTCCTTCTGAAGGTTTTCCGATGCATTGTTATCATTAACCAGTCTTTTACTATTAAACTTAAATGGCCAATTGACACAAACAGTTCTGAGACAGTTCTTCCACCACTGATTAAGACTGGGGTGGCAGGTATTGGGGATAATATTCATTTAGCCTTCTGAACTTTCTGGGCAGACTTGGTGACTTTGCCAGCTCCAGCTGCCTTCTTGTCCACTGCTTTGATGACACCCACAGCAACCGTCTGTCTCATGTCACGAACAGCAAAACGGCCCAGAGGAGGATAGTCAGAGAAGCTCTCAACACACATAGGTTTGCCAGGAACCATATCAACAATGGCAGCATCCCCAGATTTCAAGAACTTGGGACCATCTTCCAGCTTCTTTCCAGAACGACGATCTATCTTTTCCTTCAGCTCAGCAAACTTGCAAGCAATGTGAGCTGTGTGACAATCCAGCACAGGTGCATATCCAGCACTGATTTGGCCTGGATGGTTCAGGATAATCACCTGAGCTGTGAAGCCAGCTGCTTCCATTGGTGGGTCATCTTTGCTGTCACCAGCCACGTTGCCACGACAAACATCTTTGACAGATACGTTCTTGACATTGAAGCCCACATTGTCCCCAGTAAGAGCCTCACTCAAAGTTTCATGGTGCATTTCAACAGATTTTACTTCAGTTGTAACATTGACTGGAGCAAAGGTGACCCCCATACCAGGCTTAAGAACACCAGTCTCCACTCGACCCACTGGGACAGTACCAATACCACCAATTTTGTAGACGTCTTGGAGAGGCAGACGCAAGGGCTTATCAGTTGGACAAGCTGGTGGCAGAATGCAATCCAGGGCTTCAAGCAGTGTGGTTCCGCTGGCATTCCCATCTTTACGGGTGACTTTCCATCCCTTGAACCAAGGCATGTTAGCACTTGGCTCCAGCATGTTGTCACCATTCCAACCAGAAATTGGCACAAATGCTACTGTGTCGGGGTTGTAGCCATGTAACTCTCAATCTTGAGTTGTGAGTTCGAGCTCCATGTTGGGTGTAGCAATTGCTTAAATAATCTTAGAAAAAAAGAGAAAAGAAAAAGAGACCTGCGAATTGCAGGTCTTTTGCTTGCCTGATGGGGTATGTAACTTTCTAACAAGAGCTTGGGACAACAGAAAGAAGACCAAAGACTGTCTCCTGGATTCTCCTTCTCCTCTTTCATTTGCAACTGTGCTCAAATAAGTGTGAAATGTGTCTTTGAAAGGGTGCACATTCTAGCTCATCACTGGCATCTACATGTATGGATTATAGGGGCTAGGAGGCAGTATAGGAGAAGAGGAAAATGGACCTCATAGTCAGGTTAAGATATTGGGAACCCAAGGTACTGGGGAGACAAAAGAGTATAGATTTGTAAAAACATCTTATCGATGAGATTTGGCAAGAAGATAGTCAACAAGTACTTCAGGAATACATGTTCAGGCTAAACAGGCCTGAAAGTAAAATAAAACATAAACTGGGAATGCAAAGATATCTACAACCAATTCCTGCCCTCTGTAAGGGTAGAGTTCAGTGTAAAAACAGAAGATAAAAAAAAGATAAAAAATAAAAAATAAAAAATAAAAAATAAAAACAGAAGATAAAACACCAGACTCTGAAATCATCACTGAGGAGATGAAGATCCACTCTGAAGAGGGATGTCCAGTACAACAGCTGAAGTTTGTTTTATTTTACTAGGGGGTCTGGCACTACACCTTTTATAGTTCAGGAGTGCAACTTAAAAACCTATAACAACACAACAGCTTGGAGCCCGAGGATATACATCAAACTCATTTCAGAGATGAGTTCATAGATGAGCTGTTGAAGTGATCAATTCCAACCCTGTAACTGGAGTTATTATTGACCTTTCTCTCTCTCTTCTTCTACATGGTACATCAGATCACAGCAAACCTTGTTGGCTCTGCCCTCAACATATATTTAAACTTTAACAGCTTCTCACTACTTCTACCGCAACCACTCTGGTCCAAACCACCATATAACCTGGATTTATAGATAGAATTTCAAAAATCTATCTCCAGGGGGATCCCTGGGTGGCTCAGCGGTTTGGCGCCTGCCTTTCGCCCAGGGCATGATCCTGGAGTCCTGGGATTGAGTCCCACATCAGGCTCCCTGCATGGAGACTGCTTCTCCCTCTGCTTGAGTCTCTGCCTCTCTCTCTCTCTCTCTCTCTGTCTGCCATGAGTAAATAAATAAAATCTTTATTTTTTATTTTTTTTAACATTTAAAAAAAAATTTTTATTTATTTATGATAGTCACACACACAGAGAGAGAGAGAGAGAGGCAGAGACATAGGCAGAGGGAGAAGCAGGCTCCATGCACCGGGAGCCCGACGTGGGATTCGATCCCGGGTCTCCAGGATCGCGCCCTGGGCCAAAGGCAGGCGCTAAAACCACTGCGCCACCCAGGGATCCCCTAAAATCTTTTAAAAAAAATCTATCTCCAGCTGTTTTCTGCTTCCATACTTGTCCTAAACAATG
The DNA here is from genome assembly GCF_048164855.1 of Canis lupus baileyi. Lineage (NCBI taxonomy): Eukaryota > Metazoa > Chordata > Mammalia > Carnivora > Canidae > Canis > Canis lupus. Next base: position 65,950,109 of record NC_132842.1, read on the forward strand.
GTTTGTAAAATACTAAAACATCACATTATTCTTGTGTTCAGAACCTTCCAATGACTCCTGAAAGTAACTGCAATCATAATCTTCATAACTTATCTGTGACTATTTCTTCTAAAATGATTTTGGCAAGCTATATGCGTCCTCGTACATTTTATTTTTATTTTTTAAGATTTTATTTATTTTTTTAAGTAGGCTCTACACCAAATGTGGGGCTCAAACTCATGACCCTGGCACCAGGAAGCTCATGGTCTACCAACTGAGCCAGACAGATGCTCCATCCTCATATATTTTGATTTATTTAAAAAAAAATTGAGCCTACAAAAAAAACAAAACAAAACAAAAAAAAATTGAGCCTAGATAGCTCAGTTGGTTGAGCTGCGGCCTTTGGCTTAGGTTGTAATCCCGGGGTTCTGGGATTGAGTCCCACATCGGGCTTCCTGCTTGATAGGCAGCCTGCTTCTCCCTCTCTGATGCTTGTGTGCTTTCATGCACTCTCTCTCTCACAAATAAATAAAATCTTCTTAAAAATTAAAAAAAAAATTAAAAACAAAAATAAAAAAATGTTAAAGTAGGCTCCACACCCAGTGTGGAACCCAATGTGGGGTTTGAATTCATGACTCCAAGATCAAGACCTGAGCCGATATCAAGAGTTGGACGCTCAACTGAGCCATCCAGGTGCCCCATTCTTACATATTTTTTTTAAGTGACATCTGAAATTTTTTTTTTTTTAATTTATGATAGTCACACAGAGAGAGAGAGAGAGAGAGAGAGGCAGAGACACAGGTAGAGGGAGAAGCAGGCTCCATGCACCGGGAGCCCGACATGGGATTCGATCCCGGGTCTCCAGGATTGCGCCCTGGGCCAAAGGCAGGCGCTAAACCGCTGCGCCACCCAGGGATCCCTGAAATTTTCATTATGGAATTGAATACTTGTAAAAGATATAATTTTGGGGACCCAATATGTCTCAATTTTAAAAGTGCGGGAAAACCCCACATGATCATCTCAATAGTTGCAGCAAAACGCATTTATCATCTCAATAGTTGTAGCAAAATGCATTGCAGCAAAATCCACACGTTTTCATGGCTGAAGCACAGAGCAAATTAAAAATAGAAGGAAACTTCAATATTGATAAGGAACATACTTGGTGAGTTCTTTCCTTCTAAGATTAACAAATAGACAAGGATGTCTACTATTACAACTTCTGTCCAACATTGTACTGTAGATTTTAGTCAATTAGGCAATGAAATGAGATCAAAGGAATCCAGACTGGAAAGGAAAAAGTGAAACTATCTATTTGTAGAAGACATGATATCATATGCAGAAAATCCTAAGGAATCCACCATTGAACTACTAGAACTAACAAGTGGGTTCAGCAATGTTGTAGGGTACAAGAGCAATATACAAAAACCAGTTGTATTTCTCCACACTAACAATAAAACAGTTGCATTTACAGGGTACCTGGCTGAACATGTGATTTTTGATCTCAGGGTCATGAGTTCACACCCCATGTTGAGTATAAAGATTATTCAAAAAAAAAGGGGGGGGGTGGGGGTAAATGGGTGACGGGCACTGAGGGGGGCACTTGACGGGATGAACACTGGGTGTTATTCTGTATGTTGGCAAATTGAACATCAATAAAAAATAAATTTATTATTAAAATAAATAAATAAATAGATAGATATATGGATCCTTAAAAAAAAAGTTCCACTCATAAAAGCATCAAAAACAATAAAATATTTAAGAATAAATTTAACAGAAGCACCTGACTGGTTAAGTCAATAGAGTGTGCAACTCTTAATCTTGGGGTTGTGAGGTTAGTCCCAGGTTGGCCACAGAGTATACTTAATAAATAAATAGGATGGGATGCTTGGGTGGATCAGTAGTTGAGCATCTGCCTTTGGCTCAGGGCGTGATCCTGGATTCCCAGGATCGAGTCGCACATCGGGTTCCTTGCATGGAGCCTGCTTCTCCTCCCTCTGCCTGTGTCTCTGCCTCTCTTTCTGTGTCTCTCATGAATAAATAAATAAATAAAATCTTAAAAAAAAAAGGAGGAGGGGATCCCTGGGTGGCTCGGTTTAGTGCTTGCCTTTGGCCCAGGGCATGATCCTGGAGTCCTGGGATTGAGTCCCACATCAGGCTCCCTGCGTGGAGCCTGCTTCTCCCTCTGCCTCTCTCTCTCTCTCTCTCTCTCTATCTCTCTCATTAATAAATAAATAAAATCTTTAAAACAAAGAAACAAACAAACAAACAAACAAACAAAGATGCCTGGGTGGCTCAGATGTCAAGTGTCTGCCTTCGGCTCCAGACATGATGCCAGAGCCCTGGAATCGGGTATTGAGTAGAGCTCCCCTCAGGGAGCCTGGTCTCCCTCTGCCTGTGTCTCTGCCTTTCTCATGAATAAATAAATAAAGCCTTTAAAAATAAATAAATAAATAAAATTGTATTTTAAAAAATAAAATCTTTTTTTTTTTTTTAATCGTTTTTAGGGACGCCTGGTTGGCTCAGCAGTTGAGCGTCTGCCTTGGGCTCAGGGCATGATTCAAAAAGGAAACAAAGTTGAAGAACTCACACATCCACATTTCAAAACTTACAACAAAGTTGTAGTAATCGGGCAGCCCGGGTGGCTCAGCGGTTTAGCGCCGCCTTCAGCCCAGGGTGTGATCCTGGAGACCTGGGATCGAGTCCCACGTCGGGCTCCCTGCATGTAGCCTGCATCTCTCTCTGCCTGTCTCTCTCTCTCTCTGTGTCTCTCATAAATAAATAAATAAAATCTTAAAAAACAAAACGAAGTTGTAGTAATCAAGACAGTGTTGCATTGGCTTATGATAGGCATATAGATAAATGGAATAGAATTGAGAAATAAACACTGCATTTATGGTCAACTGATTTTCTTAAAACATTTTATTTATAGAGGTGCCTGGGTGGTGCAGTTGGACCTCTGCTCTGCCCCTCAATTCACCTCTCTACTACTCTCTCTCAAACAAACAAACAAATAAATAAATAAATAAATATAGTCTTTTTTAAAAGATTGTATTTATTTGAGAGGTAGAGGTGCGAGAGAGAGAACGTGAGCAGTGGGGAGTGGCAGAGGGAGAAGCAGGCTCCCCACTGAGTGGGAAGCCCAACAGAAGGCTTGATCCCAGGACCCTGAGATCATGACCTGAGCTGAAGGCAGATTTAACTGACTGAACCACCCAGGTGCTTCTGGTTAACTTTTTTGAGAAAGGTGCCAAGACAATTCAATGTGGAAAGAATATAATCTCAACAAGTAGTGCTAGAAAAACTGGATATCTACATGTAAAAGAATCCAGTTATGTTCTTTCCTTGTGCTACAAACAAAAATTAACTCCAAATGGAGTGTCTAAGAGTTAAAACTATAAATCACTTTGAAGAAAACTTAGAGGAAAATCTTTGTGACCTTGATTTAGGCAAAGCCATCTAAGATACAATAACAAAAGCACAAGCAACAAAAGGAAAAATAGATAGGGACCCTTGGGAGGCTCAGTCCATTCTGTGTCAGACTCTTGATTTCAGCTCAGGTCATGATCTCAGGGTCATGAGATCAAGCTCCATGTTTGAGCATAGAGCCTGCTTAAGGTTCTCTCTCTTTCTCTCCCTCTGTCCTTCACCCCCCACCCCTTGTTTGCACTGTCTTTCTCTTTCGCTAAAAAAAATAAATAAATGAAATATAAAAAAAGGGAAAATAGATAAATTAGCCTTCATCAAAATTATAAACTTCATGCCTCAAAGGATATCATTAAGAAAGTGAAAAGAAAGGCGACCCATAGAATGGGAGAAAATATTTGCAAGTTATATATCTGATAAAGGACTTCTACCAGAATATATAAACAATTTTTACAACCCAACAATAAAAAGATAATTAACCCAATTAAAAAATGGACAAAGCATTTGAGTAGCTATTTCTCCAAAAAATATAAAAACGAAAGGTCACCTGGGTGGCTAAGTCAGTTGAATGTCTGACTTTGGCTCAGGTCATGATATTGGGATCCTGGGATTGAGCTCGACATTGGGCTCCACATACAGCGGGAGTTTGCTTCTTTCTCTACCTGTCTTCCTCTCCTCCCACTCATGTGTTTTTTCTCTCTCTCCCCCATATAAATAAATAAAATCTAAAAAAAAAAAAAAGAAAAAACAGAACATACAAATGGCCAATAAGCACATGAAAAGAAGCTCAAAATCATTAACCTACAGGGACATGCAGATCAAAACCACAATGAACTACTTCACATCTATGGGAATGGTTAGAATTTAAAAAAAAAGATAGCAGCAAGTATTGTGGGGGACATATATATATTTGTATGTATCTATATAAATTGGAACTCTTGTACATTGCTTGTGGGAATGTAAAGTAGTGCAGTCACGTTGAAAAATTGTTTGGCAGATGAATGAATAAAGAAGATGTGGTATATGTATACAATGGAATATTCCTCAGCCATTAGAAATGACAAATACCCACCATTTGCTTCGACGTGTATGGAACTGGAGGGTATTATGCTAAGTGAAAGAAGTCACTCGGAAAAGGACAAACATTATACGGTCTCAGTCATTTGGGGAATATAAAAATTAGTGAAAGGGAATAAAGGGAAAGGAGTGAAAATATCAGTGAGGGTGACAAAACATGAGAGACACCTAACTGTGGGAAATGAACAAGGGGTAGTAGAAAGGGAGGTGGGCGGGGGGTTGGGGTGACTGGGTGATGGGCACTGAGGGGGGCACTTGGCGGGTTGAGCATTGGGTGTTATGCTAAATGTGGGCAAATTGAACTCCAAATAAATTTTTTTTTAAATTGGCGATTTAAAAAAAATGTAAACATAAATTCACCATACTAACTACTAATTTCACTTTTATCTACAAAACATAAAAAATGATGTGATAGAAAGGCTTGTATGGTGAATGTTCATAGCAGCATTATTCATAATAGTAAAAAACTGGACAAAATGCCCATCAACTGAAGTATGGCTAAGTGAAGTACGATACATCTTTACAACATAATATTATCTAGCTATAAGAAGGAATGAACTTTTGGGGCAGCCCTGGTGGCGCAGCAGTTTAGCGCTGCCTGCAGCCCAGGGTGTGATCCTGGAGTCCCAAGATCAAGTCCCACATTGGGCTCCCTGCATGGAGCCTGCTTCTCCCTCTGCTTGTGTCTCTGTCTCTCTCTGTATCTCTCATGAATAAATAAATAAAATCTTTTTAAAAAGAGAGAGTTCGATCATGGGGTGAGGTGGCAGGAGACAAAGGGGAGCAGTAGAGGGAAAGGGAGAGAGATAATCTTAAGTAGGCTTCATGACCCTGAGATCATGACCTGAGCTGAAATTAAGACTCAGATACACAATCCAACCAACTGAGTCACCCAGGCACCCCTGAGGGAATAAATCTTACGTGTTATCACACACACACACACACACACACACACACACACAAGGTAACTATGGGAGATTTTAAACAAGTTAATTAGCTTGATTGAATCAATCATTTCACAATGTACCATAATGTACAAGAACATCAAATCATCACACTGCACTCTACTTTGTTTTTTTAATATTTTACTTATTGGTCCCCAGGACTCCGGGACCATGACCCAAGCCAAAGGCAGATGCTCAACCACTGAGCCACCCAGGTGTCCCCACACTGCACTCTTTTTTTTTAAATAAATTTATTTTTTATTGGTGTTCAATTTGCCAACATACAGAATAACACCCAGTGCTCATCCTGTCAAGTGCCCTCCTCAGTGCCCATCACCCATTCACCCCCACCCCTCGCCCTCCTCCCCTTCCACCACCCCTAGTTCATTTCCCAGAGTTAGGAGTCTTTATGTTCTGTCTCCCTTTCTGATACCCACAGTGCATTCTTTAAATATAAACAGTATTTATTTGTCAACTGTACCTCAATAAAGCTGGGGAAAAAAAGAATAGAATTGCTATAGGACATTGTAATCCTAGCACCATGTAATGTTCATGATCTAATTTTTATAAAATTATACTTACTTAAAAATATAGTTTGGGAGGCTCAGTTGTTTAAGCATTAGACTCTTGACTTTGGCTTGGGTCATAATCTCAATGTTATGATATCATGAGATCTGCTGAACATGGAGTCTGCTTAAGATTCTCCCTTTCCCACTGCTGTTCATGCTTGCTCTCTCATTAATTAATGTAATGAAAAATACATTTCTGATCAAATGTTATTCTATTTGTTATTATTTATTGTTATCTATAATACATTGCCTTGGTCAACTGTTTACTAATGATAATTTCTAACTTTACTGAATCCAGAATACATTTTTTAAAAGATTTATTTATTTATCTGAGAGAGAAAGAGAGTTCTCAAGGATGAGGAGAAGCAAAGGGAGAGAATCTGCAAGCAGACTCCTTGCTGGGTGTGGAGCACCATTAAGGGTTCAGTCTCACGACTGATAAGATAATGACCTGACCCAAAACCAAGAGTCTTACCCTTAACCGAATGAGCCACCGAGACACCCTGAGAATACTTTTTTAAAAATTAAGGTCTACACGTAATCTAGGTCTTTTTTTTTTTTTTTTTTTTTTTAATCTAGGTCTTAAACTCATGACCCCAAGATCAAGAATTGTATGCTCTACCCACTGTGCCAGCCAGGAGCACCCAGACTACTTTTTAAAAATACATTCCCTTAGTCACAAGAAATTTAAATTTAAAAAAGTTTAATATAAATACATAATTTTATTACAAAGGAGGATAAGAAGGTAATCAATTATAAAACCTTTCAAGTACCAATGATGAACGGATAAAGATGTGGTATATATACACAATGGAATATTACTCGGCCATCAAAAAGAATGAAATCCTGCCATTTGCAACAACCTGGATGGATCTAGAGAGTATTACACTAAGTGAAATAAGTCAGTCTTTGGAATGCCAGGGTGGCTCAGCAGTTAAGTGTCTGCCTTTGGCTCAGGGTGTGATCCTGTAAGGAGCTGCAGAGGGAGCCTGCTTCTCCCTCTGCCTATGTTTCTGCCTCTCTGTGTCTTTCATGAATAAATAAATAAATTTTTTAAAAAAGATATATCAGGGATCCCTGGGTGGCGCAGCGGTTTGGCGCCTGCCTTTGGCCCAGGGTGCGATCCTGGTGACCCGGGATCGAATCCCACGTCGGGCTCCCGGTGCATGGAGCCTGCTTCTCCCTCTGCCTATGTCTCTGCCTCTCTTTCTCTCTCTCTCTCTCTCTATCAAAAATAAATAAAAAAAATTTAAAAAAAAATTAAAAAATAAAAAAAATAAAAAAGATATATCAGAGAAAAACAAATAACATATGATTTCCCTCATATGTGGAATTTAAGAAACAAAACAGATAAACAGAGTGAAAGGGGGGAAAAGAGAGAAGTGAACCATAAGATATTCTTTTTTTAATTTTTTTAAGATTTTATTTAGTTATTATGACAGAGAGGGGGGGGGGGGGGGGGCAGAGGCATGCTCCATGGAGGGAGACCCCGTGGGACTCGATCCCAGGTCTCCAGGATCACACACCCTGGGCTGAAGGCGGCACTAAACCGCTGGGCCACAGGGGCTGCTCCCCGTAAGATGTTCTTAATGATGGAAAATAAACTGAGGGTTGATGGAGGGACAATGGACAAGGCATGGGTTAAGCAGGTGATGGAGATTAAGGACGGCACTTGGGAACTTGTGATGAGTACTGAGTGTTGTATGGAAGTGATGAATCACTAAATTCTACTCGTGAAACTAATATTACACTATATGTTAACTAACTAGAATTTAAATAAAAATTTACAAAAAAATTTTCAAAACAACAACAACAAAAAAACTTTTTAGTATAGAAATGTTAGAAAATAATTCCATGGAAAAAGGGAAAAGAATTAGTCTCGAGAAGAAAGGAACAACGTAAAATGTTTCACTTTAAGAAAGAGTATACTTGTTTATTTTTAAGTAGCCTTGTCGGGCAGCCCCAGTGGCACAGCGGTTTAGCACCGCCTGTAGCCCAGGGCGTGATCCTGGAGACCCGGGATCGAGTCCCAAGTCGGGCTCCCTGCATGGAGCCTGCTTCTCTCTCTCCCTCTCTCTCTGAATGAATAAATAAATATATAAATCTTTAAAAAAAATAAATTGCCTTGTTGAGATATAATTCACATAGCATACATTTATAGTGTACAGTTAGTAGTTTTTAGGATATTTAGAGAATCGTACAGTCATCAACACAATAAATTTTATAACATTTTCATCACCCCTAAAAGAAACCTCTTACCCATTAGCAGTCACTCCTTGATTTTCTTCAACCTCCCTCAGCTCTGGCAACCAATAATGTACTTGCCATGTCTAAATATTTGCCTACTTTGACATTTCAATGAATGGAATCATACAGGGGTGCCTAGCTGGCTCAGTTAGAGGAGTATGCAATTCTTCATTTTTCGGTCATGAGTTCGAGTGCCACATTGGGCATAGAAATTACTTAAGTAAATAAACTTAAAAAAAAATGAATCATACAATATGAGTTCTTCATGAATGATTTCCTTCACACAGCATGTTTTCATGGCTCCTCCTCACTGCAGCATACATCAAAAGTTCAATCCTTTTTTTTTAAAGAAAATTTTTTTAAAGACTTTATTTATTTATTCATGAGAGACAGAGAGAGAGAGAGAGGGAGAAAGAGAGAGAGGCAGAGACACAGGCAGAGGGAGAAGCAGGCTCCATGCAGGAAGCCTGACGTGGGACTTGATCCTGGGACTCCAGGATCATGCTCTGGGCCAAAGGTAGGCACCAAACCGCTGAGCCACCCAGGCGCCCCGTTTATTATTATTATTTTTTTTTTTAATTTTTATTTATTTATGATAGTCACACAGAGAGAGAGGCAGAGACACAGGCAGAGGGAGAAGCAGGCTCCATGCACCGGGAGCCCAATGTGGGATTCGATCCCGGGTCTCCAGGATCAGCACCCTGGGCCAAAGGCAGGCGCTAAACCGCTGCGCCACCAGGGATCCCCCCCTGTTATTATTTTTAAAAGTAATCTCTATACCCAACATAGGGCTCAAATGCAGACCCCGAGATCAAGAGTCCCATACTCCCACTAACTGACTCAGACAGGAGTCCCCAATACAACATTATTGTTTATAATTACCATGCTGGGGGCCCTTGAATGGCTTAGTCAGTTAAGCAGCTGCTTTGGCTCAGGTCATAATCCTGGGGTCCTGGGATGAAGCCCTGCATGGGGTTCCCTGCTCAGTGGGGAGCCTGCTTCTCCCTCTCCCTCTGCTGCTTCCCTGTTTATGCTCTCTCTGTCAAATAAATAAACTGTTGGGGATCCCTGGGTGGCTCAGCAGTTTGGTGCCTGCCTTCAGCCCAGGGCGTGATCCTAGAGTCCCGGGATCAAGTCCCACATCAGGCTCCGTGCATGGAGCCTGCTTCTCCCTCTGCCTATGTCTCTCTCTCTCTCTCTCTCTGTGTGTCTCTCATGAATAAATAAATAAAATCTAAAACAAAACAAAACAATAAACTCTTAAAAAAAATGATTGCCACGCTGTGTACATCAGGTCCCCAGGACTCATACATCCTATAACCAGACATTTGTATCCTATTATCAACCCCGCTCCATTCCCCGCTCCATTCCCCCCTCCAGCGCCTGCAATTATTTAAACAAATAACTGTGGCTGAGGACGTAGAGAAATTGGAACCCTTGTTGGTGGGAATAGAAATGGTGCAGTTGTGGGGCACCTGGGTCGTTCAGTAGGTTAAGCTTCTGACTTCGTCTCAGGTCATGAACATGGGATGGAACTTTGCACCAGGCTCCCTACTCAGCAGAGAGCCTGCTTCTCCCTCTCCCTCTGCCTGCAGCTCCCCCTGCTTGTGCTCTCTCTCTTTCTCGGTCAAATAAATAAATAAATAAATAAATAAATAAATAAATAAATATTTTTATAAAGAAGAGGAAATGGTGCAGTTGCTATGGAGAACAGTATGGCAATTCCTCAAAAACAAAAAAAAAAGATTCACAATTGAGGTGCCTGGGTGGCTCAGTCAGTTAAGCATTCAACTCATGATTTTGGATCAGGTGGTGACCTCAAGGTTGTGGAACCGAGCTCGTCTAGGGCTCTGTGTTCAGCACCGAGTCTCCTTGTCCCTCTCCTTCTGATCCTCTCTTGCGTGCACTCTCTCTCTCTCTCTCAAATAAATAAATAAAATCATTTTTAAAAATGATGCAAGATAGCCAGAAGGTAGAAATGATTTAGGTGTCCATGGACAAATGAAAGGGTGAGCAAAATACTGCATATACTCGGAATATCAATCAACATTAAAAAGGAAGGAAATTCTGATGGGTGAAACTTGATGACTTCACACTAACTGAAATAAGCCAGTTACACAAAGACAAATACTATATGATTCCACTTACACAAGGTACCTAGAGTAGTCCAATTTATAGAGGCAGAAAATATCTAGAGATGCATAGAGGCAGTAGTTGCACAACAGTGTCAATGTTCTTAATGCCACTGAACCGTATACTTTCAAATGGTCAAGATGGTAATTGTATGTGTATTTTACCAAGACTTAAAAAATAGAAAACAGGTGCTTGGCTGGCTCAGTTGGAGGAGCATGCGACTCTTAATCTCGGAGTCATGAGTTTGAGCCCTACTTTAGATGTAGAGATTACTTAAATAAAATTTAAATTAAAACTAAAAAACATAACAAACTATCATCAAAAAATATTTTATTGCTCTCTCACTAGATTAGATCTTTCCTCGGACTGTAGCAACTTCCTCTTTCACAAAAGGATTTCTTACTCTGTCCTTAGACCCTCTTACCTCCTCAGTTTCTGGAAAATGTATCAAAAAGGCTTTGGTAAAGAGTTATCAACCGAGAACTAATTTTCTGTGGCCCTCTTTCACTTAGAGACAACTTATTTAACCCAATACACTAAAAAACAATTGGGACACATTGCGAGGTCAGTAAATTTACATTTACATACATCTTGGCTATTGTTTTTGCTAATAGTTTTTAAAAAGTACAAAAGCTTTTATCTTAGGGCATACCTTAAATATATTTTCATCAGAAGGAACTGATTGAGCTTATTTAATTTATAAACATTCTTCACTGTTCACTCCGATTGCCAAAACCGGTCTTTATGGTAAAACCAATCAGCGAGCTCACACTTCGTTTGTGCCAGAAATCTTACTTACTTCCTTTTTCAATGCAAATCCCCGAGAAAATCAACACGAGCCAAAACTGCTTTTATCCAAAACAGTCCTTCATTCTTAACAGAAATCTGCACAAGACAAGAAAGCCAGGAATGTAGGATGGATTTAATGAACCTTGTTTTTTAGGAGGCTTCCGAGGTGCCCCATTTCAAATAAGGTGCCTTCAGGGCACCGGGCTGGCTCAGTCAGTAGAGTTTGCGACTTCTGATCTTAGGGTTATAGGAATCATTTACAAATAAAATCTTTAATAAAAAAATAATCAGGTTCCCTGATTGCCCGCCCCCCCACCCCAGCCCCATCTTTCCCTGCCTAGGGCCTTGCCCCATTGTAATTCAGAGTGGCTGGAGATAGACCTTTCTTTTGTAAAGTGAGCTTTCGGGAGATTGCTAGAGAGGAGAACCACAGTCCCAGAGCAAGGGAATGGGCATCCAGGTTCTTTGGAGCCTCCCTTCCTCGCTGTCTCAATCGGGGGCTAGAGAGGCCTCTCGGAGGACATGCACTAATCTTGAATCTTTCCCAAACCTGCTGTTTATCCATCTCCACCCTTTTAGTAAATGGCCCAGCATTCACCGGGTATTGAGCCAAGAATCTGTGGGTCGCCTTTGATGGCTCTCCTTTCCCCTCCCCCAACACTCCTTAAACCCATCAATCAAGTCCCATCACTTTTTTTCCAAACTGTATCCCAGATTTTCTCACCTCTCACCTCTACCTCTGAGGCCCAAGTCCAGGCCACCCTCGCCTGGAAGATTGCAAGATCCTCTCAACTGTCTTCCTTTCTCCTGCCTTGCGTCCTGCTAATCTTCCTTCTGCCAGTAGCCAGAGAAGTCCTGTCCCTCCCTTATGTAAAATGTTCCATTGCTTTCCTTTGCACTTAGCATAAATCTGAATAATATTTACTTACTAAGGAGACCAACTGGTCTTGGGCCAAACCCAGAACAATTGATCGCTCTCAAGGCTCCGGGGCTCTGACTCTGACAGCCTCTGTGACTCCTCACAAGACTCTCTGGCTACCTCCGTCCCCTCCCCCATTCCTTCACTTCTCTCTGGTTTATTTGGCTCCAATCACGTAGGCTCTTTGTTGTTCCTTGAGAGGCATGCGTGTCTCAGGACGTTTGCACTTACTATTTCCTCTCTTTGGAACCATTTTGCCCTTGGGTTGCTCTTGCACATTGGCTTCTGCTCAATGTTCCCTCCTTAAAGAAGCCTTGGATCCCTCCAGGTTTTACCATAATTGTCTCGCTCCCCACCTCTTCTTATTTATTCACTGTGGAATGTGAAGCTCTCTGTGCTTTACTTTTTTCCCCACAAAATGGAGCAGAGGTTATTTCCAAAGGGCTGGAGTGGGGGATACAATGGGATACCCCTTGCTCATGCCTCATCTCACTGCTGAAACGTAGTAAATGTTCATAGCAACTGTGATTATTGCCCCATCTTGTTCTCTTCCTTGCACCTGTCAATACTTGGTACAATCACATTTGCATATTTATTAATTTCATGTTTATTGTTTGTCTTTAACTAGAATATGAGCTGCATCCAGGTGAAGATCTGGTTTGTCCTTCAGTGCCTAGGATAGTTGCCTGGCACATATCAAAAGCTCAAGACGCATTAAGTGTGAATGAAGCTTGATGTCTGCTCACAATGTGAGTGGACCTAATGCCACTCATTTGTATACTCAAATATGGCTTAAATGGTGTATTTTACCACAGTTAGAAAATAAACACTATTGCCACATTATATTTGATAGCTTTGTTAGCTACGAAAAAAGAAAGTTAAATGATGTCAAGTCAGAGCATTCTAGGAACGGTTAGCCACTCAGAGAGGGAGTAGTCTGTGATTGCGATTTTCAGGGATTTTTTTTTTTTTTTTAACATAACACTCCTCCTATTCATTGCACCCATTAGCATGCACGCCCTCCTGGGAAGGTGAGTGGAGGTGGGTACAGGAAATCCTGGGAACCCTGCCTCCGAGGTTGAATGCCCTGAGAAGAGTTCAGCTTCTTTCAAGTAGTACTTTTAGGGAAACCTCTGCAGGCTAAGCTTTACACACGGGTTTTGTCACTCTTCCATGGACAGAGTTTTTGCAGCCAACCAGTACTGTGCCACTAACCCACCGCGTGAGTCAGGTAAGTTACCTAAGCTTCCTGTGCCTCTGTTTTTCCTCTTTAAATGTTAATAACAGGGACACCTGGGTCGCTCAGTGGTTGAGCCTCTGCCTTTGGCTCAGGTCAAGGTCCCGGGGCCTGGGGATGGAGTCCTGCATCAGCCTCCCCTCAAGGAGCCTGCTTCTCCCTCTGCCTGTGTCTCTGCCTCTCTCTGTGTCTCTCATGAATAGATAAATAAAATCTTAAAAAAAATGTGAACAACAATAAGAAAATGCTAGCTATTAATATTTTTATTATCCATCCAGTTACTTAAGCCGGAAATCTAGGAGTTGTTCATGCTCTTTCTTTCCCCTATTTCCATTCTTCAGAATGGATCTTAGAACCGTTCACTTTTTCTTCTAAATATTCTCAAGTTTTGCCTATCCTACTACTCTTTGACCTGTTCAGAAACCTATCCAAAGTCTCTTCGTTTTTACGTGGTCTACCAGTTGTTCCAGCGCCATTTACTCGTGGCCCATCCTCTTTCCCTGTGATCTACCTGGGCAGTGCCATCCGATATCAAGTTTCTACCTCTGCAAGGGCCTGTTGTTTGGAGTCTGTTCCATTGGCTCGTCATTACTGATTTTCCCTTTTCCTCGTTCCTTATGGATACCCCAACAGCAAGTCCATTCTACCTCCAAAATAGCTTTCAAATCTGTCTTCTCCTTGCATTGCCACACTGCTGTCATTTCCCAGGGAGACGATTGGAATGGCTCCAATCTACTGCCTACCCACCTCTTTCTCTCTGGAACTCTCCTACCTCTGGCCATTCTCCTTAGTAATATAGGAAAGATGTTAGTGTTCTAAGCTGACGGCCATGTAACAATTCTTGAGAGTTCTTTGGTGAAAAAAGGTGGTTTTATTAAAGCATCGGGACAGGACCCGTGGGCAGAAAGAGCTGCACCGGGGTCACGAGAAGTGGCCCATTATATACGTTCAAGTTGGGAGGGGTTAGGGATAGTGTGAGTCTCTAAGGAATTTTGGGAGCAAAGTTTCCAGGGCCTTGAGGGGACTAGCTATTGTTGGTCATTTATTACTGTCCAATAAAATCTGAGTCACGAGATGTAAATCGATGAGTCATATGCTTGGGGGATGATTGCAACATATATCTTGGGGAGGGTAGAGATAAAGGAAGTTTTGAAAGGAATTTTATGTTAAAGTACATTTACAGGGTCCTAGGGGGTGGGCTAAGATTTCCTTTTGCCCCTAGCAAAGTATCAATGTCAGGTTTGATCCGGTTGGCGAAGTGAGATAGAGAGGCCAGGCAAAGGTGGACGAGGCGAGCTTCTGGGCCCACAAGGGAGTGAGACGGGGGAGTGGCCGTGGGGAACACAGGCAGGCTTTTACAGGGAAGGGCAGGGTGGCGCGGGGAGCGGGGGTAGCTGCTGCTGTCTATATGTGGTACGGGGTTGGGCAAGGCTCGGTTTCTGTTTCCTGCGAGGGTCCTGTTTTCCCATGATGACGTGTCCTTGCGGGTCCGCTAGTGGCGGGAAAGTCCCGAGGCGAGGGTGACAAGATGGCGGGCCGGCCGCCATTTTGTCGGTGCCTCTGGGTCCGTCCCCCTTGATCCCGCCGCCCCACGGTATCGGGGCGGAGGTAGTTGAGCCCCCAGAGGAAGACCACTCTGCCTCTTCCAAGGGCTTGCCAACGGGCTGCAGGCGGGAAGGAAATTCAGTAATTTTTCCTCTGCTTTTGTTTCCCACGTCACTTAGTGCACTCCAAGAGACCACTTTTCTCTCTTAAAACGACAAAATGTTTGATATGTACAGACATTTAAAAGAACTGCATGTGGAGGTTAAGAAGCGTGGCAACAAAACAATCTCTGTGGGCCTACCTCCCTACCTAGGAAAGGGAACAGTCCCAAATGCTTTGGTGTCCTGAGTGTCCTTAACACTACTGGGAATTTGGCCTTTTAAAAAAAATTGTTGGCTTGAAACTATTCCCTTGCTTTCTTTTATCTATCTATCTAAGTTTCTATCTATCTATGTAATCTCTACCCAAACTTGGGCTCTTGAACTGAGATCAAGAGTGGCGTGCTCTTCCGACTGACCCAGCCAGGCACCCCATCCTTGTTTCTTTCATAGTTTTACCATATATATGTGTGTGTATTCTTGAGCGATTTATTACTTGCTTTTGTTTGTAAATTTTACAAATATAGGATCAAGTTGTGAGTACTCCTTCGCAAATTGGTTTGCTTATTTCCTAGTCCTAATTCTAAGATTCATTTGTGTCGATGTATATGGCTATGAGACAGTCATTTCTGTTGCTATTTAGTAATCCAAGGTAAGATCCATTATTTTTTTATTCTTATTACTACTGATAGACATTTTGATTGCTACTGTATCTTTTCTCTTATTCCTTTTTTTAAAAATTTTTATTTATTTATGATAGTAACAGAGGGAGAGAGAGAGAGAGGCAGAGACACAGGCAGAGGGAGAAGCAGGCTCCATGCACCGAGAGCCCGACGTGGGATTCGATCCTGGGTCTCCAGGATCGCGCCCTGGGCCAAAGGCAGGCGCCAAACCGCTGTGCCACCCAGGGATCCCTCTTATTCCTATTTTGAACAGTACTTCTACATGTCTCTTGGTGCACTCCTATAAGGGTTTCTTGTGAGTAGTGGCCTTCATTTTTGCCCTTATATTCCTCTCTGTGTTTATGTCCTGACCCATTACGCACACATATATTTATCCTGATTTTTGGGGAGGCACCTTGGCATTTTCTATACTACTCTATTTCACTTTAATTAGTTAATTAAGTTTTAAAGATTTGTTTATTTGACAGAGAGAGGGCATGCAAGCAGGGGGAGCAGCAGAGGGAGATGGAGAAGCAGGCTCCCCGCTGAGCAGGGTACCCTATGCAGGACTCCATCTCAGGACCCTGGGATCCTGACCTGAGCCTAAATCAAAAGTCGGATACTTAACCAAACTCGGACACTTAACCGAAGTCAGATGTTTAACTGACTGAACCACCCAAGCTCCCCTCTATTTCATATATATAAATATATATTTTTTTAAATATTTTCTTTATTTATTCATGGGGGGGGGGCGGCGGGCGCAGAGACACAGGCAGAGGGAGAAGCAGGCTCCATGCAGGGACCCCTTGTGGGACTCCATCCCAGGTCTCCAGGATCACACCCTGGGCTGAAGGCGGCGCTAAACCATTGAGCCACCTGGGCTGCCCTCTATATTTTTTTTAAATATTCATTTTATTTTATTTTATTTTAAAGATTTATTTATTTATTTATTCATTCAGAGAGAGAGAGAGAGAGGCAGAGACACAGGCAGAGGGAGAAGCAGGCTCCATGCAGGAAGCCCAACGCGGGACTCCATCCGGGGTCTCCAGGATCACGCCCTGGGCCAAGGGCAGGCTCTATACCGTTAAGCCACCCAGGAATCCCCATCAATCATATTTTAAAAATAAATTAATCCAGGGTGCCTGGCTGAGTCAGTCAGCAGAACGTATGATTCTTAATCTCCAGGTCCTTAGTTGGGTCATGAGCTTGAGTCTTATGTTGGACATAGTTTACTTTAAATGAATCAATCAGGGCAGCCTGGGTGGCTCAGTGGTTTAGTGCTGCCTTCAGCCCAGAGCCTGATCCTGGAGACCTGGGATTGAATCCCATGTTAGGCTCCCTGCATGGAGCCTGCTTCTCCCTCTGCCTGTGTCTCTGCACCTCCCCCTCCCTCTGTGTATGTCTCTCATGAATAAGTAAATAAAATATTTTTAAAAAAATCAATCAATAATCAGTAAAGCAAGAGGATGGAGAGCATTTCCTTCTGAATCCTTAAAAAATTATTTATTTTTAAAATAATATTTTATTTATTTATATGACAGAGAGAGAGAGAGCACAAGCAGGGGAACAGCAGGCAGAAGGAGAAGCAGGCTCCCCACTGAGCAGGGAGCCCAACCTGGGGCTCCATCCCAGGACTCTGGGATCATGACCTGATCCTAAGGCAGGCACTTAACCAACCAAGCCACCCCGGAACCCCAAGCTCTGCAGTTTTTGATTGAAATATAATAACATTAGTTTTAGGAGTACAATATAATGATTTGATATATGTACATGTTGTGAAATGATTGCTACATTAAGTTCAGTTAATATATATCACCATGTAGAGTTTCAAGTTCTGTTTTTCTTGTGACAAGAATTTTAAGATTAATTCTCTCAACTTTCAAGTACACAATACAATATTGTTAACTATAGTCACTATACTGTAGATTCCATTCCCCCACCTTGACCCATTTTGCACTTTTCCTGCTCCCTATCTCTGGCAACCGCTAAATCTATTCTTTGTATGAGTTTATCACAAGGAGTAAAATTTACTTCTTTTGCTGTGGCTGGATAATATTCCATTGTGTGTGTGTGTGGGTGTGTGTGTGTGTACACAGTTGACCCTTTGAACAACCTGGATTTCAATTGTGTGGGTCTACTTATATGAATATTTTTTTCAATAAATATGGGAAAGTTTTTTGGAGATTTGTGACAATTTGTTTTGTTTGCTCATTTGTTTTTAAGAGTTTATTTATTTATTCATGAGAGACATGGAGAGACACTGGCAGAGGGAGAAGAAGGCTCCCTGTGAGGAGCCTGATATGGGACTTGATCCCAGGACCCCGGGATCTCAACCTGAGCCAAAGGCAGATGCTCAACCACTGAGCCACCCAAGTGCCCCCCCCCTTTTTTAAGTTTACTTATTTAAGTAATCTCTATACCCAACATGGAGCTCAAACTTTTTTTAAGCTTATTTATTTATTTATTGAAGTAATCTACACACAATGTGGGGTTTGAACTCAGGATCCCAAGATCAAGAGTCACCCAGTCCCCCACATAACGTCGGTGGATTTTTGACTGTGTGAAGGATGAGTGTCCTTAACACCCATGTTATTCAAGAGTCAACCATATACATTTTCTTTATCCCTTCATCCAACAATGTACACTTACACTGTTGTCTTGCCTATTGTAAATAATGCTGCAATGAACATGAGATGCAGATATCTTCAAGATAAAGATTTCATTTCCTTCAGATAAATATCCAGAAGTGGAATTGCTACATCAAATGGTAATTCTACTTTTAAAAAAGATTTTAAAATTTGTTCTGGAGGGAGATAGAGAGTGAGCAGGAAGATGGGGCAGAGGGAGAGAGAAATTCAAGTTGACTCTGTGCTGAGCATGGAGCCCAATGTGGGGCTTAATCCCAGACCCTGAGATCATAACTAGAGCTAAAACCAATAGTTGGACACTCAACGAACTGAGCCATCCAGGCACCTCTGATAGTTCTATTTTTAAAAAAAAATTTTTAGAGATGCCTGGGTGGCTCAGGGGTTGAGCATCTGCCTTTAGCTCAGAGAGTGATCTTGGAGTTCTGGGATCGAGTGCCACATCGGGCTCCCTGCAAGGAGCCTGCTTCTCCCTCTACCTATGTCTCTGCCTTTCTCTGTCTGTCATGGATAAATACATAAAATCTTAAAAAAAAATTTTTTTTAAGTAAGCTCTATATCCAATGTGAGGCTTGAACTCACTACTGCAGGAGTTTCATGCTCTACGAACTCATCCAGCCATGTACACCTATTTTAAATTTTTTTTAAAAAGGATTTTATTTACTTATTTTATAGAGACAGAGCATGAGCAAGGAGAGAGGCAGAGGAAGAGGCAAAGGGACAGAATCCCAAACAGACTCCCTGCTGAATGTGGAACCTAACATGGGCATGGGGCTGCATCCCACGACCATGAGATCATGACCTGAGCTGAAACCAAGATTTAGAAGCCCAACTGTTTGAGAAACCCAGGCATCTCTCCTATTTTTAATTTTTTGAGGAACCTCCATACCATCCTCCATAGGGGCTTCACCAATTTATATTCCTACCAGTAGTGCATAAGAGTTTCCTTTTCCCCATATCTTTACTCAATATTCAGTTGATACCAGCCATTCTCATGGATATGAGGTGATATTTCATTGCAGTTTTCATTTGCATTTCCCAGATTAGTGATGTTAAGCATCTTTCCATGTACGTGTTGGCCATCTGTATGTCTCTTTGGAAAAATGTCTATTCAGATCCTCTACCTATTTATCTAGGTAATTTTTACACTCAATGTGAGGCTCTAATTCATGACCCTGAGATCAAGAGTCGCAGTCGCATGCCCTTTTGACTGAGCCAGCCAGGTGCCCAGCTCTACTTACTTTTTTTTTCTTAATTAAGTAGGTTCCATGCCCAGTGTGGAGCCCAACACAGAGTTCAAATTCACGACCTTGAGATCAAGACCTGAGCTGAGATCAAGAGTCAGATGCTTATCTGACTGAGCCACCCACATGCCCCTCTAACCACTTTTTAAACAGATTATTTTCCATTGAGTTGTGCGAGTTCTTTACGTATTTCGGATATTAACTCTTATCAGATATATGATTTGCAAATATTTTCTCCCACTCCATAGGTTGCCTTTCCATTTTGTTGATGTTTTTCTTTGCTGTACAGAAGATTTTAGTTTGATGTAGCCACACTTGTTTTTTTGGCTTTTGTTGCCTTAGCTTTTGGCATTAACTCCCAAAAAATCATTGCCAAGACTGATGTCAAGGACTTAACTCCTTATGTTTTCTCCTAGGAGTCTTATGGTTTCAAGTCTTGCATTCCAACCTTTAATCCATTTTGAGTTGATTTTTGCATGGTGTAAATAGTGATCCAGTTTCTTTCTTTTGCATGTGGCTGTCCAGATTTCCCAACACCATTTCATGAAGAAACTATTCTTTCTCCATTGTACATTTTTGGTTCTTTTGTTGTAAATTAATTGGCCATATATGCATGGGTTTATTTCTGGGTTCTATTCTGCTAGCTCTCCACTTATTTAGATCTTCTTTAGTATCCTTCAATAACGATTTGTCTTTTCTCCATAGCGTAGATTTAAGAGAGGGTTTTTTTTTTTTTTTCAAGATTTTATTTATTTATTCATGACAGAGAGAGAGAGAGGCAGAGACACAAGCAGGCTCCGTGCAGGGAGCCCGACGCGGGACCCGATCCTGGGTCTCCAGGATCACGCCCTGGGCTGAAGGCAGGCGCCAAACGCTGAGCCATCAGGACTGCCCCAAGAGAGGGTTTTTTATTTTTTATTTTTTATTTTATTTTTTTATTTATTTTATTTTTTTTAATTTTTTTATTTATTTATGATAGTCACAGAGAGAGAGAGAGAGGCAGAGACAGGCAGAGGGAGAAGCAGGCTCCATGCATCGGGAGCCCGATGTGGGACTCGATCCCGGGTCTCCAGGATCGCGCCCTGGGCCAAAGGCAGGTGCCAAACCGCTGCGCCCCCCAGGGATCCCAAGAGAGGGTTTTTTAAAATGTAAATCAGATCTTCTCCTTTCTCCGGTTATAACTTGATAATGGCTTTCTATTGCCCTTGAAAGAAAGCCCAAATTATTTACCTGAATATACACAACCTGGACCTGTCTGTCTCTTCAATTTTATCTTTTAAAACTGGCACCCTCACCCAAACTGGCCAGTGTCATGATCTTCTGGTCAGTTCTTACTTACTTTGGGGAAGTTGCAATAGGCAGTCACTGTTTACCTTCTCCTGGGAAGGCTTCCTATTGCCCCACTCTCCACACCCACTGCCTGGCTAACATCCAGCTCAAATATCTATAGCGACCTTTTGTGAACATCCTGCTCAAAATCATTCAGTTATGCCCTTTCATAACTGAAACAGAGAGAGTGCCATGTTTTCTCTTCTAAATCTATTGTCTTTGGCAGTTGCTTGGTTCAGTTTGTCTATCTGTCTGTCTGTCTGATGTCTGGTTTCTTTAACAGCCTGCAAGATCACTAAAAAGACATTGGATCTTTGGTTCACTAGTGCACTAGTGCACTGTTGAGCACATAATACATACTCAATAAATGTTTTTCTAAGAACCAAAAGAAAGAAGAGAGGAAAGGAGAGAGGGTCTTTTATAGCTTGGAAAGCAGAAAGAAAGCCAAATAAAGGACGCAACTGGTAAAAATGGGCTGGGTTTTACTAAAGTAGTAGAGGGGGCAGCTGGCTGCTTCAGTCAGGTAGACCGTGCAACTATTGATCTTGGGGTCCTGGGTTCAAGCTCCATGCTGGGCTTATAGTTTACTTTAAAAATAAAAGTAGTAGAGTATAGACTTTGATGGTTATAGGTTCTAAAAATCACATCACTAATGTAGTATGGAATACATTATAGTTGTCAAAGCTTCAAATGATACAGAAATAAGAGAAATATACATTTAAGCTTCTTTTTACCACCCCTTCTTCAAACCCATGCCTCATCTCCAAGGTAACCACTATTTATTGCTAGTTTGGTAACTATCATTATAGATTCTTTTTTTTTTTTTTTTTTTTTTTTTTTTTAGATTTTATGTATTTATCTGACAGAGAGAAAGGATGCAAGCAGGGCGAGCAGCAGAGAGAGAGAGGGAAAAGCAGGCTCCATGTTGAGCAGGGAGCCTGATTTGGGGCTCGATCCTGGGACTCTGGGATCATGGCCTGCGCCGAAGGCAGACACTTAACCAGGTGAGCCACCCAGGTGCTCCTGCCTTTATGATCTTTTCTATCTACTTATACAGTTTTGCATGTATACCAGATCCATTTATACATACACAGATTTATTTTTCTTTTTTACAATAATGGATAGAATCATACTTTATTAGTTGTTGTGTAAAAAGCTTTCTTGATTTAAAAATATGACCTGGAGGGACCCCTGGATGGCTTAGTGGTTGAGCCTCTGTCTTCAGCTCAGGGTGTGATCCTGATCAAGTCCCACATCGGGCTTCCTGCTGGTGGGGGGGAGGGCCTGTTTCTCCTTCTGCATATGTCTCTGCCTCTCTCTGTTTGTCTCTCATGAATACATAAATAAAATCTTTAAAAAAATAAAAAAGAAATAAAAATATTACATGGAAATCTTTCCATTTCAGTTCAGATAGATACTATCTAGCTCCCAATTGGTGGATATTTAGTCTGTTGAAATTGTTCTTTATTATAAACAAGGCTCAAGTGAATGTGCATTGTATTAGTCAGAGTTCTCCAGAAAAACAGAACCAACAGAATATGTGTATATAGAGAGGTTTATTTTAAGGAATTGGCTCATGTGATTATGGAGGCTGGCAAGACCCAAATCTGCAGGGCAGGCCATCAGGTTGGGTAGTAGAGCTGATGTTGCAGTAAGTCTAAAGGTCATCTGCTAGTGTAACTCCTTCCTGCTTAGAGGAGGCCAGCTTTTTTGTTTTATTCTGGGCTTCAACTGTAGGTATGGTGAAGGCCACTCACATTATGGAAAGCAATCTGCCTTACTAAAAGCCCATGAATTTATTTATTTATTTATTTATTCAATTTTTTAAAGGTTTTATTTATTTAATCATGAGAGACAGAGAGAGAGGTAGAGACATAGGTAGAGGGAGAAGCAGGCTCCATGCAGGGAGCCCGATTCAGGATTTGATCCCAGGACTACAGGATCATGCCCTGAGCCAAAGGTAGATGCTTAACTGCTGAGCCACCCAGGCGTCTCCAAAAATTTTTTTTTTTAAGATTTTATTTATGGGGATGCCTGGGTGACTCAGTGATTGGGCATCTGCCTTTGGCTCGGGACGTGATCCAGGGGGTCAGGATCAAGTCCCACATGGGGCTCCTTGTGGGGAGCCTGCTTCTCCCTCTCTGTCTCTATATCTCTCTCTCTTTCTCTCTCCCTCTGTGTCTCTCATGAATGAAAAAAGAAAAATATTTTATTTATTCTTTGAGAGACAGAGTGAGAGAGAGAGCACAAGCAGGGGGAGAGGCAGAGGGAGAAGCAGACTCCCTACTGAGCAGGTAGCTAGATGCAAGATTTGATCCCAGAACTCTGGGATCACAACCAGAGCCAAAGGCAGATGCTCAACTGACTGAGCCACCCAGGTGACCCAAGCCCACAAATTTAAATGTTAATTTTATCATGTTTGATCAAGAATTTGGGCACCTTGGTCCAGCCAAGTTGATACAGAATATTAACCATTGCATTCATGAACATATATCTTATATACACACATACATATAAACATATATATAAACATAAATGAGATATATGTTCATGAATGTGATGATTAATTTGGTTAATTATCTAAATACATATATACACATGTATATATCTTTATATATTTCACATTAACTTTTTTCTTAAATTGCCATGTGGTGGGGAGTAGAGGGAGAGAAAGAGAAATACTGCCATATTTACATGCAAGACTCACAGGTGTCTGCACTTGGTCCTAACTCTTTATTTTTCTAGGTTTGGGTGCCCTACATTCTTGGGAAGTAGGCCCCAACTACAAAACATATTCTTCTCTAGCCTGACCACAACCCACAGCAGGTTCCATGCCCAGTGTGTGAGCCCAACATGGGGCTTGATCTCACAATCCTGAAATCATGACCTGAGCTGAAGTGAACAAATGCTTAACCAACTGAGCACACAGGCACCTCCTTTTTCTGTTGTTGTTAAATATTTTCTTTTATTTATTAGAGAGAGAGTGAATGAGAGAGAGAGCAGGAGCAGAGGGAGAGGGAGAAGCAGACTCCCTGCTGAGCAGGAACACCTACCCCCACTTCCAGCCAACACAGGTCTCGACCCTGGAATTATGACTCAAGCCCAAGGTAGATGCTTAACCAACGGAGCCACCCAGGTGTGTTATCCTTACATCCAACATAGGGCTGGAACTCACAACCCTGAGATCAAGAGTTGCATGCTCTACTGATTGAGCCAGACAGGCACCCCTCATATAAACTTTTATATGAACTAGATTCCTAGCAACGTAATTGCTGTTTCAAGGAATATGAACCATTTAAATGTTGCCAGGTAAATACTGCCATGTTGAGCTCCTAAAAAGTTACAGACTAAGAGATTGAAAGGAATCTATTCAAAGCCCGCTCTGCCATACTTACAGGCAAGACTCAACAGGTGTCTGCACTTGGTCCTCTTTATTTTTCTAGGTTAGGGTGCCCTACATTCTTGGGAAATAGGCCCCAACTACAAAACGTATTCTTCTCTAGCCTGACCACAACCCACATCCTGGACAGAGCCTCTTTAAAAACTGCCATCTCCGGCTCTCCCCTGCCAGGAATCGATCCCCCTCCCCACACCTCCTACACCCCACTGTGGGTGCAGCTGTAACCTTCTCACACCCTTAAAAGGCCCAGCCTGACAGTTTCTAAGATGGCTGGCCCCTCTCCTTCCTTGAAGAGTGAATAAACTCTGTCTCACTTGTTGCTCTGCTCTTGGCGTAATTCTTTGTCACCCGCATCACTGGCCAACCTAACAGAGACGCAGGCCTTCTTCAGTAGTATTTGAGGGTGAGTTTGGGCATGTTTGAGTCTGGTCTAGGGAAAATCATGCTGAGTATGTGTTCCTCCAAATCTCTGCTTTTTCTGCTTCAGGGCCCTTACACATGCTGGAATTCACTTCTTCCCCACAATGCTCTTTCTTAGCTGTTCCTCTACACACCTTTACCTCTACCCCTGACCCGGATTAGGCCAACTTCTGTTAAATGCTCTTTCCTCACATTCTGCTGTGCACTGGGCCTTCTGTTAGCTCCCGGCACATGTTAACCCTGTCCAGTCTCAGACCTATTGCATTTCGTGTTCTCTTTATCTGTATCTCTTCCGTCATTCTTCAAAAGGCTGACAACTTTTCTTCCAAAACTCTGCGGAAGAGTTACTTCCTCAGAAAAGTCTTCCTGTCCATCTATAATATCTCTCTTCATTTCCTAGGGCTCCTATAACAAATTATCACAAACTTGTATAAGTTCAAACCACAGCAATTTATTTTTTCATGGTTCTGGAGCTAGAAGTCCAAAATCAAGGTATTGGCAGGATTGCTTCCTTCTGGAGACTCTGAGGGAGAATCTCTCCCACGTCTTTGCTTGCTTCTGGGGGCTGCTGGCTATCCTTGGCATTCATTGGCTATGGCTGTTATCAGGACCCCGGGATCATGACCTGAGCCAAAGGCAGATGCTTAACTGACTGAGCCACCCGGGCACCCTGACACTTTTTCAAATACAGTCACATTCAGAGTTTCTAGGTAGGCATAAATTTGGGGGTGCGCCATTAACCCATTACACACTATCATAATATCCTCTTTTTTTCCAGAGTGCTTATAGAATGAAATGTTCTATCTAGCTTATTGATGCTTTGTAACTGGTTATAACCCACTATGAGTTATGGAATGTAGTGGGTTTGGCCCAGCAATAAAAAATTTTGAGTAGAGGGGCACCTGGGTGGCTCAGTTGGTTGAGCGTCTGCCTTCAGCTCAGGTCATGGTCTCGCATGGGACTCCTTGCTCAGAAGGGAGTCTGCTTCTCCCTCTCCCTCTGCCTGCCTCTCTGTCTGCTTGTGCTTGTTCTCTCTCTGTTAAATAAATAAAACCTTTAGAAAAAAAATTTTTTTTGAGTAGAAATTTAAAAAACAAATGACAAAATAAAATAGAATATATCTAATAGAATATATCTATCACATATAATCAAGGTGAAAGCTAAAATCCCCTACATCTGTATGGCTTGAGTATCAAGACTGAGAATTGAGGCCACATGGTTTATTGTTGCTGGAGAAGCTTGATCAAGAAGATAAGGTTGTAAACTAATAAAGAACCCCACCGTTTGCTTCAAGAAATCCCTAGAAGTCCATTTGTGTGGTCAGATAGTTTGTTCACGTGGGCCAATAGCTCACTCATCCATCAATACTTACACGACTCCCTCCCAAATCTCCACCTCGTGTGGTTAGCAATCCTAAACTTTCATTTCTGAATTTTGCCATGTCGCAATCAGTTCCTCCTTTGAAAGTCTTGCCTTGAATCACTGGAGCTCATAACCCCAAGGCACATACATATTTTCTCTTGTCCACCCCATACTGAGACACTGCTAAGACTATCAAGCTGGTATCATCTCTCACAATACATTTAGCTGTGCTTGATCAACAGATTTTCTGCTGATCTTTTCAGGAGCTGACTTTCAATAATTCTGGAGGTTCTACCAAAATCTACTGAGACCTCCTCAATGGCAATTTTAGGTTCGCAACCAGGAAACAGTGTACTCCTATAAGATCTCTGCCACATTGATGGTCAGGTATGTCTCACAATGGACAATGGACCTGATTTCTCTTTTTGAGTTCCTAAATGTTGAGCTTGTCTTTTTTTTTTTCCCATTGGATCATTCTATTTCCTTATGGGAGCCATTTTAGGAATCTCTGATGATGTGATCAGATTTGAAACTTTTTCTCTTTGGCGGAAAGCTTCCTTATTACAACACTACCGTGTGATTACTATCTCTCTCTCTTTTTAAAGTTTTATTTTTTTTAAGTAATTTTTCAACCCAACATGGGGCTCCAGCTCACAACCCTGAGTTCAAGAGTCACATGCTCTTCCCACTGAGCCAGTCAGGTGCCCGGATTACTATCTCTTATATCACTTTTTATTGTGAGAGTCTATAAAAGAAAGTTCATAGTGAAGAGGATGGACATGGGTCTGATTAGTCTGCTCTCATGCTCCAGACAATTTTGTTCCTGATAACTCTCTTCCAGGGCAGCCCGGGTGGCTCAGTGGTTTAATGCCACCTTTGGCCCAGGGCATGATCCTGGAGATCCAGGATCAAGTCCCACGTCGGGCTCCCTGTGTGGAGCCTGCTTCTCCCTCTGCCTGTGTCTGTCTCTCTCTCTCTCTCTCTCCTCTCTGTGTTTCTCATGAATAAACAAACAAACAAACAAACAAACAAAAACTCTCTTCCATACAGCCTTATCACTATGTCCTCATGTGGCCTTTCTTTGGTGTTCATGTGCGCATAGCACTAGGAAAAAGGTGGGTGGATAGGAGCTAGGAAAGAGAAAGTGAGCTCTCTGATATGTCTTATAAGGACATTAATCCTATAGGATCAGGGCCTCACCCTATGACCTCATTTAACTTAATTACCTTCTTAAATGCCCCATCTCCAAATAACCACTACAGTGGTGGTTAGGGCCTCACACATGAATTGGCCAGGGCAAGGGAAACACAAACATTCAGTCCATTACACACAGTGAAGTATTACTCAGCCTTAAAAAGAAAATTCGGGGATCCCTGTGGCTCAGTGGTTTAGCACCTACCTTCGGCCCAGGGCGTGATCCTGGAGTCCCGGGATTGAGTCCCACATCGGGCTTCCTGCATGGAGCCTGCTTCTCCCTCTGCCTGTGTCTCTGCCTCTCTCTCTCTCTCTCTCTCTCTGTCTCTCATGAATAAATAAATAAAATCTAAAAAAAAAAAGAAGAAAATTCTTACACATGCTATAATATGGATGAATCTTGAATATATTATTCTAAATAAAATTAGCCAGTCACAAAAAGACAAATACTGTATGATTGCACTTATATGAAATACTTAAGAGTATCAAATCCGTATAATCAGAAGGTAGAACAGTGATTGCCAGAGGCGGCAGGGATGGGGGCAAATGGGGTCTTAGTGGGTATAAAGTTTTAGCTTTATAAGAAGGAAAGTATTCTGGATAATGGTGGTGGTTACACACTTAATGGGCCAGAACTATACACTTAAAAACTGTGGTACATTTTATATCATGTGTATTTTACTACAATTAAAAATAATAATTAAAAAACTCACACTAAAGGATACCCTTGTATTCAAAGTGCGGGAGGAATAGAAGGTTAAAGTTACAAAAAGAAAAAGAAAACGTAAGATTTCATTTTTTATTTATTATTAAGATTTATTTATTTATTTTAGTCGGGGGAGGGGTGAAGGGAGAGAGAGTCCTCTGCACTGAGCACGGAGCCCAACTTGGGGTTCAATATTACAACCAGAGCCAAAACCAGGAGTCAGATGCCTAACTGTGCCACCCAGGTGCCCCTTTAAAATTTTATTTATTTAATTTATTTATTTTTAAGATTCTATTTATTTATTCACGAGAGACACAGAGAGAGAGAGGCAGAGACACAGGCAGAGGGAGAAACAGGCTCCACTCAGGAAACCCGACCCGGGACTCGATCCCGGGTCTCCAGGATCACATCCTGGGCCGAAGGCGGTGCCAAACCGCTGAGCCACGCGGGCTGTCCTAAAATTTTATTTTTAAGTGATCTGTACATCCAATGTGGGGCTCAGACATACAAGCCTTAGATCAAGAGTCACATGCTTCACTGACTGAGCCAGCCGGGCACCCCTAGATCTATACCAGTTGGTTCATATGTTGGTTAGGTGCTTGACTGCAAACATTTGAACATTTAAAAAGTGATAGTAGTGAGCAGCCCGGGTGGCTCAGTGGCCCAGGGCGTGATCCTGGAGAATGGGGATCGAGTCCCACGTCGGGTTCCCTGCGTGGAGCCTGCTTCTCCATCTGCCTGTCTCTGCCTCTGTGTGTGTGTGTTTCTCATGAATAAATAAATAAAACATATTTTTTTTTTAAAAGTGACAGTAGGAAAGCCCTGTTGTCTTAAAAATTGAAATGGCCAATGATTTAGCTAGCAAAAATGGATTTATTTGGGAATAGCAGATAATTGCATTTCAGGGCAAACTAACTACAGCAAAAACCATCAGCTAGCCCAATAAACAAAGGAGAGAAATATTATTTCATGGAGAAGGAGAAAGTTGAAATTTGTTGTTTTGAGTGAAAATCCGTTGGAGAAAAGCACAAGTTAAAGGTAATGATAGTTTCTCATTGGCTGAGTTGCTGGGGTAATTTCTTGATGGAGATGCAATGTGTGTCTTTCTTTTGGGGGCTTAATGATGCTTTCTGTAGTTGACACTGCGTGGTATGGCTCCCCCTTCTGGCCTCCTGAATTTATTTTAGTGAGGGGTCCCTTTATTAATTTTCACGTTTCCCCTTTTTGATCAAGATTTTTCACTGATCAAGAGTCATGTTTTCTTTTCTTTTAAAGATTTTATTTATTTATTTATGATAGACAGAGAGAGAGAGAGAGAGGCAGAGACACAGGAGGAGGGAGAAGCAGGCTCCATGTGGGACTCGATCCCGGGTCACCAGGATCACGCCCTAGGCTGAAGGCAGCGCTAAACCACTGAGCCACCCGGGCTGCCCCAAGAGTCATGTTTTCTTAATTGGCCTTTTGTCCTGTGGTGCCAAGAAGGGCCTTTCTTGGGTGTCATGTCCGTTCTGGAGGGAAATTGTACAGATTAGAAACCTGTCACTCTTTGCTCCAGAGCAGGGTCAAACTGCGGTGGCCAGAGTCATGGCAGGGCAGGCGTTTAGGAAGTTTCTTCCCCTCTTTGAGCTTTAGTTGAAAGGAGTGCATCTGAAACTGTAACCAAAGGAGGTATTATGCTTCCAGAAAAATCTCAAGGGAAAGTGTTGCAAGCAACAGTAGTAGCTGTTGGATTAGGTTCTAAAGGAAAGGGTGGAGAGGTTGAACCAGTTAGTGTCAAAGTAGGGGATAAAGTTCTTCCCCCAGAATATGGAGGCACCGAAGTAGTTCTAGATGACAAGGATTATTTCTACCATCTTAGAGATGGTAACATTCTCGGGAAGTATGTGGACTGAAATCATTATTAAAATAGCATGAAATGAAGCTGCCTATTTCAGTGAAGTTATGAAATCTTTCATCGTGTAAATAATTTTCTTTTTTTTTTAAGATTTTATTTATTTATTCATGATAGACATAGAGAGAGAGACAGAGAGAGAGAGGCAGAGACACAGGAGGAGTGAGAAGCAGGCTCCATGCCAGGAGCCCGATGTGGGACTCGATCCCGGGACCCCAGGATTGCGCTCTGGGCCAAAGTCAGGTGCTAAACCGCTGAGCCACCCAGGGATCCCCCATGTAAATAATTTTCATGTCTCTCTTTTATAATAAGCTAATGGTATCCAAACTAATGATATCTAGTGTCTCTAAAATTTAGTTTTAGTATACTGTTATAAACTTTAGCAAACAAAAATACATAAATGAAAAAGAAACCTACTGTCATATTTGTGCAACAAGGAGGGGTAGGAGGGAGAACTCAGGCACTTATTTATATATTGTCCATATTTATCAAGATCGTAAGCATTGGAGATAATCTTCTTGGGTACATTAGTTTTTATAGAAGTTTGACAGGCAATATGTACAGAATTAAAAGTAATTACACAAAAAAACCCACAACCCCCCCCCACACACACACACACAAAGTAATTAGAATTCCTAATTTTATGATGGTTCTAAGCCAAGACCCAGGGTCTGAAAGTAGCCAATTGAAAATATTTATTGACATTTTTTCTGACTTAGAGGGGAAAAGTTCTCCCTCTGACTCCAGGCAGATCTCCTAGAAGTCCCTGTTATCTCAAAATAACTGTTTAGAATCAAATGTGTCATCAAAAATATAGCCTACAAAGTTGTAAATTTAGAAATTATGAATTTAGATAAGATCCCAGAATCAGAGGGTGCCTTTGGCTCAGGTCATGATCTCAAGGTCCTGGGATCATCAGGCTCCATGCTCAGCAGCAAGTCCGCCGCTTCTCCCTCTCCCTCTGCCCCTCTCTGCCCCCAACTCGTGCTCTTTCTGTCTCTCAAATAAATAAATGAAATCTTAAAACAAAGCAACAAACAAACAAACAAAACCCAGAATCACTTAATAGTCCAGATGAAAAAGACATTTCTTTCAATCCTAAACCTTGTAACTACTCTGGTCTGGACGTTTTGGGAAAATTATCTTGTCATATGTCATCTTCTCAGATGTCTTCTTTTTTGAAGATTTTATTTTTTCAAGTTACCTCTATCCCCAACGTGGAGCTCAAACTCCAGACCCCAAGATTAAGAGTGGTATACTCCACCAACTGAGCCAGACAGGTGCCCCCATCATCAGATATCTTCAATTCTGGGAAAACTAGTTTTAGGTCACCAGATGGTCTGCAGGTCTGCTCAGGCTTTGGTGCTTTCTTTAAATGTGCCATGCAAATCCAAGAGTCTAGTCCCTGGAATTTGTTGACACAAGGATTGGTTAGCAGTACCTGATGGGGCCTTGCCACTGAAGTGGAGTCTTTTGGAGGTGTCTTTTTAATGGATAAAATCTTCAGGTTGCAAGATATGATGCTTTAAGATCTCCATCTACTGAGTACGTGCTGTAAAAAGACTGTTCTGTCAAAGCATTTTTTTAAAAATGGGCTCCCTAATCCTGAGATCAAATGTTGCATGCTCTAGGAGTGCCTGGGTGGCTCAGTCAGTTAAGTGTTTGACTCTTAGGTCTTGATCTCAGGGTTATGAGTTCAAGCCCCGCATTGGGCTCCATGCTGGGTGTGGAAGCTACTAAAAAAAAAAAAAAAATTGCATGTGCTACCAACTGAGCCAGTCAGGCACCCCAGCATGGTTATTTTATAAAAAGCAATTAGGCCTTGACACTATTGAAGTGTATTTTTTTATCAGCTATGGCTCAAAGGAGGCAGGGACCAAATGCATTGGGCGTCCTGTGACTGTATCAAAGGATGAGACTCTGTGAGTTCCAAAAAAGGTGGATCTGAGATTTAGAAGGACCAACAGCAATGCTTTTGGCCAAAGTATTTGGAGAATTTCTACAAATTTTGCTAATTGAGTGTTAGTGGTGCCAGTAGCACATTCAACTGAACTTGAGGATTAAGGGTGGTATGTACAGTGAAAGTATTGTAAAAGTGGCTGAATGACACAGATTTATTAAAGCACCTGACCAGGGAAATGAATTCCCTGATCACTATGAAGTGCAAGAGGGGTTTCACTGTTAAATATAGTCTTTTCTAATAGAATTTTATTTTATTTTATTTTTTTTTTTTTTAAGATTTTATTTATTTATGAGAGACATAGAAAGAGAGAGGCAGAGACACAGGCAGAGGGAGAAGCAGGCTCCATGCAGGGAGCCCGACTTGGGAGTTGATCCCAGGTCTCCAGGATCACACCCTGGGCTGAAGGCGGCGCTAAACGCTGAGGCACCAGGGCTGCCCTAACACAATTTTATCCACAGAAGCAGCCATGGCCCATTTACAGGTGAAACTTTGGACCAATGAGAAAACATACAAACCATGACTGAAACATATTTATTTCCACAAGGTGGGAATAGCTGTATGAAACTGATTTGCTAAATCTCGAATGGGCCACTGGCAGTTCAAAGTGTTTGGGTGCAGATTGAACAGATTTCCTTGGATTAGACTTTGGACAAGAGAAGTGGGCACTTTTTGCAGCCTTATTAATATTTCTTCATCATTACTGGCTTAGGAATGCTATCATTTTGTCAGTGGACCAGTGGTTTAATGCACGTACAGTAGTCAGTAGTGGGAGTTTTAGAATTTCTGGAAGGGCTGGAATGGTAAATTCCTGGGACTAGACTCTTGGATTTGCATGGCACATTTAAAGAAAGCACCAAAGCCAGAGCACACCTGCAGACCATCTGGTGACCTAAAAGAACTCCAAACCAGAGTTCACTCTTTTTATTAAACCAGCATTTATTGGATTTCCAATATTGTTTTTCCTTTTCTGGGGCCAATTGTTGAGTGCCTTTGCCAATTTTTTCAAATTGTCACTTGAGAGAACATCCCTCTGGACCCTGACAGAGGTTTGACTATTGGTTTCCTTGAGAGCAGAATTATGGCTGGATATATCAGTGGGGTGGTTTCGCTTGGCCTCCAGGGAGTTACATGTACAACACCAAGGAGAGTTAATAATAGCCAGAGCAGCCTGCAAAATTATGGTATCTGCAAAATGATGGCATCTTATAAATTTTGGATATAGGAGCCATTTTAAATTTTATTCCCATTGGAAGTAAGGAAACCTCAATTTCCATACCATTCCCAGGTGATGAGAAAACCCAAAGAGATATCAACTATCAGTATAATCATCTGTGGTTTTATTTTTGTCTGAGGTACAAGTTTGAAGGCATATCACAATCCATTGGCTGATGCAGCCAAAGGCAAATATACTGCTTCAACGACATCAAAAAAAGTTGGAATAGCAGGCCCAGCACAATATTTAGCATTTTCTTCCTTTAAATAAGACTCATCATGGGGCGCCTGGCTGGCTCAAGTCTTGATCGCGGGGCTGTGAGTTCAAGCCCCACGTTGGGTGGTGCGATTACTTAAAAATAAAATCTTAAACAAAAGAGATCCATCAGTAAACCATGAAAAATCTGCAGTG
The DNA here is from genome assembly GCF_048164855.1 of Canis lupus baileyi. Classification (NCBI taxonomy): domain Eukaryota; kingdom Metazoa; phylum Chordata; class Mammalia; order Carnivora; family Canidae; genus Canis; species Canis lupus. Next base: position 65,983,509 of record NC_132842.1, read on the forward strand.
GCTAGAGGGATTTTCTATATATTGTCATGGGGAGGCAAATTGTGAACTGTCAGCATTAAGCAGTCATGAAGGGTCTTATCTGTGGAGGAGGGGAGTAGAATAGTAGGGTGGAGGTCATTGTTGCAAGAAGAGTTATAGGAGGAGGAGTTAGTAGGAAGATGTCTTAGGAGTGAGGTGACTGGCTGCGAAGTGTTGAGTGATGAGAATGTAGGAGGGCTTCTCCTACAGGGGGTGCAAAGATAGTTAAAAGGGGTTCCATGGCAATTTCTTCAGTCACCTTAACTAAGAGGACAGTGGCAGGAATGGTTCTGAGGCAAGGGGCATGTCCCTGAGCCCCAGGATCCAGTTCTTGGCTATAATGCCCTATGGATTGATGATGGTCTCACGGTTTTTTGCATGAGTACCCCAAGGACATGTCCTTCCCTTTCACATATGAAAAGGAAATAGAAGGGATGCCTGGGTAGCTCAATGGTTGAGCGTCTGCCTTTGGCTCACGGTGTGATCCCCAGGTCCTGGGATCGAGTCCCACATTGGGCTCCCTGGGGAGCCTGCTTCTCTCTCTGCCTATGTCTCTGCCTCTCTTTGTGTGTCTCTCATGAATAAATAAATATAATCTTTTAAAAAAGAAAAGGAAATAGGAGCTGAGAGGATGTCCAAGGGCAGGGGGCTTTAATTAGACTTTTCTTTAAAGTCCCCAAAAGCTGGGACATCTGGGTGGCTCATGGTTGAGTGTCCGCCTTTGGCTCAGTGCGTGATCCCCGAGTCCTGGGATTGAGTCCCATATCAGACTCTTTGTGTGGAGTCTGCTTCTTCCTCTGCCTATGTCTCTCTCTGTCATGAATAAATAAATAAAGTATTAAAAAAAAAAGTCCCTCAAAGCTATGTCATCCCGGTCTTTCTAAATAACGGGGTCGGGTTTGCTGTTTCTCAGTAAAGTGTAGAAAACTTGAGGCATAAGAAAAGTTTGGAATCTAGTTTCTACAGTAGCCAGCTAGTCCCAGAGAACCTCATAATTAGTGCTTAGTTTTAGGTGTAAGGAAGTTCAGGATACCATGAGATCTACCTGGCTCCAAATGTAACCTTTGTTTTGAAATCAGGTGCCCTAATTGTTGAAAATGAGCTTGAAAAAAAAAAAAAAAGAAAAGAAAAAGAAAATGAGCTTGAGCAAACTTCAATTTTTCCTTGGAGATTTTATGTGATTTTTAAAGCCAAGCACTTATTTACTTATAAGATATTATTTATTTATTCATGAGAGACACAGAGAGAGAGAGGCAGACACATAGGCAGAGGAAGAAGCAGGCTCCCTGTGGGGACCCAGATGAAGGACTCAATTCAGGACCCCAGGATCATGCCCTGAGCAGAAGGCAGACACTCAACCACTCAACCCAGGCATCCCATTTTCATTTATTTATTTATTTATTTTAGAGAGAGAGCTCGAGCATGAGCAGGGGGAGGAGGAGAGGAAAGACATAGTCTCCCTGCTGAGCATGGAGCCCAACACAGGGCTTGATCTCATGACTCCAAGATCCTGACCAGCTGAAATCAAGAGTCAGATGCTTAACCAACTGAGCCACCCAGGGGCCCCAAGGCCAAAAGTTTAACAGGTGGATGCTGTCTTCTGGTGCAGAGGTTCGAAAAGTGGAGCAGAGAAGCAGTTTATGCATTGCACAAAATAGAGGCTGCAGAAAATTTTATATCATGCAGATTACCTTGTAAGATTTGTGAAAAGGGATGCCTGCAGTGACTCAGTCAGTTAAGTATCTGCCTTCCACTCAGGTCAAGATCCCAGGATCCTGGGATCAGGATCCCTGCTTGGTGGGGAGCCTGCTTCTCCTTCTCTGCTGCTCCCCCTGCTTGTGCTCTCTCTTTCTCTCTGTCAAAGAAATACATTTTAAAAATCTTAAAAAAAAAAAAAAAAGATTTGGGAAAAGTAAAGACTCTGAAACCTTGAGATATCACTGTGCAGATGTATTGCTGTTCTTCCCAGGTGAAAGCAAAAAGAGACTGACTCTACTTAACCAACTGGAATACTAAAAAATGCCCTGTGTAGATCAATTACAGTAAAAAAAAATTTGTTTTCAGTGGGAAAGATAACAGTAGCAGGTGGGGGTTAGGAACAGGGAGATGCCACAGGATAACTATGTCATTTATTACTTGGAAGTCCTGGACAAAACTTCATCCCCAGTCATTGGGGTTTCTCATGGGTAAAATAGGGATGTTACAGGGATGAATGCAGAGGACAATGGGACGCTGAATCTTGTAATCCTTTACTATGGGCTTGGTACTGTGAAGGGCTTCTTTATTTAATATGGAGTATTGACTAGTTCTAGAAGAGGTTTTGAATGATCTATGGGAGATGCACTGTGGATTCTACCAAGAGCAGTTGATATTTTTCCCATAAAGAGAATGGAAGCTTATCCGGTAATGACACATGATCAATGTCTCCCACTCACGTATAGTGCTGTCAGAGATAGAGCAAATAAAAGATGTCGAAGCATCCTTTAATTCACCTACTTGGCTATTTTGATTCCTAGAATTTCTAGTAATAAAATTTCTAGAATTCTTTCTTTTTTCTTTTTTTTTTTTTAAAGATTTCTTTTATTTATTCATGAGAGAGAGAGAGAGAGAGGCAGAGACACAGGCAGAGGGAGAAGCAGGCTCCATGCAGGAAGCCTGACGTGGGACTTGATCCTGGGACTCCAGGATCATGCTCTGGGCCAAAGGTAGGCACCAAACCGCTGAGCCACCCAGGCGCTCCTGTTATTACTATTATTTTTTTTAATTTTTATTTATTTATGATAGTCACACAGAGAGAGAGGCAGAGACACAGGCAGAGGGAGAAGCAGGCTCCATGCACCGGGAGCCCAATGTGGGATTCGATCCCGGGTCTCCAGGATCAGCACCCTGGGCCAAAGGCAGGCGCTAAACCGCTGCGCCACCAGGGATCCCCCCCTGTTATTATTTTTAAAAGTAATCTCTATACCCAACATAGGGCTCAAATGCAGACCCCGAGATCAAGAGTCCCATACTCCCACTAACTGACTCAGACAGGAGTCCCCAATACAACATTATTGTTTATAATTACCATGCTGGGGGCCCTTGAATGGCTTAGTCAGTTAAGCAGCTGCTTTGGCTCAGGTCATAATCCTGGGGTCCTGGGATGAAGCCCTGCATGGGGCTCCCTGCTCAGTGGGGAGCCTGCTTCTCCCTCTCCCTCTGCTGCTTCCCTGTTTATGCTCTCTCTGTCAAATAAATAAACTGTTGGGGATCCCTGGGTGGCTCAGCAGTTTGGTGCCTGCCTTCAGCCCAGGGCGTGATCCTAGAGTCCCGGGATCAAGTCCCACATCAGGCTCCGTGCATGGAGCCTGCTTCTCCCTCTGCCTATGCCTTTCTCTCTCTCTCTCTCTCTCTCTCTCTCTCTCTCTCTCTCTCTGTGTGTCTCTCATGAATAAATAAATAAAATCTAAAACAAAACAAAACAATAAACTCTTAAAAAAAATGATTGCCACGCTGTGTACATCAGGTCCCCAGGACTCATACATCCTATAACCAGACATTTGTATCCTATTATCAACCCCGCTCCATTCCCGCTCCATTCCCCCCTCCAGCGCCTGCAATTATTTAAACAAATAACTGTGGCTGAGGACGTAGAGAAATTGGAACCCTTGTTGGTGGGAATAGAAATGGTGCAGTTGTGGGGCACCTGGGTTGTTCAGTAGGTTAAGCTTCTGACTTGTCTCAGGTCATGAACCTGGGATGGAACTTTGCACCAGGCTCCCTACTCAGCAGAGAGCCTGCTTCTCCCTCTCCCTCTGCCTGCAGCTCCCCCTGCTTGTGCTCTCTCTCTTTCTCTGTTAAATAAATAAATAAATAAATAAATAAATAAATAAATAAATAAATAAATAAATATTTTTATAAAGAAGAGGAAATGGTGCAGTTGCTATGGAGAACAGTATGGAAATTCCTCAAAAAAAAAAAAAAAAGGATTCACAATTGAGGTGCCTGGGTGGCTCAGTCAGTTAAGCATTCAACTCATGATTTTGGATCAGGTGGGGACCTCAAGGTTGTGGAACCGAGCTCATCTAGGGCTCTGTGTTCAACACCGAGTCTCCTTGTCCCTCTCCTTCTGATCCTCTCTTGCGTGCACTCTCTCTCTCTCTTTCAAATAAATAAATAAAATCATTTTTAAAAATGATGCAAGATAGCCAGAAGGTAGAAACGATCCAGGTGTCCATGGACAAATGAAAGGGTGAGCAAAATACTGCATATACTCGGAATATCAATCAACATTAAAAAGGAAGGAAATTCTGATGGGTGAAACTTGATGACTTCACACTAACTGAAATAAGCCAGTTACACAAAGACAAATACTATATGATTCCACTTACACAAGGTACCTAGAGTAGTCCAATTTATAGAGGCAGAAAATATCTAGAGATGCATAGAGGCAGTAGTTGCACAACAGTGTCAATGTTCTTAATGCCACTGAACCGTATACTTTCAAATGGTCAAGATGGTAATTGTATGTGTATTTTATCAAGACTTAAAAAATAAAAACAGGGGATCCCTGGGTGGCGCAGTGGTTTGGTGCCTGCCTTTGGCCCAGGGTGCGATCCTGGAGACCCGGGATCGAATCCCACGTCGGGCTCCCGGTGCATGGGGCCTGCTTCTCCCTCTGCCTGTGTCTCTGCCTCTCTCTCTCTCTCTCTGTGACTATCATAAATAAATAAAAAAAATAAAATAAAATAAAAAAATAAAAAAAAATAAAAAATAAAAAATAAAAAATAAAAACAGGTGCTTGGCTGGCTCAGTTGGAGGAGCATGCGACTCTTAATCTCGGAGTCATGAGTTTGAGCCCTACTTTAGGTGTAGAGATTACTTAAATAAAATTTAAATTAAAACTAAAAAACATAACAAACTATCATCAAAAAATATTTTATTGCTCTCTCACTAGATTAGATCTTTCCTCGGACTGTAGCAACTTCCTCTTTCACAAAAGGATTTCTTACTCTGTCCTTAGACCCTCTTACCTCCTCAGTTTCTGGAAAATGTATCAAAAAGGCTTTGGTAAAGAGTTATCAACTGAGAACTAATTTTCTGTGGTCCTCTTTCACTTAGGGACAACTTATTTAACCCAATACACTAAAAAACAATTGGGACACATTGCGAGGTCAGTAAATTTACATTTACATACATCTTGGCTATTGTTTTTGCTAATAGTTTTTAAAAAGTAAAAAAGCTTTTATCTTAGGGCATACCTTAAATATATTTTCATCAGAAGGAACCGATTGAGCTTATTTAATTTATAAACATTCTTCACTGTTCACTCCGATTGCCAAAACCCGTCTTTATGGTAAAACCAATCAGCAAGCTCACACTTCGTTTGTGCCAGAAATCTTACTTACTTCCTTTTTCAATGCAAATCCCCGAGAAAATCAACACGAGCCAAAACTGCTTTTATCCAAAACAGTCCTTCATTCTTAACAGAAATCTGCACAAGACAAGAAAGCCAGGAATGTAGGATGGATTTAATGAACCTTGTTTTTTAGGAGGCTTCCGAGGTGCCCCATTTCAAATAAGGTGCCTTCAGGGCACCGGGCTGGCTCAGTCAGTAGAGTTTGCGACTTCTGATCTTAGGGTTATAGGAATCATTTAAAAATAAAATCTTTAATAAAAAAATAATCAGGTTCCCTGATTGCCCGCCCCCCCACCCCAGCCCCATCTTTCCCTGCCTAGGGCCTTGCCCCATTGTAATTCAGAGTGGCTGGAGATAGACCTTTCTTTTGTAAAGTGAGCTTTCGGGAGATTGCTAGAGAGGAGAACCACAGTCCCAGAGCAAGGGAATGGGCATCCAGGTTCTTTGGAGCCTCCCTTCCTCGCTGTCTCAATCGGGGGCTAGAGAGGCCTCTCGGAGGACATGCACTAATCTTGAATCTTTCCCAAACCTGCTGTTTATCCATCTCCACCCTTTTAGTAAATGGCCCAGCATTCACCGGGTATTGAGCCAAGAATCTGTGGGTCGCCTTTGATGGCTCTCCTTTCCCCTCCCCCAACACTCCTTAAACCCATCCATCAAGTCCCATCACTTTTTTTCCAAACTGTATCCCAGATTTTCTCACCTCTCACCTCTACCTCTGAGGCCCAAGTCCAGGCCACCCTCGCCTGGAAGATTGCAAGATCCTCTCAACTGTCTTCCTTTCTCCTGCCTTGCGTCCTGCTAATCTTCCTTCTGCCAGTAGCCAGAGAAGTCCTGTCCCTCCCTTATGTAAAATGTTCCATTGCTTTCCTTTGCACTTAGCATAAATTTGAATAATATTTACTTACTAAGGAGACCAACTGGTCTTGGGCCAAACCCAGAACAATTGATCACTCTCAAGGCTCCGGGGCTCTGACTCTGACAGCCTCTGTGACTCCTCACAAGACTCTCTGGCTACCTCCGTCCCCTCCCCCATTCCTTCACTTCTCTCTGGTTTATTTGGCTCCAATCACGTAGGCTCTTTGTTGTTCCTTGAGAGGCATGCGTGTCTCAGGACGTTTGCACTTACTATTTCCTCTCTTTGGAACCATTTTGCCCTTGGGTTGCTCTTGCACATTGGCTTCTGCTCAATGTTCCCTCCTTAAAGAAGCCTTGGATCCCTCCAGGTTTTACCATAATTGTCTCGCTCCCCACCTCTTCTTATTTATTCACTGTGGAATGTGAAGCTCTCTGTGCTTTACTTTTTTCCCCACAAAATGGAGCAGAGGTTATTTCCAAAGGGCTGGAGTGGGGGATACAATGGGATACCCCTTGCTCATGCCTCATCTCACTGCTGAAACGTAGTAAATGTTCATAGCAACTGTGATTATTGCCCCATCTTGTTCTCTTCCTTGCACCTGTCAATACTTGGTACAATCACATTTGCATATTTATTAATTTCATGTTTATTGTTTGTCTTTAACTAGAATATGAGCTGCATCCAGGTGAAGATCTGGTTTGTCCTTCAGTGCCTAGGATAGTTGCCTGGCACATATCAAAAGCTCAAGACGCATTAAGTGTGAATGAAGCTTGATGTCTGCTCACAATGTGAGTGGACCTAATGCCACTCATTTGTATACTCAAATATGGCTTAAATGGTGTATTTTACCACAGTTAGAAAATAAACACTATTGCCACATTATATTTGATAGCTTTGTTAGCTACGAAAAAAGAAAGTTAAATGATGCCAAGTCAGAGCATTCTAGGAACGGTTAGCCACTCAGAGAGGGAGTAGTCTGTGATTGCGATTTTCAGGGATTTTTTTTTTTTTTTTTTAACATAACACTCCTCCTATTCATTGCACCCATTAGCATGCACGCCCTCCTGGGAAGGTGAGTGGAGGTGGGTACAGGAAATCCTGGGAACCCTGCCTCCGAGGTTGAATGCCCTGAGAAGAGTTCAGCTTCTTTCAAGTAGTACTTTTAGGGAAACCTCTGCAGGCTAAGCTTTACACACGGGTTTTGTCACTCTTCCATGGACAGAGTTTTTGCAGCCAATCAGTACTGTGCCACTAACCCACCGCGTGAGTCAAGGAAGTTACCTAAGCTTCCTGTGCCTCTGGTTTTCCTCTTTAAATGTTAATAACAGGGACACCTGGGTCGCTCAGTGGTTGAGCCTCTGCCTTTGGCTCAGGTCATGGTCCCGGGGCCTGGGGATGGAGTCCTGCATCAGCCTCCCCTCAAGGAGCCTGCTTCTCCCTCTGCCTGTGTCTCTGCCTCTCTCTGTGTCTCTCATGAATAGATAAATAAAATCTTAAAAAAAATGTGAACAACAATAAGAAAATGCTAGCTATTAATATTTTTATTATCCATCCAGTTACTTAAGCCGGAAATCTAGGAGTTGTTCATGCTCTTTCTTTCCCCTATTTCCATTCTTCAGAATGGATCTTAGAACCGTTCACTTTTTCTTCTAAATATTCTCAAGTTTTGCCTATCCTACTACTCTTTGACCTGTTCAGAAACCTATCCAAAGTCTCTTCGTTTTTACGTGGTCTACCAGTTGTTCCAGCGCCATTTACTCGTGGCCCATCCTCTTTCCCTGTGATCTACCTGGGCAGTGCCATCCGATATCAAGTTTCTACCTCTGCAAGGGCCTGTTGTTTGGAGTCTGTTCCATTGGCTCGTCATTACTGATTTTCCCTTTTCCTCGTTCCTTATGGATACCCCAACAGCAAGTCCATTCTACCTCCAAAATAGCTTTCAAATCTGTCTTCTCCTTGCATTGCCACACTGCTGTCATTTCCCAGGGAGACGATTGGAATGGCTCCAATCTACTGCCTACCCACCTCTTTCTCTCTGGAACTCTCCTACCTCTGGCCATTCTCCTTAGTAATATAGGAAAGATGTTAGTGTTCTAAGCTGACGGCCATGTAACAATTCTTGAGAGTTCTTTGGTGAAAAAAGGTGGTTTTATTAAAGCATCGGGACAGGACCCGTGGGCAGAAAGAGCTGCACCGGGGTCACGAGAAGTGGCCCATTATATACGTTCAAGTTGGGAGGGGTTAGGGATAGTGTGAGTCTCTAAGGAATTTTGGGAGCAAAGTTTCCAGGGCCTTGAGGGGACTAGCTATTGTTGGTCATTTATTACTGTCCAATAAAATCTGAGTCACGAGATGTAAATCGATGAGTCATATGCTTGGGGGATGATTGCAACATATATCTTGGGGAGGGTAGAGATAAAGGAAGTTTTGAAAGGAATTTTATGTTAAAGTACATTTACAGGGTCCTAGGGGGTGGGCTAAGATTTCCTTTTGCCCCTAGCAAAGTATCAATGTCAGGTTTGATCCGGTTGGCGAAGTGAGATAGAGAGGCCAGGCAAAGGTGGACGAGGCGAGCTTCTGGGCCCACAAGGGAGTGAGACGGGGGAGTGGCCGTGGGGAACACAGGCAGGCTTTTACAGGGAAGGGCAGGGTGGCGCGGGGAGCGGGGGTAGCTGCTGCTGTCTATATGTGGTACGGGGTTGGGCAAGGCTCGGTTTCTGTTTCCTGCGAGGGTCCTGTTTTCCCATGATGACGTGTCCTTGCGGGTCCGCTAGTGGCGGGAAAGTCCCGAGGCGAGGGTGACAAGATGGCGGGCCGGCCGCCATTTTGTCGGTGCCTCTGGGTCCGTCCCCCTTGATCCCGCCGCCCCACGGTATCGGGGCGGAGGTAGTTGAGCCCCCAGAGGAAGACCACTCTGCCTCTTCCAAGGGCTTGCCAACGGGCTGCAGGCGGGAAGGAAATTCAGTAATTTTTCCTCTGCTTTTGTTTCCCACGTCACTTAGTGCACTCCAAGAGACCACTTTTCTCTCTTTAAACGACAAAATGTTTGATATGTACAGACATTTAAAAGAACTGCATGTGGAGGTTAAGAAGCGTGGCAACAAAACAATCTCTGTGGGCCTACCTCCCTACCTAGGAAAGGGAACAGTCCCAAATGCTTTGGTGTCCTGAGTGTCCTCAACACTACTGGGAATTTGGCCTTTTAAGAAAAATTGTTGGCTTGAAACTATTCCCTTGCTTTCTTTTATCTATCTATCTATCTATCTATCTATCTATCTATCTATCTATCTATCTAAGTATCTCTCTATCTATGTAATCTCTACCCAAACTTGGGCTCTTGAACTGAGATCAAGAGTGGCGTGCTTTCCTTCTGACCCAGCCAGGCACCCCATCCTTGTTTCTTTTATAGTTTTACCATATATATGTGTGTGTATTCTTGAGCGATTTATTACTTGCTTTTGTTTGTAAATTTTACAAATGTTAAGTTTTTTTAGTAACTAGATGGAAATGAGACCGCCAAGGCAAGCGAGGGTCCAAGAACAGATTTTATTGCAGGCACCCTCGGGCGAGGTTCCACGACTCACGGGGGAAAGAGAGTGAGTCGAGGAAGTCGCACCAAGACAAGGTGGTCGGGGGTTTACATAACCTTGTAAGGCAGAACGGTTTCCTATTGGTTGGCTCATATGCAAAGGAAGGATTGCAATTCGACCAGTCAAAGGTGTCTTCGTCCTCTGGGGTTTGAAGGGCATTGGGTTAGGTTGGGGAAGTCCAAAGGAGAGGTGTAAGGGTCTGCTCAAGCTGTGAGCAGTTCATTGGTCCATTGGCGTCCCAAGTGGAGGTGGTGACAGGAACCTCAGCCATTTTGGCGTATCTGCCATCTTGAGGAGTTTCCCTTCCCGCCTGGCCCCAACATTCCGACCTTTTGTTTTATATAATGGTGTCGGGGGCGTCAACTCTGCTCTGGCTACTTCCTGCTGACGGTGGGGCGTCGTTGTAGGGGTAGTCGGATGTGGGCAGACGATAGTATGGGTGAAGTAAAAGTTGGTTGACAGATACCCGGGTGAGTTCTTGCAGGCGTTCCAGTCTTGGGGTACCGGCTGCTAGGGGATCGGCTGGTTTGAGAAAGTTCAGACATCCAAAAGGTTCCTTCGGCATATCTTGAAGTACAGGTGATGGGTGTCTTCACTGAGTAACAAGTTCTGGGCATGTGGGTATAAGATGAAAAGTAGCGCGAGGTACCGCTGCCTTTCATGCAATCACATTCTACCCCTTGTATCGGGGGGCTCAGGAGAAGTATGAAAAGGAGCCCTAGCCAGGCGGAGTTTGGTGGGTCCCACCATCTGGGAGGTCCATTCGATACCTGTGGGTGCCCGTTTAAGGTTGTTGATGTGCACCCATGCCGTATGTCCCAGCAATTTTGCTGCGGTTGGGGTGGTGAGCATGACCGTGTGAGGTCCGGTCCATCGGGTCTGCAGGGAGCCTGGCTGCAGATTTCTGAGAAGGACCTGGTCCCCTGGGGATAAGTCTCATGGTGAGGCTTCCTCGGAGGCATTGTCGGTCGGGGCCGGAATGACAGCATCGGCATGGGCTCTCAAGAGAGCCCGGAGGAGGGTAAGGTAAGGCAGATAGGATAAAAGAGGTGGAGGAATGGCCGGGAGGTTGTGGTTGATAAGGAAGGGCCGACCGTACAGTAACAGTAACTCAAAGGGACTCAAACCTGATGGTCCTCGCGGGGACGCCCGGAGTCTGGTGAGAGCTATAAGTAACAGTGTGGGCCACGACAGGCGAGTCTCCAGGGTAAGTTTAGTGAGTTGAGCCTTAAGTAGCCTGTTTGCCCTTTCCACCTTATCCGAAGACTGAGGGTGGTAGGGGATGTGCAGCTTCCAGGTAATGTTGAGGCTCTCGGCCACCTGTTGGGTCACACTGGAGATAAATGCCGGCCCGTTGTCTGACTGTAGGGTCCGGGTAACCCAAACCTTGGGATGATGTGCTCGATGAGGATTGTGGCCACCACATCTGCAGTCTCTCTGGCTGTGGGGTATGCCTCAATACATCCTGTAAAAGTATCAACCAAAGTCAGATAACGAAAGGCTTTATGGCAGGGCATGTGAGTGAAGTCCAGCTGCCAGTCTTCACCGGGCTGATGGTTAGGCCCCGGCCTGTGGATTCCTCCCTGTGCATTTACGGCCGAGCAGGTTTTACAAGCCTTATGGACAGCCTCAATCACCTTAGGTAGGGATGGATAGTAAAACAGGGGCTGGAGAAAGTGGTTCAGTGCCCTTGGGCCAATATGGAGAGATTGGTGGATATCAGTAATTAGGGTATGGGCCAGGTTTTCTGAGAGGGCAATCTTCCCTCGGATGTAAATCTATCCTTTACCTTCTGCCTTTCCTCCCAGGGCCTGGAGGGCTTGAGTTTCCTTTATAGAGTAGGAAGGTCGATGAGGGGTATTAAGGAAGAGGATGGGAGATATTGTGTTACTTAAGGCCATTTCCCTGGCCACTGAGTCGGCCTTTGAGTCGGTGTAGATGGTGACTCGTTGTCCCTTAGATAGATGTAGAGCCCTGGTGAGAGCTATAAGTTCAGCCTTTTGGGAAGTAGTCCCAATTGGGAGGGGGGACTGTCTCCACTACCGTCTCTGGGGTGACTACAGCATAGGCGGCGTGTCTCCGACCATCCGCAGCCAGGAAGGAGCTGCCATCTACAAAGAGTATACGGTCAGGGTTGGATAATGGCTGATCAGAGAGTCCAGGGTGGGGAGAGGTGAGATCCTCTATGAGCTGCGTGCAGGAGTGAGTGGGTTCAGAGGTGGGCGAAGGTGTAGGCAACAGAGTTGCAGGATTTAAGCGGGGAGAGGTAGAGAGGGAGATTTGAGGGTTTTCGATGAATAGCAGATAGAAGAATTGGAGACGAGAGGGGGTTAGGTGGGCCAGGGATCGGTGGCTAAGAAGATCCCCAAGTCGATGGGGGGAGTAAACCACGAGGGGTTGTCCCAAAGTCAATTTGAGAGCCTCCTTAGTTAAGGAGGCAGCAGCTGCGAGCGCCCTCCCTAAGGCAGGGCTGCCATCTGCGGGCGGTGCTGTCTAGCTGCTTAGATAGATAGGCTATAATCCGGTAAGTAGGCCAACCGGTTGGGCCAAAAGGCCAGTAGCTGAAACCGACCGCTCCTCAGTGTAAAGGTGGAATGGTTTTGAAGGGTCAGGCAAAGTTAGTATCGGCCCAGCGGTGAGACAGTCTCTTAACTTGGAAAACAGGTGGCGGACCGAAGAGGGATCAATGAGAGGACCCTGGGGAGTGTCCTTTGCCGCTTGGTATAAGGGGCGGGCCAAAATAGAAAAGTTTGGAATCCAGTGTCTAAAGAAGCCAGCCAACCCGAGGAAGGAAAGTATTTCATCTGCCGTCTGAGGGGGTTGGAGCTCTCGTAGGAGGTGGATACGGTCTCCGGTAAGAGATTTAGAGGTGGGGGTCAGGTGGATTCCCAGATAAGTGACCGAAGGGGTGCAGAGTTGCCTTAGAGGGTGTGACCCGATACCCTTTGCTCCCTAGGAAGTTAAGTAGGGAGGTGGTGTCATCCTGGGAGATGGTGAGGGCAGGGCTGCAGAGGAGGAGGTCGTCTACATATTGTAGTAAGGTACTAGCCTTAAGGAGGCATTGCTGTAAATCCGCAGCCAAGGCCTGACCAAAAATATGGGGGCTGTCCCGGAACCCCTGGGGTAAGACAGTCCAGGTTAATTGTTCAGAGGTACGTGTGTCTGGGTCTTCCCAGGTGAAGGCGAAAAGAAAGTAGGAATCGGGGTGTAGGGCAATAGTAAAAAAGGCATCCTTCAGGTCCAACACCATACAGTGAGTGGTGCTTGGAGGGATATGGGATAGCAGGGTATAAGGGTTAGGAACCACTGGATGGAGAGGGACTATTGCCTCATTAATGAGTCGGAGGTCCTGAACCAATCGATAAGCTCCGGAGGGTTTACAGACCGGCAGGATGGGGGAGTTACAGGGAGAGCTTATGGGAATCAGAAGTCCCTGACGCTTTAGTCGTTCTATGATCAGTTTGAGGCCGAGGTGATGGAGGAGGGAGATAGGGAACTGGGGTCTAGAGGGGAACTTGGAACCGTCCTTGAGTTTTATTTTGACGGGAGGGTGGTGGGAGTCCACTACAGGTTCCAAGGTATCCCATACTTGAGGGTTCACGAAGGGTAGGAGAAGATGGAGTGGAGAGATATAGGATGAGACGAGCTGAGGGTGAGGAGGGAGGAGAGGGGGACAAATGAATAGTTGCCCCTAGCTTTTGGAGGATATCCCTACCCGGCAGGGGCACTGGGCATGAGGGAATCACCAGGAATGAGTGAGAGAAGGGGAACCCATCCAGGCTACAAGTAAGGGGAGGTGTGGCCCTAGGAGTGGAGGGGTTCCCGTCGATCCCCATAACAGCGACTGGTGAGGGTCGAGTAGGTCCCGCGTAGGAAGGCAGAACAGAATAGGCAGCCCCCGTATCCAGCAGAAAGGAGATGGACTTGCCCGCTACCTGGAGCATGACCCTGGGCTCGGCCTGGGTGAGAGGGGCGGCCGAGCCTGGGCTCCGTCAGTCTCCTCCAGCCCGAGCAGTTGGAAGGCTGGACTCACCGTCTGGGTCTTCCCCCGCGTTGAGGCCCCGAGGATTCCCTGAGGCTAGGGCAGTCGGATTTCCAGTGGCCCATCAAATGGCAGAGAGGGCATGGTCGGGTTGGTGCCCTCGGGGTGGGGCACTGACGGGCCCAATGGCCTTCAGCCCCGCCTTTGAAGCAGGCCCCCGGAGGGGTGCGGGTGGGTCCCCCTCTCTGCTGGCTCCTGGAGCCGCGGCCGCAGGGCTGCTACCAAGGCCTGGGTTTGTAGCTGAACCTTCTGCTGGAGTCTGGCCTGTCGCTTCAGCTCTGCGGCTTCCTCACGGGAGTTAAAGACCTTAAATGCCATTCTCACTAGGTCAGAAATGGGGGTCTGAGGGCCTTCCTCGACTTTCTTTAATTTTTTGCGGATATCTGGGGCTGACTGAGAGATAAAATGTGTGGCTAGAACCGTGGCCCCCGCGGGACAGGCCGGGTCCAAGCGAGTGTACTGAATTAATGCGTCGGTCAGCCGGTTAAGGAATATAGCTGGGTTTTCGTCAGGGGCCTGTATGATTTCCCTGATCTTGTCATAATTTACGGCCTTATTAGAGGCCGCCCGCACGCCAGCGATGGGACATCGGACCACGTGGTCGCGGCGCCGGCGGCCATCTTGACCGTCTTGGTAATCCGGGCCTGGCTCTACGGGGACCGCCTGAGCGCCGACCGGCATTGTGGCGTCGGTCAGGTGGACCTGATCAGCGTGTCCCCGGGCAGCAGCCTGGATACGTTCCCTCTCCTCAATGGTGAGGGTGGTGGTCTGGATGACATGTAAGTCATGCCAGGTTAGGTCATAGGCCTGCGCCAAGTATTGGAATTCCTTGATGTAGTTGTCGGGATTGGCCGAAAAGGAACCTAAGCGTTTTTCTATTTGGGATAGGTCTTGTAGAGAAAAGGGCGCATGGACTCGGACAACCCCTTCAGCCCCTGCAACCTCCCTCAAGGGGCAGACCAGGTCTGGGGAAGAGTTTTTGGATCTGGTACGGGCAGAGATAGGAGGGGAAGGGAGGGGGCTGGAAGGTGGTTGAGGTTCTGGGGCTGGGAGGAGAGGAACGGTTGGAGAGGGTACGCTCGAGGCTGGGCCTGGGCCTGGAGTGTCGGAGATTGAGGAAGGAGTCGGGGACACAGGTTGTTGGGGAGCGGGTTGGTAGGGAGGAGGAGACAGGTGTGGGGCCCTTACAGGGGGCCTGGAGAGATCTTCAGGAGGCTCGGCGAGGGGGGATGGAGGGGCCAAGTTGGAGTCTCTAGAGGTGGAGTGGGGAAGAGTCCGCGGGGGAGAGCGGGCTAGGAGTACCTGAGAGGTTGAGCAGCTAGAGCAGAGTTCTGGTCTGGAGCGCAGGGTCCAGAAAGCCTGGACATAGGGCACCTCAGACCATTTGCCTTGGCGTCTACAGAGATTATCAAGGTCCGTAAGTATCTGATAATCAAAAGTGCCTTCAGGTGGCCATTGTGATTGGTTATTCAGCCGATATTGAGGCCAAGCGACGGTACAGTAATGGATAAGGCATTGCCTTCGTAAGTCCTGGTCTAACTCCAGAGTTCGGAGATTAGCCAGTAGGCATCCTAAAGGCGTTTTGGAATCGAATTTGGTCTCCTTTACTCCCCGGAACCGCGGAGCCACCAGGTGGCGGAGGAGGGTTTGCCCTGACACGGCCGCGATTAGGACAGGGCGCCCCGGGAGAGGGTCGGAAACCAGGGAACACTCACCGCAAGGAGTCCGGTGACCCCAGCAGAGAAAGAGAGCGGAGTCCCAGTCCGACGGAGGAGGAGAGAGCCTCCGTGCTGTTGCAGGGGCTCGATCTCCTCCCGGGTTTTGGCACCAAATGTTAAGTTTTTTAGTAACTGGATGGAAATGAGACCGCCAAGGCAGGCGAGGGTCCAAGAACAGATTTTATTGCAGGCACCCTCGGGCGAGGTTCCACGACTCACGGGGGAAAGAGAGTGAGTCGAGGAAGTCGCGCCAAGACAAGGTGGTCGGGGGCTTACATAACGTTGTAAGGCAAAACGGTTTCCTATTGGTTGGCTCATATGCAAAGCAAGGATTGCAATCCAACCAGAGTGACCCTCGCTATGCAAAGGAAGGATTGCAATTCGACCAGTCAAAGGTGACTTCCTCCTCTGGGGTTTGAAGGGCATTGGGTTCGGTTGGGGAAGTCCAAAGGAGAGGTGTAAGGGTCTGCTCAAGCTGTCAGTAGGTCATTGGTCCATTGGCGTCCCAAGTGGAGGTGGTGACAGGAACCTCAGCCATTTTGGCGTATCCGCCATCTTGAGGAGTTTCCCTTCCCGCCTGGCCCCAACAACAAATATAGGATCAACTTGTGAGTACTCCTTCGCAAATTGGTTTGCTTATTTCCTAGTCCTAATTCTAAGATTCATTTGTGTCGATGTATATGGCTATGAGACAGTCATTTCTGTTGCTATTTAGTAATCCAAGGTAAGATGCATTATTTTTTTATTCTTATTACTACTGATAGACATTTTGATTGCTACTGTATCTTTTCTCATTCCTTTTTTTTTTAATTTTTATTTATTTATGATAGTAACAGAGGGAGAGAGAGAGAGAGGCAGAGACACAGGCAGAGGGAGAAGCAGGCTCCATGCACCGAGAGCCCGACGTGGGATTCGATCCTGGGTCTCCAGGATCGCGCCCTGGGCCAAAGGCAGGCGCCAAACCGCTGTGCCACCCAGGGATCCCTCTTATTCCTATTTTGAACAGTACTTCTACATGTCTCTTGGTGCACTCCTATAAGGGTTTCTTGTGAGTAGTGGCCTTCATTTTTGCCCTTATATTCCTCTCTGTGTTTATGTCCTGACCCATTACGCACACATATATTTATCCTGATTTTTGGGGAGGCACCTTGGCATTTTCTATACTACTCTATTTCACTTTAATTAGTTAATTAAGTTTTAAAGATTTGTTTATTTGACAGAGAGAGGGCATGCAAGCAGGGGGAGCAGCAGAGGGAGATGGAGAAGCAGGCTCCCCGCTGAGCAGGGTACCCTATGCAGGACTCCATCTCAGGACCCTGGGATCCTGACCTGAGCCTAAATCAAAAGTCGGATACTTAACCAAACTCGGACACTTAACCGAAGTCAGATGTTTAACTGACTGAACCACCCAAGCTCCCCTCTATTTCATATATATATATATATATATTTTTTAATATTTTCTTTATTTATTCATGGGGGGGCGGCGGGCGCAGAGACACAGGCAGAGGGAGAAGCAGGCTCCATGCAGGGACCCCTTGTGGGACTCCATCCCAGGTCTCCAGGATCACACCCTGGGCTGAAGGCGGCGCTAAACCATTGAGCCACCTGGGCTGCCCTCTATATTTTTTTTAAATATTTATTTTATTTTATTTTATTTTATTTTATTTTATTTTATTTTATTTTATTTTAAAGATTTATTTATTTATTCATTCATTCCGAGAGAGAGAGAGAGAGAGAGAGAGAGGCAGAGACACAGGCAGAGGGAGAAGCAGGCTCCATGCAGGGAGCCCAGTGTGAGACTCGATCTTGGGACTCCTGCGCCAAAGGCAGATGCTCAACCGCTGAGACACCTAGGCATCTCTCTAGAATTATTTCTGTCAGTTTCTAGAATTATTTCCCCCTTTTGGGAGAAATAAATTCTGCCATGATATTTTTCTTTCTTTTTTTTTTTTTTTTTTAAGATTTTATTTATTTAAACATGACAGACACACAGAGAGGAAGGCAAAGACCTAGGCAGAAGGAGAAGCAGGCTCCAAGCAGGGAGCCCGATGTGGGACTTGATCCTGGGACTCCTGGGTCACGCCCTGACCCGAAGGCAGACAGATGCTCAATTGCTGAGCCACCCAGGCATCCCCTACCATGATATTTTTCTAAGAAATCTCTGTCCAATAAAAATAGGGGAAAAGAAACTAAGGAGAAAAGGATGGGTAATTTAAGCAGCCTAATCAAAAGGGAATAGGTTCAGGGTGCCTGGGTTCCCTCAATGGTTGAATGTCTGCCTTCGGCTCAGGTTGTGATCCTGGGGTCCTGGGATTGAGTCCCACAACATGCTCCCCACAGGAAGCCTGCTTCTTCCTCTATGTCTCTCTCTCTCTCTCTCTCTCTGTTTCTCATGAATAAATAAATACAATCTTTAAAAAAAGAGGGGGAATAGATTCAAAATTAGGAACCTGTTGAAGTTTATTAGAGACCCCTACTATTTGAAATATTTTAATATTCTGAGGCAGGGCTTGCTGTGTAGCAGTGGGGTTAAGCACTGCGTGTGTAGCTCTGGTATCAATAAGAACACAGAGAGATTCATTCCTAATCTGAAGACTTTTTTCTTCAACCTGAGTAAGAGGGAGGATTGGGAAAATCCTCTATAGTTCCCCGGAGCCCCATCATTGGGAATTAGGAGGCCGCTGGAAAGGCTAGAAAGGCTAGCTGGAGGGCTGATGGCGCTATAAGTTGGTAACAGTCTTTTTTCCAATGTTCTGGCTTTTTGCAATAACAGCAGAGATCATGAGGTTTTGCAGTTTTGTTTAGGGACTTCTATTTGCCGGAGTTAAAAATTCAGAATTTTAGTGGTCTCTCTTTTTAGGTGACTCATCTAGCATGCAGGTGAGCCGGTTTGCCAAATTAACTCAATCTGGAGTGGACACAGTTTCCCATTTCCCCCTGTCCTTCAACAAAAAGAAATTTCCTGGCTCAGCCCATTAATAAATATGGGGTTAAAGGCTTACCCAAGTGGATTCAACATCTAAAGGAAGACCAGAATTTTCTTTGAAAATCTGATGTAAAATAGTCATGAACAGGTTCCTCAGATTTTGTGTGCAAGTTTGAATTTTGTTCCAGTCAAAATTTGACTGGTTTGGAGAAAGCTACTGCAATTTTTCGGTGGAGGTTTTCAGCATGTGTTTTTAGTATTTTGCCAAAAAGTTAGGGGTTTGTTTTTCTAAATCCCATTTAGCATGCTCCCATGGGCAAATTTCATCCAATGTTTGGCTTGGCTGTCACTGGCAAGCATGTGGGCTAAGTGATAGAAATCTGAGAAACCGGGTTGGTAAGTTTGAATAACTGTGTTAAATTCTTCAGCAAACCTATGGGGGTCCTCAGTCACTTTAGGAAACTCTTTAACTATGGCTCACAATACAGCTTTAGTCCAGGGAACATAAGAAATTTGGGATTTGTTTGTCCCCCAGAAGCCTTTTTCTCTTTTCCTAATTGTTTGCCTCACTTAGTCTAGAAATTGTATTCAGCAGAGAGGCAATTTTAGATTCCTGATGACGTTTGGAAGCTTCAAAATACCAATCAAAATAGGCATCCCATTCAGCTTTGACAACTTTAAACCTGTGGCTGTCCAATTTGGTTTGGAGAAAAATAAGTTCGTCCAGATTGAAAGTTCCCTATAATGGGCATCGGTGTTTGAAATTATTTTTGGTTAAGTCGGTCCATTTGCTTAGAAATGTGTACGAGGAACCACAGGTTGTTTTTTTTTTTTTTTTTATAAAGTTGATTGGTCTATTTTCCTTTTTAAAGGTTTTATCTATTTGACAGAAAGGGAGAGAGAGCCAGAGAGCACAAGCAGGAGGAATGGCAGAGAGAGAGAGAGAGAAGCAGGCTCCCCACTGAGCAGGGAGCCCAACACAGGACTCAATTCCAGGACCTGAGATCATGACCTGAGTGGAAGGCAGGTGCTTAACTGACTGAGCCACCCAGGCACCCCGGGATCACAGTTTTTAAACATAAAACTGTCTGGAATCCAGAAGGGGGATGCCTCAAAACATTTTGCTGACTGGACCCCATTTCTTACAGTTGAGTTGGGTTTTTTTTAAGTATTCTCTACATCCCCCATGGGGTTTCGAACTCACAACCCTGAGATCAAGAATTACATGTTCTACTGATTGAATCAGTCAGGTGCCCCTTAGAGGTTTTTCTCTAGAGTGAAAAGAAAAATTCCTAAACTGCTACTTTAATAGGAATGGCCCATTTCCAAAAGGAATCAGGCCAAAGGCCAGCACAGTTCTGATAGGAACAGTACAATTCCAAAATGGAGTCAGACTAAAGGCCAAATGAGTACTCTCAGAAAAGACAGAGCCTTCAAATAGATCCCAAATAAAGGCCAGGGAGCTCAAAACGCAGAGTAGACTACTTAGCAATTCAGGAGAGACTTACTCACTCAGACTCCAGGATGGGCAGGAAAGCAGTGGGCTCAATGGGCTCTATAGGTACCAGCACCTGTTTGCTCACCATCCTTGGAGTTGGGGGTGGGGTGGTGTCCTCTCCAGATCCCACTTATGACACCATGTAATTTCATTAAACAGTTATTTTACCAACAAATATGGTTTTACTTGGGAATCACAAAAAATTGCCATTCTGGACAGGCAGGCTACAGTAAAAACCATAGGCTAGCTAGTACAACAAATAAAGGAATGAGAAATGTTATTTTATGGAGGAGGAGGAAACTAGGAAGAGTTATTTTGAACAAAAATCCACTGATGAAGAGCAAGATTTCAGGGTGATGATGTTTCTCATTGGCTGAGTTGCTGGAGCTGTTGATTTCTTGTAGGTGATGCAGTGAACGTCTTTTCTTTTTGGGGCCTATAATTGATGATCCTTGTGACTATTCTGTTGGGGTCTGTAATTGATCATTCTTCCTGTGATTGACATCAAGTGGTATGGCATAAGAGCTCCCCCTTCTGGCCTCCTGGCTTTATTTTAGTGAGATTTCCTTTTGTTAATTTTCATACCCTTGAAGATGACCTAAAACATCTCAAATTGCATAGGGAGCCAAAGGGGGTTAGTGAAGCTGCAGATGTTTGGTGTTCTTTTTTTTTCTTTTTAATAATAAATTTATTTTTTATTGGTGTTCAATTTGCCAACATACAGAATAACACCCAGTGTTCATCCCGTCAAGTGCCCCCCTAAGTACCCGCCACCCAGTCCCCCCACCCCCCACCCGCCTCCCCTTCCACCGACCCTAGTTCGTTTCCCAGAGTTAGGAGTCTTTCATGTTCTGTCTCCCTTTCTGATATTTCCTACCCATTTCTTCTCCCTTCCCCTCTATTCCCTTTCACTATTATTTATATTCCCCAAATGAATGAGACCATATAATGTTTGTCCTTCTCCGATTGACTTATTTCACTCAGCATAATACCCTCCAGTTCCATCCACGTCGAAGCAAACGGTGGGTATTTGTCGTTTCTAATGGCTGAGGAATATTCCATTGTATACATAGACCACATCTTCTTTATCCACTCATCTTTCGATGGACACCGAGGCTCCTTCCACAGTTTGGCTATTGTGGACATTGCTGCTAGATGTTTGGTGTTCTGCAGACAATTTCCTGTGAATATAGATTAGGATCTTACCTTGACACAAAAGCAAGAAAGGTGAATTCATTGAAGATATAAGGGAGAGACTCTTTAACACTTTATAACTATTTTTTAAAGTGTACAATTCTGGTGCATTAAGTACATTCACATAGTTGTGTAACCATCATCACTATCCATCTCCAGAATACTTTTCATTTTGAGAAACTAAAACTCTATCCATTAACACTAACTCCCTGCCCTCCCCAGCTCCTGGTGATCACTGTTCTACTTTCAGTCTCCATGATTTTGACTTTAAGTACCTCATGTCAGTGGAATAAAATAGTATTTGCCCTTTTGTGAATGACTGATTTCACTTAACATTTGGTGCTCAAGATTCATCCACATTGTCATGATTGTGGAGAATATGTCAGAATTTCCTTCCCTTTGAAGGCTGAATAATATTCCACTGTATGGGGGTGCTTGAGTAGCTCAGATGGTTGACCGTCTGCTTTTGGCTCAGGTCATGATGTCCAGGTCTAGAGTTTGAAACCTCCGTCAGTCTCCCAGCTCAGTGAGGAGTCTGCTTCTCCCTCTCCTATCCCTCCCCCTGCCTGTGATCTCTGTCTCTCTCAAATGAATAAATAAAATCTTTAAAAAAATATTCCACTGTATGTATCTACCACATTTTGTTATCAATTCATTACCCTTTGACAATTGGGCTATAATTAGAAGATTCTCGGTTCCTCTAAAAGCAAACAGTATGAAAAGAAAAATTGCTACTCCAAGCCATCAGACCAAGTAGATGAAATGAAGAGTACTTTCCACCTTATCTTTCTGGTTTTGCTCTTCAAATCTTTGGTTTATTCTAGTCATGTTGCTCTTCATTCTCTGCCCATTTACTATAATATGTAAATGGAAAATTGCTTTTATGTTAACCTTTTTTTAAGGTTTATTTATTTTTTTTTCTGAGTACGACATTATAGCTGGTTACAAATGGCTCACTCAATACCCAATCTTCAGAGAAAATCGATCACTATGCATGTTTCTATTCTGCTGTATATGCTGATTACTTTCTAATATTTCCCATTTCCTAGCCAAAACAGGTAAAACACCTTTTCAGAGACAAAAACATGGGGGAAAATGACTTTTTTGGAAGTTGATACAGTCAAAGACCTAAGGAACACCAGCTTAATTCATGTTATGATGTGGTTTGCATAAAAGGAAAATGCGTTTGGGGAAATTGGGCCCAACTTTGAGACCCCAGGTTGGCACTAGAGAGTACAAGAAAAGTTATATTTAGGTTTCCCTGCCAGGAGGAAAGTTTAATTGGCAATGATCAGCCAATCCACCTGGGCTGCCTCTCCTGTATTCCTCTTCTTTCTTTAGCTCAGAAGAAGGGACTCCTTATTTTCTACATCATCCAAATGTGGAGGATTTTTTTTTTTAAGATTTTATTTTTTATGT
This sequence comes from Canis lupus baileyi, assembly GCF_048164855.1. Taxonomy (NCBI): domain Eukaryota; kingdom Metazoa; phylum Chordata; class Mammalia; order Carnivora; family Canidae; genus Canis; species Canis lupus. Next base: position 66,006,171 of record NC_132842.1, read on the forward strand.
AATCTCTACACCCAGTATGGGGCTTGAACTCACAACCTCAAGATCAAGGGTCACGTGTTCTACCTACTGAGCCAGCCAGGTGCCCTCAAATGTGGAGGATTTAAGATGGTTACGCTCTTTGATATTCCTTACATCAAGAGATGTGGTCTGTTGCCCTTTCCTTGAGTCTGGGAGCTCTTTGCTATTGCTTAGACCTGTAGAATACAGCAAAAATGATGCTGTGCTCAGTAAGATAAGGCTATAAATCAATAAATAATTGTTTGGTTTAGGAATTTGTTCAGACCTATTTTTCTGGAGTTTGCAGGATGGGCTCTTGAACTAGGAATCTCATTGAGATTACTCGTCTGGGAAAACACATTCCTGTCAAATAGCAATTTTACTGACTGAGACTTGCTTTAAGATCCTTGCCTTGTATTCACTAATCCTAAAATTTACTCCAAGACGTTTGCCCAATCCCAAACAATCCCTATTTTTAAAAATAATTCAAAATGTAGGGGTGCCTGGGTAGCTCATTTGGTTGTGTCTGCATCCTGCTCAGGGTCCTGGGATGGAGCCCCACATGGGCTCCCTGCTCAGCAGGGAACCTACTTCTCACTCCACCCCTCCCCCCTGCTTATGTACTTGCTCTCTCTCTGTCTCTGTCTCTCAAATAAATAAATAAATAAATAAATAAATAAATAAATAAAATATTTAAAAAGTATTTCAAAATTTATAATTTATTTAGTACATAAATATCAAGGAAATTACATTTAACATTTCTTTAAAATTAGAAGGATGTTATTTACTAAAGCTACTTACTATAGGGTGCCTCGGTGGCTCAGTTGGTTGGGAGTCTGACTCTCCATCTTTGCCCAGGTCTTGATCTTGGGGTTATGAGTTTGAGCTACATGTTGGGGGCTCTGTGCTGAGTGTGGAGCCTACTTTATTTATGTATTTTAAAGATTTTATTTATTTCTTTCCACAAGAGACACACAGAGAGAGGCAGAGACATAGGCAGAGGGAGAAGTAGGCTCCCATGGGGGCCCGATGTAGGACTTGATCCTGGGACCCCAGGATCATGCCCTGAGCCAAAAGCAGTTGCTCAACCACTGAGCCACCTAAAAAGCCCTGGAGCCTGCTTTTAAAAAAAAAAAGAAGGACAAGAACAAGAAGAAGAAGGACAAGAACAAGAAGAAGCTATATTACTAAAGAGGAAGTTCTATAGCCTTTTAAACTCATTGATAGCCAATACACTTAAGGAACTAAAAATGTCCTTTTAAAATTCAATTTTTCCGCTTTCTTGATAACATCTTTCTTGCTTGTTAGGTCTCACAGACTCCCAGTCACTCCTTATCTTGAAAGACCTGCTTGAACTACCCAAGCCCAGACCCCGACCCTATATACATTTCTGTTGGGCAGACTGAGGTAGGGCCTCTCCAAAATGGGTGACCTAAGGCTACTAGGTGGGGTCACCCTTCCACTAGATGTCACTACGGATAAGGTCCTGGAACTCCTCAAGCCACAAACAACTCACGACCTACCGAGACCCGCCTAAAAGAGGAAGAACACCAGAATCAGCCAAAAACAAGAGCATGCACCCTGCTTCACCCTATCACAAAAAACCTTATGTCCCTAAGCACCCAGAGTGCTTCATGTTAAAGCACTCTCGAACCTGGCGCTGCCTGGCTCTGCAGTCCCTAATTCTTCAGGCCGACCATGTAAAACCTAACAATTTCTTTCTTAAGATTATTTATTTATTTATTCTTGATAGAAGCGGAGACACGGGCAGAGAGAGAAGCAGGACTCCACACCAGGAGCCCGACGCAGGACTCGATCCCGGGACTCCAGGATCGCGCCCCGGGCCAAAGGCAGGCGCTGAACCACTGGGCCACCCAGGGTTCCCCCTGAACCTCACAATTTCCTTTCCTTGTCCCTCCATTCCGAGATCCTACCCGGATTGTCAAGGTTAGCATTTTCCATTACTGCAGCAAAAGCCTTACAGAGTTAATTGTGGTTGGTCGCAAGTTTTTCTGGTTGTCTTTTGAGGAGCTGCCAATCTCCTGGGTAAGTATTGCTCCATGAAGCCTGAGCTTGAGTTTTAGGTGTGTGTGTGTGTGTGTGTGTAAGTGTCCTGGGAAGGGACGGGGTAAAAGGAGTCGCAACGGCAGCTGGGAGTAACAAGGCTGGAAAGCCACTCCTCTGCTGTCCTCTCCTAGAATGTAAGCTGATGGGCACAGGCATTTTGTCTTCTCTGCTTTATCCTGCGAACAGTTTCTGGCACACACTTAATTGTTTTTTGGGGGGTTGTTGCTGTTGTTTTTGGCACACAGATAATTATTAAGTGTAAGAATGAGCACTAGAATGACTGTGTGACTGAAAACTTGAAAGACCAAGGAAAAGCCAGGGAGGGAGGGAGGAAAGGGGAAAAGCCGCAAGAAGGGCCTAGAAGACAGTTAGCGAGCCTGCGCCTTGCAGCCTTCGCAGCCTCCCAGCCTCCCAGCCGGCAGGGGCGCTGTGGGCGCTATGGGCCGCCCGAGCGGGCGGGGGCGGGGCCTGCGGGGGGCGGGGCCTGCGGGGGGCGGGGCCGCAGGCGCGCAGGGCAAGGCGGGAGCGGAGAGGCTGGAGAGGAGGCGCGAGAGGCCGTCTGAGAGGCCGCCTGAGGGGCCGCGGCTGTCCGCCTTGGTCAGGCCAGGTGAGTGCCTCGCGCCGAGGGCAGCGGCTGGGCCCCGCCTCGGTGCTTCCCTGTGCCGCTGACCACCTCCGGCAAGGAGAGCTGAGGGGGGCTGAGGAGTCCGGTGCTCAGAACCCGCGTTCCGGCTCCTCAGGGGCCTCAGTTTGCCCAGTTGAGAAGCGGCAGGTGGGCCCGCCGCGCTGCTGTGGGACGAGCCGGGCCGGCCCTGCCCCGGCTTCACTCTTCCTTCCGGGATTTACCGACGGGCAGATTAGGGGATTACCTCAGGCGTCTCGAGTCGGGCCGCGCGTGCGCCTGGGCGGGCCACCGCCCGGCGGGGTGACCCCGGGCGCGTCCCCTGACCTCTCTGTGCCCACTTTTTCTCATCCCCCAAGTGGGATAATCCTAGAACTTACCGTATAGGGTCTTTTGATGATTAAATGAGTTAATATGGATAAAGATTTAGAGCAGACACAGTCTCCTGTCGCACCATTTCCAAAGCGCCTCCACTTCCCCTGCCCGTTACCATATGTAGTTGTAAGTTTGCTTCAGGGATTATTTAATAACCGTTTTTGGCTGTTTAATGTTTGGTTAATTTTTTTTTTTTTTAAAGACTTTATTTACTTATTCATGAGAAACACAGGCAGAGGGAGAAGCAGGCTCCGTGCAGGGAGCCCCGTGTGGGACTCGATCCAGGGACCCCAGGATGCCGCCCTGGGCTGAAGGCGGGCGCCAAACCGCTGAGCCACCCAGGGATCCCATAATGTTCGTGGTTAATAAATTATTCCCGTTGAGGGCAGGGCCACGCGCTCACTTGCTCGCCCTATGTTCCCTGCACCAAGCTGGTTGCCTGAGTCGGGGAGTCTGAAGCCAGGGTTGCCCGGGCTGGGAGTACATACAGGGGTGATCAGGGTTGCACCTTCAGTCCGAAAGGCGCATTGGAGCGGGTCTGGCATGGTTGGGTCTTATTTGGGGAGCTCAGTGTCTGGGGAAAAAAATCAGTTAAGGTTAATGTTACTCTTGAAGGAAAGGTGCCTGGCTGGGTCAGGAGGAGGAGCATGTGACTCGACCTCAGGGATCCTGAGTTTGAGCCCCTGCTTTGGGTGTAGACAATACTTAAATAAACTTGAATTAAAAAAATGCGACTCATGAAGGAATTGAATCTTGAAAGCTCCAAACTGAGATTTCTGGGTTTTTTGGTTGGTTCGTTCGTTTTTTGGGGTCATCTCTGTATTTCAACTTTGTCCCAGTCCTAGGGGGCAGTAGGGTCCAAGAAGCTACCTATTTTGCAAGGTAAATGCCTGCTGCCTTGGATCGGCCATAATGGAGGAATGAGAGCAGACAAGAGGCTGCCTGCAATTCAGTGCTGGTTTTCTAATTCTGCTCTTAGTTAAGTGTTGACAACGCCATTGCGTTCTCACTACCCACTAGTGTGGGTAGTTTCTAGGGTGAGGTTTTATTTTGCTAGTTCCCGTGGCAAGGCTGACCTGTGGTATGACCCTGTTCAGGAGCTCCTGGTGGGAAAATTTGTTTCCTCCTTACATATTTGTCAATTGACAACTACAGAATTTTTTTTGTTATACTTCTAAGGAGTTGCAAAGGCTATCACGACCATCCTGTTCTGTGGTTTTCATGTGCGGTGTTTTAATCCTATTGGAGTAAAATCTAGAAATTGTAGATTTCACTCGTTTAGTTTATGGAAATTGTATTTATGGCAGAACACCTATCTGACCAAATTGTCCCTCACTGTCCAACCCAGAAGTCTGAGTTCGCTTTTTAAAAACAGCTTATTGAGATATAGAATTTACATATCACATAATTTGCTCATTTTAATGATTTTTTTTTAAGATTTTATTTATTTATTCATGAGAGATACAGAGAGAGAGAGAGGCAGAGACAGGCAGAGGGGAGAAGCAGGCTCCATGCAGGGAGCCCGATGTGGGACTCGATCCCGGGTCTCCAGGATCCGGCCCTGGGCTGAAGGCAGTGCTAAACCGCTGAGCCACCAGGGCTGCCTAAAATTTAATGATTTTTAGTAAATTTACATAATACCATTACCACAGTTCTTTTGGAGGATTTCTGTGACACCAGAAAGATGCCCCATGCCCATTTTCATTCCCTTCCCAGTCCACCATAGGCAACCAGTGATCTTTCTGTTTTTTTCTTTTTTTCATGAATTCACACTTTCTGTATATTTCATATAAATGGAACATAATTATATAAATGTTGGTTTGTAAGCTTCTTTGGAGCTTCTCGGTATAATCTGAAACCGGTTGAGGGTAGAGAGAGACCAAAGAAAGGTGAGCCACTCCAGATTGGTAAGTGACAGGTATAGTAAGTAAAAGAACTTAAGATACAAGGTGTGTCTTGGGCAGCTACAAGATAAGTAGATCTCTCACCCAGCTGCCAAATCTCTCCCTCCCTCCCTCCCTCCCTCCCTCCCTCCCTCCCTCCCTCCCTCCTTCTTTCTTCCTGTTTCTTCCTTCCTTCCTTCTTTCTTTCTTTCTTTCTTTCTTTCTTTCTTTCTTTCTTTCTTTCTTTCTTTCTTTCTTTCTTTCTTCTTTCTTTCTCTTTCTTTTTCTTTCTTTCTTTCTTTCTTTCTTTCTTTCTTTCTTTTTCTCTTTCTTTCTCTTTCTTTTCTTTCTTTCTTTTCTTTCTTTTTTTTATTTTTTTATAAGATTTTGTTTATTCATTCATGAGAGACACAGGCAGAGGGAGAAGCAGGCTCCATGCAGGAAGCCCAACGTGGGGACTCCATCCAGGTCTCCAGTATCAGGCCCCGGACTGAAGGTGGCGCTAAACCGCTGAGCCAGCCGGGCTGCCCCCTACAGTATCTATAAAGATCTTACCTGCATTCAGTTCTGTGTACTGTTCAGATGGTCTCAATACCACATCACTATCTTAAGGCTTTGTTAGGGCATCCTCTAGAAGTGGGAACGAGAAGCTGGTTGCACAGCCTAAGGATAGGGAAGTGGGTAAGGAGCCTCAGCCTGTGGTCAAGTCCTCTCAATGACCTCCGACACCAATAATATGTAGTCTTTTTTGATTGGCTATCACTTTAGCATACTGGTTTTGAGATTCATCAATGTTGTAACATCTCAGTATTTAATTCCTTTTTATTGGTGAATAGTATTTCATGGTATGAATATCCCACATTATTTTCTTTTTACCTGTTCACCAGTTGATGGACATTTGAATTGTTTTCATCTTTTGGCTATTGTGAATGATGCTCCCATGGACATTCACACACAAGTCTGTGTGTGGACTTGTGTTTCATTTTTCTTGGCTAGGTAGGTTAAATTGCTATTTATGTTTATTTAACTTTTTAAGAATCTGCCAGACTGCTTTCAAAGTGGCTTTTACATTCCCACCAACAATGTGTGAGAGTTCCAGTTTCTTCACATCCTCCCTAACACTTGTCCTTTTGATTATACCCATCCTAGTAAGTGTGAATTGCATTCTCATTGTGATTTAAACAACAAAGCAAAAACTGAGAACATAGTCTATAGTGTTGTAATAGTGTTGTATGGTGACAGGTGGTAGCTATACTTGTGGTGAGCACAGCATATAGACTTTCTGAGTCACTTAGTCACGGGGTAGTGCACCGGAAACTAATGTAATGTGTATCACCTACACTTCAATTTAAAGAATCATGTTAAAAAAAAAAAAAAAGAATAGTGGTAAAACGCACATGACAAAATTGCCATCTTAACTGTTTTTTTTTTTTTCAAAGATGTTCATTTATTTTTAGAGAGAGAAACAGAGTGCATGTGTTGAGACCACACATGAGGAAGGAGGAACAGAGGGAGAGGGAGAGAGAATTTCAAGCAGATTACTTGCCAATCACAGCCAAAATCAAGAGTCAGAAGCTCAACTGAGTGAGCCACCCAGGTGCCCCCATCTTAACCACTTTTTTGTGTTTAGTTAATGGTGTTAAGTATGTTCCCCTAATTGTGCAGTCAAATCTCCAGGACTTTTTCATTTTGTAAAAATGGAACTCCTTGCACATTAAACAACTCCCTACTCTTCCTCCTAATCCACCATTCTACTTTCTGTTTCTTTATATTTGACTATTCTACATATCCCATATAAATGGATTGATACAGTATTTGCCCTTTTGTGACTGGCTTATTTCATCTAGCATAATGTCCTCAAGATTCATACATGGTGTAGCATATGTCAGAATTTCCTTCCTTTTTTAAGGCTCAGTAATATTCCATGGTGTGTATATACCACATTTTGTGTATTCATTCCTTCACTGGTGGACTTTATGGGTTGCTTGTACCTTTTGGCTATTATGTGTGAACAATGTTGCTATGAACATGAGTGTACAAACATCTCTTGAGACCTTGCCTTCAGTTCTTTTGGGTATATACCCAGAAGTGGAATTATTGAATGATATGGTAATTCTATTTTTAATTGTTTGAGGAACTGCCATTCTGTTTTCTATAGTAGCTACACCATTTCACATGCACCAACAGTGTGCAAACATTCCAGTTCCTACACACCTTAACCAATGATTATTATTTTGTTTTTTGATAGTTTTTTGAAGAATGATAGCCATTCTTGTGGGTGTGACAACATTATAGTTTTGATTTGCACTTGCCTTATGACTGATGTTGAGCACCTTTTCATGTGTTTTATGCCATGTGTACATTTTCTTTGAAAAAATGTCTACTCCAATCCCTTGCCCATTTTAGGGATGCCTGGGTAGCTCGGTTGAGGTCTGACTCTTGGTTTTGACTCAGGTCATGATCTCAGGGTCCTGGGATTGAGCCCCTAAGCTGGACTCCATGCTCAGAACAGAGTGTGCTTGTCCCTCTTCCTCAACTCTTCCTTCCTCTTGTTCTCTCTCTTTCTCAAATAAATGAATAAATAAATAAAATCTTTTTTTTTTTTAAGATCTTATTTATTTATGAGAGATACACAGAGTGGCAGAGCCATAGGCAGAGAGAGAAGCAGGCTCCATGCGGGGAGATGTAGGACTCGATCTCAGGTCTCGAGGATCACACCTGGGCCAAAGGCAGGCGCTCAACTGCTGAGCCACCCAAGCATCTCATTAAATAAAATCTTTAAAAAAACAAATCTTTTGCTCATTTTAAAATTTGGTTATTTTTCTTTTTATTAATGAATTGTAAGAGTTCCTTATATGTACTGAACACAAGTTGTTTATCATTATAAGATTTACAAATCTATTTATTTATAAAGATTTTTTTTTATTTACTCATGAGAGACACAGAGACAGAGAGGCAGAGACACAAGCAGAGGGAAAAGCAGGCTCCAATGCAGGGAGCCTGACGTGGGACTCGATCCCGGGTCTCCAGGATCAGGCCCTGGGCTGAAAGTGGTGCTAAACTGCTGAACCACCCGGGCTGCTCTATAAATCTTTTTAAATGATATCTTTTCAAGCCCCAAATTTTAAAATTTTGAAAAAAATAAACTTTTCAATTTTTTCTTTTTTTTTTAATTTTTTATTTATGATAGTCATACAGAGAGAAAGAGAGAGAGGCAGAGACACAGGCAGAGGGAGAAGCAGGCTCCATGCACCGGGAGCCTGACGTGGGATTCGATCCCGGGTCTCCAGGATCGCGCCCTGGGCCAAAGGCAGGTGCCAAACCGCTGCGCCACCCAGGGATCCCTGCTTTTCAATTTTTTAAGGTGTTTTTTTTTTTTTTTTCCTTCTTTTAAGAGAGCATGAGGTAGAGTTGAAGGGATAGAGATCAAGGGAGAGAGAGAATCTTAAGCATGCTCCACGCTCAACGCAGAGCCCGACGTGGGGCTTGATCTCATGACCCTGAAATCAGGACCTGAGCTGAAATCAAGAATTGAACACTTAACTGACTAAGCCACCTATGTTCCCCCCAACTTGTCAACTCTTTAATGCTTGTGCTTTTGGTGCTATATCCAAGAAATCTTTCTCTGACTCAAGGTTGTGAATATTTGCTCCTGTGTTTTTTTTTCCCAAGAGTTTAATACTTTTGACTTTTTCATTTAGGTCTGCAGTCCATTTCTTTTTTTTTTTTTTTTAGTCCATTTCATTTTTAGTTGATTATTGGTTTGGTGTAATCAAACTTATCCATCCTTATGTTGAACATTCCACTCTTCTAGGATGGACAATGCTTAGAGCCATTTAGGAATTAGATGAAATAAGGCTCTGTTCCTTTCAGTATCTCTTATTGAAATTGTTTGCATTACTCTGCCTTCTCCACTTACTTTAATCTCATTCTGAATTTTTTACGCTGGGGCAATCCAAGTAAGATTCTGGGTGGTGAGCAGTTGGATCTTTCTTTTGTGCAGTGGGATAGGGTGATTGAGCAACAGGAGAGGAGAAGGAGGTCACAGGTCTTTTCTCGGCACGTTAGATCAAATCCATGTGGGAAAGGGCATTATGGAAGCAGAGGGCCTGAAATTGTATTCAGAGTATCCATTATGCTCATGCTCTCCACAGAATGTCTTCCTTTCCCTAGCTCCATGTACCCAATTTGAAGACCGCTGCTTAAGATTCATGTCAAGTGTTGGCAAGGTTGGGGAGAAATTGAAATCTTCATGGGTTATTGGTGAAAATGTAAAATAGTATAGCATATGTGGCAAACTGGCAGTTCCTCAAAGAGTTAAACATAATTACCGTGTCACCCAGCATTTATATAAGATGTCTGAAATACATAATTCCAGAGAGACTGGAAGTACATTACTGGTTGCCAGAGCATAGAGAGTGAGTGACTACTGCTGAATTTTTTGTCAGGGGTGGGGGGGAGGTGGGCGTTGATGAGATAGTTCTGGAATTATGTAACTGGTGATGGTTGCATAACTATGTGAATGTACTGAAAAACACATATGATAAAATTTACCCTTTTAAAGGTAAATTTTATGGTGTGTATTATGTCATTTAAAATAATGGAGGGGTACCTGGGTGGCACAGTCCGTTGAGCAGCTGAGTCTTAATTTCTGCTTTGGTTATGATCTCAAGGTTGTGAGGTAGAGCCCCACATTGGTCTCTGTGCTCAACGTACAGTCTGCTGGAGATTCTTCCTCCATCCCTCCCCACTACCATATGCACGCACACATGTGAGCTTGCATGCTTTCTCTCTAATGAATAAATCTTTAAAAAAAAAATAATGGAAAGCCATCCTTGCTGGCCCCAGATCTGGCCAGTATGCTGGACAGTATGTTTTGTGTTGGTTTGGCTTTGCCATGTCTCTTTAACAAGCATCACATGGTTCTAAAGGAAGACAGGACACCCAAGTTGAATAAAGTTTGTATGAACTAAAACTCACATTTCCACTGTAAGTTTTAGTTCTTACTTACTTCTTTTCCTTTTCTCCAATCTGTGAGCCTTTTTCCCAGTCCTCCCTGCATCTTCCCTAGGTGTTGTGTTGACTTAGACTTTTTCTGTAGCAGAGAAATAGAGCTGGGGAGTGTATCTCAGGGTTGTGATTAGCTTCTTGTTGTGTTTGCTTGAAAATTGGTATGATGGGATGCAGGGTGGAGGACCTTAACATTGCTGCTCATTAATGTTTCACAGTGCTATTGATATTGTGAAATGGTTTTCTAATTTAATCCTAAAAAAAAAAGGCAATTTATTTTCCTAGGACTTAAGATGTCTTCATCAGCTAGGCTTCACAGAAGACAATATGGAAGATCTTCAGTAGCTAAAAGGTAAAGTGAAATGTTCTTTGGTTTTTAGGTGTCCCTAGGGTAAAATAGTAAAATTAGATGAAGATGTAAATGCAGATATCAAGATTTAATTTTAGCACTTGTTGCTGATTTTGCTTTTAGTTTATATAATTTACAAAATGACATTCTTTTCAATCTAAGAGCAAAAATAATGCTTTTTTTTTTAAACTTCTTATTTTGAAATATATACTCATAGGAAGTGCAGTAAGTATTTGTTTTTAAATATTCAAACAACATGCATAACACAGAAAAGTGCAAATCTTCTATAAGCCCACTCCTGAGCATTTGCCACTGTTAACAGCTTGGTATGTGCTCTTTATGCTTTTTGTTATATTGCTTAGAGAAATCTGTGAACAAACTAACTTATTGATTTTTACATGTTTGATGGTAGTTTGCAAATTTAATTGTATACTCAGTGTTTTACCTCTGCAATCACCAAAACAGTTACCATCAAATCTTTGCACTTTTTTTTTCTTGCAATGTTATGTTTAGACATTCCTTAGAGGCTTTATGGCCCTTACTCAGAGCCTTGTTACTTCCAGAGAGCCGGGGTTGGGCCCCCAAGACCCACTGTGGCCTTGCTTCTCAAACTTAGGGCTGCCTAAGAGTGAGTTTAAGAGCTTGTTGAAATGCAGATTCCCAGGCCCTGGGCCTGCAAGATTTTGAAACCTCGGGCCCAGGGAGATGCACGTTTATATATTACTCAGCTGTTGGTATTGGAACCACTTCAAGAATCTTGTATCATCAAATTGCTGGTATCAGTTATCTGAGAAACTTGGCAGCCTGCTGAGCCTAGCTACACCCACCACCAATCACTAGTTGTGCTTGGTTGGAGTCAGGGTGCCTGACTAGTGTGGGTGCTACTGGAGGTCTGGGTACACGCACTAATCTCTTAGGATGGTCCCTGTTACAGCCCTGGTGTCCAGCTTACTGCCTGCCTTATACAGAGCAGGCACTCCTTGGATATCTGCTAATTGGTGTTGAACAAATGAACAAACATATATTTGCTTTCCACTCCCATAGCACATTTGAAATGGGGAATAAGCAGCAATCATAGACTATAGCCTCAAACGAAAGGAAAGTAGGGGAAAAATGTAAAAGGCAGACAGAAATATTAAAAGTCATAGATATTCTGGACCACGTATTAGTTTTCCATTTCTGCTGTGTCAGATTATCCTACATTTAGCAGTTTAAAAGAACACATTTGTTACCTTACAGTTCTGTAGGTCAGAAGTGCAACCTGGGTCTCACCAGACTATAAAATCAAGAAAGCAGAAATGAGGGCATGGGAGAGTGGAAGCAGGGTCACTCAAGTGGTCAGTCATCCAAATCACCCAGGATTTTCTGTAAGAGGAACTTAACGGGTGTGGGTGACCTAGTTCCTAATCTGGTTGTTTTACCTAGTGATTGTGTCATACATTTGGCAATATGTTTATTCAAGAGGGATATCTTTTGAAATGGATATCTTGACAATCAGAAGCTTAATGTCAGGAACTTACCCTACATTTAGTTACCTCATGTAAGTGAAATCGTATAATATTTGTACTTTTGTGACTGATTTATTTCACTTAGTGTAATATCCTCAAGGTTCATACATGTTGTAGCATGTTATAGGATTTCCTTCCTTTTAAGGCAGGATATTCCATTGTATATACAACAGTTAATTTTATGTATTAACTTGGCTGGATCATGGGGTGCCCAGGTATTCGATCAGACGTGGTTCTGGCTGTTTCTGTGATGGTATTTTAGGATGAGATTAACATTTAAATTGGTGGGCTTTGAGTAAAGGAGATTGCCCTCCAAAATGTGAATGGCCTTTATCCAATCAGTTAAAAGCCTGAATAGAACAAAAAAGATCCACCTCTTTTAGCAATTGAGAATTCTCCAGTAGACTTCGATTGGACTTCATCTGCCACATCAGGCTCTTGCTAGTTCTTCAGCAGACTACCTTCAGACTCAGTATGGAACACTGCCTCTCTTGGGTTGCCAGCCTGTCATGTTACCCTGCAGATTTTAAACATTTCAGCCTCTGTAGTCAAATGAACCAGTTACTTATAATAAATATGTGTGCATACATCATGTTGGTTCTGTTTCTCTGGAGAACTAACAAATACAGTATGTATAAACCACATTTTGTTTTTCCATTCTTCCATCGATGGACATTTTGATTGCTTCCACTTCTTGACGATTATGAATAATTTTGCTATGGACATGGATGTGCAAATATCTCTTACATGTTGCAGTTCTTTTGGATATATACCAAGAAGTGGGATTGCTGGATCATATGAGTGTTCTAATTTTAATTTTTTGAGGAGCTGCCAGATTATTTTCCATAGCTATTGCACCATTTTATAATCTCGCCAACAATGCAGAGGTTCCAACTGCTTCACAACCCCACCGATACTTGTTTCGGTTTTTTTGGTAGTAGCCATCCTAATGGGTGTGAAGTGGTAGTGTTTTTTGTTTGTTGGTTGGTTTGGTTTTTGGTTTTTTTCTTTACGTAAACTCTATGCCCAATGTGGGACTTAAATTTACAATCCAAAAATCAAGGGTTGCATGCTCTACAGACTGAGCCAGCCAGGTGCACCTTATTGTGGTTTTGATTTGCATTTCTCTGATGATTAGTGAAGTTGAGCATCTTTTTAGCTGCTGACTGCCTATTTGTATACCTTGGAGAAGTGTCTGTTCAAGTCCTTTGCACATTTTTGGGTTGGGTTTGTTTTTTTTGTTGTTGTTGAGTTGTAGGAATTCTTTATATATTTGGCATATAAGAGTCTTATCAGGAATGTCTGGGTGGCTCAGTGGTTGAGCGTCTGCCTTTGGCTCAGGGCATGATCCTGGAGTTCCAGGATCAAGTCCTACATTGGGATCCCTGTGAGGAGCCCGCTTCTTCCTCTGCCTATGTTCTGCCTTCTCTCTGTGTTTCTAGTGAATAAATAGATAAAATCTTTTTAAAAAGACTCTTATCAAATATATAATTTATAGATATTTTCTCCCATTTGTGGGTTGCCTGTAATTGTGACCTTTAATGTGCAAAATTTTTAAATTTTCATATAGTCCAATTTATCTATTTTTTTCTTTTGTCTTTGCTTTTTACTGTAGCATCCAAGAAATCATTGCCAGATCTAGTGTCAGAAAGCTTTCCCCCATTTTCTCCTAAAGCTTTATTTTTTTAAGATTTTTTTTATTAAAAAAAAAAGATTTTATTTATTTATTCATGAGAGACACAGAGAGAGAGAGGGGCAGAGACAGAGGTAGAGGGAGAAGCAGGCTCCATGCAGGGAGCCTGATGTGGGGCTTGATCCCAGGTCTCCAGGATCATCTTTTAGGGCTTTAATAGCTTCAGGTCTTTTTTTTTTTTTTTTTTAATTTTTTTAATTTTTTTTTTTAATTTTTATTTATTTATGATAGTCACACACAGAGAGAGAGAGAGGCAGAGACACAGGCAGAGGGAGAAGCAGGCTCCATGCACCGGGAGCCCGACGTGGGATTCGATCCCAGGTCTCCAGGATCGCGCCCTGGGCCAAAGGCAGGCGCCAAACCGCTGAGCCACCCAGGCTGCCCTCCAACTTCATTCTTTTGCATGTGGATGCTAGTTTTCCCAGCACAATTTGTTGAAAAGACTGTCCTTTTCTCATTGAATGGTCTTGGCACTTAAAAAATTATTTAACCCTTATATGTGAGAGTATATTTTGGGCTTTCTTTTCTGTTCTTTTGGTCTATATATGTTTTTATGACAGTACCACACTGTTTTCATTACTGTACTTTTTATAAGTTTTGAAATTAGGCAGTATGAAACTTCCAACCTTGTTCTTTTTTTCAAGATTATTTTGATTATTTTGGGTCCCTTGGAATTCCATATGAATTTTAGGATGGAGTTTTCGACTCCTGCAGAAAAGTCATTGGGATTTTTTTTTTTTTTTAAAGATTTTATTTATTATTCATTCATGATAGACCTAGAGAGAGAAAGAGGCAGAGACACAGGCAGAGGAAGAAGCAGGCTCCATGCCGGGAACCTGACACGGGACTCGATTCCGGGACTCCAGGATCACACCCTGGGCCAAAGGCAGGCGCTAAACCGCTGAACCGCTGAACTACCCAGGGACCCAAGTCATTGGGAGTTTCATAGAAATTGTATTGAATCTATAGATTGTTTACAGTAGTACTATACATCTTAGTAGTACTAAATATTCCAATATATGAAGATGGGATATCTTTTCATTTATTGGTGTCTTCCTTCATTTCTTTCAACAGCACTTAATAGTTTTCAGTATACATAGTCTTTGACCTCCTTGTTTTATTCCTAAGTATTTTATTCTTTATCTTGCTCTTGTAAATGGAATTGTTTTCTTAATTTCCTTTGATATTGTTCATTGTTAGTGTATAGAACTGCAACTGGTTTTTGCAAGTTGAATTTGTGCCCTACAATTTAGCTTAATTTATTTATTCGTTCTAACAGGGTTTTTTTTTTTTTTTTTTTTTTTTTAGTTGTTTTTGGTGCAATCTCTATAGGGTTTTCCCTACATGTATAACATCATGCTATCAACAGAGATACTTTTACTTTTTTTCCAATTTGGATACCTTTTATTTCTTTCTTTTGCTTACTTGCTATGGCTAGGACCAGCATTATGTTGTAAAGAAGTAGTGAAAGTGGGCATGTTTGTCTTGGTCCAGATCTTAGAGGAAGAGCTTGCAGTCTCACCATTGAGCATGATGTTAGCGTTGGGCTTTTCATATGTAGCTTTTATTATGTTGAAGTAGTTTACTTGTATTTTTAGTTTGTAGAGTGCTTATATAGTAATTTTTTTTTAAATCATGGAAGTATGTTGTATTTTGTCAAATGCTTCCTGCACCAATTGAAATGTTCATGTGAGTTTTTCCTT
Source organism: Canis lupus baileyi (assembly GCF_048164855.1). Taxonomy (NCBI): domain Eukaryota; kingdom Metazoa; phylum Chordata; class Mammalia; order Carnivora; family Canidae; genus Canis; species Canis lupus. Next base: position 66,021,378 of record NC_132842.1, read on the forward strand.
CATCCTGTTAGTGCAGAGTTTCACATTGATTGATTTTAAATATATATATATATATATATATATGTTGAATCATCCTTGCATTGAAGGGATAAATTGTGCTTGGTTATGGTGTTTAATCATTTTCTTTATACTGTTAAATCCTGCTTGTGTTTTTTTTAAGATTTTTACAGCAATGTTTATAAATCACAGGGGTGTATAGTTTTCTTGTGTCTTTGTCCTGCTTTGGTATTAGGGTAATGCTGGCTTTATACAATGAGGGAGAAACTGTTCCCTTCTCTTCAGTTTTTTGGAAGTTTGAGAAAGATCTGTGTTAATTCTTTAAATGTTTGGTGGAATTTACCAGTGAAGCCATCTGGTTTTGAACTGTTCCTTAAGGAGATTTTTTGTTTGTTTTTTCTCTTGCTGTCTCAAGTGAGAGAACAGTCCTCAGTGGCAAAAGAAAGCTGCAGAAGCACCACCCAATGTTGGCTTCACGCTAGGGAGAAAATGCTATGCCTATGCCCCCTCCTCATGGTTTTGGGTACTCTATACATTCAGAGAAACTTTTCTAGTAACAAACTATCGAAATGATCCCTGAATGAGGTCCTCTATGGAGTCTTTTAATTAATGATTCAGGCTTCTTACTAGTTACAGATCTATTCAGTTTTTTATTTGTTCATAATTCAATCTTTGTAGGTTGTGTATTTCTAGGCTATCCAATTTGTTTTGTATAATTGCTCATAGTAATCTTTTTTTTTAATAGTTATTTTAGAGAGAGAGAGAGAACTCGAATGTGCTCACAAGCGGGAGAGGGAGAGAGAATACCAAGCAGACTCCTGCGCTGAGCTCCACGTGGCTCTTGATTCCAAGATCACATCCTTGAGATCACAACCTAGGCTGACAACAGGAGTTGGAAGTTCAACTGATTGTGCCACCAATGTGCCCCCATAGTACACTCATAATCCTTCTTATTTGTGTAAAACTGGTAAAACTCTTTTTTATATTCTTTTAATTATTTGTGTGTTTTTTATTTTTTTTAATCCAGCTAAAGGCTTATCAATTTTGTTGATTGTTTTCAGAGACCCAACTCTTCATTTCATCAATTTTCTTCTATTGTTTTTCTAGTCTTTATTTATCTCTGATCTAACCTTATTTCCTTCCTTCTGCTAGCTTTGGGTTATTTGTTCTTTTTCTAGTTCCTTAAGTGGTAAAGTTAGGTTGTTGATTTGAGATTTTTTTTTTTTTAATGTAAATGTTTACAGCTATACATTTTTCTCTTAGCATTACTTTCTCTACATCTCAGAAGTATTGCTATGTTGTGTTTTCATTTTCATCGTCTCAAGGTATTTTCTGATTTTCTTCTTCTTTTTTTTTTTTTAAGATTTTATTTATTTATTTATGAGAGATACACAGAGAGAGGAAGAGGGAGAAACAGGCCCCTCTCAGGGAGCTGGATGCTGGATCTGGACTTGATACCAAACCCAGGATCACGACCTGAGCCAAAGGCAGACGCTCAACCACTGAGCCACTCAGGCATCCCTATTTTCTGATTTTCACTGTGGTTTCTTTGACCTGTTGTTGTTTAAAAGGGTATGAATTTCTCTGTTTTTTAGGATTTTTCAGTTTTTCTTCAGTTATTAATGTCTAATTTCATTCTATTATGACCAGTAAAAGATACTTTTTATGATCTCAATGTTTCTAAAATTATTAAGACTTGTTTTGTGACCTAACATGGTTTGTCCTTGGCAATGTTCTGTAGTGGTTGATGTCTCTTACGTCTAAAACCTATAGGTTCCCTCTTTTTTTTTTTTTTTTTTTTTGTATTTTGTTGTTATTAAAGAAGCAAGTCCTTTGTCTTCTAGATAGAGTTTCCCACAATCTAGGCCAGTTGCATCTTGTGGTGTCATTTTTTTTTAATATTTTACTTATTTATTTGTGAAAGAGAGCAAATGAGAAGGCACAGCAGGGGGTAGGAGCAGAGGGAGAGGGAGAAGCAGACTCCCCTCTGAGCAGGGAGCCTGACATGGGGCTTGATCCCAGGACACCAGGATCATGACCTGAGCTATAGGCTCAGATGCTTAACCAACTGAGCCATGAAGGCACACCTTGTGGAGTCATTTAACTTGTCTTTCTCCCTCTTGTATTTCCAGCAAATTAGAGACAGGTCTAGAGTTGTGACAGGATTCATGTTCTTTTTTTGGCAACATAATTCATTCCAAAAGTGATCTGCACTTCTATTGAAAAGGATCTTAATGCTGGGCAGCCTCTGTAGCTCAGCGGTTTAGCACTGCCTTCAGCCCAGGGCGTGATCCTGGAGACCTGGGGTCAAGTCCCACGTCCAGCTCCCGGCATGGAGCCTGCTTTTCCCTCACCTGTGTCTCTGCCTCTTTCTCTCTGTGTGTCTCTCATGCATAAATAAATAAAATCTTAAAAAAAAAAAAAGAATCTTAATGCCTAGTTGTCTTTCTGTATATGTTGTTAGCAACCATTGATTTTTGTCTAGGTCCATTTATTTACTGGTTGTTGCAGGATGTTTGATAATTTTTTATTCCATTATTTTCTCATTATTTATTAGTTGGACTACTTCTATAATATCCCCTTGTAAACAGTTTGGTTATTCTGAGATATAGTTCCAATTGGAAAGAAAAATCATTCATCTTAATAGTAGCTTCTTTTTTTTTTTTTTTTAAGATTTTTTATTTATTCATTTGAGAGAGTGAGCGAGAGCATCAGTAAGGGGGGAGGGTCATAGGGAGAGGGAGAAGCAGACTCCCTACTAAGCAGGGAAGCCTGATGCAGGGCTTGATCCCAGGACTCCAGGATTATGACCTGAGCCAAAGGCAGCCACTTAACTGAGTGAGACACCGAGGCACCCCTTAATAGTAACTTTTAAAAGGAAAATACACAACATCAAATGTATGTATTATTATAAGAAGGATCCCTAATTTCATATATGGAAAACAAAAAGTGCAGGTCTTACATTTGAGAAAATATGGTCATGTTGGTCATAATTGACCTTGAATAGCCAACAAACAGACAAAGGATGAAAGACTTTCAGCTGTTGAAGAAGGACAAGGGGAGTTTAGTACATTTTAGAAAGGCCCATTAGAAAAAGTGTAAAGTGAAATGCTTTGACATTACGTGCGTATGTGTGTGTCTGTGTGTGTGTGTGTATGAACTGTCTTAATATCCCAATGATACTGCTTTTTTTAAAATTTTTATTTATTTATGATAGTCACACAGAGAGAGAGAGAGAGAGAGAGGCAGAGACAGAGACAGAGACATAGGCAGAGGGAGAAGCAGGCTCCATGCATGGGAAGCCTGACGTGGGATTCGATCCCGGGCCTCCAGGATCACGCCCTGGGCCAAAGGCAGGCGCTAAACCGCTGCGCCACCCAGGGATCCCCCAATGATACTGCTTAATGAGAGGTTAACATATGTCAGTCGACTTTGTTAGGTAGCACCTGTAAGGTTTTTGGAAGAAGACAGAATAAAAAACACAAAGTAAAATTTTCCCAAGGCTATCTGTTTGATACACTTAAAATTCATAAATTTTCCCAGAATATAGATTTGGCAAGGAATACTTCCTAAAGAGTATTTGTTTTAATATCTTGTAGTTGCATGGGATATATAGAAGAGTAGAAGCACTAGAAATAAATTTTCCATGTTTATGTAGCTCTTTCTCTCTTTTCTTTCTCTTCTCTTCTCTTCTCTTCTCTTCTCTTCTCTTCTCTTCTCTTCTCTTCTCTTCTCTTCTCTTCTCTTGCTTCGCTTCTTTCAGATGGGAGAGGGAGAGAATCTTAAGCAGCCTCCATGCCCATTGTGGAGCCCAGCACACTACATGATCTCTTGACCCTGGGATTATGACCTTTGCCAAAATCAAAAGTTGGATGCTTAACTAACTGAACCACCCAGGCATCCCCCATATTGTTCATTTCTAATAAGGTTTTGAATCACTTCATCTTCATGTGTTCTGTAAGTATTTATTTAGAGCATAGTATATACTGGGCACTGGGTGAGTTGAGAAAGGACACATTTGAAGTTCATGCTTATTACATTTTATTTAGCAATTACTGGATTCCTGTTTGGTTATTGCTAAAGCACATGTTTAAAAGTTGCCAAACAAGTATAGTGAATGGGGGGATTCCTTGATATCTTTTCCTGAAAAGATACTCAAGAGGAAGGAATGAGTAAAAAATAGAACTGTCTATCTCATGTGACAGGCTATTCATGTCTCTCCATTTACACACTGCCATTCATGAGGTTTTCTAGCACTTGGTGTGGTTTCAGGTGATCAGCCAAGACCTAATCAGAAGAATCTGATTTGACCTGAAAGATTTCAGTCCTGTTTGTCACTTGCTAGATGACTTCTTTAAGTATTGGTGTTGGCATTTTTTTTACTTAATGTTTATAAAATAATAAGGGCAAAATGCAATAAAATATTCGAGTCATTGACCCAAATAAATACCATTCTGCAGAAAAATCTTTTGAGGTTGCTGAGAATGAGTATCAGCTCCCAAGTTCCCTGTGGGCAACTTGAAGTGTTGGACTGACACTGATTGTAGGGTCCTGTGTACAATGAAGTATGGATTTTCTGGGTGTGACAGTCACAAAAGGTTGAGGAAGTTCTAGTTCTGGTTCCTGTAACTAGAAAGTTACCTAACCTGGGGTATCTGGGTGGCTCAGTTGGTGGACATCTCAGGGTCATGGGATTGAGCCCTATGTTGGGCTCACACTTAGCAAGGAATCTGCTTGAGGATTCTCTCCCTCTGCCCCTCCCCACTGCTTGCATGAACTCTCTCACTCTTTCTCTCTCAAATAAATCTTAAAAAACAAAAGAATGTTACCTAACCCCTTGAGACCTAATTGTTTTCGTGTGTTAAATGAGAAGGACTGGATTCTATGAAACCTGAAAGTCTAGAGAGTTTTAGAGTTGAAAAAAATAATTCCTTTGAGCAAATTCATAAATTCTGCAGTTATTTGTTGAACACTTATATTGTGGCAAGCCCCGTTCCAGTTGCCGGAGAAACCATAAACAGACAGACAAAAGCCCTGTCTTCTAGAAACTTACCTTCCTGCTTGGAGTGAGATAATACACAAAGAAGTAAAAATATGTAGTATGTGGCCAGTGCTCCTCAACACTGTCGAGGCCATCAAAAACCAGGAAAGTCTGAGAAACTGCTTCAGACAAGAGGAGCCTAGGGAGATAGGACCAAAAAATGAAATGTGGTATCCTGGACCAGAAAAAAAGGCAGTAGGTAAAAACTGAGGAAATCAGAATAAATTATGGACTTCTTTTAATAATAGTGTATCGGTGTTGGTTCACTAGTTGTAACAAATGTACCCCAAATGTAAGCTGTTAATAATGGGGGAAACTAAGTGTAGGTTATATGGGAACTTTCTTATATGGTATCATCTTTACAATTTTTCGGAAAATCTAGAACTGTTGTAAAAAGTAAAGTTTATTTTTAAAATGTGTGTGTGTGTGTGTGTGTGTGTGTGTGTGTGAATGATGCTGACAAAAGTGAAGCTGGATCAGAGGGGCAGGGAGCACAGGTGGTGGGGAAGGTGAGGGAGAGCCTGACAGAGAAGGTGACATTTGGGCAGAGCCCTGGCTGGAAGCAGGGGAGCCAGCCATGTGGGTATTTGGGGAGGGGGTGTTGAAGACAGGGACCTGCAAGGGGCAAGGCACTGGAGGAAGCAGCTAGAAGGCATGCCAGTTGCCATGAGGAGAGCTCCCCAGGAGTACAGGTAGAGAATTAGGTCAGACGGGGATGGGGGCTGGGGGAGGGTGGGGGCTGGGTGTTAGGTATCTTTTAAGTCCGGATCAGGACTTTGGCATCGACTCTGGACCAGATGCAGGCAAAGCCATGGGTCTGGCCTTCTTCCCTGTGGCACAGATCCCACATCACATGGTCCTCCTTTCACAGGCTTCTGAAAGTTACCACTTGAGGGCCTCATTAGGCTTTAGAGCAAGGGTTGGAAACTACAGCCCTGGGCCAAATCCTATCCCACTGGGTTCTCTGCAAAGCTGTACAAAGGTGAGCTCCTACCTTTTCCCTCCCTCCCTTCCATGAGGTGGTTTCATACATTCATAGACCATTTGTAATTGTTTTGTCACATTCTGTATTCCATCCTGGGATTCTCTTGACTTCCTAAATGATTTGTTAAAATCTGCATACATTAAGGCTCACTCTTTATGCTGTGAAGTTCAGTGGGTTTTGACAAATGCATAGTGTCATGTATCCACCATCACTGTATCATGCAGGATAATTTCACCGCCTGGAAAAAACCCCTGTGCTTCACCTTTTCAATTCCATCCTGTCAAACCTCTGGCAACCACTGATCTTTTCACCCATCTCTATAGTTTTGCCTTTTCCAGAATGTCATATAATTGGAACTATATAGTATGTAGCCTATTTAGACTGGCTTCTTTCACTTAGCAATATGCATTTAAGATTTAGCCAAGTCTTTTTGTGGCTTGATACTCTTTTCTTTTTATCACTTAATAATATTCATTGTCTGGATGTGCCAGCTTGTTTATCTATGTCACCTATTGAAGGGCATCTTGGTTGCTTCCAGGCTTTGGCCATTATGAATAAAGCTGATATAAACATTCATGTGGAGGTTTTTGTGTGGATGTACGTTTTCAAATCAGTTGGGTGTGATTGCTGAATTGCATGGTGACACTGTGTTTAGCTGTGTATTTACCCTGAGTTGTGGGGTTTTTTTGTTTTTTGTTTCTTTTAGAATATCATAGAGGAAATCTGACATTTTTTTGGTTTGTGTCCTTTGACAATGCCATGATACTACTCTTTTCCTATTTCTGGAGGCTCGATTGAAATTTCTCCAGAGGAGTGTTAAAATTCAAATTGTTTTCAGTGAAATTTGAAATTATGATGGAACTTCTAAGAGTAGATTCTTAAAAATCTTTTTAATTTTAAAATTTATCCCCAGTGGGTCCTACCCTGAGAACTTAATAGATCAGCTGTCTAATAAGTTAAAGTAATTGAGATACAATAGTAACAAGTTAAAAATAATCGTACTAGCATTCCTGGAGGCTTTGGGACTGACATGTACATTTAATGAAATAACGAGAAAGTGTTTCGGTGGGCTGTTTCCATAGATGTGTAAAGTTCTGTGTAAGGTTCTCTCCATGTAAAGACCTCAGAATCTGCATGATTTCTGACCAACACTAAAACTTGAAACACACTGAAAACATGTTGTTGTTAGGGTGTGTGGCTGCCTTAGTCAAAACCATGTGACTCATGATCTTGGAGTTGTGAGTTTGAGCCCCACATTGGATGTAGAGATTATTTAAAAGTAAATAAGTAAACTTAAAAAAAAAAAAAAGGAAAGAAAGAGAATACATGTTAATAAAGAGTGAGAAAACAAAGCTGGGGGAGAAAGGCTTGGATTTTTTTAGCCTTATCAATATATGATTATTGATGTGTAACATTGATATAGTAAATACACTACACATATTTAAAATGTACAACTTGAGTTTTGACATGTGGATGACAGGCACTACAGTCAAGGTAATGAACACAGCTGTCCCCAAAGTTTACTTATTCGTCATTATCATTCCCCCTTCTCTTGGCAACAACTGGTCTGTCACTTTTAGCACGAAAGATTAGCTTGCATTTTCTATAAATTTTTATATATTGTGTATAAGATTTGAATTATTTAAATGGAATCATATAGTTATATTTTTATAAAGAAGTCTCTGGTTTCCTTCAGTACAATTATTTTGATTTATCCGTATTGTTTGGGCGAATCAGTACTTCCATTTCTTTGTTACCGAGTAGTACTCCATTTTATGGTGCCATGGACTGAATTGTGTTCCCTATAATCACATGTTGGAGCCCTAATCCCCAATGTGACTTTATTTGGAGATAGGGCTTTTAGGAGCTGGGTAAGGTTAAATAAGGTCACAAGTGTGGGACCCTAATCCTGTAAGATTGGTGGCCTTAAAAGTAAGAAGAAGAGTCCTTTCCATGCGCATGCAGTGTTGAACGGCTGTGTGAGGGCCCGGCAAGGAGGTGGCCTTTGCAAGCCAGGAAGAGAGCCGTCACTAGGTCTGGACCATGCTGACATCCTGATCCTGGACTTCTGCCTGCAGAAGAATGATAGAATAAGTTTCTATTGTTTTAGCCAACCAGACAATGGTGTTTTGTTATGGTGACTTGGGCAGGCTTACGACCTGTGGGTATACCACAGTTTGTTTTCCCATCTTCCTGTGGGTTAGACATTTCTAGTTTTTGACTGTTGCAAATAAAGCTGCTGTGAAGGTTCATGTACAAGTTCTTGTGTAGATTTGTGCTTTCATTTTTATTGGGTAAATATCTAGGAATGGACTGGCTGGATTGTGTGTCTCACCTTTTAGGAAACTGCCAGATGATTCTCTGAAGTGATTGTACAATTTTACTTTCATAGTAGTGGTGTATAAGAATTCTGGTTCCTCCACATCAGTCTTGAGGCTTGAATTTTGAATTGCTCTTCCTTAGGTGGTCCACCCAGATGTGTGCAGGAGGCGAAGGCCTGCTGGAGCATGGCCAGGAGAGGCATGGGCAGACAGCCATTTCACCGTGGAGCCCTCTGCCATACTCTCTATGTTCTCAAATGCGAGTTTTTTATGCCCACATGAATTTACTTTCCATAAAGAGATAGAATGACTTAACACCTCTATCCCTTATATTTGTCCTCCTTTCATTTCTTTTCCTATGTTTCTTTTACTTGCAGACCTCCTGCATTAAGCCCAGAGTTTTTGGTGTAGGAGTTATTAGAGGGAGCCTGGGTTTTAAAGTCAGACACATCTGGATTTGAATTTGTGCTTTATAGCTTAGCTGTGTAGAAAGTCGGGGGGCCATGACCCTTGGTTTCCTCATCTGTTTCTAAAAAGTATGGGGAGGTTGATAATACCCAGCTTTGGTTGTTATAAGGCTTAAATATAATACATTGAAAACATCTTCATTGAACATCTTGGGAACCGTAATTATTTCCCAAGATACATTTCTAAGTCCCATTTTCTGTTTGACAGAGACTGACCTACTACCCACTGAGTAGGAGAGGAACTAAAGTTAGTTTTTTTTTTTTTTTTAAGATTTTTTTTATTCATTCATGAGAGACACACACACAGGCAGAGGGAGAAGCAGACTCCATGCAGGGAGCCTAACGCAGGACTCGATCCCAGCACTCCAGGATCACGCCCTGGGCTGAAGGCAGTCGCTAAACTGCTGAGCCACCCAGGGATCCCAGAACTAAAGTTTTATTGGGTGCCACCAGTTAGGGTCCCAGAGTATATGGTAAATACAGTGGTATTGCCAGGGCTTAGGGTAACCTTACAATGATCAATAATTTCTAAGCCTTCCTTTGGCCATTTGTGTCATATTGTGGGTATATTTCATGTTTCAATTTATGTACTTACACAAAGACAATTCCTGCCTGAATGTGATTCCTCTAAGCAGCCCATTTGGGAACCCCCCAGCGTCCTGGTACTTAGGGGATGTTTTTAGGGAGGAGAAAAGGAACACTGTGGCTCTGGAGGGATGTTTCTCAGGTCTCTGGGATTCCAGCCAGCGTACACGTCTGCCTTTCTCAGTGCTTGGGCTGCAGTGTTTGAACGCGGGTCTTTTGGCCTGCAGAATCCTTTGTCCAGCTGGCTGAGGTGTGTTGAGTGCGTTGGGCCTTCTCTCCCATGGAGAAGTGGGAAGTTATTCTTTGATGGCTGGGCCAGACTGCTCATCTGATGTTACTGGAGTTTGAAAGGTTGTCCTGGTAGTCAAGTGGCTGTCATTAGTGTGGCCAGGGTAGGCTGGAGTGAGAACTACAAGGGAAGGGGAAGGTCCTGATAAGGTGGGAAGTGTGGGTGTCAGTAGGCACTGGATTTGTTTTGCCAGGTGAGGGTGTCTGGGGGCCTTCTCTCCCCTGCCCGACCGCTGGGTTCCAAGTGTCCTGCAGCGTTTCTCCTTAGAGCCGGCTGGCTTTCTTGGCATCATTCAGTCTAGTTGCTAGGAAGCCGAATAAGGCAAATGCAACTTCCTTTTGACTTACTCACATTGAACCATCTGCTTATTCCTTCTCATGGCCTTCAAACTTGGCTAGGATCATTGAGAAGAGGGTCGAGTGGAGCATCTGTGCTCCTGATCCTTTTTGGAAAAGGAAAGCTTTCTAATAACTCTTTAACCCTCTCGGTCCAAATTCATAATAATTAATCTTGTTCAACCTCTTGTTTCTCAGCTAACAATTTGGAGGAGACGTTTTCTTCTTAGATTTTGCCCCTGATTTTTGTCTTAGATTTCAATCTGTGTTATTTATTAGCCACACAACTTTTAAACGAGGAAGACGGTGTTGACATGTGTCAGATGCGTTTGGCATATAACATAACAGTGGTCTTAATCGAGGACCTTGAGTGCTTAGAATCGATGCACACAGATCATTCAGGAACGTTCTTTCATAAGCGCCATTGTGGAGTTAGTGTCAGATACATTATAGGTGGCAGATAATTAATGAAAATTTATGGTGATGTTGGTAGAGCATCTATCAAAGAGAAGCTTTAAAAAAAAAATAGACTTTTTAAAATTACCAAACACTGTCAGCATTGCATTCTTACTTTTCTTTTACGTTTAATTCAGTTCATTTGGGTAAATCTGGTTCATTATGTTGAAGCCCTTTTCTGCTGGTGAATTTATAGTGGTCTTTTCTTGTGAGCTGTGCCTTCAGTTGTCAACTCTGGAAAAGCAGTTGAACAAACAAACTAGACAAAAATAGAAATAGGCATTACAAAATAGAATAGAAATTCTGGAAAAAAAAAAAGTCTGGAGAAAAGCACTGTTCGAGTTTTAAAAATCCAGTTTAACTGAAGATTTAATCACCTTTGAGTATACCAGAACGTTGGAAGCTAACGTGTGGGCTATGGGAAATAATTTCTTCTTAAGTGTAATTTTGTCTTTGTTGGTTTTTTAGCAGCAAGCCATATAAACCTTTTCTGCCGACTTCTTATTCTCCCCAAGAGGGCTACTTAAAGGAGGGTGAAGACATGCTAAGGTAAAGTTTTATTGTTGTGGCTCAATTTGCTAAAAGCTTTAGTAGTAATTTAGATGTATTCTTACTGTGCAGACTTATGTGTTTGTTAAAATTGATGCTATTAATATTTGCTTTTGGGGAAGTCCCTCAGGTCAACTCAATTGTATTAAGCCATTCTGCTTTAACTTGTCCCTTTCCATAGTCATTTGGACTGTAGTTAACTAAAACAGACCCAGACTGAAGGGACTCGACTACTGGAGCCCCTCTGTGAGCTCCGAGTGAGTGACCTGCTGCAGCAGGCCCTCAACTCCCTTCTTCCCCACCTCCCCACCTTTTTTGTGCTACCATCTGCCCATGGGTATATGCTCTAAAAATGCAAATTTATTTTAGTTGTGAGGTGAATTATTCCAGTATTCCAGTATAAATAAAGTCAAAAATAAAAATGATTTGAGGCGCCTGGGTGGCTCAGTTGGTTAAGCATCCGACTATTGATCTCAGCTCAGGTCATGATATCAAGGCCATGAACTCAAGCCCCGTGTTGGGCTTGCACTTAGCTAGGAGTATTTGAAACTCTCTCTCTGCCTGTTCTCCCGCCCACTCTCTCACACGTGCCCCCTACCCTAACCCCCAGGAATGGATAAACAGATGTAAAAGTGTTTGATAATAAAAAGTTAAAATCCCTTTCAGAGCCCTCCCCAGTTCCACTCACCCCCTCTTTTAAAATAATTTATTTATTTGACAGAGAGAGAGCACAAGCAGGGGAAGTGGCAGAGGGAGAGGGAGAAGCAGGCTCCCTGCTGAGCAGGAAGCCAGACTCTGGGCTCATCCCAAGACCCTAGGAGTCATGACCTAAAGCTGAAGGCAGACCTTTAACTGACTGAGCCACCCAGGCACCCACCCCTTCCTTGTTGTTTTTTTTTTTTTTTAAGATTTATTTATTTATTCATAGAGAGAGAGAGAGGCAGAGACACCTGCAGAGGGAGAAGCAGGCTCCATGCAGGGAACCCGACGTGGGGCTCCATCCCAGGTCTCCAGGATCACACCCCGGGCTGCAGGTGGCACTAAACCTCTGTGCCACCAGGGCTGCCCCCCTTCTTTGTTTCTAACTGAAGTAGCTCACACTGGTATATTGTTCTAGAACTTGCTTCTTTCATGTAACAGTAAGTCATGGAGGATTGTTGACCACCATGTAGGATTCCACAGTTTATAGACCAGTTTTGAAGGTGGTCTTACTCTGTTTACTCTTTCACATTCAAAGGTGGAGTTCTGAGTAACTAAGTAACATGGTACTTCAGGATTCTTGCTTTGGATCTACCTCTAGTTTTGGTAAAAGCAGTTTTCCTTGAACTGTATTTGAATTGATTTTTATATGTATGAACCTTGACAGGGCCTCTCTCTTGCCTGCATTAAAGATGAGATTTGTGTCAGATTAGATTAATAATTCAAAATTGAAAAATGCCTTCCTCGACTGCGGAAGCACTTGGAAGTATAGAATTCAGGAGTGACTGTTAATGGGGATTAGTCTGTCTCAGGTAACATTTCCTGACAGTGAGACTCAGAATACTTGCACTAGTAGGCGATCTTCTGAAGGAGGTATTTTCTTAACTCTGGTGTGAAAGAAGCCTAAAGGCAGAGATGGATGATAATGGCTTACATCTATTGAAGGCTTGTTGTGCATTAGACATTATTCTAAGGACTTTACCTGCATTAACTCATTTAATCCTCATAGCAGCACTTCCGTGTAGATTCTAATAGCCCCATTTTGTGCGTGGGAAAACTGAGGCATAGCAATGTTAAGTAACTTGTTTGAGCTTACTCAATTACTAAGTGATAGCACTGAGATTCATACCCAGGAAGTAAGAATTTCAGCATCATACTGCCTTTCCTGAATGACCACATACCAGGCTCGGGTGCACCCCTCCATCCCCATCTAATTACTTAGGGTGGTGGTCAACAGTTTACATACTACTTCATTAAAAGAAAACATTTAAAGTTTGAGGGAAAGCCAGCAAGAACACAGCCTAGCAAGAGGTAGAGAAAGGCAGCTTGAGGAATGGCCTCTGGAGGCAATGGCTAATGTTTGTCAGAGACAGTAGACAAAGATAAAGTTTGCATGGGGGAAGGAAACATCTCGTGTAGCTCAGGATTGTCAGGCAGTAGCGGAGGCATAGATTCAGGCAAAAGCTTTGCCTCTAAAAGTCTGGAACTGTGTCTCTGCTGTGTCAGGGAATTGGATGTGGACAAGAACCCAAATGAAAATTATACAGGGGAAGAGCAACGGGATCGACATTTGCTGGCAGCTTGCTGAATAGTCATGGTTTGAGCGTGTTCCGTGGCTGCTTTGCCATGCAGCGTGATGCCTCTGGTGAGAAAGGAACTAATTGCTGCCTGCCGAGGTGGTTCTCTCCCTGGCAGGACACTCCTTATGGACAGACACATTGGTGTCTGGATGCTGGAGAGGTGCAGTAAAAATGCCTGATTTAGGGTACAGAGTGCAGCGAATTCCCCCTTTCTTCTGTTAAATCACAGCAAAGGGGACTACTTTAGATGGCTAATAGATTACCCAGCATCTGTGCACTATTTTGCATGCCTTTAGCAAGGGAAAATAGCTGGCTCACAGGAGCTGTAGAGTGTTTAGGAGTAAGTGAACAGACCTCGTTGACTCATTTTTTACCCATATCCAATGAAGACCCTCACAGATAAGCACCTCTTCTTCAAAAGATATACATGTCTGATAAAATTATCTCCTTTTCTTTAAATTACACACCTTCAAGTATGAGTTTCTTAGTCTGACTTGACAAAGATCAGTGGCTCCATGTAGTACGTTTCGTCATAACAGGCAAGACGAAGTGAGTAGGAGAGGGCAGAAACATCCCAGAAACTCATAATATTTCTAAAATGAGAACGGATTATTGAGCGTCTTTCTACGTCTGTGTAAATACAGCCTTTCTTTTGGTGCATACATATTGTGCCAGGTGACCTGGTATTTATTTTTGGCTTTTGGGGACACATTTAGAGGGAAACTGCATTTGCACAAACTATTATATTTTCATGCATCCAATAGCATTAAAGAATTATGGCGGAATGTGGCTGATTATTCAAAAAGGAACGAAGAGAACCATGAGCGACCCCAGACCACTCAGTTAGGTAAGAGTCTTGCTGCGATTCTCCTTCTGTTTTCCTCATCTATTCTTTATAGAGGTGTTGCCTTTCATTTACACTTTTGTAAAAATTCTGAAAACCTTCAGTGATTGTTTTTGCCCTTGCAAGAGCATGAACATGTCAATATTTTTCAGATGATGCCAGCATTAGGGACACTCGGAAAGAGGGGCTTTTCCAGCACTTTTATCAAGTGGTTCAGAAAGAACGTGATCGAGAAAGGCCTTCAGATTGCGTTATTGTTTATATCAACAACGAACAGAGGTACATTTATTTTTTTTTAGCTTGCCAAATGAAAATGTGTACAAATGGAATAATAAGTATTCAGCCTTACATACATAAAAGTCACTCAGGGTTGAAAGACTCTTGAAATGCTGTTAGAACATTGCTCTAAGAATTACAAGACTCTGCTGTTGGGTTTACCAAACTGGTGGCTGGGGAGGTTTCTGATGATTACTACCTTACTCAGTTTTCTGAATTGCTCAAGTTTTCTACAATGAATATCTATCAATTTCATAATCAGGGGAAAAAAACCCAACCTGAAAATAGCCCTGGTTCCATATGCCAGGGACTATCTGGGGATACTTTAATGAAAATAACATACCAACCTTTGCCTTGGGGCATTGACAGTCTAGTGTGGGATACCACAAGTTGGCCTCACTGATAATTTCAGAGATGGGTTTTTCTCATTTCTTAACTACTTGTTGAATTCCTTTCATCCTTTGTCCTTGCTGTTTTTCCTTCAGTGGGGGATGCTCAGACCTTCTTCTCCATCTGTAACTTGTGCAGGCCAACTAACGTGTAACTTGTATAGGCCACTTAATACCTGTAATTCATGCAGACCACTAAAGCACAGTTATAACCTGGTCTCCTGCCCTCATGGCTGTCTCCAGCTCATCCTTTAGGTCTGTGTAATGCCCTGATCTTGAGCACTGTTGGCTGGCACTTGAAGGCAGACAGGGGTGATGTGTGACGATAATTGTGTCTCTGGGTTGTCAGGTTTCATAGTGCTTGGCAAAGAATGTGTAGACAAATGGTTGGTTGGAGGCATGCACACTTACTCCAGGCTAGGTGCTGAGTGCATGATACTGCAGACTCAGCCATGATAACTAATCATTCCTGAACAAGAGACCAAGCACTCACAAAATATAACTCAGCATGAAGCCAACATTGGTATTCTCACTTTATTTGAAAATCGGCAATCTTAAAATGACTCCGAATTCTTATTCTGTGATATTTGCTTTACAGACATCTAACTTATGTGTAGATAGCATCTTTACAGTAAGGTTTGTGAAAGCAAAATTATAGCTTCATTTCATTTGGAGGGTATTTGGGTTGGATCTTGGGAGACAGAATACTAGAAGAAATGAGGTCAGTCACAGCATGGGGAGGGTGGGAGAGGCCAATTCCTTTTACATTAGAAAATTATGGGATTTCCCTTTAATAATTGAAAGACAACCAGACATGCCCTGGATTAATTTCATCATGTGGTAATATAAACCAATTTTGAACCAGAGGCAGTAAAGACTCAGCATGCATAGTGGCTTGGTTTTCCCTCAACATTTAGCAACTTTGCTATAGTAGTTTGCATCAGCCAGGGAAACTACATTTTAATCTTTGACTAAATCAGCTTTCTTGGAACTTGTAGCATCACATCAGACCTGTGGTACCTCATAGCTCTTTTAGAATTGTGATGGGCTCCAGTGGCTGTTTGACTCCTGCACCCTCATGCCCTTGCCAGTCTCCCAACTCTAGAGTCAGGCTGGCTGATGTTGACTGGAGTGCAGTGTTGTGTGGTGGAGAGGAATCCTCAAGATTGCTTTTCTTCTCCCCTTCCATCTGGGGTGGTATTCAGAAACTGCTTCTCTGCCTGGCATTCACAGTTCTGGCATTTAGCCATGGATTAGGACCCTCAGTGGGTGTAGCTTAGGGATTCCTCTGCCACATGCATTTGCCAGAGAGTCAAAGAACTAGGCATTGCTGCCTGCTCTGTTGTCTTTGATATTGAAAAGATTTGTGATACACTGGTTGGCTAATTCATTCCTTTATACTTCAAAACAATAATTAATTTTCAAATCGTGTCCTCCAACATGAATTATTACTGTTGATGGTTTTTTTTTTTTTTAAGATTTTAATTTATTTATTTGAGATAGAGCACAAGCAGGTGGAGGGGCAAAGAGAGTGGAAGAAGCAGGCTCCCCATTGAGCAGAGAGCCAGATATAGGACTTAATCCCAGGACCCTGAAATCATGACCTGAGCAGAAGACAGATGCTCAGCCAACTGAGCCACCCAGTCACCCCTATTGTGATAGTTTTTTTATATATATATTTTTTTTATTTATTTATTCATGAGAGACACAGAGAGAGAGGCAGAGACACAGGGAGAGGGAGAAGCAGACTCCACGCAGGGAGCCTGACCCAGGACTCGATCCGGGTCTCCAGGATCAGGCCTTGGGCTGAAGGCAGCGCTAAACCACTGAGCCACCTGGGCTGCCCTATTGTGATAGTTTTGACTCCTGGGCTGTCATTGTGTAAATATGAACCATGGTATTGTTTTTCTTGTTTACCTCTTGAATTTGTTTTCTGAAATCACCCATACTCCTAAATTGCCTGGAAAGCATTTTTCTGGCTCTGATTTTAATTTTTAATTCACAGAACATGCATTTAATGTGTACCTGTCATATGTAAAACTCTGTGCTAAGCACTGTGAGGAACATGCAGATAATTGACAGTTCCTCTTTTGTACCACATTCAGCCTAGTAAGGTAAAACACATCCAAAAATAACAAGTGGAAGAAGGGATATGCTAAGAGTTGTTTCTGCTTTAAGCAGAGGATACATAAGAGGAAGAACAGACTACCATTGTAGGCTCCAAGGAGGTGAATCAATGTTTCAGGGAATTATGTCATTTGAGGCTTCTAAGTTTCTGTGCAGGTTTCTAAGCAAGTATTGGGCAAGGAGGGAAGCATTAACCCAAAGGAGAGGTCTGGGATAGATTCTTTGGGAGTTGAAGACCAAGGCTGAGAAATTGGGAGTGAGACGACTCTGGGGTTTGATCCAAGGTTGGTTAAGGGATGGTTGATAATGGTAGAGATAGATGGTTAACTCCAGTATCATCCATTTATTCATTGTTTGTCTATACATTTACTTAATTATTTATTTATTTATTTATGTACCCTCATCTTGAGGCTTGAACTCAACAACCCCAAATCAAGAGTTGCATGCTCTACTGTTTGAGCCAGCCAAGCACCCCTCATCCATTTACTTGTTAGCAAGGAATTATCACAGTGGTAGTGATCTCAACAACATCGGTCTGTCCTAGGAACTAGTTGTAGATGAGCATTCTTATTATTCTGAAGATAATCTTATCTGTTCTTTCAATCTTATATTTCTTTCATGGTCTTTAAATTGAAATAAATCGAATAACACTTGAATGATTCCATCTTGAAAAACATGGGCCACGTTTGTGGTGCTTATCCATTGTATTATGCCACACAAAAACATGGCTTTGACGTACTCTGCTTTCTTTGTAAAATTCTGTACATAATCAACCATATGAGAACACCACATTTTTTTAAAAAGTAAGTTTCCTTTGGTTAGAGTTGCCTCCAGTTCTCTTAACCTGTTCCATCAAACAGATAATGTATTATTATTATTATTTTTAAAGATTTTATTTATTTATTCATGAGAGACACAGAGAGAGAGAGAGAGAGGCAGAGACGCAGGCAGAGGGAGAAGCAGGCAGAGAGAGCAGCAGGCTCCATGCAGGAAGCCCGATGTGGGACTCGATCCTGGGTCTCCAGGAACATGCCCTGGGCTGAAGGCAGGCGTTAAACCGCTGAGCCACCTGGGCTGCCCGAGATAATGTATTATTGTTAATGTTTTCAGTGTGTCTAAGAATGAAAACAAGTTGCAGGGTATGCACAATTAAAAAAAAAAATACAGTATCTTCTACTTCACTTATCCAAGTACAGCAAAAATATAGTATCTTACATGTCACTTAAATTTGTCATCAAAATATCTATTCCACAGCTGCTTGGTGACATTGGCTTTTTTTTTTTTTTTCTTCTTTTGTTTAATTGAAAATAACCTACCTTTTACGTGTGTGTTGTGTGTGGTGTATGTTTTGTTTTTAAGGGAATATGCGACAGGCATAGGTCATCGGTTGCAGGATCATGACCTTGTGGTGGAAATGATTCACCTCTCCTCTGAGTCGAGCCTTATGCGAGCGCTCCAGGAAGTTAAGGATGACGGGTCCCCGTTTTGCATTCTTGTTGAACAGTCTAATGTAAAACTTTCCTCTTGCACCGTAATTATGCTTCATGAGTCTATCAAAAGTAAGTTTAGCTCAATCTAGAACTATCACTTAAAATGGATTCTGCTTTTAAAAATGTAATAGTTTTTCTTTGTATGCTGTATACTTTGAAGGTTCACATTTGTCAGTAACTAAACTGGATCTAGTTGAGAATAAAGTGACTTGAATAGGTATCACAAAGTACTCTCTTGTGTATTAGTGTAATTAAAGCTTAAATCATCTTTATTGCTTCTTATTTAAGAATCTAGAATATTTTGTCCAAAATATTATGTAACAAGTCAGTTCTCTTATGCAGAACTTTTGACCAAATCTCACCACCATCTTTTCTGCCCTCAATCGAAGTCTAAAAGATGTTATGTTCGTGCATTTTCTTAGACTATCTTTCTTGCTGACTTTGCCTTTCCTGTGATCTCTCAAACATTTCATTATTCTTAGGCTCAAATAATGCACAAAAATGGAGAATGCACAAAAATGGACTCCTTTTTCTTCCCTAAAATACATAGACTTAGGCAGATGCACACATCCTAGATCACACTCATCTTTCCTCTGCTGGTCAAATCTGTTGCTTTTAGAGAGGAGGGTCTGCCTTATGGAGGGTCTCTCAGTAGCTTCCTTAGAGTCAGACCCAGATGAGCATGAGTTCTGTAGTCCTCTTGTCTTTATAGAAGGTCTTGATGCTGCTCTGTGCAGTCCACACTTACTAAGTTCCTCATGTGTGCCAGGCTGTACAAGATGCAAGCTAACCCTGCTTCCTTCCTCTCTGGGTAGGCAGCAGCCAGGCAGGCTTTTCCAACAGGCCCATCTCAGCTTGAGTCTCCATAGCAATGTAAGATTCTCACTGCTAAGTCAGGAGACCATTCCCCTGGGCAGAGACCTAGTGGAGCACTAGTAGTTGCCTGTGGCTTCTGGAGCCTTCAGAGAAGTCTGTCAGATGGATATCCTATAATTCAGCTATAATGTTGGGTTTGAAAAAACAATAGTGAGAAACAGTTGGCTCCCCACAATTGGGGGGATGCCAGGACATCTTTTCCTGCCATTCCATTTGTTTTGCTTCTTTGTAGCCACCTATACCCACCTAGCCAGCTCTTGTTCAGTACTGTTCCCAAGAGTGTGAAACTATGGTTTTTCTAAACTAGAAAATGTCTAATGTGTTTTAAACAAATAATAAGACTAAATCACATTTATGTAACATGTAAGTTCTGAAAATGTGAAAGAAAAGGCATACTTTCAAAATTACAAATCCCAACCTGGTGGGGGTGGGGATGGGGAATGATTTAAGTTAACAGGTTGTGCAGAAGACTAATCACATATGTTTACATTCGTGCAACACCATTTAGGAAATTACTACAAAAGTAGATAGGTTGAATAATTTGTTAAATACTAAAACACTTGTAAAAACCAGCACTAGTTCAAAAAAGCATGTGATCTATTTTTACCATGTTTCAAATTCAGAGAAGGGTTTTTCATGTCTAGAATAGTATTAATAGGTTCATATTTCATTTCTCATCCATGAATTTAATTATTGAACTCAGATGATACGTAAAAAGGACACTCTGTTTTCTCTTATAAGCTAATAATTTTAGCAAAATTAGTCTTTGCTGGCTTCTCTTTCACATTGTTTTATTGCTGACAGTTTGTTTTATACCTTGCGTGCAGCCATTATTAAGAAGCCCATGGAGCTGCTTCTATGCTAAGACAAACATTTAAGACAGTCAAACAATGAAACCTTAACACCTGTAGGCAAATATACATTCATATTTCTTCCTAAATGTAACCTTAATAAACAGTTTAAGATTTAACCAAATACCATAATCTCTGCTAAAACTTCATAGTGTCCTTTGGGTCCTAAATTTGTTCAGAAGTCAGTTAAAAATGGCAAGACAGGGTAGGGGCCTCCCATCTAAAATTAAACTTTTATGAAGTCTTATTCTCAGTAGGTATACCTAGGAGAGATTAGAAGACACCTGTGCATTGACTATAGCCATTAAGTTATGTAAAAGTCATTCCTGGAGTCTAGAATTTATTTTATATGTAATATTTAGGGCCCAGAGCACTACTGACCCTATCTGGAAAGGCTTTTAACACGATTTAAGATCCCATATGCCTGAGCTAAAGACTGCAGAGCCAGGTAGAGGATTGTGGGTTACTCCTTAGCCTACAGTGACATAGCCTTGAAGTCTGCACCACATTCTGTCTCTCTGTCTGTCTGCCTATTATCAAAGTATTACTATACAGAGTGAAGAGATGAACACTACAATGTGTGTAATGAAAACCAGCAGCCTCATTTTTCACCTGCTCACCTCTCTAAAGGTTCTGTTCTTCCACTTTCTTCTGTGAATCTGTCTTATCTCAAGTTGTCCACCCAGTTTGCTGGAACTAAAATACCTTCACTTTTAGGATTTTTCTCCCCTTAAACTTTTCTAGTAGCCAGTGATGGTTGAGGTTGCATCCTGTCTTTTTTTAAGCTAGATATAATTAGCATTAAGAATTCGCATTGGTACACGTGGCACCTGTTTCCCCCTCCCCCTCCCCCTCCCCCCCCCACAGCCTTTCTGTCTCATCTGTGGGTCTGTATGAAAACTATAAACTAAGCTGCACATTTTATAATTTTGAAACAATGTTATGTTTGATTTTGAAATCGACAGGGCACCTGCTTTGGAGGGTCCCAGTCCAGTTGGATCAGTAGATGGTCAAATCTGTACCAAAAGCTGACACAGCTTAAACAACATGTAGTTGATTAACTATGTTATTTTCTGATTTTAAAAGGAATCAGGGCACCCATTTGATATAAAGCAGGCTCTTTCTCATCCCTAGTTCATCGCCATATGCCCCTGGAAGATGCCCTGGTGCTGGTGGCTAAAGAATACAGGAGGTTTTTCTCTAAACGGGAGCAGCAGGAACGTACTAGAGTTGCTCTGCGGGCTGGAGATCTGGTGGATGACTTCTTGGCTCGGGAGCGCCTTACCAGCTACTCTGTCCCTTCAGACATTCAGCACCTTCTCTTCCTATTGACTGAGGGAAAGCATCTGTATGGGAATGAGTTGAACCTGCTTATTGACTACCTGACAACCAGGAAAGGGCAGCTGGAAGGTATTTGGCACTGTTCCTTCTCCTTCCCCATTTTAAACCACAGGAAATCCTTTCCTGAAAATCTGTATGTGAAAGAAAAATAAGAACTTTTTATTTAATTGAGAGACTATTCTTCTGTAATATAAAGGTATCTGATAGAAACATATTCCACGTAGGAACTAGACTATTTTAATGTGTAACCTTTATAGACTAAAATGCTTCTTTTGAAGCTAAATTTCCTTTTTTTTTTTTTTTTTTTAAAGATTTTATTTTCTTGAGAGAGAGAGAAAAAGACCATGAGCATGCAAGAGTAGGGTGCGGGGGGAGAAGAAGACTCTCGGCTGAGCAAGGCTCGATCCCAAGATGTTGGGATTATTACCTCAGCAGAAGGCAGAAGCTTACCCAACTGAGCCACCCAGGCGCAACTAAACTTTGTTTTCAATCCAATTTTTAATATATAAATGGAATGACTTCTCTATATAGTTTCTATTCCCCTATCAGGTTAGTTTTGTGATTTGCAGTTTCAGCTTGTTAATTGATACATTTGTAGATTTTTTTTAAGTGTGGGGTAAACATAAAGAAGTTCCTAATCTTGAAGGATGTAATGAGCATTCCAGATACGAGCCAAACTCCTTAAAATGGTGACTTCACTTTACTTGTTTTGAGTTAAAGTAGGTGAGAAGAAAATAATAACCACTTGTCCCTGTGGGAAAACATAGCTGAAGTTCCAGGGCCATGTCAGAGCTTTCAAGAAATCATTCATCTTATTAAATATGGAATATATTTTATTTTTTGTACATTTTTTGTTGTACTTTGTCAAGGTTTTAAAATTAAAACACAATAGGGTTTTTTTTTTCTTGAGTGCTTATGTAGTTTATTAACTGATTAATTGATTGATTGAAGTATGATGGACAGATTATATTACTTTCAGGTTTGCAGCGTAATGATTTGATATTTGTATATATATCTAATGATGACTGCAACAATCTAATTAATATCCTGTCTCTTTGGTCATAGAAACCTCTAAGTCAGAAAAATGCTAGTCTTCCTTGAATTCCCTGGGTCCTTTGTACAGCTCACCAACCTCTGCAGCAGACTTCTGGTGACCATTCGTTTTCTTCATTTTTCCAGGCTTTGAAACTCCCGAGTCTTTGGCTAGCAATCATTCCTCATTTCAAGGCAGGAACACCCCTGTTGTGGGCAAGCTGCCTCCACTTCTTCCAACCCCTGGAAAGCAGTCCTTCCCGGGCTCTCATCTCCCCCTTCCTGCCAAGTCCCCGTTGTTAGGGGACAGACCAGGAGGGGCTCTCCTTCCACCACCAGGTCAGTGCTTCCTTCTAGTAATAAGAGACAGCCGTAGCTCTGCTGCCTCTACAAGCTCTGCTCTGAGAGAGCAGGGCAGTTTATTGAATGTTAAGATTTTAGGAGACCAAGAGAGACACTTGGGGGTTCAGTGGGTGCTGTTCCTCTTGAATGAGTGGCTTAAGTTTTAATATGGGGAGGGGGAAATACAGAGGAGCTCTTCTATCAAGGTTGGTGGCCACGTTTAGAATGGCTTAAATGGAGTTCCTTTAATATGCACTCTGAATTCCATAGTGTTTTTGAGGCTTTTCTGAGTAGTTGGCACTAAATAGTGTCTGACATCTGCCTAAAATGAGGTTGTATTACTGTGGACCCCTTCCATTGTAAGTGACAGCGACCTAACTCAGTTAGCTTAAAACAAGGAGACTTGACTGGCTTACATAGCTGAAAATCCCCAGAGTTGACTAACTTCCAGCCAAACTGGATCCTCCTGCTCAATTCTGATGTTCATCAGACATCCATAGCTTCCCTCTGGGACAAAACTTGGACTAACCACTTACAGAGTTCCAGTCAAGCCCAGTGTCCAGTTCTGGACCCTACATATGCCTCTGGTTCCTGGGTGTGTAATATCACAGCCTCGCCTGCCTCTTGAGGGTAAAGAGGTTTTTATATTTATTTGTTTTATTTTGTTTTAAGATTTGTTATTTATTTATTTGAGAGAGAGTGCACGTGCATGCATTGGAGCAAGGAGAGGGGGTAGAGAGAGGAGAGAAACAGACTCCCTGCTGAGTGCAGACCCTGACACAGGGCTTGACCCCATGACCCTGAGATCATACCTGAGCTGAAATCAAGAGTAACATGCTAAAAAAAAAAAAAAAAAAAAAAAAGTGTAACATGCTTAACCAACTGAACCACGCAGGTGCCCCAAGGGTAAAGATTTTGAACTCTTTAGGCACCTAGAATGCAGCTAATGCAGCTTCTTCTACTCAGTCCCTATTTTCTGTGTTCCTCATCTTTCCAGTATTGTTCATACATGCTTGTCTCCTCTCCTGTTCTCCTTGTGTATTAACAGTGGGAGCAGAGAAGAAACTGGATAAAGCATGTTTTCAGTCTGCCATGTTAAATACAAAGTTGGCAGTGAAGTCTTTGTGGAAAGGTGGCTTTTCTCGTGGGCCTTAAAGAACATATGGACCTGGGATGCATTTGTGCATAAGAGTCAGATATTACTTTGGTCTTTTATATGAACACGGATTATTTTACACAATCATCTTTCTTACAAGCACTACTTTCTTACAAGTAGTATTTCTACCTTGACTATATTGGGGATCAAAATAAAGGGAATGTGTTCTTTTGCTTTGGTCGCTGTACATGTGGATGTCTTTTATTGGCAAAGTCAGTCTGTGTTGAAGATCCACAGCCCACAGGACAAACATATCTATGCCCCTGTCCCTTTCAGACCTGGTGACTTTGGGGATGATTGAGAATATAGTTTCAAAAAAGAGAGAGAGAGAGAATATAGTTTCAATTTTTTTAAAAAAGATTTATTTATTTATGATAGAGTGAGAGAGAGAAAGGCAGAGACACAGGAGGAGGGAGAGGCAGGCTCCATGCCGGGAGCCCGATGTGGGACTCGATCCCTGGACTCCAGGATTGCGCGCTGGGCCAAAGGCAGGCGCTAAACCGCTGAGCCACCCAGGGATTCCCATCATACATAGTTGGGGTTTTCTTGTACCCTGTGTTTGTTCCTTCCTTTCCTTCTGCACTCACCATGTTCCCCTGTGCCTCAGCCCAGCCCCTTGATCCATCCTTACACATTCTTACCACCTGGTTCCTGTGAGAAGTAAATGAATTAAAAAGAGAAGGGCCCAGGAGGAGATCTCTTTGCTCTGAATTGCTTCTCATCCTTGCTGAAAGTTTAAAAACAAAATTCTTTCAGACCCTCGGAAAGGGCTAGGTGCTTGCTTCAGGCCCTTGGCATGAGCTGTGAAAAAAAAAAAAAGCCCCTGTTCAACAGCCTAAGAATGGGGTAGGGCAGACTGACTGCCCAAGAGGGAGTGACAGCGTACTAGGCTATGTGTGAGACCCCTGTGACTATGTCCAGGCCAAGGTTCTGGGCAGACAGATGTTAAATTCTCAGGAACAGAATGCTTCAGGTATGTTCTGGATCTGCCTTTATGACCTGTCTGGGAACCTCACTGATTTGGATGTTTGAGAAAATATATTCCAAGTGTCAAATACAACACTGGGAACAAAACTCACTTACGAAAAAGTGAGGGTGGAGAACCGGGATAATCAAGACATGCATGCATGCCCGCACTGACTAGACAAAGGGTTTGCAAACTTCTTAAAAGACAGATAGTCAATATGTTATTTTTAGGGCTTATAGACCAAGAAGCAAAATTAAGGATATTATGTACATACTTATATAACCATTTAAAAAGTAAACATTTAAAAATGAGAACCCTCACCCCTACTCACGCAAAAAAAAGAGAGAGAAAACTATCTCTGCTCATAGGTCCTACCAAAACAGATAGTTAGCTGGATTTGGCCCCCAGACCGTAGTTTGCCAGCCCCTAGACAAGCACTGAGGCCCAGTCTGGGCCCAGAGAGGACTTGGTAGAGCTTGGAGGAGCTGGGGTTTGTGTGTGTGGCAGGTGCTCCCCACTCAGCCCCTTTCTGAAGATTAAGGGAAGGTCCCTTTGCGGAGAGCAGCTGGAACCAGGTTCACATATCTCCTGTTTATGTTCTGGTTTTTTTTCTCTGCAGGCTTGGTCAATCCCAAAGGTCTGTTTGCCCCTCCCCTGCTTCCAGCAGCCATCTCCAAGAGACCTGCTCCTATGGGGTGCCCCCAACCCAAGTGTGTCAAGCGTCCCCTACTTGGGGAGAAACCAGGCCTTCTAGTACCACCAACAGGTGAGTAGCCAGGTGAGTGGGGGAATGGTATTCTAGACTCATGCTGTCTAATGGAACTTTCTGCAATGGAGGAAATATTCTACAGCTATATGGTCTAGTATGGTAGCTGTTGGGCTACATGTGGCTATTGGAACATGGCTGGTAAGACTGAACAACTGAATTTTTAATTGTTTGATTTTAATTAATTTAAATGAATATGATCACATAGTGATCACATAGTCACATGTGGCTAGTGGCTACTGTAATGGTCAGCATAGTTCTAGGCTACTGGAGGTGACAAGAGGCTATAGCAATATGCAGGTAAGTGTGTTTTTACCATGTAGAAATCTATTCTTTCCTAGTTTTTTTCTCTCCCTTTTTTAAAGCTGCAGATGTACTTAAAAAGGGAAACATATCTCTAACACGAATGGATATTATTGTCAGTTGCTGTAAAAAAGAAGGTAACCCTAATAAAGAGAACAGAAAGAATATTCCTGCTAGAAACTATTGCCTGTATCAGTCTCTGAGCTTAAGGCTTGCTTTCCCTCTGGTTAAGAGAAGAGATTACTAAGGGTCAAGGAGGTGGTAATAGGACACCAGCGCTACTAGAAACTCCCTCCTTGACTGTGACTCTTCAGGAGTATTGGAAGAAATTGGCACAGGGAGTATCTTATGAGGTTGAATGTCTTATAATTGTGTGCCTGTGTATCCCTGATGGCATTTGGTGGTGTGCGCTTTGTTTCTTTTTGACTCAGGGAGATGCACAGCCTCCCCAGGACCTGACCTGTCATACTTAAGGTACTGACTGATTGATAACACAGCCCTAGCTCCAAGGCAGCACAGGAAGAGAGGCTTTTCCTCTACCTTCCCAGTGCAGACCTGGCCAGCTCTTCTCTGATGCTGCCTTTCCTCCTGTATGTCTGGGAGAGATGAGGCCAGAGGCCCCCAATCTACCCTCAACCCCACTAAGGTACAAAGGTGGTGGTAAGAGCTGAGATGCACTCTGGCTTGGGTGGAAGGCAGCCAAGCAGGCATTTTTGCTGACTTCATTTTTAGTCACTCAGGCTTACTGAACCTAAGTAAAGGCACTGCCCAGTTTCTCTTACTTCACTGTTACATATGAGTTCTCTTCCGAGATTTGGTGCCAAAGCCCCTGCTCTTAGGAAGGTGACCTTTTGTCCCTCTCTGTTCTTCATGCAAGAGATATTAGGATACTTACTGCCATTTTAAAGTTTCACTCCTGAGCACACCTGGCTGGTTCAGTTGGTTGACCTCAGGGTCATGGGTTCAAGCCCCACATTAGAGACAGAATTTACTTTTAAAAAAGTGAGTGAGGGATCCTGGGTGGCGCAGCGGTTTAGCGCCTGCCTTTGGCCCAGGGCACGATCCTGGTGACCCGAGATCGAGTCCCACGTCGGGCTCCCGGTGCATGGAGCCTGCTTCTCCCTCTGCCTGTGTCTCTGCCTCTCTCTCTCTGTGTGTGACTATCATAAATTTAAAAAAAAAAATGAGTGAAGTTTCAGTCCTCTATGTTTTAGTCAAACATAATTCTGTAAGATACACATTGCTGTGGTTGTGGTATGAAAGATGTATGTTTAGAAAATGGTGGCAAGACATGGAACAGACATAGGTCAATGACTCTGACCCTCCTGGAAACCTAGACAGTCTGCATCATTCTGAAAGATCCTCATCTGACAGACCACATTTTAGGGAAATTTTGAGAATTTTCCTTACCCCTAAGATGGCCATTTATGATGTCTGAGGAGCCTCTAAGCCTCAAATTCCAGGACTGATAGAGAAAATATTTTTTTAAAAAGTGAAAACATGAAGCATGCCTATGTGAAGTGTAACCATAATAGTTACTATGCATTGAGTTATCATTATGTGGCAGACATTGAGGGAATTTCACTTAGTCTTCAAGCAACCCTGTGAGCTACGTAGTGAGATGATCTTCCTTTTCCACATGAGTCACCTAAGGCTCACAGTGAGTAGCCTGCCAGGGCCACACAGTGGTACCTGGTGGGGCAGAGACTGCACACCAACCATGGGACTCCATGCTCCGTGCTCTTACCCAACACACAGTCCAAATTTTTGCTTGGATTTCAAGTATATCATTCCATTCACTGTGTAAGCACTGCAGAAATTTTGCAGGAAGGAGTGGTTATAGTTTAGCAGGGCTGCCATAAAGCCAAGAGCTGGCCTTGGAGGAAGTCAGGTGTTAAGGTGTCTGGAGAGAAAAGGCACTGAGACTCCTGTGGATAGAGAGGGACCTCTGGGTGAAGGCTTATACTCCATGAAGAAGGTGTCCCATAGTCCTTTGTCAGACGAGGCTTGGTACCAGGCACCAGGATTAAATGAAATAATGTGCACGAACAGCTTTTAACATGCCCCAAGCATGGCACAGATGTCCGTCTGTGGAGGCTGCAGCTAGGTCAGTGCAGGTGCGGCTGGAGGGCTCTGTGGAGTCGGCACGGCACGTACACTGATGCTGCTTGTTCCTCCTCTTTGTAGTTCTTCTGTCGGTGCTACACAAGCAGGCGGTGCAGCCCATGTCTCTGCTCAACTAAGGAAAGCTCCCTGGAGCCAGGAGAACAAGGTGGCTGCTGCCCAGATGGCAGCTTCACCCTCCTTCAAGGACCGAGGCCCCGGTTGGACCTGCAGCCCTGGTGCCTGGGCAGTGGGTACGAATGTGCTTCCCTTCTGTTTGGTATGTGGTCCCATGGAAACCTGTTTCCTGTTCAGAGTCTCTTTGTGCCAAACTAGAGATATATGGAAGGTCATTGTAGTAGAAATTGGATCTTGAAGTTGTTTGATTATATACATGTTAAATACAATAAAACTTTTAGCTTTTACATATTGGTTGCCACTTTTCAAGGACTTGTTATTTTGGAATGATTTTAGATTTACAGGAAATTCCCACAGATAGTCTAGGTAGTTCCCTCGATCCAGCTTCCCCTGATGCTGGTGTCTTACAAAGCCATGGCATCTTACTGGGAAATTTGCATTAGTACAGAAACACTAACTATATTATAGACTTGACTCGTATTTTACCAACTTTTCTGTTAATGTCTTCTTTCTGTTTCAGGAAGATATTGCATTGCATTTAGACTCCTTTAACTTTATTATGTTCCAGTGTTTTTATTATGAAACATTTTAAATATACAGAAAATTTGATGTGGACAGTGAACATCCATATATTCTGTATCAACAACTGATATTCCGTATCTGCCATTTCTTAATGTCATATGTCTGTGTAAATAAAAACTTGTTCTTAATCATGAAAGTAAGTTGCAGAGTTCGTGATATCCCACCTTTAAATACTTAATTAAGCCTGTAGCATGCATCTCCTAAAAATGAGAACATTTTCCTATATAGTTATGATATATAGTTTGTGCATTACATTTTTTGTTTTTGTTTTGTTTTTAAATAATTTACCTTTCCCCTCCTTTTTTTTTTTTTTTTTATTAAGCAAGCTCTACACCAAACGTGGGGCTTAAACTCATGATCCCAAGATCAACAGTCACATGCTCTACCTCTTGAGCCAGCCAGGCACCACATTTGGTTTTTATGTGTGCCTAGTTTCTTTTAATCTATAACAGTCTTCTCACACCCTGCCTCTTCACCCCCCATGGATACTGACTTTGAGTCTAAGCCACTTGTTTTGTAGAATATCCTACATTCTGGATTAGTCTGATTTTCTTCATGGTATCACTTAACTATTCTTCTGTTCCTTGTATTTTTTGTATCCTGGAGTTTGGTCTAGAGGCTTGATTACATTCAAGTCCTACATTTTGGAAAGGATGTTTCATATGTGGTGTTAATTCCTATTGCATTGTAATAGAAGGCACATAACCGTTGTCCTGGGAATGTTGTGAATCCTGGTTCCTTGGGGGGAGGTAGTGACTGCCATGAAGCAGGTACATTTTTCCCTTGCGGCATGATGCTTTGGCATCAAGCAAATATCCCGTTCTCCAAAAACTTTAACTAATTGTTTTAGTATCCTTTGATGATTCTTGCCTGATTTAGTAATTATATTGGACCCTCCCTCTTAAATGAAGTATAACATCTTAAATGTTATGTTTACTGAGTTTTAAAAATTGTATAGACCTAGGTAACCAGCACCCAAAACAAAGTATAAACATTCCCATCACTTCAGCCCTTTCTGACTTTCTGTCATCTTAGTTTTGTCTGTTCTTTTAGTTTATGTAAGTGGAATCATGTAGTTAACTGTGGTGATCATTTCACAGTCATCGGTATACAAATACTGAATTGTATTGTACAACTGAAACAAATATATCAATTATACCTCAACAACAAAAAATAAATAGAAATATTTTTTATGGATATTCAAGTAAACTATTTCCAGTGGAAGTTTTATCGACTTCCCTTCTCCAGTGTAGAAGGATCCAGTTTTGCTTTGGTTTGTGCACTCATTTCAATACTTCTGATGTAAAAATGTGACTGTAGGGACACCTGGCTGGCTCAGTAGGTGGGTGTGTGACTCTTGATCTCCAGGTGTGGTGAGTTTGAGCCCCACATTGGGTGAGAGATTACTTAAAAAATAAAATCTTAAAGGACACCAGGATGGCCCAGTCAGTTAAATGTCCGACTCTTGGTTTCAGCTCAGGACTTGATCTCACTGTCATGGGCTCTGTGCTCAGCTCAGATATGGTCTGCTTGACATTCTCCCTCTCTCTGCCTCTGTGCCTGTCAGCACTTGCGTATGTGTGCATGCATGCATAGCCTCTCTCTCTCTCAAATAAATAAATAAAATCTTTAAAAAATGAATTAATTGGGGATTTCTGGGTGGCTCAGTGGTTTAGCGCCTGCCTTTGGCCCAGGATGTGATCTTGGAGTCCCGGAATCAAGTCCCACATGAGGCTCCCTGCATGGAGCCTGCTTCTCCCTCTGCCTGTGTCTCTGCCTCTCTCTCTGTGTGTCTCTCATGAATAAATCAATAAAATCTTTTTTAAATTAATTAATTAATCAAAATCTTTAAAAATAAATAAATAGGGGTGCCTGGGTGGCTCAGTTGGTTAAGCATCTGCCTTCAGCTCAAATTGTGGTCTCAGGTCATGGTCCCGGGGTCCTGGGAGATAAAATCTTTAATAGATAAATAACTATGTGACTTTGGATTATTCTTTCAGCTGTTTGCAACACCTTACTGATTTCTTCTTTAATAGTGATTTAAGTAAAATCTTTAACACATGTTTTTTATTTAAAAAGCAGAATTCAAAAAAAAATAAAAATAAAAAAAATAAAAAGCAGAATTCAGCAGTATGCATTTTATTAAGACTAGCTTCCTTTGCTTAATAGAATGTTCTAGAAGTTCACCCTTACTATCGCATGAGCCCATAGATTGTTCCCTTTTGCTGCTGAGCAGGAGGTCATTGTATGGATTTGCCACAAGCTGTCCATTCCCCCTGATGATAGACTTTGGGTGGTTTTCAATATTTGACTATTATAAATAGACCTTGCTTATACAGGTCCTTTGGTAGACATATATTTTTGTTTCACTTGGGTAAATACTTAGGAGTGGAATTGCTGGGCCATAGTGTAGATGTATATTTAATTTAGTAAGAATTGTTAGAGTGCTGCTACCATTTTATGTGGCCACCAGCAGTGGCTGAGAACTCTGGTTGTCAGTTTTTTTGAGGAACATAAAATGTTTGTCATTATTTTAGTTTGCAGTTCTTTGATGACTAATGATGTTAAACACCTTTTTCTTTTTCAGTATCTGTTTAGGGATGGGCTACTAAAGACTTACAGAGGCTTTTTTGTGAGTATATTTGTTTCTTTTCTTTTCTTTTCTTTTCTTTTCTTTTCTTTTTTCTTTTTTTCTTTCTTTCTTTTTTTTTTTTTTAAGATTTTATTTATTTGACAGAGAGATAGAGCCAGAGAGCACAGGCAGGGGGAATGGTAGAGGGAGAGGGAGAAGCAGACTCTCCGCTGAACAGGGAGCCAGAAGTGGGGCTTGATCCCAGGACTCTTAAGTTCATGACCTGAGCCGAAGGCAGATGCTTCACCCAACTAAACCACCCAGGTGCCCCAGTGTATTTGTTTCTGAGGGCTGCCTTAGTAACAAAGTGCCACAAACTGGGTGACTTAAAATAATAGAAATTGTCCCACAGTTCTGGAGGCTAGAAGTCTGAAATCAAGCTGAGCCATTTCCCCCCATGAAACCTGTTAGGGAGAATCCTTTCTTGATTCTTCTAGCTCCTGACATTTGCCAGGAATCTTTGGTTTTCCTTGGTTTGTAGAAGAATTGCTCCCATATCTCCCTCTATTGTCATGTGGTGGTCATTCCTCATGTATCTCCATGTTATCTGTCCCCAGTGCATGGTTTTTCCTTCCACAGCATTGAAAAGAAACCTTTTTTCCCTTTGTCTCAAGGCATCAATCTCCCTAGATGACATGAATTCATGTCTTTTCCTACAGAGTGTGAAGGCTTACATCTGTCTGGGAGTGTTTTGGCTTGCTTTTTGACATTAGGGTCCTGCCCCACCAAGTGGGTAACACAGGGCAAGGTAGGAGCCCTAGCCAGTGGCCACATACCAAATTGTAGAGGGACAGGAGGTTGAGAAATTCATCCATGTGGAGCCCTTGTGTTGTGTCCTGTGAGTCTGCTTTCATGTGCCTGCTGGTGTTCATCATCAAGTTCTCATCCCACTTTTAAGAGACTCCCTTAGGGGCACCTGAGCCCTCCCTTACATAATAAATATATATAAACTTTCTGGAGATGATCAGAGTTGTTAGATGAATCACTAGGATCTACAGAGGAGACTTTATTTTCTTATAGTGACATAAATAATTTAGTAGAACAAGATTAGAACAGTAACTTGTGTTCAGGTTTTGAAGACAGTTTGTGTATTTCTTAAAAGCACAGATTTTTCTGAAGTTGGCTTATTCTTTTTTAAAAATTAGTATTTTAAAAAATAGAGGATACATACACAATACAAAATTCAAGAGAAATGAAAAGGAAACAGTAAGAAATAGTTCTCTCACTTCTGTTTCTTAACTTAGTAACAGTTTCTCACAGATATTTATATAGATATTTATCCACGTGGAAGCAAGCTTATACAGACTTACACACAAATGCTAACATCCTGTCAACACTATCATACCTCTTTAGATTTTCCATTGTATCTTGAAAATAATTATAAAACCAGATGTATCACTGCCTCTTTTTAATGATTACATCATCCTGGAGTATAGATTTGCCTTAATTTATTTCATCAGATCTTTCTGATGGACAGTTTAGGTCATTTCTAATCCTGTGCTGCTTAAGCAACAAGTTTTAGAGCCAGTTTCAAATATTCCTAATTCTTACTCAATAGGAAATATGTAAGTGGGTTTTTGCTATTAGGAGTATAAAGAAAACTAAGGTTGTGAATTTTACAAATAAAGGTGTATCACTGTGGCTAAACATTTACGCTTATCTTCAGGCTTTAAATTAGTAGGATATGGACACCTGGGTGGCTCAGTGGTTGAGCGTTTGCCTTTGGCCCAGGGCCTGATCCTGGGGACCCAGGATCGAGTCCCACATCAGCCTCTGCATGGAACCTGCTTCTCCCTCTTCCTGTGTCTCTGCCTGTCATGAATAAATAAATAAAATCTTTAAAAATAAATAAATAAATTAGTAGGGTAAGATAATATTTGGAAAGGAGGTCTAATGATGTATACTTTCTGGCCTTACAGTAGGAAATTTTGGGTATAATGATAGACCCTAATTTATCCCACATGGATTTTGGATTAAAAGTTTATGAAATTGAAACTGGTAATACTAATTTTTCTGCAACCCGTTGAATATATTTTTATTTTCCACTTTGGTCTGTGATTTTTGTTTCTTTTTCTTTTTCTTTTCTTTTTTTTTGGGCGGGGGGGGGGGGGATGATGGTTTTTGTTTCAAATGCCTTGGAAACAAAGCAGGTCCATCTGAGCTATTGTGTGAGCCA
This sequence comes from Canis lupus baileyi, assembly GCF_048164855.1. Lineage (NCBI taxonomy): Eukaryota > Metazoa > Chordata > Mammalia > Carnivora > Canidae > Canis > Canis lupus. The sequence goes on from NC_132842.1 coordinate 66,055,073, forward strand.
AAACAGAACCTGGCTAAAGGCTTTGACCAGATTTTTCATGGTCTTTTGATATGTGGGTATATTAGTTTCCTCTTGCAGTGTAACAAATTATCACCAACTTAGCAGCTTGAAACAATTCACGTTTTCTTGTCTTGCAGTGTCCACAGGGATAAGTCTGGGTATAGGTTAGTTGGGTCCTCTGTTCACTAGACTGAAAAGCAATGGATGGGCAAAGGTGGGTCTCATCTGAGGCCCAGGGTCCTCTTCCAAGCTTACTGGTTGTTTGTTTGTTTTTTAAGATTTACTTATTTGAGATTGTGGAGGGGTAGACACAGAGGAAAAGGGAGAATCTCAAGCAGGCTCCCTACTGAGCAAGGAACCTGATGTGGGGCTTGATCCCATGTCCCTGAGATCATGACCTGAGCTGAAATTAAAAGTTGGATGCTTAACCCACTGAGCCATCCATTCACCCCTCAAGCTCACTGGTTGTGGACAATTAATTAACGTGTGACTGTATGACTGAGGGCCTCATTTTCTTACTGGTTGGCAGCTAGCTGGAGACACTTCTTAGCTCCTGGGGATTCTCAGGAGTCCCTTACCATGTGGCCTCTCCTCAGATAACATGGCTTTTTGCTTTCTTCAGGTCACCAGGAAAGCCTCTGAGGCCTTTGAGAGTTCACCTTTTTTTTAATTTTTTTAAAGGAGATAGAAATTTATTGAATAAAATGCAAGGGAACAGCAGGCAGGACAGCAAAGGAGAGACCGTGCCAGGAGGCACTGGTGGGGGGTTGTACTTACGCGGGGGAGATAAGGAAATATAGAAATATTTAGAATTTTCACTCTTTTGGTACTTGTGCTCAGTTGTACGTAGGCCTTTGGTCAGCTAGGACTTATGGGTTTTTTGAGGTGTGTACCCTGATAGGCCTGTTTGCTTTCAGCCCAGGGGTCAGTGTGGGCCCTTTTGCCTTATTAAGGCTTCTGTTTCCATTGCTCAAGCCAGCAGTCTGTACAACCCCATTGACAGATAGACAATGACAAATCTTTGGAATTTGGGTGAAGTCTTCAGTAATTGCTTCATGCTGGTCGGGGGCCCATGCTCTCCCTACCTAAACTTGTCAGTCCAACAGGGATTCTGTGCAGGTAGAGACCAGAGCATGGTAGTAGATTAATGTGCTGAGAGCAATTTGAGTGAAACTCCTTGGTGGACAGGTCCATGGAGTTTGGGCTGGGTGATGGACCAGGTTGGATTCCTTTTTGAATCATCATTCATATGTGGAGTTGTTGGATTCACTCAGACGCATAAGAACGTATTTTGCCTGTAGATCAAGGTGGCAGCTGGACCCACAGGAACAAAGGAGTAACAGGGGAGGAGGCCCAAAGAAGTGAGGTGGTTGAGAGTCGGCCAGCATCAGGAAGGGTCCTAGCTGAGTCCATCAGGTGTGTGGATTTGCCCTCGAGGAGCTGCAGAGGGAGTAGGAGTGGAAGGGAAGGTGTTCTTCGCCCTTATAGGAAAGGACAGTCCAAACTCTTTGTCCCCAGACCTTCAGACCACACCAGGGAGCTGCCCTAGCCAGAGACCTCCAGTTGTCTGAGGAGTACTAGGGTTAGACTGCCCAAGGCCTGAAAATAGAAAGGAAAGGGAGAGAAGGCCCCTCTGAAGGGCAGTAGTGGAAATCCCTCACCCTTTCCAGCAAGGGTGGGCCGATGGGTTCCCCCTGGGGCTTGGGATCCTCACTGAAGGGTAATCTTGGCCAGAGGTCATCACTTCCCCCAAGGAGTGCTAGAGCTGGTCCACTGAGGGAAAGCCCAGGTAACCCAGAGAATCCAGGGAGAGCCCCAGGGCTGGCAAAGTCTCCCTGAGTGGGATCCAAATGTGGGGCAAGCCAATTGGGTGGAGGTTCGCAGTGGGGGGTGGTGAAAGAATTTATCCCAGGAAGGACTGAGGAGATAGAATTTTACTGAATAAACTGCAAAGGAGCATCAGGCAGCACAGCAAAGGAGAAAGGAGAAGCCTGCCTCACCTTTTTTTTTTTTTTTTTTTTTTTTTTTTTGATGAGAAAAGCAGGTAAGTTTAATAACATGTATGCCTCCTGTATACATGGGGCACATCCACAAAAACTGAGTGACTGATGGAGGCTTCCTTTTACTTCTTGATTTTTTTTTTTTTTTGAAATTTTATGTATTTGAGAGAGAGCAGGCTTATAGTTGGGGGAGGGGCAGAAGGAGAAGCAGATTCCCCACTGAGCTGGGATCCCCAACGTTGGGCTCCATCTCTGAACCCAGAGATCCTGACCCAAGCTGAAGGCAGATGCTTAACCGACTGAGCCACCCAGGTGCCCCTGGAGGCTTCCTTTTAAAGTCTTGCCTGATTAGGTCAGGCCGACCCACCTAAGATCCTAAGATAATCTGTTTGGTGAACTCAGAGTGATCTCCCATAATATTAATTGGTCTGGCCTACACTCGAAGAGAGGGGATTATGCTAGGCATGTACACTGCGGGGCAGGAATCTTGGGGGTCATCTTAGGTTTCTGCCTACCCCAGGGGATGGTTGTGAGTGCTGCAGTCATAGGGAAAGTAAGCTAGAATTGTTACACCTTTTTTTCTACACAAAGAATTAGTAATTGGGCAATAATTAAGCTTTGCCTTTTTATGTGAGACTGTCCCTAAACCCCAGTGGACAGGTGAGCGATTCTCATCTCCACCTTGATTGCATCCATTTTATTCAAAAGCATTGGCTTTTCAGAAGGGATCTCTCCTGTTAGAGTCTTCTCTGTTTCTCTCCTTCAACCCTAAAACCTCATGTTCTTTTCCTTACAAGTCAACTATCTGGGCTGCTAATGGTTCTCAAGACATGTCCAGCAGCAGGAGGGAGTCCTCGATACAAAGTCTATACAGCAGGAAGAATCACAATGCTGGATACTTGTTTCCCTTCACTGCCATCTGCACATGCCCGCACATACCCTCTGGAATTCTTTAAACTTAACTCTGCCCCTTTCATAGGTCTTAAGGAATCCAGCTCTGGGGGCTGGTGTGGGGAGAGCCCTTTCTGCCAGTCTGTACGAACAACCTCTGAACTTGTGCTTGGGGCTCAAATCCAACCAGGGCTGCCAAAGGGAAGCTATGGAGCGTGGTTAGGATGCCCTTAGGGAAGGATGCTGGGCGGTGATGTTCAGTTGCAGATAAGAAGGTACAAGTGGAAAAAGCCACCTGTCTCTAGCAAGAGAGAAAGCAGACATCTATAGACTAAAAGTTGAGGGTGGTTTCATAAGGGAAATATTTATTTTCAGCATCCAGTCAGAGGAAAATAATCAACCTTTAAAAGCAATCGAAGAGTTTGCTTTTCTTTTCTTTTTTTTTTTTTTTTTAAAGATTTATTTATTCATGAGAGACACAGAGAGAGAGACAGAGACACAGGCAGAGGGAGAAGCAGGCTCCTTGCAGGGAGCCCGATGTCGGACTCCATCCCGAGTCTCCAGGATCACACCCTCGACTGAAGGCGGCGCTAAACCACCAGGCCACCGGGGCTGCCCAAGTTTGCTTTTCTGAGTGGAGAAAAAGTCTGCATGCTAGAACCATCATCAGGTCTCACGATACCAAACCATCCTGATTTCTGCATTCAGAGGAGGTGCAACTTCTCTGGGATTAGAAACCAGACCCCGGGGGAGGGTGACAACAAACCTAGATGCACTGAGATTTCCTTGAGTCTGTCTTGGTGCCCGGGAACATGCACTGTGCAGCTCTGTGAGCACTCTGGGAGGACAGGTAGAGAGGCTGGCCTCTGCAAGCAGGACCTGTTCCTTTGATTGCCAACACGTTCCATGCATGGTGTTTCCATGGGTGTCCCAATTTTCCAGGCTTTAAAGTCTTAAGTTCTCACTCACCTTGAAGTCTTTCCTGTGTAGAGTGGACTTGTTTTCTGAAGGACAGTCTGCCCTTCATAGAATCCTACTTTTTCTAGTTTTTGTTTATTTTTAGTAGGCTTCACGCTGGGTGTTGCAGGCTTTGAACTCATGACCTTGAGATTAAGACCTGAGCTGAGGGCAGCCCTCGTGGCGCAGTGGTTTAGCGCCGCCTGCAGCCTGGGGTGTGATCCTGGGGACCTGGGATCGAGTCCCACATCTGGCTTCCTGCCTGCGTGGAGCCTGCTTCTCCCTCTGCCTGTGTCTCTGCCTCTCTCTCTCTCTGGGCCTCTCATGAATAAATAAATAAAATCTTAAAAAAAAAAAAAGAAAAAAAAAAACGACCTGAGCTGAGATAGAAGAGTCAGGACACTTTACCAAGTCACCTAGGCGCCCCAAATCCTGCTTTTTCTAATGGGCATTTTACTTTTTGGTTTTGTTTTTGCATGTATATGTGTATATATGCATTTATACTGAGGTATGATTGACATACAAGAAAGCTGTGCATAGGGCAGCCCCGGTGGCACAGCGGTTTGGTGCCGTCTACAGCTTGGGGTATGATCCTGGAGACCCGGGATCAAGTCCCACATCAGGCTCCCTGTGTGGAGCCTGCTTCTCCCTCTGCCTGTGTTTCTGCCTCTATCTCTCTGTGTCTATGAACACATAAAAATAAAATCTTAAAAAAAAAATAAAGCTGTACATATTTATGTGCATGTCTTAATGGGCCTGAAGATAAATAAGGGCCCATGAAATTGTCACCATATACAATGCCCTGAACTTACATATTACCTCTAGAAGTTTACTCCTTCCCTCTTTTTTAGTGTTTTGGAAATGAACATTTAACATAAGATCAACCCTCTTAACAAATTTGTAAGTATTCAATACAGTGTTCTTCACTACAGGCTCTATGCTGTATAGTAAATCTCCAAGATTTATTCTTCTTGCCTAGGTGAAACTTTGTGTCCTCAACCAACATCTCCCCAACTCCCCCTCCCCCAGCTTCTGCTTTAAACTTGTCATATAAGGAAGATCATGTAGTAATTGCTCTTCTGCACTAGCTTATTTCCCTTAGTATAATGTCGTCCAAGTTCATCCCTATTGTGGCAAATGGCAGGATCTCCGTTTTGTTTTGTTTTGTTAAGATTATTTATTTGGGAGGGAGAGGGGGAGAAGCAGAGAAGCAAACTCCCTATTGAGCCCAGAGCCGGACACAGGGCTTGATCTCACGGCTCTGAGATCATGACCTGAGCTGAAATCAAGAGTCGGATGTTCAATGGACTAAGCAACCCAGGCGCCCCAGCGTTTCCTTTTTTAAGGAAAAAAAATATATATGTGTGTATATACCACATTTTCTTTGTTGTTTTTTTTTTAAGATTTTATTTATTTGTTTATTTATTTATTTATTTATTTATTTATTTATTTATTTATTTATTTATTTATTTATTTATGAGAGAGAGAGAGCGAGAGAGAAGCAGAGACAGAAACAGGCTCCATGCAGGAATCTGACGTGGGACTCGATCCCGGGTCTCCAGGATCAGGCCCTGGGCTGAAGGCAGCACTAAACTGGTGAGCCACCCGGGCTGCCCGTATATACCACATTTTCTTTGTCTATTTGTCTGTTGATGGACTTTTTTGTTTAATGATTTATTAGATCCTTGGTAGCTCCTGACCTTGAACATAGAAGATGTCTAGAAATTGTATTCTCCTTTCCTATTCTCACTGCCTCTGAGGCTACAGGCACCCCCACACCAGTGCCTTCACTCCAGCCCTCCAGGCTGCTGTCAGCTGCAGTGTTCTATAACACCGAGTCAGTGTTAGAGAAATGGTGGAAATCTAATCCAGTTCCGCTTGTACGTTGCCCCACCCCAATTATATACTTAAAACCTTTCATTGCCCATAGGAGTGTTTTTCAAATTAGGGGCACAGACTCCTGGGGGTCTTTAAAATTGTACCAAGATGACTGTGAGTTCTATGAGGATATTTTGATTTTGTGTTTCAGTTTTCATGATAATCTTCAAGACATTTTTAATATAAACTTACACTAGATTATCTGGATCACTACTTTATAACTGATCCTGTTGTGCGATTTAAGTGCCTGCATTTCTGTTTGGTTGGCTTTGTTGCCAAGAGAACATCCAGAGTTATAGGGGTTTAACTGTTCATGCAGTGTTTTCCTCAGAGTGTGTGTGTATGTGTGTGTTTGTGTGTGTCTGTGTGTGTATGTCTTTGTGTGAGCTTTGAGAAGCCCTAGGTCATGAGCTAAAGGCAGATTCCTACACCCAGCTTATAGAGACCGCCATGTGTAGGCTCATATTCACCTCCCCAGTCTCTGGCCCCATGAATCCTATGGTAGAACTTCCACCCTTACTACCCCACCCTTAGTCTTTAGTATACCCACTCAATTCCTTTCCATCTTTAAGACTCAACACAATGTTCCATCCTCTTGGAAGCCTCCTCAGACATCTCAGAGGTGACACCTTCCTAGTTTCTATTGTTCCAGGAATGCCTTTGACGACACCATTTATCTCATTGATGCCATCAAAGGTCTGTCTGTCTCAGCAGCAGACTGAACCCCCAGGAGACAGGCCTGAGCCTGAGCCTGAGCCCTCTGCTTTTCTTTAAAAAAAAAAAAAAAATTATTTGACAGAGAGAGTGAGCGCACAGGGAAGAGAAGGGGCAGAGGGAGAGGAAGAGCACAAGGAAGGGGAGAGGCAGAGGGAGAGGAAGAGGGATCAACGTGGGGCTTGATCCCAGGACCCTGGGACCATGACCTGAACCAAAGGCAGATGCTTACCGACTGAGCCACCCAAGTGCCCTGAACCCTCTGCCTTTCTATGCCTGGAACCTAACAGGTGCATAATATACTCTGTCAAGTGATTTTTTTTCTATGCCCAGGAGCTTGTGGTCACACCAGATATCCTTTCATCTTGCTTCCCAGGTTAGTCTTGGATCATGTGCCCTACCTAAGGAGCTGGAAGTTATGCTGTTGTCTAGCATCCTGCCATGTATATATAGTAGATGCTTAATTAACATTCTGTGATTTCTCTGTTCAAGATGGATTGAGGTTAATTTTCTTCCCCTATGAGCAAATGGTTTGCAAAAGGAAAAAAAGAAAGCGGATATGTCAAATAAGATTCCAAAGAAGCATTGCTTGCATTTTATTTTGAAGTTTTCCTTAAAATCTGCCTCACTTGGCTATACATCAGAGTGTTAAAATACATTGCATGAGCTGCTTATAGACTATCCTGGACACATTTAAGTTTTTGTTGAATTATTTTCCCAGTACAGACTCTCATGCTCACTTGGCATCTTACTTACTCTTTTTGGTGATGACTCTGGTTATACTTACTCTACCATATACTTCATAGCCAACCACCAAATCTGCTGAGTTTTCCTGCCGGCCAAGTTCTTTGGCTGCCAGGAGGAACTACCCCCATGGCCTTTCATGGTCGACTCACTATATGCTGCTCATGTTCCCTGGGGCCACTGGGCAAATGAATTGGCTTGAACTTGAACCCTTCTCTCTCTTGTGCTTGTTTGTGTATGATAAACTTTCCGAAGATGTTTGAAAAGTAAATATTTGAATTGCGCATCCTTATTTGATCGACCTTTTGCACTCAGCACTGTTGAACCAGAGAAGAGCCGCTGCCTGGCTTGATGCCGGGGGAGACGTTGAAGGTTCTCAGGAAGGCACTGTAGCATCATCTGCATCTTATTTCCTGATAGTCAAGATCTCGGCAGAAGCTGGCTGTTTAGGGAGAAATTAATTTAATTTATTATTATTTTTTTCACAAGTAGAACCCTGCGTCATCTCTCCCGAGAGTCACCGTGAAGGCACTCTAATCCCTAGGGATTCTGTTGTCTCAGATCTGACACTTGAGCAGGGTAATAGTGACAGCCATTTTATTTTTATAAATAAAATAACATTTTTTACTATTATAGGGGTAATATACACTCAAGGCAGGAAAGTTGGAAGATTCAGAAATACCACAAATAAAAAAGCAGTTTCAACACCCTGAGGTGGCTGCTGGCACTTTTGCCCTACGTTTCCTCCCACACATTCCTTTAGTACATTTATGGCTGAATCTCACAAACATAGCTTACTTTTTCCTGCACTCAGTTAAGCGTAAACATCTCACTATGTCAATATTTATTCTCTTACCATATGTAGAGAGCACATTTTACTTCACCAGTCCCTTGTTGGACATTTGGTTTGGTTCTAATTTTCTGTTATTATAGTTATATTGTGATACGCATCTTTACTCATGTGTCTTAGCTGGCATTTCTTTTATCCAGTATGAGGATAAATTCTGAGAAATAGAATTTTTGAATCAAAGGTAATATACATTTTTTAACACTAAAATAAAAACAGATTGACTTGGAGTGCCTGGCTGGCTCAGTTGGTGGAGGGTGCAATTCTTGATCTCAGGGTCATGGGTTTGAGCCCCACATTGGGTGGGTAGATTACTTAAAAGTAAAATCTTTAAAAAAAAAAGAAAGAAAGAATAGAGGCACCTGGGTGGTTCAGTGGTTGAGCAACTGCCTTCAGCCCAGGTTGTGATCCTGGGGTCTTGGGATCAAGTTCCGCATCAGGCTCCCTTCTAGGAAGACTGCTTCTCCCTCTGCCTCTCCCTCTATGTCTCTCATGAATAAATAAATAAAATCCTAAAAAAAAAAAAAAAAAAAAAAAAAGAATAGATTGACTTAATAAATATTATTCATTTAGAAAATAAACTATTAATCCACAATTGCACAATCACTAGCAGGACGACTCTTTAAAATTCCTTTCTCCTTTGCTATGGATGGTATGTTGCTTGAGATGGGAAGTCATGGGTGAGAACACAAACTTGGGTAGGGGTGTGCCTGGGTTAAGTCAATTAAGTGTCTGACTCTTGGTTTCGGCTCAAGTCAGGATCTCAGCCCCATGTCAGGCTCTGTGCAGAGTCAGCTTGAGATTCTCTCCCTCCCTCCTTCCCCTCCCCACTTGTGTGCACACCTAGTCTCTCTTCCTCACTGTCTTTCAAATAAATAAAATCTTTAAAATAAAAAACAAACTTTGGGAAAAAAAAAACTGGGGCCACATGGCCTAGGTCCTGATCCCTCTTCCACCCACTTACCAGTTATGTGACCTTGGCAAATCACTTTAGCTCGGTACCTTGGCTTCTTTATTTAGAAGATGAGGACAATAAAAGTACCCATCTCAAAGTCGTAATAAATATGAAGTAATGTATGTAAAGTGCTTAGAGTAGTCCTGGTACACAGCAAGTGCCAAATAAATATTTGCCATTTTTGGGGCAGCCCGGGTTGCTCGGTGGTTTAGTGTTGCCTTCAGTCCAGAGCGTGATTCTGGAGACCCGGGACTGAGTCCCATGTCGGGCTCCCTGCATGGAGCCTGCTTCTGTCTCTGCCTGTGTCTCTGCCTCTCTCTGTGTCTCTCATGAGTAAATAAATAAAATCTTTTTTTAAAAAGTTGCCATTTTACTTAAATCTAGTTTTTTAACCAAACAAGTCACTCTGTGTATCAGTGAATATAAATCCTGCTATTCTTTTTGGTGGCTATACAGTATTCCATGATAAGAATATGCCTGTGTGCTTAACTGGTCTTGCATTCTTGCTAGTTATCGGCTTTTTTTGTTTGTTTGTTTTTTCTTTGTTTGTTTTTTTAAAGATTTTGAGTAATCTCTATACCCAATGTGGGGCTTGAACCCACAGCCCAGGGACCAAGGATTGCATGCTTCACTGACTGAGCCAGCCAAGCGCCCTGCTAGTTATCTCCTTGTGATAAATTCACAGAGCTGGGATTGATGGGGGCTCACTTTTATTTATTTTTTATCATTTAAAGAAAACTTATTCTTTATTCATGAGAGACACAGAGAAAGAGGCAGAGACATAGGCAGAGGGAGAATCAGGCTCCCTGTAGGTAGCCCAATGTGGGACTTGATCCCAAGACTCCGGGATTATGACCTGAGCCGAAGGCAGATGCTCAACCACTGAGCCACCCAGGTACCATGAAGGCTTCACTTTTAAAGGCTTTTAGATATGCATGTACATATTTCCAAATTGTATCTTCAGAAAGAGGAGCCGGCAGGCCCACCTGGCAGTGAAGGGAGCGTTGACTGGAAACGTGTCTAAGAGAATGTTGTGCTTTGCTGTACAACTTCTGTGGCCTGGGCATAAACAGAATTGGGTGAACAATGGAGACCACAGACTTTGTTGTTATACTTGAAGGGCTGAGACCAGCACAGCTGTTATGAAGAGCTGCCCTGTCAGAGGCCAAGATGCATGTCAACAGCCAGGGATTCCAAAAACAGCCTTGCCACTGTCACCCCCTTGGCCTCTCTCCTATAGTCAAATTCAGAGACAGAGTTGTTCTGTTTATTGCTTTTTGCTTGTTTCTGTCCTCATTTTCCCTATGTTTTCACTGGAAATGTGATTCATGGAAAAATTTGCACCTGGTGAAAAACAGTTCGGAATGAAAAGTACATCTCTCTTGTCCCTCAGACCCTAGGCTTCTCCCAGAGGCAGCCGACGTTAACAGTTTTGTGTGTGTGTTCTTCTAGAAATGTTCTACTGCTGTGCAAACATAGATGTGTCCTTACTGTTTTTGCAAGAATGAGAGTATCCTAAAGTACTGTTTTGTGCTTTGGTTTTTTTTTTCACATAACAGCCTAAAATTTTTCATTTGTCTTCACCTGTCTGAAGGGTATCTGGCATTCATACCCTTCAGTGGTGAAAGAGCAGGTGACAATAGGATTGGACGGGATGCTTCTAATGTTTAGGGGGGAATTATTTTCTGACCAGCTTCCAAACCTCTCTAACAAAGTCCTCCAAAGGGTAATTGAAATAGGGGTGCCTGTGTGACTCAGTCCGTTGAGCATCCGACTCTTGATTTCAGCTCAATGGAATGTCTCCTTGTTATTCTCTCTCCCTCTCCTTCTTCCTCCGTCCCTTCCTCTCCTTCTTCCTCCGTCCCTCCTGCTCCTTCTCTCCCTCTCTTTCTAAAAGAAATCCTTTAAAAAAAAAAAGTGGGGGGGAGCCCTGGTGGCCCAGCGGTTTAGCGCCACCTTCGGCCTGGGGTGTGATCCTGGACTCCCAGGATCGAGTCCCATGTCAGGCTCCCTGCATGGAGCCTCTTTCTCCCTCTGCCTGTGTCTCTGCCTCTCTCTTTCTGTGTCTCTGCCTCTCTCTTTCTGTGTCTGTCATGAATAAATAAATAAAATCTTTAAAAAAAAAGAAAAAGGATTCTCTTTCTCGCTCTCCTGCCCCTCCCCACCGCATGCACACTCAATCTGTTAAAAAAAAAAAAAAAAAAAAGTTACCTTTTTATTTTAACCAGTTACCTCCACCTCCTGCCCACCACTGAATGCAGACCATACTGAAGCACAACATGGTGAGACATGGCATTTCAAGAGCAACAGCTTGACTGACTAGCTGTGGGTCACTGAAGGGAGGCAGTGCCCATTCTGGGCCCGTTTCCTCATTGTTAAAATGCAGAATCATGTTCTAGGATCTCAGGCGAGCTTTACAAGGTCAACGCCTTGCCTCAGTCCCACTGTATCGGAATGCACAGGGCTGATGAATACACGTCCCCTTCTAGCTCCAACACTCCATGCTTCTCTGTGTCATCTCCATCCTATGTGAGAGTCCTTCAGCAAGAACACCTGGGCTTCTCTGGGATAGTGGTCCCTAACCTCATGGAGTTCACAGTCACAGACAGTTCCAGGAAAGGATCCCTTCTCAGAGACTGTTCTGTTCCTCCACAGCAACAAGCTGGCTAGTTTATGTATCTTCATTGTTAAGTGGCCCATTTTAATGCCAGAGGAGGTATCTGGATGTGGTCATTCTCACCCTGGAACTGTCAGACCTCAATACCAAACTCTTGAGAGCCAATGACAACTACTAGTTAGGTGTATAAACTGCCTTAAGTGCCCAGGGTGGGCAGCCCGGGTGGCTCAGCGGTATACCACCTGCCTTCGGCCCAGGGCGTGATCCTGGGAACCTGGGATTGAGTCCCACATCAGGCATCCCTGCAGGGAGCCTGCTTCTCCCTCTTCCTCTGCCAGTGTCCTCTCTCTGTGTCTCATCATGAGTGAATAAAAAAATCTTTAAAAAAAAAAAAGTGCCCAGGGGTATCATTTCACTTAATTCCCACACTTTCTGAAGTGGGAACCTCTCAGGTTAGGTCACTTGGGCAGTGTCACTCAGCTAAATAGAACTACAAACCCACTGTGTCACTCCTATGTCATGAGCAGGGAGACTTTGTGAGGGGGTGGGGTCACTTCTCTCTTTGGCTTTGCCTATAAATTAGACTACTACCTTTCCAGGGGCCAGTCCTTTCTCTGGTCTGCAGTTTTCTCATTTGAACAGTGAGAAAAGATACTATCGCTAAGGTTTTCACAGCTCTGCATGGTGGAATTCTGGGGTGTTTGAGCTTATTTTGATGTCAGGAGACACATATATGGCATATTGAAACAGTTTTAACTGAGAAGCGGCTAATGAGGGGACTGGTTACTGAGAATGGGGATCTGGTAAAGCGTAGCGTGGGCTCTGTGACTAGTTACACACAAAGCCATTACCGCCGCATGGCCTGGAGGTTCCAGGAGAGGCATTGCAGTTAATGGAGCTCAGCCAAAGCTGGAGCAGGGGGAGAGAAATGGCTGGGAGCTGTGGCCTTTGGGAGAGAGGCAGCTGCTGCCAGAACCCAGAAATGGCCCCTGGCCAGCCCGCCCAGCCTCACATGTCTGTTCTACCCTGCACACCTAGGAATGGCGGCTGGGCAGTGGAACATCTGGGGCGGCGGTGCAGTTGCCTTCACTCCCAGGACACAGAGAAGGCTGGTGTGTGTAGGAGGCAAGCAGAGAATAACCAGCTCAGGGATTTTGCTGGACTTGCAGTGTGTCCTTTGAGGGAGGAGTGTAGTTACAATGGACAGGCACCTGCTGAATGGGGCTAGAGCAGTAAGAACCCTCCTGCTGCCTGCCACAGGACCGAGGGAGCAACAGGCACCCCACGTCCCAGGCTTTTCTTTTCAAAACAGGCAGCGAAGCAAGCAGGCTCAGTCCTCTGATTCATGCAGGTAGTTCTGCTGTTTCTGAATCACATTCAGCATTTCCCAGTATCCTTTCCTTCATGATGCATTTGGCTGAATGACTACTGCCTCTAGAATTTCCCTAGAAATAAATGTCCTTGCTCATTGAGAATTTGTCTTAGGCTCTCAGTTGTAGGGAGAAAAGGATTCTGGGCCACTCCAAACACTGCACCAAGCAAGAGGGGTTAGTAAAGGGAGAGAAATAACCATCTTTAGGGTGGTGGGGGCCACTCTTGGTGTCTGTTAGCCCAGAGTGACTTGCTGAATGGTTTCTGGGAGCTGTCACCTCCTAGTACAGACCCTGCTTGCCAACCTTCGTGCCTCTGTATACTGTGACCCAACCATTGCAGCAGGGTCCACCTGGAAGCACCTCCAGGGCTGCCAGGTCATCCACACCCAGCCCCACATGTCTGCTCCACACTGCATGCCCTGCATGCTGGGCAGTCCGAGGCTGTTTGGCCCAGGCCTCTTGCGGCAACAGCATTCCAGCGTGGTTGTTTCCAAACATGCAGAGGGCACGCTGGGAGCACAGTGCGGCATCTCTCCCTACTCGGGAAGGGAGGATCAATCGTCAGACGGCCTAGAAAACAATCTGTCAGTATACATTAGGAGCTTCACAAACACGCCGCTTTGATCCACAGTTACCACTTTAGGGTCCATCTCTTAAGGAAATGAAGGATTGGCACCGTGGACAAAGTGTCTGACAAATCCCCAATAGGACTTAAGGTCAGGAACCCAACTCAAACCAACCAAATGGGAATTTACTGGCTCATGTGATTTAAGTGAAAAAAAAAAAAAAAAGAAAGTACCACATTAGGCACATTGAATCTAGGGGCTCACGTGCTGCTCCTTGGTCTTTTGGTGGCAAGGTGCACGCGGGCAGCTTTCACTTTCACCTTCACCTACCATGAACAGCAGTAAAGGAGGAGGTCTCCGTAAGATCAGACAGTGGTCGGGATTTGAGCTCAGGCTCTGGGCCATGTGCTCATGAGGAACCCAGTCGCTGTGGCCAAGAGGATGGAAGAAGCTGATCAGCCCTCAGTCATGAGTCCTCTCCTGGAGCTGTACGACGCTAGGAGGGGAGGGGCTCCCTGGGATTTTGGTGGTTTTTTTGTTTGTTTTTTGCTTTCTGGGTGCTGTGTGTTTGCTTGCCAAAAGAATGCATGTTGGGCAGGCAGACTGCAAAGCCCATGTCTTGCATACAGCCAAACGTGAAAACATGAGACGCCAAACAAATGACCAGCTCTAAAAGAATGGCTTAAATTGTGGCTTATTCATAAGATGGAATATTAGGCAGCCATTAAAACATAAGTTAGAATTAAATTCATGGAGATAATTTAATGATCATATTTATGCTAGAATGCTTTGGAAAAAAACAGGTTACAATATACATATGCAGTATGGTTTCAACTTCGCAAAACATTTATGCTTTGAAAAATGCTGAAAGGAAATATACAGAAATGTTCATTATAATCATGTCAGGGCGATATGGGTGAATTTCATTCTGTAATCTTTTCCTTCCTTCCTTCCTTCCTTCCTTCCTTCCTTCCTTCCTTCCTTCCTTCCTTCCTTCCTTCCTTTTAAATTTTAAAGTGTCCATTATATGCATACCTAAAAAGCAGACATTAACTTTTAAAATCTGAGCTGCAAAATGACTTATGCTTGACCAGCACGTGGCTGTGCTGTGGCCAGGTGGGGATGCCACTGGGGGGGTGTGGAGACAGGGGTGGGGGCGGCAAGGGGGAAAGAGGAGGGAGGCAGCTCTGCCAAGTCCACCGTTCTAAACCTTGAAGGAAGCTGCAAGCAGGTTTTGGCCCAGTCGGAAGCGACCTGTGGGAGGTGTGGTTGGAGTTGGGGGTAACTCTTAGTTCCCCGAACAGGCAGACCGAGGCTCAACTCTTAAGACCTTGTCCATTCAGTTGTTCATTCATCCAGTCACTCATTGATTCAGCAGACGAGTGCCTGTAGGTGCCAGGAGATGTGGCAGGTAGCAAAGCATGTCCTTGACCCCCTGAAGCTCACAGTCCTGCCCGAGGACATGCATGCACACAGATGGTTTACCGCTGCCTTACCATGTATTGCGGGCCTGGCTGATACGTAGTCATTGGCAGAAGAACATTGGAGAGGACGCCAGCACATGGTGAGGACCCAGCAGCTCTTGTGGAGGGCGGGACGGTGGGGCCTCTGCACGTGAGTAGAGCAGAGCCGGGATCACACTTGGCAGGAGAGGGGGTGCTGGGCAATACGCCAGGGTGCTGGCTCCTGGGCTCTGAGTCAGGGGCTGTGGCTACCAGACCCTAGATGGAAAACAAGCACCTTGGCGGGGGTGTTGTGCTGGGACACCATGGGGTGGGATGTAGGCGAGCCTAAGCAAAGCTGAAGAGGGCACAAGGGCCAAGAGAGGTGGCCCCAGGGAGGCTCCTGCTCCAGCTCACAGCAGGTGAGGCAGAGGCCCAGCAGTTAAAGGGAGGGGCCTCATGCTCAGGGGCCAGTGATCCTAATGAAAGCGGCCTGCAGCCCTGAACTCTGAGGCCCTGGAAGCTCGTCATGTCCCCATCTGGAAGAGACAAGCTACTCTTTAGGGAGTACCATGGGATCAGGGTACTGATGAGCTGAAGCTCCTGGGCAGAAGAAGGTAGACTGTACATGGCACAGTTCTCAAGACCAAGCGGGAAGCACATCTGTGAACAACTCCCAGCTGCGCTTGGCCTTCCTCATGCCAGAAGGTAGGTCAGTGTGGCAGATGTTTTTGTTGTTTGTTTTAAATATTTTATCTATTTCTTTGAGAGAGAAAGAGTGAGAGCATGTCAGTGGGGGAGGGGCAGAGGGGGAGGGATAGGCAGACTGTATGCTGAGCACAGAGCCCTGTGGGGAGGGCTTGATCCCATAATGCTGAGATCAGGACTGAGCTGAAATCAAGAGTCGGACGCTTAACCGACTGAGTCACCCAGGGATCCCAGTGTGGCAGATTGTAATTTCTAAAGAGCCATGACAGTCTCCCATCCCATGTGTGCTCTCGTAATCCGACCTAGCCACTCTGCGTGCCTTCCGGTGGTAAGTCATGAAGCTTTTGCCAGCTCCCCTCTGATCCCCCTCCCTCCCTCCCTCCCTGTCTGAGGTTGCTCACTCTTGAAACTGGGCTACCATGCTTCAAGGAAGCCCTGGGCCTGTGGAGAGCCCACATGTAGAGGTGTGACCCGACAGCCCCTGCTGAGGGCCAGCTAACCTAAGGTGTCAAGTGTGAGGAGGCCCTGGGGATGACTCCAGCCCACTGCCACCTGACCCCGACCATGCACGCGACCCTGAGCGATAACTACCTAAGCCCAGTTGAGTGCAGGACTAGATAACACAAATGCTTCCTGTTGCTTTTTTTCATAGACTTTATTTTTTAGAGCAGTGTTAGGTTCATAGCAAATTTGAGCAGAAGGTACGGTACATTTCCCATATCACTGTCCCCACACATATTCAGCCTCCCCCACTGTCAAAATCCTGGACAATCCTGGACCGGAGTGGTACATTTGTTATAATTGATGAGCCTAGGTTGGCACCTAACTATCACCCGAAGTCCATAGCTTACCTTAGGGTTCACTCTTGATGTCGTACATTCTAAGGGTTTTGACAAATATATAACAGCATGTATCCACCATTATAGTATCGTGCAGAATAGTTTCACTGCCCTAAATATCACCTGTGCTCTGCCTGCCTATTCATCCCTCCCTCCAATCCCCCAATGCCTAACCACTGCTGATCTTTTTACTCTCTCCATAACTTTGCCATTTTCCAGAACGTCATATAGTTGGATCATACTCTGTATAGCTTTTCAGATTAGCCTATTTCACTTGGTAATATGTATTGTTTCCTCCATGTCTTTTCATGGCTTGATAGCTCATTTCTTTGTGGAGTTGAGTGATATTCCACTGTCTGGATATTGATTTATCCATTCACCTTCTAAAGAACATCTTGGTTGCTTCTAAGTTTTGATAATTCTGAATAAAGTTGCTATGAACATCTGTGTGTGGGTTTCTGTGTGGATGAGAGTTTTCAACTCCTTTAGGTAGATACCAAGTAGCATGATTACTGGATTTTATGGAAAGAGTGTGTTTAGTTTTCTAAGAAACTGCCGGACTGCTTTGCAGAGTGGCCACACCATTTTGCATTCCCACCAACAGTGAACGAGAGTTCCCCTTGCACCATAGTTCTCCTTTATTCTTGTAAATGTGTAGTGGTATCTCATTGTTTTAATTTGCATTCCCCTGGTGATGTATGATGTAGATCATCTTTTCTTTTTCCCCAGCTTTACTGAGATATAATTGATATATAACAGTGTAAGTTTAAGGTGTATAATATGATGATTTGATACATTTATATACTGTGTTACCATTTATGGTTATACCATAAATGTTTACCATAGTAAGGTTAGTTGACACATCCATCAGCTCACACAATTACCCGTGTGTGTGTGTGTGTGTGTGTGTGTGTGTGTGTGTGCGGTGAGAATATTTACGATCTACTCTCTTAGCAACTTTCTTTTTTTTTTTTAATTTTTATTTATTTATGATAGTCACAGAGAGAGAGAGAGGCAGAGACACAGGCAGAGGGAGAAGCAGGCTCCATGCACCGGGAGCCTGATGTGGGATTCGATCCTGGGTCTCCAGGATCGCGCCCTGGGCCAAAGGCAGGCGCCAAACCACTGCGCCACCCAGGGATCCCTCTTAACAACTTTCAATGCAGTATTGTTAAGTAGATGCCATGCCATACATCATATCTCCAAAATTTACTCATCTTAGAAGTGGAAGTTTGGGGGTGCCTGGGTGTCTTGGTCGGTTAAAATCCAACTCTTGGTTTTGGCTCAGGTCATGGTCTCAGGGTTGTGCAATTGAGCCTTGCATTGGGCTCTATTCTGGGCATGGAGCCTGCTTAAGATTCTCTTTCTCTCTCCCTCTCCCTCTCCCTCTTCCCCTCCCACTTCTCTCCCCTTTTCGAAAAAAAAATGGGGGAAGTTGGTACCTTTTGACCAATATCTCCCATATCCCTCAACTGCTAGACCCTGGCAATCACCAATCTACTCTCTATTCCTGAATTAGGCATTTTTAGATTTCATGTTATAAATGAGATTGTATAGTATTTGTCTTTGTCTGACTTATTTCACTTAACACTGTCGAGTTTCATCCATATTGTTGCAAATTGCAGGGTTTTCCTTTTATGGCTGAGTAGTTTCCATTATCTATATGGAATATGGAATATTCATTATATAACCTTATATATATTATATATCACATTTTCTTTATCTGGTCATTCATCAGTGGACACTTGGGTTGTTTTCATGTCTTGGCTATTATTAGCTACTGCCAATAATGCTGCAGTGAAGATGGGACACAAATGCCTCTTAGAGATGAGTGATTTCATTTCCTTCAGCTAGATGCCCAGAAGTGGGATTGCTGCATCATATGGTTGTTCTATTTTTCTAAGGAACCTCTTATACTGTTTTCCACAGTGGCTGCACCAATTTACATTCCCACCAACAAGGCACAAGGGGTCCCTCTTCTCCACATCCTGTCAACATTTGTTATTTCTTTACTTTTTTGATAATAGCCATTCCAACAGGTGTGAGGTGGTATCTCCTTGTGGTTTTGATTTGCATTTCCCTGATGATGAGGGATGTGGCATACCTTTCGTGTACCTGTTAGCCATTTGTGTGTCTTTTTTGGAAAAGTGCCTATTCTGGTTCTTTACCTGCCTTTTTTTTTTTTTTTTTAGATTTTATTTATTTATTCATGAGAGACAGAGAGAGAGAGAGAGGCAGAGACACAGGCAGAGGGAGAAGCAGGAAACATACAGGGAGCCCAACCTGGGACTGAATCGCGGGACTCCAGGATCAGGCCCTGGGCCGAAGGCGGCGCTAAACCGCTGGGCCACCCAGGGATCCCCTTTGCCTGATTTTATTTTATTTTATTTTTTTAAGGATTTTATTTATTTACTCATAGAGACAGAAAGAGAGGCAGAGACACAGGCAGAGGGAGAAGCAGGCTCCAGGCAGGGAGCCCGACGTGGGACTGGATCCAGGGTCTCCAGGATCACGCCCTGGGCTGCAGGCGGCGCTAAACCGCTGCGCCACCGGGGCTACCCCCCTTTGCCTGATTTTAAATTGAATTTTTGTTTTTGTGTTGGAGTTGAATGAGTTCTTTATGTATTTTTTTAATATCATCCACTTATTAGATAATGTGGTTTGCCAATATTTTCTCTCCTTCTGAAGGTTGTCATTTCGTTTGTTGATGATTTCTTTTGTGGTGCAGCTTTTCAGTTTGATGTAGTCCCACTTGTTTATTTTTGCTTTTTTTATTTTTAAAGATTGTATTTATTTATTCATGAGAGACACACAGAGAGAGGCAGGGACACAGGCAGAGGGAGAAGCAGGCTCCCTGCAGGGAACCCGATGCAGGACTCAATCCCAGGACCCCAGGATCACACCCTGAGCCGAAGGCAGACACTCAACAACTGAGCCACCCAGGGGCCCTATTTTTGCTTTTGTTGTTTGTGCTTTTGATATTGTGTCCAAAACACTTGTTGCCAAGAACAGTGTCAGGGAGTTTCTCCCTATGTTTTCTTCTAGGGGTTTGATAGTTTCAGGCCTTATATTTAAATCTTTCATTGGGATCCCTGGGTGGCGCAGCGGTTTGGCGCCTGCCTTTGGCCCAGGGCGTGATCCTGGAGACCCGGGATCGAATCCCACGTCGGGCTCCCAGCATGGAGCCTGCTTCTCCCTCTGCCTGTGTCTCTGCCTCTCTCTCTCTCTCTGTGTGACTATCATAAATAAATAAAAATTAAAAAAAAAAAATCTTTCATCCAGCTTGATTTACTTTTTGTGAGTGGTCCAATTTTACTCTTTCACATGTGAATATCCAGTTTTCCCAGAACCATTTATTGAAGAGACTTTCCTTTCCTCATTAAATATTTGCCCTTCAGCAAATATTAGTTGACCATAATATACATGTTTGTGTGTTTGGGGGCTCTTTATTCTGTTCCATTGGTCTATGTGTTGTTGTTGTTGTTGTTTTTTTTCTTAAGATTTTATTTATTTATTTATTCATGAGAGATACAGAGAGAGAGGCCAAGACACAGACAGAGGGAGAAGCAGGCTCCATGCAGAGAGCCCAATGCGGGACCCAATACTGGGACTCCAGGATCATGCCCTGAGCCAAAGGCAGATGCTCAACCACTGAGCCACCCAGGCGTCCCCCTGTGTTGGTATTTATGTCAGTGCCATACTGTTTTGATAATTATAACTTTGTAATATAATCTGAAATCAGGAAGTGTGGTAGAGCATCTTTTCATGTGTTATTTCCCATTTGCTTCTTTGGTGAGATAAAGATGTTTGGCCCACCTTTTAATTGGGCTGTTTATTTTCTTTTTGTTGACTTTTAAGAGTTCTTTGTGTGTTTTAAATAATGGTTTTTTAAAAAAATAATAATAATAATGGTTTTTATCAGATGTGTTATTTGCAAAGATTTTCTCCCAGCACTGGTCAGAAGTTTTTAATTTTTTTTTAATTTTTATTTATTTATGATAGTCACAGAGAGAGAGAGAGAGAGAGAGGCAGAGACACAGGCAGAGGGAGAAGCAGGCTCCATGCACCGGGAGCCTGACGTGGGATTCGATCCCGGGTCTCCAGGATCGCGCCCTGGGCCAAAGGCAGGCGCCAAACCGCTGCGCCACTCAGGGATCCCCAGAAGTTTTTAATTTTAATGAAATCCAGCTTAGAAATAATTTCTTTCATGAATTATAATAATATCTAAAAAGATATTATTCATTCATTCATGAGAGACACAGAGAGAGAGAGGCAGAGACACAGGCAGAGGAAAAAGCAGGCTCCCCACTGAGCAGGTACCCTGATGTGGGGCTGGATCCTGGGACTCCAGGATCATGACCCAAGCTGAAGGCAGATGCTTAACTGACTGAGCCACCCAGGTGCCCCATGGATTTTACATTTAAGTTGATGATCCAGGGATGCCTGGGTGGTTCAGTGATTGTCTGCCTTCAGCTCAGGGCGTGATCCCAGAGTCCCAGGATTGAGTCCCACATCGGGCTCCCTGCATGGAGCCTGCTTCTCCCTCTGTCTGTGTCCTTGCCTCTCTCTCTGTGTGTGTGTCTCTCATGAATAAATAAATAAAACCTTTAAAGAATAATAAGTTGGTGATCCATTTTGAGTTAATTTTTGTGAATGGTTAAGGTCTCTGTCACATTTTTCTGTATGTGGACATGTGGTTGTTCCAGAACCATTTGTTGAAAAGACTATCTTTTCTTCATTGTGTCACTCCTTTGTCCAAGATCAGTTGACTGTATTTATGTGGGTCTGTTCCTGGGCTCTCTATTCCATTCCATGGATCTATTTGTCCATTCTTCCACCGATACCACATTGTTTTGATTACTGCTGCTTCATGGTGCCAGTCCTCCAATTTCATTCTTCTTCCTTCAGAACTGTGTTGGCTTCTGGGTCTTCTGCCTCTCCATATAAACTTTAGGATCAGTTTGTTGATATCCAGAAAAATGCTTACTGGCATTGTACTGAATATATAGATCAAGTTGGGAAGAACTGACCTCTGGACATTGGGGCTTTCTGGTCATGAACATGGACTGTCTCTTCATTTATTTAGATATTCCCTGATTTTTTTATCAGAATATTATCGTTTCTCTCATATAGATCTTTTTTTTTTAAGATTTTATTTATTTATTCATGAGAGACACAGAGAGAAGAGAAAGAGGCAGAGACACAGGCAAAGGGAGAAGCAGGCTCCATGCAGGGAGCCCAACATGGGACTTGATCCCGGGTCTCTAGCATCAGGCCCTGGACTGAAGGCAGCGCTAAACTGCTGAGCCACCCAGCCTGCCCCTCTCTCATATAGATCTTATCCAAGTCCTGGGATTGAGTCCCACATGGGGCTCCCCATAGGGATCCTGCTTCTCCATCTACCTAAGTCTCTGCCTCTCTCTGGATCTCTTATGAATAAATAAATAAAATCTTTAAAAAAAAGGTCATATCCTGGGATCCCTGGGTGGCGCAGCGGTTTGGCGCCTGCCTTTGGCCCAGGGCGCAATCCTGGAGACCCAGGATCGAATCCCATGTCAGGCTCCTGGTGCATGGAGCCTGCTTCTCCCTCTGCCTGTGTCTCTGCCTCTCTCTCTGTGTGTGACTATCATAAATAAATAGAAAAAAAAAAAAACATGTAAAAAAAAAAGATCATATCCATATTTTTGTTAGATTTATATTGAAGTATTTCATTTTGGGGAGTTGCTAACATATTGTTACTGTTTTTTTATTTTTATTTAAGTAGGTTCCACAGCTCTGTGGAGCCCAACACAGGGCCGGAATTCACAACCCTGAGATCAAGACCTGAGCTGAGATCACGAGTTAGACACTCAACCAACTGAGCCACCCAGTACTCCTTTGTGTTTTTAGCTTTAAATTCCACTTGTTTATCACTGATATGTAGGAAAGCAATTGGCTTGTATATTAACCTTGTATCCTACAACCTTGCTATAATGGCTTATTAGTTCCAGGAGGTTTTTTTGTTGATTCTTTTGGATTCTCCACATAGACAATCAGAACAATCACTTTAAAAAAAAATTATACCCAACTTTGCTTCTCTAACTCATGAGAGATTTGGGGAGAGGAGGGTCTGAGGAGGAAAGGAGCCATCACCCCATGAAAGATGCATGATAATGTAAAGCATATCCTAATTTAATATAATTAATGTGTCTTGTGAGAAAACATGCATCTCCTATCATTCTTTTTCCTAGAAGCACAGTGTACTTGGAACTGCTTCTTGGAGTAGAAGACGTATCCATGCTGGGGCTTGGTGGTCTCAGGTTGCCAAGAGTGGGTCCTGAGAGCTAAGACCTATTAGGAGCTGTGGGTGTCATGGCTGCCTCAGATCTGTGCAAGCCAAAAGCCTGGTCTTCTAAGATGGAGATGGAGGCGTGACAGCTCTTTTCCACTCTGGGGCCTTTTCCAAGCAGCCGGTACAGAGGTATTGGGGAGCTTCAGTCCATCAGGTCACCAAGTTGGTGCTGGTAACTTTTCTCTGTGTTTGGCATAGAATAGCTTTCAAGCATGAAAGAGAGAGAGAAAAATAAACTCTGAAGATACCCAAACCCATCACCTTTGCAGTAGACATCTGTTGCTTTCACCCAGGGGATCTGCTTACAGAGCTTTGATAACCCTTTGGAGAACCACCCCTGCCCAGCTCCCAGCCCTCAGCCCAAGAAGGGACTGGCTTCCCAAGCCTAGGGCTCCGCAGGTGGGGGGTCATATGACCTGGGACTCCAGCTGATCCAATGAGAGTCCTCCCCAGGACTCCAGTGAGGACCTACCGCGCACGTGGCCTTTCTGGGGGGTTGCCAAGGGCAGGCTGTTGTCCTGGAGCTGGGATTGGGAAGTAGTCCCTGAGGGAGGGCGTGGGATGCTTTTGAGAATGAGCCACCACTGAGAGCGCAGGCAAGAGGTGACAGAGAACCTGGGGTCTAACGTGATTGTCTGAGGCCCTGGGGGTGCCTGGAAGGCAGCCATGCCCTGGCATTTTCAGTTCCATGAGTCCATAAATCCTCTTTTATACTTAATCCAGTTTGAGTGGTGTCATCTAAAAGTGAAAGAGCCTGAACTGACATCCCCTGCAGCAGACTGTATGCACAGATCTGGTTCTGGAAAGACAAACTCAGACTCTCAGGAAAGAAGCCTCTTTCCTCTCTCTTTCCTAAAACTGGAGCCTTTCTCAACACTCATCCCTGGGGCTGACCTTAAAGCCCTGTGAACTCCATTACCCGCTGGTAGCCCTATGTTGTATTGCAGAGCAGTGCCTCCCGGACACGTGGCTGCTTGGGTGTGTCTGTCTCCTTCAGGAGAATGGGAATTCCAGGAGGTGTGGGAGCTGGAGCACTGTCACCCTCACTCACAGGCCCTGATATCCTGCTTGCCACTTGCCAGCGGCTCTGTGAGCTGAATGGAAAAAGGAAAGCAGGCCAGCAGGAGACAGGATCACCTGGATATCTGGACATGGGAAGGCTTGGGACAAGGAGAGAGCACTGGACTAGGCATCTAGAAATAAAGGAAGGTACTATGGCCCTGCAACAACCCAGTGATTTCCTTGGGCCTCCAGTGGCCTCACCCATGGCAAGAAGATAACAAGCCCGGCCCTTGGTGTGCCAGGGAAAGTACTGGTGGGGTTAGCATGTGGAGCTAATGCAGGCCTTGTTCACTAGACAGTCGCCTTGGGCTATAGACTTTATGTGTGCAGTTTCATCTAAACTGCTCTACTACTGGCTGCTTTATTAGCCCCATTTACAGATGAAGAAACTGAGGCACAGTGAAGTTCAATTACTTGCTGGATGCCACACAAATAGGCAGCAAGAAGATTGGTCTTGAGCCCAGATGTGTTGACACCAGGGCTCTCTGGTCCCTGTGAGGGTGCAGAGGCAGCTGGGATCCTGCCCCAGGCTCCAGGCCTCACAGAGAGGCAAGCCCTCCAGTTGGTATTTGGTCCTGCACAGTATACTACAATGTCTGGTAGTTTCCATATCTTACAGAGTGAGAGAGCATCGAAACAAATCTCCACCATTGTAGTCTGCTTAATTAAATAGATTGAACCAATGAAAGCTCCTTACACACACAACTGTGCAACTGAACTGCCAGGGTAATTAGCATATTTCTTTTTAAAAATTAATTTATAGGTCACCGAAGGCAGTCTGGCCTGGTAATGGGACACAAGTTTCAAGATGGAGAATGTTACTCCTTCCCTTCCTGTCCTCGTGGCTCACGCATAACAACAGCATCTGGAGGAAAGGTCAGAGACATTCATTTGAAGCCTTGGTCATGGGCCCAAGCGGCAGCCCCCTCAGTCAGAGCTTGGGAGGGGCACCCAGGAGGCGATGCCCAAGCGGGTTCACCCCTGCACTTTCCCCCCATCACCTGTGCTGGAGTCCCTGCCAGCCTGCGGCTTCTTGAGGATTCCTAGCCACCAGAAGGGGGCAGACTGTGACTTCTGAAGCCCAGGACACAATGGGTGGATTAGGATGCCGGCTGGAGGGGATAGAGGCTGCCACCAAGACCATGACCATCTCAGGACAAGCTGGAAACCCGTTGACTGGGCCTGGCTCCCCCAAAACTTCAGGTGTGGTCTAGTTCAGAGGCCCCACCCAACCCCATGTCTTATGTCAGGTCATCCCGCAGAGGTAGAGGAAGGCTTGGAAGTTGGTAGTCTGGCTGTGAGTGGTTTGTTCTGAAGATGAAGAACAAGCACTTTTGTTTACCTGGGCTATGTATTTACTTGAGGTGGCCGAAGGAGCTGCAGGACCTCAGCCACCCCTAAGCCTAGCCACTGCAGGGAAACCCTTCACACCTGAGAAACTTCCAGAACCACCACACCACCCTGTGTGGAAGGCACAGAGGAAAATCTCTGAACTGTCCTCATGCATCACCATTCCGGGCAGGCAGTGCTGGAAGACGTGGTGCCTCCTCAGCACCCAGCTCCTTGCTCCATGACCATGGGCAGCAACGCTGATGGTCAGCCAGATGCAGATATGCTGGATGTTCCTGGTGGACAGCCTTTCAGCAGTGGGTTCTCCTTGGGCCCAGCAACCAGTGTCCCAGGCCCCAGGCCCTGCCTACGTTGAGTCACTTGTGGATTCCCTGAACCCAGCAGCCCGGGCTCTCAGATGGCTGAAACAAAGAGAATTTTAAAGTGACACAAACTGGACATGCAGCCACGAGAGGGTGTCTGCCCAGATTAACGTGATCTCCAGCTCGGGCCTTTGAAGGGCCCTGGATTTCCCACGGTGCTGATGGATTTTCACAACAGAATTAGGAAAAGCCTCACCATCCCAGACTCCTCTGCTGGGACAGGCCTCACTGTGTCACCTGAGGCTCCAGGGACCCCACTGCTCACACTGCCCCAGGTGCTGGCACAAATGTTGGAGTCCCATCCCTGCTTCTGCACAGAGTATCCTGACTCCACGCTGGCCTCCTCCAGTCCGTCTTCCACCTGCAGTGCCAGGGCCTCTTCCCAGGCCCACCAGGCTAGCCCCCAGCTGAAAGGCTTTCCATGACTCCCACTGTCTCAAGACAGAGTCTGGGCCTTGACCTGCCTCTGTAAGGCCCCGCCCACCTTCCTCCCCTGTGCTCACCTGCTTTGCCCCTTCCCTCCCCTTCACTGCCAGCCACCTGGACTGCTTCCTGGTCTCTGAACCCTTGCCTTCCTTTGGACCATCATGCATTGCTCTGCCCCTGCCTGACCCTCCTCTACTCTGGGCTGCCAATGCCCCTTCATCCTTCATGTCAGCTTCCATGTGACTTCTGTGAGGCCTTCTCTGATCTGACGCCTGGGACCCTCAGTCCTCTCTCCCAGGTCTGTTCTGTCCTAAATCTCATAGCTATTGGTGTCACCACTGGTCATGGGCAACTCTGAGTCCTGTGGCCCAGCTCAGTTTCACTTGTGTAGTAGGTACTCAACAAATGTCATTTGTTAATAACAGGAAGGAATGAGGGGCACATAGGAGCCCTGAGGCATCTGCTCCCTCAAGCTGAGGCTTGCTGAATATGAAGCTTGGCTTTAAACCCAAGGGTGCACAGGCAGGCATCTGAGCCATACCAGAGGCCACACCTCCTGCCAGTGACCCGCTCCTCCGTCTCCTGGAAATTCACCTTGCTCAATTCCCACAGATCTACAGCCTCTGCAGGAACTGAGCCTACTGCTACTTGGCAGAAAAATGAGTGGCCAGAGTTGTCAGATCTGATGATTGTTTTCAGGAAAATTTTTTTTAAAGATTTTATTTATTTATTTATGAAAGACACAGAGGCAGTGACACAGGCAGAGGGAGAAGCAGGCTCCCTGTGGGGAGCCTGATGCGGAACTCGATCTCAGGACCCTGGGATCAGGCCCTGAGCCGAAGGCAGATGCCCAGTCACTGAACCATCCAGGTGCCCCTCAGGAGACTTTTTAAAAATCTGAGTTGTTAAATGTAATTTCCCATGTTAAGTGTTGCTCGATTAAAACAACACACCAGCAAGGCAAAGAAAATGTTTCTGGGGGCCGTGTTCGATGGGCAGACTCTGAAGTAGGCCTTCCAGAGAGTCCATTTGTAAAAGGAAGGTGATTTTCCTGGCTGGGGGCCACCCACAGCCCAGTCCAGTGAATTAGCTCTGCCCCTAGGAAGCAGGCCCCCTGGCCACTGCTGATCTGGAGGCAGGGCCACCAGTCACCATTGGCAACGATTGATGCTATGACTTAGGGGCAATACCACCTTGGCCTCGCTGTCTCCAATCTTCCTATGCCAGGTCCTGCTCAGCCTGACCCCTGCTGTCCTTCAGATTTCCCGGTGCCTCCTTGCTGGAACCTCTGTAACCAACCTCTTTAAACTGCCTACCACTCGAAATGCAAATGAAAACCACGGGAAGGAGCTCCAGGGTGGCTCAGTGGTTGAGCATCTGCCTTCGACTCAGGTCATGATCCCGGGGTCCTGGGATCGAGTCGTGCATCAGGATCCCCGCAGGGAGCCTGCCTCTCCCTCTGCCTACGTCCCTGCCTCTCTCTGTGTCTCTCATGAATAAATAAAGTCTTTTTAAAAAAAGAAAACCACAGTAAGATATCAGAATAGCTAACATCAAAACACAAGAAATAGGGCAGCCTGGGTAGCTCACCGGTTTGGCGCTGCCTTCAGTCCAGGGTGTGATCCCAGAGACCCGGGATCAAGGCCCACGTTGGGCTCCCTGTAGGGAGCCTGCTTCTCCCTCTGCCTGTCTCTCTCTCTCTCTCTCTCTCTCTGTGTGTGTGTGTGTCTCTCATGAGTAAATACATAAAATCTTAAAAAACACACACACACAAGAAATAACAAGTGTTGAGGATGTGGAGAAAAGAGAGCCCTCCTGCACAGGAGGTGGGAATGTGAGCTAGTGCAGCCACTGTGGAAAACATATGAAGGTTCCTCAAAAAATTAAAATTCAAGTACCATATGATCCAGTATTATCACTACTGAATATTTATGCAAAGAAAATGAAAGCACTAATTCAAAAAGATAAATGTACCCTGATGTTTATTGCATCATTATTATAGTCAAGATATAGAAGCAGCCCACATGTCCACTGACGGATGACAAATGGATAAAGAAGATGTGATATATGTATGTATACACACGTACAATGGAATATTACTCAGCTATAAAAAGAAATGAAATCTTATCATTTGTGACCTGGATGGACTAGAGGGTTTTATGCTAAGTGAAATAAGTAAGACAAAGAAAGACAAATACTATATGATTTCACTCACATGTGGGATTTAAGAAACAGAACAAATGAACAAAATAAAAAGGCGACCAAAAGAAAGAGACTCTTAATTACAGAGAATTTGAGTGGTGGGGAGGGGCAATGGGTGTGGGGAGGGGGGTTTGGTGAAGGAGATAAAGAGGACACTTGCCATGATGAGCACCAGGTGATGTATGGAATTGTTAGATCACTATACTGTACACCTGAAACTAATATAACATTGTTAATAATACTTCAATTAAAATTCAATGTCGATATTAAAAGAATAAAAAATAAATTTAAAAAGTAAAGTGCCGGGCAGCCCGGGTGGCTCAGCGGTTTAGTACCACCTTCGGCCCAGGGCGTGATCCTGGAGACCTGGGATCAAGTCCCACGTCGGGCTCCCCATATGGAGCCTGCTTCTCCCTCTGCCTGTGTCTCTGCACACCCCTCCCTGTGTTTCTCATGAATAAATAAATAAAATCTTAAAAAAAAAAAAAAAGTAAAGTGCCTACCACTCTGGGGTGAATTTTTTTTCTTATTCACTTTGTTCGTTGATGTATCTGCAGCACCCAGAACGGTGCCTGATGTCACAGACCTTCAAACCAGGTATTTGTTGAAGGAACCAAGGAGTTCCCATGAGAGTCTGTCTTCCTTGTCACTCCAGGACTTCCCCTCCACCAGCCTCCCCGCAACATGACTTGTGCTAGCTTCAGGGAGATTCATTCTAGAAATCAAAAGAAGTTATTCAAGCCTTACTGGCTGTTATACAGTGTAAAGGGAGTGACAGGCTGACAGTGCCAAGTGCAAACCCCAGTTCTTAGTAGCTGCTCAATACACATTTGATTTGTTTTTTGTTTTTTTTTTTCGGCTCTGAGCTGCCTATCTTGTGCAAGTGTTGCAATAAGAATGTTTCAGCATCCTCAGCAAGCAGATGAGACCCCGGTTTGTCACTGGAAAACCCTCTGGGCAGTTCCCAGGCCCCACGCTTGCACCACGTTCAAAGCCTTCCCGGAACCCCATGTCTGGGCCAGTTCCAGGCCTGCTCCCAGCGTCCAGACATGGATGATGAGCATCGTGCTGGAGTCTATGGCTGATAAAGAGATCATTGAGCAGCCGGTTCATATTGTGTGTCATCCAAAAAGAAAATCAATTTTAAACATCAGATAAAATGTGACAGGCGTTTTAAGAATGTATTTTAGAAGCAATGCACTGTGATGGGAACAGGGTTGGCGGGCTAGTTGAGGCCTTGCCACTGAGCTGGGTCAGTACGGTCTGATGTGGACCCTCTTAAGGGCTCAATGGTCCCTGGCTCAGCATCCCAGCCTCCCAGTGCCCAGACTGGAGGGCGCCTGCAAGCCAGGCGGCTGGCAGCTGGGGAAGCTGGCCAGAGAGGGTCTCACGCCGGAGGTAGCTGACGCTGGGAACCCTTCCGGAAGGAGAGTGAGGAGGCTGGTGCTGGTCCAGGCCTGACTGGAATCTTCCTGGGGACCGTGGGCCAGTCATTCTGCCTCTTGGGGACTCAGCCTTTTCTTTTAAATAGGGATAGCTATACCTATTCAGAGGGAGGGTCTGATGAGATCAAGAGAGGAATGGTTAAAACACTTTGAAAATGAGTCTATTTTATTTATTTATTTTAAAAGATTTTTTTTTTATTTATTTGAGAGAAAGAGAGAGCACAAGCAGGAGGGAGGGGCAGAGAGAGAGGGAGAAGTAAGCTCACCTGCTGGGATCCAGGACTTGATCTCAGGACCCTGAGATCATGACCTGAGCCTAAGGCAACCACTTAACTGAGTCACCCAGGCACCCTGAGAATGAGTCTATTTTCACCAGGGAGAAGTTTCACATTGGCAATAGTTTCAAATAACGCTTTTTCAAAAACAGGCACTAAGATCCAGAGGAGGTTTCCTTCCTGCCCTGGGACCCCTGCTCCTTCCTTGCTCTCCCCAGAGGCACTCTTAGCAGCTTCTTGTGCGTAACCTTGCAGAGAGGTTCTCGGCCTGCACACGTATTCACACACACATTTTTCTGGACTTGTTTTTTTGCCCCGTTAGGCCTAGACCTTGGAGCTCTCCAGGTCCATTCCTAGAGCGGAGCCTCTTGCCTTTCAGTGCCTACCCCCAGCCACGTGGGCTTGGCCGCTATCCCTTGAAACTGCACCAGGAGCGAGGGCTGCCCCGCGGCAGGGCTGACCCGGGAGCAAAGGGAAGAGGGAGGGGCCAGGGGGCGGGGCCAGCGCGGGGCGGGGGCAAAGGGGGTGGCAAAGGGAGGAGGCGGCGCGAGGTAGCTGCGAGAAGAAGAAACAGGAGTTCTGTGTGTCAGTCTTGCTAGAGCCTTCAGAGCTGGAAGGAGAGGAAGGAGAGACGCTATACTGTGAATAATGACAATAATAATCAGCTATTATTTGTTAACAGAAAAATCCATTGTGCAGATGGGTTTGTGCCCTGCGACCCCCTACCAGTCCAAGTGCCCAAACAGTGCTGCAGCCTGGTTCCTGGGTGCACTTGCAGAGTGGAAAGCACCCCACAAACTCATGTGTTATGTCAGGGACCTGCAGCAAAAACATTCTCAGCCTGAAAAGTCTATGCCTTTGTCCCTGACTGAGCCATAATGACCGGAGGAGCCGGGGCAGGACTGTATCCTGTAGCAATGGTTTCAGGGCTTGACTTGGCTGACTTGATTCATGAACCATCTGCCTTAGCCCTGACTTTATTTTTGCACCTGTCTGTGGTGTGAGATGAAGCACATACGGAAATGAATTTTACAGACATCCAGCCCTTGCCATCACCCTAGTGAAGAAACTTCTGGATTCCCAGGGGTCCACACTGGAGGGACAGTGGGTTGGAGTGGCCCCTAGAGGTCCCTAGGGTGGCCCTCTTGTGCTAGGGTTCCCTCTCCTTTGGAAACCGTTGGTGGCATGAATGCCTGAGGAGGGTGCCCAGTTCATTAGGGCTCCCTTAGGGGCTCCCCTCACTGCACTCCCTCTTCTGGAGAAGGAAAGCTATGGACCTGTCCCCACCAGCCAAGGTCAGCCTATTCCTGGTTCCTCCCTGGATACCGTCCCTTCCACACCCCCAGCCTCTTCTGCAGATGATTGATGGTGAGATGCTGTGTCCTAAGGAGAAAGAGTTCTGTTGGACAAACTGGTCCTGTTGGGACAAACCACAACACAGGTAACTCAACCAGACTGTCACCATGCAAGATCCCTCACACTGGAGCTGGGGAGAAGGCTGGGGAAATAGTCTAGTATGGTTTCTGGTCACCATTAGGAACTCTTTCAAGGCAGAGGACTAAATCTTTTTTTTTTTTTTTTTAAGATTTTATTTATTTATTCATGAGAATGCACAGAGAGGAGAGAGTGAGACGCAGAGACGCAGGCAGAGGGAGAAGCAGGCTCCATGCACCGAGAGCCCGACGTGGGATTTGATCCCGGGTCTCCAGGATCGTGCCCTGGGCCAAAGGCAGGCGCCAAACCGCTGCGCCACCCAGGGATCCCCCCAGAGGACTAAATCTGATGGCTTGTAGCCTCTCTCTATTATAGCCTTTTTTTCTTAAAAAAAAAAAATTTATTTATTTATTTATTCATGAAAGACACACACAGAGAGAGGCAGAGACATAGGCAGAGGGAAAAGCAGGCTCCATGCAGGAAGCCCGTTGTAGGACTCGATCCCAGGACTCCAGGATCATGCCCTGAGCTAAAGGCAGACGCTCAGCCACTGAACCACCCAGGTGTCCCTTTTTCTTTTCTTTTTTTTTTTTTTAGTATAGTCTTATAATATCTGCCTTGCTGTTTGCACATGTGTGTTCTCATTTCACTTAGGGAGGTGGGTAAAGCAGGTATTATTTCCATTTGCCAGATGGGAAAACAGTCTCCAAGACACTGTGTGTAGGAGACACTGTTTGTTGCCCATCCCATAGCCATCCTCACCCTTTGTATCAACACATCCCCTCTTCATCCCCATTTTGCTTGTCCTTCCTCCCAAGGGAAGTGGGTCACTTCATGGCCAGGGAGTGATTTTTGCCTGACCAGGACATGTTCTGCTCGTCTTGCCTGGCATTCAGCATGGGCAGTAGATGCAGGCTGGCTGAGAAGCCTGCTGGGGGCTGGTAAGGAGGTTTTCCTTACTTTGACAAAAAGACTCATGTTAGAGTTGCTCCCTTTTATCTTTAGCCTCTGGTCACTATCGGTTACATGTAATTTCTGGAACTGTGATAGCTGTTAGAGCCATGAAGAGAGTCAGCACAAAGTGCAAGTTGATGTGTTGAGGATGTGTATCAGTTACCTGTGGCCACAATAATGCCGTGTAACAAACAACCTCAAAGCCAAGAGGTATTCAGCAGGAAACAGTTATTGCTCCTTTGACTGGAGTCGGCTGGTCTAGGCTGGCTCAGATCTGCCCACATCTCTTATCCTCTGGCACGTTCTCAGGGCCGTGGCAGAGGCACAAAGGACAAACCCCCGTGTGCATGCCCATTTCAAGCCTGCATCCATGTACTATTATGAAAGCAAGCCACTCGGCTAAGCCCAGTGTCAAAGGGGACAGAGCTGGTGACGACTCCTCTGGGAACGTGGCCACTGCCAGGCCACTGCAGAGGGCACAGATGAGGAGGTAAAGAATGGGACCACTGTTCCAGTCTACCACGAGATGCAGAACAGAAAGAGAAAAGGAATATGCTCTCTGGTGATGTGATGGAATTGCTGAATTAGCCAAGCCTGGAGCCTTCTACCTTGGAGCTTTTGGTTATTCAAGAAAAATAAAAGTTCAGGGTGCCTGGGTGGCTCAGTCAGTAAAGCTCTGACTCTTGATCTCAGCTCAAGTCTTGATCTCAGGGTTGTGAGTTCAAGCTCTGTATTGGGCTCCATGCTGGCCATGGAACCTACTTAAAAAAAAAAAAAGTTCTCATTGTTTAAGCCATTTTGAGTTGGGTCTTCTGTGACTTGTGGCCAAAATCACTAATAAGCCCAAGATCACCCATCTAGAAAGTGGTGGGGCTGAGACCCAGGAGGGACCCCAGACTCTAGGTCTGAGCTGTTTGCAGTGCCTTTGTGCCATGGGCCCTTGCTGTTTCCAAGCATGGGCTATAAGCCTCCTACTCTTCTGTTCTAGGCCATATACAGTGTTGTCATGCCAGGGCCCCATGGGGATGGAGACCCAGGCTCTGTGCTGTATTCTGGAGTGGCTCTTCTGAAGCACTGCCCACACCCCTGCGTGTCGGGGGAAGGCTCAGGCCTCAGAAAGCTGGGACAGTTTTCCCTGGGGAAGGGGCCCAGGCAGTGGCTCTGTGCTAAGCTTAGGGGGATACCGCATATGAAAGCAGTCCTCCCCAAGGACTGTCTCTCCTTTCTCATCAAATCTGGACCATCCATAGCCATTTGGTCCCTCCCCCTGCCCCCATGCAGACACACAGCTAAACCACACCAGGCAGATCTCTAGTCAGTTAAGGTCACCATAATGTTTGCACCAAAGGTGGTGGTTTCCCTGGGTCTCCGGTGAACAGGAACCCAGAAGGATCCCAGAGGTCTACAAACTGTCTTGAGTCTCCTTGTCTTCAGCCCATCCCATGGGATTTACTTGCAAAAGGTAACTCTAGGGATCCCTGGGTGGCGCAGTGGTTTAGCGCCTGCTTTTGGCCCAGGGCGTGATCTTGGAGACCCGGGATCGAATCCCACGTTGGGCTCCCGGTGCATGGAGCCTGCTTCTCCCTCTGTCTGTGTCTCTGCCTCTCTCTCTCTCTGTGTGTGTGACTATCCTAAATAAATAAATAAAATTAAAAAAAAAAAAAAAGGTAACTCTAATGAACTGGATTCTCCCCTTCTTTCCCCAGGTGGGGAATTGTGGATGTGATACCGAGCAGTGTGTCATACCTTCAAAACAGGTACATAAGCTAGGATTAGGTTTAGCTACATATAATAGAAAACCTCAAAGTGATGGTGGCTTAAAGATGACAAAGTTAATTCCTCTCGTGTAAAACATGTCCAAATGTGAACAGCCCGTGGTGGGAGGACAGCTCTACCCTCAGTGATCCAGACTCCTTCTCCTTTTCCGCCCCACCAACCTTAGCATCAGCTTCCGTCCTCCTGTCACCGCATGGTTCAAGATAGCTGCCAGGGCTCCAGCCATCATGATGACCACGAGCACAGGAGGCTGAAAACGCAGGAGAGCAAACAGGGGCTCTTCTCAGCGCTGTCAGTTCCTTTTCAACAACCTTCCCAGAAGCCCCACTCGACAGTTCTGCTCCCTTCTCACCGGCTGGAACATAGGCCCTGGTCGCAACGGCAGCTGAGAAACGTGTCTTTTAGGCCATAATTCTTACGACCAGCTAGAAACGAAGGTTGGATAATTTCAAAGAATACAGGAAGAATGCCCGCTGGGGAAAGTAAAAAGTACTTCTGCCACAAGGGGAGTTTGACCTCCATCAACACATATTTTTTTAGGCAAACACAGGTATAAACTAGGCTGTGCCACATACAGATGAACAGGACATGCTCTTTAATCTCAAATCTAGCGGGGATGGCGAACCACAGCAGAAATGGCTGTCGTAGATAGGAGTTCCTTTGGCAACCAAATGTTTAACAAGAAGAAATTTGCCATCCTTGAAACCTAGATGAGTCCGTGTATGATGTGGACTCTGCAGTCTCTTGAAACCCTCGAAGCTCTGGCAACACTGGGCCTGCAGTATTTCCTCGGGGCAACAGTGGGGTGGGCTGGAGAAGGGGCTGCCCTTCCCGAAAGGCCCCTCCCCTGTTTGCCGCAGCCCCGGCCAAGCTCCTTTACCCCACAGCACTAGTACTTGCCGGGTCAAGGAGGGCATTTGAGTTTGCAACCCCTGCTTCCAGAAGGGGCCCCAGGGGTGGGGTGGGGGGTGTCGCTAGACAAGTGTCAGGTGGCCCTGCGCGGACAACAAGCTGACGCTGCCGAAACCATCTTTACAGATGTGGATTCACTCGAACTCGTGCCTCGCAGAGAGAGGGGAAGATAGCCCTGAAAGAAAAAGGGAAGCCAAGCCCCGGTGCCTTCCAGAAATCTGCTTTTCTCTAAAGGAGACACTAAAAAAAAAAATTTTTTTTTAATTAAAAAAAAAATAAAGGAGACACTGAAGATGTGAAAATATCCTTTTTCGACTTCCTCCTTTGAGAAGGCGTCTCTGGCATGTGGAGACAGCCCAGGCTGTCAGAGGCAGGCATTTCTCTCTCCCCAGCAGATGACCCCTGTGTCGGGCCAAAGGTGGGCCTGCCTCCGCGAGGCCCCAGCAGCTGCTGGAAGCTTCTCCCAAGTCAGCAGAGACCCAGGCTCCCCGCTCGGCTCACCTCGGAGCAGAGGCCCTCCTCATTAGTGCGCAGAGCCGTCTTCACGGGCTGCCCCCGGAAACCTTTCTCCTGAGCCCAGGGCTGCCGAGATCTTGCTGGAACCACCTTCGTCTCGCCTGAGCGCGCCGCTGGCCCAGCCGACCCCGAGCGGAGCGGAGCGGCCGGGGCGGGAGCGCGCCCATTCTGGGTGGCCTCCCCTCCTGCCCAGCCCAAGGGCGTCTTGCAGCTATAAATTGAGTAAATTGAAAATGTTACTGAGAGTTGGAGATAAAAGAGAGAGCTGGGTGTCTCCATGAATAAAACATGGGAGGGAGGCCATTTCTTGGAAAAATAGAGAGAATAAATTGTGGCGGATCAATTTTATCTAATTTCTTGGCGGAGCTTCTGACATGCAAATGAACGCGCTCATAATTTATGAGGGAGCGCTGGAGATCACCAGAGGGAAGGGGTGCCTGGGTTTCTGGTGGAGGAAGGAGGGGCATGGCTAAGGATTTAGCAAAAGTCCACTAGGCTTTTTCTCCTTAAAACCTAAAGATTTAGAAACCCTCGCAGGGAAGGCAAAAGCCAGGCAGGATAAAATCTGGATCTCTGCACCTGTCTTTGGGGCCCGTTCCTCTGGGCATGCTCTGGCTGTCACCGCCACCCTGGCCGTGGCCAGCTGGCCGGCCCTGGCCACAGCAGACGTGGTCTGGCCACCAGGCCTTTGCTCCGTTGGTCCCCTTCTCCCGACACCCCATCTCACCAGCCAGTCTCTCCCTCGACCTTTGCTGGGCAGCCTGACCCAGCCCTGGCAGGTCCCACAAACTCACCCTTCCCTCTGCTCTCGAACCAATCCTGCTTACAGACACGTTTTCTTTGGCCTGAGCAAGGACTGTACGGTGTCCGGATTGGTTGCTCACATTAAGAAATGCGATTTCCAAAAAAAAAAAAAAAAAAGAAAAGAAATGCGATTTCCCATGCACTTCGGGATGTCTGACTCTTACTGCGCCATCAGAACGTCTGGTTACAGAGGCCGATGTTTTCACTGCGAATTGGCTGGAAACGCCAAGTAGCAGCCGGCCCTTCGAGATAGAGCCCGCCTACTCTAATTTGCTGCAGACCCTACTGCGTCCTATTGTCTGTCCGGCCCCATCCCCGAAGTTGAATGTCCCGAGCCATTTATTATTGGGTTCGCACTATTGTTTTGCTTCTAGTCAAGTTGGTGGGAAAGTGAAACATTTCTTCTTGTGACTTTGATAAAATGGGCAAATCAGAGGGACAGAGAGAGCAAGTTTCAACAGGGAGAGGACACACGTATATTTTGATAGGAGTGATGAGTGACCCCAGCAGTGACTGTGTGACGAGGGAAGGGGTACACGGGGCTGCGTCATCAGAGATTTCCCTGGCCAGCCCTGCAGGGGGTGGGGGGCTCTGGACAGAATCCCAGCTGCTCTGTCTCACCATTTGGGTTCTCTGTTGTGGAACCATAGGCTCACACAGCAAGGAGCTTGGAGAAGGAGTAGAAACAGCCCACGCCAGTCTCAGGAGGCCACTCAGCTCCTCCCATGAGGCAGACTTCCAGAGACAGGCTGAAGTCCTGCTCCACAGAGGAGCAAACTGAGGCCCAGAGAGTTTGGTAACGTGTAGCCAGACCGGTGAGTTGGGAGAGACTGGAGGTGAACCCCTGTCCAGCTGGCTCCATGGCCCCAGCTTTGCCAGTGCCCTTTGGCCCTCTGTGACTGCCCTGCCTTGATCTGCTGGGATGACGAGCCTTATGGGCCACGAAACCTACAACCTGGGGCGCCTGGCTGGCACAGTGGGTAGGATGTGCAACTCTTGATCTTGGGGTTGTGAGTTCAAGCTCCACCCTAGGTGTAGACTTTACTTAGTAATTTAAAAAAAATTCAAAACCCCCAGAACTTAGAACCTGAGATGGGCATCAGGTGCATAGGTGGCCCAGCTGACCCCTGCGAGGCCTCCTAGAAGATCAGTGACCCTGCCCCAGGGCCTTTGCACTGCCTTTTCTTCTCAAGCTTCAGAGTTCTGCATCCTCATCCTCAACGTCTTAGTTCCCTGCTCTACATGGCCTTCCTGGTCACTCTTGACCCTGTTTTCATAGCCCCCAGATTCCTCTAAAGTCATCCTATTGATTAGCTTTGGCGTATATTATCCCTCTCTTACCCCCAGGAATTAAACTCCAGGAGGGCAGACATAATTTGTTAGCTGCTGAACCCTTTGCACAAAATAGGCGCTCAATAATTATTTAAAGAATGAGTGAAAAGTGGCGTGTAGGGGTCTGATGCAGAGCAGCCTTCGGAGAGGAGGGTGCTGGCTGGGAAGGAGGTTCTCTGAGCATGAACCAAGGCAGAGGGGAGGGCACAGCTGCCGCCTGGAATGGAGGTGGGGGGTGGGGAGGCGGGCTACCGAAATGCCTGCTGGGTACAGCCTGACTTTAGAACTCAAGGGTGGCACACGCAACGCCTGGGTGGCTCAGCGGTTGGGCATCTGCCTTTGGCTCAGTTTGTGATCCTGGGGTCCGGGATCCAGTCCTGCACTGGGCTCCCTGCATGGAGCCTGCTTCTCCCTCTCCCTGTGTCTGTGCTTCTCTCTGTGTGTGTCTCTCATGAGTAAATAAATAAAATATTAAAAAAAAAAAACTCAAGGGGGGCCCAAAGTGTACACACGTAGAAGGATTTGCAAACCCACCAGTGCAGGGACGATTCTGCTAAGACCCTGTGAGGACAGGCTGCTGGGGTGCAGTGTCATCAGCGGGTGGGCTCAAGGTGAGGCCTGGGGTGTTTCCCTTCCGTCACTCCCAGGGCATCCTCATGGCAGCAGTGAGAATCTGAACATCCTAGAATGTTCAGGACTGTGAGGGAAGCTGAGACTCAGAGCAGAAGACACTTGGCCTGGGTCTGTGTGGACACAGAAGTCTGCTCAGAGTCATTCCATACCTGGGTCCTCTGTGAGTCCAGAGAGATGTGGGCACTGTGGTTTTTGAGTCTCCAGATAAGTGACAACAAATAGAGAAATGCCCAAATAGGATTTCAAAAATTCTGGTGCATTTAAAATTTTTGCATTAAGCAGAGTAATGCTTTAATCCATTCAAAAGATACCATGCAATGCAATTGTACTCTTCAGAAGAGAATCATAGTGTTGAGGAGCTGTGATCAATCCTCCTGTCTGGCAGGGGTGGTCTGGGGGTGAATAGATACCCTTATATGATAGACATGGTCTAAGTCTCTATGACTGTGTCACCCCTCCGGAGTCCCTACGGAGCCTAAAGTTGGGGCCTTTCATGGGTGGGGGGCAAAAGCTACGTGGCTTCCCTGAGATGGGCCTTGGTCAGAATCCCACTGAACTTTAGTTTTCAGGCCTAATAAATGGGCACACTCCTCTGTACAAAAAAGGGCCACAAAGTGGAAGATGACTGTGTGCGAAGCGCTTAGCGCTGATTCAGTGCTGGCTGTATGGTTCATCCACAGAGCTGGGATCCAACCCCACGGCCCCTCCCCTCTGCCCCCATAAGCTCCTGCTTATCTCCTGGGAAGGCTTCAGACTCAGCTAAGAGGACCTATCCCTTGAAAGCAGAAATGGGATTTTTCTTCCCAAATCCGTTCCTTGGGGGAAGTCTTCAAAGAGAATTCTCGTAATTTCCCGTTATAAAATTTTATGTGCAATTCTAAACAATGGACTGCAAACATTAATTGAGCAGACTGGGAGATTTTCTGTTTTTAAGTCACAGACTATTTTAAAACCTCCCAGACCACAAGGGGGAAACTGGCCTGAGGAAATAAACTACCAGGGAGGTGGCCCAGACAGCACCCCCACCCCCACAGTTGTCCTTTCTACATCTGGGATTCGCAGGGAAAGGTGGCCACCCTGGAGGCTCCCCAGTTCGGGCCTGCACTCTGTGTGTGACTGATGGCTTTCCATTGGCTCTGCCTGCCTGGCACATAGCAGGTCTGCGTCCATCCGTCCATCCACCCACCCATCCATCCGTCCGTCCATTTGTCCATCTGTCCAACCAAATAATATTTGTTGAGTCGCTACTACGTGCCAAGCTGCAGGCATAGAGCCATGAACAAAACAGACAAAAAAAATCCCTCCCCTCCTGGAGCTGACGTTTTCACATCAAGGGAGACAGAGCAAACACAATAATAAGAACATTATACAGTACATAAGACGGTAACCAGTGCTTTGGAGAAGAACAAATTAGGGATGAGGTAGGAAGGAGAGGGTGGGGGCAGGGCTGCAAGTTGGGGGGGGGCAGAGAGGGGGAGACGGCAGGCCTCTGAAAGAATGTGACATTCGAGCAAAGAGTAAAGATCTGGAGAAAGCCAGGAAGCAAACCATGGGGATGTCTTGGGTAGAAGTGTTATAGGTACAAGGAGACAGCAAGTGCAAAGGCCCTGAGGGACGCCAGGGAGGAAGAGGGTGCCCAGCAGGTTGTTCATCCAGGAAGGACTTTGATACTTGTTTTTGTTTTTTTTTTAAGACTCTATTTATTTATTTGACAGAGAGAAAACACAAGTGGGGGAAGGGCAGGCAGAGGGAGAGAGGTAAGCAGGCTCCCCACTGAGCTTGAGGCCTGATGCCTGTGATCCCAGGACCTGAGCCTCAAGCAGACACTCAACCAACTGAGCCACCCAGCATCACCCCCACCCCAGGACTTTGAAATGACCTTGGGAGAAGCGAGGAACCACTGCAAGTTTCCAAACAGAGGAGGCCTGCTGGCCTGCTTTTTAAAAGGACCACCAGGGATCCCTGGGTGGCGCAGCGGTTTGGCGCCTGCCTTTGGCCCAGGGCGCGATCCTGGAGACCCGGGATCGAATCCCACATCGGGCTCCCGGTGCATGGAGCCTGCTTCTCCCTCTGCCTGTGTCTCTGCCTCTCTCTCTCTCTGTGTGACTATCATAAATAAATAAGGATTTTAAAAAATGTTTAAAAAAAAAAAAATAAATAAATAAATAAAAGGACCACCAGGGCAGCCCTGGAGGCTCAGCGGTTTAGCCCTATCTTCAATCCGGGGCCTGATCCTAGAGACCGGGGACTGAGTACCATGTCAGGCTCCCTGCATGGAGGCTGCTTCTCCCTCTACCTGTGTCTCTGCCTCTCTCTCTCTCTGTATCTCTCATGCATAAATAAATAAAATATTTTTCTTAATAAATAAAATATTTTTAAAAAAAGGACCACCAATCAACAAAACTGAAAGACAACCTGTGGGAGTAGGAGCGGGGGCAGGGCAGAGTGGGGTGGGGGGTTGACACCTGGCTGGCTCATTCAGAGGAGCATGGGACTCTTGATCTTGATCTCAGGGTTGTGAGTTTAAGTCCCACATTGGGCATAAAGATTACTTAAAAATAAAACTTAAGAAAAAAAAAATAAATAAAAAAAAAATAAAACTTAAGAAAAAAGGCAACCTATGGAATGAGAGAAGATATTTGCAAATGACATATCAGATAAAGGGGCAATATCCAAAATACATAAAGAACTCATAAAACTCAACACTCAGAAAAGAAATAATCCAATTAAAAAATAGGCAGAAGACAGGAACAGACATTTCTCCAAAGAAGACATCCAGATGGCCAACAGACACATGAAAAGATGCTCAACATCACTCATCATCAAGAAAATGCAAATCAAAACTACAAGGAGATATCACCTCACACCTGTCAGAACGGCTAAAATCAACAACACAAGAAACAACAGATGTTGGTGAAGATGCAGAGGAAGGGGAACCCTCTTGCACCGTTGGTGGGAATGCAAACTGGTTCAGCCACTGTGGAAAACGGAATGGAGGTTCATCAGAAAGTTAAAAATAGAGCTACCTTACAATCCAGTAATCACACTATGGGGTATTTACCCAAAGAATACGAGAACACTAATTCAAAGGGATACATGCCCTCCTATGTTTATAGCAGCGTTATCTACGGAAGCAGCTCAAGTGTCCATCGACCAATGACTGGATAAAGATGTGGTGTATACATGCAATAGAATATTACTCAACCATCAAAAGAATGAAATCTTGCCATTTGCAGCAACACGCATGGAGCTAGAGAGTATAATGCTAAGCAAGGTAAATCAGCCAGAGAAAGACAAATACCATATGATTTCACTCACATGTGGAATTTAAGAAACATAACAAACAAGCAAAGGGGGAAAAATAAGAGAGGGAAGAGAGAGAGAAATGAAAAACAGACTCTAGAGAACAAACTGATGGTCACTGGAGGGGAGGTGGGTGGGGGGATGGGTATTACAGGTGAAGGGGATGAAGGAGTGCACTTGCTCTGATGGGCATGAGGTGAGGTGTGGAAGTGTTGAATCACTATATCATACACCTGAAACTAATAAAACACTGTGTGTTAACTAACTGGAATTAAAATAAAATAAAATAAAAAAATAAATAAAAAATAAAAAATAAAAAAATAAATAAAATAAAATAAAATAAAATAAAATAAAATAAAATAAAATAAAATAAAACAGGGGATCCCTGGGTGGCTCGGAGGTTTAGCACCTGCCTTCCGCCCAGGGCATGATCCTGGAGTCCTGGGATTAAGTCCTGCATCGGGCTCCCTGCATGGAGCCTGCTTCTCCCTCTGTCTGTGCCTCTGCCTCTCTCTCTCTCTCTGTGTCTCTCATGAATAAATAAATAAAATCTTTTTTAAAAATTTAAAAATATAGGGATCCCTGGGTGGCGCAGCGGTTTAGCGCCTGCCTTTGGCCCAGGGCGCGATCCTGGAGACCCAGGATCAAATCCCACATCGGGCTCCCGGTGCATGGAGCCTGCTTCTCCCTCTGCCCCCCACCCTCTCTCTCTCTCTTTCTCTCTCTGTGTGTGTGACTATCATAAATAAATAAAAATTAAAAAAAAAAAAAAAAAAAAAAAAATTTAAAAATATATATAAAATAAAAGGGACCACCTGGCTGTGCTGACAATAGAGCTGCTCTATCACTGAAGCCACTGGCTGGCTGTGTGTGGCCACGGAGGGCTTGAAATGTGGCCAGTCTACATTAAGATGCGTTGTGTGTGTATATATACATTGGAGGCCAAAGACATATCCTGAAAGAAAGCAGGTAAACTATCTCACCTAGTATTTTAAAAATTTATTTATTTGAGTGAGAGAAAGTGAGCATGAGTGGAAAGGGCAGAGGGGAGAGGGAGATAATCTCAAGCAGATTCTGTGCTGAGCCCGATGTGGGACTCAATCTCATGACCCTGAGATGGGGACCTGAGCCTAAACCAAGGGTTGCACGCTCAACAAACTGTGCCACCCAGGTGCTCCATCATCAACTATTATAAAATATTGATTACATGTTGAAATGATAGTACTTTGGACATATTTGGTTGAAGTATACGTTATTAA
This sequence comes from Canis lupus baileyi, assembly GCF_048164855.1. Lineage (NCBI taxonomy): Eukaryota > Metazoa > Chordata > Mammalia > Carnivora > Canidae > Canis > Canis lupus. Next base: position 66,097,980 of record NC_132842.1, read on the forward strand.
AATTAATTTAATCCATTTTCCTTTAGTTTTTGAAAATGTGGCTATGAGGACATGAGAATCCACTGTGGCTCATGTACTTCTGATGGACAGGACTGTTCTAGGTGGTACAGGCCAAGGGCAGAGGCTGGGAGACAGGGAGGCCAGTGCCGGATCCTGGCTGGAGGTGAGCAGCTGAGAGGTGGAATTCTGGGCGTATGTGTTTTGCGAAGCTGGGTCTGCAGCTGCACCGCGGGGTGTGGCTTCATGGATGTGTGTGGAATCAGCCCTTGGCACGGGCTCTGCCCCTGGAGCTGGGGTGGGGAGGGGTGTGGAAAGGGCCATGCACTCCAGTGGGGTGCTGGGGGGGCTGGAGGAGAACTGGGTGTCCTCATGGGGGCAGTGTAAGCCCAGGTCTCCTGTGACAGATGCCCGTGAGAATCCTAGGCCTTTACTTCTTCATCTGTACTATGGAGGCAGTAGGGCTCAGCCTCCCAAACTGCAAGGTTAAAGGTAAGGCCTGGAGCAGACAAGTGTGCAATTGGGAAGGTGCTGTGCTCGGTGAGCTAGGACTCGTGGCCACCTGGGACACCCAGCCCTGCTCCTTTGGTCTCTGGTAGCACGGTGGGGCCGAGGGGATCTCTGCTTCCTTCCACCTCCCCCTTTCAGGTCAGCCTAGCGCCGTGCACACAGTCGGTCCTGGACAAAGACTGAACGGAGTAAGCAAGGCGATATAGGGACACATTGGATCATGTTTGTTGAATGCGTGGCCTAAGAGCGCTGGATGGAAATCACCCCTAATGTTCACTGAGTCATGAGCAACCCACATCTGTCCAGTGGTGTCTACCCACCACCTCCTGGACCCAGGCCTCCATCACCTCTCACCTGGACACCCGCCATAGCCGGCTCACTGGTCTCCTTCTACCTTCTCCATCCTTTCTCCACACAGCAGCCAGAGGGAGCTTGTCAAAGGGGCTCCTGGCTGGGTCAGAGGGTAGAGCCAGCCATGTGATTCCTGATCCTGGGGTGGGGAGTTCAAGCCCTACTTCAGGCAGGGAACCTCCTTAGACAACAACAACAGCAACAAAGTACATCAGATCACCTCCCCTGGTGGAAACCCTCAGGTTTCCTATGCAATTCTGCAAAGCCCTGCATGATCTGGACCTGTGTCTCTGGCCAATATCACATCTTAACACCCCTACTCCCTACTGCTATGCTTCTTTCCTTGCCTAGTACTCAAGCCTGTTTCTACCTCAGGGCCTTTGCACTGGCTGCCCCTCCACCTAGAATGCTGTTTCTTCCCATTTTTACCTGAGTAATGTCTCCTCACTCATGTTTCTTTTTTTTTTTTTTTTAATTTTTTTTTATTTATTTATGATAGTCACAGAGAGAGAGAGAGAGAGAGGCAGAGACACAGACAGAGGGAGAAGCAGGCTCCATGCACTGGGAGCCTGATGTGGGATTCGATCCCGGGTCTCCAGGATCGCGCCCTGGGCCAAAGGCAGGCGCCAAACTGCTGCGCCACCCAGGGATCCCTCCTCACTCATGTTTCAATACAAGTGTCTCCTCTTGTAGCCCCTCAATCTAAAAAAACCCTACTTCTTAGTAACTTAGTATTTCTTTTAACATTTGCTTGTCATATTTCACCAGCCACAACTTTCTTAAGTGTTGGTCACCTGTGTATTGTGTCTCCCTGACCAGAGTGTAAGCTTCCTGAAGCTTCATCCATCCTTGTCTACCTCCCACATCCAGCCCAATGCCAGGAACACAGTAGGGAATAGATATCTGCTATCTGCTAAGTGAACGGAAATGCTTATCTGGATGAATTTTGAGCGCCCCACATGCGTTATCTCGTTTAGTTCTCACAAGGCTTTTCTGCCATCACCATTATGGAGACAAGTAAACTACAGTTCTGAGGATTCGGGCCAGGACGTCTGACTCCACAGCTTGTGCTCTTGAACACGGTGTGACACCATCCCCCTGACCTGGGTTCTGGCGTGACTCTGCCAGTGGCCGACTCTGCGACCGTGGTCAGGTGCCGTCCTGCCTGCCCTTCCAACTCCAGGCATGTTGGCTGAATGTTTCCAAAGTCCCTGCAGCTCTGCCGATCAAGGGAGTAGTTCTTGAATGCGTGTAAATGCTCCCCAGGGAAGCTTACATCTGGGATATTCTTTTTTTTTTTTTTTTAAGATTTATTTGAGAGAGAGAGTGAGTGAGAGGGAAAGAGAGAGCCAACCTGAAGTAGACTCCATGCTGAGTGCAGAGCCCGATGCAGGGCTCAATCCTAAGGCCATGAGATCATGACCTGAGCTGAAACCGAGAGGCAGACGCCCAACAGACTGAGCCCACCTGGGACCCCACCTGTGGAATATTCTTATGAGAACCTTCACATCCCGCATACTTGCTGTTGTATTATGAATACATGTGTATATGTTACACTGTATTTCCCTTCTTAATTTAGGTGGGTATTTATGAATTTTGTTCTAGGATAGTGAAAGGGGTATGATGAAATATGTGATATAAAAGGGCACCTTACAAATAAAATAAAATAAAATAAAATAAAATAAAATAAAATAAAATATAAAATAAAATAAAATGGCACCTTTTGGGATGCCTGGGTGGCTCAGTGGTTAAGTGTCTGCCTTTGGCTCAGGTCCTGATCCCGGGGTCGTGGGAGCCTGCTTTTCCTTCTGCCTATGTCTCTGCCTCTCTCTGTGTCTCTCATGAATAAATAAATAAATAATCTTTTAAAAGGGGGGGCCTTTTATCATGGGTGTTGACAGAGTTGGAACCAGGGCCTGGGACATGAGGCATGGAAGGGGGAACAAGCACATGGGGCTGCTGGTGGCTGGTGGCTGGTACCTACACAGGAAAGGTAGTCACGCAGGTGTACACATGGCTAAAAATTTACGGAGCTGCACGCCAAATAGGGGATCGGTTGACTCTGTGTAAACCAGTCAGGTACGGATCTGCAGGCTCCAGAGGTCATGAGGGCAGGGCGCAGCACTGGGGCTGCACCCCCATCTGCTGCCTCCAGAGCCCAAGCTCTTTCCTGCTTCATCTTGCTCAAGTAGGAAGCTGAGAAAAGAGAAGACAGTTCCTCCTCAGTCTCCCGACACTTCCTTACCTCCCTAACCAGGGACTCCTCACACACACAGAGCCAGTCCATCCTTCACTCTAAGGATTTCCTCCAACCATCAAATGTCTAGTTGTTAAATCTGATTTTCTTATAATCTAAGATATAAATGACCATCTGACCTTTGGATGCCACATTCTCAAAATATGTTTTCCATGAAAGCAGGAGAGACTACAGTCAGATCTAAGAAAGCACTTCCCGACTATCTATGATCATGTGCAGTTCTGGGCAGGTTAGATGTGGTTGAGCAGAAAGCAGGGCCTAGATCCAGTGAGATCTGTGGTCTCCAGGGCCCAGATCCTTATTCTCCACGAGCTCCTGGCCCTGAAGACCCACCTCGGAAAGAGTGAGGCCAGGCAGGCATTAGGCCTCCTGGGACCCACGTCCCTGTGCTCCTCCCTGCAGCAAGAGCCCAGGAGCCCCAGAGGGTCCCCAGGGGGGAGAGAGAGAAAACATTGGCAAACTTTTACAAGCAACTTTCCAGTGGCCTGAGCTTCCTCTGAGGACATGGCCTGTGGCTTCTCGGGGTTCTGTCTCCCATGGGTGCGGGGCCCTGGGGAGGGGGCTGTGGGTGATTAGAGCCTGGCAACTTCCAAGCAAACTACGTGCCCCTCAGGGCTCCTTCCCAGGAGGACCCCTGACCCTGGAGCCTCACTTTCCAGTCCTTTCCCTCGAGGACCTGTCCCCTCCCGGGCTTGGGGCCCAGGTTGCTGAGCAGAGGCCACCAAAGACCCTGGGGACCAAGAGAAGCCTGAAGAAAGCCCTAAGGTCTGGTGCTCCCAGGGCCCGGTTGCCAGGCCCTCCCACTCCAGGACCGGAGCTGAACTCCCTGAGCTCCTGGAGGGTGGGGCCCCCCCCAGGGCCACTAGCAGCCGCCCAGGTGGAAGACTGATACGGTGGAGTGCAAGCTGGCAAGGGATCCTACAGGTGCAGCTCACTGGCGCCTCTGCAAGGGTTGCTTGTCAGGATTTCCAAGCGGAAGAAGGCAGCCTGGCCTCCCTGAGGGACGCTGGCGCACAGAAGCACCTTGCTTTATCACCTCCTCTTGCTGTCACACCGCACTGGGGTGCTCTGAGCACCAGCTCCGGGCCAGGCATGAGCCAGGGGCTGGCGGGGCACAGGGCCAAACAAGGGGCGCAGAGTCCCTGACCTCAGGGAACCGACAGCCAGGAAGCAGACAAATGACAGACAAATGTCCTCCAGAAGCAACAGGAGCTGAGGTGACGGTCTGTACAATGGTTTTGCAGAAAGTGATGAGGAGGAGAAAGAGGTAGCCCGGCAACCAGGGCCAGCCTCTCTAGGAAGGGCGCTTCCACAGGGAGGGACGGAGGCCCCAGGCAAGGACAAAGGCCCTGGGGCACCTGGGTGGCTCAGTGCTTGAGTGTCTGTCTTTGGCTCAGGGCATGACCCCAGGACCCTGGGATCAAGTCCGGCATCAGGCTCTCCCTGCTTCTCCCTCTGCCTGTGTCTCTGCCTCTCTCTGTGTCTCTCATGAATAAATAAATAATATCTTTAAAAAAAAAAGGGCAAAGGCCCTGAGGCAGGAGTGTTGGACAAGTTCCAGGGTCAGGAAGATGGCCAGAGCTTCGTGCTCAGTGGTCAGGGGGCCTGCGCTCATGCTGGGCCAGGCCAGCTGTGGGCACAGGGTGACTGTTATTATAATTGTCAGAGAAACTGTTGGAAGGTTTTAGCAGAGGGTTTGATGTGACCATCTTGGTATTTGGAGAACATTGTTCTAGAGGCTACAAGGGGAACAGATTGGAGGAGCAAGTGGAGGAGACCTGTTAGAGTGAAGGATGGCCTGGCGGTGGAGGGGGTCCCTGAAGACCCTTGAAGTCCTTTAGGTGCTTGAGGCAAGCCCTGGGTTTCCACTTCAGTCTTCAAGGCAACAAAAGGGTGGGATTTACAACTGGGATTTACCTTGATTTGTTTTATTTTATTTATTTATTTTTTTTATTTCCCAGGACCTCTGGATCAGGACCTGAGCCGAAGACAGATGATTCACCGACTGGGCCACCCAGGCACCCCTTACCTTGCTTTTTAATTTACTGTTTGTGGCTGCTGTAGGGTTAGAGGGAGGGCTGAGGCAATCATTATAACATAGTTGTGCTTTCCAGAATGTGAGGAGCAAGAAGGGATGGGACTCCAGCCCTGGCCAGGGAAGGCATTGGCCTGGCAGCTGGTCAGTGAGCACCACTCACCCCGGAGTTTGACCTCACTCCGGGACAAAGCCCCGTGGAGGCGGCCTAGGAAGCTGACTTCCCCACTGCCTCTCGGGATGGAAAGCGGGTGCTTACCTGGAGCTAGTGTGGTGAGGTGGAAGCTTGCTGGTATGATCATTATTCTACTAGTAATAATCCTCTCTGCGGAATGCACTTGGGGCAGCAGCTTGTCCCCGCCCGTCTCTGGACTGTCACCAGAATGACCCAGTCTCTCATTGCCAGTGGGCAAGAAACACCCAGTTGTAAATTCTAAAGAGAAAAATCTCGAGTTAGGTCTAGTGAGAGGTAGAGGAATAGCTTAGGGGATGGCTGGAGAAGATTGAAGGAGATGAAGCAGTAGGCCAAGGCTTCACTTTTCCAAAGGCTCTGGAAAAAGCAGGATAAAGTTACAAAGATGCAGATAGAATCCTTTACATGTGCTTAAAATTCTAACTCTGGGGAACCTGGGTGGCTCAGTAGGCTAAGCATCTGCTTTGCCTCAGGTCATGATCCCGGGGTCCTGGGGTGGAGCCCTGTGTCGGGCTCCCTGCTCAGAGGGGAGCCTGCTTCTCCCTCTTCCTCTGCTGCTTCCTCTGCTTGTTCTCTCTCAAATAAATAAAATCTTTTTTTTTTTTTAAGATTTTATTTATTTATTCATGACAGTCACACAGAGAGAGACAGAGAGGCAGAGACACAGGCAGAGAGAGAAGCAGGCTCCATGCACCAGGAGCCCGACGTGGGATTTGATCCCGGGTCTCCAGGATCGCGTCCCGGGCCAAAGGCAGGCGCCAAACCGCTGCGCCACCCAGGGATCCCTCAAATAAATAAAATCTTTTAAAAAAATTCTAACTCTGGGCTTCCCCATTCTTTTTTTTTTTTTTTTAAGATTTTATTTATTTATTTATGAGAGACATACAGAGAAAGGCAGAGACATGGGCAGAGGGAGAAGCAGGCTCCCTGCAAGGAGCCTGATGCGGGACTTGATCCGAGGACCCTGGGATCATGACCTGAGCCAAAGGCAGATGCTCAACCACTCAACCCATGCCCCTGAGCTTTTGCATTCATGAGGCTGGATGGTTCTGCCAAGGCAGGAACTCCAAGGGAGCATGGAGGTGTCAGTGGCCCTGAAAGCTTCTGGTGGGAGAAACCTGACAGTCAGTCATGGTTTAGGGCAGCATCAAGGTGAAGAGTATGGGTGCGAAGCAAGGTACCCCTATGTTTCGGTCTGCAGAGCTGCTCAGTCAGAAGCACACATGGAGATAAGGCCTCAAGTGCAAGTGTTTATTTAGAGGTGATCTCGGGGAGTGCCAGGAGGAGCGTGGGGAATGGTGGGGGGACAGGAGGGAAGGTCATAAGCACTGGGTTTTCGAGTAGCTGGAACTCATCCCTCTGGGGAAGTCTGGGAATGAGGATTTAGCACACCCCCAAGGGTGGGGGAGCTGAGATATTGATACGCCCGACTCTCACCACCACCGATGAAGGGCTGCCTGGAGGAGTGTTAGCTCTGCAGTACCCGGGCCTGCCGCGTGTGTGGCCAGAGTCCCCTTGGGCGACCAGATAAAGACCCCAGGCAAAGAGCAGGAGCTGCTGGCTGTTGAAAGTCAGGCCTTCGGCACTGGAACGATGGGCGGTGCACCTGCAGCATCTGCTACAGTGGGTCACTCAGCCCAAGCCTTGGGTGCTTCACCTGTAAAATTAGAATAGTAAGAGCAACCCTGTTTCTACAAAACCAATATAGAGCCCTGTCTCCTATGGGGAGATTAAATCCTGTGGGATTTAATGAGAAAGTGCTGTAAAGCGCTTGCTTCAGTGTCGGGCCACAGCACATGCTCTGCATTGGGTTCTTCATCCCTTGAGGTGACAGATATTTGCCAAGTGCCTCTCAGTGGCCAGGCCCTGGGCCACCAGGGACAACTACAAGGTGAACCCAGTTAACTGGCTCCCATCCTTGACTGTGGCGCTCAGAACCTCAGGAGGAAGACTGACAAGGAATGCCAGAGAAGGACAGAGGTGACAGGGCTGCAGAAGGGCAAGGGGGAGGGGAGCCTGGGTGGCTCAGTGGTTGGGCATCTGCCTTTGGCTCAGGTCGTGATCCCAGGTTCCTGGGACCGAGTCCCACATCAGGCTCCCCGGAGGGAGCCTGCTTCTCCCTCTGCCTATGTCTCTGCCTCTCTCTCTGGGTCTCTCATGAATAAATAAATAAAATCTTAAAAAAAAAAAAAAAAAAAAGAAGGGCAAGTGGGGTGGGCATGGGAGCCCCAAAGAGGCCTCCAGTAAACCTTAGGAAAGTGACATGTTGGAGACCCCACACCCTTCCCAGTATCTCCCATGAATCCAACATGGCCAGTTTTTAGGTTATTTAGGATGATTTGATAGTTATCTAGTTGAATACACAGGATGAGGTGAGCCTGGGGTCCTCCTGCTTCACTGCATCTTGCCCTCCTCTCCCCCACATGGCCAGGGTTTTGGGCTGAGTGATGTTTTCCGTTTGTGTTTAGGGATCAAGTGGTAAGAGAAATACAAAACTTGAAACCCTAGGTTTTCCTGGGTGCAGGGACAAGTTGACATTGTAAAGAGAATGAAGGCCTGAGCGGGACTGTGGGGAGAGAGGGCTCTGTGCTCACCTGGCCCTGGAGGGAGTGGGGGCAGATCAGCATTTCCTTTCCTCCTCTGCCTCCCTCACTGCGACCTGGTCTCCCCCACTGAGAGGGGGTGGGATTGCAGCTGCCATTGTGGGCACCTGCCTGCAGCCCCTCATCACCCACATCGTGGGGCTCCAGCTGCCAGCCCCTAACTTCTCTCTGGCCCCTGGAGTCCACCTGGGCTGAGGGCCAGGCAGGCCCTGGTGCTGAGGAGTCAGTGCTCCCTGGGAGCAGCTGGTGCTTCTGTGGAATAAACCTGGCATCTCGCTGTTCCCAGCATGTGCCTCCCCACCACGGTCACCTGCGCCATGACACACCCTCTCAGGCTACCCGGCCCCCTTCCTGCCTCACTTCCCTGCTCCCCTAGTGTGCTTCTTGACATTGCTTCCTAAATAATTTACTTGCCCTGGGATCCTCATCTTGGGATGTCCTTGCAGGTAGGGGGGGCAAACTAAAAATAACCAGGAGTAGGGACAATAACTTGGCCTTGTCCTACTCATGGAAGCCTCCATCACCCATGCAAGACTCATGTGAAGCCCCAGGCAAGTCAAGTTAGGCTCAGTGATGCTCTTCACACCTTCACCCATGCTGTGCCCTGTACCTGGAACGTCTTTTCCCCCTCCTCCCCTAGCAACCTTCATGCACCTGCTTGCTTCTAGAAGCCTGGTGGCCTGTCACTTCCCTACACTTACCTGGTGGTTTCCCAACCTCCCTGAGTCACAGATGGATGTAGGGTGTACTCTAACTTTACTTGATATTTTTAGTTAAATCAACATTATAATCAGCTCAGGGTTTTTTTTTGGGGGGGGGGGTAAAATATCTACAACATAAAATTTACTTTTTTTTCTCTTTTTTAAAGATTTTATTGGAGCACCTGGGTGGCTCAGTGGTTGAGCATCTGCCTTTGATACAGGTGGTGATCCCAGGGTCCTAGGATTGAGTCTCGCATCAGGTTCCGCCCAAGGATGCTGCTTCTCCCTCTGCCTGTGTCTCCGCCTCTCTCTCTGTGTCTCTCATGAATAAGTAAATAAAATCTTTTTTAAGAAAATAAATATTTTATTTATTTATCTGAGAGCAAGAGCAAATGTGAGAGAGAGAACACAAGCAGGGAAAGGGTCAAGAAAGAGTAAGAAGCAGGCTCCCTGCTGAGCAGGGAAACCGCATGCGGGGCTGGATCCCAGGACCCTGACATCAGGACCTGAGCCCAAGGCAGATGCTTCACTGACTGAGGCACCCGGGTGCCCCTAAAATTGACCATTTATCATATTTTTTGAGATTTTATTTATTTATTCATGAGAGACAAAGAGAGAGAGAGAGAGAGAGAGGCAGAAGGAGAAGCAGGCTCCTTGCAGGGAACCCAAGGGACTCGATCCTGGGTCTCCAGGATCAGGCCCCGGGGTTAAGGCAGATGCTCAACCGCTGAGCCACCCAGGCTGCCCTAAAATTTACCATTTAAATTGTTCTCCTGTTTTTCTGACATACTTCACTAAGTGTAATGTTTTCAAGGCACATTCATGCTGTAGCATGTGGCAGATTTTGACTTTTTATCGGCCAACTAATATTCCATCGTATTATATATCATATATGTTAATCCATTCTTCTGGTGATGGATATTTGGGTTGGCTCAGCAGTTGAGCATCTGCCTTTTTAAACTCAGCTGTGGGGCAGCCCAGGTGGCTCAGAGGTTAAGCGTCTGCCTTCTGCCCAGGGTGTGATCCTGCAGTCCCGGGATCGAGTCCCACGTCGGGCTCCCTGCATGGAGCCTGCTTCTCCCTCTGCCTGTGTCTCTGCCTCTCTCTCTCTCTGTCTGTCTCATGAATAAATAAATAAAATCTTAAAAAAAAAAAATTCAGCTGTCTTAAGCAGTAATATTCGAAAGCAAGAGTCAGATGGTAAAGTTTGTTTTGAACACCTGTGAAAATAAATCTATAATGGACAAAGCAAGAAGTGTGTCCAGGACCCCCTGAAGTGATCCTGCCTGCCCCCAGGGCTTCGCAGGCCCCTCTGGGCAATGCTGCGCCGTAGCATTTACAGGACAAAAGCAAGCCTCCTCCAAGGCAGTGTCTCCTTGTTCAGAATTGTTTGCTGATTGCTTTAGGCCTGAGGCTCAGCGTCTCCTTTGGCCAGGAAAATCCAGAGCTGTGTTTCTTCAATCCAGCACAATCCAAGAACCCAGGTCCACACCAGCTTGTGCTCGGGCTTGGGGTTCTGCTTGAACCTGTGGAGCCCGGTTACATCATCACTGCCTGCCCCTGACCCCCTTTCTGTGTTCCCTCACCCCTTACCACTCAGGGCACCTGGTCCTGGGCCTGCAGGCTTTCTCTGGGCACGGAAGCCCACTTGGCCACCCATTCAGCAGACTGAAAGGTGTAGCCCCTACCCAGGGACTGACAGGGTTAGGAGATCGCGCTCCACCTCCCCACCCAGGCCCCCTGCGTGCTCCACCCCGGGGGCCCTCAGGGGTAACACCCTGCCGACACACCCTTTAGTGGCTGCTGTCCCCTCCCTCCCATGGGGACCTCCTGAGAACCCCCCCAAGTCAACAGCTTAGCCTGAAACCCTGGTCTCAGCCTGTGCGTCTGGGGGAACGCAAACTAGCGCCCCGGGAAACAGTGCATTTCAGCGGAATCTGGCGCCTAAGGAGCACGTTTTTTCTCTCTGATTGCAACACAGCGACTGGGGTGGAGTCGGGGGAGGACCAGGAACCGGCTCGCTTTCCTTTCGGGCGGTCTGTTTTCCACAGGGGTTACCCCAACTGGATCCAGCTTCTCAAAGAAATGGAAACATTGTAATTAACATATGAAATCCTTACTTCTGATGTTATTAAATTTGTTACGCTTATACAGCGCAGAGCATATTGAAAAGGCAAATTAAAATGTTATGTGTTAATAAGCTTGGATTAAATTGGGTTTTGAGAACCCAGGGAGGCGGAGTTAGTCCCACACGGACGCCGTGGAAGGGTGTTCAAGGAGCCTTTTCCTCCCCGAGAAGCTACTGCCTCTGGAATTATTCGAGAAGACACGGGATCTTAAGAGCAACCTCCCCAGTCTGAACGTATGGATTTTTTTAAAAAGATTTTATTTATTTATTTGACACAGAGAGAGAGTGCGTGCACGAGCAGGGGGAGCAGCAGAGGGAGAGGGAGAAGCAGGCTCCCCGCTGAGCAGGGGCCTGATGCTGGGGCTTCATCCTCCCAGGGGCCCCGGGATCATGACCTGAGCCCAAGGCAGGGGCTCCACCGACTGAGCCACCCAGACGCCCCTGAACGTACAGATTTTTGAGTGTGTCTCTGTCGAGTGTATGTTTAGAGGTGGGTTTCTCTACACTTCAGTCCCCTGACAGGAGCGTGAAGAAAGAAAGGGGAAATTAAGAAAGTTCTTGAAAGGAACAAGAAAAAACAAAAACCAACCTACTTTTGGCAAAGTGAGCGCAGGGAGCCGGAGCTGCAAATATGAGGGTCGTGTCCCCCTCACCCCCACCCCCCACCTCCTACAAGCTCTGGGTGACTGGTGTCCCAGGCTTAGGCACTTGAGTGAGCAAGCTTGGTCCAGGTTGGGGTTGTGTTGTCCCTGGCACTTGGAAGGATGCCACGCGGAGAGCCTCCGTCAGAGGGACTCAGGACAGAAGCCAGGAAACTGCTCTCACAGCAAGGTCACCCAGGACACTCTGGCCAGCCCCAGGGCCCGCTTCACAGTCCTCATCCCATTTCTCCTGGCCTTGGATAGGCTCTGTTTTCCTCCGTCTTGCCTCCTTGTCCTGTGGCTTCTCTTCAGCAACCTCCTCTTGTGAGGGTCCTCCCCTAACCTAGCCCTCTACTCCTTCCACTCTGCATGATCTTCTGGGTGACCTTTTGCATTCTGGAAGCTTCTTTCAACCTCCTCCTCCTCTGATGATTCTAGATCTCTATCCTCTATTTAGATCTTTCCCCCAAAACTTAATGCCCAGGGAACATGGGCCACCTCTACCAGGACTGGCAAGCCCAACATTCCCCAGTGGAAACTACCCTCTTCACCCACAATGCCTTCCTTACCTTGTGTCTCATTTATCCTAATACCTAAGTTGGGACCCAGGGAACCTGCAGATAGTTACTCACTGCTATGCAACAAGTCACCCTCAACCTTAGCAGCATTAACACAGTGAGCATTTGTCATCTCCCACATATTCTGTGGGTCAGGACTCTGGGAGTGGCTGGACCAGTTGGTTCTGGATCAAGATCTCTCACAGGGATTGCTGTCAAGATGTTGGGACGGGGTTGCCATCACCTGAAGATTTGATGGGCTGGAGGAAGTGCTTCCAAGATGGCTCACTCACATCACTGTTGGCAGGAAGACTTAGTTCCTCTCTATGTGGATCTCTCCAGAAGCCTGCTTGAGTGTCCTCATGACATGGTCACTGGCTTTCCCAAGAGCCAGCGATCCACCAGAGAGAGATAGCAAAGAGAAAGCTGTGATGCCTTTTATGATCTAGACATTCATCATTATTTTTACCGTATTTGATTTATTAGAAGCAAGTCACTAAGGGCAGCCCACACTCAAGGGGAGGGAATTAACTCCACTATTTGGAGGGTGGAGTGTCAGAGGGTTTACAGACATATTTGAAAACCATCACAGATGCTTCCCTGCTGCATCTGTCTTTTCTAGAGCTGACCAGCTTCAAGTCCAGCTTCAAATGTTAAATGGTAAACATGACTTTTTAAAAAAATCATAGAAGTTATACAGGTTCACTGCAAACAATTCAGAAAGCATAGAAAAGTAGAAAATAGGGACAAACATTTCTAATCCTACAACCTAAATAATTGTTATTTACAATCTGGGTTTTTCTATCCAGGCTTCATTTTGTGTACAGTCTCGTTCCTCAAGGTGGGGGCAGGAGTGATGGAACCAGAACCTGTGAGTGTGGGAGCAGTAGGAGAGGGGCTGCCCCCAGCTGTGACCTGAAATTGAAGGGTATAGCCAGAACCACAGAAAGGCGAGGAGGAAACCAGAGAACACTCTGGCCCCTCTCTTCTCCTGCCCTCTGATCTCCTCTGATCTCCTCTAATGTGCCCCCATTGGCTTTAACAGAGGGAGTCAGAGGATAGGCGAGCCCAGCGATGTGGTCTGGAGTAGTAAGACCAGGAGTCAAGAGGAGGAGAAGGGTGAAGAGTATATATAGAGGGGCAAGTGGAGCGTCAATAGCGCAGTAGGTAAGTACATCTTAAATAAATTTGGGTCAAAAAAATTAAAAAAAAATAAATTCGGGTCATATTTTTATGTGATTTTGCATTCTTTTTTGTTTTATTTATTTATTTATTTGTTTATTTATTTATTTATTTTTAAGATTTTATTTATTTATTCATGAGAGACAGAAAGAAGAGAGGCAGAGACACAGGCAGAGGCAGAAGCAGGCTCCATGCTGGGAGCCCGATGTGGGACTCGATCCTGGGACTTCAGGATCACACCCTGAGCCAAAGGCAGGTGCTAAACCACCAAGCCACCCAGGGATCCCTCTTTTTTTTTTTTTATTTTTACTTTTTATTTTTATTTTTTTTTAAAGATTTATTTATTTATTTATGATGGACATAGAGAGAGAGAGGCAGAGACACAGGAGGAGGGAGAAGCAGGCTCCATGCTGGGAGTCCAACGTGGGACTCGATCCCAGGACTCCAGGATCGTGCCTTGGGCCAAAGGCAGGCGCTAAACCGCTGAGACACCCAGGGATCCCCCCTCTTTTTTTTTTAAATGAAACTTAAAATTACATATTCCAAGAATGTTTCCAAGTGGCCAAATAGTCTTCAAAATCGTGGTATTTAATGGCTGTGGAACATCTCAAGGACTGGTACTTCCTGGCTCTCCGGAACCCACCCTTCTCCTCGTCCTGGTCCTCAATATTCCAGTCCTTGCACTGGCTTGCTGATTAGTGTGGCTTTACATCTTCCAGTCCATTCTCCACCAGTCTCTAGTGGGATTGCTCTGTGACATAGATCTGGTCGTGTTATTTGCCTGCTTACAACACCTCGCTGGCTCTGTACCGTTTTTGCGATGAAGGCCAGACTTTCCCATGTGTCTGACAAGGGCCTTGCAGTTCCGTGGGCATGCCCAGATGCCATAGGCATCCCGGGATCCAGCCACACTGGTCTCTGCAGATGGGAGGCAGTGCTGTGTAGTGGTTAGAGCCTGGGTATCGGAGTCTGGCTGTCTGGGTTCAAATCTCAGCTCCTCTATAGACCTACTACTCTCTGACTTTGCTCAGGTTTCATGGGCTAGAAAATAAGGGTAGTGACATGCCTTGGAGAGGGGGGACTATGAATTAATATATGAGGAGAGTTTAGAATGGTCTTTGGAGTATCATAACCTCTCAATACCTCTGCAAGGTGTTGTACCCTCTCCTTATTGTGATTATTCCCTGAACACACTGAGCAGTTCTTAAAGGTGACCTTCCACAAGCCGGGGTCCATGGCCCCTCCTCTTGAATCTGGGTGGGCTTAAGACCGCTTCTACCAATAGGATGCAATGGGAAAGATGCTTTATGACTTCCTCTTTTTTTTTTTTTTCTAAGATTGTATTCATTTATTCATGAAAGACACATGAGAGAGGCAGAGACACAGACAGGTAGAAGCAGGTACCCTACAGGGAGCCCAATGTGGGACCCCATCCCAGGACCCTGGGATCATTCCCTGAGCTGAAGGCAGATGCTCAACGACTGGGCCACCCACGTACCCCTTTTTAAAAAGATTTTATTGACTGATTTGATTGATTTAGAGAAGGAGAGAGAATGAGTGGAGGGGAGCAGCAGAGGGAGAGGGACAAGCAGACTCCAGGCTAAGTGAGGAGCCCTCACGCAGGGCTCTATCCCCTGACCCTGAGACCTTGACCTGAGCCAAAATCAAGAGTAGGGAGCTCAACTGACTGAGCCACCCAGGCGCCCTGATGCTTTGTGACTTCTGAGGCCAAGGGACCAGAGGGAATGAGGCTTCTATCTTTTCCACTGGAATACTCATTAACAGAGCCCTGCGGTTCCTGTCCCCCACCCTGAGGCGGCCACGATCTGAGGAAGCTCAAGCCACATGGACAGATCCCTTGAAGGCCCTCTGGCCGGCAGACCTCATTCTTGCGTCCTCCTGGCGAAGTGAGACCTGCGAGTGGGACTTCAGATGTTCCCAGCCCTCAGTTTGCAGTTGCTCTGGCTGCACGTTTTCCAGCTGAGGCCCCGGACATCGAGGAGCAGAGACAAGCTGTCTCCACTCTGCCCTCTCCAAACTCCTGAACTGCAGAGTCTGTGAACACGATGATACCCTGGTTGTTTTCAGCTGTTCAATTTTGGAGTGATTTGTTGCACAGCCACAGATAACCAATACACACGTGATCATCTTGTCCCCCTCCCCTCATCCTTCCCCTCTTCCTCCTCCTCTCCTTGCCAAATTCCTGCACATTCTTCAAGGCCCTGTAAAAATGCCACCTCTTCCTGTGTGGAGCCTTCTCCAACTCCTCCCCACCCCCGCAGAATCTGCTGTGTGCCTCCAGTGGCCCTTTCCTCACCACCCGGGTCTGTTTTCTCACCCCTCTGTCCCCTTGGACCAGGCATCCATCCTGGAGGGCAGGGACGGGGGCTCCCCTTTATCCCCCCAGCATCCGGTCAGGGCTGCACGATGTAGTTGGTTACAATCACTGAAGGATGATGCATGAATGAGGCCAGAGCTGTCGCTCCACAGGGCCTGGCCTGCACAACAGAACTATCTGGAAGATACTGACATAGTTTCCACATCATGGGACTAGATGGATGTTGTTACAGTGATGGATGTTGTTACAGTGACCATTCAAATCCTATCAAATCATGTGCGCATCTTTACAAATGTCCAGCCACGGTCCCCGCCTCAGGTCAGCAGAGCCACCCTCTGTGCAGGGCAGAGGGGGGCAGGTATTGGTGCTTTAAAAATGCCTGCCAGGTGATCCAAAGGTGCAGCCAGAGCAGAGAAGCACTGCTGCTTAACCATGACAACAACACTAATGATGATGCTGGCTAATGCTTTCTGAGTATTTACTATGTGCCAGGTATCGGGCCTATGGTTTTTCATGAATGAACTCATTTAATCTACACCACTGCCCTACGAGGGGAACTACAATCTTCTCATACTTTTAATAGCTTTATTGCAGGATAATTGAATAGAATAAACTGTACCTCTTAAAGTATATAATTTGACGTCTTTGCAAACACACACTCACACCTACACACACATATATCAATGCAAATCAATACAATCAAGACAGGAACGTATCCATCACCCTCAAACATTTCCTTGGGCCCCTTGTGATGCCTCATTCTCACCCATGGTCCTGGCTTCTTCTGTCCACGAGTGACTGCTGATCTGCTTTCTGTTATCATAAATTCTCTCTTTTTTAAATTTATTTATTCATGAGATACACACAGAGAGAGAGGCAGAGACACAGGCAGAGGGAGAAGCAGGCTCCCAGCAGGGAGCCCGATGTGGGACTTGATCCTGGATCCCAGGATCACGACCTAAGCCAATCTGAGCTGAAGGCAGGCATCCAACTGCTGAGCCATTCAGGCATCCCTGTTATCATAAATTCATCTGCATTTTCTAGAATGTAATACAATAAAAATCATGCAGTATATACTTTTTTGGTCTGGTTTTATTCACTCATCATAATTTTTTAAGCTTTTATTTATTTATTTGACAGAGAGGTAGAGCCAGAGAGCACAGGCAGGGAGAGGTACAGATGGAGAGGGAGATGCAAGCTCCCCACGGAGCAGGGAGCCTGACATGGGGCTCCATCCCAGGATCCTGAGATCATCACCTGAGCCGAATGCAGTCACTTCACTGAACCACCCAGATGCCCCCACTCATAATAATTTTGAGATTCCTCCACCTTGCCCTGTGGATCAGTAGTCCATTCCTTTTCCTTACTGAGAAGTATTCCATTGCACAAAGCTATCACATTGTCCCCCATTTTATTTTATTCTACTTTATCTTATTTTTTTAAAGATTTATTGATTTTAGAGAGAGAGTGAGGGGAGGAGCAGAGGGAGAGGGAGAGAATCTTAAGCAGACTCTGAGCTGGACATGGACTCACCATGGAGCTGGATCCCACAACTCATGACATCAGACCTGAGCCAAATGCAGGTCAGGGCCAAAATCTCAAGTCAGATGCTCAACCAACTGAGCCACCAAGATGCCCCTTATTTTATTTTTTAAATATTTATTTATTCAAGTAATCTCTACACCCAATGTGGGGCTCAATCTTATGACCCCAAGATCAATAATCACACGTTCTTCTGAATGAGCCAGCTAGGCATTTTAAAAATGAGGAGACTCGGGCAGCCCTGGTGGCCCAGTGGTTTAGTGCTGCCTTCAGCCCAGGGTGTGATCCCGCAGTCCTGGGATCGAGTCCCATGTCAGGCTCCCTGCATGGAGCCTTCTTCTCCTTCTGCCTGTGTCTCTGCCTCTCTCTCCCTCTCTTTGTGTCTCTCATGAATAAATAAATAAAATCTTTAAAAAAATAAAAATAAAAATGAGGAGACTCAAGTGCAATAAAGGTACATGCCCAAGGTCACATGGCTGTTAAATGGAGAACGTGAGCCCAGGTGGTTGCATCCCGGGCTGACTCACCTGCCACCTATGCACCTTCTCTATCTGGGCCATGATGCCCCTCCCTGTGATAGGCAATGTCTATGTCCAGGCCCTGGAATCTGTGAATGTGGTGTGTAAGATGACAAGAGGGGTTAAGGTTGCAGATGCAATTGAAATTGCTATCAGAGATGCCTGGGTGGCTCAGTGGTGGAGCGTCTGCCTTCTGATCAGGTTGTGATCCCAGGGTCCTGATCTTGAGCCCTGCATTGAGCTCTCTGCTCAACAGGGAGTTTGCTTCTCATACTCCCTCTGCTTGTGTGCACATGCGTGCTCTCTCTCTCTCTCTCTCCTCACTTTCTGTCTCTAAAATAAATAAAAATAACATCTTTTAAGTTGCTATCAGCTGACTTTAATATAAAGAGATTTTCAAAGCACCTGAGTGGCACAGTTGGTTGAGTGTCTGACTCTTGGTTTCAGGTCAGGACCCTTCATCAGGCTCCATGCTCAGTATGGAGTCTGTTTGAGATTCTTTCCTTCTTTCTCTGCCCCTCCCCTCCTCTACTCTCTCTCTCATATATAAATACATCTTTTAAAAAAGATAAAGAGATTTTCTTTGGTTATCCTGGTGGGTCCAATGCAATCACAAGAGTCCTATAAAATGAAAGTGAGAGCGGTGCCTGGGTGCCTGGGTGGCTCAGTTGCTTGAGCGTCTGCCTTTGGCTCAGGTCATGATCCTGGGGTCCTGGGATCAAGCCCCACATTGGGCTCCCTACTCAGTGGGGAGCCTGCTTCTCCTTCTCCCACTCCTCCTGCTTGTGCTCTCTCTCTCTGCCGAATAAGTAAATAAAATATTTTTTAAAAAAAGATTTTAAAAAAATGATAAAGTGAAAGAGAAAGAGAGAGAAGAGGAGCTAGAAGTCAGATATTTGAAGATGCTCTGCTGCTGGATTTGAAGATAGAAGGGGCCATGAGCCAAGGAATGTATGTGGCTTTTGCAGGCTAGAAAAGACAAGGCAATGGATTCTCCCCTAGAGTCTCCAGAAGGAATACAGTCCTGTCAACACCTTGATTTCACCCCATTGAGACTAATTTCAGACTTCTGACCTCTGAGTCTGTAAGACCAGACATAGACGGTAGGTAGCAGAGCCAGGCTGACCCGACAAGGTCCCTGATCCTTACCTTCTGGGGTCAGTGAGGAGAGCAGTGACACATGGAGCAGGCTTGGCACCAAGCCTGGCACACAGGAAGCTCACGGCCCACATTTGCTGCTGGTAGAGCTGATGGTAGGTGTGTGAGTTGACTGGGGCTGCCAACACAAATAAATTTGTGTAGTTTTAGGTGACTATTTGTGGGGATTTATTACAGCAGCAATAAGAAACTAATATGGTGACCTTGACAAGCCCTTTAAGGGGTTAAGTCTGTTCCCTGAGAGGGCAGCAGGAGCTTCAGCATGTCCAGGGCAGGTGGGGCCGACCAAGCCTATCACAGGATGTGCACACCTGGGCAGAGTGTTTGCACCTCCCTAGGCCCTTGGCCCCAAGTTCAGCCCTGGTTCTGCCTGAAATATTCCCAAGGACACAGTGGGGCAGCTGGGAGGCAGGAGGTCTCACAGCTCAGAGATGTCTGGGCAGAATAAATGATTCCCTAGTTCTTCTTGAGCCTACGGTGAACTCAAGAGGCAGACATTCTCCACTGAATGATCCAGACAGACACAGGCCGTAGCTGCAGAAGAAACTGAGAATGTGGGCACGCGCATCAGCTACGCAGTGGGTACCCAGAAGATCCAGAAATTCAAAGCGCTGGGAGTAGGAGGGGCTTGTGAGAACCGTGGGAGCCAGCAGGAAGTGAGAGCGCCCTCCGCACCCCAGCATCCCAGGCAGAGGGCACAAGCGCGTGGCCAGGCTGTGCAGGAGGCTGGGGTCAGCATCAGGTCGGGTATGGGCTTGCCTAACAGCCTTTATGTTGGGGACTGATGCTGTGATGTATGGGACGGTCCCTCTGGCTGCCTTGTGGGGAACAAGCCAGGAGACCACCCGGGAGGCAAGCTGTTAGTTGTTCAGAGGACAGGGATGGTGGTGGCAGCGAGCTGGGGGGGAGGCAGCAGCTGACACTGGTGGGAAGCCCCCTCACTCCTGGGTGAGCCCAAATCCGGCTGTGGTGGCAGCTCTGGGATTTGAGTCCTGAAGGCATCAAGGCCACGCCTGGGGCTGTGGTCAACATGCATTCCAGGACTGGCCAAACCCAGCCGACTGCAAGGCTGAAATAAAACAAATGTGGAAAAGCCCTGAGTCCCTGGGTGAGTTTAAGGGATCCCTTTATTGTCATTGTTTCTTGGCAGACAGAACTCCCAAGGAGGTTTGAGAATGTCTTCCTGAGGAAGAGCAAGAGCTGGAGGCAGCTTCTCGATCCCACGAGTGTGTTCTTGGTCCATGATCCAACTGGGTGAGAGGGATGATGGCAAGCTATCTGGGTGGCAACTGGGGCCCATGTCCCCTTTCTAGCCCTGGGGATAAGCTCCTCATAGAAGCAGGTTTGGGGAGATTGGCTCCACCGTCCTGGGGGACTGAGTGGGTGAAGCCTGGGGGAGGGAGGTAGCCCTGACCTGGTGTCTGGGGCCCATGGCCAAGCTTGTCCTCTTACCACCCATCAGGGCTCTGGGGGGCTGGATAGCCAGGTCCGCAGGGCCAGGGGGCATCTGGGCAGCCAGCACCTCTCCTCCAGGGGTTCTTCTCTGCCCCTGTCATGGCTACAGGCAACCTCATCTCCCACTATTATGGGCTCAGTGTGTCCCCTCAAATTTGGTATCTGAAGTCCTAACCACCCCCCCTCCCCCAGGTAACTCAGAATGTGATTGCATTTAGAGACAGGGTCTTACAGAGACAATTGAGTTAAAACGAGGTCATTGGGCCCTAAGCCATGTGTCTGATGTCCTTACAGGAGGAGGAGACCCGGACACAGACACTGCAGATGAAAAATGAGGTGAACCTACAGGGAGAGGTTGCCAGCTGCAGTCCAAGGACAGAGGCCTCAGAAGAGAGCAGCCTTGCTGACACCCTGATCTCTGACCTGCAGCCTGCAGATTGGTGAGAACACACAGTTCTAATGTCTAAGCCGTGCCGTCTATGGCAGCCCCAGTCAACTCACACCCCTACCAGCAGCCCTACCAGCAGCGAATATGGGCTGTGAACTTCCCGTGTGCCAAGCTTGGTGCCAAGCCCGCTCCATGTGTCACTGCTCTCCTCACTGACCCCGGAAGGTAAGGATCAGGGACCTTGTCGGGTCAGCCTGGCTCTGCTACCTACCTTCGATATTATCTCAGCAAAAGTGCTTTGCTTCTCTGGGCCTTACGTCCTCATCTGCTCACTGGCACTAAAATAGTACCTGCATCCTAGGGTGGTTTTAAAGAATGGTTTAAAAAAAAAAAAAAAAAAAAGAATGGTTTAACATGTATGAATTGGGGCACCTGAGTGGCTCAGTTGGTTAAGCCTCCAACTCTTGGTTTCGGCTTAGGTCATGATCTCAGGGTCCTGGGATCGACCCCTGTGTTGGTCTCTGTGCTCAGCAAGGAGTCTGCTTGAGATTCTCTCTCTCCCTCTCCCTCTGCCCTTCCTGCTCATGCTGTCTCTCTCTCAAATAAATACATTTTTTTAAATATTAAAATTTAAAGAATAAAATGAACGAAGGGTTTATTGCATTTCCTGGAACGTAGTTGGTATTCACTAAATGTTGGCCATGACTCTTCTCATTTTACAGATATGAAAATAGAGATTCTCAGAGGTTAAGTAACTTGCTCAAGGTCACACAGCTGGTAAGCAGCAGGGCCAGGATTCAAATCCAGACAAAAGCTGATTCCAAGCAACCTTGGCAGTGCTGCCTCCTCCCTTCCTGCCACTCTGCTGCCCGGGGCACACAGCGGCCGCCTCTGCGACTTGGCTGCCACGCTGCTGAAATGATCTGTTCAGGATTGGCCTCCCTTGTCACACTGAGCCCGTCTTTGGGGCCGGCCTTGGCATGTGTGCTGGAGCACCCCCAGCTCGGAACACAGGCCTCCATGGAGATCTGTTTGCGAACCAGGTTCAAAATGCACTTAGCCTAAGGTTGTTTGTGGCTGGTCCTGCCAGTCCGTTTCCTCCTCTGGCCCTCGTCGCAGCCCTGTGCGGTGTGGGCAGGAGACACAAGGTTCACAGCGGTGAGCAACTTGTCCAAGGACGCACAGCTCGGAAATGGCGAAGAGTGAGGAGGGCCCTGCTCCTCCTATAGTCCCAGGTCCCATGGCCTGCCCGTGCCAGGCAGCCCCAGAAGGACGTGAGATTGTGCCTGGGGTCCTGGGAGGGGACGAGAGCCCGGGACTCTGAGTGGTCTGGTATCCTGGGTGTATATACACCTGTACCAGCAACCCCCAGAGGCTGCCACGACATCACTTGTTCCATGCTAACAGCCAGGTGTATCTGCACACTATTCCCTGAGCTCAGAGGCCTGCATGGGTGAGGAAGGATTTCTCGGGGTCCTGTGGCCCTCACTGGAGAGACCTGTATCCAGAAACTCAATAGGTATCCTTGATCTACCTCCTTACCCCAGAAGGGAGGATTGCCGCCCACATTTCCTGCATCCTCGCAGGCTCTAATCATAACCGCCACTCTGAGCCTGGCTCAGCGGTAAGAAGATCCAGCAAATCTGGTCTGCTTAGAGGCCACACTGTCAGCCCTCCACCCCTGGGCCTGAAAGGTGGGGGACATGGTTCCCTAGACCACAGACAGAAACAGGCCTAGAGTTCCTTGTGCCCTTTGACTCTTCACACCCATATTGCCCTCAGGCCTCCTGAGCCGCTGTGTCTTTTTTCCCCCCATGAAAAGAGAGCTGAGGACCAATAAAAGGTTTAGCAGCTCCCAGGCTGACTTGTAAAGATAGAAGGCATCGGGATCCCTGGGTGGTGCAGCGGTTTAGCGCCTGCCTTTGGCCCAGGGCGCGATCCTGGAGACCCGGGATCGAATCCCACGTCGGGCTCCCGGTGCATGGAGCCTGCTTCTCCCTCTGCCTATATCTCTGCCTCTCTCTCTCTCTCTGTGTGACTATCATAAATAAATAAAAAATAATTTTTTTTTTTAAAGATTTTATTTATTTATTCATGACAGTCACACACAGAGAGAGAGAGGAAGAGACACAGGCAGAGGGAGAAGCAGGCTCCATGCAGGGAGCCCGACGTGGGATTCGATCCCGGGTTTCCAGGATCGCGCCCTGGGCCAAAGGCAGGCGCCAAACCGCTGCGCCACCCAGGGATCCCCAATAAAAAATAATTAAAAAAAAAAAAAAAAAAGATAGAAGGCATCACTCCCAGCTGCCCACCCACAGATATCTTTAATCTGGCCTGTACTGGGCAGGCAGCTGGGTGGGGGCTGGGTGTCTGAATCTCTTAGCCCCCCATCTCCATGTGCCAGAATCATCTTCTTTGGCTGGGGCATCTGGGACAGCATCCTCACCAGGCCTGTCCCTTCTCTGCAGCCTGTGTGAGCTCTATTCCCGAGTCTGTCCTCCTCCTCTGAAATCTTTGTGTATCTGACTCTCTGTGGGCCCTGCAGGCCTTGGCACATCTTCTCAGTCTGAGAGACTTTTCCATCTCCCTGCCCTGTTCCCCATACCCAGCCCATGGCAGACATACCAACAGAGCTTGGCCTTCTTTCCTGCTGGGCCCACCTGGAGACCCCAGGCCCCAGGCAGCAGGACCACTTGATCACAGATGGCACATGAGATGAAACCCATCTGCCAGCCCTGAACAAGTTCAAGTCCCAAGGTTTCTCCTGGCTTCCACCTTCTGCTGGCTAAGACAGTTCCAGCCTCAGTTTGCCCTTCTGTAGGATGAGAGAAGAGACCCCTACCTATGCCCTCATTCTAAGGGGCTGAGAGTGTGAATCAGACTGTCTTCACTTGGGCATCTGTTTCCTCAGGGTCTGCCCCAGCTCCCACCACAGCACATTTCCTTTTACCTATGGATTTCCACTGTGACCCTTAACAGCTCTCAACAGGTAGCTAAATGCAGTGCATAATGTACCCACCTGTAATTGTTGGGATATTGAAATTATCTACGCAGATGCTGACTCATTTGCTGGAGCCTCCCAGCCCTCTGAACTAGACATCCTGTAAGATTCTGGAACAGGAAATGAGAGCTTGGAGACCTAGTTTCTTCTCAGTCTCAGTTCTGTGCCTTGAACCTAACCTGTGGGTATCTGGACAAACCTCTGGCCTCTCTGACATCAGGTTCCCCATCTGTGCCCTGGGCAAGGTCAGAATGGGAACGTCAGCCAGTGTGATGGAGGGGATGAGGCCCTGAACTGGTGGCTTGTGCCAGGCCTGAGCAGCTCCATCCTGTCCCTCTGCTCCAGCCAACTGTCACTGCTGTCTTGTGTAAATCTGTCCTTCATCATCTAATTCTCCAACTATAGATGTTAGAAATCTGGATTTTGGTGTGAAGTTTCCTGATTTTTTTTTAAGATTTTATTTATTTGTTCATGAGAAACACACACACACACACACACACACACACACACACACACACACAGAGGGAGGCAGAGACACAGGCAGAAGGAGAAGCAGGCTCCATGCAGGGAGCCCGACGTAGGACTCGATCCCGGGTCTCCAGGATCACACCCTGGGCTGAAGGCGGTGCTAAACCGCTGAGCCCCCCCGGGGCTGCCTGAAGTTCCCTGATTTTTACCTCTTGGCAGTGAATTCAAAATCATGTACAATAAACACTGTGTGGGGTGGGGGCAAAGAAAACATGCCAGTGTGCCAGACTGGGCCCAGGGACCCCTGCTTGCTAACTTTGGACTGGAAAAATCTCTATCTGACATTTAGTGCTATGGCTCTCATCCCGGCTACACACTAGAATCCCTTGGGGATTAGAGAAGGCTGACCTCCCAGGTTTAAGGCCCCAGCATCACGCATGCTGGTGGACAGGAGACACCAGGGCTAAGGTTGAATCCTGGCTGTGTCATGGATCAGCTGGGAGACCTGGGCCAGTTTTGTCACCTCCCCGGTCTTGTCTTCAAGATTGGAGTTGTGGAGTGTGGAGGCAGAGCTGCCGGCAGGATTCATTCACATGACAGACCTGGCACATGAATGGTATTCAGTGAGTTAAGGCCAAAAAAGGAATGGGTAGCTTTTGACTTGGTGGCTTGAGTGTCGCCTTGGAAAACAATGCTATTTGCTTGCAAGACTGAGTCATCGGCAAAGGTGCCCAGGGTTGGGAAACACGGGGCTCTCAGGTCCACTTTTGTGTGGCTTCGCTGTGGAGTTTGGGAAGAGGTTCCCTGAGCTCAGCATCATCTACTTTCTTTAAGTCTATTGGCCAAGGCTCTCTTTTCATTGCGAATGCCAAAAATTCACCCCAAACCTATTTCAGGGTGGTGCATGGGTGGACTCAATTCAAAGCCTCCGTGTGTACCTAGGTGCTCCCACCGGAATCCTCAGGCAGAGTTAGAGGGTAGGTAGGATTGGCCAGTTTGATGAAAAAAAAGGGAGGGTTGAGTGGTGTGACTCCCTTGGGGAGCCACGGAAAGAGGAGCACTGCTGCTTTTGAAACCCAGGACACAAAGGTCTGGGACACCCATGATTAGGGTGGGGAATGCCTTCAGGGGCTGGGCAGGTGGGGCAAGCAGAGGGGAGCGCTGGGTGTGTAGTCAGGGGAGAGAACAGAGGTTCTCCTTCACCAAACCCTGATCAGGCTCTTCTGGGCTCTTTCCGAACCAGGCCTTGGCTTTGGGGCTCCTGTGCTCGTCAGCAGGGCCCAGACTCCAGCCAAAAGAACTCACATTTAAAAATATAATAAGGGCAGCCCAGGTGCCCAGCAGTTTAGTTCGGCCTTCAGCCCAGGGCGTGATCCTGGGGTCCCGGAATCCAGTCCCACGTCCGGCTCCCAGCATGGAGCCTGCTTCTCCCTCCTCCTGTGTCTCTGCCTCTCTGTCTCTCTCTATGTCTATCATAAATAAATAAATAAATAAATAAATAAATAAATAAATCTTAAAAAAAAAAATATATATATATATATATATAATAAGGGCAACCCAGGTGCCCAACGGTTTAGCGCGGCCTTCAGCCCAGGGTGTGATCCTGGAGACCCGGGATCGAGTCCCCACGTCGGGCTCCCTGCATGGAGCCTGCTTCTCCCTCTGCCTGTGTCTCTGCCTCTCTCTCTCTCTCTGTGTCTCTAATAAATAAATAAAATCTTAAAAAAATAATAATAATACCCAAGTGTTGTGGCCCGTGAGGGCCCACGGGCCGCTGTTCAGAGTGGGAGGACTCCAGGGCCTAAGGAGTCAAGCCGGGGCTCCGAGCCCCGCGCCCCCAGCCTCCTCCATGAGGGCAAGGAGGTCTGGGGCTCGGGTCGTGACACCCTGGGCGGCCGCCCCCATCCCCACCCCCGCCCCCGCCCCCCGGGCCAGGCCGCACGTCCCCGCCCTCCCCGCCCGCCCTGCGCCGGCCCCTCGGCCGTGGGGTCTGGCCCCGCCGCCCGGTCCTCCCCCAGCGCCCGCGGGGTGGCTCCGAGGCCGGGGCCGGGGCGGGCCGATCTGCGCCGCCGCTGCGGCTCCTGCGGCTCTGGAATTCCCGGGGGAGCCCGCGCCCCCGTGGGCGGGCGGGGCGTGGGGCGGGGCTCTCGGGCGCGCGTGGCCGGGCCTGGACCTGCCCGGCGTGGACTCACGTGCACACGCGTGTGTTTCTGCATCCAACTGTGTTTATACACCGGTGTATAATTTTTTGTGCACACACACTCAGTGACGCTTGGGGAAACTTTTCTGAAAATCCTGGGCTGGCAGTTTAAATATAAAAAGGCTTTGTTTAATGCCAGAAGCATTTCCCCCACGCTCTGGGAGTCGTAGAACACTCACCTGCTTCCCTCCTCCTCGCTTAAAGACCCCGAGGCAGAGGCTTTGGGGAGGGGGGCGGCTTCCCTGCAGTGAGGGCCTCCCCACCCCTCCGTGTCTCCCTCCACTAAAGGCTTGCTCCTGCCCCCCACCCCCACCCCCACCCCAGGCTGTCTCTCTCCTGGGCTGTTTAAACTCTGAATCTTACCCCCTCCAATATCTGGGGGTGTTCAGAGGACTCACTCTGGCAGTGGAATTCCAGTTGAAATGTGGCCAGCACGTGGGACACCCCCACCCAGGAGCAGTGTGGTTGGAGGTGTCTGGAGCGTGGAGGCAGGCAAGGCAGAGAAGCTGAGAGCCAGAGGAGCAGAGTGAAGTCTCTCAAGGTCAGGACACCCCACCCATGTGGGGAGGAGAACACCTGTCTGCCAAGGTTGTTTTGAGTTTTATTTTATTTTATTTTATTTTATTTTTAGATTTTATTTTTTTATTTGACATAGAGAGAGCATGATAGAGCACAAACAGGGGGAATGGCAGGTTCTCGGGCCCCAGCCGAAGGCCCGAAGGCAGACACCTAACCCGCTGATCCACTCAGGTACCCCTTGTTTGGAGTTTAATTCCTTTTTGGTATGTCTTGTGGCTAGCCTGTCTAGCACGTAGTAGGTACTAACCAAGGACAACTTCTATTAGTCCTTTGGCTTTTTGCAGGAGGAGGTAGAGTATGGTGCCAAAGAGCATACTCTTTGGATTCCAGATTTAAATCCTGCCCCCACAGTTGGGTAACTTACTCCTTTCTGTATGCCTCTTTCCTTCTCTGGAAAGTGGAGCCAGTGGTGGTGGCGTGCCTTCCAGGGTTTATTACGAGGACGAAAGGAGTCAACTCACGTAAGCACTAGAATGGCCCTGGCACATATTTGTATTGTGTAAGTCTCACTGTTTATTATCTAGGACAGAGGTTGGCACCACCTGTTTTTATATGCCCCCCCCCCCCCAGCTAAGAATGGTGTATACATTTTTTTTTTAAAGATTTTACTTATTTATTCATGAGAGATACAGAGAGAGAGAGGCAGAGACACAGGCAGGTGTATACATTTTTTTTTTTTTTTTTTTTTTTTTTTTTTTTAATTTTTATTTATTTATGATAGTCACAGAGAGAGAGAGAGGCAGAGACACAGGCAGAGGGAGAAGCAGGCTCCATGCACCGGGAGCCCGATGTGGGATTCGATCCCGGGTCTCCAGGATCGTGCCCTGGGCCAAAGGCAGGCGCCAAACCACTGCGCCACCCAGGGATCCCCAGGTGTATACATTTTTAAAGATGGTTGGGGGAGGGAAGCAGAAGAAGACTAATATTTCAGGATGCGAGAAAACTATACGGAATTCAAATTTCAGTGTCTATAAATAAAGTTTTATTGGAACACAGCCCCGGCCATCGTTTGCATATGGTGTATGGCTGCTTTCACACTTCAAGGGCAGAGTTAAGTAGTTGTGACAATGTCAGCTCCACTCATGCAAGAAGTTTTGCCTGTTTGATCATTCGTGTATCTCCAGCACCTGGAACAGTGCCTGGAACATATCAGATGCCCACTAAGTTGGATGAATGAGTTTAGTCCCAGGTAATGCTGGGACTGAGGCCAACATGTTCCCCGAGCTGGGAATGGGGGTCCCTTTGGAGATCCAAAGGGGGAATCTCTCCACCCCCACCCTCTCAGAGGGAAACAACTGCTGCCCACTTCAGCCCTCCTCTAGGTGAGACATTCCCATTGTTCAACTCTACTCCTCTCTATCCAGCCAAACCACACGAGCAAGCCCTAGGGAGAAGCAATTTGGGGTAGTCACTGGGAGGTCCCAATCCCTTTCCTCCGCGCATTCACAGCAGGAAGGAGTTTGAGGATAGCTTCCTGAAGAGAAGAACGTGACCTTCCTGGGCCAGGTGCTCCACGGCAAAGGGGCTGTGGGTGGGCCTTCCTCTCCTGGAGGAAAGAGGAG
Source organism: Canis lupus baileyi (assembly GCF_048164855.1). Classification (NCBI taxonomy): domain Eukaryota; kingdom Metazoa; phylum Chordata; class Mammalia; order Carnivora; family Canidae; genus Canis; species Canis lupus. The sequence goes on from NC_132842.1 coordinate 66,126,344, forward strand.
AGAGGAGGAAGGGGAGGCCCAGGGCTTGCTGGGAGCATTTATGGTGAGATTCTGCTCAGCTTTGCCAGGGGGCCCTTCAAAGATCCTGGTGAGAGATTCCTGTGACAGTTGGCTGAGAGAGAGAAACAGATAATCCCAGTGTGGGAACATTCTCGGGTCCTCCCGTTGAGGGGCATACCAGCCTGCCCAGGTGACTGGGCCTGAGGGCTGCAGAACAGAGACTCCCAGGGCGGTGGGTGGAGGCTCCTTCCTTTATTCAGTGTTTCCTGAAATCCTGCTGTGTGCTGGGCGCTGGTGCTGTTGCCAGGAATAAGATCTGGCCCCTCCCTCCCAGGTGGAACCCACGGCATTTTGGACAAATAATTATGATGCACTGAGATAAGTGCATAGTCAAAGGGCCCCCCAAATGGGCTGAGCATACAACCAGACATTTCACTGAAGAGGAAAGAGGAAACCCAAACAGCCAAAAAACACACGAAAAGAAACTCAATATGACTCTTGGTCCAGACAAATGTAAATTAGAGCCGCATGAAAAGCCTCTTTCTGCCCATCAGATTAGCAAAAATTAAAATGGGTGATCTCACCTAGTTCTTGTTGGTAAGCAGCGGTGGGGAAGGCAGTCTCATACATAGTTGGTGGAAATATGAATTGTTGCAGCTTCGGGGGAGAAGAAATTTGGCAATACATATTAAAATATAAACAGAACACAACAAAAAACATAGTCTGTGTCCCACAACCATGCTCCCAAGATTTCATCCTGGGACTTAAGGATGAATGTACAAAGATACTTATTAAAATGTTTTTTGAGGTGCTAAAAATCTGGGAACATTTCCCTCCAGGATGAAAGGTAAATGGTGATGATATAGCTATACATAAAATATTATGTGGCTATGAAAAAGAATGAGTGGGCTTTGCTCCCAGTGCCCTGGAGGGTTTTCATGATACATGGTCAAGTGAGGAGCATCAGAGGTGGACAAATGTCTAGTGTCTATAGTATGATGCAGCTTTATTGTATTTTATTTTTTGTTTAGAGAGGGATGAGAGAGAGCTCGAGTGGGAAGGAGCAGGGAGGGAAGAAGAGAGAAAATATTTTTTTTAAAAGATTTTATTTATTTATTCATGAGACACACACACAGAGAGAAAGGCAGAGACACAGGTAGAGGGAGAAGCAGACTCCCTGTGGGGGAGCCCGATCTGGGACTCGGTCCTGGGACCCCGGGATCACATCCTGAGCCAAAGGCAGATTCTCAACCACTGAGCCACCCAGGCATCCCGAAGAGAGAGAATCTTAAGCAGTCACAGAGCCCAACACAACCAGCACAGAGCCCAGCTCGGGGCTCCATCTCATGACCCTGAGATCACCACCCGATCAGAAATCAAGAGTTGGACGCCTGCCTACTTGACTGAGCCACCCAGGCACCCCATGATGAACCATTTAACACTACTACCAGCTCGCTTTTTCCCAAACATGGACTTTTTGTTTGTATATGGCCTGTAAGCAGAGAGAACCTTGTAGAAGGCTATACACCAGACTGCCACCTTGGCAGCGGGGACTGGGAAGGAAGTAGAAAGGTAAGAGAGGAAGCTAACTTGGTCCACAACAAAACTGAGAAAGCTTGTACTAAAAGTCCGTAACCTAATGTTTTATGTTGGATGTTATTGCAAATCTATGAAAACAAATCTGTGCACAAACAATGAGAAGCTAGTGACACAGACAACGGAAAGCGTTGCTTTAATCTTGGGTGGGTCTGTGGGCAGTTTTCCTTCTGGGTTTCTATAGTTTCCATTTTATTGTTTCTTATACAGTGTTTAAGAAATAGGGAAGGGAGGGGCAGCCCCAGTGGCGCAGCGGTTTAGCCCCACCTGCAGCCCAGGGTGAGATCCTGGAGACCCTGGATCGAGTCCCATGTCGGGCTCTCTGCTCGGAGCCTGCTCCTCCCTCTGCCTGTCTCTCTCTCTCTCTCTCTCTCTCATGAATAAATAAATAAAATCTTAAAAAAAGAAATAGAAAGGGGATAAAAAGAGAAGGGAGATCGTGGAATGGCAGCACGATCCCCAACTGCAGACTGGCCAATTGATTGTTTCTAGGGATGGGACGCTCAGGAGTTTGAAAGGAGCTTTGGAAAAGAGGTAAGATAAGACTTCCTCCATTATAGGGAAACTGGCTAAAAAATCGAGCTGGTTGGAAGGTGAGAACAACTGGAGGGTAAAACTTCATCCTTTCCAATAAATATCTTAGGGGTACCTGAGTGGCTGAGTCGGTTAGGTGCCTTTGGTTCAGGTCGTGATCCTGGGGTCCTGGGATTGAGCCCCACCTCGGGCTCCTTGCACTGCAGGGAACCTGCTTCTCCCTCTGCCCCCTCCTCATGCTCTCTCTCTGGCTATCTTTCTCTCTCTCAAATAAATAAATACGAATTTTTTTTTTTATGATAGTCATACAGAGAGAGAGAGAGAGGCAGAGACAAAGGCAGAGGGAGAAGCAGGCTCCATGCACCGGGAGGCCGACGTGGGATTCGATCCCGGGTCTCCAGGATCGCGCCCTGGGCCAAAGGCAGGCGCCAATCCGCTGCGCCACCCAGGGATCCCTAAATATGAATTTTTAAAAAATAAGTATTTTAGGGGATCCCTGGGTGTCTTGCGGTTTAGCGCCTGCCTTCAGCCCAGGGCGTGATCCTGGGGACCCGGGATTGAGTCCGTCCCCCATCGGGCTCCCTGTATGGAGCCTGCTTCTCCCTCTGCCTGTGTCTCTGCCTCTTTCTCTGTGTGTCTCTCATGAATAAATAAATAAAATCTTAAAAAAAAAAACTTAAAAAAAAGTATTTTAGTGCCTAGGCTTTTCTAGGTTTATTGTAGGCACTGGGGACACAGCAATGAGTAAGAAACACAAAGTCCCTGCTCCCATGGAGCTTATAATCTAATGGGAAAGACAGTTATTAAGTAACAACAAATAACTATGAGCTGAAGTATATGACATACACTTGAAGATAGAGTTAAGAAAAAAAGATAAAATGAGGGACACTTGGGTGGCTCAGTGGTTGAGTGCCTGCCTTTGGCCCAGGGCGTGATCCTGGAGACCTGGGATCGAGTCCCACGTCCAGCTGCCCGCATGGAGCCTGGTTCTCCCTCTGCCTGCCTCTCTCTCTCTCTCTGTCTCTCATGAATAAATAAATTCTTAAAAAAGAAAAAAGATAAAAGGAGATCATGATGTAGACAGTGTCATATGGTGCTCGTCTCACAGAGCACACAGGTGCGTGGCAGGTGCCTGACGTTGGCTGGGCCAGTCACAGTGCTCAGGATAAGGAGTTGGGGAAGGAGGCTGGATCTTTTGCACTGACCTTGAAACTGGCAGGGCAGCTATTTTATCACTGTGTGGTCTGAGAAAGGAGCCACCATGCAAGAGAGAAGGCAGGCATGCTTGAAGTTGGACCACATCCTTTTCGTTTAAGTTAGATTAGAAAAAATCACTTGCGATAGAAAAATTCCTAAGGTATTATTATTATTAATTATTGTTATCTCACTGCTTCTACTTTTGTGACTTTGCTAAAAGCCCAAGTGAGGCTGAAGACCTGCCCAAGAGGTGATGCAGCAGCATTTCTGGCTTTAGAGTCCCCAAACTCTGGGCTTAGCTTGACAGATACATTTGTATGGGGAAGATCCCAAAAAGGTGTGTGCTTTTCTCTGTGTTCCTGGATGTTGAAAGGCATCTATGCATGAGAGCCGCAGTCTGTGACTAGGTGGATGTTCCACCATGACCAGCAGACCCTTCAGCCTGCCTAGAGATACAAGGCTGCCTGATTCCTGAGGGCCTGTGAACACAGATTCTCAGCCCCCACAGGCGCTGCTGGATGTCTCTGCTCACCCTCTGCCCAGACCTAACAAGTACTCTGAGGCCCTTGTGGAGCAGGCAGGGCAGCAGACCACCCAGGGCCCTGCAATTTTCTCCCTTGGAAGTTGGGCACAGCCTGGCGGCTTTGCTCTTGTCCGGAACATTGGTTTCTCAGCCTTTCCTTCTACAGGCACCCCTTCTTTTGCACATCCAAAGAGCTTCCAAAGAGGCAAACAGAGAAGCAGAGCCAGGGAAGGGAGGAGAGTCTCGATCTTGAGTGGATGGCTTCTTTTTCTCCTTCTCCTTCTCCTTCTCCTTTCTTCTTCTTCTTCTTCTTTTTAAGATTTCATTTATTTATTTGAGGTAGAGAGGGTGTGAGAGAGCTTGAGCTAGTGGGGAGGAGTGGGCAGAGGGAGAGGGAGAAGTGGACTCCCAGCTGAGCAGAGAGCCTAATGCCTGGCTTGATCCTAGGACCCTGTGATCATCTGAGCTGAAGATGGTGTTTAACTGACTAAGCCGTCCAGGAGATCCCGGTGGATGACTTCTTGAACTTCAGACTGCACCCCTGTAAAATGGAACCCTCTCTACCTCCACTGCCTGTTCACAGAGCCCTCCCTTAGGGTCAAATGACCTTTGAGTACTGTTTAAGATCCCATATTTCAGATAAGGCTCCTGGAGCTTCCTTCTTGACCTACGAATACCTAAATACCAGAGGCTTGTCCTGCTCTGCTGCTTATCCAGGGCAGCCCCCTTGATCCTACAGCAGCACTTTAAAATAAGACAGGCTTCGATTGGAGAGAGGAAAGGGCTTGAACCTAGGAGATTTGACTTGAAGCTGCTACATTTGAGTGATACTGAGAAAACATCCATTATCAATATCAAAGAAAGCACCCCCACCCCAAATGTGTAAAATTTTAACATGCATTGGGGGCATACAGGTATCTGCTACATTATTTATTGCTTGTTGGAAATCTCCTCTAATTGAAAATTAAAAATTAAAACAAAGGGGTGTCAAGCTGGCTCAGTTGAAAGCATGCAACTCTTGATCTTGGGGTTGAGAGCTGGAGCCCCACATTGGGTGTAGAGATTACCAAAAATAAATAAATAAATAAATTAAATTAAAAAAAAAAAGAAAAAGAAAAAAGGCGCCTGTCTGGCTAAGTTGGTTAAGTGTCTGCCTTCCTCTCAGGTCATGATCCCAGGGTTCTGGGATGGAGCCCTGCATTGGGCTTCCTGCTCAGCAGATAGTCTGCTTCTCCCTCTCCCTCTACTCCTCCTCCTTGCTTGGGTTCTCCTCTCTCTCTCAAATAAATAAATAAAATCTTAAAGAAAAATTAAAAGAACCTGGAACTCCATAGAGATTTGGGGGAAGAATATCCCTCCCTCCCCACCAACTGGACAGGTGATAATTGTCTGTGGTTCCCAGACATCATCTTGATCTCTCTATCTGTTTATCTGTGCGTATTTAAACATTTATCCATCTAAAATCAATACATCAAGGCTATGCTTCAGGCAGGCAAGGCGAAGAAATGGCAACTGGGCAAGGGGGAAATCTTCAGTTTTATTTTATTTTATTATTTTTTTAAGATTTTATTTATTTATTCATGAGAGATACACACATACAAACAGAGGCAGAGACACAGGCAGGGGGAGAAGCAGGCTCCATGCAGGGAGCCGGATGTGGGACTCGATCCTGGGTCTCCAGGTTCAGGCCCTAGGCAGAGGGCGGCACTGAACCGCTAAGCCACCCGGGCTGCCCTATTTTATTTTATTATTTTAAAGGATTGTGTTTATTTATTCATGAGAGACACAGAGAGAAGCAGAGACACAGGCAGAGGGAGAAGCAGGCTCCCTGTGGGGAGCCCAATGCAGGGCTGGATCCCAGGACCCTGGGATCAGGCCCTGAGCTAAAGGCAGATGCTCAACCACTGAGCCACCCAGGTACTCCAAAACCTTCAATTTTATTTTATTTTAAAAAATTAATTAATTTACTTATTCATGAGAGACGCAGAGAGAGAGAGAGAGAGAGGCAGAGGCACAGGCAGAGGGAGAAGCAGGCTCCATGCAGGGAGCCCGACGTGGGACTCGATCCCGGGTCTCCAGGATCACACCCTGGGCTGAAGGCGGCGCTAAGCCGCGTTCCCGGGGAGTCGGTGGACGTTCAGAGGGCAGATGAGCGGAGTTTGGGGGGCGGGTTTGCGGGTGTGTTGCCTTTTTGAAGGTGGGGGGCCCCGGTTGGCGGCGTCCCCGGGGCCGCGGCGGGGCGGGGGTGGGCGCCGCGTGGAGCACCCTGCGGCACCCCGACCGCCGCGCCCCCACCCGAGCTCGCGGCCACACCCGGGCCGCTCCACCCCCAGCGCAGGAGGTGCCGGGGCGGGGTGCATGCTCCCCGGGCGGCCCCAGCACCTCGGCCTCCCTGGTGCCAGGGGCGGGGGAGGGGAGGGGAGGGGACGGGGACCCGGGCTCTTCAGATAATGAAGCAGACCTGCGGGGGGTGGGTGGGGGGTCGCAAACCGTCCGCCCGGGACCCAATCCTACTTAAAAACATAATTAAAAATACTTAAGCTGGTTGCCAGGATTTAAAACACAAAGGCACACAGAGCAGCGGCGTGGTAGCTTCCCACCTCTTTGCAAGGGTGTTCTCCTTGGAGCCTCTCCAGGATCCTGGCGTCATCCGCCGGGTCAGCTTTGCTTTGGAGACGGCCGAGGGAGGTTGTGAGTCCCGCTAGATTCCTACCGGACCCGAGGACCTGGAGTGCCATGAGTCAGGCCCTGGGCTAGACGACCCGCATCCCTCAGACCCCCTGTCCCCCTCCACGGGAAGTTCCAGCAGGCCCAGGACCTTTCTGCCTTGCCCAGCTGGATCCCCAGCATCTGGCCCCGTTCCTGTCACAGAGAAGACCCCAGAGGTTGCAAATAAACATTTGCTGGGTGAAGAAAACAAATCCTTACATTTACAGATAGTAAGAGGTAACTTTTTTTTTTTTTTAACATTTTATTTATTTATTTGAGACAGAGAGCATAAGCAGGGGTGGTGGGGGTGGTAGTGCATGGGGTGGGGTAGGGGCAGAGGGAGAGGAACAAGTGGACTCAGGCTGATCAGAGAGCTGCACCTGGGGCTGGGGGCTAGGACCCCCAGATCATGACTGGAGCCCAAGGCAGACGCCTAACCAACTGAGCCACCCAGGCACCCCAATAGGTACCTTTTCTGAGCATTATCCTAACTGCTTTATGTACTGGCTTGTTCAGGCCTCACGATAGCTCTGTAAGGTAGGAACCAGCATATCCTTGTTTTCACAGATGGGGAACCAGAAGAGGCACAGAGAAAGGAGGTAACTTGCTGGAAGGCAGGGGAGCTGAGAATACAAAGCTGGCTGTCCTCTTTCGGGTTGTCCCATATCAGTTTTACCTATCACTAAAAGAAATGACATCCTCACCCCACCCGGTAACCTCAGGATATTTGGGTCTCTCATCTTCTCCCCTAACACTTCTCTGCCACCTGGTATGGGAACTGGGAGCCGTGGCTTCAAGGGTCAGCTCTGCCGGTAGTTGGCAATGTGACCTTGGGCAAGTCGTTCCCCCTTAGATATCAGAAAGATGCTCCCATCTTTGGAGGTGCGTGTTTGGATTAGATCATCTCTAAAGCTCTGAATCCTGTGGCCTTTATGGGAGCGGGGGTGGGGGTGGGGGGTTGCTGATCTTTCATTTTCTGCCCTTGGCAAACAGGCTCTTCAGGAGTCCTTGGCTTAGCCGGATGGTGGCTCTGCTCCCAGGGGCGGGAGAAGGTTTGGAGTGCTGGCAGAAACTTCCTGAATTTCCCCTAGCTCCTGCTGTGGCCTTGGCTCTGGGTGGGGGCTCCAGGGCCTCTCCCAGTGGGTGCCGGAGGCTGGAGCCGCCTTTGTCTCCCGCAGGAGGCCAGCCAGGCGGCTTTGGCTGCAAGCGGCCCCTGCCCAGGCCTGGGAGATGGTTTTTTTCCCTGTGTGCTGCAGCTGGGACCGTTTATAATAGGAAAAAAAGAGAATGACCAGGCCAGCCGGCTGGAAAATAAAGAGACTTAAAAAGAAAAGGGCTAGGCTGTTCTTCTCCTGTGGAGGCTTTGGTTAGGCAGAAAGTTTTAGTTCCTTTCTGAAAGGCATTTGGGCTTTTGAAGTCCCCTGCGGGAGCTCCCTCTGGCCCCTGGGAAGCCAGGCCCTGGCATGTCCCAATGTGCGTGGCCAGGATGGGGCCGGGGCACTCAGAGGAGGCAGCAGCAGGCCCTGGGAAACACTGCAGCAGGCTGGGCTCACTGGGGCCCCAGCCCGGCCCCCCTCTGCTCCCAGCCTGAGCCCTACCACCCTGCTTTGGTGGTCTTTCACCTGAATTTCCTCTGCTGCCTCTGGCTTTGAATCCTGGCCTGGTGCTAGGTCTGGGAACTAGAGAGATTTCACAAACGGGGAGACTGAGGAAAAGGGAGGGTTTGCCTGGGGTTAACCTCAAGGAATATAGGCGTCTTGAGGGCCTGTTGTGTGTGCTTTGCCTATCAATATTAACATTAGCTAATATTTATTATGCCCTTGTAGCATGGAAGGGCCCAGTTAATGAATCCAGGGACCTAGCAGATAGAAAGGTACAACTGTGTGCGAAGGCACCTCTCCCAGCAGCTGCCTTACCAGCTCTCTTCTGGGGCCTTTGCTGGTTCCATTTGTTGCAAATGAGCTCTCCTCCTTGTCTGTCCACCCCTCAGCAGGGTCACACACCATATCCATCACTGAAGAAGGACCACAGTCAAAACATGACATTTATCAACCAGCTACTATATGCAAGGTCCTGGGTGCCAGCTCGTTTCATGCCCTCTGCACATCCTGGAGCAGGTCAGTGGTGACGTTATCTTATTGCGCACTACCATTCCATGCCACTGGCATTATTCTCCTCATTTTATTCATGATGTTGCTATGTCCTGGGATGGAATGCCAGACCCTTTTGGCTCTAGAAGCTGAACCCTTTCCTTGGTACTGTGCCCTGTCTGCTTAGAGCCTGCCTCTGGCTTCTCTGGTCAGCTTGCTTCTCCAGCCACAGCCACTGGGCATGAAGTGAGCACCACGGGGGGCCGGGGTGTACATATCAAACTCCACAGGTCTTCCTTGAAGTATGTTCCATTGTAGTTGGGTGGGCAAAGAATTTTACCAATCCACCTGTGCTGTCCACTAGAAACCCTTTATGTGAAGATGGTTGTTTGCACAGAGATGTGTTAGGCAACTCCTCTACTGTCACACGGATTGGCGATCTTTCTCCCAACACCATGGCTAAGTTCTGAGCATCTGCAGGGCACTAGCAGGGGGGAGCTGGGTAGACTCAACCCTGCCTATCCTGCATCTCTCCTTCCTGCCCATGGGTATGGGGTCCCCAACTATATGTGCCAAGTACTGATACCACCCATAGTAGTGTTTTTCTGAAATCTCCATGGCGTTTCTCTTAGTCCTGGGCACCTAGTAGCTTCTTTTCATGACAGTGTGTGTGTGTGTGTGTGTGTGTGTGGTTGTGTGTGTGTGTGTGGTTGTGGTGGTGGTGGTGGTGGCGGCAGGGGGTGGAGGGGAGGTTGGAAGGAGAAAGGATACATGCACAGGAAATAAGCAAATATCAGATTTGTGTGTGTGTGTGTGTGTAAAATCTAAGCTAGTTTGGTCCTGCACACTCTTAGGTCCTTGTTGGTAATTAATAGTGGCCACAAAAGAGGTGGGAGAGGGTCTGCTATTCTCATGTAACCTTTCTACCAGGTGAGAGTGAAGGCAAGTCCCTGACCAGATCTTACCACACACACCAGTGGTTATTAAAACAGTACCACCTTGGACAAAACAGTTCCTATAACCAGCTCAATGAAGTCCCAGCATTCTGTCCTTTCAGGTTATCTAACCACTTCTGGCATGAAAGGTGTGCTTGGGATGCCCCCCCCCTCCATCCCACCCCCTGGTCACAGTCCTGGACAGGATTCTGTGTCCCTGCTGGGTATCATGGAATCCATTCTGGCTGGACACGGACCCTTGAGTGATCAAGCCAGCTGTCCTCCGGGTACAGGTGACCCCAGGCTCAGTGGATCTGCATTCCCTGTTTAGGTGAGGTGGAAGTGTCTCTAGATCATTTCACTAAAGCACATTTTGAATGTCTTTAATTTCACCAACAAGAGTTCATTTGTTTAAATCTGCCACATTTTTTGATACCCTGTTTGCAAAATAGCAAAACATTGGTTGCTGGTTGACCTACAGATGGCCAAAGGTGTTGTGATGTGTTCCAGAGTGTGCCCTGCCTGATACAACCACTCCTAGTTAAAACGTACGAAACTGGGCACCTATCACATTCATTATATACTGAATTGTTGTCTCTTTTCAAGAATCACAGGTGTTGGAAAAGAAGTCTTTTGAGAGCACAAAGCAACAAGTGATCCTGAGTCCAGTGACCTCAGGCATGTGTGTGCCACACACCGGGGCAGTTAGAGGTGGTCCGGGGAGATTCTCAGAGCCAAGGCCAAGAGTTTCAAGCTTTCTGAGGGTGTGAGTCCACTGGGACCCTCCTGCTAAGTTGGTTTCTTTGCCGCCTTGTGGGTGTTCCCTGCAAAGACTGCTGACACTTGAAGAATTAAATAATTATAATAATGATGATAAAATAGAAATGGCTTTTCCAGCTGAACAGAAACTGAAGACAAGGAGGTTCCCACACCCGTTGTATTGTTTTTGGCACTGTACTCCCAAAGCCCCCGGGAGGCAGATGTCTGGGCTCTCTGAGTCGTGGTCATGGAAGGGAGCGGGGGAGGCAATGGGGACCTTTGGAGAATTTCAGGGGCATCTGTGGGGACTTCCCGCCCCAAAAAGCCAGGCTGAGAACTGAACAGGGAAAGGGACTTGTCTTGTCTTACTCTGTTCGGAAGCCTCAGAAGCTTCAAGAACAAGTCCTGTAAGAGGGACCCTCAATGTTGTAAACACCCGTGTAGAGGCCACTGCCTGTTAGCAATTGAGGGGTGCCAGGCCTTCTCCTGATGGTTTGACCTTAGTACCCCCAGGACAGGAGTGCCCAGAGAAACCTGGATGCCACGAATAGGTGGATCATGCTAATAAAACCACAAGGCAGAAGACAAAAAGGAAAAAAATCATATCCACTCAAACACAGATTCCCTCTCAATAGACCTAAAGCTGCTTGAAAGCTTCTAGAAAGCAGGGGCATGTCTGTCCATCTCTCAAGGGAACACCAGGGGAGGAAGGGACTTGTCAGTGCAAGGAGGAAACATGCCAGTTGTGCAATAGGCATCTCCCTCTAGAAACGTGGTTGACCTTGGGGGGTGGTGAAGGTGAGAGGAAAGAAGGAGAGTGGAGGCTGGAACATGGCTGTCAGGGCTTGTGGCCTTACCCTAGGCCTGACAGGCCATACTCACTAATATGAAATCCTCAGGGCAGCCTCTTGAGAGCCACACTATCTGCATCCCCCTTTTGCAGATGGGTAAATGGAGGCCCAGGAAGTCCCTTGCCTGAAATTCTGAAGCCAGACAATGAGGAAGGCTGCTGGGTTGGAAGATGGGTCAGATGAGCTCATCAGCCCGGCTGTGACTACTGCCTCCTTTCGTTCTTCTTCGCTCGGAGCTGCGACAGCCTCTCCCCAGACTCACTCAGCTTCCCACCTCAGACCCTTTACACACACTGTTCACTCTGCCAGGAACTCTGTTCTCTCCCCTCTTTCCTGCCTCCTTCCTCCTCCTCCAGGCTCTCAGCCAGACCACCACTGTGACCCTCTGTTTTTTGGCCTCATTTACACTATATTTTTCCTTCTTAGGATTGTTCAAAAACTGTAATTAAATAATTATTTATGGGGCCATTTATTAAAAGTCAGCCTCCCCACTAGAGAACCAGCCTCAGCAGGGAGGGCCTTGGTCCCTGATCGTTGCCTCCCCTTCGGTTTTGGCACACAGTAGGCACACAATCAATAAACACATGTTGAATAAACAAATGAACAAAGGAATGGACTTGTTTCCTGGGGGGAGACCTGGGGGGGGGGGGCCTTAATCTTCCTTCCCCAAAAGGGCTCTTCCTTATAGCCAATGCAAGTTTTCCCAGTAGAGTGTGACCTTCGGGTAATTAAAAGGTGAACAAAAATCATAAATTCTATATTGTACATATTCCAGTGATTGTTGTTTACTTGCAGGGTGTGTATTAATGTGTGCAAGGGTGTGTGTGTGCACGCACACGTGAGCCTTTGCGGATGGGGAGAAGGTGGTCATTTGGTGATTTACTGCAAAGCAGCTCTTGAACAACTCTGGAGACCCTTCAGGGATACTAGTTCAGAGGCCACCAAGGGTGCCCTACCTTATTTGACTTCCCTGTCTTACCTTTTGTCGGCCACAGCACCCCCTGCATTCACAGGATGACAACCTGCCTCTTTTTGAAACTCAAGAAGGAAGCCTCTCTTGCTGTGGGTCTGGGAATGCATCATTAGGTGTGCGCAGAAAAGGTGGGGAGACAGCCCTTTGGGTGGGAGGTGGCCGCTCCTGCAGCCAAGTTATGACCTGGAAGGAAGGCGCCTGTTTCTGTGAGCAAGGTCTCATTTGTTTTCAAAAACGTCAATTTGTAATTTCTGTTGCATTTATATGATGGTGGCTTCTTTGAGTTTACACAGGATGTCCCCGGCCCCTCCTTGGGGCAGGAGCAGCTGTCCACTTTGTGGATGAGGAAGAAGAGGCCCGAGAGGCCCTGCTCACAGAGGAAGGGCCCAGACCCCGGACACACTGATGGAAGTCGGGCAGGTGACCTTTTTCTGGTCCCTGGTCGCCAGGGCGGTGAGAAACAAGGCCTGCCCTGCCCTCACCCAGTGCCCCCTGAGACCCTTTTAGTAGGAGCTCCTGGCTTTTTGCTGCTCTGGAATTTACCTTAAAACAGCATTTTTTCTGGAAGGAGTTAAAAATGAAACAAGCTTCAGAGAAAGCGGGGCCGGGCTGAGGCAGGGCTGAGGTCAAGCTCCCACTGCACCCTGGCTGCCACGGAGCTGGGGGGCGGGGGGCAGCGGACAGGTCCCGCAGGGGAGGGGGGAGGGGGGCGGGCCGGAGGCGAACGTGTGCGACTGCGACGTGCGGGGAAGGGGTCCAGAAAACTTTGTGCTCTTCTCCAGGACCCGGGCCCTGGTGGATTCGCTGGGAATCCGCTGCCGCCCGCCCCCCATCCTGTTACCCCACCTCTGGCCTCGGGGGCTTCCGCCGTTCCCGGAGGGTGGAGAAAAGGCGGCCCCGCGGGTCTCCCACCACCCCCCGCTGACCCCTCCTCCCCTCCAGCACACCCCTTCCCCACCGCGCTCCTTTTGTCCGTCCCCTTCTCTCCGGCTCCCGGCTGGGCGAGATCCGCGAGGCTTCGGCCCCCCAGAGGGCCGGGGCGGGCGAGCCGGGGGCTGTTCTCCGCCCCCTCCCCCGAGGAGAGGCAGCCCGCGGCGGGGGCACCCCGGAGCCGAGGCCAGCCGCCCCCCTCCCCCAGCGTGTGCCATCTGCCGCCTGTCAGCCTCTCTCCGCGGGCCTCGATCCCAGGCGCCGGCGGGGGTGGGGGAGCTGCTCGCTCGGCCCCTCCCTCCTGGCTCCTTCCCAGGCGCCTCGCGGCCTCTGCCCTCGCCTTGGCCCTTGGCACCCCCTCCCCGCCCTCGCGGCCGTGCCCGAGCTGCGAGGGGCGGCTCCCACCGCCCTCCGGGAAGGCCAAGACGTTGCACGCTCCGGGACAGCAGCGCCGGGGGGGGTGGGGGGTGGGGGGCGGCGGCCCGGGGTGGTGGTGTGGGCAGCGCCAACTGCGGGGGCGGGGGCTGGGGCCTGGGTCTCAGTCAGGGGACATCTCTGTCCGGCCCCTGGCCCCTCTGGGGATCCCCGCCGCCTCCCGGGGTCGAGGTGTCCGCCTCGGCGTCGCGTTTCGCCGGCCCCCCGACTGTCCCTCGGAGGCGGCCTTGAGCGCGACAGCCTGGCCTCCCCCCGTCCCAGCCCCCCCGCAAGCCTCAGGCCTTCCCCGCACCCGCCGGCCCGCGCTCCCCAGCCGCGGGGTGCGGGGGTGCGGGGTGCGGGGGTCGGGGGTGGCCTCGACCTCCGCAGTCGGCGCAGCGAGGGGTCGGAGCCCGCAGGCCGGGCGGGTCCGCGGAGCGAGCCGAGCGGGGCGCGGGCCGGGCCGGCGGGCGGGCTGGGGAGCGGCGGGGCGCAGGCGCCCTGCTTGGGGCGGGCGCCTCTGCCCGGCCAGCCCCCGCGCGGCGCTCGGCGGGCAGCGGGTTTTTCCCTGAAAGGTTGCCCTGGGTAACTCGTCTCCGAGGGGACACAGTCCTCCCCTCTCCAAGTGGCAACTTATCGATCCGCGAGATTGATAACCCCCAGCGCCGCGCCGCGCGCCCGCTGCGCTCTCCCAGCTCCGGGGCGCGCCGGCCCAAGGTGGCGCCACTCGCCCGGGAGGGGGGCGGGGTCGGGGCCTCTCCCCCACCCTGGACCCGGCCGCCTGCCGCGGGTGGGGGAGGGGGAGGCTTCAGAGGGACGGTTTCGGGGAGTCGCCTGCCCAGGGCTCTTCCTGCGTCTGAGCGCTTCCCGGGCGGGCTCTGAGGCCGAGCCTCCGTTGGCTCAGGAGTCGCAGGGACGCGAGGCGCCCCCTGGTGGCTGGGGCAAAACTTTGGGGGAAAGCGGGAGCAGGTTTCTTTTGTCAAGCGCGGGGGGGGGGGGGAAGGCAGTGCTACTGCAACGTTTTGGGGGCGAAGATGTTCCTTTTATTGTCTTGACTAAGAAATGCGCACCCAGACGCACCATCCTTACAAATGCAGGTGTGGAGGAGCGAAAAGAGTTAGCTCCGTGGTGGGAGAGTTTGCAGATGGGGGGCAGGGATGGTCTCCAAACACCGACCGGTGGGCAGAGTCCACGAGGGAAAAGCCGAGTTCGCAGATAATTCATGTGCGTGGGGCATAATTTGCGGAAGTGGCCGTGCTAGGGCAATTCACCCCAGTGGGGCCCCCCCCTTCTTTTTGCAGTTTGTGATGCTAATTCATCTTGGCAGCACGCGTGGGCCCTGTGTCAGTTCCCTCCTCCCGCCCCGGGTGCCGCGGGCGCCCAAGTCGGGGCCCCGCGTGCCGGTGCGGTGCCCGCGCCCGCGCCGTGCCTGCCGCCGCCGCCGCCGCCGCGGTCCGGGTTTTGCGGGCGGCCGGAGCTGTATTTCCAGCGCTGTCCATCGCTCGGTGCTGTTGGCCCTCTCTCCGTCTGATCCGAGCCGGAGCAGTGCGGGGCGCCCCACGGGATCAGAGCGCTCCCCCGCCGGGACTCCGCTCCTCACATCCTCCTGCTGGGACCCGGCTACATTTCCAGCCAAGCCTGGCTTTATTATGTGTCTCTGCAGTGCAGCCCCAGCAGCCGGATCGGGAGGAGGAGAGCCAGCGACCACAAAGAAGACAGGAGCGCAAGGGAGGCTGGCGGGCGGGCCGGCGCCGGCTGGAGCGCGGAGGAGCCGGGGCGCAGCCGCCGCCGCCGCCGCCGCCGCCGCCGCCGCTGCCCGGGAGGACGGGAGCCCGGCCGCCGCCTGCTCGTCCTCCTCCGCCGCCGCGGCCGCCGCCTCCCCCCTCTCCGAGCCCCTGGCCCATGGAGGCAGCTAGCGGGGCCGGCGACTTGGCACCGGCCTGGGGATCGGCTGCGCGCCGCGCGCTGAGCTCCGCAGCCCGAGGGCAGGCAGCGGCGGCCCGGCGCACGGGCTGAGCGATGCCCGGGGCACGGGCGCGCCTGCCCGCCGCCGCCTGAGCGCCCCCGCGCGCCCCTTCCTCCTCCGGGGGGCCGGCGCCGGACCGAGCCGAGAGCCAGAGAAGGGGGCGTGAGCCAGGGGCCCCGAGCTGCGGCTTCCGAGCCACTGCGGCCGTTTCGAGCCCCCCCCCCCCAAGTAGGCTGAGTTGAGGGACACCCCTCCCCATCCATCATAATCTCCAAACCAGGCGTTTGGGCATTTTTTAGCCATTAATATTTATTATTTTTTTGTGCGGCAGGGGAGAATTTGAAGGCTTCTTTTTTTTTTTTCCGGGGGGTGCTGAGCTTCCGCGCTCCCGACCGCCTCCCGGTCTCCAACCCCCCCGAGACCCCCTCGACTCCAGCCCCGTCCCCCCTCCTCAGATGGGTTCATTGTGAGCTCCGCACCGGGCTGCGTGGCCGGACGCCTGCAAACTTTGCACAAAAATCCGGCAAGGGGCGGAGGAGGAGAAGGAGGAGGAGGGTGAGGGTGGCGGTGGGGTGGGGGAGGGAGGGAGGGGGCCGCAGGGGCCGGGGGCCGGCGGGGGGTGGGGAGGAGGAGGGGGGCGGCTTTTTTTTTTTTTTTTTTGCATAACTCGGCTCGGCCGAGTGGCCTCCGGACTCCCCGCGCCGCTGGGACCGCCGCTGGGACCGAGAGCCCCCGGCTGCCGCATTGCAACAGGCAGGGCCCCGGCGCGGCCCCCGGGCCTCCCCCCGCCCCCGAGCGGCCTCGGCCGGCCCGGGCCGTCCCCCCCAGGGAGGCCGCCCCGGACCTACGATCCGCTCCCCGCAGCCGCCGACCCGGCTGCAAAAAAAAAAGTTTCCGAGAGGCAGGCGGCGGCGAAGGGGGAGAAGGGCAGCCCGGAGCGGCGGGGGGCGGCGGGGGGAGCCGGCCGCGGAGGGCGACGGAGCGCCGGGAGCCCCGGACATGTCCAGGCGGAAGCAGGCGAAGCCGCGCTCGGTGAAAGGTGAGCGAGCGAGGCCCGGCGGAGGCGCGAGCAGGCGAGCGGGCGGGGAGGGCGGGAGCGAGGGAGGAGGGACCGGCGAGCGGGCGGGCGGCCGGGGACCGCGCGAGCGAGCCGAGAGGAGGAGGAGGCGGCGGCGGAGGAGGAGGCGGAGGCGGAGGCGGAGGCGGAGGGGGAGGAGGAGGAGGCAGCGGGAGCGCGAGGCGGCGGCGGCGGCGGCGGGGGGGGCGCGGCGGACCCCCCCCCCGCCCGGACCCTCCCGGGGCTCCGCGCCGCCGCCCGCGGGGGGCCCGGGCCTGGGGCGCCGCCGAGGGGCTCTGGCCGCTCCCGCCGTGCGGGCCCCGGGCCCGCGTGGCCAATCAAGGGGTGCGGGCCCGACTTGGCGGGGATTGCGAATCTCGGCGGCGGCGGGCGGGCGCGGGAGGAAGGAAGGGGCGGCGGGGACGGCCCGCGCGAGGCCCGCAGCTCCGAGGCCGCCCCCGCCGGGCCGCGGGCCTTGCCGCCCCGGGACGCCGAGGCCGAAGGCGGCGGGCAGAGCCTGCGCGCGCCCCGGCCGCCGGGCGCCCCCTCCCTGTCCCCGGCCCGGGCCCCCGCACTTCCTGCCTCCTGCGCCGAGGCCAGCCGGGCCGGGAGCCTCCGCCAGGAGTTCATTGTCTGCGCAGCGCCGGCAGGACGCGGGTCCCCGGGGGAGCGCTGCGGCCGCTGCGCGCGCGCCGCGGTGGAGGGCGCTGGGGACCCAGCCCGAGCCCTCACGGCCCCGACACCGAGCCGGCTCCCTGCGCCGGGCCCCGGGGTGCACACGTGAGGGGGGACGCACAACACACAGACCGCCTGCGCCCCCCCGCCCCCCGCCCCCCGCCTCCTCTGCTTTGCTTTCTATTTCCATCCCGGGCCCCCGGCTCCAGCGGGCCCCTGGAGAGCAGAGGCCCCAGGGAGAGGCCGCGCAGGCGACGGAGCCCCTCCCCTGCCCTCCGCTCCCCGCAGACTGGCCTCTTCAGGCCTCGCCTGCTGCTTTGTCCCGATTCCAGCGCCTCGGGTGGGTGCCCGGCCGGACCGTCGAGCTGAGAGATGACAGAGGAGGGGCAGGATGAGAGCTGCTAGGTCTCTGGAGCCAAGAGTCCCGAGGCTCTTGTCCTCTCCCAACTCCCCTGATGACCTCTGGCCCGAGCCCAGTTCTGCTCTGAAAAGTTCATTTCCTGGAGGCCTGCGCGGGAAGGCGCTGGGGCCCCGCTCCCTTCCTGCCAGCCTTGCTCCTGGCTGGAAAGTCTGGGACTGAATCTGGCAAGGAGGGTCCTGAGACACCCGCCATTGCCTTCCTCCTAAAGTCCCAGCAGATTCCAGGGCGCCTGGCTGAGCAGAGACTGTCCCTGTCATCTTAGAAGCAGACCAACTCCGTCCAAACTCTCGCAAGGCAGCTGCTCCCTTTCGTCCTTTTTCCTTGAGAGAAGTTGGTCTTGTTCCCCTCACCGGGGCAGACATCCCAGTCTGGGATAACCTGGCCTGCCCCGCAGAATTGGGGATCCCAAGGATGTTCTTGATCCAGGCGCAAGGAAACCAGAAGAATCCCAAACAGGGGACTGGCAGATGGTAGATAGATGTTTGTCCTTTTGCTGAATAGAAGGGGCTCTGTGACTTGAGATAATATTTGATTTCTTTTTCTCTTTCCCTGGCTCACTGCTCGCTCTTTCAAGAGCCACTTAAGGTGGCCCCGAAGAAAATGTAGACTCAGGATCTGTTGGCTGGGAAAACAGTTTTATTTAATTCAGGCAGTTGATCTTGAGTGAACTCTGTGTATAGGAGCAGGTTTTTTTGTATAAAGGAAGTTGCAAAGCTTAGCTACCTGTCACCCCAATCCCTGCCTCCAAACCTCCTTATTTTAGAAGGCGAGACACAGAAAGCAAAGGTAGAGCAATTTGCAGTGAACAGATGGGTGGGTGTTTCAGAGTTGCTCGGACCTAATTCTAAAACCACTCGGTGTTATCTCCGGGAAAGACTCAAGAGTTGGTCTCAGCCTTTCATGAAATGAGCCTTGGCGTGATTTTTAATGAGTGTCTCTCTTTAAATCTATATGCGGGCATGTATAGCCAACAACTCAAACTAATTGGTGAGGGAAAGACAGCAAAGTGAGAACCAGACCAGTGGAGGCATTTTGAGAAGTATTGTAAATATCAACCACACAGCGCCTTTCTGCCCTTGGAGCATGAGATCCTCTGTTTCTCCCTGTGGTTCTTTGCATTTTCCAGAAGCAGCTCCAACCCTCGGCTCTCACCATCTTGCCTTTTATTCAGTTTACTGGGGTGAATAGGGTGGAGACTCGGCCACTTATCAAGGGAGGAATTAAGAGAGATGATAATTTGAATAGATAAGAGTTTCAGCAGGTGATGGATTTATTGCATTTCAAGAACTGCCTCCCCCCTTTCTCAGACAATATTCAAAAGTGTGTGCTTGAGCGTGGACAGCTCCACACCAGGTGTTTAAAATGACAAGGGCTTCACCTTTAAAGATGCTTGAAGGTGCTTCTTAAGGAACGGTGGTGGCTTTTACATTTTATTTTATTTTATTTTGCCTCCACTGCTGTGTGTCAGGGCTAACGTGGAGGCGTTGCAGACTTCTCCGGGCCCGCGCATTCTGCTGTGAGAGTCGCTTGACTGTAATTCGTAATTGATCTCGGAAATGTGAAAGCCCATGGCAGGAAGGAAAGACAGAAATATAACAATTTCTAATGGATGCCCTGAAAGTGTGATTTGAAAGCCCCGGTGTTGCTACTTTGAAACTCAAACAGGCGTGGGGTGGTGGGGTGGGGGTGGGGAGGGGTGGGGGTAGGGGGGTCTCATTTTCCACTCCCCGACATAACCTTCCTTCTGGAGTGGGGGGTCACCTGTCCCCTCTGGCTGTTTGTCCTTCTTTGGAAAACCTAGCTCCCAGGGAGGCCACCCAGCAAATAGGGAACAGGCCAGGGCACTAGAACAGGGACAGAATAGCCTCATTGGTTTTCGAAAGCCTTGTGATTAAAAACAATAATGATAATAACACTGAAACCCCATGAATGTTACAAAAGTCACATTTTCTGACCGATTTTCCCTCCCTACACCATTCTACCCCTTCCTGTCTCCTGGTGGTGTGGTGTGGCAGTTGTGAGGTGATTTGTTTCCTTTGATAATTTTGGCCTCATTCTCCAGGGCTGTTCTCATCACTTCTCACTGATGTTATTTTGGCTGATGATATCAGGTGACTTGGTAACCTGTCTCCCTTCACCCGCGCTGCCTCCTCAGATCCACGAAACAGCCTCTTTATTTATGTATACGGAAATTAATACATCTTCTTTTTTCCCCCAGACTCAGCTTAAAACTTTTGAATGATTTTAATACTGTTGATTTTCCCCATCTAGCAACTGCCTGTTAATTACCGTTCTTAATATTAATTAGCACTCAGGCTGTGTCCACGCACCCCCCACCCCAGTCAGCATCCCAAAATACCCCCCCCCACCCCACCCTGTGACTTCTCTGCGCTCCCCTCCCCTTCTCTGTCCTCCTCTCCTGCCAGCCGGCAGCTCCTCAGAAAGTCCATCTTAGAAATTTGGTGGTCTAGGGACTTGGGAACAGTAGTTCGCCACTGCTTGTGTTTCCATGGAAATAATTGAGATGTAATAAACAGAGGCGTTCTGAGGTTACAGGTTTCTTGATTCAGCTGAGACCACATACAAGTGTAAATTGTCGAGATTTGTTTGGCTAAAGGTACGTGATCTTGTAGGAAGGGCAAAACAGATCCTTTATTGGAAACTCCTACGTGGATTGAGCAGTGACATTTAATCCTAATTTTTAATCCTCTCCCTCCTCTATCAAGTCACCGACTTCCAGCCAGTTGGACGAGCCTGTCTTACTCTAGAAAACATCTTTTATGGCTAAGTGATTGCTGTTTATTAGATTCTTAGACCCGTTTTCTTGCAAAAACTTAATTAGCGATAAAATAACTGTGTGGCAGGAGGACCCTGCTAAACATCTAACCATAGGTGCCCAGCGTGCATTCATCACGAAAAGTGCAAAAAGCTGGTGACTTTACAGTGGTAAAGTAACTCGGTAGAACCGGCCAGCCCTGGCACTGTTGTGGTGTGCTACGGTGTGTCAGCAGACGAGGAGGGAGAAACCAGAGAGAGGAAGCAGGAGTACAGCATCTTTGAGCACAGTGTTGCTAGCTGGAGACCAAAGGGGGATCCGGTTCAGTCTAATAGAAAGTTGCAATAATTGCTGTATCGGTAGCCAACTCTTAAGCTGGTGGCTGTGGAATTCTTCCCCTGATGTAGGATTTAATAGTCTGGCAATTAGATGCATTGATTTCTCTTAACTGTTCATTTGGATGTGTAAACGAAAGGAACCTGCCACTGAGGCTGATGGTAGGGGCGTGCTGGCTGCCTGGCTCTCGGAAAAAAGGCTGATGGAAGTGGTGGTAGGAGGATAGGATTCTTCAGGGCGGTTTTGAGGCCGGTTCCCTCTCTTCGCATTTCTGCTTGTGGAATGAATAGCACCTGTTGTTCAGATACTGTTTAAAAATAAACAGTTAAAAAATAAACCGAGAGCGTTTACAGTTATTTCTGAAAAGTAAAACATCTTCCCTGCTGCAGATGCTTATAGAGCAGCAGCTCTGTCTTTGAGTGGCCGGACTCACATATTTTTGGCAGGTGGTCTTTTAGGTACCAGAGGGAAAAGTCACAAAACACCTTTGCCCTGAGTTCCAAAGAGACCCCCTGCTGGAGATTGAGTGTCTTGTCCGATTCCTCTCCCCCACCTTACACCCCCCCACCCTGCCCCCATCCCCGCCTCCAGAACACCTCTTAACTCCCTGCTCCTGCACCTGCAGGGTGCTATAGGTGGCACCAACTTTTGATATACAGTCATCAAAAACTCTTTGTTGGTAAGCAAGCAGAAGATGGCTAGCTTTCCTGACTGCCTCTCCACCACCACCACCCCCTCTTTTTAAACTAAACTGAATGGGGATCCCTGGGTGGCTCAGCGGTTTGGCGCCTGCTTTTGGCCGGGGGCATGATTCTGGAGACCCGGGATCGAGTCCCATGCCGGGCTCCCTGCATGGAGCCTGCTTCTCCCTCTGCCTGTGTCTCTGCCTCCCTCTCTTCCCTCTCTGTGTTTCTCATGAATAAATAAATAAAATCTTTAAAGAAAAATAAACTAACCCTTTTGTCGAGGCTAAGGTGAATTTACCTTTCGCGGACCTTGTCTATGATAGACTAGTGTTTGCAAAGAATATTAGCCTCGTGTCTTGAAAACGTTTGCCATGGATATCAGGGCTTCTTTCTTATCTGCGGGCCTAGGGTAATTGCGACAGAAGAATACCTTGAAAATTGTTAGTGGGCTCCGCATTACTGTGGGTAACCAGGGAAAACTTGGATTGGCAAATCTGACAATTTCTGCAGCTTCCTGTCAGCTTGCAAGGGCATTTTGTGCGCACGTTAGTCGGGAATCAGAGTAGTTTTGCACCCAAAATGGACTAATTAAGCCTGGGTCGGTTGTATCCCAATTGAAGTTTTCAGCGCTGTCAGCTGCCTCTGCCTACCGTGGGAGAGGGAGGGTGGAGTGGAGTGGGGGAAATGCTGATGGAAAGTTTTGATTCATAGCTTACCTGCCAGGATCGGTGGCAGCCAACGATTGGGGTTGTACACTCAGTAAATAAAAATACTTTACCTCTTTGAAGGAGCGCCAATTAGCTGATTGCTCTGTGTGGCTGTCTTTAAGGAGAATGCTGTTTTACCCATCTTCTTGTACAAAGGTTTGATTTTTAATGTCTTGTGAAAAGGATTCTCTTTGTCTTGATTGATGTCAGGAATAAAAGCATGATGGTAATATCCCTTTGAAAGCTATTGTATTGTCAGCCCTGGCTGACAGCGGGAGGGCCTCCCAGCGTTATAGATTAGTGCTGTGAAAACACTGACATTTTCTTTGTTACGTTGCTGTTGTTCTACTTGCAAAGTCAATTACACAATGTTGGAGCTCAGTTACCGAGTTGACTTTGGAAGTAGCAACGTCTTTCATTCTCATCTTAAAGATATAATTTTCCTTTGTTGCTGTTGTTTTGTTTTGTTTTCTTTCTTTCTTTCTTTCTTTTTTGACCTGCCTCCGGCCCCCTGCACCCCCCCACCCCCACAAGAGTCTGAACGTATTCGCCAGGCAAACACACTCTAGTTTCAATTGTGACAAGTCAAATTCAAAGATTGCCACGTCATTATCTCCGAATTCTTCTGCTCATTCACATTTCAGTGGCTTCTTATTGATATAGTGACTACAGCAGCCAAGATACATAAAAAACCCATCAAATGAGATTACAGTGTTGATAATATCTTATCAAGTGGGTTGTTCTCTGGATTTGGGACCCTTGCGGTTGGCAGATTCAGAGTTTTCTTTCTTGTTTTTCCAGTGGAGTCTGACCTGGGCTGAACCAGGTTCCTGGGTTGATGGAACGCCAGCAACAGTGTTGTTGTAGAAGATTCATACGCATTCTGATCTGAGAGGCTGGAGCTGTTGAGCTCTGGAATTAGAAAACCCGAATGACATTATGGCAGAGGTGGAAGGGGTCTCCTAAGAGACTCATGTCACCCATCTGTCTCCCATTGAAGAGGGGAGACTGGGATTCTAAGGTGGTCTACATATGCATTTACCGAGTGCCCCTGGACCTGGCAGTGATTTGCATTCCCATGTATGTGTGTGGAAGGGAAGCAAGGCTTGGTAGGTCCAAAGCTGAAAATGATCGGGGTGGATGTTTTATATTCATCCTCTCCCTTCCCCTTTACCCCAGCCTTGCCTTCTCCAGAAAGAAAAAAACTTAACTTCCTTAGTTCTCTGAACTGGCCCCAAAGAGGCAGTTTCCTAAGAATGGTCAGGGATCGGGGATGATGCTGCCACTGACTTCAGATGACAGGGACCCATCAGGAAACTCCGTCCGAGGACACTAATTGTGGGCCCCCGAAGTTATTATTATGAACCACCAGACAAGAGCCTATGCTCGCCAGCAATTTGTCAGGACTAATTTTGTTTTTCTCCAATAATTGAAAATTAATGTCTTGAAGTGAAAGCAGATGTTCATGCCATCTTCTGAATTGGGATATAAAATGGGGCTCTGTAGATGGGCTCACTAATTTAACAGCAATTTTCCTCTCGGCTAATGGGGGTGCTGGGGCTGCTGTCACCTAATGGTCGGGGTGAGAGGATGAGAGAGAGAGAGAGAGAGAGAGAGAGAGAGATTGGGAGAAAACTGAGCCCACTTGTGCAAATTCTCCTGTCTGGGGTGCATGCGGCCAAGCCCTGAGAAGGAAGGTGTGGTGGGTGTGCTCGTTTTAGAGGGAGAATATGTCAATAAAATTTTTCCTTGAGCTGTGAAACTTGGACCATTCCTCGTTTTGAATACTTATTTGCACAAGAAGTATTTATGGAGATTATGGCATGGCATTATGTTAGAAAAGGTAAGGGGAGCCTTGATCCTCTGGGAGAGCGTGGATTCCTGCAGAGTGGACTGTCAGCTGCATGTTGGTCACCTCCCCCTAACGAAAAGCTGGTGAAAATCGCATTTCTGGGGCTCCTGGCTGGCTCAGCCAGAAAACCATGCAACTCTTGATCAATCTCGAGAATTGTGAGTTCAAGCCCCACATTGGGTGTAGACATTACTTAAATAAATAAATGTTTAAAAATTGCGTTTCCCCAGGCCCAGATGCTAGAGATGCTCACCCAGCTGGTCTGGGGAGGGGCTCAGAGCTCTTCTTTTTTTTTTTCCCTTTTGAAGAGAAAATTGAGATGAGACATACATAACCTAAAATGTACCATCTTAACCCATTTCTAAGTGTATGGTTCAGTGGCATTAGTACGTTCACATTGTTGTGCAACCATCACCACCATTAACTTTTCATTTTCAGGCAGCACCCAGCTAGTGGTGGGTTGGGGGGGGTGGGGTCTGAGCCCACCACCCTCTGAGGAAACCACCCAATTCAAGGGCTCAATTTTCTGGGGTAGATAGGAGAAGAAGGCTCAGAAGCTGAAGGGACTCTGGAAAGCTGGCTCTAGTGTGAGAAAAGAGATTGGTGTGCCCAGAGATAGGGCAGGGCATGAGATGAGGGGCCTCATCGGGGCTGGTGGCAGAGGGCAGCACAGGGGGATGCTTAGCAGCTGAGTGATCTGGTGACCAGTGTCACGATTAGAACATTTGTTCTCTCTCCTTGGGGACAGTGTTCGTTTGGGCCTGGCTGGGTGTGAATTTGTCCGGTGGCCCTGGCAGGGCAGATCCTCACGACACCCATACCTGCCTGCCAGGACCCAGATAGCCCTCCCTGGCTCCCCCGGCTCTGGATCCTTCAGGAAAGGGAGGGACGGCAGTTCTGGAACCACCTAGTTGCCTGGCTTTCCAGTCCTGGAGGGCCGACCACCTCCATCCGGCCCGCGGGTCTGGGCATTGCTGACACTCGTAGTGTTCTCCTCCTTGGAGATGCCAGGCACCTTTCTCTCCCCTGGTTTTCTCTGTAATTGAAATTTGTCCTTTCGTTACCTGGGCATGAATTATTTTTTGCAGTGTTGTCATTCCCTATCCTGCTGTGAGGTTTATCTCTTCTGTTGATCCTAATTAAATAAAACATACTGTTCACCTAACTCCTGTTGCACTGAATTTTACCTGCCTGAAGGCAGAGTGATGGCCATCTGGGCTTGGTTAGGGAGCAGGGCATGGCTGGGGAAGAGAGCTGGGGTGGTAGTGGCCCCCACATCCAGGCTGGGTGTACCCCCTTGGCCTGGGGGCTGCAGGACCTTGTAGGCACCAGCAACAAATAGCATATTTCTAGTTCATGAACCAGAGAAATGGCTTTGTCCCTACCCCCTGGGGCTGCAGGTCTGAACCTGGGGAGAGAAGAGACAGCCACCAGGTCGAGGGAGTCTCCAGGGAGAGGGGGAGGGTGGAGAGTGGGTTCCCAGAGGAGGGGAGATGGAAAGAGGGGGCAGGCTCCTGTCGCCTGGGGTGGAGGCTGCAGAGTGCGGGACTCTCTAGGGAGCAGTGAGCAGTGCACACGTTCTGGGTGCCCAGGACGGCTCTGCAGATGCCGTGTGCCCCTCAGGGAGAGAGTGGCCAGCCAGGGGCCTGGCCCATATGTTGGGAAGATTCAGACTTTCATTCCTTTTGCCTTTGAACTTCTTGGACTCCTGCCAGTGCCAGGTTGAAAAAGCACCTGGAGGTCACTTCACTCAGACCTCCTTGGGTATATTTGTAGCATCCTTAGTTTCATCCAGCCTCCCCTTGCACACTTCCACTCTCAGGGAGCTCACTACCTCTATGCATTTTTAGCTTGAGTTTCATTGTTCTTCTTTCCCTTAAATCCATAATGTAGGGTGCTTTGGTCCTAGTTCTGTCTCCTGGGGCCTTAGGGAGTAACTCAAATCCTTAGTTCCCAGAGCAGCCCTATTGCGAGTTGGCAAAGCCTGCCTTGCCCCACTCATTCAGGGGCAGGAAATCACAAATGGGATATGGTCAACCTGGTGGTCTTCTGGGACCCCATGCTCATTGGTAGACACCATTGACCTGAGCTCCCGAGTCCTTGTGTTTATAGAAGATTTCTTACGTGAGTGAGTAGATGTGCAAACTTTGAGGGGATAAATAACTGGATGGGTGAGTGAATGAGTAGTGGACAGTGACTGAGTAATGAGCAGATGTACTCCAAGTGAGTGAGTGAGAGGAGGATCTGACTTGGGCTTATCGCCCCCCTCTCACTCCTGCCCCTTTTCCCAGCATCTTTGTTGGGGTCATCTGCCCCCTCCACCTCCTCCAGCCCCTGTTCCTGTTCAGGAAGTGAGATGCCCCATTCTGGAGGACTGGGGGCCCTCATACCCCTTGCGGTTGGGTGGGGATGGCTTGTGCCTATTCTTCCCTTCATCCTCACCTACACTGTGGGTTGCAGCAGTCTGCTGTGAGCTTGCTGCTACTGGTGATCCAAGGCTGTGTGCCACACATTGGGCTAGATTGTAAAACATCGTTTTTATTATTTATTTTTAAAAAGATTTTATTTATTTATTTGAGAGAGAGAATGAGAGGACACAAGCAGAGAGAATGGCAGAGGGAGAGGGAGAAACAGGGTCCCCGCTGAGCAGGGACTCTGATGCGAGGCTCCATCCCAGGACCCTGGGACCACGACCTGAGCCCAAGGCAGATGCTTAATCGACTGAGCCAGCCAGGTGCCCTGCAAAAACATTGTTTTTATTTTTTTTTATTTTTTTTTTAATTTTTATTTATTTATGATAGTCACACAGAGAGAGAGAGAGGCGCAGAGACACAGGCAGAGGGAGAAGCAGGCTCCATGCCCTGGGAGCCCAACATGGGATTCGATCCCGGGTCTCCAGGATCGCGCCCTGGGCCAAAGGCAGGCGCCAAACTGCTGCGCCACCCAGGGATCCCTAAACATTGCTTTTAAATGCTAAAAGCAATATGACACTTTCATACCAAATTCTCAATAAAATTCTAAGCAAATTCTAGTACTAATTCAAAACAAAAACAAAACAAATTTTTCATTGAATAAACTCCCTATTCCATCCCCCCTTCCCGCTACATGGCCCAGGGGGCTTTGGATTGGACATTTTTGAACTGGTTCGGTGTTGGCCAGGCCTATGCAGCCCAGCTTTTATTCAGTTGCCTTTGAGACCTCCTCCGTCTTTCAGGGACCTGTTGCCCCTGAATAGCACGTGGAGTGAAGGATGGAGTTGTGGGAAGTTTGCAGGAGAGAAAAGATGGGACGTGTTTGCAAGGGAACCTGGCAATTAAATATAACTCAGAATGAAAAGGAAAGATCCCCTTCTGGCTGAAGGCCTGAGTCAAGAGTGATTTATTTCTCTCTGGAGTGTGGGAGTTGTGGGTTGGAGGAAACATGTTCTGTGATCTTGGGCAGGACAGCTCCCTCTATGGGCCTCAGTTCTCCTGTCTATGAAATGGGATGGAACTGGTTGGCTGAGCTACCTGCCTTAGATGGTTTAGGATTTTAATTCCTGGAACGTGAGAAGGGGGAAACATAAAAAGCTTTGGTTTTATTTTATTTTTTTTCCCAAAGATTTTATTTATTTATTCATGAAAGACACACACACACAGAGAAGCAGGCTCCATATAGGGAGCCCAACGTGGGTCCCCAGGATCAGGCCCTGGGCTGAAGGCGGCACTAAACCGCTGAGCCACCCGGTCTGCCCAAGAAGCTTCGGTTTTAAAAAAATACAGGCTAGGGGTGCCTGGTTGGCTCAGTGGGTAGAGCATGCAACTCTGATCTCCGAGTCATGAGTTCAAGCCCTGTGTTGGGGTAGAGTTTACTTAAAAAAACAAATAAATAAAAAGTTTTTTTTTTTAATTTCAAATTTTTATTTAAATTCTAGTTAGTTAACATATGGGATAAAATTGGTTTTAGGTATAGAACTTAGTGATTCATGACACCCTGTGCTCAAGACAGCGAGTGCCCTCCTTAATACCCATCCTCTGGGATGCCTGTCAGTTCAGTGTCCAACTCTCGATTTTGGCTCAGGTCATGATCACAGGGTCGGGAGATTGAGCCTGAGCCCTACGTAGAGCCCAGTGAGGGGCCCAGTGCTTAGGGGGGAGTCTGCTTGAGATTCTTTCCCTTTGCCCCTCCCCCTGTGAGTGCATGCATGCTCTCATTTAAGGCTCTTTAACGCTCTCTCAAATCAATCTTACAAAAAATACCTGTCACCCATTTAGCCCACCCCCCACCCACCTCACTCCACTAACCTTCAGTTTCTTCTCTATAGTTAAGATTTTATGGTTTGCCTCTCTGTCTCTCTCTCTCTCTCTCTCTCTCTCATTTTTTTCTCTTCCTTTGTGTTTATGTTTTGTTTTTTAAATTCCACATATGAGGAAATCATATGGTATTTGTCTTTTTATGACTGATTTATTTCACTTAGCCTAATACCATCTAGAACCAGCCATGTTGTTGCAAATGGCAAGACTTCATTCTTTTTATTTTTTTAAATTTTATTTATTTATTCATGAGAGACACATGGAGAGAGGCAGAGACAGGCAGAAGGAGAAGCAGGCTCCCTGTGGGGATCCCGATGCAGGACCCCGGGATCACGCCCTGAGCCAAAGGCACATATTCAATTGCTGATCCACCCAGGTGCCCCAAGATTTCATATTATAAAAATATATAAAATATATAAATATTATACATTTATAATATAATACATGTTATTATATATTTTATAAGCATGTTATTAAATATATAAATATTTA
The DNA here is from genome assembly GCF_048164855.1 of Canis lupus baileyi. NCBI lineage: Eukaryota > Metazoa > Chordata > Mammalia > Carnivora > Canidae > Canis > Canis lupus. Next base: position 66,155,115 of record NC_132842.1, read on the forward strand.
TTTATATAATATAAATATACCATGTTTTGCTTAACTATTCATTAGTTGATAGACATTTGGGCTCAAAATAATAAGTATTTAAAAAAAGGCTAGAAAGATATTGTTAGGTCTTATCAATTGTTACTTTGTACAGTCCACAGAGTGAGAATTCTGAAGAAGCAGCTTTAGGGAATCCTGTGCAGGGCAGCTGGGTCCTGCCTCGCTCCAGACCCTTTTGAGCACTGAGGGGAACATCAGATAAGAGAAGTGTCAAGGGCTTGACTGTAATGTTGGTGTCTTTGCAGGTGTCCGAGAGTTCAACTGGTGATGTCCTTGGCTCTTTGGGCTTTGGCGGTTTTGACAAACATCATGGGAGCAGGTTCTCTGGTGCTTCTGTAATCTGGGAACAGTGTAGGGAGAGGATGACCGGGTCCCACATATGCCCATCCAAAGCTAGCAGCATGGCCAACCTTGACCCTTAGGGAGGATACATGGAGGGACTTCCCTGTGCCAGACTCTGCCTTCAGCTCTTCTCATGTGTTCGTCCGGCTGTCGCCTCAGCTCTCTGATCTTAGTTTTACAGAGGCACAGACAAGCACAGAACTACCTTTTTCAGAGTCAACGGTCAGAGGTAGCAAACCAAGCCAATAACCACGATCTTTATTTATAACTGCCCAATGGGCTGGAAGAAGCAACAGAGAAGCTCATGCTTTCTCTGGGGTCTGGAGAAATCCTCAGACTCTGGGCCAGGAGAGGGGGCCATGGGTAAAGGCACAGGAGTTCTGCTCTGCTCCCCACGCATCTGTAACCTGCCTTTTGGGGTATCTACATTCACATCTTATAAAAAAAAGGATTTACACATCTTAAATAATTTAATCCCTTTCTTCCACAGAAGTAAGCACTGTTATCCACAATTGTCTTTGCCCCCAGACCTTTTTATGTGATGCATTTACACAAAAACATGTATATATACCCATACATACGTAATTTTAACCCTACATAGCATGATATACTGCTTGACTATACTTTCTGTTAGGTGCTATTTTTAAGTAGCAGTGAATTTCCAATCTTGGTTGCACATTAATATCATCTTAGGCACTTCGAGGAATAACATTGCCTGGACCCTACTACCTTCGAGGATGGGGCCCTAGTCGTTCGTTCGTTTGTTTGTTCCTCCCTTCCTTCCTCCCTCCCTGCCTTCCTTCCTTGCTTCCTTCCATCCTTCCATCCTTCTTTCCTAAGCTTCGTAGGGAATTTGAGTGTGCAGCCAGGGTTAAGAACCGTTCGTCTAGGAGATACTGCCATGTTGGTATTGTAGATTTACTACACCTGCCATCATTCTATAGAATGGGTGCACCGGAATCTATTTACAATTCTCTGTTGATGGACATTTAGTTGTTTCTAGTTTTCCACTGTTATAAATAATGAAGCAGGGAGCTTTCTCGTTTAAACATCTTTGTGTTTCTTAGGCTAAATTCCTAGAAGTTAAATTGTTAGGCTGAAGGGTAGTCACTTGAAAAATTTGATAGGAATTTTCATATCGCCCTCCACAAAGGGTGTACCGATGCAGGCCTCTCCTAACTCTTGCCCACGTGCTGGTGTGTTCTTTTTTTTCCTCCTCCTCCTCCTCCCTCTTCTCCTTCTCCACCTTCTTTTTTCCTCCTGTTTTCCTTTTGCCAATCTGACAGGCAAGAAATAGCTTGTCTTTTAATTTATATTTCTCTGATTACTAGCTGGGTTGACTATTTTTCTTTTTTTTTTTTTAATTTTTATTTATTTGTGATAGTCACAGAGAGAGAGAGAGAATGAGGCAGAGACACAGGCAGAGGGAGAAGCAGGCTCCATGCACCGGGAGCCCGATGTGGGATTCGATCCCGGGTCTCCAGGATCGCGCCCTGGGCCAAAGGCAGGCGCCAAACCGCTGCGCCACCCAGGGATCCCGACTATTTTTCTTATACTTATAGACTGTTTTTATTTATTCTTCAGGAAGGGGCACTGCACTGAATGTGGAGCTTGGGGGTTTGGGCATTTCTTTCCCTCGGTTAGTTCTTCAGTCATGTCTCTTCTTCCTTCCAACCATCTATCCATCCATCATTTGTTCATCATCTACCCATCCATCATCCATCCATCCATCCATCATCTATCTATTCATCCATCCATCCATCCATCCATCCATCCATCCATCCTTTGTCTATTTATCCATCACACATCCATCATCTATCCATCTATCATCCATACATCTATCACCTATCCATCTATCCATCCCTCCACCCATCCATCCATCTATCATCTGTCCATTCATCCATTACCCATCCATCATATATCCATTTGTCATCCACTCATCCATCTATCCATCATCCATCCACTCATCCATTCATCCATTATTCATCCATCATCCATCCATCTATCATCCACCCATCATCATCCATCTATCAATCATCCATTTATCCATATATCATCCATTCATCATCCACCCAACTGTCCATTCATCCATCTGTTATCCATCCTTCCCTTCCCCTTCCCTTCCATCTAAATCCTGAATATTTTATCCAGCCGAGAATCTTAGCCCCTGCTCCAAGGAGGATGCAGAGATGAACCAAATGGAGGCCATGCCCTCCGGTAGTTCACAGTCTGGGGAGGATATAAGACCCTGACCATAGAGTGAGATAGGGCAGCCTAAGATGGAGGTGTAGGATAAGGGCCAAGAGAGGTTGGAGGGGTTCCTCTTTTTTTTTTTTTTTTCTCTTTTTTGTTTTTTAAGTAATCTCTACATCCAATGTGGAGCTTGAACTCATGACCCTGTGATCAAGAGTCACATGCTTGAATGACTGAGCCAGCCAGGTGCCCCTGGAGGGATTCTTTTTGATGGAGGGAATCAGGCAAGATCTGGAAGAGGGGTAGTGTTTGATTTGGACCCAGAACAACACCAAGAACAGTTACCATTTAATGAACACAACTTGTATACAGGCACTGGACAATGCATTTTACAGGCAGTATCTCATTTAATCTGGACACTCATTTCTGACCATTCATGTGGGGGCTTTGGGCTTTTTTAAAAAAAGATTTTATTTATTTATTCATGAGAGACACATAGAGAGAGGGAGAGACACAGGCAGAGGAAGAAGCAGGCTCCATGCAGGGAGTCTGATGTGGTACTTGATCCCAGGACTCCAGGATCATGCCCTGAGCAGATGCCTAACTGCTGAGCCACCCAGGCATCCCATCAGGCTTTCTTATTCATGAGCAATAATGGATCTTAGAGAATCCTCAGCTGAGCTCCCTTCTGATGTGAATGATCACATTTTCTCAGAGAGGGCAAGTCAGATGTCCAAGGTCATATAATGACCTTGTGGCAGAATTGTGCCTGAGGGCAGGGCAAGGAGAGGGGGGCAGATCTTGCTATCACTGTTCCAGGGCAGATCTTACCTTGGAAACACCTGGGACCACTCAGCTGTTGGGGTGTGGGTACCTGGGCTCCCACCTACAGCCTCACCATGTTATTGGAAAGCTTCAGTTCATTTGCTGTGAAATGGGAGCTCCACTCCCAGGAGAGGTGTGAGGGTGAAATCTCAGGAGCAGTGAGGAAGGAATGGCCATCCAGAGGGTTCTAGTGGGATCATACATGGGGCAGCCTAACTTTGCCATTCTTTCTCTCTCACTTGTATATTTGTGCTGGAGAATGCACTGCCAGAGAAAATGGGTGGGAAAAAAAATCTAGCTTTGAAACTGTCACCTGCTGGAGTGACCCTCCCCTCTGGGAATTGTGATTGTGAATGAAGCTTCTCCAGCCCTCATGTCCTGTCCATCCCACCAAGGACAGTTGCCTTTCTTAAGGGACACATTGACCAGGCATAGGAAAGGGACTGCGTGGGAGCCATATGCCCCAGAATGGGTGTACCTGTGTGTATGTGTGTGTATGAGTGTGTGTGCGCGCCTGTTTGTATGTGTGCATGTGTGTGTCTGTGTGTGCATATGTGTACTAGGTACATGTTTGTGTGTGTGTGTGTGTGTGTGTATGCATGCCAGCCTCCCAGGGGAAGAGATTCTTGTCATTGCTTACATGGTTCAGACTATCAGTACAGGGGCAGAGCAAATACACATGCGTGGTGGACTCTAATCATGAATTTACTTTATATCCATTCATTCGGATCTTTTTGGAGCACCTACTATGTGCCAAGCACTATGCTTGACTTGATGCCACAAAACAAAAGAAGCAAGTCCTTTTTTCTATCTAAGATTCAGTTTGCCATCTGTCAAGTCATAGTTTTGAGGGTGGGAAGTGAGTTTACAGTGATGTTTCCCAAAATGCAGTCTGGGATTTTGTTGATGCTCTACCAAAAAAAAAAAAAAAAAAAAAAAAAAAAAAAAAAAGTTTTCTGTGGCCAAACACCTTTGGCAAACACTGCATTAAACAGAGTTAAAAGTTTTAAAAACTTTCAGGGCTTCTCAGAGCCTTTAAAATGCTAATGTGAGACTCAGAGATGGTAATGGTCTCTGATTTCCAAACTTATTTGATTACTAATCCTGGAATCCTCTTGTCTAAATCCAGAGAGGGTGGGCAGCCCCGGTGGTGCAGTGGTTTAGCGCCGCCTGCAGCCCAGGGCGTGATCCTGGAGACCTGGGATCGAGTCCCACGTCAGGCTCCTGCATGGAGCCTGCTTCTTCCTCCTCCTGTGTCTCTGCCTCTCTCTCTCTCTATGTCTATCATAAATACATCTTAAAAAAAAAAATACAGAGAGGGTTTCCAGGCCTTTAAGGGCTACTGTCATTATTTGTTCATTCATTCATTCATTCATTCACTTATTCATCTCAGACGTGGTTGTTGAGCACCTATTATATTATATGTCAGGTTGTTTAAGGTGCTGAAGCCACAAGAGTGGACAGGTGAAAATTTATTCTAGTGGGGGTGCGATGCGATCTACAAGTACACAAGCGAGTAACATAATTTCTGGGAAAGAAAGCAGATCCTGGGATAGGCAGGTAGGGGTGGAGGAGGCTGTCCAGACAGGGCCATCTGGAAAGTGACACTTGAGCCCAGGGTGACGGGGGCGGGCATGAGGGGAGATGGGGGCTGGAAGCCTTTGTGTTTGGTGCTTTGAAGGGGCTGGGGGCATGTGGGACATCCGGGTCCTTCCCTGGGTCTCTGGATCCCACCTTGGGAGGATCCACCACTGGCCCAGCCTTCTTTGTTTTTCAGGGCACAGTCCAGGCCTCAGAGGTAGGTGTCTCTGGGTGGCCAGTCAGTTTGATGGGGCAAGCAAGGCTTCTGGATCCCAATCTCCTGCGTCCCCAACCATGCAGTACCATCTCACTGCGAGCTTGTGCTAGTTTGCGGCAGACAGCCCAGCGATGGTCCCTCCCTGGGCAGCCGGCTCTGAGCACCACGCAGCAGAGCCCCTGCCTGTGTCGCTCCCCGCCATGTCCCCAGTGCCTGGCACTGGACCCACATTCCCACCCCCCCATCTGCCAGATGGGAAAATGAGGCCAGGAGGCTCCCACAACCCATTCCCTCAGAGGCTCAGCCCAGAATCCAACCGTTTTCCAAGCCGGGGCTGTGACCTGAGGCTGGTGGGATGGGGGAGAGCAGAGGTGGGGCTTGGGGGCCCCTAGGGCCCTCCTGGGGTCAGGCTGCGACGCTGCCGCGGGTGATTGGGCTCCGGGGAGCGGGTATGGGGCAGGGCCGCGGGAAGCGGTGGGGGAGGAGGGGGCGGGGGCGGGGGCGGGGGCGGGGGCAGGGCGGGCGGAGGGGGCGGGGCCGGGCCCGGGGGCGGGGCGGGGGCGGGGCCTGCGCGCAGAGCCGGGAGCTTGGGAACGCGGCCCCTCCCGGCCCGGGTCTCCCCCCACCCCGACCCCGGCGGGGGCGGCCCCGGGACCCCTTTGAGGCGGCGGTCCTGGGAACGCGTCGGGCCGGCCCCCGCCCGGGAGGCTCCATGGCTGCGGCGCAATAACTCAGGCCCTGGTTTGGGCACAAAGCGGCCGCGGCGGGGGACCGGCTGGGAAGGCGCGGGCTGCGGCGCTCGCGCGCGCTGCCCCGAGGGGGGCCCGGGCTTGTTCTGCACCGCGGGCCGCCGCCGCCGCCGCCGCCCCTCCGAGCCCGGGGCCCAGCCGGCGCCCCCAGGACTCCGGGGTCCGGCCCGGGGCGGGGGGGGCGGGGCGCGGCGCCTGGCCCGCAGCTGGCGGCCGCCCGTGGGTGGGCTGCGGGGCTCCGCTGGCCAGATGTGCCCCTGGGGGGCCCTCGGGGGACCGGGGCGGGGCTGCGGGGCGGCGGTGGGCCGCTTGGGCCCTCCATGAGTGTCTAATAATAAAAGATAAGTGTCACTGATGGCCTCTGATCACACTAAGTTCATCTGCGCGGCCCAGCATCCCTCTGAGGTAGGTACTGTGATTATCCCGGGTTTCAGAGGAGGAAACTGAGGCACAGGGTGGCAGATTAAATGCCCAGTGTCCCACAGCTAGGACTAGACGAGACTTGAACGCAGATACTCTGGCTACACGCCGCCCAGGCGTGCGTGGAAGGGGTGTATGAGCTCCGGACTGCAATTTTGAGTGCATTTATGTTCAAGAAATTACAGGCAGAAGATTGGCAAACAGATGTGAATAATGATTTTGTGTTTGCCACTTAAAATTCGCTCCTTCACTGAGGAGGTGGGTACTTCTGACTTCATTCATTCCCTGGATGCACACTTCTGGTCTGTGCTAGGACTGCTCCTCTAGCTGGGTGCACAGTGAGGAGTGAATAGGGCCAGGTCCCTGCCTTCAGGGAGCTTATGGTTTAGTTGGGGGCAGGGTAGCGAGAATGACGACCAAGTGGGAAGATTGACACCAATACGTCATTTTTCAGGAGAACTCGCTGTGGCTTGTCAGCCTTGGGCAGCGCTGGTCCTTAGGAGGGCATTTCAGAGGACATGAAGTGTCAGCTAGCCCGGGAGGATGAGAGGGAGCTGCAGACGGTGGTGCCCTTTGGCTCTGAACTCATTCCCAGGGTTGCCACCCCCTGCCTTGGGCCTGGCCCTGTGGGGGGAGGACAGAGAAGGCCATGGTCGCAGTCTGTGAGGACCTGAGGGCACAGAATCGGGGAATTTAGACTATGTGTGCCTGGAGAGGCAGGGACAAGTGCAGTGGGCTTTTCTGGAAGGACTGGAACACAGGTGAAGAAGGAGTTTGTTCGGCTTGGTGTGGCCTGCTGGTCCCTTCTAGAGAATCTCCAGGATGGGCCCCCATGACTCAAGCATAAAGACTCCTGAAATTTCCATGACCCCCGAGTATCGTATGGTTCCACAGACACCTCCAAGGACCCAGGCAGTAGGTTGGAGGGGGCGCTTGCTAATTTGCCGGAGGAGAAAGGGACATCCAGACCCACAGCCTTGCCCTGAGCACAGGGCACAGCCTGTGTCCAGCCATCGATCGGCCAGGCTGCTTCTTTTCAGGGACATAGAGGTCTTAACCCCCAGGCCCTAGCTCACTGGAGCCTGGTGCCCACTCTGCACAATGTTAGGGTTGGGGGTGGAGAGGAGATGCAGATGTCCGTTGTCACCCAGGGCTCGGAGCTGCCTTAATTCCCACCACCTTCAGCCTGGACAGTGGGAAAATCATTGCCCCTCTGGGCCCACTCTATCTAGAGTTCACTGTGAATTGGGTATCGGAGTGGACTTTATTCTGAATCCCGTCTTCATTGCCACAAACTACCCATTGCATAGGCTCTTGAGCTGCGCAAGGCCTGTCATGGGTTCTGAGTTTGAGCGTGGTTCCCCACTCAGACGAATGGGGTGGGGCCTGTCCGCAGCCACCTCTGTGCATCATATCTTGCCTTCGTTTTGTTAGGAGACTTCCAAGTTTGCTCTTCTCTGGGGAGACAGGTGTGGCTTGGGCCACAGACATAGGGAGAAGGAGTAAGGGCATTTCCTGATATTTGTTACTGAGCTGACTGTGTGCTGAATGCTTTCTACATGATTTCTTTCTTTCTTTTTTTTTTTTTTTTTTTAAAGATTTTATTTATTTATTCATGAGAGACACAGAGAGAGAGAGGCAGAGACACAGGCAGAGGGGAAGCAGGCTCCATGCAGGGAGCCCGACGTGGTACTCGATCCCGGGACTCCAGGATCACGCCCTGGGCCGAAGGCAGTCGCTAAACCACTGAGCCACCCAGTAATCCCCTTTCTACATGATTTCTCATGAATCCCCTCAACAGCCCTCTGAGGGTGGTACCATTACGGTTGCCACCCAGCAGGTGAGGAAACTTTTGAGTGTCAGCCTGTGATCCAAAGTCACATGTCACAGCCGGGCTGCCTGACACTGCGGTGCCTGCCTGAGTCACTCCCAGAGCCACCTTCTCCATTCCTGGTGAATGAGCAGGCCTCCCCTCCCCCAGGAGCCCACGCAGGGCTGGGAGACAGACCCATAAACAGTTAGGAGCTCGGAGGCTGGTAACACCACGTTCCCCCTGAGGACCCAGCTGGTGGCCAAGTTCACAGCCCCTGACCCTTCCCCCTTCCTGTCTGCCTGGGCCTGCTCCTCAAGTTCACATTGGGGAGAAGCAGCTTGGACAGGTGGGGGGGGGGTGGGAGGATGAGGCCAGGCCCTCGGAACATTTGGGGTGGGCAGTGGACAGGACTGTACTTGCTTCCTTGTTTCTTGGGAACTGCACACCCAGCCTGGCCGGCCCCTCTCTTCTGCTAGGTTGCAAGGGGAAGTGCTTTCTGCATTTAGGTTGGGAGTCCTCCCTTCTCCTGTGCCCCCACCCCCAACCAGGCCCCAAAAGTCCAGCTGGCTCAGCCCAGAAATCTTGGATGTACTGGTTGGGGGTAGGTGGCCTTTCTAAGGGACTCACAGATTTAAAGGGCCCCATCCTCCCCACCCTCAGGCCTCTGAGCCTGCAGCTTCTCCCCCCTCAACATTTCCCCCTGAGCTTGAGTTTCAAAGCAGGGGTGCCGCCTCCCCTGGGCTAGGTTTCTGGGCTGCCCCTCAACTGGTGCTCATCCCACCCCGGCTGAGAGGCCAGGGAGCAGCGGCTCCTCCTCACCTCCCTCCCTCATCCCTCTCCCTGGGCACCGACCCTCTGCCTTCTCTGCCCTCCACCCCCTCCTGTGCCCGCTTCCTGGAACCCAGGGACCCTGGAGGTTTCTGGACCATATCGAGTTGCCTGGGTGGTTGTTTCCTTCTTCTTTTTTTTTTTTTTTTTTTTTTGGGCCATGCAGGGTGGGGGAGCTGGGAGAGAAGCTGATAATTGGGCCAGGGCCAGCCAGGGGTGGAGGCCAGTCCACAGTCCACGTCTCCTTAGGCTGAACTCTGGCCCCCAGCCTCTACCCCCGAGGGGTCTGGGGCCTGGCTTCCCCTCCTGGCAGGGGGACAGCCTTGTTTGGCATTTCCTGCCTCTTTTCCTTTCATTTCACACCAGGTTCCCCAAGGACACCCCTGGGGGGACGTGGGCTCACTCTCCTCTCCCTGGTGACTGGGGCCTGACTGGGCCTGGCATTGCCAAGGTTATGCTGAGCTTAATCCCAGGATGGGGTCGGCTCTACCGCTTCTCCCCACCCTCCTCGGACCACACCTCCCTGCTGGGCCCACCTCCAGGTCTGAGCTGAAGGCCAAAGCTGACAGAGATCCTCACAGACCCTTGGCTGGGGGCTGTTGGGTGTGGGGCTCTGGAAGAGGCTGAGGTGTTGGGGGAAACGGAGCCCCCAAGGCCAGGGAGGAGGGAGGAGAAAGAGAAGGACCAGCTCCCTAGGGGCAGGAGCCAGGGCGGACGTCCCCCCTGCAGTTAATTCTGAGGTGATTCTGAGAACCCCCAAGTCTTCGGCAGCCTCTGCACTTCTCGGCCCTGGCCCCCTAAGGCCACTGCACACATGGTTTTGCTTTTCCATGCATCCTCCCCTGGTCCCCTCCCTCTGGGTGCCTTCTGAGCTCCTCGGGCCCCTCCCCCAGCCCTCCTGGGCCCCCTCCTTCCTCCTTGACCCACTTTAGTCCCCTGTTGCTGGGGGAGGGGAGTGCGCAGCCAGCGGCTCTGATCCTGGCTGCCTCCCCCAGCATCCCTTGGGGCTGGCTCTGGATGGAGCCAGCAGGCTGAGCCGGCCTGGCCCCAGGGACTGGCACACGGCGTGCTCCGAGTGGCAGCCTCCCTGCCCCCTCCATGGACAGACAGATCTGGACAGCTGCCCCTGCCTGGGCCCCTGGGAGGCCCTGCCAGGGCCAGGCTCCGGTTTCCCCCAGCCCCAGGGAGCCTGGGCTCCAGAGGTCCCTCCTACCACCATCCCCTCCTGCCTCCTTGCCAAGTGCACTTCCCAGAGGGGCCTCTGCAAAGCCAAGCCCAGCCTCCACCCGTTCTTCCCCTAAATCTGCTGGAGAGCCTGGAGTTGGGGTCCGGGTCTGAGCCTGTAGTTCATCTGTGTGACTGAGGGAAAGCCAGCAGCCCTTTCTGGGCAATAAGGGATTTGGGCCTGATGCCTACCCTTTATTGAGCATTTACTAAGTTCTGGGGACTTGGCTAAACATTTTACATGTGTGATCCCATGGTGTGACACCGCAGTGTTGTAAGGCATGCTTTCCTTATCCCCATTTTAAAGAAGAGGCAACTGAGGCACAGAAAGGGAACAGCAGTAGTTTGAGGTCACATGGGCTGGGCTCCACGTGGTGGAACCGCAGTGCTTGGAGCCCAAGCAAGCCTGATGACAGGAGTGTTTCTTTGGCTCTAACATTCTAGAATTCCTCCTGATACTGGGGCTGTTTACTGCTCTGGGGCTACTGCTTGGCCCTCTCAGGACTTGAGAGCCTCCCCCAGGGATCTGGCCCCCCAGTCCCAGTCACTCTGTCCTGCATTGGTGTTGCCTGGCTCCCCAAGCTGGCCCCCTGCCCCGCAACAGGCTGCAAGAAGCCGAGGCCTCATCCTGAACCCTAGGCCTGTGGTCCAGGGCCTGGCCACATGCGTGAGCACCGCTCCCAGGACAGGATGTGTCCTGGCTTCCAGTGCTGCCAACTGCAGGTGCCTGGAGTCAGTGGGGACTTTCTGTGCACCCTTGGGCCAGCTCTGCTGAATCCCTTGCACATTCTCTCCCTCCTCCCTTCCCACAGCCCCACCAGAAATCAAAGGTAAAAAATGAGGGTGGACCCAGGAGGGGGCTCCTCGAATTTGGGAGCCTCATCTCTGCGTTCTCTGGCTTTTCCTCCTTGAGGCTCAACATCTGCCCATCCCCTGGGAGCCTTTTCATTTCACCATCATTGTCTTGCTGAATAAAGGAGGGGTGGGAGGTAGTGGGGGGCTCAGGGAGCCAAGTCAGGGCATCTTTTCTTATTTGCTTAATTTCCTTACTCAAATGTATCTTGTGATTAAACATTTTCTTAGCGGCTTGGTCAGGGCCAGGCCGAATTTCTTTTCATAAACATTGGCAAGTGAATTTAACAGCCCTGTTTGTATTAGCTGGAGGTTTCATTTGCATAGCGATTGTTCTTATGAAACAAAATAATCGCTTGCAGTTTTGAAACTGTATAAATACCAGGGTCTGGGGCCCCAGGGCGCATGTGCAGACCTTTCCTCTCTACATGGAAATCCATGAAATCCATCCTGTTTGGGGAGGAAACTCAGCCTCCTGGAAGAGCCAAGTGCTGAGGGTTTTCTTGGTGGAGAGAGGTGTTTCCCGAGTCCTGGGCGAGTCCTGGGCGAGTCCTGGGTGAGGGTATGGCCTGTTGGGTGGAGCTTTTGGAGGCCGATAAACCACTCCTACACATGTGAACCCTGTTGCAATCAGGGGCTGGCAAGGGGGTCCCAGGGAAGGGGGTGGAAGTATGGGGGGGGGGGGTCAGCCGCCGGGAGTGGGGTGGGGAAAGCTGCAGACCTGAGCTTCTACCCCTTTATGTTGCTCTTCCATCCTTTTGGATTAAGGTTGCATACGGGTGGCCTGAGGCCCAGGATTGCCCACAGATATGTTTTGATTGGGTTGTGCTGTGCTTTAAAGAAACAAACCAACATTTAAAATTCTGGAGATTTCACAGAAAAACTCATCCGGATTTCTTGCTTATGTCTCTTAACAAATGGACAGAGCTGGGGTTGCTAGGCCCGTGGTCTTGCCTGGCAGCGATGCTGGCCGTGGGGGTGGAGGCCGCTCCTGTGGGTGTGGGCAGAGGTCACTCGTGTGTGCCTGCCTGGCCCAGGAAGACCTGGGATCCTGGTTGCAATGGGTCCCACTCAGCCAGGGTCCGCGGGCTGGAGGCGGTGATTTGCTGGGAAGTGCTCTCGGTGCCCTGCTCTGATCTCTTAGGAGATGTATGCTCCGGCCCGGCCTATTTGAGGAGCTTCCCCTGGGCCCAGTGGCTCTGCCCCAGGGGCTGCGGGTTCCAGGCCTCCTGACGTCCATATTGGCCAAGGGCAGGGATCTGGAAAAGGAGTCATTTCGGGAGGTCACACCCTTATTCCCAGGAGCTTGGCTTTGCTCAGAACATTCCTGGCCTCCTTAGCGGCTCCCTTTAGAGCCTACTGCCCCCAGAAGACAGGCGTTTCATGATCTCAGACTATTTTTTAGACGCAAGTGGCGTCTCCTGGCCTGGTCAGCAGGCTTGGCCAGAATGACTTTGTAGCCAATCCTGACACATTAAAAACCTTCTCGTCTTCAGGGGGCCCGGAGTGATACCTGTCCATAAAGGGAATGGTTGGATGGAAGGTTCTGGCTGGATCTGGGCCTGCCCCACACCCTAGTCAACCTGACCTTGGCAGCCAGAGCCCTCAGATAATTGATAGCTTTTCTGGAGTCTCCACTTTGTAGGAGGAAAAGTCAGAAGCCACAAAGCAAGTGGATGAAACTGGCTAATGTTGGCAACTTGTTTTCTCTGCGTAGCTCTGCCCTGGAGCCTGGGTGCCCTGGACGCCCCGTTGGAAGGTAGATCCCTCTGCTCCACCAGGCCTTTACCATGGGCAGCCCTGGGTGGAATCCACACACAGGGCTCAGTGCCATTCATATTATGGTCTTCCATTATCCTCACAACACCTCTAAGTGGTGGTATGTTGTCCCCATTTTACAGATGAGGAACCTGAGGCTCTGAGGCCCCAGATCACACAGCAGTTGAATGGAGGAGTTGGAATTTGAACTCAGGCCTCCTGGCTCTGATTCCCAGTCCTCCTAACTGTGACTGTATTTGCTTTTAGTTTCTCCAACTTTAACTGGGGAAACCGTTCCCACCTCCTAGGGCTATTACTAAGATAAAATGAGCAAAGAAAGAGTTCACTGTGGCCTCTGACCTCTACTCATTAGAGCAGGAATGTGGACTCAGGCATTTTGAGGTTTCTTCAGCTCTTTATTACTGGATGGTGTCATTAAAAGTAACTTTTTCTCCCTTTCTCTCCCTCTAATCTTTGTGATCTGTATTTTGACCCTCTGATTGCTCAGGACTGGATTTCCCCCAGGATCCTGAAGTTGTGAAATCCCCCTGGGGAGAGGATTGCATCTGTGACTGGTTGGGACCTCTCTTGGCAGGGAGTGGCACAGAGAAACCTAAAAGTTCTTCTGGAAAGTGGAAGAGCAAGCAGCCAGGCCAGACATTCGGTTTTGATAGAACTGGCTGGCTGACAAGGGATCGTATGAGTTGGGATGCTTTGGGCCGCAAGACCAAGGTTCAGTCCGGGTTGAGAGCAGCTCCAGCACAGGGGGATGTATCATCTTATAGGATGAGAAGTCTGGAGGGCATGTGGCTACAGAGTGTTTTTGGTGGAATAGTCAGCATTGTCAGCAGGGATGCAGGGGTCTTCCATCTTTATGCTCTGTCCTGCTCAACACGTTGGCTCTTAACCTCATATATGTCTCCTCGTGGTGAAGAAATGGCTATTGTGGTGTCACAGATGTCACCCCCTTAGTTTCCTGCCATGTCTTTGTCCAAAGGCCAGGAGAGAGAAGCTCCTTTACTCAGGCCTGTCTCTAGAGAGGAAGTATAGCTTCTTTATTTATTTTTATTTATTTATTTTTAAGTATAGCTTCTTTAAATAGCTCTGCAGTCCCTTCCTTGTGTCTCACTGGGAGAATGGCATCCCCTGCACATCCTAGGCCAGGTATGGAGCATCACCCTTGAGGCTCTAGAGAACCCCAGCTTTCCTTGCATTTAGTGGCTTCTGGGGATATCCGAACATGATTTAAAGGGGGTGAACAAGAAAGAATGGGTGGAAAGGCTGCTGGGGAGCTATCAGTGCTGTGTGGGGGACAGGCAGCCTTAGGAGGGCTGTGTCTCTTTCTAGGCAAGGTCCTGGGACACTTCCTTCATTTCATATGGCCACTTCCCACACCCTAATCTCTCCAGTCCCCGTTCTGCTCACCTCATGTTCTAGGACTACCCCGTTTCTTTGTACATCCTTACCTCTGACTGAATTACTCCCCCCCACCCCTCTTCCTAGTGTGGCTGGTCCCTTGTGTCTTTCTGGACTTAGGTCCAGCATCACCTTTCCTGACTGCCTTTCCCCTAAAGTGAGCCCACTACTGCTAGTCTTTCTTTTTTTATGTCACGTTAGTTATTCTTGGTGGGGATTTATGCGTTTGATCACTTACAGTCTCCCTTCTGCCCTGCTTCTCATCTCTATTTGGACAGGGACTGGGTTTGACTTGTCCACGCCTGTGTCATAGGCTTCAGGAGGAAGGCCGGGTGGGGGGCAGGAGAGGTGGGGGGTTGTTCAGAAAGCACGTTGTGTGGAGTGAGCATTTAGTGAATATGTACCGAGTGAAGGACCCTTCTGAATTCCTTTCCCTTTCTTCTACCTCCTCTGCTCTGTCTGCCTCTCCCCTGGAGATCCACATGCCTTTCTGTGTTCCTTGCTCTTCGAGGAAGAAGAGAGATGGACATCTCCATGAGCTGATGGACCGGTTTTCTCTTTACAGCGACCAGATTGCGGGCAGTGGCTTCACCAAGGGCTGGTTCTGAGGAAGAAGCCACCTCTGGAGGTCGGCATGCAGTGGGGGGCCTGTAGTGGGTGGGCTGAGGACTGGAGCCGTGGGGGCCACCTGTCTGGCCCAAGCCAGTGGGCAACACCAATGCCTGCCCGCACATCTGGACCTGATCCTCGCCTACACGGTTCGGGTCACTTTGCCCTGAGGGAAGCTCCTGTCCACTGCTGGAGACTCCCTCAGCCCGTGGGACAGTGGGGTTAGCCCACGTCAGGGGTGTGGGGCCCATCCCACTTCTGGGAACCCCATGCACTTCTTGGTGAGAATGCCAAATGCTCAGTCTCGAGTGGGAGCCAGCTGGTTGTTCTCGACAACACGAAGGTGAAGAGAGTTGGCTGTGGCTCTTCTAAGTTGAAAGACAAGGGATCTGGGACACCTGTGGGGCTCAGTGGTTGAGGGTCTGCCTTCGGCTCAGGGCATGATCCCGGGGTCCTGGGACTGAGTTTTGATCAGGGCTCCCCGCAGGGAGCATGCTTCTCTCTCTGCCTATGTCTCTGCCTCTCTCTGTGTCTCTCATGAATAAATAAATAACTAAAATCTTAAAAAAATAAAGACAGGAGATCTGAATAATTTTGAAGAAATCCTTGAACAGAAAAGTCAGACTGACTACTTGCAGGGGTCAGATGAAGTGGATTCTGGGAAACCCCACATCCAGTGGACGTTGCTACATGTCAGCATGGGAGCGGAATGGGGAGACGAAAGGGCCAGGCCAGGTTGGGCAGCGTCGAGGCAGAGCAGGGTCACAGAGGGCGTGGGGAACCAGCTGGAAGGCCGGTGGAGCCCCATTAAGGGAGCCTGCCACCAAGCGCTCCCCAATTTGGGTCTGCAGGCTGCCAGAAGCCTCGCTCGGTTTTGAAGGCTGGGGGCCTCTCCCTCGGGGTAGAGAAGGCACCTCCCTGGGGCTCCGGACCTCTTCTCCATAGCTGGTTGTGCAGCAGGTTGCGGCCTGGCGCTGTGTGTGCAGGCAGGACCACGGCGTGTGTACGCGGGTTCACGCGGGCCCGGCCTGGTGCTTGGCGCCCACCCCGGGGACCCTTTCGGGAGTGCGTTGGCTGCGGTATGAGCCTAATGAGCAAAGTGTTAGGTGGTGGGGTTGTGGGTTCCCCACCAGGGCTCAGGCTCCCCAAGGTCCCCAAAGTGGAGCCATTGAAGCTGGTGGAAGCTTTCCTAGTGCCTGCTGTTGCTTTGAGTGTTCTTGCTTGTGTTGCTTTTTCTCTTTCAGTGGGAAGTGTCGGTGTGAGTAATTATATATATTTTCCCAAACTCGAACTATGCTTCATTTAAACTTCTATAAACATGTCTGTATAATTCTAATTAACTGCTCGCATAAAGCCATCAGAAAGTTACATGGGGAAAGCTCATTTGCCAGACTGTTGCCTAAAAGCCAAGGAAAATATTATGTTCTTCCAACAAACGGACTATTCATGTAGACTGTTCCCAAGATAAACAGGAGATACTGAGGACAAGTGAGATTTTAAGCAGCGATGGCCGAGCCTCTTGTAAGTGGCGCTCACCAGAGCGCTGGCAGGGTGGGTGGCTTGATTGAGTGATAAATGCTCTTCAAGAAAAATGCCCCAGACTTGGAATGCGGGGTCAGGACCCTGGAGATGGGCCATCGCATGGTGTTCTTGTTAATGTCCGTGGGCAGGAGGCCACTCGGAATTAGTGAGCAGTCTGAATTAGGAAAGAATCAACGTATTTCTGTCAAGTCCTATCAGCACTTTGTGCTGGGGTTACTAGAAAGTGTGGTCAGGAGCGAGTCTTGGGGCCGCTTTACTAAGTGGGTAAGAATGATTTAAAGCTAACCTTCCTTCCTCCGCCCAATCGGGTAACCCGTGTGTGGTGCTCATGGTCAGGGCCAAGGTCCATGGTAAAGGAGGGCCAGGCTGGGCAGGTTTGGTCAGGGAAGGACTCACGGAGGAAGTGACTTGGAGTGCAGATGTGAAGGGGGTGATGTGACTCTCCAGGCAGCAGAACAGCACGTGCAAAGGCCCAGAGCAGCAGAGTATGCGGAGGGGGATGTGTGTCTGAGGAAGGCCAGGAGGCCCGTGAGCCTGGGGGCTGAGAGGTGATGGAGAGGGGTGAGTGCTGACACCAGAGAGCTGGCTGGCAGGCAGGGGAGTGTAATCAAGCCTTCTATTTTATGCAAGAAGAGGCTTCTGAGCTGCCCGGCCGTTCTCTTTTTTTATTACATTTACTTCACAGAATGAAAACGCCTTGAATACTTTGTAACGCTCGCTCAGTTGTAGAAGATGAGAATGAAACACAAAAATATAGAAAAGAAAAACCCCAGTGTCCCTCCCCCACCCGGAGGAGGACTGCTGCTGTACTTGGGGGACCCTCCCTTCAGGCACCCTCCTTTATCCTGTCCCTTGCGCTCCCTTTCTTGCTGGTCTTTGTGAAGGGTGCCGAGAGACACTGAGCTGAGCCTCTGCTTGGGTAGGACAGGTGATTGGTTTTAGGATTGAAGAGTAAGGAGGTTTTTGTTGTGCTCTTCAAAAACTTGAAATTGGAGTGCTGGTAGTTTTGGAAAGATGTTGACAGCTGAAAAGCCTGTTGAAACAGGAGCCGCTGGAGGGCTAATGGTTTTGTGCAGACGACGCTCGGTGCTACCGGCCAGTGTGGATCCTTACTGCATCCAGGAGCTGGATGGAAGGGGTCTTCATTCAATTCTCTCACTTTCCCCCATGTTTTTTCTCCTCCTCCTGCTCCTCCTCTTCCTTTTTAGAGAGAGAGCAGGTGGGTGGGGGGTGGGGGGTGCACAGAGAGAGTGTTAAGCAGGCTCCATGCCTAGCACAGAGCCTGACATGGGGCTCGATCTTACAATACTGAGCTCATGACCTAAGCCCAAATTAGGTGCCTGATGCTTAACCGATTGTGCCTTCCAGGTGCTCCCCACCCTCCCTTGCCCCATTTTTTTAACTGCCATTAAATACACCCAAATGTAATGTCTTATATATATAAGACATATATACATATATAAATATAAATATTTTATTTATTTATTTGACAGAACACAAGCAAGGGGAGGGGCAAAGGGAGAGGGAGAAGCAGACTCCCTGCTGAGCGAGGAGCCTTATGTGGGGGCTCGATCCCTGGACCCCAGGATCACAACCTGAACAGAAGGCAGACGCTTAACCAACCGAGCCACCCAGGTGCCCAAAAATTTACTGTCTTAGCCATTTTAAAGGACGCAGCGAGGTGGCATTAAGTACATTCACACTGCTGTGCAGCTCTCACCACTGGCCGTTTCCAGAACTCTTCTTCATCTTATAAAACTAAGACTCTGTCCCCCTTCCACACTAGCTCCTCATTCCCTCCTCTTTCCAGCCCCAGGCAGCCACCATTCTACTCTCTAACTCTATGGAGTTGGTACCCTAAGTACTTCATGTAAGAGCAACACATAGTATTTGTCTTTTGGTGACTGGCTGGTGTCACTTAGCATCACGTTTTCAAGGTTGATGCTCGTAGTAGCAGGCATCAGAATTCCCTTCCTTCTTAAGGCTGCAGGATATGTCATTATAGGTACACATCACATTCTTTTATCCCCTCATCTGTCAGTACACACTTGGGGTGTTCCCATTTCTTGGCTGTTTTGAGAATCATGCTGCTGTGAACATGGGGGTACGAATGTCTCTTTAGGACCCTGCTTTCAATTCCTTTGATTTATGCTCAGAAGTTGAATTGTTGGATCACATGGCAATTCTACTTCTAAGTTTTTGAGCAAGTGTCATACAATTTTCCATAGTGGCTGCTCTGTTTTACATTCCCATTGAGGGCTCGCAAGGCTTCCGGTTTTTCCTCATCCTCATGAACATTTGTTTTCTGGTTTTCTGTGATAGTAGCCATCCTAATGGGTGTGAGGTGATAACACTGTGATTTTGGTTTGTGTTTCCCTAATAATTGGTGATGTTGAGCATCATTTTGTGTATGTATCAGCCATGTGTCTATCTTCTCTGAAGAGATGTCTATTCAAGTCCTTTGCCCATTTTTATTTTAAAATTTATTTATTTTTATTTTTCAAAGATTTATATATTTATTTGAGAGAGACAGCACAAGCGCACAAGCAGGGGGGTTGGGCAGAGGAAGAGAGACACACACACACACAAAGAGAGAGAGAGAGAGAGAGAGAGAGAGAGAGAAGCAGACTCCTTGCTGAGCGTGGAGCCCCATGTGAGGCTGGATCTCACAACCCTAAGATCATGGCCTGAGCTGAAATCAAGAGGCAGATGCTTAATCAAATGAGCCACCCAGGTGCCCCCTTTTGCCTGTTTTTTAATTGGATGGTTTGTTTTTTGGGCTGTTGAGTTGTAGGAGTTCTTGAAATATTCTGGATCTGTGGTTTGCAAATATTTTCTCCCATTCTGTGTCAATTTTCTTTTCATCTCACTCAACTCCATGAAGCCAGTACCATTGTTATCACTGATGGGCAATCAGGGAGGTGATTGGTTTTCCCCAAATCATGCAGATGATCCAGGACAGAACTGGAGCCTCAGTATTTTATGAGAGTTAAGGTTGAAAAAGCTGCAGGCTGGCCTCATGGAGACCCACGCGAAGGCATGTGGTGCCTTGTCCTGACAATGAGACTCCCTTGCCCCCTTCCTTCAGTGGCTTGTGTGGCCCCCGCTGATGTTCTTCCCTGGGCTGTTTCGAGGTGTCTGTCTCTCCGATGATGTGCTCTCTGGAAAGGAGGTTCTCTGTTGGTCCTCTGGGCTGGGTGGAGCAGAGGTGGATGCCAGATGCACATAGAGCTGGGCCCAGTCCCTGGCCCGTGGCAACCCATTTTAATAACCAGGAGGCTTTATTATAAGCAAATTCTTCTGAAACCTTCTCGGGCCTTAGAACAGGGACACGTGGAGCCACCTGTGTCTTATAGGGCCTCCCGGGTTAGATCTGGATGTGTGGGTCTGCTTTTAGCTGCTTCATTCATTCATTCACTCCCTCACTCATTCATATTGAGGTGTGATTTTTTTCCAGCAAGGAGATTCCCCTGGTCGCAAGTTTCCGGAGGCACCCGGTACAATCTAGACTCCAATTAGCTTAATTGCTTCATATTAGACTTCTTAGAAAAGATTTTTTTTTTTCCGGCTGATAGTTATGGTTCCAGGAACATCTACCCCCACCGTCTTCCTTCCTGCTTCTTCCTATTTCTTTCAACTTTTTTTTTTTATTTCCAGGACTGGCCTACACCTCAGCCCTGTTATTCCCAGGGCGATTGCATCAGTTTGTGTTGGAATGGCCAAAGCAGGGTGGAGAAAACACCAGGGGGAAAAGAAATTTATACGTGACCTATAAGTTTTATATATAAAGCATCTTCATATAAGTTTTATATACAGATCGTATATATAGGTAACGACATACATCTTTTTTAAGCAGGAGATTCCTTTTTCAGTTGTGGGTGTCTTTTTCAGGGAAAGCACTGGACACAGACTCTACCCTGAGTTCTGACCAGGTCCCTCTTCCTTTTGCCATCAACTCCAGATTTTTTAAAAAGTACTTTTCAACAACCGGAGGAAACTGTTACATCCTGATTGACACACAGGATGTCGAAGCAGCATTCTTGCTGTTAAGTGATCAGGATCTCAGCCAAGGGAATATAATGAAATCCACATAAAAATTTATTTACCTAATGAAAATCCTGGAGTAATGCATAAGTGGTTCTCTGATAATAAAATGCAAATCTCAAACTATAACCAGGAGGACAATAATCTTCATTAAACGTATTGTCTAGAGGAAGCCCATGACATCCACTTAACAGTGATTTGATTTGTTTAGTAATTTCCACGTAATATTTAAACTTTATTTCGAGCCTTAAAAACCCGCCCACGAGTTTCTTTCCCTTCTGGGAGAAGGGCAGCTGCTAGTGGGTGAGGGTGCCAGCCTGGCAGATTCTCAGGCCTGTGCCACAGGGCACCCTGGAACAGTGTCCTTTCTTAGGCAGCTCGGTGTCTGCCCAGGTTGTGGGGTCCAGAAAGAGACAGCAAGGGGTCGGGTTTCCTTCTGCTCCGGGGCCCTAGAAAAGCTCCTGTTCTGCAGGAGAATGTAAGATCGGTGCTGGAAAGGCTGGGAGAGGGGAAGGGGGTCTCCCACTGCTTACAGCAGGTGCTCCGGCCTCCCCGGCATCCCACCAGGGCTCAGGACCTCAGTGAGCCTCTGCCATCATTCGAGAGCACCATGTGGGCATCTCTGCCTGGCACTCCCTGGGCCCAGGAGCATCTGGGGGCAAACCCCTTTGAGGACTGGAGGGAGCCGATATTGGAAGCGGGTTGGAAGTGCTATGGAAGGCTGCCCTGGGTTGGAAACCCTGTCTGATCTGGTCTGCCACGTGTAAGCTAGGTGATGGCGGGCGTGGTCCTCACTGCCTGTGAAGCTCAGGATCCTCTTGGGGAGGGACTCTAATCTCCACCTCCTGGACTGCTGTGAGGACGCCTGGGTGGGGTTGGGCTGGGGGCTACAGAGCGTTGTGGGCTCATGATAGGGAAGAATTTGTATCTGGGGCCTTCTGCCCAGTTTGAAACTGATGACCTAAGCCCTAGACAAGAAAAATGAGCCTTTGGGATTTTTAATTCTTGACAATTACAAAATTCCAAATAAACAGCAGATTAAGACGGGGTGTGTGTGTGTGTGTGTAAAGTCTTCGCATCAAACATAGTGATATTAATACTCTTCCCTGACCTTCTGTTTTTCCTCCTTTTCTTTTTTTTTTTCGTATTGAGTTACAACTCCTCTTTTCCTCTTAGAACGTTGCAGAGCATTTGAAAATGCACTAAAATGAAAAGAAGCTAGCAATTTACCAATAATCTCAATCCAAAATCTCTTTCCAAAGACAGCTCGGGATTGGGGTTCGGAACACAGGCCTGTTCGGATACCAGCTTGGAGCTCAGTAGCTGTGTGCCCTTGGGTGGCCGCCTAGTCCTCTCTGAGCCTCAGTCTCCTCGCCTAGAATGCAGTGTTAATGCCATTTTTCTGTGGGGTAGTGAAGATTAAACAAGATAATGTGTGTAAAGGGCTTAGCGGAGCGCTGGCACTTAGTCCGTGCTTGATAAATGGGAATGGCTTTGTTGCCGTATGAGAAAAGGTTGCCCTGAACAGAGGCCCCGTGAAATGGAGAAGTCCGGCTGTTATCCAGGTAGTGCTGCCAGCCGGCCGGCAGGCCAGCCAGCCTTAATGCCTTGAGCTTCCATCCAAGGCCTGGCTCGGGTTACCCCGGGCCCATTAGCGACGCTGGTCAGAGCTGGGAGCCTCTGAAGTTCAAGGTCGGTCACAGGCCTTGTCCCCCACACGGGCCTCTCGGCTTTGCCCAGAGTCATTAGTCACCAGGGTGGCCTGATGGGAGAGTGGGAATGACTCAGTGCCGCCAATCCCCGCTTCTGGGCCGCACCCCAGGGCTGAGCCTTGCTGGTGGAAGGTCCACAGTGACGGCCACGCAGAGAGATGGGGGATCCATTCACCCATCTGTTAAAAGAAGTCACACACTGTTTAGCTGGCAAAGCCATTGAAGGAAGCAATCTCAGCCTCAGTTTTCTCCTCTGCTAAATGGGGATAGCAGGAGTATCTTAGCTCTCATGGATGCTTTGAGGATGCTGTGCGGTTCAAATTGCTTATAACTTGCAGTGGGCAGTGCTATTATCATCTCCCCCAGAAGAAGGGGTATGAAGGGTGGGGCCAGGGGAAGCAGGGAGATGGAAGTTGCTAGAAGAGCAATACAAGTCTTATCCCTTCTGACCCACCTGGGCGCCTTGCAGTGGGACATGCATTTATTTGCAGGAGGGAGGATGAGGGAGCAGTGTTCTGGTCAAACAGACCTGTCTTTAGAAACTCTTGCAGGGGAGACTTAGGCAAATGGGTGACCTTTCAGACCAAACTCACCCACAGTTTTGTGTCTTGGGTGCTGTCCCCCACATGCCAGGTTTTCTGCCCACGCTCTTGTTGTAACTGATGTATCAGTGAGCTGGCCAGGGGACTGCTGGAGGGCTCTTTCACCTTTCCAGCTCCTGCCCACTGTAGGACAGCTGATGTGGTTTCCTTTAGGAACCATCTCTGGGGGAGATGGAAAACCACAGAGGGCATTTGGTGCATCCTCCAGAGCCAGAGCCCTTTTGTGGGTGTCACAGCAGACTCTCGGTGGCCAGTCTTTGAGCATAGCTTGGAGGCTGCAGAGGGCCCAGGGCAGTGGGGGGTTGTAATACCCTGAGGCCTGTGGAGCCCAGAAAGGGAGTGGAGTGACAGCCAGCCGAGGCCTTCACACACCGGGTGCCAGGGAGAGGGAGGGAGGGGGGAAAGAGAGAGAGCGTGCGCGCGTGAGAGCGTGTGAGCACGGCAGGGGCAGAGGGGGCTGCCAGCCAGGGACAAAGACAGAGACCGAGAGAAACAAAGGAAGAGAAAATCTCCTCCTGGTACAACCTGTGGTTTAAAGAAAAATGTGGCTTGCCACCCCACAATGCTTTAGAGCAAAACTCTCAGTTCATCCAATAAAACAACAACAACAGCAACAACAACAACAAACACAGGACCTTTCAACTTGCAAGGCCAGGTGTGACAACACCCTTATCTGATCCAGCTCTGCTGGGCTGGAAGCTTTCCCCACCCATGCATGGAATGAGTTTAAGAAGAATCGGAGGCAATCAGCTGCTGCCAAATTTCGGAGCAAACATTTTTCTTTCTGGATTTAAATAATTGCATTGCATCCCCGGCTCTGGTTCTCCTCTAAAACCAGCCCCAAATGACATTTGGCAGGCTAACGATGGTCTGGTTTTTTCCCCCTCCTCCCTCTGGGGCTTTCTCAGAATATTTTCCTCAACGTCTGGGTAGCTGGCTTTTAAACCAGTTCATTTTTTTTTTTTTTTGGTTCAGGTCTCAAATTTTATTAAATTTAAATTTTATTCCATTTCAGGCTATAAAATCTCCAAAAGTGGCTTTGAAAGTGAACAGGTTTTGGCATGCTGGAAATAGGTTACCTCCAATGCAAATAAAACAGTCTAGCTTCCGAGGAGAACAAGCCTCCAAGGCTTGGGAAAATGCATGGGGCGGTTAGAGACCGTGGCACAGAAATGGTCAGAGACCAATTTAAAAGCACATATATTTTAAATGAAACATTCTGTGGACATATGGAACCAATAGCTTTGCCAAAAGCTCAATTCTGGGATCAAGTCTTCAGCGCTCAACTTTAATCTGACTACCCAAGGTGATTTTTTAGCAAATGAAAGCTCCTTTTTGCTTTTTAGTCTAAAGGGAATCTTAATACATTTTTAAATTATTTGGCATTTTGAATTAATTTTCTTAGAATGAAACGAGATTCTTAAATTGGGATCTTGTAGGGAAAAGACAGCCAGGTAATTAGTGAGCCGATCTCCTTTTCTGACACACGGATGGGGTGGGGGGGAATTGAACTCCAACCAAGGTGCACACAAAATCTATTTTAGAGCAAAAATTTCAAAGTAAGCAACACCATCTGTTCTTTAATTATTTCTCCTTATAAAAAAAAGTCGCTAAATTTATTTGGGTTACTTAGTTGGAAAGAAATGTCTTTAAGACACTCAGAACTGGAGCTATTAAGGCAGATTGTCAGCTCTGATTTGCCAGGTATCCAAGAACTCAAAATAGTAAAGGCATTTGAGAATTGACTTTCTTTTCCAATGCAACTTGCTCTCAGATAGGGCATGGTTACCGGACATTTGGGGGACATTCTTCAACTGCTCCTATTTGGGGACAGGCGCTATGGGAGCCAGTGGAGGGCTCATGCTCTGGCAGGACAGTGTGTAGGGGGTGTGAAGTGTAAAGCTTTGTCTTTTCATCAGTTGATGGGGGTGTGGTCCCCCAGAGTGAGGTTAGGCCGCCGGGATCCCTGTCCCTTCCAGAGTCCTCAAAATCTATCTATCCATCCATCCATCCATCCATCCATCCATCCAACCTTCCATGATCCATCCGACAAATATTTATTTAGGGCTTACCATGAGCTGGGCACGATAGTAGGCCCAGTCCCCATGGAGTGGATAGTCTTGTGGAAGAGATGGTAGTCATCAACTACTCACACTGATGAGCCTGTGAATACCTCTTTGGAGTCTAGACCAGCACCGTCAAACAGACCTTTTGTTGATAAAGGGAATGTTCTGTATCTGTGCTGTCCAGTGTAGAAGGAGCCACATGTGGCTGTTGTGCCCTTGAAATGTGGTAGTGCGGGGCACCTGGGTGGCTCAGCAGTTGAGCGGCTTCCTTTGGCTCAGGGAGTGATCCCGGGGTCCTGGGATCGAGTCCCACATTGGACCTGTGTCTCTGTCTCTCTCTCTCTGTGTCTCTCATGAATTAAAAAAAAAAAAAATTTTTTTTTTAAAAAGAAATGTGGTAGTGGGACTGAGGAGCCCCTATATTAAATTTCGTTTAATTTTAACTAAAATAGCCACGGGAAGCCTACAGCTATCATATTGGACACACCGGATCGGGATCATCACCAAGGAACTGGTTTGAAATGCAGATTCCCAGGCATCACCCCAGATTTGATGCCTCAAATCTCTGTGAGTGGAGCTCAGGAATCTTGAATTTTTACAATGCCTCCCGGTAATTTGCCGCAGAGGGAAGGTAGGCTTGGCTGGATGCTCAACTGCCATTCAGTTGGGGGGTGGATATGGTAAGGAGCAGGGGAATTGGATTTCAAGTGAATAGAAAGCTTCCTGGAAAAAGGGATGATAGAACTGAGACTGAACCATGAAAAATTTGGGGAAGAGTGTGGGCCTGGCACGGGGGTGGGGGCCCATGGTGCTGATAGAAGTGCCCAGCGCCACCCCAACACCCCAGCCCCCAGAAGGCTTGGCAGGCTGGATGAACTTGGGAGAGGCCAATGTGTTAAGCACAGAGAAGTGGATTTGTGAACTGAGCTTACAGAGGTTGGAAGACCTGGTATTCCAGCTGTGTGATCGTGGACTAGTGTCTTAACCTCTCTGGGCCTTGATAAAATGGAGATAGCCATACTTTTCTCCTCACTTATCTAAAGGGTTCCAAAAGACAGAAGGAGTAAAAGTGCATGTACTGAGCACAAATGTGCTGAAAACAACCATGGGATTGGAGGATGGTTTTGAATTTATTTTCTTGTGTTCTTTACCCTTTCCCCAGTTCTCCTACCTCTAGGGCTCTAGCTCAGCCTGTGAATTCCTCCCTGAGTGTGGCTCTACCCAGGTCTTGTTTAGACTAAGGCATGTGGTGGTACCTGTGGCTCTGGGACCTAGACTCTGGATTGGGGTCAGGGACCCATGTTCCAGTTCCTGCTCTGCCTCCTGGGAAATCCTCCCCAGCCCTGCATGTCTCTTTACTGAGTCTGTAATCTTGCAGGCCTCTTCCAGAGCCCTCATCCGGAGCTCCCCGATGGGCCTAGAGGGTGGCCACTTCTGCAAGTGCCTTTTAAAATCAGATGTAACCAATGGCCTTTTGGGGAAAGACTTCATAGTAATTTTAGCTGTGTCTTTTCTATTGTCTAGACCTAAGATCAGCATTTTAGGGAAAAGTGTCGAGATAACTCTCCCCTGCCTACCTTCTGCCCTCCCCTCCCCATTGCCAGGACTCTGTGCACCCCCCTGACCCCAGAACGTCAGGTGGCCAGAGCTTCGGCCGAGCCCCAGCTATTTGGCAGCTGAAAGTTTTGTCCCTGGAAGACGCCAGACTTATTTTGAGATCGCAAATGTGGTGGATGCTTCTCTGCTGGAAAGACACCAAGTGTCTGGTCTCATATGGGGGGTGGTATTTTGAGGGGGGGTATTAGCAGCTTCTTCTCTAAAATAGACATGTGCTTCTCTTCCTTCTCCGAAACTTTTGCAGTCCGCGCTGTCCCCCCGGTACTTGGGAGAGCGCCTTAAGCATAAGTCATTGCTCAGTATAGCTTAGTTATTGCTATTGTGGCTATTTTTTTAAAAAAATTACTTATTTATTTGATGGAGGAACAGAGAGAGAGCACAAACAGAGAGAGCAGTAGGGGCAGAGGGAGAGGAAGAAGTAGGCTCCCTGCTAAGCAGAGAGTGAGACATAGGGCATGATCCCAGGACCCTGAGCCACCCAGGCGCCCCTAATGTGGCTATTTTTATTGTTATTATTAATTTCTGTTTTTCCAGGACTGAAACAGTGCCCAGGTGTGTCCTCTAGACAAAGACACTTACAATGATCTCTTTGGAATCTTCTTTTTAAAAGAACATCCGAGGAGAGCACTGTTTGACTCAAAGGAATGAATAGCTAACAGTAGAATTTTAGCCACCCAGGTAAGATAGTGACTTGCAGGGAAAGAGACCTTCCCAGCGTCTCTCATGTCATTTTGACTCAATGCCAAAGAACATACTCAGGGTCTCCACTGAAACACTGGAACAGAGGTTGCAAACTGGTTATCTAAGGACCCACCTCCAGGGCCAGAATATTTTGTTTTGCTGACCGCTCGGGATTAAAATTTGTTTGGAATCAGAACATCGCACATAAAATTCAGAAAAGTTCGCACACACAAAAAATCCAAATTTGTAGCTTCTTTTCAAAGTAATCGGAAGATCTGACTGGCCTGGCACTACTGCATAAGCAGAGATCGGCTGGGGCTGCCCATGGCCACGAGGGCGTGCGTGCTGTCGAATGCCACGGTTCCACGCGTCCCTGCTGTATTATGGCGAGCCTCGCTCCCCACTTCGTGTTAGCTGGCTGGCACCAGAGCTCTCAAGCACTGCCAGTACTCGAGGGTTACGTGAGCTGTGGCAGTGACAGCTCCCACTCCAGCCCTGCTTCCTGCTTGCTGTGTGACTTTGCCCCAGTCTCACCGCTACTCTGTGCCTCAGTTTCCTCGTCTCTCCAGTGGGACTTTGGACCGGATCAGCGGTTTCCCACAGTGCTAAGATAAACCTGCCAGGAGAGGCTGAGAGGTGAGGTGCTGGGCCCCCATGTCTTCTTGCCTTTATAAATGAAGGTTCTACATTAGACTTCTCTGGCAAGGTCAGGGAAGTGCTTAACAAAGGCTGGGAGGCTGTGAGATCACTTCCTGTTCTGACCTCGTGTCAAGATCTGTCCATCCTGGGATGTCTGGGTGGCTCAGTGGTTGAGCATCTGCCTTTGGCTCAGGTCATGATCCCGGGGTCCTGGGATCGAGTCCCACACTGCACTCTCCTCAGGGAGCCTGCTTCTCCCTCTGCTTATGTCTCTGCTTTTCTCTGTATATCTTTCATGAATAAATAAATAAAATCTTAAAAAAAAAAATCTGTCCTGCTGTTGCCCCAAGGGGAGTGACTGAGGGTGTCAGGACAGGGAAGGGATCATAATACTTTTATTATTGATAATTAATAATACTAATGATGGCTGCATTTACTGACCAGCATTGTTCTCTCATGAACATAGATGCTCTCCTCATTTTGTAGTTGGTGAAGCTGAGGTTCAGAGAGGTTGAATGACTTGCCAAAGGTCACACAGTGGATAAGTGCCAAGGGTCAGATAGCTACAGGCCTGGGTCTGTTTCGTTCCAGACTCTGAGACCCTGACAGCATGCTGTTCCACTGGGGTGGCTTGAGAGGAGGGCGTTCTCATGTACGTGTGTGGGGAGGAGAGCCTCAGGAGGGCTGCCTGGCTCAGAAGGGAGGCCAGAGCTCTGCGGCCTGCCAAGCTGTGAATTATTCATGTGTGTGCATGTGCATGCGTGTTTTC
The DNA here is from genome assembly GCF_048164855.1 of Canis lupus baileyi. Classification (NCBI taxonomy): domain Eukaryota; kingdom Metazoa; phylum Chordata; class Mammalia; order Carnivora; family Canidae; genus Canis; species Canis lupus. The sequence continues at coordinate 66,183,653 of NC_132842.1, forward strand.
TTTTTTAAAAAATATTTAATTTATTTATTAGAGAGAGAGAGAAAGCACAAGTAGGGGGGAGGGTCCGAGGGGGAGAGAGAAGCAGGTTCCCCGCTGAGCAGGGAGCCTGATGCAGGACTCGATCCCAGGGCCCTGGGATCATGACCTGAGTGGAAGGCAGATGTCCAACCAACTGAGCCACTCAGGTGCCCCATGAGTGTTTTCCAATAAGCTCCACACCCAACATGAGGCTTGAACTCATGACCCTGAGATCAAGAGTTACGTACTCTGCTGACTGAGCCACCCAGGCTCCCCTTTGTGTTTTATAAAATCAATCTATCATCTATCTATCTATCTATCTATCTATCTATCATCTATCTATCATCTATCTATCTATCTCATCATCTATCTATCTCACCAATATTGGCTTATAAAACTCTCTGGATCAAATTGTATAGCCAACCCGGTGAATTTGGGGGAGGCACCCGGAGAGTTGGGAGTAATTTTGGTAGTTCATCACTGAGCATGCTTCCTGTCCGTGCCCGAGAGAGGGAATCCCACCCTGTCCTTGTCCGCCTCCAGAGCCCGCACCGTCGTCGGCAAAGCTAGTATAACTCACCGAGGCTCACCACACTCAACTTACTGGCTCTCCATTTACCAGGTGGGCAGCCCCGTGGGAAGTAGGTTAACCAGGTCCATGTACAGATGGTGCTTGGAAAGGCGGGGTTACGGGCCTGGTCTGGGGTCCCCCGGCTGCTGAGGGCCAGGCTGCGACTGTGACCGGGGCCTTCTCCGAGCCAGTGCTCAGCCCCTGGGGGCACGGCCTCCTGCTTTCCCCTGCACTGTTGCTTCCTGAGCTGTCCGGGGTTTCCAGGAGGAAGAGGTGGGGGTTCAGCTAATCCTGCTAACATCCTTGAGCGAGGAGGAGGTGTTTATTTTCTTCCTTCAGCTTCTTCTGGGGAAGGCCGAGTGAAGCCTCCTCCTGCCTTTCCATGGCGTTTCTGCCAGTAGGAGGGGTGCAGACCCTTGGCCCTGCCTGGGTGGGTTTCTGGGTGGGGGATAATGGTGGGACCGTCCCGGGGGCTCAGCTACCGCGCTGCTTCCCCCTCCACGAGGGCTCAGTGGTGGCTCACGGCGGAAGTGAACTCTGGATGACTCAGGCCAAAGGGAATTTAGTGGGAGGTTAAGGGGGAGCTGATGGAAGACCCCTTCCTTCCATTCCCTGCCGTGCTGTGCTCCAGGATCAGTGTCTGGGAAGGTTGTGAGCCTCTAGCCTGGTGGGGTCCCAGGGGAGGGGGAGGCATTTTTGCCTGACAGTCCATCGAGGTCCAAATGGGTGAGAAGTGGTTCCCTTGGGCACAGGCCGGGTGCTGATAGCAGAGGCTGGGGCACTGGGCACCCCGTGGGTGACACACTTGCCTGTCACGATGCCCTGCTAGGTTGCCCGGCCATCTCGGAAGGCTCCAGCAGCCCCCAGGGGCAGGATGCAGGGTGGGCTTGGGCTGAAGGGGACCATTGCCTATTTGGCTGGCTTTGGGCCGTCGGCTGGGATTTACCAAGTCACGACTTCTAGGGTGCCAGCATGGGCTGGGGCCTTGGGGGGATCCCGGTGTAGTGTCTTTTTTATGCAGACAGGGACATGGGAGACAGGAAGGACACAGTCCTGTAGCCTTAGCATGGCCAGAACACAGGAGGAGACCAACAAGGGACGGATGATACAGTGCTGCTCCCCAGAATGCAGTGCAGGTACCTCTGGTGGTGTGGCCGGGGATTTTAAGGACAACACATATAACCTTAAAATTAATTGCTAATGGATACACAAGGCATTAAAATCAAAACACCCCCAGCCACCCACTTCCTCTCCCTGGAGGCCACTGGTGTTACTGGTTTCTTGTCCCAGAAGGATTTGGTGTGTGTGCACACACAGGAAAAACATACATTTCTCTCCCCCTCCCCGTACAAATGGAAGTATGCCTGCAATCCCTCACATGTTTGTACTCTCCAACCTGTTAGATGTGATTCCAAACCAGTTAATTGAGCGCGCCGCTTCTGTGATTTGTGCATTAGCTTTATATTCCTGAGGTGTCACATACCTGCCGTATGCGTTCAGCTTGATGAAGTTTCGTGAACTGAACACATCCGCAGAACCAGCATCAGGTCAGGAAACAGCCTGGCCAGCTTCCTGGAGCCTGCCCCCCAGCCTCGTGCCCCTGGCCAAGAGTAACGGCCACCCTTACACGAACACTTGAGGTCTGAATATCTGCGTGTTTCTTTTGACGTGTGTACATTTTTAAAAATTATGTTTATTTACTTGACAGAGAGCGAAAGAGAGTGAGCATGTGCTCACAAGCAGGAGGAGCAGCAGGTAGAGGCAGAGGGAGAAGCAGACTCCCTGCTGAGCAAGGAGCCTGACGTGGGACTCGATCCCAGGACCCTGAGATCATGACCTGAGCTGAAGGCAGATGCCCAACTGACTGAGCCACCCGGGTGCCTCTGTTGCCATGTGTTTTTGAAAAAGTTATAGGCAGCTCATCCAACTTGAGATTTCCCAGGGATTATTGCTTCGGATGAAAAAGTCCTAGGTCCAAGCCTCTCCATCTGAGGAGACCTAAGAGTTGCCTTTTGTTTAATGACCATGGGACCAGCCTGAGGTTACTCCTGGGGCCACGGGGGCCTTGTCTCCTCCTGCTGTGGCCCTCAAGCCTAAGCTCCCCCATTTCTTACAAGACATGACTCATCTGGAGTGGACATCCCGAGGGGAACCCAAGGGAAATGCCTTGACATTCGCTGGCCTATGTGCCTCAGCCTATACCAGTAACATTGGCCTTGCCGCCTCTGTCTCTCCTCCGTAGTGAGGCACGAGGTACCTAGATTCCATGGGACATAACCAGGTGGAGGGGGGTACATGGGTGCCTGGCAGCTGGGACCCTCTGACCCAGTGGTTTGCTGTGTGTGGGGTTTAGAGCCAGACAGACCTGCCTTTGAATCCCAGCTCTGCCTCTTGTTGGCTGTGTGACCGTGGGTGAGTGTCTTAACCTTTCTGAGCATCGGTTTCCTCACTAGGGAAGCGAGAGGATGGTTAGAAACTGCCCCACAGGGTCACTATGAGGATCACACGAGCCCACCGTGTGTTGAACACCCAGCCGGGTCCTTGGTGTAGGTGCTCAGGGAACAGTTGTACTTGTCATGGTTTCGACGGTCATGCTGCCGGAGGTCTCCTCCTTGTCCAGGCCTGGAGCTGCAGGGGAAGTGGCGGACGAGAGCAGGGACAGCAGCCTGCTTCTCTGCCCCTGTGGCATCCGTCCCAAATGAGCAAATGGCTCTCAGCGGGGCATGGAGAACGGAATCTCTCCCTGGCTGGCTGTGGCCGGCCAGCCCCAGGGCAGCTGTCCTGTTCCCAGATCCAGGGTTCCAGGCTGGGTGGCTGGGGCGGGCAGGTTGGGCGGGGGCCTGGGCAGCTGACAGAGCCTCCCGGGGCCTAGGAGGCCAGCTGCAGCCTTGCAGCCTTGGAGTGGAGCAGAGAGCCAAATCATCACTTAACCCATTCTGTTCCTGCGGGAATGGCTGCTCTTCCAGGCCCTGAAGGGGCTCCCCTTGTTTTTTGGTTGCCTCACGGGCCCTGTGAGCTCCTTGTTTGACGGGGGGTCTCCAGCAGGCAGGACGCAGACTATATCTGGCCTGAAATTTAAAAATTGTTTAAAAAAGTTTAAAAATTGCAGTGTTTCATATAAACATTCAGATCTCTGGCCTTCCGGGGAAATCTAGAAGATCTGACCCTGCTGAGCGTGCTCCCGGGCAGCAGCTCGGTTGAGCCAGGGGTGGAGACTGTCTCCCCCTCTTCCCCTCTTCATCTCTGGTGCCCCTGTGCGTGTTTGAGATCCTGGACCAGAGGAGCCTGTCAAGGTCAATTCCAGCCTCCCCTCCTCGCTGAGCCTTGAATTTCCCCGAGGGTCTCTCTAGCTCTGCTTGACCCCCTCCCACGCCGGCAGCCTCACTACCTCCTGAGTGCACCTTCCCGTGTAGCCTCTGCTGTTAGAATCCTGTCTGTTCCTTCCTGCAGTCTCCCTGTAGGGACTTCCACGCGCTGGTCTCCGCTTGACCCCTCGGGGCCACAGAGCAAGCTCGGTCCCTCTTCCCCATGACAGCCCTTCAGATGCCTGAAGTCAGCCCTGCACCTGCCCCTCTGGGCTCAGCGGCGTCTGTTCCTTCGCTTTGCCTCCCAAGATGTGGTTTCAAGATCCCCCCATTATCCTGGTGCACCTTCTCGGCCACCTCCCTGGTGGCTCTGAGCCTCTCGCCGCTGGACTTCCCAGCGCTGCCGTGCACACCTGGAGTTGGGGGCATGAGGACACGCGGGGGAGGCCCCCTGTTCTGTTACAAAAGGAAATGCATGGAAAGTGTTCCTTAAGGCCGAACTCCTTAAAACACCTACAGTGTTTCCAAGTGGGGTGTGATGGGTCAGTTTGATTTTTCTCGGTGTGCCTGCCTGTATTTGAATTTTTTTTCCCTGGGGGATTAAAAAAAAAGTAAGAAAAGCAAAGGGCTGGGGATGAATTGGCTTTAACCAGCTGGCAGTGTTGCCTCCTGGGGCGAGGCCTTGGCTGGGAGGGAGGAGAGACAAGGTGGGGAGGGCAGGATGGGGCTCCCTGCCTGGGGTAGCCTTGCCTTGGAGCCCCAGCCTCGCCTCACACTGAAAGAGGATTATGGGAACCAGAGGGGAGGGAGGGCTCTCTTTCCCCAGGGATGGATGGGGCTTTTGGACGGCAGAGGTCAGGTGGGGCCCCTGATACGGAGGGGGGCATTTTAGGTGATGGGAGCACCTGTAGCAAAGGCACTGAGACAGGAAAATGTTTGCCTGGGACGCGGGAGTTCAGGTGCCTGAGCTGGGGTGGGGTCCTTGGGGGTCCAGGGCCTGGACACAGATGGAGACTCTGGAGGCTATTCTGAGGGTGACGAGCCCCGCAGTAAGAGCGCTGGTAATTGCAACGGCAGCGGTTGGCTATCTCTGGAGGCAGAGCCGCATTACTCTGGCTTTCCCAAGCTAGGGCTGTGTCACCTTGGGCGAGTCATTTCCTGTTCTCCAGCCTTGGATTCCTGGTGTCGGATGGCATACAGGTGCTGTGGGGATTAAAGTAGCTAATGCTCCCCAAATGCTCAGCCTGGTGCCTGGCACCTGAGGTCACCCTGATGATATGCTGTTATGTGTTGTGGCCTTTATATGTGCTCGTGGGTGCTTTAAGCCCATACAGACCTTATCCAGTGATTATAACTGCGTGATGTTGAACACGCACCTCTCTTTCTCCCATTTTACAGATGTGTCTGCTGAGCCAGACGTGCAGTATTCGTATGTCTGGGCCTGCTGGGCTCTGTGCCTGGCCTCTTCCCACTACCCTGCCCACCTCTTAGGAGCTTGGGGGGCGGCGGCATGCCTGCCCTGGGGGTTGTGCCTGGTGCAGATGTCTCTCAAGGGCATCTGGTTTCCAGAGAATATTTGATAATGAGGAAGGCTGCAGGGCTGGGGGGCTCTGTTGGTGGGTGGCAGGCCCAGGTGGGGACTGGGCACCTCCTATCAGGCACTCAAGCCTCCGGCTTGGAGGTGAGCTGGAGTCCTGTCCTCGGCCCCTGTGGGGGACAACCTGGGCTGGAATGGCTGGAAGAGAGGCTGCATGCTCCTCTGTTGGCCTGGCCCTTGGGTCTGGTTGGTGCCTAGCCGGCCAGGGTGAGTGGCTGTGGCATATCCCTCTCTGTAGCAGGGCCAGGCTGTGCGCTAGAAGGATTTCCCCGGCTCAGTGGTACCCAGGGGCCTCTGGGTCCTCAGTCTGCAGAGGTGTCCGACTGTTGCAAACTGTTCTAGTAAGGAAGTGCTGGCTGCATAGGCTTCTAGGGGCCCCGCTTGTGCCCTGCTCACCCCCAGACCAGGGTGTGTGATCGGCAGGGATCAGTAACAATGAGGTAGGATCTGATGGGACTGGAGTCTGGGATGGGCTGGCTTCCCATGCAGGATGCAGTAGACACCTCAATCCTTGGGCCTCAGCCCTCTCTGTGACACAGGACACGCGTGTTGCCCATCCTGACCCAGCACCCTGACCCGGTTGGCAAATGTGACTCCTTCAGGGTGTGAGAGCGTGCTGAATGCGGTATGAGGAAATTGAGGCACAGAGACACTGCATGCCTGGTGTAACACAGCTGGTTAACGTCGGAGCCAGGCCTCGAGCCCGGGTCTGTCTGATGACAAACTTTGTGCTCTTAGCTGTTGGAGTCTCCTGCCTGGGAGGTCTTATGGACCAAATGCACTGATGAGCATCCGTGCGGAAGCTCGTGCGGAAGAAGCGTGCGTCGGCGACATGCCAGGCAGAGAGCTGGACCTGGCGGGGCAGGACCTCTAGGCAACCCCTCTGTGGCTGGCTGCGTGGGGTGAGGAGCTTCTGAGCAAGGGGGGATGGGATATGCCTCTGCTTCTGGATTAGTCTCCTAGTCCCCTGGATCCCCCTGCCCCCCCAACCACCCTGGGCATCTGTGGGTCTCTTCCAATGTTTGTTTCGAAAGGGTGGATGGAGCTTCTGTGTGCATCTCCCAGGGGTCAAAGAAGGGCAAGGAGGACTGTTTGCAGGGAGTAGGGCCTGGGCGGGGCTTGGGCATTGGGTGTCCTCTCCTGAGGGAAGGGGGTGAGGGTGGGAAGGGGGTGGCCTGTGGGCCAGCCCCGGAGCCCCGGTGTCCTTGTCGCCAGCCATAGAAGCATGCAACAGGTACCATGGCGCTAAACAAGGGCACTACAAATCAGAACAGAAGAACAGGGAGTGTGTGGGGTGTTTCCTGGCTTTGTAAACCCACCTTCTCCCCTGGGAGTTAGAGTGTGGGCCTTGCAGGAAGAAGGCAGCACGTCTGCTTTTGCAGGTGCTGGACGGACCTCCTGGGCCTTGGAACCCAGGACTCGGAGTCGGAGTCCACAGACCCTTTCCGTGGACTGTCCTTCTGTCCTTTCATCATTCTCTCACCTTCCTCAAGTGAACTTTGGTTCCTAGACCCCTGAGCTGCACCTGTGCCACCTGCACCCTCCCAGAGGTCCTGGGCCTGGTGAGGGACCGAGATGCCACCCTGGGGTGGTGGGGAGCCTGGGTGGGAGTCCTGGCCTACCCCCGACTGCACCGAGCAGTCTCCCCTGGGCCCCGAGGCCGGCCCCTGCCAGCAGTGGGCCAGATGTGTTTTTTCGGATGGTGTAGGGGGAGCGTCTTCTGTGTGGGTGTCCTTGCATGATGTGTGGGCTGCTCTGTTTTGATCGAAGGGAGCCAAACTGATTTTCCTGGCCCATCCAAAGCAGAAAGTTAAATAAACACAGCCAAGTATTATCACAGGACTCGAGGAAAAATGAACTCTGTCCCCACGGGCGGCCCACATCTGGCAAGCACTGGGCCTCTCAGGGCTGAGGGGTGAGACAGATGTGATTGATGGTGAGAAGAGCTGGGTGTACCCCCACCCAGGGCCATGCCTCCTCCTTCTAGGGCTGTGTGCTATTCTTGGGGCCTGGGGGGCTGCAGGCGGCCTGTCTTGGGTTGCATCCCTTGCCATCCACCAGGCCCCTCTGGGGCTTTGGCTTCAGTAGGGCTCCCCTTAGGCTTTCTGAAGCTGCTTTGCCTGGGCCCGTCCTGGTGCTCTCCATGGAAGTGCAGCCTGTGAAGTGGGCCCACACCGCTGAGGCCCGAGAGCCTGGCTCTGGTGCGGGAAGATGACCTGCGTACTCCCCAGAATTTTCCATCCCCCGCTTGAGGCCTTGGTGGGCTGATGAGCCACACGTGGGGGGAGAGTCTGTAGTTGGCATGTCCCCTGCCAACCTCTGCCCAGTGCTGCCCTTGTCACCTGACGTTCAGCCCTCACTGAACTGAAGTGGGCTGGACTTCTTCCCGGAGTTCCATATAGGATGCTGGATGGGAACTTTGGGCCGGGCGGAAGTGAGGAGGGGGTGCGGTCGCTGGCTCCCCATTGCCTAGTTATCAGGGTGTGCCTGCATTCCCCCAAGTGTGACATTCCACATTCCCAGATCCTGCCGTGGTTCAGATGGCCCATAGGCGAACGAGAGTCCCCTCCCCCATACTTACAGGTTTATTCTACTGTCTATTAGGCAAATGTTACTTGCCATGCTTCTTCTAATATCTGTTAGGAAAATTGTGAGTAGCACACTAGGTGTGTGATTTCACATGGAGTGTCCTTCGGAGGCGCGACGCGAAGGCATGTAAGCCAAGGAGGTAGGAGGGGAGCTGAGGTAAAGAAAAGCATTCTTGGGACGCCTGGGTGGCTCAGTGGTTGGTTGAGCCTTCGACTCAGGGCGTGATCCTGGGGTCCTGGGATCGAGTTCCGCATCAGGCTCCCTGCAGGGAGCCTGCTTCTCCCTCTGCCTGTGTCTCAGCTTATCTCCCTGTGTGTATCTCATTAAAAAAAAAAAAAGAAAAAAAGAAAAAAAAAAGAAAGAAAGAGAAGCATTCTGTAACTCAAGTTACAGATATGTGTGCTCCTGGACAAACTCCTGGGAGGACTGGAGGGAGGGGGTGGGGTGAGCCCTGCCAGCCCTGGGGACCGGACTGCTCAGGGCTCATGGCCAGGAAGACTCCCACCACACCCGCCTTGTTGGGCATCGTCTCAGGAACGTCAGGTGGGGCAGGTGGTGTCAGTCCTGCCCTGGTGGGGCCAGCTGCCAGGGGGAGACACTAGGCCCCTTGAAGGCCCCCAGGTGCATTCTCACCACCATGGGTGGGCGATGGGACCGAGCTGGGGGACACGTGGTGCCAATGAAATGTCCCCCTCCCAAATCAGACCTATGAAAAGTATTGACTCCTGAGACTGTAAAGTATTTATTATGATTGCCCCTACCCCTGGGACATCTATGTGGAATTACCAAATGTTTGGAAATGGCCATTACATTTGTTCCTGTGGAAGGCTTGGGGCTTTTGATATGAAGAAGCAGACGGAGAGCTGGTCTGCATGTCCCAAACCAGATGAAAACACTTACACACACACACATGCACACGTACGTGCACATCCGTTTCTAATAAGAGACTCAGTTTCCTCTTTGCTTGTGTTTAAGATAAACCACATGTATAACAAAGTAGTGACATTTATTTACAGTATGTTAGCACAGAGGATAAGTTGTTAAGGGGTTGTAAAAAATAATAGTTTTTACTCTACGGTGCTTTTCTTCAAACAAAATTGGAAAAAAGGCAAGAGAGTGGGATTCTGGTCTCATCTGCTCCTTCCTTTGCATCTTGAGCAGTGGACAGGTCTGGGTGGGTGCTGTCCCTTTCCCTCCTGAGCGAGGGGCTGTGTTCCCTGACCCCCTGGTTCCAGCTCCCATGTTCAGGTTCCTCGCACACAGTGGGCCGCTTCCGTCCACCCCTTGGCATGGGACATGGTTACGGCCCCTCCGTGCACAGCAGTGTGTGTTCTTGGCTTCGTCACCTTCCATCAGGGTTGGACAGCTAGTGGCTGAGGACCCAGTGTTGCCACCGAACCAGGAAGTGGGAGCCAGGCCCTGTTGTAAATCCACATTTATATGCTGCATGTTGCTGGTTAACGAGATCGTGCAGGGGTGACTGTATGAAATGAAATATATATATGAACGAGGAGATTAACCCCAGGGAGAGGGGATTAAACAGGAGGACAGCCTGGGAGGCCTGAGGCCCTCCAAGTGTTAAGGCCCAGGCAGGCAGTTGCACCGAAAGGGAATTTGCAGGAAACCCCCAAACCCTGAACAGATTTATTGGGAGTGCAGACACAATAATCCTATTTAGTGTTGCTCACTGTGTGCCAGGCACTGGGCTAAGCTCTTTTTTTTTTTTTCCTTAAGATTTTATTTATTTGACAGAGAGATAGAGAGAGCCAGAGAAAACAAGTGGGGGGAGTGGCAGAGGGAGGGGGAGAAACAGGCTTCCCACTGAGCAGGGAACTCAAAGCGGGGCTCTATCCTAGGACCCCGGGATCATGACCTGAGCTGAAGGCAGATGCTCCATCGACTGAGCCACCCAGGCGCTCTGGGCTAAGTTCTTTATGTATGTTACTGCACTTTGCCTTCAAAACAAATGGGGACTTTATTATTTCCACTTTATTATTTTTGTTTTATTTATTATTTTTATTTATTATTTTATTTTATTTATATTTTAAAGATTTTATTTATTTATTCATTAGAAACAGAGAGGCAGAGACACAGGCAGGGAGAGAAGCAGGCTCCTTGCAGGGAGCCCAATGCGGAACTTGATCCTGGGACCCAGGGATCACCTCCTAGCCAAAGGCAGACGCTCAACCTCCTGAGCCACCCAGGAGTCCCTATTTATTATTTTTAGACCCAACGTGGGACTTGAACTTACAACCCTGAGGTCAAAAGTCATGTGTTCTTCAGCCTGAGCCAAACAAGTGTCCCTACTCCTGCTTTATAGATGAGGGATTGAGACTGGGTAGTGTCTCAGGGCAAGGGAGAGTTTGTGATCTACCCAGACTGGCACATCCAACACTGACCACACAGACTCAGCTCTGGAGGCTTCCAAAAAGAGGAGTCATTTACCCCCAAGCGTCCCCCCTCAGCTGAGGTTTTCCCGAGTCAGTTCAGAAGCTGGGAAGCTCAGTCTATCAAGTGCTGTTTGTTTAGCACAGGCTGAGAGGGGCAGGTGGGGCTGGGTGGTAGGTGCGTGGGCTCTGGGAGCCATGTAGACCTGGCTTCAAATCTGAGCCTGATCTCCCATCGCTTACATAATTTAGCTCACTCAAAAAAATTCATTTAGGCCTTGGTTTCCCCAACTGTAAGATGGGTGCCATCATCCAGCCCCTTCACAGAGCCATTGGGAGGATTACATGTTTCATGAAGAGTGGGAGTGCTGTCTCTGGTGTCACTGTGTGTCATCTTATGTCAAGTGGAGGGCGGGGGAGAGGAGATGTTGAGGGTCTCCCTAAAGGGCTGGTTGAGAGTACAAGTGAGGACAACATGTCTTGGTTTCCCTTTGCCTGGCTCCTGGGTTTGGGGCTCTGGAGCAGATACATTGTGATAGCTTCTCATTTATTACCAGAGCTGCCTTGCAGGATGGTGATGTGCAGACGGGTTCCCTAGCTCATCCCCCTAACTCATCCAGGCCACAGCACACCATGGCGGACAGGAGTTGATTGTAGGGCATTTGCTTTGCTTGCACCAGACGGGGGCTAATCTAAGTGCAGGGCCAGGCTGTTCAGGGAGAGATTTCCGGAGGAGGGGAGCCTGAGCTCTGGGTGGTGTTCCTGACCAGGGGAGAAGGGTGGCTCTGCAGCCGGTGGTCAGGCTGACCTGAGGGTTTGGGCGAGAAGCCTGGAGCCCTGGGCCCGTGTCCAGGTTGTCCCCATAGTCAGAACCCAGAGGAGGGCCAGGCTGGGCCGGGTGGGGCAGCCTCAGATCCCCTACCCCCACCTCATTTCTATTTCCTTGCTCAGGCAAATGCAATTTGATTGAATTTTCCTGAACTTCATCTAGGAGCAGGAAACGTTTTATTTACGTTAAAAAAGGGACCCAAAGACTTCTAAGATTTTTTGTTTATGATTTTTATCCTTCTTCCTGAAATGGGATTTGCGTGTTCGTGTAAAAGGAAGTCAGGATGTTATCCCCCATTTAAAGTGGCCGCTCACCCTGGCTCTTGGCTGGTCCCCCAGCCCTGAACCTTCTCTGGGGCCCCGACTGTGGGCCTCAGCTCCGGGCTGGGGCCTGCCGCTCACCTTCCCCAGCTCCCACCTCTCTTTTACAGGTCCTACCTGTTTCTGCCTCACTCTGAGATTGGGATTCATTCCCCATCCTCCATCATACCCTAACTTAGTTGTTCAGCTTGTAGGGACCCCCCCCGCCCCGGGGTCCTGCCTCGACAACACATCACCGGAGAGTCCACAGTCTGTGGGTCGAAGATCAAAGTCAAAGTGCCTTTCTCCTCTTTCTCCCAGTACCTGGCTCAGAGTCCTAGGTCACTTGAGGTGCTCAGTGCTTCGTAAAGGAGGAAAAAGACCAAATATGCATCGGATGTGTGTCTTAAAAATCCGCAAAGTCATTGTCCCAACAATCCTGCTTCGGGGAACTCATTCTGAGAAAAATCACTGACCCGGCTCGTGGCCCTGGGTGCAGGGTGTGGAGGTGCTCTGCAACGGCTTCTCTTACAGTGGACAACAGCTGGGAGGAGCCTGGGTGCCCAGCGCCCGGGCCCCGGGTCGCCTCGCCCCGGAGCCTCCTAGGACGGGGCCGCCGGCAGTGCTGACAGGGGCTGTGCCCCTTTTCTATGTGAAAAGCTGTTGATCGTGGTAACTGGCTGAGTTAGAAAAGCGGTTCCGGAACCGTTGTGGTGTTCAGTGATACATGTTGTTACAGCTTTCTGGAAGGCTATAACAATGTATTTAATACCCAGAAAGCTGTACTTTTCCTTTCTCAATTTTAACTCACATGTATTTGCTAGTTTTGTGCGTTGCACATGGATTGCTTATGTCAGAGACTTTTATAAAAAGAAAAAGATGCTTGGGGATCCCTGGGTGGCTCAGCGGTTTAGTGCCCGCCTTTGGCCCAGGGCGTGATCCTGGAGATCCGGGATCGAGTCCCACGTCAGGCTCCCGGTGCATGGAGCCTGCTTCTCCCTCTGCCTGTGTCTCTGCCTCTCTCTCTCTGTGTCTCTTGTGAATAAATAAATAAAAAAAATCTTAAAAAAAAAAAGAATAAGATGCTTAATCTAGGAAGCAGTAAGAAAAAGGCAACTCAGTGAGTTCTGGATTTCTGACATGCATGGGCCCCTAAGAGGCAGAGTCCGGGCAGGGTGAAGGCGGTGGGGTGAGCCGGGGAGGAGCAGTGGCATGAGCCGTGGGCTCCCGTGGCTTCCAGGGCTGGCTCCATCCTCCGGCCGCTGCCCTTCCTTCCCTACCCCTCCTGTACCTCCCATGGTGGGTCCCTTGATCCATGTCCTATGCTAACCGAGCATGTCTTTTCCCAAATCCATGTTCAGCAGTGCCCCGTTCAGGACCTTGAGGTTGGCCCATTGGTGGGAGTATTTACACTACAGAAAGAAATACTACAGGCCAGTGTCCATTCTCCCCAAACCACCTGTTAAACATTGGCCAATACACCACTGTCCCACATGGTGTCCCCTTGACGCCCCAAGGACTCTGTGTGCATTGGGCGAGCCCAAAGTCTGAATTCTTTTCCTAGATTCCCCTGGTGCTGGCACAGGAAGGAACGTAAGGAATCCTCCATAAATTTGAATTACTGCGGAGAGGATCAGAGTCTTCCTTTTGTTGGTTGACCCCACTCAGTCTGGAGCTAGAGCTTCTGGTTGTTGAAGTGATACAAAGGGGCTAAGAATCTCAGTCAGCTTCATGCTGGCCCAGCTCTGCGACCGTGGGCAAGTTGCTTGGTCTTAGTTTTCTCTTCTGTAAAATGGGGTTCACAAAAGTACTCGCAGGATTGTATGGTTCTCAAGCTCTAGCATGCATGAGAATCAGCTGCTGACCCCCCCGCCCCGCCCTGAGATTCTGCTTTTAAGAGCCTGCATTTCTTTTTTTTTTGAAAGTTTATCTATCTATCTATCTATCTATCTATCTATCTATCATCTATCTATCTACCTATCTATCTATGAGAGAGAGAGAGCGCGCGCGCGCAGGGAGAGGGGTAGAGGGAGCTCAAGAGGAGAGAAGCTCAATCAGACTCTGTGCTGAGCGTGGAGCCTGATCTCATGACCGTGAGATTGCGACCTGAATTGAAACCAGGAGTCAGAAGCTCAACCGACTGAGCCACCCAGGTGCCACGGGAGTCTGCATTTCTAACAAGCCTGCCAGGTGACATGGCCATTGGTGGTCTGGAGTCTACAGTCAGAGAAGCTACAGAACTTGGCGCCTGGTGAAAGCCCTGGGGCACCTCACATGGGAAGCTTTGTATATGTGGACTCGAGGGCCTGGAAGCTAGGGTGCCCTGCTGAGTTGGGCAGACACCCTAGCTTTTGTCATCTCCACTGCCCATTAGATGAGCTATTTCTTGTCTTTGGGACTTTATTTCCCCTTCTGTGAAGTGGGTAAGTAAAGGCTTAACTTTGAGGGAGCAGCTGAGGGAGCATCCATAAAAGCCCTCTGGTGCACCCACTTGGGACGGGCACAGAAGGGCAGGCTGTGGCCCCTCACCAGTCCCCGGGGGCTGCTGACTCCCTGGGCCTTGCTCCCCCTCCGACAGAGCTTCGAAATACTCTTTCAGTAGATAAGAAAAGAGCTGTTTTAATTCACTTGGATGCCTGGCCTTTGCGATACTGTCTTTGCTTCTCCATTCCTGATTCCATTATCCACGAAAGTGGACATGTTGGGTGTCTCCGAGATATTCGATTTCCTCTTCTTTTCCTGCCCCGTGGCTGGGATGGAGCAGGCAGGGTGAGGGGTAAGAAGCTGGATGTTCACGTCTCTGAGCTAAAGCCACACTTGGAAACGTCCCCACTGGCCTTGTGAGTCCACAAGCTGGCTTCTGGACAGATGCTCTAGCTCCTCAGGGCCCCATTGCCTCATCAAAAAAGTGGGGATTTTGAAGACTTTCTCAGAGGGAGGCTGGAGGATGAAGTGAGAACCAGAAGGTGGGATGTGTGGCATGGTGCCTGGTGTCACCCTGGCTCAGTGAGGGTTGCCTTTCTCCAGGGGAGGGCAGTCCTTGCTGTGACCTAGATCTGTTCTAGGTGGACACATACCCAAGGGTAGTGGAAGGTGTGTGTGCAAATGTGCTCAGTATGTGTGTGCCATGCATAGATCCTTGAGGAAGGGGAAGCTGTATGGACCAGGATGGAGAAGGCCAATAGATTTTCATCCACTTCTTTGAGGATTTTAAAGTTGCATCCATGCCTGGTGAGGAAGAGAGCCCTGATCGATTAGCAATGTCTGCCATGGGTGTGGGATCAGGGAGCTGGGCCAGCTTTGCCACATGTATTCCATCTCTGGTCTAGTGAGAAACCACTGCTCTCACACTTAACAGCACATTTGAAGTATGTCACATCCGTCACCCTATTTTTCACATCATTGTCATCATTTTCATTTTTTAGGGAAGAGTGCTGGGATTGGCGCTCCTGTTCCATCCACAGATGTCTCCCGGTCCTCCACTTTTGGGGTGTGTGGTTGTGGGGTGATGATGGGACAGTTCGGAAGGGAGGGGAGATGAGCCAACCTGAGCTCTTGGCTGTGGCCACCAGATGGTTCTACATGCACCGTGGCTGGGGCTAGGAGGCAGTGATGCCTAAGGACACAGGGCTGCGACTGGGCCCTTCCTGGGGGTGGGGTGGGTGAATCTAATGGGAAAACTGATCTCACCTTTTGAGCTCTCCTGTCTTCACAAGTACAGTGAGATCTTCACGGTCACCTGGGAATCTGGGGGAGGGAATGCTGGCATGGATTGCGTGTTTACCTTGGGCTGTGTGCGTTAGGCATACCGGCTCATTCAGTCCTCTGGTCACTCCTGTCAGGGAGCTGGTTAGTATGCTGCTGGTTAGTATGCCCATTTCACAGAGGAGGAAACTGAAAGTCAGAGTGGATTAAGCATTTTGCCCCCAGATCTATTGGCCTGAATGTGGCAGAGCTGGAGGCTAGTCCCACGGAGCCCTATTTGAGGACCTGCTACTTGAACGCCTCCATTTTTTAAAAAATGATTTTATTTACTTATTTAACAGAGAGAGAGGGAAAGCCAGTGATCACAAGCAGGGAGAGCGGCAGGCAGAAGGAGAGGGAGAAGCAGGCTCCCCGCTGAGCAGGGAGCCCAGTGTGGGCCCTGATCCCAGGACCCCGGGATCATGACCTGAGCTAAAAGTAGACACTTAACCAACTGAGCCACCCAGGCACCCCGGAACTCCTTTGTCTTACAGCTTGTCTCCGGGTACCCTCATCTAGTTGGTCTGTCCCACCAGACAAACTCTTTTGGGTGACTTCTGGAAGGTTAACCTTCCCTGTAAGGATGGACCAACTTCTTTTCCTGAGTTTTTGGACTATTGCGGGGTCCTTCTGTTCCCACTGTTTGCTAGCTAAGCGAGGCAGAGAAAGAGAAGGAAGGCAATGGCAGAGTGAGGTCCAGGCTTCTGACCCCCCTCTGCCCAGGATAGGCCGGGGGAACAATCGATGAATAATTCTCAGGCAAGTTGCATCTTTTCATAGGTGCTTGTTCCAAAGCCAGTGTTGAAGGGGGAAAGTCAAGCATTGCTAAGATTGCTGTAAACATTGGTTTGAAGGCTGCCCACTTGGAGACCCACCCACACTCTCTTGATGGGTCTGTGAAACAGCTTTGCCTCCTACACTGGAACATTCTGCCGTTTGTTTTAAGCAAGAGACCAGGTGGAAGAAGGCTTCTGGGGAGGAGCCATGTGGTCCAAAAAATAGATTTCTTTAAATCCTAGATCTACCCTCCCAGGGGTGAGGTGCAGACCAACCGATGAGACGGGACACAGAGGCCTTGCCCTTGCTCTCGGGCTGCGCTCACTGGGGGAAAGGGCAGGGGGTCCTAACTGAGCCGCTTCAATTGTTAGTTTATTCCCATTCTGGCTGGTGGTCAGGGAATCGTGAGAGTGAAATAAACGGGTCTGTGATGTGACCTTGTTATGGGATCTCAGCTTCTCTGAGGGTCTGAGCTTGGTGCCCAGGGGACTGCCATGGGGGGTCTTGGGTAGTTTTAGCTTTAGCTGCAGAGAGCCTTTGCTATTTCCCATGCCGTCACTACCCCCCACCCCCAGACTCAACCCACTGCCTGGAGCTCATGGCTCCTGAGAGGACTCCGGACAGCATAGTGCTTGTTTTTTTTTTTTTTTTTTTGCACTTGACCCTGGTCATTTTGTCCTGAGGTCTGATGCTAGAGATGGTCATGGGCTGCATTTTACAGCATGTCTGTGTAAGTTGAGAAAAAAGCCTGGCTATGCCCTTTGTGCAAAAGAATGGGTACATCTCGCTCTAGGCATTCATAGCCCTGCACCACCACCCCATGCTGTGGGCTAAATTTCAACTCTCTCTCACTACCTCTGCTGGGCCCCTTGTGCAGTGCACAACCCGTACAGCTATACTCAACAGCCCTCCTTGCTTTATACTTTTTCAACTCCTTGAGATTGTTTAGTCAGGAATAGTGACACTCCCTTCCATGCTTGTCAATGAGAATCTGGGCTCTAGGTATCTCCTTTACCTTCCTTGGCCCTGGCTTGGTATAAGTGAGAGGGTTTCTTTCTTTCTTTTTTTTTTTTTTTTGAAGATTTTATTTATTTATTCATGAGAGACACAAAGAGAGAGAGAGAGAGGCAGAGACACAGGCAGAGGGAGGAGCAGGCTCCATTCGGGGAGCCCGATGTGGGACTCGATTCCGGGTCTCCAGGATCACGCCCTGGGCTGAAGGCGGCACTAAACCACTGAGCCACCAGGGCTGCCCGTGAGAGGGTTTCTTTAAAGATGGGCCCAGGAGAGGCAGCCATGTGCCCCTTGCTTGGTTCACCACCTCCACTGGGACAGGGATGCCTCTAGGCAGCCTCTGTTAGGCCAGTGTGCGCCAGCCTTTCCCTAAGAGTGGGATGATCACTGGGGCCAAGGACAGTGCAGGGAGGTCCCCTAAGATTTTGGGAACACCAGCCAGAGGTGGGGCCAGCTGAGAATCCTCTCAAAATAAAAGCCATTGATTTCGTGGTTCTTGGGGTACGTAGGTGGCTCAGTCTGTTAAGTGTCTGTTTTTGGCTCAGGTCATGACCTCTGGGTTCCGGAATCAAGCCCCACATCAGGCTCCCTGCTCAGCGAGGAGTCTGCTTCCCCTGCTCCCTCTGCCACTCCCTCTGCTGCTCCCCCTCCATGTGCTTTCTTGCTCTCTCTCTGTCAAATAAATAAATAAAATCTTAAAAAAAAATTAGTGGTTCTTAAACCTTTCTTTGGCAGGCAGGGGGTGGTCGAGGTGTTCTTAGATCTTTTCATTGAAAACCATGGATGCTTTTCCCAGAAAAATACCTGTCTGTACCCATGTCTGGAGGCTTACATCCAGGGGCAGGGCCTTCTCACATCCTTCACTGAGCGCCTGCACTGGTGTGTGGATTTTGGAGGAGGGAAGGGGCTTCCTGGGCCCTGCTGGCCTCCCTGGGGGCTTCCTCTGGCCCTCGGGCAGTGCTTGCTTCTGTTCATCTCTCTCATTCACCTCCAGACACCGTCTGCTGTCACACCTGTGCCTGAGCTTTCCTGCCTCTGACCTGCACCTTGTCTGCCAACACAGGTCCTGTCTGACCCACCAGCCTCCCTGGAGCAAGCGGCCCTGGGGAGGTGGCTTACGCAGGAGCCCATCTAGCGCCACTTGCCCCATGCTTCTGGATTTCCAAAGTCCAGAGGCCCAGCAGTCTTTGGGGTCTGGCTGGCATGTCACTGATGGCAAGGCCATCCTGGTGCACAGGGTTAAGCTACAGGCACTTCCAGAGTAGGGCAGTTGTCGTCACTTACAAGCCCTGCTGAGCTGGGGAGACAGGGTCTGTTGAGGCTCATGAGCTGTATACTCCCATAGGGCGATCAGATGGCCACCACCTGTGATCCCAGAGCAGAGAGAGAACACAGAGTGCTGATCTGTCTGGAGCCCTGATAGAGCTTCAGAATCCTACTTAACACACCCTAAAAACCGTGGTTAATACACTCTGTGCTCTCTCCAGTGTGAATGTAGGCCCCACACCCCCCATGTGTGTACATGCTCGCTGCTGCGCCCCAACCCTGTGTGTTCCTACTCCCTGTGTCCTCTCCCCACGCTTACACACTTGTGCCCACACTCCTTCCCTCTGTGTGCATGCCAGCCTTGTGCACCACCTCGCACTCACAAATTGCCCTCATCCATAGGAGCTGACGTCCCTGTGGTCCCCTTGAGATTGCCTCAGTGGGGCCAAACACCTTTACATGAAAAAGTTAGATTAAAAAAAAAATGAAAGAAAAAGTTAGAGGAAGAGTCTGGGGAAATCTCCAGAAAGCACCTAACTCCCCTGGCTGGCTGGGCAGCCCCTTTGGGTGTTATCCGTACCAGCCACTGTGCTGATAGAGTTTTCTCTGAGATGCTTGTCCCTTGGTGTCTATCATACCTGGGGATGGCTCAGGTGCCCAGGGAGTGCCTGCGGCCAGTGTGGACTCAGGGTCCTCCGGCCGGTGCCTGGCTTGGGCTGTCGGGAAGGCCTTCCTTCCCCCGTGCCTGCTGCCCCTGCCAGGTATCTAGCTATCGAAGAGACCAGTCTGGACAGAAGAGTGAGGGTCCGGCCGGAGGAAAGGAGAGCCTCTGTACATTCTTGGTGTCAGGGAGCGCAGAGCCTCGTGGTGGTGGCAGCAGGGGTGGCATCGAGCATGGCCTTTTCTCATTAGGAATGTATAGAGGAGGGGATCCCTGGGTGGTGCAGCGGTTTGGCGCCTGCCTTTGGCCCAGGGCGCGATCCTGGAGACCCGGGATCGAATCCCACGTCGGGCTCCCGGTGCATGGAGCCTGCTTCTCCCTCTGCCTGTGTCTCTGCCTCTCTCTCTCTCTCTCTCTCTCTGTGACTATCATAAATACATTAAAAAAAATTAAAAAAAAAAAAAAGGAATGTATAGAGGATGGTGTGTTGAGACCTTCTATGAACAAAATGTGGAGATAGGACATTAGTGGGGTGAATGCCGGCATCAGCTCGCCCTCCTCTTCCCACCTCTGCAGGCTTCTTGTACTGGGCAAGAGAGTCTGGAATTCCCCCAAGAACTCCAGAATGGGAGATGTCTTCATGGCCTTCCCATGATGGCCGAGGCCAGATCTTGGGGAGGGAAGGATTTGGCATTTGGGAGCCACCCCCCAGTGCAGTGATCTGGAAGGTCGCTTCTCAACCAAACCACATGGGGTGGGCCCAGAGTGGGACTGCTTGTGCTGATATCAGGAGTAAACTATGGACAGAGGGAGGATTGAGGTCGTGCATTCATGTCATGGTACCCGTGATTGACATGGTACCCTTAGGGACCCAGGCCGATCTTGCTGAAGGTGACCCATAGAATTGCCGCATGGTGACCTTACAAACTAGGAATGGCTCCTTAATGGAAGCAAAATACCTATAACTTAAAGTAAGTAAACGGTGGAATGTGACGGGAAGGGATTTTCAGGGGTGGCAGTGGGTGCTGTCCGCAGCAGCTCCTCTCCCGCACGGCTGGCTTCGGATCGCTGGAGGCCCCATCCACATGTGTTTTGGGGACTGTCTGCTTGGAGTCAGCTTAGTGGGTAATAGCAGTTTTGTCTGGTGCGAGGTCTTGATTCATATTTACAAAGCTGCATGTTTGAAAACCCACTCGCTGAGTAAAAGGAGCGCTTCGGCCCTGCCCCAGGTGGCCTCTGCCTTTTATTGTCTGGATTCTGAGTTTCTGCTCTCAGGACACAAACTTGGGAAAGACTTTGGCCTGTCGCTCCTTGTCGGGGGACGTCCCCCCCTTGGGCGCCGTCTGCGAGGCTCTGGCTGGGAAGCGGGACCCGGGACAGGTATGTGATGAAGGGGAGGGCCATGCAGAGCCGGCCCTGTGGATTCCCAGCGCTCTTCCAGCCCCGGCTCCTGAACCCCCCAGACCTGCTTGAGCCCCTGCACCAGATGACTCCATTGCCCCACGCAATCCTCCTTGCCATCGTATGGCTTAGGCACCTTTATTATCTAATTTTGAGATGGCAAAACTGGAGCCTAGAGGTTCAGTAATTTGCTCCTGATCGTAGAGCTAGAGGCAGAATCAGGATTCGAATCTAGTGTATGACTGTCGCCTGCCCTGCTTGCTCCTTGCTCGGCCGCCCAGCGCACTGTGTACCTGCCTTCCGTGGGGCGGGTTGGGGGTGCTGCTTGTCAGTCCCGGGTTGCTAGAATCCCGACAGCATCCTCTGTGTCCCTGTAGACAGTGGTTTCAGTATGCACCGGTCTGCCTTCCAGACACACTTGTGGGTTTTAGCCCAAACTTTGTATGTACTCCCTGTAGCTGTGTAAGACCTCAGGGACGTCACTGGCCTCTCTGGGAGTCTGAGGATGAGGAGTATATGCAGCCTGGGAAGCACGATGCCTGGCTCACACTGTGTGCCCACGCAGGACAATGACGGCATGCAGGGAACTGGGCGGGACCTGGTAGCTTCAGTGTGCACATGTGTGGAACTTCAGAGACCGTTAAATCTGAAAAATACTGTGTATGCACATTTTTGGCTTAAACAAAGTTCCATTTTACAGAGTCCATAACCCAGCTCTAATATTATTACATGCCCCAGACTGGGATTAATTCCAGGACAAGAGCTTTATTATGCCGAATAGAGTTTCTTCTGTGTTCTCATAGCACTTGGCCTCTATCTCCACCAGCCTGGTTTCACATGCTGGGGTACAGGGTGGTGGAGGCGCCCCATCCATACCCAGCCTCGTTTTGTGAGTTCAGCAGGGGAGTGGAGAGGTGATTTACTTTCTAATGTTACCACCCCATGACTACTGACCACAGGACCTTAGCATATGCTGAGGTCTGTCTGTGGGCCAGGTCTCTCAGTGTGTGCAACAGCACGCCATCCATGCCTCTCCAACCCCTGAGAGTGATCTTATCTGTTTCACAAACAAGCTCTCACAATTCAGTGGTGGCTTAAAGGGGCTCTTGGTGGAGGATAATGTCTATAGGATCAGGGAGAGGGTCTGAGTCTCTGCTCTCTTCCTGCGAGTGGTAAATGGCTTCGTTTCAAGCGGAATCTCTGATGATAGCTAGTGATCGGCTGTAGCATGGTGTAGAAAGATCCTGATGGTGCATCTGGCTCTAGGCAGTGCTGTGATTGATTCGTGATGTCTACTACAGACACAGCGGTGGGGAAAGCATACTGATCTAGCACTTACTCGCTGCTCAGGTTTTATTCTGATTATTTAACATCTCGGTCAAACCAATAAAGGCCTCTTTGTAGGCTTTACCCTGTTGCTCCTGGTTGTGGGCATTATAAGGACCCCCACAAATGATCCTTCTTCCGTGTCCTGTTCCCCACCCTGATGGCTTGTTTGTACAGCTTCAAAACTCACAGGCCCATCTCTGTTCTCTCTTTCAGTTGAAGAGGGGGAGGCCTCGGACTTCTCGCTGGCCTGGGATTCCTCCGTGACGGCATCAGGTAAATGCCCGATGGGGGGCTGCTGAGGGAGTTGCTGGGGGTCCTGGGGGGGGTGGGCTCAGGAACTTAGGAACCACCCAGCTGGTTATGGAAATCATATTTTTCATGTCACATTCCTGTCTCCAGGCCAGACTACCCCGTGTAACATGATTTTTATATCAGTTCCATATGGTCAATAAAATCTATTACATACGGAGACTAATATGCCCTATTCTCCTGGGGGACCACGTTTCCTTCTTGTGGGCGCATTCAGATGGGCCACGATACCCCCACTACACGCACTTTGAAGCTCCCTGCCGTGGGCCTCACTGTACATTCATTCCAGTCTAATTGCATAAAACCTCTTTAATAGGATGTTTAAATTCCAATTGAAATCACAGTCCCCAGACTTCCCCTCCCAGAAGGGGCTACTTTGTACTCCGAGGCCGGCAACCCGAGCCCATGCCTCTAGGGGGAGGTAAATAGGGGAAGTTCAGACTTGCGGAGTGTGTGGCCCCCATTGGGTGATGTGGGTGACTTGGCAGTCAGGGGACTTGGGTTTTCAGCTCTTTTCTGTCCTTGCAGAAACTCCTCCACGACTCAGTTTCCCCAGCTATAAAAAGAAGTGAATGGATAAAGTTTTTCTAACTGTAAAGTCCTGTAATTTGGAGCTGCCTATGGAGCTTGGGAGTAGAACTGGTTTTGGGGTCTTTGGGAGCCCCTGAGTGGAGAGTATGACTCTCCTGTTTGCTCGGAAATCCAGCCAGCACCTCTCTTGGCAATGGTCTTGGCTCCCCATCCAGCAGGTGCAGCCTCTCCTGCCTCATCCATGTTCCAGGATCCTGACCAGCTCATTCTGGATTCCTGGGGGAACTGGAGCCAGGTTGATCTCGAGGAATCTTGGGCCTGAGGAGACTCTGAGGGAACCATTTAGTCCAACCTCCTTGTCTTCTAGCTGGGGAATCTGAGGCACAGAGGGAACTTTGCTCCGGGTTGATAGTTCCAGAAATGTGGTGTGAGTTAGGCATATGAACATTTAACACTCAAATGGTTATACATTGGATTTGTGATTTTATAGCTGTTTGTGACTTACGATGATGCTAAAGTCATTTAAGTGAGAAAATTGTGTTGACAGTTGTAAGTGATAGTGCATAATGCTTGGGTTCAAGCGAAAATCATAAAGATGGTTTGCAAATGACCGAAATTTGCACAGAAAGGAGTGGAGAGCTGGCACTGGATAGAGCCTAGGTTCTTGGACTTATCCTGTGCCTTATCCTGTGCTCTTATCCTGTGCTCTTTCCAGCAAGAATGGGATGCTGCTTGGAGAGTCTGAAGGGTCCTCATTGGGTCCAGGCTGACTCAGGTTTGGGCACTGTTGTATCTACAGGTGCCTAGGGGGTGGGGTGACAGGGGCTTCCTCCATGGGAGAGGTGTTGTCTGAAGCCAGAAGGAGAGGGGTGGTGCTCAAATATTCAAAAGAGTTCAGGGTAAGGATAGACCTTGGGGTCCATATTGGGTAGGTTGGAGGAAGCGACTGTATAGCTCCTGTCCTGTTTCTTACTGTGCAGTGGAGATGCACTCCCTGTGGTTGGTGGAAACACAGTGAGATCAGAAAGCTCCATGTCTTATCCGGGGATCCTAATCCATGTGGGGGTGCATGCATTCAGGTTTCTGACATCTCTGAAAAGGATCCCCATTGTGCTCCCAACCCCCGAACCAGGAAAGTGCCCAGCGTGGTGTCCAGTTAAGGTCCTGCCGCCTTGCTGCTTTCTCCATGGTGCCAGGGGCAGCGAGAACAGACAGGAGCAGCAGGGGGGTGCAAGGAGGGCGGTGGCACTGGTTGTGGTGGGTGGACAGCTCTTCACGGGGGGCATCAGGTGCCCAGGCTGCATCTCTAAGGCTGTGAACTGTCCCTCGGTCTGCGATGCCAAGGGGCTGTGTGGGGGCCCTGCTGGTCTGCAGTTATCTGATGCCATAGCGGAATGGCCAGCCGTAGGGCCTCTCTGGGGCAGTTGGGCCGAGCGGAGCTTGTGGGATTTGTCACTTTCCAGCCAAGAGCTGAGCATGCCCCGTACGCGTGTGCAGGAAGAGGTACATGACTCTTTGTGAGTCTCCTCTGGTCCTCTGGGACTCCGTGGTGCCAGTCAGCTTTGGATTGTCTGCTCAGAGATGGGGAAGGGGGGGCCAGAGCGTCCTGGGCTTTGGATAATCCACAGCCAAGCGATGGATTGTTTTGTTTTCTTTGGCCCATTTTTGATGATTTTTTTACAGCATGTGCATGTGATAAATTCTCCTTCCCAATTTTGTTGGGCTGGGGCTCTGAAAATCAGCTTGTAGTGCCTGAGCATGGGACTTGTGAGATGAGGCAAATCCTGGGTGACAGGACAAAGTCAGCTTGGGAGGCAGCCCTAGATGTGGGTGATGTCACATGTTTTGAGCATTGACTTGGCACGTGCCAGGCGTGGAGCAAACACTTCACCAGCAGCAGCTCATTGAGCCATCACGACAACCCTATGAGGTGGGTGCTGTTTCCAGCAGCAGCTCCAGAGTTTCTCCATAGGTTGGTTTCGGGGCAGCCATCTGGTGGGGTACAGGACCAGAGGGCTGGTTAAAGCCGCTTTAGTATAACGCTTTTCATTAAGCTGAGAAAATGTCACTTGGCTGCATCAGAGAATGGGGGCAGGTGCCAGGGAAGATTATGGGGGAGCAGAGCCTCCCCAAGCCGCCCTTGGCACTGCTGCTGAGAATTGCATTCATTGGCCGATGGGGTAAGGAGGTTCAGAGCTGTACAGTAGCAGATCCACGGACCCCGGCCAGCAAGCTGGGGAGAAGGAGCTCGAACCCAAGTCCTCCTGCAGCCAGAACCTATGGTTTAAGCTTTGCACTGCCTGGCACTGGAGGTGAGCAATGAAGCAGAACCTGACGGTGTGGCATCCTGGGGGCTTCAGGACGGTCTCTGGCGGTATAGGCCATAGCGGCTCTTTGGCTCATCGGGTCAAAGGAATTCAGGGTGAGGTGGGCAGGGTGGGCTGAGAGCGTTTTACCAGGAGGAGTGCAGAGCTGTGGGGCACGGGGCAGCTCCTCTTCCGTGGGGGCCCGGGCAGCCGGGCTACAAGCTTTTCACGGTGCCCTTCCCCCTCGCCTGCTTCGCCCTGGCTGTGGGAGCATGATGGAGAGCTCCAATAAAGAAGCAGGATGCACAGTGTGCTCTTTGCTCACCTCTGGCCTCCTCCGGCCTCCCCTGCCCGTGGGGACCCTGTGGTCACCACCCCCAGAAACAACCTGGCCTGCTCTGTCGATGCCCTCGTGTCAGGGCCCTGACAGTGATGGAGAGCCTGGCCTGGCCTGCCGGGAAGATCAGCTCACAGCAGTATTCTCCGGCCTGGCCAGGGCTTACTGGAGGAGGGAGTGCCGGCCTACTCCTGCCTCTCAGCTCCTGATAGTGGAGCCCCAGGACGGAGCACTGCATTCAGAGCCTCGGTATGGGGCATGTAGTAGGGGTGGGGTTTTATTTATTTATTTATTTATTTATTTATTTATTTATTTATTTATTTATTTATTTTTTACGATTTTATTTATTTATTCATGAGACACACACATACACACACACACACAGAGGCAGAGACACAGGCAGAGGGAGAAGCAGGCTCCATGCAGGGAGCCCAATACAGGACTTGATCCCAGGTCTCCAGGATCAAGCCCTGGGCTGAAGGCAGGCACTAAATCACTGAGCCACCCAGGGATCCCCAGGTGTGGGGTTTTAAATCATTCCCCTCTGGATCCTATTTTTTCTCACTCATGAGAGGGGCACAAGGAGTACAATACGTTATAAGGGAATAATTTAAGTGTAATTCTGAACCTTTTTTTTTTTTTAAGATTTTATTTATTTATTCATGAGAGACACAGAGAGAGGCAGAGACACAGGCAGGGGGAGAAGCAGGCTCCATGCAGGGAGCCCAATATGGGACTCGATCCCGGGACTTTGGGATCATGCCCTGAACTGAAGGCAGACGCTCAATAGTTGAGCCACCCAGGCGTCCCTTCTGAACCTGTTTTGAGCCACAGATGCCTTTGAGCATCCAGTGGGAACATTTTACGTGTGATTTCAGGGGAGTTCGTAGGTTTGAATGCCTCAGAGATGGGAAAGTCTTTAGTGACAGCCCCGTAGAGGTCCTGCGTGTCCCGAGGCTGGCCCATGGCACAGATGAGGCAGTAGGCTGGGCAGAGGCTGTGGTGAACTGCAACATAGGCCTTGCTACAGGGGCAGTAGTCCCTCAGCACCGGCTGACTGTGCCTGGGCACCTGCATCAGAACTGCCAGATCCTCTGAGGTTTTCAGAGAGACCAGAAAGCTGGATTTTTGTATGAAATCATCAGATTCAAGAAATGTAGCAACTCATATCTTTTTAAGGTGGACTCATTGAGATACAGTTTCTATAGCATAGAGTGCATTCGTGTGAAGTGCGCAATTCAGTGGTTTGAGGATATTCAGAGATGTGTATCACCACTACTGAGGTCAACTGAGACCATTTTCATGACCTCAAGAAG
Organism: Canis lupus baileyi; assembly: GCF_048164855.1. Taxonomy (NCBI): domain Eukaryota; kingdom Metazoa; phylum Chordata; class Mammalia; order Carnivora; family Canidae; genus Canis; species Canis lupus. Next base: position 66,210,239 of record NC_132842.1, read on the forward strand.
AAGCTCTGTACCCCTTAGGTATCACCTATCTTTCCATCACTCCCAGCCCTTAAGCAACCACTAATCTACTTTCTCTATAATTGGAATCATAGGATATGTAGTCTTTATTGATCAGCTTCTTTCATGTAACCTAATATTTTCTTTAACGATTTTATTTATTTTAGAGAGAGAAAGAATGAGAGCACAAATGAGGGGAGGGGCAGAGGGGGAGGCAGAGAAGTGGACACCCCACTGAGCAGGAAGCCCAATGCAGGGCTTGATCCCAGGATCCCAAGATCATGACCGGAGTAGAAGCCAAGAGTTGGATGCCCAACCAACTGAGCTACCCACGCACCCCTTGTGTAGCCTGATATTTTCACTTGATCTTAGCTAAAAGGCCGAGAAGCAATGTAGCCTGATATTTTCAAGGTTTATCCAAATCGTAGCTTGTACCAGCCCTACATTCTTTCTGATGACTGAATAATGTTCTACTGGATGGATAGACCACATTCTTCCTTATCTGTTCATCTGTTAATGGGCGTTTGGGTTGCTTCCCACTTTCAGCTGTTGAGAATATGCTGCTGTGAACTTCTGTGCACCAGTTTTTGCTTGAAGACTCATTTTCAGCTTTGGGGGGAGGGCATACACCTAGGAGCAGAATTGCTGGGTCATGTAGTAACTCTCTGTGTAACTTTTTGTGGATCTGCCAGACTTTCCCACAGCAGCTGCACCAGTTCATGCTCCCACCAGTAACGTGTGGGAGTTCCAGTTTCTCCATATTCTCACCAACGGTTGTTATTTTCCTTTTTAAAAATTAAAAAAAAAAATTATTTTACCCTTCCTAAATGTGAAGGGGTATCTCATTTTGGATATATATATATCCACGCACACACACATATTTATATATGTATATATTATGTATATATAATTTATTTACTTTTAAAGATTTTATTTATTTATTCATGAGAGACATAGAGGCACAGACACAGGCAGAGGGAGAAGCAGGCCCCCTGTGGGGAGCCTCATGTGGGACTTGATCCCAGGACCCCAAGATCATACCCTGAGCCGAAGGCAGACGCTCAACCACTGAGCCACCCAGGTGTCCCTGGACAATTCATATTTAAAAACAACAGCAACAACATTGCCCAGGTCACAGAAAGGCCTCCACCAGCTGGCTTCAGCTGATCTTCCCTTCAATGTTTCTTCTCACTTCCCTCAAGTCCTTTGGAATGTGGTCTCCAAGTGGCAGCCACCAGGATAATTGTGAGCCCTAAATGTGAACTCATAGTGAACCAACTTAACTAAACTGAGCTTTGCCTCCCTTGCTCTGGTCCCCAAGCCTGATGTGGGGCTGAGGGGACTCATCTTCTTAAAACTCTCTGGTTGTAGCGTCATTGGAACCTCCCACCTCTCCAGGCCGGGTTCAGGACAGGTTGGGCTTCCCTCCAACATGGCAGCTCTGGCGTGGGCTGGGGGATGCAATAGGAGGAGGGTCTAGGGGTGGCCCTGAGGTGGGAAACAGTTAGTCTGTTGACATACACTCATTGTAAATGCTTGGGCAGTTTAGTCAGATTTATTTCTGGTGACAGACACTCGGGATTGCAGAGAACCACTCAATATAATTAGTTGTTTGTGATGGCCCTAGACCCTATTGGTGTAATAGGACATTTGGGCCTTCCTGTCACCTGACAGATCTCATTGTCCTGGTTAATGGAAAGATCCATCCCATTTACAAACTTCTGGGAGCCATCCCTCCTTTTTGGTGCTTTTCACATATAGAATCTGAGGCACAGGGATGCCTGGGTGGCTCAGCGGTTGAGCGATTGAGCCCTGCATTGGGCTCCTCATGGGGGCCCTGCTTCTCTCTCTGCCTCTCTCTCTATGTCTCTCATGAATAAATAAATAAAATCGTAAAAAAAAAAAAAAAAAGAAACCGAGGCACAGAGATGCTAGTGACTTGTTTTAAAGTTACACAACCAGGGATCCCTGGGTGGCGCAGCGGTTTGGCGCCTGCCTTTGGCCCAGGGCGCGATCCTGGAGACCCGGGATCGAATCCCACGTCGGGCTCCCAGCATGGAGCCTGCTTCTCCCTCTGCCTGTGTCTCTGCCTCTCTCTCTCTCTCTCTCTGTGACTATCATAAATAAATAAATAAAATTAAAAAAAAAAAATAAAGTTACACAACCAGGAAGTGGCAGGGTCAGGATTTGAACCCAGGCAGCTCATGCATGAGTGTAACACCAAAACTGTAAATAAATGGCAGAGCTGCCTGTGAGGATGTTGTCCAGACTCTTCATTGTAGTGGGAATCCGTAGGCTTGGTGAGGGACTCAGCTGTGTGCCCAGTGCTCTCCTGGCTCAGGTGAAAGAGGCTAACTCGGGCCAGGCTTCCTGGTTTTTTGCCTGGAAGGAGAGGAGGTGCATGTTTTGAAGGCCTTGTACACGTTCCCATCTCAAAGGCCAGGAGAATACCATGGGCCAGACTCTCTGTGGGGACTCCTCCACGCTCAGCCCCAGATTGCCTCGCTGCTGGGCCCCCTGCTCACGACTGTCCCCGGGTGTTGGGCATGGGTGCAGTTTGCAGGGGAGGCTGGCAGTAGGGCTGCAGGTTCTGGGACCTGCTCGGGGGGGATATTAGAGTAGCATCTGGGTGGCTGGTATCCTGGTGGTGGGTGGGGGGTTGCCTTAGAGAGGGTGCTGGAGGCCTGTCCTTTCCCTTTCATTGTGGCTCTGGGTGTGTAGTGGGTTAGGGAGAGTGGTCAGGGTCCTCACTCCTGACAAAGGTAGCAGCCTCCCCTCCACCCCACCCCTGCGGCCCTTCACCCTGAAGTTCTGACAGTGAAGCAGACAGAAATGTTTGGAAGACTGGGCCTTTTGCGCAGGGAGTTGAGGCCCCTCCATGCTGCCCAGCCTGTACTTGTGAACCTTCTCGGAGCTATCTCCCCACCCCACTTGTGTTTTCTTAGAGTGCATATTTATTATTTCAACTACTTCCTTAGAAACTCCACCTACAAGCTTGCGCCTTATGCTCCTGCCTCTTCTGTTTCTCCCGCCCCCTTTCCAGCTCTGTCCTATAAAAGCAGGCTTACCTAGATAAACAGGATGGTGAACGGGCCGCAGATTCCGTGTAGCTCCTGCCCCCGCCGCTCGGCCCGAGCTTTATGTACCCCCTGGACCCACGTGGCCTTCTGTCTTAGAAACTGCATCGGGGTGACTGGGTGGATGGGCATTCACTTCCCTAACTGCCCCCGCCCTGTCGCACATGTGGACTACTTTTCATTTTGGGCTCTTGTAGATCATACTAGGACTAGGACCTTGGTGTAGGTGCTTGTTTGCTACTTTGGAGATTTTCTTAGGGGCTCCCAGTGCCTTTTGACTTTTTCGTTCGATCTTCACATCAAGGCTGGAGGAACTTGGAACTCCCTCTTCCTCCCCACCCATCAGTAGGGTCCCTCACTTGAGTTCTTTCTGGAGTGACCCTCTACCCTGGCTCATGGGCGAGCCCAGCCTGGCCCCTCTGGCCATGATGCAGTGGCTGATGACAGAGGGCCTAGGCTGCCTGTGGCCCCCGCTAGCTTGGCTGGTCCTGTCCCCCTCTTGAGCTCGAGCCCCCAACCCAGTCATCCTCTCAATGTGGGCCAGGGGACATTTTAAAAGAGCAGAAAAGGTCTAAATAGATGTATAATTTCCCGGCATTTTAAAGACTTATGAAATGCGTTTTTATGTGGGGCCAGCTGGGGAGTTTCTCATTAGCTCGGCCGGGGCGTCTGTGGGGAGTTGAGCTAAGTGGAACCAGGCAGGCTGGGCAGGAAGACGCGGTGGCCCCGAGCTCACCAGGGGAGCGTGGCAGGCATGCGCCCGGCTGGTCTGCGCCTCGGACTCCCGGCCAGGCCAGCGGGCCTGTTCCTTTGTTAGAGCTGCTTCCCCCGGCACAGGAGGCCTAGAAACCTTCAGGGGGTGACTGGAGCTGAGAGGTGGCCACTCTGTTACCATGGTGAGCAGTCCACGAGGTGTAGGGCATCTGTGTCCTGCGTGCACATGGAGGCATGTACTTGTGTCTGTGCACATGCGTGTGTGTTCTGTGTGTGCCCAGGTGCTACAGCCCTGACTCAGACCCCTGGGGACCCCAGGGCCTTTGCACCCCTCTGTACCATTTCTGGGCCCCTGGGGCTGACTGAAACCAGTTGTCTGGGAGGGGGAATGTGGCGTTTCCTGCCCGCCCTGTCCTCTGGTTCTGGACTAGCCAGGGAACCCTGCTGGCCTACCTTCTAATCACTTCCTCTGTGCCCTGTCTGCTATGAACACGTGTGTGCGTGTGTATGTGTGTGTGTGCTGGCGCCTGGGGTGTGTGTGAGGGAGCGTGTGTGGTGTCTCTCTTTGGACTCCTCATCTCCCCCCTTGGCCTGGCTGATGGTTTCGCTGGAGTGAATCCACGGAGTGGGGCTTGTCTTGCTGGTTTTTACCTCCCGAGTGGACTTGGGCTATCTCAGAGGCAGGGACTCTGTCATTTGTCAGTACCTGCAGCCTGGCACACAGCAGCCGCTCCGCCATCCCGCTGCTGCTCCCAGCCCTGCTGACGTGGGGCAGTCCACCTCAGCGAGCCCTGGGTCCCTGTCGCCTCTCCTGTGTGCTGGGCTTTTCAGGGGGTGTCAGTAGGGGGAATTTAGTGAGGGAGGGGCCGGTCCTGGTTTCTCTGAGCTTGGGTGCTCCCTGAGGTCAGGAGTCCCTGCGGTGTCGGCCGTTCCCTAAGTCCTGAGGACCCCACTGGTGGGCAGTGGAAAGCAGCGGTTCTTTGGTGACTTGAAGCCTGGCTATGAACCAGGGCCATAGTCGTGTGTGTGTGTGTGTGTGTGTGTGCGCGCGCGTGCGCGCGTAGGCGTGATGATGACATCACTCCTTGTGACTCTGGGGACGTCTCCCTATGCTGCCCAGGTGTGGTTAGCGCCAGCTCTGCTCGAACTTGAATGTGCATGCACGTCTGGTGATCTCCTTCAAGTGTGAATTCTGACTCAGCAGGTCTGGGTGGCGCCCGAGATTCTGCATTTCTAACCAGCTCCAGGGTGGTGTGGATGCTGCGGGACCATGAAGCACTCCGAGTGGTGAGGGCTTAGAGGGCTTGAGGAGTTAAGCTCTCTTGCCTGCTCCCCTTGACTTTTGCTCTAGCTGGGCCCTCTGCCTGTGGAGCTCATCCTTCGAAGCTCAGCCTAAGTGACACCTCCTCCCAGAAGTGCGCCAGGATAGCCTTGTCATAATCATCGCACCTTCCTCTGTGCCCTTTGGCCTTGGAGACTGCCCTGGTCTGGCCTTCACTGCCTTTTGCTTGGTTATGACTTCCAGCTGGACATGCCCAGTTCCCTTGCTGCTCTGCTTGCTCCTTTGGGCAGTGACCACGTATGATTCCCTGTGCTCCCAGAGCCTAGCCCTGGCTTGGTTACTGGCAGGTACCTGGCAAATGTTTGCCAAGGTGGAGAACTTCACCTCTACTTTTGTCTGTATTTGCCCTTGGCAGTCCAGGGCCAGATATCTGTTCACTTTTGGAGCAAGCGTTGGGTTTGAGGTCCAGACACTCAGCAGCTCTGTGATGCCTTGAGTAAGTTACTTAACTTCTCTGTGTGTCCATTTACTCATCTAGAATGGGGATAATTATCTTCCTAGGCCATTGTGAGGATTATATGAGGGAATCCACAATCCACATGGCCTTAGCCTTTTAGGGTGGCACCTGGTGCTCTGTACTTTTATTTTTGCTCTTGGTAATGCATTGATGGAAGCTTGGACTTGAGCTTAGCTCTGAGCTAAGGTGGCAGAGGAAGCTCAGATGCCACCAGACCCTGCACCAAAATCTTGGCTGGCGATCTTTAGGCATCACCACAGTGGGGAGGATGAGGTTAGGACTGAGTCCTCACTCATGCTGACCCTGGTTGGTGGGGGCATTGCTTGTTTCCTAAGTGGAGAAGGCTTCGGTGGGGGTGGGTAGCAGTTGAGGGGTTGGTGGGCAGGGTCTGCTCTGAAAGGCAAAGGCCGTGGGGATGTCATATGACCAGGCTCCTTCCCTGGGCAGGGCTTGACGCATCAACCGTGCAACCCTGGGTCGGTGCCCAGGAGGAAATGGCCAAGGTCAGCCCAGTCATGCTGCCTGGCTGCTCCTGGCTTCCTGGGCGGGCACTCTGCAGGGCCCAGCTCCTGGATCGGGGATGGTCAGCCGGCGTCCTGCTGTAGGCTCTGGGTGGCCCAGTGTTGTCTCAGCTGACATTCTCCTAAAATCTGTGAGTGTGCAGGCAGGTGTGGGTCTGTGTGTGCGTGTGCACACACACACAAATACACACCACTCCATGTGTGTATGCATCTGAACCTGGCTAACTGATGCCTTTTTGGTTTGAAAAACCATTATTTTGCCCACCCTGATAATTCTTTTCTCCTTCATTGTGGTCGGTTGCTGTAACTGATGGCTGCTGGCCATACTTGGTGCTGGTTAGCACAGTAGATGGATACTGAATCCAGTAAATAGGACACGTTGCTTATGCATTTCTCCTTCTTACAGCTAAATACTTTGCAAAACCTGCAAGCTTGGGGAGGCAGGGGCAGTGCCTGTTTTGCTCACTTTTATATCTTCAGCAACCAGCTATTGCTACCAGCAACAGTAGTAACAGTAACAATGAAAATAATAACAATCTAGTGAGCATTCAGTGGTGCCAGACATGAGGCTGGGCTCCAGCACATGTGATCTCACTTTACCCTCCTTAGCCACAGCTGGTAGGAAGTGTTATCATCTACATCTCACAGATGAGCAGTTGAGGCTCAGAGAGGTTGACAGCCTGGTACAGGTTTTCAGAGCAGGTGGGGCCAGAGCAGGGATTTGAGCCTGGGTTGGTTTCATCGGAAACCAGGGCCCCCTTCTGTCATTGCTAATTCAGTGACCAGGACCCAGTGGAGATGTACTGTGTGTGTGTGTGTGTGTGTGTGTGTGTGTGAGGACGCACGAGAGGATGTGCTAAGAGCCCTAATGAGGTCACAATCGTGACATACCGCTGGGGCTGGACAGAGTTTGCCAGGGCCAGTGTGGGAATGGGTGACTGCTGGCGGGCATAAGCCTGAGAGCGCCCCTCAACAGTGATGTGTTGACTTACCAAATATTGTGGGTGCAAGTGTGTGCACACACGACACACACAATCACTTGCTCACAGACATAAACACATGTGCATACACCTTCACACACTTGCACGTATACCTGTACTCACAACACACGTACACACATATTCACATGTTACTCCTCCACCCCCCCTGCACACACACATTCATATATGTGGCCCTCCATACCTCACCTATGCCCTAACACGCACACATATGCTCACAAACACAGGCATGTACACACAACATGTGCACGCACTAACTTGTGCCCACATGTACATGGTGCACATGTGCACACACTTAAAATGTGTGTACAAAGAGAGATGTGTGCACACATGCACCCCACCCCTAGGCTTGCAAATGAGCAGAAAAATCCTGCTTCTGGGCGGTCTCTCTTCAAGGATGGGGACTGCCCTGCAAGGATGGGGACTGCACGGACTGCCCAGGTTGACTTTGTGCTGGCTGTTTTCTCTTTTCTTTCTTTGGTTTCTTTGTTGTGCCCTCAGTGCCTGAGACATAGTTTCCGTCCAAAGATTTGAACCCCTGCTGTTGGGCCCAGTGCTGGGCTGACCCGGGCGCAGACAGACCCCAGTGCCCATCTGTCTCTTCGCCTGCCTGGCCTGCTCTGGCCCACGTGCGCCCCCCCACCAGCCCCAACTTGGACATGACTTCATTTCCACCCTGCACCTGCCACTTTAAGAGTCCAGAGGCCTGGTGGGCCTGTCCCCAGGGTTGGGCTGAGGGAGGCTGGACAGCTGCGGGTTGGGGGGAAGCTTTGTTAGCTCCCAGGGGCCTCTTGGAGCCCAGGCAATGCTGGGGAAACCGAAACAAAGACCGACAATGGCCTCCTTCCCTCCCTGGGCGGCCTCGGAGCAGGGCCTGCATGGGCGGCCTCTGGGGGCCCCTGTTATTTCCTGTGCTGGCTGCGGGGCTCCTCGCCAGCCGCAAATGGGCAGGAAGCGGGGCAGGGCATCTCCTCCCCACCCGCTGGGCTGGCCCTCATAGGCCAGAGTAGCCGCTTCTGTGAGCAGGGGGCCGGCACGACGTGCCTTCTCCACCGTCTGCTGCTCCAGGCCTGCGTGGCTGGGCCTGCCCTGCTCAGGTCTGCCCGGGGCCTCCCAGGAGGGGAAACCCGACCCGCGGCTCTGCTGACCTCTCCCTGCTGCAGACCCCACATGCTCCCGCCATCTGCCTGGAAGCCGAGTCTCTGCACCCCTAGCCTTCGTGGCCGGAGTACTCGCCTCACAGAATCGGGGACGAGGCAGGGCGGGGAGCATCGTATTGGTTGTTAATTCATCTGGGATTGTGCTAAAAGCTCAGATTTAGTAATGTGGTTAGGGGTATGTTGAAGGCTAAGGTCAGGGTTAACTTTGCCAAGCCCTAACGACTAAAAAAACCAGGAGTCAGAGCGTGGATTTTGAAGCACAGACCTTTGTCTCAGTGCTGGCTTCCCCACCAGTTTGTTCAGCACCTGATTAGCAGGTGTCCGTTAGGGCCAGCGAGGCCCCATGGATGCAGTGGTGTCCGGCTCCGCAGGACTCACATTCTAGAGTGAGGAGACAATGAGCAGCACTCTTCACTTAGCTGCGAGGATGCCCTTGACTTAGTTAATTGCCTTCTCAGGACTCAGTCTCCCGATCTGTAAAGTGGGAATACTCGATCCCTAGCATGTGGCATCCTTGCAAGGATGAACGAGAACGTAGATGTTATGTGCTCAGCGTGGCACACAGCAAGCACTCATAAATGCTGGCTTTGGGTATTATTAATGAGACAAGATGAGGTGGCCTCTACATCATTGGGCAGCTGAAATAATAGATGAAAGAACTAATTATGTCCGAAGCCCAAGGTAAGGGTCACTATGCAGGTGAGCTTCCTGGCAGCTCAGGCCAAAAGAGAAACCGGACAAAGGGCAGCATGGCTGGCTCTTTCTGATTGACGCACTGGGGACGGACACATGTTTTTCCCTGGCACTAAATGCTGAGGAATTTACTGTGCGGATCCTCATTAATCATTGAACAAACAACAGCCACTGTCTCAGTAACAATTTGGCACACAATACAGAAACAACTTTCCTAGAGTGCTTTCTTAAATTGACCTTGGGAGAATGCTCAGGGCCTGAGTGCACACCGCAGCCATGAACTTACATGCGGTGCCGCCTGGAGGGAGCAGGGCAGAGCCACGCTGTGTCCTGGGGCAGCTGCTCAGGTTACTTGCCTGGTTAAGTGCGATCGAGCGGAGGGTCTTCCTCCCGTGTGGGACCTTGAAGAGCCCTTGACATGCCCATGGTTGCTGGAAGTCTTCGGGAAGGTTCCCCAAACTTTTGGCTTCAGAAACTACCCCCTCCCTGTTTTTGAGGACCACCGATCCCCAGCTCATGAAGTCTTTTTAAAAAAATGTATTAATTTTATTTGAGATAGAGAGATGGAGAGACAGAGAAAGAGAGCATGTGGGAGAGTGCGGGGGAGGGACACAGAGGAGAGAATCCTAAGCAGACTACCCCCCGCCCCGCCCCCCGAGCATGGAGGCTGACACAGGGCTTGATCTTACGACCCAGAGATCATGACCTGAGCTGGAAGCACGAGTTGCATGCTCAACCAACTGAGCTCGCCAGGTGCCCCCCCGCTCATTAAGTCTTGGGACACAGTTTGGGAAGCTCTCTTTGCATCCTTAAGTTTGAGCTCAGTGGTTCAGAAGACACGTCATTGCCTACTGTGGCCCCTCTGGCCATGGTTTGTGGACTAGACTTGATCCTGGGGGTTTCACCCAACAGATCTCATCCTTTGCTCCCTTTTTATAGGTTTTTGTGTTTACTCATTTTATCCGAGGAGGGTCTGGCCTCTGGGGGGAAGCGGGGATCACAGTCAGGAAAACTGAAGCTCAGAGGTGTTCAAGGACTCAGGGCCTGGGCTGACTCGGGGTCTCTCTATAGACACATGTGCCTAAATGCACACCCGCGTCCCCAAGCTCACTCACACTTAGCTGCTCTTTGTATGTATGGACACTGCTCTGTGCCTGAGCTATAAAGTCCAGCTGGAGCCCCCTCCTGGCCCTTCCCCCTCTGGTTGGCAGGACTATGGGCTTGGCCCCAGGAAGGCCCGCCGGTGGCCACTTGCCCCTGTGTCTGGCAGGCACCCCATGGAGTTTCCATGGTGAGCTCTCCTTTGGGGGCCCCTGGGTGGGACTTTCCATCTGGGTGGAAACCTGACCCGTAGGCCCCGAGCAGGAGGAAATGCCTTCCCCAAATGTGGAGAGGGAAAGAAAAGAGACGGCCAGCCTGGGATTCCAGCCAGAGCCCCTGACTCCTGCAAAGCCATGGAGCCTGGGGGACCCCAAGGGGCCTGGGGTGGGGCTGCCGAGGACCCACCCCTTAGGGAAGAGTTGTTTTGGTGGCCGGCTGCCACGTGTCCCTGTGGCTCTGGCCTGGAGTTCTCCTACAGAGGCTGGTGCCTGGCTAGGATTTGAACTTGGCTCCCTCTGTCCCCAAGGCCTGCGTGCTTGTCACTCTGTCCTCTCTGTCCTTTTTTATTGTTTTTATTTTATTTTTATTTTTTAATTTTTTTGTCCTCTCTGTCCTTAAGAGGGCATTTCCACAGGCAAATTCTCTTCGAACCCTTGAAATAGCATTTTGATCATAGGGTGTGTTCTCCTTTCCCATAGGCAGACATGGAGCCTCCGAGAGGAGGCTAGGGGTCTTGCCCAGTGTCACACAGCAAGTTTGTAGCACAGCGCACCTGACCCCACCTGCCTACCTTGGTCATTACTAGTTTATTTAACTTCTCCCAGTTAAGGTGCACATTTGCCCAAATAAAGAAGGGAGTCGGGATCCCTGGGTGGCGCAGCGGTTTGGCGCCTGCCTTTGGCCCAGGGCGTGATCCTGGAGACCTGGGATTGAATCCCACGTCGGGCTCCCGGTGCATGGAGCCTGCTTCTCCCTCTGCCTGTGTCTCTGCCTCTCTCTCTCTCTCTCTGTGACTATCATAAATAAATAAAAATTAAAAAAAAAAAAAAAAAAAAAAAGAAGGGAGTCGGCAGTTCCAGTCACTGGGGCTGCTGAGTGAGCCTGCGATGTGGGTGGGACTCTGCTTCCCTCAAGTGGTGGGGTGTCAGGTGGCCTCGACTCTGGGGTTTTGAGATGGGTGTCTCCCTTCCTCATGCCCGATGCAGGAGCCCAGCACCTCGTGGCCTTGATCCTCATGTGTGTATCTCAGGGCAGGTGACCCACTTGCCTCGGAGGCTGCCTGGCATGCACCCCCTCTCAGCCCACCCCCGAACTGAGTCCCCACACAGGGCGCTAGGGCAGGGCCCGAGTCTGACCCACAGATTTGCAAAGGGACTGCAAGGGGGAGGGTGGTATGTGGGTCTGCGTGCAAGGGCAGGGGTGTATGTGGAGGGCTGAATGGTCTCCGTCATGGATGTTCTCCTTGGGGCTCCCCTGGCACCCCCAGTCCAGATCTTGGGGCAGACCCCCTGGGGCTGCCTATTCTGGTTGAGGCAGAGTTTGCCTAAAAGGAGCCTGTGCAGTGCTGAGAGACTGGCCTGCCCCTCCACACCCAGCCTGGTGGCCCTCTGGCCAGGCGGCACCCTTCTTTCCCTGGCCTGGGGGTGTGGAGGCAGGGACCAGGGTGCCTTGGCCTCAGGCTTTGCGGCATGATGGCCTTCAGGACTCAGGTCAGGTCAAGGCCTGGGCTGGTCGCTGGGGCAGCAGACAGAGCCAGCCTGGGGAGTGGGGACGGTAGGAACCCTAGACCGGGAGTCCAGAGCCCCAAGCTCAGGGGCCACCAGCAGCCTTGGGAGGTCATGGTGTCCTGAGGCACCCATGGAGAGTCTCACTGGTACATGGAGCTCAAGAGTTGAGGTGCAGGTCAGGGGACTGCACAACTCCCAAAGTGGCCTCTTGCAGGACTTCCCTCCTGTGTCCCCTGTCCTCATCCTCGCCCCTGCTCCCCGCTGGCTGTGCCCCTCCTGGGATGCACCCACCCCCTGCCCGCTCTTTGCCCTCTGTGCAGCCTGTGCACACGTGCCTCCTGTGTCTGTGAACCCCTGTCCTGTCCTTCGGGGCCTGGAAGAACTGATGCCGGCCCGTCCCTATTCCTTAACTTTAACTGTTCATCGGCTCTGCCCCCCTTGCCACTGCGGACTGCTTTCTCTCCTTCCCTCCTTCCCTTGTAACCCAGCATGGCTCAAGCTCTGCTTCATTCACTGACTGGCAATTCCTCAGAATGTATATCACCAGGAAGTTCTGTTGAGTGTCTGACCACCTCCTCAGTTGCTGTTGGATGAGCGTCAGTGCTGGCATTTCAGGACCACCTGTTGACACCAGTGATGGCTGGGAGCCTGTGTCCCCATGGGCAGGATCCCAACAGCTTGCATCCTTTCAGCCACAGGTGTTACTGAGACCCTACTAGGTGCTGGGTGCTGCCCTAGGTGGTGAATGGGCTGACCGAGTCCCTGGTTGTGCACGTGCTGGCATGCTGGTGCGGGGCACCATGCTGGCAAAGTCTATGAACAAATATGTCATGGGCTTCACTGGGACATGACCGGCAGAGTGGTCAGTTAGAGGGAGATGGGGTGGTGAGGAGGAGGGGGCACCTGGAGGGTGGTCAGAGAGGCCTCTGTGCCCAGGAGGGGCATCTGAGCAAGAGAGGGTGTGAGCCGTGCAGAGGGCTGGGAGCAGCGATCCAGATGTTCCTGCTGTAGGGACAAGCTGGGTCTGCTGAAGGGCAGAAGGACTGTCCCTGTGACTGGACTAAAGGGAGCCAGGGGAGAGGGGCAAGAGGTGAGGCCAGGGAGGTAAGGGGGGGAGGAGGTGAGTCCAGGGAGATGGTGGGGGTGAGGTTAGGGAGGTGAAGGAGAGAGAAGGTGAGGCCAGGGAGGTGGGTGGGGAGGAGGTGAGGACAGGGAGGTGGGTGTGTGTGGGGGGCAAGAGCTGAGGCCAGGGAGGTCCGGTGGGGGAGGAGGAAGTGAGTCTAGGGAGGTGAGGAAGGCAAGGGGGGGGTCAGGGAGGTGAAAAGGGAGGAGGTGAGGCCAGGGAAGTGAAGGGGGATGAGGTGAGGCCAGGGAGATTGGGGAGAGAAGAGGTGAGGCCAGAGAGGTGGTGGGGAGAGGTGAGGCCAGAGAGGTTGGGGGAGGGAGTGGAGGTCAGGGTGGAAGTGGGAGGGAGCCAGGCAGGCCTTGAGCCATGGTGGATACTGGATTTTACTCTAAGTTGAAGGGGGGCAGAAGGGAGAAGGGATCCTTTTAGCTGCCTGCCTGTGGGCAAGAGGGAAGGGGACCAAGCCCTCACCCATGTGGGAGATGATGGGGGCTGGGACCCCGGCCAGGAGGGGAGAAGTCGTCGGGCTAGGAATTTCTTTTGGAGGCAGGTCCCACAGGACATGGCACTGGTTGGATGTTGGGGTGAGGAAGGGAGAGGAAGCAAGTGTGCCTCCAAGGCTCCAGGGCAGCTGGGTGGCTGGAGGTGAGGAGCTGGGCGACGGGGCGCCCTGGGGAGAGCTGCTCTGTCTGATATGATGGTGGGGCGGGCTGCTCGGGAACTTGGTTTGGCCACAGTTGGAGATGCCTCTTGGAGGTGCAGTGGGCACTTGAACGTGTGGTCTGGCGATAGGGGACGAGGGGGCCCCCGGGACGAGTTTGGGTGCCGAGTGTGTAGCTGGCACTTAGCGCCGGGAGTGAGCGCAGACAGCCGGGAGGCATCGGCATTGAAGGCAAAGACCCCAAAACCCAGGGAAGAAAGTCTTTCAGGAGGCAGGGAGTCACCGGGCGGTCCGAAGCCTTCCACGCTGGGCCCCTCTGACCTTGATGGGACCAGCTCTTTGTGTCGATGTGGTCGGGTTGCTTGCGATCTGCGTGGACGGAAAGGACGACCAGCCTGGCGGCCCTCACGCTTGGCAGGAGCCAGATCTGCGAAAACAGCCTCCGCTAGAAACCATTCTGGGGCGAGAAGAGATGGGGTTCAGGGGTTAATGAAATGAACTCTCGTCTGCAGACTGGCCCATCCGGGGGTGTCTGCGCCGGCCCCCCCTCCCCGGCTCCCGCTCGGGCAAGGCCCCCGCGGCTGGACCAGAGGTGGTGTCTGGGAGCGGCAGACTGTCCGCGGCGGAGTCCAGCTGTGAGCGAGCCCTCAGCGCTGAAATTGCCAGCCTTGCGCAGCCCAGAGCCAGCCCGCGGAAGTGGGCCAGCCGCACCTCCGTACAGGATTAGAGGGATGTGTAATGGATTAAAGATCAAAAATGTTAATTAAGAAATGGTCTTTTCTAATAAGATGCCTTCAAGGGCACAGGCCTGAAAAGGAGGGGATTTCTCATTTTGGCAACACGGTTTCTGTTGTAATGAAATTGGTTCACAGACAGTGGGGAGGACCCGACGTAAGTCTCGGTTTAAAGACATCTCCATCCAAATTAATTAGCAATGAAAAACGGAGGGCAGAGCGTCAGACTGGCAGGCGGGCAGCGTGCGGTGGCCTGCGGAAAGGCTGCATGGACTTCGGAGAATTCCACCTGTGTCCTGGTGCCCACCCGAGGCTTGCGTCTGAGGGTACCTTCCTGGGGGCCCTGGTGGGGTGACTGTCTCTGGATGAGGCCTGGCTGGATGCTGGGCCTGCCTCCGTGGGAATGTGCTGTGTGACCTTGGAGGGTTCATGCCCCTCTCTGGTCGTTCTTCAGATGGCTTCATGTCAGCTGTGGATGACCACAAAACCCCTCCTATGTCCTCACTGATCTGTTGGATCAAATGGATTCTTAGATATGATTTGAAAACTCAGAAGTGTCCCTGTGAATCGATATTACTGCTAAGGGATGGGGGATGGTTTGATCTTGGTGTACCTGGTTCAGCCTTGGTCCACTCTGAACCCTGGTTTCCAGCCTGTGAAATCCCCCAGGTTGTCTGAAGGCCTCGGAAGGACACAATAGCCTGACGATTAAGAATTCAGCTCTAGGGGATCCCTGGGCGGTTCAGTGGTTTCGCGCCTGCCTTTGGCCCAGGGCCGATCCTGGAGTCCCGGGATCAAGTCCCCCGTCGGGCTCCCGGTGCATGGAGCCTGCTTCTGTCTCTGCCTCTCTCTCTCTCTCTCTCTGTCTATCATAAACAAATAAAAATAAACCTTAAAAAAAAAAAAAAAGGAATTCGGCTCTAGAATCTGTCAGGTATACACCGAATCCCAGCCCTGCCTCGTGCTTGGGACCTAAGCTTCGTTATTTGACTTCCCTGAGCCTTGGTTTTCTCCTCTGTGAAATGGAGCCAGTGGTCGCCGGCTCCTAGCAATGAAGTGCAGGAGTAACACCGTGACCAGCCTGGGCTCCAAGGGAGTAGGTAGGCTCATATGCGGTGCTGGGACTGTTGCTTTTATTGCTTAGAAGCAGAGGAATCTGTGTGTCCATTCCAGATGCATTGTTGGTTGGAGGTTGGCAGCCTCCCCATGAATCAGGCTCAGACCTGCGGTGTTTTGAGTTTCCTGGGCCCTCCTGGGTACAAGCCTTGTTTTACTTTTATAAAAGATTTTATTTATTTGAGAGAGAGCGAGAGAAGCAGAAGCTGGGGGAGAGGGAGAAGCAGATGCCCTGTTGAGCAGGGAGCCCGATGTGGGGCTCCATCCCAGGACCCTAGGATCGTGACCTGAACTGAAGGCACCCTATAAAACCTCTTTTTATTTTATTTTTTTAAAGATTATTTATTTATTCATGAGAGACACACAGAGAGAGAGAGAGGCAGAGACACAGGCAGAGGGAGAAGCAGGCTCCATGCAGGGAGCCCGACGTGGGACTCAATCCCAGGTCTCCAGGATCACGCCCTGGGCTGAAGGCGGCGCTAAACCGCTGAGCCACCCGGGCTGCCCTAAAACGTCTATGTAAAGAAGCCAAAGAAAGGGGAGTCATTCAGAGCCTAGATCTTCTTCTGAAGGTTCCAAGATTTGAGAGAAGCGTGGATGACCATGTCCAAGGGGGAGTGTCTCACCGACCACGTCAGGTCCTTCTGCATCTGATGGAAGCTGGTGTGTTTTCTTGCCCACCTCAAGTCTTGCTTTCTCTGGCCAGGATGTGGGGAGCAAGGGGGAGACAAGACAGGAGGCTTGTACTGTCCTTTTTTCTCTCTGGTTGGAGATTCTGTGCTCTTTTACATCTTGTTTCCTCTTTGGACCTACTGTGGCTACAAACCACACTTTTGAAAAAATTCTGAAAAAAAAAAAAAAAAGAAAAAATTCTGAGGGGTGCCTGGGTGGCTCAGTTGGTAGAGTGTCCTACTCTTGGTTTTGGCTCGGGTCATGATCTCAGGGTCCTCAGGGTCACGAGATCGAGCCCCACATTGGGCTCTGAGCTGGGCGTGGAGCCTGCTTAAGATTCTCTCTCTTCTTCTGCCCCTCCCACCCCATCTCTCCCTCTCTTTAAAAGAACAAAAGTCTGAAACCATTCTTATTTAATGGTATTTGTCTTGAATTGCGTTTTTGTTTTGTATTAATATCATGACTTCTGTTTTGGTTTTTCTTGCACCTGCCTACTATATACCCTTTCTCAGCCTTTGACTTTTTTTGCATTAAAACTTTAAAGGAATTATGGTAAAGTACATCTAACATAAAATTTACACCTTAACCTTTTTCAGGTGTACAGTTCAGGGGTGCTAAGCACGTTCGCACTGTTGCGCGTGCAGCACCACCATGCATCTCCAGAGTTCTTTTCGTTTTCCCCAACTAGAACTCTGTCCCCGCTGAATACAAACTCCCCATTTCCCTGTCCCCCAAGCCCCTGACAGTCTCCATTCTACTTTGTCTCTAAATCTGACGACACTAGCTATCTCGTAGAGCTGGAATCCTGTGCTTGGGCCTTTTTAAAAAATATTTTATTTATTCATGAGAGACACACAGAGAGAGAGAGAGGCAGAGAGACACAGGCAGAGGGAGAAGCAGGCTCCCTGCAGGGAGCCCGATGCGGGACTCGAACCTGGGACCCCGGGATCATGCCCTGTGCCAAAGGCAGAAGCCGCTGAGCCACCCAAGTGTCCCAGGATTGAGCCTTTTGTGACCATCTCATTTCACTGAGCGTCATGTCCTCGAGGTTCATCCATGGTGTGGCAGGTGTCAGAACTTCCTTCCATTTGAAGGCCGAATGGTATTCCCTTGTATGGACAGACCACATTTTGTTCTCCACTCACCCGATGATGGTCGCCTGGGTTGCTCGATGTTCTGAGGACCCTCCATGCCGTCTCCCACAGTGGCTGTGCCGTTTTACAACCCTTCCTGTAGAGCTTTGTTTGCCAGCGGAATGAGCAGGAACCTGGAGAGCGTGGTCCTTTCCGGGCTCGGCTTGGATGAAGGACACCGTGGCCAGAGGCCCAGGCTCGTGGGGTGTGTCTGTCGGGTTCTCTGAAGCTGGGCTTAGGCAAGGGTGTGGTGAGGCTCTGGTTCACACAAGTCCCCTGGGTTTCCTTCCTGCCGCAGTTCGGCTCTGGGATGGGGGGCGCCCCATGGACACAGCCCCTTTCCTGCCTCCCTCCAGCCCCTCAGGCCGGAGCAGCAGTGGCTCTTGGAGGAGAGGGAGCTGGGTGCTCAGTGAAGTTTGGTGGCCAGCCGTGGGACCAGAAATGCTTTAAACCTCCAACTAGCTCCACATACGTGGTGGAACAGAAATATGGGATGAGCTGGTCCCGTGATCTCATAGCTGTGCCTCATCACTGACACCGATAGGGAAAAAAGGATCGGATTGGACTTCACCTTTACGAGAGCAAAAGTTCAAAGACAAGGATGAACAACACAGCAATGAAGAGGAACTATCTACTGCCACACCCAGTGGTTGGATGGATCTTGCACACCTGATGTTGAGCGAAAGAAGTCAGACATAGGGAGACAACAGATAGAGGGGCAGCAGGGTGGCTCAGTGGTTGAGTGTCTGCCTTCAGCTCAGGTTGTGATCCTGGAGTGTGGGATCGAGTCCCACAGCGGGCTCCCCGCAGGGAGCCTGCTTCTCCCTCTGCCCGTGTCTCTGCCTCTCTCTGTGTGTCTCATGAATAAATAAATAAAATTAAAAAAAAAAAAGACAACAGATGGAGTGTGTCCGTGTATGTGATGCTCAGCATTGTGCAAAGGTCCGTCTGGGGGTAGAGGTTTAGGAGTGACTGTCCTTGGAAGACATGGCTGGGAGGGGACACAGGGCGCTTGCGTGGGTGCTGGGAATGTCTTCTGGAAGAACTTACCACCCACTTCACTTAAGATGTGAACCCTTTAAAGAGGTGCCTGGTGGGCTCAGTTTGTAGAACATACGACTCTGGATCTCGGGATTGTGAGTTCAAGCCCCACGATGGGTGTAGAGATTGCCTAAAAATAAAATCTAAAAAAAAAAAAAAGGTTTGGGCCCTTTACAGAAGTTAAGTCTCAGTAAAAAAAGGGACATGAAAAGAAGCACAGGAAGCAAAGCTTACATTTCAGAGTTGTGGGGGTTGTGGCTCTTTACTTAGCTCGTTTCCTCGGAAGTTATTAGAGGAACGCATTCCAGGGCCAGTCTTGGGCTTGGCCCTGCCAGCGTTCCAGACTAATGGAGAAGATAAGAGACAGAGGTCACTACTTGCAGTTCCTAGGGTGGAGGGTGTTGGGGGAACCCAAACTGTCATTTTGACGTTCTGAGTGACAGTGAGGTGGGGAGAGGGCTCTGACCCCCTCACTCTTCCACGGATGGAAAATGAGGTTCAGGCCTTCCTATGCCCCCCTTTTCTACACCTTTCTGGCTGATCTCAGGCGATTCACTTGACTCCTGTGAGCCTCTGTCCTCTGGTTTGGGTGCAGGGACAGCCTCACAGAATGGTTGGGACATGTGCACACAAATAATGTCTTGGGTCACACTGTATGTGGGAGGCATTTTCTCAGTATGTGTGTGTGTGTGTATGCGTGTGGGTGTGCACACGCACACATGCTCTAGAAGGGAGGTGGTGATAACGGCACGCCTTGGGGAACTCAGATAGTTTGGGGAGAAGTGGATGGGGTGGGGAGATCCCAACACCTCCCGGGAAGTGCTTGTCCTGCCTCCCAGTGAAGGGACTTTCTGGTTTTTCCTTCGAGAATCAGCTCCATGTCCCCTCTTCTGAGAAGCCCTCCCGGATTCCCCCTCACAGTGCTTACATCACCCCCTGCGCATTGTCACATGGTCTGGGTTGTGTCTCTCCTTGCTAGTTGAAGAGGTTCTTGATAGCAAGATCACATCTTGCTCATTTTTGTGTCCTCTATGCCTGGCACAGTTGAGTTTTCTTTCACTGAATTATTTTATAAAAATATATTATCGATGGTCTTCTGTGTGCTGTGCTCTGGCTTAGGCACTGCTGGTTCTATGATTAAGTAGGGCACATGTGGTTCCTGATCCCTGGAGTGAAGTCTGGAGAGGAAAGCTCTCCTGGAAGGGTCATTCATTCATTCACTCCTTCATTCAGCAACATTAGGCACTGGGATTGTAGTGTTAGCAAGTTGGATGTGATCTTGGCCATAATAGAGCTTACAGCCCAGGAGGGGAGTTCATGACCAGAAATTTCTCTTTATAGGCTCAGCACAGTGAAAGAGAACAGGGCAAGGGGTGAACTGTTTTATTGTAAAATGAAAAGCAGATACAGATGCCCCACAAACCAATTTAGGGCTGAAGGGATTCTTGGAAGTTGGGTCTAGAGATGGAACTTTGCTAGCCACCCTGGACGCCCCATTTGGTCACAGACCCCTTCCTCCTTCCAGAAGTAACCACTCGCCTGGCTTTTATGGCAGTCAGTTCTTTGTATTTCTGTAAAGTCCTATGACTCAGGGGTGCCTGGGTGACTGACTCAGTGGGTGAGCGTTTGCCTTTGGCTTGGGTCATGATCCCGGAGTCTCAGGATTGAGCTCCACATCTGGCTCCTCGCTCAGCGGGGAGTCTGCTTCTCCCTTTCCTTCCCCCTGCTTGTGTGCTCTCTGTCTTCTCAAATAAATAAATAAAATAGGGACGCCTGGGTGACTCAGTGATTGAGTGTCTGCCTTCGGCTCAGGGTGTGATCCTGGGGTTCTGGGATCAAGCTCTGCATTGGGTTCCCCGCAGGGAGCCTGCTTCTCCCTCTGCCTGTGTCTCTGCCCCTCTGTGTGTCTCTCATGAATAAATAAATAAAATCTTAAAAAATAAAATATCAAAAAAAATTCTATCACCCAAATGTGCACTTCTTGCCACTATACTTTAGTCTTGGAGTGTCATTCTTTAAGGAGTCTGAGGGAGAATATTTTTTTGAAAGGATGAGTCTTTTAAAAATCCTTGAAAACAAATCCCTGAAGTGGATCCTTCTGATGTTGAGGTTCTTGGATGAGCCATTTTCCACTGTTGGCAGGTGAAGGTGGGACAAGGACATTCTAGTGCTTAACATACAGCACGCATCCGCTCGGGGTTCGACACATGGTTGGACAAGCCAGGGAGGCTGTACGGTCGTCGGTCATCGAGGGGAAGAGGTGGCACAGTCCTGACCTGGGGCGATGGCGGCTGGAAGGGACCGGCGTGGAGGGGAGGAGCTGATGCATGCTTCTGAGCGAGGAGCCGCCGTCCATCATCCTTTCTTTGACTTGTCATTTGTGACAGATCGCCCCGTTGGAGCATTTTGGAAAATTATTCTCCTTGTACCTGCCGTGGCAGGTAAACCCGAGTTCGCTGATGGGGCTGTCCAGGGTGCACACATATGTCCCCAAGGCCATTCTTCAGATGGCAAGGGGGTGTTTCCTGCTGAGTCAGGCTCCTCACCACTCCACCCAAGTAGGGGGGGATTCACAAGCAGGTGGCCGCACGTCTGGCTTGGTTCAAGTTCCCAGGAGCCCCGATGACCTGCAGAAATGTGTCGAATTCTAGAAGTTACTGGCAGATGAGTTTTGCGTGATTGGGACATGATGATTTTAAAATGCTGGGTAATTAAACAGCGTTAACCTTTGGCGGGGCCATGCAGTCCGTATCACACAGGGGCTCCTCGTGTCCTGGAAACTTGCTTCGAGCAGGTGGATGACAACGCCATCCTCTTAGCAGGAGCTGGCGGGGCTGGTCTCCTCGTTCACCTCCCAGGCATATATGAAGCCCCTTCCCTGGGGCAGGGGAGGCGGCAGTGATTATGTGAGCGTGTTAGAGGAGTCCCTTTGCTACCAGTTTGTCAACTCCCAAGCGAGAGTAAATAGAAGGAGAATATGGGCGATATTAATATAGCCAGTTATTAGGTTGAGTGAGTGGCAAGCGTTAGAAACCCATGGAATCCCCAATATAATATTGAAAGGCGAGAAAAATACGATTTGTGAGATTGAAAAATTTTGGCCTCATGAACCACCCACATTGATGGAAAGTCTGTTTTGCCTTTGGCATGGAGGACACAGAGGCTCTGGATCCCTCTCAGGAAGAGGGGCCACATGTCCCTTGCCTAGTGCTGTGTAGTCTAAGGGGAAAGAAATAATTGTCATTGTACAGTGTGGCGAGAGGTTTAGAAGAGAAACAAAACACCCACACACAAGGCGAGTAGTTCTTGTGTGTGGTGACACAGGATGGATGAGACGTCTCACGGACCTTGTTCTGGAGTCTAGAGCTGTGCTGTCTTTCAGCAGGACTCAGGCTTTTAAAAAATCCCAAGTGCTTTAGAAGAATCGTCAGGTAATCCCGCGGCTCCCCAGACGTGGCTTCTGAAGCCTGTTCGTGTGCGTGTCCACTCTCCCCGCATCCCCCCTTGTCACCAGAGGTGCTCGCAAGTATCTAAACTCAAGATGGGTTTTGTCCCCACATACACATCCTGTTCTCGCCCCTTCCCACATCATCAGATTTCCCTGCCTGGCAGTGCCCTGGGAGGTGGTGACCATCGCAACCACCTCCCTTCCCTGGAGGTGCCAGCCAGCTCTGGACAGCCGTCAGGAGGGATGCTGGGGTGCTGGGGGCGGCCAGGCTTTACCAGGTGAGAGCTGGGCTGGGTCAGGTGGGTCTTTGAGGTCCCTCCAACCAGAGGTTTCCCTAGGTACCTAAAGGGATGAGCTGGGACCACTTGAGCCATACGGTTGGCATGGAAGGTGACCCTGGGAGATGGGCAGCGCCGGAGAACCCTGTGACAGCTCAGGTGCTCCTTGCCTTGGCCATCTACGGGACACGGGGAGCTTGCCTGATTCTGTGGATTTCACGCAGAGTCTGGCCTCCATGGGACAGGCTGTCCTCCGAAGACTTGATTATCTCGTGTTGCTTTGATTCTGAGATGTGCATTTTGTCGGAACCCAACATTTCTGAAATCGAGCAACCTTTTGGTCTATGCATCTGTCTAATGAAATGGCTCCCCCCTCCCCTCTAGAGCAAGCTGGCATTAAGTTGGTGGGTGTCCTGCATTTGCAGCTTCTTAGACCTGAGGGGCTGCGGTAACTGGGGATGGGCACCCTCGTCCGATGCCCACTGCCTCCTGGGCACCAGATTTGAAGAATCCAGGACTCCGGGGACGAGCACACCTAGCCCGGGACCTGTGTGCTCATAGCCGTGGCATCCTGGGCCTGCTTCTTTCCCAGACACAGCTGTGCACACACAGACGGAGGAGGCAGTCAGCCATGGACAGCAAATCTGTTCTGAAAACCCTGGACATCGAGACCTTCCAGTTGCCTCTGTGGGCTCTGCCCTGATCTTGCTTAAATCCTGCATTTGCTTTTCTTCCCTCCCTTACAAACCCTCCAACGCGCCCCCCGCAACCCCAGTTCTTCCCCTACAAACCTGAATGCGGCCTGCTTCCAGCCTGGCCGCTCGGCCATTATTTCTGCCTCAACTGGCATTCAACCCGGTTCCTTTCTGGTCATCCTAATCTCTTCGGAGGCAGGGCTGGCCCTGGCTCCACTTTCGACTGGCTGGGTGCCTAGGACAGGGCCTGGCTACTTCGGCCACGCTCGTTGGCTGGTCGAGTTGATGTGACTATAGCTCAGAACTGGAAGCTTGCGGGCATTTTATTACCGTCAGCATCCGGGCAACACGGCTCAAGGATTAAACTGAGTTACAGGAAAGAACCCAACTCTAAGAATGGCTAATTATTATTATTATTATTTTTTAACCAACTGCAATTTACAAAGGGAGGGAAGGAGACACAAAAGAGCACACCCTCTAAACGAGGGTTAATTAGAAGTCTTCCCGATAGCTAGTGCTTCATCAGCAACAGAACAGCATGTAAATAAATCTAATTTCCCTCCAACTCAACTCGTCACAAGCTTAATTACAGCAGCCACAATGTGTGCATGTGTGTGTTTTTTTCATTAGTGAAAGAGGGTCATTATTAGCCGTGTCTGGTAAGAATTATTGTGAAGAGCCCGGTTCCACCCTCGATAGGTGTCCTCAGAGAGCAGAGAGGAACTTTCCGTGTGAACTACAGAGTTTCCAATTAAGGTGGCTTGGAGGAAGCAGGAAGCGGCAACGCAAATTAGAAAAATATTACAGAAAGGGGACGGCAGGCCGGCAAGCCAAGGAAGGGTGCTGGGAGCCTCGGTTAATTACTGTGCGGAAGGAGAGCTGCTTGTGGGGGCCAGACCCTCTTTTCCCCCCATTGCCACCGGCCTGCCCCGAAATTCCTGGGGTCCTTGCTTCCATTCCGGCTGGCCAAGAATGAGACTTGCCCTGGGGGAGCTGGTGGGAGAGGGGATAGGCTTGACCACTTCCACCCCCCTCTTTCAGATGGCTTTTCACACCTCCCTCCCCCTCCTGCAGAGGAGAAAAGCTGGGGGGGAGACGCGCTGTCACTGCCAGGAAGACTGCCTCACTGGATGGCTGTTGCAGGGAGCAGTGTATTGTTCTAGAAATAAATAGCTGAAAGCCCCGAGTCAGAAATTAGTTGACACAAAGGAAGTCGAACCCTACAGGCCAATTCCAATTGTCTGCAGGAAGTGCCCTGCCCCGGGGCGGGGGGGGGGGGTTGGGGGGGGCTGGCCTTTGAGGGAGAATTTAAGTCCATTCCACCTGGCACTCAATGAACAATGTTGGCAAAAAGGTTTTTCTTCCCTTCTCATCCTGGCCCCCACCACGGCCCCCGTGATGATTCTATCTCTCACCAAGGCGGTGCTCGTAAACCTGGAGTGATCCAGAAATCGAGGCGCTGCCCAAGCTCTGTCACATGTGTCGCAGCCGCTCAGATGGTGTCTGTCCCTGGCTGTCTCCTAACGGCTGCAGGAGCTGACTGTTCCAGGCTCTGGGCAGAGCACAGATCTCAAAACCCTTGGAAGGGGAGAGAACCTAGAGCCCCCACCATCCAAGCCCCTCCTGGTGCCAAGGGTCTCCAACGTGTGTTCTTCCTGTCTCTGCTTGAATACCTCCAGGGATGAGAGGCTCATCTCCTCCAAAGCAGCCAGGGCCCTGATGACAGCCAGAATTACCATATTTATTGAGCACTTACTGAGTGCCAATAATTACTTAATTAAACTGATATTGTTGAGACCCTCCTCTAGGCCAGGCGGTAAGGATTGCTCCATGACCCAAGGTGGAGGTTCCTGCCCTCCTGGAGCTCACATTGGATTGGGTGTCAGGAGACAATAAACAATAAACACGGGAACTCTGGGTGGCGCAGCAGTTTAGCGCCTGCCTTTGGCCCAGGGCGTGATCCTGGAGACCCGGGATTGAGTCCCACATCAGGCTCCCGGTGCATGGAGCCTGCTTCTCCCTCTGCCTATGTCTCTGCCTCTCTCTCTCTCTCTGGTGACTATCATAAATAAATAAAAACTAAAAAAAATATAAAAAAAAACCAATAAACACCATAAGGTCGTGTTTCTACAATCTATACGCAGTTAGGGTGACAGGGTGGGAGTGTGGAGTGTCAGTGTCCTGTTTGGGCGAGGAAGAGGTATTAAACCAAAACTCGTGGCTCTGTCTCTCTTTTCTTTTTTCTTTTTCTTTTTTTTTTTAATTTAAGATTTTTATTTATTTATGTGACAGAGCGAGAGAGCACAAGCAGGGGGAGCAGCTGGCAGAGGGAGAGGGAGAAGCAGGCTCAGCCCGATGTGGGGCTCCATCCCAGGACCCTGGGATCATAACCTGAGATCATGACATTTCACCGACTGAGCCATCCAGTAGCTCCCAGCTCTGTCTTTATAAAACTTTGTTTGACCTGGCCCTTGCCCACTCATACTGACTTTTCCGTTTCTTGAGCTGCCAGCTTGCTAGCCCCAGGGCCTTGGCTCTTGCTGTGGTCTCCCTCCACCTTTCCATGCCTGGATTCTTTGTGCTGTGTAAGTATTTACTCAAACACCCGTCCCCAGAGACGACTTTCTCATGCTCATGGTGAAGTTGCCTCTTTGCCTGTCATTGCTTCCTACCCCCTTGACCGTGTTTCGGTTCTCCACTTTGCATTTATCACCACCTGAGAATTCCTTCCTTATTACCTAGTGGATTTTGTTGGTGCTGTTGACTGCTGTGCCCCTGGCCCAACGACACTGCCTGGCACGGCCTACGATAGGCCCTCAGTTATGAAATGTGGAGCGGATGAGGCCCATGGCTCTCTCATACCATCCTTGCCACACCTCCTACACTATTGTCTTCCCATTTTACAGAGGAAGAAACTGAGGTTTGGAGAGGTTATATAGCCGCAATTGCACAGCTTGTGAGCATGACACAGGCCTGCATCTCCAGCTCGTCTGCAGTCAAACATATGTGCTCTGGCCTCGCGGTGCGTCGACGCAGGTTCTCCACCTCGTCAGCCCCATAGGCTCTAGTTCTGTGCCTGTCGTTTTCCAGGACAAGCCTGCTCGCAGAGCCGCAGTTTCCGCAGACAATTTTCCTGGCCTCCCCCCTGCTCCCTTTTTAAAAAAAGATGGGATGTTCAGAGAGAGAGATCGATCCAGGACTAGAATTCTCTGATGATGTTGCCATTGTCAAGGTGGGAACCCCCAGGCCCCTGAATCTGTCAAACAGCTGGTGCTGGGGCTGGGAGCCCAGAGCAGGCTGTGTGGGCAGGAGAGAACATTGTTGCTCCATCATGGGGGGTTGCTGAGTGCCCCCCAGGCCTGATCCTGGCCGGGTGGGTTGGGGAAGGGCCACTGATGGGGTCCCCTCTGGTGTGCTGTTGTTGGCCTGTGGTCCAGGGAAGCCGGATGATGCACCTGGCCACCTCTTCAGATGTCTTCCTGGGCTACTTCACAGCCACGCAGTCCAAGTTCTTGGGTTCCCAGGCCAATGCATCATGGGCAGGGTGGAAGACATTGTCACATGGGTATGGCCCCTCCATTTAGTGTTCTTCTTTAGGGGCTTGATCTGGAGCTAAGCCCCCTGACATGGCTCTGAGAGCTTGGCTGGGCAGGACTAGGGGTCCTGAGATAAACTTGCTGCTCTTAATTTGCTACCTCCTTGCTTGGGGTTCTGGCTAAGATCCTTGCCCCCAGGGGACTGCAGAAGCCTCCTTGGTGTCCCACTTGGTGGCACTTTGATCTTTCCAAGGCTAAAGTCAGTGGTTTAAGAGTTCCAAGATTGTGACTCCAGTGCCTGCCTGGATAGGCAGCCCCCACCTCCAGGTCTAGCACAGCTGGGCTGTTGTGGCCAATCCCATCATTATCTTGGTAAGCAGAGGCCCATGCACGTGTGGCGCTGTTACTTTCTCTCTTGACCCTTGGAATACCAGCATGGTTTTCAGTACAATCCCAGCTTTCATAAACCAGAAAACTCATCTGGCCGTGGAAACGGTGGATTTCGAAACAAGATCTGACCTCACAGCCTGTGGCCCGGCCGAGGTGCTTTGCACAGAGCCTGCAGGGTGTATCCTGCTAACACAGCACTCTGACGTTTGAAATGTTTGCCAACGAGATGCAGGACCAAGTCGAACTATAGTATGGAGGTTCTCAGTCTTTCATTTGTACGCATTCACCTTCAATCTGTCTTCAGCCTGGATTTTTCTTGTCTGCCCCGAATCAGGATATTAGCCTTGGTTCTAGGCTCTTTCCCAGTCACTGTCTGATCCAGGACTTGATGATACTGGGCCCAGTGTGCTGGGCCTTCCCCAGGCCTAGGGCTGCTCTCTGTAGGCTGTGCGTTGATACACGGGCATCCTTGGGTTCTTTGAATGGACCCGATTCTCTATCCCCTCTGGCTCCCTTGGGCTCGATGCCCCTTTGCCTCCGAATACTCTTCTCTGTGTGTTGACCGGCTGGTCCCTGCTCATCCGTGGCAGCTCAGCGCTCCCACCCCGCGAGAACCCCCACCCCACTAGAGCTGGCCTTTCCCCGCCCCGTCCCACTTCTCCATCTCCTTCAAAGTGCTATCGCGGGTGGAAAGGATGGTTTCTCTATGTATCTGGCCTCTTTCTCCCAGTGGAAGGTATGTCTTCATCTTGCCCTGCTGTGTCTGAGGACAGTGACACATCACCAGCACATCGCAGGTCTTGGGAAATGTTTTGTGAATAAGCGGATGTATCTTAAATGCTCCTATGTGTCTCTGCTGGAGAGGATCATGGGCTGGCCCTGGGGTCCGTGGCCGTCTTCATGTGGCTGCAGGTGCCAGCGCCTTTCTTCTGTGATTCAGAGCCGGCAGCTGGTGGAGAGGGGGAAAGGCCCATCCCAGAGGAGCTCGCTTCCCAGAAACCTCCAGCTCACTTCCCCCACCTGGGCTCCCTCAAGGACAGGACAATGAGGGGCTTCCCGGAAACCCTCCTGGCCCCGGTGCTTTGCTGTTAGTGACAAAAGCCAGGAGGCATCCCGGTTTCATGCCTACCAGCTGAAAACCTCCTTTGTTGGTTGGTGGAGAGAAGAGAGGAAGCCGCCCACTGAGAATTTCCAGAGTAGGCATTTGCTGGTCTATTCCCTGGGATCGGTGGGGGTGAGGAAGAGGCCCCGTCTGGACTCCCCTGAGCAGTAGAGTGTGCGTGCGTGTGCGTGTGTGCGTGCGTGCACACGTGTGAGTGACAGCCAGATGGGGCTCTTGGGCCCCTGTGCAGGGTCACAGGCTGAGGGCAGCTTTCCCTTCAAGCTTGGCTGCCCACGCTGTCCACCGCACGCCTCTTGTCCTCTGCACAGGTGCAGTGGGAAGTGCCGGGCCTGGAAGATTTTGAAGAGAAGGCGGCCAAGCCCTGGGAACGTGCCCGTCCCACAGACCTGACCCCACGCTGAAGAACAGAGCAGGTTCTCTTTGTGGGGAGTCAGCCTTCTGGTCCAGTGTGGTGATTGAGAAATTATATTGCAGAAGCATGATTATTTCCATTCTGTTTTAAATGTACTTGGACAGTATTTAGTGATGGATGTTTGGAGGCTGTTTATCTATCTATCTATCTATCTATCTATCTATCTATCTATCTGTCATCTATTTATTTATTTAAAAGACTTTATTTATTCATTCATGAGAGATACAGAGAGAGGCAGAGGCAGAGGCAGAAGGAGAAGCAGGCTCCACCCAGGGAGCCCGATGAGGGACTCGATCCAGAGTCTCCAGGATCACGCCCTGGGCTGAAGGCAGTGCTAACCCGCTGAGCCACCCGGGCTGCCCTATTTATTTATTTTTAAAAAAGATTTTATTTGTTTATTTGACAGAGAGAAAGAGAGAGAGAGAGTGTGAGCACACGAGCAGTGGGGAGAGGCAGAGGCAGAGGGAGAAGCAGACTCCCTGATGAGCGGGGAGCCCGACGTGGGACTCTATCTCAGGACCCTGGGATCATGACCTGAGCTGAAGTCAGATGCTTAACTGACTGAGCCACACAGGCACCCCGGAGGAGAAATACAGATTTCTGAGCCCCATATTCAGAGAGTGGCTGCTGGTGTGTCATCTGCATTTTAACAGGCCCTGCTTCCAGGTGATGCCAACCAGGTGGCCCTTTGACCTGTACCCCCAGAAACCCATGCATGCTTGTAGAATCTTCCAATGCAAACTCATGGGGTAAACCCATTTGCAGAGCAAGGAAATGTTTTCTAAGAAAAATCCTCCCCCCCGCCACCTCACCCCAGTTCATTTACTGAGACTTGTTTGTATTTAAGGAGGAGCCGGGAACCTTTGCAGTTCCTTCTAGATGAAGCTTTAAAGGCAGACTCAAAACCATCCCTGTAAGCGATCATTGAGGCTCAGAGCAGGACAGAGTGTGTAGAAAGGTTACACGTCGGTGTGTGGCTCGGGATCCTAGTTTTAGGAGATGATTGCTGCGCGTGTCTGTGAATGGCACACCTTGTTCCTCAGAGTGGCCGCAGTGCGGACCTCCGGGCGCTGAGATTGCAGGTGATTTAGACTTTTCTTTATGCTTGTCTGTCCAACGTTGTCCTTCGGTTGCTGTCGTCTTTGTGATCAGAAATAAGAGCAGGGCTTCCTTTTTTGTGGGAAGGAGAGATACTCAGAAATACAGAGGCGGTGGTGGGAGAAAGCCAGGTGCGGGGAGCCCTGGCTGGGCTGATATCCTCTTGGCTTGAGCCCCGAGGTCGGGAAATGTGGGTTCCTTTGGGAAGTCTGGGTAGAGCCCCAGCTTGGGAATTTCTGGACTGCCCTGGTCTTTCCTGCCTCCGTGTTGGGGTCCCTGTGCTCCCCTTAGCTGAGGTGTCTTTGGGGTCCCACTCCCTGGTGTCCATATCTTTGGCGGGTCTTAGTGCTACTGGTCGCCCTTCTGGGTGGTGTCCTGGCTTAAGAAGGCGGTGACTGGGACGCCTGGGTGGCTCAGTTGGTGAAGTGTCTGCCTTCTGCTCAGGTCGTGATCCTGGAGTCCTGAGATTGAACCCCACATCAGGCTCCCTCTTTGGTGGGGAGCCTGCCCCCTCTCTCTCCTTCTGCCTCTCCCAGCTCGGGTTCTCTCTTGCTCTCTCAAATAAATAAATAAAATATTTTTTTAAGGGCTTTATTTATTTCTTCATGAGAGAGAGAGAGAGAGAGAGGCAGAAACACAGGCAGAGGGAGAAGCAGGCTCCATGCAGGGAGCCCGACGTGGGACTTGATCCGGGATCTCCAGGATCAGACCCTGGGCTGAAGGCTGCACTAAACTGCTGAGGCACCGGGGCTGCCCCAATAAATAAAATCTTAAAAAAGAGAAGGTGTCAATTCACCTGCTTCATCTCTTAATTTAATGCAGTGATGCTAGGAGGCAGTACCTGGACTATATGGAAACTCAGCGTTGTCCCCGCAGGCTGTGGTCGAGCCGTGGCGTAGACTTCACTGTTCACCCCTTTCTGCACTAGAGGGGTGAACACAGAAGATCTCAGAGGCCGGTACCCCGGGGAAGCCCATTCATGCTCAGGTGTGGAGCACCCATCTCTTGGAAATTGGAATCCCTGCTCTGCCACCCACTGGCTGTGTGACCTTCTCTCTGGGTCTCAGTTTCCCCATCTGTAACTGAGGCAGGGATAGTACCAGCCTCTTAGGGCAGAGGTCATAGTGGGTGCCCGACAAGGTGGCCTTTTTTCCTCTTCTCCCTGCATAGAGAAAGGGCTTTGCTGGAAAGATTTCCACACACGGTTTTGAACTCTGACCCTGACCATGTCTTGACTGTAGCAAGTGATCATCTGACGTTGCCTGGTGTGATTTCTTAGCAACCAGCTCCTTTGGTCCGCCCAGCCATCAGACGCTTTCCTATAGAGAGAGTTGGAGTAATTTTTTCCATGCGATGTGTGCTCATGGAAGGGGGCCAGCGATGCATTTTAGGCAGTACCTGGCTCCTCCTTAAATTAGACTGTTTTCCATTCTCATCTCCCCAAAGGTGGTTTTCCAGACTCAGCCGTGACTCACAATCTCAGCCTACCCATAGGAGGGTCAGAAGATTGGTGAGAAGTCAGAGTTGGAGCGCTGATTTTTTTTTTTTTTTTTGACAGGGAGGTGAAAAATCTGCGTTTGCTTAAAAATGACTAACTTGGTGTTTGTCCAGCAAGGGATCTTGTCCAAGAGGCCTGCTTTAAGGAATGGATGTGCACAACTTTCATTTAGCCCTGTCTTCATCCATCCATCCATTCATTCGTTCATTCATTCATTCACTTTGCAAATCGTTATTGAGCACCTACTATGTGCCAGGCGCTAGTCCAGGTGCTGGGATTCCACAGTGAACAAGACAGATGTTCCTGCTCCACTAGAACCAAGTCCTTACCTGCCATTTATTGCCTCAAGCTAGAAACTCCCTCCTCCACCAGTATCACACTGGGTGTAGGGAAGGAGCAGAGGGTTAAGGTAGGGCTAACAGACCCAAGGACTAGCTGTGGCGCTCCCACTAACGTGCCATGTGATCCTGGAAACAATCCCATGGGTGTTTCATTCTGCAAAAGCTGTGGATGGCGTTGACTCCTTTCTCAGGAGCCTTCTCTATCTACAGCTCTCCAATTCATTCACCATCCGAACACCAACTATTCAGCAATAGTTTTTTTTTTTTTTTAATTATACAGTATTTCAGATATGGAAAAGAGTAACACTCCCCCAGGATGAACCCTTCAGTTTGAGGGACAGGTCACAGGCCACCCGTGGAGCTCCCAATTACTTTTTTCTCCCTCTTTCTGGGACTTGGCATCTATCACATCCCTGTATGGCTTTCTTCTCGAAATACGTGTGGAGGGAATAGAAATGTTATTGGCACATGTTTTAAACTTTCCGTAAATGCCGTAAACGTTGTCGTATTTTGTACCATATTACCATAGTTTATCTCTACTATTTATTTATTTATTTTTACCATGGTTTATCTTTAGCTCTCTTTCTTTCTCTCTCGAAGTCATGTTCTGAAGATTAATCCTTGCTGATACGTGTGGCTCTCTCTTCACGGTTTTACTTGTGGGCTTGGGGTCCGCTGTGTGATTGTACTACCCCTTCATCTATCATCTGTCTCCTTCATGGAAATGTTGATGCTGTCGAACTCTTTTGGCTCTTCTAAACCATTCTGAGGTGGACGTCCCCACAGGGAACTGAGGTACAGAAGTTTCTAGCATGGAAAGCTTGATGTGGAATGACTGGATTAGAGGGCATGGCTCATGCACCTTTTGCCCCTCTTCTCGTCCGACCATCTGCTCTGCTCTCCCTCATGTCACTTCAAGTAACTTCTTTCCCTGTAGTTCCAGAAAATGCCATGGTATTGCATTGTTGCAGTAGCCTTGCTTGGGTCATGTGACCACTCCTGACTGGCTGGGTCTGAGTCTTGGGCCAGTCAGGAGACTGAGACTGAGTCTTGGGTAGTCTTGGGCTGCCCCTGCGGCTTGGGGTGCATCCAGCCCTTTGTGAGCCTCAAAAGGAGAATGGGGAGGCTGTCCCCAGAGAAGGTGAGGGTGTGGGGCTGGGCCTGGGCAGCTCACCATGGGCACTGCTGAGGGTAGCCTGGCCCCAAGCTGTTAGAGGAAGTGGCTCTTCTGCCTTTTGCCCTGAGCTGTCTTAGAAAGTGCCAGTCTTGGGACACCTGGGTGGCTCAGTGGTTGAGTATCTGCCTTTGGCTCAGGTTGTGATCCCTGGGTCCTGGGACCAAGTCCTGCATCGGGCTCCCCACAGGGAGCCTGCTTCTCCCTCTGCCTGTGTCTCTGCCTCTCTCTGTGTCTCTCATGAATAAATAAATAAAAATTCTCAAAAAAAAAAAAAAAAAAGAAAAGAAAAGAAAAGAAAGTGCCAGTCTCTTTGGAAGCAATAGTGAGTGAGCAGATTAAAGAGCCCTAAGTCTCTGTCTCTCTGTCTGATTCACGAGTACCACCGAGGGCAGTGATCTGTGTATGCTTTTTAGAGGTGGGACACTGAGGTTCATCGGGAAACTGAGGCTCATCTCAACTAGATCCCCGGAGGTGTCTGTGGGCCCCGTTGAATGTGGGAAGATACTCTGCTCTTTTCCCGAAGCTTTTTCCCGGCTCTCAGAGGCCAGGCGGGTCTGTGAATGGCTCCTAGAACCAATCCTGCTGTTTTACAGGTGGGAGAACCAGCCTGGAGCAGGAGGGGCTAACACGGCACTTTCTTTGCTTCCATTTGTTCATCTAATATCCTTGAATTGGTGTCGATGCAGGATGTTGTTACAGGTGGGGAAGCTGAGGCTCAGAGATGGGAGATGACTGGACTGACCCAAGGTCATGCCTGTTTTTAGGGGACAATGCAGGCCGTCTCCTAGTTCCCTCTAGTGCTGCTTCCACCTGTCCTCATCGTGGGCTGTTTGCCCCAGATGGAGCCGGTATAGCCGCCCAAACCCCACCTGTCCCTTCCACGGGGGCAAGGAGATAATCCTCTGGGTCCCAGTCCCCTCGGTCCCCTCGGCTGCAACCCCTTGGGTTCCCCACAGAGTCCTTTCCTGCCTTTGATGCAAATTCTTGCACTTTCCTGGTAATATTCTAGGCTCTTCTTAACGCGAGGGGGTCAGCTGCGAGACATCTCGGCAATTTATAATTCTTGAAAATTCTGTTTGGTGACATGAGTTAGCATTTAATAGACACCCTGCCACCTCCTCTCTCCCTATTGTGACAAGCTCCCAGCAGAATCCTTTTGAGACTCAGGGTAATTGCGCCACGCTGGCAACGGGAAGACCACGTCGTGCTCGAGTGCGTCTCAAAACCGTCTCCACAATAGACAGTCAGGTACGCGTTTGCTTGGCTTCAAGGTAATGATTTAAACTTAATTTGACCCTCGATGAGGAGGCCCGTGTTTCTGGTCGGACGCAGCCTTTCAGTTTGGGCTTGCCTGCCATGCCTTCAATGGTAACACAAATAATTCCTTCATAACAAGTGCCTTTCAGAGGATGTCTGCTGCTGACAGCTAATATAGAATTATTGCCCCTGAATGCATTTCTGTAATTACTTCCCAGAGATCTGTCTTTGTGTTAGAAGACATTTCACACTTTAGTAACATAAGTGTTTTGGGAGAGCACGAGCAATAATTATGAACAGTCTTCCCGTGAAAATAAACCTAAAAAAATTATAAAAGCTAATGCTAAAATTGGTTAGAGTCAGGGAGGAATTTCATTTGAATTTGATTCATGTATATTTATTCCAAGTATAATAACCTTTCCTGTATGGAAACTTTTTTTTTTGTCTTTAAACAAAAGCAGTAATGATACAGAGAGCCCCGCTTTCTAATTTTTGAGCAATACTGAAACCGGAAACTGATTAAAAGTGACAAGTTGCTTGAGAACGGAATAAAGAAGCAGAATCGTGGAGCCCTGATAGGAGACATTTGCGGTAATGGAAAATGAAATGATTCACAGTGTGATCAATAAAAAATTAGCAGCATTTAATAAAAGGTTTCTGCTTCATGTTGACTAAAGAACATCGCGAGCAGTTTGAAATCCGAGTTAAGTGATGGTTTGAGGATGAGCGGGGGGTGGTGATGGGGTGCGGGTGTGCGTGTGCATATAGATCATGCGGATATTGGCCATGGTGGAGGAGGCAGCCAGGCCCCTGGGGTGGGTCTGGAAGTTTCTTTTGCGCTGCCCACTTGACCTTTGATCTGTGGTTAATTCTCTCCAGGTCTCTGTTCCTCATTGTGTGGGAATGTTTCTCCAAGAGTCCCAGGCACCACGCAGGTCCTGCTCTCCTGGATGGGTATGGGCCCAGTGCACTGCCTGTTTAAATCCATCTCCTGGGGGGACGCCTGGGTGGCTCAGGGGTTGAGCATCTGCCTTTGTCTCAGGTCATGATCCTGGGGTTCGGGGATTGAGTCCTGCATCCGGCTCCCGGTGGGGAGCCTGCTTCTCCCTCTGCCTGTGTCTCTGCCTCTCTCTCTCTCTCTATGTCTCTGGTGAATAAATAAATAAAATCTTAAAAAAAATAAAATCCGTCTCCTGGGAAGGGGGCGCCCCGCCTGAGGGGTTGGCCATATTCATGCCGAGGCCCCTCAACTGTGTGTGGGCCGTTGGCTTTGTTCTATCAGCTGTCTTAGGATCTAGGTTTGCTTGGAGACTCTTCTGGAATGTCTTACAGCTCACTTGTGGGACTTGACACCCTTTTGTGGGCCGGAGGGAAATTCGTGGAAAGCTGGCGGGCCTTAGCGGGTGGATAAGGTTAAGTGGGGAGGGACTTCCGTGGTCTCCTGGAGAGGCTCACTGCTCGCGTGGGCCCTTGGAGGAGTGCAGGGCCTGGGTGGAGGCTCAGTGGTACCGGCTGCTTGCAAGCTGAGCATGCTACCATTTGGCTTCTCCCTCAGTAGCAACAACATGGTAAGAACCACTCCATCAGACACGCTCCTGGTCCTCCAGGCGCTATTTCAGTATTCCCTGGAACGCTGCTGCACACCAGGCTGTCTCCATGCCCAGAAACTTGTTAATTTTTAAAGGCTTTACACAGCTTTTCCACTGTGGCTCCTGGGCTCCTGGGCCGGGATGGGAGACTTGGGTCAGTCACTGGCAAGGGGCTGGCAGTGGCCTCTGGGTTACAGCGGCAGGCCGGGAGCCTGGGTGGGTGGCTCCTGAGGATTGAGGGCAGGGTATCCTTGCCACCCTCTGTGTCTTAGGGCAGAGGGCAGGACCGGGGGTCTGTTCCTGGATTTGCTCCCGTTTTTGACCCTCCCCAGTGATGCCCAGACCTGTGGCTGGATGTCTGGGTGTTAGAGTAGGAAGGGCCCTTCCAGGTGGTTTTGTTCACTGGTTCACCCCACAAATATTTATTGAGCACCTGCTATGTGCCCGGCTCTACGCAGCCTGCGGGTGGGGGAGGGGGTGCAAGATGAGCTAGCCTCTTGTTGATCCTGGCCACTTGGGGTCTGCTCCCCGACCCAGGAGGAGACGGTCAGGTATCCTGCAAAGAAAGGGCCATGGCTGTTGTGACCAGAGCAGGAGCAAAAGGTGCCCAGGGAGTGTCCTGAGCTCCTGGGTGGCCAGCCTGTGGGGGTGAAGGTTCCCTGAGCTTTGGGGCGTGGACAGTGAGGAGGAGTTGGCTAGTGAGCTTTTGGACATGTTCTGGTTTTAGAGTGGAGCCAGAAAACACCTCTCTGTGGGGACCCAGGGTCTAACGTGGACAGAGTGGACTCCCTTTGGTGCATCGGGGTTCTGCCCTCGGGTCTGCCCTTGGCACGGTGATGAGTCACTAAGGTGCTCTGTTTTAGAAATTGCTGCTCCACGGTCCATGCCTCAATTCCTAGATGGGGGCAGCCGAGGTCCAGGGAGGGGGTGCGGCTTGCTGGGGTCCCCCAGTGACCTCGGCGTGGCCCCAGGGCCCTGGGCTCCGTCTGCACTGCTTGTGTTTGCCTTGGACACTGAGCCACTGGTCCAGTCTTTGGGGTACACGCCCTCCCCCCGCCCCCTCCTCTTCCCCACAAGGGGCTCCTCTCTCTGCCCTGGCCACCAGGGGGTGATTTGTCCCCCAGCATCCTCGCCTTGCGTCTTGCTCCAGGACCGGGAGCAATTAGGAGCGCCAGGCCACGGCGCAGGCCACAAATTAGCTGGATTTATCGAGCTCCCCACGCTGCCCCGCCGCCCTCCCTCCCCTGCCCACCTCCGGCCGCTCCTCCATCTCCTCCTTCCCAGCAGCCGTCGGGAGACCAAACATGACAGCACGGAGAGGGCAGAGTGGTCACAGCCTCAGGAGGTCACGAGGAGGTAGCAGCGCACAATTTTCATGGTTCCAGGGTGGCTTTGTCCGACCGCTCTTCATTACTGCATGCGGCGAGATCAGTTTTATTAAGATGGTGAGGCTCGGAGGAGTGACACTGTTAACGACTTGCTGGAAAAATATAACCCCCCCTTTTTGGTGGGGGTGCTTGTGATTGCTTTTTCTCTCCTTCCTGCTCTGCCCCTCTGTCCTCCGCTCCTGACCTCTACCACCTTTTCTTTCTGCTCCTTCCCTCACCCATCGTGGCAGGGAGCCGGGTCTGGGGGCAGCCGCCGCCTCTCTCTGCCTTTGGGGTTGGGCTCCGCACTGCACACCCTCCGGGAGGGCGCTCATGCATTCGTGCTGCACGCACTTACCCCTAAAGGGCAGGGTGCTCTTGATGGAATGTCGGCCTCACCCGGGCACGCAGCCGTGCTTTATTCTGTGATGCACGCACAGCGCCTAGAACAGCAGTGGGCGCACAGCAGGTGCTCAGGAAACTTGACTGACTTGACGTGTGGGGCGTTTGAGCTCAGCTCTTGGGGAGCTTGCTGCCCACCAGGGCCCGGGTGGCAGAGACCTGGGGCCACCTGAGCAGGAGGAGGTGATATCATCCCATATTTTAGGTGAGGAGAACAAGGCCCAGACGTATAAGCCACTGAGGTCACATGGGAGTGGACTGGAATGCAGGTTCTAAATCTCCAGAGAAGGGACGCTTCCGTCTTCGCCCAGCTAACAACCTTCCTGTCTGGTGAGGATGGAGCAGAGTGTCCTGGGCTCAGGGCTCAGGGCTCCTGCTGCACATCCTTCATGGCAGGGCCCTGGGCTCCGTCTGCACTGCTTGTGTTTGCCTTGGACAACCACCACCACCCCCGCACCCCCTGCCCCAGGCTGCATCCAGCCCTCCTAAGGCCTATTGTTTTGTCCACATCGCACTTCCTAAAACTTGAAGTCAACATTTAAAAATTAAGAGATTTCACATAAAAACATGGATTTCCTTCTTCTTCTTCTTTTTTTAAAAGTCAGTTGATGTATCTGTATTGGGTGTCACTTTTCTGTATGGTGACCATGTAGAGCATTTGAGCAGGGGCCAGCCTGTTGGGTGGGTGTCTGGCTGCCCCAGCCTCCTCCACAGATCTACTCATTCGTATAACAGTAGAGGGCACTGGAGTTGTGAGCGTTGGCCCGCTCATGAGCTGAGTGATGGGGAATGAGGAGCTCTCTCAGCCATTTGAACCTCAGTTTTGCCATCTGTAAAATAGGTACAATGGTAACATCTCCTTTGTGGGGCCACGGATCACTGAGTAAGGGATGCAAATGAATGAAAAGGTCTGGTCTGAGGGAAGTGATTACCATCCTCTACACTGCTGTAATCATTTTGGGCTCAGGTTCTAGAGTTCCTGACAACTCAAGAGACATCCTCAGGAAGGTTGTAGTCATTTGTGTGGTCAGCCATGGGCCTGCGGAGAGGGAGGCCCGATACCCAGTCCGGCGTCGTCAGCCAGAGTGGGTTATCCCAGCATGCAAGGCTTGTGTGATGCAGCCCAGGTCAGGTTAGACATCTGACTGACCGTGGCTTTGAAATTCCATTCACAGAGCCGTCAGCACTGACAGGGGAGCAACAGGCGCCCCCCCAGACAGCCATCCGGAAGTTGCTTCCTTATTTAAGAAGCGGAACTTGGACAGCAAATTATGTGTTAAAATATTTGCCTACAGCTCTGCTGCCAAGGGGACCCTTTAGGCTGAGTGTTAAATGTTACCCTGCTGCCTGCACTGCAGATATTTTAAATCTGAAGATAAATAGTGGCTGCCTCGTGGAATTTGGGGCCAGCACTGGATGCACAAGCCGAGTGTCTAATTGGGGTTGGCAGGCTCCTTGCCCGGCCCGGGCCCAGCCCCTCCCGTCCTCCATCCCACCAGCCCAGGCGTGCATGAGAAAGTGCTCACAGACACCGTGCCCTTCTCTGCAGGCAGAGCCCAGACAGCGAGCTCAGGTTAAGCCAGGGGTTTGACCTAGCGCCCAGGTTCTGGAAGTGCTTCCTTCTGCTCTGGCCCCAGGGAACACGCTGCTAGTAAAACCCTTTTTTTTCCTTAGGAGATAGGCAGGCTGTTAGGATGGAGTATGCGTTCTCTATTAAAGAAAAATGTTGCTCTAGGAAAAACGCTTTGGAAATGGTAGATACCCTCCTAGACTATGAATTCTGTTGGGAGCCCCCCAACTACATCCAGGCGGGGAGCACAGGAAAACTGGCTTGTGTTTTCTAAAGTAAACATGTCTACACTGTCAGCCCTGGGATGGGGGGGTGGTGGCTGGGACTGACCCCCCCCCAGTGGAGGTCACGCTGTTTCCTGGAGGAGGTGGGCTTGTCACTTACTGAGGTCACACGGTGTAGAAGGGGGGAGCCTGGACGGGAGCCCAGGACTTTCCTCTCTTGCTCCGGGGGATTTTCTTCTCTATATCGACATTTTTGTGTCTTTGGGTGGCCCTGTACCCAGACATTCTGCATCCTCAGGAGCCTGAGGCTGGCTAGAACTCCCCTTGTGTCTCCAGCTCCTGTGTGAGTCATGATGCTACCAGCATTGGTTTGAGCGATAAGAACAATAATAAGACAGTGATCGTGGCTACGCTCTTCTCCAGGATTATTGCAGGCCAGGTATCAGGCTTTGTATAATATTACCTCATTAACATAATTGAACTTCCTTTTTTTTTTTCTCAGAGAGGGTAAGGGACTTATCCAGGGTCCCCCAGCATGTGGATTTGAACCCAGACACATTGGCTCCACAGTCTGTGATTCTTTTCCCTTCTTTGTGCGTCGTCCTGACGGCCCCTGGAGCGTGACTCCAGCTGTCTGCTGCTGGTGTGTCATTGCTTGATGGGGGTCTTCACTGCAGCAACCTGGCCCATCAGCCCTGCTGGACCCCTGCGCTGCCATTCCCTGAGCTTCCTGTACAGTTATTAGGGCTCCCTGGCTGAGCCCTGGATGTGCCTGGAAGTCACTATCCAGTGGTTTCAATTTCTGCAGGGGTAGATGGTGCTGCCTCCCATCCGAGTCTTCTTGGGAGAGGGGATGAGAAGTGGATTTGGTTGGGGGGACTCTGGTCGTCCGGAAGCCAACTCCCCTGCCTTCCCACTGTCCCCTGGCTCTGTTCCTGGTTTTGCTTTGCTCTCTGTTCCCCAGCACCCTTGCCGTGCACCTTTGCCTCTCCGCACCTGCCCAGCCTCAGCCTCCTCTGGGTTTCTCCAAAGAAACAGGGCTTACAGGGCTCCTGGCCTTGCACATATAAGTGTGCAGCTCTGCGCACAATCTTTGCATCCACGGGCATCCATTTGGGTGAGCCTCCCCTCCACCTGTCATGTCTATCATGATTGGGCTCTTTACTGACAAGAGATCATTGTCAGGCAGGAGAAGGGACTTGCTCAAGGTCACTTAGGGGCGTGGTGGGGATGCTGGAGCTAAGACTGGGATCTGGGCCCCTAACTCACGCTGGCTCTGGCTGCCGGCACTTACCCTTGTATCTCCTTTCAGCATTCATGGATTCATATGTTCACTCATTTACCACCCCCATATTTGTTGAGCTGGCTTTGTGTGGGCTTTGAGGCCTTCAAGATGAATAAGACTGGGGAGCACCCTGTGTGTTGTAGCAAGTGTGTGCATGTGATGCCTGCACTCAGTAGATACTCAATATGTGTTTGTGGGATGAATGAAGGAAAGAATGAATGAACATGTGTGATTATTGGCACTGGTGTATCTCATGGCTCTCAAGCTCTGCCCCCCCCCCCCTTTTAAAGATTTGATTTATTTATTCATGAGAGACAGAAGGGGGGGGTAGAGATACAGGCAGAGGGAGAAGCAGGCTCCATACAGGGAGCTGGACGTGGGACTCGATCCCGGGTCTCCAGCTCAGGCCCTGGGCTGAAGGCGGCGCTAAGCCACTGAGCCACCCGGGCTGCCCAAGCTCTGCCCTTTTTCCTCTCTCCTTGGCTTATGGGGCTTCTTCCAGCTTCCTGCCTCCACTGGGCAGGTACACAGCCCTGGGGCCCCAGAGGCGGGACTCCCAGTGGTCCCTGGTTGGTCCTCAGGGTGCCCGGGACTCCCTGCTGGCAAGCTGATCCTCACAGTCCCTGCCAGGAAGAGGAGGGTTGCCCTTCTTACTTAGGTCCCTCATGCTGGCTGGGCGCTGGGGCCAGAGGCAGGAGACCCTTACTGGCGTTCTCAGACTGAGCTGCCCTCAGCTTGCCCCTGGGGGTGGTGAGGCCCCACCAGCCCTGACTCATGAGCTCCAGAAGCCTCGCTGAGAAGGTAGGAAATGTCCAGTTCCCAGACCTGGTGGCCTGCGGGCAGCCTGCCCTCGCCCCCCTGGGGCTGATCCCCTTTCCCTTTCTCCTGGCACAAGGCTCAGCCAGCTGTCCCTTGCTCAGCCGTTTCACAGACATCCCCTTTTTGCCCTCCCATGCAGTGGTTAAGAGTAGAGATCTGTAGTCAGGAGGTGTGGGTTTGAGTCCAACCTCCACCCTTCCCAGTGTGTATGACTTGTGTGTGGTCCTGAGCCTTGGCTTTCCCATCTGCAGAGTGGGGAGACCAACCCTTTGCATAAGGGTATGCATCATCCCATGATGAGGGCATGGGATGTGAGCGTAGAACAGTGCCAGAAATGCTCCTACTGTGGTCAGCATCCCTCGGGGGGTGAGGGTGTGGAAGAGGGTAGGCAGAGCCACCTCCCTGTATCCCTGACTCAGTTTCTCCTGCCTCTTCCCTCAAGAGGATGGGGGTCCACTTTTCTTGCTGAGCATCTCTTGCTGTGCACTCTTTCTGTAGGGTTCCACTGGCCTCGGATTGTCATCTTGAATGAAAGCCCTTTCTCGTGGGTAGTGGTTCAGTGAGGCTGCTTAGGGTGGAACAATTCACTGCTTTCTGATGAAAAGTGGCAAATCAACATGGTTTTGTTACTCCTCTCTTTGCTCATAGAAAGTTCCTCAAACCCACACCTTGGGCTCAGGGACTGTGAGGTGTACGGATGTGGTGTAGTGGGGTCCACCAGTCTAGATGATCCTCTTCTTCCTGCTTTGAGGAAGAAGCTGGCAGGCCAGAGTGGCCCCATCATATGTTAGGCTGAACCATTTGAGGTGAGCCAATATTCAGCCAATATTCAGCTTCTTTGACTCATGAAGACGGCAACTTTGTGTGGTTCAACCCAATGATACTTAATCGTCTTGTGTGTTGATATTTGGAGACATGTTTCTTTGAAACCGATTTTTTCATTCATTGAACATTGAGCCCCCCACCGTGTGTCTGTCTGTACCAGGGTCTGGGGAGACAGTACTGAGCACCAACAGAGCTTCTGCCTTCATGGAGCTTGTGGTCTGGGCAGGGAGCATTCCAGCTGTCCATTACACTGTAACAAACCACCCTAAAACTCAATGGCCTAAAGTAATGATTACTATTTCACACAGCTCTGTGGGTGGACTTGGTTGGTGGTCCCACTTGGCATTTCTCATGTAGTTGCCAAGTGAGCTGAATCTGATGTCATCTGAAGGCTCGTCGGGGTTGCATGTCCAAGGTGGTGCACTCCCCCGGCTGGCAGTTGGTGCCGACAGCTGGGAGCTCTGGTGGTGCTGTCTACAGGAGGAACTACACTCTCTCATGGTATGGCAGCTTGGTTCTATCCAAGAGACCAGGAGACCCTGTGGAAGCTGCAATCCTTCTGATCTGGCCTCAGAAATCCTGGAACATTGCTTCGGTTACATACTAAGGGAGTCACTGCGGCCAGCCAAAAGGGCAGCTGTGGAGGGGAATTAGATCCTTCTTCTTGGTGGGTGAGTGCAGGGTCTCACTACAGAAGGGCACGTGGACTGGGAGGTGTGGCTACTGATGTCTTTGGAAAATGCCAGGTGCCACAGGGAGGTGGGGAGGAAGAAAGGTAACCTTCAAAAGCGTGAGTGAACATTGTGCCAAATGCAGTGGTGGCAAAGGGAAAGGCGCTATGGGGAAGGAGTGCTGGGGATCCAAGTGACACTGGCGCTCAGGCCTGTGGGGAGCCCTCTGAGCTGGGCGATGAGTCACCAGGGAACAGGAATGCGAAGCCCTTGGCAGGACAAACCTACATTTTAAGGGATTGAAAGAAGGTCTGTGTGGCTGTGGGTAAGTGATAAGTCACTGAGGTCAGCAGAGCCCTTACTGGACCTCCGGGGCCTGGACAGGGACCCAGCATGTGATTGTGAAGGGTTTACAGACTTCTCAACAGGTTTTCATTGAGTCTCTACTGTGGGGAGACCGTGTAGCAGGGTGCTTCTGAGTCAGACACAACTGTGTCTGAAACCTGCCCCTGGTGGCCTTGCTTGGCACCAGTGCCCACACAGAAGGTACCTGGCATGCAGCAAGTCCTCAATAAACGCTAGCTGCTCCTGGCCAAAGGAGCGCACAAGCACACATCGGTGGGCACATCAGCAAACAGTGAGGGTGTGAGTTGTCCAATGGGGGACGTGAGGCTGGGGAGATGGGGAGCTTTGTCAACCAGCCAGAGAGTCCAGGGCTTGGTGAC
This sequence comes from Canis lupus baileyi, assembly GCF_048164855.1. NCBI lineage: Eukaryota > Metazoa > Chordata > Mammalia > Carnivora > Canidae > Canis > Canis lupus. The sequence continues at coordinate 66,253,239 of NC_132842.1, forward strand.
CCTCAGCGAGAGGTCCCCACTCACAACTGCTCAGCTCAGGGGGACCCTTACCCGGGGTGCACTTCTGATAGCTCCAGGCAGCTCCCAGGAGGACGTGAATGGAGCCGAGGCAAGGAAAGCCTTCAGTGTCTGTGTTCTGGAAGTCCTTCTCAGCCCCAGAAGCCTGGGTGGAGAAGAATGACCACCTCAGCCTGCTGATGGGAGAGACCAGTGGGTCACCTGTAGTTCAGGCCCAGAGATTACAGTGTCTAGAAACTCGAGGTACCCTTGGGATGGGGACTCAGGGCTGGTGGTGGCGTCTGTGCTCACTCAGGGCTGGATGGAGACAGGACACGGGACAGGCAGGGCCATCATGGAGGAGGGAAGGGCCATTCATTCATTCATTTCCCAGGGGCTTCCTGAGTAGGTGCTCCGGGAGGGGGATCTGGGAATGAGGAGACCCCAAGAGGTGCTCCAGCAGGGACAGCGTCCTCAGAGCTGTTTCCTCCTGGGCCTTGGAGAGCTTAGGGCCCCAACAGGCCCCAGGCCTGGGGGGAAGGGCGCGCTGCTTAACGTCAGAAATCCCCTGCATGGCTTTGGATGACCCCCTAGAGCCTCTATTTCCTCATCTGCAAATGGAAAGATAGCACCATTAGCTCTTTTCCCCTAGTGTGAGCTTGAGACATGCAGCAATGAAAGTGCCTTGCGGGGAGTCAAGCCCGCCGGATGGAGGGCTTCCTGTTTTGTGGTCCTGATTCCGTGCATGCAGCACGCAGAGGGCCCCTCCAGGACTGGGTCTTCAGGCGGTCCTGCTCCCCAACATCTTCAGGCCACTGTCTTCTCTCTCTGCTTCCTGAGGGGCAGGCTGGCTGGCCGCACGACCCCCTGGAACCCCAGAGGATGGGGGGGCCCCCCCCACCTCCACGTGCCTCCTCTCCCCTGCCCCTTTTGTGTGCAGCCACCTTGCTTTCCCATTAGTAGACGGTGGCAGGGGAGGTGACAGTTCCTTAAAACAGATTTATGCTCTTGGATGACTTTATGGGTTTTTGCCTTATAAAAACCCAAGAGTTGACATTCTGATTTATCTACTCCTGAGTCAACAGGATGTACCAGATTTAAAGAGATCAAATGCATTGTAATGTTTGTGGTTCCAGTTGTGGATTAGATGAGCTATTATGGAAAGCGCTGCCAAGTAAATATGGCAAAAAAAAAAATAACAAGGGGATAATTTAAATATGTCTATTAAATTGTATGTTAAGTAAAGTAGCACAAGTGTGGTGCCGAATGTAACTTATTATCTGGAGATTTGGTGTAGTAGATAAAGCTGGAATGATGGTTCTTCTCCCCCCGCCCCTCTTCAGAACACTTAAAAAAAATTTTTTTTTTATTAAGGAAAGAGACTGTAAACTAGGAATTTCAGAGACAGGCGCTTGACTGTGTAACCGTGGTTGTGTGATGACGTATAATATTGAAGGCTCCAAATGATATTTCTCATTTCTTTGCTTTCTATTCCTTGTCACCACGGCAGTAGCCGATCAGATTTCCTGAGATAAATATGCTGCCTGGCTTTTAATGGGATTTCTGTATTGCCAGGAGTTGGCGTGTTCTGATAATAAAAGAACCTAAAAATTGTACATCCCTTAATTGGTAAGAAGAGAGATGTTTTGATGGGCCACAAATGGAAACATTGATTTTTACTGCCTCCGAGCAGTTGCAAGCAGCGTGTCATGCCACGTTCCCCGCCACGGAAGGCGGCAGCTGGCTCTCCGATGAGCTGATTTGTGTTCGCAGGTTCTTGATGTCGGGTGCTTGGAAGTGCGTGTTTTGTGCAGATGGGAGAAATAGATCCCTTATAACATTATCTGTTTCTAAATTGAAATATTTATAGGACTGTGGCTTTCACCTCGAATCGAATGCATTCTTTACTTCGTTTCTCTTCCTTGCTTTGGCGACTAGTCCTTGGGGGTTTAAAGGCTGTGTGCTGAAGGCTTTTTTCTGTAACTGCAGTGTTATGTGCCACACGCACGTGTACACACACGCGGGCACACACACATCTTTACGTATGCGTGTATGTTTGCATCCATCAGTGTCCTTATGCATAATAGAGATTTCTCTATTTAATTCAAATCTGTACTTGTTTCTGGATGGGTAGATTGTTTTCCAGGATGGACTGTAGAAAATATAACACACACTTTGATTTTCCAGTTCGAGTCTCTGTACTTTAATGAGGAAGTTTAATCCACTGACATTTGTTGGGATTACTGTTATATTCTGTGCGTTAGATTTACCATGCATATTTTGCACTGTGACTTACAAGTTCCTGATGTGCCCTATTAATCTCTCAGATTGAGGCTGTGCTCCGTGTCCCCCAGCAGTGCCGGGAAGTGCACTGGACAGGAGTTAGCATGTGGAGTTAAACGTCTGTTGGGTGCCTGGAAGGATGTCAGGTGCCTTACCTATGAAATGGAAATAACAAAGGTGTCCCTCTCTGTGGACAGGGGCAGGAACACATGATTGCCTGAGCCCCCTTTTAGCACTAGAAAGTGAAAGCCGAGGGAATGGGGCTGTGCATATGTAATCGGGGCTTTGAGAAAGTGTGGAACACTACATGAATCACAAGGCATCGCTATCATGATCATTAAGTCAACTTTGCTGTGCCGCTTAGCCACGTGTCTGCATAGTGCTAAGCGCAGAATAGGTGATTTATTTTACAGAAGTTGGTTGAATGATTCCAAAGCTGGCTCTCACTGTCTGGGCTGATCCCAGGGCATGAGTGGGGACTCAGATGCATTTTAGCTTGTGATTTGACTCTCCGTGGTCTTACAAACACACGGGCTTCCTTGGTTCCAGAATCAGGACATGTTTGCAAAGAACAGAGCCAATATCACCACATTGGGAGGCATGCTGTGTGGAAGGTGAACTCGGCTAAGAGATCCCTTGCCCTTAAATTGCAAGGCTTTGGGGAAAACTAAAAGTTTAGATGCATTAGGAGGAGGCTCTGGAGAAGTGCGTAAGAGAATTGGGTTTTCAGGAGACAAAATGCTAAGGCATTTTCACCTCCGTGATGGGTCACGACCCCCAGCATCCACGCTCAGAGGGAAGATGACAGGAAATCCCCCGAGAAGATTTGCACCAAGAATTAAAGAATCTAGTTGAGAATTATGGCACCGCATGCTACAAAAAACCCCCATATATTAATATACTGAGAGGTGTCAAGAATAATGGACCCTGGGAGGTAGAGTAATTAAATGTATCTTAATAAATGCTGGGTGATTCTTTTAAAACCCTTTCCCAAGACCCCGTCAGCTGACATGGACTGTATTCTTCCTGTTGGCAGGAGGCCTGGAAGGAGAGCCGGAGTGTGATCGGAAAACCAGCCGTGCGCTGGAAGACAGGAACAGCGTGACAAGTCAAGAGGAGAGAAATGAGGACGATGAAGACATGGAGGATGAGTCAATTTACACCTGCGATCACTGTCAGCAGGACTTCGAGTGTCTGGCAGACCTGACGGACCACCGGGCTCACCGCTGTCCTGGAGGTAATGCTAAATAGCACCGGGATTCTGACAGGTGGTTATACGGATAATTGGACATAGCAACAGCTTGAAGCCTCAAGTGAGATTAAAGAATTAATAATGTAATTTTACAGTTAATGTCATTTTATTGTGGTGTCTTGGGTACCCTGTATCCGCCTTTTAAATAAAATTAAAAATAAAAGCAACAGCTTTCTGGCAAGCAGGGATTCGGTGAGGGGGCCCTGTCGTTGCCTCCCCAAAACTGCAGTCTACAGAATGTGGGCCCTTAGTGGGTAGGGTCTGCACCTTGGATTTCTGGAAGGCCTTTTGGAAACCCAGCGACTAAGAGGTTGTTAGTGCAAAGTGAAGTAGCTTAAGTATGGAAAGGTGCGTGAAGGAGTGGGCTCCGAGGCAGGGCCTGGATGGGACGGGGAGAATTTGAAAGGCCAACAAGAGCTCGTTCATGCAGAGAGGGCCCTGGTTCTACCTCTGTACTTGGTTTCCTGCTTCTCTGAGGAGGAGAGGGGTGGCTGGGAGCTGTTCCGCTAAACCCACCTGTAGCCCTGTTTCCAGTCTTGGCAGCTGCAGGGAAGGTGGCCAAGCCCATGGTTTTACAGGAGCGATTTAAGACATCATGAGTCATGTGTGTCTGGGTCACACGGGATGGATGGAGTGGGAGAGTGGGGGGTGTGTGTTGCCTGGAGCTGTGGCAGTGATGCCACAGGAACAGGGGGCTGACACATCTTCAGGCCCCGAGCAGGGAGTCCAGAGCTATGTTCCTTACACAGCTGTCCCTGACATCTCTCACCACCGTGGCTGTTGATGCAAGACTTTGGATGCCGATTTGTAGGGAGAGGAGCTAAACTCTGAGACCAGTATTCCAAAGGGAACCTGTCATCTGGTTTTTTTGGGGAAATTTGGCTGGTTGGAAGTAGTAGTTTAGTATGCAAAACTCTTGCCTCCTCTACTTTTCATGGCTTTTTTAGAAGCTTGAAAGCCAAGTGTTTGGGGAACTATGAGTTTCCCTCTGGTGACATCTGTACCTGCACAGCCCTGTTTAGACCGAATCCCTGGTTTTCAACCTCTGGAGAAAACATATAACCAAAAACAGTGGACCCTACAGGACTCTTTACAGTTTTGGACTTTTGGGGGGCTCAGCAAACCAAACCCCAGTTATTGGGAATTTGTGGTATTTCAACCACAGGCAGAGGCAACAGCCAACTTAGAAGCTGAGAATCAGAATTGGAAGAGACACATGTGGTTGGCTTTTCAGTGCCCTCATTTCCTGAGGAGGAAATACTGGGGCAGGAGAGGGGATGGTGATGGACTGAGGTCACCCGGGGTTTGGTGGCTGAGCCAGGACCTCTCTAGGACTCTCATCCTGCTTGAGAAAGCAAGAGATGGCCTGTGTGCTTCTTTATTTAGCCCAGAACTGAGGTGGAGTCTTAACGATACGGCAGGAATGAAATATTGTCCCCGACTTGGAAAACAATCAATGAATGGATCTTCTAATTAAAAGTGATTCTCTTTATTTTCTAAATGTAAAAGAACATGTGGGGCTCAGTTCGCATTAACGCAGTGCCCCTCAGGACTCCTGTGAAGTGACGCCACGTTGAGTCTCTGTGGCTCTTGGAGGGAGGCCTCAGGCCCAGCCCTACTCAGTTCTTTAGAACCGAGGAGATACTCTGTCTCTCTTCACACTTTTGAGAATGGTGGTGTTTCTTTTTTTTTTTTTTAATGGTGGTGTTTCTAGGTGGAGTAGGGCCAACATGAGGCTCTGAGGCTGTGTAGCAGGGTTCTGTGCTGGAAGGAGTAGCTAATTGTGCTTTGGTCCTGGGCAGGATTCTTTTCCCAGTGGCTGTCTCTTCTCTCCATAGCCTCAGCCTGGCTGACATCAAGGGAGCTCTGTCTGCAGGGTCTTCAGCCACCGATACTCCTGCCTGCTTCCTAACAGGACCCCGCTAACTACCTCCATGGGGACGTGGAAGCCAGGGATCCCCCAGCCCTGGAGCATCAGAAGGGAGTCAGAAATTCCTTAAAAGAGTATGGGAAATGACCTTGCCTAATAGCATCCCTGAGAAATTCATTACCGCCCAGTGAAGGTGTGACCCAGTCTGGGAGAGTCTCCCTGACATGGAAGAAATATGTGAGGAGCGATTTCCCCCCAGGTCTTAGGTTCTGAGGATTACCCAGTGACAAGATAAACCACTGGGAATTGTGCGCGTATCATTCAAAGCAGGTCCCTACCTAGGCCGCCTGCACGCTCTCTGATCTGCAGTGGTTTCCCCACTGGGTCCCCAGAGAGGTTTCTGGAACTGTTGGGGAGGGTGTTGGGGCCTGTCTGACTGAGGGGGCACTGATACCCACTCCGGTTGGAGCTGTCCACATTAAAAAGTCTTTTATAGATTGGGTTTTAGCATAAGATGTGTGCAAATTGGCTTCTGCTTTAAAAAACTTGGACCTGGCGCAAAAAGGCAACAGTGGGTCGCCAGGGCCAGGCTCTGGGGGCTGCTGGATGCTCACCATCGGTCGTCCGGCCACTGTACGAGGGACAATGCAGGCGGGCAGTGTGGCCAGTGTCCTCCTGGAGGGAAAGGTAGGCTCTCAACAGCCCGACAAAGACCATTTCAGAGAGGGCCCCGCTCTGCTGAGGCTGGGCGGGCTCTGGGTGCTCAGCAGATGTTTCTGAGGGAACAAACAAGTCTTGTTTGGAGGGAAGGCGGGCCCTCTCTGCTTTTGAGAATTTGGGGCCTAAGGGCAGCGCCACCTGTCAATCCCGCTGTCCGCTCTTCCTGGAATGGGAATTAGGCCTTGGGTGTGAACAACACTCGTCCCCCACTCGTCCCCTGCTGGGGGCCGTCACTGCCGGAATGTGGAGACTGCACACCCTTGGCCAAGCAGGTGTGTCCCGGGGAGGTGGGGTGTGTTGGGGGGGCCCATCTTGAATGGGGTTCTTTTCTAAAACTGCTTCAGCAGGGTGACCTCTTGGCTCTTTCTGTGTGTTTCTGTGGCCGTTGGGGTGGGGGTGGGGCAGCGCCTCGTTCCATCAGACTCTGGAAGAGTAGCTGAGGATCGGAGATTTTCTGAGGTGGTGGGAAGCTCCCCACAAAAGCAGGGGCGGGGGAGACTTCCTGCCAGGATGGCATTGGTGGCATTCAGAGGGGAGGCAAGTCCCGGGACCCTGCACCTAAGAACCCTCACTTGCAGATTCCGGAGCTTGAGAAGGCACCTGCGTCATTGCCCCTTCACAGGAGTGGCTCTGCTGGGGCCAGGAGAGTCTGTCCAAGCGCGGACTTCAGAACCCAGACCTCTTTCTCTCTCTCCCTCCTCTTTCTCCTCGACTTTTTGCTCCCCTGTCTCTCATTTGCGTCTGAGGACAAACTGGCCTTAAACCAACAGGGCATCAAACATTGACACAAAATGAGATCAGCCGAGAGCCATCCGCTCCGTGGATGCTCACACCCCCAATAGCTGATTCCTCCTTGTTCTCTTCCACACGCGGCCCACAGAGTGACACGTGTGTACGGGCTTGGCATCGGGGGCACATGCCATTCTGGACTCTGCATTTGTTCACTGCACATGTTCTGAACGGTTCCCAGGCTGCGACATGATCTTCTCCACTTTTCCATTAATCCCTTTTTTGGGTAGGGGAGAGGAGGATCCTTCTTTTTTTTAATACAGCAGCACTCAAGCAGATAAAGCTTGGGTTGCTGGTACTGTGTCCATGTGCTACAAAAATATGAAATTTAGATCGGTCCGCCGGGAGATTAGGATTTCTACAGCAAGAGTGGACAAAGGCTGCCTTGGTGTCTGTGATGGGCCTGTCTGTTCCTCATGGAGCATCATCTGTGGGCACCGGACGAGGAAACGGCCAGAGCATTTGGTGGCTGTCTGAACCGATGATAGAATGTTTCCATTGCTTCAGGCTTTCCTAAGGTGAATGCTGTCAACACGGGGAGTGGGCTAAAGTTTACGTTGACCTGGTTTGTGAAGTGTTGGCCGAGCATGTGTGGACCTTATAAACGGTTGCAGGGGATGTTTTTCATCATCTTCCAGAAGCCCTGAGGACTTCAGTTGCTTTAGAATGTATCTCTGGAAACTTCCTGGGGCACCGTGGAAGCAGGTATGAGAGGTTTGATTTACCCAGGGGCCGATTCCAATATTTTATGTGCTCACTGAAGCAGGTCAGCTGTGGACCTTCCGTGTGGATTCAGGTGGAGTGTTTTACTGCTTTCTCCTACGAATACTACCTTTTAAGGATACTCTGTGATTTACACTGACTGCCGCTTTGGCTTAAATTAATGAAGCTGACTGCCCGAGGACATTTGGGTGCTGGATCCATGCTCTTGTAATGTTCTAGATCCGACTTTTGTAGGGACGCTCTTCCTTGTGTCAGGAAGGGGCTGTCAGCAGGGGTGTGCACTGTGCCAGTCCTGGAACATGGCAGGTCCCTGGGGCCAGAGCACCCGATGGCTTTTGGAAATCCCTAACCTCTTCGACAAAGGCACCACTGGTATGGTTTTGGTTCTCTTCGTAGGTAGGGAAAGACAGATGGAGTCTCTTTAGAAAGACTGAGGTTTCTAACTCTGGGCCTGGCCAGGCACTCTTCTCCATAGAAGAGAAATTGTCTTCAGGATCAGGGTGGAACCAAGCATTGGTTTCTTTCAACAGGCGCCATTCCCTGATCTCTGACACAGACCAGGCTCCTCACTGGCTGCAGAGAGGCATCCTTGAAGCACACGGGATCCCTGCTGTCCCCCAGGGCTCCCCTGTGGGCGAAGCCTCCCTGATCGCTCTGCCAGCAGCTCCATCCCCAACACAGTGCATGACATGAGTCTGATGCTGCGGTTATTCTGCAATAGTGTTTTTTTTTTTTTAAGGTTTTATTTATTAGAGAGAGAGAGAGAGAGAGAGAGAGAATGAACAGTGGGGAGGGGCAGAGGGAGAGGGAGAAGCAGACTCAGCCATTGAGTTGGGAGCATGACGCAGGGCTCCATCCCAGGACCCTGGGATCATGACCTGAGCTGAAGGCAGCTGCTTAACTGACTGAGCCACCCGGGCGCCCCCTGCAATAGTTTTTCATGTGTTTATCTCCGGTCTCCCCACTATTGTTGAGCTTCATGAGGCCAAGAGCCATGTCTGTTTTGTTCTCTGTTATGTCCTAGCCCAGTGCCTGGCATGCAGTGGTGCTTCATATGTGCTTGTTGGATGAAGGAATGATCCCACCTAGTCTTCCTGATGGTCCCAGCAGGGTGATCCTACTTTTTACCATTCATCCCCATTTTACACATGAGACAGCTGAGATTCAGAGAGGTAGGGGATCTTGCTGGAGGTTACAGAGCTTGAGCTAAGATTTAAGATCCGAACAGCTCACCCAGAGAACATGGACTGGGGACAGTGAACCATTTCCAACTAAATTCCAGACAGACGTGGCTTTTTTGAATGCTCAACTTAAAAAAAAAAAAAAAAAGATGGAGATGGAGAGGGATTTGTTCAAATAGCAACAGCAAAAAAATGTGCTCCCTGTGGGTTAATTTTGCTGCTCCCCCTTCAGCTGCCCCCCACTTCCTGAGGACTGGGACCGAGGAGTATTTCCCCAGCCCCTTCGGAAAGGCAGACCCGCCTTTTCTGGCGAAGGTGAAATGCTGCTGTGTAAAAAGCCGGGTGGAAAGTTAATTACACCCTGGTTTGTTCAGCTGTGGCCAGAGTGACCTGTGGGTCCTAATTACAGGGCTGGGGCTCCGTGAAGGCTGGCACCTTTGCCAGCCTCGTTCCTGTCCGCTGGCTGGCGGGATCCTGCCTTTGTGTGCCGGCTCAGGCCCTTTCTCCCTCTGACAGCATGGGTGGGGGCCCTCCCTGCCTATTGCTCGGGGCGCCCCTCGTCCTGGTTCCATTTGGGCAAAGCAGAGCCAGCCCGGGCCAGCCGCTGGGCGGTGCGCTGCCAAGTGCACAGGTGCAGGGCGCAAGTGCCTTCTGCCCATGGGGAGGGTGCACTGTGCCTTGGTGTCAGCCGGCGTCTCGCAGTGCAAAAGGCCTGGGGGCCTGAGCACAATTAATACCCCCCATGTCAAAAGCTTTCCTGCATGCAAACAGCATCCAGCTAGAAAACACAGAGCAAGGAAGGAGCCTGCTCACGGGAGTCACAGAATGTAGAAAGACCAGGGAACGGACCCAGGAAGCAACAGTGAAATGGTTGGAGAGGACAAACAAACCAGCACACTCAGCTCTGGAGGGACACAAAAGAGACCTCACCAAATGAGAAAGCAGACCTTTTCCTTGGGTGGAAAGACTCGATATCGTAAATAGGTCAGTTTCCCCTGAACGAACCTGTTAACTTCATGTCACCCCCTGAAAGTAACATTGGGATTTGTTTAGACATGGACGAGTTGATTCTAAAGTTCATAAGGAAAGATGGGCATGTGGCGAGACGAAGGACCGTTCCGAACAAGAGGAGCGATGGGAAAGGCTGGGTAACCAGACCAGATTTTATTTTGTTTTGTTTTATTTTATTTTATTATTTTATTTTAATTATTTTATTTTATTTATTTATTTTTAAGATTCTATTTATTCATGAGAGACAGAGAGACAGAGACACAGGCAGAGGGAGAAGCAGGCTCCATGCAGGGGGCCCGATGTGGGACTCGATCCTGGGATTCTGGGATCATGCACTGGGCCAAAGGTAGACGCTCAACCACTGAGCCACCCAGGGATCCCCAGACCAGATTTTAAAACACATCCTGAAGCCGTAGGAATCTAAGTGGTGTGGAACAGATGAGTGGCACGGGAAAGAGCAGAAAGGGACGTGAAATAGAGCTGGAAATTCAGTGTTTGAGAGAGGTGTCATTGCATATCCGTGGAGGACCGATGGATCACTCAGTAACTGGGGTTGGGGTGATGTGGTAACCATCCTGGAGAAAGGAAATTGGATCCCTGTCCTCCTAAAGCCAGAGCAAATCCCAAATGGATCAGAAATCTAAACAGAAAAAGAAAACTTGAAGACACTAAGGGAAAACATAAGTGGGTTTTAAAAAAATATGATACGATCAGAGTGGGGAAGCCTTTTCTAAATATAACCATAAACCCAGAAGCCATAAAACAAAAGACAAAATATTCAACCACATAAAAATAAAACATTTCTGCATTGCCAAAACCACAGTAAATCAAACCAAAGACACATATTGCAGGCAAAAGATATTTTTCCTTAATGTGTAAAGGAGCTCCTACCAACACTAAGAAAATAACCAATAAATCAACTGGAAAGCAGGATGAAGTCTGGGCTGCCTGAGGTCAGGACCTGTTCAGAATAGCTGGTGCCATGCTGGTCTTCAGAGACTTTGAATATCTCTCGTGCACAAAGGACAGAAGTGGAACCAGGAAAAGATACACCAGTGAGATCTTACACAGTTAGGAAGAGTGGGAATAGGAGAAGAGTAAGAAGAGGAGAACTATGATTTTTTAAAGATTTATTTATTTATTTGAGAGAGAGCATGTGTGAGAGCTAGTTCCCCAAGGAGGTGGGGGTGAGGGCAGAGGGAGAGGGATAGAGAATCCTAAGCAGACCTCCAGGTCAGCCTGGAGCCCCACGCAGGGCTCAGTCTCACAACTCTGAAATCATGACCTGAGCCCAAATTGAGAGCTGGATGCTTAACAGGGACAGAGCCACCCAGGTGTGCCAAGAACTGTAAATCTAAGCCACAAGAAACTACCTACTATTATTAAACTGCCAGGTTGGCAAAGACGTTTAGTAACCCCTTGTGTGGTGAGGACATGTATCCTTGATGCCAAGGTTTGGGATCCTGTTCTCTTTGTCTCCAGATTGCCTTGGCCTATAGACAGAACATGTGGTAGGTGTTCAAGAAAAGTTTGCTGATCTTGTTCCCAAGGGGGCCACAGCCTTTGTGAGGTAAGAGCTGTCAGCAGTAAGGCCCACAGTGGCAAGGCCATGGCTCTTAGGTATGAGGTTGTAAGAATAAAGACTCCATGAACCATGCCTGGACATAGTAGATCTTCAATTAATGAATCTTCAGAAGGAGGGGGAATTACAGAAGAAGAGATGATTACTCATTGAACAAGTATTGAGTATGTGCTATGTATATGGAGGGACCCTTCTGGGTGCTGGGGAGGTAGGAACTGTTTATTTAAATAAAGGGTAACTCAGTGGAGAGGGTATTCACTTCACAGAAGCATTCTCTGACTTGTAAGATGTCAAAGTGCTCTAGGTGGCCTTTAAATAGATGGCTTCCCCGGTGCCTAAAAGATGCTTCCAAGGGCACCTGGGTGGCTCAGTCTGCTAAGCGTCCAACTCTAGGTTTCAGCTCAGGTTGTGATCTCAGGGTCATGAGATCAAGCCCTGAGTTGGGCTCCACGCTAAGCTGGGAGTCTACTGGACATTCTCTCTCTCCCTCTACCCCCTCCCTCCACCCGTGCTTGTGCACGCTGTCATGCTCTCTCTCTCTTTCTCAAAAAATAAATAAAAGATGCTGACATGTACTGAGATGTCATGCCCACAGCTCTCTAAGAAGATGCTAACTGTGTGTGCTGCCCTGCTACTGTGCTGCCATTTTGGAGGAAAGCGGATGGGCAGGGTGAGGAACTGGCCAGTCTGGGTCTGCCTGGCCTGTGGTGGGATCAGAACCTTCCCTAAATTGCCTGCTCCCTGCCCTCTGAGTTGCCCATTAGAAGGTGCCTGGGAAGCCGGTGGGCTGCATGGAACCGTGATTCTCTCTGGTCTCGGGCAGCTGTGCCCTGACTCCTGGTGGTCATGTGAAGGGGAGTTGTTTTTCAGATGCTTGTGTAATTATTCACCTCCCATGCCGCCCACAGGTTTATAGAATGTGTCCCCCTTGACGTGGTTATATAGACTGAATGCTGCTATCACATTGTGGGTCTCTCCAAAAATTGGACACCAAATCTAACAATATAGAAGGCAGGGATTGAGATGGGAATAATCCATATCTCACTTGGTTTCCATGGGAAACAGAGTGTCCGTACGTGTGTTCTGAGGTTCCCGAGGGCTCTCCAAAGTGGAGAGGATCCTTTCCTGCTTTCCCACCCAGCTTGCATGACTATACCTCAATGAGTTTCTGAATCATTGTGCCAAAAGGTGGATTCTTTTGTGTCTGGGGGGTGGAATTCAGGTGTGGTGCCTGACACAGGGAAGGTGTCTGTGACCCCCTGGGATGAGCCTCAATGAGGGGGCCCTGGAGAAGCCTTGGGAGCCTGAAGGAGACTGGTCTGGGACTGGCCCAGTCTGGATCTTGGTTTCTTCTCCTTCCCTGGCAGCAGCCAAGCCTTCCACTGGCTTCCTGTTGTGAGGGCCAGAATGTACACCTAGTGGGACCTCAAGGTCCTGGGAGGAAAAGGCAAACCCCAAGATGGCCTTCAGGCTGGTTGCATGTATATTTCTGAGTCTAGCCTGCTGTCATCCATTTCAGCCTGGAAGTTTCCAGAAGGCACATGTCATGCCAGTAAGTTGTGATACCATACCTGCTGTGAGCCTGGGGCTGTGTGTGTGTGTGTGTGTGTGTGTGTGTGTGAGAAAGAGACAGAGAGAGAGAGAGACAGAGACTCTCTACTAACAAGAAATGTATAATCTAGATGCAAAGCGAAGTTGCCATGATCCTTTGGGTTGCCCAGCACATAATAGGTCCTCAATTAACATGCTATCTGCATACTGAACTCTAGCTGACAAGCCAAGAAAAGCAGATTCATGGCTCAGGAAACTGAGAACCAAGGCTGACTTCAAGCATGACCCCCTGAAGACATGCCCCAGTGCTGTCTTTATAAACCCAATCACTAGGTGTTCAGAGGCAGAGGTGCCATCTCCAGGCTTCCACCCTCCAGCCACAGAGAAACAGCAGCCTCTTTCCAGTTGCCAGGACAGAATTCCTAAGTTTGACTACTCATGGAGCAGCCACGACCAAGGCTTAGCCCCAAAATCATCACTGAGGCAGTGGGGAGACAGACATGCATATTAGCTAGGCTCGGGGTGGTGGGAGTCGGGAGGACCTCCATACAGACCATTGACACTGAGAACTGGGGAGAAGGCTCCCAGGATGGTACCAGGAAACACGGATGAATATCTTCTGTTGGAAGAAGGAGTGATATGCAGGCAAATATGGAAGAGTTCAATAGTTGAATCAATGCCAGTTTGCCATATCAGTGGTTAAGTCCATTCACTTTGCTCTTGATGGGATCTAACCATCTCAGTCAAAGTTTTATTTTATTTTAAATATTTCATTTATTTATTCATGAGAGACACACAGAGAGAGAAGAGACATAGGCAGAAGGAAAAGCGGGCTTCCTGTGGGGAACCTGAATGCAGGACTTGATCTCAGGACCCCGGGATCACACTCTGAACCAAAGGCAAATGCTCAACCACTGAGCCACCCAGGTGCCCCATCATTTAAGGAGGCAGGTTCCTTAAAGATCACCTTGCTCAGCACCTTCTTTTTTTTCTTTTTAAGGAATTTTTGTTTTTAGATTTTATGTATTTATTCAGAGACACAGAGAGAGAATGAGAGGCAGAGACACAGGTGGAGGGAGAAGCAGGCTCCATGCAGAGAGCCCGACATGGGACTTGATCCAGGGTCTCCAGGATCACACCCTGGGCTGCAGGCGGCGCTAAACCGCTGTGCCACCGGGACTGCCCTGCTTAGCCCCTTCTAACCTTACTCTCAAACCCTTATTCTCAGCATAGCTAGTGTATAAAGCCAATAAATAATAAATAAATAAAGTAATAATAAATAAATAAAGTAGAGCGCTCTGTGAAAGGGTGTTGCAGATTCTGAGCTCTGCCTACCTCTCTCCTCCCGCCCTGTCAGCCTGTTCAGGAGCCCCTCAGGCAGTGTAAAAGCCTAGACGGGGGCTGGGCTCTTCAGTGAGGTAGGACTTGTCCAAGGTCACACAGGGAGGTATTGGCTTACTGGGTGTGCCTTCCCTCCTTCTCCAGGAGGTAGCTGATAATACCTGGGAGGCAGTGCACCTGCCGGATGGACAGAGGACTGGTGCTGGACCCATAAACCTCATATCATTTGGACTGGACTTTTTCTTTACTTCTTCCAGGGGAGTGACTTTGACCCTTGAATTCTTATAAACTTGGTGGAAGTTGTTCCCCTACTTTGGGGGGGACCCACTGAAGCTGGCCTACCCTCCTTTCTTGGTTCTTTGAGGGGCAGAGTTCTGGGAGAGGACCAATCATGCATACCCTGGTGGCATCGCCTGGATGCTGGGCCTCCGGGACATTGTTTCCAGGCCTTGGGCCCAGGCCAGACAGAGGCTGGGCAGCCATCCGGTTGGTCTGGCCTTGAGGCTTGAGTGGCCCAGGTGCCCAGATGGGGTGGAGAGGCAGCTGTGAAACCCAGGGGTGACCCAAAGTCACATCATCCACCATCAGCTTCAGGGGGAAGGAAGAGGGACAGATAAGGTATCCCAAAATTGCAATAATAAGATTTTTTTCTCTCTTCTATAGGTATTTCAATAATAAATGTTTCCCCCCAATGTATACATATATAGCTCTGAAATCTCAGCATCACCGAGCAAACCCGGGTCAGTTATGTGGCGCTCTGGTCACGCCTTTTCCCATCAGGACTACGGTTTCATTAGTGCAGCCCTCCTTGCTCTTGCCTGCCTCCTCTATCACTGCCGGTCAGGATACATAGGGACCAGAGCCCCTCGGAGGAGCCCTCGTGCTTTTCTCTTGGAGGTGCGAGCATGATTTCCTCATTCTGTTGGGCATAGAGACCTGAAAATTGTGTTTCCTGAGTAATCAATCTAGGTTTCCTCCAATTTGACGTTTGAAAAGCTTTGAGAAAAGCCTGTAGGTGAAGACTGGAGTGGCCTGCAGCTGGATCCTGACCGGGTTTTGGGGTAAAAGGGGCAACCAGAGAGTATTGTTCTCCGAGTCCTTTCTTATAGCTGGAAGCTATCGATGGTCTATTGCCGGGTGCCTTACTTAGACCACAATTCTCAGCACCCAAAAGAACAAAGCAACCTACCTGTCAAAAGAAAAACGTGTTCCTTAGAACCACAGTACCCCCTGGCATGTATTCATTCAGAAACAGAGTGATCCTTTAAAGTACCTACTGTGGGGGCACATGGGTGGCTCAGTGGTTGAGCATCTGCCTTTGGCTCAGATCGTGATCCTGGGTCCTGGGATCGGGTCCTGCATTGGGCTCCCTGCAGGGAGCCTGCTTCTCCCTCTGCCTCTCTCTCCGTGTTTCTCGTGAATAAATAAATAGAATCTTTTTTATTTTAAAAAATTTTTTATTTATTTATGATAGTCACAGAGAGAGAGAGAGAGAGAGAGGCAGAGACATAGGCAGAGGGAGAAGCAGGCTCCATGCACCGGGAGCCCGACGTGGGATTTGATCCCGGGTCTCCAGGATCGCGCCCTGGGCCAAAGGCAGGCGCTAAACCGCTGTGCCACCCAGGGTTCCCTAGAATCTTTTTTAAAAAAGGCACCTACTATGAGCTCGGAACAATTTTAGACACAGGGTTAGAGTAGTGAGTGAAACGGACAGTAGCTTCTGGCCTTCTGGAGCTTACATTTTATAGCACCTGGTCCCTCACTGGCTTTGGCCATGAGATTCTTCAACTGACCTGTATGTAGTTATTTTGTTCTAAAGAACCGCTTGGTTCCCTCCGTGGTGTAGCTGAGTGCTGGCCAAGGCCCATGTGAGCAGTATGAACGGGGAGAACAAGTAACGGGTTCCCTGCCAACACGGTTAGTGTGCTCGGAGTCGGAGGCTGTGTCAGCATAAGCGGGACGAGGAGGTGAGCGCTCTGTCCTGCATGCTGCTGGAGAGACCAGCACTCGGAGGGGTTCAGGAGAAGATGGACGAGGGGAGGCCTCAAAGCCATGCTTGCAGTTTGGGAAGTTAGGCTTCTCGGTAGCTGGTGTCAGAAAACTAAACCTTTGCTTAAATCAAGTAGGGGAATTTAGCAGCGCATGTAAGTAGGAATTCCGGATCTGGTTAGTTAGGACTAGCTTCAGGTGCTGCTAAATCCAGGGATCCTGGCGAAGGCCTTGGAACCCCGTCAATGCTCTGTTGGCTTTTGGCTCAGGCCGAATGAAGTGCTCCAAATGGCACCCAGAGATGTTCCCCAGAGGAAATGAGGGTGCTGCTAGCAGAAGAGAGGGAATGGTTGCTATTGGGTAGCATCAGCCTCAAGAGGGAAGGAGCCATTTATGCCATTTAAGCAGAGTCCAGAGTAGGTGACCTGACCTCAGGGGTAGGCATGAGCTTGGCCAGTCCCACCAGTGCAGCTGCCATCTGTTCCAGTGGTTGATATTTTTACTCTCACTTTGGGATAAAATGTATGAATGGAGGGGGCTGAGCAGTGGGAGCTCTGGTCATAGGTGTGCATCAAAGCGGTGGGGGAGCAAGGATGACATACCCCAGCCCCTCTCTCCACTCCTGCAATCTTGGTACTCTAAGGGACAGAGCCAAGACCAACTCAGGGCCACAGGGACACTCATTCTGGCCCACATATAAAGAGGTGGCAACCTGGAGATGACCCATCAGATGGCTGCAGGGGTAGGGGAGTGGGATGTAGGGGTGGGGCTCAAGGGCCAGCACTGGTTGAGTTTTTAGGTCCCTCCGAACCTTGAGATCCTATGATAGGCATCCCTAAAATGACACCCTAAACACAGGAAAATAAAGAACATCCCCAAACAAAATGAGAAATCAACCAAATATATCTCCTGCTGGCTAGGGCGTGTGGTTCAAGGAGTGCAGCCAGCAGGGGACTAGCCTGGTCTGGCCTTAGAGAGGGAGGTAGCAACTGCTTGTGCTGCCGTGGCAAAGGCTGTGGTGGTGCTGGGGTGGGGGACACGGACAGGGATGGGGGTGAGGATGGGGGCGGGGGCGGTTCAGAACGGGAAAGGAGCAAGAAAATCTGAAATTTAACTCTGGCACTGGTCTAAAATAAAGCTGAACTATTGGTTGAGTGTTTTGGCAGTGTTTTTGAACACTGTGTGTGCCAGCTCAGGGAAAAAATGTACAGGGGATTATAAAATGCTTCATTTTGTGTTAAACAGTTTTATTTTGGAGTTGACTGGCTAGAATTTGGCTGCTTTTGGAAATGACATCATTGCTCTGGGGAGGGGGGCATCTGGGAAGACTGAGGCTGTGGGGCAGCTGTGCAGGTGGTGGTGGTGGTGGTGGTGGTGGGTGGCCACTGGCTTGAGGGGAGCACACACACCCTGGCCCTTCCCCCACCCTGCCTCCTTGGGTGCCGGAAGTCTCAGCCTCACCAAGTGGTTGGCTGTGCGTGTCTTGGCCTCACTAAGTGGCAGAGGGTGATAAGGTCAGATCTCCTGGAGCAGGTCTGACCCCTCTGAGGCCTGGTAGGGGCTGGGTGGTGAGGTGGCAGGAAGGTGGCTGAGGGCAGGGGTAGGGGGCCCGGAGAGGAGAGATGGTTGGCGACTGCCTGTGGCCTTCCAGCTCCTTCCCAGCACCAGTTCCTGGGCAGCTTCAACCTGACTCTGCCCCTCTCCTGGTGCACTTAGAATGAATCCATTTCGCTGACCTGGGCCGGCCTCTCCTGGCCTATCTAACTTCCAGTCCATTCTTCCTCTTGAGTCTTGGAAAGGCCATGCTTATTCCTGCCACAGGACCTTTGTACTACCTCTCCTCTCCACCTGGATGCTCTTTCAGGTTTTCACAAGGACAGCTCCTTCTCTTCCTTTTGGGGCTTAGCTCCAGTGAGTGTCACTTGCACAGGAGTGGCCCTCTTAGATGCCTCTGATCCCCAGCTAGAGTTGCTCTTCTTCACTGCCTATCACATCATGCCATTCGACTTCCTTCCTGGCAGTTCTTTTTAGTTCACATTTTCTTCTTGATTGGCTTTTCTGGTTATTGTCTTTGCTATAAGAAGGGGACCCTCTTGAGAAGAGTGTCCTGCCTTATCTTTCTCATGCTTGTATCTGCCTCTGGCCTAACACAGGGCCCAGCACATAGTAGGTGCTCAGGAAATATTTATTTATTTATTATTGTTTTTTAAAAAGATTTTATTCATCTGACAGAGAGAGAGAGAGAGAGCACAAGCAGGGGTAGTGGCAGGCAGAGGGAGAGGGAGAAGCAGGCTTCTCGCCAAGCAGAGAGCCCAATGCAGAGCTTGATCCCAGGACCCTGGGACCATGACCAGAGCATAAGGCAGACGCCTAACCGACTGAGCCACCCAAGTGTCCCAAGGAAATATTTATTTATTTATTTATTTATTTATTTATTTATTTATTTATTTTTTTTTTTTTCCAAGGAAATATTTATTGAATGATTAGTTTGAAGTGGTGCAGGTGCTGGCAGGTTGTTGCATTTGTCACTCCAGTGAGTGGCTAAGGACCAGGAATTCTTGTGGACAGTCTCCTGTGGTCTGGCGAGGATCCTTGTTCCTCTCAAATGCCACCAAGCCACACCTCCTGCAACCTCCCCTTCTTCCTCAGAAGCTCTTCTTCCCACCTGCTTCCTAGGACTGTCAAACCAGAGGGTGTATTCTGCTCTTCCAGGGGATAGGGATGTTTTACATTCTGGACC
Source organism: Canis lupus baileyi (assembly GCF_048164855.1). Lineage (NCBI taxonomy): Eukaryota > Metazoa > Chordata > Mammalia > Carnivora > Canidae > Canis > Canis lupus. Next base: position 66,272,268 of record NC_132842.1, read on the forward strand.
TCTAGTTTTTTTATGAAGTCCCTACTATATGCCAAGCCCAGCTCAGGGAAAAAAATGCCAGGAAAAAAAATAGGTGTTAGGGACATAGCAGGTCTCTGCCCTCAGGAAGCTTTAATGCTGGTGGAGGAGTCGGATACTAAAGCGGTAGATGGACAAATGCGAAAGGACCCCTGGGATACCCACGGGAGAGCATGGGAAGACCCTAAGGTCCCCCGGGGGTGGTTTGGGGAGCACTGGTGGAGTGGCAGAGAAGAAACCCAGAGGTGGGTTTTGGAAGTGTCTGCATCTCGTGGGGTCCAGCCAGGGTGATTTGTTTTCCCCGCAGAAGGGGAGGCAGAGGTGCTGGGAGAAGTGCTGAGTCACAGAGGGAAGGTCCTGGGGAGTCCGGGGCAGAAGGGGAGTGAGTACCTAAGGAGGTCTTGCCCTCTGACCACCTTTGCCACAGGCCACTTGCCTCATCACTGATATTTTTGGTTTTGTTTTTTTAATCTCTTGTCACTCTCACTGATGACATATTTTACACCGCATCCTCTAACGGCTTTTTATCACCATCTTCACAAACACCTTGTGTCGACACATTTACTTAAAAATTGTTTAAAAGATACCCCCTTAGTCAGGGTCCCAGTAGAAAACAGATGGTACATTCAAGCGAGGTAATTGAAGAACATTTAATGAAGGGTCCTTTACGGAGGTGGGTAGGCCGATGGGAAGCTGATAGGGATGGGGAGCCTTTTCAGGACATCCTGGCCAATGTTGGAGAAGCTAATGAGGCGCGGTAAGGAGCTTTTGCTAGAACCTGGAGACGGCTGCCCCTGTAGGAAAGCTCCCTGGTGATGGGCAACCTGTGGCAGGCCAGGGAGCTTGCCAGGAGAATGAATACCCCGACTCTGTCCCCTCCTAACCTCCAGTCTCTGAACCTAAGAGGAGCCCCAAAGCGGAGGAGCCTGTTGGTCAGCTTCCCCGGGGCACAGAGCAGGGTGGAGAAGCGAGGACGGTGGACCTGGAGGGGCTGATGATGACTGCCCTCTGCATCCCCACTACTCCTGGGGCTGGCTTGGATGCTGCTGAGAAATCAAATTTTGGAGATGAACCCCAGTTCATAAAAGGACAAGGTTTCCTGTGTGGAGTTTGTTTGGGGGAGTTGTGCCAAGTGTTTGTCTTGGAGCTTGGGGCTGTGTCAGGTTGCTGTGGGGGTTTCGACTTTTGGTTCTCTCTTTTCCCGGGACACCCTACTAGTCTGTGATTCGGTCTTGTGCTGTCATGCTGCAGATTATGGGAACAGAGGAGCAGATTTGTCAGACGCAAGGCCTGGCTCCTGGCAGGTATAGCTGTTCACATCATGGCCTGAGATGCCAAAACTTTGCTATTTGCATAAATGGAGAATGGAATAGGCAATCGTTCCGATTAACACCATTTACTGCTTAACTACTGGAGAAATTGGCAAGGAAGGCGCTCTGTGGCCGTCACCCCCCCTCAACGGTGCCATTCCATTTATGGCTTCACTGGGGACAATGGCAGGGGAAAAGTCAAGGAAAGCAGGAAGGTCAAGGATGCTTCTGAGGAGCCTCTTTGTTCATTATGTATTTATACTGTGCGTGGTTTCCATTCGCCGGCTGCACCGCTCCCGGGACCCCCAGAGGATAAGGCAAGGGAACCTGTGCTCTGAGCACCAAAGCTATTTTTATTTGTGCGCAGGGCAAGGTGACGCGGCTGCTGCAGGCCGAGGTTCAGCTCTCCCTGACACACAGAATTGGATATTAAGGCGGAATTAGAAGCTTGAGTCCAAGGAGATCCCTTGTGAGTGATGCATGCAGGATGGCATTATGACTTTCCAGGCTGCTTCTGCGGAGAGCTGCAAGGGTAGATGAAGGAGCTGTTTTTGGGGGACAACCCCGGGCCCCCAAGTAGCCCTGTGTTAGTCTGCGAGTTGACTGTGAGTTGTTTCCTCGAATCAAATTATTTTCCTGTTGTTTCATTTTTCCATTTTTCCATGACACTTCCCCCTGGATGTTCGTAAGCGCTTCCGTCTCCTCTTCACGGAGCTTGGCTGCGTCCCGCTTGTGCACCCACCCAAGTCCCACCCTGCTTTAGCCTCGTGGAAAGTCCTGGTCTCTCCTGTGACTCATGTGCTGTCCAGCACTGTTACCCCCACCTTTCACCTTTCAGTGAGGAGCAGAGGAGCCTTTCCTTGCTCTTTATTTAAAAACCATTTTTAGGGGCGCCTGGGTGGCTCAGAGGTTGAGTGTCTACCATTGGCTCAGGTTGTGATCCCAGAGTCCCGGGATCGAGTCCCGCATCGGGCTCCCCTCAGAGAGCCTGCTTCTCCCTCTGCCTATGTCTCTCCCTCTCTCTGTGTGTCTCTCATGAATAAATAAATAAAATCTTTAAAACCCCCCCATTTTTCAAGATTATTAAATATCATGGACGCGTAAATGTACCCTATTTGTGAAAATTTCAGATGCAGATATGCCTGCCCCATGTTAATTTGCATTCATTACTTTGGCTTGAGTACTTCAGGATCTTCTACTCCAAATTTGCGTAATACCACGTGTCAGAGGTTCTGAGACATACCTTAACGTCTCTGTAATCAGGATGAGTCCTGTAATTAGGGGCTGGTTGTGGTTTAATGGACAAGTTTTTTTTTTTTTTTCTTTTTTAGTGGTATGTAAAATAGTGGTGCTTTTTACAAACCACGGGGTCTTAGATTTGATGAAATATGGTATACGTGTATCCATAGAAACAATGTCATATTGATTTTTTATTAAAAAAATAAATGATACCATATCAGATCTATCATTTAGCAACGGGTTTTTTCTCTTTCTCACACAATACTATGCCTTGGAGAGTTTTACACGTTGGTGTATAGATCTCCCTTATTTTTTATTAACTGCTGCGTGGCCTTGCACAGCATGGATGTACCATGGTTTACGCAGCTGGTCCCCTGGTGATGGGCATTTAGGTTGTTTCCAATTGTTGGCTGCAGTAAACATTCTTGTACATGTCTCCCTATAGGAGCACTTTTTCCATGGTTGATAGCAAGAAGGAGGCATTGCTGCACCCAACCTTTCTTGCATTCCATTCTATATGTTCTGTCCCATCCCACCCCATCCCACCCCATTCCACCCCATCCCACCCCATTCCATCCCATCCCATCCCACCCCACCCTATCCCACCCCATTCCATCTCACTCCACCCCATCCCATCCCACCCCACCCTACCTCATCCCATGTCACCCCACCCCATCCCACCTCACCCCATCTACCCGACCACATTTCAATCCATCCCATCCTATTCTAGCCCATTCCATCCTCCCCATCCCACCCCATTTCATCCCATTGCATCCTACTGCCTTCCATCCCACCCCATACCATCCCATTCCATTGTATCCCATCCCATCCATCCCGTCCATCCCACTCATCCCATCCCACACCATCCCATCCCATCCCAATCCCAATCCCACCCCATACTATCCCATTCCATTGTATCCCATCCCATCCATCCCACTCATCCCACTCATCCCACCCCATCCCATCCCATCCCATCCCATCCCATCCCATCCCATCCCATCCCATCATATCCTCACCCATCCCATCCCATCCATCCCACTCATCCCATCTGACCCCTGCCCATCCCACTGCATCCCATCCCATCTCATCCCATCCTGTCCCTCCTGCTCATCCCATCCCACCCCATCCCATCCATCCCACTTTATCCCATCCCATTTCCCCCCATGCCACTCCATCCTATCCCATCCTATTGTATCCCACTCCACTCCATCCCACTCCATCCCACTCATCCCACCTTGTCCTTCATCTACAACCACAGTACTTATTTGGTATTAGATACTGTGCCTGATCAGTTTTGTGGCTTGAGGGGTCTACAGCAGGGAGTCAGATCCTGCCTCCCTGGGAGCTTATAGTCCACCTGGGAGAGTAGACATGAAATGAGTCTTGGATCAAAATTCCGGAGTATCCCCAAGTTCAGCATCGGGGGTAGGAGCACAGGTGTTGTTGTGGTTCTGAGGCAGGCATTTTGGCCCTCGTTTTCTACTCATTCTGGGTCTTCTGAGGCCAGGCCCTTAGGAACAACAAAAAAGAACGCCTTTGCACCGATTCATGTCACCCCTTGACTTAACTAGGGCATGACCGAGAACCTTCCCCAGCTGTGTTCTTAAGGCTGACATGTTTGGGTTGTTCTGGGGGTGAGATCTCTCTCTCGTTTTCCCTCCTTTGAGCTGAGTAGAAAGAAAAGAGCTGCCCACCTGTCCTCTGACACCTGGTCTGTTGTCCCTGAAGGTTTTCTGCCGTCTCTCAGGGAGGATGCAGAAAACACGGGCTGGGAGAGGAAGGTGGCAGCAGTGGTGGGAGCCTCCTTTCTCCAGCTGTGCCATAGGAGGGTTTGCAGGCAGAAAGCTCCAGGGAGGCTGTCCTGGAAGAGCCTCTGGCAGTGCTTTCAAACTTTTCAGTGCGTGTGGATCGCTTGGGATCTTGTGAAAATGCAGATTCTAATTCGGCAGGTCTAGGGGGCTGGAAGGGGCAAGACTCTGCCTTTGCTCCGAGCTCTCAGGGGTGCAGGCTCTGCTGGTACCTGGACCACACTTGGAGCAGCAAGGACTCTGGGATCACTAAGCAAACTGTGGAGGTTGGGAGGACCTGGGAAGAGGGGAAGGGGTGTTTTGGTGGGAGCTGGGGCTTTTCTAGGGGCCAGAGCTGGACGCCTCTGGCAGATCTCACTTTGGGGAATTATAAATTCTTCCATTTTGCACTTTCGGCATGCCGGTCTCCAACAGCGGCATCCAAGTCAAGGCAGAATTTGTTGGTTTGTTTACGGCTGATAGACTTGCGCTAGAATTTCCAACCTTGGGGTGGCATTTGAGTAGGATAATTCTTCATTCTGAGGGGTTGGCCCTTCCTTTACAGGACATTCAGCACCCCTGGTCTTGCCCACTAGATGCCAGTAGCAACCTCCCTGATTATTGTAGCACTTGAAAAAAATGCCCCTGAAGGGAGCTATGGCTGCACCTGGTTGAGAACCATCGAGCCGGACATGGACCTTGGTGAGGGCAGGGACCATGGCCTGGTCTCCATGTCCCTAGAAGCTGGCACCGTGCCTGGCATGGAGTAGGAGCTTGATCAGTGTGTGTTGCATTAAAGAGCATAGCCTGCTGGGCACTGGGGGAAAGCAAGTTCTAATAATCCTGTGTACTTCAAGGAAAAGCCACCTGTGTGCCTCTGCCAGACCCGGCAGGGTGGCACCAGCTGAGGAGAGCACCCCCCTGACCTGAGTGTTATCATGGGCGGGGGTGACACAAGACATGGAAGTGAGGGAGCATTCTGAAGTTCATCTCCGTTTCCTTAGCTTTCCCCCAGAATTTTGAGGCTCCCTTTTTATCACAGGTTTTTGGTGTATCTGTCCTTTCTGAGCAGAGAGGCTGGAGGAGCAAGTCTGTCTTGTCCATCCTTGTGTCCTCGGGACCCGGCACTTAGTAGGCTTCTTGTGGATGTTTGCAGAAGAATGGTTTGAATTCACGAGGGGAACGGGCTCATCTCAGGAGCTCAGTGATGGCTCCTCTTGTTTCTTTGATGATTGTGTTTGCAACGTGAGTCGTCCTCCCTGTTTTATTCATGCTGTTACTAGTCTATTCGTTCAACAGCTCTTTTTTGAGCATGTGTTGAGAGGGGCCTCTGTGTCTGGTCTTTGTGCTGGGGCTGGTACCAATAAGATGTCCTGGAGGGCTTCCTGGAGGTGGTGAGATTGGGGCTGAGCACGGAACCATATCATGTCCAAGTTAGTGTTCAGGGTACCAGTAAGGCAGGGCCACTCCCACCTGAGAAAGAAGTTCTTTTGCAAGACTTTGATTTAAAGTATTTTTTAAAAAAGCATTAGAGGTTGCACAGATAAATGAATCAATAAAAATTTTGTCAAGACTTTACTCTCGTAGTTGAGTGAGTTTTGTTCTATTTTGAATTATGCGAGTGTAGAGCATACTCTTTTTCTGTATGCAGGGCCTCTGAAAGTCTTGGCCCTGGATCTGGAATGAGTAAGAGATAAGTGGGTAAACGCTCCAGAGGAGAGCGCTGCTGACAGAAAGAAGAGTGTGTGCAAAGGCTCTGGGGAAGCAGGGCTTCTACAGGGTGTTGGAAGACCAGCCAGGAAACCAGAATGACAGGGACACAGTGAGCGGTGACCTGAGGTTGTAGGATCAGGCTGAGAGTCTTTTGGGGCCAGGTAAGTAGGGCCTTGGATGCTATCGGAAGGGATAAGCCAAGGAGTGACATGATTGGGGGTGTGTTTTTAAAAGATCACTGTGGCTGCCATGTGGAGAGTAGATTCATCTGCAGGTCATTCTGGGGGGGGGGTTGCTGATGGGTTTTCCCCTTGGGGCCAGCAGTCATGTGGCCTGGAGCCACTCTTGCTGTGAAGATGAAGGCACCATTGCGTCATCGGTGCCCAGATCATCACCCCACTCTGCTCTGCGCTTCTAGACTCTCTCTTCCCTTTCTGGGTCACGCAGACCTGGCCTTCAGAAGCCAGATGGAGTCCAGAGACCTTCGGGTGATGTTTAGATTTCTAAGTCACTGTAAATCTCACTGAAGTGACCTATTTTCTCCCATCTCGCTCTTGTATTTTTTATGAATGGATAATAAAAAATGCGGCAGGGTCATTTGTTTTAATTTCCTCCTGACACCTGGACTCTGCTTTCGGTGGCAGCTGTCCCTCCAGCGGCTGGGAGCCTACCTCCAGGCGGTGGGGCCCCGGGGCCATTCACACCAGGCTCTGTCAGGAACAGAGCAGCCAAGACGGTGGCCCCAGCCCTCATAAGACAGCCAGCCCCCTTCGAACGTGAGGCCGCAAGTCCACTGCCTGTTGGATGGGCCAGGACTGGTTCCAGGGTGTCTGCGTGGCCAGACGCTGTAGCAATGGCTGGCTTGGCAGTGTGAGGGTGGTGGGACTGCAGCTCCACCCGTCTTGTTCACTGACTGATGGAAACCAGTTCTTCAAAGGCAGATGTGGCCTCACATTTGATGTGGAACAGTAATGGGTTGGGGCTCCGAGGGATACCAGCCTCCAATGCCCATGAGACCAGAAATTGGCTCTTTACTCATGGTGGCCATTTATGGTGGGCTCTGTCCCTAACTTCTGGCCTGAATTACTGCTCTCCACCTTGCTGTTGTCCTCAGAGTCTGTCGAAAGCTTACCTGTGCCATTCTCTCTGCCTGGAACCCTACTCCACTGTTCGCTTCCTTGGCAAAGCCAGCCTCATCCTCCCCGCCTCCCGAAAGCCTTCCCTGGCCTCTGAGCAGACTGCAGGCTGGGCTCCTTCTCTGGGGCTCCCAGCAGCACTCGGTCCATGCCCTTGTTTACCAAATACATTTTTCTTGCTTCGTGCTTCTTAGATGAATTCGTTGTAGAAGATCTAGTAGAGAAGGACAAGCCAAAGGAAGAAGATAGCCATCTTCTAGCCATGGTCCGGAGATCCAGGGCAATTGTTTTGGCATTTATCCTTTCTGATTCTGGTTCTGCAATCTGCTTTCTTCACGTACCTATAGATGGTAAAGAGCTTATTGTTTCATTAAATGTTTTCCTAAGGCTTCCATGAATTGGCCTTATAGCGTCCCAGTGTCTGGCTGCGTTCAGATGGGTATCGCGGTCCCCTCCATGGGCAGATCAGACACAGGCATCCTAGCAGCCCACCCACGGGTCTTGTGAAGGGCAGGACCTTGCCCTTTTACCTGTGTTCGCCCAGGGGCTGGCATTTGACTGGAGGGTTCATGGGATGTGTTTGGTGGATGAACGAATGGTCCAGAATAGTCTTCTTTCTCCCGTCATGGGCAGAGCTAATGAAGACTGTACTTTGGACCCTTTCTTTTCCCCACTCCAAGTATCCTCTCAACTTCTCCCAGAAAGGACAGTCTATATATAACCCAGTCTACTGTTGTTGCACCTTTAAGGCTTGGATGCCAGAGATACTGGAGGGGTTGGGTTGGGAGTGGGTAGATGGAGAGCAGCCTCAAGGTCAATGGCAGTGTTGCCCACTCCTAAGTGGCTTCCAGGCCCGGAGGGTGGGAGGTTCTGGGGAACCCAGGGGCTGCTGCTGGTTGTGGCAGGAGGAACTCCGGTGGAGCACGGAGTCCCTGCCACCTCCCAGCTCCTGCAGCTGTGTTCGAAGGGGTCCAGGGTAGGGAGGCGTGCTGCTGCCTTGGGTGCCTGGTGCATGCGCTCTGGCTCTGAGGTTACCTGGGAGCGGAACTGGGCCCTGGGTGATGAGACACAACCCATTATACCCCCGGCAGGCCTGCTGGAACCTGGGATCAAAGGCCTTAATTTATACATGTGTGGATGAAACACACGTTTATTACACACCTCTTATGTAGCAGGCTCTGCGCTGGTCCCTGCCCTCAAGGAGCTTGCATTGAGGGGTAAGGGTATAGGGTGAGCGACTGTCCCTGTTTGTCCTGGACTGAGGGGCTTCCTGGGACAGAGGATTTTCCCTGCTAAAGTTGGGAAAGTCCCAGCCAGACTGGGACAAGCCGGTCACCCTTGTCAGTCGTAGACATAAATTCCAGTCATTCAAGGAGGAGCAGTCTAGCCCTGCGGCCAGGACTGGGAGGCACGGGACACCGAAGGACGGGGACAGGCGGGGGAGGTGGGGGGATGGACTCAAGGAGGGATGTCGTGTGACAGGCCTGGCATGCCTAGTGGGAGCTTTACATGGAGCTGTGCCGACCCTGGAAATGTTTCTACCAAAGATTCCTCCCCTCCCTCTCAGTTCCTCATGCCACTCCACACCTTGACCCCTGCACATGGTCCCCATCTGGGCAGAGCATCCCCAGGGGCTGGAAAGTCCATGCCTGGGGCCTGGCTTCTGTTGCTCCTACCAGCCTCCAGGACCACGGTTTTCTCTTTGAAGAAGAGGACTCCGCAGAGTCTGCACTGAAGGGGAAACCTGTCCTTTCTCCTTTGGGACTAGGAAATTTTTCATCAGTTTATATTTATCAAGTCACATTACCTCCTGGGGTTGACTCTTGACAGCCTCATCCATGACTTGGGCCTGTTCGCCTATTTCTCCATTCACTTCTTCACTGATCATCTATTAGGTGCCTCTGTGGTGCGCTGACCCCAGTGCTGGGCACATAGGCACTGGCAGTTGTAAAGCCCTGCCAGCCCAGCGCCTTGGGAGCAGTCTCTAAAAGTAGCTATTTCTCTCCTAGGGCTGCTGGTGGGAAGGACTGCATTAAGTCAATAGAGCCTTATCCATCCCTAGTGGGCCTCTCTGAGGGCTGACCCCCAGGGTGGAGGCTCCCTTGCTGGGTACCCCTCTGGAGCCTTTATGCCCAGAAGGCTGTGAGGGTGCTTGGGAGAATGGAATCTTGCATTCTTCTCTTTTGGAAAAGCCATTTGTCTATGGAAATTCCATTTGCTTTTGAAAGGAGGAGAAAGAATAGTAAAGCCACCAGGGTGAGAATGTGTGTCCTGCAGGCCAACTCCAGAGTCAGTGTCTTGCATGGAGGTGAAGTCTGGGAGAATGTAGGGCCGGGCTAGACATGTGGTTGTCATCCCCCATGACCCCCCCTGATTCTAAATGCTGTTGTGTCCAGCAGAAATGACGATGATTTCTTAAACACGCATTAAAAAAATTCAATGAAGGATGACCCCGAGCCGGCAACGTCATAGTACGGGAGTACAAAGAGAAATTTTAAAAGAAGCAACCAAAATTTCTAGAGATTTCTTTGTGCATTCCAGCGGCCCCGGTGTGGTGGAGGCTGGTCGCCTGTCTCCTTCTGGCGCACGTGGAGGGGAGGTCCTGAAGGCAAAAGCAGAGCCCTGGAGGAAGGAAAAGCTTCAGCGTCGGAATGTGCCTGCCTATGTATTGGTGTGTGTGTTCCTATCAACACATGTACACATTTATCACATTACATCTGCTTTTACCTTTAAAATTTTATGAACATGGGCATATGGCGCATTATCCTGCCATGGAGTGTGAGTGTGTGTGTGTGTGCGCGCCTGTGCGTGCGTGTGCATGTGCGTGCGTGTGTGTGTGTGTGTACACGTGCAAGCAGGCCTGCTTGGCGCTCGCTCCTTGAGTGGCCGAGAAAGTCTTTTTGGAGAGAGAGCCGCGGAGCGCGTGGGGCTGTGGGGCTGTGGGGCTGTGGGTGAGCCGACCTCCCCAGGGCCCCCCAGCCTGGCCCTTGGCCCACCAGGCCATGAATACATTTCCATCCATCTCCGGCCCCCATCACCTAGGCAGCTAATTCCTCTGAGCCCCTCTGCCTTATTAAAGTCACAGATCACTTTCGCGAGCTTAACGCTGTCAAGACCAGCGCGCCCCAGTTCCAACCCCTCCCCGCCACGCAGCCTCTCCTGGAGGGGGGACGCTGGTGATGGTGGTGGGTGGTGGCGGTGAGGGTCCCGCCAGCCCCCACCCCCGCCCGGCCCCCTCCCCGGTTCGGTCTGCCCGCCGCCTTGCAGTGATCAGCGAGGTCGCCTCAAGATTCCTTCAGTAAAGCCCTTGGCAGGGATGCAAGGGCCGTCACAGCTGTGCTGCACAGACCGGCTTCCAAAGGCGAGGACTGGGCCGGCCCACTTGAAGTGGCGCGGCGGCGGAGGGGTGCGAGGCTCGCTGCTGGTTCGGAGAACACTCCTGCTGTCCCCGGCTGCCTCGGCCTCCCCTGTTATGAAATATGGATGGTACCGGTTCCAGCGTTGGGAGACTCGCTGGCAGCGCCGAGCGTCTCCAAAGGCCCGCCTTGTGCATGCACCTAAACACTTCACTGAGCAATCTGTCAACATGTCAGCAACACATGTTTTGTAAAAAGCTTCCAGTGGGAGTAATGACTCCCACCAGGACTTCCAAAATGCTTTGAATTCAGCAGATTTCTATTGCGGGCATCCCCTGGGGTGCCTTTTACAATGCCTACATTTCAGAAATTTGAGCCACAGACCCCTGGGGGTTTCCTTTCATAATGCCTCAAAATGTAGGGTTATATTGTTGGAAGTCCCCATGGGGTCTTTATTAATACCTGAATTCTGAGGAACTGGAAATTACACAGGGCACTGCAGGGGCCCAGATCCACACCAGGAAGAAGAGAAAAACTCTGTGGGGAGATTTTTTTTCTTCATGCAAGAGTGAAAGAGAAGAATTTGCTAAAGGACAAAATTGAGTGTGTTTGAGCTCCCTTCATTTAATCTGCCTTCTAGAACGCTACAGTAAAATCTGCAACGGGGAAGGGGGGAAATGACTTTTCTATTTTTAAATCTCACTTTGATATTTTAGGGGCCAGAGCATATTCTCTTTAAACACCCGGTGTCGAGGGGTATTGTTTAAAAATAAATTATTTTTCTTTTTGGTAATTGAAAACACCTCTGCCGTGCCCCCCTCTCCCGGGGTCTCCCCTCTTCCTTAGAGCTGTTAAACTCCTGGGGCGCGCGCCGGCTCATTATCATTAACCGTTTGGGGTCGGTTTGAGATATTGGCCCGCTCGCTGTCCTCCCCTCCTCTCGCCTCCCCTCCCTTCTGTGCATTAAAGATGAGAAAATCAACCTTGGAGAGGGTCCAACCCCTCCGTGCGAACTGGTTTCAAACCCTTTCTCCTAGTCGGGGCCATCAGAATAGGAAATAGCGAGGTTGCCGGCTACTTTTTTGCAAGCGTTTTGTTGATGAAGTCTTGCAAAGACAGAAGGGATGTTCTCCTGTGTCTCAGCACACGCACACACACACGCACACGCATGCACGCGCACGCACGCACGCGCACACACCAGCTTCTGTGTGTGCCTCGTTCCAGCCTCTCTTGTCTGCACGCTCACCTTCGGTATTGTTTTTTTAAAAGTTACAAGACTTGCACATGTTAAGCCTTAGGGTTAATTTAAGCTGCTTTTTTTCCTTTCTAAATCTGGCACTCGCTGGCTTGCTGAAAAGAGGTCTCTCGCTCTCTCTTTCTATTACAGTCTCATTGACTGGGACAAGAAAATAACATCGAGAGAGCTAACTTGCAGCAGCCAAGGCCAAGAAATTCTAAGTTGCTGATAAGACCCTCCTTCCTCCCTCCCCCGCCCCCCCTCCTCCCTCCCTCCCTCCCTCCCTCCCCCTCTCTCCCTCCTCCCTCCTCCTTTCTGCCAGAGTGACTGGATCACACAGGGGACTCGGGAACTCACATTTTCCCCCCTCGGTGAGACTCCCAGACGGTGCTCAACCATCTGTGGTCCCGTGGGTCCAGCAGAGGGGGCCCGAGGAGGGGGGTTTGCCCATCAGGAGCTGGTTGGGTCAGACACTCACAGAGATCCTCTGCACCCACCCTGAGCGGGCTGATTAATTAAGCAATTGCATCATTGATTCAAGGTTTGTGATTTGGTGCCAGGGCGCTGGCTGGCGCATTCCTGAGCTCTGCTTCCCTCCCCTGGGCTGTCAGTTGTAGGATCCTTTTCTTTTTTTTCCAGCTGGATTTTCCTCTTCGTGCCAGCGCTGGGCGCTGGGCAAGGAAAGGAGTTGGGGCCCCTGTGTCTCAGCCACCGGCTCCCCTGCCCCCTCCCCGCCCGCCCAGCACCCCACCCCCCCCCCCCAGCCCGGAAGCTCCAGGGGCTCCCGTGCTGTCTTGGTGGGTGGGGCTGTGGGCTCACCGCCCTGGGGCGGGCGGACCCCAGGAGGGGATTTTTCTCCTGCCAGCAGGGCCCCGTGGGCTTCAGCAGGGGTTCCAAGGCTGAGAGGGCGAGGAGCCCCGTGGCGCTGATTTGACATTTTTAGCCGAAGACCTTTGTTCAGACCAATTTCCAAGTAGCTTTGGGTTGGAGTACATTCTGCTTTTTTCTTTTTCTTTCTTTCTTTTTTTCTTCTTCTTCTTTTTTTATATCCTGGGCCTATTTTTCCTTTTTCTTTCAAAGCGGTGCAATAGAACCTGACCCTGGGAATCCCATTCTCGCCATCTCTCCTTTCCCTCAGCCACCCTCTCCCGCCTGAGCCAGAAGGCCTGAATTTCCCAGTGGCCTCTGGGTCTCAGACCATCCTCTCCCTGCCCCCTCCTCGGGTCTTGCGAGGGCTGCAGACTCCCACGGGAGGCCATCTCCCAGCCTGGGGCCGGCTCCGGAGCCGCTGGGTGGGAGCCGCCATTTCCCTGTCCTCCTTCCTCCCGCAGGCTTTGGCCTCATTTGGGGGGAGGCAGTGACGTCTGCCCAGATCCTTTTGTAGCCTCTGACCTCAGGGTTGAGGGCCGCAGTGATGGGTGGGAGACCAGTAGAGCAAGACAATTCAGCCCACGTCCGGGGAGACAGACTTCTTCCAGGGGAGGCCCCAGCTCCGTGGCAAGAACCTCTGCAGTTCTCACCCAAGGGAGGTGGCATTGTAAGAGCCACCCCCTCGCCCTCCTGCTCCTTGGGGGTGGGGGGTGGGGAACAAACCAAAACCCAAACCGTAAAAACAACCCAAACCGAACAATAGAAATTCCTCCTCCTTGTGTGCCTCAAAGTAAACAGCGAAGACACTGCCTTTGGGAAAGAGAGGATTTCCAACTTAGGTTCTTTAGAAAAACCCATCCTATTTGCCAAAATAGATGGCAAACCTCCTTCCAGCACTAAAATCCGTGTGGTTCCAGGGAGGAAGGGCTGGGGGGGAGGTGGAGTCCGTGAGCCCCAAACAGATGTCCAGGGAGGGGAGGCCAGAAAGCCTCTCTCCTCTGTGCAGTGATTTATTTTATTTTTTAGATCTATACGCTTTGGCCACATTTATTTATTTATTTCCAAAGGGCTATTTTTGGCGTCTGCCCGGGCTCCTTTGTAGCAAAGCCCCCTTTTCTAGAATTTCCTCTCCTTTATTAGAGTTACAGCTCAGCTTTGTACAGCCCCGGGGGAGCTGGCCAGCCGCTGGCAATTTCTCTCAGACACCCAATTACCCCCTGACGTCAGTACCTCCTCGCCCTGCTCCCCTGGGTGCCTGCATTTTTTCCTTTGTAACACTAATAGCTGACTAGCTAAGTGCCTGTCGGTTCCTTGGCAGAGGAGTTGATTGTGTTTTCGGCTGGATACTAAATCCAAAAACTATGTAAAAATGTCAATAGGTGAGTGCACATTGATTTTGGTTAGTCACAGTGATATTTGAGCCCCTTTGGGGACTCTGTCTGGGGAAGTATTTTACAAGAAAGATAATATAACAGAAAATTACTGGAGCTCCGCGGGTCTCTGGTGGGTTTCTTAGGGGCCTGCTAAATTGCTGTAGAATCAACAAATGCTTTATTAATCTAAATTTGTGGTTTTGTTCTTTCTTCTCTTCAGAAGGTTGGAGTTTTAATGATGCCGGCGGCGAGGCTGGGCGGCGCGGCCCGCACCTTGGCTGCCGGGCTGGGGTACCCTGGCTGGTAATGAACTCCCAGAGGATTCTGGGAGCAGGGCGGCTGTGTTCCCAGCCGGCTTCCTGGGGAATGCGGAGCAGGCGCCGGGCCCGCCGCTTGCCAGGCCGAGGTCTGCGCGAGCAGATAAAGTGAGGGGCTGAGGGCCTGGAACAGCTGTGCCGGGCCAGGCTGACTGGGAGCGGCTGATAAGGGCCCAGAAGGAGCCCAGGCGGGCGGCGTGGCACCGCCAGGAATCTGACGGGGTATCAGGACTGGCAAAGAAAGTTAAACGCGGCCGGTTCCGGGGGATGGTTGGCGGACCTGCGGAGAAAGATAATGGTAATTGATGGAATCAAAGTCACAGCACAGCCTTGTGTTTTCTTGGCAATTAATTCCCCCCCTCCCCGACTCCTAACCCCCTGGCATTCCCGGGGCCCTGGATGCCCCGCGAGCAGCCTGCGCGCTCAGATAATCAGCATGCCCTCCTCGCTTCGCGGGCTGGGAGCCGGGAAGATGCGGCCGGGCACAGACACAATTAGAGACCGGGTTTTTAAGCGCACACGCGCGCACACACACACACACACACACACACGAAGAGTACAAACAAACAAGTTGGCGAAGAAAGCCCCACTGAAAAGTTAGGGATGTGTCACTCCCGGAGCTCATCTGATCTTGCTCTGGAAGGCAAGGAGGAAAGTCGATGTCTTTGTAAGAGCGCAGGGCGCCGAGTCTCCTGGCTGGGCAGGACAATGTGAGTGGGGCCGGCCCCTGCACACACGCGCACACGTGCACACGCACACCACGCCTCCCACATGATGCTGCCGGGGAGACTGCGCCGATAATGGGACAGCGGTTTATGCGTATGCCGTGGACAGATGTGCCTGCCTCTCCTGCGCGTGTAGGCCTGCCCGCCTCTACCTTTTGTCCCTTGAAAGGCAGCCCTTCTCAACAATAGGCCGACCAGGCTGGTTCCGCGGCCTCATGCTGCCCGCTGGCTCCGTAGGTAAGGCTTTCAGCCGGCCTTTTGTTGTGCACACGCTGGGACACACCTGCTTGCTGACACGCGTGAACGCACAACTCTGGTGCACACACCCACTCTGCTGCACGGCCTCGACCTGCTGGTTCCCGAGTGGGTCCGGCTGCGCCCCAGGGAGCCCCCGTGTCGACTCCAGGATCTTAAGCAAATAAAACAGTTCAAAAAAATTTCCCTGGGGTCCTTCGAAATTAAAATTGGCGTGTAGTATAACATCGTATCAGTCCGGCGTGTAGGTGTTGGACAGAGATGGCACAAGGAAAGCGATCGGGAGCAGCCTTCCAGGCGACTCTACCTGGTGCTTGGCATATACACCAGGATCCTGCCTGGTTGGCGTTGGTGAGGAAAGGAGCCCTCCTATTGGAGGGCGATACCATGAGCTTGAGGGACTTTTGTCTACCCTGGCACACATTTTCTGTCCTCTTCTCTTTCTGGCTAGGTGACAGAGGTCAGGTGACAGAGGGACCCAGTGGGGCAGGACTCAGAGGCTTCTGATTTTATTTGGACCTCCTGTCAGGTCCATCCCATCCTGCCTTGGTGAGGGGCTGACATTAGCCTTCCATGGAAGTGGGGTCCTGAGTGTGGCCAGAGAGAGAGAGAGAGAGAGAGAGAGAGGTGAGGGCCGCCCCTCCCCAGCCAGCCTCCTCCCCCAGGATGGGCTGCATTCCTGCATCAGCCCCCGGCAGCTCCCCCAGAGCTTTGTCTCCCCAGTAGGGTCAGAGGAAGGAGGTTTGGAAAGGAGGCCCCCTGGTGACTTCTGAGCCATCAAAGCCTGGGACAGCACGCCTCCAGGCCCCTCAGCTCCCCTCCTGAATGGGCTCTGCAGGCCGGCAGCTGTTTTGGGGCCTGCAGAGGAGGAAGGGGGCTGGTTCTTTGTCCCTGGAAGGAGGCCTCCCGGAGGCCCAGGCCTGCGTGGCGGGCAGCCACGTTAACCTTCCACCCTGGGGGGAGGGGGCTTGCCTGAGGTCAGGCACATAATGAGGCCAGGTCCCTGGCTGTCCCCTGCCCGGGCTCCTGCAACAAAGGCCCAGTCAGGCTGCACAATGAGGGGGAGGCGGCCGGGTGGGGGCGGGTAGGTGCCGCCACAGCCGGCCTCTTCGGCCCAGGGTTTCCGTCCAGCGCACCCCATGCTGGGCACTTCAAAGGGGTAGAGGGGAGAGGCCAGCCCAGTCCAGCCCCGGCCTGGGCCTCCTGCTCCCCAGGCTGCCACCGGAGGTGGAAAAACACCTTGAGGACATGGTCATGGGGTCTGGTTTTTGGAATCTAGCTCCATGGGGAGCCCTTGGTATGGGGTCTTTCTCTGACAGCCTTGTTTCACTTTCTTTGTTTGGAGTCAGAGCTCAAGATGGCCTGATTATTTAAATCAGAGCCTTTCAAATCATCATCATCATCATCAACAACAACATCCAGCGTATGAGGACACATACATGGCCCTGAGTCCAGAGTGCATACTCAACTCTCCCCACCTCTCCCGAGTGCTTTTTCTGTCTGCTTGATGAGGTGGGAATGTGAGCGGGGATGAGCCTCTGTCCTTTAGGTGGGAGGAAGGGAGCCAAAGACCCATCCTGGGACACAGGGCTTTAGCTCTTTCCTCCTCTGGGCTCCCACGTTCTTGCAATAACACAGAGAGCGGGGCCGCTGTCCCATTTCATGGATGATGCCCCTGGGATGCCAAGAGGAGAGGCAAGGCTGCCTGAGAACCCACAGCTCTGTGACTTGCAAACTCTGTGGCGCCTGTGATTTATCGAACATCCTTGTGTCTCAGTTTCCTCATCTGTAAAATGGGGCTAATAACAGTACCTACCTCGCCGGTGCTGGGAGGATGCCTTCAAATACCGTGTCAAGGGCTGCAAGCGAGCACAGTAGGCACCCGATAAGCGACGGCTCTTCTTAGTTGAAGTCGGTGGGTCTGGAGTCTGGTCCGGCTCTTCTCAGCTCCAGAACCAGTGCCCTTTTTGCTCCCAGACCGAATAAGGGAAACTCTGTAAGGTTGCTGAGGAATGACTGGTCCAACCTGCTGGGTGGAGAGCTGAGAAAGAGGCCCAGAGAGGGGATAGGGATGGTCCGAGCCACAGGTTTCTTGGATTCTGGGATGGGAGCTAGAGGTGCCTCTGAGGGCCATGCTCTTCTGTCTTCAGCAGGTGTAGGATGTATGTAGGTGTTGGGTGTAATTTGCCAGATTTGCTTAACTGCAGAGACTCATTTCTTCACATGGTATTGGACCATATTTTTGTTTTTAAAGATTTTATTTATTTATTTGAGAGGGCGAGTGAGCGAGAGAGACAGAGAGCACCACGAGTGGGTGGGGGGAGTGACAGAGGCTGAGGGAGAAAACTCCCTGCCATTGGGGAGCACAATGCTGGACTTGATCCCAGGACCCCGGCATTATGATCTGAGCCAAAGGCAGATGCTTAACTGACTGAGCCACCTGGGCATCCCTGGACCATATTTTGTATTTTGGAAATGCTCGTGAGGATTTCTGGAGGCCCTTACCCCAAGAGGCTGTTGGGTAACCAAAAATGGGCTGCCTGGTCCCCTTCACCCTCACCGTGGCCTGGGGGCTGTCTGTCCTAGAGAGAAGGCATCAGAGTCCTTCCTGGAAGGACGAAGGCAGGGCCAGCTAGGGTCTTGCCCTTTGCAGGAGAAGAAGGCTCTCCAACCCTTGGAAGTCCGATGGGCATAAGGAGACGGGAAGAAAGGCAAACTGAAAGGCATCTCAGTGCCTGGGCAGCCATCTCTGCTTGCAGAGGAGCAGAGATTGGAGGCTTTTACCACGTGGGCAAAAGAAGAGCTTTGTGAAGTCGCCGGAGGTACAAAACCACATTTCAAACTGGCTCGAGAATAAACCTTGAGGCATGGAGGGATCCTTGGGAGTTCACCTCTCATGTTGTCTTGTCTTTGCTTTCCTCTTTGTTGGCTTCATTCTCAGCCAGGCTCTTCCTAAGAGGGGCTGCTTAATCCCTCTCCCCTCGGTGGCCCCACACTCACCTCCTCCTAGCTGAGCAAGAGCATCCCTTTTCTGACTACTAGTAAGAAAGCCTCAGGTTTCACTCCTGGTTGGTGCACACCGGTCACATGCCCACCCCAAACCGGTCTGGTGGCTGGGAGATGCAGCACTTTTCACCGGGTGGCCTCGGGTATCTGAATCCTATACAGAGGAGTGTTTGCTCAAGGAAGACAGGGCTGCTCTTACAGAAGGTGGGGTGGGTGGTAGGCAGCATAGTGGATTCCACCCCAGGCATCGGGAAGCATCCTTTGAACTTTGTTCATGAGTCATACGGGCTCTGGAGCCCGACTGCCTGGGTTCTAATTCCAGTTCTGCTTCATACTTACTGGGCGATGTTGGGCAAACCTAACTTTGTGACTCAGTTTCCTTATGTGTCAAATGAAACGACACATAGTATGTTCCACGTATGACATGTTTGTTGTGAGCATCAAATGAGTCAACCTGTGTGAGGTGCTCGGGGCAATGCTGGGCACATAAGAAGCACTTAAAAAATGTTAGCTGTTGCGGTTTTCGTTAAGTCCTTCACTTGTTCATGAGCTCTTGCACTCAGACGAGAAGCGAGTAAGCGTGGTGTCTGCCCTCATGGACAATAATATCTTCCACAGAGACTGCGTAAAGGGAAAAAGGTGTGGAAGTGTGTGAAAAATCTGGAAGTGGCTTTTTATTGGGCCAATTACCAGTGGGTGGGCATTTGTTTGCCTTTTGGGGCTTGATTGAGCTTTGCTCAGCCCCCTCCTTGTGTCCCTTTCTAGAACCTTCTCCCTGTGTGGACTAGTCTCCTTAGCTTCTGTGCTTGCTGCCGGCAAGATGGATGAGGTGGCTTCTGTGCTCCAGCTGCAGGAGGGGGAGATCATGCTTGGGTCCCCATGTTGGTCCTTGGTGGCAGCCACTGGGCCCGGTGGATCCTATTATCTGGCTTCACTGAGGCTTGCTCTTGGGTGAGGTCTTAGGCTTGGCTCCCCTGTGGCCTTGCTGGGGTGTCTTCTGCACCAAGGATGCATGCCAGGATTCTGAAGGAGGACAGGATGGGGAGGGAGAAAACTTCCCTTCTAGCCCACGGGTGGGTTTACTCTTTCGTGCAAAGTACTGTGCATAAGAATTGGGGCAGTGGTGCCTGATTCCACAGTAGAGAAAACAGAGACCTCATCCTTTAATGCCCTCAACGTCTATCTTAGATATGTGCTTTGAGGATCCTTTATTTCTACCTATCAAGAAACTGAGGCCCAGTGATGTTCAGTAACTTGCTCAAGGTGCCCAGCCGGGATATGGCAGGGGCTGGTGGCAAACCCATGTCTTTCTGGCCATGGATCCCAAGTTCCTGGTTGTACTGTCCCATAGACTGAGGTGTGCACAAAATCTGGCTTCTCCCCAGCTAGGAGAGGCCCAGAAGGTGGCATTTTCTTTCTACAAGTTAGAAATTTCAGAGACCAGGGGGCACCTGGGTGGCTCAGTGGTTGAGCATCTGCCTTTGGCTCAGCTTGTGATCCCGGAGTCCTGGGATCGAATCCTGCATCGGGCTCGCCTTCAGGAGTCTGCTTCTCCCTCTGCCTATGTCTCTGCCTCTCTCTCTCTCTGTGTCTCTCACGAATAAAAAAAAAAAAAAATCTTTAGAAATTTCAGAGACCAGAATTGCCAAGAGATAAGAACCCTGGTAGATGAGAGTATATCTTTGTACATACTCTTTATATATAGGTAATGACCCTGAGTGTATCGTCGTGGGCTGTAATCCTTCCTTCCTAAAGGAACCCCTTGTCTTGGTCTGACCAAATCCTTCACTAAGACCCCCTCCTGGTGACCAGAGGCCCGAAGTCAGGAGCCGCAGGCCTCCTTCTGAGAAGGAAGTAATCAATGAGCCTGATCGGATGCTTGTGCCTCAGGCTGGAGCTGATGGCTTCTGGGGAAGGTCGCCCCTCCTGTCTCCACACAGTCCCCAGGGCCTAGGTCTGGCCAGACAGGAATCTGGCTCACAGGAATTCATTAAGTTTGCCCGCAGACCTCCTGGCCCCTCTCTGGAGCCTCCTCCCCCTCCCCACTGGCTCCGCCCCCCAGCCTGCCACCTCCAGCCTGGGGAGGGGATCTGTGCTGCCTGGGGCAGACCCCTGGGGCTGCCTGTCTGTCCTCCAACCCCCAAGCTGGTTGCATTTCTGAGGGGCCTTCTCTGGGCCTGGGCCTGGCCACACCATTCAGTCCTGGACGGTAGGGAGTGTGGGGAGGAGGCTCCCCTAGATTTTCAAGTTTCCTCCTTTTGAAAGCTGGTGGCTGACCTGTCCTGTCCTCTGAAAGGGAGGAGGTTTACACTTCCCCTCTGCCTCTGGCCCCCCTCCGAGCCCCGCTCTCACTGGGGGACGATGCACAGTGCTGCTCTGTGTATGCCCATACTGGGGAGGGCTTCCAACAGGCATGGCCCTGGGTTCTTTTGAGGGCATGAATGACTCATTTGCTTAACCTGTCACTACCACCTTGGTGCCTCCTCTGGAAACTCTCTGGTACTACCTTTTTATCAAAGGTATTTATTATTATTCTTATCATCACTAGCGTAGAAGCTCTAGAGAGTCTTTGGGAGGTGATACATACCATGGAAAGAAGAGAGGATTTGCACCTTGACAATTCTGTCTTCAAATTCTTTCCCTGCCCCAAGTCTGTGATCTTTAGCAGTTAACCTCTATGTGAGCCTTAGTTTACCCCTTTGTGAAATGGGGCGACCGAAGCCTTACTTGCGTGGTGATGGAGGATTCAGAGGGATGAGGGTGAAGGGCCAGCACGCTGCCTGGCACACTGGGGCTGCAGTCAATGAGTGGTGGTTCTGTTTCCTTTGATAAGGAACAGGACACCCCCAAAGAGATCAGATGGAGTGCAGTAGGGTATGAAGAGGGAACCTTCACTAATGGATGGCAGGTGGAGCAGCATGGAACAATGCAGGCTATAGAACAGGGGACCCAGGAGAGGTGCCGCCTCCATATGCTTTGAGTGTCCAGTCATCCTGTGTGACAGAGCTAGGTCCCGTTCTCGGAGCCCTTGGGGGCCAGTGGGATCCAGAGATGTGGCCATTGTAAAGGAGGATCCCCCTGATTTTTATGTCTGGGGAAGGACAACGCTCCCAACTGCTCCTCCCAGACCCCTCTCCAGCCAGGCCACCTGACCGACCTACTGTTGCCCTCTGTGAAGCTATCCTGGAAATTCCAGCCCCATATGTGTCCCATGGTGGATGTCCACTTGAGAGAATACTGGTCTCTTCCTGGGCATTCTAGAACGAACGAAAGGGAGCCAGGCCTCATCTCCATCTGACGGACATAGTAGATGTTGCCAAACCCCTGATAGTCACAGGGAGGTATCATCCTAGAAGGGTGGACTTTGGGTATTTCTGGAAACACTCTGGGAGCATTCCCTAGGAAAGCAGCGTATCCTCGCAATTCTTTATCATCTTGCAACATCTTGGGCCACCACACACAGACAGGAACACATGCTCCTCAGCCTGCACCCAAACCCCAGCTCCTCACTTTCATGTCTGTGTGCACAGCCAGGATCTCTCGTGGTCCTGCTGTGCTGGCTCTGGGAGCCCAGGAGGGGCTGGCCCCAGCCCGGCCCAGCCGAGCCCAAGCTCCTCCCCAGTACTGCAGCACCGCTGCTGGCACAGGCCTCTTGACCCCCCAGGAGCCACAGGATTACCCTGCAGGCGCTGCAAGAAGAAGATCCTACAGCCTCGAACTTGCCTTCTGCTCCCATGAACACCACCTGGCAATTTGCAAGTTTTTTCTTCTGCAACGAGTCACTCATTTATCACGTGAATAATACAATTACATCCCATGATTTGTGGATGTGTTTTAAGAATGTCAGTGATTCATTTAAATCATTAGGCATTTTAAATGTGCCACTGTTTTGTCGCCCCGTCCTGGCATTTCTTCACTCTTCACGTACGACGTACACCTGGATCCTCCCAACTGGGGAAGACCCGAGCCTCCCTCAGCCTCCGGGAGAGCCTCCCGGGCCGCCAGCAGGGCCTCTTCTGAATGAGCTCCCGCGTGGGGCCTGCCGCCGGCCTCCTGGGCCCAAGGCTCGATGGACTTCCCTCCGCTCTTGAGAAAGAGGGCGGGCTCCCATGTGCCTCTCCTGTCGAAATTATCTCCCTAGCTCCTCCCCTTGATACAAAGGGCCCGAGTCTGGGTCCAGAGTAAGTTATTTGTAATGCATTTTTTTAGAGTCCATATTGCAATATTAGCCATGACTGTCTGCTGTGTAGAAGAAGGGGGAGTCGGCGTTTGAAGTTTAATCCAGCTTCTACTTAAGCTCAGTCCCTGGGCAATCCTTTTTTCTGCCGCTGAGCTCAAACAGCCGGTCCTCAGGTTTGATCTGCTGCCCCACGGAGCCCTGCCCAATGTGAATTTGAAGTTTTTTTTTCCCCCTCTCAACCAGGGAGACTTGCAAAAAAAAAAAAATAATAAAAAAATAAAAAAATAAAAAAGTCACCGTGGTCCACGGCGCCGGCTCCCACAGTTGGGTCCCTGGGTTCCCCCCGCACCCCCACCCCCAGAGCCCCTCGGCCACCAGCCTTCTGGTGGGGGGAAGCCATGTCCCTTCACCGGGGTCTCCGAGGAGCCCCTTTGAGCTCTCTCTGCTGGTGGACAGCGAGCCCTGGGGAGTCTGGGAGTCCTGTCTGGCATGTGGGGGGCCCAGCCAAAGGAGGGAAAAAAGGGAGGGAAATGAAAGGCGCGAGTTTGTCGGGAACTGGTGCTGGCGGTGGAAGCAGGAGCCGCAGCAGGACGGAACCCGGTGGCCTTCAAAACTTTTCTTCTCCCCTCTCGCCACACGACTCGGAGGAGGCAGGCAGTAATTAAAGGCCCCCCTGGCTCCTCATTTTCTGTGCCCGTGGCTTTGATCTGGCTCATGTCGGGCGGCTATCTTCATTGTTCGTGCCTTTCTTTCATTCTTGTTTGATGGCAGAAATGATGATCTTTGATTCCAGAGTCGGAGGTGGGCAGGAGAGTGTTACAGGTCTTACATAATGCATCTTTCACATCTTATTTTTAAACACGGGCATAATCAGGGCTGGGCAGAGGCTGGGCTTGATTTTAGCCCGCGTTCGGGGGGAGAGGCGGTCGCCTGCCCCGTGGCGCTGGCCTGGGGGTAGGTGGGGCCAGGCGGTCCGGGCGACTGAATGAAAATTACTAGAGGAAGGCTTTCCCCTCCACCCCTGTTCTAAATATAACCTGGAGGGAGTGTTTCCTAATTGTTCCCTCCTGGCCGAGGATGTGCGGAACGGGGCCGGCCGGGGAAGGCTCAGCCCGCGGAGCCGGTGCCGCGGGGGGCCTGCCCCTGTGTATTAGTGGATGTCAGTAAACTCTAAGGGACAAGCCACAGGAGGAGGTATATGAGCCGGTCACTCAGGTGGCTGGGTCGAAGTGGGGGCGCCGGGCAGACACGGGCGAGGTGGGTGGCAGAGGGCCGGGTGTCACCGTCTGCACCCCCTTTCCCTGCTCCTCTGGGCGGTGGGCCCCGTGGGCTGGGCACAGATGAGAACACGTGGTCACGACCAGAAGAGGCCAGTGGCCCAGGCCTGGCACGAGGACGTGTGTGACCAAGGCAGGGGTCACCAGTGCAGGTTGGGGGGGAGGGGTAAGGGTGCCGGGGGAGGGGGGTGGGTGACGGAGCTCGCATGACTGATGGGTGTACAGCTGCTCCTCAGCTCCTGATACGTGCTGCTGGGCCCGGGGGCTGGACCCAGGCTTTCCAGACTTCCAAGAGAAACCAGGAATTCGGGTTGTTGAGGGCTGAAGTTCGGGTTGAGCTGAGATGGAAGTCTTTCTTGGTTAGAGGACAGTGAAGGCAAAGGCTGGGAGGTGGGACAGGCCTGGGAGCGGATGGCGAGGGTGCCAAGCTGCAGGACCATGGTGCACGGTGCAGAGTGGGAAGGCCTGTGGCCTGAGAGTGGCTGGCTCCAAGATGGATGCAGGGGCCCTTCCTAGCAGGGAGCTCCACTGGGCTGGAAGCATTCTGCACATGATGTCTGAGGCCACACGTCATCACCACTGAGCTTCGGTGTCCGTGAGGGTGTGGACACATCCTGCTACCATGGGAACAGGCCCCTATAAGAACCTCCTTGTTCTTTGGGTGGTGCTGATGGAGCATTTCCTGGGAGGGTCTGAGGCCGGCCTTCCTGCCCACCTACCCCAGGCTCAAGTACCAGGATTTTCAGGCAGTGATGTTTCAATAGATATTCATTGAGCACCTACTGTGTGCCAGCCCTCAGACTGGGTGCTGAGTATACAATGTTCAGCAAGGCAGATCTGGTCCACAAGGGAGATGGACAAGGGACAAATTGCCACATCACTACATATGTCATTAGCGGCATATGAGTGGCTTGAAGGAAATGCGTATGGCATGGGAGAGAAGCAAAGGTTTCTCTGAAGAATTGACGTAGAAGTGACGTGGAAGGATACATGTAAATAGGGACGCCTGGGTGGCTCAGCAGTTGAGCGTCTGCCTTTAGCCCAGGGTGTGATCCCGGATTTCCCGGACCGAGTCCCACATCGGGCTTCTTGCATGGAGCCTGCTTCTCCCTCTGCCTATGTCTCTGCCTCTCTTTCTGTGTCTCTCATGAATAAATAAATAAATAAAATCTTAAAAAAAGAAAAAAGGATGCACGTAAATAGCAGAGATGGTGATCCAGAGTGGCTTCAAAGACCCCAAGGCAGGTGGGTGTGTGGAGGCTGGAGGACTGTCAGCAGGCAGGGCTGAGGAGTGGGGGAGCGCAATGAACAGTGGTGGGGACCGACCTCTGCAGGGCCTTGTAGGCCAAGGTAGGAGTGCTGGGGGCATGAGGAAGATGGGTGTGGGCTGGTGGGGAAGCTGAAATGGTGGTGCAGGTGGCAGAGGTGGAGAACCAAGGGCATATTAGAGAGTTTTCTAGATGGCAAAATCGATAGGACCTGGGGATGGAGTGGAAGCCAGGGATAAGGGAATGTGGGGTGCTAGGGGGACTCCTGGAGTTCTGGCTTGGGCAAGGGTGAATGCAGAGGGCTTTCCTGAAGTGGGGAGGCCTGATGAGAAGCAGGACTGTGTGTGAAGTCCTTTCCCTACTCTGGCAGCCCTGGGCCAGGCCAGAGGCCTGGAGGCAAAGCTGGTGGGGAAGTGGGGTGCAAATCCAAGGAGCCAGAGCTGGCTTGACACTTGAAGATTTGGCCCTGCGCTACCTCCTTCCCCACCTCCTAGAGGCTTGAGCTTGCGTACCTGGGCTGCCTGATGCTCAGATGGTGGCAGCTTATCCAGTGTTCCTTGCTCCCTTGTAAATCCTGTTGGCTGGCCAGGCCAGGCCTCTGAGGCTGGGGATAGCTGGTGCCTTTCTGGGCTGATGTGGGAGGAATGTCTATTTCCACCTGCTCTCTGAACTGCACCCCAAATCTGCTTTGCTTGGTGTGTGGCAGAGCTTGGGGGCTTGGACTCTCCAGCACCTGACAGGACCAACCCCTTCATTTATGACCTACTGACTTAAGCAACTCCCTCCTACTGTTGGTTGGGGTGGAAGTGAGTCCTGCTTAGCCTGGCAGGTGGGGCCTAGAAGTGGCTCATGTTGGGAGAGGCTTCTGGGTAGTGGGGTCTTCTGGGAAGATGGGGCTCCCAGATGGGCTCCACACTCTTCATGAGCTGAATTTCTGCTGTCGGTTCAAGGCAGCTTCCCTAGATTTGCTACTTGGAGTCAAGGAGCCTGATGTCAAGGGACCATTCATATCCTGACCAGCACCTCAAGAGGCCCAGCTTATTTTCTCATCCTTATCCCCAAGGCAGACTTTCCTCTTTTTTTTTTTTTTTTTTAAAGATTTTATTTATTTATTCATCAGAGAGAAAGAGAGAGAGAGGCAGAGACACAGGCAGAGGGAGAAGCAGGCTCCATGCAGGGAGCCCAACATTGGACTTGATCCCCGGTCACGCCCTGGGCTGGAGGCGGTGCTAAGC
Source organism: Canis lupus baileyi (assembly GCF_048164855.1). Lineage (NCBI taxonomy): Eukaryota > Metazoa > Chordata > Mammalia > Carnivora > Canidae > Canis > Canis lupus. The sequence goes on from NC_132842.1 coordinate 66,298,570, forward strand.
CGCTGCTGAGCCACCCGGGCTGCCCACAAGGCAGACTTTCCAAGAGGGGCACAGCCAGGTCTGGGCAGGCAATGCAAAGCCAGCGTACCACGTGTATGGATGATTCTCTTGCTCGCAGCCTGGGGTCTTTTCATCTCTGCCCTATTTCTCTCACCATCCAACCTTTGGGCTAATTAATGGCATAAACTTCCTCATGATGGTGGATTTCCCCCAGAGCATTTGGAGAATCTGAATATCCCTGATATATCTGGCTATGTTATTATAGTTTTATAACCTAAGAATTCGATAGATGAATTAGAGACCACAGTTAGTTGAATTTGAGGAGAAAAAAAATCCTTATTATCCAAAGACCTTATTTTCCTATTTGTATCCTTTCTCTTGGTCTTTGTCCTCACACATGTGGGTTTACAGGATTATAACCAGAGGGGATCTAATAAACTCTACTTTGTTTGCCCAGTGAGGTCATGGTCTGACCTGCCTTCAGAGTCTGTGGTCCATAGAGCTGTACCTAACAACCACATAAAGACCCAGCCCGAGATGTGGATAAAGTGCTCAGTGTCACTCCTGGCATGTGGGGATTTCCTAGGAGGATTTTCTTTCTCCAACTTTTCCTTCAGACTCTGGGCCTCTTGAGGGACTGTTCTCACTGTGCCTGGTGGCCGAGAGGAAGGGGCTCCGAATTTGGGGTGGGGAGGACTGAGTTGTAGCACTGTGTTGCCGCCCACTGGCTGGGAGTGAACAAGGCCCTCTGTTTCCCCATCTAAAGATGAAGGTGGATCTCATCCACCTCTGACGTTGCAACATTTGGGATTCGAAAGAAGGAATCTGCTTATAACAAGTGTGAGTATTAAATACAAGAATATATTTAAATTAAGTTATTTGTAGCCTTTCCCCCAGTGGTGATTTTATATGTATTTGGTATATTTCTGATCACGGTCTGTGGCCTGTGTGACTTGGGCAGGTCCATGAGGGGCCACCTCGGCTGCTGCCACCGCTGAAGGCGCCAGGAGTGGCATGCAGGAGAGCTCAGGAGACATTGTTGAGTGGAAGGTCAGAGAGCACAGCTAGTAGCCGGCACCAGGCTCCCCTCTGCTTCGTAATTGGTGAAGAACACACAAGGTGATGGGGGCGATTCCTCGGTCCTTCGGGCACTGCAGCTCTGTGGCCTGGAGAGGGGTCCCTATTTTTTCTTTTTAAAAAGATGTATTTATTTGAGAGGACGTGGGCAGAGGGAGAGGGAGAGAGAGAGTCTTAAGCAGACTGCGCTGAATGTGAAGCTCCATGCGGGGCTCAGCTTCATGACTTTGAGATCACAACCTGAACCAAAACTAAGAGTCGGATCCTTAATGGACTATGCCACCCAGGCTCCCTCTTATGTATGTATGTATGTATGTATGTGTGTGAGAGAGAGAGAGAGAGAGAGAGAGCACACAAGTGAGCCAGTGTGAGTTGGGGGAGGGGCAGAAGGAGAGAATCGAGAATCTCAAGCACACTCCCCACTGAGCACGGCGCCCAATGCAGGGCTCCATCTCACCACCCTGAGATGATGATCTGAGCTGAAACCAAGAGCCAGATGCTTAACCCACTGAGTCACCCAGGTGCCCTGAGGAGCCCCTTCTTTATCAGGGTCAGAAGCAGGAGACAAGCTGCTGGGTGCCCCCTTAGGCCTGAGGTCCCTTGCCTGGCACAGGGGTCCGGGTGGGGTGGGGGCCCTCGGGTGGGAGGTCTCCTAGGTGGCCGCTCTGTTGAAGTCCTGACACCTACTCGCAGCCACCACACAAGGCACAGCTCTCAGAGTTGTCGAGGGCTTACGGCAGGTAACACCCTGTTTCATCGTGATGGCCCTGTGTGTGGGTACGATGGCCACCATTCCCATTTTACAGATGAGGAAACTGAGGCTTAGGGAAGTTAGAATTTGCCCACAGTCATGCAGCCAGGGTGACGGAAATGTTTTCCCCCGGCGGCCTGCTTGTAGCATTCACACTCTCCGTGACTGACCTCCCCCGCTTCTGTCAGCTTGGTGCCCCCACAAGCCTGCTCTCCCCTCTCCTCCTGTCTCTCGGGCCCTCCTGCCATGCTCCGAGACATCCCATCTGTCAGAGGTTCTGTTCTGGCCAGATGCGATGCCCCTCGTGGGACCCCAGGCCGGGACAGTCGCTACAGAGGGAGGTGAAGGGAATTCCCAGGTCTCCCCGTTGCTCCAGACCCCGGCTTGGCATGCATGGCCTGGGAGGGTCTGGCAGCCCTGGGCTCCTCCCCGTGGCCGGGCCTTCTGTGCTCAGCGGGAGCCCCTGGCTCACCCTCCTTTCCCTGTGCCTGTGGGACGGGATTTGTGTGGTCAGTCCTGTGGGTCACAGCAGGCCCAGCAACCTGGCTCTTCCTGCCTCCTTTCTCTTGTGTTTGAGCAAGGAGAGAAGAGTGGGGCAGGGCAGGGGCATTGAGAGAAAGAGAGGCAGGGTTGGGGAGTGGAGAGGGAGTGGGCAGGGAGGTGGAGGAAGGGAAATGGTAGAGGAGCAAGCAGACAAAGGGGAGGGGTGGCTCCTGAGAGGGAAGAGCAGGGCGGAGGGGAGATGGGATGGGAGTGAGAGGAAGCAAAACAGCAGGAGCATAGCAGGAACATAGTGGACAAGGGACTGAGGGAAGGCAGGGGAGGGAGGCCAGCAAGGAGGAGGCGGAGGGGCGCCCAGGGCGCTGTGTCAGGTACAGAAGAAATCCTGATGTTGGAAGCTCATCATGTGTGGGTAGAGGCCCAGGCCTCCAAGAACCCAGAGCAGGCACCTGGAGGCTATGGGATGCTGTGGGGCTGGGTGCGCCCGAGGGCTCCCCCACAGGCAGAGCCATCACCTTGAAGTCCCTGACATTTGGTCTGAGGTCTCTGGCCTGAGGTCTCTTTAGCCTCTGCTTTGCTGTGTACACCCTGCCACTTAATCCTCCCGTTCAGAGTTGCAAAGCCAAGATTTGTGAGTCTGCTCTGCTTGTTTTATGAAGTCTGGTGCTGACGTGAATTTGACTGTTCCTACACAGGAGTGTTTTCTCTCCCTTCCCCACCCCCAGAAGTGCTAGGTTACCAAAGCCCTGCTGCCCAGGGGGAAGAAAGCTGCCAAAGGAGAACCCATGTTTCATTTTCCACTTAAACTTGGGAGCAGTGTAGTCCGGATGCTGGTGGGTTTCGTTTTCCGTAGACAGGCACAGCCACCACTACTGCTCAGGACAAAGGAAGCCTTTGGGGCTCGGCCATGACCCCTAAACCCACCCTTTTTTTTTCTCGCCTCCCTTCCTACTGGGACTCTTACCAAATTCCCCACGTGGTTGTCCCAATTCTGGGGTTTGACAGAGCTGAGGGACATGCAGTGGGACATGAACATTCCTTAGAAGATTCTCCCTTCCTGTCTCTCCTCACTAGCCTTGATCAACACAGGTGCTTGTTTGGCTCAAAGGCTGTGCTTGTATAAGTGGCAGATGGCTCAAGATCTGTTTACTGATAGCTCCTGACCTATATACTGATGGCTTCTGACCTGTGTACTGATGGCTCCTGACCTGAATACTGCTGGGAAGACTAAGACTTGGAGAGAGAGACTCGGTGGGCTCTGAAGCGTTCAGGGCTGGTGCTCTTGAGCTAGCATTTTTCATGTCTCACATCAGATTCACATGATGCTTCTCATTCATTCATTCCTTCCTTCATTCAATAAATAATTGAGATTGGTCTCCAAACTTGTGTCAAGCTGCCTCAGGACACCACAGCTCACCCACAGAAGCTCTGTGATATATTTTAAAATTTCAAGAGGAAACACAGCAATACTCTGCATCTACTGGACATGAGGTGAACTGTTAAGCCCAGGACTCTCCACCATTTCAACATCAGATTGCTCTATATTCTTTTTGATAATGTCGTATCTTTGCAAAGCTGGGCTTTCAATGGTTGCTATGGAGGAAAAGCAAGTAATACACGAAAATCAATATGGAAAAAAAAATGAGGCTGGTGGATCCACCCCAATTCCAAATTTGGAGAAGTCTCCTATTGCCCAAGGGAAAGATGACTTCAGGCCTGTGGGGTTGATTAGGGACTTTACCTTGCTGCAGTGGGAAGACCGCAAAGGGATTTCAAATGGGGCGGTGATGTGAGTAGTCCTGTGCTCTGCAAAGAGCCTTTGAGTTAATGTGTCTGGATTAGACTAGATGTAGGGAAACATGTTAGGAGACCACAGTAGTGGTCCAAACCAACCAACCAACCAACCAACCAACCAGTCAGCCAACCAACCAGCAAGCCACCCACCCACAGTGGCTTGAACTCAGGTGACGGCAGTGAAGAGACTTGAGACCTGGCTGATGGCAGGTGATCAGGACTTGGTGACCCGCTGAATACAGGGGTGAAAAGGAGGAAAGCTGTCTGGCATGGCAACAGGGTGACATGGAGAAGAGAGTGGGAGTGCAGGGCTCACACACAACGGATGGCCAATAAGTATCTTGCTCTGCTTTATTTTTCTCATTCACTTCCCGTTATCTAACACCTAATCATTTGATTAATCGGTAACCGTCCAGCCCCCTCACTGGGATGTCAATTCCATGAAGAAAGGGACTTTACCTTATTCCCTGCTGTGTCCCTGTCACCCAGACCATGCCTCATACAGAGTTCGGGGGCTCCCAACTTCCTTGCTTCATGACACATTAGCTGGTGATTTTTCTTGCCCCCCTCCCCGCCCCCCAACGCCAAGCCAAAAGGAATACCTCACAGTTCCCTTTGTTAATGTATCAGGACCAAACAGCTGAATAAGGATGTCCTAACAACTTAGTGGCTGTTTGAAAAATAAAACACATCAATTCAAAGAAAAAACCATTTTCATTTCATTCTTAAATAACCACAATTACTAATGGAATGTGTTAACACGCAGATTCTGAGTCAGCAGATCCAGGTGGGGCCTGAAATTCTGTATTTCTCTCAAACTTGTAAGCAATGGCGAGCTGCTGGTGCAAGACTGCCTTTTGAGTGGGTGGCAGGGATGGTTCTGAATACACTGACTCCGCATCTTTCCAAAAATGCCTTCCCACATGTTTTGCTCTCTGCAGAGAGCTTTGCCAGCCCTGTGGCATGAGTTAGAGGTCAGTTGTCCGTGTGATGTGGCTTGAGGTGCCCAGCTCAGCTGCCCCCATCTCCATGAACAGAAATCGTTCCCATGCCTTATCTGGGGCTCCGAGTGGCTGGATTCTTGCATGAGTGTCAAATCCTTGTCGAGAACATGATTATTCATGGTTCCTACCAGCAAGAGTGTCTTAGTGGACCTGGAGTGTTCTAGAAATGCTTGCTGGGGCAGGATGGCTAGCTGTTTTACCTTGGCTGTTTTATCATCTAGAATCACTTGCCTTGTGATGGCTTTGTATCCAACTTAGGCCGAGAATGCCAGGAGGTCCCATGGGCCACCAGACCCTCTCTGCTTCCCTTCTGGGAGCTGGATCTCGTCAGAGGGATTGCTTTCATCTCCTGGCTGCGATCCCAGAGCCCTCTTCTCCTGCCAGCCACTGGTTGTTAAGGATGTCCAGACCTGGGAAGGTGAGTTTTCTGGTCACACGCACTGGTACTCATCACAGGTGCACACACACCTGTGTGTGTGTGTGTGTATCCCGGTCAGTGCCTGGCTGAGCTCCACAGCATAGGTGGAAGGGCACGAGGTTGACCCTGCTCCCAACCCACCTGCACTTCCTGTTCCCTGGAGAATTCAATCTGTTCTTCTGATTCAGTGAGTGCACAGCATTGGGCTTGGGGCCAGAGCTGGGCTGTTCCCGTTTGCTGACTGCATCAATAATCGATTGATTCATTTGTTAATTCATTAATTCCCCTGTGCTGCAAGTGTTTATTTACTAATCGGGGCTTATGTTCTGAGCTGGAGGGCCAAAGTGGCTGGAGAAGACAGTGTGGAGGAGGGAGCACATGGTGTGCGTTCATGCACGTGTGAGTGTGCACATGCTCATGGGTATGTGTGTCACACACCTGCACACACTGTGGAACACTGAGGTATGTGTGCATGAATACGTGTGCACACGCATGAATACGTGTGCACACGCACGTGCCTGCGTGCAGTGTGTGTGTGTACGTGCGTCACTCTTGGATCGTCGGAGTGGAGTCTTGGTGCCAGTAACAACGGCTTTGGAAAACCTCTCTTGCCTGTATGGATTCCAGGCTGGAGAAGAGAAGCTGCTGTTGGTAGAGCAGATTTTGTAGCTTGGCTTCATGTGCGTGTGAGCACTTGGGTGTGTTTTAATTAACTAGAACATTTGCCTGGAAATGAGCAGCGGCGGCAGCAGGCTCAAAGGCAGCTGGAGGGGGGCGGGGCGGTGGCAGCCTTGGTGGCTGAGGCCATGGCAGCCAGGCTTCTGATGAGCCCGCCACATGCTCAGCCCTGGCTGATGGCACCATGGAGTGGTGGGGTGGCAGACCTAGCCAGGGGGGCATCTGGGGAGTGGCCGAACTCTCTAGAATTTTCAAGACTCCTCCGCACCTAGTTGAAGGCAGCCAGGGTAATGGGTCCAGCCCATGGGTGCGGTCCTACAACTCCTGACGTGCATCCAGGCAGGCTTCAACTCCTGAGCCAGGCAGGCTTGACTGACCAACCTCTATCTCAGCCTAGTGGCACATAATGGGACCTCTATATATGTTTGTTGCATGGATGAATTAACAGATGGAGGAAAGCAAGGCTCAGAGAGGTTAAGTGATGTCTTCAGGGTCACACAGCATGTCAGTAGACCAGTTGGAAGTTTTGATTTTGTTTCTGATACTCTCTCCACAACTCTGTAATGCTGGTGTGAAGAAATGCATTGCGTCATTTCAGGGCCAGAGGAATACACACACCACAGGTGCTGTCTTCCCCCTCTGCTTTCAGTGAGTTCTTCCAGTTGTCTACTTACCAGCCTGTCCATCTGGGTGGTGGGAAAAATGGTCTCCCAGGGCTTCTTGGGGATGTAGAGAGAGGTGGGGGAGGGTAGTGATGGCGGGATGGGAAGGGCTGGGGCTGTCCCTTCCCAAGACACTTGGCCATGGGGAGCTCACAGGTTGGAGTTATTGAAGGAAACCTCTGGAATGCTGGACTTTCCCTCCAGATTGCCCCTGCTGTGCTATCCAGTCTGTTCCGAGGCTCGGAGGCCTGCTGATTGCTACAGTCCACCCCTTAGCTCCTCCTGAGGTGGGTGTGGCCACTGCTGCTTCACTGGGCCCTCGGGGCTTTGTTTTCTTTTTGTCTCATTTCCCTCAAGGGCTCCTTCCTGGTTATTTGGCTGACATAGAGCTCTGTTCATGTCTCTCTCCTGTCTAGTGGTCCAGGGGGTAGGCTCTTGGAGTCAGATGCTTGGAGTCAGATGTAGGCATGACCCTTACTGGTTTCGTGATTCCGTTCCGGGGAGTGACGTCACATCTCAGAGCCTCATTCTCCTTACTAGTGAAGTGGACAACGCAGTGTGTACATATCAGCTGTGATTCATCACATACACATGACCAGCATCACAGACTCTTGTTGGAGACATAGGCTGGGCTGCCAGTCCCCCAAGAACACACTGTGTACCATGCGCGCTCACTCTGAAAGTCCCTAGGTGTGCCGAGACGCTTGTGGTCGGAGAGGCCAATGGAGCATAAACTGGTGGAAGGAAAAGCAAAGTTCTGTTCCCATCTCACACTCCTCCTGGGCACCTGCTCACGCAGGGAAATATCGGGGAATCACAGGCAGCGCTTAACTAGCTGTTTCTCCGTCGTTTTGCTGAATGCATTGCTAAACTCGTGTAGGTTAAAAGTGCACCCAGTAGAACTCCCATTATATCTACATTTATCTGCTGTTATCTATCAACTGCAATAATTTCCAGTCTCCTGTTAGCTGCCTCTTTTTGCCTTTGCTCTTGCTATTTCCTCTGCCCTGAATGTTCTCTCTACCTTCCCCTTGACTTTTCATTTTTTACCATAAATTAAGACCTAGCATAAGACACCTCTGCCTCCTTGTGTCCTGCATAAACCAGCCAGAACTGAGCATTCTGGGCCTGATGGGGACCCTTGTGTGGTCCCGCCATGGTCTGCTTTGGTTCGTGCGCTTTTCTTAGCTTCCTCTAGAGAATAAGGAGGCAGAGTCCTGGCTCTCGCCTTCTTGGCCACACGCAGTGCCCAGAACTTGGTGGATTTGGGATTTGCAGCCAAGGCAGGAAGCAGAGTGTGTGCCTGCCTCTGTGCGTAGGCATGTGCTACACACACACACATACACACACACACACACACACACACACACACACACACACATTTTGGCCCATCAGCCTGATGCACTTGTCTCATTGGGTTTCTGGAAAAAAGGCGCCTGCTTTGATTTTAATTAGAAGTCAGAGCAGTGACTGAATGGGCCAGCACTGCTGCTGGAGGTTTTTCTTAACGCTGGGGTTCTCCTTAATAAGTGCTCTCGGTCCAGGGTGGCGCCTGTTGGGGCTGGACACTGCCTCATGCTAGTGGGAGTGATTTAGTATCCACAAAATTATGTAATTGTTTGGTAATGGGGCATCGGGATTTTGCCTATGCTGCTATCTTTCCCCGCAGTTAAGAAAACCTGGCGAGGAAAAGACGTCGGAGATGACCAGGAGTACACCTGAGGAGCTGTGGGTTTCCCACATCTTTTGGACAAGACAGGGTCCCAGCCCTCTGGGAGCCCACCTGGGAGCCCTGGCCTCTGACAGATGAGCTTACCCGTGCCTGTTCTCCCAGACTGGGGATGTGTTGAGCACATTTGTTGGGGGTAAAATGATCTGTGCACACTGTGTCAGGTGAGGAGTAGTTACCTGGGCATCAGGGTGGAGCAGGGAGCCTCACCTGCTGGTGCGAATCCACCCCTGGGCTTCTGGGCTCCAGAAAGGGCGCAGACAGGTGTGGTGATGCCACACCTGGGTCCTTGTGGCCTCCAGGTAGGGCGCCTCCTGGTGGGGGTTGGCCTGAACACCGTCCTCATGGTGGGGTGGGCTGTGGACGTGCTGGGGACATACACAGGTGTTTCTTCAGGAAGCTTGTGAACTGCGGTTCTGTACTTTGATCAACTACAGGAGCGCACAGTCCCTGAGGCCGGACGGCCACGGGGCCCCCACAGACGTGCTGTGTGATTATAGAGAAATTTCTTCCTAACTTTTTGCCTCATCTTCCTCTTCTGGAAAGCAGGAGGAGCACCAGTACCCCCCCGTCGCTGACGGTCACTGGGAAGATTAAAGAGGCAGTATAGGTCCTTACGTCCCTTATTGACAATTCTAAATTTCAGAAAGTGTGAAACCTGATTTATTTTTTTCTTTGTTTGTCTTCGGTAGCTCATTTGGCAGCAAAATTTGACCTGGCTTGATGGGAAGTTATTTATAGTCTTTCTTTAAGTCAGGTTGGTGAATATCTCTGTGTTTTGCTGCTGACATATCAACATGCTTGATTGCTTCTGAGGTGTTCCCAGATACTCAGGAAATGCACTATGTTATCTTTCTAGAATCTGAAAGTCTGAATTCTGGAACACATCAGGTTTCGAGGGTTTAGGGCAGGGGTTATGGACTGGCCCATGCAAGGCGTGTGGGGTGACTCCCACAGTCATGCTCAGGAGTCGTCAGGGTAGAGCTGGCCTTCAGCCCCACCAAACTGCCTTTTCCTTCCTTCCTCTTGCTCTTGGCTGTGCAGGGTGGGGTCCTTCATTCGATTTTGAGCTGTCCTGGCACGGCGTGTGCACGCAGGCATACCCACTGGTGCCCGTCCTCCTGGGCAGGAGGGGGCTGCTCCATAGCAGGTTGATTTGTGCTTGGGACATGGAGGAAGGGCCAATGTCTGGCCCAGCCCTGAGGTATCAGCCTTGGGATTTGATGCCTGTGGTGTGTCTGTTTCCGAGGTGGCTGCTGCCAGGTCTGTAGCTTCCTGCAAGGGCCAGAAGCCACACTTTGTCCTTCTGCCTTGCCGGGGGGCAGTCATGGTTGTGTTGGAGGGACACGGCCTGGTGCATGCTGACACCGTTTCTCTGGCTTCCCCTGGGTGGCTGGGCCCAGCTAGTGAGGGACGCCTGGCCTTCCTGGTCGTGGGAATCCTGGTGGCCCGGACACCATCTTCTAGAGGGTCTGGGGGGTGTGGAACTGTATCTGTCTGCAAAGGAAGCCAATTAGGAAAATTGGAGGGGAGCCTCCAATTTATTTACGTATTACTTTTTGGATCCCACCCCCCAACCTGCTCCCCCGGTAAGAACTCTCTTTTGAGATGCTTCCCTCTGAGTGTTTCTGGCATGACTGTCTAAGGGAACTGCACACTCATCCGGGCAGTGCCTCTGTCTCTGTCCTCTAGGATCGATTGCATTCATACCACACCAACTTTTTAAAGAGTCCTCCCCCTCATAGAAAAAAAGATGCTTTAAATAAATATCTTTTGCCTCAAGCTAGCGTTTTAGCTAGCTGTACTTTATCTTTTCTGTTTGGGTTGTAAAACTCTGCAATTAAGAAAATCCCCACCTCAGATCAATTCAAGCCTATGTTAGCTCAGAAGGAGGCAGCGTGCCGCTTCACTTGGTTTCCTGGCTTGTGGGGCCGAGGGAGCTGGAGCACTTGGGGAAACTGAGTCTCAGACAGAGGAGTGCCCTTGTCAGGGACGGCACAGGGGCAGGAGTCAGGCAGGACTGGAATCTGGGGCTCTGGACTCTGTCCCTGGGCCTCCCAAAGGCCTCTGGTGAAGCCTCTCAGCAGACAGTTGGAAAGGTAGGGACAGGTAGCCCCTGGTGGCCTGTGAAGTGGGCAGACCCTCCCTGCCACTACTGTTCCTGGGTCAGGGCCCTGTGGGGTCTGCTGCCTCGCCGGGCCCACTGCTGGAGCTTGACAAGCACAGGCACAGTCGGCTTTCTGTTCGAGGAGCCGTTTTCTTTTCCTGGCTGTGATCTGTGGATGTCTACACTGGTGTCTCACAAAAGCAGGTTTGTGAGGGTTGGAGGCTGGGGAAACACCGATGTCAGCCAGTCAACAACACCTGCTTTGCCCTGTTTGCTGTGTCTGGTGGCCGCACCTCTGCATGCTGCTGAGAATGGAGGCACTGCCCGGCTGGGGCAACCCCTGCCTGCATCCTGGGGCTCCCACTGTCGGGGGGCAAGGGGGCATCCAGTGCCAGGGTGAGCAGACTCCTTTGCGAGCCCGCCCTGCCACCTGCCACCCCATGACACCAGCCCAGGCTCCTCAGCTCTCTGAGCCTTGGTTTCCCTGCCTGTGGCTTGGGGATAACCACTGCACTTACCCAGGGTGTTGCGGTGAAAATCAGAGTAGGCGTTTGGAGAGTGTTGTCAGACTGGATCAGAAACCTTCTGGAGGTTCCCATCATTCTGGTCAGTTGTTCCTTACACCCTGTTTAATTTCTTTGATTTAATTTTTCTAATTCCCCTTGTTTGTACTAGGTATTCGGGTCGGGTAAGAAATCGAAAGCTACAAAACGACTAGCTGTCATCTGGTTGTGTCACCGACCCTCTGTGTGACCTCCTCTTGGGCCTCGGTGCCCACATGGACAACCAGCGACAGCACAAACTTTTATGCAGTCTGCTGTGCCCTGGGCAGTGTTCTCTGAGGCTGCTCTTGCTTCCCATTGGACAGAGGGGAGGTGCAGGCTCGGAGCTAGTGAGTGGTGGAGCCAGGATTCGAACCCAGCCTGGCTTGCTTCCCTGTGGGGCTGAGCCCCGGGGATGGCTCCGGCTTAGATACCTGGCAGGTGGACTGACCCGGAGTCTGTGGGGGGTGGGGGTGGAGGGAGGGGGGTCAACACTGGCAGTGAGGCCCGGGAGTGGCCACTGGCTCCTGTTCACCCTGGCATCGTGCACCCCTCCCCTGTTGCCCCCCACCCTCCAGCCCCCCTTCCTTGGCCTTTTGCTCCCCGCTCCTCAATTGCCCTAATGACTTAGCCCAGGTGGCAAGTTGCGTGGAAAAAGTTCTCCGGGGAAATAAGCGTCCTTGCTACCAGCCTGGGCCTCAGGTGTGCACACAGCGGCCCTCCCTGGGGGTCTGGTGAGCTGCGCCTCCCCCGCTCCCAGCTGTTAGCCAGGAACTGGAGAGCCCCACGTATTGTGTGTATTGTGTGCCTGTGTGTGGTGTGTGTGCCTGTGCCTGCGTGTCACGGTGCGTATGGAACTGCGCGCGTGTAACTGGGCTCGGCACATGACCGCACGAACTGTACGTGTCTGTAACTCTGTGTGTGCAAGTGTGACCGCGGTGTGCGTGTGCGTCCGTGTGCGTCCGTGTGTCTAGGTGTGCGGGAGGCTGGTGGTGCCAGCGAGGGGCTGGGGGCAGGGGCTGCAGCAGTGTACGGCGTGACCTTCTTTGCCGGTGAGAACGGGCTTTGTAGAACAGAGTCACACACATGTTTAGATAATTAGAACAAAAGCCAAAAGAACAATTGCTGTCAAAGGGATGAAGCTGGGAGGTGGGGGCCCGCCAGGATCTGGGGGGTCGAGTTCTGGCTCCCCCGTTCTCTGCGGCCTTCACTGCGTTTTGATCGCGCTATTTAGAAAATCCCTTTGTTGTAGGATAAACTGACATTGGCTGGCGAGTTTCTGCTGTGAAGTTCGCTGTGTTCTGGGGCCCACTCGGGACGGCCAGGCCATGAGGAGCTGATTAAATGAGCTAATTTTCATTTGTACAGTGGTTACAGATGCAGAGGCCTTTCCATGCCCTTTTCCTGAGGTTTTATTTATTTATTAATTTTTTTTTCTTTTCTGGAAAGAGACCTTCAGGACTCCCTTTTCTCTTCCCATCCCCCCTCCCTCCCTTAAAAATAAACATCTGAAAACATTTTTAACAAGGACTTGGGCTGGGAAAGCCAGGCTCCAGCATGGGCGTTGTGGCTAGAGGTGCCATCGCCCCCCCCTCCCCGAGTCTGTGAGCTGGGGTGCGGCTGCCGCTGAGTGTGAGATGCTGAGTGAGGAGACCCGGCCAAGGGGCAGAGGTTTGCTGGAAGCAGCCACGGACCCCAGTCCCGGCTGCCTCGGGCCTTTGCACGTGCTGTGCTGCTGCTTGGCCCTCTCTTTGCGTCTTTACTTCGTTTCCTTGGCTGATTCTGGAGGTCGCTCATTCTAAAGAGCCCCATTCCCTGGCAGGCACATAGGCTTCTCCAGTCACAGCGAGGACCACAGACGCAGGATGTCTGCCTCCCACACAAGGCCTGTGGGGCCAGAGCAGGGCCTGCCTGTTCCCCTCATACCCCCAGCTCCAAAGTACCTGGTGGGTCAGAAGCTTGGCATCCACTTCTGTCGGACAATCTAATGAACGAATGAGTGAATGAGTGAATGACTGGATGATGTCTACACTCACTGAACTCTCCTAGACCCCAGGCTCTTGATGTCAGGACCCAAATCCTCCAGTTGTCAGCTGTAATCATGGGTCCATGGGCCACCTCCTCAATCCCACGCCTAATCTCTCTTCTTCACTGATGTTCAGCGAGGATTCAGTGTTGAGGGCTGGATCCCCAAAAGCAACATGGTTCGTGCTGGGAACTTGCTCTCCTGGCCTCACATGAGCCTGAGCCCCAGGCCGAGATGCAGCTCTGGTCCCTGCTGGAAATCTGACTGAAGGCCCTGTGGAGGGAGGGGTTGGGGGGTTGCTCTGTGAGTTGGCTTTTTCCAGCACTTACAGGCAAGCAGGCCTTGGGGGATAATGTGCCAACAATGCGGGGTGCTCAGAGCACAGAGCAGGAGGTCCTGTGTGGCTGCCTCCCGTTGCCACCCCCCAATCTTGCCTCAGCCGCCTGGGTCCCCCTCCCCGCTCTTTCCCTTTTCACACCACCTTTGGCTGGGTTGGGGCACCTTTTAGAGAGCAGCAGGGTTTTCCCCGGAGCTGTGCAGTGGCTGTGGTCCGGCCAGTTTCCGAGGCCTGGTTTCCATTTGCCGAAAGCTCCTTCCCACAGACAGCACCCCACCCACCCCACCCAGGGGCCTCCGGAGGGCTGTCCCCCACCCTGTCCTGGCAGCCCCGGAGCGTCTCTCTGTGTGCCTTCTCTAACCCCGACATTGGGGACAGGCTGAGGAGCTGTGCAGCCCCGGGGCCCCCTCTCCGCAAACATCCCAGAGCTGGCAGGGGGAGTCAGAGCTTCCCCGGCGCCCCTGGGGCCTGGGGCCCTCAACTGGGTCAACATCTGGCCGAGTGGCCGAGCCTCTGGCCTCCGCTGCCTCCTCCTCCCCACCCTCCCCGAGGCCCTTCCTCTCCCCACTTGCTGGATGCTCCGCCAAGCGCCGCGGCGGGAGCCGCACTCTTTCGACCCATCCTTTCCCGGCTGAGGCCAGGGTGGGGATGCGTCCCGGGGCTGAGGTCACCGGTGGGGCAGTGGGAAGCTCCTCTCCAGCCTCGGCTGCCCCACCGCTGGGTGCCGGCAACGAGGGCAGCCACCGACTTGTCCCGGGGTGCCCCGGTGAGCAGGGGGAGAGGTAAGCGGAGGGGCGGGGTTACGGGGGAAGAATGAGTAAAACAGGCCGCCCGTGTCTGCACTGACCGCCAAGAGTCCCATTAGAGGCTCCAGCTCGGTGGGAAGCGGAATGTTTGCTCTGAGTGGATTCTAATCCAGAAGGAAGGAAACTTTTCCTGGGGCGGGAGAGGAGAAGTGAGGGCCTAGGAGGCATGGGCGGTGGGGTATCCGATCGTGGGGATGGGGGCTCCTCGGGGAGCACTCTGATTTCTGGGTCGGGCTCTGTGTTCCCTGCTCTTCCCTCTGTCTTCTCCCCAGCCCCTAGCCCGCTGGCCTCCTGGCCTCTCTGTCTCCTGTGAGTCCTGGCTTGTATCCCCGACGTATGGCCTGCGTGCCCCTTGGGCTGGTGCGACCCCGAGTGCCTGCTTGGCCCCTAGGTGGCCTCCGACCCTCAGGCCTGCGCCTCTTCGTCTGCACTGTAGTTTCTGGCCCGGAGCGGGGCGGCTGCTGGAGGGCCGGCTCCCGGGCCCAGCCTCGCCACCCACAAAGCCAGCATGGCCCCGAGCCATCACCTCCCAGGCTCTGGTCTTGTCTCCAACACAGAGATGACTTGCCAAGAGCACAGGGAGACAGGTCTCTGGACTATTGATCCCCAGACCCTAATTCCTGCTGATTCCGTGGGGCCCCGTGGGGCGGAGCGGGGGGACTCGGTGGTGAGCGGGCGTGTGTCGCGGCCAGCCACTTGTTCTTCTCGGGAAGGAACTGGTGAGTTTCTTTCTGTTTATGTCGTAACCAGGCTACCGAGGTGGCAAACGGGTTCTGCAGTTACACAGCGTTTCAGAAGCAAATTGATAGGATAACGTGTTATTATTGGCTACTGGGTTAATAGCTATTTTGGCAGGAGTACCAATCCTGCGTGGCGTTGCTGGCACGGGTGTGAGAATGGCGCCATGGGGTAGAGGGGAATGGTGGGTGCGTTTTGCACAGAGCGGCAGCCTGGGGAGGCCCCCAGGGGCAGTGCCTTCCTGGAGGATGCTCAGCCCCGGTTAGCTGTCGCCGAAACCAAGATCAGAGAGGTTGAGAGACCAGCATCGGGTCGCACAGTGAGTCAATGTGGGGTTGGACTTTAGGTCCCCGTGGGAATGAATAGCTTGGCCAGTGATCTCCGAGGGCAGGACAAGTGCCTTCACTCTGAGCATCATGTTGGCATCTCGGAAAATAAGAGATTTGGAACGTACCCAAGTTAGCCTGCTCGAGCTTCAGGGCTTTTGCTCCTGCTGGTCCCTTGCCTGGAATGCTCTCGCTCTAGAGTCCACCTTGGCTTGCTTCCTTGCTTGCTTCAGGGCTCTGCTCAGGTATCACCTTGTCGCCCGTCCAGAGTGGCACCTCACCCATCCCGCCCCACATTTCTTCACGGTGGCACCTGACTTACTAGAGATGATTTATTGCTTTCATACCAGTCTCCTTTCATTACACCGAGGGCTCTCCGAGGGCAAGGGCTTTGTTATGCTTACTGCCCTGTCCCCAGAGCCCGGAACAGGGCTGGTAGTATGGGCACCTGGAAATAGTTGTTGAAGGAAAAAAACCAATGTAAATTGCAGTGTCATCTAAAACAATGGCTGCCACGTAAAGGATGACTGTTTCTCTCTCCTCTCGGAGGACAGTGGGTATTGGGGGAGCCTGTCATTCCTGTCCCTCAGAGGTGGGCAGCAGTCCTCCCTTAGGACTCATGTGGGCGTCACTTCTTCTTGCTGATAAGGAAGCTTAGAAGGGAAGGAGTTTCCCCACTACCAGAAGGGACCCCACCTTTCTCCAGAGGGGATTTCAGTCCTGGGTGCGGAGATGGATCGTGTCCCCTTGAAGGCTTTTCTATTTTTGGGCTTTGGGATGAGCTCAGTGCTAAGCTAGCGGGGTCGGCTTTCTCTATCACAGGACGTTAGTGGCTTTTGTTCCAGACCCGGGGAATGGTGGTGTGAGGACGTGGGAAATTAAGGATGCTTTTGGGAAGGGTGAACGGGCAGTGGGAAGTAGGGCTCGCCGAGTGTGTGGAGCCCTGGGGTGAGCCAGGGGTCTTCCTAGCAGCCTTAGCTCTTGTGCCCCAGGTCTGGAAGTGACATGCAGTGAGCCGTTCATTGAGTTATTTCCCGTGCACCTGGCACTGGGCCAAAGTGCTTAACCTGGATTATCCGATGTAATCCTCACCACAACCAGAGGAGGCTGAGAGAAGTTCGGGAACATAGTCTGAGGTCACACAGCTGGTCAGTGGTGGAGCTGAGATGTGAACCCAGGCTCTCGGTTCTGGAACATTCCCAGATGTGGTCCTGATGCTCCTGGAGTGCAAGCTCCATGCGTGGGGCTTTGCTGGATGTGTTCACTGCCCCAGCATGTGGAGAGAGCCTGGCACTGAATAGGTGCTCAGTAAATATTTGGAGAATGAGTGAATGAATGCAGGGAGTTTCCTAAGATGAATGGGGAGTGATCACTTAGAACTGTTGGCCTCTTTGGGCAGCAGGAGAGGACAAATCCAGGGCAATGGTGGCTGGGAAGGCGTGACACCCACTCGTGCCTGGCTGTTCTGACTTCCTCCCAGAAGAACTTAAGAGGGGAGGGGGCCTGCTTAGCTGTGTGTTCCTAGTGGGAGGGCGTGCTTGTTCGTGGGTGTTGGGTGATTAGTGGGAAAGTCTCGGAGGTCCCTGGTAGGGAAGACACGCATGCACATTCATGCATGTGTGGGCATGTGTGTGGATGCTTGCGCCGCCCCACCCCTCACCCCCCAGTCACATTGTTGAGTCTGTACCTTCAAGTACATAGAACTCAGCCTACTATCTTATTAAACCTAGTCATTTGTTCTGCTCTGGTCTGGTCTATTTAAGGAGCCCCCCACCCCCACCCCACTCCACCCCACCCCAGTTCTTCCCTCCCCTCTACTCCTGGTGTCTCCTTTGTTTTAATGCCCTTTCTGCAGGGGTTCAGGCAGAGGCAGGGGAACTGAGCTCTGCCTCCATCCCTACACTACCTGTGCCTCCCTGTACCCTTGCTCTCTCTCCGCTTCCAAGAGGTTCCTCCAAGTTAGAGAATGACCAGAGTGTGCCACACTCAAGACTGGACTTATTGCATTCTGTCACAGTGTTGGGACTCTTGGGGACCCCTGGACAGACTCTGCAGGGGGCAGCCCCTCTGGGCCAGGTGGCCAAGCTAGCAGTCAATCTCATTAACTCCTTGGCTTCCAGTTGGAACCTCTACCTCACCAACCCCTGGCTTCCACCTGACAGGAGTCTCCTGGAGTAGTTCCTAGTTCCTCCTCCTCCTTCGTTTTCTTAAAGATTTTATGTATGTATGTATGTATGTATTTGTAGAATGAGCGGGGTGGGGAGGGGCAGAGGGAGAGGGAGAGAAAGATCGCAAGCAGACTGCACGAAGTGTGGAGCCTGACATGGGGCTCGATCTCATGACCCTGAGATCATGACCTGAGCCAAAACCAAGAGTAAGATGCTTAACCAACTGAGCTACCCAGGTGTCCCTCCTTGCACCTTCTTTGTGATTAGCTTTATCATCCATCCATCCATCCATCCATCCATCCATCCATCCATCCATCCATTCATCATTCATTTATTCACGCCATGATTACCAAGTGCTTCTTCTAGGCTAAGACCTGGAATGCACTCTTTCATTCATTCATTCATTCATTCATTCATTCATTCATTCTTCACCCATCCAACAGATAGTTGTCATCCCAGCAGATAGTTGTCACCAGGCACCTTGTGGGGGCTCCCAGGGATCCAGAAATATGAGGCTTTTTAGAGTTGTCTCCCCATTTCTAAGGCAAGAGCACTGGTGGGGAAGCCCTTATATCCTTGGAAGATGAACAGTGGTGTGAGAAGTGCTGTTCAGACATAGTGCTGGGTGGAGGAGTAAGGGGATCAGCCCACTCATAGCCTGCACTCAGCAGGGTGACCTGGCTAAAACTCTTGTCATTGGTTCGTTCCCTCATGGGACTCCCTCTGTGCCTGGCACTGACACGAGCTGGTACCCAGCCCTGCTGGGGACAGTGGCCCCTAGCAGGAAGTGGGTCTAGCATCACCCTCAGGGATGCTGTTCACCTGAGTTGAGCCCGGGCTGTGTTCCCCTTTCTGAATGGCCCTGGGAGGAGGATGTCATGCTCACAGGATGATACACTGTGTTTGGGATCCTGGTGATGGATCACTTTCCATCAGGGTGGTCTCTCTCAGTTTATACTTCTGTATTATTCAATCTTCTCAGCATGTGTGTGTGTGTGTGTGTGTGTGTGTGTGTGTGTGTGTGGTAGGGCTGTGGGATTCCCATAAATCCAGCGATAAGATGGATGAATCAAACAGGTAGATCCTGCTGGCTCTGCAGGATTCTCCTTGGAGCAAGTCCCCTCCTCAGATGTCAAGGGGCGTAGTGTCCCCCACATGCACAGTGAATGGTTAGCTGGGCAGTCCTGAGGTCTGTTTTAGCAGGTTGAGGTAAAGTGTCTCAGGGTCCTCATCTGTAAAATGTGTCTAGTGAAAGAACTGTATGTGGTTTAAATGGATTAATACAAGCAAAACATTTATGACCAACAACTAAAAAAAAATTTTTTTTTAAAGATTTCAATTATTTATTTCAGAGAGGGAGAGCGAGTGAGCACACAAGCATGAGTGGGGTCAGGAGGGGCAGAGGGAGAAGCAGACTCCTTGCTGAGCAGGGAGCCCTATGTGGGGCTCGACCCCAGGACCCCAGGATCATGACCTAAGCTGAAGGCAGATGCTTAACTAACTGAGCCACCCAGGTGCCCGGATGACCAACAATTTAAGTAACTAACTAAATAATTAACATGAAAATTAGCATAGCACATAGTAAGTGCTAAGTGAATATAGTTTATGAAGATGATTTTCAAGTCTGTGTATGAGGCTTGTAGGCACAGCATGGGGCCAGATGAAGGCCCGGTTACTGCACGAGGAGGTGGTGGCCCATTCAGTCTGAGAATGCAGGGGCGGGGGCAGAGGATGGTAAAGGGGTGCCTAGGCAGGGGTCAGTGATGCTGAGAAGGGATGAGGGGACCATGCACCCTAGTTGTGATGTCTGGCACTTGAGCTGCGCTGTCCACACTTGGCCACAGCCACCTGTGTGGGGCGTGGAGCTGACATGCTGGCCCTACAATGCGGGGGGTGGGGGGCGCTCATTTTTGTTCCTGTGGTCCTGGGCCGGGTGGCTGATGCACCTCTGGAGCCTTTCCTGGGACTTTCAGTTTGCTTTAATCTGTCTCCAGCACAGGCAGGGCTGGGGCAGCCTTCAGATATTGAGGCTCAGTAGCTCAGAAACAAAGCCCATGATGGCAATTTTTCTGGAGGCTGAAACATGAAAATCCAGGGAAAATTGAAATTTTTCTCTGCTGAGTTGTAGATTTGGAGGAGTATAAAGGGTGAGTGGGACCTGCAGAGGGGCTGTATCGCTGGCACCAGTGAGGATCCTAGGGCTTCTCCTGCGGGGATCAGTCCACTTCTGTCCCGACGGCTGCCTCTGGCTGGGCGCTGTGCTGGGCACACATGACCGGGAAGGGGTACCACCCGTCCTGAGGCTCTCAGCTTGATGGGAGAGATGGGCCCACTGGGAGCTGCTGTCCTGCGTGAGGCATGGGCTTTAACAGGGGCCCCACAGTGAGGCCCCGGGCCACTTCTGGGGATATACAGCCTGACTTCAGGCAGTTCCAGCAATTTCTTTCATTTTTTATTTTTAAAAAATTTTTAGTAATTATATTTATTTTGATGGACATCACAAAAACATCATACCCATGATTTCATCAAGACAGTTATTCAGGATTACTCTCGGGTAGGTAGTATGCTTAGGTCCGAGGCAAGTGAAGGACAAGTTAACAGTGCCAGGCATGGGTCTCGAAGGGGCCTCCCACTGACCTGAGTGTGGCAAGCCTGGGTGAGGGGCACAGAGTGGGTGGAGGGACTGCATGAACTCAGCTTCTGGAGGCACCCCCGCCCCCACGGTAAGCATCACAGAATGCAGAGCCCAAGGCCAGGACTTAGGTCCAGGTGCTGTGATGGCGCAGTGCTCCCAGGAGGTGATTGTGAGGGGCAGAGAGAGTGAGGTGGGGCACGGGAATGCTCTGTACCAGGGAGTGTCCAGGTCACCACTGTGGTGACCTGGACCACTGGGAGCTCCCCTGGGAGCTCCATGTGTGTGTGGGATGCCACGGGCCCCGGTCTGTTGAGGGCCACTCTGGGAGGTGGACACTAGGTCCCTGCCCTTGGGCTGAGCGGGAGTGAGCTGGAGATCTGGGGTAGGAGCTTGAGGTGACCTTCCAGCCTGGGGCTCCAACCATCCATTGCGACTGCGGAGGCAACCGGGGTGCCAGGCTGTGCTGCCACAGCAAGCCCCACCATCCCTCCAACCCTCAGCGTCCTCCTCTGTAAAGTGGAGCCAAGCTCATAACTGTGTCTTAGAGGTGCCGAGAGGGTAGCTGGACCTGTCGGTATGAGAGTGGGTGCTTTGAACGGGGGTTCTCTGTCCTCCCAGATGCCGGGAGGCCCCTCACTTCTCCAGTGCTGGGGGCTGACCCCTTGGGCTGGGCCTCAGATGGATCTCACTGAGCTTTGGCAGCAGGTCTGCGCTTCTAGGTCAGACTGCGTGCATGCCTTGTCTGTGGAGGTGTCTGGGCTGAGAACGTGGACATGGTCCAGACGTCTTCTGGGGACTCTTGCTGGGTGGGTTCTGAGGGAAGCTGTCTCCATGCGGGAATGTTTGTGCTCCTGAGCCGGTGTCACCCACTCTGTTTCGGTCCCGCAGGCAGGATGATTCACGCACATGCATCCCACAGACTCTGAGGTCAGGGGACCCATATTCAAAGCCCAGCTCAGCTGTTTCTGACCTGTCCGGACAGGTTAATGAATCTCTGTAAGCCTCATTTTTCTCATCTGCAAAATGGGCTTGACAATAACGACTTGTGAGGCTATGTGAATATTGAATGAGACAACATGTGGCATGGAGCAAATACTCGAGAAATGTATAGTGCATAACTGATGTCGTTTGTTACCCAATTTTATGTGCACATGTAGCATATAGGTACATATATAAGGTGCACCGTACATATCAATTACTTTTCAGTGTCTTCTCTATGCTCCGAGTTCTCAGTTGGAGGCACCACGTGGTTTTCTCTGATACTGGGTTTTGTGAAAATTGTAATTGGAATCTGATCATCTGTTCATTTATTTGCTCACTGAGTACTTCTTGTGTCCACACTTGCAGTGAGAAAGTCACATATCCCAGCTGCATTCTGTAGAGGAGGCAAGGGGAGCCCACGGCCAAGGTTTTTCCCAAGGTCATATTGTGGCGGTGGGGGTGGGATAGGGCTGGAAGCAGCCCCAGAACTAAGGTGCTGGCCCAGTGCTGGTCCGGCCCCGCTATATGAGGGGCCCCAGGCCAGTCTCTTGGGCTTTGCTGCACTCTGCCTGGGGCCAGCCGGACCTGGAGGGGACCATGGCAGCCTCTGTATTGTGAGTTCCGATTCTCTTCGTGTTTCCTCAGGGTGCACTGAATTGCAGAGACCTCCTGAACCAGGCTTGGGCCCTGCCCAGATGCCCCGACCGTGACCTCCCCCTGGTACCTGCCTGGGTTGCTGGGAGAGCTGAGTGGTGGTCTCTGGGGACCCGGGGCAAGGCCTGAGGGTGGAGGGCTGCGAGGCGGGGCCTGCTGTAGCAGCAGCTCCCAGGACAGGTGTTTTCCCAGCTGCAACTCCCATGTACTTTCTCTCATACCTGCTCCCTGAGGAGCGGAGGCTGGGTTCACCGTGACATCCCCAGGGCCCTGGGGACCCGGCTCCCTCGGTGCAGACATGGGACATGGCGCACCTGGCCTGGTGCAGACTATGCCAGGACTGGGGGCCCAGCCCGGGCTGCTCGAGCCCATGACGTAGAGCCTCAGGAAAGCCCCGGACGTGGGCATTATGGGGAGGGGAGAATGGGGTGGACGTTTGACTACCCACACTTCGCCTGATCAGTTTCTACTTGGTCCCCTATCAGAAGGGTTTGCTGTGGACGTGGCAAATGGGGCCCAAGTTGAGAGCCCTTTGTTTAGGGTCCCTGGCTAACTGGAGGTGCTGGTAGGAGGGAGGGAAGCAAAGACACTTGGAGACCTAGAGACTTGCCCTGGATCAGGTGAACAGAAGCCCCCTGTCCCGGGGCCACCTTGTTCACCCGCTTGGCTTTCAGGGCTTCAACAGCACGCACTCTGAGAGGGAAAACCACATGGGCTTGAGTCTGGGCGAACCCCGGAGTGACCATGTGATGAAGGCTTTCACACTCACTTTGACACTGGTGGTGTCAGCCTTTAGTCCTTCGCAGGCCGCTGTCATGATTTTTGTGAGATTTGAGTGTTCCCGGTGCTGGGATTTACCTAGTATTTAATGTTGGGTCAGGTTCTGTTTTCCTGCTTAAATTTATTCATTGATTTAATTCTGCAAATAGATAAGAAATATCCTTTGCTGTAGGTAGACAGAAACTTTATTTTTTTTTTTTAGAAACTTTATTTTTTATTTTTATTTAAAAAATATTTTATTTATTTATTCATGAGAGACACAGACTAAGGCAGAGACACAGGCAGAGGGAGAAGCAGGCTCCCCACAGGGATCCCAGGCCCTGGGATCATGTCCTGAGCCAAAGGCAGGTGCTCAACCACTGAGCCACCCAGGCGCCCCCTGGACAGTCACTTTAAAAGTAAATTAACAACACACCTAAGGAAGAAGCCCTACACTCATACTATACCAGCCAGAACCTGTGAGGTCTTGAAAACGCTGAGTCTGGGGTTTGTTCTCCCCTTGCTGGAACGTTAGAAGTTAAAGACGGCCACCCTGGCTGCCCCCTAAAATCATCATGGGTCCCAGCAATGGGGCATTTCCCATGTTTTGGGGAACATGGGTCAGTGGAGATCCTACTCCTTCCACCAAGCCCAATTTGTGTGCCCCCTGCTTCTCAACCTGGCAACTCGTCTGTGCTCACTCTTTCCTGGTCCCGTCCAGGACTGAGGCTCTGGCCCCCACTGGCCTTCCCTGAGGGAAAGCTCCCTACGGCCCTACAGATGAGCATGGGCTGTGCGTTCTCACCTACACCCTGCAGACCCCAGGCGTACTGCATTGCTTTCTTCTTAGGCTCCAACATACACCAGAAAATGAGGGCCCGTTAGCCACGCAGATGACTCCCGCTGGGATACCTAACAGGTTGGATCTGGGTGAACTGCAACCAGGGGAGGGCGGCCTTGATGAGCATTTTGGCCCAAAGTCTCACAGGCCGGGCACGGCATGATCTCCGATAACAGCGGGTGGATTTGATGGTTTTCTGGAGAAATGTAGGGATAATCCCAGACTCCCTTCATTTAACTGCTGTGAAACTCAGGGTACTTGTGCTGAGTCTCAAGTATCTGATCTGTAAAATGGGAGAAATCATGGTGTTCACCATATAGGGTGGAGGTGAGGATTTAATGAGGTAAAGTTTACAAAGAGCTTGGCACCATGCCCGACACACACAGAGGGCTCTGCAGTTGTTGGCTGAAAGGTGGGGCTGGGACATGGCCAGTGGGAGGTAATACCAATCGGAAGTTCAAAGAGTGGCTCTGTGAGATCGTATCCCAGGCTGGAAAGCTTGCCAGGGACACGGGGGGGGGGTGTCCTAAGGACTCAAGAATTAGCCGCGATACCAAGAGCCAAATTCAGGGTGAGAAATGGCCCAAAGGCAGTGCCCTGAGGTCAGAGAGAGGTAGTAATGGTGACAGAGGGAATCAGGAAGGGCTCCCTGGAGGCAGTGTCGTGAAGGACGTGCCTGTTGGCGAGGACAGAGCAGGCTTGGTGAAACAGTGTGCGTTACTCACCTCCCCCCACACAAAAGAGAAAGAACACCCGTTCCCTTTCAGAGCCTCAGACGGAGACCCTGCTCTGGATGCCTCGTGCCCTTTCCTCTGAAGTTGGCAGAGGAGCTGGCCAAGCCTTCCCAGAAGCATCGGGGACTTCCAAACCGTAGCTCTGACTTCTGCAGCTGAAACGTGGGGAAGGGAAAGAATGCTATCCAAACAAGCTTAATCCCAATCAAAGGATTATTTTCTTACAGAAAAAGCTTCACCTATACTTAATAGTTTTAAATTGTTCCGGGTACCAATTAGACTTTTAATTTTGCTGTTCCCTCCGGCGGCTGGAGGATGTGTGTGGCTTGCGTTTAATCAGAGCTGATTTTTTTTTTTTTTTTTTAAGTGGTGGTTCCGGGGGAGGGGAGGAGACGAGGCTAGTGTTTCGGGGTTTCCTCCTGGTCCTGCCAGGGCCCGTGTATCGGGCGCCTCCCGAATTGGGGGTTCTGTGTCGGGGCAGCTGTGGATGTCTCCAGAGTGCCGAACCAAAGTCCCCTCCTGCCAGCCCGAAGGCAGGCCGGGGCTCTGCTGTGGCGGTCCTGCTTGGAGAATCCAACGCCGAGTTAAATATATGGATTATCCCCCAATTTCTGCAGCAATAGGGTGAGTTATTATTGATTCACAGAGCACGACAAAACATCGCTGCATGAATTAGCAAGCAGCTGTTTCTAATTTGAGTTTAGAACGGTACACAGAGGAACTTGTTTCTCTGTTCACTCCTTTCATTTATAATGAATTTTAATCACCGCTACAGGTGAGAAAAATGTAGAAACAAGCTTGTATCTTGTGGAAGAAACAAAGGAGAGACAGATGCTAACAGATTTCCAGTCTGTGATAA
This sequence comes from Canis lupus baileyi, assembly GCF_048164855.1. NCBI lineage: Eukaryota > Metazoa > Chordata > Mammalia > Carnivora > Canidae > Canis > Canis lupus. The sequence continues at coordinate 66,323,697 of NC_132842.1, forward strand.
AAGGGATGTTTTGGTACACTTTACATGTAATTAGAGCGCAGCTGTTTCCAGTCCCAGGTCCACGAACGCGGCCGAATGTGGGCTCTGCCGATCTCCAAAGGGAGTAAAGAAAAACAGTGATTCAACCCCGAAAGCATTTTGCTTTCTCTCGAGTCGAGCAGTGAGTCCTTGCTCTGGCCCTTGGCGGTGCTGTTCCGTGGAAGCTCTCGGAGGTGACTTCACACGACGCTGTCTCCCCGCCCGGGCGGCGGGGTGCGCGGGTGGCCCCGGGCCAGGCGCCTGGCGGAGGGAGCCTTCACGGCCCCTCTGCTCGCTGCAAGTGCCCGTCTTCGGGGAGCGCCTCGTCGGGGCAGACTGGGAGGGGGGGGGGTCCTCTTCCCTGGCAGGACCTGATCGTGTCATTCCACACTAGTTAGTTTGATCACAGTTAACTCTCGGGTGAGTTGATGAGGGCTGGCTTTTTCGTTTCTTCCTTTTTTTTTTTTTTTTTTTTTTTTCTGGTCTGTTTAATTTCTGCAATAAAACTCAAACTCAATTGCATTTTCAATATCGGTGCTGAGTAAATTTGTCTAAGGGATAGAGCAGCCAGGCAGGCAGTGCGATCTGTGAAGTCGGAGGCTGCAAGGGGAAAGGTGGGGGCCTGCTTCCCGTCTTGCGTGTCCAGTGGTCCTTTGGGACTGCAGGACCCATGGGTGCTGGAGCCTGGAGGTCCACTCCCTAGCATGGCTGCTGGTGCCTTAGTTTCTCCATCTGTAGAGGGGGTTGGGCTGGCTGCTCTAGAGAGCTCCTTTCTCTCTGCTGTCCTGCGACTGTAAATGGACTCATGGACCACTCCACAAGAATGAATCTTGTGTCCATTCAAACTAACAGGGCTGTGGCTTGCCTCTCTCCCCTACTCACTGTCCTGCCACCTTATATTGAGCCGGGAGCCAGGAGCCAGTGACTATTTTTATTTTATACAGGGAATTTCTTATATGTAACATGTTATAGATATTCACTTACTTTGCATAACAACTTGGTGTTTGGGATGACTATTATTATTTTTAAATATTTTATTTACTCATTTGACGGAAGAGAAGCAGGCTCCCTGCTCAGCATGGGGCTCGATCCCGGGACCCTGAGATCATGACTTGAGCCAAAGGCTGACACTTTGCTAACTGAGTCACCCAGGGTGACTATTGGGACCATTACTATTCCCATTTTTACAGATGGAGATATTGAGGCACCTTCCTTCATCTGTAAAACCGAGGGAGGTTGATTAACTCAGTGGAGCTGAGTGTCTGAGGACACATTGTTATAGGGAAGTGAACCCTGCAAGTCTGGACAAACAGGAGAGTGAACATACTTGGTCCAGACGGAGAGCCCCGCAGGTCAGTTGCATCGTGGATGTGCCAGATGCAGAGCCTGTGCCGCTATGTCTCCTTCTCCTTTAAGAAAAGCCAGAAATGAATGTGCATGGTTTTTAAAAAAAACAAAAACAAAAAAAACTGCAGGAGTTCTTGATTTCTCAATGTTGACGTTTTTACAAAATAACTGATAACTGGGTGGCCCCCAGACTGTCCCGTGGGAGGACAGCCCTGGTGATCTGTGTCCCACTGCTAGGGTCATCATTCCTCTAGTCCAGCTGGCTGAGAACCCTTGGGCTGGGAGTCCGGCCCCAGCTTTTCTAATTACCATCTGCTTTCTGACATAGGATGTGACCTAACCTCTCTGTTCTGTTTCCTCATCTGTAGGGTGACCACGCAGCTTAGTGTGTAAACCCAGCTACTTCGAGTGTGAGAGAGGGACACTCAGTGGGTGGGGTGCTGGGCTCCACCTGGATACCTGGGGGTGAGCCACCTGCCTGCTCGAAATATGGGACTAATCACCACCACTTCAACCTGATCAAGCTGCTCGATGTCGAATGGGATAACGCTGTGCAAAACTTCAAATGCCATACAGACAAGGGCATTTATAATTAACAATAAAGTTATGCTAGCAACTGCCTTATTTTCTTTAGCCAGCGTTGGTTGAGTGCTTAGTAGCATATACACATTACCCATTCTGTAAGGTTGACACTTTTGTGATCCCCATCCTGTGGATGAGGAAATGGGGGCCCAGAGAGGTACAGTAACGTGTCCACAGTCACACAGCCAACAAGTGGCAGTTCAGTCTGAGCAGCCTGTACTCTTCCCCATGGCTCTCCTGTCTCCCTGTTGCTCCCTGCGATTGGCTGATGCTCTTTATGATTATGCTGAGGGTTTGGGCTTGGGGAAGGTTTGCTAAGGGCTTTGATGGCCACTGTTCACCGTGAGGTGTTATTTCCACACAGTCCCAGGCCAGCTCGAAAAAAGCATGCCTGGGCCTGGCTTTCAGGCGGCCCCCAGAGGCTATGTGCTAAGTGCCCCTTGGAGGCAGGGCAGAGAACAGGGTCCCACTCTTCCCCCTCCAGGACCAGCCCCATGGGCAAGAATACTTTTCCCCTTTATGCGGTGTTGGGCTGCTGACCTCTGCGTGCCTGTCCCCACCACTGTGCTACCCGCTGGCCCCCGGGCACCCCAACCCACCTAGTTTTTATCCCCAAACTACAAGAATGATCCCCCCTTCCCCTCTCTGTGGTCTCACCGGAGATGCTGAGATCCTATCCACAAAGGCACTCTGAGCTCCCTGGAGGAGGGGAGGGTGAAGACGAGCTGCTATTATCTTTGCTAATAGCATAGTTCTAATTTAAGATTTCAGGTGGAGTCACGTCAGCTTCTGGTAGCCTCCATGGGGCTCCTTGCCCTACCTCTAAGGAAAGCCCTTCCAGCCTGCCTGTCCCCTTCTCTCCCAGGGAGGGTTCTTGACTTCCAGGGGTTGGGTCTCTGTCCTTTATGCCGTACCCCAACTGTCCCTTTAGGGAAACCACATATCTAGAGGACTGGCTATCACCATGACAAAAGGGCTTTTTGGTATTTTTCAAAGCACACAGGCAAAACATTTGTTTAGAGTTGCAACTTCAGACAGTAACTGATTGACAGGTTGGGCAGAGAAGAGCATAGCAACCTAAGAATGCTGAGTGCTTTCTGTGGCCCTCAGAGGACCAAGCATATGGAGCAAGCTTGACAAATATGTGCTCAATGGAAAAAAATACCTAAACTAGCAACAGACTGCATGCCTGCTACCTGCCATTCTTCATTCCTGGACCCAGGGCAGACGTCACTAATGGATCACAGACTCTTAGAGCAGCAAAGGCTCTCAGAGACCAGTTTATCGCATTCCTTCTCCAGAGAGCTGGAAAAAGGAAAACTCAAAGAGGGGATGTGCTTGCCTATGGTTCTACAGCGCCAGAATCTGAACCCCGTCCAGTATGATCTCAGTCTCTACAACCCATGGCTCCATGCTCTGGGCTCACAGCCCCACCCTCTGTGGTCAAAATTCTACCCTCTGGCTGCGGTTTTGCCTTCTGGGCTTGTGGTTCCACCCTCTGAGTCATCTTTTTTTTTTTTTTTTCTTTCTTTTTTTTTTTTTCAAATGAAAAGGTAGCACATGTTTGCAGCTGAATAGTTTTGTTTTATTTTAGAGATTTATTTACTTAATAGAGAAAGTGTGAGCACGAATACAGGACGTGGGGAGGGGCAAGGGAAGAAGGAGAGAGGATCTAAAGCAGATCTCATGACCTCGATCTCATGATCCTCAGATCATGACCTGGGCTGAAATCAAGAGTGGGATGCTTAACCAGCTGTGCCACCCGGGCACCCTCAGCTGAATAGTTTATTAGTCTGTTTCTTGCTGTAGAATTTTGGAGAATTTGGGGAGTCTGACAGCCTTCTTTCTTTCATCTCTGTCCTTTTAGGTATGATCTGGCTGTGTTTCTGTGATACAAAGTTCTCAATAACCTTGTGGGTCTCCTGTGTGTGTCATGGGAATCTACTCTATCAGACAAGAGGTTCCTCCATAGATATTTTCTAGATAATCCTATCTTTACTTTTGGCTTTTAAAGAGATGGTTGTAGAGAAGGTCTTCCAAATTTCCTAGATGTTTTCTGGTTTGATCTAGGGGATCTGTGAGCCACACTCTTACTCTTTTCAAAGAGCCTTTCATGGGACTGAAAACTCCGAGCTTTTGATTTTTCTGAGATGTTAGCACAAGGTAGAGTCATACCCCCAGCCTTCTCTCTAGAGTGTGCTTTCCTGTTGGAGAATCTCTTAATTATAATGTCTTTGCAATCTGGGTAGGCTGAGGATTTCCAAAAGGATCAATTCCTGGCTTCCTTTTAGTTTGACAGCTCTGTTGACCTAGCTCCTTCTTCTCAAGAAGAAACCAGGCCATGCTTTCCACATTTTACTGGGAAATCTCCTCAGCTAAATATCCATTTTTATCCATTAAAGTTTTGCTTTCCACATAATTGTGGGACACAATTCCACTGAGCTTTCTGCTGCTCTGTAATAAGGATCTTTCTCCTCCAGTCTCCAGTATCGTGTTCCTTGTTTTCTTCTAAGCCCTCACCATCAGGGCTCCTCGTGTCTGAGTTTCTCTTGACAAACTGGTCATGACAGTTCAGGTATTTTCACAATTTAGGTTTTCCTTTGGACTCCTTACTTCCTTCTGCATCTTCACTCACAGAGTCATTAACATCCCAATTTTTCACGAACAATCTTTTTTGGGGGAGAGGGTGGGCAAAGGACGAAGGAGAGAGAGCATCCCAAGCAGGCTTCACACGCAGCGCAGAGCCCACTGTGGGGCTCGATCTCACGACCCTGAGATCCTGACCTGAGCTGAGATTGAGAGTTGGACACTTAACTGACTGAGCCACCCAGGTGGCTCCTACTATGAATAATCTTTTTAAGGCTGCCCATTTCCAAAGCCGCTTCTGCACTTTTAGTTATTGATTATAGAAACACCTCTCTTGGAGCCAAAATCCGTATCAGTTTCCTATTGTTGCTGTAACAGATGACCAAATACCTAGTAGTTTAAAACAATGAAAATTAACCTCTTATGGGTCTGTAGGTCAGAAGATTGACATGGATCTTGCATGGTTAAAATTGCAGCGTCGACAGGGTTGCATTTCTTTCTGGACGCTGCAGGGGGGAGGGCCTGTTTCCATGCCTTCCTAGTTTTAATTTTTTAAAGATTTTATTTATTCATGAGAGACAGAGAGAGAGAGAGAGAGAGAGAGAGGCAGAGACACAGGCATAGGGAGAAGCAGGCTTCCTGCAGGGAGCCTGATGCAGGACTCAATCCCAGGATCCCGGGATCACGACCTGAGCTAAAGGCAGACACCCAATCGCTTAGCCACCCAGGTGTCCCGAGTGCTGCGGTTTTTAATGAGTTTAGCTCTGCATCTATCTGCTCCTTGCTGTGTGGTCTCAGTTTCCCCATCTAGGAAATAAGATGAACGATGGTCTGTTAACTTTGTCTTGCTTCCTGTCCCTCCCTCTTGCACTGGTATTGATTCTACATGTGGCTGTCATTGAGTTGAGGAATATTCCGGGATGGAGGGCCAGCCTTGGCAGCTGGTCCGAGGTAAGGAACAGGGCCCCTTGCTGTCTGTGGCCTCTGCTCCCTCAGGCCTAGTTTGAGACTGGATTCTGTCTCTGGATGTTGAGCTCCTCTGGCACTGAGATACTAAGGATGTCCCACCCAGCTTGGGAGCTTTGGCCTGCCAGCTCCTATCTCCTGCTGGGCCTTCGTGTCCTGGGATCCAGGCCCCTGCTTGCCCTGGGTTTGCTGGGAGGGGAGCCTCAGGCCTCCCAGAGAAGCTCCCATCACTGTGAACTGGAAGCAGCTCCAGGAGAGGGCCTCAGAGCTTGCTTGGTGCCCTCATGTTCCCTCCACTGTACCAGGCTTCCAGGGGTGTGGAGACACAGATTGGTACATATGAAGTTTTCCATGAAGAGATAGGGAATCTGGCTAGATGCCCCCCTCAGCTGAATTTGTATCATTTCAGGTCTGGAGAGACACCTGTTTGGGTTCTGGCTGCCCTATGGGGAGTGTAGTCTGTAGTGTGTCCTGAAGCACGTTCACATCTTGCTGCTCTTGTCATCTTAGGCTCTGGGAACATTGCATCTGCAAATCCCAGGATGCTGGGGCTGCTTGCTGCCTACTGTGGGTAGGCTTCCCCATCAGCCAGGGGTGGAGCTGACCCCTCTCTATGGTTAGAGACACCCTTCTGATCACAACACAGCTGCACGGTACTATTACCAGTACTCAATCAACAGGATTTTCGGGGCCCTGCCTTAAGGCCTTCCTTTTCAGAGAGGATGGACGGCTCCTTTCTTTGAGGAGGAGACCTTCTGGCTAAAGCCCTCTTCTTTAGCACTGGGAGTCAGGAGTCCGGAGACTCCTTACTCTGATTCGCTCAGTGCCCTTGGAACATTCCACTTGTATAGACCTGTGCTCACGGCAGACATCACCAATTGATTTCAGCACTCATGTCGTCAGAGTCCAGATATGGCTTTATAATCCTCCTGAATACAGTACTCCAGGCAACCGCTACCAATTTACCATCCCTGGAAAGTGTCTTCTGTCTCTGGACCTTTGGTATCTTACAAGATTGGCGTACATGGTTCCCGAGTCTGTTCCCATTTCTCTGAGCTGGGGCTGGGTCGCGATTCTCATTCCTTCTTGCTCCTGATGGAGGCACAGGGGAGGCTCTGCTTGGTGCACCATAGAGCTCTGTCCTGTGGGGATCTTGTCTCCTTGGCAATTTTCATTTTCCCAAGGAAATGGGGGTGGTGAGATCTTTTGGGGCTTCATGAAGATTGGCAGGCCACTGGGGGTTCACGAGGGTTGTCAGGCCTTATTGTGGCTCTCATGGAGACAATCTGAATGCTTGGAATCTTGCACAAAATGACCTTTCTATTTATCCTGTAAGGACCTTGGAGACCAAAATTCCACCTTCCCATATGAGAGCAGAGCCAGCTGAGGCCCAGGATTTCCTGATGGATTCTTTGTCCTGCTCCCTTCCCTCTGCCCCCAACACGTTCTGCCCCAGACACCTTACTTGCTGTACGTCAGCCTTCTTTCATGGTCTGGAATATCTGGTCATTTTCATTCATTTGGATGGCACTGCCCAGCCCAGGAATGTCCTAGAAACCTGGAGCCCCTGGGTATCCGTTCTTTCCCCTTCCCATCCGCTGCAGGGCACCTCCCGGGGCTCTTTTCAGAGCCATTTATTCTTGCAGAGCTTTGGTAGTGGGAGGTGAGGCTCACTTCCTTCAGGAAGGTCCCCTTTTCTGCTCACTCCTGTGGTCTGTGGGCCACCTGCCACCCCTTCTCTGTCCAGGCACTTCCTCGGCAGCTGCGACCTTGATTCTCTGTGACAGGAGAGGCCGTGGACTGTGGCTCCCAGCCATTCCGGGTGGCAGCCACTGTGCTCTGCCCGGACGGGTGCGTGAGCTTCAGTCTCCTGAATGCACCCAGCGCTGCCACGTGAGCTTGGGGTCCACCCTGTGCTTTCTGTCGCTGATGCGTTCTGAAGCCCAGTTAATGTTCTTTTTGCTACTTAATTGAATTTTTATCGAAATTTCTCCCCTCTTTTATTCTTGTTTTGATTCTCTTCCTGCAGCAGACAGCAAAAGCCTCATATAACCCATTTCCTACTAGGCCTTTTTGCAAGATTAGTAATTTTTAAATGACTTTAATCTCCATTTTGAAAGTGATTTTTCTACTCATTTTGTCATATTACTTCAAACTCATTCAAGGGGGAGGGGAAGCCAGGGGCCTGCATTAGTCACTGCATTTGGCACTCGATCTTTTCGGGTGACAGCTGACCCTCCCAAAGGAAAGAAGTAGTGGGAGATGGAGGATGAAAGCACCGACTCAGAACCAGGCTAACCAGGGTTGAATCCTGGCTCCGCTGCCTGCCAACTGTGTGGCACTGGCAAGTTACTTAACTTCTCTGTGCCTCGGTTTTCTCACTTGTAAATGGAGATAATAATAGCAACCATCTCATTGGGCTGCTGAGAGAACAGAATGGGTTAACACATGCAAAGCTCTTAGAAGATAGTCATCTATTCAAGCATTTACCTGGGAGTCACAGGGTAGCTAGTTGAACTGGACTTTTCTTTTTTTTCTTAAAGTTTTTATTTATTTTTTTCATGAGGGACACACACACACACACACACAGAGGCAGAGACATAGGCAGGGGAAGAAGCAGGCTCCATGCAGGGAGCCTGATGTGGGACTCGATCCCAGGACTCTGGGATCATGCCCTGGGCCAAAGGCAGATGCTTAACCACTGAGCCACCCAGGCGTCCTGGAACTGGACTTTTCTTGGAACTGCCTTCTCTGTGAGTTGGGGCCTGTGGCCCATATCTGCACCCCTTCTCTTTTTGCACATCTACCAGAGAGTGTGTGCAGTCCCAAATGCGCCTGAGCATGGTACGCGTGCATGTGTGAGGAGCATTACTACTGTAAGGCAGGGGGCCCTTGTCCTTTGTCAATATCCCTGCATCTACATCCTGGGTGCTTTGGCCCTGGCACATTTGTCCAGCCTGCTCCTAGAGCACTAAGCTGAGTGCCCCCAAAGCGAATGGCACTTGGAGGGGTGAACCGGCAGTGGCCAAGGTTAAGTGTTGAGAACAGAAGACTTTGAACAGTGCAGTTCTGAATTTGGGACTTTCTATGTCAACAAGCTCATTTCCCCCGATTGCACCTATTCAGTGTAAGGGGCCTTCTTGTCATTTCCCTTTGGATGATTATAATCTCAACAGTTGCTCCATTTGTGGCTCCCAGAATAATGTGCTTTGCTTTAGTTTTGCAACTTGTTTGCAGAAAAGCAGAGCCAACCTGGCAGCCCAGTAATGGGCCTTGGGGACTGTGGTGCCCGGCAGGTTGATTCTCCTTCTCCAAGTCTGGTGGGACAAGGGTGAGTCAAGCCACGCTGCTGGGAGATGGGGCGCTCTGGCCCAGATGCCGCTGGGGCATCTGGCCGTGGGACTGAGGGCAAGTTACTCGGCTCCCTGAGCCTCAGCTTCCTCATCTCAAAAGTGGGGTGTCACCAATGGTCATGGGGACGGAACGAAATTAACCAGGGTAAGAGACACACTGCACTCACAGTGCTGGCACGGAGCCATGCCCAATACACGTAGCCGCTAATATCATTAGTGCTGATGGTCCTGATTAGGGCTAATTCTTATTATTATTGGCCAAATAGTGCTTTTGTTTAATGGCTTTATTGAGGTATAATTTGTATACCACAAACTTAACTTGTTCTAAGTAACTAGCAACGTAGTAGATTTCCAGAGCGGTGCGGTGCTCACCACAGCCTGGTTTTATGGCATTGCTCTGATCTCACAAGGATGCCTCATGGCTCATCTGCAGTTGCCTTGCTCTCTGCTCCAGCCTCAGGCCACTGTAACCTGCTTTCTGTCTCCACAGCTAGGCCTTTTCTGGACATTTCGTATAAGGGGAGTAGTAGGGCTTTTTCATGTTAATTTTTCTCATCTGCTTCTCACATGGTTCTCCCTTTTCACATGTGGAAACTGAGTCAGAAAGGTTAAGAATTCTCCCGGGCTGAAGAATAAAGGGGGGAGGAGCTCTGAGTGCAGGGTTCTGCTCTTGTCTCTCTGGGGGTGGGTGAAGGGCTTGGGAGCAAATGAACGCTGGCAGAAAGACACGGCCAGTCTAGGTCTGGGCAAGGCATCTTCCTTGTCTCCCTCACTCTTGAACTGACCTGGGTTCTGTGTCTTCTGCTCATCGGCCCTGCAAGCACCTGCACCTCTTTGGTCTCTGGGGGGGCGCCTCCCTGAATGCAGATAGTGGGCTTGTTGTGGTCGTGCTGTCAAGGAGTGCTCAATGGAGATGCAGCTTGTGACTGTATTGGGGGCTGGACATATGGGTCCCCTCGCCTTTCTTCTCTATGCAGGGTAGTCTTATGTACCTGACCTGCCGAGCCTCATCCAGATCTGTGTCCTGGTGCTGTCATTTCCTGGGGAAGGTCACTGTGGCTGTGCCTTAGTCTCCTCATCCGTATGGTAGGAGGAGCCCTGCTCCTGCCTCATTGGTGATTGTGAGAAAAGCACTTAGCAGAGCACCAGGCACACAGGAAGGGCTCTGTGGCAGGTTGAGTGAGTCTGAACTAAGGCATCAGTATAATAAAAAGCCAGTTGAACCTGGCCAGGGGGTGGAGGCCCAGCAGGTCCCCGTGGCTCCAGCCATCTCCTCTCTTGGGTCCCTTTGTCTGTGCCTTGCAGAGCCCAGCTGGCAAGAGCTGGGAATTACCAGGCAGGGGCCAGGGCATCTCCCACCGCATCTAATCCCGAGATGCTGGCAGCAGCTGCATCCTTCCCTTCCCGTCCAAAGGGCCCTGTAATGGGAGGCCCCCAAGGGAACAGGCGCCCTCGCCCCAGGAGGACGTTCGGGGAGGCGCCCTGTGCCAGGCTGGGCGGCTGGGCGCTGGGGCTTCAGAGGTGGAGAGGCTGCCGGGAGGTACAGGAGCTTTGGAGAGAGCCTCCTCCTGCCGGGCAGGGCTTTACTGGTGCTGCCAGCTGGCGTCAGGCAGATCTTCACATGGTCAGGGGCAGGGGCAGGGACCCGGGTGGACCCTGGGGTGGCGGTGGGGTCCAGGAAGAGGACTCAGAGCTGAGGGAGCCCTCGAGACCCTCCCTGGGACAGCAGAGGCAACTGTGAGAGCCTGGGGGGTATGGGACCCTCGGGGCCAGGGCCATGCCTGTGGTTGTGGTGAGTTGACCAGGTGTGAGCATGCGTGCGTGTGCATGTATGCACGTGTGTGAGTCATTGCGGAGACAGAGTGTGTGAACGGATGTGTATGTGTATCTGCTGGGCTGCCTTTGGCCCAGACTTTCTGGGTTACGTCTGGGAAGCTTTTTCTGGAGACTAAGCTGTGCTGGCGGGGGCAGTGGTTTATTTCCTCGGGGTTACAAGAGCAAGGTCAGCGCGGCCGAATCTGAGCTTTTGTTTGTCTCTCCCCTGCCCGTGGCAGCCTGCGGTCCGTTTCATTCATTATTAAGTTTTAAATCCACCTGACGCGAAACTTGAGCCGTGGAACCGAGGCTTGGGGGAGCTTTCCTGGCGCTGCTTGCTGTATCCTGTGTGCCTTTGTTTTTCCAGAAATGGCCAGCCCCTAGTTTGTTTAGTTTTCCTCTGAGGATGGACAGGCCAGCCAAGGCCGGGGAGGGTGGGCCATGTGGTCATCTGTGCAAGGACAGTCTCCCCTGCCTGCCAAGGTGGGTTTAAGGGCCCGATGGACTCTGAGCTCAGGGGCCATCCAGGCCTGGGCTCATGCCCTAATTGTCCTGCATCAGGCCATCTCCCAGGGTCCTGAGTGGACTTGGGGCAAATCTGAGGGGGAGCAGTGAACGGAGCAAGCACTGCTCCCCCCCCCCCCCCCGATTGTTTGCAGATCCTTCTCAAGTGCCCTTTGCTTACTCCTGTTTGTGCTGCTGGGTCTGATGCCACATGCCCATGACTTGGGCCTCCTGGGTCTGACTGCTCCCTGAAGCAGTGGGCCCAGCTCCATCCCCAAATGCGTGCAGCAGAGTTCATAAAGGTGCATTTTTATTTTCTTGCACTATTTTGCCTACGCCCCTAAGGACAAGTGGAATTTCCCACGAGGATGAGGGGCTGGAAGGGGAGTCAATCCCCAGGTCTCGATCAGTTGAGGACTTGCCTCCTTTTGGCTTCTGGGACTGCTGGTCTGTGAGGTCATTTCTGGTGACTTTTTCCAGACTGCATGCCCCCCTCCCCTCCACCTCCATCAGGGAAGTGCTAGAGATCTCGCCTCCTGTGGGGGGGTATGGTGTCCAGCAAGGCCCAGGCAGATGTCACTGAGGAGAAAGAACTGTCCCCTCCCTATCCTGCCACCCGACTGCCACCCCCTCTGCACCCTGAGGGCCTTTGTGTCCACTTGCTTCCGCCCCCACCCCCGCCTGCTCCCAGACTCCCTCCCTTGACTCCCCCTGCAGCAGTTGGGCAGCTGCAGGGCCTCAGCCCGTGTGAGCTGTCGAGAAGCCGGCTCTGTCCTTGTTTCTGGGCGGCCCTGGGAATTGCCTCTAATCTCCTCTCTGCCTTCCCCACCCCCTGCAGATGGTGATGACGACCCGCAGCTCTCCTGGGTGGCCTCGTCTCCCTCCAGCAAGGATGTCGCGTCACCCACGCAGATGATCGGAGATGGGTGTGACCTCGGCTTGGGTGAGGAGGAAGGGGGCACGGGCCTGCCATACCCTTGCCAGTTCTGCGACAAGTCCTTCATCCGCCTGAGCTACTTGAAGCGGCACGAGCAGATCCACAGTGACAAGTTGCCGTTCAAGTGCACCTACTGCAGCCGCCTCTTCAAGCACAAGAGGAGCCGCGACCGGCACATCAAGCTGCACACGGGTGACAAGAAGTACCACTGTCACGAGTGCGAGGCCGCCTTCTCCCGCAGCGACCACCTCAAGATCCACCTGAAGACCCACAGCTCCAGCAAGCCCTTCAAGTGCACCGTGTGCAAGCGCGGCTTCTCCTCTACCAGCTCGCTGCAGAGCCACATGCAGGCGCACAAGAAGAACAAGGAGCATCTGGCCAAGTCGGAGAAGGAGGCCAAGAAGGACGACTTCATGTGTGACTACTGCGAGGACACCTTCAGCCAGACGGAGGAGCTGGAGAAGCACGTGCTCACCCGCCACCCCCAGCTCTCCGAGAAGGCCGACCTGCAGTGCATCCACTGCCCTGAGGTCTTCGTGGACGAGAACGCGCTGCTCGCCCACATCCACCAAGCCCACGCCAACCAGAAACACAAGTGCCCCATGTGCCCCGAGCAGTTCTCCTCGGTGGAGGGTGTCTACTGCCACCTGGACAGCCACCGGCAGCCTGACTCCAGCAACCACAGCGTCAGCCCTGACCCTGTGCTGGGCAGCGTGGCCTCCATGAGTAGTGCCACGCCGGACTCCAGCGCCTCCGTGGAGCGCGGCTCCACCCCGGACTCCACCTTGAAGCCGCTGCGGGGCCCGAAGAAACTGCGGGATGATGGGCAGGGCTGGTCCAAGGTGGTCTACAGCTGCCCCTACTGCTCCAAGCGGGACTTTCACAGCCTGGCAGTGCTGGAGATCCACCTGAAGACCATCCACGCGGACAAGCCCCAGCAGAGCCACACGTGTCAGATCTGCCTGGACTCCATGCCCACCCTGTACAACCTCAACGAGCACGTCCGCAAGCTGCACAAGAACCATGCCTACCCCGTGATGCAGTTCGGCAACATCTCTGCCTTCCACTGCAACTACTGCCCTGAGATGTTCGCTGACATCAATAGTCTGCAGGAGCACATCCGCGTCTCCCACTGCGGCCCCAATGTCAACCCGCCAGACGGCAACAACGCCTTCTTCTGCAACCAGTGCTCCATGGGCTTCCTTACCGAATCCTCCCTCACAGAGCACATCCAGCAGGCCCACTGTGGTGTGGGTGGCGCCAAGTTAGAGTCCCCGGTCGTGCAGCCCGCGCAGTCCTTCATGGAGGTCTACTCCTGTCCCTATTGCACCAACTCGCCCATCTTCGGCTCTATCCTGAAGCTCACCAAGCACATTAAGGAGAACCACAAGAACATCCCGCTCGCCCACAGCAAGAAGTCCAAGGCGGAGCAGAGCCCAGTGTCCTCCGACGTGGAGGTGTCTTCCCCCAAGCGGCAGCGGCTCTCGGCCAGTGCCAACTCCATCTCCAATGGCGAGTACCCCTGTAACCAGTGTGATCTCAAGTTCTCCAACTTTGAGAGTTTCCAGACCCACCTGAAGCTGCACCTGGAGCTGCTGCTGCGGAAGCAGGCGTGCCCGCAGTGCAAAGAGGACTTTGACTCCCAGGAGTCCCTCCTGCAGCACCTGACAGTCCACTACATGACCACGTCGACCCACTACGTGTGCGAGAGCTGTGATAAGCAGTTCTCCTCTGTGGACGACCTGCAGAAGCACCTGCTGGACATGCACACCTTTGTGCTGTACCACTGCACCCTGTGCCAGGAGGTCTTCGATTCCAAGGTATCCATCCAGGTGCACCTGGCGGTGAAGCACAGCAATGAGAAGAAGATGTACCGCTGCACGGCCTGCAACTGGGACTTCCGCAAGGAGGCTGACCTGCAGGTGCATGTCAAACACAGCCACCTAGGCAACCCGGCCAAGGCACACAAGTGCATCTTCTGTGGGGAGACCTTTAGCACCGAGGTGGAGCTGCAGTGCCACATCACCACGCACAGCAAGAAGTACAACTGCAAGTTCTGCAGCAAGGCCTTCCATGCCATCATCTTGCTGGAGAAGCACCTACGTGAAAAGCACTGCGTGTTCGATGCTGCCACAGAGAATGGCACAGCCAACGGGGTGCCCCCCACTGCCGCCGCCGCCGCCGCTGCCAAGAAGACTGAGCCCGCTGACCTGCCGGGCATGCTGCTTAAGAACCCCGAGGCGCCCAATAGCCATGAAGCCAGTGAGGACGACGTGGATGCGTCGGAGCCCATGTACGGCTGCGACATCTGCGGGGCGGCCTACACCATGGAGGTGCTGCTGCAGAACCACCGGCTGCGAGATCACAACATCCGGCCCGGCGAGGACGACGGCTCACGCAAGAAGGCCGAGTTCATCAAGGGCAGCCACAAGTGCAACGTGTGCTCGCGGACGTTCTTCTCGGAGAACGGGCTCCGGGAGCACCTGCAGACGCACCGGGGTCCCGCCAAGCACTACATGTGCCCCATCTGCGGCGAGCGCTTCCCTTCCCTGCTGACGCTCACCGAGCACAAGGTGACCCACAGCAAGAGCCTGGACACGGGCACCTGTCGGATCTGCAAGATGCCCCTGCAGAGTGAGGAGGAGTTTATTGAGCACTGTCAGATGCATCCCGACCTGCGCAACTCGCTCACAGGCTTCCGCTGTGTCGTGTGCATGCAGACGGTCACCTCCACGCTCGAGCTCAAGATCCACGGCACCTTCCACATGCAGAAGCTGGCGGGCAGCTCAGCAGCCTCCTCCCCCAATGGCCAGGGGCTGCAGAAGCTCTACAAGTGTGCCCTGTGCCTCAAGGAGTTCCGCAGCAAGCAGGACCTGGTGAAGCTCGACGTCAACGGGCTCCCCTACGGCCTCTGCGCCGGCTGCATGGCCCGCAGTGCCAACGGACAGGCGGGCGGCCTGGCCCCACCCGAGCCCGCCGACCGGCCCTGCGCTGGCCTCCGCTGTCCCGAGTGTAGCGTCAAGTTCGAGTGTGCCGAGGACCTGGAGAGCCACATGCAGGTGGACCACCGCGACCTCACGCCGGAGACCAGTGGGCCCCGGAAAGGCGCCCAGACGTCGCCAGTGCCCCGGGTAAGAGCCTGCCCCTGCTCCTTGGGGCTCTGCTGACCCCCGAGGGTGCCGCCCACGCTGAGCTCTGTACCTCCCCGGGCTGTTGCCTCTAGTGCCCCGGAGCAGCTGTGCCGATGTGCGGTGGTCAAGTACACCCGCTCTGTCGCAGACTCTGAGGTGGTCCCTAGGCTGTCGGTTCCTTCCCGCTGTGTGGCATGGTGTACATTATCCATCTCTCTTGGCCTCATTTGTTGAGTGCACATCTGCAAAAGGGGAACGAACAACAACTGTCTGGACTTTGTAGGGTTGCTGTTAGGGACCCGTGGTGTAAGATAAGCAAAGGGCCTCATGTGCTGGTTGACACAGGGTATCGCTGCATTGGTGATGCCGTTTTTCTTACAGACGTGGGGTAGATGGATTTGTTTGTTCGCTGAGTCCCCTTGGGCGAGTCCCTTTGCTCTCTGGGCTTCAGGTCCAGGATTCTTTTCATAATCCATGGAGAGAATATCCCACATAAAGGGCTCAGGACCTGCACTTAGTTTGGGCCGAGCATGCTAGCTGGAATCCCCAGCTCATGTTATGGTGAACAGCGCGTCATTATAGTTAGTGCAGCTGGTGGTGCGTGGAAGACCCAGGAATGGGTCCAGCTACTGTTCTCCTTAGTGATGGATGGATCCATTCATTCCTTCATCAGATTTGTCCTAAGCACCCACTATGTTTGGGGTGCCTGGCAGTCGAGGAGAATCAGAAATAGACCCTACCTTGGGGGCTCCCAGGCACAGGGGAGGCCACAGGCCCGTAGCTAGTAGGGTTCTGTGAGGCGGGGCAGGTTCGGGCTCCTGGTGGGTCCACGTGGGCCATGGGTACAGTGGCCAAGGGGCACCTTGTGGTGGGCCTGGAGCCTGTGTGGCCCTTGGGTGTCAGACAGCATGGGCCCAGGGATTCCCACCGAGTCTGTTGTCTGTTTCCAGACTGAGGAGGTGCCAGGCGGATCTCGGGAGTATCTTTCCCTTGAGGACCACTGTTGGCGCCACGGGCAGGAAGGCAGAGTTTGGAGAAGGGCCACCCGCTGCAGGTGCTTGCTTGGAAGACAGGGATGTAGTTCTGGGTGTTTCACTACGGGATCAGAAGTGGGATCAGAACTGGGGCCTGGGACTCTGGGATTTTGAGGGTGAGAATGAGAAAGGAGGAGGGCTGGAGAGAGTAGAAGGAAAGGTGCAGGGGAAGGGACCTTCGGGGCCTGCTGGCCCAGCTCCCCACTGAGCCCCAGCAAGCCCACGGCCTGTCTGTGTGCCCTCAGCTGGAGAGAGAAACATGGGAAGGAGGAGAGAGTGGAGTGTCCCGCTGGGGGCCTGGGGCTTTGTTCTGGAGTGAAGAGCCTCCCTGTGGGGCCGGGAACACCTTACTCTCTCAGGGCCTTTTGATGGAGCCACGTCTCTGGGCAGGGGTCACCTAGGACACCCACAGGAGGTACTGGGTACTGGGTACTGGCCCTGGCCACCATTTCTCAGCTCTGCTCAGCCTCAGCTGGCTGGCTGGCCAGTGTGGGTGCACTGGGGGGTGGGGGGGGGAGCGGCGGGCTTTGGGCCCTGGAATCAGAAGGGCTGGGTTCACGTGGAAATCTCCCTCTTCCAGGACCCCCCAGGGGTTTGATCTCTCTGGGCCTCCGTCCTCGCCTGTGAAGCCAGAGAGTAATGGTGATAATGGTAGCAACACGTAGCGACAGGGTCCGTCTCCAGAGCTGACATCACGTGGGAGGCACGGGGGGGCGGGGGCAGGGGGCCTTCTGGGTTTTAACGAACACCTGCTCTGATTGGTTGGTGCCTGTGCCTCATGGGTTGTTAAACACAGTGACTGTTTCCTGTGCTGACCTCGGTATTTCGCCCTGAGCTTTAAGGGCGTAAGGGAAGTGCTGGGTGCACAGTGAACATCGCTTGCTGTCTCTCCCGTTTACGATCACAGCTCATGCTTACCGAGGGGGAAGGATGTGCCGAGTGCTTTCTATCGGCCCTCTGACACTGCCTTTATGAATGAAGAAACTGAGGCACGGAATAGTTGGCCATTATTAGCTTCCAGCTTTCAAGAGGCAGAGAAGGGATTCGAACCCAGCAAAGTGTGGTGCCATAGCCGCGCTCTTGACGCACATTCTGCCTGGAGGTTCTGGGGCCCATCCTGGTTGCAGGCTGGGGTGCATTCCAAGGTGGTCACCCCCCTTGTTCAGACTGTCAGGGCTGAGGCCCTGTACACCCCCTCCTGGGTGCACCCCAGCCCCATCCCTGCCTCCCCACCTCGGTGCTGGGGTGCCTGATGGCCGGGGGGTGGGGGGGCTGCTTCTTGTGCCTCCAATGCCTTGGCCTATTGGAGCCTGCCCCTCCCTAGTCTCTGCCCTGGTTCTGCATCAAGTACCACTTCATGAAGCCCCGACTGTGTGGGCAAAGCCTCTCAGACCATTTCCATGACAACAACCTGGGAGCTTTGCCGTGACCTCTGTTTTGGCAAAAATGGTACCCAGGCTCAGAAAAGTAGGAGCACATACCCTGGGATGCACAGCTGTGCCTGGCAGCTCAGGGATTCAAACCCGAGGGGGCTTATTTTCTAGGAGCCCGACAGACCTTCCTCTCCCTGTCCCAGGCCTTTCGAGGGAGGTGAACAGACAGTCACATCTAGAGGCTTGGGCAGATGGGCCATTTGCAGAAAGGAGCTAGACAAAGCCTGGAACCTCCCCTTGGAGGCCCAGCCTCTGGGGCCTTGCCCCCTGCCTGGGCACGCCTGGGGGCAGGGGCCCAGCTGTCTGTTTGCCCACCCCTTGTTCCCCCAGGACTCACGCATGCAAGAGCAGACTCTGGGGGCCGTGTGAGGGCTTGGGGGCTGGCAGGCTGGGACCCTCGGGAGTGTAGCCATAGCAACCAGCCCCTGGAGGACTGGGTTCCCGTGGGGCTGAGGCTGCTATCGGCTGGAGCAGGAAGCATGGAGGTTCTAACCCCGCCCCCCCGCCCTGGCTCTGTTTATGGGTAGTAACAACATCACCCCAATTCTAGGCCAGCGTAAACAGACCCCAGCCCTCCATTGGCTCCCTAGGCCCTCACAGTGCCAGGTGGGCAGAATGGGGGGGGTCTCACATGGGTTAGAGGGCTTGGGCAGGCCACACCAGCTGTCTGTCCCCTAGCCCAGGACTGTCTGGGGTGTTTTGGGACATGGAACTGAGAAAAGCTGCTCAGACAGTGGCTCCCGAGGCAGCCTGCCTGGCATCAAATCCCAGTCCCCTCGCTCAGCATTGTGGGGCTCTGGCCAAGTGGTTTAGCCTCTCCAAACTCCACTTTCTCCCCCCTTAAAGTGGGGCTTACCTAGTGATTGTGAGTCTACAGAATAAACAGAGCCTGCACATAGTAGGTGCTCAGTAAATGTGAGCTGCCATCATGATTGTGGAAACTCATCAGCCATGAGCTGTCTTCTGTATCTTCCTGTCTTCTTGTCTCCTCTCTCTGCCAGTCTCAAAAGTTCTCCCTCTGCCCTGGGCTCCTCTCTGAGGTTGCTGGGAGCCATGCATGGGGAGGTGGCCCTGTCTGCAAGCCCGAGGGCTCAGCTTTGGTTCTCCTGGGCTGGGCCCTGGGGAAGGGGCTTATGACAGAGGAGGTGCTTTGAATGCCAAGTTCTGTCTTTCTTTAATTATGTCTCCTGGTGGGGACTGAAGCTCCAGAGGAGGAGGGGATCCCTGGGGGATAGGGAAGGGGAGACAGACCAAGAGGAGGTCTTGGGGTAAGGATGGGATCTGGCTAACATTGCACCAGGAGGGAGAGAGAGTGAGAGAGTGCTCGCCTGCTTGTCCCTGAACTTCCACTAGCACGGAGGACCTGGGGGCACCCTGGCCCTGCATGCTCGGCTGGGAGGGCTGTCTCCAAATGGTCGCCTCTGGGTATAATACATGTGCTAGTGATGCTGGTGTCAGTGAATGTGTGTGTGTGGTGGAGCATGCATGCCCCGTGTGCAAGTGCACATGTGGACACTTGGGAGTGACCACGTGTGTCCATGAAGGTGTGTATGGCAGGGGTCTGTGCATGTGCTTGTGCAGCCGTGGGCACGTCTGGGCATGATGGATGTAGCTGTTGGGGATCCAGTGAGAGAGCCCCAAGCTTTTGTGTCTCAGGGTGAGTTTGGATACGTCAACCCATGTGAACTTGTGGCCTGAGGACTTGAGGACACCTCTGCTGCTCTGAGGGTGTTGTACCTGTGTGTCTGTATTATGGGGAGCAAGTTGCTGTGTGCCTGCTGTGGGTTGGGGGTCTTGTGTGTTGACAGTGAGTTGGGCAAGGGAGGGTGCATACGTCTGCTTGCCTGTCTGTGTGTGTCCTCATGGGCATGTCTATACCTGTGCATGCAGGCTGTGTGTGTGTGTGTGTGTGTGTGTGTGTGTACCTCTAGGCTCTTGTGGTTAGTGATGTCCACTCCCTTGGGAATCCCCTTGAGTCTTTTTCCCCATCAGGAAGGGCCCAGTTATCGGGCAGTCTTCCTCCTGCCATTGAGGGGTGGCTGCATGTGGAGGAGCACTGGGGGGTAGCTTTTCAGCCTGCCCGGCCCCTGGTGATTTTTTTTTTTTTTTCCAAGCACAGTGACCCACTCCATTTACCCACTCCTAGGAGGAACAACCCAAATCACCTTGATCCTGGACTGTCTGCTGCCCTGGTCCTGACTGGCCACGGCTATGGCCTCCACAGACTCCTTCCCAAGCAGAACCGTGGAGGGGAAACGTGGCCTACTCTGGGCTTCCTTGGTGTGGAACTTCCTGGGGTGTGGTTCATTCTCCCTCACTCCTCCCTCCCTGACTGGGGCATACGTGTGAGAAGGGAAAGAATGACTGATTTTGACAGTGGAGAGACCCGAGATCATTGCTGTCCGTGAGCATGGGGGCTTTGGGACTGTGTCCCCCCAGAAGACCTCAGCCCCCACAGCCTCTTCTGGCCTGAACATCTCGTCCCTGTCTCTTGTGAGGCCAGAATCCCCAGCCGTGTCCTGCCTCCCAGCCTCATGCCATTCTTCCCCAGCGCATTTCCATGCTGAGTGTCCGCTTCTGGTCCACTCTTTTGAATCCCTAGTCCTCCTGCTACATTGAGGGAAGGGCCCCAGTCTTCTCTGAGCCGGTCCTGGAGCCTGAGCAGGGACGCCACCGCTGGAACCGAAGCTCCCGGCACCAGCTAAGACTGTCCTTTCCTCATTCCTATGTTCGACCAGCATTTGCTCAGTACCAGTAACAACTGTAATAAAAGTCGAGTCATTATTAGGCAGTCGCCCTGAGCCAGGCCTTGTGCTGTGCCAGGTGGTGAAGACCCAGGATTTAGAAGTCATCTTTGCTTTCCTTTTCTCCTTCTGTCTTAGCAGAGTGCTTTGCAACATAGTATTTGCAAACTCTGCTCTTTTGTTCAACAAATGCTTCCTGAGTACCGAGTCTCTGCTGGCAAAGGAGCTCACAGGTGGACAGAACCCATTCCTAGCTCTCTGGGTACTTGTGGTGCAGTGGGGGAGCAAACGAGTCAATTAGCCATGACGAACCCATGTGCTGATTAACTAGATGCTTTAAACATAAGCTTGGGGGCCTCAGGAGCCCCTGAAAACATCCTGGGGTGGGAAGAGGAGGCTTCTCGGCAGAGATGACATTTGAATGGTGTCCTCGAGGATGGAAAGTCTACTCCAACTGGAGGACACAGCATGGGCAAAGGCCTGGAGGTGGGACCAGGTCCTTGAGGGGAGCTGTAGATGTGGTTGGAGCCACCCTGGGAGCTGAGACAACTGAGCCCCCTGGTGGTTCATACTGGCTGTAGAGTTGAGGGTTGGGCCTGAGTGTTCAGCCAGGAAATCCAAAGTCCTGTTCCCTTTTCCAGAGGTGGAGGAAGGCCCCATCATCCCAGAGCTGAAGTGGTCTTCAAAAAGCTTGGATATTTTGGATTTCAGTACCACCCCCACCACCCCCACCCCCGCTTCATAAAAACCCACAGCCACAGACCTTCCCCCACACAGGCAATACTGCCCATGTCCACAGGGGGCTGCTTTCACAATCACCCACCCAGGCTTAGTTGCTGAGAATGAGCTCTGCTTTTTGCACTGGGTCTTCGAGAAGCTCCGAAGCTTCCCATCATCTCCTTTGTCCTGCTCCCATCCCCTCAAGGCAGCTGGTATCAGCTTTCTGTGTGTGGAAGCCAGCCATAGGATCACCTGTGTGTACCTAGGGCAAATGAGGAATTCCTCAGTTACTTCTAAGCACCAGGATTGTCAGGAGCAGTATCCCTCTTTGGCCCATGGTCCTTAGGGTGGGTAAAGAGAGAGAGTAGTTGGATGGGTGGAAAGATAGATGTATGGTGGGTTAAAAGGGTGGGTGGGTGGATGGGTAGATAGAGGATAGGTAGATGGATGTATAGGCAGATGGATGTGTAGATAGAAGGTGGATGAATGAATGGATGGATGGGTAAATATGTATAGGTAGATGGATGATAAGCCAGGTAGATGGATTGATGTGTTGACAGATGTGTGCATTATGTGTGTGTGTGTGTGTGCGTGTGCGTGTGTGTATAGATGGATAGGTGGGTTGATGGTGGGTAGATGGGTGGATGATGCTACACGGATAGATGGGTAGCTGGATTTGAGCATGCTCCAAGCAGAGCAGCCTCCCTTGGCATCTCTTCCATGGTCATACTGTGTGCTCTCACCTTGGGATGGTGATTCCTATCATGGCAACTTCCCCAGATCTAACAGAGGAGCAGCTCCCTTAGAATGTAGCTTAGTCCCCTTCCCCAGGCTGGAGGGCTGGATTTGGAGGCAGGTGGGAAGAGAATGGCCCAGAGAGACCCTGGGAGGGGACCAGAGCCATTCTGGAAAGTCTTGAGCCAGTACCTCCAGGCACTATTGCTTTATGTTCTTTTCCATCTCCTGACTATCTAATTCCTCTTTCTTTGACTTCCAAACAGAAAAAGACATACCAGTGCATCAAGTGCCAGATGACCTTTGAGAACGAGAGAGAGATCCAAATCCATGTTGCCAACCACATGATTGGTAAGAGAGCGTTTTCCCACTCATGCTGGGGCCACTCATCGGGGTTTGAAATCTGTGGTTCCAATCATCATTTCACTGCTTTTAGGGCGAAAGATGCAGTCACTGCTGCTTTTCAGAGGCATTGCAAATGGGAGTAAAATGTAAGCTGGAGCACTTTCTTCATCCCAGCCTTCTTTTCGCAGCTCCACTCACATTACAATCAAACTTTTGACAATCTCTTCCATTTCCCAGCATAAATTTCCCTCCATTTCTGAAACGGAGTGCTTTCCAGTTGTCAAGCACTCAGGGGCAATTATGCTTCAATTTCGTATGTCATGACATTGAATAGATTTAACTGCTCACATTTCCCCGCTAAACGTGGTGAATTCCTCAGGCACGTTGTCAAAACAGAGCGCTTACAAAGTTATTTCAATACTTTTCCTAGTCCTCTTCAAGTGGTTTTGGACTTTGGAAAATTCAGCCTTTCCAGAAGGGGAACTTTCAAAGTGCCACAGTGCTCCCTCTTGACCTGCGGGACGGAGGGAAGTCGGGAGGTCTTCTGTGCCTTCCATGGATGGATGTGGCCTCTCTGGCGGCTGTGGGGGGGAGCCCTCCATGCAAGAGGGAGCACAGGTGGATTTCCAGTGACCCTGGGGGCTGGCCCAAGGGGGTGAAAGACTTGGCAGTGAGGGCTTTGGGAGCTTCTGGAATCCTGATGCCCTGGGTCTCTGGTGGAAGTAACATCACCGTCTCCAAGTGTCCTGCAGTCTGAGCAGTGAGGCTTCAGGTGTAGGGTCAGCATCCTGACTCTTCTTTTTTTTTTTTTTTCCTGACTCTTCTTCTAACAGTCTTTCCATTATAGTCTTAAAAACAACCATGCCAACAGAGTACTGTTTTACAAAACCCTTAACTGCATACATTCAAAGAGATCCCTTAACCATGCAGCTCAGTGAATTCTCTTGAACCAAGCACACCTGTGTAACCGACAGCCCAGCAAGGAGGCAGAGCATTTCTGCATCCCTGAAGCCCCCTCCTGGCCCCTCTGCACACCCCCTCCTGACAGGTCACCATCCTGATCTCAAGTGACATAAGGCTCTTTGCCCATTTTGCACTTTATATAAATGGGATCATACTGTCTCTGCTCATCGGTGTCTGGTGGCTTTGGCGCATTCACATTAGTGCCTATAGTTTGGACATCGCCCCTTCACACGGGTATATAATAATCCGTTGTGTGAATGCGTATCTTCTCTGTTCTACTCTTTTTTTTTTTTTTAATTTTTTTTTTTTCTCTGTTCTACTCTTGATGAGCATCTTGGTCATTTCTATTTTGGAGCCATTGCAGCCAGCGTGCTGCTATGGATGCTCTCGTATGCGTGTTTTGGTGAGCATGTGCCTGCAGTCATCATGGGAAGATTGGTGGGGCTGGGATGGGTGGGCCATGGGGTATGAGGGGGTTTACCTTCAGTAGGTACCCACAGACAGAATTCCAAGGCAGTTGGATGTATGAGAACTGCTCCACCTCTGTGCTCCACAAAAGGAGCAATGGCTAGGGCCCTTCGTCAGAGGCATCATGCTCGGGGTGAGGGTGGTGGCCCGGTCCCCACCTAGCTGCAGCCTTGGGGCACTCAGTGGGTTTGGATGTCCAGTGTCCGGTGATGCAGTGGTTCCCCCAAGGGTGCTGGGGTGTGCGTGGTAGGGCTCACCCGGTGGTGAGGGGGCAGGGGTAGCTGAGGAGGGGCAGGGAAGGCCCCGGGAGTTCAGCTTGACAGGGAGATTGGTGGCTTTTTAATTTCTTCTATTTGAAAGCCCCCTGCTGAGGTAGAAGGAGGAAACTCTTCTGTCAGTCACCGGCTGCTGAGAGTGCTTTCATGGGAGTGTCAAGGAGGTAAAGATGAAGATATCTAAAAATGTTTGCTTTTGTAGCAGGTGTTAATGTGTGCGCCTGTTTGTAAGCACGGAGGGCGAGAGGCTGGCTAATTGGACCACGGTGATTTCCAAGGTGCTTCCCCCAGCCACCCCCCTTCTACCTTTCCTTGTGTGCGGAGTCTGGAAGCTGCGTACCCTCAGGTGGAAGGCGAGCAGGTTGCTCCTAAATAGAGAGGTGGGCTGGCCCATGGAAAGGGGGGCGTGAGGGGCATCCGGACCTTTGTGTGAGCAGAGCACCAGGCTCCCGAGGGAGACGGTCCTGTCTGGTGGCTGGGGAGGGCGCCTCGTGAGCCTGCGCTGCAGTGTCTGAGCTGGCCTGGTTCCCAGGACGCACAGGGAGCCGGAAGCAAGGAGCTGATGGTCTCAGGGCTCAAGGGTCTGAGTGAGACGTTCACACAATTGCAGAAACCGTCACCATGCAGTGTCACCGTGCAATGCCCACACTGCGAGGCATGGACTGGGGGCCCCACATGAGCCATGCCTCTCTCTGGTGGCAGGGTAAGATCTCCTGCTCTATCCTGCCCTCCCCACATCCTTGTCCTCGTCTGGCCTCATCAACCCTATTTATCAAAGAACATCGACTGAGCACCTCTTGAATGCAGAGCACTGGGATGGTCTCAGGTGATCGAGGGAGCAGGGGACCCAGTCCCGCCCGCAGAAACCTTACGGCACCCCATAGGAGACACCCCAGCACACACATCATGCTGCAAAGGGAGGCGTCACTGGGTGAGGGCGCTGAGCCCCACCATCTCATCGAGGAGCTCCAATGACTTATCCAAGTTCTTCCAGAGATGGCGTAGCAGAACCAGGGTCTGAATAAAGCTGGGCTCCCTCCACCATGTGTGGCTCCCTGCCAGGGTTTGTGGCAGGAAGGACCCAGTGCCACCCTTGGGTGCTGTGCCTGCAGGGAAAGCTAATGGCATCCAGGTAAGCACAGTGCCAGGGGGCTGATGCTCCCAGAATGAGGACTGCTGGATCCAAAGTGGTCTGTCAGAAAGGCCTGGGTGTTGGAGGCTGGTGAAGAGTTTTCTCTGTGGCAGGTGCATCACTGGTAGAGGCAGCAGCTCTGACAAGAAAGGCCAGTCACCAGAAACAGTGGCTCTTGGAGGGCTCGGCAGAAGGAGGTTCTTGTGGGATGTGCTGTTAGACCTAGAAGGCGGGGAGAAGGGTCTGTGGGAGGACTGTAGGGTGAGCCAGGCTCAGAGGCAAGAGCAGAGGAGGGAGTTTTGGGGCTGGAGGAGCCCAACCTTGCTGGGATGAAGGTATCTCATATGGTAGCATCGTGGGCAGTGAAGGTGGGAGGCAGCTTGGGGCCAGGGCACAGAGGGCCTTGAATGCCGGGTTCAGGGGTTCGGGTTTGGACTCCACCGTGAGGGCCAGGGTTCAAATCTGGGGGGTCCCTTGGCTGATATTTTATTTGGCTTCTCTTGAAAAACCAGAAGAGGTGGCAGCCAGGGCCCTGAATTCCCATATGGCACAGCTGACAGGACCTTGGTGGTAGCTGGGATTGTGTGTTCCCAGGCACAAATCCCGACTGTATTTTAGGAGCTGCTTTGTTCGTTTGTGCCCCAGCCTGGTCCCCATGGGCACCTGAATGTGTGCACTAGGGAGGCTTTGAAGGTTTTGGAGCAGAGTATGGCCTGGATGTAGCTGAGTGCTATAGGGAGATGAGTCTGCCTGCAGTGTTGAGCGGGGAAGAAGATGGGAGAGAACAGAGACCTGCCCGGTCTGGTCTGGAGGTGAGGGGATGAGGCCGGGAAAGAAGAGAGGAGGGAGGTGATAGAACTGATACTGAGTTTGTGCCCTGTGCCTAGTTGGCCTTGGTGGCCTGGGGAAGGTGGCAGGGGGCAACCGTGGGAGATATGAATGGAAGAGTAGTGGGCACAAGAGCCCCAGCTGGGGCTGGCTCCGAAGTCCCAGTAAGAACTGTTGGGGCCCAGTGTCCCTGTGGACAGCTTCCCCTGCTAAATGGCCCAAGGCCAGAGTGGATGCCTGGAGCTGGTGGGGGCAAAAGCCCCCCCTTAGCTGCACCAAGGGGACTCGGGTAAAAGTGGCACTGTTCAGCTTGACGGCCTTCTCATAAACATGGGGCGCTGGGGGGGTCTGAGGCCAGCCTCCCCGGGGACCCAGACTGCTGGAGACCTCCCTTGGGGGATGCTAAACTGGCCTTTTTATAGCGGGGGGCCTCTCCGTGGCTGTGCAGCCTCCAGACCCTGGGAGTTATGATGACTCAGGGACGCATCTCCTTGGGAACATTTCCCAGCACCCTCTCCCGGCTGCTGCTGGCGAGGGAGTGATTTGGAGCCCATAGAGAGCCAAGGGTTTTTTGAAACCTTTCCGGCAGCAAGGTCTCCTTTGAAATCCCCCCTCCCCACAGGGAACGAGGCCCCCTTCTCTGGGCTTCCCCCAGATCTTGAAATGGTTTTCGACCCCCCCTTCCCCCAGCAGGCCCATCAGAAACCTGGAGCGGTCCATAGCCTGTTCTGGTGCCTCCCCCAGGGATGGATGACCTGGCCCCGCCTGGCTGCCCTTGCCCACCAGCCACTTCCTTCACATCTGGAAGGATGTCCCTTGCACGCCCCCGCCCCACAATCCCGTTATGGCTCTTCCTGGGTTTCCTATAGCCTGGTCCAGAGGCAGGACCCCCTTCCTGGAGAAGGCTGGAGAAGGGAGGAGTGTCTTCCCCTGCATGTTGAACATGTATAGACAAAGTGTGCACAGCCCTCCTAGGGCACCTGAGGCCTCAGGTCCCAAGGAAGCCGATTTGCCAAGGGTAGGCCTGCCCACTGCTCAGCTGCCCGTGATGTCTCTCCTCTCCGTTCTTGCCGGGTGTGGCTGTGTAAGGGGTCTGAGAACTTGTCCTTGGAATAATGAACTTGCTGTGACCTAGGTTGGCCCTAAGGGGGTGACTCAGCCTCTGGGCCCTGGTGTCTTTACCCAGGGCTTCACAGGTCCCTGGGGGGAGCCCCAAGGAGGTCAGAGCTGGGGAGGGATGGTCCTCAGGGAATCTTGACAGGAACGTCCACCCTCAATGTCCTTGGAAAGTGGTGTGGACTCCCTGGCAGGCAGCCAGCCGGGACAGAGTCACACTCAGCCCAGTGGGGCATTAGGCCTTCTGGGGATGTTGTTTTCCTGGTCACATCAATTGTATTCCCTGGGTGCCTCTGAGGGCTAAGCTTTGCCATTAGGGGTGAAGAAATTAGGGCTATCCGGAAGATCAGCCTCTCCCACCTCCTGCTCAGGCCTTTGAAATGCCTCCCCCCCACCCCCCGCCCACGCTGGGCTCGTGGTCCTTATCCTTTGTGCTGTCCCTAGGCCTTCCCCTGGCTGTGGCAGGACGGCCCATGGTCCGTCTGGAGGGGGTGTGTGCGCCTGGAGGGGGTGTGTGCGTGTGCATATGCATGTGTGTGTGGTGGGGGTCTGTCTTCGAAGTCTTTAAGAGGCACACCCTGGAGGCGTATTGGAAGCCACCTTGCAGACCGGGTACCCACTCTTTCTGCGGCTGCTTATGTGCCTGAGACCCGAGCTGAAGGACCCCGCTTGCAGCGTTTTGGAGGGGAAGGAAGGTCTGGTGTGGAAATCAGTGTTTTGCCCTCATACCAGGGAAATAGAAAACCCCTCAGATATAACTGAAGAGGAAAACATGAAAAGGACAAGGAGAAGGGGTTCCTGTTTACTCTCTACCGTGAACACATGTTGTTGAGTGGGGCTGTGCTAGGCTCTTCCATGGTGCTTTTGATTCAGGTAATGCCAGACCTAAAACATCTGTCTACCCTTAATACGTGATAAAAATGTCTCCCTCTCCCCCCAGAGATTACATTTCAAGTTCTGGAACTGCTCTGTCAGAATAGCAAGCCTGTACAGACAGCTTATCATCCCATTCTTTTTAATTTCTTTATTTTTATTTTTGCAAAATCCCTTAGCAGCCCCCCTAGCATGAGAGGACTCCATTTCCCTGAATTTGAACCTCTTTGGTTGGTTTAAGGAAGCTGTTGATCAAGCACTTTGGTTTAGGAAGGACCCATCAATTCTGGATTTTAAAATAGTGGAAATGTTCTTGTTTTCATAGATTTCTTGCCTTAAAAAATTTTTTTTTAAGAGGAAAAGGTCTCCTGTAGGTCTTTCCTCTAATGATAACTTTAGTTCAGTAAACATGTCTGAGATCCTTGGGGGGCTCAGTGAGGAAACTCTCCTCTCATCCAGTTGGGGAGATGAGAACCCCAAAGGAGAAGTTCCGTGTAATGTCACGAGTGTGAGATATAGAAGCTCAGAGGGTAAGCATCTTGCCCAATCCGGGCATCCCCGGAAAACTGCCTGGAGGAGATGACACCTAAGAAGATGGGAAGTATGGTAGAAGGGGCATTCCAGGCAGAGAAAACACCAGAAGCAATGTCTAGAGAGGAGACCCATGCAGTATGTGGGGAAATTATAGACAAAGTGGTGTGGCTTCAGGAAAAATCCTGAAGCAGGAGGTGAGAAGATCACAGAGACAGTGCAATGGGTTCAGTGAGAGAAGAGGAGGGTGTTGGTTAGGAGGGTGTGGGTTGGAGAAATATTTAAGAGGCAAACCCAGCAGGACTGTGCAAAATTGAATGGATATGGGAAGGGGAGACGTTAGGAGTGACTTCAAGGTCTCAGGCGACCGAGTTTAGGGTGACAGGTAGAAAACGATACTGCGCCTGAGGAAGAGTGAGCTATTGTGGGGCTGGCAAAGTTGATGACCCTGATAAGGACCTTCCAGGTGAGGCTTACTGAGTACCAGGCCCAGGTAGCACCAGGTAGCAGTATCTACATACCTGCTGTCACACTCACTCCTACAACGGAGGAGGGGCACCAGTATTTCCCCACTTTTGGACGCGGGGAGTTCAGGGGGCTTGTCTGTTGTCAGTAAGTTGCACGGGGGTGGGGTGGGGGGATTTGACCTCAGGCAGTGTGATTCTAGAACCTGGAATCCTCTGAACTTTTACACCTGAATGCTCATCACACTCGATGGGCTCAAGTTTGGGTGTGATATGGTCTTGCACAAGATGCTCATGGGGGAACTGTGTACTGGTGTCTGGCCGGCGTTCGGCCACATGGGCTGAGGGCTCAAGACAGAGGCCTGGCCTGGAGAAGGGGTCTGGAAGCATTGGCGTAGGCAGAAGGCAGCAGGGAGGAGCATGTGTCATCGATGCCCAGATAGCAAAGTGCTTCCGGGCAGCACTGCAAAAGGCCACGGAGAGGCCCATGGCAGGGAGGCTGGAGGATCTCCTGGACTGTCCGGGGTGAGAGCAGGGTCAGTGGACTCAGATGGAGGGACGAGTTGGGGGGACGGGGGAGATCAGTGTCAATTTGCCAGGTTCCAGGCTGGGAAGGGAGGGTGAGAGGCAGGAGCCAGAGGGATCCAAGGGTCACAGGAAGCTTTTGCGTTTTTAAGAGGGAGACACCAGAGTATGTTTCCAGGTTACAGGGACAGCACCACCCAGGAGAGGAGGAGGAAGGATGGAGAGGAGCTAGCAATGGAGCCAGTCCTGGAGGGGTGGGGCCTGGGGCCCCGACACCATCCCATGTGGGCCAGCCCACAGGCATGGTCTTCTTGCTTTTCGTTGCCTGTACTGTTGGATGGACTTCCCTGAGTGTCCTTTATGGTCATTTGGCTGCTTGGGAGCAGTTGAGACACGAGTGACATCCCTCGTGTCTGCCTCTGGCTGAGCTTTACTGGAGTGATGGCAGAAAACAAGGGTCCTGTGGTCAGTGGTGGCCCCAGAGCGTGGACGCCTCTGTCCTGAGCTTCCAGCAGGTGCTAGAGCCTCACACTGGACCCCCTTCCTCATGTGTCTCTGGAGTCCAGTGGGGTGGGAGTGGCGGACCGACCTCCTCTTCTGCCCGTAGACCCCTCTCCTAAGGGAGTTGGGGTGGCCCTCACTGGCGCATCAGGCTCCCAGGTGCCTGGCCACTCTGGTTTCCAGCTCATCTGCCTGGACAATGGTTCCCCGAAGACACACTGTGCGGTGTGAGCTTGAGTTGGAGGAAGAATCCAGAATCACTGATGGTAGCGTTTTCTAAACAAAGACTCATTTAGGAAATTACTGATTTGAGTTTATCTAGTGGAGCCTTTTTTTTTTTTTTTTGAACTGTTTATTTAAATTCAATTTAGGTAACATATACTGTATTATTAGTTTCAGAGGTAGAATTTAGTGATTCATCAGTTGCCCGTAACACCCAGTGCTCATTACATGGTGTGCCCTCCTTAGTGCCCATCACGCAGTTACCCCATCTCCCCACCCTCCTGTAGAGCTTTATTAAGCACCAACTGTTTGCTCCGTCTGCTGTAGCTATGAATATTAATGAGAAATAGAGTATGCAGGTGGGCACACATACGCACACACACACTCAGAATGGAGACGTCTATGGTCAGTCACGGTGGTTAAGAGCACTCCCAGCTCATGGTTGTGTCACTGCATGGCTAACAAAGTTATCTGCCTCTCTATACTTCAGCTCTTCATCTATAAAATACCCCCATCCTAATGATATACTGCAGTTTAGGCAGGATGTTCCATGGCAAGTCAGACTCAGCTCAATCTGACTAATGTATAAAAAAAGAGAGTTATTAGTTCATGTAACTGAGAAGTCCCAGGATTCCTTGGGTAAGAGGTTCAGGCATGGCTGGATCCAGGGGTTCCAACAAAGTCGTCACCAGTCTCTTTCTCTTCTGTCTCTCAGCTCTGCCTCCTTTGTTGCCTTCATCCCCTGGTGCATGATGACAGCCAGCAGCTCTTAGTCCAGCAGGCCTAGCAGAGAGTGGCGTGTGCTTGCTTTTTATGGAAAGGGTCTCAGGACCAGGGCTCCCTGTCTCGGGAGGGTCCTGAACCTACCCATGAAAGAATTACCATAGTCTGGGAGATGGAGTAGTTGATTGTTCAGGCGAGCACCACCTGCCCTTCCTGAGTGCTGGGCTGGGTCAGTGTCAGCCCCCTGCCCCCTCCCCCCAAAGTGGGAATAGGGATGGTGTTCTTGAAAAGAAAGGAGGTATCTGTTTCCACAAGATGGGGGCAGCACAGAGAAGGTCACTACCCCTGCTTTTGCTGGGGGTGGTGGGGGTGGGGGTGGGGGTGGCTGCTTGCAGGATTAAATGAGCTAAAAATAGATGAAAAGTGCTCAGCACATTGCCTGGCACATGTAAGTTGTAAGTGGTAAGTGTTAACATCGATATTATTAATAACATTATTATTAGTCCCTGTGGCAGAGATAATTAAAGATAACACTTAAGATAATGATGATGATAGTAGAATGATTGTTTAGAGAGGATAAAGAGCTTTCTGTGGCCCTGCTCAGCACACGTCCCAGGTGCCAGCCCAAGGCAGCTCAGAGGGTGCTGCCCAGGGCTTCCTGGAAGAGGAAGACTTGTCCTCTGCCTTTGTCAAGCTCTGCGGGGCTGTGCCTGTAGGATAGATCAAAGAGTGTAGCTCCAATCAGGATGATTTTTCATTTACTCCTTCATTCATTCTGAATTTTTTTTCTTTCTTGAGTTCCAACTACATGCTAGGCACCAAGCATGGATGTCACGGCAAACAAAACAAAATCCCGTGATCCTGGAGCTAGTGGGTTGCAGATGGGTGTTAAACAAGCAAACCGATAAGAAATCCTGATTATTTCAAATTGTAATAGGTTCCATGAGGAAAATAAGTGAAGGTCATGGTTTGTGTGTGAGAAGGGTGACCACACTCGCTTGGCAGTGGTCTGGTGTGACTTCCTTCCTTCCCAGATTGATTGATTGACTGCTCGATTTATTTATTTATTTATTTATTTATTTATTTATTTATTTATTTATTTATTTATTTATTTATTTATTTATGAGAGGGAGGGGAGAGAGAACAAGCAGTGGGGAAGGGCAGAGAGAGAGAGAGAAAAAGAGAGAAGGAGGGAGGGAGGAAGAGAAGCAGACTCCCTGCTGAGCAGGAAGCCTGATGCAGGCTCTATCCCAGGACCCTGGGATCATGACCTGAGCTGAAGGCAGACACTTAACTGCCTGAGCCACCCAGGCACCCCTAGGAGGTGACTGTCAAGCTGAGAGTGGAGTGCTTAGAGAGTGTTGGCTTCTGCAGATGGTGATAGCCTGCTGACCTGGACACTGGGGCCCGCTGGTCTGCGTGTCTGTCTCCCATAGGAAGGGGACAGGGCTCACCATGCTGAGAGGAGCCCCTTAGGGCCTAGAGACCCCTCGAGCCTGTAACAGCCGCTCAAGCCTTCACTCTTTTGGTCTTTTTCTGGATTTTGTGCAGACCACACACAGAGGTCACTCTACCAGCAGAGGCCCATAAACCCAGCAGCTGGGGGACCCTCCCCCCTCCTAAGGCACTGCCCAGCCTGTGGAGTCTGTGGTGCCTGGCATCTCTTTGCTGGCCCTGACCACTTTCCTATGGTCTTTCTATCACATCTCCCTGTGCCCACCTGCCTCTTCTGGGCCACAGCCCCTGGGTGGCTCCAGACGGCTGTGTGCTAGCCTTCCCTTCTAGGGTGTCCAGATGTGGCAAATAAAAACACAGAATTCCAAATAACATATAGTTTTTTAGTCTAAGTGTGTCTCCAGTATTGCATGGGACATACTTCTACTAAAAAAATGATTTGTTGTTGATTTGAAATTTAAGTTTAACTGGTCATAGTTAATTTTACCTGGCACCCTATTCCTTCCCCACAGTCTCCATGCCTCAAGTGCATTAGCTTGGGGAATAGGGGTGCTTCCACCCACCTTCCCTTCTTTTAAAGCTCTTGCCTTTTTCATCCTTAAAAATTTTCTCATCTTAAAAAAAATTAAACCTTGGGGCACCTGGGTGGCTCAGTGGTGGAGCGTCTGCCTTCAGCTCAGGTCATGATCCTGGGGTCCTGGGATCAAGTGCCGCATCGGGCTTCCTGCAGGGAGTCTGCTTCTCCCTCTGCCTGTGTCTCTGCCTCTTTCTCTCTCTGTGTCTCTCATGAATAATGAAATAAAATATTTTTAATAAAAGAAATTAAACTTTTAATTTTGAGATAATTGTAGATTCACATGGAGATTCACAGATAGATCCCCTGTGCCCTTTACCCAGTTTCCCTCAGGAGTGATAGTTTGCAAAACCAGAGTATGGTAACACAACCAGGATATTGACATTGATGTGTTCAGGCTACAGAACGTTCCCATTACCACCAGCCATCCTTCAGGCTGTCATAGCCACTTCCATTCTGTCCCAGCCCCTTCCTTAACTCCTAGAAATCCTTAATGTGTTATCCAATTCTATAATTTTGTAGATTATTTTGTATATAAATGGAATCATGCATAAGTTTTCATTATCTTTGGGATAAATGCCCAGGTATGCAGTTTGCTGGGTGTACAGTGCTTGCACATTTAACTTTTGAAAAAATTGCCACACTGTTTCCTAGAGCAGCTGTGCCATTCTGCATTCCTATCAGCAACAGAGGAGATGTCAAGCTTCTCTACATCCTTGCCAGCATTTGGTTTCTCGCTATTTTATATTTTGGCAATCTGATACATGTGTAGTGATATCTTATTGTGGTTTTAATTTACATTTCCCTAATGGCTAATGATGTCGAACATCTTTTCATGGGCTTATTTGCCATCTGTTTGTCCTCTTTGATGAAATACTTCTTCATATCTTTTGCCTATTTCTGAATTGGATTGCTTGCTTTTTTTACGGTTGAGTTTTGAGAGTTCTTTATATATTCTACATACTAGTCCTTTGTTGGTTATGTGGTTTACAAATACTTCCTCTCAGACTGTGGCTTGTCTTTTCATCTTCTTAACAGACTCCTTAACAGGGTATTTTGTGGAGCAAGAGATTAAAATTTGATAAAGTCTAATTTATCAATTTTTCTTTTTATGGCTCATACCTTTGGTGCCCAGTTTAAGAACTCTTTTTCTAACTCTTGATCCCAAAGATTTTTTTGCCTATTTTTTTCCAGAAAAATTTTATAGTTTTATATTTCACATTTAAGTCCATGATCTATTGAGTTAGTGTTCACATAAGCTGTGAGGCTTGGATTGAGCTGTGGCTGCTTCTGCTGCTGCTGCTGCTTCTTCCCCTCCAAATGTTCAATTGCTCTTGAATCATTTGTTGAAAACACTATAATTTCTCCATTAAACTGTTTTACTAAAGACCAGCTAGGCTTGTTTACATGGATCTATGTGTCTGTCCCTCTGTCAATATAACACAGTCTCCATTACTGTAGCTGTGTAAGTTTTGAAATCAGGTAGACTGAGTCCTCTTATTTTATTGTTCTTTTTCAAAATTGTTTTAGGTATCCTAGATCCTTTGTTTTTCCATATACATTTGAGAATAATCATATCTATATATGCAAAAATTCTTCATATAATTTTAAAAAACATTTATTTATTTATTTATTTGGGACAGAGCCTGAGCAACAGAGAGAAGGGGAAAGAGAAACTCAAGCAGATTCCCTGAGCGGAGCCTGACATAGGGTTCAATCTGATGGCCTTGAGATCATGACCTGAGCTGAAACCAAGATTTGGATGCCTAACTGACTGCACCACCTAGGTGCCCTTCTTCCTATAATTTTAATAAGAATTGTGTAAACCTGCAAATTGATTTGGGTAGAATTGACATCTACTATGTTAAGGGTTCTAATCCATGAACATGGTATATCTCTTGATGTACTTAGATCTTTTTTTACTTCTTTTATTTTTTTAAGATTGGTTTATTTATTTGAGAGAGAGAAAGAAATAGTGTGAGCAGGGGGAGGGGCAGAATGAAAGGGAAAGGGAAAGAATCTCAAGCAGACTCCTCACTGAGCAGGGAGCCCGATGTGGGGCTGGATCTCACAACCCTGATTATGACCTGAGCCGAAATCACTAGTTGGATATTCAACTAACTAAGCCACCCAGGTGCCCTGGTTCTTCTGTATTTTTTTTTAAAGATTTTATTTATTTATTCATGAGAGACAGAGAGAGAGAGAGAGAGAGAGAGAGAGAGAGAGGCAGAGACACAGGCAGAGGGAGAAGCAGGCTCCATGCATGGAGCGTGATGTGGGATTTGATCCTGGGGCTCCAGGATCATGCTCTAGGCTGAAGGCAGGCGCTAAACTGCTGAGCCACCCAGAGATCCCCTTCTTCTGTATTTTGGAAGAAATTATGTAGAATTGGTGTTTGTTTTTCTTTAAAGATTTGTTAGAATTCTCCAGTAAAATAATCTAAGTTTCGAGATTTCTTTTTAGGGAGTTTTAAATTATGAATATAATTTTCTTGATAGTCTTAGGGCTGTTCAAATTATGTATTTCATGTTGGCTGAGTTGTGGTAGGTTGTATTTTCTGGGGACCTGGTTTATTTCATCTACCATGTCAAATTTATGTGTGTACAGTTTTCATAGTAATATCTTTTTATTCGTTTGGTGTCTGTAGGGTCTGTAGTGATATCCTCGGGTTCATTTCTGATATTGGTAACTTGTGCATTCCCATTTTTTTTCCCCTGTCAGTCTTGTTAGAGATTTGTCAACTTTTTGATCCTTTCAAAGAACCAACTTTTCAAAATGGGTTTTCAATATTGGTTTTCTGTTTTTAATTTCATGAGTTCTGCTTTTATTTTTATTATTTCCTCCCCTCTGCTTCCTTAGGGTTTATCTTGGTCTTGTTTTTCTAGGTCTTTGAGGTGGAAGCTTGGTTATCGATCTGAAACTTTTTCTCTCTCTAATGTATGTATCTAGTGCTATAAATTTCTCTCGACATTGATTTAGCTGTGTTCCACAAATTTTGATATGCTATAGCTTTATTTTCATTTAGTTTATTGTATTTTATAAAATATTTCCTTTGTAATTCATCTTTGACTCATTGTTTAGAAGTATGTTTAGTTTTCAAGTGTTTGGAGGTTTTCCTTTTTTTTTCTTTTTGGTTTTTGTTATTAGCTTTTAGTTTGAATCCATTGTGATTGGAGAAAACACCATGTGTGACTTCAAAGGTCAATTCTTTTACATTTGTTGAGATTTGTTTTATGCCTCGTGATATGGTCCATATTGGTCTATGTTCTTTAGGCACTCGAAAAGAAGGCAGATTCTGCTGTTTTCTAACTGGTTGATTTATCAATCATTGAATGAAAGGTTTTAAAATGATCTATTATGCTTGTGGATGTGTCTGTTTCTTTCAGTTCTGTTAGCTTTTGCTTCACATATTTTGCAGCTCTGTTGTTTGGTGCATATACGTTTAATATTTCTAAGTCTTCTTTGGTCAATCAACTCCTTTATCATTATAATAATGTCCTTGTCTGTCTCCTAATTTTTTCCTCTGAAACCTGTGTATCTAATATTGAGCCCTTCTACTTTCTTTTGATGAATGTTTGCAAGATATATCTTACTCCATTATTTAACCTTTAACCTGCCTGTATGGTTATATTTTAAGTGAATTTCTTGGATATAGAATGTAGGTGGGTCATTCTCCCTTGCCCCACAGTCCTATTCTGCCCATCTCTGTCTTATAATTTGTATATTTAGACCATTTGAACCATTTATATTTAATGTAATTCATGATATGCTAGGACTTAAGCCTGCCATTTTATATAT
Organism: Canis lupus baileyi; assembly: GCF_048164855.1. Taxonomy (NCBI): domain Eukaryota; kingdom Metazoa; phylum Chordata; class Mammalia; order Carnivora; family Canidae; genus Canis; species Canis lupus. Next base: position 66,360,395 of record NC_132842.1, read on the forward strand.
TGTTTTCTGTTAGTTCTGTTTTTTAAATTTTTTTTTCTTTTCCCTGCCTTCTGTGAGTTACATGAACATTTTTAAGAATTGCGTTTTGGTTTATCTGTGGTGTTCCCTTTTGTATAGCTTTTTAAGTGATAATTTAGGTATTATGTTAAATAAACATATCCGAGTCTTCTGGTGTCATCATTTTACCAGTTTAAGTGAAGTATAGAAAATTTACCTTCCTTTATCCTCCCCCATATATAATCTAATTGTTTTAAATATGTCTTTGATATATATTTAGAGCCATGACACTACATTTTTGCTCCAACCATCAAACATAATTTAGAAAACTCAAAGGGGGTAGAAAACCATTTTATTCACCATATTTTTCTTACTGTGTTTTTTCTTCCCAATCTTCCAAGATTCCTTCGTTTATCATTTCCTTTCCATTTAGAGAAGTTCCTTCAGCCATTCTTTTAGAGTAGGTCTTCTGGTAACAAAGTCTCCTTATTTATTTTTCATCTGAGAATATAATTTTCTCCTTCATTCCTGAGGGATATTTTCACTGGATTTAGGTTCTAGGTTGCCAGTTCTTTTCATTCATACTTGTGCTTTCTTCTGGCCTCCATGGTTTCTGATGAGAAATCCACTGTCATTTGAAGTTTTTTTCCACTACAGCAAGGTGCAATTTTTTTCTCACTGCTCTCAAAAAAATTGTTTTAAGTATATTTCTAGCATGTCGTTTTTCTCTTCTTCTAGGACTCTGATCACATGAATGTTAAAGTCTCATCAACCCCTGAGACTTTAGTGTGCTGATTCCTCTGTCTCTTCCTTTCTGCTGTTGGGCCCATCATTGCTTATTTTAATAGTTTTGTTTAGGGACACCTGGGTGGCTCAGTCAGTTTAGCATGTGCCTTTGGCTCAGGTCATGATCCCAGGGTCCTGGGATTAAGCCCTGAGTTGGGCTCCCTGCTCAGTGAGGAGTCTCACTCTCCCTCTCTCTCTGTCCTTCCCTCTGCTCATGCTCTCTGTCTTGTTCACTTTCTCTCAAATAAATAAGTAAAATCTTTAAAAAAAATTAAAATTTTATTTCTAAAATTTGTATTTACTGCTTTTTTTTTTTTTTTTTTTAATCTTCCATTTCTTTGCTGAGATTTTCTATTTTTCCATGTGTTTCACATGTGGTCATAATGGTTGAAAGTTTTTTTTTTTTTTCTTTCTTTCTTTCTTTTTTTTTTTTGATGGCTCCTTTAGATTCTTTGACAGATAATTCTAACATCTCTGTCATCTCAGGCTTGGCATATCCGGATTGTCTTTTCCAATTCAACCCAAGATTTTCTGGTTCTTGGTGGGATGAATGATTTTTGATTGAGGTGGGAAGAATTCCAGGTTTGTCCCTCCCTACCAAGTCTCCACTGATGCCTCTCCGACTAGTGAGAGGAGTGTCTTGCTCCTGGTCCTCACATGGCATTCACTAACACTGGGTGGAGGGGTAGGGACATCTTGCTACTGCTGGATGAGAGCAGAGGGTCATCTTCCCAGATGGTTTCTCCTGATGCCATGGGGAGGACTGTGTTACTGCCCAGCAAGCATGAAGGTCCGGACTCCCTATGAGACTTTCTCTGACATCACCTCAATGTTGAGTGGGGAGTGGGTGTTTGGTGCCTTGTTGCATCCTCGGGAGCATAGAGGTGGGCGTGCCCCACTCAGTCTTTGCTGGAAAAGAGGGGCAGAGCTTTTTATGTGGGGTTTGGCTCTAGCAGAACTGTTGCTGTCTCAGGGTCTTCTGTCTCATTAGGCTGCCCCTATTCTTGTCTTCCGGCTGGAGAGAGCAGGCTTTCCTGGGGGCTTTTAAAAATCTCTGTTGGCCTCTCCTGATTGCCAACTTCGTCAGCTCCAATCTGAGCTACAGAAGGCAAAAGGTAAACCCAGGGTTCTCACTGCTGTGTCATTTCTTGGGTCCTGATATCCCTGGCCATTCTGCCTTCTTCTCTCCTCCTTTCAGAATCTTCTTATGTTTCTTTCATAGATAATGTCCAGGGTTTTTAGTTGTACTTAGCTGGAGGAATAGGGGGAAATTATGTCCAGAGGAGAAATCTTCCAGCTGAATAGGCATCTGAAGGTCTCGGGAACATGTAGAAAACATTGCTTTATTCCATAACAACTTCTACACGATTTAGGTCCAACGGCTTGTGGGGAAATTGTAACTTAGACCTGTAGCTCAGACCTGAGCCAGGCCCATTTTGAGGACCCTCCTCTTCCCCTCCCCTCCTTTTCCTTTGCAAGGGGAGAGAACAGTGGCGGTGTGAGACCCTCGATTCACCCATTGGTGACAGTCATCAACCAAGCCCAGCAAAGTAAAAGTTGATACTGACGATGCCTTGTCCCTGCTTCTAGCAATGCCTTTTATTTTCTTCCCTCATCATACTTGTCACTCTGACTTTATCCTTGTAGTAACCGATGAGGTCAACAAGCCAGGGTGGGGTCCTACTTGACATAAGCTAGGGACTCTGATTGGGAGAACCCAGAGTTGAACACTTGTGACTAGTACTGGTGCCCAAGTGTGGAGGAGACACCCAGCAGTCCAGTGTTGGAGAGGTAGGCTGCAAGAATGACTTCAATCAGTGGAGCTAAGGGCCAGAGGCTGTCCTGGGAATTGGGAGACGGCAGACCAAGATTTGCCTGGCCGTCTGGTTGTCTTGTCCCTTCAAAGAAGGACAGCTCTTACACTCACGCCACTTTCCCTCCATGGGCATTCTGAGTCCCCTCCCTCATAGCCACAAGCAAGGGCTCAGCAAACTGGAGTGGAATTGTAACACTTGGATGGATATGGGAAAGTGATGGTGTCTCCGAGATGACGAGGTATATAAAAACACGACAGATTGTGTTCAAAGCATCACATGCAAATTGTCAACACAAACCTGTTTCTGGCCCTGGCAGCTCAATGTGTGAATTAATCATGGACCTCTTAAGAAGCAGAATAACTCTTCCTTTCAGTGATTGAAACAGCTCCGCTGCCCAATCCTTCTGCTCTGGGAAGCAGATTTCAGGGGTTGTTCTTTGAAAGTTGCTGGGGCTTGTGGAGATGCAAGAAACTGTGGTACAAACCTGGCTTCCCCACAGCCATTTCGGTTTTGATAATCCGTACCCACGATCTTGGGTAGGGTTGGATTCCTATCACGTGTTAACACATACTGTGTTAACAGCGGACGAAAAGGTGTTTCTATTGGTAATGTGAGTCCATAAAAGATTCTGAGGTTGAGGTCTCTAGTCCACATCAGGCCTGGCTCATCTTGCTCTGTCCACATATTCAGAATTCTGTGGCTTGTTCACCATGCATAGAGCTGCAGTGAGCCATGAAGGGCATTGTTCCAGTGTACGGGAGCTCCAGAAGCACTTTGCCCAGGGAGCTTCTCATGAAAGGCTTTTTTTTTTTTAGATTTTATTTATTTATTCATGAGAGACACAGAGACAGAGGCCGAGACACAGGCAGAGGGAGAAGCAGACCCTCTGCAGGGAGCCTGATGTGGGCTTGATCCCAGGACCCTGAGATGACAACCTGAGCCAAAGGCTCAACCACTGAGCCACCCTGGAGCTGCCCCCTCATGAAAGATTTCTAATAAGGGGTACCCTCCTTAAAAACCCACACACAGACACACACACATACACCCCTCAGCTATAGGCTACATGAAGAGCTTCAACTAACCCAGCATGTGCCTTCAAGATCTGTTCCCCGCCACCAAATTAATATCTCAGTGTAAAACATTTTGGGGCCTCTGTCTGCAGCATCAGGATCAACATCTGGTTTCAGATATCTAGCTGTTTCCTGCTCCTGGGGCAGTTCAGTGCTTTCTCCCAGTGACCTGTCGGCAGTCTGCACTCACCCCCCCACAACCTGCAGGACCCCACCGCGTGGGCTCTGTTCGGGTTTGAATGACATTGGGAGAATTTACACAATCTCTACTTCTCTCTTAGAGGCTTAGGGAATCTTGTCTCTGGGATGGTGGGAGCCCTACTCCCCAAAACAAATGAACAGATGAATCAAAAGGTAGAACATATTTCTGATTTCTGGAACACCTGACCCACTGAACTCATCAGGAAGCTGAGGCTCAGAGAGGGGCAGACACTCGCCTAGCATCACACAGATGGCCAGAAGCTGGGGTGAATGCAAACCAGGCTGGTACACACTCAAGTTCCATCTCCGCTCATTATTCCACTTGCTCATGCAACACGTGATGCCCCCAGCTGGCCTCTGGAGTGAGTTTCCAGAGGAGAGGCCTGGGAGTCTGTGTAGTTGAGGAGCGCCCCCGCCCCCTGAGATTTGTATCCTCATAGCAGTTTGGGAAATTCTGATCTATACTGCCTCTGCTGGTGGTGGGTCCAGGAGCCTGGCAGGAACCTTGGAGCCAGGCCTCTGGGAGCCTGCAGCCTGGCCCTGGGGCCAAGGCTGTGTCTGGAACCTTCCAGTCTGATGGCATGGGGAGAGAAGAGTGGTCTGTTGCAGGCACATAAATTAACCTGCGTTAGGGCCCCTGTGTCAAGGCACTTGGTAGAGGGTCGATATTTAGCTGCCATGTCCCAATACCACTGGACTGTTGGTTAAAATACTGAAATGTGGGACACCCGGGTGGCTCAGTGGTTGAGCGTCTGCCTTCGGCCCCAGGGCATAATCCTGAAGTCCTGGGATCGAGTCCCACATTGGGCTCCGTGCATGGAGCCTGCTTCTCCCTCTCCCTGTGTCTCTGCCTCTCTCTCTGTGTATGTCTCTCATGAATAAATAAATGAAATCTTTAAAAAAATAAAAAATAAGAAAATAAAATACTGAAATGTTCCTAACTGGCTGGTGAAGTGTTTCTGCCATGAATCCCCCACCCACAGATCCTGCCCCTGTGCCTGGACACTTCCCCTAGATCCAGTGCAAGAGAAGATAACTCCTGGGCCATCAGGGGTCACCAGGTGACACATATTAAAAACTTTGGTGGGGCCCCGTGGACCATGGTTAATACATTTTGCACATCATCCCTGCTTGCTACCAAATCTTTTACAAAACGCTTCTCTTTCTACCCCTCAGCAAGCGGGTATGGGATTCTTGTGTGTCAGCCCCGAGTTCAGATTCTCGGGCCTATGGATAGAGCACCTGCCCCCTGCGGCCGCTCCGGCCTTGACCTCTATCCTGTTTTGCAGGATATATGGTGATTTATTAACAAGTGAGCATCTGCAGGAAGGCAGCTCCCTGGCTTCCAGCGTGGTGCTGAGCAGAGGGTTAATTTATTTAATTCTCCTGATGGGGGATGGTGGTCCTGTGGTCCTGTCCCACCCCGCCACCCTCCAGAGGGGTCTGTTCTTTCCTGGTCTGTGAGGGTCTGCTCTGGGACTGGGAGGAGGTGGGGCCGGCTCCATCCTCTTTGAGGACGGTGAATGGAATCCCCTCTTTTGTTAGGAACAGTGTCTAGGAAGGATCTTGCTGTTCTGCAGAAGCCAAGATGGGTCAGAGCAGGAAGCTTCTGGACCACCTGATGCTGTGTCTGGAAGTTTGGGAAATTCTGGCCTATACTGCCTCTACTGGTGGTGGGTCCAGGATTCATGCAGGAAACCTGGAGCGGGGCCTCTGGGAGCCTGTGGCCTGGCTCCTGGGCCAGGACTGTGTCTGGAAACTTCCAGTCTGCTGGCACGGGAAGAGAAGAGTGGGCTGTCATGGGCATTGGGGCCCCATAAATCAAGCCAGGAAATAACCAGGGTAAAAATAATAATTTGGGGGGAAAAGAATAATGCCTTATCCCTGCTTTCCTTCGTGCGGTTTTGTTTTGCTTTGTCTTTGCTTTTTCATACTCCAATTTTATTCTCCCAGGACCTGGTGATGTGGATAAGCTGGGAAGCTGGGGGATAGTGGTGAGGAGAGGCTCCTGCTTTGCTCACAGTGGTCAGTGCGGTGCTCGTGGGCACCCAGCAACCGGGTGGATGCGTGGTGCTCACTGGTGCTGGTGGTCAGACATGGGGGCAGGTATCTGCAAAATATTCTGAAGCTTGAGGATGGAGGGATAATCTCAAATTGCTGCTGTGACCATGTGTCCTTCAAAGGAGCTGGAGCTCTGCAGAAATCCGGGATGCTCCTTGCCGGGATGCAGAGACGCAGCGAGCTTTGGGACCCCTCCTGAGGTGTCGCAGGCATTCACTATTGATGGCAGCCAGAAAAGAGGCCAGTAGATCCCTGGCCCTCAAAGTGCAAACCGAGCAGCCTGCCATCCCATGCAGGATCCACCCGGGCTGCCTGGACTGAGGGGATGCCCAGAGGGTAGGACATGGGGCCTGAGAGCAGCTCTGCTATGTTCTGTTCTGTACATTTGTGTTTGTGTAAGATTTCACTGGGGAGGCCAGAAGACGCTGTCCTGGTCCTCTCTGTCCTCACACTTCGCACCATTATTGGAGTTAGGAGAACTGTAGGTCAGGCCTGGCCTGCGGGGAGGTTCTTGGGCAGTCTCCAGACCTCGGTGAACCCTGGACTCGTCTTCTTGATGGCACAGATGCTCTGTCCCAGGTCACGGGCAGATCTGATGAGATGTCACTGGCGATTGATTGGTGTTTTGGGTCTGGGTTGAGGGGCAGCAGTGAGGTGCCCGAGTGCCCAGTCTGCGGGGTGCTGATGGGGGCCCTGTTTCCTGCCTGTTCGCCTGTGTTCTCTGACCTGCTTTTTGTTACTTACCCTCTGCCAAAATTCGAGAGATTTTCTTGCAGCTCCAGCATCAGTATAATATGAGAAAACCCAAGGGCCTTTAGTCTCAAATGGGTTTCCTAGCTATCAAAAGCTTCTTCCTGCATGAGGGTGCACGCCTAGGAGATTTCTGGCATCCCCCTACCCTCGCCCATCCCTGGGACCCCTCTAGCCCTCCCTCTGTCCCTGGCAGGCCTCAGGACTAGCTCCACACCTGGACAACTTGGAGGATGAGGAAGAACGGAGGCTGGACATTTGCTTACTTTTTTGTATAGATAATTCGGTGATGAATCCTCTGGATAATTGCTCATCCTTCCTCTCTCTGTCCACACTGCCCTGGTGCTCTCAACAGGGAGGGGACACCAGCTACATGATTTGCGCAAAATGAAAATGCTGGGCCCACGTTAGAAAATTAAGACTTTCTTACAAGACGACAACTAGAGGCTACAAACCAAGTGTGAGCCCTTCTGAATGCAGGCCCTTGTGCTACCCCACAGGTCACATGCCCATGAAACTAGCACCGGATTGGGGCAAGATGCTTTGAGTGGCAGAAACCCCACAGGATTCCGGTCTGCAGGGTATGGCTGTGCAGGTCGTAGACTGCACAACTGTAGGGGACGCTGTGCACTTTGTGGCCTTTAGGGTGGCCCTTGCAGTGGCAGTTATCCAGAACTTTGTGACGGAGAGGCCACTTGGCAGTGGGTAGTGTCCTCCCGTCCCCATTCTTCCCTCTAGCTGGGGTTCTGGAACCTCCCCCTTCCATCCTCCCTTTCTCCTTGGCGTTTCAGGGACACGTTTCTGTGCGAAACCGAGGTGCCCGGGCTCCATGCGGGTGCTGCTGGGGAAGCTTCCGCTCCTCGGTGCTCATCGCCTGCCGGCGGCTCCGCTGTTAACCTTTGGGGTTTGCTCATAAAATAGAAACTCTCTTTGTAGGTCAGTTTGTCAGTAATTTTGGCAGCCGCGGGGCCACCGAGGGAATGAGGCTTGGTTCCCACTTGTCTCTCGTGCTCGGTTTGGAGACTTTTGCGGAGCCCTTCCCCGGGAGGAACGCTCACCCCTGCCGGAAACGAGAGACGGTTTTCTCTGACCTGGTTTTGAATCGGCAGGAGCAATCCCTGTATGCTGGAAATGTGCGGCCGCCGAGAAGGAATTTGGTCCAAACCCAGCCCGAGGAGCCTTCTGCTTGGGGCCGTGTTTTCCTGTGCAGGTGGCACTTGGGTGGGGCTGCCGGGTTTTGCCTCTGCTTCCATGTTCGGTGACATGGAAGGTTCTGGTGAAACTGGCAGCCACTGGAGCCTCACAGGGTTCACTGTGGTCTGAGGACCTGCCAGCTGCCCCAGCTAGTCCTGCATAACCACCCCTGGCCTCTGCCCCCCACCCAAGCCTGGGCTGCCGTGGTTCTGGGCATCTCGCATTGCGATAACCTCCAGTGCCCAGCTCTATGCTCCGTGCTGGAGGGAAGGGGAAAAGATGAGCAGGTCCTCATCAGACCCTGCCTTCAAGGACCTGGCAGTGGGGCTGGGGGGTGAGGGTGGTTGGAAGATACGCAGGTTGGTGGGATTGGTGGTCAGAAAGAATAGTGCTCAAGGGGTGCTGAAGCCGGCATCCTGGAGAAGTCAAGGAGGGCTTCCTGGGAGAGGCAGTGATGAACTGGAGTCTAGCCTTTCCTTCTATTATTTTGGGAGCCCCTAGGGAGTAAGATTGAGAACAGAACATTTCTATTCCAGGACAGGAAGCTGGGAAAGCCTATGCTGGGATAACATGGCCTGGAAATTTAAATCTCACCCAAACAATAATTAAGCACCAACTGTATGCAAAACCCATTGCCAGGATCAGAATTGATTCAGAGCTAGCACAAGAGATGATGGCTGAAGCTGAGGTTTATGGAGTGACAACTCTGGATTTGCCAGAGAGGTGGGTTGGGCGCCAGGGAAGGGGATGCCAAGGGGGGAGAAGAAGGCAGGCTGGGGTCTAGGGGAGATCCCAGGAGTCTCAAGGAGCAAGACTTGGGCTCCTTCCTCTAAGAAGGCAGGTAGGCTGGGAGGGTGCTCTCTGGGTGCTTCTGTGATCTAAGGGTCACTTTTAGGTCCCAAAGCCTGAGGGTGGACCGACAGGGCAGCTAGGCCCAGATAGAAACCTAGAACATTCCTTGGGACTCAGAAGCCTGTTCACAGCTGCCCTGGACAGGTCCTTGTGTTGTTTATGTTTATAGAGAGTGCTGCCTTTTGAGACTGTGGGGCCCTTAAGAGTCTTTAGGGGAAGGGACACAGTCTGGGAGACAGGAGGCCTGGATTCCAGCCTGTCCTCCCTCATGTGCTTTATGACGTTGAGCAGATCATTTTCCTTTCTGGGACCCACTGCAACTTTACCATGCCCGAATGGGAGCAAGTGGACATGTCACCATGTTAACCAGGTTTCCTCCTGGACATCTTTACGGAGTTGGGACACTATGACGACTACCAAAGGGATCACAGGGAGCACTTACTTACCTATATGCCAGGCCCTGTTCCAAGCAGCACTTCACTTCGAATATCCCACTTAGTTCTTGCATGATCCCCTCGAGGGATACCCCTCTTCTCCCATTTTATGGATGGGCGAGATTGAGGAACACAGAGGCAGGGCAGCCTGCCCCAGGTCGCCTAGCGTGCAGGAGTCAGAGCCAGGGTCAGAGCCCGGGCAGTCTGGCTGCGGACCCTGTGTGCTCAACCCCCACACCAGCTTGCCCCCACATGCTCATGGAGCCTCATTCCTGGAGCATCTCCCTAGAGCATCCCTGGAACACACTCTCCAGCTGCCTTTCATGGGTGCTTCTGGCTGCCCGCTCTGGACCGTCAAACTGTTGAGGGAACGTCAAACGGGGGTGGGGTGGGGTGGGATTTTATTCCGGTCCCCGAATTCCCACCAAAGGGGGATCCTGTGGCATCGCATCGATTAATTACCCCCCCTTTCCTTTCTTCTTTCCTTTATAAACACCGTAGCAGAGACATTTGCCGATGACGCGTGCACCCAAGAACCCGCTCGGCAAGGCGGCTGAGTATTAAGGGGGAGATTCGTGAAATGAAGTTTGGAAGCCGCCGGCCGAGCCCCTTCTGAGCGGCGGTGATTTATTTCGGCAACGTGGTAGTCATTAGTATCTTTGGTGTCGGAGCCCGAGCGCTCGGGCCCGGGTCTGTGGCCGAGGGAGCCTTCGGGGCCATTACGAGCTAATGGCTCAGTGTGGGCAAGAGAGGCCTGCAGTCAATCTCGCTGCTGGCGGGTAATAAACGTCGCCGGCTCCCTTCCTGCTCGCTGCGAGGGCGGGGGGCTCGGCCCACGCGGCCTGCTGGCCTCCGACCGGCCGGGCTGCTCGTGCCACCTCTCGGCCGAGACGTCGGGGGCGAGGGGGTGCCAAGAAGTTGCCCAGAATTTTGTCCGCCTGACCCAGATTTTAGAAGCCTGGGGTTGCTTTCGGGGCTGTGGGTTCTGCTGGCTTGGGTGTCTTCCGGGGTGTCTTCTTGCAGGGTTTCGGGAACTCAGCACGTCCCCGTGGGGAGGGCTCGTGGGACACAGGGGCGGGGCGAGAGCCGCTCCACGCCTGGGGATGATGCGTCCACCCTGCGCCCTGGACACCGAGGCTGAACTTGGATACAAGAGGGCCCATGAGTGTGTGTGTGCATGTGCGCAGGTAGGTATGCGCCTGGCACATTCGCGTGTGTGAATGTGAGCCGCCTCACGAGCACCTGCCTCCATCATCAGCATTTCCCTGCCCCTGCAGGTTCCCTCCTGCCGCCTTCCAGTCAGGACCCTGCCAAGGGCAGCCGCGCTTCTGGCCTCCACCGCCAGGGGTTAGTTTGCCCTGCTTCTGAGTGTCATGTGATGGAGCCGTCCGGTGTGTCGCCTTTGTGTCTGGCTTCTTTGGCTCACTGTTAAGTTCTTGAGGCCCATCTTGTTTGTGAGCTGGTCGTGTGTTGTATCCCACTGTACGAGTGTGTCCTGCCTTGCTCTGTGTTCTGCTGCCGCTTGGATGTTTCGGTTGCTCCCGGTTCGGGACTGTTGTGAATGGTGCTTCGAAGGCCATCTGCGGAGAGGTCTCAGCCACGGAGGGGTCTTCCGTGGTCGTGTGCACCCCTGGCTTTGCTGGCAGAGCCAGGAGGGGAGCTGTTGGCTCAGGAGGAAAGGATTTGTTCGGCTTGAGGAGGGGCAGCCCAGCAGTTCTCCAGGGGGCGGCCTGCAGGGATTGCCTGCTCACCCTGCCTGCCTGTAAAGCCCACCGCCACCGCCACCCCACCACCTCGTCTCCCGCCTCCTCCTGCAAGCCCTGCTCTAGCCACACCTGTCTCTTTCCTGTTGTTGAGCACCCCGGAAGGCAAAGGCCTCCATGTAGAATGTGCGCAGGTAGGTATGCGCCTGGCACATTCACGTGTGTGCCCTCCATGTAGAATGTTCTCCTCTAGCTTTCACGCGGCTGCCTTTTTCCCATTCCTGTGTCTCCCCTCACAGGGCAGATGACCCCCACACGGACCACGGCACTCTTTCTGTCTTCCTGTTTTACCTCCTTCATAGTGCTTCTCACCCTCAGCGTTCATCTCATTCACCTGCTTGTGTGTCTGTGTCGTGTTTGCCTGTCCCACCAGAGTGGAGATATTTGTCAAGTGGACCTTGACTATCTTGTCCTTGGCCTGTCCACTCAGCACCTAGACACATAGTGGGTGCCGGTCATGACAAGAAGAATGAATGGACTAGAGCATCTCAAGCTCGAACGTGCTATGTATCCAGTTTTCCCACCCTGGCCACATTCCTGTGAGGAAGAGGAGGTCGGGACCATGATCTTCACCTAGCAGGTGAAGGCGGCGAGGCCTGAAGGAGAGTTGAGCCCAGGCCAGAAACCCTGGACTCCAGGCCTGAGCCCAGCCTTCTACCATGGCATGTTGTTTTTGAGTCTTGGCTCTGGAGTCTCCGAGTCTGGCTTCAGATCTGGCTCTGCCACTCATTTGCTGTGTGACCTTCTGCAGGTTCATCGCCTTCTCTGAGTCTTCATTTTCTTATCTGTGAAATGAGGGGGTTAGAGTGTCTGCTATGAAGTACTCAGCTCATCAAGCAGTGCTCAGTGATTGGAGCTGCTTCTTTTATGAGTTGGTTTCCCCTGGACTGGTGCTTTTGTGCACTGATTACAGTGGGAAAAGTGCTCCCTTGAGTTTTAAAGACTGCCTAGTGATCCTCAGTCTTTTTCTTTGGATCATTGAAGTTTGCTGTTGCATCAGGCCCAATGGCTCTGTGTCTCCATTTCTCTCCTTCTCTTCTCTTCTCTTCTCTTCTCTTCTCTTCTCTTCTCTTCTCTTCTCTTCTCTTCTCTTCTCTTCTCTTCTCTTCTCTTCTCTTCTCTTCTCCCCTCCCCTCCCCTCCCCTCCCCTCCCCTCTCCTCTCCTCTCCTCTCCTCTCCTCTCCTCTCCTCTCCTCTCCTCTCCTCTCCTCTCTCTTCTCTCTCCTCCCTCCCTCCCTCCCTCCCTCCCTCCCTCCCTCCCTCCCTCCTTCCCTCCCTTCCTTCCTTCCTTCCTTCCCCCCCTCTTTTCTCTGTCTTTTTCTAATCTGTAAGCAAATTCAAAGGCAAACAAGCATGTACATGTGTATGCCTGTGTGTGTACACACAGTGTGCATATCTGGTGAGGGGTTTCTTTTAGCCCAAGGTGCCCAGGGTGGAGTTCAGGAACTGGGACTTCCTTAACCACAACGCAGCCTTGTACTCCAGGCTGCTTTGAGGTGTTAGAGCTATTAAGTCAAATATCCAATTTTTGGCCTATAGAAATGGCAGTTTTTATATGGTTCAGCCTAAGATTTTCAGGCCTTGAGAAGCAATCATTTGTAGTAAACAGTTGCTGCATTAATTATAAATAATTTCCATCCAGTACTAACAGTACACCCCTCCCCCCTATATTTTCTTGGCAGTGCATGTCTGAAAGTGCTTGGAAATAAAGCAGTGAGTTTCTTCAGCAGACAGCCCTCACTGTGGGCTCTTGGAGTGTCTCTGCACATCTAGGGGTGCATGCAGAGCCTGGATCTCTGGAGGGGATGGGCCCCACTCCCTGGGTTTCCTGTGCAGTGGAATGCCAGGCCCAGCTCTGTGCCCACGTCTGGGTGCTGCCTTGTCTGTCAATAGTGAGGGGCTGGGATGTCCTCCAGGGCCTGCCCTTGCACCTCTGCACAGGCCTGTACTCTGGCTTTGCGATCAGCTCCCCTCCCCTGCCTCTGCCCCAGGAATGCTGGTCCAGGCACCCAAAGACTTGGCTTTGAGTCATGGGATAGCTCCGGAATGACAAAATGAAATGACAATAATAGTAAAAATAATAAGAGAATCTCGAGGTGCCTGGGTGGTCAGTTGGCTAAGCAACCAGCTCTTGATTTCGGCTCAGGTGGTGATCTCAGGGTCCTGGGATTGAGCCCCACGTCCGGCTCCACGTTGTGCGTGGGGTCTGCTAGAGATTCCCTCTGCTTCTCCTACTGGCACTCTCAAGCTCTCTCTCGAGAATAAATAAAAGAATCTTAAAAAAAAAAAAAAAAGATAATAAGAGCTGCTATTTATGGAGTGTGTACTACATCCAGGCACCTTACATGCATTATTTCAACTTTCCCCCTAAATTTTATAAAGTCAGTGTTTTCGTTCCCATTTGACAGATTAGGAAATTGAAGCAAGGAGAGGCTCAGGAACCTACCTAAGCCCTCACATCTAGGAAGGGGCCCAGCCTGAGGTTACATCCAGGCTACCTGACTTGTTAAACTATGTCCTTCTCACCAGTCCCTCTGCTTCCTTGCTATTTCTTTGAATTTGAGGAGAAGTTGAGGAAGAGTTTCTAGGAGGAAGATAACACACAGAGAAAGGCTGTATGTGATTGACAAGCTCTCTCCACAGGCCCCTTCTGCATTCTGGGCTGGGGAGAGTCAGCGAGGGCAAGAGTCATGGGGAGCCTCATGGGGGTGGTAGGGTAGGGAGCGCTGTGCTGTGTTGGGCTCAGGAGCAGGTAGGGGGAAGGGGACTGTGATTGCCAAATATTTGAAGTCTTTTTGACTGAGGAGTAGGCAAGACCAGGGCCAGAGGGCCTGCCCTCTTCACGACTGTCATTGTAAAGCCTTTGTTAAATGCTGGGGAGCAATAGTAATAGAATTTCTTTAGCGTGTAGTGCTTTCTTAGAACTGTGGATGTACAGATTTATGGTATCATAGAAAGCTGGACTCTGAGGCCTGTAAAGCTCTGGGATCATAATGTTGGGGACCTCCCATTTGCACGGTTTCTAGGAGAGCCGCGCTCATGCACACTCCCACAACCAGGCTTTACGCAGCAAACTGGAGTGCTCTCTGGAGCACGCTGTCCAAGGGAAATAAGATTCGAGCCACATGTGTAATTTTAAGTGTGTTACTAGCTGCACTGAAAGAAAGTAAAAGGAAACAGATGAAATATTTTTATTTAACCCGATCTATCCAAAATATTATGATTGCACTGTACTATCAGCTTAAAAAGTAATTAATGAAATTTTTTTTTACATTCATTTTCTTGTACTAAAGTTGCAAAATCTGCTGCGTATTTTGCACTGACAGGTGTCTCAATGTGGAGCAGCCACATCTTGAGTGCTCAGGAGCCACCCGTGGCTAGGACAGTGATGCTCTAGGTGGGAAAGCCTGTGTGTTCCTGATGGGAAATGCACTGTGAGGCAGGGGTGGAGGCGTGTGTGAGAGGTGGGGGCTGTGGGCCCTCCAGGGAGCCCTGCTGCCCTTGCTGGGAGTGGGAGGCTCTCAGGATCATTGGTAGAGGCCTTAGTCTCTCTTGGGAGTCTGGAAACAGGCATTCCCAACTTGGAGTGATCAGGCCATCTTGCTAGTCACAGCTGCTCTAGGGGTGGCCCTTGGAGAAGTCTTCCTGCCCAGAGGGAGCTCTGAGGCAGTCGGATGGAGCGTGGAGCCCAAACAGGCCCAACAGGGGAGGGAGGAGCCACGTGGCCAAAGCTCCAGCCTTCATTCTTGCTTCTGGCCCTTGGGGGAGCAGACCCTGGGCAGTCCCTCCTGGCCTGTGGCCCTTGCCTGCCAGTCCCTGGGGGCGGAAGACAGTAGGGGTGGGGGCACACAGCTCCCTGCCTCATGTCCCCCCTGCCATCATCCGAGGCCGTCTTCCCAGCCTGATGCTGTGAAAGCGATTCTCCATCTCTCCTCCTGCAGCCACAGGGAGATAAAAGCCAGGGCTGTGGGGATGGTAAAGAGGGAGCCAAATTATATTTATAATATTAAAGTGAGTGCATTTGTGGCTTGCTGTTCTCCAGGGTGTTTTATAAGTAGAAAAACACAAATTAGCATTTTCCATTTCCATATATTGACTAGAAAAATCGCCTGCTCTCAATTAAGACCTATAGCTTTTGGGATGTATGCAACAATTTTATAAAATATTTACAGCGAGATTTGCATTTTACATGGTGTTACAGTTTTTCTTGTGTTTAGGAGACAGAGCTGAGGCCTGTAAGAGGAAATACATTCTCTGAAATCGAGGGGGAAGAAAGCTGCCGGCTGTTTTTCTTGCCTTCCCCACGTTTCTGACGTTGTCTCTGGTAATTACCTAAGGCTGATCCACCCATGAGCTGTTTGTCTGTTTCTCAAAGCCCGTGCTCCTTTGACAAATCTATTACTTTCCCTTTAAAACTTGCCCGAGTGGAGCTGTCTGTGGCTTTGTGTGAGATGAAGAAGGAGAACATTTTTTTTCCGAATGTAAAAGCATGCCGTAAAGAACATAGCTATTTCCTGGATAATTTGCAGTTGTATATTTTATGTTAATTTCACCGAAAATACTGCACCCCTGCCAGGTTTAGTAGCGACTCACTGTGATATGAATAATTTCTAGTGAATCATTTTTTTTTCTTCATTTAAGATTTGGCACCTTTTTAAGATTTTAATAATAGCAACAAGGAGGAAGATTTAGAACAAGTGAAACATTAGTGCCAAAGAAATTCACGTTGAGCGCTAATGTAAAATAGCAAGAATAATTACATGGAAAGCAGTTTCCACAGATGTTTTTCCTTGTAATGTAATAACTATTTACTAAACTGTTTATTTTAGGCCTTTGGTTTATAATAAAATATTTATACATTCTCTGCTGTAATAAAAAAATATTGACAAAATACTATAGAGGTTTAAAAAGACAATTGATATGTTTATTTTCCAGGAAGCGAGTGTGCTATAAAAGTTTGGTGCTCTTTTGGTGGATGTTTCAAGACGAGTGAAAACCAGGGTCGGTTTTGGAGTTTATTTCCTAATTTACTGGACGAGAACTGGTGACGTGCAAAGATGGATATTTCATTAGCCTATTGTTGGACAGGGGTATTGGTAGATACTGTATTTTTTCCAGTTGAATTCTTGGCTGTGAATCCTGCCCATGGAGCGCTAAATATTAGAGCTGCTAACTCTGGGTATAAGGCAGACGGGCTGAGGGGGATCTGTGGCGGGAAGACGCTAACTGAGCGCTTCTGCAGAATTGAGATTCCAGCAGGACTAGGGCTGTCAGGAGGTCAGTTTAGTCCTGGGGTTTATAAAGATTCGACCTCCACGCTCAGCTTCTGTCTGCAGCCAGCGAGGCGTGTCCCCGGCTTGGCTTGCCCCTGTGAGATCCCTTCTGCAGCCTGGGAGCAAGGGTACCCTTAACTCCTTGAACCCCTCTTTTGTATAGTCCTCACTTGAGAGGAAAATGAGCTTGAGGAGACACAAGAGAGAGCCCCCCGCCACGTCCACCCCCTGGATCACTCCCTGCCCTCTAGCTGGCAGCCTTCATAGTGGGGAGGGTCCTCCTAGTGGGGAGGGTCCTCCTATGGGGCCTCAGGAAATGGCCAGGGTGGGGAGGGAGGGGGAGGTGCTTAAGGACCCCAAGCAGGAAGAGGCCTCCAGAGGAGTCCTGGAAGATCCTGTTCTGGCCTCGCCTGCACACTTGGTCCAGTTTTTTCATAACCAGTCCGCTTTGCCCTCCTGGCTCTTCTGAAAAGTCTGAATTGACAACCCTATCAGAGGATTTGTCCCTGAGCATGGGTGTTGGTCTCTGCATGTTTGATTTGTTGTTGTTGTAGCAGGGGATTTGTGTGTAATTTGTATTTCTGTGTGTCTCAACACTTGCATGCCTGTCAGTTTGTTGCTGAGTCTTGTATTTATGAGTGAGTGTGTGTGTGTGTGTGTGTGTGTGTGTGTGTGTGTGTGTGTCGTTTTGAGGGGGGTCAGTGCATTTGACAGTTGTGGGTTTGTTTCCGTGTTTGGGGTCTGGGTGTGTTTGCAGCCCTTGTATATTTGTTTGAGTCTATGTATTTGGCTCTAGGAGGCTATTTCTCTGCTATGTGCGTGTCTGTGTATGTCTCTGTATTTTGCATGTGTGTGTGAGTGTGAGGGGTAGGTAGCCCCTTCTGCTATGTGCCTGTGTGTTTCTGAATCTGTGTGTGTGTGTGTGAGAGAGAGAGAGAGAGAGAAAGAGAGAGGAGCATCCCCTCTCTAGAACAACTGGCCTCTTCGTTGGGAGGGACTCGAGGGTCTCCAGCACAGAGATTGCTGGCTGTGCTGGTGTGTGGCCAGTTCTTTCCACTAAACTTTCTGATGAAAGATGAGGAGAGGAGAGGTAGGAAAAAGGCTCCAAAGGGAAGGGAAGTGTGGAATTTTTAATAAAGAGAGAGACAACTGGACCCTGGTCTCAGAACACCCAGAGCAATCTGTAAGAGGAAGTTTGTTTCGTTTGGTTCTTAATCCAGAGACATCCCTTTCTCATGTCCGGAGGAGACCAGACCAGGGCCTCTGTCTGAAGACCCCCTACCCCCAGCTGAGGGGCCTTGCCTGCTAGTGGTTTTGTTTTGGGTTCTATTCTGCTGGGTTGGCCCATCCTCCATAATCTAGGACAACATTTCCTAGGGATCTCCTGCAAGGGTGTGGGAAGCTGCGTCTTGGGGCCCCTCGGGCACTGTTGGGAGGCCTTCCTCGGCTGGTCTGGCGATGAGCTCACCACTCCTCCAGCAGGGACCTGGGAGAGCACCACAGATAGAAACTGCTGCCCCTAAGCCCCTGGCAAAGTGCTTGGTCTCCCCTTTGGTGGGAAGGAATTTTTTCCCTTGTGCTTTTCTAAAATAATCTCTGTCCCCTTTCCAAAAGGAAGTGACCTTCTAGATGCCACACACTTCTAGACGCGTGGTCTCGTGGCTTCTTGGAGAGCCAAGGCCATCCCCCCCTCCTTGAAACAGGCTTCTGATGGAAGTTTTCCACTTTCCGGAGAAGCCAGAGTGCAGAGGGACAGTGACTTGGCTGAATTTGGGAGCAAACCTTTGGGAGGTGCTACAATCCCACAGGAAGCAACTCTAGGCGAGACTTCTGGAAAGAGGGTCCCCACAGGGTCCCAGCAAGGGCTCGGTCCAAACCTGAGGGACACCCTCTAAGGTGTGTGTGTGTGTCGGGGGGTGCCAGTGGACCGCAGAGCTTTAGTTCTGCTGTGTGAGGAAGAGTCTGGGGTCAGAACGGGATTGCTAGGGACAGATTCAGACTAGCTGCAGCCGCCACCAGGGGTCCCCCCTTCTACTCGCTGCCCCCCACCTCCCCTGTCAGCCCTCCTGTCTCCTCTAAATAAATCTTGATTAGGTATTTAAAGGATATAGGTTTGGATTGGGGGCAGATGAATAATCCGCCTGGATGACCGACTTCTTCCCCTCGAGCTGTTTCTACACTGACATCTTGCTTACCTTCTATTTCTTCTCACCTGTGTTTTGAGCACCCGTGGGAAAGTGCGCCAAGTGGGGAATTGGGGGGGGTTAAGATGGATGTGTTAGAAAGTGGTCAGAAATGAGCAAGGAGGGGTGTGGGGGAGAAGAGGTGCCTGCCAGGGGCCGGTGGGCTCTGGCTAAGGTCAGCGGGGGAATAACACACTCTGCGCGTGGGTCGGAACTTCCCGCGTGCTTTTCTTTTGTCTAACTATTCTCTGAGTGCACGTGGCCAGCTCCCGGCCCGTGTGGGGGACCGCTCTCAGCTTTGCAGTGATGAACGGCCACACAGAGCTGTTTATTTAGGTTTTGGTTCACACTGCTCCTGGACCAGGTCTGGGAAAAACAATTCACTCCGCAAGGGACTTCTGCTGAAGGTTTCTGTCTCTGTTTTTTTCTAGGAGAGCCCGCATCCAGAAGGCTCAGGCAGAGGCAGGTCCCAAACTGCATTTGAGCGCTTTTATTTGTTGAATAGATGATGATGTGGTGGTGGGTGGTGGTGGGTGCTATTATTCATCTTGCTAATTGGTCGTGTTCCTTATAATTTCAGGCAGGTTGCCCCTCTCTGTTTAAAAATATCTTTTTTATTTTTTTTAACTTAATGTATTTTCCTTACAAGAAAAAAAAATGCTGATACATAAAAAGAACAGATAGAAATCACCCTTAATCTCATCTCCTGGGGAAAACTGCTGTTAACAATTTGGTGTTTACCTTACCTGACTCTGTGTGTTCATACACCTGTAAACACAGGTTTAAAAAACATTTTATTGAAGTTTGATATTTATACAGAAAAGTACACATGTCAATAAATATGTAATGACTTGTTATTGATGCATAACTTACATACAGAAAAGCTCAAAAGCCATGAGCATAAGCTCACTGAGTTTTCCCACACTGAACCAGTGCAGATAGTGCTGGATCATGATGCGGCCTTACCTGCACCCCAGGGGAATACCTCGTACCCCCTTCTAGTCCCACCCCAGAGGAACCGTGATCTTGACTTCCGACGGCCAAGACAGTGGTGCCTGTTTTTGTTCCTTCGTACAAATGGAACCTCTGTGTACTCTTTCATACACAAGTGTTTAGTTTTAAGTGGAGTTATAATATCCATACTATTTTGTGACCTTTCCCCCCCAGCAGTATAGGGTGACCGCCTCTCGTGTCAACACGTACAACACATACACACGTCTGCACCATCATTATTAGTGGCTGCTTGCTGTTTCATTCTCGAAGTGCCACAGTTTAAATTCCCCGTTGGGGTGTTTAGCGTTTCACTGTTCTAAACCACTTCTTATTGAACATCCATGCTAGATGGGTGACTTTCGCCTTCTCCTCCAGGGACAGGGGGCCAGAGTGGCCGTGGAGGGAGGGGCCCTCGCTGGGGCCCGGCTGCAGAAGCCCAGGTTGTCGAGTGGAGGATGCTGGCATCGCTTCAGTTTGCCAGCTGGACCTCATCAAGTACGGGTGTTAATTACTGGGAGGCCCCTGGTTCTGTGAGCAGGCGGGGGACGCTGGGGCTAACTCGCGAAACAGGGTCACCTTGAAACAGACGCTTCCAGGGGAAGCACAGGGCCGGGGCACTGGCTTCCCACCCGTCTCCTCCAAGTCACCCCAGTGCTCTGGAGCCTCTGTATGAGCCGTGCATGGGCTTCCTCTGACCCCGCATCACGATGCTATGTGTGTCTTTGTCCCAGGCTTTAATTGGGGTGAGTTGGGAGCAAGAATACCCATCTCTGTGGCTTACCCCTTTCCAGAAGACCCTTGGACTCTGAGGCAGCTGGTGATCCCTGCATGCCCTGAAAATGTGGCCTGAGCGAGTGCTGGGGCTCAAGAATGGAACTAGGGTTGGGAAGGGAGACGGTGGCAGGGGGCAGCCTGGCAGCGCCAAACGGGAGCCCAGCTGTGCAGCGCGCCCAGGTCAGGAGGCGCTGCCCCGTGGCCCCAGCCAGGTAAGCTCGGGGCTGCGGGCGCGGCAGGGCCAGGTTGGAGGAGAATTAGGTTATTGCATTTCCTCTGTAATTCTTCATCAGGGCTGCCGCCTGGATCTGTTGCGGGAAAATCAATGTGTTCTGACTCTATAATTTCCCAGGTTGCTTTATTCCAAGTACATAGTGCAGGGAAAGGTGACATCTCCAGCCACGTCTGCGTGGACCAAATATGTGTGTGTGTGTGTGTGTGTGTGT
This sequence comes from Canis lupus baileyi, assembly GCF_048164855.1. Classification (NCBI taxonomy): domain Eukaryota; kingdom Metazoa; phylum Chordata; class Mammalia; order Carnivora; family Canidae; genus Canis; species Canis lupus. The sequence goes on from NC_132842.1 coordinate 66,380,989, forward strand.
GTGTGTGTGTATCACTATATATTTATATTTCTATTATACCCGGTCCTCCCTTCCCCTCCCCCCACCCCACCCCATCCCCATCTCCCAGCACTGGATTCATTGGAATTTCACAACCTTTGCATGCTTTTGTGAAAACACTCATTTGTGTTTGCACCAGGCCGCTAATGGCGGACGCCCAGGTCTGCGGAGCTTACCTCTGTTCAGCTCTCGTTATGGCGAGGAATGTGCCGTTAATAATGCATCTATGGAACTCAGCTGTGTGGGAGCCAAGTAATTATCCCACTGTAGCGTTCCGGCTTCAGTGTCATCACAACTGGGGCTTCATTAAAAGTCCTACCAGAGACGGTGTTGTGTGCTGCAGCCTGTATATATATTTTTTCATTTAAATTATCAGCCTTGCTATGGCTCAGAGGTAATTTGACTTTTTGAAACCGCTGAGCCCCTGTGAATTCCCCTCCCCTTCTCCCTCTCGCTGCTCTACCAGCTGATCAGCCCCAGAAGAACAAAAGGTTTATCTGAAGCTATGAAGCATATATTCACCAGCTTCTGGCGTCTAGATAAAAAAAAAATCAAAGTACTCCATTGAACATGTTAATACTGAGCAAAATGCACACAGCCAGACACTAAACCTTTACAGGGATTTGGGCATTTGAAAAGTGATACCCCGATCAGGTCTTGAGCTACGTTTCTTAGCCCGGAGAAGAGCAAGTAGCAAAGGAGGAAGAAAGAATGTTTATAAAGGAATATTAAAAGCAGCCAATGAACTGCGTCAGAGCTGCCCACCTTCCGTCTTAGCCCTTTGTCTGGTTTTGGCTGGGTAGGCAGCCAGAAGCCCGGAGAAAGGCACGTCATAGGGCGGTGGGTTTCCCCCCTTGGCTCTGGACTTTGAGCTGCTGGTGACTGGAGCGGTGAGTGGGAAGAGGGGTTGCCGTGACTCTGTGCCAAAACACAGAATGGGGATGGTGGTTCTTCTCTTTGTCTCTCCTGCGTCTCTGTGACCTCTTCAGCTTTCCACAGCAGAGGGCTGGGGAGAGTCTCAGGAGGGGGCCCTGTCCAAGTGCACTGCTGCTCTGAGCCTCCCCGTCTCGGGGCCTCCTGGAACTCTTGCATTTCCCAGCTACTTCATCTCCCCGGTGGGGAGCAGCCACCAAATATGACTGGCAGGAGCCATCAGGTTCCATGAGTGAATCATCCATCACAGAGCTAGCAGATAGGTGCTTGATTGGCAATGTCTGCCACGGATGGTGAATTGGTGCTTTTCCCGCCCTTGTCTGTCAAATAGACTTACTGAGCTCCCGTACTCTGCTCTGGATCAAGGAAGATATCGGAAAGGTGTAGGATTTGTTTCTGCCCACTAAGAGCTTTCCGTGTATTTGACAGGCAAATGTGGCTACAGAAAACACCTCCTATTAAAAACAATGTATGGGGCAGCCCCGGTGGCACAGCGGTTTAGCGCCACCTGCAGCCCGGTGTGTGATCCTGGAGACCCAGGATCGAGTCCCGTGTTGGGCTCCCAGCGTGGAGCCTGCTTCTCCCTCTCTCTGCCTGTGTCTCTGCCTCTCTCTCTCTCTCTCCTCTGAATAAATAAATAAATAAAAATATTTTTTAAAAAATAAATAAAAATAAAAACAATTTATGGGGAAGCCCGGGTGGCTCAGCAGTTTAGCGCTGCTTTTAGCCCAGGGCCTGATCCTGGAGACCAGGGATCCAGTCCGGCGTCTGGCTCCCTGCATGGAGCCTGCTTCTCCCTCTGCCTGTGTCTCTGCCTCTCTCTCTCTCTCTCTCTCTCTCTGTCTCTCATGAATAAATAAAATCTTAAAAAAAAAATTTATGCTTAAATGCTGGAGTATACTTTGTCATCAGGACAGAGAATATGGAGAATGGAGTAGTCCAAAAAGACACCAGGAAGGATATAGCATGTTTGGGGACTGATGAGGCCAGCTTGGGTGGCATTTAACCTGCTCATAAAGAAGGGTATGTAGCACAGTTTATAGCTGGTGCCCAGATGGAGAGAAGGGGAGAAGAATCTAGTTTCCACTTTGCGAGGCCCTCATGGAACCCTAAGGGAGCTCTGTCCTTTGGGGATGGGGTTTAGCCTCTGCATGTATAAGATCAGAGCTGGCTGCCACCCACCTGTGCAAAGGCCCCAGGTGTGCCCAGGGTAGGAAGTGGTGCACTGAGTACAAGTAGAACATGCAGGACCCCCACGACCACCTCTTTGGTTTGCAGAGTTGACCCCAGGCACAGCCTCTTGAATTAATCCCCTCTGCCACAGGGAAGATCCATAGCTCTCAGACTCTGCCCCAGACTCAGCAGAGAGTCTCCCTACGCCTTCCAGTCTTTATGGCCATCTCAATACCAGGCTTTGCATTGAGTATTAGGGATCCCTAACTGAGGCAAACAAAGCCCCCACTCAAAAGCCCCCTTCCCCAGTCTGATGGGAAGGTAGACTTGCTGATGTGCAAGTTCCTAAGTAGTACAGATCGCTCTAAGATCCTAAGTAGTAGATCGCCCAGTTCCTAAGTAGTACAGATCGTTCCTAAGTAGTACAGGGAGTGATCGCCCATCCTGGTTATATGAAGGTAGATACGCGAGGCTAAAGAGTAGTCAGTGGGGGTTTGAAAGTGGAAAGGCATTTGAGCTGGGCCTCTGAAGGATGACTAGGAGTTCATTAGAAGGAAAAGAGAAAGATAATTCTAGATGGTGGACACAACAAAAACTCGGAGGTATTAAAAAGAGCATGATGCTCCTTGAAACTCTTCTTGCTAGGGTCACCAGCAACTCCTGATTTTGGAAGCTGATGGCTTTCAGGGTCTTTCTAGGCCACTGGACCCTGTTGAGCATTCTCTGCACACTTGTCCTCATGCATAACTGACTACCCCCAAATTGGTGGCTGGAAAATGTCTTTACCTTCCTCCATGGTCCAGTGTCAAAGACCCACATCGCAGTCCTCTACCTCGGCGGCGGCTCCTACCACAGCTCCTTCTGTCCATCCCCACAACCCCTTACCTACACAGTTGTTAGACCCCCATTGCTCCCCCGTTGCTTGTAAGCTGGCTCTTCTGGGCAGCCAAGCTCCAGCTCTGGTCTAGGCCTGCAGCGCCTTGGGCACTGTTTGCCAAAGAGGGTGCGTCCTGGAGGCCTCGCTCGTTTGCCAAACTCAAGGCCCGCGGCACTCTAGGCTTTGCTTTTGTTTGGCCAGGGACCATTTCCAGGGCCTGTCATGGTCAGGGTCTCGGAAGCCCTGTGGGGGAGGGGGATTCAGACTTCAAGGAACACAACAGACACTGCATATTGTCCCCCGAGACACACGCACCCCCATACACACACGGATCCGAAGCCTCCACCCGTTTCTGGGGAAATAGGTCTTTGCCTTCTTTTGGGATAGTCGGTTCATGCTTGTGTAAAGGATCTCATATTCATTTTGGCATCTACACCTCTGCAATGGCCACTTGTCCCCATCGAGCCAGAGGTGCCCGGCCCAGGGATGGTACACCCACCAGGAATGAGGTCGCCCCTCCTCCTGGGCAGCTGGGGCTGGGGTTTCAGAAAACAAAAGTGCCTCACTGCTGTCCTCGCCGGTCAGGACTCAGGGCGAGCAGGGAAACTCAGCCAAAGCACGTTTCAGCGTCGGGGAGCAGCTCGGAGGCCCCACGTCCTGGTTCTCCCTGGTCCGGAGCCGGAAAGAAAGAGGCGGAAGAGTGTTTGAATACTGTGCTGTGAAGGGAACAGTCCTGCGGCGAGGCAGTTGTGATATTAGAGCAGGCCTCCTAAGAGATCCCCTGGCTCTGAGCTGTGATCCACACACACCATTCACAGACAGCTGGTCGCCCAGCGTGGGCTGCGCCTGCCGCTCGGAGCTGGCACACTGGCGGGGACCAGGTAATGCTCTAATTTCCCTCGTGCAGATGCGGCCAGGAATATCTTAATTTATTGGTGTGCTGGCATGCAAGAGGGAATGCTGCCGGTGCAGCCTTGCATAACTATTAGCAAAAAATGGAGCTGATAGGGGCTTGACTTTTCCTAAAGTGGGTTTAAAATAATCATCGCCTTTTGTTGTGTTTGGAAGGGCTTGAACAATTCTTAATTATTTAATTATAGATATGCAAGTAATACACTGGGAATGGCCCTGCCATTCCAGGGATACCGAGCAGAGGAAAATGTTTAGTTACCGGAGGAGAGGGGAAAAAAAAAAAAAAGGTGGTAATTAAATCGAAGTGTCGTTTGTATCATGCCACGCGACTCCGTCAGCGACGCGGGCGGGAAGAGGTCTGCGGGGCCTCACCTCGGAAATTCTTATGTAATCGGAGGAACTTCAGCAGCATCGCCGCCTTCCTCCGGGCGAGGCCGGCAGAGTCTGCAGAGCCCTTGGTGGCCGGCGCGCTCCTGTTGTGCCGCGTTAGGCCCTGGGACGTAGGTGCTGCTGTTCCCATTTCACAGACGAGGAAGTGGAGTCTCGGGGACTTGTGTGCAGCCCCCTCCGCCCGGGGCTCGAAAGCCACAGCTTGTGCTGCTCAGGCACCGCGGCAGCCTGCCTTTGCCGCCTGTCGCCTGTCGCTGGGAGAGGCTGAGCCGCGCTCTGCTTCGCGGTGACTTTTCTCTCCAAATAGCCTGGGCCAGCCTCGACAACTTTGGTGACTGTTTGCCTGAATTGTGTGTCTGACTCCATGGCACGCGTCTCGTGATGGACACCTTGTAATTATCCCATATAAGCACTCATTGTATTCATATCATTAATTTTGTTTGGGCTATTACATTTGATAGATACATTAAGCATTATATAGTTCTCTTTATACATGAAATTGAACTGCCTTTGAACAGTCAGCCGGCTAATTGCCCGTAATTTGTGTTGCTAACGAGAAGCAGAATAGTGATATAACATTAGGCTCAACAGTCAGTTAACAAATTTGCCGATTCAGATTGCAAAGCATGCCCTCTGTGGCAGAGGCAGGCTGCACTTCACACGTGAATAGATTTTTAAAAACGCATTCAACTAAAAAACAACAACAACAACAACAAATTCTTCCCCCACCCCCAGCGCTCTGCAGCCATGGCTGGCTGTTCCGGGCGATGGGCTGGTAGTGGGTTCGTGAGTCTGAAGGCTGTGAGACGTGGGGGAAACTGGGAGTGGGAGGGAAGGGTCTGGCCGCTACTCGTGTGGAGGCCGAGAGGCCGAGCTGTACTGCCTGTGTCCTGAGGGACCTCCCACCCCATCCCTTGTCGGTGGTCTGGGGGGCACTCGGGGTTCTGGCCTTTTGGATCGTAATCAGACTATTTCTACACTGAGTCTTCCACTTGGGCCCTGTCATCCTGAGGGGTTCCAGGGAGAGGATGGGGTGAGGTTAGAGGATGGGGTGAGGTTATCTCCGAGTCTCGTCCACCAGAGCCAGAAGGTAGTTTGGAAATGGGTGGGTGGGGGAACAATAGCTAGTGTGTCATCCTTCCCTGGAACCACGTCACCCACCTTGAGAAAAGCATGCCAGCGCCCAGACAGGCCTGGGGAAGGGACACACCACTAACCAAATGATAATGGTGGGGTGGGGAGGGCCTGACATGGATGAGACAGATGAGCTCCTTCCTTCTGGAATGCCAGACACCTGAACGCATCTCCCCCAAATTTGTATGTTGAAGCCCCAACCTCCAGGACCTGAGAATGTGACTGTATTTGGAGGCAGGGCCTTTTTTTTTTTTTTAATAGAGGCAAGTGAGTTAAAATGAGGCCATTAGGATGGGGGCCCTAATTCATCATGACTGGTGTCCTTATAAGAAGAGGAAATTTAGACACACGGAGACCCCAAGTAGGATGCACACACAGAAGAAGGCCCATGTGAGGACAGGGTGAGAAGCAGACTATCTGCCTGTCAGGGAGGGAAGCCTCAGAAGAAACTGATGCTGCTGACACCTTGATCTAAAACTCATGGCTTCCAGAACTGTGAGAAACTAGATTCCTGCGTGTAAGCTGCTCAGTCTGTGGCATTTTGTCATGGCGGCCCCAAGCAAATCCCAGCCGTTGCATGGAATGAGGTGGGTCTTGTCGGAAAAGTCTCCGAAAACCAAAGGTGAGCAGCTCTCTGTCAAACTTGAAAGATAGAATTTTAGGACAATGCAAAGGATGCCCCAGGCTGATGTGAGCTAGTGGCCACCCCAAGTTCCTTCTACAGTAGAGGCCCGGTCCTAAAATGGCATTGACAGACTTTGTTCTGTGCGTGCCCTCAGTTGGCTGCTAAGGGACACAGGGGCTGCGGGGGGAGGCGTCTCCTTTGTTATCTGAAATGGGCAGCGAGGCCTCTTGCCCTCTGGCTCCGGCTCCTCTGACCCCGTTTCCCTGGCTGGCGAGGGAGAGGTCTGCCTTCCTCTGCCTTCCTCCGCTGAGCATGATGTGAGTGTTGGTACCTACAAACCGGCATCAAAGAAAGGGACTTTTTGAGCCTGGAAGACAATGCCTGTGGGCATCTGAGTTCATTCCAGTTTATTTCTAGGCCGTGTGTCTGCTCTGTGAACGAGCCAGGTCTGTGACGGACACGGTTCCTTAGCACCTCGGGCTCTAACTTCCTCCTGCCCGCGACTCCGGTTTATAACTTAAGGGAACTCAGTTTTCTTTTAACTTAGAAAACAAAGTAGTGGAGATCATTTGGATTGTTCACTTCTGGGCAGATTGTTGCCGTTTCCAGCATTGCTCTACATGGTGATGGGACAAATGGCCTAAACATGACCAGTATATGTTACTGATTATTTACTGGTGCGGTGTCACACTATGCTTGGTGCTCGGGGTGTAGACTCGGTGCGTTCTCCACTCCTGAGTGCCTTACTCTCTGGGCAGTGGACAGTTGAGCTGGATGATGGTTGTGTGTGTGTGTGTGTGTGTGTGTGCGTGTGCGCGTGCAATGAATAACAGTGTGTGAGCACTTTTGTAGGTGGCTAATGTATTTGCAAAGAAAATTATGTCATTAGAATAAAATCGAGAGGTGTAAATGTTTCTGTGCCTAAGTATAATTGTTTTCAAATACTTTTGAATCCATTGACATTTTGTACAGAATGGAAATGCTGTTGCCATTGTGGCTTTTTCCTCCACTTATGGAGTGATTGGCTAATCACAGCATGTTTTTCTGGTATCAAGTAGCAGCTTTATGTGAAGAACCCGATATGAGTATGCTGTCAGTAGACCTGGCCATGCTGTTGTAGCTATTCTTTCCTCCAAAGAGGGGAACATCCAGGAAATAAGAAAACCTGTCATCTGGGGTAGGCCAGCATGTCCCAAAGACAAGAGTTTGTCACAATCAGGCCAGCAAGGCCCTAAGGGTACTTTTCCTTTGCTGTTGCCTGAGATTATAGCCCCAGGATGGCCTCTGGAGTCCTGTTGTTATACCTCTTGGCTGGCCTTTCTGTTTTTTAGTTAGCCAAGGTTAGAAAGAAGAAGTAAGAGCTTAGTTTTGAGCAGGACACTAAGAGCATTTCCTCTTCAGAGGATTGCTCATTATACAGTAAATTGATAGCTGAATGTTGGCAAGACATTCAATATAGATCTAGATTGAGAAAGTTGTTTGATAAGACTGATAATTAGTGATGGCGATTGGTCTTTGGGATGGCATTCATTTCACTGAATTAATATAGAAATTCAAATGGTGCTACTATGTCTTTTTTATCAACATAAACGGACTTCGCTATTTTTTAAAGATTTCATTTATTTATTTACTTATTTTTTTTTAAGATTTTATTTATTCATGAGAGACAGAGAGAGAGAGAGACAGAGACAGAGAGACAGAGAAAGACAGAGGGAGAAGCAGGCTCCATGCAGGGAGCCCGATGTGGGACTTGATCCTGGGTTTCCAGGATCATGCCCTGAGCTGAAGGCAGGCGCCAAACCACTGAGCCACCCGGGCGTCCCTAGATTTTATTTATTTATTTGAGAAAGAAAGACAGCACACAAGCATAAGCAGAGGGAAAAGCAGACTCCCTGCTGAGCAGGGAGCCTGATGTGGGGCTCAATCCCAAGACCCTAGGATCCTGACCTGAGCCAAAGGCAGATGCTTCACTGACTGAGCCACCCAGGTACCCCTGGATTTCATGATTTTTTAAATCAGAAAATCATTCTCTGACATGGAGAAAAGATTCAAATAACATAGAAGACTATATATTCTCCCTTCTTCTGGACTCTGCCCCAACTTTCCCTCACTTTCCGCACTGGAGCTCGGATGCCTTGGGTTGCTGGGAGGGCTTCAGAGAGGAGGTGACATTTGGTAATAGGTTTTGGAGAGCGAAGTTGGAATTTGTGTACTGCAAAGCTGCTTTCGTCGAAGGCTGCACTGGGGAGGGAAGTTGTGCAGGATAAGAGGCGAAAAGGAGCCCCAGCAGGTAGAGGAAGGCAATAGATCAGGATCTTGCCGTGTCCCTTCCTGCCTGGAGAGGCCTGTTCAGGTGGGCAAGTCCTGGGTTTGGAAAACAGGCCAGTTACCCGCGTCCGTAGTTGAGTATAGGTGTCAGGCAGGCCCAGGAGGACGTAGGAGCGCGGGGAGTCGGAGTATATAGGAATGCCCAAGTACTGGAGCTGAGAACCCCAGTGTGTCAGCTGACAAAGAAAGCACGAGAGCGGGGACCAACCTACCCGGAGGGAACCAACCTGCCCGGCTTGCTTCCCCGTTACTGCCCAGGAAATGTTGCTGGGAACCCACGCCCGGTGACATGTCAGCTCCTGACGGAAACCTGGTTTGGCAGGCCCCGTTTTTTAAGCTGAGTGCCTGTCTGCCAGATTGCATTTGGATTGAGTGGCTGGCATTCCTCGAGCCGCGCTTAATAGGATTGAAAGAAAAGAAATGTTACTTTTCATCACACAAGACAACAAAGAGAAACGGGGAAACGAAAATATTATTTCGTTTGAACAAATTACAGGGAGATTCTCTGGGGTGCTTTCAGGGAGTTAGATGAGGAAAAGCACTTAAATATCATTCCATCAAACTAAATTTTTAACTACAATTTTTTACAGATAAAATGTGTTGGGAGGATTCAAAGAAGATTAGAGCTCACCTAAGAAACAGTATTCAAATTTTACCAGCTAATGGAGGCCCAGCAAAAACTGCTAATGCCTAGAACTTCCCTCCAAGGGACAGAGATTTCAGTATTCTTATAAAAACACATTGAGCTGATTTCATTTCCGTGTCTCGGCAGACTTCATTCGTGTAATTTCAGTAAGTGTTATAAATGTTATTTTAAGTATTATAATGATAATCCCTACTGACAATGGAGCTGTGCATCTCAGCTTCCATTCCTAAGGTAATGTTTACCTCGGATAGCACATAATTGTTTGCTTTTTTCACGGTAAACTCTCTGCTCCCAACTGCTTAATCAGCCATGGAAAAGAGAGGAGACTTTAGAAATGTTTAATGTTCTTCTGATTACATTAGAGTAATGGGTAAGCCCACATCGGTGGGGCCAGAGGCACAGACCGCCGCTCTTCCCTCTTGTTTTGTTTTGTTTTGTTTTGTTTGTGTGTGTTTTGGTTGTGTGCGTGTCTGCTTTTTGTCCACAGATCTTCAGGAGGACTGCTGTGGGCTGTGGCAATCGGGGGAATCATTCATTGTTATAAATCTCACGGCCGGGGTATAAATCTGCCCTTTCTCGGCACGCGTGGCGGCCAGGCCCGGCGTCAGGCCCTCCGCCTGGAGCGTCCTGCGGGCTCCTGTATGCTGGTCACAGCCTGCGTTTGCGCAGCGTCGGCAGCCAGGGCGCCCGTGGGCTCTCGGAGTGTGTTCTCCGCCGCCTGCTCGGTGGAAGCAAGATTTCATTACGTTTTATGAAAGTGAAACTTTTCTGCCCTGGAACACAGACCCTCAGGGGCTTTCTCGGGGGCGCGATGCAGCATTTGCCTCTCTGGCTTCTTCGATATCTGACTCCGGATGTGATCAGGAATTAAGACGGAGCAGGAAAGCTTGATAATGCGTTGCAGGTTGGAAGAGTATTTGCTTTTCCTGGTCTTGAGTGTTCAGAGCCCTCCTGTCTTCATCTCTGACTATAGGGGAGTTCTGCTTTTGAGCTGACTGGCAGCCGGGTGTTCTTTAATTCATTCAACAAACGTCCGTACTGAGAGTGCTCTGCTCCAGGCACTGTGCTGGGCGCTGGTGAGTGAATATCTGAGCGAATGTGTTTCTCCGTCGTTCATGTAGCTGATGTCTGGACGGGGAAGCCAAGACGAAACAGGTGGACAAGCCACTGTGTTATTACAGATGGAGAGATGTGTTACTCGTGTGAGGACAGAGGAAAGTGGGGAGGATGCTGGTTAAGCTGAGCTTTAAAGGCTGAGAAGGAGCCAGGCCTGTGACGAGGCTGGGACAGAGCATGTGCATTGAGGCTGGAAATGCCACAGCCGTCTTCTGGGGGCTGAAAGCAGGTGTGTGGGGCTGGGGTGTGGGAAGGAACCAGGACCGTGGCTCCAGTGAAGTGAGAGAGGCTGGGCCGTGTCTGGCCTTGCAGGGTGCGGTCAAGGACTGGGATTTTATTCTCTGCAATAAGAAACCAGTGTGGAGCTTTAGGCCGCCAGGGACATTATCCTATTTGAAGCTTGAAGAAATATTGGCCTGGCTGCCAGGTGGCTGTGACACCATCGGGGAGCAGAGTGGAAGCTCAGAGTCCAGTGGGTAGCCACTTGCTGTTATCCTGGCAAGAGAGGGGGTCCATGGTGGCAGCAGGGGCTGAGGGGCTGACACCCCCTTTAAGTCACATGTCAAAAAGGAGATGTATGTCCCCGCTGGCCAAATATGTGCCAGGCAGGAGGAGGTGTTGGGCCTGAATGTCTCTGCGAGTTTCTACAGTGGTCAGCGTCTACCTGTATCCTCCTATGGCAGAGGTCCTCTTGCTTCCCAGGACTAACCCCCTAGGGTGTCTATCTTTTCTCCCCTCAGACTACTTGGAACACTTCATGGCAGCCCCCTGAGGAGGGATGGAGTGAGGCTAGCTGGATTCTCCACCTCCCCGCTGCCACTGCTGCAGCCGCCGCCATGCATTCCATTATTTATTTTCCAGCCTCAGTTTCCCCAGCTCCTCCTGGAAAGGGCATGGAAGCATGCTCAGCATGCCTGACCCTTCCTTCCCCTCCTCCCACACCCACTGACAGCCCTTCCTCCAGCCACCACTCTTCAGATCCCCAAGGTCTGCGGGATAATTGAGCTTGAGCCTTTAGTTAAAGACCAGGGCCAGTAGGTAGCTGATTTCTCCAGTCCTCGGGGTGGACGCTTGACAGGTTTGTATGATGGGGACAGAGGAGCGAAGGGAAAGGAGGTGGAGTGATGGATAATTAAAGCATCCTGAGGGCCCCAGTCTGGTCCAGGTGGCCCAAGAGGGGTCCTCCCCAGTGGGGCCTGGTCAGAGGGCATGTGTGCACCTGGCCGTCTGGAAGGTGGGCAGGCTTTTTGCTGATGCAGGGGTGGGGCTGTGGGTAGGAGGGGACAGGGAGGAACTGCATGGATGGAATATCCCTGATGCCCAGCTTTGGGTTGAATTAACTTCCAAGAAAACATCACTGATCTCTCCTCTTTCCCTTGGAGAGGCAACAACTAGTTGAATCCATCCTTGTGTGTTTGTCTCTGGCTCTCTGCATTCTGGGGAGCCATCAAGGAATCTAAAAAGAAATGTTGCAAAACTCAAGGTGGAACCTGGCAGGTATGCCAGTGAGCAGAGGAAGAGGGGAAAACGGGGTGTGCTTGTTTCTACCCATGCACACGCCTCACTGGAGTCCTAACCAAAACCAAATGAATATTTGAACACCAGAGCATTTTGTTTCAAGCCAGGAGCACACTGCATTGCTGGCAAGACCAGGGAATGACCTGAAAACCTGAATATTTCAGGGAACAAAAGGTCCTTGGGTCTGCTTTCCCGAGAAGGGCCTCCGTCCAGGGTTATTTGAAGGCCACATGGTCCAGGGGGCATGGCAGGCGGCAGGAAGGGTTTCTGCTGCTCCTCCTTTGCTAGGGCTGTGCGCTCTGGGGGTGCGTGCCCTGCTCCCCAGCACCAGACAGCCACATGGCACCACGAGGCCCCAGCCTCCAGCCGTGCGCCAGGCAGAGAAGAGGGAGGAGGAGGGAGAGCCAGCGAGAGGCAGGGGCAGGGGGGCTGGGAGATAGAGAAACAAACTCTATTTTCTGCTCGTCTGTGGCGGGAGGGCTCCTGCGGCCCACAAGCTCGCAGAGTGAAGCAATTTCAGACAGGGATGAGTGTCTGTTTTTCCCTGGAGCGGAGACTAAAAACCCCGAAAGCCCTTGGTTTCTCTGCCCTTAATATCCTGTTCTGAAAAGTGCAGTTGTAAGAAGTGAAAGAAATGAGGATCCGTAACAAGTGGAAGGAGGCCCTTCCCCAGCTGGAAGCCGCGGGATGGGGGAGCCTCTGTGGGGCTGACCGAGGAGGGCGGAGCGGGGCTGCCCCTGGGATGGAAGAGCTCATTGCCCAAGGGGTCCCGAGCAGGGGGCCGTGTTAGGACAAAGATTCAGACTCTGTCCTGTCTCTGGGGGTGTTTGCTGGGACTAGTGCCTCCTGGATGGCCTTGAAGGCCACTTGCCTGCCTGCCTGGAGAGGCGAGGATTTTGGGATACTATTACTCTGTTCTGCACTTCCTGCCTTCCCAAAGCTCCCTGAGCTGTGGCCTTGCCTCCAAATGCAGGCGTTGGCCCCCTCTCCCCTCCTGCTCTCTGCCCCCCAGCGGTGTGTGTGTGCCTGGCAGGTGCCCAGGCCAAGCAGGGACAGATCTTTACTGTGAAGTGAGCGCAGACTTTCAGAACCAGCCTTGGGCCAGGGCAGCTGGGGGCTGGGTCTCTGGGCACCAGAGGTGTCGTTGTACCATAGAGGGGCCTCTGGCACCTGCATGGTGGAGGGAAAATGCAGTGGCAGGGGGATGGCAGGGCACAAGGGGAGCCCCCTCCCCAAGCAAGGAGGGCCAGGGGCTGCTGGGGAGCCACAGACAAGGCTTTCTGCTGGGCCCGCCAGGTACTTTTGGGGTCTTGGCTCCCCTGCGCTGACTCGCTGCCAGTTCTGGTGCACTGGACCGGCCTGCCAATACCTCTCCAATATTTCCAATACTGTCCATACCCCACTTCGCTCTCGACATGTGATGTCTCACGTGGGGTACCAGCCCTCCCTCTCTCTGTGTGTGTGGGAGATGTGGCCCCCGCGGGCCTCCCCAGGGTCCTGGCCTCAGGAGAATGGAGTGGTCGAGCATGTGGACTCCGGGCTAGCATCGCTCCCCATGAGCTGGGGACTACGAGCAGCTCCCGGATCCTCTGTGTCCATTTGATCCTCAATGAAACGGTGGTGATGGTGGGACCCTCCCCTTTAGGTGGTCGTGAGTGTCAAATGGGCTTAGAACAACGTTGGCACAGAGGAGTAATGAACGGGGAAAGGTATGATATTATTATCACTGTGGTTATGGTTTTTCTTCTACAAATCTTCCCCGTTCCTGGAGACAGCTCATGGTACCCCTCTTCCCAGCTGGCCTGTGCCCGGGTCTCTCACTGTCTGCCCTGAGTGCTTTGACACACCTCATCACTATGGCCTTGTCGTCTGTCCTCTGTCTTTATTGACACTGTGACACCGTGTGCATTCAGCACACCTTCTTGGCTAAGTTATGAATTCTCTGAGCGGAGGGTCTTGTCTGTCTCCTCATCTATGCCAGCCCCCACGTCCCACCCCTGCTCTGGACTTACAAAATGCTTAGTAAGTATTTACTTAATTGAATGGTATGAAACTATATTGGAAAATGAGGGTAAGGCCTTTTACTTCAATAAAGAAAATAGAAAATGAAATGTGTAAATATACTGCATCTGCTCTGTTTGACCCTGTGAATCAAGTCACCTGCTGCTGTTATGTTCATGTCGTGGCTGCAGGTATCAGGCTCAGAGAAGAAAGCCTGACTTGCTCGAGGCTACATGGCTGGAAAGGCAGAGGTAGGACTTGAATTCAAGACTCTTGACTCCTCTAGAGCAGGCCTGTGGCCAGTAAGATGTGTGGTCTCTGGGCATCCTCAAACAGGATGGATTTTCTGATGGGTTGGGCCATGCCCAGGCCCCTTTCTTCCAAACCTTGGTGGGCTAATGAGTCCCCACGTCTAGGACACAGTGCCTGCCCCCAGCCGGTGTACGGGGGTGGCATGAAGACCTGCTTTTTTATTGGTGGTAAATTTAGTTGCATTTGGGCTGATCTCAAAGAAACTTGGATTCCCCAGAGCTCGGGGTGACGACGGTGCCCAGCCCAGCTCAGCTTCTGCTCTTGCCTCTGTGTCCCCATTGTCCCACCATGAGCCCATGAGGAACCATGGGCTGCCATACATGGGAACACTCTTTCCTGTCCACTTGTCATGTGCCTGGGGACAGGTACCACGTCCTGTTGCGTATTCCCACAGTGCCTGTGTTAATACATAGTAGGTGCTTAGTGGAGGCAGCAGGGAATTTGATGAGGGCCAAAGGGATTTGCTCAGTCTTGGCGATTTCCTCCAAACAGCAAAGGCAACTTCTTGTTGCATGGCTGGGCATGGAGTTTGAGAAGCCAAATGAACAGGTAGGCTGGGAATATAGGCGTCTGAATAGTCTTCCTTCCTATCTCTCTATTTGGGCTGCGGGTGAGCACGCCAGGGGAGAACCGGGGCCTCCAGCCAGAGGCTGAGCTGCAGGAGGCACACATGGCCTCTCTGATCTAAGTATACTGGGGGGGCTGGCCATGCCTTCTAGAGCCTTGCCCCTCAAAGTTGTGGTCCAGTGACCGACAGTTATCCCCATCCCCTGGGAGTGCACTAGAAATAACGGACTACCAGGTCTCACCCCAGTCCTGCTGACCCAGAATCTGCATTTTATTTTATTTTGTAAAAATATTTTATTTATTTATGTGAGAGAGAGAGAGAGAGAGCGTGAGCATGAGTGAGTGCTCCAGCTGGGAGCGCTAGGGGGTGGCAGAGGGAAAGTGGCAAGCAGACCTGCCTGGTGTGTGACCCAGACATGAGGCTCAATCCCATGACCCTGAGATCATGACCTGAGCCGAAACCGTGGGTCGGACACTTAACCACACTGAGCCACCCAGGCACCCCCAGGATCTGCATTTTTTTAAAAAGATTTTGTTTATTTATTCATGAGATACATAGAGAGAGGGAGAGAGAGGCAGAGACCCAGGCAGAGGGAGAAGCAGGCCTCATGCAGGGAGCCCAACATGGGACTCGACCCCGGGTCTCCAGGATCACACTCTGGGCCGAAGGCAGGCGCTAAACGCTGAGCCACCCAGGGATCCCCTGGGATCTGCATTTTAAAAAGAGCCCCAGGGGATTCACATACTTGTTGAAGTTTGAGAAGCAGTAGCCTAAAGGACCATTTCCTCCGGGGGGGCCAACACCAAGGAAGGTGGGCCAGTGCCCTTGCTAAAAACACACCCACCCGTCTGCCTGTCTCAGCTCCCCCCGTAGGTAACACTTGGGGGGTGTAGCCTGCTTGGCTTCAGTTTCCTCCCGGGTGAAGCGGGATCTTGGAAACAGTCGGGCCTTTCTCCTTGGGCTGCCGAATGAGGATTAGATGTAATAACATAGAACATATGTTCCGTACTTAGCGCACGGCCCAGGCAGAGCGAGCCCCGGATAAATGCGATGTTAGCTCGCTCTAAGAACGGAAGAGTGAAGGGGGCTTCGGTGAGTGGGAGGGAAAAACACTGTGATTTGTGCAGCTAGTTTTGCACGAGGCTTGTTTAGTGGAGCTTAACTCAGGAGCTAAATACCAGCTAGGACTCCCTGTAGAATTATTACATGGAGTAGTAGGGGAAGGGGGAGCCAGAGTTAATGCTTGTGATAGCAATTTTTTTTTAAATTAGGAAAAAAAACGTGTTAAAAGCAAGTAAAACCCCTGGTGATCGCAAATGAATTGCCTAAGTTCTCTTAGCAGATCCACTTTCCGGAGCGATGACGGGGCTTGCGGGAACGAATGGCTTCTGCTTTTGCGAGGAGGGGGCAGTGAGGCCCCCGCGGTGACTCCTGGCTCTGGCTCGGTCCGGCCGCTCCTCGCGGGGAAGCCACGGCCACGGAGGGTGAAGGAGGCGCTCCGTGGGCAGGGCCGGGCATCTGGGCCTCCTGGCAGCTTAAATGCCTCCGATTAGCAAGTCGGGCGGGAAGAGGTGCTAAAAAGAATCCTTCCCGCCTCCTCCGCTGGCATGTTTTGAAGGGAGTTCAGTTATGAGACTATTAAAATGTTATTTTGATAATTAAGCCCACAGCTGTTCCGAGGGCGGCAGGGGCAGGCGGCGCGCAGGCGGCAGAAGGCACAGTGCTCTCGCAGGCTCCGGGAGGAAGCAAGCGGGCGGGGGCGCACGGCGGGGAGGGTGGACACAGGGCCGTGGAGCGGAGCTGGTTGCGGGGTGTGAAGGTCCCCTCTAGCCAGGTCTGGGGTTGCCCCTGCCTGCCCGCAGGGTTCAGCGGCTCCAGGAGGCCCCCTCTCTGGGACGGCGTGAGCTGCCCCCGACTAAGGGGACACTTGCAGGTGTGGGCACAAACTGTCAGAGCAGTGGCTGACCGGGATGCCCGATGTCAGCGGTTCTCAAAGTGGGGTCCCAGGACCAGCAGCATCTTCATCTCCTAGGAATTGTTTAGAGGTGCAAATGCTTGGTCCCACCTGACCTACTGAATCGGAACCTCTGGGGGTGAGGACCAGCAGGCAGTCCCTGTTCTCACAGATCCTCTAGCTGATTCTGATTCTTGCTAAATTATAGAACCACCATCCTTACAGGTCACCTGGCAAATGAACCCTTAGACTTGGGGAAAGCTTGGCTAGGAAGGTGTGGGTGAGGGTGTGGGAATGGACAGCACAGAGACATCCCTGATCTAGTCCTGTTCCTTCATTGTGCTGGATGGCAAAGAGAAGCCCAGAGAGGGGAGGTGGCTTATCTATGGCCACACAGCAAATTAGAGCAAGACTAGAATTAGTAATCAGCCAGCTCTCTTGATTGCAGACCTTTCCGTGAGATGGTCTGTTTGAATATTAAGGGCAAGGCTGGGAGAAGAGGTTTCAGTTGGAAGTGATGAGGTAAGCCAAGGAGAAGGCCAAGAGTATCAATCCAGAATATGTTTACCTACCTGGAGGCTGCCAGCGTTCTCTAGTCATGTTCTGCTGGGAGTTATTGCCAACACATGCATCCATCCATCCACCCACCCACCCACCTACCCACCTATTCACTCAAGTACATATCTACTCATCCACTCACCCAGCCATCCAGCCATCCACCCACCCACCTACTCATTTATCCATCCACTCATCCATCCATCCACCATCCATCCACTTACCCACCCACCCAACCATCCATCCATCCATGTATCCATTCATCCATCCCTCCATTCCTCCAGCCTTGTATCCTTCTATTGCTCACTCCCACCTTCCATCAGTCCTCTCATCCTTACTCCTCCTTCTGTCCACATCATTGTGCATCCCTCCAAATATTCAAATGGCTGTTATTCACCATCTGCTTATCCCCCCACCAACCCATGCATCCATCTATCTATTTCTTCACTCATTTTCCTATCCACACGTTAAACAAACCTTCCCCCTCTCCCTCCCACCCCTACAAAGAGCCTACTATGCACCAGGCATTTTTATATCCTTCTCAACAGATGGGAGCTTAAGCTACCCAGGTCACATGAGCTGGCCATCTTCTGTAAGACACTGTTGAGATAGGACCATGCCTGGGCTCTGGCCTGCCCACAGCTCTGCCGAGGCCCTCCTGCCTCACCCCCCAGCACCAAGCGTTCTCCCCAAATGTGCATGCAGCCACACTTTCATCCCTATTCCTCTGAGCTGTAGTAGTGGCCTGTCCCCTGGCCACCCCTCAACAGCCTCCCCCAACTCAGGTGCCGTAATTCACATTCTGGAAGTGTGTAGGGCTTGATCATGCCATTTCACTACTTAGACTTGATTGGCTCCTCATTGGCTACAGGACAAAGCCTATAATTTTGTTCTGCCATCTGATGAGTCCAGGCTCGTTCCCAGCCTTCTTATCAACCTTAGGACCCTGTGGTTTCCAGCCGAAGCTTCAGCCTAAGTAGGTGATTTGCTGTTCTCAGATGTTCTTGCACATTCTTTGCACATGTGGTCCTCCTGTGTAAAATGCCTTCACTCTATACGCCCTGCTCTTCCTGTTGAAATCCTGCTCTGTGGGTCTATTTCAGTGCCTGCAACCTTACCCATGACCTCCGCTTTTGTCTCCAGCTGGGCTGGATGTCCCTCTGCAGAACGCTGTGACATCTCTGGTTCCACATTATCATGCGTCTGGCTCTCATTTGCAAGGCTCACGCTCACATTGCAGGCAGCAGCAGGTCTGTGGCAGCTCCAGCATAGCTCACTGCATAGCTCTTGACACGCAGTAGGTGCTGCTTTTAAGTGGGCAACTTTTGGCTTAGTTACATGTCTAACATGCATGCTCTAGGTGAGTGCCCTAGAAAGTCCTATTGGGCTCTGGGCTTACACACTGTTGTCTCCTCCCTGGAACGCACGGGACCTGGCACATAGTAGGTGCTTAATGAATACTTTTTGGATGAAGAGTGAACAAAAGATTCACCCTCCCCTTTAATGTTGATTATAATTTCAAACTAAATAGTGACCAAATAAAACAGGAATAATATTACCAACTCAAAAGTCAACTTTCCCCACGAGGTGCTAGTCACCTAGGATTACAAGTGCCTGCTATCTTCTATACTCTTGGAGTAACCTGTGGATGCTTAATGGGCAGGGGCTGGGTCTTCCTCACTGCTGAAGCCCCAGTGCTCACTGTATAACCTGGCATCCTTCCTGCTTTTCCAGAACCTACTCTGTTCCCCTCACCCTTAGCTAACCTGTTGGGCTCAAAGTGCCTTTCTGAGTGTGTCTCTCTCATTGAGAGCCCTCACTGGCTCCCCATCACCCTCAGGGAGAGGCCGTCTACAAGGTCCCTCCGCCCTGCTCTAACCCCCCCCCCCGCCCCGTCTGTCTCCAGCATTTGCCCCTCACCTTCCACATTCCAGCCATGCCAGCCTCTCTTCCAGGCACATGCCTTGGGGCATGCTCCTCCATCTGCCCCAGGCACCCGTCCCCCATGTGGGCATTTGCCTTCACTGTCCTGACTCGGTGGGCTCCATGCCCTTTCTGTGCCGTGTTACGCCCCCTGCCTCACTAAGGTTGTGCCCAGGTGTGAACATCTTCCTTCCCCGGCTGGACCATGAGCTCCAAGTGCGCGGGCCTCATGCAGGCCTGGGGTTCTGCACCTGGCAGGTTTCTTTCTGATTCATGTTTTTTGAATGAATGAATAAATAAAAAAATACAGGGCAGGTACTTAGTAAATTGTATTGAATGAATACACGAATGATGTAGTAGGTGCCTAGCAAAGATTTGCTGAATAAATAAAAAATAAGTGAATAGGGAAGGATGTTCAGGGCTTTCTTAGAAAAACTCTGGCCAGTTAGGCCCCCTTCAGACCAGGGAGGATGTCTGTCCATCCATCCTCTTAGCCCCCTGTGCTCACTCCATCGGCTGCAGGAGACTCTGCTCTGCCAGATGTCCCTCCCCCGTGCCTGCCTCTCACCAGCCCTTGCCACCCAGCCCTGAGTGAGTGAGGGTGGAGACAGTGGCCCTGGAAGCTGCCATTTGACACAGCTGTGCCGGGGTCAGGCATGGGCGCTGGGGTCGGGTGGCCTTTAGGTGAGGAGCAGGATGGAGCCTGCCCTGGCCCATGGCCCCTGGTGTCACAACTGTCTACGTACCCGTATAATTCTTTCAACTCTGCCTCCATCCGGTCCAGCCCTGATCTGAAACCATCTTCCAGAACATCTGTTTTCCTCCTCAATCAATACGCTCCCCAAAGAGGGCCAACTTGCAAAATATTATATATAACATCAAACATGCTATCTGAATTCAATTAAGTGATTTGGTTGGGGAAGAGTTTGTGGTAATTAAACATACTGTTTTGGGGCAAATTGTAGCAAACTCTTTCATTCTTCATTAATAGGCACCTCTCTTGACTCCCTATGAGCTGAGAGACAGTAGGGGGTTGGGGGGAGGAAGAAGGAAGGAGAGAGGGTGGAAATAGCTGAAAAACCTCCACTCAGCATGATTTACTGCCACCATTACAGGCTTGGATTCCCAGCTCTCTCATGCTATGTGACCGCAGTGGAATCACTTAACCTCTCTGGGCCTCAGCCATCTGATCTGTAAAATGGGAATAAGAATACTCATCTCACAGGGCTGCTGTGTAGATGAAGTGAGAACAGCGGTGAAAACACACAGTTCCCAGCACACAGTGCCCTTCGTGAAAGGGTCCTCGTGGCACAGAGGTACATTGAGGCTGGGTGATTTATGTCCCATTGGTCAGGGCCAGATCAGATCAGAAGTCCTTTTTCCACCCAGGCAGGGCCTGAAATGCATCTCAGAGTGTTCTTTCTTCCTAGCATATTTGTCAGATTCTGGAGCAGGGATGAGGAGCCTCCTACCTTATTTTACCTTATTATCCATAATCCATAGCTCAGGGCAGCTCTGGAAGAGGGGAGGGCCGGCGTGTATAGACTCTAGCTTCGGATCCTGGCTTGCCCCTCTGCTCTGGTTCCCTTGGGCAGTTGCTGAAGCTCTTGCTACACAGATTTTTGTTCTGTAAAATGGGGATGATGATAAGGGTGTTTTCCGATCTCCTAGTGTTAAATGAGTTTCAGAAATGGCAAGCTCCTCAACAGTGCCTGGCACAGAGTAAGCTCCCAATACATGTTGGTTTTTTTTCTTCATTTATTTGCATTTTCAATTCAGGATTGTGGCCCATGGAAGCTGCTAGGTATTTTCTGTGGGCACTTGACGCTGTGGGCTGGGGAATCTTCACAGCCAGCATCACCATGGTAGCAGGTGCCACTTATCAGGCACCTACTGTGTGTCACCAGAGACCCATAGGAGGTGCTCCACATCCAGGTTTTAGGATTTGTCAACAAGCTTGCTGTTACTTTCATCTTCTGGTGAAGACACAGGCTCATAAAGTCACCTCGCAGAAGCCATCTGCACAGCTTGAAAGGTGGAGGGCTGAGATTTGTACCCAAAGACTGTGGGATTCCAAAGCAACAGTCTTTCTACTTGCCACCACCCAGGGAGACACACCTTTTGAACCTGACCCTCGTTGGGCATATGCTCTGTGTAGACCATTTCCTATCTGTGGTCTCACTAGATTATCCACAAGTCTTGGAGTGTCTCTGTGGTGACTCCCAATGGAACAGTCTGACCCTTAGCAACTCCCTTTTCCTGGGCATCCAGAAAAGGCTTATTCTGGACAAACTCACTCCCTGAAAGATGGGAAGCTGGTTAGGGGGTTGTTGTCACATATGCAGAAAACATGGTGGCCTGATGGGGGCTGCTGGCAGTGTAGGTGGAAAGCAGTGGGCAAATTCTGGAGAACTCATGATTAAACACCTGCAGTATATACAGTAGGTGCCTGAGGAGGGGGCGGCGTCTTTGGGAGAATAGTATTCTGGGAAGATTTCCTAGTAGGGGCTGCTGGGGCTTGATTTGACTGCCTGAGAGAACCTGGGTCCTTTCAGACAGTGGGGACACAGAAAACAAGGGTTTGGGAATGGGAAGCCCTGTAGACCAGCTGTGGAAACTCTAGGAGGCTGTGATGAGGCTGTGCCTTAAAGGAGTGTGTGTTTTGGGATTATGGCCCATAGTGGCTCAAGCAGAATGACATTCAACACCAGATATTCCACAAAGTTGGGTGGGCTGTGGATATTAGTGCTCAGGAGCGGCTGCCAGAAACTGGAGTGGGGGTGGGAGGTGATTGGGACCCTCGCTGGACCCAAAGCACTGGCCTGAGCAGGGAACGTTCTTCATTCATTCATGTACTTGTTCAGACCATCATCTCTCCCTGGGAGGAACCTAAGATTTAGGAGGGACTCAGCTGTCAGAACTTTTTGAGTTGCAAGAGCTCAGACTCTGCCTCAAGCTGGCTTAGGGAACGGGTTCACTGGGTCTGAAATGGAAGTTCTCAAGGCCCAGGTGGGCATACCATTTAGGACACGGCCTCCCCTAAGGAAAATGTGTCCTCTGGGCTCACATCCTGTTAACTCAACAGCCTCAGGTGCAAGAGTCTTTTTTTATTTTTTATTTATTTATTTGACAGAGAGAGAGAGAGAGAGAGAGAGAGCAAACAGGGAGTGGCAGGTAGGGGGAGAGGGAGAAATAGTCTCCCCAGTGAGCAGGGAGCCCAACATGGGACTCAATTCTAGGGCCCTGGGCAGATGCTTCACCAACTGAGCCACCCAGGTGCCCTGGGGCAAGTCTTTTATTTTTTATTTATTTGAAAGAAAGAGAGAGAGTGCATGAGCACCAAAAAGGGGAATGGCAGAGGGAAAGGGAGAAGCAGGTTCCCTGCTGAGCAGGGAGCCCGATGCGGGGCTTGAGCCCAGGACCCTGAGATCATGACCTGAGCTGAAGGCAGATGCTTCACCGACTGAGCCACCCGGGTGCCCTGGGGCAAGAGTCTTTCATGCCCAATCTGAAGATGGGCTCTGAGTGGCCAGGTCTGCGTCATGTGTCCACCTGAGGCAAGGCGGGGAGTGGCCTCAGCCTCTTGTAGGAGTTCCCCAAAGGGCAGCTGGGTGGTTGTTCCCCGAAGAAGAGAGAAGAGATGCCCGCAGGAGTAAAACCCAAGTCTCCCTGCCGCGACCCCCCCACACCCCCCAGCAGGAGTAAAGGCAGAAGCTGGCCGCCCACAGAGAGGTGGGTCCACAGGGAGAGGAATTCTTCTCAGCCAAGAGATGATGAATTGTGGTGGAGGCTGGAATGGGCAGAGGGCCCTCGTCCTCTCCAGTTTCCTGACCTCTCCTGCACTGGATTTTCTCACACCTGGACTGGATGTTTGCTCTTTGCATCCTCCCCAGCTGTCCCTGCTGAGAACATTCCAGGATGGGAAGGGGGCCTTTTGCTTCAGGCCACCTGTGATCTGATTCCTGTTTGGCCACCACAAATGATGATTGAGATGGCGGGTCTCGCTTTTCCTTTTGAACCCTCCCGGCACCTGTCTGGCCTGCCTCTGTCTGGGGAGTGTGTGGTGTTTTCTGGGCAGAAACCCAAAGCTCACCCTCGTTTCTGCTTTGTGGCGCCAATTGTCGGCATCATGGGGGATCGCTCTGGGAGCTTTGTACCTCCTTTTTGTCCCAAGAGGAAGACAGGCTGGTTTGGGAAATGAAAGGCTCGGTGAATGCCGTCTAGGTCACATCAAAGCTGGCTCAGACCAGGTGAGCTAGCTGGTCACAGCTGCCCGGGTGCAGGAAGTCTGGGTTGTCGGGGGTCTGGGCCCTGGTCCCAGCTCGGCTTTGACTGGCTGCGAGAGCTCGGCCAGGTTCCCTGCCTCTCTGTGCCTTGGTTTCTCCGTTTTTCACACAGGAACATGAATCCCTTCCAGAGGGTCAAGGTGTACACGTAGTGGTGTCATCAGCTTTGGCCTTGTTCCGTCCTGTCTCTGGAGCCTTCGAAACAGCCCACAGTGTTTCCCAGGGAGCCAATTCTGTCTCTGCCCTTTCCTGTCCCCTTGTTGGGGTAGCGGTGCTTTGGAACACGAGGCCCTCCTTTTTAGGATGAGCACCTCTCTGCTGGGAGAATCTGCTGTGAGATCTGTAGGCGGGCTGCCCCCCAGTGCCCCCCATACCCCCCGGTCCTCCCCTTGCCCTCCCAGCCTTCGGAGGTGATGCTGGTGCCCGCTGCCACGTCCCCATGCTGGCCGACGAGCCATTAGCCTCACTTCTCACTGGCTGCACATCAGCACAGTAATCATTTTCAGATTTACAAGCATTAAATATTTTAATTTAATGCCTTGGCTCTCTTGTAATTCATGCACTTAATTATATGATAATTACTCAAATGAAAGAGATACAGCTGCTGCTGGATCAATGCTGAGGGAAGACTGGGTGTTGAGTTGGACTGTTTTTTTGGGGAGGTGTCCCCCGCTTCTTTGCTCTGGGCTGCGTAGCCCCTCCTCCCCGAAGTGGTGCTGAGACCGGGAACCTGCACCCATGTGAGCAGGGGCAGGGTGTGGGGCCTGCCCTGGCTGGTGACCCCAACTCCGGTGGGTGCTGCTCCACAGACAGAAATCAAATGGCCGATGGCAGGGAGGGAGGACTCTGAGGCCCTCCTTGGGTGGTAGAGGGAAAGTCCCTTCTCTGGGCCCGCTCTGGGGGCACAGGAGGCTGGGCATGCTGTCTGGGCCCCCGTGGCAGGTAGAGACACTAGGGAGCCTGTCTCCCCCTTAGTGATGGATGTCTGTGGGCGGTGAGGGGAAAGACTTCTCTGAGCATCTGCACTGAACATGGAGAGAGGCCTGGGCCTCCTCCCACTGACCACCAGGGGGTTTGCAAGGACTGATTAGGGAGGGATGGGCGCATGGCACATTCTGGTTCCTGTCTCTCCTCCCCGCCCCCTCTTCCTTTGCCTTCTCTCTCTCTCCTTCCATCCTTTTCCTTTCCCTTTTATTTTGGTATTTTTCTCCTTTTTCTCTCTTTCCCCATTGACATCTAAACTTGTGTGTAATGCCTGAGGGTACTGGTTATTCTGTAAGAACTGGAACCGTTCATATCTGGCAGGGATTTCAGCTCCTCCCTCCCACCATGCTGGCGGAGCCCCATCGGGTCTGATGCTGCGGAGCTGGTCCACTGGAGGCCCCTTACAGTTGATGGCACCAGCCGATGTGCGAGGCAGGTGGCATTGCCTTGGGCCCAGCCCTCCTCGGGTCTGGGGATGGCAGCCCTCGGGAGGTCCTCTGCAGACCTGAGCCTGCTCCCCTGGGGAGGAAGGCACTTCTTGTCTCAAGAATCAAAGTGAAGCTCTGGTTAGGGGGGTCCTGGGGCCAAGCCCTGGATACAGGAGTACATGCTATTGTGAAGTAGTTGAGTCAGAGGGTAGAACTGGCAAGCCGATAACCAGTATAGGCTTCTGGAAGTTTCTGGGTTTTGAGGGGAGGGGCACCAGGCACAGGGAAAGGCCTCGGCCACTCCTGGCCTGCACATTTCCTAGGCATGGGCAGAAACCCACGTTTGCACTGAGAAGGGTTAGAAACGGTTTGCCCCGTATGCACACAATTTTCAGCTAGCTTACAGCAGCTGCGGCGCCGTGCTGATAGATTAAAAGCAGCAACCAGCCCCAGAATGAAGTGTATTAGAACTCCTGCTGGGTCGAGCTGGGGAGAGGCCCACACAGCTGTCATCTAGGCCAAGTTTCCAACTGAAACCTCAAGAACAGGATGGAACTCTGAGAAAAGTTAGCTTTCTAAATGAGGTGGCCGGCTGTTAATCGGGAGGGGGGTGCAGAGGGACTGGGGGAGGCTGGGGATGTAGGAGATGAGGAGGAGGGGATTGGTTGGTGCTGTCCCTCCTGGTCCCGGAACTTTGTACCCAACTGGGGCCTCCAGGGCCCCGAACAAAGAGGCTGCTGTGGCGTGGGCCCCGTGGCAGCCGTGGTGTCCTGGCCTCTCCCTGTGCCTTGCTCCAGACCGCTGGCCTGGATGCTGGGAGAATAGGAAAGACATCTAGGTGTTTCCACATGTCCAAAGGGCCCTGAGAGCTCAGGGCTTCCTGGCTAAAATAACAGGGCGGCTCTTGGATTTGGGGGGCTGCACAGGTCTACCTGTGCCCAGGAAAATGAGCTCCCACCATCACTTGCCACCAGCTGACCTTAATTTCACCTGGGCTGCCATACAGAAGCCCAGGCTCTTCGACTTCAATCTTGAGTTTTTAAGGGATGTCGTGTCCTCTCATGATGAGAAAGGCTCTTGGCGGGGGTCTGGCTTTGTGGCCAATGAGTCTGACTAGAGATGGGGGGAGGGGTACTTGCCATTGTCACAGATGCCACCTGAGAGCCCATCTAGACCACCCCATGCTTAGAAAAATCAACAATGCCAAGGGAGAGATCTGGGCATGGTTTTTTTTTTTTTTGGGGGGGGGGTGGTATGTCTTTTTTTTTTTTTTTCCAAAAAACAGAATGCTTCCCATTAGAAGGAAGGGCAGTGGGAAGATGAGTCTTTACTGGGGGGCAAGGGAAGGGCTAAATTCAACTAAATTGTTACCATTATTAGGATTATAAATAGTGCAGCATATGCCCATAATTCAGTTGCAATTGTGTCTGTGGATATCACAGTGAATTCTTTTCACGGACATGTACTGTGCTCTTGTTCGGGCAGGCCATGAACCCTGTGTGTGGGAGCTTGTGTGATTTTCAGGTGCACTTGATGTTTGAGGATGCACAGACCCAGGCAAAGAGCCTGCTGATAAATTCTCTTGGTGTCACGTATCTACCGGGATGCTCTTATATCAGGAAGTGGTCTGCTTTCCAAAGCCCCTGCGCATGCCCTCTGCCCATTAGATGGCGGGAAATGATATCAGCGTGTGGGTGGCATGACTTGAGGTTCCCGAGCAGATGTGGAGAAGGTGGCCTCTTTCCTGATGTGAGGTCAGATTTTAGGGGTTTTAGTGTTTGCTTGGATTCCTGAGCTGGCCCTGCTGGTGGGATGAGTGGATGCTGGTGACAGGCTGGGGTGAGGCAGGGGTACAGACCGGTGCTATTGGCTTAAGCCACCCTGGCCCAAGGACGTGGGTGAGAGCAGTTCAGACAGGTGGAAGCAGCCAAGGACACAACTCTGGGGGGCAGATCATAGGCCTATGTTTGTGTCCCAGCTCTGTCTCTGGTGGCCTCCATGACCTTGGGCAGGCTGTTTGACCTCCCTGTGGCCCTGTTTCCTCTTCTATAAAATGAGGATAATGATAGCAACTGTCTCATAGGGCTGTGGCGAAGATGAAAAGAAGTAGCGTGTAAACTGTTTGCAACTTTATTTGGGCATTGTAAGAACCCAATGAATGTGAGCAGTTTGGTCAAATTCCTCTTTAAGCTAGATCAGTTTGACACGAAATTTAGAACCTCAGTGTATCTGGAATCCATTCACAAGCTTTTTCCACAAATGCCCAGCTTTCCTTGCATGCCTGCCATGATGGGGAACTCACTCAAGACCGCCATTACAATTATAGATAGATTGCTTGGACCTAGTTTCCAAACTCTGTACTTTTTTTGGGCAGTTCTCGCCTGATCCAAAGACTTCCCTAACTTTCTCTTCACTGTAGATGCCCAAGAAGAGTTAATAGTTGTCACCCATTGGGTGCTTTCTAGGGGCCAGGTCCTCTGCCAAGTACTGTCCTTACATTATCTCATTCATCTACCCAAGTCCTAAGGGGAAGGTATTATTTCACCTCCATTTTATCGATGAACAAACAGACAGAGAGTCGACTTGTTTAAGGGTCACATGGATCCAGGTGGGCTGGCCGGGACTGAGATCAGGTCTGTCTGATGTCAAAACCCTTGTTCTTAACCATTATCCTTTCCAAGCAAGCTCAAAACCAACTAACAGTCCCTTGATCCCTTTCTCTGCTTCTTCCCTCTCCACCTCAGTGAGCCTACCTTCCCATAATGGTCTCTTCTGGTCGATGTTTTAGTTGCGTGATTTGGGGAGTGTGTGTGGGGCTGTTACCTTGAGCAGGGTGTTATATATCCAGTTTCTCACTGCACCATGAAGCTAGTCAGATAACTTCTGTCTGCAGGAGACAGAGACCACTCACCACTCTTGTATAGTCTCTTAAATTAATAAAAGTAATAATCTGATAAACTGGCTATTATAATTTATCCACATAAAGCAGAGCATGTGCCTGAATTGTCAGTCGGGCCTCAAACTGATAGAAAATAGCCAGCAATTACCAGAGGCTCAGCGAGCAGGGCTGCTGCAATCCTGTGGTCTTCAAATTAGGAGAAATAATGAATGCATCCAGAACACATCCATTTTCAGCAAGTGCTGCATGGATTATAAAATTTATTATCAATAAAATTATTCATTTGTGCCCTATACCGCACTTAATGCACCTGAAGTGAGAAATTAGAAGTGTGTTTAATTCTGGGGTTGGAAGAAAATACAAGTGCAGCAAATTTGCAGTAATAGGAGAAAGTTAATGCCTGGCAAAAAGAAATCAATTTAGCTATTGCTATTATATTTGGGGAGAGCAGGTTGGTTTTATCTTTCTTTTTTTATTATAAAAGCATACAGGTTCACTTGGATCTCTGGTCCTAGTCTTGCTTTCAAAGAAATATTTAACAAGAAGGTATAAATTAGGGGGAAGGTACAAATGTGAATAATGTGTGTGTGTAATGTGCCTCTGTCTATAAACACACATATGTGTATCTGTAAGATTTGTATATATACCAATATATTTCTCCATACATCTATACACACACGCATGCGCACACAAAGTGATGCCCATGCTGGTAAGTATGTATGTATGTATGTATGTATTTATTTATATATTGAATATTTATTTATTTACTTATTTATTTATTTATTTAGAGAGCATGCGCTTGGCGAGCGGGATGAGGGGCAGAGGAAGAGAGAGAATCTCAAGCCACTCAGGCATCCCACTGGTAGATATTTAACAACTAGCTATCTGGGGGGGGAAAAAAAAGAATTCTGATTTGTAGCATTTGCCAATTTCTGTGGTGTAAATGCTCCCACCATGGCTGATTTTTGAGCTCCCAGTAGGAGCCTCATTGAGCTTGAGGCTGGGAAGAGAGGCACAGAGTCCGCTCTTAGGAGCCAGTACCAGCTGACTGCACCACGCCACGATTTCATCTGGCTACAGAGACATAGCGTATGTGGGGTTAAGGGCAGAAAGAAGGGAGATGTGAGTCACCTCCATCACTTGGGGCCCTGAGTGTCATCTGTGTGTCTCTGCCAAGCATCAACCTCCTTTGGTGAATTGCACGGATGTTTTATGCGAGGAAAGAGCAGGCCTCCTCCCCTGGAAGCCTGGCGACTTTATTTTCATTATATTCCAGAGGAAAAAGGGAAAACGAAGGGAAAGCAGAGGTGAAGGAGGAGGGGCAGGCCCCGGGCTCCGCTTCCCCTTGCATTAGCAGCACCGGTGCGTCTTCAGGACGCTCAGCGGACTGGCCTCGGTTTCTATCCAGCCATTGTTCTTTTCTGCACCGCGTTTGCACACTGTGGCGCGTCTGGGGAATTTCAGCAGTTGGAATATACATGAAAAGAGTTCCGCTCCACTTTCATAAGGTCCCTGGACGGCTCGGACGAGGCCTCAAGGCCCCATGGTAGAGCCGGTACCACATTCGTATTCCTTCCCACCACCACACACATGATAGCGCGGAGCCCAGACCAATCGAAAACTTGACAGTAAGCCTTTTGATTTTGCGGGGAAACCTTCATCACGCTGGGAGAGGGAAGGGAATATAGCCCAAACTGGACTTCATACTGTGGCAAGCTTGAAATCCCAGCCCAACCGCAGAGCCGGCTGATTGGAATAGTTGGAAACTGTGTCCAGGAATTCGGCTGCAAGAACTTGGCTCACAGCAACTTCTGCCTTTTTGAAAGAAAAATTGTCAACTGGGAGAGCCACTTGGGGCCTGGGTTTAATCTGTCCAGGCAGTAAAGATTCATGGCGATGATTGGCCAAGTTTCCCTAAAATGTTCGGAGCTCCTGCCTACGTGGGGACTCTCGTGGGGACGGAGAGGCAGGCCTGACGGCTCCAGGTGACTACTATTGTCACTGTCACGATCACGGCGATTGTCACCGGCTTTGGCGCTATTGCTATCTTGCTAATCGCCAATCTGCTGCTCCTGAGAAAGCAGAGTCAGAGGTGCAAATAAAGCCGCACAGAGGAGCATGCGCTTTTTTGGGTACCCCAGCCTGCTGTGACGGGGAGGCGTTTTTCTGGCTGCATCTCTCACCCCCGGCTAAGCCGTCATGACATTTAGGGGCCCAACGGCCAAAGAGAGGCTGACGTTGAAATCCTGGCCGTCCACTTGGTAAACCCACAAGCAGCGGCGCTGCCTGTTGGGGGGCGTGTCCCCCAGTTCACTGAACTGGGATAGTACCAGATTTCACTCATCTTTGTCTGAAGATGCTCGTGAATGAGGGACCCTGATATGACTTACCCAGGAAATTCAAGGATCTTCACTGTCATTGCTCAGGATTGTGATGATTTTGATGCAGATGGGAGACCTTGGTTCAGAGGCACAAACAACGAGGCTTGATGAAGGAGAACGGAGCCGGGAGTCATGGTCTGCCGTCTGCCAGAAAACATCTTCATCCACCTCTGTTTTCCCGATGAGAGTGTGAAGCCCTCGTCTTTGAAGCGGGGGCGGGGGATGCACAGTCTTGGGAGAGAGAAATCCATGATGTTGGGATAGGATTGGGTTGGAGCCATTTCCACAGATAGACAGAGCCTGATGCGGAGATTTGCTTGGCCTCCTGGTCCCACTGGGGTAGAGGGGAAATCTCTTACCATTTGTCCCGAGGCTTATGCTTGCACCCACCTTACCTTATTCACCAAAGAAGCTTTTTCTTTTTTTCTTTTTATTTCCCATGCTCTGCTCGTCCCCTGACCTCATCTGGCCTAGTGTTCTCAGGTGACCAGACGGAGTGTGGCCACGTGTGCCAGGTGGGACGGAATGAGGCCGGAAGTGGGAATACCCAGAGGTGCAGCCTTGGCTCTGGCTGTTTTGTGTAGTGGAGGTTACAGGTGAGGCTAGGACATCTCAGGTTCCCTATATGTGAGATAGGAAGCACCCTTACCCAAATGCACACCTGCCTCCCCGAGTGGCACTTTGGAAGTATGAGTCACAGGGGATGATGGAAAGTGGGAGGTGCACTTAGGTTTCCAGAATACCATGGTGGCAGCCAGGGGCTTCTGGAGGCTTCTCAGCCGCTCAGGATGTGGCCCCACTTTGAACAGCCCTCACCTCTGAGACCCACTTTCCAAGTGGTCAGGAGAGGCATTGCTGGGCCTGGCCAAGTGGGTCCCCCTTCCTCATGCCCAGATACATGTTGGTGCTCCCCGATGCCAAGACGATTCAGAGAATGTCAGGAACCTAGTAATTTCTCAGCTGGAGAGCGTTGTAAAAATAAATGTCTTCTGGAGGTTGAAAGGTTGTCAAATACACACTGAGCCTAATTGGGTCCTCAAAATGTGCAATTCCTGCTGATTTTCATGGAAGGGGTGTGTGTGTGTGTGTGTATGTGTGTGAGATAGAGAGAGAGAGAGAGAATCTCTAGGAAAATTGGGCAAATGATAACTTTTGAGGTGTGTGGATGTGCACATGGGCCTGGATCTGTCGATCAGTCTCTGTGAGCAAAGGGTGTGATGTCTCCCCCATATGGGCGGTCCCCTCAGCCCCCTCTGGGCCTCCTCTTATTCTGGATCAGCCAAATTGGGAAGTGACGTAGGGCCTGTGCCAGGCCAGCCTGGGGCAATGAGCATGAGCCTTTTCTCACGCCATGGGATTTCTCTCCCACCAGAGTGAACATCATAACACTAGTTAATAGTTCTTGAGTGATGTGCCTAGAATAGTTGAAGTGCTTGACATATGTTAGCTCATTTAAATCACCTCTTAGCGCTCCTCGGAGGTTGGAAGGCTCCATTGCGGAACAGCCGCGAACCTTGCCCACTTTTTCAGGGTCTGGGTCCTTCAGAGTCTAACCATAAACCCAAGTTACGAACACCTGCCTTAGCACGTTGAGCGTGGGGCTGGGAATTGATTTCAAAAACAGTCCTTATTTCCACTCTATGGAAGGCAAGCCTGACTGCAGAGACCTCTGTGCTGCGGAGCGACACCGTGACTGGTCCCAACTGGTCTGTTCACTTTCTCTGTGACCAGACACACACCCCTTCCCTCCTTGGTCCTTGGGCTGGTTCCCTATCACTCTCCTGCGTCAGCTCCTCCAGGTTCCCAGCCTCAGCCCCTTCGTTCAAACCTAGCTCCCAGCACTCGACTGACTTGCTTGGACTGAGTGCTAATGAAGAGCTGGGCCTGGGAGACTTCAGAATGGAAACTCTTCCCTCCTCGTCTTCCCTGCTTGCTGGCTCCATTCGTCCGGAGGGTGAGCAGGTCCCTTGGGACACTGTGTGCCCTTCCTGGGAGATGAGCTGAGTCCAGAGCCCTGCGTGTGGAAGGACTGGGTGCCCACCGACTGCCCCGTCGCCACACAGCTCCTCCAGCTCTGAAACTGGGGTGCCTCCTGCTGCCCTTAGGTTGATGAATATCTCATTCTTTCATCCGGCCCAGCCTCCGGCCATGCCACCCCTGGCTACCCAGGCTCCTGTGGACCTACCACCGGGCTGCGGGGTCAGAGGGCCGGAGCACCGCCTGGCGCCACCCGCCCCGGCCCCTGGGTGCTCCGCCCCACTCCACCCTGCCTGCAGCCCTCTCCTCTGTCTCTGATTGTTTGTTCAGCGAAGACAGCCAACCCGGGGAGGAGGAGCAGGCTCGGGCTGCAGTGTCTGGCCCGTTCCTCCTGCCAGGCGCTCATTTGTATGCAGAAGGGATTAAGCGGAATTTACCGTGGCCTCACCCTGGGGAGCTGCTCGCGCCCTAGGAGTACTCTCCGAAGGCGGCGTGCAGTTGGTAAGATTAGAACAGGCCCTTCTGCCGCCGCACACGCCCTGGTCACTCTCCAGGCCGCCGACATCGAAATCATTTTCATTTATAACCTTTTTGATCATCCAGCCTCAAAGAGGGCCCGCCTCGTATGACAGCGAGCACCAAAATGGCCCAATTATTTGGAGGAGGAGGGAGCAAGCTGAAAACAGTCAGATGTGAGAGACAGGGCACTTGATCTGGGCTTCATGGCTTTTTTTCCTGGCTTCTCCCACCAATATTTTTACAGCTGTTGACATATATTGAGTTACATGTGCCTGGGCTAGATCCCCGCGGTACTGTTTCAAAGATCTGTTCACCATAAAGTGTGCTGCTCTCAAGTAAATGACTGACTGCAAGAAAGCACAGTAGTTTAAATGTTACTATAAATACAGGAGCTAAGACATTTTAATTATAATTTTTGAGTTATACAGTGTTCTGTAAGTACACCAGGCATTTACAAAAGAATTTGCGTGGAGCTCCAAGACGGTGCTCTCTTGTGGATAAAGAGGTAACTGCATGCGGCCAGCGTCTGTAGCCTGGTGGTGGCTGCACTACTTCTGGCCGGGAAGGGAGGGGGTGTCCCTGGGAGTCCGTGTTCCGGGCGTTGGGATCAATGGCACACATATTTATTGAGCCCCTCTATGTACAGAATACCGAGCTGAGGGCTACGGGGGCCTCAGAGTTGATGGAGCCAAATCTCCACTCTAACATTTATAAACCTGGGGGAGAGGACAACCAGCAAATCAATATGAGAGCTGCTAGAGTAAGAAGGTACGCCAGCACTGAGGAGGGGCACCCCACTCTGCCTAGGGGAAGGAGGGGGCTTTGAGGGGAGGTGATGCTTCACTCTGTCTTGAAGGGTGAGAAGAGCCACAGGGAATAAAATGAACAAAACTCAAGTCCATCTTTAGCATGCAAGCAAATATTCTGAGCAAGCTCCACCTACTGCCCTGTGCATGGCTTGCCTTCTCCTCGGTGCCCCAGAACTCCACCACACCCCACAACTCAAAAACTCCAAGAGATAGGGAGATGTTCATGGCTGAGTGGGCTTGAAAACTGAGCCCCCGGGTGGGTCAAGCGAAGGTAATTCGTAGTTGAAATGGGAGGGGGGGTGGTGTCAGCCTGTGGCTGTCATGTTATTGTAGTTTTGATGGGAGCAGCCTTTGAGTCATCCCCTTGTTTATGCTCTGGTGCTAAGGCTGGGTGAAGGGGCAGGTGCATGACCATGATCCACCTGACATCCACCCAGAAAGTATTCATCTACTCCCTCCCCATCCATTCATTATCCATCCATCTATTCTCACCCATCCCTCCATCCACCAGCCCATCTAGTCACCCATATACTCATCCATCCATCTACTCATTCATCCTTGCATCTACCATCCACCCATATGTCTGTCTGTCTCTCCATCTACCATCCATGTAATTGTTCATCCACCATCTATCCATCCACCTATCCATCTGGATCCATGAAACATTATAGCTTAGGAATTAAAAGCAGAGATTCTGTAGTCAGATTTCTTGAATTCAAATCCAATCTCCATCACTAGCATTAAGGTCCTTGGGCAAATTACTTAACCTTTGAGTTAACCCTTTTCATCTGTAAAATGGGGAAAATAATGGAGGGCAGCAAAAGTGTGTTGCAGAAATTAAATGAGATCCTACACACAAAGTGCTTAGCACAGTGCCTGGCACGTAGTAAGGTTTTGCCTGGCACAAAACCTCCATAAATGTTGGTTTTGTTTGCTGAGTGACACCTGTGCCAGATGCTGTTCCACAGCCTGAAGTGGACTCCCCTTAGTGCTCCAGGCAGAGTCTGGAGAAGTTCCTCATAGCAAGGGCTGGCATTTGGCAGGAGGGACCTATGATACAGACATTATGGCGCAGTAAGGAGTAGCCCGTGTGTTTTATTTTTATTGCTGATGGCGGGGTTGGGGGGGGTAGATTCCCACCTCCTTTATCTGCCCCTACCCTGTGTAGGCATGTTTAAAACTTCTTTTTAGCAATTAATTATGAAACAAACATATAAAATACCGAAGAAAAGGAAACTTCTTGCTGAGGTGTCTAAGATCCCAAGTGCTTTCTGGACAAGGCATTTAATTAGAAGATGCCATTTGGACTGCATAGACTCTCCTACCACTTACATTCTAATTCTTTTTTTCTTCCACTCTTGTCTCATGTCTTTCTTAAATGTATATGGGTTGAGCATCAGCTGTATACCAGGCACCATGGCAGGTGGTTATCTTTAAGATCTTTTTTTTTTTTAAGATTTTATTTATTTATTCATGAGAAACAGAGAGAGAGAGAGAGAGAGAGAGAGAGGCAGAGACACAGGCAGAAGGAGAAGCAGACTCCCTGCAGGGAGCCAGATGCAGAACTTGATCCCAGGATCCTGGATCACGACCTGAGCCAAAGGCAGACACTCAACCAGAGCCACCCAAGTATCCCTGTCTTTAAGATCTCATGTGACTTTGCATAAGATTTATATCTCTAGAGTGAAATTGACCAAAATCTTACAATAGCTTTCAAAGAGAGGTGAGTTGAGGGTGATCTTTATCTGTTTTTGTGCTTTGCAGATTTTCTATAGTAGCCACACCATGCTTTCGTATCATCAGAAAATCCAACTAAAAACAATCAAGTGAAGTCTGAGCCCCTGCCCTCGCAGAGCTTACCGCCAAGCAGGAAAACCACCATTTATGCCATCTGGAGTAGTACTGCTGTAGGATTGCACTAACATAACTACACTCTATAAAAACAAGTGGAATTCACTGGGTCGGTGTCTTCTGAATAGCTAGCCTTCGGGGACACCTGAGTACACACTAGCTGTTGCCTAGTTGATTTTTGGCACTCACAGCACCCCATCCAAGTTCAATTAAATTGTCTAGACAGGACAAGGAAAGGAGAGGGTGTTCAGCCAGTCTGTTTGGGAAATAACTGGGATTTGGGAAAGCTCTGTCCTCTGTCACCTGTTAGAAGATGTTGAGTGAGCATAGCCATCAAGGCAGGCTTTGGGGATTGGCAGTGGCATGGATCCTACCTTTTGCATATGGCAGATATTTGGAAGATATGATGGTGCTTGCCGTCAGCTGCAGGGCACTGCTGTGCTGGGCTTCATCACCTGAGGAGGGGATGTCTTAAATTGGGGCAGGGGGAAGTATGCAAACAAGCCCTGAACTCTCTGTCCATTTGTTGAGAATCTGGAGTCGGCAGCTATGGTGATATGTCTCCTGCCCACTTGTGGCCTCGGGCTTGGGACCCAGATAGGATGCTCTTTGGTGCTCTGTGAACATGGACATTGTCTAAGTCTTTACAAAGTCAGTGTTAGTAGAGAAAAAAAGTTATTGTTTTGGGGGGACCAGAAAGCCTAGAAACAGAATAGGTGCTGGAGACAGGTTGGGAATCCCCTTGCCTCCAGCATGGGACTGTGCTAGGAGGAAGTGCCACCCTTCCCTGTCACTTTTTGGTAAATGACGTTGGTCCAGTCACATTGCCTTTGGGGGCTTCAGCTTCCTGTCAAATGGGGAATCTTTCCCTCCATCTTTTGAGCATCATCACTCAAGAAAAAGGTTATGGAAACATTTTGGAAACTGGGGAGATTTGCACCAGTGAAAAACAATATTTCGTGAAGACTTTTAAAACCATCCACTGATCTACTAATCTACTCATCTACTACTCTTGTTACTAAGAAATACTATCAGATTGTAATGCTATGATACCTTATATTTGTTTGTATTTTTAATAATGACTGTAGTATTGAAACTACTGTCGGTTATTGAGATTCTGTATTGTACCAGACACCAGGCAGATGCCACCTCTAACCCTTATGATGTCCCTACAAGGTAAGTGTCCTTATCGTCATTTTGCAGCGGTGGAGTGGGAGTTTGAACTCAAGCTCCTTCTGCCTTCAGAGCCAGTGCCTTTTGTGCTTGGTCTTAATGCTTCCTAAAGCACCTTTGGTTTTGTAAAATGAATTTCGGTCCTCACCACAATCCTAAGAGAAAGGGAATGCCACTATCTTATGCCCATTTTATAGCTGGGGGTAGACCTAAAGGTGTTTAAGGCCCTGCAGCTATTCATTCTTGCTCACCCTGTGGGTACCGGTCTCCAGGACACAGTGGGTCCAGGAGTGGCCAGGGAACTGGGCTCTCCTGTATCCCTGTCCCCTCCTGGAGGGGTCAGAGGGAGCCCTTCTTTAGGGGAGTACCCCTGGTTTCTCTTTTGCCTTGAGGGATCTCGGCCTGGCTTCTGAATGCGAGCCTGCAAGGTGCCTTCCATCACCTGGGATCATGCATGTGGTTTTCTCTTTTTCTTCCTGCCCTACCAGAATGACACACTTGCGCTTGTCCCTTTGGTTTAGCCAGAAACCGAAAGTGTGTCTTCTCAAATGCAGACTGACGTGCTTCTTTTATAAATTCTTGGGCATTACTATTGATTTTTGGCTGAGGATTTCGAAATCCTATCTCTAGGACTCAGGAGAGTTCCCTGCTGCAGTAATAATGCATTGTCATTCTTAATATCTCCAGTCTCTGACACAATATTCATATCAAGCTGCCGAGGAGTGGCGTCAGCACAGCCCTGGGGACGGTGGTGGGCCTGGCTGTGAGGGCACACTGGCACCTCGCTCTAGCTCCAGCCCCTCTTCTCACCATTTGAAGGAGCCCGAGGTGGTGTCATGGGGGCGCCAGGTGCTTGGGTGGTGGATTTCTACCCCCTTCCCTGTACAGCTCTCACTGAGGCCCAGAGAGGGGCAGGAGCTTGCCCAAGGTCACACAGGGAGTCGGCGCTGGAAGCTGGGCCTCCTCTGCCTTTCTTTTACCGGGGTTATCCAGGTGCCACCGACTGTGTCTGCAAAGCAAGTAAAGCATCCATCCTGGGAACAGTGGGGGCTCCTGTGTCCTAGCAGACAGCCTGTGCCTATCCATTGTTGTCCTGTGGGATTGCATCTTGGAGAGTCCAGATGTTCTGAATTTTCAACAGAAGCCCCAAATCCATATTTTAATATAAAATTTCTTGTTGTTTTAAATGTTGGCAACTAATTACCCCCTACAAAGCCCCACATAATAGGCCCCCTCAAAGAAAACCATAGCTGTGGGTTGAGGGTGGTAGTGGCCATACCCTGGGTCCCAGCCAGAGCTGGAGCCACTTGGTTGACCTGCCTGCATGAACATGTCACTGTCCCAGCATCGGGGGCCTGCCCCCGTCTTCCCTCCCTGTGTCTTCTCTGCAAGCCCCTTCCCTGACTCAAGCCCCCTGGGCTCTGGACGGTCTTCTTGCTCTTCCAGTGGAGGAGAAAGTGCCAGCTTTTCCTAACCAATTGGGCTCTCTGGGTTCCAGCCTAAACGCACCCTGTGCGTTTTGAAGTATGTACAGGCCTGACCCCACCCCTCAGGCCTGGCTGTCCTTTGTCCCCGTGCTGTTAAGAAGACAGAGCTACTAGCTTGGCCTCCAGGACCTTCCGGGCGAGTCACTGAATAGGTTCCCACTGAGGGATTGTTTTTCTAGTTCTTGGAATTGATGCTGCTTAGACCATAAAAATAAAAGGACCGTGTCCTCGATACTTAGAGTTGTCTTGTGAATAAGCTGATGTGCAGGGGGATGGATGGAGTTGTGTTCTGAGGTCCTGATAGGAACCGATGCCCCGCAGCTTGTGAAAGTGACTGATGCCACTGGAGTTGAAGGGAGAGGCTTTGGAGGGGGGACAGCTCGTGGCTGGACGTTTGAACTAGGGTTGTTGAAGATCTGTGAAAATTGGAGCAGCCAAAACCATTGTTTTCTTCATTGCAAAATCATTTAGTCAGAATGATAGGAAGTTGTAAGCAGGAAGGGGGGGGTGGGAACCATGCTCATCACCCATCGTCCCGGCAGAAGGGCCTTCCTTTTGGGGACCCACATGGAAGTGGGACCGGAGTGACCACTCTGTTTGGTACATGCTGACGTCAAGGGAGAGCCCAAGCCTTCGGGAGGTTGTGCTGATACTGCCTGTGGCACAAGAAGCACCCCACTCTTTTTTTTAAAAGGTTTTATTTATTTATTCACGAGAGACACACAGAGAGAGGCAGAGACACAGGCAGAGGGAGAAGCAGGCTCCTGTGGGGAGCCCGATGCGGGACTAGATCCCAGGACCCCAGGATCATGACTTGAGCCAAAGGCAGACGCTCAACCACTGAGCCACCCAGGTGCCCCGAAACACCCCACTCTGTCCCCTCTGTGTGTCCATGATGGTATGGCGAGCTCCCCACATCCCCCGCTGTGAAGGGCTCCCTGCAGGAGCAGAAGGAGCGCTGGCCAGAGTGGAGGACACTGCTATGCCAGGCCGTGTGCCCAGCGCTGTCTGCAGACCTATCATATTGACTCTCCCCAGCCAGCTGTGGGGCAGTTGGGGTGTAGCCCTCAGGGGTAGACTGGTTGGGTCAAGCCCACTCCAGAACTGTTGACCGAATGAATTGGGAGCTCTACTTGAGGGCTCTGTCCTCTTCCTGTGTCCTTGTCATTCCCGTGCCTTGCCTCACCCACATATTAATCCCCTTGTCTGTGCCCAGCTGCAGGCAGGCACCCGAAGGGGCCGGGGACCCTCTTGTCCCTAGGGTGGTCAGCAGTGAGCACTGGGAAGCCCAGGGAGGGCTTAAGGATGCCGGACACTGCAAGGTTTGGTGGAGAGAGGGCCGGAGGCCTGGGCCTGGGTTCTGGCTGGGCCACAAACCTATGTGATCTTCGAAAAATGGGCTGTCATCTCTGAGCCGCAGCTTCCGTTCTGTAAAACGAGGGAGTTGAAGCAAGCCAGAGGCTTTCAAGTTGTAGGATCTCATCCACTAGCAAATCACATCAGCTTGGGGCAGTCCCAGCCAATAAAATGAAAAAGGAATTAGTAGAGCATTAGCAGAGCAGAGTGGGGGACGGAGCAGAATGCAATGGAATCGAGGGAAGGGAAGAGAGAAGGAAAAGTGTAAGCAAAAGGAAGGAAAACGCCAGAAGACATCACACTTACTTAATAAGCTCACATGTAGTTAGATTAAGATTTTTTTTTGACTTCACATGTGTGTTAGTGTGTGACTAGGTCATGTGTAGATTTCTTGCTATAGGTTACAGCTTAACAATGTGGAAGAGCATGGGTTCGTTGGCGAGCATTCTTCTAAGAGCACTCTTCTAAACCTTATGGTTCGTAAGCGTAGCTCACCAGCTGAGCTGATCTTGGGAAAGTTGTAATAATCTTTCCATGACTCGATTTTCTTTTCTGTAAAATGGGAGTCATTCAGTGTCCAGCACAAA
Source organism: Canis lupus baileyi (assembly GCF_048164855.1). NCBI lineage: Eukaryota > Metazoa > Chordata > Mammalia > Carnivora > Canidae > Canis > Canis lupus. The sequence continues at coordinate 66,420,709 of NC_132842.1, forward strand.
GGGCTGTTAGGAAGATTCAATGAGGGAGGGAGTCGTGTGACGCGTTGAGCCCACAGGTGCACCGTATGTGCTCATTGCTAGCTGTTACCACTACAGGTGTGTGTCTGTACACTCTCAGGTGTGCAGAAGGGGGTGAGGTACCAGATTTATCACCCTTTGGGTCTTCCTCAGCTAACCTCTGGAGGGGAGGAGATAAAAATGGGGCCTGCAGTGCGTTAGCTCTCCTGCAGAGCCCAAGGACCGTCCCAGGCAGGAGCAGCTGATGTGCGGTTGATGGGAGCCCCGTCCCTGAGCAGAGCCCTGTGCCTGTCTGGGGAAGAGCTCTTCTGTGCGCTCTGGGGGGAGGCTGGGGGAGGCCCCAGAAGGGTTGGATATGGGCTGGCAGCCTTACATCGCCCACACAACCACCTCTTCTGCATGCCACTCCCGGGCCGAGCTGAGAGCCATTGAGCTCCAGCCGTGGGGAGCCCGGCTGACGGTCAGTGGGCGCCAGACCTGTCACCTGCAGCCTGCCTGAGCATTTCTGTGTTGTTTGCTTTGTGCGAACCTTTGTGCCCCCGGCTCTGCTTTGAACCACACGAAGTGGGCACACATCTATGACAATGATGACTTTTTTCCTGCCACCCTCCCCCACCTCACCTTTCCTTAACAACGCAAGATGGGTCTGTGAAGAGGTATTTAAAAAAGAAGAGGGAAAGAAATGAAAGAAAAGTTGTCCAGGATGTTGCCTGGTCAGGCTGGTGCAGCAGGAAGTAGGAAATCCGGGGTGGAAACCCAGCCTCCTGCAAGGGCCGGGCAGGAGAGATGACTCTGGAGACGTATTTTTAGCAAGGGGACAGGAGTGCGTGGGGCTGGCCGTGAGTTTCAGAGAAGCAGTGGAGAGGGGACCCTCTACTCTTTGGGAACTTTTCCTGATTTGGGCACAATCTGCCATGTCGTGAGAGCAAGGTCATTGGTTGGATGTCGGGGGAAGGCTTTGTGCTTCCAGAAGGCAGCTTCTTCTCTCTCTCCCTTTGCTCTGCTCCGCCTTCCCGTGTCTTTCCCCTTCTCTTTCTCCCGAGGTGCAGATGGCCACATTTGCAGGTTAACTGGAACAGCTGGAGATGCATTATTAGTTTCCCGCTGCTCCTTCATATTTGCTTGGATTTTTTTTTTTTAACGGCAACATAATTTACAACTAGTACACTGGTGTCAGAGCTGGCATGTTCTAAATCCGCATCAGATTTATGTAATGCCGTTGCTTATCAGTGAATGAAGTCATAATTATTGCTTTGTACCATTAAATAGCATAAATATATAAACTGTTATACAAATTGCAGCAAACGTTTCCTCTGGGGAGCTCTAGACCAAATTTTAATGTCGTGCATTTGTCTGGGATGGCAGTTTCTATGGTATATAATAATGTTGATAAATTTTACTGTAGCAAGTGACATTTTAAAGCATTAATTTTGGTTGCTAAAAAAATTCTGAAGAACGCTCAGACCAAACCGGGAGGTGCTCTGAGATCCAGCTGGGTGAGACTGGGTGAGGTAAGGTTTTTCTTTAAGAGTACAAGGGGCGGGGATGGGCTGGGGGGGACGCGTGTCACCTCCCAGGGCTCCTCTCCACAGGAGATCACCCCCCTCCTCTCTCAACTCCCGAAGGAAGGTGGTGGATACATTTGCCATGGCAATGATGATAATTAATTTCAAAAAATTCAAATCGATTCATTTCTCCCTTAAATTTGAAGTGTGCAAGGGGAAGTGGAAGGAAGGCCTGGAAGACGCACAATTGGTGGGGAGGGTCCTCCTTGTAACCTCCTTCCCAATTATGTAAATTCTGCGTGGGGTGAAAAAAAATCCCCATCCTAATTAGAGATGCAACACCTGGCCTCTGACGACGTTTTAGATGCCAGGCGTGCGGTTGCATAGCCTCCTAAAGCCATTATCGTCAAGAGCGACTTTTGCGGAAAGCCCCAGGACAGCACATGGCATTTACCTGGTGTGCTCTTCCGAGAGCAGGGTGGCCAGGAGGAGCACGTCACCTCCGCCTTCAGGAGAGGGTGTGGGGGCTGGAGCTGTCTGTGGGGGCCCCACTCGCCACCCTGGAGCAGACCCAGGGAGACCCAGAGCATGGCGCCTGCTTCTCACCCCTCCAAATCCTGGGCCTTGGCGGGCTGGAATGTTCTCTGAGAGGCTGTCACCATTGGGGGTGTTCTGGTTGCGTTTCCTTTCTTATACTTCTGCCCGTCTTGAGATTCTTGGAGTGCCCTGGTGGGCCTCGTGGCTCTGATGAACGGGGCCATGAGGAGTGTCATCCTTTGCCATGTGGTAGGATGACACAGCCTGGCTCCTTTGTCCTGGGTGGGGTCTTGTGGCTAAGTCTGCCCAGAGAGCTGTGAGTGGAAGTAGCCTGTGTCACTTCTCCGCTGGAGCATTGAATGGCGAGGTGACACCTTTTAGGGTACTTTCTGTTCCACAGGTGCGGCAGCTGACAATGCCAGAGATGCAGGTGCTCCCCACCTTAGGTGCCCAAGTGATGCCCACCAGCAGAGCCCCCTGCAATGGACATGAAGGGCGAACGAAAAATAAACCTTTGTTGTTGGCAGCTTGTGCTTTGAGGTTGCTCGTTACCACACATTTCCCTTCCTGCCCTGACTGATACTGGTCTCTGCTGGTTCCCCCGACCTTCATGATTCTCTTCAGGGTGCTGGGAGGGCCAGGAAGCTGGTCGATTTTTTTATTTTTTATTTTTTATTTTTATTTTTTTGCTTTCCTGGAAAAACTATCAAGGAGATACAGATGTGTGCCCACTATTGGTAGTGAGGAAACAGGCTCAGAGAAGTTAGGCGACTTTCCTAAGGTCACACAGCTTTAGAGGCATCAGGCATCCATGTCTCCCAGTTACAAATAGGCTCTTTCCTCCCTCTTGCCTTGCCTTTGAAAAACGAATTTTTTGTTAACAGAGGTCACAAACTCAGCTACCTTTGAGAATCAGGCAGAGAGAGGGCGGGGCTGTGGCTATAAATAATAGGAAGTAGTGAGGACTGCAGGGAATATTCCGAAAGCATTAAAATTCAGCATTTTGCCCACAGCCTATCAGCTTTGGCATTTACTTCTGTGTCCTAATGACAGCTTGAGCTTCTAAAGAAACATTTCTTTAGCTGCTACTGTGTGCTCCCTACGAGGGTCTCTTTCTGAGGTCTGGCCCTTGAGTTTGAATCTTGAAATTTCAAATGAAATTCATGTTGCTTATTCCTTGATATCCTCCAACGATCTGATAAGGACTTTTATAGCTCGAATGGGGACTGGCCCTTCACCCTGATACCCCAGACTCTGAGGGACCTCGTGAGTTCTCTAATCCCAGCTTGTCCTCTCAACGAATGAAGACTTGGAGCTCAGAGAGGGACAGTGACTTACCCAAGGACACGCTTCTCGTGGTTTCTTCATTAAAGGGTCACTGTTTGGAAGTGGGAAAGTAACTGTTTGAGTGAATGTATGTGTGTCTTAACTTTTTTTTTTTTTTTTGGCCTAGTGCAAAGACACATACTGTGGACTTGCCATGTGCTGGTCAAGTGCTTGATCATTAAAAATAACCTCAGTGATAAGATGACTGCATTTGTGAGGGTAATAATAGGGAACTTCTTGCAGGCGGTTTAGTTCCTAGTCCTGCTTATATTCCGAACACCCGGCCCTATGCCTTTGCACATAACAGAAATTAAGTATTGAATTTAATTGCTTTTATCCTACTACCAATGGTAATAATTAATAATGGTAAGGAAGTTAGTGCAGCCCAGGGGTTAAGAGCACAGCTCTGTGGCTGGAATGCTGGGCTCCATCACTTACTGTTACCTCCTCGTAGAGATTTTATGAGCTCATCCCAGATGGAAAGTGTTTAGCATAATGCCTGGCACATAGTCAGCACTTAGTAAATGGTAATAATTATTAGTCCGCCTGTCCTGTCTCAGAGCCGTAGCAGCTGAGGCTTGGCGAGCCCAGTCGCCGCCAGCGTCTGTTCACGTTTGCTTGGGATGCAGGACCTCAGCTCAGCACAGGCAAATCCACTCTGCCCACTCCCCATGTGCCATGGAAAATAATTTTGCACCCCAAACTGCAAAATCGCCATTTAAAGCAGCAATGTCTGCTCACAGGCAGCTTTGGAGAATTGTTTCAGCATGAGCTATTGCTTCAGCTGTGATTGCTTTTCTCACTGGGGCTGCGGGCGGTGAGTGGGTGGAGTGGGGGGTCCCCCCTGGCTGGTGCATGGTGGGCAGGGCTGGGAACGATGCCCGCGTAGTTTGTGAGCTCTGAGCAGGGTCGATGAGATGGGGTGGTCCTGCGGGGTCCGGGGCCCAGACTTGCACACGTTGCATCCTGGCATGCTGGGCTTGCCCCTGCCAAGCCCCCCTGGCCTCTCCTCTTCTGGACAGCCTCCACTGACCCACCCCACAGCATCTGATGGGAGGGGAAGTGCATGGACAAGGAACTGAGCCCCTGGGATTCATTTCCATTGTCACTTACCACCGTTTGTGGCCCAGTGCTTAGGATATCAGTGTTTTCCATCCATAAAATGGGTCTAAGGATGGTGCCTCCATCTAGCTTACTCCCAGGTCTGTGAGGGAGCCATGGGTGTGAAATGTTCTGTAGAGGCCAAGGGGAAAGGTCATCTTTGGTTCCTTGACCAGCACCCAGAGGCAGTGCAGAGGGTAAGAGCCATGTCTTCTTGTGCCAGCCTCATCCGTAAGCGTTGTGACCTTGGATCAGTTGCTTAACTTCATTCAGTGTCAGTATCATCATCTGTAAAATGGGAATAAAATAGCACCAGCCTCATAGCACTGGGTGATGATTAGTGACTAACTCCGTGCAAAGCTGGCTTAGCTTTAGGTTTGACATGTTATTCACAGTGGAGTTTTAAAAAAAGCACTTACTTGCAAGAGGCAGTGGGTGTTGTGAGGTCGGAGGCCCGGTCATCCTGTTCACCTGCATGTCACCAGCCCCCAGCACTGTCCTCTGCACTTGGACACTCAGTCAGTATTGGCAGAATGGGAGAATGGTCTGATTCCCCTGGAATTGCTTCCTGGATGTTTGGCTCCTTTCAGACCATGAGCCCAGCAAAGGCATACGTCCTGTTCCTGGGATCACTGCTGCGGGTGGCACCTGGCCCAGTGAGCATTTGTCACCAGAACAAAGCCACTCCAGGGCCTTTGCCCCTGGAGACAGTCCCCTGCAGAATGCCCTCCCTTCTTCTTCATCTGAACCTGGTCCTCCAAGACCGCCTCCTCCAGGAAGCCATGTGTCACTCAGTCATTGAGCAAGTATCTATATTGAGTACCCGCTACGCACCAGACACATGCCAGAGTGATCCTCACCTCACGAAGAAGGGATTTCTTCCCTCGCAGTATTGTCCCACTTCCTACCCCTAACATTTTATCCACTCTTCTTTATTTTTGCTATTTTTTTAAAATCCACCCTTCTTAAGGAGCTGATTATCCTGCCTGGTGTTATGTACGTACTTGGCTGATCTCTCTCCTCAAGTGGATGAGAGGTTTGTAAAAACTTTATTGAAGTATGATGTATGTCTAGAAAAATGCACAAATCATAAACGTTCAGCTTGATGAATTTTCAGAAACCGAATGCGTCCAGACTAAGAAGCGGAACCTGATGGCCCTCCAGTGGCTTCCCCACACCCCCTTTCCACACTCTCTCACCTCAAGGGCAAGCACTGCCCTCACCTTTGGACCTGCAGAATGGCTTTGTCACCACAAGTGATTTAGAGATGGGATATGTGTCCCTGTGTCTCCTGGACTTCCCAGCACAATACCTGGCATTTGCTGAATAAACAAATGGACGGATGGCGATGTTACTATAATAATGGCCAGCAGTTACTGCGTGCTCTCGGGGCTTTGGGATCAGTGCTTTGCGGGCTGCCTTGTCTGGCCCTACTGAGATGCGGAGAGGTCAGTGGCTTGCCCAAGGTCAGCCAGCCAGCGAGCGGCGGTCGCTGTGACCTGGGTCTGTCCAGCCGGAGTCTGGAGCTGGCACTCTGAGCCTCCTTCCTGCTGGTTTACAGCCCTGGGCAGTGCTTCCTTCGCTGGGCCAGCTGGACACAGGCTCAGCGGGCGGCAGAGCCGCGCTGTCCTTGGCGGGCGAGCTGCAGCTTCTCGCCGCGCCCGCCCACCCGCCGGGCGCCCCATTCCTCCCGGGCTGCACGGAGCCTTCTGTGTGCCTCTCCAAAGGACAGGGCATATTTCTTCCCAAGCCTCCTAAGACCCAGCCCGCACTGGAGGGCTTCATCATTATGCAAATTAGCTGGATTGGATCTGCTCCCGCAGAGGACTCCGGGGGCTCCGGGGGCGGCAGAAGGACAGAGCTGCCTCCTGAGCGCCGGGTTGAGCCTCCGATTAGGCCAGTTGATGGGTGGGGGGCCGGGGGGGGCGTGGAGCTGGTGCCAGTGATTTGCCCCCTCCTCCCCCCACCCCAGGCTGCCCGGAGCAGGGGAGGGGGCTGGGGACGGGGGCTGGGGGACAGTGGGCTCAGGCTCCTGACATTCTTGCTGAAGATGGGACCGGAGAAAGACCTTCTTTTTGGATGCTGTCTTTGTATATTGAGCCCTTTTATGATTCATCAGTAAGTAAATATCAGCTGAGGGGTGATTTGTTTCTAACAAGCTTATAAAATACTGGCGTCATTTGTGGGCTTATTGGAGTGCTGATTATAAACACTCCCCCATGCCCACTCCTCTATGTCAAATTAGCATTCGAAGTACAAATATTGGGTCTTTGGACCACTTCCTCCCACCTCTTTGGAAGCTGGCGGCACGCGAAGGGGCAGCAGTCTGACCCCAACCTCAGCCCGGGAGCACTTCAAGCCTTGCAGGGTTGAGGGGAGAGCCCCTCGCTGGGCCCTGTAGAGGGTGGGGGCCTCCGGGCCCTCTGAGCCCAGCTGCTCCCCCTGCCCTGATCGGTGCCAAGTTTCCTGTGACCCAGCTCCTCCTGCCCCCAGAGCCTGTCATCTCCAATCTCACGGAGGGCACAGATCCGGGCAGGCTGCATCTGGCCTGCCGAGCCCTTGGAGCCGCCGCCTCCCCTGCGGGCTGGGCCGTCCTGGACCCAGGCAGAGGCAGTGCTTGCTAAGAACGTCTGCACTTGGTGGTGGGGCCCCTGCCCGCCAGCCTCCTCACCTGGGGTCGTGGCCTTCCTGGCATCTCTTGCCCACTGGGGACCTCACTTCCCATCTCCCCACTGCTTCTGGCCTCTGGTCTTGTGGCGGTGGAATCCTACCAGCCCTGCTCCCCTAGTCTCCACTAGGAGCCCGGAACAAAGTCCACCAGCTTCCCCGCAGCCTAGTGCCCGGTGTGGGAACGGATGGTCACAGGCACTTTCCCAGAGCACCTTCCTGGCCAGCTATGCCTCCGAGCTAGTGCCTGTGAGGGTGCAGCAGGTACATCCAAGCTGCATACGTCTCTATGGATCATACCCCCTGTCCCCATCTTACAGATGGGGAGACTGGACCACAGAGAAGGGACTTGCCAAGATGCACAGTAGCACAATCCAGACCTGCAAAGTGGCCTGCCCATCCCACTTGACAGGTGATAGAATGGAGCCAAGGCGATAGGGGCAGAGGTGGGGACCCTGCAGGGACTGGCAGGCAGCAAGGAGCGAGGAGTGGGACCTGCTGCTGCTGCTGCTGCCCAGAGTCTCTGTTGGGAAGAACCGCAGAGCAGGGAGGGAATGGGGCCATGGAGAGCTCTGGTCCAACCACCTCACCTTCCAGGTGGGAACACCAGAGAGGGCACGCTGTCATTGCTGTCCTTGTCTTTGTCATTAATCAGTAGACTTATTTTTTAAAATTAAAGCTGTTACTCTCTCTATTTATTATAAAAGCTGCTCATGCTCCTTGCAGGAAAACTAGAAAATACAGCCGAGCCACAAGGAGAGTGACCTAAGGATAACAATGATGTGACTGTACTAATGGCTGATAGTTGCATTCAAATCAGTGCTTTGCAGGCTGCCTCGTCTGGTCCTCCTGGGCTTCAGAGAGGTCAGTGGCTTGCCCTGCCAGCCAGAGGTGACCCTCTAATGCCTTTGCGTGTGTCCTTTCACCGGTTATTTCGAAAAGCACATACGCATGTAGTGACACACACTCCTTTTTCTAAAAAAAACCACCAAAGGGGCGCCTGGGTGGCTCAGCGGTTAAGCATCTGCCTTCGGCTCAAGGCGTGATCCCGGAGTCCCAGGATCGAGTCCCGCATTGGCCTCCCTACATGGAGCCTGCTTCTCCCTCTGCCTGTGTCTCTGCCTCTCTCTCTGTTTCTCTCATGAGTGAATGAATAAAATCTTTAAAAAATAAAAGAATAAATAAAAATAAAATCTTAAAAAGTTTTTTAAAAACCCCACCAAAATAGGATTGTGTTGAGTACCTGGTTTTATTTCCAGGTTAATTATATGTGAGGTGGAAGACTGATGGAATAAAGCTATACGTGTCCTCTCAGAGAAGGCGTTTGTCGCTGGTGCCTGGTCCTGTGGGCAGGGATTAAATATTGTTGATCCCTAGAGAGCTCTATTGATTCCACGAAGCAAGCGTTGATTCCCACTGCGTGCCGGCCACCTTGCTGGACACTGGACGACACCCAGGCTGGGGGAGGGAGGGGGTGAGCAGGTGTGATTATGCCAAGGGTGGGAAGGATAGTTTTCGGGTGCAAAAGAGCAGAGGTCCCCTATGAGGCTGGAGATGAGGGGCAGGAGGACAGGACGTGTTTCTCTTGAGGTGGCAGTTCGAGCTATACTCTGAAGACCTCTGTCTGTGGGCAGGAAGGTGTGGTAGGGATTTCCGGGGAGGACTCAGCCTGTGGGGAGGCACGGGGTGTCCTCTGTTGTGAAGTGGGCAGAAGGCCACCTGGACTCCCATTTTTGGGTGGGATCCCAGTCCCATCAACATGTACACCGCTCTCTGCAGGTGCATGGGATTTCTGCTTTTCTCAACTCTGGACAAGGAGAAGGGAGTCCTCCAGATGGAGGCTAGGATAGGGCTAGGCACTGTCCCTGCCTAGGGAAGCCAAGACACGCTCTTGATTTTGGAACCAGAACGTAAGGTAATTCCCTAGAATCTGGTTTCTGGTTTCTAAACTGCCATTGAGGTCGAGCCCTTGTGCGTTGAGGGTGTGATCAAGGCAAGAAATGGAGGCAGAGAAAACGTCTTTGGATGGCCCTCTGCCCAGAGTCTCAGGTTGACATTGTGGATGGGATTGGGGGTCATGGCTTTTGCTGTAGTGGGAGATTCTGTATTGAGAGAAGCTCCTTTAATTTGCAGGACCTCAAAATGGGTTCTAGAGGAGTGTGTGTGTGTGTGTGTGTGTGTGTGTCCATCTCCTGGTCGTGCCCTGTGGGGCCAGAGGTGTCATCATGCCAGACCAAGCCTTACAATGACAGCAAGGACCCTGGGTCCTCACACCACGCCTTGGCCCTTCTGCCCACCCTCCAGTGGAACAGCTTCTGGGTCCTGGGTCCTGGGTCCTGGGGCAGCAAGGCTGTGATGTGGCATGCCAGGAGGACCAGGGGCTCTGGTAGGGGCCCAGCAGGACTGCTGGGCACCCAGTACCCACCAACATCTCCATCCGCAAGGGCCTCTGACCATCTGTCTTCCCTAGATCCTGTCCCTACTGCGTGTCCTTAAGGGCCTGGTTTGGGGTACTTTCAGGGCTTCTGGGTGGCTGCATTGTCACACATGCCATGTCCCTTCACCTGGCCTCCCAGGTTCCTCACCTCCAGGGAACTTGGGGCCACAGTGTGTGTCATTGGCTTGTCAACCTGGTGCCTCGCCCCGGGCCTGCCACAGAGTCCCTAACAGTGATGGTGATCATAACATCGCAGAAGCTCTGAGGGCCGTTCACCCCACAGCGGGCCGATGGGGTAGGCCCTGTGACACTCCTCATTTTACGTAGCAGGGAACAGCTGCTGATCCAAGATCCCACGGCTGGTAGGTGGCAGGAGGGGGATTTGAACCGTGAATCTGAGGCTCTGTTTCCCACCGTGTGCTGTGCTGACTGAATGCAGTGAGTGCAGAAGCAGAGGTCCATGTTCAGCCCTGAGGACAGCGTTTTGCATGGGGTGTGGAGTCCCAGGGCTGACCCAATCCTGTTCTGTCACCATTCGACATGCCAGGGGTTCTGCAGACCTGGAGGCACGTGTCTGAGCTCCTGCATCAGGGGCAGCACGAGACTGGAACCCCTGGCCTGAGTGGTCGGGGTGGGATCCAGAGCTGTGGGGGTGGGGCTGTGAATCTAGGCACCGACCAAACTGGTAACATTGATTGAGCACCTCATGTTGTCTGACCCTGTTCATGGCACAACAAATAAAAGAACTGCTTTTCTTTTCCTATAGAGAACTTATTAGGCAGGACTATTTGGGTTGCAAGTGAGAGAAAGCCATAGCTTAAGTGAAGAAAAGTTTTGAAGGATACCTTTTATTTCACATAACTCTGGATAGCGTTAGGTGCAACTGGATCCAGAGCCTTGAATGTCAGTGTAGAATGTCGTGGTTGGAAGGACAGACGCCAAGCACTGAGAATTGCTCAAATAAAGGTGCAGGGTCAGGAACAAGGCCTGGGATTAGGGAGCCAGTGGGGTAGGAGGGAGTGGGTGTGGCTGAAAGCAGAGGTGTTGGTTAGGTGTGGCAGAAGGATGTTGCTTTTGTTCTGGGAGAATGGGAGCCACTGCAGGTTCTTGAGGAATGGAGTGCCATGATGGCCATAGACCCCGGGGCGTGTTCTCTGGTCAGTGTGTGCTGGAGGGAGCGAGGACGGGAGATTAGAGCAGACATGGAAAGGTGGGCCGGGAGGGCAAGTAGCAGTGGATGACTTGCCAGGCGCTAGATGGACATTTTCATGAAGGTAAATGATGCTGCCCTTTCCAAGGAGAAAGGCAGGTGCCAGCCACAGCTGCACGGCGGGGCCTTCTCCTGCCACAGTGCTGCGCCTCGAACGGCTTGCATTTCGTCCTGGCTAGGGGCAGCTGTTCTGCTCATTGAGCCAGCATGGGGCCTGGAGGGCTGCACAGGGGCAGCTCCACCTCCCCCCAGCCTCTTCCCAGACAGCCTGCCTGCTCCCCTGGGCTCCAGCTGCTTGTCCCCTACTCCTCTGGGCAGGGAATGGGTGTTGTCCGTGGCTGGCTGTGAATGGCCTCGTTGGGCTAGGAATGGTGGGTGAGGTGGGAGTGGCCCCAGATTTGGGGGCACTGGTGGCCAAGTGGAGGCACAACCAGATGATGGACAGATCTGGCTGTGGACGGAGGGAGGCAGACTGGCCAGCCTCTGGGAGCTGGGCTGCTGGGGGTTGGGGGAGCTAAGCTGCCCCAAGTTGGCAGATTCCCCGTCATCCGGTCTCTGAGTGCTGGATGGCTCAAACCATCCCAGACAATCGCTGTGTCTGGGAGAACTTAGGTCTGGGAGCAGACCATATCAGTGAACTCATGTTAGCTGTGAGCTTGGAGCTTCCAATAGGCCTCGTTTATCTCGGTCCTGGGTCTTTCGAAGGAAGAAAGAAAGACGGCCACCCTCTGCCCTCTGGGGGATGATATTTTTTGACTAGTGGTTGGGGAGAGGGTGTGGAGACCAGAGTGGACGAGAGGAAGCCTGACCCCAGAAACCGCCTTGGAGGACCGTGCGTGTGACTCGAAGCTTTGCTCTGTCTCATTGGCTTTTGAGCCGAACTGTGGGAGAACTGATCCCTCAAAGTCGGCTCAGTGCTGGTATTATGGCTGGGATCAGGTGATGACTGGAAGGATGTATCATTGATTTGAATGTATTCATTTATTCCATGTTGCATTTGAATTTCCAATTTTAGTTCAATTTTCATTTTACTTGGGTCACAGTAAAACCCCGGTTCTTTGAGCTGTAGCTAGCAGAAGCGGAATAAGAAACCACACAAACTACTTAGCTATGCATTACAAATGCAAGCATTTACTTCCTTCACAAGCCTTGGGGCTAAGCCAGTTTAAAGGTGGGCCATCCCTGCATCCGGCAATCTCTCTCTTGGCCTTGACCGCTGGCAGGTGTCCTGTTTGCTGACATTCGGGCCCTTCTCCAGGAAGAGGACATAGGTTGCTCAGTGAGAGGTGGCTCAGTGGCACAGCAGGTGGGCTTCTAAACTAGCTAGTGACCCAATTGTTATCAATCTACTTTGGGCCCTATTGGTCCAAAGTTGCCCAATTATTTGGGTTATGCCCTTCAGAGAAACTTTATTACTCTTTTTTTTTTTTTTAAAGATTTTATTTATTTATTCATGAGAGACACACATGGAGAGAGGCAGAGACAGGCAGAGGGAGAAGCAGGCTCCCTGTAGGGAGCTGGATGTGCAATTTGATCCCAGGACCCCAGGATCATGCCCTAGCAGAAGGCAGACGCTCAGCCACTGAGCCACCCAGGTGACCCAAAACTTTGTTCTCTTGAATGTTTCTGCATTCCCCATACTCTGATCTACCCTGGGCAGAGGGGCCACATGATTACTAGGGAAGAGGTTTAAGTTGAAGGCCAGAGAGGCTCGCATCCGGGCAGTTTTCAGGGGAATCCCTACAATTGCTAACGAATAAAGAATGAGGAGTTCTTTAAAACATTTTGAAACACATATACTACAATTTAGTAAATATTTCTTAAGTACCTGCTGTGTGCCATACACAGCTGTAGGTTTGGGATTACAGTGCTCAACAAGACAGGGAGAACCCCTGCCTCCACGGCGCCGTCCAATAGAACTTCCTGCCATGACGGAAACATTCTGTGCTGTCCAAACCCATGGCCGCCAGCCACATTGTTGTTGAGAATTTGAAATGTGGAACTGAATTTCTACTTTTATTTGATTGTAATTAGTTGAGATTCATTTTTTTTTTTAAGATTTTATTTTATTTACTCATGAGAGATACAGAGCGAGCGAGAGCGAGAGGCAGAGGGAGAAGCAGGCTCCATGCAGGGAGCCTGACGTGGGCCTCGATCCCAGGTCTCCAGGATCAGGCCCTGGGCTGCAGGCGGCGCTAAACCGCTGCGCCACCGGGGCTGCCCCTAGTTGAGATTTAAATAGCCACACGTGGCTAGTAATGACCAAATTGGACCACACAGATCTAGCGGATGCATACTTTTGAAAACTTTGCAATAGAAACCAGCCCTGTCTTGTCACTTACCATTGCCCAGGACGTTGCTGAGGACTGGGGATGCCCAGGGTCCAATCAGTGTGGTCAGAGGGATGGAGGTGGTGGATCGCCATTTCCCATCTGAGCTCCAGCTATTAGGGACTGCAGGAACAGATCCAAGACTCCCTGGTTGGAAAACTTTTGAAAAGATGGGGACATCTCGCGTGCCACGTGGATGCGCTATATTTGTGCACGTGGAGAACCGCTGGATTTTTGACGCATTGCTGTGCTCATTTTAAAAATGTGGTCTTTCGTGGTAGGGGAAATGCTGTCAGCCACAGAGAAAACCCTTGTAGTAAAAGCGGGGGTAATTCACGTGTCCCCGGCGGGGTCGGTGACAACAAGGGTTTTGCGGCCTGCCTGTCATGTTAATTGTATGTTATTAGAGGGCATTAATCTGATGATTATTAACATGATGGATTTTTAAGCAGTTGCCTTGTTGAGGAAAACTTGAATCTGAAGATCAGTGACATACATCAGTAGGTGCTTGGTGTGTTAAGCAAGAATAAGCTACTTGTTTTCACCTAGTGGGTCCCTAGGGGATGCAGTGGGGTCTTCATTTTCTGAAGGCCTTTGTCTTTTCCAGGTGGAAGGGGGTGTGTGTGAGCAGGGAAGGGGGATGTCTTCATCCACAGGTGTCCAGTTCTAGAAATGTGAATTCTGTAGAACTTTCTCTCCTTCAAATCCCAGTAAAGGTCCACTGCTCCGGCTGTGGTCAAGTTGGTCATTCACCCATGTATTCGCTCTTTTTCTGTTAAGCAGCTCAGATAGGCACGTCCCATCTCTTGGTGACTGTCCCAGGCCTGCTCGGTAACTTTCTTTTCACCGAGGACAGCTAGCTACCATGTCCTGAAGATTACAAACGGCTGAGACTGCTGAGAGACCCATGTCTTTGTCAGCCACTACACCAAGCTTGCAAGCAGAGGCCTCTGCAAAGGTGGTGTGTTTCCTCATTAACCACCCAGGACCGCTGGCGCCTGGGGGCAGGGTTCCCTGGAGGTGCAGAAACAGACCGTGGTGTTGGAAGGAGCCTCCCTCCATCATGGATCTCTGCACTGGGCCAGCCTCTGTTTGAGATTCCTGGAGCACTGGTGCCCTTGGGGAGCCCCCTGCATGGGCCAAGCTAGCAGGAAGGACAGGCCAAAGCCCGGGGGGGATGCCACACGAACCTGAGTCATGCCCTTTTCCCTGGCCTTGCTTTGAACCCCCACCCCACGGAAATCCCACTGAGTTTTAAGACAGAGGAACAAAGAAAAGAACCATGAAGAAATAAGAAATGTTGGTTGCAGGAGCATCAGGGGGCCAGAAATAGGGAAGCTTGCAGTGAGCCACAGTTGAACAAAGGGTTTGAAATCTGGATACAACTTTGGCCATCACAGATATGGGGAGTGGTGTGGAGGCGGAGGAGGATGGAGACAAGGAAAACTGACACTAAGACATCTGCCAGATGGACATAGGGGCCGCCACATGCTAGGGGCCGTGTCAGGGGTCCTGGAACATTCCCCAGGGTGGGGGCTCTGCTGGCTTGGGGACCTCCCCACCCCAGCACAGTGCACGCTGTGTTACAGGCCTTGGGTGTGAGTTTCAGGGAAGAATCGTGTCCAAAATCTCGAGAGCTCGGCAGTAGTCCTGTGGTCAGTGTTCTCCATGTTCTCAGTCCCTCTGCTTAACAGCTCTGTGAGGGAGGTGGCTTTCTGCCCATTTCACAGGCCAGAGGACTGAGCTGCACAGGGACCGCGCTCAGCCCAGTCTCCCTCGGAGTCTGAGGCGGAGCCAGGAATCGCCTACAGGCTGCCCGGTTTTCAGCCACGTGTCTCCCCTCCACTCCCAAAAGAAGCTCATCTTGATGGAACGGGGGTGAGTGGGGGGCAGTCCGTGGAGCCGTCCTGTTTGCAGTGATGGGAAATCTCAGGGGGCGTTTACCCGGAATCATCCTCAAGCTTAGCTGACCCCTCACTAACATTCATGTGACGTGGCTCTTGGGAGCAGTCGGTCAGTGGAACCATCTGGAGTCTTCTGACTTGAGTTTCGGAGGAAAAGAGAGTGCTCGAGTACTTATAACTCAGGATAGCAGCGTCCTGGAGACGTGCCTTGGCCAGATGGCTGTCTTGCCATGGGAACCCCAGGGTGAGCGTGGGGGTGGCTGAGCTAGTCAGGCCTTCCCGGGGTGTGGGACCGGGAGGGAGGGCCTGCGGTCGGCCCTCCCCAGCCTGCCTCCCCAAATTCCACGTGGACACCTCCCTCAGGTGCAGAGATGCACATCTGCCTGGCAGCTCGGCCCAGCCTCTCGGCTGGGGACACGCCTCTGGTCGAGGAGAGTCTCATCCGACCCTGGAAGAAAGCCAAGCAGCCTCGTGATCAAGCCAGGCTGGACCGACACGCCTGAACAGCAGATGAGAGGAGAAACCCGAGTCCAGACTCCTCTGGTGGATTTCTCCCGGATGCTGGCCTGCGAGAGGGCCCGGTGCTTCAGACAGGAATGAGTGAGGGGCGGGGAGGGGGGAGGAGAACCCTTCCCACCGGGGTGCACCTGCCCGCGAGTGGACGGAGCTGCGTTCTGCTGAGGTGGGGTGGGGGGTCAGTCTCCCCCTGTGTCCTGCAGTCCGGCAGCCCCCGTTTGGACGAGCGACATCGGTTTATTGGGGCGGACATCCTCGTCTCTGCCGGATGGGGATGTTGGTGGATACCTGGGTAAATAAGTATAAATAGTTTTCTTTCTGATATGTGACCGGATTATTTTCCAGTTGATTTCAAGCCTTGGCCCCAAGTGGCCCACAGATCAAAAAAAGATAAGGGTCAGTTACAAGGTTGAGCTCATTCTCCGTTGCCATGGCAACTGACCTCAGGCAACCCTCAGAGGACTACACCCAGCTCCCCAGGTGATATTTTTACTGTCCACGCCATCAATCCCAAGCCTTTCAAAACTCAGACTGCCTAATTGTCAGGGCTCTGTTTTGAAGAGGCTCTGGGTCCCCCGTGGGGCCCTGGTTCAGGCTGCCAGAGCTCATTTATAAGCCTTTCTGAAACACGGGGGACCCTGAGATGGGTCCCTCCTGGCCAGAGAGGCCTGGGAAGGTGCCCCCGAGGGGAGGAGGAAGGGCACAGCCCATCCTCCAGGATTAATTAGGAAAATGGGAGCCCGGAATGGGGGCGGTGGTGGCGGGGCTCGCCTCATCACTGTTCTTGAGTGATGAGAGGTGCTGGGCGGCCCTGAGCACCCTTGCATTTGGGGTCTGGGGCAGCGGAGACACCAGGGTGCTCGACACACTGTCAGCCACCACCCCCAGAGTCTCCAGCAGCCCCTCCAAAGACACCCCAAGTCATTCTCATGTGATAATAGAAGAGTGTTTCCCACTGTTGTTATATTTCTCTGTCTTCTGTAAAAGGTAGACAAGTCACCGTAGAAAACTTTACTCCTTTTTAGAGACCAAAGCATACAATCCTGGGAAGATCATAGCTGTGAACACACAGCTTCATGACAACAGGCTTCCAATAAGATCCGCATCCTCAGAAACCTTTGTATAGAGCTCCTTGCCCCACAAACTTGAAGGCATGCCCAAATCACAAGGGCACTTTTAAAATGGAGATGCTCATCCTTCAGGTCTGGGCTGGGGCCTGAGATTCTGCATTTCTAACCAGCGTCCAGGAGGTGCCCGAGCTTCTGGTCTGGGGACCACACCGTGCCTAGCAGGGATGTAGATCCTCAAGGGCGGCCAGGGCCCTAGGGTGTTGGGAGTCCCACGATCAGCGGATGCCTCCACTTGTGTGCTCCCCAGTTCCTGCCTGGCCTCTGGGGAAGGGCTCACCCCTTAGACCCTGTTTCCTCCTTTGCCCCTTGTCAGCTCCCAGGTCAGTTATCATCCCCCCCCCTTTCCCTTACAGCCTGCCGTGGTTCATTTCCTTGTGGTATTTAATAAGAATCAATAGATAAACAGCCTGATCTTGCTGCTCAGATACTAGTATCTGCCCTCTTCTCTTCCACCAGAGGTCTTTGTTCCTTACAGAGAACAAAGGACTGTGTCCCCCATTGGCCTATGTTTCTATTTCCTGTTCGGTGCCTGTTTGTGGTTGGTTATTTATTAGGGCAGCATCAGAGGGGTCCTCTCCTGGGGTCCCCGTCTTGCCTACTCATTTACCTGGATGAATGCTGGGCTCCTTGTTCCTCCTCTTCCTTATCTCTGTTTGCCCTGTGTGTGTCTGAGCCTGGGCCCCTGGATCTCGCGGGTCTTTCCTTGACCTGATCCTTGGGGTGGGCTGCAGAATTGAAGGCTGGTGAATTTATTATCTGAGCTGGGAACAGAGGATTTCAGCTTGATGAGGCAGCCTGGGCATCCCCTCCCAGAAATGCTGTTGCAGGGACAGTGCTACAGCCCCGGGCTGGCCCATGCCATCGCTGTGGGCGCTACCTCCCTGCTTACCTGGGGAAAGTTCTGACCCTCCTGCCAACTGAAGCTGGTGCTGGCAGGGGGGTGTCCAGGCTCAAATGTGGGAACCAGGAGGGTACATCTGTCTTCCTCTCCCCAGAATTCTAGGTGATCAGGGACCAGAGGGTGGCTTGCTGGGTCCCAGGTCCCAGGTCTCAGGTCTTGGGCCTCTTTTGGTATTTTTTTTTTTTTTTTTTTTTTTTTTTTTTTTTTTTTCTTTTGGTATTTTTGAAGATATAGAGGGCTGCTTGGGGATGACCACATGTCCTCACCCTGGTTCTGCCACTTTGCTGGTAGGGGGGTGCTGTCCTTTTAAGCCTTCTTTTCCTTTTCTGTCCACTTGGCAGGACCCTCTAGGCCTACACTCCTGCGGGCCATTTTGTGAGGATCCAAATAGCGAGTCTCTGAAGGCAAGCACAGATTCTATAAGCCAACAGTCCTGCGAGTTTGGGTGGTGGGGACCCACCACTGGTGAGTGATAACCAGCATTTACCAGCAACCTTACCCCATGCTCCAAACATTGTACTAAGTGCTTGACACAAATCATTCATTTCCTATTTATTGAGCACCTGCTATGTGCCAGGCCCTGTTCCAGGCACTGGTGACATAGCAATGAGCAAAATAACCCTCACAGAGCTCACATTACTCCGTGCGTGCATGCATAAGATGTGTATGAGGGAAAGAGTCAGTTAGTTAAAAAACAAAAACAAAACGGTGAACTCTGTTCACAGCCCCCACACATACGCCAGGTGGTGGTAAGCACCGTAAAGGAAATTAGAAGGTGGGTGAGGTGCTAGAAAGGATAGGGGTGTGTGCTGCTTTCTCTGGGGGCATCCGGAAAGGCCTGTTAGTAGAGCTAGCATTTGAGCAGACTCCTGAATGAAGTGAGGGACAAGGACAAGGAGACAGTCGGGGGGCAGAGAGTTTTCATTGAAGACAGGCATCCTTTGACAGAAGAAGCCTGATTGGTGGCCTTACAAAAACCCTGTGATGATTGTTCCCATTTTCTAGCCGACGCAGCTGACGCTCAGAGAAGTTAAGTAACTCACCCAAGTACACACAGCGAACGACTGGAACTGGGACTCAAAGTCAAGTGTTTCTAGTCCTTACTTTGGTGTCCTTAATTGCTGCTTCCTGAATGGAGGTGGCTAATTATGCCCCCTGTCAACACAGGTGACAGTCACTGGTCCTCTGCTCTTGGAGGGGTCTGTGCCGTAATGATACCGCTCGTGGGTCAGCTTCCCCGAGTGGGGTCCCTGCCTAGAGAAGGGCCAGGCGAGGCCCAGCGATATGGCGGGAGCAGGTCGGGCTCAGTGCATTAGAGCCGGAGAACAATGCCCTGTCCACTCCCCGCTGCAGCCTGCTGCCCCTCCCTCCCAGGCAGCAAATTATGGCCTCCAAATGTGTGCCCAGGCCTGCCTTTGACATCAGTGGGGCCCACCTGAGCTTCACCTTCAGGATTCTGATAATCAGCTCTCTCTCCTCCTGGCTTCCCCCAAGACCTGTATGGAAATAAGTATGTGTCTGCCAGGATCAAATGCTTTTGGAGACAAAAGTCGGTACCGAGGACATTACAGGGAGCTATCATCTCGGCACGATGCTCTTCCACAAAGCCCTCTGCTCCTCTTTTGGGCTGACACAGTTTCAGCCTGAAAGGTTCCAGCAGGCTGACTTGGTTTTAAGCAAAAGCACATCCTATTATTTTTTTGAGAAATGAAGTGTAAAATTAACACTTATTATTCCTGAGCAGGGGAAAAAAAAAAAAAAAAGAGGGTTGTTGGTTGGTTTGGGGTGGGAGGGGGGAACTCTGGGATTTTCGTGCTTGCTGGGTTGTTTCTTTGCCAGTTTGGGTTTGTATTTATTTTTATTTAAAAAAAAAATCATAATGTATCAATGGATTCCCCATGCCAGCCCCGACTTACGGGGACTGGAAGGAAAGCTCTGGCACAGTGAGCAAGCAAAATCTGCATTTCACTTTACAAATGAGTGGGGCTGCATAATTCACTTGAGTTGTGTAGGTCTCTCTTATGGATGCCTGTCATGTGCTATAAGGGGGGAAAAAAAAGAACAGAAAGGAGAGGAAGTGATTTTGCGTCTTAACTCACAAAATCCTCCAGTTCCCAGCCCCCGCACCCCCACCCCCTGCACCGGGGCAGAGGGGCCTGCGGGCTCCCAGACAGCTTTGTCATTCTGCTCCGAGGTGTCCGCCGAGGCTGCGTGATCTTAGAGAATTCAGGAGAGTTATTCTCGGAGGGTGCCGCTCTCTGCGGACCCCACGACTTGGGACAGAGTGCGAGGTTGTCCGCGTCAGCGGGGTAAGGAGCCGCGGTGGCGGCGGCGGCACGTTCTGCCAGTACCGTGGGCTGGCTGGTATCGGGTCACCGGCACGCGGAGGGACTGTTTGCACACTAACTAGGGCAGCTCCCCACCCCCCTTTTTCCTGGAGGGCTGGAGAGGCAGAGGGACACATTACGGACACCCCAGGGAGCTCCTCCAACCCCCCTCGGGCCGGGAGAGGGCCTTGTCCTTCAGAAAGAAGGTCTGCAAACCAGAAGGCCCGATTCTCGGGTCTGGGGGAACCCCCCCGGCTTTCTTGCTTTCACTTTGTGTTTGTTTTATTTTGCCTCCCAGGGCTCCCCAGGTCTGACTCTCTTTAACACGGGAGGGAGGGCGGAGCGAGGCAAGAGAGCAGTGGCATGCACCTGTCGGGCTCCTGATCTGATCAGCCCACAACCTCACATCGACACCGCTTCGGGGGTGCGATCTGCTTACATGGCAGCTGTTTGGGGCCTGGAACCGGCTGGCGGCTCCAGGGCTGCCTGACTGTGCACATATTTATGAACGTGGGTGCAGGGTGTAGCGGCGTCTATGAATCACGGGGAGCTGCTGATGAATTGCTCGGCACTCGGAGAACGGAAAGTGACTGTCAGACATGATTTCTCTGATTTATCAGTTGCGGGAACCTTCTTTGTCCTCTCGGCGTTTGTGCATCAGACGGCACGTCTCCATTCACAGCCAAGTGGATAAAGGCCTCGCTCGGCCCCGCTCGGCCCCGCTCGGCAGAGAGCAGTAAATCCTCCTTTGCCATCCCTGCCCCGGGGAGCTGGCTCTGGCTGGGCAGGGAGTGAGGGCCCAGCCAGGGGTGTCTCTCCACCGGGAGTATTTCCCGGGCCCCTTCTGCGTGCCCAGGCAGGGCCTGATGCTGTGGGGGCTGGAGAAGGAGAAGCCACTATCTGTGTCCATAATCCAGTTGGCAGGATCAGAAAGATTCCTAGGATCCGGTTAGATGAATCCAGGATCACCATGCCCAGCCAGGTCCCACTGTGCATGCAGGCATAGTCAGGGGAGCCTGCCTGGAGGTGGCATGCAGGTGGGATCCCTATGGATGGGGAGGCCTTTGTATCCTGTTCCGTTCCGAGTACCACCCCCCAGCTGGCTCTCTTACCTTGGCAAGAGGTCTAATTCTCTTTCCTAGAAATGGGGTTTTACCAGCGAGCAGGATTAATTCTGGTATTTGATTCATTTTTATCAGCTTAAACTTAAGGTATAGTATAAACCATAATAGAAACCTCTGTACGGTTGTCATTTCACATACCGTCTGCCTTATTAACGTCCGAGAGGTGTCCACATTCAGGGAGGTCACCCATAAGGGTGGTACCTCTCTTTCTCTCGTTCATTCATTCCTTACTTTGTGCCAGGCCCTGAGGAGCATCGTTTGTGTGGGGGACAGGGGGCATGTTGGGGGTCTTCTGAGGCAGCCCCCACACAGGAGGCCATCTCTAATTATGATGAGAGTCTCCCCAAGGGAAGTGGAGGACGTGAGTAGGGCCTATGCGGCGAGCGTGCTGAGCCTGCCCTGCGTCCCCAAACTTGTCAATGAATTCCTTTTCTGCCAGTGTAAATGGAAGCTCTGCCTGGCTCTCTGTCGGGTGCATGTGGCCTAGTTGCCGGGGCTCCAGGGGCACGGCGAACACCCGGTAGATTCCAGCCAGTGGGCTATGTGGGGCAGGCCCACCTGCACGCGCACGTGTGTGCATGTGTCTCTGCGGGGGGCGGAGGGGGGTGCTGAGGTGGGGGCTGGGGGCTGGCTGGGCCAGGGGGATGTGTGCTGTCCCTGCCAGCCCCAGCCAGGGCCTGGGGACCCAGGGACTCGCCAGGAGCCTCAGCCCATCTGTGTTTGTGTCTTGCCACTGGCAGAGCCCCTCTGCTACCTAATTCTTGCCTTTGAGGGCAAATCAAAGCACCTGGCACCTTTGGTGAGGCTGGTTCCCTGGGGGAGCCCAAGAGGGAGCCCGTGTCCTTGGCTGTCCCAGATAATACTCTCGCTGATGCTGGCACACCTGACAGGAAACACTTATTGAGCACTTGCTGTGTGCGGGGACTGTCCAATCCTCTTTCGTGTATTAACTCGTTTACTCTTTTTGGTGGGGGGCAGTGGGGGGTGGGATTTGTTCATGTATTTGAGAGAAAGGAGACCAAGAGCGTACAAGCAGGAAGGGGCCGAGGAAGAGGGAGAGAGAAATTTAGCAAGACTCTCCACTGAGCTCAGAGCCCGACTTGGGGTTTGATTCCACCACCCTGAGATCAGGACCTGAGATCTTGGTTTCGGGATGCTCAACCGACTGTGCCACCTGGGTGCCCCTGTATTGACTCATTTAATTGTCACATCCACTATAAGATGAAGGCTAGGGATGCCTGGGTGGCTCAGTGGTGAGCATCTGCCTTTGGCCCAGGGCGTGATCCTGGAGTCCCAGGATCGAGTCCCACATCAGGCTCCCTGCATGGAGCCTGCTTTTCCCTCTGCCTGTGTCTCTGCCTCTCTCTCTCTCTCTCTGTGTCTCTCATGAATAAATAAATAAATAAAATCTTTTAAAAAAAGAAAAAAGATGAAGGCTATGTGGGGGGGTATATATGTGACTTTTTTTGAAGGCTTTTATTATTTTTTAAAGAATTAATTATTTGAGAGAAAGAGTGCATGCACAGGGGGAGGGGCAGAGAAGGAAGGAGAGGGACAAGCAGACTCCCCACTGGGCCCAAAGCCTTACACAGGGGGCTCTATCTCAGGACCCCGAGATCATGACCCGAGCCAAAATCAAGAGCCAGATGTTCAACCAACTGAGCCACCCAGGCGCCCCGACTTTTATATATTTTTTAGAGCAGTTTTAGGTTTATAATAAAATTAAGAGGAAGATAGAGATTTCCATTATATTCCCTGCCACACACATGCATAGCCTTCCTCATTATCTTTGCCACTTTCCAGAATGACCAGGTACGTGATTTTTGCAAGATGAACCTACAGTGACACATCACAATCACCTAAGGTCTGTAGTTTGCCTTGGGGTTCACCCTTGGTGTTGTACCTCCTGAGGGCTTGGACAAATGTGTGATGACACGTGTCCATCATTAGAATATCATATAGAGTATTTCCACTGCCTAGAAATCCTCTGTGCTTGGCCTGCTCATCTCTGCCCCCACCTTAAGCAACCAGCTGGTCTTTTCATTGTCCTCGTAGTTTTGCTTTTTCCAGAATAGTTGGCATCCTAGCAGGTAGCCTTCTCTGATTGGCTTCTTTCACTTAGTAATATGCATTGAAGTTTCCTCTGCGCCTTTTCATGGCCTGATCGCTCTGTTCATTTTAGCACTGAGTAATAATCCATCCTTTGGATGGACCTCAGTTTATGTGTTCATTCATCAACTGGAGGACATCTTGGTTGCTTTCAAGGTTTGGAAATTATGAATAAAGTTGCCATAAATCTCCATTTATAGCTTTTTTTTTTTTTGTGGATATAAGTTTTCAACTCCTTTGGGTAAATACTAAGGAGCGAGATTGTTGGATGTATAGTAAGAGTAGGTTTAATTTTGTGACAAACCGACAAAGCCTCTTCCAAGGTGGCTGTGCCATTTTGCATTCCCAGCCACAGTGGGTGACAGTTCCTATTGCTCCACATCTTTGTCAGGACTTGCTGTCATCAGGGTTCTGGATTTTGGCCATTCTCATGGGTGCGTAGTGGTGAGGAAGGCAGTTGTCGTGTACTTGAGAAAAGAGGAAACTGAGGCACACAGAGGTTGTATAACTTGCCCAAGATCATGCAGTGAGTGGCAGAACCAGGTTCCAACCCCAGATGACGTGACACTCAAGCCAGGGTGACTCCCCGACGTACCCCCTTGCTGAGCTGAGGGCTGCACTGGTTGCAGGTGCTGGCCCCTTCCAGCCTCGCACAGCCTCATGGGACAGGGGCTCGGGGAACCTCGTTTACTCTGAGCACACTCACCCCCTGGGCTATACAGTGTGGAGAAGAAGCCAGGGTTTGAACTCTTCCCTGCTGACTCTGGGCTGGGTCACCAGACTTTGGCACTGTACCCCTTGATGCTGGTGAGAAGCTGGTGCTTGGGGCTCCTGGGTTCGAGTGAAGGTCATAGCGGCTTCCAGGTGGGTAAATGGAGCCATGTTCTGATCTGGAAGGACAGGGTGTCCGCCCTTTGTCCATCAGCCATTATCCATAGGCCATCTGTTTCAAATATTTTACAAAGAGCATTTGTTGTTTTGGTGGCATCTACTTATGGTGGCTCAGCCCTCAGAGTCAAAGCCAGAGTCCGCCAGTGGCTGGCAAGGCCCTGGGCAATGTGCATCCCTGTGTCCCCTCCGATCCCACCCGACCCCACTGCACCCCAACCCAACCCCCGAGTTTCAGGCACATGGCTCTCCTGCTACTGGCAAGCCAGCGCAGGCCCACCTTGACTGTCACCTAGGGAGCCTCCCATGTTCTCACATCCCCCCTGATGCTGTATTACACATTGGTCATCCTGATGATGTGTCTCCCCCACCATTAGAATGGGGGCAAGCGTGTTATCTGTTCAGTTCCCCACAGGATTCCTAGCTTGCAGTGCCTGGCATGCAGTATATGCTCAGTAAATATTCTACTAGATTCTTAAAAACTCTGGTTGGACTCCTTTCTCTGTGCAGACCCCATCCTGGGCTCCTCTCCACAGTGACATGGTGGAGTCTCAGATTCAGGCTGTTGACCGTGGCCTGCACACATTCTTGGCTGCTTGACCAACAAGAGAAATGAAGGCAGACAGTGGCTTTAAGAGCCACATATCTGTGGCTGGCCCCTGGGGTCTCTAGGCTCTGTGGGAGGGACTGTCTGGAGCTGGATGGGTCCTGGCATCTGTGGCCTTCACACCAGCCCTGGGTCTGGGGACCAGGCACAGGTTGGCCTTGGCTATACTGGGGGCCCTTGGGCTCCTGCCCAATGTTTGCAAGGTCACTGACTGGCCATCATTTTCCTTGCAGAGGAAGGCATCAACCACGAGTGTAAGCTGTGCAACCAGATGTTCGACTCCCCAGCCAAGCTCCTCTGTCACCTCATCGAGCACAGCTTCGAGGGCATGGGCGGCACCTTCAAATGCCCCGTGTGCTTCACAGGTAAGTGTGTGAGGGGATGAGGGGGGAGCTGGGGGAAGGATGTAGGCCTCGCCCTTTAATTGTTGGACCTCAGCATATGCTCCCGCACTGACATGGACCTGGAGTCCCCAAGGGCCCCACAGCCCATCACCCTGCCTGCCTCACGCAGAGCTGGCCTACACCCCGTGCACCTCCAGCCCCTCCTCTTAGGCAGATGGAGGGTCCTTTCCTAGCCACCCTTCACCCCTAGGCACAACTGAATTTTCCAGCCCAGTGTCACCCACCTTTGCCTTCCACGGGCTCCAGGCTCGTCTCCCTGAGCTGGGAGCTCTGTCCTACAACTGTGGGGCTCTCTCTCTATGCACTTCTTGGCTTCCCTTCCTCTTGGGCCTGCCTCAGCCCACGCTCCATCCGTGCTCCAGGATGGAGGGGTCAAGGGCAGTTCTGCTGGCCGAGTCCCCAGCCCCTGGCCCCCAGCCCCCAGCCCCCAGCCTGGCTGCCCGCCCAGGCGAGCGGCTGTCCCGGCCCGAGGCGAGTCTCAGGGGCTCTGCTATCCCCCCTCCTGCTGCCCAGATGGCAGCCGGTGTGCGTGGGGGAGCCCTGGCCTTCCCCCTGCCTCCCCCGACATCTGTCGTCTGCCACGGCAGGAAGCCCACCCCCGGGAGGGCGCCTGGCAGGAGGGGATTTCTGAAGTGCTCACCTCCCAGACACACAGCTGCCTTGGGGCCACCTCCTGTGTGCGCTCAGGGCCGGGGCTGCTCGTGGACTGTTGCGACCTGCTCCATGGTGGGCCTGAGGGGGCTGGGCCACGGAGGATGTCCCCGCACACGCACACACTACTGGGGTGCGCGAGGGTCTTGGAACACCATGGTGCCCCTTCCCCCTCAATTGGGAGCCTCCACCCATCTGCTACCATCACACTCTGCAGGCGAGGTGGAGGCTGGCACCGAGGGGCCTCAGCTGCCAGGTCGCGGGTCCAGGACACGGGGCCCCTGCATGGGGATCTGAGGATGCTGATAACAACCTCAAATAGAATAGGAATTTGTGTTTATTGAGCACCTTCTTACACTAGACAATATGTTAAGTGTATTTAGTTCAAATCTCAGCTCTGCCATCTGCTAGCAGCAGGACCTAGAACAAGTCATTTAACATTCCCAGTGCCTCAGCTTCCTTTTCTGTAAAATGAGGGTAACACTAGTGCAGGGCCTGTGCCAGAGTCAGGAGCCCACACACGGAAGGTATCTGGCAAATGGTGAAGCTGAGGCTGACGATGGCGCCGGTGTTCCCTGGACTAATTATGTGCCAGGCCATCTTTTAAAGCATTTTGCAAGTAGTAAGCCATTCGACCCTCCCAGCCACTCAATACTGTAATGATCCTCATTTTTTTCAGAGGAGGACATGAAGCCCCGAGGGGTTAAGTGACTTGTCCAACACTGTACAGCCTGTAAGTGGCAGAGCTTGGCTCCTCTGGCTCGGCCCCCTCCCGTGGCTGCAGTGACCTCCTAGTGGCCCAGGATTTGGTCACCTGTGTCCATGGGTGGGCGATCCCTCCTTATGAGTAGTGTGGGGTGTCTGGGCTGGCGTCCCCGGAGTGTGGCCCCTGACAGCCGTGCCTGCGTCCAGTCTTTGTCCAGGCCAACAAGTTGCAGCAGCACATCTTTGCCGTGCATGGGCAGGAGGACAAGATCTACGACTGCTCGCAGTGCCCACAGAAGTTCTTCTTCCAGACCGAGCTGCAGGTGAGTGCCCTTGTCCGCTGCACACCCCCTCCTGGTGCTCTTTGGGGGCCCCCACAGGCACCGAGGGTCTTGGGGTGAAGCCAGGATGGCGGGTCTTGTACGTAGCCTCACCCCACCCAAAAAAGCAACAGTTGCTCGGTGTGGAGGCAGTGGCTGCCCTCCCAGAGGCCGACATCGGGGTGGCCCCTGGGCCTCTACTGACCATGATTCTCAGACGAGCTGAACTGGAGCCACTAAGCCTGGTGAGGACTCAGAAGGCTCTCATTTGTGGTGTTTCCGTGCAAGCTCCTTCCCCTCTTGGGGCTTCTGGGTCTCTACCTATCTTTGATGATGATGTTGAGCTGAGCTGTGGATCTGTGGCTGGTGGTCTGTGCAGCTTGTATGACTGAATCCTGGGGCTGTGTGCAGCCAAGGACTGGGTCTGGGGTCTCAGAGCCTCCAGCTCTGCCCGAGAAAGCCAGAAAAGTGAGAGCTGTTGGGTTGGGCCCCAACTCAGCGGAAGGGGTGCTCACCACAGGGCCTGAGGCTGATGCAGCCCCTGGGTGCCACACAGTGGCCTTGGCCAGCTTCCTCAGATCACCGTGCAGGCCTGGCAGTGGCCAAGAGAGCCCTCGTGAGGGGACGTTGTGGCGGCCGGCTGCCCTAGGCCCTTCAGCCACTGCCCCTGTTGTCCCACCTGTTGATGGTTTCTGAGGACTCAGGTCTGTGTCCAGGTGAAGCTGCCTTCTTCTGCTGACTTTTGCATGAAATTCTTGTAACCCTGGATTGGTCACATGTCCACCCAGAAATACTGTGTGTACACACACATACGGAATACCACCTACACAGTGTGCATAAGACCACACCCCAAAAAGAAGCACCATGTGGACATCCCCAGAAACACCACATGTACACGCAGACATGCCTTGATACCGTACACCGAGAATAACAGCATTTTCCACAAAGCGCACAAGGGAGGTGGTGAACCACACATCAGCTCTCGAAGCTTCTGCTGGGCAGCGGCACACCTCTCCCACTCCTGTGTTGTCTTGGCCAAATGCAGTGATGCGGCCCTGCCCAGTTCCAAAGGGGACGAGGTGGGTAATCGTGCCCTGTGCCCAGAAGGAAAGGAAAGCTGACGTTTGTCACAGCCTCCCAAGCGCCGTGCACACTGTGACCCACAGGGTCTGCCCACTGGAAACACGCCTGCCTGCACACCCGGGCAAGTGCCAAGCCTGCACTCAGCAGTCACACCACACCCCTCCCGGGGGTTGAGGCTGTGTCATCAGGTTGCTGAGGGGCAGCACTGGGGTGCCTCCTTTCTGGGGCTTTCCCATGGAGGGCTCAGTGGGCATTCCCCCCCACCCCC
Source organism: Canis lupus baileyi (assembly GCF_048164855.1). NCBI lineage: Eukaryota > Metazoa > Chordata > Mammalia > Carnivora > Canidae > Canis > Canis lupus. Next base: position 66,448,777 of record NC_132842.1, read on the forward strand.
GACAGTCAGGGTCCCTTCCCGCGGGCTGGCCCCATGGCAAGGCTGGACAAGCAGAGCTGCCTTCACACTGTCACCATGTGGGACCTAGCTATACGGACCCAGGCCCGGAGAGGGGGTCCCAGCTCCAAGTGCCACTTGCAAGGTGGTGACCCTGCCCGGGGCCCAGGGCTGCCCCCACCTTGATCCACAAACTGAGCATGTGCCCCTTGGCTGAGGATGGCTAGGGCTCGGCTGAGGATGGCTAGGGGCCCTCCCCCAGTCCGCCAAGCGAGATCAGTGGCAGCACCTGCCCAGCGGGCCGTCCGGGAAGCCTCCTGCACCTGAGCACCGCCCTTCCGCGCCTCCCACCTGCTTCACCTGCTTGGTGCAGCTACCAAAATAGACCCCGGGTCCCCAGACAACTCCGGCTTTTTATAGCTCAACACGGCAGGCCTCTTTTAAAGCCACTAGCTCCTATAAACTATGATTTACTCAAACTTTGAACTCGCTCAGCCCTCTGGTCCTCCCACGTTGTCCTGGATGCCGAGAAAGGGATGCTCCCTCCCTTGCAGGTTTTTCCCAGAAAGGTTGCCCCGTCTCGCCTTTGTGAGCTCCGTCGTTATCGTGGAGCCTCACGGAGGCCCAGAGAGCTGTGGTCTCAAGCCGATCCCGCTGCGAGCCATGCGCACCCGGAGCTGCAGACTGTCCCAGGCATCAGAATGGTTCCTGTGAGCTGGTGGTTTCCTGGGTCATCCGTCAACCTTTAAGGCAGATCCTCAAATGCCGAGAACCTCGCTAAATTATAGCCTTAACGAGTGACTATTTTCTGCAATTAATGATTTTAATTACAGACCATTTAAATGCAGAAGTGTTGTAGCGACACCCGATCTATGCAAATAATGGCTTTCCTTAAGTAACTTGAATAGCAATTTTCTGGGTTTTTGAGAGGAGGGTTTTTCAGGCATTGAAGTTTTCATCATCATTACACAGAACCTGGGGCTGGTGGGCAAGTGCCTTATTTCCCTGGGGTGACATGTGGGGGTTTGTGTGTACAGCAGGAGGCAGGGCCCTTGCTGGAACCTTGACTGGCTCTCCTGGCTGTATGTCATTTGAGGTCCTGTGGGGAGACTCAGGGAAACTAATGTTTGTTGGCACAAGTGACTCTGAGCCAAGAGGTCTTAAGATATAAGGCTGAGGATTGTTCTCATTGTAAAACTGGAAATACCTGCTGTGAATATAGAGGCAACAGTGATGAGATTTGGCCCCGGTAGGCTTGGGCTGTGTCACAGTGATTTGTCTACCTCCAAAGAGAATGTTCTCTTAGGATGCATTAATAGGAGCACTGTTGCCAGGATGAGGGAGGTGAAAGTCCTGATTGATTCTGAGTTCGTCTGGCTCTGCCCAAAGAGGACTTTGGACAGACTGGAACACGTTCATATCAGAGTGATTAGGAGCAGGAGAGAACTACACTTAGCTATCCATTTGTTCAGAGCATGTACATGGAGGGCCCACTACGTGCCAGGCACTAGATCTAGGAACGGCCAAGACTGTGGTGAATGAGACAGAGAAATACCCACAGGGCCTGCATTCAAGAGGGACTGATCGACAGTGTCCTGTCATGGTCACCACAAAGAAAATAAAACCAGGTGATGGGCTGGAGTGTGATGGGGGTGAGGTTGGATAATCCCTGGGGAGTGTGGTCAGGGAGGGCCTCTCTGAGGAGGTGGCATTTAAGCTGAGACCTGGCTGGTGAGAAGGAGTGTATGGAAGAGAGCCATGAGTGCAAAGGCCCTGTGGTCACGTGAGCTGGGTGTACTGCTGGAATGACAGAAGGCAGAAGGTGGCTAAAGCAGAGTGAGTGGGGAGCAGTGGTGTGGAGAGGGCTGGCAGGTGGAAGTTTGTCATGGTGGGGTTTGAAGGACAGCAAAGGAGTTTGGATTTTATCCCCACTGTGATGGGAATCCAAGTAGGGAAGAGGTATTATCCGATTTCTACCCTGAATCAAAATTTAAGAAGTCTAGTCTTTGAAAGACCCTGTTAAGAAAATGAAAAGCCACACATCAGAAGAAAATACGTGCAAATCACATATTGATAAAGGACTTCTATCCAGGACATATTTTTTAAAACCCTGAAAACTTAATAATGAAGGGCAACATCCACTGTAAAACAAGTGGAGCATTTCAACACTTCACCAAAGATGTGGGGACGTTCAACATGATTATAATCAGGGAAGCTCAAATGAAAACCACAACGCAAGGCCACCACACCCTTACCAGGATGATCAAAACAGAAGAAAAAGTCAGCCATGCCGAGTGCTGGCCAGGGTGCGGAGCGGCAGCTGGAACCCCCGCGTGCTGCTGCTGGAAACCTGAAGTGGTGTGGCCACCTGGCAAAATAGTTCTTGAGTCCCTGTAAAGTCAAACGTACACTTAATGTTTCACTGCGCAACCCTCCCGTGACATGTTTATCCTAGAGCATGAAAAACATGCTCACACCAGAACCTCCATGGATGCTGGCCCCCAGCTGGAAACCCCTTAGCTGTCCCTTACCTGGGAACGGACGGACAGGTGTGCTACATGCATGCAGTGCCTCACTGCTTGGCAATACAAAGCAGCCGCTGACACACGCAGCCACTTGGATGAATTGCAAATGCCAAATGAAAGAAGCCAGATTCGAAAGGCGCCGTACTAACGTGGTTCTGTTTACCTGGTGTTCCAGAAAAAGGCAAGACTGTTGGAAAAAAAACATCAATGGTTGCCAGGGGCTGGAGGTGGGGGAGAGATAGGGGAGAAGGTTCCTGAACACACACACATGCACTCACGCACATCCATGCACACATGTACGCACGCATGCACCCGGGGAGCTCAGGCAGCGTGCTCGGCTATGGGGATCCAGCCTGACTCCAAAGAGCTTTCAGGGGACCCTTGGCCAGGAGAAGATGTGGGCAGATTGCTGTGAAAGTGTGGGGACACTTGTCTTCACGCATTTTAAGCTCTGTCCACTTGCTTGCAGCAGCCACAGACTTCTGGCAGTGGGCAGAGGGTCGGGGTGTGCATGCTGCCCTCTGACAATCACGGCTCATGCATCCCTCTCTGGGGTTAGCTCAAGCAGGATGAGGAATGGATTTGTAGGGACGCTGGGTGGCTTTTGTTTGCCGGAAGTGGTGTGGAGTTTCTGGTGGCCCAGTCCTTGAGAATCAAGTGCCCCTGTCTCAAGGTGGTGACACTCTGCCTTCTGCCTCTTTCTGGTTCATATTGTGTTTTCCTGCAGCCTGGCTCTCTGGGCTCATCTCTAGAAGGGAAAATGCTGGCCAGAGCTGCCGTGGCTTCTGTCATTTCTGCTGAGACAGACACTCCTGGATATTTCAAAAGAGGGGATTTAGTGTGGGGATTTGGTTATGCAAGTAGCCGGACGGAACCCCCGGCCAGCCCAGAGACAGTGACTGCAGGAAACAGCCAGCATGCCAGCAGCAGGCTCGAGATTCCCTGGAGAGGGGATCTGATGGTTGAGCTCCGACGGTTGATGGTCAGCTGTCCAGCTCTGCTCCACTGGCCCCGGGTGGCGGAGGGGAGCCAAGGCTGGTGGACACTGCAAATGTCCACTGTGTGGGGAAGAGTCTACAGACGGAAGGAAGGAAAGGTAGAAGGTCCCTGGCGGCAGAGGTGTCTGAAATGCCGCAGCGGGGAGGCAGGGAGCGCACACGGTCTTTGTGAAGCAGCTCTGTATTTGCAGCCTGGCTCCGCCGTTTCCCAGCGCTAGGCCAGAGTTTTCTTATCTGGAAAACGGGAGTATTAACAGTTCCCACCTCAGAGCTGTGTTGCGGGAGACCCTTGGCACAGTGACCGGTGCATAGGAAGAGTGTGGTTGACACTACCTGTGGTTATTATTAGCATTTACCGTTATTCTTCACGTTACTGTGACCATGACTATTAGCATATTCTTAACGTTAGGCATTGGAGGTCAGCTGACTTTCCAGAGCCCCCTCCACTAGGCTTTGCTGTGATTTCCTGATTTCTGGCTTGAGCGTGGACACAGTGAGATGCTGAGTCTCTCCATCTGTGGCACCCAGCCAAGTGTGAAGGCCACGGGCACAGGACACCCACACTGGGGCCCAGGGAGGAGCTGGGTGTGCGGAGCGGGGAGGCGAGGTAGAAAGGCCACAGAGGCCGGGGCTTCAAGTCCTTTCCAGCTTTCACTGCCTCTGGCCCAAGCTTTTCCCTTGGACCATTTCCTTCTGCCTTGCCCGGGGCTCAGTGGAGGGTAGTATGTCGATTTGGTGGGGGACCTGCAACACAACTCTATAAGCCACAGACCCCGAAAATGTCCGGGGTGTTGGCCTTGCATATCCAGCCTCAGGCCTCAGCAGATGAAGGCCTGGGGCCCTGTGGGCCCCTTGCCAGGGGTTAGCTGAGCTGAGGGGAGGGGCTGGCTCAGCCACCCTGCCCAGCTGTCTGGGGATCCCTGTGGACACCTCCGTGCCCACGGACACTGGACAGGGATGGCATGTCCTTCTGCCCATCCTGAGGCTCACTGTATCCTGCTCTTCACTGTCGCCAAGGGACTGCATGCAGGGAGTGTGCAAATTACTTAGCCATACGAGGCTGGCCTTCAACAGGGTGGACATGCTCCCCGTGAAATCGGCCAAGAAATAGTTCGAGCAGTCACCTCCCCTGGGTGGCTCCCTTCCAGGAGACCACGCTCTGACCTAAGCATTTTGTATGGATTGTCTCAGCACAGCCCCATGAAATAGGTGCTCTTATGATCCTCATTTGCAGATCTGGAAACTGAGACTCCAAGAGCTTAGGTGGTATGTCCAGGGTCACAAGCAAATGGCAGAGCCACATGCAAAGCCAAATCGTCTTTGCCACCAAGGCAAACAGAAATCCTCCAAAGTTTAAATGAATTGCCATTTATATGAGCTAATAGATTTAAATGAGGCCTGCAGTGCTGAACTATAAAAAGCCTTCATGTCAGGGGACCCAGAAACTATTTTAGTAGTTGGGCCAAGCAGGTAGCTCACAAGTAGCGGTTAACAGCGGTTGCGAAAGAACCTGCTCGCAGGTGGGCCCAGGTGGAAACACACTGGGGCCACTTCTGCGCTGCTGAGCCTGTACCTGGCATTTGCTAGGCTGGCACTTGAGGCCAGGAACCCGCAAACCTAGTGAGAAGCAATGGGGTGAGTTCAGCTCAGGCTCCGCTTGAGCAGAGGAAGGATTAGGGCTGGTCGTGGAGACAGGGACTGCAAAAGGCCACAAGCTTCCTGGTGCTGCCACTTTTCCCCCCTCTGGCGGCCTCGCTGAGTGCTGTCACACACAGCCTGGAGCCTGAGGAAGGGTCTCTTTGATGGGGGGAGTTCCTGTGCTCCTCAGACCTCCGTGATGGGCCTGGGCTGGGCCGGGGGGAGCAGTGGGTCTGCCCTGTGCCCTGGAATCTAGGCTCCCGTATTGACAAAGTGAGGGGCCGCAGGAAGCGCTCCCCGAGCCGGGGCCTGCAGCGGCAAAGCGGCCAGCCCTGCGTTGAGCGGGCGCATTTAAAGGATTAGCTCACGCTGTTTGCTTGTGTGTGCCTAATCATGCCGCTTCCAGCTAAATGATTACAATTGATTAAAAGCAGAGCTAGGTATTCTAACAAGCAACCTGGAGCCCTTCCAATGGGGTGAGCTGGGCCCTGCCAGGCTGAATCCTGGTACCCAGCCAGGGGGAGGTGTCTGTGAGCAAGGGGCGTGCTCTGAGCCCCATGGGACCCTTCCTTCTTAGCCCTCGAGGATATTTGAGTTGACCCTTCCCCTCATTCCATTTTCATTTAAGAATATACACTGAGGGGATGCCTGGATGGCTCAGCGGTTGAGCATCTGCCTTCAGCTCAGGGCATGATCCTGGAGTCCCGAGATCGAGTCCCACATCGGGCTCCCAGCATGGAGCCGGCTTCTCCCTCTGCCTGTGTCTCTGCCTCTCTGTGTGTGTCTCTCGTGAATAAATAAATAAAATCTTTTGTTAAAAAAAATATACACCGAGTACCTACTGTAGGTGGGTGCCATCATGGGGGTCCAAGGCACAAGTGTGCACAGGTAGATATGATCCCTGTTCTCACCCAGCTGTCATTCTTTGGCAGATGCCATCGGTAAGTCAGTAAATACATGAACTAGGTCATTCCAAACTGTAGAATTTTGAGGACAGTAAAACACTGCATGGTGATGGAAAACGATAAGTGTGTGTGTGTGTGTGTGCGTGTGTATGCGTGTGTGCATGTGTGCGCGCATCAGGGCAAGGGCAAGAGAATGTTGAGGATTGGGTGGCCAAAGAAGGCTGGCATTTCAACAGAGTCCTGAAGCTTGTGAAGGAGCCAGTGTGGGGAAAAGCTGGGGACCTTCTGGGAAAGGGAACAGCCAGTGCAGATTCAGAGACATGGACAGACTTGGGGTGTCCAGGGAACAGAGGAGAGGGCTGGAGGTGGGTGAACACCTTGCTTCATGCACCTGGTCTAATCAGCGAGGTAGGTGCTTCCTGGCTGCTCTGCTGATCCTTGAACACCCTTCCTTTCCTCTCAGGCTTCAGGGCCCAGCTCAGGTGGTCCCTTCTCTGAGAAGCTCTCCCTGATTCTAGCTCCTTTAGCTTCTCTGGCCCTTGGTTTAACCCCTTGATCCCTTTGCTAGTGCAGATTGAAATAACTATGTTTACACCTGACTTCCTGCCCATATGTGAGTTTTGGGCTGTAAAACTCCCTCTGTCATCCATTCATCCATCGGTCTGGCCATCCATCCGTCCATCGATCCATCTATCTATCCATCCCTCCATCTCTCCCTATATGTTTTACCATTATTTTTGAGCTCCTAGAAAGTAGGAAAATAAAGGAAAGAACACAAAAAAGGAAGGGAGAAGAAGAAAGAGGGTTGTCATCTAGGGTTGCAGATTCTAGGAGCCCAAGTTTTTTAAATTCTTGGTCCTTATTTTTTTTTTAAGATTTTATTTATTAATTCATGAGAGACACACAGAGAGGCAGAGACACAGGCAGAGGGAGAAGCAGGCTCCCTGCAAGGAGCCTGATATAGGACTCGATCCCAGGGCCCCAGGATCATAACCTCAGCCAAAGGCAGATGCTCAACCACTGAGCTACCCGGGTGTCCCAAATTCCTGGTCCTTATAAGATGGGTAACCGAGGAGCCAGTTTCCTTGCCTGCGCGCTCGTGCTGTCAGATCCAGCCAGATAATTATAACTAATAATAATTAAAAATTAAAAGTGCTCTAGGCACATACTTAGCATTTGACTCTTTGGCTGAGTTCTCTGTGAGTAGGAGCATCTTCCTCCGTCCCACTTTAAAGGCAGCCCTGTTCCTGCCACCCCACGGCTGCAGGGGGAGCTGGGCCCGGCTGGGCTTAGCCTCGGGGAGCAACAGGGAGGTGCCTGGTGACACCCAGCAGAGGTTCCAGGAAGTGAGAACCTGTTGCTTGCTTTGGAGTAGCCACCAGTTTGTTCCATCATTTTCCATTGCAGACATTGGTACCTCTTTGGCCTCAGTGTCCTCGTCTATAAAATGGGGTAAGACCTACTGATTCGGGTGGGCATGAAGGTGGAGCGCTCAGGTGTGAAAAGCACTTAGAACCTAAGGCTTCGGGCAGCCCAGGTGGCTCAGCGGTTTAGCGCCACCTTCAGTCCAGGGGGTGATCCTGGAGACCCGGGATCGAGTCCCACATCGGGCTCCCTGCATGGAGCCTGCTTCTCCCTCTGCCTTTGTCTCTGCCTCTCTCTCTCTCTCTCTCTGTCTCTCATGAATAAATAACACATTTTAAAAAAATCTTTAAAAAAAGTAAACTGTAACAAATTAAAAAAAAAAATAACTCAAGGCTTCCTGTGGGTGACCAAGGCATATTCCAGGGTAGGATTGCTTTGTGTGTCCTGCCTTCCCCACCAGGGCAGGACACCAGAGCCTTTCACGGAGTGGATTCTTTTTTTTTTTTTTTTTTTTTTTTTTAATATATATTTTTAAACCTGTCTGCTATCTTCCTTCCTCTTTTTTTAATTTTTTAAAGCTTTTTTAAATTTATTTTTTCATGAGAGATACAGAGAGAAAGAGAGAGAGAGGCAGAGACACAGGCAGAGGGAGAAGCAGGCTTCATGCAGGGAGCCCAACATGGGACTCGATCCCGGGTCTCCAGAATCAGGCCCCGGGCTGAAGGCAGCGCTAAACCGCTGAGCCCCCGGGCTGCCCTCACGGAGTGGATTCTATTCGGTGTGACAACACGGTGTGGCGCACCCAGCCCACACTATGGGTAGGCAACCTGGGAGCAGCTCTGTGACCTTAAGCAAGTCACTGACCTTTTGTGGGCCTCAGTAGGTTGGGGGTAATGACAGCTCCTTCCTGTGGGTGTCGGTGAGGCCAAAGGTAGTGGTGCCTGCAGAGCCTCCAGCAGCGGGCGCAGGTTTGGTCAGCCCCAGCCACTACTGTGTCCTTGCGCCTGTGGTCTGGGTGCCTGGAGGCCTTTGGTTCACTCCCTCGTCCATTCATTCATTCAGTCCGTCACGCGTGATATGCTCAGTGTAGCCCACAGTGTTTCCTGAGCAACTTCTCTGTGCCAGATGTGTGCAGGTGTTGGGGCACACGGAGGCCCAAGTCCCTCAAATGTTGTGGGGAGAGGAACAGTAAACAGATGACAAACAGAATGAATGTTGACTGTATGCTTGTGGCATAATGTAGTATAACATATGGTGTGTCATCCAGTTCCATCATACGCTACGCATAACCTGACGTGTCCCCGTGACATCACAGGAGGCTTGGGGCACCTGGGCTTTCCTCCTTTCTCACTGTCTCTCTCTCTCTCTCTTTTTTTAAGATTTTATTTATTTATGAGAGAGAGAGAGAGAGAGAGAGAGAGGCAGAGACACAGGCAGAGGGAAAAGCAGGCTCCATGCAGGGAGCCAGATGTGGGACTCGATCCCTGAACTCTAGGATCACACCCTGGGCCGTAGGCAGGCGCCAAACTGCTGAGCCACCCAGTGATCCCTCTCACTGTGTCTCTTGATCTGTTTACTCTTCTGTGGGGTGCAGCCTTCCCTGTCTCCAGCATCGTCATCTCTTACCACTGTGACCGCTGTGGACGGCTGAGGCTCCTGAGGGGCTGAGTGTGGCTATTTAGGGTCTGCGTCTGGGGAGAACGAGTGAGGGGCACAGATGGCTCCTAGTCCTCCTGAGCCACTCACCCCAACATAGTAAAAATGAGACAGTATTTTCTGAGTGCTTCCTGGGAGCCCAGTTACCTCCCTTCACGTGTGTAGTCTTTTGAGACCTCATGGAGACCCCACAAGTGTGGCATCCTATGATCTTCATGTCACAGATGGGTAAACTGAGGCTCCCCCAGGCCGCACAGCTGCTAGAGTTGCAGAGCTATGAACCAGGCAGCCTGACACTAACATCTGTGTTCTCAGCCCTGAGGCTGAGGCAGTGGGCTTGAAGGGGACTCTCAGTCCCCTAGGAACCAAGGACAGGCCTCTGGGTGCTGGGTGCTGGGTGCTAGGGGCAAGCAGGAGAGTGATATGGCTTCACTCCAGGCAGGTGGGGTGAGCAGTGGCTACCGTGGTCACTGCTGAGAGGAGCAAGAGGGGATCAAGCCCTGGGAGGAGCCTGTGTCTGGGTGTACCCAGATGCCCTCACGAGACTCAAGATCTGCCCGCATGAGCAGTGAAGTGTGTGGAGGCCCAGGTGGGGATGGGGGGGCTCCCCCCAAGGCCCGGCTCCGGGCAGAGATGGCACTTGGAATCAGCCTCAGGCTGCCTGTCTGCCCATCAGAGCCTGTCATTCATGCCCTAGGGCGGGGGGCCAACCAACTTAAGAGGGGCACCATGCCATAGCGACAGATGGGCATGGGGGAGCTGCCAGGAGCTGCCAGGAGCCTCCAGCCAGCGGCCCTTGTGTGTGCCGGGAGCCCAGCCCCTGCCGGCGTGGTCCCAGCCCGGACCAAATGCCTTCAGTTTCTCAGGAACAATGACAATCCTACATAATCAGTGGGTGCCGGGTGGGTCTGAGGCTCCCGGAGGCTGACCCTGTACAAAGCCCTGCCCCCCAGCCCCCACCGACTTAGACAAAGAGGCAGCCCCACGTTCAGCAAAGATTAAGGCCTTGAGGGCTGGAGGGGGTGAATCTCAGTTGCTTCTTGCTGTCACTGCGACCTTGGGCATATGACCTCCCCTCTGAGGCTCACCGTCCTCTCCTGGACGCGGAGGCTCCTTGTGGGGGCGCAGCACAGCCTTCGTGGAATGTGGGGTACAGCGCCCAGCCGGCGGGGGGGCGGCCCTGGGGTGGAGCTGCTGTGATGTCCGGCTCTCACAGATGGGAGACTCCATATCATGCCACGTCACACAGCTGGTAAGAGCCGACCTCACCCCGGTCAGGTGGGGGATAACAATAACAGAGACACCCGTGGGGACTGCGGGGGGCCCTCTGCATCGAGCTTCCTGATTCGTCCTCCGGCCAACCCTATGAAGTCAGCGCTGTTCTTCTCCCGTTTTGCAGCTAGGGAGACTGAGGCACCGCTAGGCAGTGGCAGAGGTGGGGCTTGAACCCCGACCGCCCGGTTGGCGGCAGAGCCTGCGCCTCGAAGCACTCCGCCAATTCGGCGGGCGGCGGCTTTCTGTCGTGGAGCCCATTCCTGTTAAGCACGAGGCCTGCTTTGTCTGCCGACGCCGCGTGCTGGGAGCGGGGCGGGCTGCCTCCTGCGAGGGTGCCGGGGTCTGGCCCGGCTGGGGGTGCTCGGCCCCCGCCAGCTGAGAGGCGAGAACCGGGTGCTCTTGGCGGAAGCCTGGATTGCGCTCTTTGGTCGAGCAGGAACAATTACTAATGACATTTAGAAAGAAATTAATGATGAGAAATGCAAGTTGGCATTTCAGGAGCGCCAGTCAGCAGCCGTGCGTCCGCGCTCACAGGAGAGGCGAGGGGTGGGGGCCGGGCACGGGGGGCGAGGGAGGAGATGGCAGAAATTAATTTTGCTGTGTCAATAATGAACGTGGCCCCACTCGCTCTGCTTCTGGAGTTCAGACAAAATCAAACATGGACTGGCGGGCGCTGGCCCACGGCTGCAGTGAGATGCCCTGTGTCCTAGGATCCGGGCGGAGGTGGTGACAGGTTTGGTGCGGTGTCTCCTTTCGGTGGCAGGGGGGTGGGCAGGGGGCGGCAGGAGGAGAGGAAGCAGCCTGAAGCCTGGGCTGTTTGGACGCAAATCCAAGCCCTGCCTCTGACCAGTTGTATGATGTAGCAAGAGCCGCTTCTCCTTTCTGAGACTCCGTCGCTTCATCGGTAAAATGGTGACAGTCGGGAGGTGCAAGGATCATGTATGGAGACCTGGCGGCCCAGGTTGGGCACATAGAAGGAGCTCAATATATTGTTAGGCATTACCATATTTCACCGACACACAGCTTCTCGTAACACCTCCTAAACCGGACTGGCTCATGTGTGTGTTATACTTGAATTAGTCATTTCTTTTGTTCACTGTGTTACATCAAATACTGGAGCATCTTATATTCTTTGGGTCTTGGATAAAATAGCACATTGAGGGCAGCCCCGGTGGCTCAGTGGTTTAACGCCGCCTTCAGCCCAGGGCGTGATCCTGGAGACCCGGGATCGAGTCCCACGTCGGGCTCCCTGCATGGGGCCTGCTTCTCCCTCTGCCTGTGTCTCTGCCTCTCTCTCTCTGTGTGTGTGTCTCTCATGAATAAATAAATAAAATCTTTTAAAAAATAGCACATTGATAAGGAGGTATGGTGAGGGGGACACAAGATGCTGAAATTGTCTGGAGCAGGGGTTGGGGTTCCCAGGGGGCTATGAAAGTGTGCCAACTCCTTCCCCCCCATCAAGTGCTCCAGAATGATGGAGAAGGACCCCGCCACCCTCCTCTCCCGCTGAGGGGAGGAGTAACACACCAGGAAAAGTTATTGCCATAGTAACATTGAACATTTTTGCCTCGTGGAGGGTGAAAACTTACAGGCCGTGGCCAGGGATATTGAAATCTTTAAATGGTGATCTGTGTGTCAAAATGGAGATTTCCTATAATTACAGTGGCTAACATATAGTGCTTATTGAGCAGCAGACAGTGTTAATGCCTCTATTATTAAAGTAAGGAAACTGAGGTACAGACAGGCAGTCTCCCTAGGCCACAGAGCTGGTCAGTGCTGGGCCCAGGCCACCAGCCCCAGATTCTGTTCTCTTTACCACACCACTAAATGGCTAGAGTTCTTGATTTTTCTGCAAATCAGACCTAGAAATCCCTGGGCCACACTTTTGTGGGGCAGCAACCAGCTGTACCCCTTTAGACACAGGGATGTGCTTCCCAGTTCAGCACTACCCCACCTGGTCTGTCCCACCTGGTTCCTTACCCGCCGGGGCTCTGAGTCTCAGGCTCCTGCTGCAACACATCCTGGTTGGTAAGTATTATCCCATTGGCGCTTCAACAACCTGGTACCACGAGGAGTGCCCTTTACTCTCGCCATTTTGCAGACCAGAAAGCTGAGGCTTGGGAAGGACAATAAAGTATAGGATACCTACAAGGAAAAGAGGGTCCCGGGGGCAGAAATGGGGAGTGTATGCCACCTGCATGGTTTGCGTGTTTGAGCAGGGGAAGCAAGTGTGGCTCAGTGACTGGTCCCCCCATACCCTGAAGCCAGACCTGGATGCACTGTCCACCAGCTGTGTCCCTGACCCAGGGCACCACCTTAGTCTCCTCCATCCTTCCTTCTGACGGCGCCACATCAGAAGTGTGGGGTCATCCATGCTTTCGAGTTGACAATGATGGAAGAACCTCGTGGTTGGTATTGATTATGACAATATTGACCGTCTGTATATTATTGTACGTGTTGTGAACACTGTGTCCATGTTATCTAATTTGGAGCTCATAACAAGGCTATGAGTGGGTACTATTCATCCCACTTTTCAGGCAAGGAAACAGGAACTTTGAGAAACAAAGTGACTTGTCTAAGGTCACAGGTACAGTAAGTGACTAAAGTGGGATTTGGACTTCAAAGCCCGTTGTCTTTCCACCACCCCCTCCACCTTCCTACCTACTTACGTATTCATGCTCTCCTCTTTCTCCTACTAGTCATGCATCTGCTATCCATCCACTCTTCTATCTATTCATTTGTCTTTCTTTTCTTTTCTTTTTTCTTTTCTTTCTTTTCTTTTAAAGATTATATTCATTTATTCATGAGAGACACACACACAGAGAAAGGCTGAGACACAGGCAGAGGGAGAAGCAGGCTCCATGCAGGAAGCCTGACGTGGGACTCGATCCCGGGTCTCCAGGATCAGGCCCTGGGCTGAAGGCAGGCACCAAACCGCTGAACCACCCAGGGGTCCCCCATTCATTTGTCTTTCCATCCACCATCCCTCCATCTATCCTCCCATCCATTGTCTACCCAGCCATGCAGCCAGCCATCCACCCATCAGTCAGCCATCCATCTTCCTTCCATCCATCCATTTGGCCAGCCAGCTAATACTAATACTAATACACATCCATTAGTATCAAGTACTAAGAAAGTTCCAGGAACTACACTGCTTTCATGTCACCTTCCATATATGCTCTTAATTCTGTGCTTACCTGCCCCCCTTTCTTTCCACCCTAAAACTGCATATGAAAACATACACACACACACACACACACACACACACACACACCCTTCTGGCCAATTGAGAGGGATGGGACAGACTGGGAATGTAGATGTTTCTTGGTTTGCCTCCTGGAAACCAGCGACTTCTGCCTGGTGGGGGGAGGGAAGGTACAGGGGAGACCCACAAGGCCATGGTGGGGCAGGTGTGTGGGCAGTGATGATGTGCCCACATTTGGGTTGGAAACTGAGTGTAGACAAGAAGGGCAGACAAGGCGTTGCAGGCTGGGCCCCAGTGTTCTTCAGCTCCGTCAGTGGGACCAGCTCCTGAGGAGGGGGCGGCTCTTCCCATTCTGGGTGGCAGGGATCACTCTTTCCACGTGCCAGGCTGGACTTCTTCTTTGATTGGGCAGAGGTATATACACTGACGTGTTTCCACAAGAACCATCGCAATCATTAAATATAATCGGTCTCAGCTGCAGTTTTGATCGCTGGGGCATGCACACAATTCATCACAGCAAATTAGGTCCACCTTCAGAACTCCTGCCCTGCAGCCTGGGGGTCCATCAGTGATGGGAGCTGGGCCATGTGGGCCCCAGAAGCCATTGGGGGGGATGGACCATGTTTTCTGAGGGGGACCTCAGAATATCTGCCAGAACAGCTCTCCATCCACAGAGGTTAATTTTCTAGAAATTTTGATAACATAGGAAAGTTTCTGTTTTAGCAAAAATTTGGAGGAAAGTAGAAATGGATATGATCAAAGTCTTAAAATATCATTTATAAAACCTAAAAGCCCTGGGTTAGTTTAGGGACATGAACATATGTGTTCTGTATAATTAGTGGCCGTGTGACCTAGATTTTCCAGGACAGCTTTGATTTCAAGTATTGCGTCCTAGCCATTGGCTACTTGTCCTGGTTTTTGGCTTGTGAAATATGATGACTATATGAAGAGCTGGGTTTTCTCATCCAAATTTAATGAATAAAAATTTCAAGAGTTACAGGCCTGGAAAGATTTCAGAAAAATTCAAGGGGACAATCCTGTCCCACGTTTTTTCCCCCCAGCATGGCAAAATGTTTCATTTTGTGCCTCACACTCACCTTCCCATCTCTCCAGGCACAGAGCAGGGAAAACACGGGCACTTCTGTCCGGCAGGGTCTGAAAGCTGTCAGAGCTCCAGTCCTCTGGACGAGATTTCCAGGAAGGCTTTGCTGCGGCATGCCTCGGGCTCTTGCGTTCAGGGGAGAGAGCCCCTGGTTGTAGAGTCTCCTGAGGTCTCCTGTCCTAACGTGGCCTGGCCCTGGAAGCCGTGCCATCGACTACAGCACACGCGCAGTCACTGCCTGGGAAGGCTGGTACAGCACGGAAGCAGAGAAGGTCTTGCATCCAACGCCAGCCAGGGCTCGCTTGGCAGGCGACGTGTCCCCTGGACGCTGCCACAGCTGCCACCCCCCGCCATCCGGCCAAGGCCTCCACAGGCTGCATCTCGCTCCTACAGCCTGTACAGCTTCCTGCTTCCAAGCCTGGAGCCAGAGACGTGAGGGCCATAGCTCAGGATGGGCCCTGAGCGCCTTGGCTGTCTCTGTAGCACGAGACCTCTCTCCTCTCCCCTACCTGCCTGCCCAGCCTGTATGATCCCAACCAGTTTTTTTTTTTTTTTTTTTGAATTGTGGTAAAATACACATAATGTAAAATTTATGATCTTAACCATGTTCGAGTGAAGGCTTCAGTGGCGCTAAGGCCATTCCCTTTGTTGTGCACCCAGCAGCACCAGCCAGGACACTTTCCTGCAGAACTGAAACTCTGTCCCCATTGAACACTTAACGCCCCCCCCCCCCCCCCCCCCCCAGCTCCTGGGAACCACCGGTCTCCTTTTCCCTCTCTCTGGATTTGACTACTCTGGGAACCTCACAGAAGTGGAATTATACAGCATTAGTCCTTCTGTGACCGGCTCGTTGCACTTAGCATAATGTCTTCAAAGGATCCCTCTGCTTTTAAGAGAAAAGCGTTCAGTGCCCTGGGCAGGGCGGGGCAAGGGACGCGGAGGAGGGGGCAACTCTGTTCCTTCTTCTCTCCCTGACCCTGCCAGTGGAGGCTGTGCTTCGCCTCCGTCGCTTGCTGGCTGTCATCTCAGAAATGCTCGCTGAGGTTTTAGCAGGTGCAGGCTCTGAGCCTATGTAAGAAGATTGACAGAGAATTAAGAGATGGGGTCCCTCCGCACGGCCGATGAGGGCATTCTCATGGCAGGGGGACAACCAGGTCCTTGCAGGCTGAGGAAGGTGCTAGGAGGACAGCTGTGCGGGTGCAGAGCTGCACTGGGATGCGTGGCCCCTTGTTGAGAAGGCGGGAAGGCCTTTCTGGGGGGACAGAGATCAGAGGGGATGGGGCCTTGGGAAGCTGGGGGAGTGTGCAGGGCAGTGAGGATGGCCTGTGTGGGGAGCTCTGGCAGGACTGTGGGCAGGGATATGCAGTTCTAGGTGTGGGTGGGACCCCCTAGGGGATTAAGCAGAACTCTCCCCAATACCTGCCCCTTGAGGAGAGACCCCGGGCTATGCCTCTTATGGGCACATGAGTTTCTCCGCTCCCATGGCCAAGGAGAGAGATTCCCCGAGGAACCCAGGTCATGGGCAGGCGGGGGCTTCCGGAGGGGTCCTGCTGGTGGTGTGAGTGTGGACAGATGAGCTGCACACCCAGGGGAGACAAAATGCCAAGAATGACAACCAGCCCCTGATCCACTTTGCAGCAAATTGTCAGTGTAATGTCTGTGTGTGTGTGTGTGTGTGTGAATGTGTGTGTACAGGTGTGTGCCTGGGGTTGCAGGGTATCTGGGAGTGCATGTGTGTGTGCATGTGTGTCTAGGATATATGTGAATCTGTGTGTCTGTAACTGTGAGTTATCTGTGAGTGTATGTGTGTGTGTATGTGATTATGGGTATCCGTGTGTAAGTGTGAGTATATGTGTGACTGTGGAGTGTTGACTGTGTGTGGGTTAACTGTATGCAAGTGTGGGACGTAAGAGGAGCTCTGTTGTACCGTGTTGCATTCACAAGCACCCCAAGGGGCAGCCCCCCCAACAGTGCCTGAGATACTGTTAGTGGGTGATGGGTGGGAGGGTTCCTGAGTTCTTAGGGAGAAAGGAAGGCACAAAGGGATAATTATCTAGACTCTCCAGTAGGTGGATAGGGCACACTTGGGCTGGCCTGAGTGGTTGAAGGAGGACTGACTGCCTGGTCCCATTCTCCGAGCTGGCCATTTTGGGGCTCTTGTGTGGCTCTAGGGAAGGAGATTTCCCTGGTTTGCATGTACCTGGCCCACCAGGAAAGATTCAGCTGCATGTGGGGATGCACCCACAGACAGCGGTACATGGGACACACAGGACAGTTCTGGCCTCAACTTCATCTTCTACTCTCCTTCTTCTTCAGAATGTAGCTATGCAAGGTCCCACGATCCTATTCCCCGGGGTGAGGACCTTAAATGATGGGTGCATGTGGTGTCGCTACCGCTACCTCCACTCTGGCCCTAGGGTGTCCGCTCGGCCAGTGTGCTGGAAGATGTTTGGGGCATCTTGAGGTCCTCACAAAATATGAGAGGCCCTAAGCTGGCAGCCTATGGGCAGATTCAACCTGCAAACATTCTTTGATTGGCCTGAATAGTGCTTTAAACACTAAGATTTCTTTATATATTCGTGTATATATATATATATATATATATATATATATATATATATATGATTTCATTTATTTTTTTGAGTGAGAGAGAGAGAGAGAGCACAAGTCAGGGGCAGAGGGAGAAGCAGACTCCCCACTGAACAGGGAGCCCAGTGTGGGGCTCAATCCCAGGACCCTGAGATCATGACCTGAGCCAAAGGCAGATGCATAACTGAGCCACCCAGGTGCCCTGGGACATTATATATATTTTTTTAAGACAGGGAGAGAGGAGGGGCAGAGGGAAAGGGAGGGAGAGACTCCATGTGCACAGAGCCCAATACAAGGCTTTACCTCACGACCCTGAGACCATGATCTGAGTAGAAAAAAAGAGACGCTTAACCAACCAAGCCACTATGTATTTTTAAAATCTGGTTTTCTAGACCAGATGTGAGGAGGACTGCCTCTTTCCAACAAGGCTTGGGGTTCTTGGGATGACTCAGTCCCCACCATACCTTACTGCCTTGCACCCGGCCTGGGCTGCACTCACTTGCAGGGTGGACTTGGCAGCCGCGCTCCCGCCCCAGGTTTGGGGGCCTCTGTCCGGGCTGGCTGCGCACAGTCAGAGGAGCCCACCACCACCGCTGGGTCTCCTGGACGTCAGCTGCTATTTTTCCAGACATCTACATTTGCTGTGAGTTTGGTGCCTCCACTGACGGGATGCCTCAGTCTTTCCGAAGCATTCCGTGTGCGGTCTCTGATTCACACATGCACAGGATGAGATTGGGGAGAGAGACCCTCTCTGGTCTCGGGAACCTGTCCACCCAGAGCCATTTCGGTGGAGTTTCAGAATATTTGGTTCATCTGCCCTCAGGCCCCAAGGTGGTGCGTGTGCTTGGGTTCCTGCTCTGCTGCAGCAGGCTGCAGTCATATCTTTTAGGGGTCTGACTCGGGCTCTTTGAGGGCAGGTTTTTTTTTTCTCTTTTTTTAATTTTATTTTTTATTGGAGTTCAATTTGCCAACATATAGCATAACATCCAGTGCTCATCCTGTCAAGTGCCCCCCTCAGTGCCCATCACCCAGTCACCCCAACCCCCAGCCCACGTCCCTTTCCACTACCCCTTGTTCGTTTCCCAGAGTTAAGTGTCTTTCATGTTCTGTCAAGAGGGTAGATTTTAATCCATATTTGAGATGAGCTGTACCCTAAGGTCTTGGTTCCAAGCAGCTACTTACTTGGCTGATGTGGTCAGAATGGACTTTCCAGTGACACAGGAGGTTGACGGGCCAGTGGAATGTCCCCTCCACGACAGAACAGAGGTCCAGACAGAGACCAGGCTTATGGTCACCTGGCACAGCATGCCCAGAATCCTTGATTCTCAGCCCTTAGCCCTGAGTCTGCTACGTACCCTGACTCAAAGGGGGCCAGCCACTGGGGACCCCTTCTCCCTGTGGAAAAATGGCAACATTGCTGGCAGCAGATTTTTTTTTAAAGATTTTATGTATTTATTCATGAGAGACACACAGAGAGAGGCAGAGACATAGGCAGAGGGAGAAGCAGGCTCCCTGGGGAGCTCAATGCAGGATTCGATCCTGAAACCCCGGGATCACGACCTGAGCCGAAGGCAGACACTCAACCACTGAGCCACCCAGGCATCCCCGGTGGCAGCAAATTAATGCAGGACTCGGGGTCAGGGTGACTTGGGCTGCTGAGGTGGGGCAGATCCCTAAGCAGCCCTGATGTACACCAGCCACAAAACTCCTGCTTTCTTTCATGCAGCCACTACCTGAAGTCACCTGGTTGCTGGCCTGCGATGTTCTGCACACACAAAGTGACTGGGCACATTTGCATTCTGAAGTGTGTTTTCCCTGAGCCTACTGTCCCTCCAGACGGGCATTATCAGTTTCTGTCTTTTGTTGGGTGACTCCGAATGGGAGCCTGTTTACGGCCTGCGCTCCTCCTAGAAGGCTGCAGGTTCCCTCCTTCGAATCTATCCTCCAGTGAGTTTTATTTCCAAAGCACAGCAGTACAGAACCTGCCCCTTTGGGAATTCATTGGGCTGTTTTTCTCCCCACAACAACCTTTTCTCTCACATTTTCACTCAAAGGAAGATCTTATCCCACTCGTGGAATTGGTCATGGGCCAGGCCACCTGCTGGGGTCTTTTGTGTCCTGGGTGCTGCAGGGTGTTGGACAGGGGCACTCGCCCACCCTCCCACCACCACTGGGACTCCAGAAACCCAGTGGTCAGCCCCCTGGGGACACCTCCAGCAAAAGCAATCGGGTCCTACAGCTCCCTGTCCCGGGTCCCCGGGTGACTTTGAAGCTCCAAGTCTACTTTTGCAGATGGTTCTCCAAGAAATCACTTCCTCCCCGCAAAGCCAACCCTGTGACTCCCTGGAAGTTGGAATCTCCCTGCAGGCCGGGAGTTCCGGATGAATTGAGGCTCTCACCCGAGAGACAGAGACAGACTTCCCCGGCTAAGCGGGTGCGACGCTCACTTCCTGCTGCTCGAGAGTGGCAGACGACAGCCGTCTCGCTGTCTGGGAGACGGGACTGGGAAAGCCGCACGCACGTCCCAGAGCACCGAGGGAGCTGCTTTTGCGTCCGAGGACATTCTGGGGCTTCGTCCTGGGCCAGTGGGTCACTAGCTTCACCCAGGACCCCGATGCCAAGGAGGGGTGTCGCTTCTCAGGGCAGACCTTGCCGTGCCGTCATACAGATGCGGCCCCGCTGGATGGGGGCCGTGGGGGAACACGGGGTGCGTATGCGTCATGGCCCGGGGCCCCGGGGGAGCGGCTGCATCGCCGGGCAGGCATTTAGAGGGAACCTTGGCCATCACTCACTCCTAATTTTAATGACGTGCATTAGCTAAATTGTGTTCTGAGTATTCATTCAGTGCTGTTTATGGCGTGCTCTCGAGTGCGCTTACCGTTTGTCAGAAGTGCAAACTAGCGAACATACGAGCCTTTAAGACAGGCCATCTGTTCGTCTTAGACCTTTGGACGATTGTCAAACGCTTCTAAAAATAAGTGCTCACTAGCAGAGAGGGGCTGCCCAGGTGATACACAGCAGAGAGGGAAGCAGGGCTGCCTGCGTCTGTGCCCTCCCAAAGGGAAAGGTATAACTCGGGTGCTGGGTGGCAGAGGGGAGGCGAACCCAGGGAGGGAGCCGAGGGCGGTGGGAGGCACGGAGGCCCTGCTGGTACACCTTTTTGGCTGGAGATGAGAGCGTCTCCCTGTTCCTTGCCTTTCCTGTAACTCCACAGCTCAAATACCTTCGATGGCTCCCCATGGCCCAGATTTAAGGGCGAGCTGCCTCGTCTCGCATCACGGAGTCTCATCAATAAGGCCCCCACCTTCCTTTCCAGGCTTGTCTCCATGGCACATACCCTGTGCTTCTGCCAAGCTGAATTATTCATTGTTCCCTCAGCATATGCTGTGCTTTCTACATTTCACAAGCAGAACGGCGCCGTGGGTAAGCGTGTGCTCTACACACAGACTGCATGGGTGCAGATCTAGCACAGCCGTCAGCAGCTGCAGGACCTCAGCGCTCGTCATTCGCTGCCTCAGTTTTCTCATCTGTAAAATAGGGATAGTCGTTGTGCTTAACTCTCAGGGTGGTTATGAGGTTTCGTGAGTTCCTATAATGAAGGGTGGAGAATAATGCCTGGCACACAGTAAACACAGGATACATGTTAGCTATGATGATTATCAGTATCATTGGCACCTCCGGGCCATTCCCCGGGGTGGTGGGGTGGATCATCCTCCTTGGAGAGCTATCTCTGTGCTCATGTGCGCGTGCACACACACACCGCAGTGCAAACCCCAACCAAGCCATCTTCAAAGGGCAGCTGGAAAGCCAGCTTCTTCCTTAAGTACGTGCCAGTCAAAAGTCCTCTCTCCTTAGTCCCTTTTTATGAAATGTCATCCCCTCCTCTGGCCAGGAGCTTGTAAATGGCCAGGATATGGCTTATTCTATCTTCTGTCCACTGCATTGCGTAGCACTGGGCTCCGTGTTTGTTAAATGACCAAACAACAGAATCCCACTTAGCTGGAACACGGCTGCAGTGTCAGCCTGAAGCGTCTACCTTTTCCCCTGGAAACAGAGGGAACATCTTCCCGTGGTTAAGGCAGGTTCTTGGACTTGGTCCTGGCTCCTGGAGACAGCTCTTTGTAAAGCCAGCCTCACAAGAGCCTCCACGGCTGCGGCCCACTCGGGAGTGGCCTAGTGGTGGGCAGTGGGGAGACAGGGCATTGACCGCAGCCTCTTTCCCAACCTCGAACCAGAGGGAGGTGATGTAGAGTCAGGGTGAAGCCAGGTGGCTTCTGCAGGGGATGGAGGGAGGGACTTTTGGTGGGTGGCTGCTAAGCGTTCCTGCATCCTTAATTTGCCACGGGGATGCGAGAGCCTCCTTCTCTGGTGCCCCTTGAGAGTGAGGGTCTCCCCGTGGAACTGTGAGCTCCTCCAGAGAACTGGAGCCTCAAACTCTATATGCCAGTGCACAGCTGGGGCCTGACATCCGGGGACTCTGTGAACAGCTGTGGAAGAAGGACTGAGCGAATGAGTGGGTGAATAAATGGAGGAGCACATACCTTCCTCCCCCACAGAGTCTCCCTGCGCCGCCCCTTCCCACCAGATACCCCACTCTGTCCCCTGGTGGGAGGGAGAGCAGTGGATTGTGAGTACTGAGGCTGTGGCCAGGGGGCTTGTGGGGAGGGGACAACTCCTGTGGCCGACACCTGCTGCTCCAGGGACGAAAGCATCCAATCTCCGACATCTCCTTCCCTGTGGAGGAGGAGCTGCGAGAGGCACAGTGTTCAGACCATCAAACTTCCATGCAGCTTCCACCGCAAGTCCTGCAGCATTTGCGGTGCCAAGGCGGCCCAGGGACCCAAGGAGGGAACAAACAGCCCTTCTCGCACTGAGCTCCCTGCCTGTTCAAGAAGCTCTCAAGGATACCATTTACGGAGCACTTTCTCCTGGCCAGGTCTGGGAGGAGTCCATGCACATTATTTCCTGAGTCCTCAGGGCCTCTGAGGAAGAGGCTCTGTTATCACCACCCCTCCCTCTGCCAACCCCCAGAGGTCAAGGAACAGGCCTCGGGCCACGTGGCTATGAAGTGGCAGAGTCAGGATTCAAACCCAAGACTACTCGTCTCTGCCCTCCAAGGCGTCCTGCCTCCTTGTGATCACCCAGGGCCAGGTGAGATGCTAGGACCTTCCAGGCACTTTGTCCCAGAGTAGCTGGAGCACAGGAGGAGTGGCTAAGGTGATACCCAAGAGAGACGCACAGGGCAGAGAAGTCCTCTCCAGCCTATGCATCTCAGGGTGTGTGGAGAAGTCTCTTGTTGCTTCACAGACCGTGTCTCCCAGGCCAGCGGGTGGCCAGCACCTCTAGTCTCCCCTACTCAACACTGTGGTGGGTGGCTGTCAAAAGGAGACCAAGCAGGGTCCCAGATCAAGGGACAGAAAACAGAGCCCGGACCTCAAGAAGAAACCGCTCTTGTGGACCAGGGAGGGTTATGATGGTGTGCACATGCGCATGTGTGATCATGGTGAGGCCTAGAGTGAGGGACGCCTCCTGGTTTGGGTGGAACCAGAATGGGACCAGGCCAGAAGCTCGGACTGGCCCATTCAAGTGTACATCAGCCTTTGGGGAAGGAAGGTCCAGCAACAGGCTCCATGCTCCTCCCATGTTCCCTGTGTGCCCAACACACACCCTGGCTTGGGCTCTAGATCAGGGTCATTTTACTGCTAAACACCCAGCGACAAGCATGGTGGCTGTCAACTGGCAGGGATGCAGTGAAGGTTTGCTGAATGAATGAGTGGCCAGGTAAATGAATGCAGACCCGTAACAAAGGGCTCCCGGGCCTGAGCACTCTGCTGGCAACGGACAACTTGCAGGGAGAGAGGTCTCAGCAGGACCCCGGATGCCGATGGCACGCCATCCTCTCGCCCATCACTAACTTGTGTCCCCGGGGCAGGTGACGCAGTGCGCCAGGCATAGGCACCCAAAACAGGCCCTAGCAGGAACCTCTCTCCACGAGAGCCGCATGCACTCTGCTGAGGGAATGCATCTCGGCCGCAACCCAATGCCCCCTGTCGCCTCCCTCCCTTCCCCCCGTTTTATTTTTCTCACCTGCTTCTCGGCCCACACCTGCGTCTCCCTGGCAGGCAGAGAGGCCCTTGTGGATGCCAGGCTTCCCCTCTGGGCGCCTTCCAGTCCTTCCTGGCTCCCACCCCAACCCCATCCCCGGCCTTTATGGTGCCGGGAAGTGTTTATCTGCAGGGTTGGTAGTATCTTTAAAAAACGATTTTCTTCCTTCTCCGAAGGGGCTAAATATAGCACAGGCATAAATAGAGAAATAGACATTAAGCCAAATGCCCTTGTGAGAGCCGGGAGGGTGGAAGGGACTCTAAGATGGCTTGATGAAGCCCCCCGCCCCTCGAACCACGGCTCCGAGCCGCAGGGTAGGAGCCGCGGGTCTTCGGGTTTATTCAGCTGTGCCGATCGGCGGTGGCTCTGCCAGGAGCCGCTCCACGCACAGGTGTGTGGGGTGATTGGTGAGTCCTGGTGACGGGTCCCCGCACCCCCTCTGCCCTCCCAGAGACTGCCCTCAGCTCGTGGAGGAGCGGATGCCCTCACCGGCCGAACACCTGGCCTCCTCAGCACCCCCCAGCGCACACACTTATTGGGTGGCACGGACCGGTTCTCTCTCGCTGAGCCGCCATCTGCCCCATTAATCCTGCACAAACGTTTGGGTGTCTGTGTCTTGAGTTCGCCCCCCTCCCCCGCCCCCCCATCAGGCCCCTTGAGAGGGCCGGGCCCAGCTGGAGTCTTCCCCTACCCCGCACTGTGCCTGGCCCAGAGCAGAGCATCCAGCAGGTAGTTAATAACGCAATGCTGGATGAATTCTGGGGCCTGGCCCCCTTGGGGCATCAAGTTTCGACATTTCCATCTGCTGTGACATCCTGGGCTTTTGTTCTTAGAGAACTTAAGGGAAGGAAGTTTTACCCTTCTGTCTCAGAACTCTCTGCGGAAGTCCTTTCTTGAGTCTAACTGAAGAACTGCCTGCTATTGCTCCTCAAGAGGAAAGGCCCACTGCGGTTTTCACCTGAGAAGTGGCATCTATTCTCATATTTTCCTGACCAGTGGTCCTCAGCATAGCTTCCCGCCTCCTGGATTTCTCTGCCAGCAGCCCGCGGAGGAGCCGGTGTGGACCACGTGTGTTAAACTGGCCCTGTTCTTGGCATCCTGGCAAGAGGCTGTTTCATTATCCACAGATCCTGGGATACCTCCGTTTGCTTGTGCTGGTGGCGGGTGGTCCTTGAGCGTTTTGTAGAGATCAGATATCATCTCTGGCTTTCAGCTGCTTATGGAACAGTCCACGTTCAGGGGCATCCAGGGCCTCCACCGTCTCCGTCTGAACCCCTCCCAGGCTGCCATGTGACCTCTGTGGGGGTCATCCCACTGGGGCCTGTGTTTGCCAGGCTCATTCGAGCCTCCATACCTTTGTCTGTGCTGCGCCTTCCACTTAGAATGCTCTCTCCCCTTTCCACATATGTACTTCCTACCCATACACTTAGTTGTATATTTATCCTTCCATTGATTCCTTAAAAAATATTTACAATGTCTACTTTGTGGTGCAACCATAATTCGAGGACAGAAAAAGAACTGTGTATGTTTATCCACCTCCTCCGTCCTCCCCACCCCCCACCCCCACTCCCTCCTACATAAAGAAGGACCTGACCACACTCAGATAGCACTGGCCACATGGCACTGTTAATTGACCGGCTGTTGGCAGGGGGGCAGGGGGAGACCCCCACTCGTTCCTGGCTGGGCAGCTGTGCCTGCCATGTCACCACTGGGCCTTGTGTGCCCTGCCCGGGCCAAGGACTGTGGGGCTGAGAAGGGAGGTGATGCCTTCCTGTCTGCAACTCAGCAGAGCACACTAGGCTTGTACTTGGGAGGCACGTAGATGTGTGGAAGGTGGGTTGGAAGTGCCTTGAGGGGCTTGCAGGGAGGGGTGGCATGTGACCATGTGCCCAGAGGACTCCAAGCGTGGCTTGCTTGGCAGGGAGGAGAGAGGAGGTGAGAACTGAATCACCAAAGGCTTGGAAGCTGGGTGGATGCTTTGCTGTAGGGTAGGTCTGGCTCCCCGCAGGACTGGCTGCCTGTGCTCACACAAGTGCAGGGAGAGGTGCCTCGGCTGGAGGGTGGGCGTTCCCATGGAAACCGCCGCATCCCATCTGTGGCCTCAGACAACCTGCCTTGTGCCTCTGGGTCCGTGGCACCCCCGCCGAGGTGCCAGGCCACGCTGGCAGAGTTTGTCCTCATGCCCGGTGTGGAGTGTGGATGATCCGTGGACTGGAATGCCCAGGAGTTGCAGGGCACTGGAAGCCTACCTTCTCGCCCCAGGCCCTGGCTTTCTTGGATTCCAGTTGCCTGGTTCAACCCTGCCTGATTCCCAGCTGGATGACCTTGAATCCGTCACTGAGCCTCTCTGAGCCTCATTTCCTCATCTTACCATGTCCTACCTTGTAAGGCTGTTGTGAGGATTGAGAGAAATGTACCTCTGACGGCATGTAGCACGTGTGCTTGCTTGATCCATACCCAGGAGCCCAAGGAAAGGGACAGCGGTGGTTGGCGCTCTGTGCCGCGGGTATCAGCAGGCATCTGCTGTGTGGGGACAGGGCACTGCCTCTCCCTGGCGCGGAGCTTGCCGCGAGGGTTGGTGACATCACCACGGAGGCAGCAGCAGTGCCGGCAGTGGGAAGAGGCTGCCACAGGGGGCCTCCAGTGCCATGGAGTGGGGGGTGCTCCAGGCCCCCTCCTGTGCCCCCGCAAAGCTGCAAAGCTGCGGGCATGGGACATCCTCTGGTGGCCCTCACAGCTCAACCCGGAGCCCAGGAGAGACGCAGCGCCACGTCTGACCTCTGGTGGTCATCGGCAGAGCTGCAGACTGGCAGCTCCGGGCCCCAGAGGAGTCACTGCCCTGCCTGGGTGGGGGGAGGCAGGAGCACCCCCCTCCCCCTGCCCCAGACCTCACTCCTTGTGACTGCAGGTCCTGTGCTGCTCCAAGCAGGGCTCCTGTCCCCTGGGTGCATTTTGCTTCCTTTCTCCAGGTGGCAAGAGCTTGAATACTACCTGAGGCTTTGATGAGATGGGTCTGGATTTCAAACAGGGACCACTGAAAAGAAACAAAATCACTCTTAGAGGCCAAATCCCACCCCCCGCCCCAGGCCACTGGCTCCTACAACCCTGCTGGCCGAGGGAAGAGGTGCCCCGGGCTGCGGTGAGAGGGAGGCTGAGAGGGAGGCGTTTGGCCGGAGGGGCCCACCTGGGCCCTGGCTGCCCCGGGTGGGTTCGGGGGGACTTGGGCAGACCGCACACGCCTCTGGCCGGAGCTGCTCACGTGCCCGGACTGGCAGGCTGCCTCCTCCAGCGCCCTCCCTGCCGGGTGACCCGTCCTCGGCCGCAGGCGCCGCTGCCGCCCGCCGCCTCGGCACGTCTGTGCCACTCGGGTGTTTCTTGGCCGGAGAGCCGCGTGGCACATCTGCTGTCTCCCTCCACGAGGCTCGGAGCAGCTCCCAGGAGGGACGGAGGGGGGAGTCTGGGGAAAGCCTGCAGGCGATCAGATATAATTTCCTCCTCCTCCTCCTCCTCCTCCTCAGAGCAAAAGGGAGATAGAGAGGTGAGCAAGGCTGTTTTTAATTCCTGCCACCGCCACCCCCTCCTGGCATGTCCCCTTGCCCTCCCTAGAGCCAGTCCCGTGGTAAGACCTGAACGGTCTTTAAAAAAAAAAACAACACAACAATTTCTAGAGAGCCCAGGTTGGCAGCAACAGGAACCCATCCCCGAGCCCCCGATCAACGTGGCGTCTTGGCAGCTGTGTCCCCCGAGCACTTTTTCCAGGTTGCATTTTGTGTTGTAATAATCGAGCCGCTTTTCTGTGGCTCCCGGCGTAAATGCACCGAGTGGGAGGGGCCGGGCCTGCTCTCCATTCTTCTGCCCTCATGCGTGTCTCCTTTCTTCGCCTTTGCAGAACCACACGATGAGCCAGCACGCACAGTGAGGGACCGCTCGACAGGACACCTCTCCGCAGAAGGCTTGCCGGAGACGCCGTGGGGAGGGCCATTTGAACATTACATCCAATCAAAGTGTCATTTGCAACCCAGATGTAAAACTCTAATGATTTGGCCATGAGGCGCTGCTATTATAAGCAGCTGGAAATGAATATTAATGGCAGAGATTAAAAGTATTCCATGCTCAGTATTTTTTATTGTCCTGCTACAGCTAGTGTGCTTTTAGAGTTTCCGCCGAAGACTACATTTCTAGAGTTAGAGAAACCCGCTTTTTGAGGCTATTGTCCTTTGTTCCTTCATGTATTATATTGATAGTTTTTAAAGAAAAAAAAAAGGATTAGTGTGATTTTTTTTTTCCTTTGCTTCTTTTTTTTTTTTCTTTCTTGTTTTTCTTTCCCCCCCTTCGGTTAACTACTTTTTAATTGCAATTCTAGGTAATTGTGCATCGTGATGTGATTGCTTGGCTATTGTCTGAATATTTCCTTTTAATTTTTTAATTAAAGACTAATGCTTTGATTGGATTTGCCAGTTCACCGGACAGTGATTAAAACTATGTAATGAATATAATCGGTTTCAGTGCAACTGGATGGTCTGCTTTTAAATGTGACTTAATCTGACTGCAGTTACTAGTACAGTTCAATAAAGGGAATCCATGCGATTAGCATCGGCTGCCTGGTTCTCTCCTCCCGTCCTGGGGGTCTGGGGCAGAGGTGGGGTGGGGTGGGGAGACTGTCGTCACCCATAGGGTGCTGTGTCCCTGTGTGAGTCCCCATGGGATCACGGGGCCTGTGGGGACCTGCACACCACAGACCCAGCTTCCCTTGGGAAAGAGGACACATAGAAACCTAACACGCGTAGTCTGGATCAGGTGGCAGGTGGCCACCAAAGTCAAAACAGAAGGAACCCTTAAAGATGAAATACTCTGATCTTTTCATTTGTGGAAAGGAAGCTCAGGGGTAAGTGGGCTGACCCATGATGTTTCCTTGTTTCTCCCACTGGGGATGGGCAGGTGGTTAACCCTTACCTGGCCAGGACCCCAGAAGGGACTTGGATTCCACTTGTGGCCAAGGTGTGAGGACATGACAAGAGCTGGGGGTAACCCTCCAGTCCCATGCGATCCAGGGCTGGGGGCGCTGCCGAGCCGAGGCAGGTGGGAGCCGCCAGTTTGCAATCCCAGAGATCAGTGGGACGTGGAAGCGCTGAGACCTGTGGCCAGGGCCAGCCAGGGCTCTAGCGGGGTAAGAGGCAAGTTCCTACACCAAAAAATCTCAGGAGGCCCCCCACCCCCGTACTTGCAAACCCCAAGAAGGGGTGTTTCCTGACATTTTACATCCTAGTTGCCTTGCCTTCCCCACCCCTCCGTCATGCTGGTGCCTGGCTGACTTGCCAATCAGAGGCCGCGGCTTCAGAACCTGCGTGGGGAAGCCCTTGTTAACTTTTCACAAGGGGCAAGAAAATTGGTTATTACCCTCTGCAGAGCGGAAATGAAACAGGCAGACAGATTGCACCTAATTACAATGTAATACAAAGTCACGGGCATGGAATTTGTAGCAATTATACCCAGCATCTTCTGACTCCCATATCAAGGGGCTTCTGGTGACCTGTAAGAGTTTCCCCCCGTGGCCACCGCATGTAAGAATCTCACGTGGGTGGGGCATTTAGTTTTATAAAATGCCCATGGCACCTGCAAATCAGGGCAGACTCCTGCCAGTGGTGGGCCAAAGGGAGCAGTCACCCTTGGAATTCCTGGAAGTCGAAGGCAATGAACTTCAATATTTAGTCCCCTGGAGACTTGGCCGTTTGGGGGGAGACTCAGGGCAGGCACGCTGTTCCCCAAAGTGTGGCCAGCCACAGTCCGGCCCGGTCCACAGCTAGGCTCACCTTAGAGACGGCACCAAAGGCTGTGGGCAGGACCAGCACGTTCCAGGGCTTGCCAGATCACCGTCTCTGGGCCCTCTCCAGCTCCAGATTTATCCTGAACCCCATGGAGCCCAGGTGAGTCCTCGGTAAGTACCAACAGAAGATTTGATTTGACGGTTGGTGGCGTAGGGCTAAATTAGTCACTGCCCCCATTAAAAATACAGCGGGGGGTTTAAGAGCTTTTCACGCCATGTGGGAATCAGCAGCGAAGCCGGCGGATGCCTTGGGTAAGGAGAGAGGCGGCCTAGGGGACTGCGAGGTAATGAGGTTTATGGCGATGACAAGGCAGCCAGGGAACCCCACCGACTCCCCCCTCGCCTGGGCCCATTGTTCTCCGGCTGGCTCTGCCCCCACCCTTCTGCTGAGAGCCCCTCGTGACTTCGTGCAGGGAGGGGGCTCTACGGGGGACACGGGGCCCTTACAGGGATTGGTGTTTGTCACCATCAGACAGTATTGGGGTGGGGGTCGTGCGGGGCTATGTGCCTGTGCTTTGGAGACCAGCCCCCACCTCACTCCATCAGAGGATTTGAAGCTGGGATGAACCAGTTTACCTCTCAGCCCAGAGGGGCCTTGCAGGGCCACGGGGTGTGGGGGGTGGGGGTGGCTTCCATGCTGTGATGCCCTGTTGCAGGGCTGAAGGCTGGCAGTGACATGGTGGTTGTTGGGAAGATGACAAAGCCAGGCCTCTCACCAGGAGGGCCCCTCTCAGCCTGGAGGGTGCTATGGAGTCAGTGACTGGTAGTTTAGATGCTGGCGTGGGCAAGGTGACTTGAAGCTGAGGGTTCATTATTGCTGTATTTGCATGTACAAATTAGCAGTTTCTAGTGCTCTGTGGGTGCAGGAATTTTGCCCAGGCTGAAAAATGGACTAGGACACCTGGGCCCCAGACTCCTGCCATTGGGTACCTGCCTAGAGCTTCTGAAAGCAGGTGGATAAGGGTTTTGGTCTCAGTGGGGACACCGCCATAGGAAGAATCTTCTCAAGTTCCCCCAGCCACAGACCATGCTCCTCCTACACTCACAGTATGTTTGATATTGAACTTTCCACCTTTTAAAAAAGTTCCCTTCTAGAATATGCATTCTTAAGGGTGGGTTCTGTACCTATAAGCATTTAGGAGGTAGGACCGAGACTTCAAGCCATTAGTCATCCAACCAGCAGGTATTTCTTGGGGATCCTTGAGGATACAGAGATGGCCAGGCAATGTGGCCCCTTCCCTCATGGGGTTCATGGTCACATGACACCCCTTTAGCAAGCAAGCCTGTCAGTAAATACCTCATCACACATCGTTACAGGTGCTATGATGGACAAGGACTGTAGCTGTGTGAGATGAGTAGGGACCATGCCAGAGGCAGGGGTGCAGGGAGGAAGGCCTTGCTAAAGAAATGACATGAGCTGAGACCTGGAGAAGGAAGGGCCCCAGGGAGAAGCCTCGAGTTGGAAGCAAACTGGAAGTATTCTCCGGGGTCTCTAGTTATACTGGATTTCAATTTCAGATGGTTTGAAACAAGCCCAGAGAATTTCAGAATCTTGTCCAAGGTCATACGATTCAGGGTAGAATTGAGACTATAATTTGGGTGCCCTGCCTTCTAGCCTTGGTGTCTGATTTCCCTCTGTGACCACCTATTTATTGAAGAGCAAAGTGAATAGTAGCTATTATTATTATGAATTAAGTGGCATACTCTTGGAAAGAATGCTAGCTCTCCTTTTCCTTAATAAATTGACTGATTTTTATCTGAGCAAATGTTACCTTGGAGAAGGTGTCGGATTATATGTCCTATCCCTCCTAAAAGTTAGGTGTGGGGCAGCCCCAGTGGCAGTGGTTTAGGGCCACTTTCAGCCCAGGGCATGATCCTGGAGACCGGGGATCAAGTCCCATGTCGGGCTCCCTGGATGGAACCTGCTTCTCCCTCTGCCTGTCTCTGCCTCCCTGTCTCTCTCTCTCTCTGTGCCTCTCATGAATAAATAAATAAAATCTTTAAAAACACAATAAAATAAAATAAGTTAGGTGTGGCCATATTACTATTGGAAGCTATACTGGTTCTGATAATGGGATATAAATAGAAGTGCTATCCATAAATTCTAAGAATTCTCCTTACATGAAATGAGGTCATCCCTTTCCCTTCCTGATGGCTGGAATGTAGATGCAACAGCTGGAGGTCCAAAAGCCATTTTGAACCATGAGGTAACCTGGAAATGGAAGACACACATGGGTTGAGCAACAATATAGAAGGAGCCTGGGACTCAAACTGTGCCAAATGCCTACCAGCTCTGTCCTGCTTCCCAATAGGTTTCTTAAACTTGAGAGAGAAATAAACTTCTTTCTTAAGCCATTATCATTTGTTTTTTTTTTTATTGTAATTGAATCAATTCTTAACTACTATAAGTTAAAATATATACATACGTGGCTTCCAAGTAAGAGTAAACTTAGAAGGTTTAAGGAAAGGGCATGAGATGGTTAAAAATATCTAAAGGTTAAGAGAACTCAAGGACATACTATAATCAATATCTACTTGGCCAGTAAGTACATTGGTTTGGGCAGATCTGGGCTGGTCTCGGATTAGCTTGGCTGACCTGAGCTGGGTTGTCTGGCGATTATTACTATAGGATGGTCTTGGCTGGGATGATGGGGGCACCTTTACTCTGTTCTTCGTGTTTTACCCTCTGGCAGGGTAGCCTGAGCATGTTCTCATGCCATTGGCCCAGGGCAAGAGCAGAAAGGAGTGAGTGGTTTGCAAGCTTCTGCTTGTACATCATGTTTGCTCGTGTCACATTGACTAAAGGAAAGCTCACAGCCAAACTTAGACTCCAGGGCAGGGAAATGCACTTCACCTTCTCATGGGAGAAGCTGCAAGAACTAAGGGGAAAGGGCTGGACTCGGAAGGATGGGGAATTAGGGCCATTAATATAACTAATCTACCATGGAGCTGAAAGGCCACTTTTCCTTCCACCCAAGGCTAAACCTGGTAATAGGTACCATCTGTGACCACAGTTTTGGAAATGGGCAAATCGAGGTAGTCCAGCTTAGCCTTGGTGGATTGGACATGACTTTCGGAGAAGAGAGGCACCCTCAAAAGATTAGTCTCCCAAATGCTTGCTACCTGTCAAAGAATTCAAAGATTCACAGGGCCACTATTTTTACAATTTACAGTTGAATTTGGTTCACTCAGTCTTCCTAGGACACTGGCCAAGGATTATATACTCTGCATGGCACATTCCATTTCAGGGAATAGGAGAAAACTCCCAACACTTAACAGAGACTGAACATTTATAACATGGTCTTGCTCAGTCTCTCTCCAGAAGCACCAAATGGCTTCAGGTCTGCCATGCACACCCCAGCTGTTCCCTCCTCTGTGCTTTTTCCTCATGCTGTCACCTCTGCCTAGAATGCCCTTCCCGTCTCTTTTGCCTGGTTGGCTCCCAAGTTTTAAACTCAGCTCCTTGAACTCATTAAGTTCACTAAACTTAAGTTTAGTAATTCTCAGGGCCAGGACCTGGGTGAGGTGAGGTGAGGGAAGCACCCACCTTGGGTGCTACAATTCAGCGAGATCCAATAAACTCAGTAATCAAGATAAACAATATTTTAATGCAATATTTTAAAAATCAAATTGGCAAACTGCAACAGGCTGGCTGCCTGTTTTTGAAAAAGATTTGTAGGAACCAGGGCTGGGTTAGGGTGAAGCCAATGAGGCAGGGTCATGCAAATGCAGCATTAGATCCTGTCTTTATTTAAAATGTTGCTATTTGGGGGTGCCTCAGTCTGTTGGGCATATGGCTTCAGCTCAGGTCATAATCTCAGGGTCCTGGGATCTCCCCTGCTCAGTGGAGAGCCTGCTTGTCCCTCTCCCTCTGCACCTACCCCTGCTCGTGCTTTCTCTCTGTCTCTCAGGTAAATAAATAAAATCTTTAAAAATGTTGCTATTTGGGGGGCACCTGGGTGGCTCAGTCAGTTAAGCATCCAACTCTTAGGTCTGGCTCAGGTCATGATCTCAGGGTCCTAGGATCAAGCCCCACATTGGGCTCCATGCTCAGCACAGAGTCTGCTGAGGTTTCTCTTCTTCTTCTGCCCCTCCCAATCATTCTCTCTCTCTCTCTCTCTCTCTCAAATAAATAAATAAATAAATAAATAAATAAATAAATAAAATCTTTTAAAATGTTTTCAAAAACGTCACTATTTTATTCATTGTGGTTTTTTGCATTAATTCTGATTTTTTTTTTTTTTTGGAAAAACATTGCATTAAAGTATTGCTCTGAGTTATCTGGCAGTCACTGAAGTTTTGTCCTCATTTTACCCTAGTCTCTGGCCCCATCCATCCTCCAGGCAACCTAGTCTGACCCCCACAGTTGGGTAAAATGTTCTAATAATAAGAACCTTGATAATACCCAATGCAAACACTATCATTGGGTACCTGCACACTTTTATAACTGTCTCCAAACTGTGTATCAGTCAGGATAGGTGAGATTATGGCACAGTAATAAAAAGGGCCCGTGTTATAATGGGCTAACACAACAAAGATTTATTTCTCACTTATATTACGTTGCCATCCTGGATCTTGAGGGGGATTTCTTCATCATGGTCCTTTAGGAAGGCCAGCTCTGGGAGCAGCCACTGCCACAAACATAGTCAATAATCAAGCTGGAGAGAGAGAACTTGGAAGGGTCTCACGCTGCTAATTCAATACTCTTGCCTGGGAGTCACACACGCACACGCACACAGCACTTCAACCCACAGCTCATTGGCCAGCAGCTGTCATATGGTCCTACCGTATCACAAGAAGTCAGGACGTGCAACCCTGCCATGAGCCCGGAACAACTAAGAACAGGGAAGGTTTGGTAAATGGCACTAAGAACTACATTCTTCCTCTCCTCTCATCCCTTACTGTGATCTTTCTGAGGGCGGAGGCTGACTCATGCAGCCTGCACAGGATCTGGAGCAGACACATATTTACTGAATGTATGCAGAAATTGCAAAAGTGGATACATGACCCTTAAAAAGGCCTAGGGGAGGAGAAAGCGTGGTGTATATGAAGAAACAGTACAGCCTAAAGCTCTGGATTCAGGATTCAGCCCTCAGCTTTACCACTTATTAGCTGTGTGATCTCCAGCAGAGTACTTAACTTCTCTGAGACCCAGTGTTTTCATGGGCAAAAATGGGGCAGATAGCAAATAGCCTTAGGTCACAAATTCATGGGAAGTTGAAATGAGATGAGAACGATGATGACATTAAAAAACTATCACGTGAGCATTTACTCTGTGCCCCGCATTATTTGAAGCGCCGGTACAGGTATGAATTCATTCAATCCACACAACATTATCACGTGGGTACTGTCATCCTCTCTTTAAGGAGGAGGAAACCAAGGCGGAGAGCCTAAGTGACTCTAGCTGGGATTCTAACCCAGGCGGTCTGGTTCCCCGGCCCTGTTTTAAGCCCCAGAAGCACTTCGGCAGAGCGCACAGGAACGTGCTTTCTCATCCCTGGGGCTGATGCTGGGTGTGGGTCCACCGGGGTCTGCGGCGGAGCCTGGCCAGGGCTGGTCCCCGCGAAAGGGGTCTGCACCTGCAGCTCTAGGACGGGCGGTGGGGACCCAGCGGCTCGCCCCGCCCCGCTCCCTCCCCTGAGCCCTGATTGGCCAGACCGGGCGCCGGCCCCGCCCACCGGCGGCCGCCTCGGGCCGCGGGCTGAGCGCGAGCCGCGCGCTGCGGACTTATTTGTAGAGTTATTAATTACTGAAGGGCGCAAACCGTGCTTCTGTGCATAAAAATATGTTTGAGCAGTTTCTACTTAAACTTTAAAGAGAACGTTAATCAATTTTATCTTAACAAAATGACCTTAAGCAGGGAAAAAAAAAATTGGTGTTATTTGCCCAAACAGGCAAATTAATTTCTCTCTCTTGAGAAATCTGAGAAGTTTCCAGAAATAGCTATGCATAATTTACACCTGCCCTGGCCGCTCCTAGTTTAACGCCAAGCCCAGTCACGGGCCTTACCCAGCCCCAGGCCCACAAAGAACAAAAACAGATCCTTGCAAAAGCCCTGTCGTGCCCATGCCTGTGCAGTCAGTAGGCTACTCAGTGCACCCCCCCTCCTTCTCGCCATCCACACCCCGACCTTGGGAAAAGGCACTGAGGGTAGAGGGCCAGGCAGTCTCTGAGGGACCAGCCCAACCTGGATCAAGGTCACTGGGGGGAGAGGGACAGCTCCCTAGTGAGAGGGCCTGGGAATTCTCGGGACACCTAGGAAGGGTCTCCAGCGGATAACCAGGCTCCCTTCTGAACACCTGCCTGCTTACTGCTCTCAACCGCCCACCTCCGCACCCTTGAGGGATTCCCAGGTTGGCAGGCTCCAGAACCTTCAGCTGAGCCTGTGTCGTAGTCCAAATCCATGGAGGCACATCCCAGACATCTGCTGCTTGTGTGAGAGTGTGTGTGTGTGTGTGTGTGTGTGTGGTGCAAGCGATCCGCCTGGAGTGTGGGCTTAGAGGCAGGGTGCACGGGCCACTGGAGCTGTGGTCAGTGTCCAGGCCTGCCTTCAGCAGCAGTGTGAGCTCTGGCAAGCTGTCCAGCCTCCCTGGACCTGGGTGACCTCATCTGAATGTGGAGCTTGTGCTCTTCCTGCCTCCATAAGCTGCTGTGAAGATGGAATGAGGATCCTGGGAGGTCTGCTAGGGAGGCGGTATTTTGTCTTACTGTCTCTGCTGTATTCCCAGCATCTAGAACAGTGCCTGAACACAGCTGATGCTCAATGAATATTTACTGACCTAGTGAATGGATTAAAAAATGCCAAACACAGTACAGCAGGCAGCACCCTCCCACCTTAGCCATGGGATCTATGTTCTAAGACCCCCGGTGGATGCCTGAAACCAGATATAGTACCGAACCAGATACATGCTGGATTTTCTCCTATACGTGCAAAGCTACAATAGTCTAATTTATAAATTAAGCGCGGTAAGAGATTAACAACAATAATAAAATAGACCAATTGTAATAATATAAACTGTAATAAAAGTTATGTGAATGTAGTCTCTCTCTTTCTCTCTCAAAATATCTTATTATATTATACTCACGCCTCTTCTTGTGATGATGTGAGGCGATAAAATGCCCAGGTGATGAGATAAAGTGAGGTGAATGGCACAGGCATTGGGACCTAGCGTTGGGCTCCCTGACCTGACAGTATTTAGGAGAAGGATCCTCTGCTTCCAGACACAGGGGACTGCAGGTAACTAAAACCCCCCGGAAGGTGGAAGGCAAACCCTGGATGGACCGGGAGCGGGACTGGGGGGACGACTCTAGCTGTTTCATTATTATTACTAGTAGTATTCTTGCAGCAGGATTTTTTTATTTCCCCAACATAAAATTTGATCATCATAAGCAAAATTGTTTTTCAAACTGCACTTGCCCATTAGCTATCCTTATCGCACCCTGAAGATTCTGATAGGATCATTTGGAGGGGAGAACCCCCTTTCTCTCTTCCCTTCAAAATCACCATCTTGCATCTTGCAAGTGCTTAGTCCATATTTATTGAATGAATAGCTGGGAGCCCGCAGCAGGAGCCACAGACTCAGGGCTGGGAGAACAAGGCAGGCCAGGTGAATGAGAGAAATGCAGGGGTGGGGGTGGGGGTGGGGACTGGACCACAGAGCTGGGCAGTAAGTGTCCTTCTCAGGGAGATCCAGGTGCTTGCTGCCCTGTGCGTTGCAGACACAGGTTGCTGAGATTTTCTAATTTTTGAGGAGGAAGAAATCCAGCTTTTATTGTGAAAACACCTCAATTTTTTCCTCCTGGTAATTACTTCAGAGTTTAATCTAAAAAAACACGAAAGCCACAAAATGCAGGTGTGCCAAGGAAAACGTTTCCTGGGGCTGCATTTGGTCATGGGGCCACAAGTTCAAGACAATGCCACAGGGGCTCAAACTTTGGGCACCAAATAAGAGAGGGAAGCATGCAAACAACTCTATTTTAGATCACAGAGAGACAGAGCAGCCAGGAAAGAGCTGAGTTGGCTCTAAGGGCCCTCTCCTGGATCGTGGGCTGCAGGTGGAAGTAGGAGGGCACACCTTGCTTTTCTCCTCATCAGATAGATTGGTCTGCTTTCCTTTCTAATGTCAGGGCCTGCAGGTAGTCAGAGCTGGATTTGCAGGCTTCTCTCGGCCTCAGCTTCCTCATCTGTACATCAGGGATAAATAAGCTCTCCTGGAGCCGTGACAGATCTGATGAGATGACACAGAGGGCTCTTAGCACGTTTCCTGGCTGGCACCTGTAAGGTGAGCATAAAAGCAGATGGTCACCTCATTCCTATAGATGGGCTGAGTGCTCGAGAGGCATCAAGAAAATTGTCATAGAAGGAGAGAGGCCAAGGGGAAACCAGTTTTTGTCTCTGAATTTCTGAGGGATGATCCAGCAGCTGCTGATGTGGAACAGACAACCGCGGAAACAGAGGGAATTCCAGGGCTCTGAGTTGATACCAGGCTGCATCATGCACACATGGAGTGGGGCCTTAGCTGTGTGCTTCTCATACAGAGCAGCAAGCGCGGGGTTGGGAGTCTATGCTCTTCTCTGTCACATCTCCGTGTGACTTTGGGCACGTCCCTTCCCCACTCTGGGCCTCTGGGCCTCAGTTTTCCCATCTGTACAATGAGAGGATTGAATCAGAAGCCCTGTGAGTTGATCTTGGCTTTAGAGCTCCCTGTGCTTAGGGAGCTTCCTTGGGAGGCCTGGGGCCTGGAATAGGGCTCCAGAATGGCTTTTTTTTTTCTTTTTTTTAAGATTCCATTTGTTTATTCATGAGAGACACACACAGAGAGAGAGGCAGAGACACAGGCAGAGGGAGAAGCAGGCTCCATGCAGGGAGCCCGATGTGGGGCTCGATTCCTGATCTCCAGGATCACGCCCTGGGCTGAAGGCGGCACTAAACCACTGAGCCACCAGGGCTGCCCTTGAGAATGGCTTCTGAAGCTATAAATGGGGACAAAGATTCCTCTACCTGAGGCCAAGGGGATGATCTGGGGACGTGCCGCACTTGGCAGTACTTTGCATGAAGGGACAGTTTTATTAGCTGATGGTTCTTAAAGTCCTATGGAAATCAGGGAGAAAATCAGGTCTCAGAACGTGCCGAGGAAATTACACTGGACCTTCTGTCCTCTTAACAAAATAGAGCTCCAGGTTACCCCCTAGTAGGAGAATTTCTTTCCTGGCACCCTGAGGGCTCCTGGCTGGGCTCCCAGCTCTGCTCCACACCCTGGCCACTGTGTCCCCAACCATCGTGGGTTTTGCTACCTCCTGGCATCTCTGCACCCTCATTCGTTCTTCTCCAGGGCCCAAAGAGAACCCATAGCTTCTTCAGGGCTTAGCTCAAATGCCACCACTGACTGTGGCACCTGCCTAGATTTGCCATCACTCCAAAATCCCCACAACATTCACGGCAGTGGAAGGCACATGGGTGCTGCTTGCTGAATTCACAGTCCTGACGGTTATTCCTCATTTTCTTTATTCTCGTTTTAGAGCCAGGGAAGGTGGGGCTCAGCTCTATCAGCAGGCGGGTGGTAAAGCCAAGATGTGAAGCCAGGTGATTTGTCTGTAAGGCTCAGTTCTAGCCAGACAAACCATGTGGATGCTCAAAATAAAGTGATTTTTTAAATGTAGTGATTAAATAATAGAAAAAATTTTAAAGTATTCAAAAGGATGTAAAATAAAAATCATTAAAAGAATCAACTATTCTCCCATTTTTCCAACCTAATTCCTTGTAGAGATAGTCTATGCACATGAAAACATACATTGGTTTATGTCCCTTATTCTTTCTTTCACAAAAATATGTTACTGGGCACATCGTCTTCAGACATACTTTTTGTTCCTTTATCAATAGCTGATCCTTTCTTTTTGTGTTAACACACACAGATCTCATTTTTTGGGGGGAAGTTTTTCAATTACAAGTTCAATTTCCTAAATAGTTATAAATTATGTACAAGGCTATTCAAATGATCTATTTTATATCGGGTGAGTTGTGATAATTTGTGTTTTCAATTTGTGTTTTTTATTCACGTCATCTAATTTGTAAAATTTGTGTGTGGAGAATTGTTCTTAGTATTTCCTTATTATATTTTGGATGTCTGTAGGATCTCCAATGATACCCTATTTTATTCCTCATATTGGTGCAATCAGTCCTCTCTCTTTTTTCCTTTGCCAGTCTGGTTAGAGGTTCATCAATTTTGTTGATCATTTCAAAGAACCAGCTCTTTCATTGTTTCTCTTTGTTGTTTCTCTGTTTTCAAGTTCATTCTTTTTTGCTCTTTATTATTTCCTTCCTT
The DNA here is from genome assembly GCF_048164855.1 of Canis lupus baileyi. Classification (NCBI taxonomy): domain Eukaryota; kingdom Metazoa; phylum Chordata; class Mammalia; order Carnivora; family Canidae; genus Canis; species Canis lupus. The sequence goes on from NC_132842.1 coordinate 66,488,283, forward strand.
CCGGTTGCTTTAGATTTGGTTTGCTCTTGTTTTTCTTGGTTATTGAGATGGAAGCTTAGAGTATTAATTTGAGATTTTATCTCTTTTCATATATATGTATACACATACACACATACATACACATGTTCAGTGTTATACGTTTCTCTTTCAGCTTTGGCTGTGCTCCCTAATTTTTGTTTTTTTCAATTTCCTTCAGTTCAGTGCATTTTAAAAATTTCTCAAGACTTCCTTTTTGACCCAGGGATGATTTGTAAGTATTGTTTTCCCTGTTATCTTTCTGTTACTGATTTCTGGTTTGATTCCATTGTGGTTCGAGGACATACTCTGTAATTTAAATTATTTTAAATATGTTGAAATGTGTTTTATGGCCCATAATAGAGCCTACCCTAGTATCTGTTCCATGGGCATTTGAAAGTAATATGTATTCCACTATCATTTTATGGAATGCTTCATAAATGTCTGTTGGATCCTCTTGGTTGATGGTGTAGTTGAATTCTATATGCTGACTTTCTATCTAGTTACTCTACCAGTTGTGGAGAGAATGTTTTTGAAGTATCCAAATATAATTGTAGCTGTGTCTGTTTCTTCTTTCAATTCCATTAGTTTTTGCCTCACATTTTGCAGCTCTGTTGTTTGGTATGTATACACATATAGGATTCTGTGTCTTACCATTAGAAGTGGATTAACCCTCAAATTATTATGTAATACCTCTCTCTGTTTATGGTAATTTTCTTTGCTCCAAAGTCCGCTTTATCTAATACTAATATAGCCACTTATGTTTTCTTTTGATTAATGTTTGCATCATATATCTTTTTCCAACCTTTTACTTTCAACCTGTGTATGTCATATATGAAATGAATTTCTTGTAAGCAGCATGTAGTTGAATCATTTGGCAGTAATCTTTCCCTTTTAATTGGAGTATTGTATAATTTATACTTAATGTAATTATTGATGTGTTTGGGCTTACCTTGGCCATTTTTTTAAAAAAATTTTCTGTGTGTCTGTTTTTCATTTTTTAATTTATTCTTCTCGCTTTCCTACTTTGAACATTCTTTTAAAGAATTTCTTTTTGGTTTGCATTTGGTAATTTTGTGTGTATCTTCTATAGTTTTTAAAGTAGTGACTCTAGACATAACATTAGATATATAAAGTTTATTAAATCAACTAGTGTCAACATTTTACCAGTTCTAGTGAAATGTAGAAACCTTACCTCTTTCATCCTCTCTTATTTATAATGGTCTAAATCTTCTTTTACATATATTTAGAACCATGTCAGACAGCACTAAAATTTGCTTCAATCAGTAAGCATAATTTAGACAATTCAAGAGGATAAGAAAAATGTATTTCCTATTCATATTTTTGCTATATGTTGCCCTGTCCTTCCTCATGTCCCTGGATTCCTTTTTTTTTTTTTTTTTAATTATTTATTTTCCGTTTAGAGAGTTTCCTTTCACCATTCTTTATGGTAGGTTACCTGGCTACAAATTCTTTTAGCGTTTCTTCATCTAAGACTACCTGGATATAGCCCTCTTCCTATATCCCTGAAGAATATTTTCACTGGATATAGGATTCTGACGTGACAGTTCTTTTCTTTCAGAACCTGAAAAATGTTGTGCCATTTTCTTCTGACTTTGATGATTTCTGATGAGAAATTCAGTTTTATTCAAATTCTTTCCCCCATCTAGGTGAGATGTTATTCCTCTCTTACTGCATTTAAGATTTTCCTTTGTCTTTAATTTTTAGAAATTTGACTACTATAATGTGTCTTGGTGTGGATTTCCTTGGGTATCCTATTTTAGATTTGCTCAGCTTCTTGAATCACATCATATATTTTGCTAAATTTCAGATTCTTTCAGCCAAATACATTTTTTAAAGATTTTATTTATTTATTCCTGAGAGAGACACAGAGAGAGAGAGAGAGAGAGAGAGAGAGAGGCAGAGACATAGGCAGAGGGAGAAACAGGCTTCATGCAGGGAGCCTGATGTGGGATTCTATCCCGGGTCTCCAGGATCAGGCCCTGGGCCAAAGGCAGGCTCTAAACGGCTGAACCACCCAGGGATCCCCTCAGCCAAATATTTTTTAACCCAACTCTCTTTCTCCTCTTTTTTCCAGGATTCTGACAACACCAATGTTACATCTTTCTTTAGGCTATATTCTTTTTTTTCCCTTTTTTTGGCGGGCGGGGGGGGTTCAGATTGAGTAATTTTTATTGCTATATCCTCCAATTCACTCTTTTTCCCCTCTGCCATTCCCATTCTCCTATTGAGCCCATTGATTGAATGTTTTATTTCACTTATTTATTGTATCTCTCAGTTCTAAGATTTCCACTTAGTTCTTCTTTATATCTTTGACTTTTTTGCTAAGACACTCTACTTTATTCATTTATTAAGTAGGTTGTAAGTGCTCATTAAAGCAGATAATTCTAATATCTCTGTCATTTTAATTTTCCATCTATTAATTGTCTTCTTTCATTCTGTTTGATATCTTCTTACTTTTTGGTAGGACAATTGATTCTTTATTGAAAGTCTATGTTTTGCATATTAAGTAATGAGACTCTGAATCTTATTTAAGTCTTCTCTCTTAGCTGCCTTCCTCTGATACTGCCCCAGCAGGGGAAGGTGAAAGCGCAAGTCACAGCTTCATTAAAGCCAGGTGGGATTGGAATGTCAAGTTTCCCACTTCACCTTTATGGATACCTGAGGGGGTTCTTTATTACAGTGGGTGAGGGTAGGAGTTCTGGCTCCCTACTAGGTGTGCAGTGATAGCTCTGAATGGAAAAGGTAGGCGTGCCTAGTTACTGCTTCCTGTGTAGTCTTCACTGATAACACACACATGGGTAGCCTTGTTACTCCTGGGCAGGGACACAAGTCAGCTTCCCCAGTAGGCCTGCTCTGATACCACCCCAGTGGGAAGGGAGGGAGTAAAGTGCATCAGTAATGCTGGCTGGGCAGCAGATGCCCAGCTTCCCCTGGCACTCTGGAGAAGGGCTTCGTTACTAACAGTAAGGATGAAAACCTGGCTTGCTACTCAGCCTCCAATTCCCTACCCTGGTCAGGAGCACCAGGGATGTCACTATGGACTGGTGAGGGTCAAGGCTTAGGGACCCTAGATGGTGGGAGTGAAGCCACAGGTCTTTCTCCACAGTGTTGGAGTAGAGTGGTTAGTGTCTAAAAGCTTTCTGTCTTAGAAGGCTGTCTCTTTACTGATTCTTTGGCTATGGAGGTCAAGCATTTGTTAGCAGGCTTTTTTTTTTTTTTTTTTTTTTTTTTGGTCTGTGCCCATTAGTGTTTCTTGGTTTCTAGCTTTTTTCAGCTTTAAGTGTGGGATATAGGAAGCAGAAAGAAAGCCCACTGAGCCCACCAGCATGTTGTTTCTCAGGTCCTAAGGTCCCTAGCCAGTCTGCCTTTGTCACCTTTCTGAGTCTTTCTATTTTTTTTTAAATATATAATGTCCAGGGATTTTGTTGTTGTTGTTGCTGTTGTTGTTGTTGTATGTAGAGGGAGAAATAAGGAAAATATGTCTTTACCACCTTGCTGGAAGTCCCCCCAGTTTTATTTCTTTTATCAGGGCCACAATGGATCCGGTTAGAAAAGTGAATGATAATCGATTGAACCGACCCCCTTTTGTTGTTGGGCATTTATGTTGTTTGGAGCCTTTGTGATATAAACAGTGCTACCATGAACACTTTTATTCACAGGTCTTTGTGCCTTTGTATGAGCGTGTAACTATTCTGGAATGTGGTGACTGAGCAGATTAGATTTCATTTGGTAAGCTGGCTCTCTGGGTGGAAGACTTGGGTGGGGAACAGATGGAAGGTCAGTGAGAATGAGTGGGGAGGGAAGAGAAGGGCTGGGGCTGATCATCCACGGCACTGCCCCAGTTTATGTCAGAGGTGTTGCCCAGATCTCTGGGAAACTCCTAGTGGGCCCTGACCCAGCCTGGTTCTGTGTCCAGGAGGCACCACCCTCTGATTTCCATCTTTCCCTGAGGTCGGTTTTGGATACTATGCAACCTTCTCTTCTTGCCCATGGAGGGATGGTTCTGGTAGAGGCCAAAGGGTGTCCTCTCTCATGGTGCTTCCTTCCCATTGTGATGGAGCTCCCCTGACTGCACTGCGCAGCACACAGCACACTTACCACGCATCATCTCCTTTGGTACTCTATCATGTGGGAGGGCAGGCTCAGCAAGGTGAAGTGACTCATCTAAGGTCACACACCAGGGAAGGGCAGACACAGAGTTCTGTCGCTGGGGATTTGGTTCTGAAGCCCGAAGTCAGTGGAGCAGTTCCTTTCCAAAGCCACATTCTAGAATGGACATATTGGGGAAAATGACCAGAAAGAAGGCTGTCTGGGTCTAGGGAAAGTCCTGAAGGAACAGCAGTGATGAGGAGGGGATGAAGGGAGGCCCCTGCACATGCGTGGTCACTGGCATAGGCTTGCCCGAGAGTTGGAGTTGGAATGAATTCCTCCAGGTTCTGGCAGTCCCAAGGGGGGGTCCTGGGGACTCGAGGAGGGCTATTGGACCAGTCTTCTCTTACTGGAGGCCTGACAGCATTATTTATTATTAGAGGCAAACCACTTTGAGCAGCCATGACAAAGACAGGCAGGCACAGAGACAGCCCACACGCAGCCAGATGCACATGCACGCGCGTGAGCACACATGCAGAGGCGTCCACCAGGCAGATATAGAGACCGCCCACTTGGACACACGCACACACGTGGAGACAGCGCCCAACCCCCCTCCCTGCCCAGATACACACACATGCGTGAACCGCACACACCCACATGGCAGCATATGGAGCAACCCTGCCTTCCCCCATGGTTTCCAGGAGGCCCAGTGGGGGGTGTGAGTTCCACATCTGACTTTCCTTGTGTTCGTTAGACTCTCAGTGTAATTAAATGTTACATTGAATAATCCAGCGCGGGCTCACTGGTGGCAGAGGCAGCTGTGGTGGGCTGGGGGACGAGGGGCCTGGATGCCTAGCTCAGTCCCGTACCTTCCCAGCCGCCCCCTTGCCTAGGGCTCCAGAGCAGAGGCACCCTTGGCTACAGGGTCACTTGTCAGAACCTGAGGAAGGATGGGGGCTGGATGGTGGTCTGGGGAAAACCCTGTGCTGTCCTGTGGCTTAGGAGCCACCTGTCCCCCACTCTTGCTGTGGTGAACTTCCCATCTGGGTCTTAGGGCAGAGGAGTGCATCTGGATGCTGGGGAGCCCCTCTGTCCAGCAGAATGGCCATGGTACCCACCTCTTCTGGGCAGGGGAGGCAAGAAGTGCTTCCACTTGGCCCTCTCTCTGTTCTTTTAAATGGGCCTCTGTGGAAGGCAGCCCAGGATGGTGGTGACAGGCTGCCCATACGGACACTACTTGCTAGCTAGGGGACTTGCTAGCTAACCACCCCTGCACGTGAGGTCCTGCTCCACAAAGCAGACCTGGCCCAGGTCTCCTCACATGCCGAGGGTGAGGTCTGAGATCCAGTGCCAGTGACATGGCCGTGCAATTGCACCCTCTCCCCAGAGTCCCCCATCTCTGGAGTGGGCTTGCCACTCACTCTGGCAAGAATGGAATGGGCTACTGTACGGCAATGAATGTGACAAACCATTGGGTGCTGTGCCCAAGGGCAATGTGGCCTCCCTCCTCTTCCACACTTCTCTTATTGAGACTTCCCTGTGGGATCCTGTGCCATAACTTCCTCCCCTCTAGAGCCTGTTCCGGGGAGCACAGAGCTGGGGATACAGCTCAGCTCCAAGCCCATCCAAACCCCTCCGTGCAGGTCACCTGCCCCAGTAGTGAGGACCTGGGGGAGAGAACCCCAGAGTCCTTGACCTAGGCCCAGTTGGTGCTGGGGTGTCCAGAGTGATTTCACCAATGCACAATCCCTGTTCTGTGTGGACTCTGAAGCAAGTGCCAGCCCCTGGTGTGTGCCAGCTGGACAGTGGGTGGGGTGGGCTGAGGGTAAGCCACCAAGAAGGTGCTATGGCCTCTGCAGAGAGGAGAGTGGCTGGAAAAGAGCTCCCCAGTCCTCCCTGGGGTCCAGCTCCCATCTGCACTGTCGGCCTGGCTCCCAGAAGTGGTGAGGCCAGGGTGGGGGCCGAGTCCCTTTATCTGCACACATACACGCATACCCCAGTGCCCACTCGAACCTCCATGTACCCACAGGCACAAGTGGGCCTGACGCTAGAGCTGAGACTCGCCCATATAATTTCCCGGAGTCTCATGTGCAAACCCAGATGGCCCCACACCAGGACACGGTCAATAGCACGCACACCCAGAGGGATGCTGATAGGTCTGAGCTCACTAGATACACACAACTGTGTGCATACATGCAAGAGACGTGCATAGCACTTAGTGACCACCCCCTACTGGGACAGTTCCTTGCTCTGGAGAGACATGCTACCACCACGTCCCCTAAGCCATCCGATCCGCCCAGCTATCTTTCACCTCCATCCTATGGGGTCTCAGAGAAGCTAAGTGCACTGCGCAAAGCCACATCGCTCCTGAACAGCCCAGCTGGGTGAGATGGCTCTGAGGCCCAGGCCAGGGCTTGCTGTGGCTTCTCTCCAGGAGGCCTCCTGGCCTCCCTCCCTCTGGTGCCCGGAGCCTCAGGCTGGAGACGGGGCACCCGCAGGAAGGAACTGGCTTTAGAAGGATGTTTTAAATATGGAGCGTGCCCTCGTTCCTCCCCCATCACCAGGACTCTGAGCTGTGCAAAGCCAGCTCGTGAATATTCAGGACCCCATAGACCCAGTTCTCTGTTTCTTCTCCTGCTCCTCGTTTTGTGCTGAGTCTTAAGTGAAATTGATCTTTTTTTTTTAAGGAAAGAGAAATCTGTCTTTTGTTCTCCTGCTCCCCCAGGGGCCCCTCAGAAGAGGAAGCCCCCCGCCCGGTTTAAGGGGCACGCCTCAGAACCAATCGCTGCCTGGCACGGTTCCCTGGGCGCTGGGCTTGGGCCCGATGCCATGCGAGCAGATGGCCGTGATTGTTGGCAACCCGGAGACCCTGCAGGAGAGTCGCGTATGGGTGTTTACAGCATCCTGGTCCCGCCGAGAGCATCAAAATGGCAGACCAAGTGGCGCCTGGCCCACCCGGGGCGGGGGAAGGGGCAGTGCACATCCTCAGAAAAGGAGAAGGAGCCCCCTTCTTCTCCCAAGGGGTGCCCTGCCCAGGGCCCAGGACCCCGCACCCAGCACCCAGCATGGTGTCCGAGGCCAGGAATGGCCAAACCTGATTCCAGGAGGGCCACCCTTCCTGCTCCTCCACCTCTTTCCTCCACTTCCTTCGAGCACCCTCTCTGCAGCTCTCCAAGCTCTGTCTCCCTCTGCCCTGAGCTGGTCCACACGACAGTCCTGCATTCATTCGGAAGATAGATGGGAGCACCTACTTCCTGCTGGACAGTGAGGAGGGAGACAGGTCCTCAAAGCCTCTTTCCTTTCCTGCAAAGCCCCCATCAGCTTATATTTAGATAAGTGTATATTTGTTGAACAAATGCATCTCTCCATCATCAGACTGAGCTCCACCAGGGGAGGGGGAGGGTTCCTGACCCATGGTAGGTGCTCAATAAATCTTGGTTGAACGGGAGCACCTGGATGACTCAGTGGTTGAGCACCTGCCTTTGGCTCAGGTCGTGATCCCAGGGTCCTGGGATTGAGGTCCGCATCGGGCTCCCTGCATGGAGCCTGCTTCTCCCTCTGCCTGTGTCTCTGCCTCTCTCTGTGTGTCTCTCATGAATAATAAATACTATCTTAAAAAAAAATTCTTGGTTGGATGATTTAGGGGATTCTGCTCTCACAGAGATTACAATCCGGTGGGTATTTTCTCCCTCTCGCTTCCTCTCTCCCACCCTGTTGTTGTGTCCTTTGCAGTATTTTGTTTTCCAATTATACTGAAGTCCCCAGAGGGCAGGGGCCATAGCCTTTGCTGCCCAAGATGGTGGCCACACAGTGGCCACTGTCATACAGATCATGTGGCTAATATGGAAATGTGGTTCCCCAAGGGTTACATAAATACACCCAGAAAGTAGTTCCTAGAGAAGAGTTTCAAGAATGCAAACCCAACTCTGCTAGTCTGTTGCCTACAGACCATGGAGGGCCTCCATTCCTACTTGCAGACTGCCATGCAAAGCTCTTCACAGTTGGCTCTGCACCTGACCTTTCTTCCTTTTCATTCATTTAAACATTTTATTGAGCACCTATCAGGTGCCAAGTCCTATCCAGGGGCTGAAGGTAAGATAGTGAATAAGATACACAACGTGACTGTTCTGGTGGAGCTGACCTTCTACTGGAGGGTTGAGTGGAGACAAAGGGCAAATGAACAGATGAATGTGTTGCGTGTGGGGAGGAGAGATGAGCTATGAGGGACAAAGCAGGGTATGGCTAAGGGAACAATGGGAATGGGAAGCCATGGCTTCTCTGACACTGGAGCAGAGGTCTGAATGAAATGAGAGTGACTGTGTGGCCACCCTGGAGAAGAACATTCTAGATGGAGGGAACAGCACATGCAAAGACTCTGAGACAGGAATGGGTTGGCCTTACTAGATTTCAGCCACTGAAACACACAGGAATCGTGACTTCCAGTGCCCAGGGCTCCAGGCAATGGTCACAGGGGAGGTGGGCCAGGCAGGAATGTGTTGGCAAATGCACGTGACATCAGATCTGCATTAGTGAAGCCACGGGGTGGGGTGGGGGGATGAGGTCTGTGGCAGATGTGGCAGGTCTGCAGCAGGCAGCCAGCAGGTGACACGGGAATGCAGGCCTGCAGCAGCCAGAGCTTCTAATGCTTCAGATGAAGCTAAAATCTTTATCTTTTAAAATGTGGAATCTTCCAACTTTGAAGCGTTGGAAGCTAATTTGAAAATATTTTTTAAAACCTTGCTTACGCCAAACAAAACTCAGTTACAGGCCAGATCCAGCCTGTGAGCAACCAGTTGGCAGCTTTGGATTCAGCTCTCTGTGGGGTTCCTCCTGGGCATGATTCTGAATCCTGGATCCCAACCCCAGAGGGCAGCCAGAAGGGGCCCAGAGGTGTTTGGGGGTGAGGGTCTGGGCAAGGCCAGGGGGGACTTCAGTTCTGATTTAAGAGGCTAGAGGGCCTGGAGAGCCAATCCAAACACCTGTCTCCAGGGCCTCCCCTCTCCCAGGCCTGCCCCAGACAGAGCAGAGACTGGCAGCGAGGGGCAGGAGCTGTGCTCCGCTCCGTGGGGGGACCTCTGCCTCTTCCACTGACCCACTTTTCCCGGTGCCTGACCAGGGTCCACCAGCCAGCCAGATGCAGCCCTGCCTGAGAATGTGAGGATGGAGGGCCTTTTGCTCCAGCTTTGTTGGGGACCTTGCTGCTGCCTGGGACCCCCACATCAGAGCTCCACTTGCTCCTGGTGGGCAGAGGCTGGGACTGCCCCATGGTCCCGCCTGTCCTGGAGATGAGCTTTCTCTGGGCAGCTTCCTCAGGAGTGATTCCACATTGAGGTACACTTGGTCGGGCCTTTAGAGCCCTCCGCCGAAAGCCCCCCGTTAATGCTAATGGAAGTCCTGTTGCTCGGCCAGGGCACCCTGCTGGAAAGAGGCCTTGGGATGCCCACCTGCAAACATGACCTTTTCCTGTGTAAGAGACAAGATTTCAAAATCAATCCAGCCTGTGGGGCCTGCCCATGCTCGCCACACGTGCTGATCAGGGAAGAGGTCACATGCCCCAGGACGGGCGGGTCAATACCGAGTGTGGAGGAGCCTGGCTGGCCAGGCCGCACACTTGGGGGAGGCTGTCTCGCCCCACCGCTGGAGCATCTCTCCGGAAAGACCACAGGGAGTACTTCATGTCTTCATCCAATCCTACCCCGCCCAGCTGGATTCAGGGAGGCCATGCAGCCAGCTGGGTTCCACACATGCTATAGAAACTCACCTGCAGGTCATTTTCACCAGACTAACAACGTAGGCACCGCCATTTCGCACTTGGGGAAAATGAAGACAGAGAGGTTTAAAAACTTGCTCACGTCAAAGCAATGCACCTGGGCAAAGAGTGGTGCTGAGAGCTGAACCCAGGCCCCGTGCTTTTATCTGAAATGCTCCTCAGCCCTCCCTCTTGTGCTCAGTCAACACCTGCTCTGTGCCAGGTCTGTGCTGAGGGTACAACAGAGGTGAGTCCTATACGCTCCTTCCTCCCAAAATAATCATCCCAAGAGGAGAGGATGCTGCAAGTCAGAGCAGGTGGGATGGAGGCCTGGAGAAGGGCGGCAGGCCTGGCCTGCAGGGTGTTGGGGTGTGGTCGGTCAGGAAGGACTTCCTGGAGCAGGGGACCCCTGAACAGAGCAGCAGGGGCCCAGAAGTCCCTTTACATGTGTTTGGGAACAGGTGCTTGGATACTCATACCTGTACATGTGCGTGCATAGTCGGTTCTGAGTGTCAGGATGCACGCATATGGGCCCAGAGCTGGGTCTCGTGGGCCCGATGTTACCAGGTGCCCCAGGGACCCAGCTGAGGCTCTGAAAGCAGCAAGAGGAGTCAAGAGGGGACCGTCTCTCCTCAGGAGGTGGAGGGTTTGTAGGGAGCAAGAAGGATGTGGACAGAGCAGGATGTCATGGGAAAGGCTGCCCTGCACGTGAAAGGCACTGTCCCAGAAGGCATCCCTCTGGGCTTCGAGGTGGACGGGACTCAGGAACCACACACTGGAGGCCTTGGGCTGACTGTGGCCCTCAGGGGGCTTCTCACTGGCCTGCTTGGGTGGGAATTAGTTCTTGTGGTCTGAATACCCTTAGTGTGTCCGGTCTTTTCTGTGTGGCCACAGTGTCCTCCCATCCCACTCGATGGACACCTGCCCCCCCTCCCATTACCTCTCATTTGCTTTTGAGTTCTTTGCTTTAGCAACTTCAAGTTCTTCACAGAAGAATCTTCTACATGCAAGCAAACCTTGGGATGGCCTCTCACGGGAAAACTCTGGTGTGCAGCTATGCTAATAACATTTCCGTTTCTTGAGCTTACTAAAGAGCCTCCTTCCCACCGGAGTGGAGGGTCATTCCTTCGTTCATGCAGCAAATACATATGGAGCATCTGCTCTTTGTCAGACTCCACCCCAAGTGCTGGGCTGGGTCTATGAGTCGAACAATCCAGAAGCCCTGCCCTCTGGCGCTTCTGTTCCAGTGGTCCTGGGCAGGGAGAGGGAGGCTCATAGGGCATGGAGCCTGCATGCTCAGTCTCCAGACGACAGCTTCCTTGCCTGGGGTCCTCAGTTCGCCACCTAAAGCTCTCCTGGGTCGGTCCAGCCACAGTTAGGGCCTGAGCTGGATGTTTTAGGATGAGTAGGCGATACGGGGGGTGGGGAGGATGTGGCCAGCCAATGCCCCCTACAGGATTTGGCACCGGGCAATGGAAGGTTAGTGCCTGCTGGGACCTAGGGCTGGTGGGGAATGATTCTCCAAGGAAGGGGAATCATTATTCTCCCTGAGGCTCAGCCAGGCAGTCACACTAGGAAAGGGTGGGCTTGGACCCACATCAGCCTGACTTCGAGGCCAGCACAGTGTCCACTGTGAGGCCCCAACTCTCACCTTTCTGTCCTTTCCCAAACCCTGACTGTTCTTCAGATGCCTCTCCATGGAGCAGGGGCCCCACGCTGGCCTTACCGAAGCTCCTCTTCCATTACCACAGGCACCACAGAATCTGGGCATGAGTAGTTTGCTGAAGGGGGTCCTGTGTTGGGGCAGCTGGTCTCTCTCATCACCCACAGGTGCCCCTTCCCCTAAAGATCATGTTAGCAGCTGGCCTAAAGCTGGGTGCAATCATACATACTGAGAAATGTTTGTGGATAACTTGTAGATTAATCCACTTGGTCAGAAGGCAGCATCTGGAATGGGCCTGGCATAGATGAACAGGCTGCTGAAATCAGCCAGGTGTGGCCCCACCACTCAATGGGCTGTAGGGCCTTGGACCTGTAAGTCTCCTTTCTTCCTTCCTTTCTTTCTTCCTTTCTTTCTTTCTTTCTTTCTTTCTTTCTTTCTTTCTTTCTTTCTTTCTTTCTTTCTTTCTTTCTTTCTTTCTCTTTCTTTTTTATTCTTAAGAGACACACAGAGAAAAAAAAAAAAAGAGAGAGACACACAGAGAGGCAGAGACACAGGCAGAAGGGGAAGCAGGCTCCCTGTGTGGAGCCCAATGCAGGGCTCGATCCCAGGGCTCCGGGATCACAACCTGAGCTGAAGGCAGATGCTCAACCACTGAGCCACCCAGGCATCCCAGCCTCCACTTTTCATCTATAAAATGGGTTCTGTGCTCCTCCCCTGCAGGAAAGGAGCTAACTAGCTCACTCCAGACATCTGTAGATAGCAGGAGTGGCCAAGAGGGTGGGAGAGTGGGAGGGGAAGGAAACCTGGTACAGGAGGAAAACTCTTTTGTGAAACTGGGTCTGGAAAAGGAGGCTGGGGAAGAGTCTTGCATGGACACTGGAATCAGAATGCCCGGCGAATCGGTCAGGCTTCTCTGGTTGCAAGTGACAGCAACACAATCCCAGCTCCTTCAGCCCAGAGGGAATTGCACCAGCTCCTGGGTGGGAAGGGTCCCCAGATGATCTGCATCAGGAATAGCCCAGCACAGGGCTGGGGTGCCCCCAGAGGCTCTGCTTATTTCTCTTTTTTTTTTTTCCCTCTCTCTCTTTAGCCCTTCTCCCTGGGCTAGAGCCCAGCTTTTACAAGTGTTCCCGTCCAGTTCACCAAATAACCACCAATGGCTCTGGGATAGCACTCTTCCAGGCTCCCATACAGGACAGGACAGGGCCTGGCCCTTCAGGAAAGCTCTAGATGCTCTCTGACTGGACCAGCTCACTCACAGCCCCAACCTACACAGTCACATGGCCATGGATGGAGCTGCAGGTTGGCCAGGACAGGTCCTGTGACCCTCAAACCCAGATGTGGCCTGGCCCAGAGCCTGCAGTCTGAGGTGGGGGAGCAGTGACCCCGTCTACTAACTACAGGGGCGAGAGGGAATGGGGCTACTATCTCTGGCAACCACACTGGACTAATCCAGCCAGTGCTCTCTAATTCTTTTAGAGTCAGCTCTCCTCTCCCTGCATCTCCTACTCATCCTTAAAAACCCAGCTCAGGCCCTAACTGCGGCTGGAAGCTTCTGGGGGCACACTAGGGTCTCCCTCCTTTGAGCCACTGTGCTATGGGCAGCTGGAGCTGCATTATGTACCAGCCTCTGGATCACTGTGGCTCCAGCAGAGCTGAAACCAAGGCTAAGCACCCAAAGACAAGGCCACCCCGTAACCATGTCTGAATGCAGACAGAATGTGAACATTGTCCGAACCACACAACTGCGCAAACATCCTCCATCCTGGCTAAAATGGTTCCTTCTAATTGGAGTGTTGCTTTGCTTGGTTCCTCCTGCCTTCCAGATAAGAATTGTTGAGATGTCCAATCCTAGAATTACCCCTGCTTCCTGACGCATCTGACTCAGAGAAAAAGCCCACAAAATAATTTAACACAAGCCAAAGTCTGAGAATAATCTTTCTAACATCCTTTCCCTGACAGGCCCCGGGAGTGCATTCTCCATCCATGCAATCCACCAGGAAACCCAACTTTGTCAGACGAAAATGGTGTTCTTGGTGGTCTTTGGCTGGAAGGGATTGGACAATCCTGCAAAAGGGATGTTCTTATTCTTATCTCACAGGTGAGGGAACGAGGGGTCAGAGAGGTTAATAAGTTGCCCAAAGTCACACAGCAGGCAGGTGGGGAAGCTGAGATTCCCCAGTGTTCTTTCCATTAAAATTCTGTTCATATTTTTCCTTTCTTTCTTTCTTTATTTATTATTGGTGTGTGTGTGTATTTTATAATAATTGGTGCTGTTTGGCAGACACAGCTGGGGTTTGGCTGTACCATCCTGGGGTAACTGATGGAATCTTCTCTCCTCCACAATATGGATGCTTCTGAACCCTTTTGGCTGCACCCCAGGATTTTTGCTTGCCCCTAATGTGGAGTTAAGGGTGTTCACTTTTGACAAAGGTGACTTTGCCTTACATTTGGACCACTCTTCTAATTTCCAGGCACTTCACCCTTTGTCACCTGGGAGCAGCCCCGTGGACAAGGCTGGGTGTTGCAGACCATCTCTGCTCGGCTCTGAGAGGAAGAGATTTGTTCAATGTCACACATGGCTGGCTCAGGAGGGACTGGGCTAACAGAGCACAGGGATCCTTTCTTTCTTTCTTTTTTTTTTTTTTTTAAGATTTATTTATTTGAGAGAGAGAGAGAGCATGAGCAGTGAGGAGGGAGAGGGAGAAGAAGAACTCCCCTCTGAGTGGGAGGCCTTATTCAGGGTTTGATCCCAGGACCCTGACATCATGACCTGAGCTGAAGGCAGCTGTGTAACCAACTAAGCCACCCAGGGGGCTCATTTCTTTGTCCTACAAGGACCTCAGATCCATTCTGTTTTCATGGTCCCTTTAAATCTCGATTATTGTTATTGTGATTCTTATTATTTTTAGGTCAAACCATATGAAATTGCTAATATTTGGCCATTTCTGATCCACAAGGAAGTGCACTGTCGTGGGCCCAACATAATACTACTTTTTAATTACACGGTGCCCGAGACTGCCCCTCTGACCCCAGAGCTGCCAAAGCATCACCGGTGACTCACAGTTACTTACGTGCCATCCTCCCATTCTACAGGTGGGGAGACACAGAGACAAGGCAGGGAGGGGACCTTTCAGGCTGCATGGGCAGTGACAGAGGGCCGAGACCCTGGTGACCTGCCCTTCCAGGCCGAAGCTCCATGCCAGCTCCTCCTGATGTCCAATTCTTCTCCCTTCCCAGAACCCCATCTCCAGGTGTGCTGACAGCCCAGCTTCTCCGTTAACTTGAAGTAACTTATATTTCTTCACAAAAACTATCACAAGAGTACCTATGCTGTGCCAGGCACAGAGCATGAAGACTGACCGCAGTGGAGGGGCTTCCCAGGCACCGCGTGGCCCCGGGACTAGTCCAGCTACCAGGTAGGTAACTAAATGTATTCATTTTAAACACTGAGATTCAGAGACGGATGTGAATGGGCCTCATTGGGGAGAGGGGACAGGGAAGGCCTCTCTGAGGGGGTGACATTTAAACTGCTACCTCCTGCAGGTCCCCGACCACCTGCCTTGCTTTTTCGAGTCTGTGCTTTTGTGCCATGCTGACCTCTTGGCCCTTTCCTTGGCCGTGGTCCTGGGAGGCTTTAGTCACGAGGTTGACAACTGTCCAGTAACTGGAGCATTGAAACCTCTGTGCAAAAGCCGCTCATCAGCTTTAGTGAGACCCACCTGCTCCACATGTCCCCCCTGACCTGCTCGCTGTCCCCCACCCCCTGATTCCTGGAAGTTAACATAGGAATTTCTTTAAAGGGAAGAAGTATGAATCTTGGCATTTATTTTCTTGGCCTTTGAGAGGCTGGGCCTGTGGAGTGTGTCACGGGGAAGGCCAATCCTAGGATGAAATCCCCTGCTGAGAGGTCACAGGTCCCCATGACACTCCCTGTGGTCGCTGGCAGCAGGCATGTGTCCATCAGAGTGGAAAGTGCTGCTAATCTGGGTGCTAATGTGCCCCTCGAGCAGTGGGGCCCCAGAACCGGAGGGCATCCTAGTGAAGGAGAGAAGAGACAGAGAAAGGGAGGTTGTGAAGGGGAGGAGCGGAGGCCAAAGGCCCCTGAGGAAGGTGGCTGTGTTCACAGGGGACTGGCCAGCACTAAGGGGCTTTCGGTGTCTATTTCTGGAAACTCTTGGTGACCTGTGAAGTTGCGTGTCACAGAATTCCCATTTCACAGATGAGAAAACCGAGGCTCACGGCTAGTTTTCCACCCCAGCCTGACCCCAGGGCCTGTGCTCTTAGCTGCCGAAGCTGCTGCTTCCAGCTTTCCCGAGTGCCGGCCTGTCGACCAGGACTGTCTCCCTGAAAGCACGAGTGCCGGGATCCCCTGACTGGGGGCATGACAGGTGGACGGACGGACGGGCACTGAGCACATGTGTGTGTTGCTTCTGGGCCTTCGTCTCTGTAAGTGTGTGTCTCTGAGGATGGGGGCAGTCTGTCTGGGTCCTTCTCTCTGCTCCTGCCAGTCTGTCTGGGTCTCCTCACCCTCCCTTTGTCCGTCTACCTTGGGCTCAGCTCCTCTCTGTCTGCTTCAGGGCGGGCCTGTTTCACGCTGTCTCGCTCACCCCACCTCTCTGTCTGCCCCCCTTCCTTTGCTTCCTCTGAAGTCCTCCCAGGTCCCGTCTGTCATCTTCCGCCCACTTCTATCCTATCCTCCCCCCGCTCTGTCAGAGTAGGTCTTGTCCGTGATCTCAGGAAGCCCGGCCCGTTAGGCCGACGTGGCCCTGTGTGAACCCACAGCCCTGCGGGCAGCAGGCAGGCCCAGGGCCTGGTCCCCACCCCAGCTGGGAAGGCTGGGGCCAGAGGTGCACGGCGGCCAGCAGGCTGCCACTGGCTGGCAAAGGAAGGAGCCTAGAAAGAACCCAGCCACACCACCTGTGTGTGGGCGCCTGCATCCCCGGGCTTGGGCCAAGCGTGTCCTGAAGGCGGGGGACCCTGCCACACCTTCCCAGCCCCTACCTTGTCACCGAGCCAAAGCTTTGCCACGGTCGGACACACACAGGAGGCCCTGCCTCTACTCTGCTGGGCTCCTCTGGGACCTCTCTGGGGTGCCCCACGGGGTCCGGCCCACAGCAGGTGCTGCATGACGTGCAAGCGGGTCAGCCACAGAAGCCAGAGGCCGCAGGAACCCCTGCTTGGCCCTCCGGCCCTCAGGCAGGGCTGAGGAGATGCTGAAAGGCCGAGCTGAGTCTTGGGGAACCTCAAGGCCCGCTTTCTTCCTTCCTCGCTCCCCCTTTGCTGTGTGGCAGGATAAAATTATTTTTGAGAAATGTTATTCCATAAATCCCCATAGAACACCTGCTGTAAGTCAGAGCTGTGCTGAGGGCTTGTCTGGTCATCTGTTCCTCAGGGGCCCGAGGACAGGAGCAGCCTTCCGAGGGGCAGCTCAGGGACTCTGGCCACAGACTGTCCCACTAGGCCTGCCCTTGGCCACCTGGGTGAGGATTGAACTTCTCCCAGGCGGGGCCGGAAAAGTCCCTCCACCTCCGTCGGGGGAGGAGGGGTGAGAAGGCTGAGAGAAGGCACCCTTTGAATCCCTGCCATTCTCTGTGTCTTGAAAGGACTCCAAGTTTCCTCAGTTTAAAGGGAAAGAAATGAGTTTCAAGTTGGAAAAGTTGATGGGTGTCCGATGTCTCGGCGCCACCATCCGGCCTTGTGGGCCTGGTGGGGGGAGGGGTACATGAAAGGGGCCCTCAGAGGGGAGGACGAGGAACAGCCCTGCCCCAGCTCAGGCTGGGGACAGCCCCGCCCTCACCTGCTTCAGAAGCCCCCTTGAAAGCCCCCAGGTAAACCCCCACTCCCTTCCTTTATCCCAAGCCTCTTTTTTGAGGTTTGGCTGCATTTTTGATCTTAACAAGTTTTTTTTTTTTTTTTTTTTGTCATCTTTGCCAGGGCTTTTACAATGCGATTTCCTTTTATTTTAAAAACGGTGGCTTTCAAGCCTCCTCTCATCTGTGATTGTTTCATGTTTGCAGGTTTCTGGAAGGTTTGGAGCTGGTCCCTGGGTGGGCGACTTCCCATCTGCTCCTTGCTCTGCTCGTGGGCTTGGAAGGGGTTGGGGCCTCGGAGCAGCGGCTTTTTCAGCCCTCCTCTGGCTGGCCCAGCTTGGATGGAGGAAGGCAGGGCTCTCAGCTGCCTGCCTCCCCCAGACCCTCCATTCATCAAGCAGCGGGAGACCTCATGGTGGGAGGCAGGCTGCCTGTGTTCCAGCCTTGGGCAGGTACTTGCACTCTCTGGGCCTCAGCTGTTCCATCTGTACAGTGGGAACAGCAACTGGATTCTAATATAGTAGTAATAAGTACTTAACGCGTACTCACAAAGAGATGGTATAAATAAGAATGCAGTAAGATGATACACAGAAAGTGCTTAGCACGGTGCTTGGCACAGAGTGAAGGATTGATAAATGGTACCCATCACAAGAGGGCAAGCCCTTGGTCCCCTAGACATCCGAGAGTTGGTCCTCAATTCTCATGCAGCTTCATCAGCTACTTAAAACACCTGCTCTCCACCAAGCGCCAGTCTGGTGGCACAACTCACCCTGCACCTTTCCAATTCTGAATCTCTGTTGATCCTGCTTTGCCTCCCTGGGTCCCTCTTTCATACTTCCTCCTCAGGTTGAAAGTCTCCTCCATCCTTCAAGGGTCAGCTCAGTGCCACCTACTCTGGGACATCTTTCTCCACCTCCCTCAAGTAAAAATTAGCCACACCTTCTTCAGTGGTTGTATGATTGAATTTGGTTTTTATTTTACTTTGGAAGCAGGGGAAGCTAGTGTCCTCATTTCGTGCCTGAACAACTGTAAGCATACTCCTGAATCCCTGGGAGCCTCACTTCCCCCAGCTGGAGATGGGGATGACTATATCCTCCATTGTGTAAGCTCCATGAGAGAGGGGCTTTCTGTTTCTTACATCCTGCTATATTTCCAGCAGGGGAACACAGTAGGTGCTCAACAAATAAGTTATCAGAAATGATGACCACTGGGTTGATAGGATTCTTAACTACTTGGCATATAAACAATACTCAACAGATGGCAGTCCTCTTCATAATGCCCATTATTATTGAGAAACATTCACTTACTCATTCATTATAAGATGCAAATGTGGAATGGCTCCTGTATACAGGACACTGGTCTGGCACAAGAGGGTTCCAGAGGAATGGGTGCTCTCTCTGCCCTTGCAGGGTTCTCTGATGAGATGGATCTGTAGACGGACTGATGATGCCCCATGCCATGGCAGCAATGGGCTCAACTGGACGTTTGGAGGCCATATGGAGTTTCTGTTGTCCACTGACTCTGCAGGACACAGCCAGTCTCCTGCACACACTAGATGCCTCGTAAGTACTCTGAACTGAATTAAAACTGATCTTTAGAAGCCCACCCCTTGAAAGTTGCCTCGGGTTAGGCTACCACTCAACTTAGCCAATCCCCAGTGCTCTGGAGCCTGAAGGCAGCTCTCTGCTCTATCCTGATGCTTTAAAAAAAAAAAGCTCAGCTGTTCCAGGAAACCCAAAGTCGGTTTGGGTTTGGGGGATGCACAATAACAACTTCGCAGCTCCCTGGTCATCAGATGGTCTGTCTGCTGCTTCCTCCTCTCTTTCCCCTTTTGCATAACGTTGGTCTCCCCAAAGTAGAACATAAGGCTAATACATTGCTTTGCTGTTCCCCCAAAGTGAGGCTTTTCAGATGCTTCTTTCAACAGGGAGCTCAGACCCTTCAGCCCTATCCACGGCCCCAGGGACACCTCAGCATTTGTCCGTGGAGCCTACCCACTTAGACCCATGGGTCTGCATTTGGGAAGCCCTTGCTGCACTCAGCCCAGCTTCTCAGGTCCCACACCAGCACAGCATTTCACCGCCCTCCACCCCGACCCATCCTTGTATGTCCTGCCCATTGAACTTCAAACTCCCCTCCCTTCATGATTCAAGTTGATAGTGGACATTTCCTATTGTTTGGACAGCCTCTATTCCCCTTTTTGGGATCAAACACACTCTTCCTGCTTATTTTCCTTTGGGGAACCACCTCCTGCCTTCAGGTTAGGCCCTTGGGCCTTGGGAGTGATGGACTGCACCCTGCGGCCCAGGGTGGACCCTGTGACCCACTGCTGACCAGTCAGAGTATCAAATCCCTCTGGCTGTGTGATTGGCTCATGGATGCCCACGTGGCCAAAGAGAAGCCAATCAGAGCCGATCACTGCCACTCCATAGGCTACAAAGAGACCCCACCTGCTCTTGGTCCTGAATTCTGGGGCTCCTGGGTGGCTTAGTAGGTCAAGGGCTGCCTTTGGCTCAGGTTGTGATCCCAGAGTCCAGAGATGAAACAGCATCAGGCCCTGTGTTCCGCAGAGTCTGCTTCTCTCTCTTCTCCTCATCCCACTTGTGCTCTCTCTTTCAAATAAATAAATAAAATTAAAAAAAAAAAAAAAAGACAAGTGTAAGTCACCGTTTCTACCAGTCCTACTTCTGGACTTTCAGTGGCATGAGCCAATGAATGCTGCCTATGTGCACACGCATGCAAACACACACACACACACACACACACACACACACACACACCTCTCTTTTTAAAAAGCCACTCGGAATTGGATTTTCATCCCTTGCAATAGAAATATCTAACCATTTGCTAGAGCCTCCAGTGGCTCTGAAATTCCAAGCCCTGAAAGCAGGAAGACAGGTCAAGGCCCCCCCCCCCCCCCCAAGGTCCTTTCCGCAGCGGGATTCCAGGCCGGGCTGCCTTTTTAAACAAATTATCCTGTGTCTTTCCTTTGCCCTTGCCTGGTGGAGAGAGGGGATCTGTCTCCTCCTCTTTAAGCCGAGGGAGGGACAGTGCAGAATGAGGAAGTCCAAACCACCTTCTCTTCTGCTCTGGGGGCTAAGGGGCACACTCCTTGAGTTTTTATATTGTTTTACCTTTTATTTTTTTCAGATTTACCTTCCTAATTAGGTTTTGCTCAGGCAAATATATTAGGATTAGTTTGTAATCCTTGAGCTCACAGAAAGTGAGGGTGGGATGCCTGAAGCGGGCTAGGAGCCAGGAGGAGGTGTTTGCTGTGGAAAATCCACAGGGTGGGGAAGCACGTGGGTAATAAGGTGTGTCCACACATAAAATGGGATTCAGATGTGTTATTTATTTGTTTGCTTAATCCATAGTTATGAATTATTAGTTATGTGCTAGGTGTTGGCGAATAGGACAAGGTACCTGTCTTTACAGGACCCCTGTGGAGGGAAGAGACAAGTAAGAAGGACAAATAAATCTGGTGAGAACAGGTAGCTTGGGCTACTGAGCCGCTGGGGTGCTGGGGAACATTATGTTCTCTGCGCCAGCAGGTGGACAGAGTTCTCCAAAGAAGGGTTCCTACTTGCTCTTTGGCTATGTGTGGCCTCCTCTGGTTCCAGCTCACAGCCACATGGCCAACCATGCCAACCAAAGGTCACCCTCCAAGCCAAGTGGCTGGGTCAGAGCCAACTCCCTTTCTGACGATCCAGGCAGGGAAGAGCCTCTTCTCTAGTCCAGACTTCCTTGGGGTGAGTCCTCTTGGGGTCCTCAGGTCCCTTCCAGCCAGGGCTTGTGGTCAGAACTCTGCTAATTCACAAAGCCCTGTGCTTTAGTAAGCAAGGGGCAAGTGTCAATTCTCCTCCCGTGAGGTTCCTGGGTTCCTGGGCAAATGTGTCCATGGCATGGGAGGTGGGAGGTGAGGATGAGAGCTGTGGAGAGGTAGACTTGATCAGGTCCCCAGAAACGTGGCCACATTCTCCTCCTTCACCATAGGTGTCTACTTGCTGATCATTTGCCCACCCAAGGAAGCCTCTCAAAAGGCCCTTTTGTGAACAGAGAAGATTTGCTTAAAGACGGTTAGTGGCTCCACCTTGGCAAAAAGCACTTCAGCAGCTCGCAAACAGCTCCTTAAAGTTCTGCCTAAGCAGGCCCCGGAACTACAGGCCGAGTCCCTGAGTGAGTAGGCCTCTTGAGGACTCAGCCGTTGGGCTGACTAGGCCTCCCTTGGACCTCCTCTTCTCCCATTGGGTAGAGTATGGCTTCTGCTCCAGAGGCCTGGATGCCACCATTTCTGCCTTGGGACCAGAGAACTTGCTGAGCTGCTGAGCCTGGGGTCAGGCAGGAGGAGGCACAAGCATGGGGGTGGTGAAGGACACTGGGACCTTTGCAGGGGGCAAGGGAGCCTCTGGATGGTAGATGCCTCCCTCGAGGAGAGCTTGGGGCCGCCTGCCCTCCATTTTGCCTGTCATCATCACTTAGCAATGGCCGTTACAGGGCCCAGAGCTCTCCGGAAGGCCATCCACCCTGAAATGAAAGCTCAGCCTCCTCAGAGTGGGTCAGAGGAAGGGTGCTTATGGCCCATCTCTCTCTCATTGAGGGTAGTTTACATCTGTTAGTAAATTTAAATGATGAGTTAAATGTGGCTCAGATGGCCCCTCTAGGTCTGTCCTCTGCCTAACGACTGTGCAGACCTATTAGCAGTTCCTGGGCTGGTGCACAGGCTTGCTCCGGGGTGACTCCTGCCTCCTGGGTGGGGGCTGTTCCTCCTTCACACCCACCCGGGGCTGGGACACCGCCAAAGGCTCAACCTTCACAGTAGGAAGACATGGGGAGTGACTGCCATAGAGTCTGGGAGGAGGGGCTTTGGCAGTCCCTGCCCCCCCCCCCACCCCCCTTGCCTCCCCCTGCCTCCTCCTTCCTGCTCTCTAGCTCAGCTGAGGGTGGGGGCACGTCACACTCAGCAGCCTTTCACTCTGCAGTAGAGCTGAGCCGAGAATGTCCTGGGAAGCCACTGAGCTCAACCTCCTATGTTAGATCTGGAGAAACTGAGGTTCTCTGGTTTGTTCCATCCTGCTTCCTGCCTGGGTGGGTCGATAGCACCAGCACAGAGTGTGGATCTCAACGCTGGCTGCACATCAGCCTCTCCTGGGTAGCCCTGAACAAATATGAGCCTGGGACCGAGTCCGGTCGGCCTGTGCTCTGCATCTTTTACAGGCCTCCAGGGTCTCTGAAATGCTTGGGGTGGATACACAGGGCGAGTAAAGGGAGTAGCTTCGATCTGAATTGCTGCTGCTGCTGAATGATGTGACTGTGTCTTCCAGGCCACACAACCTAAGGCCACACCAGGGCACCAGCAACAGGGATATGTATTTACATCGTTCCTCGGTTATTGCTGGACTCCTGAAACCCCCCAAATTGTCACTCAGTTGTTTTTGGGACTCCCTAGGCTTGTCTCATGTGGGCTTGTAAACGAACCTGTTAGCTACCTCGTGGCACAGATAGACCTCCATTCTGCTTCCGATCATCTGCCCACGGAGCTGTTACCAGTGGCCCAGCCCTGCCTCTGTAGGCCCTGTCTCCCAGTCCCTTGCTCTCTGTGCCTCCACTGGGTCTGGTCCCTTTTAGGCCCCGTGTTGCCAGCTGGACACACCTGAGACCCTTTGCTGGCTCCCACTGCCTCCAATGGGCCACTCATCTCCGGCCCCACAGCTGCCTCTGAGCATCATGCTTCCGATGCTGTTGGGCTGGTGCTCTCGAGCAGCCAATGGCTCCTCGCATTGTGGAGTCCTCCCTGTGCAGAGCTGCCATGGGGAAGGTTCTCCTCTACCCCAATCCCTTTTCTCTTCTGCTGTCATTGGTCCTGATGTCTTTTGAGTTTCAATGCAAACCAGTCTTTTAGTTTCTGTTGATCACTTTTCCCTTTCACAAGGACTTGGGACATGAATCTCTGGGAAGCAGTTGGGAGAGAACTGGTTGTCCCATGATAGGTTGTATCATGGCCTGTTCCTGCCCTGCTTTTCTGCAGGCCCTTTCTGTCTCTCCATCCTGCCGTTGTCCTCAGGCTGGCTGTGTGGACTCACCGATAGAGCTGATCACACTAGGGAAGTGTGTCCTCCAGCATACCTTCTTCCCAGCATAATTTCCCCTCCTCTCTCATTGCCTCACATATGGTCACATGCCCACCATTTTTTTTTTCTTAATATTTATTTATTTATTTGTTTGTTTATTTATTTATGGGATAGAGGAAATGAGAGAGAGCACGAGTGCAGTAAGGGGCAGAAGGGGAAATGGGCTCCTTGATCACCAGGGAGCCCGATGCAGGGCCCAATCCCAGGACTCCAGGATCACACCCCGAGTTGAAGTCAGACACTCAACTTCCTGAGCCACCCAGGTGCTCCCACCTTTAAGTCACTGATGAAGGTCGCAGGGCAATCATGATTGGCCGACACCTCTGGGGACCCATCCTCTGAGGCTGGGGAGGGGCTGAGCTTCCCCCACCCAGCACCAGGCACTGGTGAGGAGCGTGACCACCCATGAAAACTCCCCTCTGCACCTTTGCATACTTGTTTGAGCTTCCCGAGGCTGCTGTAACAAATTACTACAAACCCCCTGACTTCAAACAACAGAAATTTCTTCTTGTACAGTGCTGGAAGCCGGAAGTCTGGAAGCAAGGTGTCAGCAAGGCCATGCTTTTCTCCAAAGGCTCTAGGGAATGATCAGTTTTTGCTTCTTCCAGCTTCCGGTGGCTCCAGGTGTTCCTTGGCTTGCAGCCACGTTGTGCTACTCTGCCTGTGTGGTCACAGGGCCTCCCCTTCTCCCCTGAGCCTCTCATAAAGACACAAGTCCTTGCATTTAGGTCCACCCGGGCAACTCAGGATGCTCTTATCTCAAACTCCTTAACTTAGTTATGTGCGTCAAGGCCCTCTTCTGAATCAGGTCGGTAACAGATTCAGAGGCTGGGATGTGGACATATGTTTCTGAGCACCACGTTCAACCCACTTCAATATTCTTTAGTCCTGTCAGTGGAGATAAGTAAAGCCGGTGGGGGAAACTCATCTTGGGAGACAGGCAAGACACTGAGCATCTAACAAAGCGGGCTCCCTAGGAGACCTTGGCGGGTGAGGAGGCTGAGAGGTGCAGCAGAGCAGGACCTGCCTGGAGGAGGAGGAAAAGTGAGGTCGGCCCTGGGGTTTACTTCTAACCTCTCCCTGGCTCATTTCCCCCACCGTCCCATTTGGTCTTGATTACGTGAATTTTTCTGTGATCACAGAATCTCTCATTGTGCCTTGCCCGACATCTAAAACAGCAAGCGGCCCGCCTGGCATTGAAAAGGAAAAAGTTTCTGGAGGACGCACCTGGGGCCAGAAGCCTTGAAGTGCTGTGGGTCTGGGGCTTGTGAAGGGAAGCCGGGATGGGGGAGGGCTGGGGGAGTGCAGGGGCCCGGCCCCCAGGGCCAGCGACGGTCTCCTGATCCAGACCCCCAGCCTGGTGTGGGCCCCGCGGGTCCGGGGTGCAGGTGGGGGGCACAGGGTTACCCACCCTGGGCACTTGGGGCTCCTCCTGGGCCCCAACCGAGCAGCCTCGGTGGCTGCCTTTCCCAAGCCACCAGGCCTGAAAGCTAGAGGCCCAGGGCGAATAAAAGAGTCTGGGCAAAAGGCTCCAAGGCAGTTCAAAGAAGAGCGAGACTGGGGATGGAGTTTTCAAGCCACATCCAAGGGGAGGGCTTTTCATCTGCCAGCCTTTGAATGGGGAATCAAGGCGGGCAAAGTTACTACCAGGTTAAAGTTTAAATGGCACAGAAAGGGGAGCCGGGAAGATGAAAGGGCGGCCGTCTGGCCAGGGGAACAAAGCCGGAGCCCGGCCCGGGCACCTGGCCGCAGAGGCCGGGCGAGGAGAGGCCGCGCCGCCAACGCCATTGTTCGCTTAAGAAGCCGAGTAATTGAAAGGAAAGGTGAGGCAAGGAGAGGCGGCCGGCGCGTGCGACTGCCTGGATCGTTAGAAAATAATTTAAAGGGAACAGGCCTATCAAGCCGGTTCTCTTATGGAAATGCCGGCGTTGAAGAGAAAGGGAGGGGACGGTGGGGGAAGCCTTTTCATTCTTTGAAAAGCGGGAGTTTTTTCCCCCTCGCCCAGCGCAGACTTGAAGAGCGCGTGAAATCTCTTCTGTTTGCAAACTTGCCTCAGTCCTTCAGGGCCCTGGGCTGGGGTCCTCTCCCGCACTCGGCGGCCGGGGGGCGTGGGGAGTTTTGGAGGGGCCACAGGGCTGCAGCTGCACGAGTGGTTCGTTCCAGAGACGGGTTCCCTGGTCACCTCCTGGTTGCTTCTGCGGGCTCCCCAGCTACCCACTGTGATTTCTGCCGTCTGAAGGACAAGAACAGGTGAGTTAGCATCCTGCCCCAGGGGGCGCGCTGCACCTTATGCCCACACCTTTCCAGATGGACCTTTGGGGCTCCCACTGTCTGGCTGCAGGCAGAAGGACATCCTCGATCACACCGTTCCAGTCTTCTGGAACTAAAACATGTCCGAGATTGGCAACAATAATCAAGGAGATACCTATTACGTGCCAGGTAAAGTCTCGTGAGCAAGACCTAGATCCTTGTGTTTAGAAACCTGTAGTCTAGGGGAATCCCTTGGTGGCTCAGCGGTTTAGTGCTTGCCTTTGGCCCCGGGTGTGATCCTGGAGTCCTGGGGTCAAGTCCTGCATCGGGCTCCCTGCATGGAGCCTGCTTCTCCCTCTGCCTGTGTTTCTACCTCTCTCTCTCTCTGTTTCTCATAAATAAATAAATAAAATCTAAAAAACAAAACAAAACAAAACCTGTAGTCTAGGTGGGGAGGTGAGCAAATAAGCAAGAGCAATACAGACCGTTACAGAACGATAACAGAGGAAGCCTTGTGGCTGGGGAGGGTGCTGAACCTGGTCTCTGGACCTTCAGGGACACCTACTGGAGGGGGGTGTGGACGCTTGAGCTGAGTTGTGAAGAGTCATTAGCTGCTAGTGAGGGGGATTCTACTTCCAGCCAAGATGGAGTAGCATGGATCAGGTTTACCTTCCTGCCTGAAACAACCTAAAACTGGACAAGACATATGAAACAATGATTTGCAAGACATTAGACATTAAGAAACGAAGACATTAAGATCTCTCAGTTCCCTGAGAGATGGAAATCAAATGAGGTGAGCCCTCCGACTGCACCTCACTGCCTTGAGGGAGGTACCAGACCACAGCACAAGGAGGGGAATTTAGGGGAAGACTGATAGATTCCCTGTGTTGGGGTGACTGAGCTGAGAACCTGGAGACTGAGGTGGCCAGAGTTTGCAGGGGAGGAGCTCTGACAGGAGAAAGTTCAAGACAGAGAGAACTCTGGAGATATGCAGAGGGATGCCCTTCTCAAGTATTCAGCAGAATATCAACCAGCCCATATGTGTGCGGAATGGTAAGTGAGGCGAGGGAATGAATCACCCAAAGGGTCAGAGTGAAGAGTGACTGCATCCAGAATAAAGCACGAGAATGTTTACAGGATTACAAAAACATCCAGAACCCAGAGAGGTAAAATGCATTGTCTGGCCTCCACTGACAAATTACCAGGCATGTGAAGAAGCAGGAAAATATGAGCCAGGATGAAGGAAAATGACTCAATCAACACTGACCTAGAACTGATGCAGATGTTAGAATTAGCAGGCAAGGACGTTAAAACAGTTCTCATGACCCTATTCCATATGTTCAAAAAGTTAATTAGAGACACAGAAGACATGAAAAAGACCCAGATCAAGCTAGGAGAAAGGAAGGCTCCAATGATGGAGACTGGAAAGCACATGGATGGGATAATAGATTACACATTGCAGCACAAAAGACTAGTGAACTTTAAAACAAAGCAATAGTAACTATTCAAAATAAAACAAAGAGGGGAAAAATAATACAAAGAAAACAAGTCAGTAAAAAGCATACGTGAACCATGGGACAATATTCAGTGGCAACATACTTGTAATGAGAGTACCTTAAGGAAAAGGGTGTGTACAGTAAACTTATTTGAAATAATAGTGACCCAAATTCCTCCAAACTTTATGAGAAGTATAAACCCATGGTTCCAGGAAGCTCAATGAACTCTAAGCACAGGAAACATAAAGAAAACTACCCCCAAACCTATCATAACCAAATTGCTCAAAACCAGTCATAAGGAGAAAAATTTTAAAGAAGCAAAAGAGAGAAAAAGACATGATGTACAGAGAAACAAAAGATTTCTTGCAAGAATCAATGCAAATGAGAGATAGTAGAGCAAAATATTTTAAAATAACGGGCACAACTCAAAGATATTGTGGGTTTGGTGTCAGACCATTGTAATAAAGTGAATATCACAATAAAGTGAGTCAAAGGACTGTTGTGGTTTCTCAGTACGTATGAAAGTCGGTTTATACTATATTGTAGTCTATTAAGTGTGTAATAGTGTTATGTCCAGAAAAATGTATATATTTTGATTTAAAAATACTTTATTGCTAAAAATTGCTATCATTTGTAATTTCAGCAAGCCATCATCATGATCATGGATCACCATAACAGATTTAATAACAATGAAAGACTATGAGATATTGTGATGTGCGACACAGACACACAAAGTGAACAAATGCAGTTGGAAAATGGTGCTCAGTGCAGGGTTTGCCACAAACCTTCAATTTGTAAAACAAACAAACAAACAAACCACAGCATGTGCATAGTGCACTAAGGTGAAATGCGATAAAACAAGGTATGCTAATATTGAAAGAATGGTCAACTTATAGTTCTATACCTAGTGAAAATAATTTTCTTTTTTTTATGAAAATATTTTTCAAAAATGAACGCAAGTAGAGAGAAGACCCTGAAAATATGGTGAAGTAGGAAACATCAGTGTCTCCCCATCTAGACAATAATTACACTGGCAGAACCTTTCTGATATAACTATTTTGGAACTCTGAAGTCTATTGAAGCCTTGCAACTTCCAAGGGGAGGCTTGGATGGTCAATTGCAGTTAATATTGGTTAATTTCAGCTCGTAGGGTGGTATCCATCTCCCGCACTCAGTCCCATAGCAGGCAGCCATACCCATTTTTTTAAAAGATTTATTTATTTATTTATTTATTTATTTATTTATTTATTTATGATAGACAGAGAGAGAGAGAGAGAGAGAGAGAGGCAGAGACACAGGAGGAATGAGAAGCAGGCTCCATGCCAGAAGCCCGATGTGGGACTCGATCCCGGGACTCCAGGATTGCGCTCTGGGCCAAAGGCAGGCGCCAAACCACTCAGCCACCCAGGGATCCCCCATACCCATGTTTTTGAAGCAGCTTTAATGCAGTTTATGGGAGCCAGAGTGGGCAGAAATGACTCTGTCCCCCAAATAGTAGGAATCTGTGCTCTGATTGCTACTTACAGGTTTTATTCACAGAGTTACAAGCCAAGAGATTGGCAGCCACTTTTTGTTGCACCTCTTCCCATTGTGAGAACACCTTCTCTTGCTGACGTGACTGTCAAGAGATTTGAAAAGCTTACACATATTCCCCACATCTTCATTCTCTTCTTTCTTCCTTTTGGGAGCCAGACACACAAGCCTAGGACCTCCATAAGTAACTGCATATACAGGGAAAATTAGAAAATGACCACACATGTCTAGGGAAAGGCATAGGTTCAGAAGAAAACCTGGAAAGACCTTACATTTCCATGCCAGGCTAATCCTTAGTACAAATGATAAAAAACAAAATCCAAAGCAATGACAACAACCAATAATCCATAAGAAAGGGAGAGAATCTGATATCTAGTGAAATCACATTATTAGATTTGAATGCTCAGTTTTCAACAAAAACATCATAAGGCATATAAAAAAAAAAAAAAGAAAACCCAGGAAAGTATGCCCATTCAAAAGAAAAAAGAAATTGACAGAAACTGTCCTTGAAAAAGTCTGAAGGCAGATCTACTAGACAAAGAGTTTAAAGCAACTGTCATAACGCTCTCCAAAGAACTAATAGAAGATGTGGAGAAAGTCAAGGAAATGATGTATGAAAGAAGTGGAAATCTCAAAAAGAGATAGAAAACATAAAAAGAAAACCAAAAAGAAATTCTGGAGCTTAAAAGTACAGTAGTTGAAATGAAAAATTCACTGAGGGATTCAAAGGCATATTTGAGCAGGCAGGAGAAAGAATGAGCAAACTTGAAGAGAGGACAGTGGAAATGATTAAATTTGAATATGAAATCTGAAAGACGAAAAAATAAAGAAAAGTGAACAGAGCTTAAGGGACCTATGGAGCACCATCAAGTAGAAGCATAAGCAATGTGGTTCAGAATCCCAGAAAGAGAGAGGGCAGAGAGAATATGTGAAGAAATAATGGCTGAAAACTTCCCAAATTTAATGAAATACATGAATATAAATATCCAAGAGGCTCAACAAATTCCAGGTTAAGATGAGTTCAAAGAGATCCACACAAAGACACATTGTATTTAAAATTGCAAAAACCCAAAGACAAATGAAAATCCTGAAAGCAGCAAGAAAGTAGTGAATAATCATATTCGAGGGATCCTCAATAAGAACAGCAGCATATTTCTCATCAGAAATGTTGGAAGTCAGTAGGCCGATATATTCAAAGTGCTAAAAGAGAAACTGTCAACCAAGAATCTGATATCTGGCAAAACTGTTCTTCCAATGTGAGGGAGAAATACCTAGATGAACAAAAACTGAGTGAGTTTGTGACCGCTAGACCTGTCCTGCAAGAAATGTTCAAGAGAGTACTGCAAGGTGAAAAGAGAGGACACAAAATAGTAATGTGGAACTACATGGAGAAATAAAGATCTCAATGAAGGTAATATGTGGGAAATTACAAAAGCTAGCATTATTATATCAATGTTTTATAACTCTACTTTGTTTTATACATAATTTAAAAGATCAATACATTAAAAATGATTAATGTCTAAGAGGATTATTATAACTTTGTTTTATAATTCCACATTTTGTATCTACATAACTCGAGACACTAATGTTAAAAGAATTATTAACTTATGTTGTGAGGCACTTAGTGTGTAAAGGTAGGATTTTGTGAAATCGACAACAGAAAGGAGGTGAGGACAGAGTTGAAAAGAAGCAGTTTTTTTGTATGTGATTGAAGTTAAGCTGGTATAAATGAAAATTAGACTGTTCTTTTTTAAAGATTTTACTCATTTATTCATAAGACACAGAGAAAGAGGCAAAGACACAGGCAGAGAGAGAAACAGGCTCCTTGCAGGAAGCCTGATGTGAGACTCGATCCCAGGGATCATGCCCTGAGCTGAAGACAGATACTCAACCACTGAGCCACCCACACAAACCTAGACTGTTATTTTAAAAAAGATTTTATTTATTTATTCATGAGAGACACGGAGAGAGGCAGAGACATAGGCAGAGGGAGAAGCAAGCTCCCTGCAGGGAGCCCCATGTGGGACTTGATCCCAGGACCCTGGGATCATGACCTGAATGGAAGGCAGATGCTCAACCACTGAACAACCCAGGTGCCCAAAATTAGAGTGTTATGACTTTAAGAAATTAAATGTAATCCCTATGGTAACCACAAAGAAAACAGCTATAGAATATAAACAAAAGGAAATGAGAAAGGAATCTAAACATTTCACTGCAAAAAAAATCAACTAAACAGAAAAGCAGACAGTAGTGCAGGAAATAAGGGACAAAAGCTCTAAGTCATATGGGAAACAAATAGCAAAGTGAGAGAAATCCCTCATCAGTAATTACTTTAAATATAAATGGATTAAACTCTCCAATCAAAGGACAGGAATTGGCAGTATGGATAAAAACATGATCCAATCATACAGTATTTACAAGAGACTCACTTTAGGTTCAAAGACAGAAATAGATTGAAGTGAAAGGAAGAAAATAGATATTCCTTGAAAATATTAAAAAGGAGAGAGAGAGAGAGACTGAGCAAGAGAGCAGTCGTGGCTAGCTATACTAGCATTAGACAAAATAGACTTTATTTATTATTTTTTAAATAAGATTTTATTTATTTATTCAGAGAGAGAGAGGCAGACACAGACAGAGGGAGAAGCAGGCTCCATGCAGGAAGCCCGACGTGGGACTCAATCCAGGAACTCCAGGATCACGCCCAGAACCAAAGGCAGACGCTCAACCACTGAGCCACCCAGGCGTACCACAAAATAGACTTTAAAGCAAAAAAGTTTATGAGAGAGGAAGGACATTTTACATTAATAAAATGTTCAATACATAAGGAAGATGAACAATTATAAACACCTGTGTAACTCATGACAGGCCATCAAAATATATAGACAGCAAAAACTGACAGAATTGAAGGGGAAAATAGTTCTACAATAATAGTTGGAGACATCAATACCCCCCTCTCAATACTGGACAGAACAACCAGACTAAAGATAAGTAAGGAAATGAAGAGCTTAACACAACAAACCAACAGGATATAACAGACATGTACATAACATCTTACCCAACAACTACAGTATACACATTTCTATCAAGTGTACATGGGAAAATTTCTAGGATAGAACATATATTAGGCCACAAATAATCTTGAAAAAAGAACAACAAAACTGAAAGACTCACAGTTCCTTATTTCAAAACTTACTACAAAGCTATGATAGTTAAAACAGTGTGGTGTTGGCATAGAGATACATACAGAAAATGAAATAGAATAAAAAGCTCAGAACTAAACCTGTACATACATATTCAAATAAGTTTTGACAAGGGAGCTAAGACTATTCAATGCGGAAAAACTCTCTTTTCAACAAATGGTGCTGGAAAAACTGGATATTCACATATAAAAGAATGAAGTTGGACATCTACCTAACACCGTATAAAAAAATGAACTCAAAATGGGTGAAGGACCCAAATGAAAGACCTAAAACAATAAAACTCTTAGAGGAAAACTGCACTAAAGCTTCACAGCATTGTATTTGGCAATGATTTCTTGGATATCACATCAAAGGCGTAAGCGACAAAATAAAAGGAGACAAATTGGACTTTATGAAAATTTAAGAATTTTTGCATACTGAAAGACACTGTCAACAGGGAATTAAGGAGTGCACTTGTCATAGAGAGCACAGGGTATTGTATGGAAGTGTTGAATCACTCTATTGTACACCTGAAATTAATATAACACTGTATGTTAACTAAAAACATAAAGATAAACCCAAAATAAATAAAATGATGCTTTTCTTTGAAAATTGATCCCACTAAAACAACAAAGACACTGTCAACAGAGTAAAAAGGCAACCCACAGAATGGGAGAAAATATTTACAAAACATATGACTGATAGGGATTAATATTCAGAATAGGGAACTCCCAAATCCAACTCAGTTTTAAAAACAGGCAAAGGATTCAAATAGCTTTTTCTCCATAGAAGATAGTCAAATAGCCAATAAATGCATAAAAAGGTGTTTCAACATCACTCATCATTAGGGGGATACAAATCAAAACTATAATGAGATACCACCTCACACCCATTGGGATGGGTATTGTAAAAAAAAAAGAAAAGAAAAGAAATAACAAGTTTTGGCAAGGATGTGGAGGAGTTGTAACCCTTGGGCACACTGGTAACAATGTAAAATGTGTTAGCTACTATGGAAACCAGTATGGAGATTCCTCAAAAAATTAAAAATAGAATTACCATGTGATCCAGCAATTCTATTTCTGGGCATATATTCAAAAGAATTGAAATCAGGGTCTCAAAGAGACGTTGGTACACTCATGTTCATAGCAGTATTAATCCACAATATCTAAAACATGGAGATAATCCAAGTGTCTATTCATGGATGAGTGATAAGCAAAATGTGGTATATGTATGCAATGGAATATTATTTAGCTTTAAAAAGGAAAGGAAATTCTGATATATACTACAACATGAATGAA
Source organism: Canis lupus baileyi (assembly GCF_048164855.1). Lineage (NCBI taxonomy): Eukaryota > Metazoa > Chordata > Mammalia > Carnivora > Canidae > Canis > Canis lupus. The sequence continues at coordinate 66,521,520 of NC_132842.1, forward strand.
TCTTGAGGACATTATGCTAAATGGAATAAGCCAGTCACAAAAAGACAAAAACTGTATGATTCCACTTATATGAGGTTCTCACTCTGTCAAAATCAAAGAAGCAGAAAGGAGAAAGGTTGTTGCCAGGAGCTCAGGGGAAGGGAATGGGAGATTATTGTTTAATGGTGTAGACTTTCAGTTTCCCAAGGTGTAAGGATTCTGGAGATAGATGGCGGCACAGCTGTACAACCTATGAACGTACTCAATATCACTGAACTTTATGCCTTAAATGGTTGAGATGGCAAATTTCGTGTTATGCATATTTCACCACAATAAAAAAAATTGGAGACAAAAATAAAGACTGTTTAGACATACAAAAACACAAGGACTCCATTTTAGATACAAAGACATAAATAGGTTAAACAAAAAGATGGGAAAAGGTAAACCATCGCTAACGCTAATAAAAGAAAGTAGATAAGGTAAAGTTTTACACCAAACAATAGTACAACTACAAGAAGGTTATTTTATAAGAAAGGGCTCAGTACATCAAGAGGCAATAACAATTATAAATTTGTATATACCTATTAACTAAGATTCGAATTACATGAAGCAAAAACTAAGAACTACAAGGAGAAATAGGAAAATCTACAATTAAAGCTAGGGGTTCCAACAACAACAACAAGTATTTCTGTCATTACTTAATAAAACACATACACAGAAAATCAATAAGAGTGTAGAAGGCTGGGGGCACCTGGGTGATTCAGTTGGTTAAGCCTCCAACGCTTGATTTTGGCTCAGGTCATGATCTCAGGGTCCTGAGATTGAACTCTGCGTCAGTCTCTGTGCTCAGCAGGAGTCTGCTTGAGGCTTTCTCTGTCTTCTCCCTCTGCCCCTCTCTCTACCTGTGCTTGCATGCTCTTCCTCTCTCTCAAATAAATAAAATCTTAAAAAAAAAAAAAAAAGTGTAGAAGGCTCGAACAGCACTACCCTGACTCCACCAATAAGGGCATGCTTTGCAAGTGCAAGGGCACACGGAATATTGGCCAAGCTAGACTATATTCAGGGCCATCAGTTGAATCTTGATAAACTTAAAAGGATTTAAGTCTGCTCACAAAGGAATTAAATTAGAAATGAGTAACAGAAAGATCTGTGAAAGACCACAGATATTTGGAAACAAAAAGACATTTCTAAGTAACCCATGGCTCTAAGAAGAAATCAAAAGGGGGGAAATTATAAGGTATTTTTTTGAATTAAAAAGATGAAACCTACATCACAGCTTGTGGGATGCTCCAAAGCAGTACTTACAGGGACATTTATAGCATTAGATGCCTCCATTAGAAAGGAAGAACATTCTCAAACCAATGATCTCCTCTTTTGCCTTAAAAAACTAGAAACAGAAGAGCATATTAAGCTGAAAGTAAGCAGAAAAAAGCAAATATAAAAATCAGTGGAAAAAAAAATCAGTGGAAATCAATGAACTAGAAATAGAGGAAATGAATGAAACAAAAAACTAGTTCCCTTAGGAGAGCAATAAGAATAGTAAACCCTGGGGTACCTGGATGGCTCAGTCAGTCAAGTGTCTGTCTTCATCTCAGGTCATGATCCCAGAGTCCTGGGATTGAGCCCCACATTGAGCTTCATGCTCAGCAGGGAGCCTGCTTCTCCTTCTCCCTCTGCTGCTTCTCCCCCTGCTTGTGTGCTCCCCCCACTCTCTTTTTCCATCTGTCAAATAAATAAAATAAAATCTTTTAAAAAAGTAAACCCTTAATTGGACTGATCAAAAAATTAACTTCAATAATGAGGGTGGGTTTTTTAATTTTTGTTTTATAAATATTTATTTATTTATTTGAGAGAGAGAGAGAGAGCACCCGAGCAGGCTGGGGAGGGACAGAGGGAGAGGAAGAGAATCTCAAGTAGACTCCATGCTAAGCGTGAAGCCTGTCTCACAGCTAGATCCCCCAACCCTGAGACTATGACCTGAGCTGAAACCAAGAGTTGGACACCTAACCCACTGAGCCAGCCAGGCACCCCAGTAATGAGAGTGTTAATGTCATTACAGACTTTAGAGATATTAAAAAGATAGTAAGAGAATCTTGTGGTGCCTGGGTGGCACAGTCGATTGAATGTCTGACTTTTGGTTTCAGCTCAGGTTAGGTTTCAGGGTCAGGGGTTTGAGCCCTGTGACAGGCTCTGTGCTCAGTGTGGAGTCTGCTTGAGATTTTCTCCTTCTCCCTCTGCCCCTCCCCCCACTCTCTCTAAAATAAATAAATAAATCTTAAAAAAAGAAAAGAGAATCTTATGAACAACTCTATGTCAATAGATTCAAAATTTTAGATGAAATGAACAAAATCCTTGAAAGTCACAAACTACCAAATCTCATGCAAGAAGTAGGTAACCTGAATTTCTCCATGTCTTTTAAAATAATTGAATTTGTAATTAAAAACATTCCCACAAAGAAAACTGCAGGCCCTGGTGCCTTCTAGTGAATTCTATCAAATATTAAAAAAAGAAATAACATCAATTTTACCCACCTCTTCTAGAAAATTGAAGAGGGGGAATATTACCACCTCATCCTATGAGGTTAGCATTACCCTGATATCAAAACCAGAGAAAAGCACTACAATAGAAGGAGGCTACAGACCAATTCCTTCATGAATTATATGTATTTTACTACAATGAAAAAATGAAGGCAAAATAGAGTTTTTCAGACATGCAAAAGCTATAGACTAATATCCTTCATGTTTAGATGTAAAAATTTTAAACAAAATTTTAGGACATTGAATCCAATAACATTTAAAAATATCATGACCAAGATGGTTTAATATTTGAAAACTAATCAATGCAATTGACCATATTCAAAAAGTAGACACAAAACCCTATATGATCACCTTAACAGATACGGAAAAAGCACTGGATAAAATTCAATATCCTTTCCTGACTAAAAATAAATTCTCAACAAATTAGGCATAGAAGGGAACTTCTTTAACTTGAAAAACCTATAGCTAATACCACATTTAATGATGAAAGATTGAATGCATTTCTCCTAAGATAAAAAAGAAAACAAGGATGTCCATTCTCACTGCTTCTATTCAGTTCTGTAGCAGATGTTCTAGCCAGTGAAATGGGGGAAAAGAGAATGGGAAAACTGGAGAGAGAAAGAGGAGATGAAGAAGAAGGAGGAGAAGGAGAAGGAAAGAATGAGGAGGTTGGGCAAAGGGGAGAGGAGGGAGGAAGGAAGAAAGAAAGAGAAAGAAAGAAAAAGAAATATAGAAAAAGAAAGAAAGAAGGCATTTATATTGGCAAAAAAGTAAAAATATCTTTATTTGCAGATGACATGATTGTCTATGTAGAAAATCAGATGGAATCTGTAAACAGCCACTAGAATTAATAAGACTGGCAGGCCAGGGCAGCCCCGGTGGCGCAGCGGCTTAGCACCGCCTGCAGCCCGGGGTGTGATCCTGGAGACCCGGGATCGAGTCCCATGTCAGGCTCCCTGCGTGCAGCCTGCTTCTCTCTCTGCCTGTGTCTCTGCCTCTCTTTCGCTCTAAATAAATAAATAAATAAATAAATAAATAAATAAATCTAAAAAAAAAAAAAGACTGGCAGGCTAAGATCAATACACGGAAATTAATTCTATTTTTATATACTAGCAAGGAACAATATGAAATTAAAATTAAAAATACCATTTATACTAATTTCAAAAAATACTTAGGAATATTTCTGATAAAAGTTGTGTGACAGCTGAAAACTACAAAACGCTGCTGAGAGAAATAGAGAGCTATGCCTTGTTCATGGGTCAGAAGACTCAGTATTTTTAAGATGTCTTCCCAAATTTATCTACAGATCCAAAGCAATCCCAATCAAAATCCCTGCAGGCTTTTTTGTGAAATTGACAAGCTAATTCTAAAATTCATTCAGAAGTGCAAAGGGGGAAGTAGAACAGCCAAAACAACTTTGCAAAAGACAAATTTAGGGATTAGGATGACCTGATTTCAAGGCTTACAAAAAGCCACAGTAATCAAGAGAGTGTGGTACTGGTGTAATGATCAAGAGATGAATGGAACAGAATTGCAAATCCCGAAATGGGCTCCCCCCATATATGTGGAAACTGACTCTTGACAAAAGGGCAAAGGCGGAGAAAAGATACTTGTCTTAACAAATAACGTTGAAACAATTGGATATCCATGTGCAAAAAATGAACTCTGATTTACACCCTTCATCATGTATGAAATGTAACCTAGAATGAATCACTCACCTAAATGTAAAATAGGAAGCCATACAAATCCCAAAGAAAACATGAAAGAAAATAGAGGAGACAAATTTTGAGCTTATGGTAGGCAAAGATTTCATAGAAATGACATAAAAACTCTAGAAGCAAAAAAAATCAGTAAATTGGACTTCATTAGCATTAAAAACCTCTGTTCTTTGAAAACTACCATTAGAGATAAAAACACAAACTGCAGAATGTGATGGAACATTTTCAACCACATAACTGATAATGGCTTTGTTTCTAGAATATATAAAGAGATTTCAAAATTTAATAATAAGAACACAAATAAAGCAATAGAAAACGCAGATGATTTGAAGAAACACTTCACCAAAGAAGATACATGGCAAATAGGCACGTGAAAAAATGCTCAGCATTATTAGTCATTAGGGAAATGCGACATAATGCCATAAAGAGCTACCACTAATCACCTATTAAAATGGTTAAAATGGGGGTGCTTGGGAGGCTCAGCCAGTTAAGTGACCAACTCAGGTCATGATCTCAGGGTCGTGAGATTGAGTCCCCCATCAGGCTCTGCACTCACCATGGAGCCTGCCTCAGATTCTCTCCCTCTCCTTCTGTCCCTCCTCCTACTTGTCCACATTTGCTTGCTGTCTCTCAAAATAAATAAATAAAATCTTTAAAAATTTAAATAAAATAAAATATTTAAAATGAATAAGACTGACCATACCAAGGGTTGGTGAGAATGTTGTTAAACCAGAATACTTGTTATAATGCTGATTCAAAAAACAGCAGTTTAGCAGTTTCTTAAAAATTTAAACATATACCTGTTGTACAATCCAGCCATTCTACATCTAAGGAAATAAAAGTATATGTCCATCAAAAAACTTGTACATGAATGTTCATAGCAGCTTTATGTTTAATAGTAACAGACTGGCAATAACCCAAATGTCCACTGATGGGTGAATGGGTATGCAAAGTGGTATATTCATACAATAGGATAACATTTAGCAAAAGAAAGGAACGAGCTGCTGATACACACAACATCGATGAATCTCAAAATAATTATGCTGAGTGAAAGAAGCCTGACATAAAAAGGGCATGTGAGTCATAAGAGTCGTAGGAGTCAGTGTACATGAAACTCTAGAAACTGTAAAGGAATCTGTGGAGATAGCAGATCAATGGTTGGCTGGGTACGAGGGCAAAGGGGTGCAGAGTCAGGAGGCAATTTTGGGGAGCGCTGGCTAGGCTCACTACCATGACTGTGGTGATGGTTTCAGAGGTGTGTTTGTGGGTCAAAACTGAGCACAATATGCTCTTCAAACGTGTACAATTTATTGCATCTCAATTACACTTCAATAAAGCTGTTTTTTTGTTTTGTTTTGTTTTGTTAAGATTTTATTTATTTATTCATGAGAGACAGAGAGAGAGAGAGAAGCACAGACACAGGCAGAGGGAGAAGCAGGCTCCATGCAGGGAGCCTGACATGGGACTCGATCCTGGGTCTCCAGGATCACACCCTGGGCTGAAGGCAGCACTAAACTGCTGAGCCACCCGGGCTGCCCTGTTTTGTTTTGTTTTTATTTAAAAAAGGAGGTAGTGAGGGAGAAGGGACAGGAACATGCTCCAGGCAGAGGTTTCAGAGGCCTGGAGATGAGGACAGGAGGGGTTCTAAGAAGTGAGAAGGTTCTGCATGGCTGGAGAACATGGCGGGAAGTTGAGAGTAGGGAGACATGAAGCTGATTATTGGTCCCTTGTGATGCGTTTATAATTTGTTTTGTGCCTCCTTCAGGATCTGTGGGAAGCTTTGGACGGTGCCCAGGCCTGCCCCACGGCGATCCTGTTTTTCCTGCTTCTTGCAGGCTCCCGTGACACTCAGCCATCCCATGGAGATGTTCAAGTGAGCCCGTTCCTGAGGTCAGGGCCCAGAATAGTCAGGGCTTGAAGGAAGGAGGCTGTCAGCTGGGAGGAGAGGATGGCAAGTGCCCAGTATCATGAGTTCAGAGGCTGGAGGGGGTGGCCTGGGGATGTGCAGGCCGATGGGCCCCAGACCATGTCCCCGTGGGGATCTGCATGAGTTCACAAAAGCTTATGTGCAGAGGATATGTTTGACCAAGCCCGGTTTGCTGAATGGGTTGTCTGATGCACATGGGTCTATCAGAGTTCTCTGCAGCTTGTCAAGAGCAAACGCTGGATGGGGAGGCAGAGCACTGGGCAAGCAGAGTTTGAAACATCCCATGCACTTGCATGAGAAGTGTCCATAGCAGGGCAAAGAGCAGAACAGGGAAACTGACACTTCCAGAACACCCCTCAGTAGCTAGGCCAGCTGATCATTTTGTGGGTGATCTTCCCCAACCTGATTTTTGCAAACCCTCCTGCTGGCCCTGAGAGGGACCGACAAATATGGATGTGACCCCCCGGGCAGGGTTGTGAGTGGGGTGTTGTCTGAAATCCTCTGTGGGCCTAGGCTGTGCTGGGGGTGCCTGATGAAGGCAGAGGTGGCAGGGAGAAGGGACAGGGCAGGATCTGCATGGGACAGGGCAGACAAGAAAAATCCATATTCAATACGGTCCGCAAACAAGATGGCCAAAGAAAGAAGGACAATGGGGTGACATGAAAGATGATATGGTGGCTCAGCAGAGGAAAAACGGGGCCACAGGGGTGGCAGGTGGCTGTGAATGTCTTTTTGGTGAGACAGGACCGACACGGGCCTACAAGATGAATTTAGATTTGGATGAGGACAGGAAAGAAGGATTTTCCAGGCGGAGGGAAAGGCCCTGAGCGGAGGGTAAGAGATGAGATGTACAATAGCCAGCGAGTTCTGTGTCATGTCAGTGTCAGGAGCGCTCACTTCCAAATGATCCTGCGTAATATTAGAACCACCCCTTGATTAATGGTATGCAGCCAGTTTGGAAATGCCAACAGTGGTTGAGATTATGGGTGGTAAGGTTTGTACGCTTGTTAATGTGTTTTCTAGTGATTTTTCCACCACCAGTGTATGTTACCTGTGTCATTCAAAAAAAAATATGCTATGAATCTGCAAACCAGCAAACCTAACCTCTTTCCTTTCAAGACCAGACCTTCCCGGAACAGTAGCCGGAGGACAGACCGGCTCTCCCTGCGAGATGGAAGCCCAGGGGTGTCCAGCCTCCATCTGTCTGTGAGCCTTCCCAGGGGCCCTGCAGCTCCTATCAGGCCATAGGCTTGACTGGACGTAGGCCAGCGGCGGGAGAACCTGCTCTGGCTGGCATTGCAAGGTGCCAGGCACACCTGAGCAGCCGGGCAGGTGTGACAGATGCCCTGGACCACATGGAGCTGGCTGTGCCTTGTGCACACGCCACCGTCCCATCCCACCTCCCCTCTCCAAACCTCCCTCCGCTTCCCGGCTAGCTCAGGTGTGGCGCATCTGTGGCCCATTGGCAGCTTTCTTGCCCGCAGTGCTAGGGAGCTGTCAGGTTAAAAGCTGGCTTGCTCGATTTGATCCCACATGTGAGCTGTTTTATTTCCCTCTCTCTCCCTTACATGGCTTCGGTGTGCTTTTATAAATATTTCACTAGCCTTGCTAAAGTCTATTTCATCTCTCTCTTAAATTTATTAAATATAAATGCAGCAACAACTCCAGCATAAGTCTCTCTTTGCTGTCAAAATCTCAGGCTCCCGTGGAAGTAAATATAATTTGCTTTGTTTACTGTGGGTAATATGGAGCCCTATCTTTTGTATCAGCACTGCCCGTGCCCCCCAAATTTCCCTGTTTTTGTTACCAGGGGCCTGCCACATTCTCATGTAGGGCACAGGGACCCGGTGCCCACTTTGAAGATGGCATAACAAACAGCCAGCAGAGGCTGTCCTCTGAGACTTGCCCAGCCAGAGTCCCTTGGTCCGTTGGTCTCCCGTAGGCACCCTCGATGGGTAAAGGGGCACCTGTGCTCATCACCCCAGACCCGTGCAGGCCTGGAGGCCTGTCGGAGCAGTGCTCTGCCCCTTGCCTCTCTTGGAGAACAGGCCCATCTGAGCAGCTGGTGATCTGGCCAAAAGAGACTCAGACGGAAATCGTTGAAGCCATTAACATCCCTCCCACCCTCCCCAGACCTGCAGTCAACAGAACCAGGGCAAGGCAGGAATTCTGGTCCCCAAAAGCAGGCCATGAGCACCACCCCCAAACCCCACTGTCACTTCCTTTGTTCTTTGTTAATTGCAAAATAAACACAACCCTGCCCACCGACTGTGGGGAGAGATTTCTGCCAACTGGGGTAACCAGCAGGCAGTGTCAGGGGCCGCCTTTGGTTCTGGCAGCATTTGCGCTCCACACTGGCCGAGTGTGATCTCCTGGAGGATTTCAGGACCTCGGAGGATCACGGTGTCAGAGGTGGGAAGCACCCAGTTTAGGGCTTGCAACGTCAGGTGCCCCCCAGGGCCGGCTGGTAAGGGGGAATGAGTGAAATGGGATGTCAAGATGGAGACGCAGGTACCCTTTACTTGCATCTGGAATCAGCGAGAAGAGTTTCTTCTTTCACAAAGAGCTGGCCCCTTTCACAAGGAAATGTGCCTTTCCCCATTTCTATTTCTAATAAAAACGACACTGTTGGTCTTTTCTCCTGCTTTTCTCTGTTTTTGTAGTGATACCGATGCAGAAAATATTCTATTTCCTTTGCCTATAGTCAGAGGACAAGGCTTGGCCCAGAACCCTGCTCCCAACTCATAGCCTAGAACCTTCCACCAAACCTGCCAAGATGAAAGCGGGTGGTTTTACACAGGCTCTGATGACATGAGCTGGAGGCGTGCTCGAGGCTCCCAGGAACCCAGATCTGTGTAATACCCTCCATAGCTTCAGAACACGGGCTCTGTGTTTGTGCCCCATGGTCTCTGGGGCCGTCTTGCAGATTCAAGAAGGGTGCCGTGTGGGCTCAGAGATTTTCGGCCTTCGTGTCCCATTTAGATATAGCAGGGTAAGACAATTTTTGCTTCAGGAGGTGATAGGAGCATGTTTTGGGAGTGAATTTAAGACCTCTTCCATATTATGTCAACATATTAAAATCTACTCAGCTGACATTGAACGAAATTATTTTGTATGATCATTTTGCTTTAAACATGTTAGAATGGGGTTTAGAGTCTTGTTTTTGAAATTATTAGATTATTAGTTATTTTGATTTCATAATTCTCTTTTTGTCTTTTAGCCAATACCCTAGTTTTGTTTGTTTGTATCTCAAGCATGTTTAATGACCCCTGAAAAATCTGTAGACTTCGCTGCTTACCCAAGGGTAAACCAGGCTGAGCCATGGGTCTGGGAAAGATGAGCCAGAGTAAGGGGTTCCCGGGTGGGTGCGAGGGAGCCACTTGCCCCCCTCCATCCTGCTTCCTTCTGGACAGCTCTGGGGAAGCCAACCTGCCCCCCCAACCCCCCCCCCCCCGCCCGCAGACCCCTGCCAGCTTCCCCACCCTGGCTGCGTGGGAGGCTGCGAGTCCCCCGAAGGCAAATGACACGGGCAGTGGCGGGCTCTCTGTGTCAACCGCATGATGGCTTCGGTCTGGGGCTGGTGGCTTCCTGCCTCACCGTTGGGAGTAAGGCTATTTCAGGATCTCACTGCTTCCCTTCTGTTCCAGGGAGGGAAGGATGGAGGGCAGGCAGTGGAGGAAGGTGGAGCCAGTGTGTCTGCTTCCACCAGGTGTTTCAGAGGCAAACTTTTCTTCTCCTGTTTCTGCTGCCCACTGCTGGTGGAAGGGGCTTGTCGCATTAGCATAACTTTCTTTGAAAGGCTTTTTTTTTTTTTTCCCACTTTTTTGGAGAAAAATATTTTAAAAGCCTCGTCACATTCTACCCAAGGTTAGGAAAGTGGCCATATAAGGCAAAATCACCCATGAGTTTTACCAATTTACCTTGAAAATCCTGCAAATTATTAGAATCTCATACTTGGGCATTTCAGCCATGGCTTCCCATTCCCCGGGGTGGTGAGGGCAAAGGAAGAGTGACATTAAGGCCCCTCTGTCTGTCTGCCTGCCTGTTTTTCCGTCCCTCTCTCTGGCTGAGCTCACTCAGCTGAATTTGGGTAAGGCAGCCAGCTGTAGATATGAATCAATTCTATTGTACTTCCGCACATTACTTTCATTTTGTCAAAATACTCTTACACTCCCCAATCCCTGGGAGGTTGGAAAGAGCGGAGCTGCTACCTCTATGTTTCCTACGAGGACATGGAGGCAGGGGAAGGGCAGCCATTTGCCAGGTGGCACACAGTCCCTGGGACCCCTGACTGGTAAGGGGGAATGAGTGAAATGGGATGTCAAGCCATTGGGCTCCTTTCACTGTCCCGTACCACCCCTTGTCCTGGTTTGGGTTCCCAGTTCCCGGGGGAGGAGGCCTGAGGAGGGCCCAGACTGGGGTCTCTTCCAGCTGTGGGTTAGGGCAGTGGTGATTCTCACGTGGGAACCACTTTGCCTCTCAGGGGACAGCTGGCACGGTCTGGAAACATTTTTGGTTGTCACAACTGGGGGTTGCTACTGGCATCTAGTGGGTAGAGGCTGTTAAACATCCTACAACACACAGAACAAGGCCCTCCTCCGCCACGACAAAGGACCCCTGGGCCCAGACTATCAGGCAGAGGAACTCTGGGTCAGAGGAATGAACTGCACGTGACCGCCTTCTAAGCCCTCACTCTGCGAGTAGCAAGTATTCATGGAGCTGTAGGCATGCGCGGTGCATGTGTGGTGTGGTCCCAGCTCCGCCACCTCCACCAGCATTCGCTCATTACATCCTCATAAGACGTGATAAGGCAGGTGATGCTCTCCATGGGACACACGAGGGGATTGGGGCTTAAGGGGGGTTTCCTGTGAGGTAGTAGTCGGGGTCACTCGTAGGGAGGGAGAGAAGCAGGAGTGGGTAGGACAAGCCTAGCGATGATGCAGTCACAACAAAGGGCTCAGGCGATCATCCTGGGAGCCCTGGAGCTGGTGCGGTTCATCAGAACTATTCCCACATGGGGTAAGGAATCCAGGCCACTGTACCACCAGCCCCCAACATCAGCCCTCAGATGTGGGCTACTCCAGGGAGGGGGTGTCTGTGGGTGAAGGGTCTCTTTCAGCGGAGGGCAGGACCTGGGAGCGCCTCGAGGAGAGCAGAGGGCCAACTCTCTCCTGGCTGCCGTCTGCCAAGTGATTCAGCTCGGGAGGGGGCACGGGCGCAGCAGGGCATCTACCACAAGGGGCTTGAACCCTCGTCCAGGCCGGCTCCAGAGCAGAGCCACAGTGCCTCTTTAGTGTGACATGGGGAGTCCATGGAGCCCCAGGTCTAACGCCAGGCCTTAAATTCTTGGCAGAGTATGAGTTAGCTTTTCTCAACCCCAGAAGTCACAAACTGGCAACAAACACCAAGACATGTTTTGTGTAGATGCTACAGCCCTGAAGTTTTTTTTTTTTTAAGATTTTATTTTTAAGCAATTGCTGGACCCAACGTGGGCTCGAACTCACAACCTCAAGATCAAGAGTCATGTGCTCTACCTTCTGAGCCGGCCAGGCGTCCCTAAAATATGTTTAATTAGTTGCCACCACCCTCATCACGAGGAGATTTCATACAGAGCTCTGAATTTCTAGTTTTCATTGCGGGAGATCCTGCAATGGAGGGCCACATTCATGCTGTGCAGCTGGGGGCCCTTTTACAGGGTGGGTGGCCTTGGCCCACGACCCTCGGTTACACATCTGGGTCACGAGTCTTACCCTTGACAGGAGCTACTGCTGGAGCGGGCCCCTGGGCAAGCCTGGCTGTTTGTCCCCTTAACCAGTCCTCCCTGGCAGATGGAGCACTGGGGTTTGCGTGGTCAGTGATTTCAGGGCCTTTCCCTCTGCCTGTGTCCCACTGTGGCTTTTAAGGCAAATCTCAAAAATCGCAGCGAACGCTTCTCAATGAGAACCACCAGGAACAGGTGTGCCCTTTGTTCCGGGACGTCCCCGCCCTTCTGGCTGGCTCTGAGGCTGCAGGCCGAGCGTCCCCGCTCCGCCACGCGTGTCCCTCCCTCTCCAAGTGGTCTTTGGTTTTCGTGGGTGACTCCATTGTTAGGAGCCACCCGACCGCGGGACGAGGGTGGTTGACGGGCTTCTGAGCGCGTTTGCGATCGCGCGAGGTAACAGCTTCATTCCTCAGCGATGAGTGACCCATATTTCCTAACGTGATTTCCCTGCTGTAACTCAAATTGAGTTCATGTTATTCTAATGATATCAGTTGACCTTGAGAATTAGACCAAGAAGCCTGGGGTTATTCTTCCAACTTCCACTGCAGATTCTTGTGATGTGTTTGGAAACACAATCTGCTCCGCATTGCCCTGAAGTGGGCAGGGGGAGAAATAGAAAACAAAGATTCTGAGCTGCTCTGATTTGTAGAAAATGCATCTGGGCCATTTCAGATCCTGGATGGAGGAGTCCTTCAGATCATGGGGGGGCTCCTTCAGGCCCCAGGGCACTCTTTCAGATCATGGGGGCTCCTTCTCTCTCAATCCTGCTCCTGCCACTGTGTGCAGCTGGCATTTCCCTGCACCCAGGTACTGCCAGCTGAAGACCAAGATTGGGCCTCCTTTGCCCCTGCCCCTCCTCTGGGTCTCTGGATCTTCCTTGCTAGGATGAGCCCTCAGCTAGGTCCTATAGGGCCTCCTGCCCTAGCCTCTCCCTCCTTCAAACCCTGCCCCGCCAGGTCATTCTTCCTGAAACCAGAGCAGCTGTCCTGGCATTTCTCTGGCTCCTTCACTAGCTCCCCATTGCCTGATGGTAAAGCCCAAACTCCTTACCTGGCATTCAAGGCCCTTCACCCCAGCCCATCCACCTCTCCAGACCCTCCTGCCAGCACCCCCGAGGAGCAGAGGGCACAGAAGGCGCAGAATGTCTGTGTGCCTTGGTTATACGCCATGTTTCTATACCTTTGTGCCTTTGCTCACCTGTGCTCTCCTCCTGAAACACTCCTGACAGCCTTGTGCATCATAATCTGGACAAGATCAAATCTTGCTCCTTTTGCATTTATTTGTTTATGCAATCTTTCTGGAACTCTGACTCTGTTCTGGACATTGGGATTAAACTGGGGAGGAGAGACAGTGACTAAGAACATAGATTTAGGAAAAATAGCAATGAAATCTCTAACGTGATAAGCTTTGGAGGGAACAGACAGGGTGATGTTTTGGAGCACTCAGGGGGCTCCTGCACTGAGGAGGCGCTCCTGGATGGGCTGAGACCAGAAGGATCAGAGAAGGGAGCAGCCCTGTACAAATGTGAGGGAGCCCAGGCCCACCGGCCGGGGGGGAGGGGGGGATGAGGTTGTTCTAGAAGATCCTACAAAATGCCGAAGTGCGTTTCTGCGTTGTCTTGAGGTGGGAGGCTCTGCCCAGGGGACACCTGTGTCCCTGAAGGCGGGCTGTATCCTTGGAAGTTATCTAACTTCTCCGTGTCTCAGTTTCCTCATCTGTAAAATGGGGACACATTAGAAGGAATAAGCCTTGTATTTTTGCGTGTGTTCATTCACTTAAGTAGTTGAGGAACTTTTGCCTGTTTTATGTAGGTTTTCTTTTTTTTTCTTCTTTTTTTCAAATTGTAACAGGACAAAGTACAATTGGAAGCCAGTAAGCACTACTTCATAGAATTGGAATAGAGTAAGATAGAAAAGAAGAGAACAGATAGCACGAGTGTGACCCTCGGGAAAGCTGAGTTGAGCTGCCCTTACTGAGCCTCAGGCTCACCCTCGGGGTGGTGAGAGGGTGCGGGTCTCCCCTGGAATTTGCTGACTTCCTGCCCCCAGTGTCCCTCATAGGGGCGGGGGTGGGGGTTGGCCAGAACACCTGAAATGTGCCGCCTCCCCCTCTCCCGCAGCAGGGGCTGGCGGCCCTGGAGCGCAGCTGCCCCAGAGCTGGTGGGGTGTGTGTGATAAGCCTGGATGCAATGTGGCTGCAAGCTTTGCCCTTGTGCAACGGGAATGTGACATGAAGCATGCAGAGCTGGCAACCCCGCGTCCCCCAAGGGAGCTGCTCTTTTGGAAACAGAACCTCTCCCAGCGCAGAGGAGGAGGAAGCAGCTGATGGGGATGAAGGGCGGAGAGATGAGATCAGGCCCCTGGAGGGAGCGAGAACAGAGACACACCGGGAGAGACAGGGACACACACGGATGGGGAGACAAAGAGACGGACAGAGACTGGGAGACTCCCAGAGAGCGGCAGACGGAGAGACAGAGACAGAGACAGCCAAACAGGAACAAACTGAGGATAAAAGACCTAGAAATGCAGAAAGGGACAGACAGGAGGAAAGAACTGGAGACAGAGACGGACGCGGGAAGAGGAGGCCGGGGTGGGATGAGATAAAACACACGCCTGCTTCCAAGGCTGCGGCTGGGAAAGTTCCCTCTGCTGCGGCCGCGCCCAGCGCTCTGCCCCCCAGCACGCCCGCATCTGTGCATCAGTGCATCTGTGCACACACGGGACACACACACGCACACTCACCATGCCGAGTCACATCCCTGTCCCCCACACCCAGGATCTTGTCCCTCGCTTCCTGTCCTCCTTTGTGCCATTTGCATTCGAAACTGTTGTGCTGCAAGTCTGGGGAGCACTTGCCGCCTCCTTAAGGCAGCTTGGCATTTCTCGGTTTGATTTTTGCAAACGATGGGAACTTGGGTCCTGGAGTCTTTGTGTGCCCTCACCACTGCCTCCTTGGCTGGGTCTGCATGCCGACCGCGTGGCCAGGGCCGTCCTCTGCAGGCCCGTGGGGCCAGCTCAGCCAACACTGCCACCACCATTTCTCTCCCCATTCCAGCTCCTGGAATTATTGCAGCAGATTTAGCCTGAGGCTGGTTCCAAGGGAGCCCAGAACGTGGGGTATCCCGGTGAGGCTTGGCTGGATGAAGTATATGGAGGCTCTCCATAAGCTCAAGCCTTGGGATTGGCCCTTTCCTCCAGCCTTCTTGAGACTGGGTGCCTGAGCCCCCACTGCAACCCTTTGCTCACCCCCACCCTGACTCCTGACATCGTCCCCTGTGGCACTGGGATGCAGGGGGTGTGGGGTGGGGAGGTGGTGGCACTTTGCTAGCTCCAGGCTGGCCTCTCTACAAGGCTCAGAAATGTCAGATCTGGGGGAAATCTGATTACAATAGCGATGGCCAATGTGAAGGAGTCCTTGACCCATGCAAAGTGCTCTGCCTGCACCGTTCTATTTACTCCCTATTTACTCCACGACCCGGTGAGACCAGTACTATTCCTATCCCCATTTTACGGATGCAGAAACTGAGGTTCAGAAAGCTGGAGTCTTTTGCTCAAAGTTACCTGGCTCTGATTCTTCTCTTTTTTTAAATTTTATCTATCTATTCATGAGAGACACAGAGAGAGAGAGGCAGAGACATAGGCAGAGGGAGAAGCAGGCTCTCTGTGGGGAGCCCGATGTGGGACTCGATCCCAGGACCCTGGGGATCACCCCATGAGTCAAAGGTAGATGCTTAACTACTGAGCCAGCCAGGTGTCCCCGTAGCTCTGATTCTACTATATGGTCTCATTGAAATGATTTTTGTTTCCGTTCGGGGTTTCTTTCCTCAGTGGATATGGGCAGGAAGATCCGGAGCCCACCACCAAAAGGTGAGACACCCTCATGCACGCCGGTTCCAGCTGCAGGCCGTTTGTGAGCAGTGGGCTTTCCCCCCCTCATTTGATCCCCATGAAATGCCGTTGAGCAGGTCAGGGTAATCCATTTGAAAGTTGGGGAGGCTGAGGCCCAGAAAGGTCCACCCTCTGAGTGGAAGGAAAAGCCTGAGCCTGAAAAGAATCTTTTTTTTTTTTTTAATGATTAATTTTAGAGACAGATAAGGAGACAGAGCATGTGCGCGTGCGCACCGAGGGGAGGGGGAGGGGGAGAGGGAGAGTCTTAAGCAGACTCTGGGCTGTGTATGGAGCCCCTCCTGGGGCTGGATCCCACCACCCTGAGATCAGTGCTTGAGCTGAAACCAAGAGTCAGACACTTTAACCAACTGAGCCACCCAGGCGCCCCTGAAAAGAAGCTTCTGTGTTCAAATCTCTGGGAGATGTTTCCCTTGGTGCTGTGGCAGCTCTCTATTCAACAAAAACCCTTATTAGTGTTTTGTTTTTAATGATTTTATTTATTTATTCATGAGACACAGAGAGAGAGGCAGAGACATAGGCAGAGGGAGAAGCAGGTGCCCCATGGGGACCCTGATGCAGGACTCGATCCCAGGACCCCGGGATCATGATCTGAGCTGAAGGCACTCAACCACTGAGCCACCCAGGTGTCCCTGTTTTGTTTGTTTTTAAGGAACCTATTTCTAAGAATCTTGATCGGCTGGTGCTGGGGCTGGGCCTGGCCATCTAGGCCAGCTGGGGGCCTCTGCTGCGGTGGTGTGGGGGCTGTGTTTGGACAGGACTGGGGCTCATTTCCTTTCCCTGGCAGGCCGCAGGCTCCATGAGGGCAGCAACCATGTGTATCTTGTTCAACAAATGTTCTTCTCGGGGCTTGGGATAGGCTGTTCTCTGCTGGAATCCATCCCCTGCACCCCGTCTCATCTAGTTCTGTGCATGTCCTGAGCCCTGATGTACATGGAACCCCACAATAAACTCTCTTATCATCCCAATCTTTCTCTTCACACTCTGATACCTGTTCAGTGATATATAGGTGTGATCATTTGTTCAGTATCTGGCTCTCTGGCCAAAGTCTGGCCCAGTGGGGTCAGGGGTCATGATTTGTCCTCGCTGTGGAACCCCCCTCCCCCAGCCCCGTGCAGGGTCTGGCCATCATAGATGCTTGGTAAGGACTCACTGAACCACAGGCCCTCTGGCAGAGCTGTGCCACCAGCCAGAGGAGGTGGGCGGGATGGAGGTGGGGAGAAGAATACATGAGAGCCATGTGTTAGGACCTCACGGAGGACAATGAGTGAGTCCAGGGACATCCTCAGTTCTGGAAAGACATCATTGCAGATTTCTAGTCGTGGTATCATTTTGATTTTTTAATTTTTTAAAGGTTTTTTTTTTTTAATTTGGATTTTGCCAAAATTTATTTTGCTTTATCAAGCAGGGGAAGGGGCAGGGGGAGAGGGATAAACAGACTCTCCACTGAGCAGGAAGCCCCATGCGGGCTTGATCTCAGGACCCGGGGATTGTGACATGAACCAAAGGCAGATGCTTAACTGACTGAACCACCCCGGCACCCTGTGGTATTATTTTTAAAGAAGGAAATAAAGATGTCTGGTGAGCTAACTGTAGCTGTTTAATCTGACTTCCACTTCTTTCTTACCTACATCTTGTCCTGGGGCCACATTTAACACTGGCCCAGCTCTAGAACATTCTATTCATAAAGACCCCGGTGAAAGAAACCCTTCAATCCTGTCCTATGTCTCCTAGAATAAAATCCAGCTTGTCATCATGACTGGTGATCTGTCTCTGACCCCACTGACGTCCTCTTTGTTTTTAAGTTTTTATTTAAATCCCGGTTAGTTAACACACAGTATAATATTAGTTTCAGGTGTGCAATATAGCGATTCAACACTTCCATACAACACCCGGTACTCATCACGGTAATCACATTCCTTCATCCTCATCACCTGTTTCACCCACCTCCCTGCCTGCCTCCCCTCTGGTGACCAGCAGTTTCTTCTTTAGAGTTGCGTCTGTTTCTCGGTTTGCCTCCTTCTCTCTTTTTCCCTGTGATCATTTGTTTTTTCTTAAGTTCCACATATGAGGAAATCATGTGGTATTTGTCTTTCTCTGATCAGCTTATGTCACTTAGCATAATATTTTTTAGCTCCAAAAAAAAAAATATATATATATATTTTAGCTCCATTCATGTCATTTCCAAGGATGAGATTTCATTCTTCTATATCACTCAATAATATTCCATTATATATATATAACATAATATTTTTATATATATATCTCCATTCATCAGTCGATGGATGCATGAGCTATTTCCATAATTGATTATTGTAGATAATGCTGCTATAAACATTGGGGTGCATGTATCCCTTTGAGTTAATATTTTTGTATTCTTTGGGTAAATATCTAGTAGTGCAATTACTGGGTAGTTCTATTTTTAACTTTTTGAGGAGACTCCATACTGTTTTCCAGAGTGGTTGCACCAGTTTGCATTCCCACCAACAGTGCAGGATGGTTCCCCTTTTCCTCATCCTTGCCAACACTTGTTGTTCCTTGTGTTGTCGATTTTAGCCATTCTGACAGGTATGGGTTGATATCTCACTGTAGCTTTGATTTGCATTTCCCTGATGGTAAGTGATGTTGAGCACCTTTTCCTGTGCCATGGACACTGTCCTATAGCCTCCCACCCATGCCACTCCAGCCAAAGGAGTCTATTTTCTGTTTCTCACATATGCAAAGTTTGTTCCTGCCCCAGAGCCTTTGCACTTGCTGTTTCCTCTGCCCCATGTCTTTGCTTGGATGCTCCTTCTTATTATTTAGGTCTCAGCTCACATTTCACTTCCTATGTGCAGTTTCTCTGACCAAAGTAGAGTAGCTTCTCCACTCCTACCACACATCCCTCTATCCTGCCTCCCCATTTATTGTTTATGTTACTATCTCTGGAACTTGGCTTATTTATTTGTTTACTTACTTACTTACTTGTTCATTGCCTGTTTCTCTCCCATGAGACTATAAGTGTCATGAAGACTATGTTGCTAGCTGCTGCCTCCTTGGAGCCTAGAAAAAATGTCTGGTGCATAGTAGGTGCTCCAAGAACATGTGTAGGATGAGGATAAATGAGTGAACCAGATTTGATTCTAAAGAGGCCATGTGAGATGGCAGGGTGGAGAACAGGTTCTATCTCGGGCAGGATGCATCTACTGGTGGATTTTGCCATCACTGTCTCCTGGGTAGAAACCAGAGGGTATCTGTCTTTCGCTTGGCATCCCTCTTTGAGCTTATTTTGTCACCTGTGAGAGATGAGTCCCACAGGAGATGGTGGTCAAGGGCTACCACTCATTTAGTTTCACTGTATGGTGTCAGGTACAGAGTGGAAGCCTGAGCTGTGGGTTCCTCTGACTGGCTGCCTGATAGGATCTCCCTGAGAGGAGCCCTTCTGGGGCACTGGTGCTCAGCAGCCTATTAGCAGGCCCCTCACTGGAGTAACCCATGCAACCCGCTCAAAACGAACTCTTTTGCAAGGGTTCAAGAACCCTAAATGGTCAGTGAACCTGAACTCGAGAGTCTTCAGCTTTGTGAGCACTTGTCGCTGTAAACACCCACCTGACAGGCTGTGAGCACCTGCTGGAGGTGAGGTCCTGGGGGAGTGTAAAGACGGGAGGCAGGATTCCTGCCCTTGAGAAGCAGCTACAAAACAACAGAACAAAAATAAAATATCCATGCCGGCAAATATGTCTACAAGAAAATGAACTGGAGGGATAGACGTTGAGATGTTTGCAGTGACAGGTGACTGTTTCTGCTTATCTACATACTGTAACGTAAACGTGCATTATTTACATGATCTGAAAAGGTTTTGTTTGTTTTGATATAGCACCACCTGTGGTACAGGGCAGCGTATGTGCCCTCTGAAAAGCCTGGCCCAAACACCTGTACTGTGAACCAAGAATTCAGAAGAGTGGGACTTAGGTGGGTGGCAGGGGCTCAGGAAGGTTTGAGGGGAGGTGGGCTCGAGGCAGGCTTGGCTGGAGGAGGGGCTTTGGGTAGAGGAGAGGGAGGAGAGTGTCCAGAGGGCGAAGAGCCAAGTTGTGGGTCTGTGTGTGTGTCTGGGCTCAGTGTACACACCGGGCTGAGCAGAGCAGGAGGCTGGAGCTGGGCAAGGCTGGGCCAAGAGAGTGCTTTCTTTGATCTGCACATCAGCCAAGTTTTTCTTTGCCTGCATTTCCCCCTGATTGGTGAGATCTTGGGGGAAAGAACCCGATTTTGACATTGAATCCTTAGTGCAGGTCATAGGGTAGGGCTGGTAAATATCTTCCATAGGGAAGTGAAAAATAACAATAGAAGAGCAGATTCCCATGAACAGCTGGTTAGCAGCTGCTTGCTGACGGAGAACTGGTCGTGCTGTTCAACCATATCCTGACCCAGTTGTGAGAAAAGGCGCAATCTGAGTGCTGGTGGCTGGCACTGGGCAACCTGACACCTGGTTTGATGGAACTGGTTAGATATTTTGGCATCCAGTCTGGGTTGTCCTCATGATGCCAAAACAATCAATCACTTCAGTCGAGAAAGAGCAGGATGGCCAAGTCCATTTGCAGGGTTGTGTGGACTGAACAACGGGTCACCTCCTATCGGCTGCTGGTGTCAGGTGTCACACACACAGCACAGGTGAGGCGAGTGCATTACACCACTCCCTTTTCTCCAATAGAAATGGAGAGTGGTTCTCCTGAGGGAACCAGGGCGAGGCTGCATGGTGCCTCGGGGTGCCCCTGACATCCACCCCTGAATTCTCCCTGCAGCATCTGTAGCAACAGCCCACCTTACAGGTAAGGAGCCAGGAGTTGGAGAGGTTCATCACATGATGGTGTGGTCCAGCTGAGCCTTGGGTTGCCTCTTCAGAATCCAGGTTCTAGGTCCTTGCATCACAACCCAGGTTTTGGGGACCAAAATTTTAGAAGAATGATCTGGTTAGACATTAGGCTAAAATGTGGGCAAGTCTAAATGTCTGATCACTCTGTCCCTGACTGAAGTCACTAGATGTTCCCTGTGCTCATGCATGTGCAGAGCAAAGTGATGGAGAGCAGGTTTTCTAGGGACTGGCCACCTGGGTGGGAATCCCAGTTCAACCATTTAGAAACTGTGTGGCCAAGGGAATTTTACCTAACCTCCCTGTGCTTTAGTTTCCTAACATGTAAAAAGGGACTAATCACAGCCTAGGTAATGGATAACTGTCAGGATTCCATGAGACCAGCCACATACCACTGCCCGTGGAAAGCTGTCAATGCATGTGGCCCTGACTTGGAGCTGGGTGTCGTACAGGCAGGTGGGGTGTAGCACCAGGGATGTCCTCCTGCAAAGAACAGTACTTGGATGGGAAGGAGGATTCACACATGTGATGAACCTTCTCCAGCCATTTGTGCATGTGGTCACAGGTGCCAGTGGCCATGTGGGTGAGGATGCTCTGAAGTATTGGCTACAGTTGTTATGACAGGATCTGGGGATGCTGGGCATTGCTCTTTGGCCCACAGGAACAATGACCTGAAGTATGTAAAGAGTGGTCAGTAGAGATGGAAACAGGTTTCCAGATTGGCCAAAAATAAGACATTGTAGAAAATGGTTATTTTTTTATTCACTTGCTCAGACATACATTTAACAAGCATCACGTGGTAGCAGCATGTGACAGATGCATCATAAATGCCAGGATATGAGGGGAAGCTCATCTTCTGAAAGGAGAGAAAGGCATTAATCCAGTGTGTGTGTGTGTGTGTGTGTGTGTGTGTGTGTGTGTGTGTGGTGAGGTAGGGGGCTGAATGCTAAAGAGCAAATAGGATTTACCCAGGAATAGAGGGATGGGTATTGGCAAAAACCCAGCAGCAGCAGAGGCAATGGCACAGTAGACAATGGGACAAGGGTCCTGGCATGTACAGGAGTGTACAGTGGGACAATGAGAGGGGCTGAGGGTTGTAGGGGCCCCACTGTGGGGACCTTGTGAGTCTCGGTGAGGGGTTTGGATTGTGTCATGGACAATGGGGAACCTTGGCAGCTATGAGCAGACCAGCCTGGCCAGATGTATATTTTTGATAGATCTCGAAGCCAAAATGAACTATGGTCTGGGCTGAGTGACAGTAGGTAGGAGTGGGGAAATGAGACTGGAGGGAACAGTAAAGGTTATCAGAGGCTGTGGCCATTATCCAGGGAACAGTGGTTGGTGGTTGGAACAAAGGAAGTGGCAGCAGAATGGTTGGGAGGGAAGAGGATATAGACTGGGGACATCGAAGGAACTGACTATGGCGCTCAACTGCTGGGATGTCCCAAGGAAGAGTGTGAAGTTAAGGACAACCTGGGGATTTCAAGGACAGAGGAGCCACTGGTGGAGAACTGGCATGAAGGGGTGGGTAAGTTATGGGTATGTGTGAAACATCTGATAGTGTATACCCAGCAGATAACTGAGCTATGAGACTGAGCTTGAGCAAATAGATCCGGGCTGATTGTAGGGACCTGGGTGTCTTTGCAGAGACAGTGAGACCAGGTAGCACGTGAGTGGGAGAAACAGGAGGCCAAACACAGAACCATGGGGAAGAGGAAGAGGGAAGAAGAACCTAAGAGGGAGGAGGACAAAGAGCCATGGATGGAAAACAGGAAGAATGTGGTGCTATGGAAGCCCGTATGAGTTCTGTATCAGTCAGGATATGCTATGTTATGCTGCAGTAACAAACAACCTCTCAAGTCTCAGTGCCTTCCACAACAGAGATTTATAGCAGAGACTACATAACATAACCATCTCAGTCAGCTCCTGCCCTCTGCCGGGACCCAGGCTGATGGTGCAGCCTGTCCCTGCCACCACACCAGTCTCCTAGCAGAGGTAAAAAGGGACATTGGAACCAAGTGCCATCTCTTGAAACGTTGACTCCAAAGTGACAGATACCACTCCTACTCACATTTCCTTGGCCAAAGCCAGTCCCAGGCCAAGCCTTTGGTCAACATGGCAGGATATAATCCTCCCCAGAAAGAGGACACCAGATATCCTGAACAATTATGCCCTAGACACAGATTATAGAGATTCAAGAAGAAAGGAGAGACAAACAGCTTGAAACACAGTCAAGAGAACCAGGACGACAAGGTCCGAAGAGCACCACCCAGATGTGGCAGTTAGTAGATGTCCACTGTCCTCACCATGGTGGGGACAGGCAAGCAGCCAGGACAAAGGCAGCAAGTGTCAAGTGTTCTGTGAAATTTGCAATGTGAAGAAAGGGTGGCAACAAAGGAGAGGAGGCTCAATGATTTTCCTGATTCTGTTTTCTCTTAAACTGGACACATACATGTGGCAGGTTGTAAGAGCCGCCACAGACTGCTCCTGGTTTCGTGTCCACACCCATCCAAAGCGCAGCTCTTCCCGTAAGATAGACGCTCTATCTCTTGAATCAGCCTGGCCCCAAGACTTTGTTCATCAGAGAAATAGGGGCAAACTTGACACAGGACCTGGGAAAGGACTTGCTTTCTCCCTGCTCTTGGAACCCTGAGACGGCCTGCGCACGAGCCCAGGCTAGCCTGCTGGGTGATGAAAGACCTGTGTTCTAGCTCTCCCCTTCTCCACTCCCATCGCCCCAGCCAACAGCCAGCCAATCTCCAGGACCAGAGCCACCCTGCTGGCCGGCAGCTGACCGCAGATGCACGAGGGAGCCCAGCCAAGATCAGAAGGCCCGCTGTGCCGAGTCCAGCCCAGAATGCCAGTTTACGGAATCATGAGCTAAATGAATGGTTGTTTCAAGCCACTAAGTTTGGGATGGTTTGTCATACAATAAAAAAAAGAGAGTGCTAAGTGATACACTGTATGCAGATTTCCAGTGATGAGTAGCATATCTGTAGGTTCGTACTGGAGGCCTCAGTTCATGAGATTGTCCACGCGGGATGTCTGTGATTGTAAGCACCTTAGGATTGGAACTAAGTGCTATTAGTTTCTGTTTCTTTAGCCCCTCAACTGAGGCTTGGCATGTAGTAGGTGTTTAGTAGTGTTAAAAGACTAGTGAATTCCATTTACAAGCTTGCCCCCAGACCATGGGCTTTGGGTGATAATGATGTATCAATGTAGGTGTATTTTTATTTTTCTTAAAGATTTATTTATTTATTTATTTATTTATTTATTTATTTATTTATTTATTTATTTATTTATATTTCAATAGCCAAGTGTGAATGGGGGCAGGGGCAGAGGAAGAGGGAGAGAGAATCTCAAGCTGACTCCGCCCTGAGCATAGAGCCTGATTTGGGGCTCGATCTCACAAACCTGAGATCATGACCTTAGTTGAAATTAAGGGTCAGATGCTTGATTGCCTGAGGCACCCAGGCTCCCCTCAATGTAGGTTTATTGAGTGTAACAATGTACCGCTCTGCTGTGGGATATGGACAGTTGGAGAGGTTGTGCATGTGTGGGGACAGAGACTATCTGGGAACTCTCCATACTTTCTGCTCTATTCTGCTGGGAACCTAAACCTGCTCTTAAAAATGTTTACTGAGTAGACATATACACTCCACCAGAACTTCTAGCTGAGTTTCGGGAGCCAGGCGGGGTAAGTGATTGGCTGAGGTTCCATATTGCTTATGGATAAAGACAAGACCAGATGCAGGTCTTCCTCAGTCAACCCCCCATCTCCATCCCCATATATAACTTCTGTTCAGCCCTCTCCGCAAGGGGACCAAGGTGGCTTGGCATGATAGGCAGGGTAAGAGATGACGGGTATGAATATTTTATATTCTCTCCCTTCTTGTCAAAATCCACTCTATTGCCTTCCATTAGTCAACGTCCTTCGAGCACTCTGTTCGGGGTGCGGCATGCCTTTATGTATTTATTCCTTCATTTGGCCTCTGGCCTGCCTTTATGAACAGCCTCGCTCTGCGACCCTTCAGAGCAGGGACATTTGATGGCGAATAGGCAGTGTCCTAACTTGGGTGACTTCTCATCAACTTCATCGCTTTTACATTAAAATAATCACTTCAGCTGGGGCAGCTGGGGCTGAACGTTAGCTGCTTAATTGCACCCACCTTTTAGTCCTCTCCTCGAAGATTGATTCCAGGGCTTTCTTAGCATAATATATGCCTGGGTCTGTAAAAGCAGAAAGTGGCGGCCCTCTTAACCAGAGCAGCAAAGCCAATTGATGCATTTCTCCTGTTAAATTTACTGGCTTTATTGAAAGGTCTTTGGGGAGTTGCTTGCTCATTAAATACACCAAATACAAAATCTCTCTTAATACAGTATTATCTTGGTAATATAGAAGACTTCCCCAATGTGAGCTCAGACAGGGGATTGTCAGAGCTTTTAGGAGGCCACGCTCGCAAAGGTCGTGCTTCCCCTCGTAAGCAGCTACTCTGCACCCCTGAGATTTGGGAGGGGTCTGACTTTGCCTACGTTAGTCCAGTGCACCATCCTCATATTTCCCCAGCCCACTCCCATCGCAATCCAGGCCAAAGGGTAGCCAAAGGTAGGACAGCTTGCAGAACTAAAGGACATTTGGCATCAGATCTCCTTGAATGACTTTTAGAATCAAGAGGTGGAAATTACTTAGAAACATGTGATCCTTTGGCCAGGTCCGTGCCGGCTGTAAGCAGTGGCAGGAGGATGAATCTGGCAGTGGAAGTGGGGAAGGGGGCCCCAGGTGTTTGGGGCCCTGAACCTTGGTGAACACGTGGAGCATGCTATTTAGAGCTAGACCCCAGCCACGGCGAGCTGAGCTCTGCTTCCAGCGGCACACTCTGCCTGGCAGTCGGGTGAAGCAGCAGGTGTAAGGAGATGGAGGGGCCGTGCTTGATGTGAGATCTTCACCAAGTCACTTCATATGTCAGTGCCTTTCTGAGTAAAATCAGGTTAAAAATGCCTCTCCCTCTTCACAAGTTTGGCTTAAAAAAAAAAAAAAAGATTCCATCACTTTCCTAAAAGGATATGGGTCAACTAATAGCACAGGAAGTCTCGGGTAATTTTAACAGAACAGAAATAGAAGGGAAAGCCCAGAGTGAAGGGGAGGAAGGGGAGCCTGCACATGCTTAGTCAGAGGACTATGAGCACTATGGGATGTATGAGCAAAAAGATGGGCAAGTGCTGGAAACCGGGATGCTCTGCACACCTCTTCATTGATGGGTAGACGCCTTGGCCTGCCCAGCCCCAGTGTCCTCTCCTGCCTTCCCCTTCCTTCCAGAACTCCAGCCTGGCATCAGGTCCTGTGCCCAGCTCGCTGGAGAAAAAGCATCTTAACCTCTATTGTGCCACGGACCCCTTGGCAGTCGGAGAATAATGCTTTTAAATGGCACAAAATAAACAATATAGCATTGCAAAGGAAGACAATTATATAGAAATGCAGCTACTAAAATTTTTAAAAAGATTTACTTATTTATGTGTGTGTGTGTGTGTGTGTGAGAGAGAGAGAGAGAGAGAGAGAGAGAGAGAAAGAGAGTAAGCACAAGCAGGGAGAGCAGCAGGCAGAGGGAGAAGGAGAGCGAGGAGCAGACTCCCTGCTGAGCAGGGAGCAAGATGCAGGGCTCCATCCCAGAACCCCAGGATCATGACCTGAGCTGAGAGCAGACGACTAACTGACTGAGCTACCCAGAAGCCCTAAAATATATTTTAAATTGTGATTTAGAGGCATGCTTCTTGTAGGCACGCCGTGAAATAATCATTGCAGGTGGAATTGCGCTATCTTCTAAGGCGTGATGCGTGCTATTTTGAGGCATCTGCCACAACTTAGGTAGAGGTGAGTAAAAATAAAGACATCGTTTGTTTTTCTGTCCACATTTGCAGATTCCATGATTCCTTAGTTACGTGATATTGAAGTGCTGATCGAGATACCTCAAGGGATTTCATGAGATTAGAGAACATACCTGACCCAATGTCTCATCTTGAAGGTCTCATGTCATCTCTGCAAAATGCAAAAGCGGACTCTAGGTTTAAGAGTGCTGATCTGGAATAACTGAGACGCGTCTAATTCCTTACCTTCCTTCTGAATCTTGTCTCTGTGGGCTGGCCATCCCCACTGGGGCTTTCTGAGACCCCAGTGCCCACTGACACCCACCATTCCAGCCACACAAGGACCTAATAGAATGTTTGTTAGTCCTCATGATAATACTTCATGCCTTTTGTAAATCCATTTAGAGTGAGGAGCAGCTTCCTGGAATTTAAAGATTGACAGAAACGAACCCAGGTACGCATCCGCTCCCGCTTGAGACCAGACCAGGCTTCCCAGGAAGCAGAAGCGGTGAGACAACTTGTGAGCACCTCTTGGTGGAGATGCACCCAGTGAGCAATCCCAGCCATTCCCAAGGTGCTGGAGTTGGTGACAGGGGTGGGTTCTGGTCTGGTCTCTGCTGTTGTCTTGCTGTGGAAGCTTGAGTGATCATCTAAGTCTCTGAACTGTCTTTCCATCTGTCAAATGGGCTCCCCATCTGTACCCTGCCACCTGACTCAGATAATTAGGAGCTTACAGAGCATGGTGGGTAGGGTGACTCCAACACGTGCCTGCTGAATGACCATGGTTTTCACCACTTGAAGCCTCTGTTTCCTTATCTGTGAAATGGGCTCATGATGCACATTTCTCGAGGGCTGTTGTGTGAATTAGAAACTCACGTGAGGGATCCCTGGGTGGCGCAGTGGTTTAGCGCCTGCCTTTGGCCCAGGGCGCGATCCTGGAGACCCGGGATCGAATCCCACGTTGGGCTCCCGGTGCATAGGGCCTGCTTCTCCCTCTGCCTGTGTCTCTGCCTCTCTCTCTCTCTGTGTGACTATCATAAATAAATAAATAAAAATTAAAAAAAAAAGAAACTCACGTGATAGCTCATCCCCAATGTCTAATGGACATCAAAATGTAATCTGTCCCAAACAACTCTTAATATCCCCACCCCGCCTCCATCCCAGGCAAGTCCCTTCTCTGTCCCAAACCCTCTGTAATTCCCATCCCACTCAGTACCTCCCAGCAGTTAGCAGGGCCCTCTGTCCGCCCCCATTCACAGTCCCTCCAGCCATGTTTTCCTGGAATTCACTGAGCCTATGCCTGCACGGGGCCTTTGCACCTGCTGTCTGCTCTGCCTGGAGGATCCATGTGTGCACATCTCATGCCTTGCCTGTTCTTTAGTTTTCTTTCTCATCTTTATTGCTATATTAAATTACAGCATTTATTTATTCACAAGTGTGAATAATGTGTTGGTGCCTGAAAATGTTTGTTGGCTGTGAAAGCCATTTTGGCAAGAATTGGAAAGAATGGACTAAGAACTGGGGATCAAAAGACAGTAAGAAATCACTGTTGGGGTGCCTGGGTGACTCAGTTGTTTAGGCGTCCAACTCTTGATTTTGGCTCAGATCATGATTTCAGGGTCATGGGATCCAGCCCCTCGTCATGTTCTGTACTCAGCAGGGAGTCTGCTGGAGATACTCTCTCCTTCTCCCGCTGCCTCCCCCCGCCCCCTGTGCTCTCTCTCTCTTTCTCTCTGAAATAGATAAATAAATAAAAGAAATCACTGTTAATTTGGTCGAGTGTGATAATGGCATTGAGGTCACGATGAAAATCAAGAGGCCTTAACTATTGGACACAAGCTGAAGTATTTGTGGGCAAAGTGGCCTGCCTGGGATTTGCTCTAGAATATTCCAGTTTAAGAGAAAACTGGGAGTCGATGAAGCAAGAATGCTGAGTGTTAACTTAAAAGCAGACAATGATTGCATTTGGGTTAATCATATTATTGGCTTTCTTTTGGGTGGGTTTTAAGATTTCCATGATTAAGGTTAAATGTATTTATTGAGCCCATTGGTGAATGAATGAATAGTGTGTAAAATGTGCTCAGCCCAGAGCCTAGCACATGACACACACTTACTATTGGCTCACGAAATCATCAATAAAAAGAGATGAGGGAGTATGCTAAACTCAGAGGTGGGGGTACCGATGTCGATGGTGTTCTTGAAAAGCAGCCCCCTGATGGCCACTGTCCACACTGGGGCCCTGGCAGGGCAGGGGGACCTGCTGTCCTGTGCCTGTGGCTAGCTCACCCTTCACAGCTCCTGGAAAGAATCCCCCTTAGCCTTACAGGCTGACCTCCAGGCAGGGCAGAGCAGGTGGGTGTTGAGGGTAGAAAGCTGAGGAAGCCTTCAGGACGCCTGTTCAGTAGCCCATGCCACACCGACTCACACGTGGCAAGGTGGTTATAAGTGGCATGGGGGTTCCCGGCTTCTAACACTGGCACTGAATCAGCCTTGCCCTGGGCAGGACAGGCAGGAGTGGCCACGGAGGCTGGGACTCATGTGGTGCTGAGCAGAGGAGGTCGGGGAGCTTGGTGCCATCCCCAGCTCTGGAGTCAGGCACCCTGGGGAGGCCAGCATGTCATGTTTGTCTGTGGTCCGATGGGCAGAGGGATCCCCAGAGGGCTCTCAGTGAGGCCGGGAAAGAGTGAAATAGGACTGGGTCTAGCCACTTGGAGTTTCCTGCAGGTGAGAGCCACAAGGGGCAGGGTTTGTAATCTGGGGGCATTCCTGTGGTCACGAGGGGATGGTGCTCCTGGTGGTGGGCGGAGGGCAAGGTGGCTGCTGCACAGCCCCCACGGCTTGTGGATGTCCCATTTGGCAGTGAAGCACTGATGGGTAACAAGACCAACAGCTCTGGGTGGGGATGCTGCTCTGCTGGTCATTAGCTCTGTGACCTTGGGTGAGCCACCTACCTTCTCTGAACCTGTATTCTCATCTGAAAAATGGGACTAATGACAGACCCACCGGACCAGGCATTGTGGGATGAAGTGAGGTCATGTGCATCATGCTGAGCTCAGTGCCTGGCCTATCCTAGGAGCGCAACAGACAGAAGTTATTTATTACTGTTGGTTTGGGGTGAAGCCTTCACAAATATTTGTCCAACAATCCCATTTGTTTGGCCCATAGCTCACTGGCCCCTTAGAGCCATGGAGGGCTGTGTTTACTGACAAAATCGGGGTGCTATAATCAGGAAGGAATGCAAGGATGCTGAGGCATGGCTTTCCAGTGGGTTCTTCTCCCCACTTCCAGCCCCGTCTGGTCAGCAGCCCCTCCCATGACCTGGAGCTGCTAGTCTTGCTAAGAGACACAGCAGGATATTCCTCCACAGTAGCACTACTTTCCAGAACTTCATCCAGGCTAGCGCTGGGTTAAGCACTTTCTATGTGTGGTCTTATTTGGTTCTCCTGATGATGCTATAAATTAGATATCTTTAATAGCCTCATTTTAGAAATGGGGGAACTGGGGTTGCTGGAGGTGAAATACCTTTCCTGGTAGAAACAAGACTTGACTCTAGAGGCTGAGCCATCAACTGCTGGTCCTCTCTGTTCTGGGCTAAGTTACAGAGGGGCTCTCTGCCTGTGGGGTTCAATCCCACAGGAGCTTGGAGAGGTGAAAGCATGACATCGCCATGCTTCAGACCTGGAGGCATGCCACTTGGAGGCTGGAAGGAAGACCATTTAAGACAAGTAAAAAAAAACCCTGCTGAGTGGAAAAATCATAATATGCTAAGGTGCAGTGGCCCAAACTGGTTTGTGATTAGCATCAGGTGATGTATCTTCCTGGTTCCCAGGAAGTAAGAGCGGTCTCACTCTTGGCCTGCCTAGGGCTTAGGACATCCCCACAAGACTGCTAGCTCTTAGCTCCAAGCTCAGCTCCCAGTTCCCAAGTCTCTGAAGTTTTTAGAAGCCCCCATTGACCTGGCCAACACTATTGGTTTGGGGGGTCCTTGTCATCCAAGCCACGCTGTCAGAGCCAATCAACAGGCATTTGCTTGAGTGACCAGTAAGTGATCTTCAGTCTTCCTCCTGCTGGCTTTGAGGCCGGTGGGGGTAAATTTGGAACAGCTATGGCCACCTGGCCATCCTGAGAGGAGAATCTGCCAGAGGGACAAAACCCACAAAGGAGGGAGAGCTGAGGGGTGGGAAGAGACCACCTGAGTCCTGATGACACCATTAAGCTCTTGGATCAAGCCGTATCTGAAGGAAGACCGGCCACGGACTTGTCTGTTAATAAAAGCCAACATATTACCCTTTAGGTTAGCCACCTTCGGTTGTGGTTTTTGTCACTTGCGACTAAAGGATTTGTAACTGCTACAACATATCCAGCCCCTGGAAGTTTGAAAACCCACTTGCGGGGGCTACAGTGAGTCACTGTAAGTTTTTGAACTGAGGAGTGGCAAGCACTAAGCCTCACTGCAGACAGCATCCAGGAAGACAAGAGAGCAACCTAGCCCCCACTCACCCTGACTTGGCTCTGCCGCCTTGTCTCTCTGCCTGTTGCCTCCATCTGCCATGGAGAGTGATGCTCCGCCGTCTACCCATTCTGGCACCGGCTTCCCTCACAAGCATCTGCTCCGTGAGAGAATGAGCTTCACATCAAAGTGGCCAGGCAGCTTTCCTTAAACAAAACAGCCCTGGCCCGCCCCGCTGCCTTGCAAAGGCAAGATACCTCATTTAGCCACCTGCGAGGTTCCTTTCATGGTCCCATGTCATTATGGGATTGCTTTGATGGGGGCCTGGGTGGGGGCGGGGGACACACATTCCACCGTTGCAATTAACTTGTTAGAGACAGTGATGCCCAGCCCAGGCCCCTGACCGCTTTGGGCGTTGGGTGGCTGTGATGAAAGCTTGGGGTCCACGGTGGGGGGATCTGCAGTGTGGCCAGGCCCTGGGCTTCTCGGCAGAGACCACCTGAGAGGGGCCCCAGCTCCTTGGTGGCTTTAGGGACATGCCAGGCCATATCTTAGTGCAAAGGACAGCTCCAACTTTTCCACAGATGTCACCAAACACCAAATGTCATCCCTTTACTGTGGCGTACTGAGAAGGCTGAGAGCTTAGTGTTTGGAGTCAGATGGCTTCTGTAACTCTTGTCAACTCATGCCACTTCTCCAATCCTGGTTCTCATCTGTAAAATGGGGTTTGAGGATGCCCATGAAGGGGATGGCAGTGTGTCTGGCCTCTGAGTCAGCCGCTACTGTCCTTGCTAATGAGGAATGGGCTTCCACTCCAGGAATCCCAGAAGAACAATGTGGCCAATTTTGCCACTGAAATGGTCATGAGAAAGCTCAGGGTCCCGGGCTGTGTCAGCCGTGGGCTTGGCTCCTTCCCTTCAAGAGGCTCTCCCCACTGTTATTTTTTTTTAAAGATTTTATTTATTCATTCATTCATGAAAGACACAGAGAGAGAGAGAGGCAGAGACACAGGCAGAGGGAGAAGCAGGCTCCACGCAGGGACCCCGACGTGGGACTCGATCCCGGGTCTCCAGGATCACACCCTGGGCTGAAGGCGGCGCTAAACTACTGAGCTACCTGGGCTGCCCCTCTCCCCCACTGTTATGAAGAGGAAGCAATCATGGAGCTGCTTCCCCAGTCATGGGAGTGGCAGTTCCAAACCCAAACCCCCACACCCGCTGAGCTTTTGACACATGGACTCAGAGGGATTCTGAGACTTCAGGACTGGGAGGGTCCTTGGGGTCTTCAAGGCTCCTCACCATCCCCAGCCAATGCTGACTCCTGGGATTACTCACTCTTGCCTTGGAACACATAGGTGTGAGCCCCATAGAAACCCCAGTCCTTGTGAATCCTGAAAATCTGGGGTTTGGAGGGTTGGTTTTCTGGTAGCTCTAGGCAAGTCTTACCATGCCTCTCTCCTCTTGACTATCACCTCCTCCAGGCGGGCACCTGACAGTGGATGTTAAGTCCTGTCTGCTCCATGGAGGCGCTCTCCCTCTTTGCCAGCCCTAAGTACCCATGTGGAGGTGGGTTTTGGAGGAATATGGGCCTTCTATCCTTGCTAGTGTGTCTAGATCTCTTGGCACTTCGAAGAGACTTGGAGGAGTTGGCCGGGAAGGATTTGGGTTTCAAAATCCCTGTCATGTCTTCACGGTCTGCAGAGTCAGGTCCCCACCAGTCTCCGGGTCTTACCCGCACACCCAGCATGGTAGCCCCTCTAGCCCCATTTCCCCGGTCCGTCACCAGGGCCTTTGCACATGCTGTTCCCTCAACCTGGGGCACCCTTCCCATCACTGTGGCTCCTGTCTAGCTCAACATCTCTTCCTAGGAGGCTTTCCCTGGCTGCCCCGCCCCGAGTCTGGAGCAGGGCCCTTTATCACCACCCTCAGCATGCCCTGGATGTGTTCCTTCCCTGATGTGTGATCTCTTGTTCCCTGGGGTTATTTATCCCCTGCGCCCTCCCAGCCCCCGAGATTACAGGCCTCACATGGGTGGTGGGTACCAGGGGTAGGGGCTCTTCTGCTCCTGCTTCTGTCCCTCCCTTATAGGGTGGAACCTGGCCCCATGTCTGGGTGAGACATCCTGGCTCCTTGGCAGCACACAATGGCACCTAATAATTAACTCTCCAATTAGGCCCATAAGAGAGGCTTAAACTAAGGCTCATTGGTAACGAGGCTGTTCACAGAAGGCCTTTTATCCCGGCCCTCGGCTCCAGAGCTCCTACCTTGGCAGCTGTGCGACCGAGTCCCCCCTTTTGTTAATGGGGGCAGGGTAGAGGGGG
The DNA here is from genome assembly GCF_048164855.1 of Canis lupus baileyi. Lineage (NCBI taxonomy): Eukaryota > Metazoa > Chordata > Mammalia > Carnivora > Canidae > Canis > Canis lupus. The sequence goes on from NC_132842.1 coordinate 66,554,825, forward strand.
CGCAAGCCCCTCACTTGCACCCTGGCTGGGCTCACCGTGCCTCTGGCCTCCTCTGGCACCCTGGGCCGTGTGTGTCCCGTCCCAGGTAAGCCCCAGGAGCACCGGAGCTGCTCCGGCCTCCTTGCCCCTCTGCCTCTCCACGAGGCTGGGGCTGGAACAAGCTCTGGGAAAATGCGTCTCCGGGAGCAGAAGGCCCCCCCTCATTACAGAGACACCAATTGGCTCAGCCCCTGAAAGCTTTCCGCTTCACGAGGGCTAAGACTTAATTGCCTTATGGACGCGGAAAGAATGGAGGGGCTTCTCCAGGGAGTGGTTTCTCTCCCCCATTGGACAAGGACAGAACTCATGACTGATGAGACGGGGAGGTGAGCCCCCTCCTGGGGGCCCTGGCAGGTTCCTCGGCACTGAGAGCGCACACCCTCCCTACACCCTCCCTACACCCTCCCCGGTACCCCTCCTCCAGCTGACTTTTCAGAGGTGATTCCTAATTGCGTTTTCCTGATTGGGAAGAGGAGTGGGGGGCCGGGGACTTTCTCAATGCCAGGGACCTGCCTCACCCCAGTCGTACTGGGGCACCCAGGTCTTGCAGTGTTTCAATTCTTGGTGAACGTGTGCAAGAGGGCAGCCTGAAGGGTGACGGGTAGTGGGCAAATTCACCATCCTGGTCCCTCCTGCCTCCCAGTGAAGCTCACCTCCCCCCACCTCGCTGCCCTGCGTACCCCCTCACCCTCCTCCTAACACCTCCAGCTCACCCCCACCTCTGGCCTTCTCCTCCCTGCAAAAGCCAACTCCTAAACCTCTGTGCAACCCACCCCCCACCCCCATCCTGTCATCAGGATGTTGCTCCCCATGACCCTGAAGACCCACTGACCCAGTATAGAAGGCCACGTCCACCCTGCAGAGGGCGCTCTCCCCTATTTCACGACTTGGTGTGTTTATCAAGTGCCGGTGCCCCCTCACTGAAACACAAGCTCCCACCAGCTGGCCTGTCTCTGGTGCCTAGTGCAGTGCCTGGTCCATAAATATTTGTGGGAAAGGGAGCACAACTTCTCCTTCTTGACCCACAAACGTTCTCTCGGCCCTGCAGAAAGCCTCGCCTCGCTGGGACGGACTTTGCCGTTGACAATGGTGCCTTCTTGAAGTCACCTCCACTTCCAAGCTTGGCCCAGTGGGACCAGGATAACGAAGCTGCTTTAACATAAATAATTTGCTTCTGAGGTGTAAGAAATGGGGAATATTTTTAGAAGGCCTGCCCTCCTAGGGGAAGTAAATGACTTATGAAAACGGGATTTTTCAAAGTAGCCTTCAAGAGAAAAGGGAGCCGTGTGTGATGGCCAAAATGGAATTCTATGAATTAGTGCGACTCATTATTCTGGCCATACGCACACAGACACACACACGCGCGCGCACACACACTCGCTCGCTCACTCACTTTTCCTCCTGCCTTCCATTTCATGGTCTTAGCTCAAATCTGAAATAAAACCAGCGCAGCCCTCCTCCCCTGGCCCTCAGCGGCGGCCTGTCTGATTGGATGCCTCCCACAGCCCTGAAGACCAGAGCTTCAAGGAGGAAGCTGTGGGGACACGCTGAGCCCTCGCTTCTTAAAGTGCGCGCCGTAAGTTACCTTGAAATGTTATATTTAAAAAAAAAAAAAGTATTTTAGGTTCAACAGACACTTGGGTTCCTGTTAACAACTCATTTAAGGAGAAAGTGGGGGGAAGGCATTCAGTTCAAGGCTTCTTTGACGACATGAACCTCCTTACTTTGAATCCTTACAGTGGGGACGGGATGAAAGATTTCGTGGAGACGCGGACGGGTAAATGCTCAGGTGAGCAAAGACAGATGTGCCCGACAACGGAGTCGTGGGCATCTTGGGATGGGCTTTGTCTGGCCAATAATGGAGAACAGATATTGGCGGGAGGAGGGGGGAATGGGAGACCCAGAAAACCAAGACACAAAAACCACTTTTGTGGCCATTGTGTTTCTACCGGACTCTTGATCTAGGGAAGACGTGCTGTTTGGAGAACTAATAAGGCGACCGGCCCCCTTTGATGAGACACGGTCTGAAAACCAAGCTGTGGAGGAGTCATCCATTGCTGGCTCCCTAAGGCCTTTCTCCCCTTGTCTACAAAATCTGGCCTCCAAGTGGCACGGATGTGTCTTCGGCCCATCCCTCCTAAAGCCCCAGACAACAGGCTCTGGGCTCTTTGTCTGGAAGAGTCATGGTGGCTTCCCATGGTCCTTAGGCTCAGAGCATGACTCCAAACTCACAGGCTGACAACCAAGGTTCACCATGAGTTGGCTGCACTTTACCTTTCCTTCGCATTCGCCAAATCTACCTAAGATCTCTACTCCCTACACAGCCATCTCCTTCCTCATCCCTCTCTACTCTCCCCCTCTCCATGCAAGTCCCTTCTCCCCGTTGTCTTTCCTCTTCATCTAAGGTCTACTCGTCCTGATAGACCTGCCTCCCAGGTGCCTTCTGAGACTGGCCCGTCCTCCCTGAGCTCCTGTTGCGAGTTCTCACACATCGATTCTATGTGCACTGGACTTACTCACTGTCAGGCTAATCTTCTCTCTCCAAAGGTCCATCAACTTCCTAGGCATCTGCCTTGTAGGTGTCAGCACATGGCCCCAGGGTGAACAGAGTAGGCACGTGGGTGAGAAGCATTGGCTTCTTCTAAACTGTGAGAAGTAGCCAAGCGGTGGCCTGAGATGCAGAGGCTGTGGGCTCCCTGTCTGCTCCTGGGGATCTTCCCTCCCTGAGGCAGGGAAGCAGGACTTGAGAGGAACTGCCAGCATGTGCTCTGAGTTACAGTCTAAAACCTAACTGGTCTAGTCCCACAGGTCCCCAGTGGGGACCTGCAAGTGGACCTGCAAGTGGACTGAATGGCTTAGTCCATGAGGTGAAGCGAGAACCCAGGTCTGCTTGTCAACATACCTGGGTTGAGTCCAGGCTCTGTACTTTCCTAACCAGGTGCTGGGCCAAGTCTGTCCCCTTCTCTACACCAGGGCCTGGAGCTGTTTATGTGGGGACTCTAACCCTCCCACCTCAGGGGTTCCAAAGATCTGGGACAAAGCCTGTCCCTCTGAGCTTGGTGGCCTCAGGGAATTATATTTTGAACTTGAGAGTTAGTTTATTTTAGAACTGGGGTGGGGTGGGGGGCCCTCCATGGACAAAGGTCCTGGGTCCTGGGTGGCAGCTCCTGGAGCCTCGGGGGCAGCAGCCTCGGGTCCCAGGCACTGGGCTCTGCGGCAGGAGGTGTGGACTTGACTCTGGCCCTCAGCTACTCAGGATGCAGAGTGACATTGCTGCCTGCACCTTCATTCCCTCCTCCTTCATTCCCTCCCACCACGGGAGAGGAGGGAGAAAGGTGCTGTGTGCACCCATGCCCATTTGCTGTTTCTACAGCTGGGGCCAGACAGCCCCCACTCCTCTGGGGATTTGAGCTCCCCCCACCCCATCCCCAGCCTGTTTCTCTGCAGACTTGCCCTGCTCTGGCCAGCGAAGCCTGCCTAATGCATCCTGGGGGAGGCAGATGCCTTAGGCAAAGTGGCTCCCCTGGCCCTGCTGAAGCTTGGGGCTGCTGGCCTGGAACCAGTGGGAATTTGTATGTGTGTTTGGGGGGCAGGGGTGAGGGTGGGGGGCTGGAGGCCTCAGGGATGGCCAAATGGACCAGTCGGGCTCTGACTGGCTGTCCCCAAACCCAGAAAGGAATAGAGCATAGTGAGGCTGGCCTGGGCCCGGTGACACTAGGAAGCCGTAGAGATGCCCCCACCTCCACCCCTTCACCCTGCGCCCTGGCCCTCAGTGGGGGTACAGGACGGGGCCCCGCAGGAGTCTAGCCTTTCTCCCAGGAAGGTATAGCCTCATGTCACATCTTCCCAGATGGGCAGACAGCTGGGGCAAGTGGGTCCTTCCTGCAGAGACACGAAGCCCATTCTCCCCTAGCAGCTGGACTCTGGAGTCCTGGGGGCAGGAAGCCAGGAAGGCCTGGGAGCAGGCCCCACACTGGCAGGCAGTGCTGGGGGTGCTTCAAAGGCTTTCTCTGCCCGAGTCTCCACCGCATCCCACTTCCTGGGGTGCTCTTCCTTCCATTTCTGCCTGGTGAACTTCTACTTACCCTCAAGGTCCAACTCAGATGTCACCTCCTCTGAGAGGCCTCCCTTGACCCTTTCAGTCAAGGTCACTTGCTACCTCTTTGGGTTCCTACCTTCCTTCCATTATTGTGCATATTTCAGCTGAGTAATTGCCAATTAACTGGGACGTTCTTACCTTCTGTCCTCCTCTAGACCGCAAGCTCCAAGGGCATCATCTGTGTGTCGAACGTGTCATTTCTGCTTGCCTTCCTCCATGTCCCCTTTTTCCAATAACGGCACCTGTGGCGGCTAGTCCCCACAATGGCCCCTAGTGACACTCAATTCCTGCTCTTCATGCCTGTTCCCTGTCACACTGAATGGGGCTGAACTGTGTGACCACAGGACATTGCATGAGTGATGGTGCCCATGACTTCCAAGATGAGAGTGTAGAGGATCCTGGAGCGTCTGCCTTTGTGTATTTTGGATTGCTCGCTCAGAGGACGCAGCCGTGTCATCAGGACAGACCCGTGTGTAGGTCCTGAGGCCTCCCCGCCACACTCAGCGCCAACCAGCCACCCTTGTGATAAGCTGGCGCGAGCCTTCAGACGACAGACAGACAGCGTGACCTCATGAGTGCTCCCAAGCCACAACATCCTGCAAGCTGCTCTTCCACTCCCAACCGACAGACACAGTGTGAGACGTGTTTGTGGTTAGTGGGGGAAATTCTTCCCTGGGAGGAGATAACCAGTGAGCATCCTCCGTTTCCTTTGGGGAACTGGCCTGTTTCCCCTTGTGTGGCTTTGGTGGACCGGTCTCTCCTGGTGCTCCGCCCTCGCTGGGCCGAGGGATGAGGGCCTGAGTCTGGAGAGGCAGTCAGGCTCTCTCCCTGGATTTGTGTCTGCAGCTGAAATACTGGTCCAGCACTGGGAGGTAAGGCAATTCTAAAAACTACGTGATACCACACACACATACCTATGTACATGCAAACTATGTACATATAAACACGCACGCATGTATCATTACATGCACACATACATGCATTGTATACACACATGTATACATACACACAAATGTGCACAACGTGTGTACACATATACGCCCATGTACACAAACACATGCATTCTCTCTCTCTCTCTTTTTTTTTTTTCCCAGAGTTGACTATTTTTGGCAACCAAATAAACTGGATAGGGATGCCACCTCCCTCTCACGGTCTTCACAGCACCATCAACTGTCACACCAATCACTGAAGGCCCCCTGAGTGCCTAGAACACACATCATTCAGTATGCACTCAACCACCGTGTTGAATAAATAAGAGCCTAGAAATATGATGTCAGGGCTATTTATCGTGGTTTAAATTTGTATTTTTGTTTGCACAATGGGAGAGGAATGGAAAAGCCTGAAAATTCCTTATGCTTGGTTCTCTGGATTTCACTCTCCCTCCCCGACCTTCCCAGGGGTGAGCAGCTCTGACTCACCATCTACAGGACTCTTCTGTTGCCAGGCCAGGGGCAGAAGGTGTCTGCAGACTGCCTGCTTGCCCTGGCCTGGTGGCCTGAGTGCTTTGAGGTGGGAACTGGGGGGAAAAGAAGCATAGGCCAGGGGAAAAAGGAGCTGACAGGGCTGTGATGGAGATGTGTCTTCATTGTTGTCAGCGTCCTGGATGTGTCAGGTCCTCGGTTGTGTGGCCCTTCTCAGGAGGCAGGATCATAGCCGTGGGCCTCCATGCAAGTCCTGGAGCCAGCTTGGTGCAGAACCAAATGGAGCTTCCCATCTGCAGGAAACTTTTGGGCTTTTGTGGGCTGTGACACATAGTGATCCAGCAGTGACCTGATGCCAGGGACAGGGAATTGTACACACCCTGGGGTACCACCCCATATTATATCCCAGGACCTGTGACCAAGGGAACCGCACTGCTGACTGCAACTGAGTTTCCCACCCGTCCAGCATGACAGGGGCACAAAATCATATGGGTAGTAGTTTGGTTTGGAAAATGTGCTGTTTCTTTCACACCCAGGTTTGTAGAATAAGGCTCAAAGCTCCTGGTGGCCGGAACTTTTTTCTTTCTGGTCTGTTTTGCTTCTTGTTGTCTTACAGAGCCTAGTACAGTGCTTAACGCACAACAGGCATTCGAGAAATACGAATATGTAAAGGCACAAGTAGAAAATAACTTATTGGGCACCCACGAAATACTAGAGATTCTATAGAGGCTTCCCTTAGATTCTTCTTTTTATAATCACTCTAGAAACTTGGTATTCTTGTCCACGGTTTTCCTCCCTCCCCTACTTCAGCTGTCCTGATGCATTTACACCTCTTCTTATCAGCACTGTATTGTTCACATGTATGTACTTTTAATTTATACAAGGGCTGCTGTGTCACATCTCATCCCACTCGCATTTTGCCGTCCACCTTCCCACGCACGGATGGCCCCCAGCACCCACCACCTGTCAACAGTGGGGGAAGACCCCTCAAATATCTCCCCTGGGATGGACCTTCTTTGGAATATAGACCAAGGAGTGGAATTGCTAGTGGCTGTGATGTGTATGTGACAGTGAAGAAATCTGTGTGACTTCACCAAGAAAGGCCACAGTGGCCTGGACTACCTACTAGAGAGGCCAGAAGCGCCTTTATTTCCGTATCTGGGCCAACGCTGGCATTCCCCAGCTTACTAATATTTTCCCAGTCTAATTAGGTGTAGAGTGATACCTTATTGTTGTTTTAAATTGCATTTCTTGTCCCCGTTTGCGGGGAGGGATTGAAGCTTCAGAGAAGTGATGTGCCCAGGGGGCCTCAGCTGGTGCCTGCCTGGCTGGGCTTTGCCCACCGGCTCTGGGCTCAGGCTGGAGTCACCTGGGGCCCCGCCGCCCCTCACCTGGGCTTGCCCGCTCCACTAGCAGCAGCCCGGCAGGTGTGGGCGCAGGTCTTCTGCTGTGATCGAGCCCCACCTGGTGGCGCAGAGTGGGAACTGCAGCTGCGGAAGGGGAGGGGGAGGGGAGCTACTCTGAACCACCTTCACTTTTGAGGCTCCTGTTTTTTTGTTTTTTTTTTTTAATGGTTTTTCCGATTTTATTTTTTATTGAGATATAATGAACATATAACATGTTGGTTTCTGGTGTGTAGGATGCATTTTTTTTCTCGTGATGAGAATTTTCAGAGCCAAATACACCGCAACCCCTAGATATTCAGCTCCCCATTCTTAACCAAAGTCGCCATGATGTAGACTACACCACCACCCCCGCTCCAAGACTTATTTTTCTTTTAACTAGAAGTTTCTACCCCTCTGGCCACCTTGACCTTGAAGGTGGAGGTAACCTGAACTGCTTTACTTTTGAGGCTGTTACTGTTTTTAGCAAACAAAACCAGAACTCTGTTAGGATACTTTTAAAAATGCACTTTTTAAAAAAAGGTTTTATTTATTCACTCATGAGAGACACACACAGACATAGAGAGAGAGAGAGAGAGAGAGAGAGAGAGGCAGAGGGAGGAGCAGGGAGCCCCATGTGGGACTCATCCCAGGTCTCCAGGATCACACCCTGGACTGAAGGCGGGGCTAAACTGCTGAGCCACTGGGGCTGTCCTAAAAATGCACTTTTAGTTAAAGTGTGTACCTGCCTAAAAGGCATAAAGCCAAGCTTACAGTGAATGAACTTCACAAGTGAACGCCTGTGTGGTCAGCACAGCAGGTGCCCCTCCAGCCACGACACACCCTCCCCTAGGGGCTGCCACTAGCCTGGCTTCTGACTCAGTAGATTCATCTTGCCTGAGGGACTGTTGTATACACAGAACTATACCCAGCCGCTCTCTCTGGTATCTTGCTACTTTTGTGCGATATTGTGTGGTTTGCTCACCCATATTTGTTCATTCTCATTTTTACGCAGTATTCCATTGTACAGATATACTGCGAGTTATCCTTTCTACTGCCAAAGGATGTTTGGGTTGATTCCAGTATTTGGCTGTATTGAATAAAGCCACGATGAACATTCTGGGACAGTCTTTAGGTGCACTTATTTGTAAGATCCTGTGAAGCATGTATCAAGGAATGGAAATGCTGGGCCACAGCTTAGGCGTATATGCAACTTTTGTATATATGACCAGTTTTCCAAAAATGGTTGTGCCAATCTACCATCTCAATCACATGTTGAGTGTTTTCTTTGCTCTACATTTTCATCTATAATTGACACTGTCACTCTTTTTAGCCATTCTGATGGGTGTTAGTTGTACTGCCTTATATTTTTCATTTGCATTCCTGATAACTCATGAAATTTCTTCTGTTTATGGGTCACTTAGCTAACACTTTTTGTGAAGTGCCTATGCAAGACTTTTGCCCATTTTTTGATTGGGTTACCTGCGTTTTTCATATTGATTTATAGGAGTTGAAAATAGGTCATCTGGGTATGAGCCCTTTGTCAGGTCTATCTTCTCCCACTTGGGTTACTTGTCTTTTCATTCTCTTACTGATGTGTTTAGAGGAGCAGAAGTTTTATTTTTACTATGATATAATTTATTAATATTTTCTTTTATTACTGGGGCTTTTTGTGTTGTTTAAAATTTTTTGGCCTACCCCAAGGTCACGGAGATTGTCTTCCATGTTTCTTCTAGAAGCCTTCACAATCTGCATCCATCTGGAACTGATTTTTGCATATGCTGGGAGGTGGAGGGTCGATATTTTTTTCCATATGGACATTTAATTGACCAGCTTGATTTATTGAAAAGATTGTCTTTTCCCCACTGGGCCACAGTGTCACCTTTGCCATAAACCAGGGGGTTGTACCTGTGTGAATCTGTTCCTAGTATATGTGTCTGTTTCTGTATCTAGTGATAACTCTGTTAAGAAATGTAATCACGAGGTCATTTCAGAGTTAATAAAACACTAGTGTATAGTGTGCTGCAGGTGGTCCTGTCTGCCAAGCGACCCTGGCTTGGGGTTGCTGATAAGTGTTCCTTTCTCAGTGTTATCTATAAATCTTGGGGCTCACTGTAGGCTTATTTGGTTAGAATGCCAAGAAGCTGAGTTGGAGGCTTGTGCCTGTCGAGTCCGCACAGGAAAGCCCTCTGGACCCTAGGAGAGCACCCAGGTGGCCCTAGTTGCTGGGGTAGGACAAGATGTCTCCTGTTCATTCATTTCCCCTCCCTTTTCCAGTTCCTGCTGAACCCCAGAGGAAGCCTGCAACCCAACTCTGCAGGGGCACTTGGGGTCTGAAAGGTGAGGCTCCTGCAGCACACCCTCCTTGAGGGCCTGGGAGCACCAAGCAGTCCCTTGAAAATGTGGCATTCACTTCCCCACAGAACCAAGTCCTGCATGGGCAGGGGTGGGGGTGGTGTGTGAGACCTTCGGTGTGTGTGTAAAATAAAAATAAAATAAAATAAAATAAAATAAAATAAAATAAAATAAAATAAAATAAAATAAAATAAAATAATAAAATAAAATAAAATAAAATAAAATAAAATAAAATAAAATAAAAATAAGACTACTTTTCTAAGAAGGCTTTTCTACAGAATCTGCTTTTGGTGGGGGGGAAGGTCCATAGTTCCTTCTACATTGGTTCTGATCCGAGTCAAGGACAAACGCTACATGAACACAATGATCCATGCAGTTTAGCCTTGTTTGCTAATCACGACCATCTAAAAGGGATGCACCAGGTTTGAAGGACTTGGTGTGCCATACCAGAGGATGTTGTGTGGGGGGCGAGGGCCCAACACAGAGGGACCCTGAGGTGGCCGGGGAGACGAGCTGCTTAGAGGGCTATGCTGGGGTTTGGGGCGAACACCTTTTTGGCATCTATCTCTCCTTCGACCATGTGGGGATGGATGTCCACATTCATGCCTGCATCCTTGCACAGCTTGAGCAAGGTTCGAATGTTGTTCTTGGACAACCTCAGGTATCTGTGCAAGACAAGGCCAAATGGGTTAGTTAGTTGAGTGTGGAGTCCTCGTAGCTTCAACCTTTATTGAAAAGAGCTTAGATTTAAGCAGTGTGGGGTCTCTAAAGAGAACTGACTCTGTAGATGTTTCTGGAACTGACAGAGGTCTTATCAAAGAGTGGGATACCCCACAGAGTTGGTAGGAGTTTTTACCGGTATAACTCTTTTGGAAATTAATTCGGCAACATCTGTTCCAGGCACCGTCCCCATCCCCACAAGTCCCCCCACAAGTCAGTATCTTTGACTCAGGAACTCCACTCAGGCCTTCAACTAATCCCAAGAAAAGAAGCCAATGGAATGAAAAACTACATAAATGAAAGTGTTCGTTTCGGGGTTATCAACAATAGGAAAAGAGGAAATTCCATCCACAGAGGAGTGGTTAAGCAAATAATGGAATATCCATCTCAAGGACCCTTCTGCCAGCATTAACATGGCATTGGAAGAAGCAGGTGCACTATGGTGATGGCGATGCATTATGCCACATGGGGAGAGATGCAGTGGTCAGGACTTCCATCACTGCCAGGTGTGTCTAATCTCAGTGATGCCAAGGCCTGGGCAAAATACAGAACAGTGGCAATAAAAGCTGAGTAAAATTGTAGGAAAGGTGAGTATTTTCTTTTAATAATATTCAAACAAAAAATTAGGCCGTTGATTTAAAATCTTAGCTAAAGCCCCACAATCCTGACTTGTACTGGAGAGAAGTGATGCCGTCAATGCTGTGTTGTCCAGAGAGATGCTCTACCATCATATCCTCAGAGCTCTTAGTTCTACAAGGGGCTTTGACCTCGTTCTTAGCTCTAGAATAAGGAGAAGGGTCTCCTACTCAGGCCACCTGCTGCTTAGTCACTTTGCTACAGACGATGGAGGAGGAGCTGCATATTGATATAACCCGGGTTTTCTACCCACTGGGAATGGTCTCCTTGTCCTTCAAGATCTGCCCAGAGCTTACCTGTTCTTACAGACATCTTACACCCCTTTCCACAGCCCCATGTCTGGACTACCTTTCCCTCACAGCGCCAGGCAGGGTCTGTCCCCTTCCCTTCCTTGCCAACCCAGCCCTATAGGGTCTCACACAAATGTACACGTGAGCACTCGCTAGGATCCCATTCTGGATGATTTCGTCTTTGTCTTGAATGTTTTTCTAATGGCTCATCAGAGGCCATCTTTCCCAATATTCTCCCTCTCTCCTTGGCAGGCAGGGGCCCTGCCCAAATCTCTTTTCTGCCCACCCTGAAGCCCAGGTAGGCTGTCCATTGGCCAGAGTCAATGAGAATCAACCCATCAAAGTGAAAGCCATAACCAAAGTCATCCATCCATGGAAAGGTCAAGCAAAAAGCTCCCTTCAGGGCAGCCTGGGTGGCTCAGCGGTTTAGTTCCATCTTCGGTCCAGGGCATGGTCCTGGAGACTTGGGATCAAGTCCCATGTCAGGCTCCCTACATGGAGCCTGCTTCTCCCTCTGCCTATGTCTCTGCCTCTCTCTCGCTGTGTCTCTCATAAATAAATAAATAAAATCTTTTTTTTTTTAAAGCCCCCTCCGGTTGGGGAGGTTGCCACATCCATCTCTCAGCCAGTCAGCGAACAGAGTAGCACTTTGTAATGGGGTCACTGGATGCCAGGCATCTGAGGCCATCTGAAACCTACAGATGAGCTCACTGCTGTTCAGTCTACAAGGACATGCACATCATTGTGTTGTCTGTTTCTTCTACTGAAGTTTCTGAGCCTTGCTAGCATTGGGCTTGGGGGGGGGGGTGGTTCCTGATAAATAAGATGAAGGGCAAGTGAGGAGGAAGATCTCTGGTAAGAGCGGTAAATACCAAAGGGCTTCACCCGTAGTACCCTGGGGAGTCTAAGACCCCACAAGTAGCAGGTAGCCATGTGTGGGTGGATGGTGGCCACAATCTGGGGGATGGTGGCTACAATCACCAGCAACTCGACAACACCAGCAACCCAAGGCCGCCAACAGCTCAACCAGCAAATCATAGGGGGATTTTTCTCTTAACACTAGGCCACAGACAACTCATTTTTTCTTTTTGATAATGATGTCTATTGTGAGACATGTGGAAATATTGGAAGGGTGGCGCACGGGTCCAAAAGTGTGGCATCAGAATGGCAGGACCCAAATGTCATGCCCATCCCAGAGCTCATCCACCAACTAGCAGGAGAGGCTGCGGGGGAACCCACTGCTTCAGCCCTGGAAGGGCCCCTCGGGACACAAAGAGCAGGGTCCGCCACCCCCGGGGGCCCCAGCCCAGGCTCAGCCCAGGCTCAGCCCAGGCGTCTGGAGCAGTGGGGACCTGCTCACCGGCAGCTCAGCACCTCCTCGGGCTTCAGCATCCTCACCGCCTCGGCCTTGGGCTCCGCGCCCTTCTCCATGAGGCTCCTCAGCTTGCGCTCGTAGGACACGTCGGACGTCCTGCTCATTACCCAGTCTCTCAGGAGGGTGGACTTCCGAGCGCTGAAGGCTGACGGCTCCTGCAGCAGGGAGTCGGCGATGCTTTGGTGGCGGTAGGACAGGGGCCGCTGCGTGGACTCCAGGGCGATGGCGTCCTTGATGTTGATTTCTGAAACGGGAGTTAGAGCTGGCCTGGGGGGCGGGGGGAGGGGGACAAAGCCCTGTCCCGGGGCCCCTGTCCGCAGGGTTCAGCTCCCGCAGCCTTTTCCTCCCTCCAGCGTGGCCCCAGCTCCCCGCCGCCCGCCCCTCCTCCCCCAAGGAACCCCCAGATGGACTTGGACCTGGTGGTTGTTTGGGTGGTTGCTCGACATGCGTTGTTTATGTTTTATTTTTTTAAAAAGGTTTTATTTATTTATTCATGAGAGACGCAGAGAGAGAGTTTGGCAGAGACACAGGCAGAGGGAGAAGCAGGCTCCATGCAGGGAGCCCGACGTGGGACTCGATCCCAAGACCCCGGGATCACCACCTGAGCCAAAGCAGATGCTCAACCGCTGAGCCACCCTCGTGCCCCAAGATGGGGTTTTTAAAGGAAAAACAGTTTATTGGATGAAAAAGGAGAACAGTAGGTGCAGGCAGGAGGAACAGCATGTACAGGTGTGAGGAACAGCAGGCGCAGGTGTGAGGAACAGCAGGTGTAGGCAGGGGTAGCAGCATGTATAGGTGTGAGGAACAACAGGTCTAGGCAGGGGGAACAGCATGTACAGGCAGGGGGAACAGCAGGTGCAGGCAGGGGGAACAGCATGTACAGGTGTGAGGAACAGCAGGTGTAGGCCGGAGGAACAACATGCACAGGTGTGAGGAACAGCATGCGCAGGCAAAGAGAACAGCAGGTACAGGCAAGAGGAACAACATGTACAGATGAGAAATAGCACCTGTGAGAAATAGCAGGTGCAGGCAGGGGGAACAGCATGTACAAGTGTGAGGAACAGCATATGCAGGCAGGGAGAACAGCATGTACAGGTGTGAGGAGCAGCAGGTGCAGGCAGGGGGAACAGCATGTACAGGTGTGAGGAGCAGCAGGTGCAGGCAGGGGGAACAGCATGTACAGGTGTGAGGAACAGCAGGACAGCTGCACACAGACACAAATATATGAACTGTGATGGTGTCTGATGTTACCCAAATACGGGACTTGTACTGAATTAAACACTGTAGGGCTAGTGGGTAAAGAACTTAATTTTTTTCTTCTTTCTAAATTTACCACTAAGTATTTTATAGATTTTTACTGATAAGAATGTGATATTTTCTTCCCATTTCCATTTCTAGAAATGGTACTAGTACAGAGAAAGGACTATCGTCTTTCAATGTATTTTTTCTAGTACACTAACAACAAAACCATATTTTATTATTTCTTTACTAGAATTTCTTGAATTTTATGGCTGTGTAATCATATCAAGGGAAAAAAATGAAAATATCTTCCTTCTAACATTTAGGAAAATGATATGCTCTTCTTGACATATTGCATTTGACAGACTTTCTAACAGTGTCAATAATGATGATAGCAGTCATGCCTCATTTTGTTCCTGATTTTAATTAAAATAATTAGTATTTCATCATTCAGAATGATACTTGACACTACATTTGGTATGTTCTATAATATTTAGCAGCCTAATTCTTAGTTTACATACAGTTTTTATAAGCAATAATTGCTTGATTCTACTTTTTGCTTTTCTGTCATTTACTGACATGCTCTTATGGTTTTTCCTTTACTTTGTTGATGGAATAAATTATGTTCTTAGATATTCTGATATTGAAAACCTAACCATTCCTAACCTGCTATAAGAAATCCCATTTGTCACCAAATTCTACACATGAAACTAATACTGCACTATATGTGAGCTAACGAATTTAAATAAAATCTTGAAAATAAATAAATAAATAAATAAATAAACTTTATTCTCTTAAAAAAAAAGAAATCCCATTTGGTCATGGCATGTTATTGATTTCATACACTGATGTATTTTCACACATGTATTTGGTATATTTGCTAAAATTTTAATATATTTTTTGCATCTATATTATTTCTTTGCAAATATTTTAATACTATGGTTCTGATGGCTTGTTGGATTAATGCAGAAGTGTCTGTAGTTTACATGGTCTGGAGTAGCTGAAGCAACATTAGGATTGTTCGTTCCTGAAAAGGCAAACAGAACCTAGTGTGAAGCCTTTTGTCTTGGTGACTTGTTCAGTGGTAAAGCGTCAATCACCTTTCAGTTTTTACTTCAGAAATTACTGTCTTCAAATTTCTTTATTCTATCAATTTTAATAATTTATTGTGGGAGTGGAAATTATTCTAGGTTTTCAAATATATCATAGAGAGGTGCATCTAGTGTTCTATTATCGCTCAGTTACATATTTCTCATCTTTGCTTATGTAATCTTTCTCATATCAAATCTTGGATTGATTAATTGATTAATTGATTTAGCATGAGCAGGAGGAGGGGCAGAGGGAGGGAATCTCAAGCAGACTCCCTGCTGAGCTCAGAGCCTGTTGCAGGGCTGGATCTCACAACCCTGAGATCATGAGCTCAGCTGAAACCAAGAGTCAGATAGATGCTCAGTCAACTGAGCCACCTAGGCACCCCTTTACTCTTCTTTTGAACAGTTGTCATGAGGTGTTTATACTATTTATTACTTGCTTTTCAGAAAGCTAGCTTTGGATTTATCCTTTTGACTACTTTTTATCTTGGGTTTCATTAATCTCAGCTGGTATTTAATGTATGAAAACTCTTTTTCTCATATTATTTCTCCTATCTTATTGTAAATAAAGAATTGCTAAAAGTATTCATTTTTTTCTTTTTTTGTATTATAAAGACAAGAATTATTAATTTTAGTTGTTACCATAAATTTTCTTCTGAGAATAGATTTTGCCTTTGTTCTCATAGGTTTTGGTAAGAAACAGGAGCATATTTATGAGCTTTGTTTTCTCTGGTACAGGGTATTGTAGGAGTTTTTTCTTAATTTCTGACTGTTAAGTTGGGAATATCGTTTAATTTAAACTGTATTTCTAGTTATTGCTTTAAGATAATGTAGGTTGCCTTAAAATCTTTACTTTCTCAATGTTAATATTTTCTTAGTGGTAAATATGTGGATGAATTTTGTAGATATTCTTTGGCCACACAAAAATGCCTTCTGTATTCAAATATAAAGTTATGTCTATTTGATTCTAAAAGAGGTATATTAAAATCTCCCACTATAACTGTAGTTTTATTAGGTTCTTTTTGCAGTCTCAATAGTTATCTACTTAATTACTGTATTTTTTGGTATGTGTAGGCTTATGATTATTACTTATTCTCCTTAACATTTAAAAATATCCTTCTTTTACTCTATGTGTTTCCTTTATCCTTAATTCCACCTCATGTGTTTGCACTTCTTGTTAAGTCTTGGCTTATCCTTTTGTTTTCAAACTTTCTATACTAAATCTGATTTTAAGTGTATCTAGATTCTGATTTTTAAACCAATTATTTCTAGTTTAGTACCTCTGCTCTCACCTAGAGCATTTTTTTTTCCCTTTGTAAGTAAGTCATTCTTCCTGTAAGGCTACAAGATTTCATCAATAAAGTTCAAGAATTTTACTGAGATCTGTCTAGGGGGAATGAGTCTAGACCTCCCACAGTTATATAAATGGAGCAGTAGCCACCTGGAAAGAGGCTGTGATTTGCCCAAGGTCTCATATGAATTAGTGGCTGAATTGGGACTCTGTATACCCAGTTTGGTGCTCTGGACTGCCAGCAGGTCCCTGGCCAGGGAGCCTTAACAGATTCTGTTTATACATAGTGAAAACTGGTGCTATGTTCCAGAGGAATCATGAGCTGCCTATCCTCATCAACACAAATGGAAAATCCCTTGGAGAAAGAACCATAGCTTTTTCTGAGATATCTGAGCATCGCCTGCGTCCAGGTAGGTCTCATGTAGAAAAGAAGAACACTACTATAAATTGTAATGATAATTAAACATATGAACTAATATTTATTGAGTGACTTGTGTGCCAGGCAGTGCTCAAAGAGCTTTCCAGGGAGGGTGGCACTACAGTCTCACAACCATATCATGCCCATTTAACAAATGAGAAACTGAGGATCAGAGAGATTAAGTCATGTGCCCTAGACACCAGAGCTGATTAGTGGTGGATCCAGGGAAATGTGAACATAGAATATGGTCCCTTTTTCTGGGCACCCATCCTGGGTACTGTCTGGGTAAAAATGACATATTCCTGAATCTGCGGCTGAATAGTCGCTGTGTTTGAGACTCCAGAGGCTGACTGTGCTCATGGAGACAGAGGGTATTATTGCCTTCTAGACCTTGGCAATAGGGATGCACTCCTGCTCTGGCATCTACAGAATGACTTTCTCTCCCTGGGCATAGGTACCCGGGGAGAGAAAGCCAAGTGAATTCCATTTTTTTAGTCCAGCTTCTCAGACTTTGCCAAGATTTACTTTGGAAAAATATTCCAATTGCTTTCCCAGGCTCTTCTGCTGGCCCAAAGATGGAGTGACCTTTTACGAATTCAAAATCAACATGGTGGCCCTCAGAAGGGCCCAGGAGGGTGGTGAAAAAGGAAGGGAAAACAGAAAAGACTGTTTTCAGGGAACTAAAGGGAGGAGAGGCCGCAGGGAGAGGGCAGTGGCCCTGGAGCACAGTGTCATTGTGGCAGCAGGCTGTTGCCTCCTGGATATGGTGGCGGGGGGGTCAGTGGTGGGATGTGGGATGTGGTGGGAGGTGGCATTTCAGCTGTTAAGAGAAGTGAAAGGGAGGTTTGTGAAAATGAGGAGGGGGACAAAGATGAAATGGTCAGCTTCGAGGAGCACTGTGTTCCACATCGGGGCTGTCACTGCTGTTTTCAATTAGCTTTGGGGTTCTGGAGCTGGAGACACTTATATGTCACTCATTTGGGACACACAGAGTTTCACACAGATTTTGATTTTGTGGCCGTCCCAACACTAAAACTGTGGACGAGTGGGAGTTGTTGTGTCTGTACAGATGGAGGGGTCACATTCAGTGTTGAGGCTGCTGGTCATTCCTCACAGACTCTTGCTCACCGGATCACACAGAAACTTGGCATCGAGAGTGCAAGGGGCTCACTCTGCTGAGAGGGAAACCTGGACAGGCTGGGGATCCGGCTCTTGACAAGGACTCCGATGGTTCCAGTACTGACTGGGGCGGAGGAGGCCAGAACTAGGAGTCTGGTCTAGAATACCCTTCCTTGATCCACGGGTATCTCCACTTGGACTCCTGCCATCGCCCTTTAACTGGCTCCATGCCCTTCCTAGGCGCCGCCTTGTGTTGAACTTGACTCCCACTCATTGTAGGCCTCTTGCTGGCCTGCACAGGAAGCTCCCCTTGCTGTGCTCAGACTCAGCCCTGACCCAGTTCCTGGGTCCCCCACTCGGATGCCCAGGTGGTTCCTGGGTGCCTCCGAGCACCTGTGGCGACTGAGCACCTGCTGCCCTCCAGTGGCTATTTGTTGCGTTACATTAGGTCGGACAAAACCGACCCTCTTTGAACCGGGTGGACTTGTCTTCGGGGGGGTCGGGAGAGGGGTGGGTACTGCAGAGAAACCAAAGAACTGCTAAGTCAGTCCGCCCTGCTGGCGTTTTTGTGCAGTTATGAAAAGGATTATTTAATCAGCTGGTACGTGAGTTTCTCTTAGGGAAGGAACTGCCTTTGTTTAGGAAAATATCTTGATAGACATCTTTTGAGGGTTTAAGACAGTGGAACAAAGGAAAGTAAGTGGTCCTTCCAGGTAGCAAGCCAGTGGGAACCGTGGCGTGAGGACAACAGAGCCTGGAGGAAAGGGAAGAGGAAAGAGAGAGGAAGATGTGGAGCGAGGCAGGCCCAGGACACCAGCCAAGCACCCAGGGGGGTGCAAAATTTAAGGTGTTCACCCTGAGGCTCCCGCAAGTGCAGAGTCCAGAGGGGGAGTGACTCCTGAAACCTTGCGCCTTGGGTGCCTGGCTCGCCTTGGGTGCCTGGCTCGGCTCCTTCAGGTTCCTGAGCTGGGGTGAGGGAAACACCCGGAGGTCACCCCTGCAGGCAAATGCAGCCAGGGAACTCCTGGTGGCAGGGGAGGAAGGACTCTGAGAACCCTTGAGAGGGTTTTGTGATCAATTTTTTTTTTAAGATTTTATTTATTTATTCATGACAGACACACAGAGAGAGGCAGAGACCCAGGCAGAGAGAGAAGCAGGCTCCATGCAGGGAGCCCGACGTGGGACTCGATCCCTGGACTCCAGGATCACGCCCTGGGCTGAAGGCAGCACTAAACCGCTGAGCCACCCAGGGATCCCTCAACTTCTGTTTTCTGTATAAATCTGCCACGAAATTCTTTCCCTCTGCTGCTCCAAACCTTCAGTAAAGTCTGTTTACACACAAAGGGTTCACGTGAGAGGTTTGGGGGGAAACGGGGCCGTGTTCTGTGTCTGTGTCTGCGGTGGCAAGGAGCAGGGAAAAGGGAACGACCCCCGGAATCGAGAGCCGCAGGTGCTCAGAGGCTCAGCGGAGCTAGGACTTGGGAGCCAGACTTGCACCCGGAGTCACAGAAAACTTGGGAAAGGTGTCGGGCCCCCCGTAGGCCGTATGTCAATCTATCTGTAACTATATCTAAACTTTTTATTTTGGAGTAATTTTAGATTTGCTGATGGGTTGCAAAAATGGTTTCCCGAATGCTAACATCTTACGCAAGCAGGACGCGTTTATCAAAACTCAGAAATTACACAGGCGCATAACAGCTTTTTTGGATTTCGCCAGTTTTCCCACTAAAGCGCGGTTCCAGGATTCAGTCCAGGATCCTGCGCAGCATTTAGAGCCAATCATATTTAAATCTGACAGGCAAGTGAGCGCAATTTGGTTTCATTGGCTTCGGTGTATTAAATGAGAAGGAAAGAAAAGGACGTTTTGCGGGGCACAGTGGGAGCAGTTCTGCGCAGGCGAACTGGCAGCGGCTGCTCAAACGCTTTTGCCGGCTCCCCCTTTGGGCTAACTGGGACACCTTCCGCCGTTCTTTAACCACACACCTCGCTCCCAAGAAGCCAGGCACAATTAAAGCAATTGTTTTTCCAGCACCAGGGTCCAGCCCCCCTGAGCATTTTAGCAAATTTTTCTTTTCTTAGAAATCGCTATTTGCCCCCGTTTATTGAGCACCTAGTCTGTATCAGGCTACATGCTTTATATGCCTCATCTCACGGATACGCTACTGCGAGGCGAGTCGTGTTACCGTCCCATATTGTAGACGTGAACGCTGAGCCCCGGAGATGGAGCGGTTGACTCACCCCAGACTGCACGACTCTGAGTTCGCTGCAGAGTGGTGGGGCCAAGGTTCGAACCCGGGCAGCTCTGGAAACCGGAGATCTAGCATGACCTAAGCTTGCCTCTTCTTGGGTGTGAGCAACACCTGGTAGGTCTCGAGCCAGCAGGTGAGGTCCCTTTGTGCTACTCTGACGTTGTCACGTACCTAATTAGATAATTTGGAGCTCACGGACTGGGGCAGGCCCATGAAGGCTGGCCTCCTGAGCAGAGAGCCCCAGGTGTGGGCCGAGCCTAGACATCCCCTCGTCTGCTGCCTGGGTCATACCTGGCTGATGGTGTCATCCCTACAGAGCCGTGTGGCCTCTATGACCATCCACAGTGGCCAGGTTGTCGCGGACACTGCTGCCCTAAGAGCAGAGTGAGCCTCACGTCCCTCTGAGAGGCAGGTGATCGTGGGGGACGATCCTGGCACTGCAGGACCGAGGTGCATCCCTTACCGGATTTCCTGGGGCCATCCTTGGTGTAGTTGCCAGGAATTATGCTGAGGCGGGGTCCCTTCGGGTCTATACTGTAGAGCCTTCGGTACATGATGGGGTCCCTGTTCTTGGCGACGTGACTGGAGGGCTTGGAGGGGAGCGGGGGGAGAAGTCAAGGCATGAGGAATAGGACTGGGCAGGGCCCCTCCACCCCGGAAATGAGTGACTGCAAGGGTTTGCTGAAAGGCAGGCAAAGTGGCCCAAGGAGAGGCCTCTCTGGGCCCTGGGACAGGTCAGGGGTGCAGGGATGGCATGTTGGTGGCTGCTCAGCCACGTCTCACTTTCCGGCGTGCTATCTCAGAGGGGGGCAGGAGCAGGTGGGCCGCACCTGGGAAGAAGGCCCCTTAGCACAGGAGTGCCAGTCTCCACGGGGCAGGCAGTTTTGGGGGGGGGGGGATGCAAAGTGGGGGGGGTGCGGTGATTCATTTGGGTATTCCTGTGGGGCAGGAGCAGACTTCAGAGCCTTAAATTTAAGAAACGCAACCAGGCACTGTGCAGGAGCAGAGCAGGTACCCCTCCTGAACGTGGGGGGCCCGTGTTACCTTCTTGATGAATGCCCCCTGGGGTTTTCCTTTCTGCTGTTTCTGGATGTTTTGGGTTTTCTTTTCTTCCTTTCCATTTACTTTCGGTAGCACTATCCCCTTGGGTTTCTGCTTTTGAAAAAAAGAGGATTGCCCTGTGACTGCCAAGTGGTCAGAGGCCACTTTGGCTCCCACAGAGGGGTGGCCCCCTGGCCAGCGGGCTGCCCCCTCCCCACCACCAGATTTGGCCCCCACTCTGG
The DNA here is from genome assembly GCF_048164855.1 of Canis lupus baileyi. Taxonomy (NCBI): domain Eukaryota; kingdom Metazoa; phylum Chordata; class Mammalia; order Carnivora; family Canidae; genus Canis; species Canis lupus. The sequence goes on from NC_132842.1 coordinate 66,575,832, forward strand.
TACTTCGGGCCCCCTCACCATTGTCCTGCCTCCAGACATGCCCCGGTGTAATGTCACTGCCCTCCCAGAACAACCTTCTAAACCTCAGGTCTGGCTGTGCCTCCCAACCTCAGAAGCCATCACTGGCTCCCTATTACCCTCTACACAAGGGCCCCCTCTCCCCAAGCTGGTAGGAATTCCTTCTGGCTCCCAAATAGCCTGCATAGCTGTTGCCATGGCCTGTGGTCTGAAGCCACAGGAGGGCTGCCCTGTCTCAGAGTCGGGCCAGGACACTCCCTCTGTCCCCAGAGCTCCCTTCTGGCCTGACCTCTCCCCGTCCAGCCCATCATCACAATTCATCCTACCTTTCTCTTTCCCTAGGTGCTCCTCAGGGCATATGTGACTTTCTTTCTTTCTTTTCTTTCTTTCTTTTTTATTTTATTTTATTTTATTTTATTTTATTTTATTTTATTTTATTTTATTATTTATTCATGAGAGACACAGCAAGAGGCAGAGACACAGGCAGAGGGAGAAACAGGTTCCTCACAAGGAGCCCGATATGGGACTCAATCCCCAGACCTGGGATCACGGTCTGAGCCAAAGGCAGACACTCAACTGCTGAGCCTCCCAGGTGGCCCATATATGGACTTTCTTGTGCACCTGCCTGGCCCTCTACTCCCACCAGGCAGGCAGGGAGGACGCATTGGTTAGGGAGCTCCAGGGTCCAGGGGGGAGGGGCCGTAGAGGGTTGGGGGGACAAAGCCCCTCGAGGAAGGCTGAATCTACATGGTCTCCGCTTAGGGTGTGCTGCTTGTGGTTGTGTGAACATGCCGGCTGGGACTGGTCTCCAGGTCAGGTGCCTGGTGAGGATCCTGCTCGGCTGCTTGGTGGCAGAGGAACCATGGCTTGGTTTCCTCATCCGAAGATGGAAGGAATAGTAGGATCTACGTCCTAGGGTTATTTTGAGAAATTAATGAATCACTATGTGGAGACCAGGAGAAGGGAGAGGAGACCACAGACAGGCTCCCTCCAACCAGCTCCACTAAAGGGCGCCCTCCACCTGTGCTGCCTGAGAGCTGCCACAGAACCATCGTCTTTCTCAGGAGCTTCTTTCTTTAAAAAAAATAAGATAAATTAAATTTGCCAACATATAGTATAACACCCAGTGCTCATCCCATCAAGTGCCCATCACCCAGTTACCCCACAGGAGCTGCTTTCAAAAGCCAGGTGCCTCTGGGAAGGATAATAACGCCTGAAGATTTCATTGTATTTTCAATTTAAATTTGTTCCCTCCCTGAGTCCAAAATTATTTCCAGTAAAAGCCACATAAGAGGTAAAGCTGTGAAAACATTATTAGAACATGATCTTCGTGAGAAGAGACGCATGTTAATCACAGAAGTGAATATAAATTTCCGTGATTGATACTGAGTTCTAAGTAACTCAGCAGTCGAAATGGGGGGCAGGGGGTAGCCCATCCATAAATCATTAAATGCACCTTAATGTGAAATATGTTTATCAGATGTGTTTTTGTATGTTTGATGGAACTGGCACTCCAGATCTTTCTGAACATAAATTTCAAGTAAGCATATAAACAGACGGGAGCTTTTTGGAAAGGCAGGGGTACGATAGTGGTTGGAGCAGAGAAGGTGGGGGTGGCTATGGGGAGTTACTCTGACAAAGCCCATGAGCTTGAGAACAGGAGAAATCTGAGTTCGAGCCCCGGCTTGTCCCTTTATTAATTCTATGAGCTCAAGCAAATGACTACTCTGCCCCCCACTCAGCTTCCTTATTACCACCTCACTTGAGCTGAGGGGTAAGAATGGTGCCTACCTTGTAGCCCCGCGGGGAGCAGCCAACAAGCTAACTCATGTGCGATGCTAAGCTCAGGGCCTGGCACACAGTAGATGCTTAATAAACATTGTCATTAGGAATGCCATGTTTCACCCATTTTTCTCTGGGGGCTGGGGAATTCAAGGTCCAGTGGCATCCTCTACAGAGGGGACCATTTGCTAAGGACATGGCTTGAGTTTCCATAGATGATGGGCCTGGGGGAACTCTGGGGGAAACTGAGGCAAAACTGCCATAGTTCCTCGAGAAAGAGGGAAGGGCAGTACACAGACTGATAGTGTGTCTCCCCCCACCCCAACTCATATGTTGAAATTCTAACTTCCAGTGTGATGGTGTTAGGAGGTGGGGCCTTGGGAAGGTGGTTAGATTGTGAGTGGGGAGCCCTCATGAATGGGCTCTGTGCCCTTATAAGAGACCAGGGACACTGGGTGGCTCCATGGTTGAGCATCTGCCTTCAGCTCAGGGCGTGATCCTGGGGTCCTGAGATTGAGTCCTACATTGGGCTCCCCACAGGGAGCCTGCCTTGCCCTCTGTCTATGTCTCTGCCTCTCTCTGTGTGTCTCTCATGAATAAATAAATGAAATCTTAAAAAATAAATAATAAAGGAAAGAAATGTAGTCACCTGGAAAGATAGCATCCTCTTCTTCAGGCTCTGTGGGAGGGTGGGAGCCTAACTACTTGAGCGACAGCTGGCAAACACAGCCCGCCTAACCCCATGGACAACCTCTCCTCTCCCCGAGGATTATTCTTCCCATTTACTCCCATGCTTAAAGCTCCTCCCACCTCCTGGTTTCTGGGAGTCAAATTCCATCTCTCCCCTCTTGTAATAGTCTGGAGTCCATCTGCCCTACAGTTTTGCTTGGACAGCACACACCTGGAAAATGAGTCTTTTCTTCCCCTGTCTCCGCTCCAGCCACTCCAGCACCCGCGTGAGGTCAGACATCCGCCTCTCCTCGGCGGTCCTCCACATGGACTTCCTCTCTGTGGGTGTCACGTCCTTTAGGGGCTCCGATTTCTCTGTCATTTTGAAGTCCTGGCTGTGTGTTTGGTGGGAAGGTGGCACGCTCTGGCTTGGCTGACCCCTGTGTCTCTAGAAGCTGGCCCGGAGGGCCTCAGACGTGACCTTTAGGATGTGAATGTAAAAGGCAGATGTAGGCCAACAGCTGGGATGATGGCTTTCAAGGGTGGGAGGCCTGGAGGGTGATTGTGAGGTCACTGTCCGGCTGGCCCGTGGGGTCAGAGTGGGGCACAACATCGGCTTCCCCACATGGCCACTGCCCCTCTGTAGGCACTGTCCCTCATCTGGAACCCACCACAGCCTCCCTTATGGCCTCTCCACCTCTACTTCCATAGAGATCTTAAACAAAGGTCACGTATCTCCCTTTCTCAAAAAAACTTCAGTGGCTCCCTGCAGCCTATAAAAAAAATCTAAATTCCTCAGTTTGGTACCCAGGCTTTTCACAATGTGTTAGAATGAAGATTTTTATAGTCTCAATAACTTTCGTGTTCATTGAGCAGATAGTTATCAGATATCTACTATATGCCAGGCACAGTCTTGGCGACACAATGCAAAATAACATAGCCAGACTTCCTAAAACATACAGGCTAGTGGGAAAGAGAAAGCTGCTGTCAAATGACTCTATGAATCCATAATGGCAAGTGAAAATGAGCACTCTGAAGGAAAGAAATGTGATTCTGGAAGCTAGGCCAAACAAGAGAATTACATTTGGATGTGTGGTGGGTGGGTTACCACTCAAGCTCGGAGCTAAAGGGTAAGTAGGTCTCTGTGGGGCCTCAAGCACATGCAAAGGCCCTGTGGCAGGATCAAAGCACAACAGACTTGAAGACTAACAGAAGGGCAAAGTCTAGAGCACCAGGTAGTGCTGGAGACGTGTGCAAAAGCCAGAGAAAATGACCTTGGAAGCCACAGATGTGCTCAAATGGTGAAGGAAGGGGAAAACAATAAAGGGGTTCAAAAAGAGAGGAAAGATTGATAATATCAAGCTTCTTTTTTTTTGTTTGTTTGTTTTAGTAAACATTTATGGAAGGAAACAATGTACACAGAAATGTTCCAGAATCAGGGACACCTGGGTGGCTCAGCAGTTGAACATCTGCCTTCAGCTTGGGCAGTGATCCCAGGGTCCTGGTCATGGTCTCCCTCTAAGGGTAAACACTATCCTCACTGCTAATTTCATAGGTTTGTTTTGTCCATTAGAGTTTTACAAATGGAAATGTTTACATGTAGTCTTTGGTAGCTGGCTTCATTCATTTTACAAATACATTTTCAGGGTTTTAACAATGGATTCTATTAGCCTTTATGTATGTGGAAATGTCTATATTTTATCTTCATTTTTGGAGAAAGATTTGCTGGGTAGTAGAATTCTTGGTTACCAGTCCCCCAACCCGCCAGCATTTTGCATATGCCATTTCACTGCCTTCTGTTCTCCATTGTTTTGAGGGGGAAGTTTGCTGTTAATCATGTCACTCCCCTGCACATGCAAGTAATTTTCCTTTTGCTGATTTTTTCTCTCTGTTCTTGTCTTTTAAATTTTACTATGGTGTGTCTGGGTGTGGCTCTCTTTGTGTTTATTCTCCTTGGGGCTTGCTGAACTTTTGGGTTATGTGTTTAATGTTTTCCATCAGATTCTGGAAAACCTTGGCCATTGTTTTTCCCCTTATTTTTCTCTGTTCCTTTTTCTCTCTACTTCTGGAACAGTCATTACATATCTGTTGATGTGCTTAATGTCCCATTTTGGGGGGACAAAAAATTAAAGTTTTCTTTTTTCTAAGCTTTAAAAAATTTGATACCGAGAGTGATAGCGAGAGAGCATGAATGGGGGGAGGGGCAGAGGGAGAGACTCTCAAACAGTCTCCCCACTGAGTGCAGAGCCTGCCAAGGGGCTCGATCTCATGATCCTGAGATCATGACGTGAGCCAAAACCAAGAATCAGATGCCTAACCAACTGAGCCACCCAAGTGCCCCTGTGCTCTAAAGTTTTGTTTATTTTTATTCAATAATTTTTCCCTGTTCTTAGATTTTTCTAAGATAATTTCTATCATCTTAGAAAGTTCCTATCAATCTATCTCCAAGTACACTAATTCTTTCTTCCTAATATAATCTTTTGTTGAATCTTTATAGTATAATTTTCATTTCAATTTTACTTTTCAACCCCAGAATTTCCCTGTTTTGAAAAATAATTTGTCCTCTTATTTAGAATTTATGTTTATTCATTGTTGTCATACTTTCATTTAAAATTTTAAGCATCATTAATTTTAATTCTTTGGCCATATTTATAAGTAGTTATTTGAGGTGTTTGCTAAATCTAACATCTGAGAAAACTCAGAGACGGTGTCTATTGACAGATGTTTTTCTGAGTATGTCTCAGACTTTCCTATTTCTTTGCATATCTTGTAATTTTTTTGTTGAAAACTGGACACTAAAAAATATTGTAGCAACTTTGGATTCTGATTCCTGCCAGGTTTATCATTGCTGTTTTTTTCCCTGTGTTTATTTATTTAATAACTTACCCAGACTCTGTGAATCAGACAATTCCTGTCATAGGAATCTGGGAATCCTGTCTTCCTCATGGTGTGAAGCAATTGAAGTTTCTGATTAGTTTTTTTTTTTAATTTTTCTTTTTATACTTTAGTCTGGCTTCCTAAGCATTGTTTCCATGTCCACATATCTGACTGGACATAGATTGTGCTCAAATACCTCAAGCCACTAAGCTATCTGTCCTTTGCTGAGGAATCTGTGTGTGGGGAGGGGAGCTGTGTCAGTCATCCTATTGCTGTATAACAAATCATCCCAAAGTTTAGTGGCTTAAAACAAAAACATTGATTTTTGCAGTTTCCATGGGTCAGGATTCTGGGTATAATTTAGCCAGGTCCTCTGACTCAGGCTAAAATCAGGGTGTTGGCCAAGTTGCAGTCATCTGGAGGCTTGACTGGAGGAGGATCTTTCTCCAAGTTCCAATCCGATCTGGTGGTCGGCAGGCCTGGGTTGCTTGCAGGTCACTGAACTGCGTTTGTTCTTCACTGGCTGTTGGCAGAATGCCACGTTCACTGGCTGTTGTGACATGTGACTCTCCATAGGGAGGCTCACAATATGGCAGCTTGCTTCATCAGAGCAGCAAGGGAGAGGAACCAGAGGGAGAATGAGGGTGAGGCAGAAGTCATTTTTTTTTATAACCTAGCCTAAGAAGTGACACCCATCACTCTGCTATGTTCTGTTTAGAAGAAGCTGATCACTATGTGCAGGCCTCACCCAGAGTAAGGATTACACAGGGCACCAATCCTAGGAGGTGAGGGTCAGTGGGAGTCATTTTAGAAGCAGCTGATTAACAAGAGCACACTCCAAATGCAGGCCGTTTTCATGTGTTTCCTACCGTTTACTTTCTGCTGGACTCATTCCCATCTTTGTGCACATGCACAGCTTAGGGATTAGCCAGGAGGGTGTGGCTGGGTTGGGCTTTCTCTAGTTTCCACAGTGCATGCTTGCAAGTTTAGCTAGGGATATATTTGCCCCCACAACTGGCAACCTGAATCTGGGGGAGCTGCTGGCCCTCCTGCGTTTCCGCCTTGGAGATTTTCATTTAAACCTATAAGGCTGCCAAGAGCGGGTGCTGCCTACTGCCCCAAATCCAGCGATCCCCTTGTAACCAAAGCAGAGAAACTTCTCCACACTAGCGGAAGCTGTCTGCTGGGAGCTAGGAAGAGAGAATGCCACAGATTCTCACTGTTATTGCCCAAATTTCTAGCTTTCAAGCACAAACACTTCTCCCATTGTGGTATGCCTTTGGTTGGTGTCCAGTGTGCGACATGGTTGTTTTGATCAATTTTGTCCAGCTTTATTATTGCTTTTAGGGAAGAGGACTCATTATCTCCTTAATCAGCCATTGACAGAAGTCTTCTGCCAATACACTCTTATATGTTCTGTTAAGATCCCCTTTACCATCTTGACATACAATTCATATACAACTTAACCTGTTTGCACACATGTATTTTTAAAAGTTACTATAATCCTCGAAACCAGTATAAAAGAGAAATTTTTCAAAAACATACAGTCTCCCCTTGGGTCTATCTCAATATTTTAATGCTTGGTCACAACTAAAATAGAAGGCAATCCTTCAAATTTTCTAAATGCCTCTTAGGGAATGGAACCACCCCATTAAGAACCAATGAAATAATTAATTGTAACCAATTAAGGGTGGTTGGGATAGTGGTGGTGGTGTACAGTCATATGGTCTGTCCCCATTGAGGAGGGACTGTGTGTGTATGGGGGGGTGGCAATGATAAATAGGCATCAATACAGTGAGTAGGTCAGTGAGTGAGTGAGTGAATGGATAATACATCGGGGCCTCCTCATCTCTGGATTCTTATCCCCAAATCTGCAGTAGAAATCAGTGTCTATATTCTTGAAGCCCTCTTCTGGAGTGGAAATTGATACCCTGCGTTCCCCAGGCTGGAGTGATTGATACAAGAGGGACCCAATAGGCATAGAATTGGGAGCTTCTGCTGGCAATGTGAGGAAAAAGCCTCCTCTTGGGAATAGTGGGGCATTTATTTGGATGTGAAGCCCAGAATGGTGGTGGTCATTTTGCTCTGATGAGGAGGGAAGCTATGGTGGAGATGAATGCCGTTCAGAGAGCAGAGCAGAGCAGAGCCAAGGGACTCACTGAGAAATGGAGCCATTGTCTGAGCTTTTCAGACCTTTAATGAGCCTCAATTGTGTTTTCTCTTACTTGCAATACAAATCTTTCATGTGAAACAGATAGCTAATAATATAGGGGAGATGGTAATGGTACAAGAGTGGCATCACGAAAATGTGCTACAGGAACAAGAGAGGGCATTGTGAAGTCTGCTGGTGGGGGGGGGGGGTGTCAGAGGACATTCCATCAAGAAAAACGAGAAAGTTTGAAGGAATCAGAGCCTTCGACAATAGGGGAGTGGCATCCACCTGGAGGGAACAGGCAGCTGCCAAGGGCTGCAGGTGGGTGGGGAGGAGGAAACAACCTGTGTGTTAAGAGTGGAGGCGTGAAAAAAAAAAAGAAAAGAGTGGAGGCGTGAGGACAGGGAGTGGAGAATTAGCTCAGAGCCAGAGAAGGAAGATGTTGAGGTGCTCTGCTGTTTTAGAGCTCATTCATTCATTCATTTATTCATTCAACAAGCGGCTCTTGAATGCTTCCAAGGGGCTGGGTACCTCTGAGTGATGTAAGCAGAAATGGGGGCTGGTGAGGAGGAGAGTGGGCAGGCTGAGCCAGAGAAACACCCAGAAGAATCCATACATATATATAGAGGCAGCATCAAATAGAGCACTGTTGCTGGCAAGCTGGCATCCCGAGTCCAGAGTAGGGCCTGGGCTGGGGCTGAGGGTTTTGAGAAAGGAACAAAGCCATGGGGGGATATTAGGGTAGAGCGGGGGACAGTGTTCCCCTCACTCCCATCACCAAGTGATACTTAGTGAGACAAACTGCAAATTGAGGAAACTTCCAGGGTCAGGAAAACTTTGAATACACCTGCAACCTCACAGCTCAGGCTGCAGGGACATATGGGGGCAAATCAGCAGGTTTTTCCACTTGGTGCTACATCGTTTCTGTAGAGATGGGCTAGCTGTGTGTTCTCACTTTGCCCTCCTTTCTGCCATTTTAATACCCAGTATCATGGCAGTACTCAAGGGCCATTAAAAAAAAATATATATATATATACACACACACATATATAGTCTTATTAGCAAAAACTATTTCCCTGTGGCTGGTCCAAGTTCCAGAGAACAGCCATTGGTCCCCAGTCTCGGCAGGCTGTCCGAGGAGGGTGGCTCTTATTCTCAGAACGCCACATCTGCCCTAGTTTTCCAGGACACTCCAAGCAAATGTCTCAATTAGGCCACAGGATGGATGTGCTGTGGAGTGGGCTGTGATTTACATATTCAGAGCCCTGCAGTCTCCTGCGGCCTGAGAATGTCCTTCCTTCACTCTGCAGGGCCTCAAGGAGGCTCCAGGGCTTTCCAGGGGCCAGGCCTTGGCCCTGGATGGCTCTGGGGGTGCCCTGAGCAGCATGGGGCTGGGGAGACTGTGCTGGTCAGGGAGCCAGAGGCCCAGGAGGGGGCCCCATGGCCCTGCTTCCTGGCTGTGTAACCTTGGTTTTGCCCTCTGGCCTCTGTAGTCTTAGAGGGAATAGGACTCAGGGAGGGGTTGCAAACTGGTGCAGGCGATATTCCGCCTGCAGATGTATTTCATTCAGCCTGTGTAAGTATTTTGGAAATCAGGGCATGTCATAAACAAAATCAGATTTCTGGTCTGTTTAATGAATGATGTGGTATGACAGGGTTAGCATCTTCCCTCTTGAGATGGGGCACACATCACACAGGTAGACCTCCGTCCTGCACAGAGCCTATGTGCTGTCAGGCCCTCCATGTATTCTCTGCACCCCCCACCGGCTTCCCCCACCCCCCAACCTAAGTCACCTGGGAAGTCCACCAGGTCCCAGGCCCCAGGCCCTGTGCCCATGGATGTAACACTCCCTACGCCTCAGCGTCTCTTGCAGGGGCTCCCCTGGGGGCGGCGTTTGCCTCTGTGGACATTTAGTGATGTCTGGAGATATTTTTGGTGGTGACAAGCAGGAGAGGTGGTGCTACTGACATCTAGCAGGTAGAGGCCAGGCATGCTGCTGAACATCCTAGAGCACACAGGACAGCTCCTGCACTGAGGGATTATCCAACCCCAAATGCTAACAGTGCGAGGGTTGGGGAATCTTGATCTATCAGGCAACACAGACACGTGAACAAATGGTTAAAATGAAATGTAGTAAGACTCTGATAGAAATAGGGCCAGAATTAGTTGGAAGCCCAGAGGTGGGAGGGAATAGCTAAATCAGAAAGAAGAAAGAGAAATCCCTGTTTGGAGAAGCCACAACATTGCTATCTTGCTCATGCCTCATGTGAGCTCCTGGTATGCACTTCACTCACCCAGGATGCAACTGCTGCTGCTCTGGTGATTTCACTTGCACCCCTGGATCCAGCCATGCCTGAAGTCTCATACTTTTTGGTTACGTGGCACCTATAGGTTTGCTTGTTGTGCCTTACATTTATTTGAGTTGAGTTACTTTTCATCTATAGGTAGATAGATGACACATTTGCACAGTCACAGATCTTGTGCAGACTCCCCCTTTCGCCCTTATTTGATGCTGCCCCCACCCCAACTGACCGCGGCCTTCTTTTCTCCTTCCTGTAGCTGGCAGCTCCCGTCAGGGCTGCAGCAGTGGCATTTGCCATCCCTGAAGCATCAAAATATCCAACCGTCAGTTGCGGGATGGAAGTGTTCCATCGGTTCGGACTGGGGGAGCCACGAGCTGATGTGGTTCGTGGAACAGCTGCCCGCCTGCGCAGGGCTGGCAGTTAATTAAAAGCCCCATGCACTTAGTGATTAACTAATCACAGCATGATGGCAGTCGGTGACGGTGCGGCGAATTCTCTGCTGGAGTCGGCTGAGAAGCTCCAAATGTCTGCCTTTGGGCGGCGGTGGCAGCGGGAGGCCTGGGTGGCCCCAGTGTGGCCGTCCCAAGCAGGTTGCAGAGCAGATTCCCAGCTGTCTCTCCTGCTTAACGCTTCTAGGAGAAACAGTTGAAAGGGGCCCCGGGGTGGAGGGTGAAGACATGGTAATCACTGTGGGGGGCTGTGGATAGGGGTGTAGGGTGGGGCTGGAGGGGGCTGGAAGGGAGCAGAGGCTGTCAGGATTTTGGAGCCACTGTTAGCGCTGGGGGTGGGGGGGTTGATGGGACTTCAGGAAGGCGGGGAGGGAGCTGGCCACAGGGACTGGGCAGGTCTGGGGACAGCTCTGTGGTGTGCGGATGATGAGCCCCCTTTCGTTTCAGGCACTGTGGTACCTGGTCAGGTCTGCGGTAGAGCCAGAGCGCTATTGAGTCATGGCCCTGCCACTGATGGGCCCCAGGTGACCATGGACATGATTTCCAACCTCTCAGGCCCGGTGTCCTTCCCTGTAAAATCTAGGATTCATAACCACACCTATAAGCGCCCCCCCCCCCCCCCCCCCCCCGCCGACCAGGTTGTGGCAAGGATTAATCAATGTGAACGTTTCCTAACCCAATAAGCACTTGAAAAATCCTAATATAATAGCATTAGCTTACAAAGCAGAGGGCTACTGCCTCCGGAGAGATAAAGGGCCAATGCCCTTAGAAGGGATTGGGGTGCTCCAACCCCTCCCGTCCCCTCTCGTCCCCTCCCCTAAGAGAGGCCTTGGGGTTCCCAGGGGGATAGAAAGACAGGCTGGAACTGCCTTCTACTGCGCTCTGCAAGGACATGGAGCTGGGAGGAGCAGCTCCAGGAGGAGCAGCCTCCCCGCAGTGCCCTCAGTTGGCCCCCCTTGAGCTGCCACTTTACCTTCTGTCATGCTCCGGGGCCTGGCCCGCTCGGGTCTCTGGCTCTGCCCATCATGGTGACCTTGCAGGACCGCAAGTACCGAGACTGTGCTGTCTTTAATGTCGGCCCTGGATGTCCGATTACCTCACAGGAGAAACTCCTATGTCCTTACCGTCCTTACCTGGCTCTCACACCCCCCACCGTCTGCTCCAGCTCATCTTTCCCAGTTCTCTTCTCTCTCTCCTTAATTCCACGCTGCCTCAGGTCCCTGAGTCGCCACCAACCTTGGCTGGTTCTCTTCCCGCCGACAGGGGCTTTCTCTACCATCTTCGCCCTTCACCTCTGATTCCAAAATATAGCCTGCAGGGATGACCCCTTCCACCCCGTCTTGCCCTGGTGGCACTGCTTTCAAGCAGGCCTGGGGTGGTGGTGGTGGGGCGAGGTAGAGTTCCATCTTTTGGGGGTCCTGGGGGGCCTCACTGAGAAGGTGTTGCTGGAACTCACACCCAAAGGGTGAACAAGAGAAGGGAGACGTTGTGGCTCTGGGAGGGGTCCTAGGATGGCAGGGGCGCCTGGGGTGCCTGCCAAGGGGAGGAGGCTGGAGTGAGCGGGCACTAGCATGAGGCCAGGAGGCAACAGGGCAAGCAAGGGCCCACAGGGGTGGGTCATCTCTCACTGGGGCAAGGTGGGAGACCTCACGGGCCTCTGGCCATCTGTGCGGCTTGCTGGCTGGACATCTTAAGGCCTGTGAAAGTCCATGGGGAGGCTGGGTTCCCAGGAATAGTTCTGCATCCAGGGTTCCTATGAAAGTGATTCATTAAAAATCCCAGAAAAGACAAGTGGGGTCTGGGGAGTGTTGCCCTGAGAGGCGGGGCAGGTCAGGGCGGCAGCTGGAGGGCTTGTGTCCTGTGCCCTGCTGGGAACTCCCGAGCCCTGAGAGTCTCCCTTTGTTGGGCCTGGCTGGGTTATCCAGAAGGTGCTTGGGTTGGGAGCCAAGGCTAACTTGAACCAGGTAGGCATCTATTGGAAGGATCTGGAGTAGCTCTCAGAGTAGGAGGAAGAGGTAGAAAATTAGGTCTTAGGGAGCCTGAGATGCAGGCAGACCCCGATGCTGTCTGTGTGTCCCTCTGCTTGAAGGTCCAGGGGAAACAGAGCTAACTGTCTGGGCCACCATTACATGACCACCCCTCTGCCAAGAAGTGGGGGTGGGACCCTCGATGAAGGACTCAAAATGTCTCCTGTGAGGAGGGCTGGCTCTCCAAAGCAATCCTGGGGTGCTAGCACCAGAAGAGGGGAGCGGGCCCACATATGCGTCCCCTCCACTGAGCCAGTCTACGTTTCTGGGACGGGCATGTGTTGTCCACATCTGTGAGGGGAGGCGTGTCGGACCCCAGGGAAGTTGCTCTGCCTCGGCCCCAACATCTGTCCAGATCCTCTCCTAAGGGCCAGGTCACAGCTGGGAAAAGTCAGGTGTCCCTTCACATTGCCCCTAAGTCTATCGCTAAAGGGCCCAAGGGTCCAGAATGTTCTCCAAAGTCTGAGGGATGTTTAAGGCGCGTCAACGCAGTCTCTCTGGCTGCCGTGTGGCCATGGGCAAACTGGCTGCCTTCTCTGAACCTGTCTCCTTGCTGGGAATAAGGAACATAGAAGGAAAAGTGCTTGGACTGCTTTGGTCTCTGGTGAGGACTCAGGAGGAAGCTGCCTGTTTGCCTCCTGACCATCAGCTCCCTTGGCCATCTCTCCCCCCAGGACCCTCCTCTGCCTTCTCCCTGCCTTCACCCTTAGGGCTCACACCTGCCTGTGTTCCTGTAGGGAGACTTTTCCAGGGTCTTGTCCTTTTTCCCTCATCTGGAGGGGAGAGGTGCTAGGCAGTCGGCAGAGTGGGGTGAGGGGCCGAGGTGGCCCCAGGATGGGGTGTGTGGGGGATGTGGTGAGGACTGGAAGTGTGGTGGCAGGTCCTCAGCCACTTCCCGATAGGCTGGTCCCCACAGCTGTGCTCTGAATAGACAACATTCAGGTCACATTCCCTGTAACAAAGTCTGAGGGACCCGATTTCTCAGCCAGAACTTCTGGGAATAAAGCAAATATCTGGGGCTTGCAGTTGATCATTGATCTTTGGGGGAGCTCTTGGTTTTGGGACTGGCCACTCACCAGATAATACAAACAAGTGCCTTGTCTTAGCTCTGGTCGCTATAACAAAAATACGATAGACTGGGTGGCTTAAAGAACAGAAATGTATTTCTCACGGTTCTGGAGGCTGGAAGCCCCAAATCAGAGTGCCAGCTTGTTCGAGCTCTGGCGAGAGCCCTCTTGGCTGGTTTGCAGACGGCTGTCTTCTGGCCGTGTCCTGACATACTAGAGAGCAGAGAGGAACCCAGCTCTCCTGTGTTCTTATAGGGACACTAATCACATCTTGACCTCATTAACTCCTCAAGGGCCCCACCTCCTAATGCTGTCACATTGGGGGTTAGGATTTCAACATATGAATTTGGAGGTTGGGGGTACGAATACTCAGTCTGTAACCTCTTACCCCTTACAGAATGCATTCGTGTTCATTTTCTCACTTGGCTTTATCTGCATTTTACAGAAATGAAACTTAAAGCCAGAGAGGTCAAGGGATTTGCCCAGGTTCACGCACCAGTGACTTAAGCTTGATAGAAGTTTCTCTGTCATTTATAGAAGTGTGCAAGTTGATGGCCCAGGGCAGGCCCTTAGGCCCAGCTATATTACCTCCCTGCTGGCCTATATCATACAAGCTGTGAAGGGAGGAATGTTGTAGGTTGGGTTCCCAGAAGGACCCTTCATCTTAGACTCCTGTGAAAATAATTCATTAGGAAGTGTTGCTGAAATGACCAGTAGGGGCTGAGGTGTGATCTACATGGAGAGAGAGGACTTGTCCTGTGGAGAGGGAGGCTGGGGCAGCTCACTCGTGGCCTATGTCCTGCTGGGAACTGGACCTGTGTGTATGGGGCTTCCAGGGCTGCTCTGGCCTTGCCCCAGTCAGGGACCCAGCCCCCTTTTATCCTGGGCCTGCCAGCCTCCAATATGGCAGCACAGGATCCAGCCATCACACCTGGTCTTCCAGCCAACAGGAGGGAGGAGGGAGTAGAAAGGGGGTGCCACTCTCTGTAAGGTCACATCTTCAAATGTGCACATGATGCTTTGGCTTCCAGGTTTGGGGCCACATCTAAAGTGTGTCAGCACATCCAGCTAGCAAGGAAACTAGGAAATGAATGCTTTTTTCTAGGTAGCCTGTGTCCAGCTAAATTTGGATTCTGTTACTGGGCAGGAGGGGGCATAGATGCTGGGGGAAAAGTAGCAGCCATTGGCATACGTAGCTAGGGAGTGTGAAAATAGACTTGGCCCCTTCGCCTACACTATCTGCCCAATGGCCCTGCCCTCTGCCTAGAGATTTGTCTGCAAGGGGAATAGTAGCTTCGGATGAGGGGTCTCCATAAGAGGAGGGTGGGCTGGGGCTGGGTCCACTGAGCCCCTTATTTGTGGGGTAAGACTTCACCCCAGGTTCAGCTGACTCTGGCAGGATGGTGGTACCTTCCAGAGCTCCCTGGAAGCACCTGGCAGGCAAGGGGAGCTGTACTGAATGAAGTCCTTAGCTGGAAGCCAGGGCCTTGGCTTTTGACTTCCTGGTTCACGAATAATCTTCTAGGGGACCTTGAGCAGGGCTGTTAATCCCTAATATCCCCCAGGCTGGGTTCCTTTGTTGGTAAAATGGGGACAATGTGAAGCATTCAGGGTCAGGCAAGGGTGAGGCCAGAGGCTCTGGACTCAGGCATATAATTTCAGAGGGTGCCAAAAAGCTCGGCAAGTAGGCTCAATAATATTTTAATGCAATTTTTTATTATGGTAAAATATACTATAAAACTGATCATTTTAACCATCTTTAAGTGTGTAGTCCAGTGGTGTTCAATTCAGTCACACCATCCCCTCCATTCATCTCCAGAATGTTCCTATCTTCCCCAACTGAAACTCTATCCCCATGAAACACTGACTGCATATTCCCTGCTCCCCCAACCCTGGGCCCAACCCCAGGCAACCTCCATTCGGCTTACTGTCTCTATGACGTCGACTACTCTAGGAACGTCATCATACAGTCTTTGTCTTTTTGTGTCTGGCTTATTTCACTTAGCATGATGTTCTCCGGGTTTGTCCATTTGGAAGCAGGGGTCAGAACTTCCTTCTTTTTTTAAGGTGGAATCGTATTTGATTGTGGATATACCACATTTTGATTATCCACTCACCCATCGATGGACACGTGGGGTGCTTTCTACCTTTTGGCTGTTATAAATAATGCCGTTATGAACGTGAGTGTACAGATACTGTTTAAGTCCCCATTTTCATTTCTATAATATTTTATAAAAATCACAACTCATGCAAAAAAGTCCGTGATGAATAAACTGTCAACATGTGAAAGACAAGATCAGGATCGGCACTGTGCTGAGCCACGCAAGAGTCTGAGGCGAAAGGAGGTGTGGGTAATTAGCACCTGCCATGAGCCTGTCTGTGGTGCCCCCTTAAATCCTCTCCCCAAAGAAGCGCTTCACCTCCTCACCCAGTCCTGGCTCTGGTGGGGATGAGTGGGGCCTGGCTGAGCACACTGTGCCTGGGAGTCTCCTCTCCCCCAGCCACTCTGGGCTGATTAAGCAACTGGAGTCGTAGAGGAGCCTCTAAGTTGGAAAGCTGGAGCTGGAGCTTCTTCCCCCATTGAGCAGATTCATCTTAATTAGCCCCCTCAGATAACAGTTCTTTCTGAGGCTGAGGCAGCTGACTTATAGACACAGTCACTATGTCTTCCTTCCCTTCGAGTTGTTTTGCCAAGTGACAAACCAGGAGACACATGTCCCCGCTAAGGGTTGGCCTGCAGAGCTGGGTTTGAGGCCGTTCTAATGAGACGGGAGATGGTGCTCCTGGTCCATGACCTTTTGATCCAGCCAGGTGGGCACCTGGTGCCGCACATGGGGGCCAGAGTCTGGGTGTGAGCTCATGTGAGTGTGGTGCTATGGGATCCCACCAGGAGGAAGAGCTGTTCCTTAGTCCCAGGCCCCCAAAGTTAGGGGCCATGAATGAAATCCCTAAAAGGAAGTCTCTTACCTTTGTCATGTGAGGAGCATTTAGTGAGCACCTACTGTGTGCCGGGGCAGTTAGTAGGTGGGAATGAGGGTTGACAGAGATGGGTCACTTGTGGCCCTGACTCTAAGGAGCTTTTTTCAAAAAATTTAAAAAAGATTTTATTTATTCGAGAGCGAGAGGGAGAGGGAGAAGCAGACTCTTTGCTGAGCAGGGAGCTAGATGCAGGGCTGGATCCCAGGACCCTGAGATCATGACCCTGGGTGAAGGCAGATGCCCAAAGGGCTGAGCCACCGAGGTGCCCCACTCTAAGGAGCTTATAACGAAAAATAAGGGTTCATGTCAGGAGTTGAGGTATGTCAGGTTACAGGGTATGAGAGAGGACAAACGAAGGGGAGTGAGAAGCCATCTCAGCTCTCCTCCTTGGCTGCTGAGTGTGTGTGTGTGTGTGTGTGTGTGTGTGTGTGTGTGTCTGCCCTGGAGGAGGCCCCGCCTCCCTGAGACCGGCACTTGTCTGCTATCTTAAGACTGACCAGCAGATGGCGGGAGTGCTACGGGAAAGTCAGGGACAGCTGGTGGGTGAGGAGGAGAGACAGACACAGAGCGCATTGGTCTCTTTGGGCCTTCACAGCAAAATACCATAGGCCAGCTGGTTTATTTATTTTATTTTATTTTTAATTAAAGATTTTATTTGTTTATTCATGAGAGACAGAGAGAGGGAGACAGAGGGAGTCTGATGCTGGACTCGATCCCAGGACCCTGGGATCAGGACCTGGGCTGAAGGCAGATGTTCCACACTGCGCCACCCAGGCGCCCCTGGCTGGCTGGTTTAAACAACAGAAATGTCTTACAATTCTGGAGGCAAGGATGTCCAGGGGTCAAAGTGCCAGCAAGGTAGGTTTCATTCTGCGTCTTCTCTTGGCTCGAGGTGGCTTCCTTCCCACCTTGTGCTCACAGGCCTTTCTTCAGTGCGTGTAGGTAGGTGTGTGGGGGGAGCATGGGGGAGAGAGAGAGACAGACAGCTCTTCCTATTCCTATAAGGCAACCAGTCCTTTTGGATTAGGGCCGCATCCTCAGGACCTCATTTAACCTTAATTACCACCTAAAGACCCTCTCCCAGAAAACAGATGCAGTCACATTGGGCTTCGACATATGAATTTCAGTGGGACACAACTGAATCCATTGGAGAGAGAGAGAGAGAGGAAGAAAGGAGGGGAGAGATAGAGAGAGGCAAAGGGTGGGGGTGAGGTGGGGTGGGGTGAGAGAAGGAGAGAAGAGCCTGTGGCACTGGGTGGAGGTCTAGATTACTGGTCCTGGGCTGGCTTTGCTGTTTACCTTATTGCAATCCTGAGCAAGTCACTCTTCCCTTTGGTTGTCCCATCCTTACCTCCAAAGGGGATCATGGTACACCCCACACCCCGTACACACTGAAATAGTGACAAGGTCACAGAGAGGAGCTCTCAAGAGCTTCTCCCCATTTCCTCACTCAGTGATACCGCAACCTATGAGATGGGCATTACATTATCTCCATCTTTCAGATGAGGAGACCAAGGGTCAGGGGGTTAAGTGGCTTGCCTAAGGTCTGAGCTGAGACTCAAACCGGGTCTTCTGACTCCATGGTCCATCCAGTAAGGTGAGAGCCTTGACAGGGGTAGAAGATACAATGCAGATGTGAAGGAAACTTGGAACTCCTTGGCACAGCCAAGGCTGACAGATTGCTCTCCCATTGGGGCCTTGTGGGGAGCCTCCTCAAAGCCCCCAAGAATGGGCAAGTTTGGTGGGGTGCACTTGTAGGGAAGACAGACACTGGAGGGAACGGCCTGGAAGCTGGCCCAGAGACCGGAGAAACACTCCCTGGACCCGAGGTAACCAAAGAAAGCTGTCCAGGAGGGGCATCTATCCTGCTTTGGTTCGCTGACAGTGAAGGCCATGCAGCTCTTAGCTTCCACTGTATGGTGTGTGCAGGGCCGTATGTAGAGGAGAGAATGTACTCCTTTTCTCTCAGAGACACACAAGGGACGCTTAAATCTAATAAGTTAATCTAGACTCCTAGAAACAAGATTAAATTTTCAAATAAAAGCAGGCTCTGACAGCTAAGGCATAAATCTTTTATTTAAAATAGAGACTAAACCCATTCAAATGCAATCAGCGATGACAGATGCAGATAGAAACAAGCTCTGATAGAGTAGACGCAGCGTGGAGTTGTTGGCTTTTGGTGACATACCACAAAGGGTGACCTTAAGGACAGTCTGCAAGCATCAGCAAATAGTGTGGCCTTTGCATCCATTTCCATGTGGTTTTTCAGCCCAAGGTGGTGCCAGGGTAGTTTCTGGGGCACATGGAAAGTTGCTGGCCTTGGAGGTCATGGTCCAGCTGCCATCACCCCAGCTGCCCCAAGAGGGCAGGGAAGAGGGTCAGCAGCATTTGGACATGTCTGGAGCATAAGCAAAGCAGCTCGAGGAGGAGAGAGTGGGGAGCTGTCAAGAGCAGGTGAGAGATGGTTGAGGCAAGAGGATAAGGGAGGTAAGAACAATGGGAGAATTTCCTGGAGCCTCCAGAACAAAGGGTAAAGAACCAAGACAGTTTTTTGCCTCAGCTGCTATGGAGGAGCATTTCTGTGTGCCAGACACTGTACATTCAGTACCCGATCTCATTTAATCCTCCCATCAGATCCTTTTACAGATAACTGGCAGATGCTCAGAGGGGTTAAGCCCATGCCTTAATTACATAGTCAGTCAGTGGCAGAGCCAGGAGTCTGCCCAAGGCATGCTGACCCCAGCCCCTTGCTCTTTCTACCTGACACTCCACAGCTCACAGATACAGAGATGCCATGGAGCCTCGCAAACATCCTGACACCTCGTTTGTTCTAATTCAGGCAAAGAACAGAGAACGATTTCTCTTAAATATTGCCCCTTTTGAAGCCTTTCCATGCTTGCTCCCAGATCCCTTCACAGCACAAACTCAAAGCTGCTACTACAAACATACATGCCTTGAGGACAAGGGGCTTCCCAAATGGCTAATCCCATGAGTCCTTTTCAGGGAAATGTTTAACAGGATGCTGCAAACATAGCAAAGCCCCATACAAGACTGCTTGTGGTAAGTCAGTCTGGGAAACGGTGCCTGCTACAACCCCTCCTGGAGAGTCACTTGACATATTAGAACATTAAAGAACATTATGACAAGTCCTGCAGAAAAGAAGTCTGTTTCACCCAGCATTCCCCCAACTTATTTGAACATGAAGATATTTTTGTTTCTCTTGCTAGACAAAAAATCACATCAACCTATCTTCCAGAGAGCCCATTTCAGGAAATACTGATCTAAGAGCATCATTTCAATTTGGCCCATAGCTTCCTGCTTCTCCAGAATAAGTACTACAGAACATGAAACTGCACCACTAAATACTTGAAACAGATGCCCAGAGAAGCCACAATTGACATTGGTGGTTCTTAAGTCCTTTTTAGGTTAAGTGTCTTTAGGTAATTTAAAGAAAGTTGTGAATTTTTTCCCTTGATTAGGAGGAGAAACACTCACATACATTATGTCCATACACACAGAATGTTGAATTCATATTTAGGAGTTCATGGGTCCTCTGTTGCCCATAAGCCTGAAGTCAGAAATCTCTGTTTTAAGTCATTATTAGCTTAAGTCCTCAGTGTTGTTGGTAATCAAGCACTAGGCCTTGGCTGGGGGCAGGGAGGGGCAAGCCTGCTGGGGGTAGGGCCACTGAGAGGGTCTGGGTGAAAGGGCCAAGTAGATTCCTGGCCTTCTGACAAAGAAAGTCTGAGAGTCACACCAGCTTCATGTGTTCAAGCATGGGGAACTCCACAGGGGGTCTGGGATGGGGTGGGTGGAAGGCATCGAGCAGCTTGGTGAGTGGAGGCCCTTATGCAGGTCTGAGGGATTGCTCCTTCCCACAGTCCTGTGGGGAGTCCCAAGCTCAGAGCTCCCACTTCTCTTGGAGCCTCCTACAACTTAGTGTATGAGAATCCTGTTGTTGATGCTTGCCTAACATCCCTTCCCTGCCCCCATTCTCTCTTCAGGAGCTACTCCTGCTGCCCACTGGTCTACGTTTGTGATATGGGTCTAACCTTACCTTCAGATTCAGGATGGTCTCATGACCCAGGCCTGGACAATCAGAGGATATTATTATTTTTTTTTGTCACAGTGATTGCTTCAGGAACAGGCATGGGATCCAAACCAGAACAATTAGTGCCAAAGGGATAAATTATGGGACTTTTACTGAGAGAGTAGTTCTCATGGGGCTGTTCATAAAAACATATGCCTGGAGCTGCTAATGGCTACCTTGACCCATGACAGGAGATGGCCCAAAACTGGATCCTTTACTGAGGAGATCAGGTGATAGATGGAGAGCGGGATTGACCCGATGAGACTCTTCATGTCTATATCCATCTATGCCCCAAAGTAGTCCCACCACTGGCACAGTCTCATGAACTAATACATTTCCTTTGGTGCTTAAGACCATGTGAATTGGACTTCTGTCACTTGCAACTGAGTCTTAATTCCCTTATGTTAAAAACACATTCCCAAGTTCACTGATTTAGAATTCCCTGGTAGTTGAATTAGAATCTCCAGGAATATGGAGGCGATAGATAAATGATAGATAGACAGATTGATCTTTCTGGAGAATCTAATGTTTTTTTGTTTTTTTTTTTAATTTTTTATTTATTTATAATAGTCACACACACACAGAGAGAGAGAGAGAGAGAGGCAGAGACATAGGCAGAGGGAGAAGCAGGCTCCATGCACCGGGAGCCCGACGTGGGATTCGATCCTGGGTCTCCAGGATCGCGCCCTGGGCCAAAGGCAGGCGCCAAACCGCTGCGCCACCCAGGGATCCCGAGAATCTAATGTTCTAACAACTCTAGCTTTTGATAATCTCAATTATCAATTACCACGGAAGGATGCAAGATGCTCATTTAGGGAATCTAAAATTACCCACACATGCATCCAGTAAAAGCCCAGTAGTCAAAATATTTTATAAAATTGGTCCTCAGTTTATTCCCATTCTCAAGCTCTTGCATGGGGCTAAAAATCACGTAATTGTGACAATTTCTCAGCTTTGTACAAGATTGGGAGACTGCTCTGTGTTCCTCAAAGCTTGTTTATCTTCCTGTACCAACAGCTAGACTATACTTCCCAGACCCTTTCTGGTAGGTGTAGCCATGAGCTGGGTTCTAACCAATAGAATGTGAGCAGAAGGGATGTGTGCCACTTCCAGACTTGGCTTATAAAAATCTTCTTGGATATTCTTCATGATTTTTACTCTTCTAGATTGATGCAGATAAACATGAGGATCTTCAAAGCCATGATGTAAGGTGGCAGAGTCACAAGGAGCAAGGATCCTGGGTACCAGAATCACTCTTGGAGGCGAGCTTCATGACAATCAGGAATCCCTGCTTGGGGCACACACAAATGAGAATTAAGGGTCTGTTATGTTAAATCACTGGAATTTGAGGGGTTGTTACAGTTGTTTTTTTTTAACAGTGAATTTTTATGAATTTCAGATAACTTTTCCATTCATTGATTCATCTTTGCTTTATAAAAACTCTGGGTGGCAGTCTGGGAATGGCATTTTACAGATGAAAATGCTTTTCCTAGCTTAACTAGTTGGCGGAAGGTTAGAAATCGGTTCCAAAAAGAGCAGTTTGATATGAATGTGAAAGGATTATGATGATGGGCCCTTCCTTGGCCCTGACCCAATCCTATTAGTTCAGGTATTTCTGTAGTTTTAGCTCTTCTCTGGGATTCAATACCCACCTTCCCACCCACTCTGCCCCCATCCCTTCCCCAGTGAAGACTCTAGGGACTCTGCCTCTGTCCACGGTGCTGAATCTAGTGGGATTTACAGAGCGGAGTAGTGGAAAT
The DNA here is from genome assembly GCF_048164855.1 of Canis lupus baileyi. Taxonomy (NCBI): domain Eukaryota; kingdom Metazoa; phylum Chordata; class Mammalia; order Carnivora; family Canidae; genus Canis; species Canis lupus. Next base: position 66,598,006 of record NC_132842.1, read on the forward strand.
GATCCTGGACTCAAACATTAGACCTGGATTTTACTTCTAAACATATATTCCCTTGGAAAGTCTTTAAACCTCTCCAATGATAATTTTCTTACCTGTAAAATGGGAAATTATACTTTCCCCATGAGATTGTTGTGGACATTAAATAATGCAGAAAAACTATTAGTGTAATAGGTGTGGGTTTTTTTTTTTTTACATCCCCTTTCCCCCCTTAAAAAAAAATCCAACCTTTTCTTTCCCCTCTCTACCAAAAGTAGCAGCTAAAGAGGACAATTTCATACTTTTGTGTAATATTGACTTCAAGAGCCAGTTATTCACCGAAGTTTGAGTGAATTAAGAGAAACAAACAGATTCTAGAGATATTAACTCTAATTACTATAGCTGCTACTGGCTATATGGGGTTACAGAATATTCTAAAAATTTAAAGGAAATTTGAAGCTTGAATAAAAGTCTGTGGTTTTTTGCTCTCCCCCTTAGCTTCTTCATTTACAAAATGGTTGGTAGTGGGGTGGTACCTTGGTGGTTTCCAACCTCGTAGAACAAGGGTATCTTTTAGTATTCTCAACACTCATTGATCCCTATCTTGGTAATCATTTTGTCAACTAAATACACTGCACTTATTAAGGAATAACAAATTCATTTCCCCAATTTTATTAATAAAAGACATTTAGAAGTGATTGTGCAATAAAAACAGTATTAAGCTTCCCGGTTTAATGAGGTGGCTGATGCTTTAGTTAGTCTGTGTGGCCTCATTATCGGCTAATGTGTGGATTCCCTTAGGTTTTCTGAATTTTTGCCAAGAATTCACAGAACCCGGTGCTACTTCTGTGAACCTCAGAGCAGGAGTCATTGTTTTCAATAGACTCTCAGGATCCTTCTAGCTCTGACCTAATTCTGTTGAGCTCTGAAGTACCAAGAAGGGAGGAGTAGAGCAGGCACAGAAGAGGAGAAAGGAGACGCAGTTGTTGTGGGCCAGCGACATTTACCTTGGGGATTGGAACCATCGAGATATCCCCTGGTGTTTGGTTTAATCCACACCTGGAAGATGAAATTCACAACCCCCTCAACTCCCTCCACTGTGAATATAGTGAGAGGCATTCTGAATGTGTGTGTGTGTGTAGGTGTGTGTGTGTGTGTGTGAGAGAGAGAGAGAGACAGAGACAGAGAGAGAAATTAACTAAAAGGTTGGTTTACTAATGAAAAACATGCCTGCCAAGGGAAATAATTAGTTGGTCTCATTTCTGTCAACACCTTCTCTCCCTATTGCACATGACATGGGAAACTAATTTGAAACCAGACAAATGCTTGGTGGGCACAAAACTAGAGTTAAATTCATTGGATAGTTTTAATGACGTGGTCTCCAAACTATGATGGCTGTTGGGATATAACTTCCTGGAGGTTTTATTCAGGGCCTTTCAGGAATGATGACCCCACTCTGTCCCAGATAATGCTGGAAGCAATCCACTAACACTTTACCTTTGGGCTCTGCGCTGACTTGCACCTGTTAGCATGGGACCCGCCTGAGACACTCAAGCTGCTGCCTCTCTTAACTGCTTCAGGGTTTAGTGGCAGTTGAGAATCTGTTCTCTCAGCATGGTACAAACCTTGGGGTGGCCCTCTAGCATTGGTACAGTGGGAGGAACAAGCCCCTTCCTCGTGCTGATGGACTCCTTTTGGAATATCTTATTGGTTGTTTATAGCCTCAGTGGTGCCATCCTCAAGTTAAAATGACAGTCAGGATTTGAATTGATATCATTGAGTCCAGGGCCCATTCTCTGCAGTCAGCCCAACCCTATACTGCTTCTCTAAGGTGTCTTGACTTTAAACTCTGGAGGCAGAGTGCCTCCTAGCCCACTCTGTACAGAAAGCTAAGCCAGAGGGCCCAGGGCGCTGGAGCAGATGGAGCTGTCCCCCCAGATGGGCTGACTCTGACCCCAGCTCTACAGGCCTCAGCACGGGGGATGATTTACTCTCCTCCTGAGGTCTCAGTGCTCAGCCTTCCCCCTGGTTTATGAGCTGAGTGGGTGAAGGGCATGTTTGACCTTTTCAGTTGCTTCTCTCTGCTCATCACTGTAGCTGCCACAGAGAAATGAACTTCCTTTGCGTTTTTCCCACTGCCAAAAACCATGGCAGCCACTGCTGAGGATGAGATGTGTGGCTTGTTGTAAGCCTGGGAACTCAGTCTTCCAACAGCCTGATGGCCACGACAGTAGCCCACGTACCAAACAGAGGTCTGGGAAGACCTCCCTGGGCCTGGCACTGAGGTTTCCCTAGGAGGGTAGAGGCCGATGGGGTCACACGAAGTCCACAGCAGCCAATTAACTTTACATCTGCCTTCAGACCCCACTCTCCTCCACACGCCCTGCCGCTGGTCTTCCTGCCAACTCCAAGAGCAGACATATCTCTCCCCACCTCTGTGAGCCCACCCCCCCCCCCCCCCCCCCCGACTCCGCTCAAGCCTCTCAGCTCAGGATGAACTGCTCTGGCCTTGGTGCTGCTCTTCACTTTGTGTGTTGTGTTGCTCCCTCCTTTACTTTCCATCTGGGGCTCTGTATATTTGCTGGCTTTCTCTCCCCCCTCCCCCCTCCCCCCCTTTTTTTAGAAAAACAAAGTGCCATGTTTGGAATCTTGAGAAATAGAACCCCCTCATCTTTTTGCATTGCTGGGTACATTTCTGGTTTCTACCCAAATGATCTGCTAAGGTGAGAATGTTATTTTATCTGAGTAGGAGTATGTCACCATCACCCGGAAATAAAGGTGCCGGCACCCAGAATAAAACCCCAGCTCCTCATGATCTGGCTATGCTCATCCTGACCTCACCTCCCATTTCTGCCCATTACTAAGCCCTAGCCACACAAACCTTGATTCTGGTCTTCAGGTGGGCCAAGCTCCCTTCTGCTCAGGGCCTTTGCACCCACCCTCCTTTCTGCCTCGGGCACACTTCCCTGCATCTCTCCAGCTGGCTCCTTCCCAGCCAGACCAATATGGGTCTCATTTTGGCCTCTCCTGATCTCTCCATCTTGCTCCTTACTCCCCATTACCTCTCTTTTGTAATAGCTCTCTCTGATGTATTTTCCCTGCTGCACTTATCAATTTCAGAAATCATTGTTTTTTTTTTTTTTATTAAAAAAATTTTAAGGCAGTCCCGGCGGCCCAGCGGTTTAGCGCCACCTTCGGCCCAGGGCGTGATCCTGGAGACCTGGGATGGAGTCACATGTTAGGCTCCCTGCATGGAGCCGCTTCTCCCTCTGCCTGTGTCTCCACCTCTCTCTCTCTCTGTGTCTCTTATGAATAGATAAATAAAATCTTAAAGAAAAAATTGTTAAGTTTTTATTTTAGTTGGTTAGTATATAGAGTTATATTAGTTTTAGGCGTACAACATAGTAATTCAACACTTCCATACATCATCCCATGCTCATCACAAGTGCACTCCTTAATCCCCAACACCTGTTTCATCCATTCCCCCCCCACCTCCCCTCTGGTAACCAGCAGTTTGTTCTCTAGAGTTAAGAGTTGTTTTTTTTCTCTTTCTCACCCTCTCTTATTTTTTCCCTCTGCTTGTTTGTTTCTTAAATTTCACATGCGAGTGAAATCATATGGTATTTGTCTTTCTCTGGCTGATTTACCTTGCTTAGCATTATACTCTAGTTCCATCTGTTGTTGTAAGTGGCAAGATTTTATTCTTTTGATGGGTGAGTAATATTCCATTGCATGTATACATCTTCTTTATCCAGTCATCAATCGATGGACACTGGGGCTGTTTCCATATCTTGGCTATTGAAGATAACGCTGCTATAAACATAGGAGGGCATTATCCCTTTGAATTAATGTTTTGTATTCTTTTGGTAAACACCCAATAGTTCATCTCTGGATCATAGGGTAGCTCTCTTCTTTTTACTTTTTGAGGAACCTCCATACTGTTTTCTCACGTGGCTGCACCAGTTTGCATTCCCATCAACAGTGCACATGGGTTCCCTTCTCCCCACATCCTCGCCAACACCTTCATTTCTTGTGTTGTTGATTTTAGCCATTACGACAGGTGTGAGGTGATATCTCCTTGTAGTTTTGATTTGCATTTCCCTGATAATAAGTGATAAGGGGCATTTTTTTATGAGTCTGTTAACTCTGCTTTGGAGAAATGTCTGTTCATGTCTTCTGCCCATTTTGTAACTGGATTATTTGTTTTTTGAATGTTGAGATTTAGAAATTCTTTACATATTTTGGATATTAACCCTTGACTGAATATGTCATTTGCAAATATTATTTCCTATTCTGTAGGTTGCCCTTTAGATTTGTTGATTGTTTCCTTCACTGTGTAGAGCTTTTTATTTTACTTATTTATTTTAAATAAATAATTTATTTTTGCTTTTGTTTCCTTTGCCTCAGGAGACATTTCTAGAAAGAAGTTGCTATGGCCAATGTCAAAGAAGTTCCTGCCTATCTTCTCTTTTAGGATTCTTATGGCTTCAGATCTCACATTTAGGTCTTTAATAGATTTTGAATTTATTTTTGCATGTGGTGTAAGAAAGTGGTCCAGGTTCATTATTCTGAAGGCTGTTGTCCAGTTTTCCCAACACCATTTGTTGAAGAGACTGTCTTGTTCCCATTGGATATTGCTTCCTGCTTTGTCAAAGGTTAATTGACCATATAATTGTGGGTTTATTTCTGGATTTTATATTTTGTTCTGTTGATCTGTGTATCTATTTTTGTCTACTATGGTTTTGTAATAAAACCTGAAGTCCAGAATTGTGATGCCTCCAGCTTTGCTTTTTTCTCAAGATTGCTTTGGCTATTTGGGGTCATTTGTGGTTCTATGCAAATTTTAGGATTGTTTGTTCCAGGTCCGTGAAAAATACGGAGGTATTTTTGGTATTTGGATGGGGTTATTAAATGTATATATAGATTGCTTTGGGGGTAATATAGGTATTTTAATGATATTTGTTCTTCCAATCCATGAGCATGGAATGTCTTTCTATTTCTTTCTGTCATCTTCAATTTCTTTCATCAATGTTTTATAGTCTTCAGAGTACAGATATTTCACCTCTTTCATTAGGTTTATTCCTATGTATCTTACTGTTTTTGGTACAGTTGTAAATAGGATTGTTTTCTTAATTCCTCTTTCTGTTGCTTCATTATTGGTATATAGAAATGCAACAGATTTCTGTATGTTGATTTTGTATCCTGTGACTTTACTGAATTTATCAGTTCTAGCTGTTTTTTGGTGGGGTCCTTCAGGTTTTCTACATAGAGTATCATGTCATCTGCAGATAGTGAAAGTCTTACTTCTTCCTTGCCAATTTGGATGCCTTTTATTTCTTTTTGTTGTTTGGCTGCTGTGGCTAGGACTTCTAGTACTGTGCTAAATAACAGTGGTGAGAGTGGACATCCTGTCTTGTTCCTGACCATAGAGGAAAAGCTCTCAGTCTTTCCCCATTGAGGATGATATTAGCTGTAAGTTTTTTGTATATGGTCTTTATCATGTTGAGGTAAGTTTCCCCTAAACCTACTTTATTGAGGGTTTTTATCATGAATGGATGTTGTACTTTGTCAAATGCTCTTTCTGCATCTATTGAAATGATCATATGGTTCTTATCCTTTCTCTTATTGATGTGATGTATCACGTTGATTGATTTGCAAATAATGAACCGCCCTTGAAACTCAGGAATAAATCTTTCTTGATTGTGGTGAATTTTTGCATCTATGTTCATCAGGGATATTGGCTTGTAGTTCTCTTAGCAGAGTCTTTATCTGGTTTTAGTATCAGCGTAATGCTAACCCCATAGAATGAATTTGGAAGTTTTCATTGCTTTTCTATTTTTTGGAATAGTTTGAGAAGAATAGGTATTAATTCTTTAAGTGTTTGGTAGAATTTGCCTGTAAAGCCATCTGGTCCTGGACTTTTGTTTGTTGGGAGTTTTTTTGAATACTGATTCAATTTCTTCACTGGTTATCAGTCTGTTCAATTTTCTAATTTTCTAATTCTTCCTGTTTCAGTTTTGGTAGTTTACATATTTCTAGGAATTTACCCATTTCTTCCAGGCTGTTGAATTTGTTGGCATATAGTTTTCCATAATATTCTCTTATAATTGGGGCACCTGAGTGGCTCAGTTGGTGCAGCATCTGCCTTTGGCTCAGGTCATGATACCAGGGTCCTGGGCTCAAGCCCTGCATCAGGCTCCCTGCTCAATGGGCACCTGCTTCTCCCTCTCTCTCTCTCAAATCAATAAATAATATTCTCTTATTATTGTTTTGGTAGTGTTTGTTGTTACTTCTCCTCTCCTATTTGTGATTTTCTTTGAGTCCTTTCTCTTTTTTCCTAATAAGTCTGGCTAGAGGTTTATCAGTTTTATTAATTTTTTTTCAAAGAATCACCTCCTGTTTTCGTTGGTCTGTTCTATTATTTTTCATTTCTATATCCTTTATTTATGCTCTAATCTTTATTACTTGCTTCCTTCTGCTGGCTTTAGGTTTGTTTGTTCTTTTTCTAGCTCTCTTCGGTGTAAGATTGTTTATTCACAATTTCTCTTGCTTCTTGTGGAAGGCTTGTAATACTATATACTTTCCTCTTAGGACCGCTTTTGCTGCACCCCAGAGGTTTTGGGCTGTTGTGTTTTCATTTTCATTTGTTTCCATGTACTTTTTTATTTCTTCTTTTATTTCCTGGTTGACCCTCATTGTTTAGTAACATAGTATTTAACCTCATGTATTTGTGGTCTTCCCAGGTTTTTTCTAGTGTTTGACTTCTAGTTTCATAGAGACATGATCAGAAAATGTGCATGGCATGACTTTGTTGTTCTGGAATCTGATGAGGCTTGTTCTGTGGGCTAATATGTGATCTATTCTGGACAGTGTTCCATAAGCATTTGAGAATAAAGTGTATTCTGCTGTTTTAGGATGGAATGTTCTGATGTCTTAAATCTACCTGTTCCAGTATTTCATTCAAAGCCACTGTTTCTTTGTTGATTTTCTATTTAGATGGTCTGTCTGTTGATGTAAGTGGGGTGTTAAAGTCCCCTACTATCATTGTACTGTTCCCAGTTCCTTTATGTTTTATGTATTTGGGTGCGTCTATGTTGGGTGCATAAATATCAGTTGTTACATCTTCTTTTTTGGATCGTCCCCTTTATGATTATATAGAGTCCTTCTTTGTCTCTTGTTACAGTCTTTGTTTTAAAGTCTATTTTATCTTTAATTTAATATCTTTATTTATTTATAAGCACTGCTACTCTGGCTTCCTTTTGACATCCATTTACGTGACAGATGTTTCTCCATCCCCTCACTTTCAATCATTAGGTGTCTTTAGGTCTAAAATGAGTCTCTTGTGAAGCAATTTGGGCATTTGGGAGGACATTCATCATTTTATTTTCTCTTAGAGAAGAGTTGGTGTGTGATGCTGCAGTTCCTACAAGTGGCCACATGAGGGCAACTGCAGGAAAGCCACAGGTGGCCACAGTCCCAGGCAGTGAGATGAGTGAGGATTGGCCTCTGTAGTGCCTGGGGCACTCTCTTTCCTGCAGGGCCTGAGGGCCAACAGGGCTGGGACTTGGATGGTGACAGCTGACCAAGTAGGATGGAGGGAAATAAATAGGTAAATAACTGGTGTGGCAGTAGAGGTGTGTACCTGCTGGATTTCAGCACTGAGTATATCTTGTTCTTCTCAGCCTCTTCACACTGTCTAGGGACCACTAAACCAGTGGAAGTTCATTAAACATATCAATCACAATATTGATGGACATTGGAAAATAATCTACTTTCATGCCTGATTGATACTGATAAGATTTCACCCCAGAACAAATTAGCAAAAGCTTCCCTAGATTCTACAGAGTATCATGGGCATTGATTCTCTGCTAGAGGCTCCTGGAAGTTGAATCAACATCTGCCTGAGGTTTGCGGGGTGAGGGGTTCTCAGCATGCAGATACATGGTGATTCTGCTGTACAATTTTGGAAGCCCATACAGAGTGATAAATTCACTTGTGTTTTGCTTGAGCCATTTACTACTTATCATTAAATTAATGTCCACATTAAAAAATAATGAGACAAATAAATAAATAAATAAATGAGTCTCTTGTAGGCAGCATATGGAAGTGTGTTTTTTTTTCTTGTTTTGTTTTGTTTGTTTTAGAGAAAGAGAGAGAGCATAAGTGGGGTGGGGAGGGGCTGAGGGAGAGGGAGAGGAAGAGACAATCTTAAGCAGGTTCCATGCCCAACACAGAGCCTGGCCGTGGGGCTTGATCTCACAAGACTGAGATCATGATCTGAGCTGAAATCAAGAATCAGACCCTTAACCAACTAAGTCACCCAGGTGCCCTGAGTCTTGTTTTTTTTTAATACATTCTGTGACCTTATGTCTTTTGATAGGAGCATTTAGTTCATTTATATTCAAAGTAATTCTTGATAGATATGTATTTATTGCCATCTTATTACTTGTTTTGTGGTTGTTTCTGAAGACTTCTTTTGATCCTTTCTGGTCTCTCTTTCATGTTTTGCTGACAGAAATCATCCTTTTTTTTTTTTTTTTTTTTTTTAATTAGTGTCAAGGTGCCTGGATGGCTCATTTGGTTGGGTGTCTGACTCTTGATCTCAGTTCAGGTTGTGGGATCGAGCCCCCTGTTGGGCTCATCACTCAGTGCAGAGTCTGCTTGAGATTCTCTCTCTCCCTCTGCTTTCTTTTTTCTCTTTCTTTCTTTCTTTCTTTCTTTCTTTCTTTCTCTTTCTTTCTTTCTTTTTCTTTCTTCTTTCTTTCTTTCTTTCTTTCTTTCTTTCTTCTCTTTCTCTCTCTAAAATAAATAAATCTTTAAAAAATTGGTGTCGCTTTATTGTCTGTCTACACCATAGGTCATAAGCTCCGCATGAATTGAGGTCTTGCCTATCTTGCTGGATGCTGTAACCTCATTACCTAAAAGAGTACTGGGCTCACAAGGAGCACTTACTTCACATTTGCTGAATGAATAATGATGAGTGGGCACATACAAAGTACTTACATGTGAATGTCTGTCTTTCCCGTTTGGGGAATCTCTACCCCAGCACCCAGTGTCTTGCCTTTAGCATGGAATACACATGCAATGAATCAAAGGACCCCTCACTCACTAGATTATCTGCCTCTTAAGGGGACAGACCAAGTTGTGTGTGTCTCTGGCTCTCTGACATCTTAAAGAACAACCATGCAAAGCGCCTGCTGAATTGAACAGATTCCTTTCAAAGTGTTGTGTTGACAATGTGGGTAATTGAAGAAGAGGGCCTGTCTGGTCCTTCAAATGTGACTTGGTGGAAAACCTAACACCTGGAGTTCTTGCTCTCAGCTGTGGGTTCCGGATCATGTGAGTGCAAAGGGCATATGTCACACAGTAGATGTGTTGATGAAAAATGGGGAGAATCTGCCTGAGATGCTAAGTGTCAGAGGAGCGGCGCAATATCCTTCTGACACTTGAAAATTGCAAATTTGAAAGGTTCCTTCTCACTTGTCAGCTGTCCAGGCCTTCCCTGCATAGACAGATTCCAGGCCTCGCCCTCCCAGCTAGATTTCCCACTGCTTGAGAGCCAGCCAGCCAGTATCTCTGAGATCCACCATGGGCACAGCAACTCAGGTGTCCTAGGCCCTCGGGTTTCAGGGCTCTTGAGGGAGCAGAGGCCATAGACAGCAAGGGGACAGAGTTCCTGCCCTGTTCCTTACCTCGGACCAGCTGCCAAGGTTGGCCCTCCATCCTGGAATATTCCTCAACTCAATGACAGCCACATGTAGAATCAATACCAGTGCAAGAGGGAGGGAAGGGAAGCAAAAGGAAGTTAACAGACCATTGCTCATCTTATTTCATAGATGGGGAAACTGAGACCACACCGCAAGGAGCAGATAGATGCAGGGCTAAACTCATAAAAACCAGCAGGGACTCGTTCAGTGACAAGTGATTCTAAAAAGGGAATATATTGGCTCAAGCACTGATAAGATGTGGGCTAGAAGTTGCTTCAGGTGTGGCTGGATCCAGGGGCTGTTTGTCTCTGCTTATTCTTCACATGAGCTCTCCCCAGGGGGCAGCTGTTGAGGGCAAGGTGGTCTGTGGGTACCTCAGAATCACCCCTTTCATTGTCTTAACATTCTCTTCACTCCATCTAGCCACCCACTTTTCTCTGTGTTTTTAAAAAATAAGCCAGGGATATTCCTGTCTTGGGAAGTGTGCTCTACTCCAGTGCCTGGAAATCCTTACCTCCCCTGCATTCTCATTTGCTGACCTCCTACAAGACTCTGCTGGAATCTACCTTATCATGCAGGCTGAACCTGACCACCTGATCTAGAAACAGAATCTGTGTCCCCAGCATTCCAGTTCTTACTTTGCTCTTCCACCTTATCGATCATTGCCTTCTAATTTATTCTACATACTATTTACTATCTTTACTGCCCTACAGCCCACTAGAATGGTGTTTATTTTATTCACTTATTGGAGAGAGTGTGCATATGCATGCACGTGTGCGAGAGTCAGAGAAAGAGAATATGTGTGGGGAGGGGCAGAGGCAGAGGGAGAAGCAGACTCCTTGCTGAGCAGGGACTCCAACATGGGGCTTGATCCCAGGACCCTGGGATCATGACCTGAGCTGAAGGCAGGGACTTAAAACTGACTGAGCCACCCAGGCACCCCTAGAATGTCTGTTTTATTCACTGGTGTATCCTAAGAACCCAGTAGAATCCTGTCACATAGTAGTTGCTCAATTTATTGGATGAACGCATGAAGCAGAAAGAAATTAATTCAACATCCAGACATTAGAAATACAGCAGTGATCGGATGCCTGGGTGGCTCAGTGGTTGAGCATCTGCCTTTGGCTCAGGGTGTGATCCTGAGGTCCAGGGACTGAGTCCTACATGGGGCTCCCTGCAGGGAGCCTGCTTCTCCCTCTGCCTAGTCTCTGCCTCTCTGTGTGTCTCTTATGAATAAATAAATAAAATCTTTAAAAAAAATACAGCAGTAAAAAAAAAATACAGCAGTGAATAAAACAAAAAACCCTCTGTCCCTTTGGATCTCACTTTCTGGTGTGGAAGGCAGACAATAAACGAGATTTTTCAGAAGTACTAAATATATGGAGTTTCAGGTGATGATTAAGTGCCAGGCAGGAAAACACAGCAGATACAGTCAAGATGAGCCCTAGTATCTGTCACATGCTGAGAACCTAACAGAGATGGAGATGATTCTTGTTTCTTCTGCTGTTTTAATTTTACTCTTTTTGAAACTGAGAGAAGACAAGCACACTGCTAATGACAGTAATAAAGCTTCTCCCAGACTTATTTACAGGTTGTGCTTGCTTTTATTTTCCTTCCTTTCTCAATTTGGGAGCAGGCATGGGCAGCCCCCTGCCAGTCCACATTCCCCTGACATTTCCCACTCACATGATATAAATGAAGAAATATGCAGACTGGCTAGGAGTTGGTGGTGTTTGAAAACCCCTCTTGGAGTCTGCTGCATGGAGAAGCAGCAACCCAAACCAATAAACAGGTATTGACTTGCATTGGCATTAATGTCTTTTTGTATCGACAGCAGCATTTTATCAAAACTTGCCAGGGGGGAACATCCATCTTCATATTGACTTAAAATAGAAGATATTACAGGGTGGGTGTTTTATCTACACAGCACAGACCTCTGAATACAAATATAGATGTTTAATCAATATTCCATCATCAAATCATGATCTAGCTCTCAATGTTTTGCAAAAGAACCTCAAGATGAATATTAAAGCACAGTAATAATTTTGAAATGCAGCATTTTTTCCACTTTATTTTATTTTAAAGATTTTATTTATTTATTCATTAGAGACACACAGAGAGAGGCAGAGACATAGGCAGAGGGAGAAGACGGTTCCCTGCATCAGGAGCCCAATGCAGGACTCGATCCCAGGACCCCGGGATCACGCCCTGAGCCAAAGGCAGACGCTCAACCACTGAGCCACGCAGGCATCCCCAATTTTTTCCATGTTAATAAGATTTGGGGAGTCCCATTGGCCATCCTGTGTGGGCCGCAGAAAAAGACACCCCCCCTCATAGGAGGGATGGTGGGGGGAGGATTTGCAGACCAGAAGGCAGCTTCAGCTTTGCTATTTGTTTGAGAATCAATTGTGGAAGCACCCATAGCCTGTTCATTCTTCTACACTGTGGCCCACATTTAGATCCTCTTTGATCCCTCTATCATTTCTATGTTTCCTTCTGGTAGTGTCACTATACTTTTGCCTCCAGTGGTCAGCAGGTGCCACTCTTGGGTTCCTAGAACCATTATAAGAGCTGAGAGCTGGGAGGAGGCTTGGTGTTTATATTCTCCTGGGATGACCCTCAGCCAGAGATGGAGGAGTGGGATTAGGAAGACCAGCCCCCTTGCTGAAGGTGGAACAACTCAGGAGGAGGGGCTTACACTCCAGAGTTATCTGGGGATCAGGTGAAAGTTGCCTCCAGGGGGCTTTGGTTAAGCTTCCTCACTGTGCTTGGCTTTCCCCTTTTCTCACTTCCTTTTATTAGCCCCCTGGGAGCATTTCCATAACATAGCAGTTTCACAGGAAGCCTGTCTCCAAGGTCTGCCTCTGGGGAATCTGACTTTAGACATACCATTCATTCCACAAGTATTTATTGAGCATCTACTATGTATCAGTCACCAGGGTCAGAGCTAGAGACAAAGCAGCGAAGTCCATGTCTCCAGTGCTTTCCATGGGCCATAAAAAAAAAAAAAGGAACATTAAACAATAACTTTTGATCTACCCTGGATGGGAAGTCTGAGGCCTCCAGGACTGGGTGATAGAGCAGCTCACTCAGGTTTCTGCCTCTCCGCTCAGCTGGTGTGGCGTTGGCTTCACCCTCTGCTGGGAGCAAGTGGCTGCAGCAGTTCTAATCATCACATCTGAACATAACAACATCCAGAGGAAGAAGAGAAGCCATTCTTCTGTGGCTTTAAAGCAAGGACACTCTCCCTAGAAGTTTCTAGCCCCCTGGAGGAACTATCTGGCCCAAAGTGATTCATATACTCTTTCTTAAGCCCATCACTGTCAAGGGGGTGAAAGTACCATCGGGACAATCTGGTCCACCCTGGGACGTGGGGGTCAGGGTGGTTTCTCCTGAGGCTCAAGGGGATGCTTGAGGGGGTGACCGTTGAAAGCAATTGGGGTTCTGTTAGGAAGGAGGAAGGAACGGGGAACTGCCTACTGCTTCCTCCATCACACTGCTCTCCTGGTTTCCTTCCCAGCACCTCTGAGTGCCAGCCAACATTCTCTGATCTGTTTACGTGATTCGGTCTGTGGTTCTTACCACCTGGTGACTCCCTGAGGACAGCAACCTGTCTGTCCCACTCAACACTGTGTCCCTATGAATAGTACAATGCCACACATGTAATTGAGCTCAATAAATATTTGATAAATAGGCGAATGGTAATAGGGAGGGGGATGGACAAATGGATGGGCAAACAGGTGCGGATTCATGAGAAGACACGAAAGGAAGGATAGGGAAGGCGGTGTCTTGTGACAGTGGCAGGGGCAAGGGGACTTCCCTCTCCTTGACGATGGAGCCTAAGGATGAAGCAGGAGGAGATTCCTTCCTGAAGGAGCAGCTTTGGGTGAGAAAGACCATGGCTCTGATAGTGACCCATGGAATGACTTCAGGTGTTGACCCCTCTGGGTCTCCCTTCTTTCTCAAGAGATACGGAGGGATATGAACACTTTGCTGAACATCTATTATGTGGAGATGCTAGGGCTGCACTCAGGAAAAATAGGGTGTTAGGCAAGCATTTATGGGGATCTAGGGTGGGGTTCAGGGCCCAGGTCTCAGGCTGAGGTGTAAAGGATGGGGGCAAAGCAGCAGACAACAAGGCAGTCAGACAACAAGGCAGGTTGAGTGGCCCTGAGGTGGGGCCCCGGCTTGTTTGAGGAAAACAGGTTAGCATAGCAGAACTTGGGGTGGGGTTGGGGAGTGTGGTGTGAGAGGTGGCAGTGAGGTCAGTGGGCGCTGGTCGGGGAAGGGTGGCATGGGCCAGAGCATGGACTATACACCTCATTCCAGGGTCATCGAACATCACTGATAAGGTTCGCCTGTTTAATGCAGGAGGCAAGAACGGAGGGCAGAGGGCCATCTAGGACCAGGTGAGGGGCTGTTGCCATGTCCCAGTGAGAGTGGAGGAGGCCAGGTCTGGTACATGACAGTGGCAAAGCACAGAAAGAGGCTGATCCTTGAAATGTTTGAGAGGAAGGTCTGGCAGCCCAGAGTCTGAAATCCTGCCCTGGTGGGGCTTCAGGATATTTGTTCTCACCTGCTTATCGAGTAGCATAAAGCAGGCCACCAAGGAGGATAAAATCCAGGGGTTTCCAGAGGGAAGCTTTCTTTCACCCTGTGCCAGGGTATGAAGGCGAGAATCAAGCATAATGCAGTTAAGAACTACTATGCAATCAATCACGCTAGCTTAAATTAAATGCAAGGTCCAAATACGTTGCCTAGCATTCTTCTACATCAAAGAGAGGCCAAGGAGGAAAATCCAGCATATCTAGAGTATCACTATTTGAAGCAGGAGAATAGGAGCCTCGTTATTTATGGTGGATAGCAAGTTGGTAGGGAAAAAATAAGGGAAGTGTTGAGGGACATAAGTTCTGGAAAACTTAACACTCTGGCCAAAATGTCACAGAAAGTATGTGGAACTTGGAGTTGGAAGACCTGCCTTGGAATCCCAGTCATGCTACTTATTAGCTGTGTGACCTGGGGTGGGTCACTTGGCTTCTCTGATTCTTCTGTTCCTCATCTATACGGCCAGGATGATAACAAATGCTTCAGAAGGTGACTGTGGTATGAAATGAAAAAACATAGGTGAGAGTGCTTTGTTAACAAAGAGCTCAAATGTCAGGAATTGTCAAGAAAGGATTTTAAAAAAGATTTTATTTATTTATTTGACAGAAAGAGAGAGAGAGAGAGAGAGAGAGAGAGAGAACAAACAAGCAGGAATGGCAGAGGGAGAGGGAGAAGCAGACTCTGCCAAGCAGGGAGCCTGATGTGGGGCTTGATCCCATGATCTTGGGATCATGCATGACCTGAGCCAAAGGCAGATACTTAACCAACTGAGCCACCCAGGTGCCCCTCAAGAAAGTATTTTTAAACGAATTTTTTTAAAAAAATTGGGTGATATTATTGAATTACTGTTAATTTGAGGGTATTAGGTAAAAGAATGTCTTTATCTTTGGGAGATGCATGCTGAAGTGTTAAGGAGTGAAATGTCAAGATGTCTAAAACATTCAAAAGGTTCAGCAAAATCCAAGATTGTATAGCTCCGTGAATTATCTACTATGTTTCTATACACAATTGACCCTTGAACAACTCAGAGGTTACAGTACTAATCCCTGTGCAGTTGAAAATCCACATGTAACTTTTGACTCTCCCCAAAACTTAACCACTAGTAGCCTACTGTTAGCTGGAAGCCTTACTGATGACATAAACTGTCAGTTAATGCATATTTTGTAGTTAAACATTATACTGTGTTCCTACAATAAAATAAGCTAGAGAGGAGATGTTATTAAGAAAATTATAAGGAAGAGAAAATACATTTAGAGTACTGTACTATATTTATTGAAAAAAAATACACATATAAGCAGACCTGTGTAATTTAAACCTGTGCTGTTCAAGGGTTAACTGTATATCTATTTATTTCTCTGTATTGAGAGACATAAAGAAAACGTGACAAAATATTAACCACTTGGGACTGAAGAATGTGTTTTATTGAAGAATGTGTTTTATTAACTTATTTAACTTTTCAGTCGATTTAAAACTTTCAAAATAAAAGGTAGAAGGAAAATATCCATTCCAGGTGGACTGTAGATCTAAGTAGGGAGAGTGAAACAGGACCTCAGAAGATAACAAGAGGTAGTACCTTCCTGATCTTGTCCTTTAGTAGAGAAACACAGACACTGCCAAACTCTGGTTTGGCAGGGTCATAGCAGAGGGAAGAAATATGTCAACTTCTCTCCTACTCCTTCTCATCTCCTCCTGGGCCTCCCCTGGGCTGAACCCCATCAAAAGCCAAAGGGCAAAGTCTGGTGGTGAATCTGTAGATACCGACCTCCAAGAGCATGGAGTAAGGGGCAGGGCAGAAAAGGGCAGAGGATGAATCCAAAGGGGCAACTGGAGAATAACCAGTACCCTCCTTTTGCTGGCAGGCAGAAGCCAAAAATGCCAGATATTACTTGTCCTCAATCTTCCTTAAAACAAAGTAATGGAAAAATGATACCTGGCTAACCCTTTACCTATAGAGTCTGTGCCTGGTTCTGGCAGATATTTTCCTTTTTGATTGGAGAATGATGTGTGAGGAAAAGCCAATCCCTCCATCCCTGATTTTGGACATTTTTGTGTGAGGACGTGATGTTAGAAGCCATGCAACCACCATGAAGGACAGAAGGCCAAGAGGATGGCAGAGAGCCCTTTATAATTCTGCACCCAATTTAAACATGTGTGTGTTTGGGGGTAGGGGGGCAGCTCCCCCACCAATAAGTAGTCCTCCAATACCAGCTGGCGTCCTACAAGTATTCAACTCAGTTCTTACACATCTACCTGGAGATAGCATCTGATCCCACAGGTTAGGGGCTCAGTTTCCCAAGACTGCCCCTTCCCCTCCCCCACTTCGGATGCCAATTGCATGTTCACGTTGTCACCTGTGCTTGTGACCAATCAGCTACAGACAGGAGGTTCTAAAGATGTTCTCCTCGGGTTCAATTTGTTAGAGCAGCTCACAGAACTCAGAGGAACATTTTACCTAGTAGATTACTAGTTTGTTATAAAAGGATGGAACTCGGAAACAGCCAGATGGGAGAGATGCACGGGCAAGGTCCTGGGAAAGAGTGAGGGGCTTGCATGCTATCTCTGAGTGTACCACCCTCCCTAAATCTCCATGTGTTCACCAAACCCCATCCTTTTGGGTTTTTATGGGTACTTCATTAACAAGGCTGACTGATTAGATCACTGGCCACTGGTGACTGAACTCAACCTCCAGCCCCTTTCCCCTCCCTAGGGCTTGGGGGTGGGGCTGAAATTTCCCCCATCCTTGAGGCGGGATCCAAAATTTGCCTGATTAACATAACAAAATCACCTGTAGCTCTCTTCAGTTAGGAAGTTCCAAGTTTTAGGAAGTCTGTACCTGAAGCACGGAACAAAGACCAAATACATATTTCTTACTATATAAATCAGAATATCACACCCTTACTAAGAGTCCTGACGTTGCTGAGCAACTGAGTCAAACCTGGGCCACCTGCTGCCTGATTTCTTGTGTTGAGCAAAAGTCTCCCATTACAAGGGCCCTTTTGGTTGGGTGTCTTGTCTCTGGCTGCAGAGAGCATCACAGCTGCTGCGCAGGTCAGAGTGGACTCCTTGTCCCATTTCCCTCAGTGGCACCCTCCAGGCTTCCTAGATGTCCCACACTGATCACAAGAAACAGAAAACAATGAAAACAAGGAACCAGACAGTAAGGAAGAGAAAGGTTATGAGAGGAAATCTACTGAGTCAGAGGAGGGAATGTAGAAACATGATCTATGATTTGTCAATAGAAATACAGGGAGCTAGGAGGTGATGCTTTGGCTGGGGAAGCAGGTAGTTAGCACCCTGCCCAGACCCCTCTGGATCCCTTTATCAGCTTGTGCACCTATCTCCCAGTTTCTGTAGGCTATGCTGCTACCAGCTCCCACCTATGACCTTCAGGGGATGCTCCTTGGGCCTTGGGGCTACCTTTCCTAAAATGAACCCACCAAGCCTCAGATGGCCTTTACCCAATGCATGGCCCCTTTGGGAGTACACAGACCTCACACTCCTCTGTCCCAAGGCTGAACAAGCCCCAAGGTATAATTTGTGCCCAGGCTCCTCTTGGGACCAGGTTGCATTTGAGATGTCACCTCTATTGCATCCTTGTTTGGCTTCTTCCCCTTCCCTATCTTCTCCCTGCCTCTGATTTGTCCTGGGAAAATGGAGGAGGTGTGAAATCATATGGCATCTCCAAACCCTGGAGCCCTAGTCAGCATTGGCCTGTGGTGCCCCAGGCTGCCCTGGATCTCTGCATAAACCTCCCCAAAGACCCTACCTGTTCTCCTACAAAGTGGAGCTTACCAGGCCCACTATCACCCCACTTCTTCTTTTTTAAAAATGTTTTATTTATTCATGAGAGACACCGAGAGAGAAGCAAAAACATAGGCAGAGGGGGAAGCAGACTCCTGACTCCTTGCAGGGAGGCTGATGTGAGACTTGATCCCAGGACCCCAGGATCACGCCCTGAGCCAAAGGCAGACGCTCAACCACTGAGCCACCCAGGCATTCTATCACCCCACTTCTGATTCTCTCTCACGTTATTCCCTTCATCTGCAAGTGGCTTTTCTCACCATAGTATCATTAACTGGAGGAGGGACCTGCACGACAGGAATTTATTTATCTGAAAGACATGTCCGTCCTGCATGTTGCAATTTCTGCAGGAAATTACAGTCAAGAAGTCACAGGAGGAAGGGGACAATGGCCCCGCTGTGGATATATTCAGTTTTTCTCACCAAAGTGTCTCCCTTGATGATGAGTCTTTGTCCTCTGCTGACCCCCAAATGTGCCAAGACCTTGAGCTCAGGGGATTGTACCATCAATGGTACTTCCCTGGTGACCCACTGTGGTAACTAATCTGGGATGTCATCTGTGGTTCCCAATCCTGGCTGCACGTTCAGGTCCCTTAGGAGTTTTTACAAAGTATGCTTAGACCCAGTACCCCTGACCCTCAGGAATCTGGGCAGGGGGAATCAGTATTTTTCGGACCTTAGGTGACTGCAGTGTGCAGCCAGTATTGAGACCTGCCACTTCCTTGGATGGAGTGTGTCCCCAGGAGCCACATGCCTGGGGCCGGCCTTCTTGGTCACCTTCATTTCTAGAGAGGCCCCTGGGTCTTCATTGCTTCCCTCTTCCACTCTCCCAGGTCACCCCTCTGTTTTGTAAAATATCACTTTCTTTAAGTATTTGAGTATGAGGTTTCTGTGAAACTGAGTGTTTCTCAAGATCATCAACTGTTGGTAACTCAAATCCAAGAAGACAGAGTGGCAGAGTGGATATTTGGAGGTTTGGGCGACTGTTCCTTCTACCATCAAAGGTGTTCATCTGAGTTTATACGGTGGATGGAAACTTCAGTCTTCCCTGCAAAGAGCGGAGAGTGTGGTAGAGCAAGGGAGGCCAAAGCCTGAGGACAAGACGCTGCCTGCAGACTTCCTGACAACATGATAGCTGACTTTTGTGAAGTACCTATCTGATGGCAAAGACTGCTTTTTAAAACCTCACCTTTCATCACTAGACAAGACAGGAATATTTTACCAATATTTTACTTAGAAGTGCCACTCAGAACAACATGTTAGCCCTTATGAAATCATTCTCACTTTCTTGTTCTTTTTCACCCAACTCAAGGGGGGAACAAGCAAAGCTTGATCTTCAGCTGAATAACCTAAACCTCAATTAATTACTCAGAAAGATCTGCCTTTTTTCCAGTCTAAACACTTCAATGCCCACCATCAAAGGCACAGGCAGGGCAAGGAACAGTTTCAGATCACCTTCACCACCGCACTTCGGGAAATTCTGACCTTTTAAAATCATTTTAGAGGACATGTTAATTCCTTCCCTTTGACGGTTACCCTGTGGATTCTCATATTTTCCTTTCTCTCATGTCTGCCGGTTAGGAAAGACACTATGTTTTAATTAAAATTCTTTATTTGCCTAAGGACACAATAGCCAGCTCCTGACTTATAGAGAAAAATAAAATCATCTGCTTGGCTCCATATAGGAAAAATAATCATTTAATACATGGTATTTGCCATTTTTTTTATCAGTTTTTTTTGGGGTGGTAGGAGTGGATAATAAATACATGTAACATTTATCTTCTGTGTAACCAGGTCATCTGGCCTCTGGATCCCTAAAAACATTTCTTTCTGACTTGCAGTTACGCACCAAAGAGAAATATCAGGCCATTGCCTGTGGTTTGCTCTATATACGTCCATTCTTCTACTAGACCAGTGGGTCTCAACTCTGGATGCTCATGAGCAGCATGTAGGGTTTAAAAAATATGAATGTGTAAGTCCCTGGGCCAGAGATTTTGAACCAACTGGCCTCCTGGAAGGGGGTTCAGACATAGGTATATACAGGGGACCCCCAGGTGATTCTAGTGTGTGTGTGAGGGGGTGTTTGAGAACCACTGCTGTTGACCATCAGCTCTTCCTGGTGGTAGGGAGCAATACTGCCTCCTTCACCTGGTACCCCAGAACCTGCCACAGAGTCTGTTACATGATAGATACTCATAAGTCTGCTACGAACCATATCCTGGAATGAACGTGGGGTCTGGAACCACCACACAACATCACCCTCTCCTGATCTATTTTCCAGATGCTATGTGTTAAGTAAGGATTCTTAGATCATCAATTCTGAAAAGCAGAATTGCCATGAAACTCCTTTGCCATGGTTCACCTGGGCCCCCATTCTATCACCCGCAAATAATCAAAGACAGTAACATACCATTTTAACCTATAGAAATGAATCAATGCATTGAAAATAAATTTTAAGTTACTTTAAAAGGTATAGCAAGAGCCAAATAGTACAAATATCAATGTTACCTAATTACTTTCCTTTGCCCCAAACTGTAGATAGCACTGCTTAGAATGTACACCCATTTCTTCCATGTGGATTTCAGGCAAAATTTGAAAATAGCTACCTGAATAAAAAAGGCAGACATCAAACTGTCCATTTTTACCTTTATTTTGGCTGCTTAGCAGATTGATCGATTGACTCACTCATTAATGCACTCATCTCTTCCTTCATCTTGGGCCTTTGAGACTCTTGTGTGTGCCAGGCACTGTTTCAGGCACCAGAATATAGCAGTGAACTCAGGTGGTGAGTGTCTGGTCTCAGGGAGTGTGTACTCAAATATGGGAGCTACACAAGAAACAAACAAGCAGAGAGCATGCACTTCAGGCAACAGTAAGGACCGTGATGAAAATAAAGCAGGAGGACCTCATAGCAAGGGACCAAGAAACAACTTTGGCCTGCTAGTCAGGAAGGGCTTCTCTGAGTCTGAGGGCAGATTACCAGGCAGAGGGACAGCTAGAGCTAGCAGTGTGAGCAACAGGAAGTCCAGGGGTTAGAACTTAGCAAGAGAGAGAAGACTGGTATGAAATGAGAGACAGGAGCCAGATCACCTCAGGCTTTGTGAGCCGTGATGAGAGCTTTATTTTTTATTTTTATTTTTATTTTTGTGATGAGCGCTTTAGATGCTAGCAATTAAAATGCTAACTAAAGCCATCAGTTTTCACTTTAACAGGACTGCTAGCACAGAAGGGGGCAGTAGTGAGACAATTGCTATTGATAGACTTTGTAGCTCTGGAGAAGTGATTCCACTGGGTAAAGCCAACACAAAGAATTACAAGGATTCCTGTATTCTTGAGAGTTAGATAAAAGTTGAGATGTTAGACCAATTCATATGAATGAAATACCCTTCGTTGGCCCGAGAGCCATATGGCTTGTCTTCTCTCTTCATTTAAACCTCTGTTCACATGTCACTTCCCCAAAGAGGCCTGCCCCCCTACCATCCATCACTCTCAATGCCCTTCTCTTGTTTTGGTGCTCTTCACGGGTCTTACCACTACTAGATATTATATATCTGTGTTAAGTATTTAGCTCTACATATTTTGCATCATTTCACAGTTCTCCCTCCCCACCTGCATATAAGCCTCCAGAGGTCAAAGACTTCATTTACTTTGTTTTCTGCTGTATTCCCAACACTCAGCACAACCCCTGGCACACAGCATGTGCTCAACAAACGCTTGTTGAGTGAATTTGCTGGAATAAATGCCGTTGGCTTTTGCTGCATTTATGTGGGCACGAGGCACTTGGGAGCACCCCAGTGTTCCTGGGCTTCTACTTCCCAAGCACATTCATGTCCCTTCTAATTTTTCTGCCTTAATCACTTTAAATGTACTGACAAGAACAATTGACCAATTAATAGTGCTTATGCTCTTGTTCCATCATTTGTAATCCATGATGCTCCTTCTATTTGTAACGGCCTTTCAATTTTTCATGACTCAAAATGGAGGACATACATAATGAATACAAATAGCAAATTGATTAAATGTAATGCATATTCTACTGCTTGCTGGGTTTATGCCTGTTATTAATGACAGAAATCCAGCAAATTCTCATGAAAACACCGATGACATACAACCTTTAATGCAAGATGTTGGAGCGCTAGGGGTCCTAAATTTTCCTAATTACTGAGCAGCAGCAGACACTAATTTCCCAGACGGCAACCTTTGTAAATAAGAACATCAGCATGGCTGCTTTGTCCAAGTTCTTTTTGCTGAGCACAAAACCCATCATGCAACCCATTTTTACTTCACCAGACTATTTGTGTTGTGTTTCAAAAAAAAAAAAAAGATACACTTGAGAGATTGCCTTATGAGCAAAGTATAAAGGATGCCACTTGTGCAAAATCAAATTTATTGTCTACTCAGAGATTGCCTGTATTTTGGAATGCTAATATACTGTGATACAGATTTCACAGAGCTTCAGCTGGTGTGCTGAGGATTAAAGCATCACAAAGGTGATAAAGCAAAACAGGAAAGAAGATAGGGATAAGTCTGAAACGGAGAATATGGTAAAGGAGATGCTTTTAAAAGATCCACCTGTCTAAATGTGCAATCTTGGTTTCCAATTGCCAAAGGATGAGCTGGCTTGCAGTAAGAGACCACATGAACTAACCTGTTTTCCCCATTAGCTAGAGAATCTTATAGGAAGCAGGTGTTTTCTTTGACACAATAGTGGGTATGGTGACTGGTTTAGCTAGGTTGGTACTAGAATAACAGCAAAGTACTTGTCTCAAAAGTCTGTCTGCAAAGAGAGAGGATGAAATGGATAGCAGCATTTGCTGAGGCCCACTCATGCTGAGAAACCAGCACTCACAGTATGCTGGATGCTAGAAGCCAGTCTGCTGCTACTAAAATTTTCCTCCCCCAAGACAAATTGGCTGTCCTGCTGTCCCAGTTGAGTAAGTCAATGAGTGGCTATGGTCCTCGCCCACTTTCCAACAGTCTAAACCTTGACAGGTTGGCATCCATGATAAGCTGTTCTCTGAGTGGGTAGAGAATTTCAAACCCAGGGAAAGCAATGGTCTACTAATTGTGCCAAGTCAGGGCACAAAGTGGTTTTGGCAAAACCCAATCCAGGCTTAGCAGATGCCCTTCTGCCTTTACAGTGTGTATACCATCTTAGAAGAGACTCAGAGCCAAGGATCTGAGAGCTAAGTGGTTTCTGGGGTGGCGCAGGGAGTTTGGGGGAAGTGAGGGGAGACATGAGACAAAGAAGGGAAGGTGGACAGGGGAAGAGGGACAGTGGGAAGCCAGCCATCCCAGTGGGTGACTCAGAGGGAAACTGGAAAACTGCAACACACATGCCTCAGAATTCCCTCAGCCAAAGTGCAAGGAAGCTGGGGTATTTATACTCATACCTGGCAGTTGTTGGTTAAGGATTCCAAGGAGATCCTAACTTTGCAGATACTTGCAGCTTCCCATGCTTAGGGACAAAAGGTATTCCAGTAGCCTAGGGTTGGGCTGTCTGACAGTGAATATTAGCACAGTCCCCAAATAGACCACTTCAAAAGATACCCCAAGGATTCTCTCTAATATATACAAAATCCAAAGCCCACCCCAAACCTCTGAAGGCTGCACATTACTCACGTGGAAATGTCTGGTTAACCTGGATCATGCATTAAGTACACTGTTGAATGGGATTTGAAAGGGGAATGAAATTAACAGACTCTAAATTTTCTACTCTACGGAGATGGCAAGACAGATTTCTTACTGAAATTTAAAAAATACACACCCCTCCTCCCCCACTATCATATGTCTATGTGAGAGAACAAAGAGTTCACAACTAGTTCTAAAAAAAGGGCCAAACTCGGAAGAGAGATACACTCACAGACCATAGAGTAAGAGATAGTGCTAGGGGAGAGAAAGTTAAGACAGGAATGAGGATATCCTTTATTATAATTTGAAAAAAAAAACCCACAAAGTAATTTTTGGCACCTTTAAACATTTTCCCCCTCTGAAGCCTGAGGTACACATTATGTCATATGGGATTTGGTTGTTAGACAGGGCCTCATTCCATACTGGAATTTATCCTTTAAAGCCAAACAGTTCCTCAACATCTCCACTTCTTTTGATACCTTAGCTGTGAAAGTCCTTTCTTCACACATATGAATAAAATCATAATAATTCACATTTATTTAGTGCATATTATTTGTGAATTGTTTTGCACATAACAACTCATTTAACACTTATTATAAATGTATGATTATCCAATATTTCCCTCCTTTTATACAGAAAGAATCTGAGGCCCAGAGAGTTTAAGTCACTAGCCTGAGATCACTCAGCAAGTAGAACTGGGATTTGAAACGAGGTTGTCTGACTTCAGAACCCATATCTCTGCATTATCTTTTTTCCAAGTACCCTGATTACTTACTTTGATAATCAAATGTTTTTACAAACATAAATCTTGTTCTAATTGCTTCCATCCCAAGGATGTGATGATCTGACATTTAACTCCATGGTAAGTACAATACCCTCACATGGGGGAACATCCTAGAACAGAGCCCATTCAAGGAGAGGAAAGGCTTCAACTTCCCTAGGACTGCATTTCGTTTCTCCAGCAGCATGTCCAGGTCACTGTACTAGCAAAACCTTTCCAGTCTTAACTTGTACCCCAAAACACTTGTTCCCTAGGTCTGGAGACACTCACTAGGGGATTCAGGAAATCAGTTCTGTTTGCCTCTCTTAGCTCCCAGATGAGACTATTCAACTACTGGACTCCATACAGAGTAAGAGCATGAAACATGCAAATAGCACTACTTTCTTATTAGCTTTTATGGCCATTTACTAAACAAAAGAAGGATGTGTGTGATTATCGGAATCATTGCTTAGAAAGCACTTGAGCCATTGCTTAGATTCACATTTACTATCATGTGATTCTGAGTCTAAAAAGGCACTGACATTTTTTTCCAGTAGGGCTTATAAACACCAAGCCAGAGAGGCCTCTTGTTCTTCTAAACATCAATTTAGGAGAAGATAAGAAGGAGAAGCTCATGCCTGACAACGTTAAAAGCTGATGGTTTGCTTTTCCACAGTGTTTCAATTACAGTGTAAGTGTGTAGATGGCATAAGCATGTATGCACACAAATGCTATTTGCTAAATTCAAAAGAAAGATGATTTTCTCACTTCTAACACTTGGGGATTTATAAAAGATAATGTTTTAAGAGCCAGCAAAATCTACTACTGCACACATATAGAGGATACCCTCTTATTTCTCCAAATATTTAGAGAATTCATCTAGAGAAGGACCACAGTAGGAATGACCAGCGTTTGGTTGGATAAAATGATAAGAAGTGCACCCAGGGAACAGTTCACATACGCAGGTGCATGTGGATATGGATGTGGGGGAGGGGTTTGTGTGTGTGTGTGTGTGTGTGTGTGCCTGTGTCCATACACACATACAAGAGAGTAATTTTAAACAAAAGCATTCCAGAATTTCATCATTCTGGGGATGCCTGGGCAGCTCAGGGGTTGAGCATCTGCCTTTGGCTCAGGGTGTGGTCCCAGAGTCCCAGGATCAAGACCTACATCGGGCTCCCCTTGAGGAGCCTGCTTTTCCCTCTGCCTATGTCTTTGCCTCCCTCTCTGTATCTCCCATGAATAAATAATAAAAATAAAATCTTAAAAAAAAGGATTTCATCATTCTGTCTTGACTCTTCTTTCCACATGTTCAAGTGCAGTCATACCAGCAGCTTTCAAAGTGTCAGGCCCAAATCAGCCAGGAAGGTTTGTTTAGAAACCGTGACCCATCACAATGTGGCTTTATTTAATCTACACTTTATCCCATCCTCATAATAAGTACTTGTTATTGCACAGGGCTGCTGTGTGATGTAAGTGTAGCCTGCATAACTGAGGTTCTCTTGTCAGATACCCACAGAGCCTTTGCCATCTACACACTGAGAACAGTGACTGCCCCAGTGGGGCAGGCAGGCAGAGGTATCTGTGATGTGTGTTTGAGATGCCCTTTTGATAGCTGTCAAGTCTTCTGATGTTGGACGGGACTGCGCTGAATTGAAATTAATTCTAATTAGGGGGGCGCCTGGATGGCTCAGTCAGCTAAGCAGTTAAGCGTCTGCCTTCAGCTCAGGTCATGATCCCAGAGTCCTGGGATGGAGCCCCATATAGGGCTCCCTGCTCAGCAGGAAGTCTTCTTCTCCTTCTCCCTCTGCACCTCCCCACCACTCATGCTTTCTCTTGCTCTCTCTCTGAAACGAATAAGTAAAAAAATCTTAAAAAATTTAATTCTAATTAGGAAACCTTGATTTTAGGCTCATCTTTGTTGCTGTGGACTTTTCCTTGTGGGTCTCCCTTGTCTCAAATACCCAGATAGAAACAGATATAAGGATATGCATTGTGCACAGAAGTCCCCAAAGATGGCATCAGATAGACCGAGATACAGAATAAAAACATAAATCAATATAAATTTCAAAAAGCCATGAGCTGAGTCATATTTACAAAATAAATTCAATCACTCATTGCTGACTAAGCTTTTTTAAACAACTTTTTAATAATCTGGACAATGATATGCTAGGACAATCATAACGCAGACAGATGGTGCTAAATAATAAAACGTATTTAATTAAACATTATTATTATTATTTAATAAAACAAGTACTTTAAATGCATACTAAAAATCATATTATATAAAATAGAGAATATTATACATATTATAATAGCAAATTAAATAATATAACAGATAAATAAGCTTAAAAATGGAAAAGGGATAGTAAATCAAAAGTATGTCTCTAACAACCCAAAATAATGCTGTAAGCCTTAGATACCTGTGAAATCAGGATACCGTAGAAAATAAGGATATTAAATTAGGAAGGAACCCAGTGAGGATGGAAAGCATATTTGTGTTAAAGCATGCCAGGTAATAGCCACATAACAAAGGTGAGGGTAGATTGGACATTATGATGGGAAATCCCTAGCGTCTACTTGGTGCTGGGGAGGGGACAGCGCAGAGGTAGAATTTATGGTATAACTGAGGAAAACTGAAGGTCTTGACTAAAGAAAACATGAAGGTACCAAGGAAAGAGCCTGATTAAACATGACTCAATGAAATAAACAGAGACAGGAATCATTGTTGCATAAAAGATCTAGAAGAGGAAATTAGGAAAGGTTCTTTTATCTTCAATAGCCAACTGATTTCCAAAAATGCAATCTATTAAAGCAGGAAATACTTTGATAAAGCACTGGAGTTTTTACCTTTGGGAGCGGTAGAATGAGACAAAATGCTAAATGATGGAGTAAGGTTTTATTCTTATTCTATCTCACTTCATTTTGTCTTATTTTAATTTTCTTACACTTACCTAGTCCTTGCCATGTAGCAGGCACCATTTAAAGCATTTCATTAGCAATAACCATTTTAA
This sequence comes from Canis lupus baileyi, assembly GCF_048164855.1. Classification (NCBI taxonomy): domain Eukaryota; kingdom Metazoa; phylum Chordata; class Mammalia; order Carnivora; family Canidae; genus Canis; species Canis lupus. The sequence continues at coordinate 66,625,499 of NC_132842.1, forward strand.
TCTTTGTAACAACAGAGAATGTGCTATTGTTAGCCCATTTTTACATAAGGTACACTGGGGCTTGGAAAGGTTAAGTGACTCGCTCAAGGTCAGACAGCTAGTAAAAGGTGAAAGTGTACACAAGCAATCGGGCTCCATAGTTACTTGAGACCATGATGCTATGCTACCTTTATAATCCAAGGAATTAAGAAGTGACATACTTAGATGATTTCACTCACATTTCTCAGTTTCTGAGTCTCTGAAAGATTCAATAAGTATATGATACAGTTCCATACTCTTTAGAAAAGGATAATCTGGTCTTAAAATATATCCATTTGTCTTTATCACTATACATTGAACCTTAAGGAACTTTTAAAATATTAAATTGTTATTACATGAAAATAAAACAAGCGAATAGATGGGTTGGAAAGATATATTTTTCTGTTATTCTACAATAATTTTCACACTGAGATCAGATTAGAAAACTACGAGGATTAATGGCCAAGAATAAAATTTCCCCAAGTGTTTTGGACATGTTCCACCAGAACAATGTATGACAGCATTTTAAAGAAGTGTTTCCTGCCATGAAGGCAGAAGCAAGTGCTAATGTTAATGACTCCCAAAAAGCTGCAGCCTAAAAGAATAATGTTCTGGAGGGTAAACTGCATTTCCCTACAAAGATCTTAACTTACCTGCAGTCTCAACTCCTAATATCTGCAACCTTACCGATATTAATGATGCTGCAACCTTATAGATATTAATGATGCTGAAGTAACAGCATCATTCATTCACTCACTCATTCAACAAACATCTATAGGTCTCCCATTTAGCACTAAGATAAGCCCAAAATCAATGAGACACAGTTTCCACTCTTCAAGAAGTCCATTCAGAGGTTATGAATTTGAATAAATAATTACAAGGCCATGAGCTTGTGTTAATAGAGGCTCTAATACAATAAGCAGCAGCATCCTTTTAAAAAAATGTGCTCTCTGCGCTTCTGGTTCAATATAGTGAAATGAGTATATGTATTTCCTCTTTTCACTGAAACCCCACTAAAATGAGAGTAAATGCCAAATTTCTAGTTCTAGCCAAAATGGAATAACAGGAACCTGATTTACCGTCCTATCTAGGACAACCTAGAAAAAATGGACAAAATGTAGGAAACAATAGGATACCAGACACTAGACATTGGTCAAAAAAAAACTAGTGGTCCTTGAGAACAGGGAAACAAATGAGGTAACCCTCTGATTCCCCAAGCTTACTGCCTGGAAGGAGGTTCCAGGCCACAGCACAAAGAGGGTGAACCCAGGTGGGAGTCCTGGAGTTAAGTGGATGCAGATGAATATAAGAACTGACGTTGGGGGGCAGCCTGGGTGGGTCAGCGGTTTAGCGCTGCCTTCAGCCCAGGGCCTGATCCTGGAGTCCTGGGATCGAGTCCCACATCAGGCTCCCTTCATGGAGCCTGCTTCTCCCTCTGCCTGTGTCTCTGCCTCTCTCTCTGTGTCTCTCATGAATAAATAAAATCTTAAAAAAAAAAGACTCATTAAAAAAAAAAAAAAAAAGAACTGACCTTGGCAGCCAGAACTTACAGAGAAGAGTACCAGAGAGAGAGAGCTGGCTGTACAGAGAGAGAACTCCAAAGATCTTAACATGGTTCTACTTGAGTATTCAGCTGAGGAAATAAAAGTGTGTGCATGGGGAGATGCTACCCAAGGCCAGGTAAAAATCCATTCAAAAGGATAGAGAACAGTGTCAATTGGTGACATAGGCCTGGAAATAATGCCTATTTCCAACCACTGAGATTGGAAAACTTCAAGATTTGCAGTACCTTGTGTACATATGCAGAATGATTTGCCTCAATTGTGGGGAATAATTACCCCCAAACCAAACACTTCTTTGATCTTACCTAACACATCTTTAAACATTTTATTTATTTGAGAGAGAGAGAAGCATGAGCAGGTGGAGGAGCAGAGAAACAGGGACAAACAGACTCCACACTGTGTATGGAGCCTGATGTGGGGCTTGACCCCATCACCCGGAGATCACCACCTGAGCTGAAATCATGAGACGGACACTTAACCAACTGTACCACTCAGATGACCCTTACCTAACAAATCTTTAGAGCAAACTACAAAATCTAAGACAAAAATTACATTGGCTAGGATTAATGGCAGATTAGAGACTGCAGAAGAAAATACTAGTGAATTTGAAGACAAGGCAATGGGAAACATTCAGAACAAAAGACCAGGAGAAAGAGAATTTTATAAAATGAGCAGAGCATCCATAAGCCGTGGGATAACTTGAAGCCACTGAATACATGGGAATTTGGAGTCCCCGAAATACAGTAGAGAAAGGGTGGGACAGAAAAAAATGTTGAGGAACAAATGGCAAAAAACTTCCAAATTTGATTAAAAAAAAAACCAATAAAACCACAGATCCACAAAGCTCAGTGAGTCCTGAGTATAAGAAACATGAAGAATGAGACCACAAAGTATATCCTAATCAACTTTCTTAAAGCCAGTGATGGGAAGAAAATCATGAAAGCAGCTTTAGATAAACAGACACATTATACAGAGATAATAAAGGCTAAGGATTATAGTGGCTTTCTAGATAGAAATAATGCATGTGAGAAGACAGTGGAATCACATTTTTTTAAGTACTAAAAGGAAAACAAAAACCTGTTAACCTAGAATTCTATATGTAGTGAACCTATCCTTTTTAAATGAAAGGGCAAGTAGAGACTGAATGGGCTGGGTGCCTATAGCAGGTGAGAGATCCATGAGTACTGGTGTAGTCCCTTGAGGAAGAGTATCTGGCCATCCACATCTTTCCTCTGCAGAGACTGCTACAGCACCCATGCTGTGACATCTGCAGTTGACTGGCTCATGGAAACAGAACTAGTTCAAGGAAGATGTTCAGTAGCTTCATGCTATTCCTGCCCAGAGCAGGAATCTGTGGAAAGCCTCTGGCTTTTAACAAGTGCTTTAATTGAGTGTCCTTATAGAATTCTTAAATTCAGAAATATTTTATCTGAAGGAAATGAAATGAAATGGCACCAAAACCAATGCCACCATGGCCAGCAGCACCAATCAGGCAGTACCAAAACCAGGAATTTAATGTGCAAAATGGCAATTATATTGGATTGGCATACTTTGCATCCTTATAAAAATTTACATATTTAAGACCCCACTCTTCATCATGTAAAGTGTATTCAAGAAGTAGTTTCCAAAATATGTTCAGTCTTTCTTTTTCAAGTGAGTATTCATGATCAAATAACATTAACCATAGATATCATTATGTGTATTTAGCATGTACCAGGGTTTGTTCAAAGGCTTCACATGTGATTTAATCCTCATAACAACTGTGAAATATCCTATTATTGTTTTTTAAAACTATTTATTTGTGAGAGAGAGAGAGAGAGAGCACACACACATGAGCAGAGAGGAGGGGCATAGGGGGAGGGAGAAGCAGACTCCCTACTGAGCAGGGAGCCTGATGACTCAGGGCTCAATCCCAGGACCCTGACATCACAACCTGAGCCAAAGGCAGATACTTAACTCACTGAGTCACCCTGATTCTATTATTGTTTTATTTTTATCATTTTATTATTATTTTCTATGTGGGGACACTGAGGCACAAAGTTTTTAAGCCACCCGCCTAAAAGTCACAGAGTTTTTGAGTGGCAGGGTCAGGATTTGAGCCCAGACAATGTGATTCCAGAATCCATGGGCTTAACTACTATGTTAAGTAGTATATATCAACATAATAAATAAATACATACTTATTTTTTTAATATATACTTTATACACACACACACATACTCTGTAACTACAATATATACTATTTAACTCAATTTTTAAAAAATAGATTTCATTTTTTTTAATCAATTTTAATTTTAGGGAAAAACTGAACTAAGGTACAGAGTTCCCATGTACCCTGCCACTCCTTACTCATTACCCTATTATTAACATCTTACATTACTGTGATATATTTGTTACAATTGATAAGTGTCATTATTAATATGTTATTAAAGTCCATAGTTTACATTAGGGTTCACTCTTTGTGTTGTACATTCTATGGGTTTTTTTTTCTTTTTTAATTTTTTTTAAATTTTATTTATTTATGAGAGACACAGAGAGAGAGAGAGAGAGAGAGAATGAGAGAGAGAGGCAGAGGAAGAAGTAGGCTCCATGCAGGGAGCCCGACGTGGGACTCGATCCCGGGTCTCCAGGATCACGCCCTGGGCTGAAGGCGGCGCTAAACTGCTGAGCCACCCAGGCTGCACCATTCTATGGGTTTTGGCAAAGGTATAATGACATATGCTCACCATTCCAATACCACACAGAATAGTTCTACTGCCCTAAAAGCCCTCTTTTTCTTGGTTTTTACACCAATTTTATTCATTAAATTTGTGTTAGATGGGTATTTTCTTATAACAAAGGAAAATATTCCTAATGTTTGAAAATAAAAAATACACTTAAAATTTCCCAGTAGTCTGTGTAGTGTACTCATGAGTGATTTTCTTTGTTTTCTTTCTTATTTTGCTTTTTCTTTGTCCTTCTAAGTATCCATGTGTCATTTAATATTTGGGGGAAAGTAAATTTGATTGTAGAAAAAAAAGGGTGATGTTGTGACTCTTGCCAAGCCCCTTTTTCTTCCTAAAAGCCCTCTGTGCTCTGCTTGTTCATCCCTCCCTCCCAACTAGCATGTCTGCCTCACCCCCTCTGCCTGCCCCACTGATCTTTTTTACTGCCCCCTAGTTTGCCTTTTCCAGAACATCATAGAGTTGGAATTATATAGCTTGTAGCCTTTTCAGATTGGCTTCTTTCACTTAACAGTGTGTTCCAGGCTCCTTTATGTCTTTCTGTTGCTTGATAGTTCACTTCTTTTTATTGCTGAATAATATTCCATTATTGAAAGTACCACAGTTCATTCATCTATTCACTGCTGAAAGATCTCTTGGCTGCTCCCATGTTTTGGCAATTATTAATAAAGCTGTTGTAAACATTTATATGCAGGGTTTTATGTGGACATAAGTTTTCAACTCATGGACAACTCATTCAGTTTTATAGGAATAAAATTGGACATTATAATTTAAAAAAAGGTAAATAATGCTTTTTAAGTCATATAAAAGCTAAAAGAACTCAATACTAGCAGACTGCACTATAAGAAATGTTAAAGAAAATAATTTAAGCAAAAGAAAAATGATGTGAGATGGATATATGAATTTACAAAAAGGAGAGAAGAATAATGGAAATGGATATACACACATATATATACACATACATACATACATAAATACATATGTGTATATATACATATATAGACCCTTATTGAAAATATCTTTGAAAGATAATTGTCTAAATAAAATTAATAATATAATGTGGGGTTTGTAACATTTCTAGAGGTTAAAGGTATGGTAATAATGACAAAAAAGGTTGGCAGGGGAGAAACAGGAATATACTACTTCAAGATTCTTACCCCAAATGTGCAGTGGCATAAAATCACTAGAAAGTGGACTATGATAAGCTAAATATATTCTCATAAACCCTAAAGTAACGAGTAAAATAACAAAAAGCAAAGTTAGAGCTGATAAGCCAACAAAGGACATAAAATAGAATTGTAAAAAAATTCAATTAATCCAAAGTAAGGGAGGAAAAGAGGAAGAAAGAAAAAAAGAGGGGATGCAACAAATAAAAAAGAAATAGCATTTAAACCTATACATCACCTGTCACATTAAATATAAATGGTCTAAATGCCACAATTAAAAGGCAGAGATTGTCAGATTAAATAAAAGCAAGACTTACCTATAAGCAACACATTCCAAATATAATGACAGAGTAGGTTAAAAGTAAAAGAATGGAAAAACATATATTCAGAACAATCAAAGGAAAGCTAAATTAACATTAAATAAAGGAGATTTCACATCAAAGAGTATCACTTGGGATGAAGAATGTCATTGCATATTGATAAAGGGTTTCATCCATCAAGAGCACATATAATCACAAACCTAATAACAGAGCTTCAAAATACATGAGATAAAACTAGTATAATTGCAAGAAGAAATTGACTAACCATAAATGTAGCCAGATATTTCAATACTCTTGTCTCAATGATATATAGAACAAGTAGACAGAAAATCAATAAGGAAATAGAAGATCTAAACAACCCTATCAAACAACTTATTTAATTGACATTTATAGAACAATTTCACCCAACAGCAGAACACACATTCTTTTCATGAGCATATGGACATTTACAACAATAGACCATATTGTGGGCTATAAAACAAGTCTCAGTAAATTAAAGAAGATTCTAGTCACACAAAGCATATTCTAGGATCATAATGGAGTTAAATTAAAAATCAGCAACAGAATAGTCCCTGAAAAATCACTAAATATTTGGAAACAAAATAATATACTTTTGAATTTCTCATAGGTCAAAGGTGAATTGGAATTTAGAAAGTTATTTTTAACTGAATGAAAATTAAGATAACAGAATTTGGAGGATGCCACTAAAGCAGTATGGAGGGGGAAATTTATAGTACCAGCTGCCTATATTAGAAAAGAAGACAAGTCTTAATTTTCCCTGTACAAAACTTAAAAATCAAAAGCAAATATTTCTTAAAAATACTTTATTGATTGATTCATGAGAGACACACAGAGTCAGAGACACAGACAGGGAGAATCAGCCTCCCTGCAGGGAGACCAATGTGGGACTTGACCCCAGGACCCGGGATCACAACTTGAGCCAAAGGCAAATGCTCAACCCCTAGCCACCGAGGCATCCTAGCAAAAGCAAATTAAACCTAACTATGTAGAAGGAAGGAAATAATAAAGACAGGAACATAAGACAATGACATAGAAAAAAGAATAACAATAGAAAAAAATCAATGAGACCAAAAACTGGTTCTTTGAAAATATGAATAAAAATGATAAACCTGTAGTCAGTTTTATCAAGAAAAAAAAAAGAAGACAGAATTGCAGATAATAGGACCAAGAGAAGTGACATCACTATATACTCTACAGAGAATAAAAAGATAACAAGGAGAATATTGTGAAGAACTTTATGCCAACAAATTTGATAACTAGATGAAATGGACAAATTCTTTGAAAGACACAAATTATTAGCAAAGTTCACTGAGAGTGAAACAGATAACCTAAGAGCCCTATATCTACTAAAGACATTTTTAATTAAAAAATAACATTCCACAAAGAAAACTCCAGGCCAGAGAACTCACTGGTGAATTACATTAAATATTAAGGAAGAAATAATACCAAGTCTATACAACCTTTCCAGAAAATTGGAATGGAGGAGATAATTTCTAATTTTTTGTATGAGCTCAATATTGCCCTAATACCAAAACTAGACAAAGATGTTGACAGAAGAAAAAACAACAACAAAACAGACCAATATCCCTCATGAGCCTACAAAAATTCCAAAAAAATTTCAGTATATCAAATCCAACAATACATAGAGAGACAAAGAAAGTTTTGTCCCAGAAACATCAAGTTGGCTTAACATTTAAAAATCAACCAGTGTAATTCACTATATTAATAAGCTGTAAAAAAAACCATATGGTCACCTTAATAGACACAGAAAAGTCTCTGATAAAATCTAACATACATTCCTTTTTTATTTATTGAGTTTTAAATTTTTATCCCAGTGTAGTTAACATATAGTGTTAAACTAATTTCAGGTGTACAAGAGAGTGAGTCAACGGTTGCATACATCACCCAATGCTCAGCACAAGTGCACTTCTTAATCCCCGTCACCTACTTAACTCATCCTCCACACCCTTCCGCTCGGGTAACCATCAGTTTGTTCTCTATAGTTAAGAGTCTCTTTCTTGCTTTGTTCGTCTGTCTCTTATTTCCCTTTGTTCATTTTTTTCCTTAAATTCCATATGTGAGTGAAATCATATGGTATTTGTCTTTCCCCGACAGACTTTTGCTTAGCATTATACTCTCTAGCTCCAATCTATGTTGTTGCAAATGGCAACATTTCATTCTTTTTTTTTTTTTATGGATGAAATAGTATTCCATTGTATATACATACCACATCTTTTTAAAATTTAAATTTAATTTGCCAACTTATACTATAACACTCAGTGGTCATCACATCAAGTGCCCTCCTTAGTGCCATCACTCTGTCACCCCATACCCCCCCTCTCCTTCTGCAATCCTTTGTTTCCCAGAGTTAGGAGTCTCTCATGGTTTGTCTTCCTCTCTAATTCCGCGCCCCCCCCCCAGTTTCCTTTCTTTCCATTATAATTCCTTTCATTATTTCTTATATTCCACATGAGTGAAACCATATGATGACTGTCTTTCTCCAATTGACTTATTTCACTCAGCATAATACCCTCTAGTTCCATCCACATCGAAGCAAATGGTGGGTATTCGTCTTTTCTGATGGTTTAGTATTCTATTGTATACATATACCATATCTTCTTTATCCATTCATCAGCTGATGGATACTTGGGTGGCTTCCATATCTTAGCTATTGTAAATAATGTCGTATAAATATAGGGGTGCATGTATCCCTTTGAATTAGTGTCTTTGTGTTTTTTTCAGGTAAATACCCACTAGTGCAATTATTGGATGCTAGGGTAGTTCTATTTTTAACTTAAAAAAAAAAAGATTTTACTTATTTATTTAAGAGAAAAAGAGAAAGAAAAAAAAAAAAACAAGTGGGGTGGGGCAAGTAGAGGGAGAGGGAGAAGCTGCCTCCTTGCTAAGCAGGAAGTCCGTCCTGGGGCTTCATCCCAGGACCCTGGGATAATGACCTGAGCCGAAGAAAGATGCTTAACTGACTGAGCAACCCAGGTGCCCCTATTTTTAACTTTTTAAGGAACCTCTATACTGTATTCCAGAGTAGCTGCACCAATTTGCATTCCCACCAGAAGCTCAAGAGCGTTCCTTTCTCTCCACATCCTTGCCAACACTTGTTTCTTATGTTGTTGATATTAGCTGTTCTGACAGATGTGAAGTGATATTTCATTGTAGTTTTGATTTGCATTTCCAAGATGATAAGTGTTGTTGATTACCTTTTCATGTGTCTTTGGCCATCTCTAGGTCTTCTTTGGAGAAATGTCTGTTCACATCTTCTGCCCATTTTTTTTTAAAGATTTTATTTATTCATGAGAGACACACAGAGGGAGGCTAAGACAGGGGCAGAGGGAGAAGCAGGCTTCCTGCAGGGAGCCTGATGCGGGACTCAATCCCAGAACTCTGGAATCACGCCCTGAGCCAAAGGCAGACTGCTCAATCGCTGAGCGACCCAGGCATCCCTCTGCCCATTTTTAATTGGATTGTTTTTTGGGTGTTGAGTTATATAAGTTTTTTATATATTGTAACATACATTCCTGATAAGAACTCTCAAAAAGTAGGAATTAAAAAGGAATACCTCCACATGAAAAAAACGTATCTACCAAAAACATATACTAGTATCATACTTAATGGTAACAGACTGAACATTTCCCCCCAAGACCAGAAACAAGACAAAGATGTCTACCCTCACCCTTCCTATTCAATAGTGCTCTTGAGTTTCTAGCCAATGGATGAGGTTAAGTAAAAGAAACAAAAGGCCAGATTGGAAAGGAAGAAGTAAAATGGTCTTTAGATGACATGATTGTCTAGGTAGAAAATCCAAGAGAATGTACAAAAATGCTAATGTAATTAATATGAGTCTAACAATGTTGTAAGGTACATCATTATGCAATTTCAATTATATTTACATATGCTAAAATGAATACTCAGAAATTAAAATGTAAAAAACGATACTGTTACTAATAGCATCAAAAGATATGAAATACTAAGAAATTACTGGAGATAACTGAATTGGTATCTTTATAAAAATCTGAAATACGTGGGCATAAATTATGCATACATCATAATGAAATTTCAGAACCATAAAAATAAGGGATCCTGGGCAGCCAGGTGGTTCAGCAGTTTAGCTCTGCCTTCAGCCCAGGGTGTGATCCTGGAGCCCCAGGATTGAGTCCCACGTTGGGCTCCCGGCATGGAGCCTGCTTCTCCCTCTGCCTGTGTCTCTGCCTCTCTCTCTCTCTCTCTCTCTCTCTCTCTGTGTGTCTCTCATGAATAAATACATAAAATCTTTAAAAAAATAAGGAATCCTGAGGTTTCCACAGGAACTAAACAGACTGCCTATAAAGGACTGAAAATCAGATTATCATTAGACTTCTCAACAGCCAAAACACAATGAAGCAAGAGGAAAAGGGGAGGGTGATGCTATTACTTATATTTTCATCCCAAACAGCAAGAAGTAGATAGACATTGTTTAAAGGTAGTAAATGGCCAAACAAAAGTGGGAGCATATTATATAGAAACGTGGAGCTTATCAGCAGAAGACCTACAAACAAATGGGTTAAAATTGGCTGGCTCCCTCTAGGAGTAGGGCTAGAAGGGAAAGAATATGGGGTAGGAAATAAGTGCAATCATTAAAAAAACCCCTTTTATTGCTTATTTTTAAAGTCCATGCATGGTTTCCAAATATTTAAAAAATAAAATGGGTACATGATGGCATCTGAACCCAAAGGAAGGTAAGTAGACTCTAAGGTCACCTAGATGTACTTTTCAAAATATGGCCATGACATCTTATGTCACTGCATGTTGCCACTTGTTTTCTTCTTAAAATAGGCATCAATTCCACTGAATAGGTTTCTGATCCTTCCTACTCTCTCCCTCCTCCCACCTTATGCTCTCTGTGAAAAACAGCATTTGTTGGGTGTGACTCTGATGGAACACTGCTTCTGGGTGAGGCTCACTGGTTTAGGACCAAGCAAAACCCAACCGAGTATCTGATCTGGATACACAGCAATGGCCTCACACCAATAAAAGCATGCAGGTACCCAAAGGTCTGTACAATCAATCAATTCATTCGAAGGTGATGTGTTCAATCAATGGCACTAGATTTAAGGGGAGATAGGACAAAGCAAGTGTTTTGGAGGAAGAGGCAACTTGGCCTCAGAATTACTAAGAAAAGTGTTAGGGACATACTTTGCACTAAACAGATTAAGGATACTCTACTTCACTGGGTTACTCCAAACCATTGGCCATACCAACATTTTCCTGAATGTGGGATAGTGGTGATTCCCAACATGATTTTGGCAGCACAGCATTGGATCTCATTTCAATCTTCTTTCCATTCTATTTACATCAGAAAGAAAAATCTTAGTTTGGTACCATTATGTATTTAACACCTTTTTCTCTTTGTAATAGTTGCTAAATCTCCCCCTTTAAATTTTTTTTTAATTTAAAGATTTTACTTATTTATTTGTGTGAGAGGGAGGGTGTGTGTGTGTGTTGAGTGGGAGGGAGAGGTGGGGGCGGGGAGAGGGAGAAGCTGGCTTCCCACTGAGCAGGTTGTCCCACTTGGGGTTTGATTCCAGAGCTCTGAGATCGTGACCTGAGCCGAAGGCAGATGCTTAAATCGCTGGGCCAGCCATGTGCCCCTCTCCTCCCTTAAAAAAGATTTCATGTGTGTGTGTGTGTGTATGTATGTATGTATGTATGTATTTGAAAGAGAGAGAGAGAGCACGCGCACACACACATTTGTGCACCCCCGCAGGCAGGGGTAAGAGCGCAGGGAGAGAATCTCCAGCAGACTCCCGCCTGAGTGGAGCCAGGCTCAATCTCACAACCCTGAGATCATGACCTGCGCTGAAATCAAGAGTTGGACGCTCATCTGACTGAGCCACCCAAGCGCCCTAACTGAATCTCCTCTTTAAACAAGAGCTAGCAGACTGCAGGTGCAGAGTATTTTCCTGCTACATAATTACTGTGTTTGTATTTATTTTCATGGTTACAATCTATTTTATATATGACAAGTGAAACACTTGTGGTAGTGGTAAAGGTTAAATATATCCTCTTCAATGAAGTTATTTACAATCAGAGATTAGGTGATTTAAGAAGACTATTAAGTAAATAATAGCACAGGAGGAAAGTTATTATGGCAATATTTGGAAAGGTGGTTTTCAAATCACTGAAGTTTGGGGGACAGCAGTGTAACCAAAGCTCTGTCCTGGTTTACCCTCTCTATGTGTTTCCTTGCTGGACAGTGGAACACAGAGGGAAGAATAACTTCATTTAGGCTGGATATCAGCTGCATTTTCTGGGTGAGAAGCTCTGAATTTGTGCATGCTTCTTAATAATCTCCCAATTAAATGCAACTGTTGTGAGATATATCCCAATTTGAAGTGTACAATAAAACCCAGAATACAGCCTTGGGAGTCGTGGCCCATAGTTTCTGAAAAGTAGATGGCAGGTAAACTGCTGAGTTGGTTTTTTTCCCCTTCCCAATTATACTTAAAAAAAAAAACAAAACCTCAACCTCCCACATATAATTGCACTCACCATCCCCATATATACGTTTCCTCAAACTTCAAGCCCTCAACGTAGATAAATACGTGGAAGAAAAGTTGCATCCAAGGTAGGCTGCTGCTAATGGGTTTTAGTAGCAATTACTATTTCCTTCTCACTTGAGCTTCTCCTACAGCTATGAATGGGAGGTGGCAACAAAGTCATCAAACCCCCCTCTGATATGGAAAAAGTAACCAATGTACCATGTGCTCAGGATGATAATCACTGCATGTTTACAAGGAAGTTGGGGGAAAAGAACAGTAAGATTGAGAAAAAAAAATCTAAGTCAAAAACAATGGTGAGAAAAAAGATACCAGAAACACATTTAAATGAAGGCCATGGTCCCAGAGACAGTAATGCATCCAACAGACACAAGATTACAATACAGTGTGTGTGTAAAAATATAGGTGTACATGTACATATACACATGTATATGTCCATATATATACATGTACACACACACACAAAACTCCTACAAATCCGTAAGGCAAATAACCCAATAGAATAAACAAATCATACGGAGGAAATGCCAAAAGCCAATAAACATACAACAAGTGGCTTAATCTCATTAGTAATAAGAGAAATATTATAAAAGACACCATTTTGTACCCATTCAAGTCACATAACTTTTAATGTCTGATAATATTGGTGAGGATGCAGAGAAATGCAAACCCCCATACCTTGCTGGTTGGAAAGTAAATTGGTGCCTCCAGTTTGGAGAGCAATTTGGCCCTACCTGTTAAACCCTAAAATGTGCATGTTCTGTGGTCCAGCAATCCTGCCTGTAGGTATGGATCTAGAGAAGCACTCTTGTGCACAAGAAGCCACAGACTACTGCAGAATTTTTAATAGAGAAAAATTGGAAAAACAATTAAATGAGCCCGTCTAGGATAAAAGCTGAATAACTACAGCACAGACACACCATGAAATATCATGAAGCAATTAAAACAAATGAAGTAGATCTATATGGATTAACATGGAAAGATCTCCAGGAAATATTAATGAATTTAAAAAGCAGAAAGATACACAGAATATTATACCAATATGGGAGAGGGGAACCTTTTAAAAGCAGTTCTATCTAGTTGTTTAATGCTAATGATGGTGCTTAAATGTATCTAAGACATTTCCAAGGATGCAGACTAAACTGAGCATGGTTGCTGAAATGGGGGATAGAGGTACAGGGAGAGGAGGGCAAACAGGAACATGTATTAGTGGTAGGGGGTCTGAGAGGACTTTAACTTCTCTGTAATGTTTTAATTTCTTCAAGGAGTTGATATTTATGTATTACTTGAGTAATTTAGATAATACAAAAAAAATTCAAGAGAATAACAGTAATGCCCTGAGAAGGTCAGAGAGGAGACAGAGAAGTTAGCTGAACAATAAAGAGAGTGTCTATTATCTTACTGAAATGCACAAGAACATCACACATCTTAAATTCATTCTGTGGAAGGCTGTCCATGTGGTGTTCCCTTTCCCTTTATCAAGGAGTCCTCTCTGTGACCCTGCAGGGCTCCCAAGCTCCTGTGTCATGTCTCCTTCACTCAAGGTGACATAGGTTGAGACCTCAGCAACAAGACTCTAGGCCAGTCTGAGAGCCCCTGATTGGAGGAAACGCAAAATGAAAACACACATGCAGTGTAAGGGAATCTTTCTCTGCTCTTTTATTAAATTGTTATATCCTCCTACAGCACTTCAGCAGCCAAAATCAAGTCCCCTAATGTGGTTTCCTTGCAATAATATTGTAAAACAATACAAAATGGCAATAACTCCACCATTTCTTAAGGTGGAGGTCTCAAATCTGCCGTGCTTTTCTCAAGAACTACAATTTGGTCAAATGCAGGGCTACTGGAAAGCAGAGACTCTTTCTAAATGTCTTGAAATTCATGTCCTTTTTAATTGCCTGGAATTCATGTCACTTGTGTGAAGAAGCTATAAACATACACAATCATAAAAATGCATTTAGACACCCTGAACAAAATCAATGCCATATTATTTTAGTTTATTATTCCTTGTAGAGTTCACACTGGTCTTCCTACTTTGATATTTATTTATACCAAAGAAGCGAAAGAACATAAATGCCACACTTGGGATAACGCTAATGCTAGAATTGAGTAGAATACATACAGCTTCTGCCTTAATTTAAAAAACTAAAGCGGTCTTTATGAATCAACCTCACATAATACAGGACAAAACTGAAGGTCACTGTATTATTCATTTAAAAAGGCACTGATAAAGATTAAAATTAAGGTTCATGAGATTTGAAGAACTGTTAGTTTGCATAAATGGCTTCTTCCTTCTTAACAGGGCATGAAGGGGTTGGGGGAATGATAAATAGTATAAGAAAGAATACACTTTTTCCCCCCCTGGGCTTTGTTATTCTTCTCTCTTTGGAACCTCTAAGCTCTTTATTCAAGAGGTCCTCTGCTATTCACAACTTTGCTGCTCTTATGAAAAATTAATGATTGCTTTCTCTTCAACAAAAAACTGCCTTATTTTGCAGAAGATTAACAAAGAGGACTTGGTGCAGAAGTGAGTCCCTCAGCGGGAGAAGATTCTCTCACACCAACCCATTTATGGTTGGGGGAAAAGACCCCCTGTTAGTTCAAGGACAGCAAGTAAATAGATGGTGTGCAGCCCGGTACAGACTGTAGAACAATGACTACATCCTTCACAAAAGGGACGTGCCAACAAAACCAGCCTGCCCCCAACAGCAGGCTGACCCCACACCCTGCCCACTGACTTCTTTATGCAGCACACACAGAGTGCCACGCTGTGTTTTGCAAGCTATTGTGCGGTGGGCGGATTTTCTGCGAGGGGGTTAACAGGTGAGAGCAGTTATCCCATATGCAATAGCAAGAAGAAAAAATAGAGAGGATGCTTTTAGCTTAAGCTGCCAATGCTCAGAAAACACTTCTGAAAACATCACAGGTCAGGATTGCATCATTCTTGAATGGAGAAGCTGTGGGGCGGGGGTGAGCTTGTTTCAGAATGATTTACCAAGGTAAAAGGAGAGTGTAGACTGCAAACATAAAAATCATTCGAATTCATATCATACGTAATACATCAGTCTTCGTTTTAATATCCAGCTACTGTCATCAGAGGAATTTCTAGTGAATTCCACGTTCACCATTTAAAACCCTACATTTTTACAACACTTTACATATTAATTTCACTCAATCTTTAATGATAGCATCTCCTTTATGGTTGAAAAAATTGGAATGTACAGAGGTTGTGTCAATTCCTGTTCAGTTAGTGGAGGACCAGGTCTCAAACTCAGCTCTTGTCACTCCAGACCCTGTGCCCTATGGTAAGCTGATGGAAGGGTGTCCACAACCAGGCATCCAGCCAGCTGGGGACTGTGGGCAGAACAGAGGGTCATCAAGCTGCTGTAAATACATATGAATGAGTGAGTGCAACTGATACACAATTTGGCATTTCTATTGCCTTCGCCTTCATGGAGCTTACAGATGAGTAGGGGAGGGAGAAGTGAACAAATATTTACACCAAACAATTGTACAATTACGCATGTGAAGGGCCAGGCTTTTGGAGGTGTGGTTCAAAGTCATACCTTTTGTGTTTTGGTTTTTAAATTGTTGATTTCACGTGTTTGGAGGAGACAAGGACTGAGCTTTGGGGACTGAAAGGTGTCACAAAGAATCTATAAAAGAGTTCTGGGTTAATCAGCACTCTCAGCATTTTTTGTATTTGTACATTTTCTGGTATCACTAATAGCACATCACATGATATTTAGGAAAATTAGCTGCTCTTCAGCTTGAATATATTTTCCAGAGAGCACTAAATCTACAATGTATTTCCTCATTTATAATAATCTTGAAAGATCTGAGAAACAGTTACTGCCAGCATCTGTAGAGGGCTTTCCCTATGCCAAACCACTACCCTGGGATGTTCTGAAGTGTGTTAACATTTATCCCTTAGACCAGTCCCATGATCAGTACTATTATTACCCCTTCTTACAGATGAGGAAACTGAAAAACAAAGAACACAAGTGGCTTGCCAAAGGTTTTTGCTTAATAAGTGGAGAGCTGGGATTCAAAGCTAGTAGACTGGTTCCAGCATGCTATGATTTCTGTCCATAAAGAGACATTATTTAAGATATTTTTTAAACAGTCTGAAATCATTTGCAGCATAATCATAGATAGAAGATCCGAATAAATACAAAATCCAAGAAAAAGAGTCCTAAATAAACACTTTCAAAGGGTATACAATAAAAGGCAAAATCAATTCTTATTTTAAAATCTATTATAAGGATTTTACCACTGTCAACATTTTATTATTAGATAGAAAAAAATCATTACCACAACAACACAATATTCACAATATAAAAATAAACTCTGTTTCTTAAGGAAAATGCTATAAATATGCACAAGATAACATTTTTCTCCCCAAAATGGCAATCAGCCCATAAACCATCATCACACATCAGCTTTTGTCTCTTTTCCAAGAACTTAACACATGAAGACTTAGTAAGATCTGTAACCAGTTCGGCGGGAATGAGAGAAGCCTGCTAGAAGCCACCATTAGAGTCTAAGACTTAAAACTTTTGTATAACAGAATAAACCATAAAAAGATTAAAAGACAAGTTATAAATGAGGATTAAATACTTGTAACATATCTAGTATACAAAGGATTAACCAGAAGTTATAAAGAATTCCTATAAATCAATAAAATAAACAGAAAAAAAGCATACATGATATATCCAAGAATTCCATAGAAAAGGAAATGAGAGCAACTAATAAACAGGGAAGGATGTAGAACGTAATTAGGTAAACACAAATTGAAACCACAATAAGCTACCTACTTCAGCTGGGCAAAATTTTTAAGTTGGTCAGCATCAGATGCTGGTGTAAGTGTAGGAAAAGGAATGCTTTTCTATACTACTAGTGGGATAATAAATGGCACAATTTTGAGGCATTGTAGAAGTACCTAGTAAAAGGGAAAATGAGTAAATTCTATGATCTTAAAAATTATTTGTCCTTGAGATCCACTAGCAGAATTGTCACTGCAGTATTATTTAAAATAAATTGGACATAACATAAATATTCATTAGTAAGGAAATAGATAACCAAAGTGTGGCATGTTCATATGATATAATAGGGACACTAATCTAGATTTAAATGTAGCAAAAATGCACAAAGCTCAAAAACCGTAAGAAGTGAAAAAAGTTGCAGGACAGGATGCAGTGTGATATTCTTGATATAAGTGTCAAAAAACCCATACAAAAATATTACATGTTTCCAAGAATTTGCATATATATGTGAATGTATGTATATGTCCAATTGACTCTTGAACAATGGGGGGTGGTTAGGAATGCCAAAAATAGTAAAAAATTCACATATAACTTTTCACTCCAAAAACTTAACTACTAGTAACTTACTGTTGACCAGAAGCTCGCCACTAACATAGACAATCGACTAACACTTATTTTGTATACTATATGTATTATGTATTACATGTATATATAGGATATACTGTATTCTTACAGTATACTAAGCTAGAGAAAAGAAAATGTTATTAAGATCATTATTAGAAAATGTTATTAAGAAAGTCACAAGGAAGAGAAGATACATTTACAGTACTGTACTATATTTATTTTTAAAAAACTGTATATAAGTGGATTTCTGCAGTTCAAGCCTGTGTTGTTCAAAGGTCAACAATATACATACACATATGTACACACATACATATATGCACACACACATATATATACATTATATATGCAAGACACATGCATATCTTATACACATATATGTACATATATACAAGTATTTATGTATATGTGTGTAATTATAAGCATGTATATATAAGAGTATATAAAATAGCTGGAAGAATATATACCAAGTTCAGGTTAGTGTGTACTTCTGGGGAGTAAGGCAAGGGGACTGGAATTGGAAGAAAGTGCAAAGGGAGATTTAACTCAATAAGGTGGTCTTTCGGGCAGCCCGGGTGGCTCAGCGGTTTAGCACCTGCCTTTGGCCCAGGGCGTGATCCTGGAAACCCTGATCGAGTCCAATATCGGGCTCCCTGCATGGAGCCTGCTTCTCCCTCTGCCAGTGTCTCTGCCTCTCTCTCTCTCTCTCTCTCTGTGTCTCTCATGAATAAATAAATAAAATCTTTAAAAAAAATAAGGTGGTCTTTCTTCTTTTTAAAGGGAGAAACTCTTATATCACTCATATAATTTTAAAAACACTATATACATAAAAAAGCCTGAATCAAATATGCCAGTAATTAACTCCAGATGGTAAAAATATATGTTTGCTCTTTTCTTTTTTTAAAAAAACTTCCACATTTTTTCAATTTTCCAAAGTAAAAAAATAGATAATTTAAAAATCAATAGAAATACAACTTGTACTTTTCAGCTGACCCTGCAGTGTCACACACTACCTCTTGTCATTAGCTTTTCTTTATTTTTTCTTACAAACCTAGGCTCTTAAGTAAGAACAAATTAGGATCAGAACACTTTGGTCCTCCATTTCCTTCAATAGAAGGGAACATAATGTGTTGGGACATTTTTTTGCTTGTTTGAGAGAGTTTTAAGATCAGGCAGGCGTATGTTTCATTAAGTCATGGGTGACACTGTTTGGAAAAGGAGCTCATGGGTTGCAGCATTCCATGGAATCCCACAAAGATGTTGCACCTTTGGATTTAAATCACAGTTGCAACAGAGAGTTAAATAACTCTTTGTCACTCTGCCAGTCAAAACCAAGATGCACTATAGTATAGCTGTTTAGAACGGAGCTGTCTAGGACAGTAATGACAGGCTCTTATTTAAATTTAAATTTAAATTAATCGAAAGTAAATAAAATTAAAAATTCAGTTCCTCAGTCACATTAACCACATTTCAGATGCTCATGTTAGAGGCTACCATTTTAGATAGTTCCAATATGGAACATGTCCTTCATTGCAGAAAGTTCTATTGGACAGCACTAGTTTAGAGCATGGGTTCCAGGGTCCCAACTCTACAACTTACAAACTACCTGGCCAATAAGCAAATTTCTTAATCTATATTGCCTCTGGCCTCACCCGTAAAATGAGGAAAATCATAAGATCCTCTTTACTGGATTGCTGTAAGGATTAAACGTAGAGCTTATATCAATGTAATAAACATCATATAAATAGGAAGTTATTATTGTCTTTCATCTGTTTTACTGATGTGCCACATGGGTCTCATCATGTCTCACTTCCAGAGCACCAGAACATGACAGAGGAAGAAGCAATGTTCTGGTCAGAAGGGAGATCCTTATTCACTTTAGGCCCAAGAGTCAGTGTGGCTCTGAATGTTTTCCTAACATTGGGACATAATTTGATAACCTTTTCTGCTGAAATTCAGAAATTTTTCATTCATTCATTCATTCATTCATTCATTTGCTCAACAAACACTTACTGAGTTCTTATTATATGCCTGGCACTATTCTAGGCACTGAGCTATATCAGTAAACAGAACATATAAAGATCCCTATCCTTGTAGAACTTATATTCTAGTGCAAAACTCAAGCAATCAGCATGATATATATAAGTAGATTATGTAATCTACATAAGTAGATTATGTAGCATGATTAAAGGTTTAAAAAAGTACAATAGGAAAGATAGAGGAGTTATAGGAAATCTGAAGTTGGGGAAGGGTCAGGTTGCAATTTTTAAGGGGTGGAGGGTTGGGTTCACTGAGAAAGTGCCATTTGAGCAATTACTTTAAGGAAGTGAGAGAGCGTGCACTGCAGATATTAGAAGGAAGAGCACACCAGGCAGAGATAAGAGCTGCTACAAGAGACCTAAGGTAGGAGTGCAGCAGAGGCTGGAGTGGAGCGAGGAGGAAAGGGGTAGGAGAGCGATCAGAGAGAAGGGTGATGAGAAGGGTAGGCAAGTGACAGTGTAGAAGCCTGCTGGCCATTGTAAGGATCTGGGCTTCCACTCAGATTGAGATGAGATCCTCTGATGGTCCTGAGCAGAGCACTGGCTTATGTTTCAAAGGCTCATGATGGCAACTGTATTGAGAATAGACCATAAGGGTGGAGGGTAGAAGTGGGGACAAGGTGAAGAGGTCCTTGCATATTTTTTTAAATGGTTATTTGGAGGGAGAACAGGGAAAGAGAGTGCAGGGAAGCTAGATTTGAATATGCCTTGCTTAGTAGATTTGACTTTGCAACCATGTTAATATTTTTATAATTACAAAATAAAATTTTAAAATGAATTATTAAAAATTTAAAGCAAAATAAAACAAATAACCTAACTATGTATATAGTTGCGGGGACAATGACACAGATAGAGTCTATTCTAAGTGACTCTAAAACACAATAATTTATGTCCCTGGTGGGATATACCCTAGAGGAAAAGAGAAAAAAGCTTGGCTGTTTTCATTAATCATATTGTTGACTGTAGTTTTTGTATAATTACTCTGAGGCTGATCGTGTGTAGTGTGGGATGTAGCAAAATGGTAATTACATCAGGGTTATTCAGAACTGGGATTTTTGGCATGAGAGGAAGGAGATACTTCATGGATATAAGATCCATAAAATAAGTAAAAACACTGTTGGTGCACCTGGGTGGCTCAGTTGGTTAAGCACCCAGTTCTTCATTTTGGCTCAGGTCATGATCTGAAGGTCATGAGATTGAGCTCCAGCCTCAGGCTCCATGCTGGGCACTGACCCTGCGTGAGATTCTCTTTCACTCCCTCTGCCCCTCTCTCCCTCCCCCTACTTGTGCCTGTGCACCCTCTTTCTCTCTCTCTCTAAAACAAAAAACAAAAAACCCCACTGTTGTCTTGAATTTGAATTGTATTTATCAGAATGGAGTCATCATTTTATTAAAAAACAAAAACAAAAAAATTTTCTACCTTTTCCCACTGTAAATGGTAAACAACTGAGAAGCAATAACCTTCTACCAGAGGCTTCTATCCACTTACTATCCAGATTTCGTGGTCTCCAAACAACACTCCCAACTGTAAGGAACTGAAGAGAAATGGCTGCTTCCAGATCTGGGGCAGGATATATACAAGATGAGCCTGGAACATACCAGAAAGCAAAGAAGCTATCGAAGAGAATTATGACCATGTCAAATGAATTCCAGAGCCAACTTGAAAATCCACTGGGGGTCCCAGACAGAACCATTTAAACATCAATAACATACAGTAACTTTGACTGATACATAAAACATATTTAACACATAAACTCTTAACAATATTCACAATAAAATAATAGTAACCAATACAAATGTTCATTGGTTACCTTTAGAAGGCGCAAGGGAAATAACTCATTCTTTTGACAACTGTGTATAAGGGAAAGAATAAAGCTCTTATCCTGCCTTTCCTATATGAACTATGTCCCAAGACAGCCAAATGGGTAAAGAGATGAATTTTCTCTTAGAGAACATTTTAGTTAATAAATGAAGAAATAACAGAATTAGAATATTGCCATTTTTGCAGTCCTACTAAATAAATAAGGTATAAGCAATAATTGTCAATGGCTGTTAACATCACACAAACAGGGATTGTTAGACATTATGAACTTCCTGATGAAGGTATAAAACACCACCTATGAAACAGTCCTACTGCCCACCCCCTCCCAAAAGCAACAACAACATCACTCTTGTATCTGATAAAGTCAATTCATGGAAATAAAGGAGACACAGGAACAAGATGGACAACACCAGAGGGATGCAGTGGGATCCTGATACTATTGGGCAAACATCCAGGTTTCTTCAGCAACAATGCAACAGCAACCAAACTGGAAAAAATAACCAAAGGGATGGTGGGGGGGCGGAGTCAAAGAGACATAGCAGATGAGTTCAATGCCCAGGCTAACTTAGATCCTGATCCAAACATACCTACAACAAAAGAAATAAAACACTTGCTTTTGAAAAAAAGACAAATCAGGAAATATGGTCACTAAATATATATCCGATGATACAAAGACACAATTTTTCAATTTTTCATTGTGTTCTTTTCCTGTTAATGTTTATTAGGAGTGATATTGTTTGAGGCACAAGCTAGAATATTTACAGAGGAAATGATAAGGGTTTACTTCAAAATAATCCATTGTGTGTGGGGGGAAGGTGGGATATAGGGAGTACAGACAGTGTGGATAGGGTCATAAAGGGGTAGAAATGAGATTGAGGCAAGAGTTAAAATTTACTGAAGTTGGGTGATCAGCACGTGAATTTTTTCCTTATAATTTTGCTATTGAGGCTGTCTCCTCTGATTAGAGGCTATAGCCCCCTGGATTCCTCCCATCTTCTCATTCCAACATCCGCTCTTTCAGCAGGTCCTAAAAGCCCTATATTTGGAGTACATTCAAGACCTTCTTCATTCCACCCCCCAGCTACCACCCTAATTTCAGCTACCACCCCCTCTCAGCTATGTTAGCCTTCTCTAGGCAGATTTCATGCCCTGTTCTATGAAGCAAGTATAGAGAAAGTGACTGTGATCACATGTTTGGCTGGTTCTTCACACCAGTGTTGTCAAGAGTGGGATTCAATGATGAGAGGTTTACCAGACAGATGGGGAAGGGTATCCAGCCCAGGGGAACAGCATGTGCAAAAGTATGAGGGTCTCCATCAGCTCCACCAGTAGAGGGATACTGAGCAGCTCAGTGTGACTGCAGACAAGAAGCCAGGAGGCATACGCCTGGGGATAAGAGATGACAAGGGATAAGTGACAAAAGGCTTTGAATGCCAGGTCATGTTTTGCTGTGAAGCCAAGGGTGGTAGCCATCATGGAGGAACTCTATAGGAAGGTGCATGGTAAGATTTGCATGTTCAAGAGGGAATTCTGGGGGCAATACAGAGAAAGATGATCTGGAGGTGCCTGAATTTTGGAACTGAAAGGCCAGTAGAGAGGCTACTGTAACCCTCCAGGGTGAGAGGTAGAGGTAACAGATGAGTGAACTAGAAAGTGGTATGGGAAGGCGGGCAAGGCACATGCAGGACAAATCAGTAGACTGAGTGGTAGGTGAGCACGGAGTCATACATTCAGAAAGAGGACTGGGGCTTTGGGGGGTACGAAGAGTTAAATATTGCATGCACTAGTTTTGGATTGCACAAGTAAGTACTGCACAGGTTCACTGGTGGGAAGGCCAGGCTGAGATATCCAGCAGCCAGCTGGATGTTTGCAGCAGGCTGAGTAAGAGGATCTGCATGACAAAAATGTACTTTTACACACAACATGAAGCCCGAAGGAAAATATTAAAAGAAAATGACTTTTATCAAATTCCACAGCAACAGAGCAACAGCAAAAAAGCCATTGTAGGTAGTAAATGTGGAAATCCCTGAATAATTTTAGAAGCAAGCAGCCTAAACTGGCTTTCAACAATCTTTCACCATCTTTCCCGCCTTTCGTACTGTTTCTTCCTCTGTTCTCTCCTTTCTTTCCTTTCTTTCTTCTTTTTAAAATAAATAAGTATGAAGAGTTTATCATAGGCTAGATATAGTGTGGGGTTTACAATGATGAAGAAAAATGGACTGGGTACCTGGCCTCACAGACTTTATGGACTAGTGGAGAAGGCAGACATTAAGCAAACTGTTTAATTACCAACTGTGGTAATTCCTAAGGAGGGGGTGCAGGGCAAAGTGATCCACTTACGAGGGGTCACAGTGACATCTTCACTCAGGAGGTGTCAATTTCACTGAGATCTGAATGACAAAGAGATTTTAGTGAGTGAGGGACTGGAGAAGTTTTCCAGGCAGAGGCTCAGCATGTGCAAAGGCCTATAGTCAGGGGAGAGCATGGAGAGTCAGAGAGGCCAGTGGGACTGGAGGTCAGAGATAAAGGAGAGTACAAGTGAGATGAGGCTGGAGAGGCAGGTCCCGGGGGCAGGCTATGGTAAGAATGTTGTTCCTCTTGAATGGTAAATGGGAAGCTTTTGAAGAATTTTAAGTAAGGAGTGATATGAACACATTTGCATTTTAGAAATACAATTCTTTCTGCCATGTGGAGAACTGATGGAAGGGCTTCAGAATAGACAGGGGGAAGCCACGAGAATGGATGGGAGGAAGCCAGCTACATGGCCACTGTAGTGTTCTAGGAGTAGGATGATGGTGGCTGGATAAAGATGTGGTCATGAAGATAGAAGTGGATGGATTTCAGAGATATTTTTCAGAGGTAAAATCTATAGATTTCATAGGTGGTGAATGAGCTATGGGTAATAAGAGACAACTGCCAATGGTGAGCTTTCTTATTCACCCAATATTGACATTTTGCCATAGCTGTAAATAAAAGAGAGGTTAAGGTACTTGTAAGAGGTCTACAGATGGGAAGGGTCAAGGAACTCACTGTTTGTGTTAGCCATGATAAATTCCTTGTCCTCTAGGAACTCAGAATCTGCTAAGGTGAGCTGAGCGCCTAAGCATCTGCCCATTTACAGTGCTTGGGATCAGATAAGTAGATCAGATACAATAAGAAATACTGACACCACATGACCTAAAAGTCCGAAGAAGAGAAGGGCCAGGATGGGCTAGGTGAGTGAGTGCCTCCTGCAGGATGAGACACGTGAGCAGCTTTCAAAATCCTTGTTAACAGATCCCTAAAGTTCATGTTAAAAACTCACTGTTTGGTGTAATGCTGAAAACAATTATTTCTTATACTTAATATCAAATATAAACCATACTCATTGCATGGACATCTCTTCTTAACAAAAGTGTACGTATTCTGCTCTTGGCAAGCAAATGCTCTTGGCATTTGATACCTACAAGTGCCAAAAACCATATCTAGAAATGTAAAATATTCATTAGTAGTAGAGTCCTTCACTCAAATTTTGAAAATACTGAGGCAAGGGATACCTGGGTAGCTCAGCGGCTGAGCATCTGTCTTTGGCTCAGGGCGTGATCCTGGGATCCGGGATCTAGTCCCACACTGGGCTCCTTGCAGGGAGCCTGCTTCTCCCTCTCTGCCTGTGTCTCTACCTCTCTCTCTCTCCCCCATAAATAAAATCTTTAAAAAAAAGGAAAATAATGAAGCAAAATCCCTATTTTGGTAGGTAAGTGGCAAATCTGAAATGTACAATTAGCCCTTAAAATAAATAATAGATGGAAGGAGCTTAGGAACCCCATGCAAGTGGCTGCCATGGACACAACTCAGGTTTGCAGCTTTGCAAATGGTTTTCGTTCTCATAAAGTGTGATGCAGCAGGATGTAGAAGGCTGCCTGGGCCTTGAAAGAGCAGCACAGTAAACACCAATTCAAGACCCTATTCTCAATGACCCATTAGAACATAGCTTATAATAATGTGGCTAGGAAAAAGTCTTCCTTTATCTGCCATACTGTAAATGTTGGTAGTGGGAAGGAAGGGACAAGGGGTAGAGAAGGAAGTGAACACAGAGAAAGGGGGACTTCTGCTTTTTGCTCAGTGTATTTCTCTATCATTTGCATTTTAAACATAAGCTTTCAATTAATGTAGTTTTTTTAAGAGTAAAAAAATGAATATTCTTCTCTTATCTACACATCTCATGATACACCACAATTCCCCTATTTGAGGCTCCTGGGAATAGGAAAAACCATTGGTTTCCATATTCTGCAAAGGAACCCATAATATACTTGGAAACAACGATGAAAGTTTCCCCACAGTATTCTTTTCCAGAGTAAACAGCCAATAACTGGTTGTTCTTGTATACGTTACCATATACTTTGGAAGCACTGGGTGTTACATTGCATGAATCTTTATGGGGGCTTATAACTAGTGATGGCATGGGGCTCATTTTAATGATAATTCTTATAACCACTTTCTTTAGTAAGGCTAGATATTAATGAGGCAGAGGCAGAGATAAGCAGCAGGGAATCTCATGTGTTGACAAAATACATATGAAGATAATACAAAGGGAGAATCTTGATGTGTGCACAGGTCCCACTTCCCACTCTTTTCCCCCAATTCTGTGAAGGAAAAAAATGGACTAGTTGGTATTCACTACCCTTTAATGGTACAGATTGTTGAACCATATGATAGAGCATTCTAAACAGCAAGCAAGGGGAAAAGAGAATCTTGTTAAATTCAATATGAGAAGGACACTTTAAGATCATCTATCTTGTAGGCTGGGGTACTAAAAATGTAAAGTGACGTCCCAAAGGGGATATTGAATAAAACGAAAAGAAAAATGTTGGTGATATATTGATTAAACCTCGTGCGCTGCATATCTTTATTTGTTCCTCCAAATCCACTTCTTTTTTCTTTTTTAAGATTTTATTTATTATTCATGAGAGACACACACACACACACACAGAGAGAGAGAGAGAGAGAGAGAGAGAGAGAGAGAGGCAGAGACACAGGCAGGGGGAGAAGCAGGCTCCATGCAGGAAGCCCGACATGGGACTCGATCCTGGGACTCGATCCTGGGACTCGATCCTGGGACTCCAGGATCACGCCCTGTGCTGAAGGCAGGCGCTAAACCGCTGAGCCACCCAGGGATCCCCTTCCAAATCCACTTCTATCCTTCCCCACTACGCTTCTGCTCTACCAGACTGACAAGAATGAACAGCCCGAATGGGCTCCTCATTCTCTGGCATCTGACTGGGGCCAATGGGAGCCTTGCCTAGAGTTCATAGGAAAGGAAGGGGAAGAGTCAGGGCACTTACAACTCTTGTTCTCTCCTTGAGGGGTTACTGAGGGCTGGCTGTGTCTCCTTTGCATGGCTCCTATCAGGTGACACACACATATGAACACTATAACTCTCTCTCCCTCTGTCTCTCATCCCCTTTAGGTGGTAACAGCTCTTGTTATTAGTCCTAGAATATTGTATTGTCCCTTGTGGTTTCCCTATACCCGGCTTATCCTCTGTAAATATGCTCTTTACTCAGTTCTTCTCCAATCACCCATTTTGAGTGTGCCATCTTTTTTTTTTCCTGCTAAGACTCAGAATACATTATCAAAGGAAGCTCTTAATCAGGTCCTTGGTGTCCAGAAAGAAAGTTCAAGTAAAAACTTGTCATTCTTCTTGCACTTTCCTTAAACCCACTCCCTTCCTGTATCTGAGCTGTCTGGGGATTTCCCTACCTCATGGTTCTTGATGGGTGACAGAAACTGTTTACCTCCTGGAAGCCACATGCTCACTTTCCCAACCTCCCCTGCAGCTAGGCTCAGACATGTGATCCAAGCTCAACCAACTGGATAGGAGTTTGACTCTTAACATGACATGGGACAAGTGGGGACTGCAGAGAATCCATTTTGGCTGAAGCAGCAGCAGAACCGGGAGCTATGTCAGTTTCCAAAGGGAGTAGCTGAGTCTAATGTCAGGCTTGGGGTGTACAGGGTACTTCTGGTAGAACCTGCACCCAGCAGCAACAGCTACATGGTTCTCTGCAGAGATTTTATGTACTGCTCTACTACTGGGGTCCCCAGTACCTCTATGGACCTCCCAGAAAGCCTGTGAGAAACCCAACAGCCCTCAGTTCATGCTTTCCTTGCTTGAATGGGTCAGAGTTGTTTATATTGCTTGAAACTAAGAACTCTAATATAAAAAGCCAAATCTTTTTGACCTAAAGATTCTGGCATTGTAAAAATCCTATCTCACTTTAAGTTAAAAATAAATCTATATTTGAGCATCTACTCTTGTTTCAATGACTATGCTAGGTGTTACAAAGCTAATTAAGATTGACAACCAATATGATAAACACTCTAATGGAAACTTAGCTTTTAGAGTATAGATGCAGAAGTGACAAATACTCTTGGGAGGATTTTGGTCATTTCCAGAAAGGTAGTGAATTGGGTAGGTAAGGGATGGTGATGTGAACCGTTTGGTATGTCCAAAGAATGAAGGTGAGGTCAGTCAGAGTAACAGGTATGGAGCAGAGAAAGCAAGGGGTCACTGGAGATGAAACTGGGAAAGTGAACTAAGGATTGTTGCAAACTGTCTGGACTTTATTCTCTAGGCAAGCAGGAGAAATCATGCCATCGACTCTGGAAGATGAGTTGAAGAAAAGGAAGGACAGAAGCAAGAAATCTACTTGGTCTCACAAAGGCTATGACTACAGCAGAAGGAATGGGATTGAGAAGGAAGGTAGAGGCTTGAGAAACATTTAAAGAGATAAAAGTGAGGTTTGCTCCCTGCTGGCTGTAGAGAGCCAAGGAGGATCCCAAGATGGCCTCAAAGTTCCAGCCTGAAGGAGGAGGTGGGGAGTAAAGTTTCCTACTAATACAGGGAACTCATGTAGTACAGATTCGGTGTGGAGGGAGAGGAAAGTGGTGTGGCCAGATCTTCTCTTTAAGGATGTACTACTGTATGCATTTTTGTGATTTTTAATCACTGCTCCACAAAGAAAGGATGGAGTTGCTTCAAACCTGGTTGCTATCATTTGACTTACCTGCTATTCTTGGGACTATTCTACTTGCCATGGGTATACCATAACTTTAAATTGCATGATCATCTGGGATGTTCTATGTTGGTAGCTAGGAAAATAAAATTCTTTGAAGGGACTAAAAATAAGCTGTTTAAATTCTTTCCAGGACACCTGGGAGGTTCAGGGGTTAAGCGCTTGCCTTTGGCCCAGGGCATGATCCTGGAGTCACAGGATCAAGTTCCACATTGGGCTCCTTGCATGGAGCCTGCTTCTCCCTCTACCTGCGTCTCTGCCTCTCTCTCTCTCTCTCTCTGTCTCTCTCTCTCTGTCTCTCATGAATAAATAAATAAAATCTTTAAAAATAAATAAATTCTTTCCACACTAACCTCTTTCTCACTTTAGGGTGCAAGTGTGACCCATATCCACTTATCTAGTCTACTGCCAGACCCACATTAGAGTCCTTGGGAGGTCATTGGACTACAGGATCAACACTTATCGTGTCTCTAGCCAATCTTCTATTGACCTGCTGCATTCCATTTCTGACCCTTATGTCTCCTGCCAACAGCAATTCTGAGAGCTGACAGTGGCAGGCTTGGCTTCCCAGAACATCCTTTTTATGTAAACTTACAAACTTAAAGAACCTATTTGACTCTTTCCCCTGTGATACTAAGCTTCATTCTTGATAGCATTTTACCTTTGTTGTGAATAGTAAAGTTCTTTTAGTTACTTTATTGTTAAGAAGTGCATAGGCATGGAGTCTGATGGATGGCATCTTTAGACTTAGATTCTAGAAAGGGCTACCACTGTGCACTTGGCTAAAGGAAGTACATTTTACCAGTGAATGACTTTCATTTATCAAATTCCCAGCCAGCATGAAAAGCTAAGGCCATGTAATAAGCACTATCCTACAGTGCTACTCATTGTTGAAGGCACAAAATGATGACTGGTAGCTTTAGAGATGTTTTCTGGAAACCAAATATAAGAACAGCTTTGTTATTGCATACCTATGGAAACAGAAGATGCCTGGTTCTTTATTCATGTTTGCTCCCTTCTTGAATAGTCATCTATAAGAAGGTGCCATACTCTACTAAACCATGAGCCCTTTGAGGACAGATAGGTTCTAATCCACATGTAAATTCATACCATCTGAATGAATGTAATATGACTGGGGCCAAATAAATGTTGGTTGAATTAATCAGTAATATATGATGAGAGAACTCACACCATAAGGGAGGAGATCCTCTCAGCCACAATAACAGGGCAAGTGAAATTGCTTTGCCATGGGCAGTAGCAGAAGCAGAGTTGGTGACTCATGTAATATGGAAATTCCAAATGAATGGATAAACTAGACTTATGGATAAGAAAGTAGTCATCAAACCAACAGTGTCTTGGAGATTTTTTAAAGTCATAACTATGCTATATAAGCAATAAATTATGAAGGTTGAGCATGTGAATAAAGCTTAATATTGTCATAAATTTTATGACAAAGTTAATCAGACACATATTTAATGACATGCATAATTATTATTATGCAGCATTGTAATAGCCATTAATAATAAGCTGTCTAAGCCAATGACTATAAGAGTCTTTACTTGTGTTCAACCAAACCAACTGCTTGGCATTTTCCCCCTTTCTTTGTTGCTAATTCTCTGTACCTAATATAACTACCAGTGCTGAACGGCTTTTCAGAAATGAATAATTTAATCTTCAGTGCAGAGACACAGAAACCCTTGTTAAAGACAGGGTTTTTAGGTAGGTAAGGCTTGGTAGGTAAGGCTCTCTGAACTCCTTCGACCTCCTAAAACACGTGAAGCAGAAGCATATGGGTACTCTGCCCACAGCTACATGTCAGTGTATTCCCACTTTAATGGCTGGATCTCTGCCTTTATGAAACAAAGAAACTAAAGAAAGACTCTATGACCCAAAGGGGTACATGAGAATTGTTGGGAAATAATAACTGCCACCCAGCAGCTCTCACCAGTGACTAAGGGGAATCTGTGGAAGATTCTTACCTCTTAGCCCTCAGGGAAAGGGGCAGTAATGCTGAGGCACCCCCAGAGTTCTCCAATGGGCTGTCCACGGTGCTAAACACTCATGAATGCCCCTCTGACCGTCTTTCTTTCCTTGCTTCACTTCTCCACTCTCTCACCAGTGCTTCATGGAGTCACCTTGCATATATGCCACTTGCACCTGAATCCTTATCTCCAGGTCTGCTTCTGGGGGAACACAAAGTAAGAGAGTGCTCCAGTGATGGGGCTGCAAGTCAGATGCATTCCCTTCCTCTAAGGGCTTTCCTACTCTACACACACACACACACACACACACACACACACACACAACCAATCACATCCAGCCTTCCCATATACAGCCATCTGCTGAAGAGCTATGCTAAAAGCTTGTGCTGCTCCTGAGGGCAGCACTCATCATGCTATGGACCCCAGGAAGAGAAAAGAATATGTGATCATTAATAGAATGGAGTATGTTCTCTGGATTCCTGACAAGTTGGAAGAGGGTGAGGGCAAGAGTCTACCTGGCGCAGCAGAGAGGGGAAGAGAGAGCAGGAGCTAAGAGTCCCATTGGTTAGAAAAAGCTGCCCTAGGTGCTGATCTGCAACAATTATGTAGTCCATGTATTTCTGGGTAATAAGTCTGTGGTGGTCCTGATGTCTAGACCAACTCCCAGTTGATCCTTCTCAGGAAGGAAACCAGGATAGTCCAGAGACTTTCATTCTGCAGTTAAAGAGTTAGGCACCAGCAGCCTTGATGAAATCATGAAGGCACATTTATGCTAACGTGTAAATGACTCACAGCTTCTTTTCTATTTTTACGGTGGGGAAGTATTTATGGTATAAGGACAGTAATGAACTAAAAAAGGGGAAGGAATGTCCCTGTCAAATAAAAGCCAGAGAAGGGGGAAGGTAGTGGTCGGTGACCAAGACAAAGCACCCCTGTTATATCTGGCCAGCTCTACCTGTTATAGTTCTGGGAGTGAGGTGGGAACAAACAGATGCCATGTTTAGAGGTAGGCCATCCCTACTGCAGTGGGGTGCAGTGTAGATGGGTTACTGATCAAGATGAAAACCCACAGAATGTTTCATTCCAAACTAGAAATATCAATATATAGAACACACCCTTGCCAGTGTCAGAAGAAGAAATCTGAGGAGTTGCAGTGCTATAGGAGAGAAGACTACCTGGCATAGAGTTTATAGGCCAGTGCCACTGCTCATGGTCACTAGAAATCTCTGGATCTCAGTTTTGCCATCTGTAAAATAGTAGTAATTCTATCCATACTACATATCTCATAAAGTTGGCTATGAGGCTCATGCGATGCATGCCTGGAAGAGACGAGTTGCATAACAGTTAAAGAGCACTGCCTCTAGAGTCTGACTAGACAGGTTGAAATCCCTGTTCAACACATTCTGGCAGGGCTCTGGAAGGTCTTGGGCAATCTATTTATCCTGGGTTCCTCATCTGCAAAATGAGATTAAAAAAAAAACAATCATAAGATTATTCCAATGATTAACTAACCACTGCATGTAGAGAATTTAGCCTGGTACTTGGTACTTGTAGTAGCTGCTAAAAGCAATATATACAATATACAGTATACTATGGAGGTTGAAGGCACCAAAAACAACCACTTGCTGCAACAGTCATGAGTCCAGAGGGCTAAAATCAGAGCATAGAAGGTAAGTGATTTGGATATGTAAACATGGTATGCTTCTCTTTGCTCTGGATACAGTGGGCTTATCCTATTATTAACACTTGTTTAGCTGTTGAGCTAGCTGCCATGAGGCCTAACATTTAGTTCCAGTTATTAGATAAATATGTGTTTTGAATGGTATTTGAATTACTAAGTTCTAGATTTCTCTGGTTAGTAAAGTCTCCTTTGTACTTTGTAAAGAGGCTAAAATTGGTATACTGATTTACAGAACAGATGTACCAGTTTTCAAAGTATATTAAAACCATGGTTCACTATGACATGGTGCCTGTTGGAATAGACTTCTAAGAGTAAACTGGACTTTGAGGAGGAAACACTGAGGAGAAGAAAAAGGACATTGTTTTAGATTATCAGATCATTCTGGTTTAAACATTCTGGTTTAAACTTCTGCCATTTTCTTTCCCTCTACTTTGCTAAATAAATGAGTACATTTCTAATTTACAGAGTTAACAAAAGAAAATGTAATTTGATAGCCAAATTCATAATAATTATACAGTAAGAATTTGTAAAGTGTATAAACTAAATACACAAATGTGCCTACACTAAATTTTGTTCAAGTATGCTCACCTACGCTATTCTCTCAGGCTCATTCTATCATGCTAGGATCCTCATATAATATAAAGATAAAGCAGATGCATTTTGGAAAGCAAAGCAAGAGTAAAACAAAAACACACCTTAAGCAAAATCTTACACATCTCAAATTTATTATTAACCAAGTTTTAAATTTTAATAAGTTCATTATGTTAAAAGTTTAGATGTTTGGGTGTTTCTACCCCAAAACATGATCTTTGAGGGACTTCCATGTCTGTGTGATACGAAAGTCACATGACACTTTCCAAAATCACTAATCTAAATGCATCACATGAAGAAAGGTCATATTCTATCTTGTTCAAAACCTCTAGGAAAATGAGCTTGGTATTTATAAGATGAGGCTCTCTGAGTAGTGTCATGGACATGTCAAGCCAGTCAGCTTGCAAATACTGGTAGGTGCAAAGGTGGGGAGAAAGAAGGGGCAACAGAATAGAGGATTTCTTATTAAGTGATGAGAAAGAAACATTCATATCTCCATGAAATGAGACTTTTAAAATTTGAAACTTAAATCTCTGAATGACAAGGTAATATAAATAATCCACAAATAAAGTCACTAGGTAGGTCATCAAATGCTGATAAATTGGTAAGAAGAGTGAGTACAATCTACACATTTAAGCCCACCAGCTCATTTGGTACAGTGTCAGTTTACTTCTCAGTAAAGTCTATATTAGTTTTGTAAAAGGACATATTGGTAAATTGTACAGATCTATTTATAGGCACCATCATGTAACCTGGCACAAAGTAAGCATTCTTCCTGCGGTTAAGACATTTAAATAGTATAGGGGTGTCTGGGAGGCTCAATTGGGTAAGTGTCTTGCTTCACCTCAGGTCATGACCATAGGGTCCTAGTATTAAGCCCCATGTCAAGCTCCATGTGGGGCCTTGGGCTCCCTACTCAGTAGAGTGCCTGCTTTTACTTCCCCTTCTCCCTCTGCCCCTCCCCTGGCTAATGCTCACTCTCAATCTTGAATGAATGAATGAATGAATGAATGAATGAATGAAATCTTTAGAAAAATAAAAGAAATTTGGACAGTGTAAAAATTAGAAAAATAAGCGCCCTATCATTAAGCTATGATAAAGATTAAGGCATGTCATCCACTAAAAGGTTAAAACCTAGATAATAAAAGGTAGTTGCAGTAACAGTAACATTTCCCAAAATGTCAGATCACAAAAGTATCACTTACATAATTGCTTGTAGTTTATTCCTTTGCTTTTCTCTTTTCTCTGTGCATCTTTGTAACATTTTTTTAAAAGTGGAAATATAATTGTTGTCATGCGAACAGCTGTAGAAATGATTAAAAGGTATGGAAAAACATAACATGAATGCCAATAATCTGTTTCTGGCAGCAATATATATGGAACAGTATTTAGGAGAAACAAGGAGAAAGAAGAAAAAAGGGAGAAAGGTTTATCATCCTAAAAACTAAACGTCATTGCTTCATAGGAAAAAAAAAGATTTCATATTTAAAGTCAACAATAGCTAACTCCTAGCTAGAACCACTACCCCACATCACTGGAGTCAGCAAGGGTGCCTTGCTGGAGGGGCAATGTTGCAGTACAAAGTATACAGGATTTTGGAGCTGGGGAAAAGAAAATAATCCACCTCTGCCAGATGAATGACCTTGGGCAAATCAGTTTATCTCTGCCAGACTACATTTTGGCATCCAAAAATTTGATATAACTACCCAAAAGCCTCATGCTGAGGTGAACTGACATAGTTCTCTGTGAAAGGCTTGTTCATTTTTAAATAGATAGCACAGTGCAAATGAAGACTATTTTTTTGTATTGCTAATTGTCAAATATACTAAATTCTATCCAGCTATACAAACAGTATTGGCTCCCAATGGTCTTTTCAACAGCCAAAGATTTATGAATAAAATGATTTTCCTAATGGGATTAACCTGAGCTTTTCTTAAGCACGTAACCTTGAGCTTACCCTACAAACTAATGCTTTAACTATAGCAATGCACATAATAAAGGTTTAGTCCTAGCTTCTAAGATGTCAAACATCATTCACAAAAGAGAAATACTCTTGAAAGATATATATTTGTTTTGGATAGAAAAGACTTCTAATTACAAATGATTTATTGATGAATGCAAATCCTGGCCTATTTGAGAGGCACTCCTGTGAGCATCTTCATGTGTGGTTTACAAGGTGAAGGAAAAGGGGAAATGCCTTGATGGTACCAATGGACATTATGTCTATTTTAATATTGTTAAAGGGAAATTCTCTTTTAGGCATTTAAGAAACCTGCATTAAAAATAAGTCTGAGAATGGAAAAACACCAAAACTATAAAGAAGGTAGAAATAATTACAATCTTAACTAAAGATAATAATCAATCAACATGTTGACATACACCCTACCAGTCATCTTCTCTAAGTACATCTTCTAAAAATGTGTCCTATAAATATAATTTTGTATCTGCCTTCTTCCCATTGAGTATCAGATAGACTTTTAAAGAGCAATTGTTTGGAAACTGTCTCAAGTACATGAGGAAATATGTTTCAATGGAAATAATTCAGCGGCCAATAGAAATATGAAAAGTTCCCAATTTTTCTCATCTCATTGAATAGAAACAAATCTCATTTCAAATGAGTGAGAAAACCAAACTGATTTAGGACTCTACTTATCTTCTACTTTAAAAAATGTAGTTCCATCCAGCAACAATATTATGGGGAAAAGAAAAAGTAACTGTCTAAATTTGCACTGAGGGTCATTTCTTCAGACAACCAAAGCCCATCTATTTCCCAGCTCCATGCTTCAGGCTTAAAATGGATCTCTCTGAAGCAATGACAGAATTTTTGCCAAGTGACTAGGATATAAACACCCTTTTGGTTGCACAGTGAGACATATGCTCTGAAGAAAAGTGGTTCAAAATAGGCAAGTGGGTTTTTCTAGAATAAATGAGAGCCCTTGTAAGCAGCTTCATCTTCAGAGCCTCATATCTGCACTCGCTTGGTAACTCTGTCTTCTCCATGGGTAATGGCAGCACACTGTGTTCATGATTCCTTGCACTATACTAATGAACTGCTATAAATTTGTTTTTGATGTTCCAGAGAGCCTAACTTCAGTCTTTAGGCAATGCTGAGGATGCACCCTATATTCTAGACTCACCTTTTGCAAGGTGTACTCTCAGCATTGTGGGCGATTTCCATGGGAGAATATTCTATTTAAAGAAATACTGTCCCAGCATAATACAAAAAATCACTTATGAAGATGCAAGAGACATGGAAAGCTCTCAATTATGTTTACACAAGCACAATGTCAGAACCTCTCTTCCCTATTCCCTAAGGGGGTTGGGAGGGGAGTACTCAGTTGTGAGAAAAGAAAGCCATACAAAAAGTATTCATGTAGTCATAGGAGTGGGAAGATTGAAGCTCCTCCAAAGGGGATGTACACACACACACACTTCCTGAGTCCCAGAGTGTGCTGAAGGTCAGACAGGCATTGGCAGAAAGGAAGGAGGGAAGGAAGGCAGGCCAAAGCAGAAAAACAATCTCTATGTCCCCTATTTTTGACCTCAAACACAGACATCAAATTCTTTTTTTGGCATGTTTTAAAATGGAGTATCTTTAAAACAAGGAATATTTAAAGGGTACATTAAATTTTATTTTTAAAACTTTTCATAGACTAAAAATAAGTAAACCACTCTCAATTGACAAAATGTGCCACTGCAACATAATGAGTACCTTCACCTTTCATTTTTAGGCAGCCAGATTCATAGTCCTTGAAGTCTCTTGAATTTAAAAATGGAAATGACAACATAAATTTATCAACATATATGATTTTCTGATTAAA
Organism: Canis lupus baileyi; assembly: GCF_048164855.1. Classification (NCBI taxonomy): domain Eukaryota; kingdom Metazoa; phylum Chordata; class Mammalia; order Carnivora; family Canidae; genus Canis; species Canis lupus. The sequence continues at coordinate 66,662,238 of NC_132842.1, forward strand.
CACCAAGATAGAAATGAAAAAAAAAATGGTAATGTCATTTAAAAAATAGCCAATTTCCTGAGTTGGTATATTTAAGGATATTTCACAGGAAAAAAAACTTGTAGTCTCATAATTGTGTGCACCAACAAGATGTGGACAATTTAGCTTGATATTACAGATAGAAGAACACGGTTGCCACAAAATCAAATCTCTTCCCAGGTATCAACCATAGAAGGCAGCAAGTCTTCTCAGTTTTATTCACTGATGTATCCCTGATCCCCACAACAAATACCTGTCACATAGTGGGTGGTCAACACACATTAGTTGAATGAATGAATAAATATAGAAAATATAAAGATAGTGCATGATGTGTTTCTGAAGCTAGGTCAACTGTGTATATCGTTATTGGCATATATAAGTTGTCTTTGTTTTAAATGTGGGTGTGAGGACTTTCAATGAAATATATCTACCAAAATGGAACAAAGTCATTATTGCCTGAACTTTAGTACTGCAACAGAAGGAAAACCCCTGGAAAAGAGCTAGGTGAGTGCCTGGTCAACCTCAAGGTGAGTCTGGAGCAAGCCTGAGGCAGTGGAGGTTGGTACCTGGGGTTCTAATTTTGGCATTGCTTCTACCTGGACACTCAGGCAGGAAAAGAGCAGTAGCAGTAAAATGATATTTTAGTTCAGGCTAATCGTGTGGATTATCTCATTCCATCCTTAAAAATCAGCCCTTAGGGTAGATGCTTATTTTATTTCTACTCATTTGATGAGAAAACTAAACACACAAAGAGTTATGTAGAATATCAAAGGGCTCTTGCCTACTAGGCATGGGCATGGGGTTTTAGCCTTTGCATTCTGGTTTTAGAGGCAACATGTTGCATGGACTCAAGAGAGCTTAACCTTCTTGGGTCCCAATCTGTAAAATGTAGGCAGCTAATTCAATAAAACTTAAGGTTCAATATTTAAGGTTCAAGACACTCCATGGTGGGGGGTTGGGCAAAATGGGTGAAGGCAGTCAAAAGGTACAACATTCCAGTTATAAAATAAGTAAGTCCTGGGGATGTAATGGATAGCATGGTGACCATAGTTAATAATATTGTATTGTGGGGGATCCCAGGGTAGCTCAGTGGTTTAGTGCCTGCCTTCTAGGGCGTGATCCTGGAGTCCCGGGATCGAGTCCCGCCTTCAGCTCCCTGCATGGAGCCTGCTTCTCCCTCTGCCTGTGTCTCTGTGTCTCTCTCTCTCTCTCTGTCTCTCATGAATAAATAAATAAAATCTTTAAAAAAAAAACAATATTGTATTGTGTATTTGAAAGTTGCTAAGAGAGTATATCTTAAAAGTTCTCATCACAAGAAAAAAATTATAACCATATTTGGTGATGGATATTAATTAGACTCATTCTGGTGATCATTTCTCAATATGTAATAAATATTGAATAATTATGTTGTACACCTAAAACTAATATAATGTTATGTGTCAATTATCTCTCAATGAAAAAAAGGATACCCCAGGTTAAAGATCCTAAATTCTGATATTTATTTATCTAAAAAGGCAAGAAAAGTCTTGCTACAATAATACTCTGTCATCTTGGTATTATTATTGGTGCCTTAGTTATTGGGATCAATTTCCCAGTAAGTGAGAATGGACTATTCATGAAACTTTATAACACAGTGACAAAACCACAGGTAAAATTTTGGTACATGTATAGTTACTTAAAAAGTTATACTATACAGTATGTTACCACATCAACCAGAAAAAATAGGAATTCACCTAGGCTGTTCTTCTAGGCCGATAAACACCAAGACTTAATAGAGATTTTCATTAAATTCATTCTAAGTTTCGTTGCCACTCATGGATAGTTTACTTGCCAACGATTGCTTTCTAATTGCTTTATGTTTCCTAACTAGCCTTTGTATTGTTTTGGTAAAGACCTCAAACAATGCTGGGCAGTTGGTGTGAAATGGATAATTAAATGAAATGGACTAGGGTGCACCTGGTAGCTCAGTTGGTAGAACATGTGACTCTCAATCTCAGGGTTGTGAGTTCCAGCCCCACATTGTGCCAAGAGATTACCTACAAAAAATAAACATCTTAAAAAATTTTTTTAATGGACTAATAAAGGATTCCCTCATAAGTCCCTATACATTGAAATATACTTTGTCGTGGCTTCCTTTCAATCTGGTATTTTAAAATCTAAAATATTATCTATGAAAAAAATAAAATATTATCTATGTTATATAACAATAATGAAATCCTTATTGCTCAGAATATGCACAGATAAAAGTTCACAAGCTTCAAAAGTAAATAGTAATTGTTATACTTTCCCAATAATAAAACACATTTTGGTAAGGTTTTCACATTTTAAAAACTCAAAATAGCTTTATGAGTTCACAAAATAATACTATATTTTTTTCAAGATATTAACATATATTCTTGTGTTGTAGTTGGATAGGATGTAATTTGCTTGGGAGATTTAGCATTTGCTACTTCAAAGAATACTTCTTTTAATATTTTCATTTTAATATTCTGAAAATAGCATAATACATTTATCAGAAGTTAATTTTTTAAACTCGACATGAATGGTTTTGTTTGAAATAAACAACTTTGGTATTGTGTATCTGATTTTGCAATAAATTAGGGTTTAATTCATAGTGATTTTCTATGATACAACAAATAATTAAACAACTAATGGTTCACCAAGAGAATAAAATGTATCAAATCTGTTGTTTCTGAAGGTGAAGCAAGATTTTGTTCTGGTATAGTGCATCACTGAGATCCCAGGAGGAAACAAAATTAAACACAGATAGTTCAGATGGAGAGATTTTTAATGAAGGGACAACCTACAGAGGTGTTGGCAGGTCAGGGGAATCAACACAAGATGCTAAGAACCCAGGGACTGGAAAATCCCCCAACCTCAGGCAGAAGATACAAAGGGAGGAGAATGCTACTGGCATGAGAGCTGGAGCCCAAGAAAAGAGGAAGGGTCACTGAACAGCTATAATCCTGAAAAGGGGAAGCAACCACCAGATTGCTTCAGGGTCATTGCTTCATACTACCTGCACTGATGCAGGGAGAGAACAGGAAGAAATATCCCAACTTCTCTCTGCTCCTCTGTTTATACCTTCCACTGGCAAAAATTGAAGCCAATTGGAAGGGATCAGCTTCTAGGGGCGAGAAGAGAGAAGGCAGAGTGTGGCTCAGCGGTAGGGGAGCCCAGCACTAGAGAGCTCAATCACATAACTATCGCTGAGGCCTGATGCAAAAAAAGCAAAACTAAGCATGCTCCTCTGACCTAATTTCTAAGAAGTCTACCAGAAAATATCATTTTGGGCAAATAATTTTTAAAAGCACAAAAACCCTAAACAAATAATCTGATTAAAAGTGGGCAGAGGACCTGAATACACATTTCCCAAAGAAGATATATCGAGGACCAACAGACACATGAATCATCATCAGGGAAATGCAAATCAAAACCCCATAACGAGATATCACCTCACACCTGTCAGAATGGCTACTACCAAAAAGAGAAGAAATAACAAGCGCTGGTGATGATGTAGAGGAAAAGGAATCCTTATGCACTCTTGGTAGGAATGTAAATTGGTGCAGCCATTGTGGAGAACAGTATGGAGGTTTCTTGAAAACTTAAAAACAGAAATACCATATGATCCAATAATTCTCCTACTGGCAAATACCCAAAGAAAATGAAAACACTAATTCAAAAAGATATAGACATTATTATGTTTATTGAAGCATTATTTATAATAGTCAAGATATGGAAGCAATCTGAGTGTCCATCAATAGATAAATGGGAAAAGAAGATGTTTTATATATATATATATATATACACATATACATGTAGTAGAATACATGCAGCCATAAAATGGAATATTATGCAGCCATAAAAAAGAACAAGACCTTGCCATTTGCAACAACTTGGATGGACCTAGACAGTATTATGCTAAGTGAAAAGATCAGAGGAAGACAAATACTATATGATTTCACTTATATGTACTATCTGAAAAACAAATGAACAAAAAAAAGCAGAAACACACACACAAATGAGAGAACAGTGGTTGCTAGAGGGGAGAAAGGTGAGAAAAATGGGTGAAGGGGAGTGGAAGGTGGAGGCTTTGAGTTACGGAATGCATAAGCCATGGGACAAAAGGTACACAGCAGAGAAAATATAGTCAGTGGTACTGGAATAGTGTTGTATGGTGACAGATGGCAGCTGTGCTTGTGGTGAGCACAGCATAATGTATAGACTTGTCGAATCACTATGTTGTACAGATAAAACTAATGTGACATTGTGTGTCAACTACAATTCAACTTTAAAAAATAAAAAACAAAAGCTCTTTCTTCTGCATTTCCCCCCTTCAAGTTCTATTTAAATTCTTCCTTTTGTTTAAAATCCTGGTAACACAGAAGCCTATGGTCCAAAGAGTCTTCCAGTTCAATAGACTTTTCTCTAAGATCCCATCCTGAGAGCATGCTGAGCTGCAGGACGTCTATATGATTGTTAATGAATGCAAAATCCAGGAAATTTCCCTAAGATCCCTATTAAGTTTGGGAAAAGGTTAGCCCAGCCAGCCACCAATGATGACAACGCTCACCACGTCTTTGACAAATGTCAAATGCATATGATGTACATACCTGAAAGATTTATTTGAATGGTCCCTAATCTATTAATTTCGTGTGTGTGTGTGTGTGTGTGTGTGTGTGTGTAATTTTTGGTTACCTTCTGATTACAGCTTAAAAGTAAACAAATACAGAGAATAATCAAAGCTACCACATGAGAACTTAGGTAGTCCCACTACTCAGAAGCCTTCTGAGGACACCTAGAAGTCTTAAGTGGAGGTTCTCCAGGTACGAATCTCTGGCTACCACTACGGCAAGATGCTGGAGGGCCGGAAGCATGTGTGATTCATCTTTGCAGCAGCCACAGATCCAAAACAGTGTCTCAAGCAATGCAGGCACTCAATAAATGTTTGCTGAATTGGCCAAACCTTGCTTTGTCCCCCTCATCAACCACCCCAAAAGCACACAGATAATTACTTCTTGGAAAAATTCCAACTACTGTTTGATGTTACCTATGTGACTTTTCTCTCAAGAGCAGCTCTGTAGGATTACATTATTTTCTGTGTTTTTTTTTTCCGTTGATCTTAATGGCATGTACGTGAACAACAGCTTCATATAAAATTCCTAACAGCACATACCACAGCAGATTCAGGGTATCATTTTAAAAATGGTGCCAGTATCTCCCAAATTAGAAGACACACAGTCTCTCCTTTTGAACAGAGGCTAGAAAATGCATAATTTGGTATTAACATAAGAACTAAAGATATTTTGAATATACCCTTTGATCTTTTTAAGATCCAAGGTTTTTTTTAAAAAAGAATTAAAATGTTACCACAAAACTGGCCTTCATTAAAAAGTAATCCTGCATTTAATAAGTGTCCAATTATAAAGTTTATTTTGTAATGTAACTTTTAAAACTTGAACAGAAGAAATGTTGCATTTAAAAATGAATCTGAGTAGGTAATGAAGAGGAAGAAGAAGAAGAAGAAGAAGAAGAAGAAGAAGAAGAAGAAGAAGAAGAAGAAGAAGAAGAAGAAATAATTTAAAATTTTATTTCATACTTTGTAGAACTTAGAATCATTTTTATATAGTATAGATCCAAGCTTTAATTTGAAATGACCTTGACCCTCAAAAGCCTAAACTTAACACTTCAGAACAAACTAGCCATTCTCTTCTGCTTTATGGGCAAATCAACTAAATAGCAGGGAATTACACCGTTTGGGCCTTTGAACCACAGGACTAAGAAGAAATGCTGCTTGGTGTATATAAACACTAGAGAATCCATTTTGATTTAATAAAAGGATGAGTTCACTGCACATCCTATGACAAAATATTCCCCCTTTCCTGAAAATGTTCCCTTATTCCAACAATAGAGGATTGCTTTTTTCCCAAGGTGTGAGGTGGGCGGGATCAAGAAAGCTGTTATATTCATTTCTCAAAATGCACTGTGGTGGGAAATTCAGGATGCAGTGAAAAGTAATAAACCTTTTGCTTCACTGAAACAGAAAGCCAAATTTAAAGCACCAGGTAAAGGCTATAACAGCAACAGTACACATTCATTATTTGCAATCTTGTAGTTGCCTAAATCTCTATAATACATTACTTTAAAAGCTTCAGATAGATGTTTTTATAATATTTTACCAATATTTCAACACCAGAAGAATCTTAGTAGGTTAAACCCTATAGTCTTAAATTTCAAATATGACCTAACTCAGTCGTTTTATTTCTGGGACTTTCTCTCTCAAATTTCCATTTGTTTTTATTAATGGATAAATGATGAAGAATTTTAGGAGCCTATCCACAAAGAAATGAAATTTTTCTCTTTTTAGGAGCCTAAAAAATAAATAGAAAAAAGTCAATTCCGACATAATGTTGTCAAAATAACCTTTTTAGAATAGAATGTTACAATTACTTAATTATTTACATTTATCTAGCTCTACCATTCAAAGTGCATGTAGGCTTTAAAGCTAACCCTTAGGTAACGTCATGGTTGATAGCATCTAATTTCATGTTTAACTGACATCTCGAAGATTGAAAAGGATCAAGACAAACATATCTATTGTTTTGGCTACTGTATCCGTCTTCATCACTGGCTGTTTTGGGGTGAAATATATTGCAGCTGACCCTCTGAGAGAGACTAAAATAGACATGTACTGTTTCTGCTGCCCAGCATCCCTTCTGCAATTTTTCTTTGGAGAACCCTCCCCACCCCGGGCTAGACAGTGTGCAGCTAACACCAAATCCATTTTCAGAGGAAAACACCTAAATCCAAATTTACTCAGGAGAACAGTCCATTCTCCATGTTCAAAAAGGGGCAAGTGACTCAGACTGCCCCTGTAAGAAGAGTCCTGAGACTTTTGCTGCAAATATTGAAGAAAAAGTAGTCTCTCTTGCTAGGACTAAGTTGATAGTAGCATCTAGGGGGCTATCATTAGCAAACAGGTTGTCTGAAAATGAAGCCAAAACCAGAAAGCAGATCTTGATAACCCTGACTGGTAGATCCAGCCATATTTCCACTGGCAAGATGTACTTGTAGGCTTTTTGTGTTAACCAGATAAAGTCCCTTATACTTAAGCCAGTTTGAATCCATTTCCTCACTTGCAGCTAAAAGAATCCTGAGTCTGAAATGAGACAATGCTAAAAATAAACATGACTGCTTTTGAGATTTCTTTTTTTTTTTAAAGATTTTATTTATTTATTTATGAAAGACACACAGAGAGAGAGAGAGAGAGGCAGAGACACAGGCAGAGGGAGAAGCAGGCTCCATGCAGGGAGCCCCATGCGGGACTCAATCCCAGGACCCCAGGATCACACCCTGGCCTGAAGGCAGGTGCTAAACCACTGAGCCACCCAGGAATCCCGCTTTTGGGATTTCAAATGTATTTTCCTCTCTCCATATTATTTCATTTAATCCTCATAACTCAGGAAGTAAATATCTATCAACATTAAATTAATATTCATTATTTTTTGAACACATACTATGTGGAAGAGAGATGGAGAATGCCAGAGGAGTGATCAATCTGAAATATGGTGGCCACAGAAGTCTTACCTACCCTGGAAAAAAAGTGGAGGTTACATATCTCTAGGCTTCAACAGACATTCATCAAATGGAAGATAAGTGGTATACAGCAGAGCCAGGGTGCAATTATTGTACTAATCCCTCAGTGATAAATTAGAAGGCTCTTGAAATAGCCCAGGCCAGACAAATGAATGCCAAATAGGTAGCCCTATGAGAATGATTCAAACAACAGGACAGAGATGGAATCAGTTTAGATGTGGGGGTCCCAGGTGGATGCAGCTGTTGTCACTGGAACAGGAGGAGAAGGAAGGGGCAGAGTTTGGAAGGCAAGAAAGGAGACAAGGTATGGGTCAGGTAAACATACCTGTAGGTATGAGGGCCCTCCAAAAGGTCCAGAGGGCCCTCAGTACGGTAGGTGTGGGCTGCAGAGAGGCTGAGATAGGAAATGCAAGATGGAGCATTACTGGCATGTAGATGGCAGCTCAGGCTTGGGCACTGCCCTGCTACAGCCCTGCCAGGAAGAGAAGAGGAAGGGGCTGGCACCAACCTCCTCTGGGCAATCTCAGTCCTGCCTGTGAGCTCCATGGAAGCAGGCTACACGGGACAGGGCCGGTACTGGTGAAACGACCGAGTAGGTTCTACGTGAGTGCATCTCCAGGGACCCTCCACCGCTGCAGCTGCCAGCTCTACTGCATGGCCCCTATCCTGGACGCAGTCTCATTATTCAGCTCTCACTTCTTAAATTAGTTCATGCTCTCACATTAGGTGTAATCACGGCTGGCAACGCTTTCTGGGGATGTCTCCAAAAGATTAGAGTCGGAAAAAAAATGTTTGTGTGTCATTTTAATCTAAAGTAAAATTGTTGCCTCTTTTCCCATCCCTTCCCCTTTCTCCAGGCGAGCCTGAGTGACTGGAAACGGAGGCGGGTGTCGGGGATGGGGTTCCCCGCAGGTGATTCTTTAGACAGCTATCAAAGTCTCAAAGAAACAAAGGAGGTTGACAAGCTGAAAGGCGTGGCTATTGGCGATTCCAAGGCAGGCTTCCCCGCGTGGGGGAGCGCGTACCCATGGGCGGCAGACCTCGCTGGTGGCAAATCCTGAGGTTGAAAGGAAGCGCAGTCGGTCCGAGCCCCCAGGTCTTGCCAGACTCCCCGGCTTGCGCTGGGCTGCCGCCTGCCGCTCGTCGGCTCTGGCTCTGCGGAGCTCGCAGATTCAAGGTCGCCCGGGGGTGACCGCGGCGCCAGGTGCCCCGGGGGCGGGGGCAGCATCCCTCCCCGCCCGCCTCCGCGTGGGGTCCGGAGCCGGCACCTCTGCTCGGGCTGTGGCCGGGAGGTCCGCTCGTCCTCCGCTTCCGCCCGCTTAACCGCCCGCGATCCTCCAGCAGGTCTCCGCCCGCCGCACCTCGGGCTCCAGCGCGCCCTTCCTCTTACCCTCTCCGCAGTTCCCTTCTCCCTGCCACTTGGCCAAACTGTATTTTTGCTTCCTCGTTTGTGATAGCAAACACCCGTTTGTGTGTGCAAAGTTCTAAGTCAACGTGTGCGGCAAAAATTCTTGTAGGGTCAGAATTACTCCTGAAAAATCGCCCACGACTCGCAAGATTTGGGGTCTACAACTCAGCTCTAAGGTACAGGTCACGTAGATAAAACACGCAGTAAAGATGCACGGCACAGACAAAAAATACGGATGCAACGTATCAACCGTTAAGTGCCAAAGGGAAAAAGCGATCCGGTAATGGGCCTGCGTGCGACGCCACCGTGCTTGTCACTGCCCAGTGTGCTGGGCCTCGTCGGCGTCGGTTCACCACGGCACCCTCCGCGCGCGGCCCCGGGCCTGGCACTTCACGCGCGTGCAATGATCCATCCCGAAGAGAAGGAAGGAACGCGGCCCGCAGGCTAGGGGCCGTGAGAGGCAGGCGGGGCAGCTGGGCGAGCTCCACCCCGGCGGCCGCGGCCGCGGTCCCCGCACCTCCCGGGAGGCTGCCGCGCTCGCCCCGCCCCGCCCCGCCCCGCCCCGCCCCGCCGCGCACGCACGCGCCCTGCAGCCCGGCCGCCCGGCCCGCCGCTCGCTCGCCCAAACTCACCCGCGCGCCGGCTGCCCCGCGCGCCTGCGCCCGCTGGGGGGCGCCCCCCTCCCACCCCGCGCGCCCACACGCGGCGCCTCCCGCGCCCCGGCTGCTATTCCCGACCCTGGGCGCGCGCGCCGCCTCCTACCTGCGGGCCGGCGGCTGGAGGCGGGCGGAAGGGCCGAGGGGCTGACCCAGACGGTGGCACGAGGCGGGAGACGGGAGAGCGAGCGGCCGCGGCGGACGGTCCGGGCACGGGCGCGCGCGCGCGCCCCCAGCCCTCGCTGCCCCGGCAGACTCCCGGCCAGAGCCCAACCCTGCTGCCGCGCGCCGCCCGCCTCGCCGCGCCTAATAACAACGGCGCCCGGGGTCAGGTGGCCGCGCGCGGACAGCGCCGCCATTGGCTCAGCGGGGAGCGCGGCGCGCTAGGATTGGCTGGGGGGCGGAGCCTAGGCCGGCGAGGGGGCGGGGCCGCGGAGGGAGGCGGGCCGGGAGGCCGCGGGGGCGGGGCCAGGCCGCGGTCCGCGCCTTTGTGCCCGGCGCGCGCTCTCCGCCGGCTCCGGCTGCAGCGCCGGCTGCATCAATAATTCAGAGCGGCGGCGGCGGCGGCGGCTGCGGGTGCGAGCAGGCGGCGGCGGCGGCGGCGGGGACCGAGCGGCAGCGGCTATGCATCCAAGTGCGTCTGGGCAGCCGCGGCACCCCTGAGGCCCGGGCGGGGCTCCGGGAGCATCGCTCGGGGGGACGCTTGCCTGGGAGTGCGAGGAAGAGCAGTAATATCCAGAGCGGTGTCTGCGAAGCTGCGCACGGAGCAGAGGAGGGGGCTTCGGAGTGGGGCTGGGGCGGGGGGGGCGGCTGGCGCAAGCAGCCCCCGGGGTGGGGGGCGGGGTGGGCGCCGGCGCCGCGATGCTGGGCGTCGTGGAGCTGCTGCTGCTGGGGGCTGCGTGGCTGGCGGGCCCGGCCCGCGGGCAGAATGAGACGGAGCCCATCGTGCTGGAAGGCAAGTGCCTGGTGGTGTGCGACTCCAACCCCACGTCCGATCCCACGGGCACAGCTCTGGGCATCTCGGTGCGCTCCGGCAGCGCCAAGGTGGCTTTCTCTGCCATCAGAAGCACCAACCACGAGCCGTCCGAGATGAGTAATCGCACTATGATCATCTACTTTGACCAGGTGAGTGCTCCGCGCAGATTGGCTTGGGGGGAGACGTGGAAGGCTGATGTTCGATCCACTCCAAGGCTCCGCAGAGGCTCGGGGACAGGAGTTCGGGACTGACTCTTGTCTACCCCCCTTCGTTCCCGTCTCGTTATAGGTACTAGTGAACATCGGGAACAACTTTGATTCAGAACGCAGCACTTTCATCGCCCCGCGCAAAGGGATCTACAGTTTTAACTTCCACGTGGTTAAAGTCTACAACAGACAGACCATTCAGGTCAGCCACCGCGTCTGGGTCAGGCCCCGGGCCCGGGAGGGGGCTGTTAGCCACCGGAGTGAGCGGGCCGTGTAGGGAGGGGTGGGAGATAGAGGGGCAGCTGCATGTGCCTGGGGTTACTTGGATGGACGAGTCGCAGGGCCTCACAGTTCTGTGGCTTCGACTGTCTCTGGCTTCTTTCACCGGCGCTTGGAACCTTAATCCCCTCCCGCACAGAGTTTCCCTGCCTTGCCTTCTGGGCCCCTCCAAAGAGGTTCTCCCCCTTTCGGATGGGACTCTAGGGATTTCCCATAGTGGTTGCTGGCTAGCATCAGAGACAGTTCCCTCCGTCCAGCAGCTTCCTGACACCGGCCTTCAGCACCACAGGCAGGATCCCCACCCCCTGTCCCAGCTTGACAGCCTGGACTCCTGTGTACTTGCCTTCAGTACCATGCTCAGGGGGCTCCTGGCATCGCTTGGGGACCGACTCTGGGGTTTTGAACTACCAGCACCGGAGCCCAAAGCGGTTGAAGGGTGGAGAGAGAATGGTGGGGGTGTAATGCTACTCCCTCTAGGCTCTAGCTGGGCTCCAGCCAGCACTCACCAGCTCTCCAGGTTCCTGAAGGTGTCCAGGTTTCCTTTGGGCCGACAGAAGGCAGGGTGCACGGCAGCCAGGGAGAGGGCGCTGGGCCTTTGGCTGCTGATGCCACCCAAGGGCAAACAAAACCAGGCAGCGGCCGCACGGCTGGATCTGGGATAGGAATTGAGCCCAGGTTCGGGGATGAAGCACAGAGTGCAGCTCTGGCGAAATTTCTCACCAGCCAGAAGCTTTGCTGGTCTTTTCCACCGTGTCTCCACAGTGTCCAGGCAACTAGGACGAGGAGGAACCAGGTTTTTTTGTTTTGTTTTTTGTTTGGTTTTTGTTTGTTTTATTTGTTCTCCCAGAAACCCCAGTTGCCCGATTGTCTCTGAAACGGTGGGGGCGGGGGGGGGGGGCGGCTGCGGGGTGGGGGGAGGCCGCGAAAGTGTCGGGGCACCTGAGCCGCCTACGGGTTCATTAAACTGGATAAAAGTGCAATCGGGATTTGCTTGGCGCGCCCAAGAAATGAAAGTGACTCCCATTTTAGGGGGGGCAGACCCTTCCTGTCACCCAGTTGGGCTGCAAAGCCCCTTTCTCATCCCCGGCCCCTTCCCCCAGGTTCCCAGCCCTTTGTGGCTGTTAGCCAAGCCGCGACGGTTCGCGTCCTTACCGCCGCTTCGGTACCCGCCTAGGTGGCTCCTCTGAAGCAGGCCTTTCTCTTTCCCAGGTGAGCCTCATGTTAAACGGGTGGCCGGTGATTTCAGCCTTTGCTGGTGACCAGGACGTGACCCGGGAGGCCGCCAGCAATGGAGTTCTAATCCAGATGGAGAAAGGCGACCGAGCATACCTCAAGCTGGAGCGGGGGAACTTGATGGGGGGCTGGAAGTACTCGACCTTCTCCGGATTCTTGGTGTTTCCCCTCTGACTGGCTCATTGCCGGAATGGAGGCAGGGAGAGGGCCAAGGCAGGAGGAAGGCAGGAGGGGGAATAAGAAAGAGGCTGAAATTTAGAGGACGAGAAAGCGGCGCGACTCGAAACTTCCTACATGTTCCCCAGCGGTGTCCCGGTAAAAGGTGCGCGCGGGCGGTCGGGCGGACTACTTTGCCCGTTTCCCCGTTAGGAGAAGTAAATTCCGCTTAGCTCTGCGCACTCCTCCCGTTTCCAAAAACAAACTCGTTTCTCCCATGCCGGTTGAAGTAATCGGGAAAGAGAGACTACCTTGTCTTTGTTTCTACCCCCATGTCCTGTTCCCTCCAATTTATACACAAGAAACTTTGTATTTCACGGTATAATGTGAAATATCTTCCTCCTCAGATCCCCTCTGAATCTTTCCACCCGCTGAACTCTAATACGCCCCTCCCCTCCTTTTAGTTTGGAGAGGGGATAAGGTTTTTGTTTGGTTTTGTTTTGAATGGGGGAGGTAGTTTTAATTTGGCAAGTATTGCTCTGAAAACACTGCTCAAGAGTTAATTAGCTGAAGATACTTTTGTGTCCTCCGCTGCTTGTTAGCAGAGAAAGGACTCACCTTAGGGGTGACTGGTTCAAAAATACATATAAATATATATCATTTGTATTCAAAGAACTCTTCCCAGTGGAAACTGGCTGTATTTCCGTATTTCTATGTCCTATTCGGAGTGATCGTGAAATCTAAGGCTGCTTGATGTCTTGATGCTTGTCAATGCCCTCGTGTTCTGTGGCTCCACTAAATGCCAGGAGGTTCTTCCGGACGCTTCCTCGTCCTCTGTAACATACGTGTGAATAGCCAAGATTTAATTTTGCTTTAACCCAATAAAGTTGAAATGGGACTTTTATTTTTCTGGAATAGCTTTCTAAACTCCGCATCTTCCCCTGCTGCGAGGTTTGGGGGCGGGCTGTGGACCTGCGAGGCTCAGAGGCACGGGAAGTCGACTTGGTGAGAATGCACCCGGGAAGGGGGCCCGAAAGGCCGGGGCGCGAGCGCTTCCTTGCGAAGCCTGCCTGCACCCCTTTTTGCGCCAGGCCTAGAGCCAGCCCCGCATTCGCCAGTGCTCCCTGCTTTGGCCGAAGTCTTGCTAGGCCCGGCGCCACTACCGGCCTGGAAGCGAAGTCTGGATTTTTCGAAGTCCAAATGCCATCAGGAATAATCCTAATTGGAGGAGCCGGCACGATCTCCACGCCTCTGCCCCCGGATTTCCCCCAACCGGCCGCCCCACAGTTCCCGAAGCAGCAGCGTCTGTTTTATACCAGCGCCTCTGAATCCCGAGTCCACCCGCCGTATTACCCGGGCGTCCAGGACCTGGTGATTGCGCTCAACGCAGGACTTTCATTCAAGAGGTTCGTCCAGGAGTTTTGATTGTATCGGAACATAATGTGAAAGCAAAATTGAAATAAACGACTTCGTTTTAAGTCTGGAAGTCTGACCCAGTCGCTTCAGCAGCGGGGAGGTCGGGCGCCAGGGAGCGGGTGGCTTCCGAGGGCCTGGGGCAAGAGTCTGGGCCTGGATAGGCACCTCCGGCTTTGGTCCTTTTAGAAGTTTTTTTCGCTGGCCGACAAGCAGGGGTGAATTTAATTGGCTCCTGGAGGGTGGAGAGAAGGGGGTAGTACTAGCACAATAAGCAACGTTTCTCTTAGTTTCTCTTATTCCAGCGGCTTCTCTGATTGAAATTCGCCGAGGACTCGGCCTTCCTTGAAATGCCGACCTGTTCCTCCCGAGCTCTCGATCCTGGGGGCCGCATCCCCAGCGGGGTGCTCGGAAACCCCCAAGGCCCCAGGCCCCAGGTCCCACGGGGATAGCTGGGGACTTCAGGACTGAGGAGTGCTCTTCTCTTCTTGTCCCACAGTTCTCTCCCGGCATAGTTGGTCCCCAGGGAAGGGAGGATGAAGTGCAATTCAGAACCCTAGAGAGGTTTAAAAAGAAAGCTATTCTTTTTAAAAAGGGGCATTTTAAAAAAAGAAAAAGAAAGCTCCGCATTCTTCCTCTTTCGAGGGAGGTATCTGGGAGAACTGGAGCCTTCGGCGGAACTAGCTGGACCCTAAGGCTCTATCCTGAACAGCCAGCCTTCCAAGCAGGCACACACGGTGCAGCGGGCACCCCTTTCTGCCTAGGATGAGGGCTTCTTGGCCTTGCCGGCTGGGTGGGTAGTCACCGCCCAAGAAGGCAGCGCCTCTAACGCACTATCAGCTTGCTCGCTGTGGGTGGTGGGTGGTCACTCCTCTTCCTGGGGAGGGTGCCACCAGCATGTCTATCGAGGCTATGGGACCACCAGGCTGTGCTCCAGCTGGGTGACTTTGGCAAGTCCTTTCCCTGGCCTCAGTTTGCCCAACTGTATAAAGACAAAGAGGAATTTAAAAATCTCCAAGAGTCCCTCCTGCTCTGAGATTCCAGCCATCCTTGAACATGGGCCTACAGTTCTTTTGCCTGAGCTTAATGAGTCCTGGCTGTCACCTTCCCTGATCTGACTCCTGGGGGCAGTCTCCTGAATGCTAGATCTGAGGCGGGGGTAGAGACAAAGAGGAAGCCTGCCTATCCAGGAACTCAGGCTCACCTGGACGCTGGAAGGTGAACCAGAAGGGAGCAAGTGGGCCCCTAGAGAGACAGAGAAGTTATCCCTGGATTTTGTCCTGGCTCCGGTGGAGGGAGTGCCTCTGTCTTCCCAAAGGTTTGATTTTGGCACTCGAGATCCTTCTCAGACTGGCTCCAGCCACTGCTTCTTCCACCTGCTGATCCTTTCCCTCTGCCATTGGATGAGCCCATCTCCACTCCTGTCTTCATGCCTCTGCACCTGCTGTTTCTTTACTTCAATTGGAAGTACCCTTTCTCTCATCTCCTCTTTAAAATCTTGTCTTTCAAAAAAAAAAAAAATCTTGTCTTTCTGGGGGATCTGAGCAGTTCAAGTAAGAGGCTGTCTCCTCTGGGAAGCCATTCTGTAGCTGCTTTTCCAAGGTTCACTACTCCCCCCTCACTTTCCCACCAGGCCTTGCTTGGCACTGGTTGGCAAGGAAACTGTCTGGGCCTGGGCCTGCCTCCCGCTCTGCAGTGGGTTCCAGGGGTTAGTGGTGCCCACCCCAGCAAGTTTTCAGAGTGCTAAGCAGGCAGTCCTGTCCCAGGGTCCTCAGGGGAAATGTAGGGCTCTCCACCCCCAAACTACCTGAGCCTCCCATTAGTCTGGGTGGAGATGTGGACAGCTCTCCCCAAGAGACCTGGAGTTGGAGTTAGAGATCTCATTGGGGCTGGGTACTTGTCAATTGGGCCACCACCCTCACCTCTGGGATAGAGGTGAGGATGACTATTACCTGTGCCAGAGACAGGTGACTCAAGCTTTATCTGAAAATTGTGCTCCAGCTGAGAGGGAACCAGATACTACCAACTGGTGTGTTGGAGACAGACGGATAGAGAAAAAAAAAAGGCCAGTGGCTCAGTAGAAACTATATCCCTGCCCCCAACCAGAGGCTAGGGAGGGGGCCCATCTTCAAGCCTATACCTCACTGCGGTTCCCTTTAATACTTAGAACTTTCTAGACCTTTTCAGATCTGGGCCCTGCCTTCTGCTTTCATCTCACATAAACCTGATCAGAATAGAGCCTGTAGGGGTTCCAGGACCACCCCTTCATTCAGCCTCCCTCTCCAAAGTCTCAAAGACTCCTCCCCTGCCCAGGTCACCTTGGTTACTTCCTCCACTCCAGCCTTCTGGAAGCCTTCCTCATCCAGGAAAGGCAGAGTGATTACCTCTTCCCGGCCTTCCTCTTTGCACCGTGGCCTCTCTTACCTCCCTCTCCCCAGCCTCCAACCCCGTTTCCCTCGGGCTGCAGCAGTGTTAGGGGTCTGGTGCGGGGGAGCCCAGGGAGGTTTCTAGGACCCAACGAGCCCAGATAGGACTTCCAGGCCCGGGTTTTCCAAGCGTGCCGAGTGCCTGTGGGAGCGGCAGGGTGGGCGCGGGTTCGCAGGCGGGGAGCCGGGGTCACCCGAGCCTGCAGTGTCGGGCCGCGCCGGGCTCCGCTAGGTCCTGCGCGCCCCCCTCGGCTCGCTCCCTCGCCCGCCGCGGCTTCCAGGGTCCCCAGAGTGCGGAGGGCGCCCCCCGAGCTGCGCCGGAGCACTAATGCTCCAACCCCGGGTGGACCGGCGCCTAATGAGAACATAATTACCCAGATGGAGAGGGAACCTCACCCCGTTCTTTAATTGTGCCTTGATGGAGGGAATGGGGATGCGGAGCGAAGGGTCAGGACGCTTCCGCGGGTCCCGGACGGGGTCCTTGGGCCCTGCGGACCCAGAGGAGAAGGAGAGACCACGCGTTGTGGAGCGCACTCCGTACCCCAACCCCTGGCTTAATGTGCAACCTGAGACTGCTCTCCTGGCACCACCACCTACCTCTCTCCCCCCGCCCCCAGCTTTGTCCTCAACTCCCAAGTGTGAAGGGTGGGCTAGATGTCTAGGGTTTGCTCCGAGACATCTTTTCTGATAAACGGGTCGGTGAGTCTAAGCCTTCCCCCTCGCCCCATCCAGCCATAAAACTCCAGGCGTGTGCTTGGCCTGGTCCTTGTCACCCCCACTGGCTTTCAAACAAAACTGAAACTTATTACCGACTCTGACTCTGCAGGAGGCCAGCATTGCCCTGGAACTGAGAGGTCAAGCCTGGAGGGAAAGCGCAGGTACACCTTCCTTTGAGCCAATTTAATTCGGCGGAAAAGGTTTCCCAGGAGCGATTACAAAGGTCTCTTGATCTCTTTGCACAGAGCTCCTCATTGAAGATACATCCACAGTCTCTCTGAGCCTCAGTTTGCTCATATTTCAAATGGGGATAGTAATGCCTTCACAACAGGGCGGCTGAGAAGGCTGTGCTAAAAGGTATAAAAATGCTCAGCGCTGCCCTAGCGCTACCGTAGTAGGCGCAGAATAAATGGTAGCAACAGTAAGGAGCAGTGAACATCAGGGCATCCCACTATCACAGAAGCAGGACATAGGGGAACATCTGTGTAGATCCCTACATCAAATAAATGATAAAACTGAAACCAGGTAGGGAGAGGAACACAGAGCAAGTGATTGGTAGAATTAGGATCCTGCTTCCTTTTTTAAAAAAATTATATTAAAAATTTTTTTATTGGAGTTCAATTTGCCAACATATAGCATAACACCCAGTGCTTGTCCCACCAAGTGCCCCCCTCAGTGCCCATCACCCAGTCACCCCAACCCCCACCCACTTCCCCTTCTACTAACCCTTGTTCATTTCCCAGTTAGGCGTCTCTCATGTTTTGTCATCCTCACTGACATTTTCACTCATTTTCTCTCCTTTCCCTTTATTCTCTTCCACTAATTTTTATATTCCCCAAATGAATGAGCTTCCTGCTTCCTTTCTTCCCCCCCAACACCTGTATCCCCTCTCCCTCTAGTCAATAACCAGAATAGACACCTGTATTCCATAAGTGTCTATCATCTCCATCCCTGTTGCTCATATTATTTGCATTGGTCTCTATGGGTGAATAGTCTCTGGTTGCATGTCTGAAGGCTTCCCCATTAGGGCATGAGCTCTGTTTCCATGTCTGTGTCCCTTTTGAGGGTGAGCCCTTTTAAGGTAGGTACCACATCCTGTTGATCTTGCTTGGCCCAGTGCCTCCCACGGTGCCTGGCACAGAACAGACATCTGTGATGGTGTCATGAATGAAACCAAACTGTGCCTGGTGTGACTGCAGGACATGGACTCAATCAGTGAAACTGCCCTTTAGGGCAGCTTCTCAGATTCTTCAGTCCTCCACCCCTCATCAGTGGCAGGAATGCTAACATGGAAGTACTTTCCGACTCTGTGCAGGCAGAAAAACCTTCCCAGGTACCTGTACTTGCTCTCATCTCTCCCATTCTACTTTGAGCTCAGGCTGTCCCCAAGGAGTTCCAGCTTTGACCCTGGAATAGCAGCAAGCAGGGGCAGCGAGGAAGAGGCCAAGATTAGATGTACAGGCAGTGTTTGAATTTGTTGCTAGGTCTTCTGTTTGGGAAAATACTTTTAACTGGGAAAATACTTTAGGCAGCAGTGAGGAGACACAGTGTAGCTTAAATCAAAAAGGAGAATTTCATGATTATAAAGAAAGGACTTCCAGTTGTGTAGCCACAGCCCAGAGCCTAGGGAGGTCTTTGTTCATCTTGCTAAACTCTGAAGAGGTCAGGAAAGAGGTGCAGGGGAGGGACCAGTGACTCCAGTCTGACCTTTGAGGCTTAGCTTGAGCTTCATCCACCTCATTTGTACAGTTGTCGCTGACACCCACACATCAGGGCCTCACTCTCTGCTGACCACCTGAACTCTCCTATTCAGATGACATCCTGACCACTACTCTGCTGGGGGCACTGAGCTCCAGAAGGATAAATCCTCATCTGCTGTTCCCCAGAGCACCTAATTCCTGGCACAGTGTCAGGACTGGTAGATACTCTATAAATGTTCCTTGACATTTATGAACGAGTGAGTGAACATATGAATGGGTGGGCCGACAAAGGAGGGATTATTGGTTGCATCATGAGAATATCTGCTTTATGCTCATGAACTCTGTGAACTCTGCAAAGGTACTTAACCTTGTTATTGGCCTCACTTATAATTATATCCTCAGTGCCTAGCACGTTGCCTGGAATAGAGTCAGTATGAAAAGTATTTCTTGAGTGAATGGATGGATTGATGGGTAGATGGATGAGGAATTACAGTACTCTGGCAATAAGATTTCTTGGACTGTGATTCTGAAGTGCAGGCTTGACATGGTGCTCCTCTCTAAATCTCCACCGTCACCCCAGATGGCCACATTTATTCTAAAATTGAATGGAATTGCACGCGTTGTCTGGAGTTGACCTTATACCACAAGTTTTCCTTGATGCTCTTGCCCCACCCCACCCCCAATATGTGCCTCAACGGCAGGGACAATATTTTATTTTTCTTAAAGGTCAGGAATACCCTCCCTTTCCTCCAGTACCTAATGATATGATTTAATATTGGTTGATTGGTTGCTTAAGCCAAGATCAAGCCATGATGTCTCTGGAAATGGGTGGGGTTGAAGCCCTTGGTGATGTTGACAATGATGGTGAAGCCCAGAAGGTTTTTCAATGGTGTTAGAAGAGTGGTAAGGTGTCACAGCAGCCACACAATGCCTTGCTAATGAGGGAGCTGGTGTTTCCCCAGCAGACCCTAGCCATGGGGTCTCTGTGTTTTTGTTCCAGCTGAAAGCAGAATGACCTCTAAAATCCCCTCATGGCTTTGGGTTCTGCTGCAGACCATGGAGGTGGAGTGGGCTCAGTTGTTTCCTCTGAAGAAAATAAAGGATTACGCAAATCCTTCTCCTTCCTCAGACCCAGTGTCCAGCTGGGAGTTCAGCCCAACTAAGAATTCTCTAGAATGCTCTGCTAGCCAGCAGCAACCTGCTTACTCAGGTGAGGCTCCAAGAGCCTTTTCTTCCATCATCAGAAATTACTGCCTACTTTCAGGGAAACTTTCAAAGAGAGAAGAGGGAATTACTAACAAAGGAGAGGCCACTGGGCATCTCGTTCTCCTCATTTAAAAGGAAGCTGTGTGCTCTGCCCAGATCTGGTATTGGATAGGCTCTCCTTTGTATTCTGAGAGACTCAAAAATAAACTCCCCAATGTGTACTTCTGCTGAGAAGTTCAGATGATTTTATAATGACTGAACGGCTCCAAATATGCAGCTGATGTGGAGACTGCTATTTTACTAACTCATCTTGATCAAAGTTGGTCAATTTAGGTCTCAGAAATGTTCCGAATGCTCTCTCCCTCTCTCTCTTTCTCTCTTTTTGAAGGAGTTCATTTCAGGTAGATGGATTATTTGCTTATTCTGAAGATGCCAAGGGAGAAGGCACGTTAGCAATACCAATTGAGCTGGGGGTGCAGGCTCACAGCTCATCTTTCACATGGCATCTGAGTGTCTGGTGCTTTTCCTTCCTTCTCCTCTGGGCTCTCCGATGCTGGCCAAGTGGGAACTTGCTTGGCAGGTTCACCAGAATGTGGGCCTAAATAATCTCCTGCATCAATCTGAGTGACAGTGGTGCTCCTTGAGGCTGTAAAGTTGGCAGCTCTTTTCTTTGATTGCCTAAATGTGTCCCCATCTCTGTCATGAGAAGCTGGGGTCCAGGCTGAGGGCATAAGTGAGTCTGTTCCCCCAGAAATGAAACTAGATAACTTCTAGGGTGCCATTCTAACTAGAAGCCTATGAAATGCAAGATCCTCTGGATGGTAGTTGGGGGTCTTCTGACTTTCCAGCTTAAAAATATCCCCAGAATCCTACTTTCAAGGCTTAACCCACAGGAAAAGCTATGTGGTGACTAGCTCTTAGAGCTGTGATATGAATCTTCTTTAGGCCCCTCTTAATTCTCTGTCCCCTGAGTAGCCAGAGTGAGCTTCTCAAACATAAACCAAACCACACCACATGAGTCCTCTGGTTGAAATCTACCAGTGACTTCACAATGCACTGTGACTCTTTGTAGTGGCTTGCCAGGCTTCCGTGATCTGGTCCCTATTGACCCTTACTACCTCATCTTTTGCTGTTTTGTGATCTGGTCCCTATTGACCCTTACTACCTCATCTTTTGCAGTTAGCTCATTCCACCATTAGTCCCTATAATATGCTAAGCTCTCTCTTGTCTCAGAACTTTTGTACATGTTGATCTTTTGGGGGCGAGGAGTACTCTTCCATCCCTATGCTTTACATGGCTCTTTCCTCTTTCATATCTCAGCTGGCCATCCCTGAGCCACTTCCTCTCTTACCAGTTGAGCTTCATTCATCTCTCCAAAATGCTCATTTACCTGAATACTGTCCCTCCCTGGGAACAGGCACCTGGCCTGTCCTTGGTGTTACCTTATCCTTAGAGTTTGGAACAGAAGCTGGAATGGTAGGGGCTTGATTCATATATGGACAACTGAATGGCAAATCAGCCATCCAATCTTGTATCAGAGCTCAGGGCTTCTGCTCCATCAGGGCAAAGCCATTTTTCCTTGGTTAGAAGCTCAAGGGAGCCATTAAATATGTCACCTACCTGAAGCTATATCCATCTAGAGGAAAAGCAGGCTGGAAGCCATGAAGTCAACGATGGAGGCTAGAAAATTGGTCTGTTATCATCCACAGGCCCAATGAATGAGTCTTTTGCTTGTTAATATCTGTTGTTAAAATTGCTTAATTCAGCTAGCCTTGCAGTTGAGCGAGGGAAAACTGACATGAACTGTGAATTATTGAGTTTTTCCCACTGAAGTTATTCTGCAACAAACACAAACAAGCACCTTAGTCTGGGGCAGGGGTGAAGAGCAGTTTGGATGCTGTTCCTGGAACTGTAACTCTGCTTGGAACAAAGAAGGGCAATGAGGTGGGGACTGAAGGAGGAGAGTGAGGGCTGGAAAGTCACATGCACAAGAGAGAAGACAGCTTCTTAATCCTCCCCAAGATGGGAGAAGGCAGCAATGTGAATCTGAGGCTGTTGAAAAAAGGCATATGAGCTCAGCCTGCAGAATATCCACCACAGAAGTATCCAGGTAGCTTGGAGTTACCAATCAAACATTTATGTAACAATGCTTAGCTCTCAATCATTTACAGTATATGCAGCAAGGCTGTTCTGAACAGGTCTGATAGAGAAACTGAGGCAGGGGGACTGCCTACCCTGTGGCCCAGATGGAGGGAGAGTAGTGCAGAGAAAGATAAGAAATTAGGGTGAGGAGCTTGGCTGTCTGTCTTGCTTGCTTTAATCCTCTCTCTCCCACACCGTTGTGAACTCCTCATGGACCAAGTAAATTTTCATGATCTTTGGGTTTCAGCCTCCTTTATAGGGCAAAGTAGGGGGTGCTCATCAAGGAAATAGCCTTTGAATAAAGCAGAGCTGGTTTTGAGGGCTTTCTTTGACACCGGATTCATCAGTACTCTAGAAACTCAACTCAAACCACACTTAGTACCACCTTCCCCAAATAATATATTGGCCTCCGTAATGACAACAACAACAACAACAACATCCAAGGATGATTCAATTCACATGTGTCTGGTCCAGGCAACTCAAACAATGTCACCAGGGATCTGCCTCTTTTCATATCTGGATTCATTTCCAGGCCCCTAAATGGGGCAATTTGACTCCAGCAGCCCCACAGGCCCACATTTATCTATCTAGTTTCCCTATTAGGAATAGGGTCCTTTTTCAACAGAACTCCAGAAAGAAAATCCAGAGCTAATGAATATCAGACTGAATTAAGCCAGATGCACTGCCAAAACCAGTCTCTTTAATCAAAGAAATAAAATGAGCTAATTGCCAGGTATGTAGCCAGGTTGGGGGCAGAGTTGGGGAGAGCAGGCCTATCCAGGGACAGCTGGTGCCAAAGAAGGTGGAATGCACATAGGGGTGAACAAAAACAGTAGATGTCTACCACTATAGCCACTCCCTAGCTGTGTGACTAGGTGAGAGGTTTCATGTCTCTGAGCTTTGGGTTCCTCATCTGTTAAAATGAGATGAGTAGGGCACCTGGCTCAGTGGTTGAGTGTCTGCTTTTGGCTCAGATTATTGTCCCCTGGGTGCTGGGTTTGAGTCCTGTATCAGGCTTCCCATGGGGAGTCTACCTGTCCCTCTGCCTATATCTCTGCCTCTCATGAATAAGTAAATAAAATCTTTTAAAAAATACAATGAGATGAGTAATGATATTTAATTCTTTTAGGTTGAAGGTGGTAATACCTATGAAAGATTTAAAAGGGTAAAGGACGTAGTAAGTGCAAAGTGAATAGTAGTTATTGTTATTGCTCCCAGGATAATTTTTGCCCACAGACCTTGGCAATGTTATTTAATCAATATCACAAAGGTATCTTTTTTCTCCTGAAGAAAGCACAAGCTACTTGTGGCCTAACAATGCTTATTGCATTCAGATCATCTGGACATCTTGTTAAAATGCAGATTTTATAGATGTTAGTGAGGATGTGGAAAAAAAGGGACCCTTGTACACTGTTGATGAGAATGCAGACTGGTGCCTTCACTCTGGAAAATAGTATGGGGGTTTCTCAAAAAGTTAAAAATAGAACTACCCTACAATCAAGTAATTGCATTACTGGGTATTTACCCAAAGAATTCAAGAACACTAACTCAAAAGGATACATGCAGCCCTGTGTTTATAGCAGCATATCTACAATAGCCAAGATATGGGAGCTGCCCAAGTGCCCCTCAGTTGATGAATGAATAAAGAAGATGTGATATATATACACAGTGGAATATTATTCAGCCATAAAAGAGAATGAAATCTTGCCATTTGCAATGACATGGATGGAGCTAGAGAGTATAATGCTAAGCAAAATAAGTCAGTCAGGGAAATACCATATAATTTCACTCATATGTGGAATTTAAGAAACAAAACAAATTAACAAAGGGGGAAAAAAAAAGAAAGAGAGGCAAAGCAAGAAAGAGACTCTTAACTGTAGAGAACAAATGGATGGTTACCAGAGGGGCTGGGGTTGGGGAATGAGGTTAAATATGAGAGGGGGATTGAGGAGTGCACCTCTTACAATGGGAACTGGGTGATATATGGAATTGTTGAATCACTCTATTATACCCCTGAAACTAATATAACACTGTATGTTAACTAACAGGAATTAAAATAAAATGTTAAAAAAATGCAGTTTCTGATTCTTCAAATCTGAGTGGGGCTTAAGATTTTTCAATTCTAATAAGCTTTTTAGAATTGGATCTTTTAAAGAAATTTTCCAATTCTAATAGCCTTTGCAAAATTCCATGTGATGAACTCACAAACCACACTTGAGTATCAAGGACCATGTATATTGGACACGGACATGTATATTCCACAGTTATTATTGAATACCAGTTCATAGATGTGTTGTACCAGAAACATCTATTTTTTTGTTTTTTGTTTTTTGGAAGAGAATTTACTGGTGTCTTACATAACATAACAGAAACTTAAGTATGAGAGACAGAGATTGCTTTGGTATACTTTGATCATTAGTACCTGGTCTCTGTCTCCCTCTTTCTTGTGCTTAACTCTTTTCATTCTTCACATCCACATTATAGCTACAGAAGCTTGAGCCCTTTCATTGTCGCTGCTTCAAGTTCTCTATCCCAGAAGTCTTTGCAAAATTCTGAGGATACCTCATTGGCTCTGAAGGGGTTCCATGCTAATCTCTAAATCAATTTCTATGGAAAGGCAATGCAGGCTCTGATTGGCCAGGACTAAATCTTATCCGCCTTGTGAAGTCCAAGTGGGGGCTCCTTCACTGAAGTATCCAGAATGAAGAATATGTGTTGTGTGTGTGGGCGGGGGTGCAGGAGGATTTCCAAACTAAAATTGAAAACTAGCACCGAAATTCAAGGGCCACTGAGCCTCAATCCCAACCCCAGGACTCTTATATACAACTTTTCACATAGCTAATGGACATCTCAGATATGACATGTTCAAAAGTAGCATCTGATCTTCTCTGCTCAAATCTGTTACTGCCAATCTTTCTTATACCAGTTAATGGTAACCCCAATCTTCTGATAGCCCAGACCGGAAAGCATCATCCTTTCCTCTGCCTTATCTCTTATACCTGACATTTAATCCATCAGCAAATCCTATCAGCTCTACCTTCAAGATAATCCAGCAGTTAGCTAGTCCAGGCCACCAGCATCTTGCCCTTGGACAGTGGTAGTTGTCCGACTTGTACTCTTGCTGCTCCATGTCTATTCTCCCCACAGCAGCCACAGTAGCCACAGTTCTATCCTGCTAGGATATGAGTCAGATCATGGCGCTTCTTTGCTAAAACTTCCAAATGGGTTCCCTGCTCCTTTAGAATAAAATCTAAACTATTTATCAAGGCTTTTCAAGATGCGCCCCCCACCCTACTCCACCTGACTACTTGTCTGATCTCATTACCATTCACTTGGGAGCTTGTTAAAGTGCACCTGCCACTTCTTGCCCCAGATATTCTGATTCAGTAGCTCTGGGCTGGGTCTGAGGTTCTGCATTATCACAAGTGCCACATGTGATTTTGATAGGCAGCCCAGTTTTGCAAACAACAGCTCCCAACACCTAGGCTGGGCTGAGGTATGGAAGGAGTGAACAAACATCTGCTGGATCAGCATCTCATCTTTCCCTTTGTGTGTGGTCTTCAGGCTGAAGCAGAAGTGATTAGGGAACAGGGTTATCTATAATTTCCAGTAATGAAATTCGATTATACATAGTTTGTTACTTCTATAATACTGAAGAGATCACTTGAGAAGTGTAATTAGCATCAGCTTGCTTCACAGGAGAAGGGGTGTCCTGCCTGTGCTGGTATTGGTGAACCATGATTGTCTCTCTGTAGGATGCCTGGGAGTCTCTTTGGTGACCACATCCTTCACTTTCACTTAATGGTGACAGCCCATTGCAGCCCACAGTGTTTCTGCCTAGTGTCTGCATCGATAATGAAGGCAGCTTCACTAGAGCCCTTGTACAATCTGTCCCTGCTGGAGAGCCTGCCTGCCTGCCTGACTCGTGTCATTTAAATTTGGCCCTTCATGCTGCCAAAGCCACCTTGCTTGCTGTCTCTTCCTGTCTATTGTCATTCTTGGGCCTGCCTATCTCCTGAGGTGTGTGGTCCCAGCTTTTTCCTTTCCTCACCCGTACCTTCCAGGCCATGCAACCCCGCCATCATGACCTGGTCTTGGGGGCCCCTGCCCACCTTCCACCAGCAACTACAGCTGTCCCTGTGACAGGCTCTGAGCCCCCTGCTGCCCTGCTTTTGTTAGGATGTTGGCTTACTTTCCAAGTATATGAAAACCTGCATCAAAGGCCCAAGTCCATAATCTTCTCATTGGAGCCTCAACCTGAAGTCCTGAAAAGTGTCTATGGGGATACTTTGGTTGTAAGAAGCAGAAATTGGCTATTTTAAGCAAAGGAGGAATATCTTAATATACCTTATGGCAGCAAAGCCTGGAGAAACAGACTCAGGAAAAGGCAGGAAACAGGGCAGCACTGAGGGGAGGGTCTTGGGAGCAGGAGCTAATGGCAGGCAGAGCCTTCAGGAGCCCACCTCCAGGATGCATGGATGATACTAGTTTCCATTCCTGTGTCACAAGGTTCAACATTTAACATCCCTGGAGAAAGGATTACCTCACAAGCTTACCCCTTATCTAGGGAATCAATGCACGTCATGATTGTCCATCATACCAAGGATGTTGATAACACAGTTGAGCAAGTTCCTTAGGATGAAGCACCACTGAAGTGTGGGCTCCGGAGCCTGGCTGCCTGGGTTCCTCTCCCATGGGGTTCAGCCATGATTCATGGCGTAGCTCTCAGCAAGTTATTTATTAATTTTTGGGCCTCAGTTTTCTCATCTGAAAAAAATGGGGGTAATAATAATATCTACCTTACTAGATTCTGATGAGGCTTAAATAAATGAATATATGTAAAACACTTAAACTAATGCCAGGCACAGAGTAGACAATCAGCATTCGTTACCATCGATAAGACCAAAAGGAGGGGGTATGACCGCATGGATGCTCAGAGTGCTCTCTCCATGGGATTATTGCACATCTTTCCTCAACCTGTAGCTCTGATTTCCTTATGGCTTGTCATCCTCTCCCCCAGTGTGGGTAGTACCTGGTCAGGAGGAAAGAAGCTTTGGGAACTTCCTGGCCCATTGGAACACAGAGGGACAGGTCAGGACAAAATATTGGTCAGTAGCATAGGCTTTAGAGGCAACTTGACCTTGTTCAAATTCTGGCTCTGGTACAAACAGTTGTGTGACGTAGGTTAGTTGTGGAGTGTCTCTGTGCTGTATAGAAAGCAGGATAATAAAAAGCCTACTTCTTTGAGAGAGTCCATCCACTCAAGCAAAAAATAATTATTGAGCCCCTAATAGGAACCAGGCACTGTTTCAAGGCTAGGATGATAGCAGGAACTAAAGAGACATACCTCTGTCCTTGGGAAATTAAGCATACCTTATTCCAGCTATCACAGAGCTGCGTAATTCCTGAGTGTTAGGGATATGGAAAAACCACCTGCATACGGAACTGTGAGCTATAAGGAGGTCCCATTCTGAGCTGAGATTTGAAGCGTGACTAGGAATGAGCTAGGCCAAGGTTGGGAGTGGGACAAAGTATAGCATTCCAGGTAAGAGAAGCTGCAGGTGCAAAACTCCCAAGGTGAAAAACATCATAGATCTGTGGGAACTTTGGGAGGACTGATAAGGGCTAATGTTGCCCCAGGTTGGGGAGGGAAAGGGTGTCTTTCTGGCCAGAAAGGGGACAGGAGTGGAGGCAGGCAATCCAGTGACAGTCATCTGTGGCAGTCATCCAGGCTTAAGTATAGAGATGGCTAGGACCATGGCACTGACAGTGGGTTGGAGACCAAGTAGATGGATTTGAGAGATATTTGGAAGTTAAATCTTTGTGATTAGTGAACAATTAGGGTACAGAGGTGAGGGCAAGAGGGTGCTAAGGGTGGTCTCCAAGATTTCTGGTTATGCTGTAGGATGGCAGTGTTGCCACTCCCAGAGAGGAGAGCGAGGTCTGGCGGTAGGAGGGGTTATGAGGCCAGTGTGAAACACATTGCATTTGAAGTTCCTTTGAGACATCGTACATCAATGTCAAATAGACAACTGGGTATCTAGGTCTGGAGGCCAGAGGACAGAGGAACAAACTTGGCCCCCACAGGCATTAAGGTAAGTCAGAAGCTCTGAGAAGAGATGAACTGGCTGAAGAGAGACAATTTGGGGAAAGCTCTTAGAAAGTGCTGCTGTGTTACAAAGACTTAAGTGATTGTTTAGCATGTGTGTGTGTGCACATATAGGTGCACGTGAGTACATGTGTATGCATAGGTGTATGTATATGTGCTCCTATAGCCAAATCTCTCCTCTTGAGGCTGCTGCTGTACTTGGCTTCTGGTAGGGTGAATGTCACCTCATATTTGCTTCTACTGTCACCTAATAAATGCTGAGATCCAGAAGGGACCAAGCTATGACGGGGAGAGGAAAAGGAGACAGTGAGGTATGAAGGTGGTCTTACGAAGCTCCTTTCCCCTACATCCACTGCACACGCAACTCAGACCTGACACTTTGATTGAACTTAAATTCTTTCTTTCTAAAGGCTTCCCTGGAAGAATTATGAGCCCAACTTCCCTTGACAGCCCCAGGGGGAGGGTGACATTGGCAATGGCATAAAAGCAGAAGAGAGAGGGAAGAGCAAAAGAGGAGCATTTATCCTGAGCAGGGTCCTGGAGCACCAGCCACCTTCTGAGCAAGACAGAGAGAAACCAAGGGTTTTAAAAATAGAACCGCTACACTGCTTCAGGCAGGGAAACAACCTAGACTAAAGCCGACCTTCCTGTTCTAAGCAACTGATCCCCACTGAGGCAAAGGAGGCCCCTGAGCCCCAGGGAGGAAACGGGGAGCAGTCGGGCAAGCGGAGAGGGGGTGTAATTGAACTCTGGGCCTGGAGCTTTGTCCTGAAATGGCCAACATGTTCTATGCCTCTGAAGAGAGAGCAGGTCCATGGGGGCACGTGGGGCCCTTAATGCAGACAGCAGTGTCTCCAGAGACAGTAAGGCAATTGGCAATAGGCCAGGCTGTTTCTGGAACAGACTAGAACATCTGCATGCAAGCACAGGTTACAGCCTGCAAAACCATTCTCAGAAGGTACAATTCCCCTTCTTCAAAGGATAGCAGGGTTACAAAGTCAAGGATGACAGCACTGGTGCTCTGGGGAGGCTGAGGGACTGGGGAGGAGGTAGGCATGGAGAAATGCGGCCAGTGCTTTGGAAGCGAGATGTGCCAGGTCCTCTGGGAGCCTGGAGGAAGCAGAGGGCTTCAGAGAGAATATGACTTTGTTTTGTTTTTAGTAGACTTTATTTTTTAGAATAGTTTTAGACTGATAAAAAAGTTCTCAGAAGATAGTACAGAGAATTCTCCTATACACTCGTACCCAGTTTTCTCTACTACTAACAGTTTAAGATTAGTATGGTACATTTATTTGTCACAATTAATGAACAAATATTAATACATTATTATTAACTAAAGTCCATGTTTCCCTTAGATTTCCTAAGTTTTTACCTGATTTTTTGGGGGTCTGTGATCCCATCTAGAATGCTGCATAATATTCAGTTGTCATATCTCCTTAAGTTCCTCTTGGCTGTAACAGTTTCTCAGAACTTTTCTTGTTTTTGATGACTTTGATAGTTTTGAAGAGTACTCGTCAAGGGCATTTTGTAGAATGCCCTTTTATCAGAATTTGTCTGATATTTTTCTTATTATTAGAGTGGAGTTGTGGGTTTTTAGGAGGAAGACCACAGAAGTCAGTGTCTTTCAGCACATTATATATTAAGTGTACATCCAACCAACATGTTTTATCACGTTGATACCAACCTTAGTCACCTAGCTGAGGGAATGTTTGTCAAGTTTCTCCATGGTAAAGTTAATCTTCTCCTTTCCAGGTTATATTCTTTTTTTTTTTAAGATTTATTTATGTATTTATTTGAGAGAGAAAGTGAGCGAGAGTGAGCTTATAGGGAGGAGGGCAGGCAGAGGGAGACACAGAGAGAATCTCAAGCAGACTCCCAGCTGAGTGTGGACCGCCCCTCCTCCCTCAACACAGAGCTTGATCTCAAGATCCTGAGATTATGAGCGGAGCCAAAATCAAGAATCAGAAGCTTAACTGACTGAGGCACTCCTCCAGACTGTATTCTTTGGAACGAAGTCAATATGTACAGCCTATATTTAAAAAGTGGAGAGTTCTTCTTCCTCATCTTGAGAGCTGAATATGTATCTACATGAATTTTTTGAAATTCTTCTGCAAGGAAATTTGTCTCTTCTCCCTCATTTACTCATTTATTCAATCATTTATTTATATCAGTATGGGCTCTTGGATATTTACTTTATAGTTTGGGTTATAATCTAATACTATTTCATTTTATTGCTCATATCATTATAGCTTTGGCCATTAGAAGCTCTTTCAATTGTCTCCTATTTCTTTGACATGTCCCCTTTGACACACATTTTTAATTTCCTCCCTTTTTTTGGTACTATAAGATGCTTAAGGCTCATCTAGGACATTTCCCACCCTGGTCCTAGAATCAACCATTGCTTCAAGGAGCTCTGGCTCCTTTATTGGAGAATAGTATTAGAAACCAAGATCTGGGCATCAGGTGTGCTCACTGCTGCTGGGGTGTCATTGCTTCTGGGCCTCTCAGCTAGCTGACAGAGCAAGAAAATGTATATATGTATATTAACCCATGCATATGCACACATTTGTAACTATTTCTATATGTAACCATTTATATCTATATTAAATGAAAAGTGAGTTCATGCTAATGTTCATACTAATTCTAACCTGTTCAATCACATGGACATCCATATACTTAGTTATTCAATTCCAGTATACATTCAGAGTGGTTTCAGAATTATTACCCTACAGTACCTGTATAGGAAAAATCTTTATCAAGTAGAGCACAGTTCTTATGTGAAGGTCTTCTTCCCTTTAGTTTTACAGACTCCATTAATTTCCAAAGCTACTTAGGTCAGCACCTTTTCTACATATTCTTTGAGGTTGTTCCATACATTTATAGTATAGGTAGACTCTTGTCACAATCTGTATGCCTTCCTGTGATCCCCCAACCAACTAATTTTTAAAATTTGCATACATTAAAGTTCACTCTTTGTACTGTAAACTCTCACGAGTTTTAACAAATGCATAATGTCATGTATCCACTATTAAAAAGTATTTTCACTGCTCTAAAATTTTCCTGTGGTTTATATATTCATCTTTCCCCCCTACGCCCCACCCCCGCAACTCCCAGGAAAGCACTTTTTTTTTTTTGCTGTCTTTATAGTTTCATCTTTTACAGAATATTGTATAATTGGAATTATATAGCATGCAGCCTTCTCAACTGGCTTCTTTTACTTAGCAATACATATTTAAGGTTCCACGTCTTTTCATGCTTGACAGCACATTTATTTTTATTGATGAATAATATCCCACTATATGGGTGCAGCAGTTTGTTTATTCATTCATTGATTGAAGTGTATCTTGAATGCTTCTAGCTTTTGGCTGTTATAGATAAAGATTCTATAAGCATTTGCAGGTGGGTTTTTGTGTGGACATACATTTTTAAATATTTGAGATATACCCAGGAGAATAATTGCTGGTTCATGTGGTAAGATCATGTTTAGTCTGTCAGAAACTGCCAAGCTATCTTCCAAGGTGGCTGCACCATTTTGCATTTCCTTCAGCAATGAATGAGAATTACTGTTGCTCTACATCATCACCAGCATTTGGTATTGTTAATTTTTTGGAGTGTAGCCATTCTAATAATTGTATAATGGTTCCCAATTATTGTTTTAATATATAATTCAATAATGGCAAATTATGTGGATTTTTAAATATGCTTATTTTCCATTTGTATGTTTTCTTTTTTTTTTTTTTAATTTTTATTTATTTATTTATTTATGATAGTCACACACAGAGAGAGAGAGAGAGAGACAGAGACATAGGCAGAGAGAGAAGCAGGCTCCATGCACCGGGAGCCCGACGTGGGATTCGATCCCGGGTCTCCAGGATCGCGCCCTGGGCCAAAGGCAGGCGCCAAACCGCTGCGCCACCCAGGGATCCCTTGTATGTTTTCTTTAATGAGGTATCTGTTCAGATCATTTGCCCATTTTAAAATTGGATTATTTGATGCATTATTGTTGCATTTTAAAAGTTCTTTATATATTTTGAAAATATTTTCTCCCAGTCCGTGGCTTGTCTTTTCATTCTGTTCACAGTGACTTCTGAAGAGCATAAGTTTTAAATTTTAATAAAGTCTAACCTACCAATTTTCTCTCTCATGAGTTGTACTTCAGGAGCTGTACTTAACTTACCACCAAATGCATAGTCACCTAGAATTTCTTCCCATTTTTTTTTCATTTGATCCATTTTTTTAAAAAGAAATTTTGCCTTTTGCATTTAGATATATGATCCATTTTGGGTTAATTTTTGGAAAAGGTGTAAGGTTTCTATCTAGATAATATTTCTACATCTGGTTATCCAATTGTTTGAGAACTATTTGTTGGAAAGATGATTCTTTGTTGATGTGGCTTTGCTCTTTTGTCAAAGATTGATTGACTATATTTGTGTGGATCTACTTTTGGGTTCTTTATTTCACTCTATTAATCTATGTGTCCATTCTTTCACCAATACTACCTTGTCCTGATGATTTCAGCTTTACAGTAAGTCTTAAAGTTTGAGTAGTGTCAGTTCTCCAACTTCATTCTTGTTAGTATTATGTTGTTGTTATGGATCTTTTGCTTATCCATATAAACTTTAGAAACATTTTGTCAAAATCTACAAATAGTTCTCTGAGATTTTGAGTGAGATTGCATTGAATCTACTGATCAAGCTGGGAAGAATTAACATCTTAGTAATATTGAGCTTTCCAATCTAACATGGAGTATTCAATTATTTAGCTCTTGATTTCTTTAATCAGTTTTGTAGTTTAATGCATATAGATACTGTACATATTTTGTTAGATTTTAGCCAAGTATTTAATATTTTTGAGTATTTTAAATGGTATTACGGTATTATGTTTTTAATTTTAAATTCCAATTATTCATTGCTGTCATATAGGAAAGCAATTGATTTTTTGAATATTAACCTTGTAACTTGAAACCTTACTTCTGAGGTCCAGGAGTTTTTCTATTAATTCTTTGGAGTTTTCTACATAGAAAATCATATCATCTGCAAAGACTGTTTTATTTCCTTCTTTCCAATCTGCACAACTTTTATTCCCTATTCTGTTTTATTCCATTAGCTAAGACTTCCATCACAATGTTGAATAAGGGTGGTGAGAAGAAATATTCTTGCTTTGCTTAGGGGGAAAGTATCTAGTTTTTTTTTTTTTTTTTTTTTTTTTACCACTATGTTTAATTTTAGCTGTAGGATTTTTGTAAATGTCCTCTACCAAGTTGAGAAAATTCTCTTCTATTCCCAGTTCCTGAGAGTTTTTGTAACAAATGAGTGTTGGAATTTTTCAAATGCCTTTTCTGGATCAATTGATATGATATGATTTTTTTCTACTTTAACCTGTTGATGTGGTGGCTTAGAGAAAGGGTTGGGGATTCTAAAAATGAGAAATATTGGTTGATTAATCTTTGAATGTTGAATCAGGCTTGCATACCTAGAATGAATGCCACTTGATTATGGTCTATAACTTTTTTTTATATGCTGTTGGATTAGGTTTGGTAATATTTTATTGAGGATTTTTTTTATCTATGCTCATGAGAGATGTTGGTCTGTGGTCTTTCTTTGAAAGTCTTTTTAGGGTTTTGGTATTAGGATAATGCTGTCCTCATGGAATGAGCTAGGAAGTGTCTCCTCTGCTTTTATTTTCTAGAAGAGACTGTAGAGAATTGGTATTACGTTTTTTCTCAAACCTTTGGTAGAATTCACAAGCGGAACTATCTGAGCCTGGTGCTTTCTTCTGGAATGGCTATCAATTATTTGTCAACTTTCTTTATTAAATATAGTTTTTAATTATTTATTACATTTCATTAGTAGATATTGATTATCCATTCAGATGATCTATTTATCCTTGTGTGAGTTTTGATAGTTTGTATCTTTCAAGTAGTTGGCTCAGTTCATCTAAATTATTGAATTTGTGGGCATACTTACTCCTTTATGATTCTCCTTAAGGTCCATGGAAGCAGTAATGATGGTTCCTTTTTATTTCTGTTAGTAATCTGTGTCTTCTCTCTTATTTCTTTTTGAGCCTGACTAGGGATTTATCAAAGTTATCAATATTTTCAAGGAACCAGATTTTGGTTTTATTGATTTTTAAATTTTTTTTCTATTTTAGTTCTTTCTTAAAATTTTTTAAAATTTATTTTTATTTATTCATGAGAGAGGTAGATACACAGGCAGAGGGAGAAGTAGGCTCCCTGTGGGGAGCCTGATGTGGGGCTCCATCCTGATGTGGGGCTCCATCCCAGGACCCTGGGGATCACACCCTGAGCCAAAGGCAGATGCTCAACCACTGAGCCATCCAGGTGCCCTTGTTTTATTTATTTCTAATCTAATTTTTTATTGTTTTTCTTCTGATTTTTTCTGGGCTTAAAATTCTTCTCTCTATAGTTTCCTAATGTGAAAGCTTAGGTTATTGATTTTAGATCTTTTTTCTTTTCTAATATATGCTATTGTTTATTAAATTATAATGTTATAAATTTCTCTCTAAATACTGCTTTTGCTACATTTCATACATTTTGGTAAGTCGTATTTTTACTTTCATCTAATTCAAAATATATTTTAATTTCTCCTGAGACTGCTTCTTTAACAAAAGTTTTATTTATTTATTTATTTATTTATTTATTTATTTATTTATTCATTCATTCATGAGAGACAAAGAGAGAGAGAGAGAGAGAGAGGCAGAGACACAGGCAGAGGGAGAAGCAGGCTCCATGCAGGGAGCCTGATATGGGACTCGATCCTGGGGCCTCCAGGATCATGCCCTGGGCGGAAGGCAGGCTCCAAACTGCTGAGCCACCCAGGGATCCCCAACGTTCTCTGGTTTTAATTGAACATTTTATATGATTTTATTTTCTCATCTCTCTTTGAATATCAATTATACTTCTTTTAAAAATTTTTTAGTGGCTTCCTTAGAGTTTGAAATATACATTTACAACTGATCTAAGTCTACTTTCAAATAACACTATTATAACTGTTAACAACATGGGGTTTAGAAGTGCTAATCCTCCATGATTTGAAAATCTATATATAACTTTTGATTCCCCCCAAATTCAAATATAATAGCCTACTTTGAACTGGAAGCCTTATCAATATCATAGTCAATTAACCAATATTCTGTTTATGTGTATTGTCTACTGTATTCTTACAATAAGCTGGAAAAAAGGAAATATTATTAAGAAAATCATAAGGAAGAGAAAATACACTTATACTACAGTATTTATCAAGAAAAATCCACATAAGTGGACCTCTGCAGTTCAAAACCATGTTGTTCAGAGTTCAACAGTGTACCACTTCACAGGTAGTGCAGTTGCCTTATGGCAGGATATTCCCAATTCTGCCCACTATTCACTTATAAAACTATTGTTATTGATTTCATTTATCCAAATGCTATACACATACACTACATAGTATTATTTGAAAAAAATACCTATTTGGCCAATGAAGAATAAGAAAAATAAAAGATTTTACCTTATTCTTTCTCTGATGCTTTTCCTTTTGTCATGCAGATCTGAGATTTTAACCTATATTATTTTCCTGCTTCCTGAATAGCATTTTATTTTATTTTTTATTTTTTTCTGAATAGCATTTTAAAATAATTTTTGCAGAGCAGATGTGTTGGTGATGAATTTTCTTAGTTTCTGTTTGCCTGAGAAAATCTTCATTTCCTCTTCCTCTTAGGAGATAATTTCACTGGATATAGAATTCTAAGTTGGTGAGGTTTTTACTACACTTTTTTGTTGCTTGCATGGTTTCTGATGAGAGAGCCACTATAATCCTTATCCTTGCTTCTCTGTAGGTAAGATGTTTATTCTTCTCTGGTTTCTTTCAGGATTCTGTCTTTGGTTTTCTGAAGTTTGATATGATATTCATAGGCATAGAGGGTTTTGGTATTATTCATGCTTGGTGTGCCTCTGAGCTTCCCAGAGTGTACTTTGATGCCTACTGTTAATTTTGGAAAGTTCTCAACCATTTTTACTTTGTTTTTCTGCTCTATTCTCTTTTCTGCACCTTCTATTCCAATCACATGTATGTTAAACTTTCTGAAATTGTCCCACAGTTCTTGGGTATTTTGTTATGAATTTTTTCATTATTTTTTCTCTTTATATATTATAGTTTGGGAAGTTTCTATTGACATGTCTTCAACCTTACAAATTCTTTCCTCATCTGTGTCCAATCCACAGATGAGCCCATGAAAGACATCCTTCAGTTGTTTCAGTGTCTTTTATTTCTAGCATCCCCTTTTGATTTTTTCTTAAAGTTTCCATCTTTCTGTTTACATTACCCATTTGTTCTTAGACGCTGTTTACCTTTTCCATTAGAGATCTTAACATATTAATAATTGTTATTTTAAATTTCCTATCTAAAAAAATAGATTTCCTATCTGATAATTCCAAAATCCATGTCATATCTGAGTCTAGTACAGATGCTTGCTTTGTCTCTTCAGTCTGTGTTTTTCCTGCCTTTTGTGATGTCTTGTAATTGTTTGAAAGCCATACATGATATGTTAGGTACAGGAACTGAGATAGATAGGCCTTACATCAATCTATCTAGATATTTAATGTTTGCATAGGTGTCATGGGTTTCAGATTCTTCTAGTGTCCTTGTTTTTGCCTTTCTTATTGTCTATGGATTTTCCTATAATTGTCTTAAGTGGAATCTGAGCCTTTGCAGCTCTTTCAGCTGTGATTCAGTATTATTACATTGGAGCCCTATTACTGTGGTGTAAGGTGTAAGGGGAGGGTAGACATTCTATAATTTTATGATTCAATCTCAGTGCTTTAGTTTCCCTGGACTGTGACCTTTACAAGAGTTTCTCATCTTTCTTTTTCTCTCTCCTTCTTTAGGTAAGATAGGGAGTCTAGAGGGAGCTACAGTTAGGTAAGTGCCCTTTTGCCTTTGTGAGATAACACTTTGGTAAAATTCTTTTAACTGGAAAATAAGCCTTTGTTATGGAGAATGCACTGGGCAAATTTAAAAATGTTATTTTCCTCCTTTCTTTGCCAGAAATATGAAGGATTTGTCTTGGTTTTCCACTATGGAACTGATGGGGTTTCTGGAGTTAAAATACATGAATGTGTGAGATCAAATGTAAGATTGGCCCCCATGATTTTCTCATTCTCAAGGTAGTTTGCACTCATCCTCTAACAATTAAATATAAATATATTATAATTTAATATAAATGCAAAATTTGCATTTCTTTGTTATATTGGTTTAAGACTCCAGTGGCCTCTGCTTCAGGTAAGATGATTTTGGCTGTGTTTTTCTGTATTTTCCTGTCTCATTTCAGGACATCACAACCTTGATTCTCTAATGGGTCCAAAAAATACATTGATTTTTCAGTTAGTTTAGATTTTTTCTTGTTGTAAGGATGAGAATGATGACATCTAAGCTCTTGGTATGTCAGAACTGAGAATAAAAGTCCAAGAAATGGGCAGCCTGGGTGGCTCAGTGGTTTAGCACCTGCCTTTAGTCCAGGGTGTGATCCTGGAGACCCAGGATCGAGTCCCATATCAGGCTCCCTGTATGGATCCTGTTTCTCCCTCTGCCTGTGTCACTGCCTCTCTCTGTGTGTCTCTCATGAATAAATAAATAAAATTTTAAAAATATTTAAAAAAGAAGTCCAAGAAGTGACTTTTCAGATGGACTCTGAAGGATTTTTTTCCCCAATAGTCAAGGTGATTGGTTACATGCAGCTGGAAACATATGGACCATCCATACCTGTCTGACTTGGACAATGCCTCTCTTTCCAACTTTTACTCTTAAGAAGTTATTACCAGGAATTTACCTACAAAAAGAAGTCATGTCAGAATGGCCACTGGTTGTATTTTGACCACCCAATCATCCATTCACTCTATCTTTTGTAATAGCACTCATTTTTTCAGTTAGAGATATATCCCTTCCCTACCCCTTCCTCCAGCAGTAAACTGCATGCTTTGGATGAAGCCAACTCCTCCACTTTCTCCAGGCACGTGACTCTTGTTTGGCCAAACAGAGTCATAAGTTTTCCTGGATACAGTGATTTTTTCTTGTGATCTTACTGGAGCCAATGAGATGTGAAAGGAAATATGTTGTGCAGTTATGAGAAGGCATTATGGGATCAAAAGGGAGGAGCTTGATGACAATCACACTAATATAGAGGGAGATAGAGGTAAGCAAATAGGAAAACCTTGTCCTAGTGATATTGTTAAAGTTTTTGCTCCCAGCTGTGCCTGAAAATGCTTGATTTATAAGCTTTTCACTTATAGGATTCATTCATTACATGATTTCCTCCTCCTCCTCCTCCTCTTCCTCCTCCTCCTCCTTCTTCTTCTTCTTCTTCTTCTTCTTCTTCTTCTTCTTCTTCTTCTTCTTCTTCTTCTTTCTTCTTCTTCTTCTTTCTTCTTCTTCTTCTTCTTCTTCTTCTTCTTCTTCTTCTTCTTCTTCTTCTTCTTCTTCTTTCTTTTTTTTTTGCATAGGCCATATAGGTTCAGTTTACTGTTGTTGCTGACCAAAATCCTAAGTGATATAGAAATCTTTGGTCGATCAACTATATTAATACCAGAGAATGATGCCTTACTTAAAGAGATGACTTTTTCATAAGGATTTCAGACCTCATAAGGGGATATACAATTGAAGTTGATATACAATTGAAGTAGATATACAATTCAAGTTCTGCCAAATACATGCTCACACTCAAGGTGACTGTTCCCCCATTATGTGGTGCTGGGGTGAGTACTTGTTTGCTGACATATCAACATATATTGGAATTCTTTCCACCTTTTTATTATCTGCTCATTACCAATGTTTATGGGGCAATTTCCCCAGGATTCTATTCATTCATGTATGAGATTTTGAGACATCTGTGACACTTCCTTGAAGATGAGTCTGTCTTTCCCTGTCATTTTATATCCTCAGCCTCTTCACACAAATTTACATTTAATGTGAGGTTAAACTTACTCCTGCAGCTTTTACTTTGAGGGAGCCAACCAGAGCCATAACAAAATACCATAGACTGATGGCTTAACAACAGAAATTTATTTCATTCCAGTTCTGGAGGCTGGAAGTCCAAGATCAAGGTGTTGGCAGGTTTGGTGTCTCCTGAAGCTTCTCTCCTTGGCTTGTAGATGATCACCTTCTCGCTCTGCTTCCTGTGGTCTTCCCTATGTGCATACATCTCTAGATCTCTCCTCTTATAAGGACATTGCTCATAGTGGATTAGAACCTTGTAACCTCATTTAGCCTTAATTACCTCTCTAAAGGCCCTATCTCCAAACACAATCACTTTGGGGATTAGGGTTTTGATATATGAATTTTGAAGGGATACAATTCAGTTCATGACACCACTTTTTAGCCAGACTCAGTGATTTCTCTTCATATTGGATAGAGTTTAATTGCTTTAGTCAAATTATGATCAGGAGAAGTTCTAGTGTTGAAAATGCTATTCAGCAAACAGCTTATGCATCATGTCTTCCTGCATTGAGCCAGCAGGACTTCATCTCATGGACTACAGGGCAAACGGAAGTTAGATTGGCCTTCAATGGGGCAGTTCAGCCCCACTGTTCTTCTCTCTCAAGCCCCATCCACTCCTGTTTTCCTTGGACCATCTGATGTCCCTGGTCCAGGCCTCCTGCCCCTACAAAACACCCCCATGTTCTCAACTAATGCACACTTGCTACTTGAGCCTGACTTTAGCTATTTATTTCTCCCTAAGAAAAGTGATTCTGTAAACTAATCCACATGGACAGACTGGTGATGGATAATTGCTTAGGGAACTACCTCTCCCAGGAGCTCAGATCAGAAGCCAAATGAACAAAACCCCAGTGGTGGAGTTGGAGGCATTGCAGAGAGGCTGGTGCAGTATCTTTTCTATTGTCCTTCTCACTATTCCAAGAAAGGGCAATCTTACAGATTCTGGAAAGAGTAGCAACTGGACAAGGTGGAGACAGCTGAATAAAAGGCCACCAATAAAGATACAAGTTTTAATCCACATATTGGCCCTAATGTGCTATGAAATCTGGGGCAAACTCTCTTCCTTTTTCCCAGCCTCAACTTCTCCACCTTCAGAATGGAGAAAAAAAAATCCTGTCTGGCTCAACTCTCCTGAGACACTGAGAATGAATGCTATAACAGACAGAAAAGTGTTTTAGATAGAAAATGGTATAAAAGAAATTCAAGGTGTTATTATTTTAAGGTGCAAAATCAGAACTTATAAAACCAGGCATAAAAATGTCCTGGTAGATATATTTTCATTCTGGAGAAAATTAATGGCTGCATCTTGGGCTTGAATTTTCTACAGAGTCAGTCCCAGAATGTTGGAGTTGGAAGTGCCTTTAAGTGATATTTACTTCCATCTCTTCAGAGGAAGAGTCCATGGCCCAGAGAGGGAAAGGACTTGCTCAGGGTCACACAGCAGGTTAGGGACTCATTTGGGACTGGGAGCCTGTAGTCATGACACCTTTGATTCTATTCTTCCTTTTTATGGGGATGGCAGAGTGGCAGGGCTAAAACATATGAACCATCTCTAAACAGTACCTGAGGGTTGTAAGGCCCATTTCAGCATCTGAGTGTATCTGTCTCTGATGGAGATCTCTGACTTCCATGCCCAGTGGACTCTCAGATGAAATTCCTGCCACAATTGCTGACCTCAGCTCCTTAGCGCAACAGTTTGGCTTGACCCGGAAACTCTACTACAGGTCACATCTCCTCTACTAGGCTGGCTCCTGTACAGTGTGGCTTGGTCTGGTTTGAGTGCAGAGGTAATTGCAATATATTGAGGTTTGGTATTGTAATAAAAATAGGGGCCATTACAGCTAGCATTTATGTCATTAGTATTTAGTGGTGGTGTGTTGCAGCTTTTTTAGTGCTCATAAAACTGTCGCTGCTTGCAGATATGTCACGGTGCTGATATAAATTTAAAGGGTTGGAAATCCATAAGTCATAAAAACTAGATAGTAAATAGCAACAGAACAGGGTGGACAAGAACTGTTGCATTAGGCATGCAAATGCTTATGGATTTGCATGTCTAGTGCTTGCATTAGCATAATGAGAAGCACATTTACATTACAGATGGACTTGATTAACTAGGCCCTTGTAAATAAAGTCCACTCAGCCTAAATAGAGAGTGTTCAGACCCCAGAGAAGGGATGGTTATAGGAGCCAAAGGGCAAGTAGAGTCATTTCTTGCTTCCTTTCTGGCATTGATCATTGAAGAGAAATCTTCAGAATCATTGATAATGCCCAGAAGGGAATACATTTGAACTCATTTGATGTAACAATAACAGCTAACATGCATTGAGTGCTTACTATGTACTGGCCACTATTTAAGTATTTTACACATATTAGCTCACTGAATCCTCACAAGAGCCTTATTATTATAATTCCCCTTTTGCAGACGAGGAAGCTGAGATAAGGGAAGGATAAGGGAATTTATCAGAGTCCAACTATTAGTCAGTGGCAGAACCAGGATACAAACCCAGGCTGTGAAGCTCAAAGCCTGGGCTTTTAACCACTACACTAGCTATGTTGTATCCAGTCAATTTATATAGGCATGCAGCCAACACTGTTGAAGTATCTGCTGCATATCAGACCCCAGGATACAATATGAAGGCTTGCTCTCTTTCTAAAAAGCTCCTGTATTCTAATTTGAGAAATTTAGAAGAAAGCAAAAATTCCCATATTGTGCTCAGGAACTCATAGAGGGACACTTAGCCTCCAGGAAAAGTGGGTCAAAAAAGGCTACTCAGAGGATATACCTCTTAGATTGAGACTTGAAGTATGTGTAGGAGTCCAACAGGTGAGGAATGGAGGATTAGGGCGCTTGCTTAGGGAACTACAAGCACAAAGTCATGGAAATGGGGGGTATTCTCAGACCCTAAGTCATTTCACATGAGAATGTAGGGAATATATTAATTCAAGGCAAAAGAAGCAGGAACTTGTCATCAGGACTTGTGAGACATGGAAGGGCCAATCAACCATGTGGGCATACAGCCCTCTCCAGATAGAAACCTCTCTCCAGACTGGGACTAGGACTAACATCTCAAATACCAACTTCCTATTTGGCTCCCCAATTCATGATATAAACCTTATTCCGAAGTACTGTGCCTTTTCCATCATGTCATAGATTCATACACTCACAGAATTGGTTAGGACATCAGGGCCATTCAGACCAGCCTTTTCAGGATACATGAATCCGATCACAAGCTCCTCATAACTGGTGAGTTGTTTCACCTCTACCTGAAGATTTCCTTTTTTTTTTTTTTAATTTTTTTATTTTATTTTATTTATTTATTTATTTATTTTTATTGGTGTTCAATTTACTAACATACAGAATAACCCCCAGTGCCCGTCACCCATTCACTCCCACCCCCCGCCCTCCTCCCCTTCCAACACCCCTAGTTCGTTTCCCAGAGTTAGCAGTCTTTACGTTCTGTCTCCCTTTCTGATATTTCCCACACATTTCTTCCCCCTCCCTTATATTCCCTTTCACTATTATTTATATTCCCCAAATGAATGAGAACATATAATGTTTGTCCTTCTCCGACTGGCTTACTTCACTCAGCATAATACCCTCCAGTTCCATCCACGTTGAAGCAAATGGTGGGTATTTGTCATTTCTAATAGCTGAGTAATATTCCATTGTATACATAAACCACATCTTCTTTATCCATTCATCTTTCGTTGGACACCGAGGCTCCTTCCACAGTTTGGCTATCGTGGCCATTGCTGCTATAAACATCGGGGTGCAGGTGTCCCGGCGTTTCACTGCATCTGTATCTTTGGGGTAAATCCCCAGCAGTGCAATTGCTGGGTCGTAGGGCAGGTCTATTTTTAACTGTTTGAGGAACCTCCACACAGTTTTCCAGAGTGGCTGCACCAGTTCACATTCCCACCAACAGTGTAAGAGGGTTCCCTTTTCTCCACATCCTCTCCAACATTTGTTGTTTCCTGCCTTGTTAATTTTCCCCATTCTCACTGGTGTGAGGTGGTATCTCATTGTGGTTTTGATTTGTATTTCCCTGATGGCAAGTGATGCAGAGCATTTTCTCATGTGCATGTTGGCCATGTCTATGTCTTCCTCTGTGAGATTTCTGTTCATGTCTTTTGCCCATTTCATGATTGGATTGTTTGTTTCTTTGGTGTTGAGTTTAATAATACCTGAAGATTTCCATCTGCAGTTGGGCAGTGGGGGGATTTGAGCTGGCTTATTTTGGGGAGCCCAGTTGCATGAGAAGTCCAAGAGAGTACCCAATATTTTAGAGTATTGTCTATTAAAATTTATCTGTTCTATGAGCTCTTCTTGTGGTAACAGCTCCTAAAAGTAAATATACTGCTCATTCCAGGTACATTTGAATGGAAGCCTCCCATAAATGATTTTTATGATGGCAGACAACTTGAGGAATTCCTGAATGCTGAGAATGCTCTTTGAATCATTCTGGGGAATCAAGATAGGACACATTCTATTTTGTACTTCCAGATAACAGGCAAAGTAGATTATTTTAGGCTGAGTTTTATGGGAGCACGGTAATATTGGTCATCTCCTCCATAATTTGGAAACTTTATTCACCTTGATGGTGACTCTGGGGACTTTATGAATAGGCAAAAGTTGAAGTAGGCAATAGGTGCCCTGTGAGGATGCTGGTCCTGGGGCTGTGGCCCTGAGTGAAGGGCAGAAGGAAGGCATGTGGGAACAGTGAGCCATGAGTGTTGAAGAATCAATAAAACCTCAGGGAGAAATGTGGCAGAAATCCTCCAGACAGAACTTTCTCCCAAGAGCAGTGGAAGCTATGCTGCAGATTCCATAGGATCATGACTCTACCCAGTCTTCTTGCCCTCCTGCCCCT
Organism: Canis lupus baileyi; assembly: GCF_048164855.1. NCBI lineage: Eukaryota > Metazoa > Chordata > Mammalia > Carnivora > Canidae > Canis > Canis lupus. The sequence continues at coordinate 66,706,335 of NC_132842.1, forward strand.
GCCTCCTGGTGAATTCTGGTTAAAGCCCATCTGAGTTTCCTCTTTTTGTTTTTATTGAAGTTTGATTTACCAACAAAACATATAGTATAACATGCAGTGCTCATCCCATCAAGTGCCCTCCAGAGCGTCTGTCACCTAGTTACACCAAGCCCCGCCCACCTCCCCTTCCACATGGGTTTCCTCTTTTTCTTCCAGTGAATCCAATCACGGTGAAGTTTTCCATACTTGTAGCTGGTTCTGCTTTTGGGCAGACAGGAGCTCCTTAGAAATTTGAAATTCCTTTTCATTGCTGGTGGAAAAGGTGGGTTTGGAGCCAAGAGCTATAAGAAAGAGCCCTGCCTGTCCTCTGACCAGCAAAGCCTGATGTCTACTTCTATGGTTTCGGACAACTAGACCTTCCCAGAGCCTGTGGGACACTGTCTCCTGTGACCTGCCTCTGTACACCACTCTGGGTCCTTAACACAGCTACAAAGCTGGGTCTGTGTCGTGTTGACTTTGAACTAGAACTAAGGGATGAGGGCATGGTTTCATGTTTCTTTAAGTTGCTGGACGTGTGCTCTAGTTCATGGATGTACAGTTTGTGACAGTGTAACCATGTGCCAAGTGATATTGTACCAGTGTAGATACTTATGTGAATGTTTGTCTTTTCCTAGGTGTATGTACATTAGTACATAACTCTATGTGTACATTCATATATTCTGTGTGAGTGTGTTTGTGTGCATGTTTGGTATGTCTATTTCTTTCTCTGCAGATCTGTATAAGTGTATATAGGTGCTTATGTCTATGAACATGTATAGATGTGTATATATACAAACCTGTGAGTATAGGTGCATCTGTGAATATACACATCTGAAAATGCTAGGGAGTGTTAGGCAGGTGCTTGGGGCAAAGCTAAGAGCTGACATTGTAATTTCTTCCCTAGAATTTTAGAGCCTCTAAGGACAAAATTCTCCTATAGGAGGCAGGAGCTTGAATTGCCAGCTGGGCCATAAATCCCTTTTATGTTGTCCAAGGCCATTGTCTGAGACACTGTCTTAGGCCTGGCAGCCTAAGTGATGTCAGGATCTGTAAGAAAGTGTGGTAAGAGCATAGGGAGCTATATCCATAGGACAGGGGAATCAGGTTTCCTCTACCTGCCCCTCCCCTCCTCACTCATCATGGAATAGAAACACAGAGGCAGAGGGGGAAATAATAGTGATCAGAAACCCTCATTGAGCTAAATTTTATGTGTATGAACTCATTTGACTCATGATGGTTCTGTGAGAATTATTAGTTCCAATTTCCAGATGAAGGCATGAAAGTACAGTGAGTTTAAGCAACTTGTTGGGATTGGATGTCAGGCAGCATGGCTCCAAATGTACAGAATAGCTCTTATGCATGAAGTTCTGGGATGAACCACATGGAGCCCAAATTTCTTGTTTCTAGTGACCAGAGGCCATTTCTGAACAAAAGGCCAACATAGAAAAGTTTTTTTTTTCCAATTATTCCTTTCCTTCTTCATTTTTCTCTTTGCTTTGAATATGTCCACACCTCATGCTTCAATAGCCAGAGCTTCCCACTGAAGTGCCATGCTAGAACTGGTCTTCCCAGAGTCACCTCACTCCCCAAGAAATAGATTTCCTGTCTTAACAGTCATACTCTCATTGACCTGCTCTCTTCTTTTCAAGGTGTTTCCATATTGAGCAAACTAAGCAGTGCTAAGGTGATTATGGCTACTAATGAAATTATATGTCTCACTTCCCCCATATAGAATGCACAGAAATGTGCTGAATGTGCACTTACAGTTCATGAAATCCAATGTCCTGTCTTAGAGTCACAGAAGGGAAGGGACCTATCCAAGGGACCAACAGCTAGTAAGATGGTGCCTTGGCCTTGAATTCAATCCTTGTGGTTTCAAATCCAACACTTCTTTCACTTTACCAAATTCTGGGTTTGCAGTAATCCCAAAGAAATGTGATGATGGTGGGACCTACCTGCATTGAGATTAGTCAGTGATGGAGATAGTCTGGTTATACTATAGGTCTCCATCTGTGAGTAAAGCTGGCTTTCTCAAAGTGTTGGAATGGGAGCCCTCTTGAATGGCTTCAGCATGACAACTTGCCTACACCTCTCCCGGATACTTACCTAAGATCATAAAAATCTCAACCTGAAATGTGACCTCTTGCACAAATTCAAGATGACTACAAGTGTCAGCCACTCAAGTATCAAAATTCTTTCAAGAGTAAGATACAGGAAAGGAGGATAAAAAATAACTTTTATTGTGATATTTGGGCTAGTCATTGGTGTAGAAACCTCTGTCTGAAAAAGTCCAGCCAGAGGGTAAGTCTGATAGGGAGAAAGCAAACAGCAGGTACGACTTAACTATAGTATACAGGATATAACTATTGTGTATAACCACTGTGGCAGTTCCCACCTGCCACTCTGAAGCTCCTCAGTAGCAATCCTTATGATGTTTTAAATAAACATGGGCATCCAAATCACCTGGTTACAGTATCCTTGATTCATTTTCTGGGTGGAACATCTTAAAATACATGGCACAAGTGGCAAGAATCTACAAATCTCAATCTTGGGGAGAGGAATTTGGAGGCAGTTTTAAAAAAAGATTTTATTTATTTATTCATGAAAGATACAGAGAAAGGCAGAGACACAGGTGGAGGGAGAAGCAGGGTCCCTACAGGGACCTCGATGTGGGACTTGATCCCAGAACTCCGGGATCATGCCCTGAGCCAAAGGTAGACACTCAACCACTGAGCCACCCAGACATCCGAAGGAGGCATATTCTAGTGGTGGATTCTCTGCTTCTCCTAAACTAAGGCTCCAGGGTCCCTACCAGGATTTAAGGGACTCAAGGACACCAGAGTTCCCACTGTACAATTGGCCTCAATTGGAGAGGGTTTTCTCCCTTTTAAGAAACTCATGAGCTGCTTAAAATGAGTTTCCAAATGTGTGTTGAGGCTGGATTTACGTCTGAGTTGCTGCATATTAAATGCTGATTATTAAAAACATTTGCATGGTGCTTTAACAACGATAGATTATGTATCTGTTACCTAAGTCTCAGTGAAGGCTTTATTAATTCATTATTATTTTATCAACATACAATAAACTCTTCTATTAAATCTAAACTAGACAGATATTTGGGGAGGGATCATCTAAAAGGACCTCAGCCGAGACTATCCCCAGGGAAGGACTTAATGAAGTTTCAAACAGTTAATAACCCTCAGTTCATAAATAAACCATGGGTATTTAAAGACCTGCAAAATACTAAAATAAGATGTTGAGACTCAACAAAGGAAGTATGAGAGAATACCCTTGGAATTCCCCGCCTTATAAGTCACAGATATAACCTCTACTTTTTGACAATATTTATTGTGTGCCTGGGGATATGTGGCACTCCTGGGGATGTTTTAATTCTGCTCTTGGTCCCAAATTCACTAGGAAAATGGGCAGAAGCAGCACTGAATAATATCCCCTTCTCTCAAATAATCCACCTCTGGCTTTAAAAAATATTTTGGTCTGAGAGATGAGAGATGGGAAAGAGATTTTGCCCTAATATAAGAGATGATAATTCCTTGAAACTCCTACATGGCAAATTGAAAGTCAAATCTCATGTCTGCATGCTCTGGAGGGAGGACCAGCTACACCATTTTCAAGGTCCATGCAAAGTGAAAAGCAGGGCTCCATTTTCAAAAAATAGTTAAAATTTTTAAGGGGCACTTGGGTGGTTCAGTCAGTTAAGTATCTGCCTTTAGCTCAGGTCATGATCCCAGTGTCCTGAGATCAAGTCCCATGTTGGCTCCCTGCTCAGTGAGGAGTCTGCTTTTCCCTGCCCTTGTTCTTGTGCTCTCGCTTGTCCATTCTCTCTCTCTCTCTCTCTCTCCTTCTCTCTCAAATAAATAAATAAAATGTTTTTTAAAATTAAGAATTTTAAGATAAGATTAGCAGAACATTAATCCAAGCATAGGGGCCCTTCTAAGTGTGGGGCCCAGCATGACTGCATAGGTTGAATGACCATGAAGTTGGCCTTATGTGGTTATCTTCTTGAACAGGGTAGATGCAGTTATAAGAAGCAGAGACTCCAAGGTGGGGAGGTTTTGGTGTTCCACTGGAACATGGGGAGTGCAGAGGTTTGGAGGGACCATTGTAAGGAGGATATCTAGGCTACAGGGGTAAGCTGGAGGCAGATCATAAGAGGTTGGGATAAAGGGGGCAGGAAGCCATGGAAAGTTTTAGGGTAGAGTGGGATGACCTCAGAAGTTCAAGGTCGTTGATGGTCAAAGGCCAAAGACTTACTCAGTTGGAAAGGGTTCCTTCCATTACAGTGATGTATACTTCCAAACTTATTGGTTTGAGGGCACTGCTCAGAGTCAGAGTCAGAGCCAGAGCCAATATTTGACTTTTATTCTTTTTAGCTTATGGTTCCTTAGAAGGTGAACACTATGGTAGGATTCAGCTCTTCTTAAAGCTGGTTTCCCTGAAAGAAGAGCCTGAGACACAGAGTTGCATGTAAACAGTTTAATTGTGGAGTGATCCAAGTAAGTAGAGTGAGGAAGCAGGGAGAGAGAGAAGAAAAGCCAGTAAAAGATGTATTGCCAAGTGATTTACTACAATGAGCAACTGGGGTCCAATTTTACTGGGGACCTCTGAAGAATGGTGTAAAATGCACAATGGAGTCATCGCTCTGATAAAGATGAAACATGTTCCCATGCCACATAGGTTAGGATGCCCTTTGGGTTTATCTAGTGTGCACTTTTGGACTACATGTGTCAGTGTCTGAGGACCTTCATGGCTTTAGGTAACATTTGGGAATAGAAAGAAATAGAGAGATGCTGAAACACAGTTGAGGGAGGATGCTGGTTGTGTGCTCAGAGATGCCCCCACAGCTGCATGGAACTCAGGTGGGTCTAGGGCATATGGCATTGGATATGCAATACTTTTAACAGATGTCTTAGGCCACTGAAAAGTATCTGAAAGTTCTCATGGCCCCACTTACACATAACTCAGTCTCTGGGGACCCATAAATGAGTTCTGGGGGAGTAGTTACCAATTACACAGAGTATTTGTCCTAGATGGGCACAATTTAAAACATAAATAGACCAGACAGCTTCCCTGGGAGTAAATGAGTCTCTCCTCCCTTCGGATGCCTGGAATTCTACCTCTGATTTCTCTGTGAGAGGACTACCTTCTACCAAAATCTTCAGTGGGAATGGAAGCATAGGGATACTGGACATTTGATATAATGGAGTGGAAGGGAGACACACAAGTTTGCCAATAACTAGCTCTGAGGCCCAAAATCATGATTTAGGAGCATGAGCTATAGAGAGGGGCAGCCCTGGGTTTGAATCTTGGTCCTGTCACTTGTCAGCTGTGAAATTTGGGGCAGTCACTCATTCATCTGTGTAGCTATTAATGAACTAAGTAGCTACTGAGCATTGCTTCTGTTCCAGGCATGGAACAACAAACTTGGAGTTTCTGGGCTAGAGGAGGAAATAGACAATAAAAGATGGGAAAATAATGGATAAAAATGAATTGTTCTATGTCTATAAAGATGAATCATGTGAAGTGATAGAGTATGTTGGGGATGGGGAAGGTGAAGAAACTATGAAGAGGTAATAAGGCTGGGTTTCTTAATGGAATAAAAAGGAGATGACCATGAGAAAAGCAGAGGTAAGAGCTTTCTAGGCAGATAGAACAACACGTGTTGTGACCAGAGGATAATAAAGAGATTGCATATTTGCAGAACCCAGAGGAATCCAGGTTGACAAGACCATAATAAAGGAAGTGAAGACAGTCAGTCATGAGATAAAATTGCAGAGGGTGTGAGAGATTAGCTCATGTTGGGCATTGTAGCCCAAGGAAAAGACCTTAGATTTTATATTACAGATAAAGGGAAGCCATAGAAGTATTTTAAGCAGAAGAATGATGTCGCCAAATTTTTGGTTTAAAAAAGATCACTGTTGACATAGTGAAGTAATTTGGTGGAGAGCCAAGAGTAGCCATGGGGAGGCCAGTTAAGAGGATTTCATGATATTTAAGAGATGACAATAGTAGTGAGGATAGAGGGAAGTGGACAGCGTTGAGGAATATTTGACAAGGAGAGTCAACCAAAGTTGCTGATGGGTTGGATGTCAGGGAAAGACAGAAATTTCAGTGATGATTCTTTGGAGAAACTATGGTGTCATTTACTAAGGTGGGTAAAACTGAGATGAGAACATGCCTAAATATGCCTGTGAGAGATCAAACAGTTGAATATGTTGAATTTGGGATGTCTATAAGGCACACAGGCTGAGATGGCAATTTGGTATTGGCTCTTTGGGTCTAGACTTTGGTGAAGGCAGTTTGAAGACTAAACTTGAGTCATTGGCATAGAGATATTTTTGAAAGTTTGGGAAAAGATGTGATCTATAAAGTAGGGATAGGAGATTTATCTGCAGAGTTAGGCATTGCTCAAGAGTCACAAGTTTGTTCTCCCCTCTTCCATGCCTGCTTTCCTCACTAATTCTCCATCACGGGAATTAGTGAGTGACCCCCTGGAGGCTTGCACAAAGGCAGGAGTGAGGGATCCAGCCTCAGAGTAATGGAATAGCATAATCTTGGCTCAGCTCTAATTACAAACTAGTCTCATGTAAGCCTCTTATTACCGAGCTACATGATGCACTGGGTTGTGCTGGAAGACTCATAAACAAGATAGACATTTGACACTAAACTCATTCCCAAGGTACAAGCTGCATTGATTCATCTTTCTTTCAATGCTGTGAGGTGGAAAGGCGGGTCCTGGTGTCACGAATCCGAGTCCTACATGCAAAGTGACGGCAAACCCATTTGAAGTTGTGATGACAAAAGGCCTTGGTTGCTAGGAAGAAGGCAGTGAAGAGGCTCACATAGGCTGTTTGCCAGGGTGGATTAAATACACATTGAAATATGAATCATTGGAGGCCTTTAAAGACTGTCGCCTGACATATAGAAATCACATTTCTCTTCCAGTGGAAAATGGCAGCAGGCATCAATTGTTAGGGGACACCGCATGAATGGCAGGCCTTATGCAGTGCTTTGTTCCATGTGGAACATTTCTATTGCACAGTGACAGTTTCTGCACAATGCCTGCAAATTTAGATGAGCAAAACCACACACACACAGACACACGTGCGCACACACATGAATACTCTGGCTATTCAACTATAGATATTTTATAGCCTCCTTTGAATTCTTGCTAAGAGAGAGGATTTAGAGGGCCTTAACTGTCTTTGCTTAGTTCTGCAAAGTGTTTCTAGAACTGAAGAGTTTTCAAACAATCATGACATCAGCCTCATTCATAATATTCCTTTATGTTGGGTTAAGAATCTTAGCTCTGGTTTCAAATAGACTTGAATCCAAATTCTGGACCTGCTACTGTGACTGTGAATGTGTGACTTTCTAGGTGTTGTACATTTCCTTATATATACAATCAAAAGGTAATATACTATCAGAATGTACAGAATTATTGGGAATGGAAAGATGTTTAATGCTCAGAGAGCACTTACAATAGAGCCTGGGATGTAATAGGCACTCTGTAAGTGCTCTCTGTTACTTGAATCCCAGACCTTGACTTGCAGATGAGATAACAGATTTCACTAAGGTTATGTGAATCACTAAAGTCACACAGCTGTTCTGGTGTTAGAGACTGAATGCTTGTGCCTCCCTACACCCAAATTCATATGTTGAAGCCCTAACACCCTAAGTGATGGTATTTGGAGGTAGGGGCTTTTGGTGGTAAGATTAGATTAGACAGTGAGGGTGAGGTCCACATGATGAGATTAGTGGTTTTATAAGCAGATGAAGGAAGCAAGGGCTCTCTTTCTCTTAATCTGAACAAGATTTTTATTGAAAAAATTCATGTGAGAACAGAGCAAGAAAGTGGCTATCTGCAAGCCAGGAAGAGAGTCCTCACCATGAACCAAATCAGCCAGCGCCTTGATCTTGGACTTTCCGGCATCCAGAGCTGTGAGAACTAAATCTCTATTGTTTAAGCCACCCTATCTGTAGTATTTTGTTATGGTGGCCTAAGCAGATGAAGACATGTGATAAATCCCAACTGGAACTCATATTCTGGCTCCAAATTTATAAGGTCTATAAATGGGCTCAAAGCACCTGTATGCATAAACACAATCAAGATATTGGACTATGCTTTGACTTATTTTGGGCTTTCTCCTTTGTTTCCATGAGTGATATGTATGGTTTCTTGACCCAATGTGAAAGTGCCCAGATTATTAAGATTGGGTATGACATTTTTACTCACTCAGCATTCATTCAATTCACATTTATTTTTCCATTCATTTATTCTTTTAGCACACTTTAAAAATATTTATTTATTTATTTCTGAGAGAGAGGAGGGAAAGAGGGAAAGGGAGAGAATCTCAAGCAAACTTTCTGCTGAGTGTGAAGCCTGACATGGGGCTTAATCTCAGGCTCTGAGATCATGACCTGAGATGAAATCAAGAGTCAGATGCTTAACTGAATGAGCCACCCCTTTTTAGCACATTTTTCATTCAACATTGAATCACTCAACATTTATTAAGCACCAACCCTGTGCAAGATCTTTGCAAAATTAGTGAAATGTGTTCTTGCAAAATCTGTGATTCAGATGGCTTTGGAAATCCTGTACATTCAGGATCTGAGGCATTTTCTCCATATCTGCTCTCCTTCTAAATCCTTGTGTCATAAATGCACCTGATCGTGACATGGATACACTTCCTCCCTTCCTTGGCATCTGGCTCCAACCTAAGCCTTTGGAGTATGACTATACCAATGCCTGCCCTTCTTGCCCAGCCTTGCCCACATCATTGTATTTGTTTCCTATTGCTGCTATAACAAATTATCACAAACTCAGTGGCTTTAAACAACACCAATCTATTATTTTTCAGTTATAGATTAGCTAAAATATGACAAAGGTCTCACAGTGCTAAATTCAAGGTGATGACAGGACTGTATTCCTTTCTGGAGTCTCTAGTGAAGATTGTACTTCCTTGCCTTTCCCAACTCCTAGAGGCCACTCACGTGCCTTAGCTTGTGTCCCCTCCCCCATCTCCAATGCCAGCAACATTGCCTCTCTCTGACTCTTCTGTAGTCACATCACCAGGAAGGTAGGAAACTTCTTTGCTCTTAAGAAGTCATGTAACTAGATTGGTCCACCTGGGTAAGGGGATAATCTCCCCTTTTCAAGGTCCTTAACCTTAACCCCATCTGCAAAGTCCCTCTTGCCATGTAAAGTAATATATTCACAGGTGCCAGGGTTAGGGCAGGGACATCTTTGGGGGCACATTACCACATGCCTCGGCAGATCTCTGCGCAGGGCAAGTACCACCTGATGGGTTCAGAGCATCTGCCAGGCTCTGGCAGGCCTGCAGGAGGGTTTTATGTCCCAAGCTAAGAAGAACAATAAGTGGAAGTTCAGGTTCAGTGCAATGGATGGAGGCTCTCCAGTCAATCAAATTATAGTTCAATCAGTTCATTTTAATCACTCCTCTGGAGAGAAGTAAAACTCTGCATTGAGGAATACACAGCAATTTTATTGATGACAAGTTTAATTGTTTCATTTTTCCTTACTGCTCCAACACAGCCGACTTTTAATCAGTGGGAGCTGAAGTTCTAATGAAGTAAAGTCCACTTTTCCGCAGTTCACAACTAGCTGGAAATAATTGGGCTGAGACTCCCATCCAGACCCTGCAGAGCCGCTGGCATTTTCCTGAAAACCGGGCTTAATTGCTTTGCTGATGTTGTTAAGTAGTCTTGAGGGGCTGGAAGTAGTAATGCTGCCCACATATGCTGGGAAACAATACCCCAAAATGTCTTAAAAGGGTCCTCAAAGTCTGTCCAACTGATAGCGAGGAAGAAAAAATGAACTGGAGTGTGTTTTCTGCAGGCAGGGACCTGGGGGAGTGTGTGGAAGCTGTAATGTAGATTGCTGCAATTGATAAAGATCAACAGCAACCATCTTTTATCTTCCTCTGAAAGCTAAGCAGAATTCCGAGTGCAACTGTGTGTGCGTGTGTGTGTGTGAGTGTGTGCTCGCATCTGGGTTTGTGTGGTGTGGTTTCAAGGAGAGATGGAGATTTTAGGAGGAGGTGGCTGCCTCTGGACTCCGAAGGAAAATAGATAATTTTTACTGAACATTACGTGTTCCTGGCTTAGTACTAAGCACTTTCTGTATATTGTCTCATTTAATCCCCAAAGCAACCCTAGAAGGCATGTCCCCACTTGGAGAGTAAGAAAAAAGGGAATTGAGGTATGGAGTCAGCTATCAGCTATTGAGCTTTCCATTCTATGCCAGGAACTGCTGCAGCCCTAAGAATGCAACAAGGAACAAGGCAGCTAAGGTCCTTGCTCTAGAGGAACTTAGAGTCTCATTGAGAAGTCAAATAATGAGTAAGTAGGCAAGTTAACAACTAAGAGAATTCTTGCTTGTGATAAATTCTACTAAAAAGAAAAAAAATTCTACTATAGTAGAGGGAACTCCTAAGAATAGTGGGGAGTACGGGTGGTCAGGAAAGGCGTCCGAAGAGAAGATATAAGACCAGAATGATTTGCGGGAGTCAACCATGCAGGCATCTTGGGAATAGTCTTTTAGGCAAGGTGACAAACTGTGCAAAGATCAGAGGCAGGAATAAGCTTGGTGAATGGAAGAATGGAAAGAAGGTCGGCTGGAGAGCAATAAACGAGAGGGAAAGAGGTGGAATATGAAAAAGAAGCAATGAACAGATCATGCAAGACTTGAAGGAATAGGCTTTGGAATTTGAATTTAGTTCTAATCTCAGGTGAAATAGACTCCAGGGCTTCTAGCAGTAGAAAGACAACCTCCGATTTACTTCTGTAAGAGGCATTTCAATTGACCCGAAGAGGCAAGTTCAGAAACAAGGAGATCAGTTAGGAAGCTTCCATTGTAGGAGATATTCTTGTAGGACAACAAACAGGAGATTGCTATAATAATTAGCATTCCAGAAAGGAGTTAGCACTTGGGGAGACTCCTGGTTAAATGTATAGGTAGCAGGAGAAAAAAGGTCTGGCCAGTCACATAAAATGTAAGATGAACATTCTGAGAGACAGGTATTCATGAATCATTATGTTTTTTAATGAATTGAAAAGTGTGAAAAACAGAAAAAAAAGGAGCCCAGATGATAATGACAAACCACGAGTGATTGATCAGCCAGTTTGTTTATGGCAATTATGACTGTGTGATTGCAGAGTCATTTCAACAATAAATAACTAAAAGGGCCTTGGAATGGGTAGATCCAGGAGATGGCAAATATCATCAGAACCTTGTCCTTAAATTCCCGCTACCTAGGCAGGATTTCCACGTTTGCCGATACACTTCCCAAATCACATTGCTGATGTCTTGGCGTCAGAAAGAGCAGATACATAAACTTGTGAAGAAGGTTATGTGAGGGGTGTATGTGTGAGAGAGAGACAGACAGACAGACAGAGACAGAGACTTCTTTTCTCAAGTCATGATGGTATTTTTATTTGAAATTTCCTTTTCTGCTGCTGTTAGATAACAAAGGGTAAATTAAAATACAATAAAAATTACAGAGGAAACAAATGAAAGGAAGAATGACATTCTCCTGGCATTTGTTTTAAGGCTACAAAATGTAGAGTGTCTTGACAGCATCCAGAGAGATTTTTCTCCTTTAAAGTAGGTGTTGGAAAATGTGCTTCATTTAAGCAAATCAATATCTTTAATTTCAGCCCTTTGCTCTGGATTTAGGGCCTGATTTCCAGGGAAATGTGGAAAGAGTCAAGCCTCATAACTTTCTGTAGTTTCCATGAAAATGAAGCAGAAGACCAAAGGTGTCACACTGGCTATTTTTAGAAATAACTTAACTTCTACTTCTTGGACTTCCTGTGAAGTCATAGGACATTGAAGGAAAATAAGGAAAAGAAAGGGATAAGAAGTTCTGAGTGTGGGAGGCATAATTATAAATATGGCTTGAAAAGACCTTACTGATAAGGTGTCATTTGAATAATGACATGCAGGACATGAGGTGATCCAGGTAGAAATTTGAAGGAAGATATCACGCAAAGAGGGGAAAGGGCAAGTCTATGTGATTAGAGGAGGCTTGAGGGTTTGGGGAGTTAGGAGCCATGTGTGACTGGAGTGGCAGGAGGGAGATATGAGTGGCTGGATCATGTGGGGCTTAGTGGTTCATTTGAAGGAATTTAGCTTTCATGCTTAGTGAGATGGAAAGCTCCCAGAGGTTTGGGGCAGAAAGAGTGACATGGTCTACCTTATACTGTAACAAGATTTCTCTGATGCTCTGCTGAAAATTTCCCAGAGGGGAGTGAGCTAGAATCAGGGAGAACAGAGGGTTCATGGTAGGATGGACCAGGATTTGAACCAGTGTGAATGGCAAGAAGTATAAGGTCTGATTGTTTTGTTGAAATACAACCAATAAAATTTGCTGATGAGCTGGATGCAGATATGGGAGCACCAGGCATGGGGAACAGGGATCAGGAGTCTAGTCAGGACATGTCCAGTTTAAATATCTTTATACATACAAGCAGAGATGTTGTAGAAGTAGTTTGATGGATAAGTCTAAAGCTCAGGATAGAGGTCTAGGCTGGAGATACAAATTTGGGTGTTACCAACATTCAGATGAAAGTTACGAGACTACATGAGCTCAGTAAAGGACTGAAGATATGTATTAAAGAGAACTTTAAAACTGGGTCTAGGGACCTCTATCTTTTGAATTTCCTTGTTTTAATTATAGTAAAATTAAGTCAAATGAAAGAGATGAAGGAGTGATCGAGGGAAGAAACGGCTGATCCAAGCTCCCATGTTGGATTTTCATTTCTGCAAGTGTTTCACTTTTTTTCATGCACTGAGGACAGGGATCCATCTGTCCATTCATCCATCCATCCATCTATCCATCTATCCATTCATCCATCCATCATAATTTTCTATCATGGTATATGTTAAAGAGCATTCAACATTTTACAAAACTGGGATTATCAAATGAGCTTTGAGAAACTAGAGAGTTACTCACCTAGCTACCCAACTTCCTTGGCCTCAGTCTGACCATTAGTCAACTGAGAGGTTTCCCTAAAATGTCAAGTTTTAGACATTGTCTAAGAGCATGCCTATTCTGATGTTCTATGATTTTTAGGGCGGTCAGAAAATTTGAGGGTCCTTTCCTGAGTTATGTAACATGGCTCTAACTGGATAAATAGGGCAAGAACTGCTCCTTGCTTCCTGTGACTTTATTTCTGGTTGTGCATTAAAGGGTACACATATAAAATAATATGAATCCTCCGAGTCCACTGTCTTGAGGTTCCCAAGCCCATTTTCATCGAAATTCCTTGAGCTTCTCTCAGCTCTGAGGATGACTTTGCTATATTGAGGTGCTGACACTCAGATGTTGGAAGGTTTGCTGAACAGGCAGTTTGGGGAGCAGAGTGTCACATTGTCCAGGGGCAGAGCACAGGCAGTTCTCACTGGGACCACTTGCTGATGGACGCTCGCCAGTTGGCTCATCTCTTCTTGTGATATTGTTATTTTAGAGACAAGAAAAGGCCAGCAGGTTTAAAAAAATATGTATCTCAGAAGTCGTCTTTGTCATCACTCAAGTTGCGACAGCCCTTATCCATATGCATGATAGAATACTAACTTGTCTCTAAGTTCGACCTCCTAGTGTCTCTTTTGGGCTCTGTAAGCTAGTTCTTCCACAGACATAGACCAAAGACCCCTATTCCTGCCCTGTTCCAAATATCTGACCATGTTTAGGCTTAGAACTTGCATTTGGGGGGGTTTTCGTGGGATCTTCTTAGCATTCCAGGTTCACTAAGTAATGAGAATTATAGATCTTTACATGAACTGCTCTCTGCCCTTCAAGTCATCTACTCATTGCTAGTACAAGTTATTAACATAGATGACCACACTCAACATCTGGATATATCAATCTTAGCTTGGGTCACCTTGATGGCTCCAGTTATAGGTAATGTGTTTGAAGCTTTGGCATGGACAAGGGAAGGCGTGCCTAAACATTGGCCATTGACTTCCAGGCAGATACTGGGCCTCTGGCCATGAACATCTTTATTTATGATCTTCCTTTCAACTCTCTCAGGCAAAGCAGTTGTCACAATAGAGTAGATGCAATTTATTTTGGTCTTGGCAAAGCAATGCCCCCCTTCCCTCGGCTTTCATCTTCATCTTCCCTCTTTTTTTGACATTATTTGTCAAATGATCCAAAGGTAATTTTTAATACCTTTACATCACACTGGAGCTAAGTTTTGCTGGATTATTAATGATTAAATATCTTCTAGTCATCCACCTGCACAGTCTGTAACAAATTATCCCAAAAAGGAGATTAATTCCATTACAATTTTGAATAAGAAAATGACAAGAGAATGCCCTGCAGTCTTTAGAATTGAAAGTTGCCCCAAAAGCCTCTCATGTATCTGGAAAATTGTTGGTTTTATGAAAGGACTTGAATCTGTCCTTCAAAGGTCACTTAGCAGGTATTTATTGAGGCCCTGTGGGATATTAGCCCAGTGTGAGGTGCTGCAAAACCTGGTTAATTCTCAGAACCACATGGGGAACTTTGTAGAAATGTTCACCTTAGAATTACTGAGTCAGGGTTTTCTCAAGTGAAGCCCAGAAATAGGCATCTTTGGAAGGCTCTCCAGGTAATTCTGATACAGCCAATCTATGAAACTATTTTGAAGTCTCAGCTATGGAAGTTGTAAGAGGAAGAGATGCAGACTCCTTGCCCAAAGAGAGTTTATAATCTCACAGGGTTTAGGACTTACTTAGGATGCATTATCAAATAATGAAAACCATATATAGTTTAAGATGAGTGAGTTTGCTTCTCAGTGAGATGATGAACATGTTTCGTAAACTGTGAGTCAATAGTAGAAACAGTTCAGAAGAGAAAGAAGACTCGGGATGGTTTCATTAGGACATAAATGAAGAATGAAACTGCCCATTGACAGAAGTGGGGTGATAAGTAGACAAACTTTAGATTAACTAGGTGCATGAGGAATGGAGAGTCTAATCTACTGATAGATCAATTGATCTGTCTCTATTGTTTATCTACTGATCTTTATGTCAATCTAATTTAATCATTTTGGCTTTGGTTATTCAGTTAGATTTAATTTTATCACTAATGGCTTTTCTCGCACACATGAGATAAACAACGGTTGGGCATTCTGAGTTTGAGTCTTAGCTCTGCTTTATAACTTTCAGTAAGTCTTCCCACCCCTCTAGGTCTCGGTTTTCCCACCTGTGAAAGAGGAGATTCAATTTGATAACCTCTCAAGTCACTTCCCACTCTAACATTCTATGAAAATGTGAATCCACTTTCCTGCCATAACTATAGTCTAGTGGCCATAGTGGAATCTTTTTTTCACACCAAAGGATACAGTAGGACCTTAAGTTTTCATCCTGAATATTAGCTCTCATTTATCAAGAATTGAGGTGGAAAAATATGTGATAATTGGCCAAATGTTAATTGAACACTGAACAAACTATGTAAGTTTATTTGTTCTAAAAAGACTAAGTGTTAGCTTTGAGCTATATTTTTTTATCATCTGCATCTTTGTCTCAAGTGAATAGATGAAGTAAAAATTCTAGTATCTTGAATAATTATAGTGAATGAATGTTGTATTTAATTTGCAAGGTATTCTATGCATTTTTTTAAAGATTTTATTTATTTACTTATTTGAGAGGTGGAGAGGGGCAGAGAGAGAAGACGAGAGTCTTTTTTTTTCTTTTTTTTCTAGAAGAGAGAGGCTTAAGCAGAATCCATGTGAGCGTGGAGCCCAACACAGGACTCCATCTCATGACCCTGAGATCATGACTTGAGCTGAAACCAAAAATAAGACTCTTAACTGACTTTGCCACCCAGGTGCCCCTATTCTCTTCATTATTATCCATAGTAATGGAGAGGGCAGTGTACAAATACAGGCTTATTAAGCACCTACTATTGGGCGGGTCCCACTCTAATTCAAATTCATGTGTGTACACCAAACTGAAATGCTCTGGACATTTTGCTTGCTGCAATCTTGCTTTTGTCATTATGTCAAGTATACAAGTGGCAAGAAGCAGTTGTATTCCTTGAGTTGCCCAGTCTAATGTTAGGAGGTGGAGAGGAACCCAGGTCATCGTGGGTTTTGGCTCCTTTCTCTTGCCACCTCTTAGTTGGGCTCCTATTTTCTCAATAACTTCATGCATCTCTCATTTGTGTTGAGCCTGACCCACAGAAGTTTGGCATATGTGAAAGTCATCGCTCATATTTGCCCATCCTACAGTGCTAAGTCAGCATTGGTCTAGTCCTTTTCTTAGTAGACACTTGCAGAGTTAAATGAAACTGGTACATTTGGTTGTCACCAGCTGGTGCCTGTCCTTAAGGGCTGGGAGGGGAATGATTAGAAGTCTACTGAGACCCATGCCTTGCCTCTCTCACAGAAGCATTACTGGAGAGTTGGCCCCAGACATCCCTTGATAAGAAGTCTCAGGAACTAAGTCCCCAGCTCCTTAACACAGAGAAATTAAAGACCTGTCCCTTAATAGGAAGCAAATTACTGCTGTCCATCTTTGTGTGCAATAAAGAGGGTGGGTGGGGAAGAGTGATCATTTCTTTGAGTAAGAAATAAGACATCAGAGCTTACTGAAAAATTATCTTTTTTTCCCTATCAAATTAATCTAATCATATAAAGAAAATTTTACTTATTGGGGACCAATTATTCTAATGATTCAATAATGTCTCTTTTCCTTTTTTTCCAGATAAAAGAAAGACAACTCTATTATAGAAAGGAAATTAGTTGCAGATATTAGAAGGCCGAGTACAGGTTCTTTGAGCCATGAGCTTTCTAGTAGATATTTATGATTTGATCCTAGGCAAATGTGAGCTGTCAGTGGAAAGGCTGCTTTAAAGATCACTGCTATCCCAGCAACTGGAAAAATGTTGAAGAACACTTTAAATACTTTGTGTTTCAATCTGCGGAAGTTCAGTTTCCAGGAATCAGACACAAAATTATTAGAACTCAAGGGTATCATTTATTATTGTTATTTTTTAATAATAATTTACTTTTTAAAAGATTTTACTTATTTATTCATGAAAGACACAAAGGGAGGCAGAAACATAGGCAGAGGGAGAAGCAGGCTCCTGTGGGGAGCCTGATGGAGGACTTGATCTGGTGACTCTGGGATCATGCCCTGAGCTGAAGGCAGGCACTCAACCATTGAGCCATCCAGGCATGCATCCCCATTTCCACATTATTTATATAAATTTAAGGATTTAACACAAAAGCAAATTAGAAACTGCCTCCTCCGAGTTTGCTTGTGTTCACAAAGAAGCAACCACCTTGAACCTGCTAGGTTTTTGCCTGTTTTGTGTTTGCCATAGAAACAAATGCTAGACCGATTGTGCATCAGCAGCTTGAAAAATGCACTGGGGCTTTATTTTGCATTCAAGACAAATGATGTCTCTTTTGTTTTGCATTTAAAATAGGAGCATTGCATCAATAACCCCAGCCTAACCTCACCCAGTACCTGCAAAGGGAGAGGGGAAGGCCAGCATAATTGAGTATGTGGCTTCACCTCTAAATAAGGCACAAAGGCAAATGTCGTTTTACCCTTGCAAGGAGTTTCTGGAAGGAGACAGTACTTTTTTCCTTTCAGCATGACTGCATTCCTTGGGTAAATTCTGTGGCTTCATGATATAGGCCAACAATTTAAAAAGTGGACTTAGAGTCATGGAGACAGCAGAGAGGCTGTCAGTAGCCACACAGAATCTTGACCTGGGGACATTTTAGCTGCACAGCATCGGTCACAGATCATCTCTTCATACCTTGTGACAGCATTGTCTGCTAAGAAGGGAAATAGCTTGGTATCTCTCTAGCAAGTGAAGAGCCTGGGACCCAGAGAGGTGAAGGAACTCGCTTGCAATTAACACAGCACATGTTGAGTCATGGGGAAGGGGTCCCCTCTGAGTTAGTGCGTGGTCATGTTGCTAGAGCCTCTACACCTCCACTCTCCTTTGCCTGGTGGGTATGGTAGTAGCTTCTCTTTACCTTTCTTTGCTTGGAGTGTGTTTTTTCACTCTTCTTGTCAAACTCAATGACCCTGATCTCTAGAGTATCCTACTAAAACCTGATAAAATGGGATCAAGGGGTGCTGACTGTGAGTTATGGTGGATAGATTCTAGCTTTGTGATCAGGTTAGGGTTGCCTCTTGTGTGAACTTATGTAAGATACGTGACTTCTCTGATCTTGGCACTTTCATCATTGAAATGGAAATAATAATACACATCTCATATGAAAGAGAATGATATAAATTAAGTGTATAGTAGTCAACCAGTTCCATGCTGTGATTCTCTTCAATGGCTTAATCCAAGGGGTTTGGATGAAGACAAAATTATCACCCTGACAAAGGCAACTTTTGGGGTGCCATTGGATGCTTACATCCTCTCTCATGGGTGGCTGATTCCACCTCAGCTGAGGCATAGAAACAGAATTTCACGATGGGGGAGATTGGTGGTGATCCTTGTTTAACCCAGCTTCCTTTTATGTATGGGCTCATTGAGGCTCAGACAGGAAGGGAAACACAGAATGTCAGAGAAGGGAGAAGGGGAAAGGAGGCAAAGTAGAAATATGATGTATGGGACAAGGTCCAGAGCCACAAGGCACAGTGCACAGGTTAGTTCCTGCCTCGTCCAGGGTCGTGAGTGCCTGGACAGTGCATATCTTGTTAATAAAGATGCCACATAAACTGGCACAGCCCTGCAGAATGCCCTTACCAGAGTCAGAAAATTTAGGCTGGGGTCTAGGCTCTGCTGGCGTGTGTAATATCCTCTCTTTGGGACTCTGTTTTTTTTCTTATAGAGTTTGGTTTCCTCATGGTTCACAGGGCTGCTAGAGAATCAAATGGCTAGAAAAGATGCATGATACATTGTGAAATGCTCAGGCTGTCTACAGCCAGTCTTGGAGTCCTCTTTGTCTGTACTTCATTCTATGTTGCCTGAAGCTGAACCAGGTTAGGCTCTTGTGCTGGTCTGCCTCAGTGATTCTGAGGTGGCCTTGCTTACCTCTGATATCCTAGGATTCAGGGCTGTGCTACCCATATTTGGTGATTCCATTAGTGAGGGCTCTTGTTGCACGTAACAGAAGAACATCTCAAGTTGACCTGACTCAGGGGGAAGGGAGGAAACAACAATTTATTCACAAAACTGAGACAGGGTTGTCCTGGCTTAATCTCACCCCTCAGCTTTACTTTCACCTTTTTTACTTCATTCTCAAGCAGGCTGTCCCCATTTGGTGTTGAGACGTGCCCGGTAGCCTTAGGCTTGCGTTCTATCAGCTTGGCAACCTGTTTGGGAAGAAGAGAGTGTCTTTCCCAATAACTCAAACTAAAGTCCCAGGATTGTACCTGACTGGAGCACTATAGGTATCCTCTGCCTTTTGAAAGTTTGCATTGTGCCACTTTGCTTTTTACAAAACAACTACCACATACCAAAAGAAATCCAGAGGATTTTTGCTTTTATGAGAAAAGGCAAAAGTGAAAATAGTGAAAATGAAGCAAGCCATTACAGAGACAGCACACACCCAGAGCAGCAAAGAGCTACACCCCAAGCTCCTTCCCTGGGAACTACACTCAGCATCCACCTGCCATAGTTTTAAATTGTGTCTGCAAGCATTTGTGCTTTATCTTGGTTTATTTTGTGCATCTGTTAGCAAGATGTGTCCTAAGGTTTCAGAAAAGCATTAAGAGAGATTATTTTGGGGGCTCCGGGAAGGTTCAAAAAGTTTTCCATATAAATTAATGGTAATTGTTTTTGTTTTGTTTTGTTTTCTTTTTTTGCTTTGCTTTACTCCATTTTTGGCTTATAAAAGGTTTCATAGGAACACTTCACTTTTGGATAGTAGGGAAAACCTGTATTGATCACATGTCTTGTCTGAACCAATCACTGTGGCCAGGAAAATGGAATATGCTTTCTGACTAGAGATGAGTGATGTTTACCCCTCTGGAGCAGATTTTAGGATCCTTTATCCCTATACCATACGTACTGAGTAGAGTGTGTGTGTGTGTGTGTGTGTGTGTGTGTGTGTGTGTGTATGTGTGTGTGTGTGTGTGAGAGAGAGAGAGAGAGAGAGAGAGAAATACACACACACGCACAGAGATAGGAGAAAGAGAGAAATTCTTCTAAGCTAGTAATTTGCTTAAAATAAAAATGTTTTAAAGTTTTAATGACCTGTAAGTCTCCAAAGGAAAGTAAACTTATTGACCAGGTAAACCAATCAGGACATAGAAAAGGAGAGTTGAGTGTCTAATAAGGTTTTCTCCTCACAGGTTGGCTTCAGTCCTGACTGACTGAGAGCCCACTCTGCACTTGTCTTCTTCCTCCTTTTAAAATGTTCCTGTGTCTTTGATCTCTCTCTGCCTCCCTCCACCTCTCCCTCCTCTTCCTGTCAGGCTCCTGGGTAAAGACAGTAGAGACAGCTACAGCAGATGTCCCAGCTCACTGGGCTGGGTTCCCCATGGGGCTCTCTCTCCGTGGGGGACACCAAGACCTCCATGGAAATTCCTATTAGTCTGAGGAACAGTTTCCTGGCTTTGACCCACCCTCTATCTGAGTCTCTGACACTCCTTTTCTATCCCAGGATCTTGGGACTACCTACTGACTCCAACCTTAGAAACCTTTTCTTCACTCACCATTATCTCCTAGTTACTATCCCCTTGAAGAAAAGGTTTTCAAAGCAGTTATTCATGACTACCATCACTTCTTTCCCATCTCCTATTCTTTCCTCAACCCATGAACGCTCAAAATTCCACCCCCACCACTCCACTGAAAGGACTCTTGCCAAGGTTACTAACAAGTTCATGTTTCTTAAGCCAGTGTTTGCCTCTTCATGCTACCTAACCCGGTCTATCCATAAAATACCATTGATGGTTGGAGAGATACAGTTGATTCCTCCATTCTTCTTAAAACACTTGGCTCCCTGATGTGCCTTCAACCTTATTTGCTATTTCCCCTTAGTCTGTTTGGCTGGTACTCTGCATTGAAAGACTCTAGAGGTCAGTCCTTGACATCTTCTCTATATAAGTGTATCTCCCTAAATGCCCTTATTACCAACCAAATGCTATGACTCCTGACTATCTATCTTAAACTTAGACTTCTTCCATGTACTTCACATCTGTATTTCTGAACACTGTATTTTATCACCACATGGATGTCTAATAGCCACTCCCTGACTTACTTCTGAGTCTTCTCACATTAGTAAAGGGCATGAATATAAACCAATTTAATCCAGTCCCTAATCTGGATATCATTCAAGATTCTTTTTCTTCCCCACTCTGTTTTTGACACCTCCAAGCACCAGCATGCTATAACAAACACCTAAAGGTGTGGAAGTGGTTTTGGCATTAAGTACTGGACAGAACCTGGGGAAGTGTTGGGGCCTTTTCCCCTAATTTTTTTATTGTGCTAAAATCTGCAGAACATAAAATTTCCCATCTTAATGTTTTGAAGTATACAGTTCAGTGTTATTAGATACATTCATGTTGTGGAGCCATTGCCAACACTCATCTCTATAACTTTTTTCATTTTGTAAAACAAAAACTGTATTCCCATTAAACAATAACTCCCCATTCCCCTCCCTCCACCTGTAGCCCCTGGCAGCCACTATTCTACCTTCTGTCTCAATGACCTTGATTATTCTGTTTTAAAAAATTTATTTGTGAGAGACACAGAGACATAGGCAGAGGGAGATGCAGGCCTCCTGCAGGGAGCCCAATGCAGGACTTGGTCCCAGAACTCCCGAGATCACGACCTGAGCCGAAGGCAGACACTCAACCACTGAGCCACCCAGGGGCCCCTGATCCTGATTATTCTAAGTACCTCAGATAAATGGAATCATACAGTATTTGCATTTTTTGTGATTGGCTTATTTTCACTTAGCATAATGTCCTCAAGTTTCATCCATGTTGTAGCATGTGTCAGAATTTCTTCCCTTTTTAGGTTGAATAATATTTCATTGTATGTATATATCACATTTTGTTTATCAATTGATGGACACTTAGGTGGTTAGCTGTTGTGAATAATGCTGCTATGAACATGGGTGTACAAATATCTCTTTAAGACTTAGCTTTCAATTCTTTTGGGAATATACCTAGAAGTAGAACTTCTGGATCATATGGTAATTCTATTTTTATTTTTTTGAGGAATAGCCAAACTTTTCCACAGCAACTGCAATATTTTACATTTCTACCAACAGTACACAAGGGTTCCTATTTCTCCACCTCCTCACCAACATTTTTTTTTTTTTACAATAACCACCCTATTGGGTGTGAGGTGATATATCATTGAAGTTTTCATTTCTATTTCCCTAATGATTAGTGATGTTGAACAACTTTTATGTGCTTATTGGCCATTGGTATATATTTTCTTGGAGAAATGCCTGTTTAAATCCTTTGCTCATTTTTGAATTGCTTTGTTGTTGTTGTTAAGTTTTAGGGGTCATCTATATATTTTGTATATTGATCCCTAATCAGATGTATAATCTACAAATATTTTTTTCCCATTCTTTGGGCTGCCTTTTTACTCTGTTGACAGTGTCTTTTGATGTACAAAATTTAAAAATTTTTATTAAGCCCAATTTGTCTATTTTTTCTTTTGTTTTCTGTGCCTTGATATCATATCCATGAAGTCACCACCAAATCTAATGTTATGAAGCTTTGGTCCCTGTTTTCTTCTAAGAGTTTTATTGCTTTAGGTCTTACATCCATTTTGAGTTATTTTTTTGTATATGGTGTTAGATTAAGAGTCCAACCTCATTATTTTGCATATGGACATCCAGTTTTCTCAGCATTACTTGTTGAAGAGAATTTTTTAACCCATTTAATAGTCTCCGTATCCTTGTCAAAACTCACTTGGCCATATATGCAAGAGTATCCTTCTGGGTTCTCTATTGGTCTGTATGTTCTTTTTTTTAAGATTTTATTTATTTATTCATGAGAGACACACACAGAAAGAGAGAGAGAGAGAGAGGAGAGAGAGAGAGGCAGAGACACAGGCTGAGAGAGAAGCAGGCTCCATGCAGGGAGCCCGACTTGGACTCGATCCCGGGTCTCCACGATCACACCCTGGACTGAAGGTGGCGCTAAACTGCTGAGCCACCTGGGCTGCTGCCCTGTATGTTTTTTATGCTAGTATCACAAGCTTTTTTTGAAAAATCTTTTTGAAAAAATTAATAATTCTTTATTTAAGTTCAATTTAGTTAACATATACTGTAATATTAGTTAACTGAGTAGAATTTAGTGATTCATCAGTTGCATTTAATACCCAGTGCTCATCACATCAAGTGCCCTCCTTAACGCCCATCTCCTAATTACCCCTCCCCTCCACCCACCTCCCTTCCAGCAACTCTCAGTTTGTTTCCCAGAGTTTAGCATCTCTTATGGTTTGCTTCTTTCTCTATTTTCATTTTATTTTGTTTTACCTGATTATTGTAGCACTGAAGTAAGTTTTGAAATCTGCATGTGTGAGTCCCCCAGGCTTTGTTCTCCTTTTTTCAATATTGTTCTGGCAATTTGGAGTTCCTTGAGATTTCATATAATTTTTAGGGTGGGTTTTCCAATTCTGCAAAAAAAAAAAAGTCATTGGGATTTTAATAGTGATTACATTGAATCTATAGATCACTTTGGATACTATTAACAATTTAATAATATTAAATTTTCAATCCATGAACATAAGATGTGTTTCCACTTATCTCTTATTTTTTTAAAAAATGAATTATAATTGACATACAATGTTCTATTGGTTTCAGGTGTACAACATAGTGATTCAACCTTTGCATATATTGCAAAAGGATCACCTCAATGAGCCTAGTTACCACCTAACACCTTACGTAGTTAATATAATATTATTGACTATATTACCCATACTATATATTTATCCCTATGACTTATTTATTTTATTACTTATTTATTTTATTTATTTTATTTTTATAGTTTATATTCTTGATCCCCTTCACTCATTTCACCTCCTTAACCTCCCTCTCTTTTGGTAACCACCAATCTATTTTCTGTATTTCTGAGTCTGGATTTTGCTTTGCTTTTATCTGGGTTTTTTTTAGATTCCAAATATAATTGATGTATGGTATTTGCCTTTCTCTGCCTGACTTATTTCACTTAACATAATACCCTCTAGGTCCATTCATGTTTTTCCACATAGCAAGATTTCATTCTTTTTTATGTTTCAGTAGAATTCCATTGTGTGTGCGTCTATATATATATATATATATATATATATATATATATATATATATATATAAATGTGATGCACACACACATACATATTGATATATAATCAATTGATATATATTGATATAAATTGATATATATATATCAATCACATCACATCTTCCTTAGCCATTTATCCATCAATGGACACAGGATGTTTCCATTATCTTGGCTATTGTACATAACCCTGCAATGAACATGGGAGTGCATATATCTTTTCAAATTAGTGTTCTTATATTTTTCAGACAGATACCCAGAAGTGGAATTGCTGGATCATATGATAGTTCTACTTTTTACTTTTTGAGATACCTCCATAGTATTTTCCATTGTGGCTGTACCAATTTACATTCCCACTAACAGTGCAAAGGGTTCCTTTTTTTCCATATCCTTATCAACCCTTGTTATTTAATGTCTTGTTGCTAATAGCCATTCTGACAAGTGTAAGATGTTATATCACTGTGGTTTTGATTTACATTTCCATGATAATTAGTAATGTTGGATAAATGTTCATGTGTCTGTTGGCCATCTGTATGCCTTCTGTGGAAGAAATGTTTATTCAGAATCTTTGCCCATTTTTAAATTGGATTATTTCACTTTTTTTGTTTTCAGTTGTATGAGTTCTTTGTATGTTTTATATATTAATCCCTTATTGGATATATCATTTGGAAATATCTTCTCCCATTTGGCAAGTTGCCTCTTCATTTTGTTGATGGTTTCCTTCCCTGTTAAGAAGCTTCTTAGTTTGATGTAGTCTCATTTGTTTATTTTTGCTTTTGTTGCCCCTCTTGATGCAGTCAGATCCCCAAAAAAATGGAACAGGAAAACAAAACCAGATACATTGCTAAGACTAATGTCAAAGACCTTAATGCTTATGTTTTCTTTTAAGAGTTTTATGGTTTCGAGTGTTACATTTATTTTTTTTTTATTTATTTATGATAGTCACACAGAGAGAGAGAGAGAGAGAGAGAGAGAGGCAGAGACACAGGCAGAGGGAGAAGCAGGCTCCATGCACCGGGAGCCTGACGTGGGATTCGATCCTGGGTCTCCAGGATCGCGCCCTGGGCCAAAGGCAGGCGCCAAACCGCTGCGCCACCCAGGGATCCCCGAGTGTTACATTTAAGTCTTTAATACACTTTGAGTTCATTTTTATATGTGGTTTAAGATAGTGGTCTTTAATCCACTTTGAGTTCATTTTTATATGTGGTTTAAGATAGTTTCATTATTCTGTATGTAGCTGTCCAGTTTTCCCAACACCATTTAAAGAGATTGTCCTATCCTTGTTGTATATTCTTGCCTCCTTTGTCAAATTAATTGACCATATATGTGTGGGTTTATTCTGGGCTCTCTATCCTGTTCTTGAATCTATGTGTCTCTTTTTAGGCAGATACCATATTGTTTTGATTACTATAGCTTTTGTAGTATAGTTTGAAATTGGGAAGTATGGTCTTTTGACTTTGTTCTTTCTCAAGACTGCTTTGGCTATTGGTCTTCTGTGGTTCCGTACAAATTTTAGAATAATTTGTGCTACCTCTGTGAAAAATGCCACTGGTATTTTGATAGGGATTGCATTGAATTTGTAGATGGCTTTGGGTAGTTTGGATATTTTAACAATATTAATTCTTCCAATCCATGAGGACAGAATATCTTTCCATTTATTTATGTCTGCAATTTCTTTCTTAACTGTTTTTAGTGTACAAATCTTTCACCTTCTTGGTTAAATCTATACTATGTATTTTATTCTTTTTGATGAAAATATAAATGGAGTTGTTTTCTTGATTTCTCTTTCTGATAATTTATTGTTAGTGTACGGAAACAGAACAGATTTTTTATATTAATTTTGTATCCTGCAACAGTTTTTTACTTGTGTGGAGTCTTTAAGCTTTTCTATATGTGTATCATGTCATCTTTAAATAGTGATAGTTGTTTTACGTATTCCTTTCTAATTTGAATTCCTTTTATTTCTTTTTCTTGACTAATTATTCTGGCTAGAACTTGCAACACTAAGTTGAATAAAAGAGGTGAGAGTGGGTTTCCTTGTCTTGTTCCTGATTAAGATCAGCTTTCAGGAAAAGCTTAAGTCTTTCACCATTGAGTATGATGTCCACAGTGAGTTTCTCATATATGGGTTTTATTATATGAGGTGTTCTTTTCTTTAAGGTTTTATGTATTTATTTGAGAGAGAAAGAGCAGAGTAAGAGAGAGCATAAGCTGAGCGGGGGGGGGGGGGGCAAAGGGAGAAGCAGGCACCCCGATGACCAAGGAGACCAATGCGGGCTGGATCCCAGGACCCTGAGATCACGACCTGAGCCAAAGTCAGATGCTTAACCAACTGAGCCACCCAGGTGCCCCTGTTTTTTTCCTATTCTTAGTTTTTTTAGTGCTTTTAATCATGAACAAGTGTTGGATTTTGTCAAATGCTTTTTCTGCATTAATTGTGATGATTATCTGTTCTTTTTGCTTTGTTCTGTTCATGTAGTGTATTACACTGATTTATTTTTGTATGTTGAACTATCTTTGCACTCCAGGAGTACATTCTACTTGATCATGGTGTAGAATCCTTTTAATATGTTGCTGAATTCAGTTTGCTAGTATTTTGTTTAGGATTAATGTATGTAAGGCAATTGGTCTGTAGTTTTCTTTTCTTCTGGTATCTTTGTCTGGCTTTGGTATTAAGTAATGCTGACCTCATAGACTGAGTTAGTAGGTGTTCCCTCCTCACTCTTTCAAAAAATTTGAGAGGAATTGGTATAAGTTCTTCGTTAAGTGATAGAATCTCCAGTGAAGCCATCAGATCCAGGGTTTTTCTTTGTCAGGAGATTTTTGATTACTTATTCAATCTCTTTACTAGTTACAAGTCTACTCCAATTTTCCATTTCTTCATGATTTAGACTTGGTGGGTTTTGTGTTTCTAGGAATGTGTCCATCTCATCAG
Organism: Canis lupus baileyi; assembly: GCF_048164855.1. Lineage (NCBI taxonomy): Eukaryota > Metazoa > Chordata > Mammalia > Carnivora > Canidae > Canis > Canis lupus. Next base: position 66,733,532 of record NC_132842.1, read on the forward strand.
GTTATTCAAATTGTTGTCATACAGTTGTTCATGGTATTCTCATAATCATTTCTATTTCTGTAGAATTGGTAGTAATGTCCCCACTTTTATTTCTGAGTTTAGTAATTTGGGTCCTCTCTTTTGTTCTTAGTCCACCTACCTAGAGAGTTGTCATTTTTGTGGAACTTTTCAAAACCAACTTTTGATTTCATGGATTTTCTATTCTGTTTTTCTATTTCCTAGAAATATCTCTGCTTTAATCTTTACAAATTCCTTCCTTCTGGTAGCTTTGAGTTTAGTTTGTTCTTATTTTTCTAGTTCTCCACATTGTAAAGTTAGGTTGGTTATTTGAGATCTTTCCCATTTTTTAATGTAAGCATTTTTAGCTACACATTTCCCCCTTAGCAGCACTTTTGCTATGTCCCATAAGTTTTGGTATGTTGTGTTTTCATTTTCATTGCCTCTAAATGTTTTCTAATTTCCCTTGTGACTTAGTCTTTGATTTATTGCATTACTGTCTTCTTTTGTGTTTAGTTTATTTTTTTTTGTAGTAAAATGCTTAAATTCTCATTTCCTTTTGTATGTTCTCTAGCTATTATTTTTGTTGTTATCATGGCGATTACATTTAGCATACTACAGTTAAAACACTCTAATTTGAATTTATAGCAATTTAACTTCAATAACAAACATAAACTCTGCTCCTTTTCAGCTCTATCCACATCTCTTTCAGTTGTTAATGTCACAAAATTCCATCTTTATACATTGTGTGCCTAATAAGTAAACTAATAATTCTTTTAAATACATTAGTCAACTCTCTTAAAATATGTAGAAATAAGATTTGGAGTTGCAAACCAGTTACAATAATACTAGCTTTTAGATTAAAACTTGTGTGTTTTTTTCTTTAAATGCATTAATCCCTTTAATCCTCTGCCAAACAAAAAGAGCAGTTACAAAGCAATCTTACAATGACACTAGTTTTCATAAGCCCATGTATTTACTGGTATTTTTGTTTCTCCACACAGCTTTGAGTTACTGTGTAGTGTTCTTTCATTTCACCTTGGAATTCTCTTGATCATTTCTTACAGGGCATACCTCATAGTGACATAATCTCTCAGCTTTTGTTTATCTGGGAATGACTTAATTTCCCCCTTACTTTTGAAGGACAGTTCTGCAGGATATAAGATTCTTGTTTAACAATTTTATTTTCTTTTAGCACTTTAAATACATCTGCCCACTGTCTTCTGGGCTCCAAAATATCTGATGAGAAGTCTGCTAAAGTTTTTTTTGAGAGTTTCTTTTATGTGATGAAACTCTTCTTTCTTTCTGCTTTCAAGGTTCTCAATTTGTCTTTAGCTTGAAAGTTTGACTATAATGTATCTCAGTGTGGATTTCCTTGAGTTCATCTTACTTGGAGTTTATTGAACTTCTCAGATGTTTATGTTCATAGCTTTCCATAAATTTGGGAAGTTTTCAGTTATTATTTCTTCAAATATTCCCTCTGTCCCTTTTCCTCTCCTTCTTCTAGGACTCCCACAATTCATACTTTGTAGTTTCAAAGGTCCCGTGAGTTTTGTTCACTTTCCTTCAATCCTTTTTCTATTTCTTAGACTTGATATTTTCCATTATTCTATATTTTAGTTTGCTGATTCTTCTTCCTGCTCAAATCTGTATTTGAATCACGCTAGTGAATTTTTCATTTCAGTTCTTGTACTTCTCATGTCCAGAATTTCTTTTTTGTTTCCTTTTAGCTTTCAATTTCCATTTAGTTCATAGATCATTTTCTTGACTTTCTCCATATCTTCCATTAGTTCTTTGAACATCTTTATGACTGCTTCTTTAAAATGCTTGTCTAGGATACCTGTCATTAGGCCTTTTTCAGTGATAACTTCTTTTGCTTTTCTGCCCTTTGAATGGCCATACTTTCTTGTTTCTTTTTATGCCTTGTGACTTTTTATTGAAAACTGGGTATTTAAATCTAATAATGTGATGTCTCTGGAAATCAGAATCTCCCCTGTCCTCAGAATTTGCTTTATTGTTTTTTTTGTTTGTTTATTTGTTTTTATTGTTGTAGCTGTCCATATGTGAAGGCTCAGCCTGGGGTGTAAACTTAAGGTCTTCCCAGGTCTTTTCTGAGCTTTTTCCTAGCCATGTGTAATCACTTCCTAATTTTTCCCATAAATGCAGTTGTTTTTGAATGTCCTAGTCTTTGATGGCTGGCTCCTGAAGGGAGGAAAACAGAAAAATGAACACGGGAAAAGGGCAATAGCCCTTTCAGTTCCCTGGAATTCACATCAAACAAATGGGGAGGGGCTGGCCACAATGAAGAGAGGTGCAGCACAAATGGCTGCCCTCCTTTGTCTGTACCTCTGTGATAATAAGCAGTAATCAGTATTCAGAGCACAGGTCCCCAATATTGGGAAGATAGGATCTTTTTTTTTTTTTTTCCTTTAACCTACCTCATCTCTCACAAGCTGCTTGTGAGCTGCTCTAGGGACATGTACACAACTACCTAGCATGGGCTAGAAGTGGATGATAGGTATAGGCTACTGTGCTAATTGCTGAAATTGACTGAAATTAATGGCAATTGACCATCCAAATCTTCTCCCAGAAGTTGCAAGCCTTCAGTAGACACCAGAACTCCAAAATAGTGACATCAAACAGATTTTGCCATTGTATTTGCCATGTGGGTAGAGAAACAGATTCCTCATGCTTCTTATTTACCATCTTTCCAGAATCCTCTGAGGATGGAAGAGTTTTGAAGTTCATGATAGAAAAAGCTAGATTATCCTGAAGAGACTGTTGCTAGAAATATAAATGGTCAAGTTACTCCTGGTGAGATCTCAGATGGAAATGAGAAACATATTATTGGAAACTGGAGGAAAGGTGATCTTTGTTATAAAGTGCCAGAGAATTTGGCTGAATTGTGTTCTGATGCTTTGTGAAAATTAGAAATTGCAAGTGATGCACTTGGATGTTAAGCTGAGGAGATTTTTAAGCAAAGTGTTGAAAGTGTGACCTGGTTTCTCCTTGCTGCTTATAGTAAAATGTGAGAGAAAAGAAATAAATTGCAGAAGGGATTGTTAACCAAAAATGAACCAGAATTTGTAGATCTGGAAAATTCTCAGCTTATCTTTATTACAAAAAATGAGAATACATTCTCTGGAGAGAACAGGGGTGTGGCTGGACAACCACTGCCTAAAGAGATTATATGTGTGACTTGTAGATTTGGTCAACCATCTCAGCAGAAATGCTGCTAGCTTGAACTGAAGAGGGCAGAGATGGAACAAAATGAAGGAAGACTGTCAGACATCTGTGATTCTATAGGTCATATGTGAAAGTATCTTATTGACTTTGCTTCCATGATATATCCCCAATCTGTTTACCTCTCCACTTCCACTGCTATCACTCTAGCCCTACCTACAATCATCTTTTGCAGGAGTGACTTTAGTGGGCTCATAAATATTTTTTATGCTTACACCTTGTCTCCCACCCACCTTTATTCATTCTTTATGCAGCAGCCAGGATACTCTTTTACGAATGTATATCATATCATATCATTTTCCTGCCTAAAACACCTTGGTTTCTTCTCATCATGATTCATATAAACCAAGGTCTCTAAGGTCATACACATGGGCTTCTCACTACTTTGACAAAATCTCTTACCATCTCTCCCACTTGCTTCTGCTCCAGTCATACCAGCTTTTATTATTGTTGTTGTTATTCTTCAAAGAAGCAAGGCTTCCTCCTGCCTTGGGGCCTTTGTACTTTCTGTTTCCTCTGCCTGGAGATTGCTTTCCCCAGAAATTCACATCTAGATTTTTTTTTTTTTTCAAAATTAGGTCTTACCTCAAATATCATCTCCTCAGAGAGGGCTTTCTGGACCATTAAGTATTTTTCATCTTATTTTACAGATGGGAAGAGAAAGATTCAGGAAGTTGAACAATATGTCGGAGGCCATGTTGCTGGAGAGTATAGTGGAACTCAGGGTGAGAAGGCAGTGTTCTAGCCCCCTGGCTCCAGGCTTTCTCTACTTGAATACATTAAGTAGAAATACAAGCATTAGTTTCACTCATTCAGGGAAAGGGGTTTACTTAAGCCTCTTCTCTTGTCTGTCTCTCTCACTAAGGAAGGCCGCCCGACTCTGAGCCAAGCCAGTGGGATGCTGTTTGCATTCCACCTCCATCCATCTTGGTTTGATTATTATGTGACGAGCAGCTGGCTCTTGAAAGATTACAGCCCAGCTTGGGCAAGTGAGATGCAGAGTGCAGTGGAGCATTCTGAGTGTCAGCTAGACATTAAAAGAAGAAGAAAGGAGGTGGCCAGCACCATTCTCACTTTGTCATGAAGGCATACACAACCCCAAACTCTAGAAGTATCTTAGATACCACACAACTTGCTGGGCCACCTGAAAATCATCTTTCTCCACAGGGCACTAGCTGGTTTCCTTGTGCTTCTAACAGCAAAGCAGCAAATGCTCACAACAACCTCCCAGTAACCCTGTCAAGCCTGACCAATCACCATACCAGCATAGGCTTGAGACCACTGCCCTGCTCCCTTCTTCCACCTTCTGACTCTTACCTCTTCTTTAAAATACCACCCAAGTCCCACTTCCTCCAGAAAAATTCCCAATGTGTTGGCCCCTAGGTTGGATTCTGACGTGATCCATTTTCACACCCTGTTTCCCAGCTTCATTGGCTTTACTGTGTGCTGGGTGGGCTTCCCCATGCCCCAGTGCCAGAAACTTGCTGATTGTTGCCACTCTTGGAAACACACAGGGCCAGAAGATACACAGGCAAAGATCCTGGGGTTTTGTAGACAAGGGTAAGAGCGCATAAGTAACAGAGCATCCTCCACTGGAGAGAAGATAAGGGGACCCTGGATAAGGGGATCAAAACTGGGGACCCTTCCTGCTTTGGTGTCCTAAGTCCTACTTCAGCTCAGGAATGACCCTCTCTTCCCTGTGTTCTCTGTGTGTGTTGGGCTCAGGGAGTGATATGTATAAAAGTTGTTTCATTTGGGGGGATCATCTCCTATTCTGGTAGGGGTTACACAGTGCTTTGGTGGGAGTTCTATTTTTAATCACTTTTCTGGGGTCAGGACCTGGGCACTTAGCATAAGAGCCAGAAGCAGGATAGCCACTGGGGGGTTTTATCCAGCACTTCCTCCATTCCTCAATCATGAGTCACTGGTCTAGAATCAGCAGCCAGAAATGATGGACTTGTTCAATATCATGGATTCCGGGGCACTGATCTCTGCAATCATCTTTTGGAACAACTTCTGGCTCATTTCTGGCCTTATTGAATGGAAGAAAAAAGAAAGACTCTTCTAAGCACTGATGAGGCAAATTTAGTCTGTTTGTGAAAGCACCTCCCAAGTTGCTCTGGCTAGGGTTACTCTGCCTAACTGCCCTGGGAGACCACCAAGGGGAGACCATCAGTGCCAAGATTACTGAGCACATTCAAGACACATGCTGCCATGAAAGAATTCACTCATTCATTCATTCATTCATTCATTCATTTTTTTTCTTTTTTTCTTCATTCTTTTTTTTAAGGGCCTGATATGGATTTGACACTGATATGGAGATAAGCAAAAAACAGACTTCTTTATGATTTTATGGGATTTTTTGATGAGTGGAGGAGATAGTGATGAAATAATCACACTAATCTATGTTTTATTGGAAACTGGAAAATCTCTGCAAAGGACAGGATACAGTCCTCTAATTGCATGTTAAGAAAGGAACCCTGCTGGGAGGAAAGAGGGAGTTTGGAGGCTTGAGCTGACCACTGAAGTTAAGAGGGGCTGAGTGAGATAAGAGATGGGGGAGAGTATAAAAGAATACAGGTAAAGAATGTGCAAAGGCCCTGAGTCAGGAAAGAACTGGCACTTTCCAGGAGCTAAAGGAAGACTGATGTGGCTGAAAACAGAGAGTGAGGGATGGGACTCTATTAGGCCTGTCAATGGTGATTTCCTGGGGCTTGGAATTACATCCTGGGCAGGCAGACTAGAGGCCTTCCATGCAACCATAGTCTCTATTGTGGCAAATTACCCAACTGTAGTCATACCTGACTTACAACATTAACCCTGGCCCTGGTAAAACACAGGAATTAATGATTGATTATGAGATGGAAACACCTTAGTATGTACCTCACTCATATGGTCTTGAGAGAATGAGCACAGAACAGATAATTTCTGAGCAGAAATGGATCTGGGTGGGACATCTTGTTTCATGTATTTTGCTTCTACAACAAGATTGTAAATTGAGGTCTGAAATCTTTATATTCTCTACCAAAGGCCTAGGGGCATGCTGGGTGTACAGTAAGTACTTAGATAATACCCTCCTTCCTTCTCTTCTTACTTGTATCCTTCCTTTCTTCCCTCCTTCCTTCTGTCCTCCCTTCTATTCTTCCTTCCATCCTTTCTTCCCTCCTTCCTACCTTTCTTCCACCCTTCCTTCCACTTTCTTTTTCTTTCTCTTTCTTCCTTTCCCTCCTATCTTCCTTTCTTTCGCTTTTCATTGAGGTAACACATAACATGAGAACTACCTTCTTCACGAACTGAGCACATCATGCTATATTGTTGACTATAGGCACAAGGCTTTCTGGCAGACCTCTAGAACTTACCTATCTTGCATAAACTGAAACTTTATACCCGTTCTTGTCTTGTTATTTTCACCCATGCAGTTTCCTTTTTCTACAATGGTTTTCCCTTCACTCTTAAGCTGGCAATCCTTTATTTCTCAGCCTATATGGTATTTCTTTAGAAAACTTCTCACTGACCTTCACCTACCCAGTCCTCTGGCTTGTCCTGCACTGCTCTGACCACAAGATGTGAGATCTATTCAATTTTGTTTTTTACTTGCTGTTCCTCCACTAGACTCTAAACTGCTCCATGAAAGCCTGCTTTGTTCACCTCTGTGTCTTCAGCATGGTGCTCAGCACATGGCAAACACTTAATACATATTTGTTGAATGAATGAATAATTCTTTCAATCGATAACTCATGAATTCCATGCTTGGATGTGTTTGCACCTTCTGCCTCATGATTTTTTTCTTCACAGTCCTTAGGGCAGAAACACAGCCACCTCCATTATTCCCACACTTACCTGTGTTCTTTTCCATCTCCCTGATGAGCCATATCTCTGTAGAAACAAGACAATTTCTTTTTCTAATAAATGTTTCTCAAGAGGGTAGCATGCAAAGTAAAACCATGCAGAGGGGAAAGAGCACTGGCTAGGAGGATGGAGCCCTCGCTTGTCAGCCTGACAACTCATTTTATCTCTCAGAGCCTGGTTTTCCCTACTTATCAATAAAAAATGTTTTCATTTTTAATCAATCTGTTCATTCTTTCATTCATTTTGGAAAAGCTAATGTATGCACATGGCTTAAAAAGGTAGAAAAGTGTATACAGCATAAAAAGTAAATCCACCTCCTAGAATAAATAGTAGTAGCCTCATGTCAAGAGTGATAGGCTGGCCGGTGGTGGATGGAGGATGGGCTAGATTGGTGATGGGTAGTAACGAGGACACTTGTTATGATGAGCGCTGGGTGTTGTATGTTGCTGATGAGTCATTGAATTCTACTCCTGAAACCAATATTGCACTGTATGTTACCTAACTAGAATTTAAAAAAAATTATTAAAAAAATTTCTGTAGTCTGGCAGAAAATTAAAGTCTTTTGAGTACTTTAAAAATTTTTACAAGTAATATAAATTTTTTACCGAAAATATAGAAATGTAATAATAGATCAAAGCCACCTAGAGAATGCCATTGTTAAAATTTTCTTGTATATTTTTCCAAGAATTTTTAGTATATTTTTATTTTTCAGAAATGATTTCTAAAATATTTATTGAGCATATAGAACATTCCAAACCCTACAGTAGCTCATTTCATACACATGATTTCATTTAATCTTCATTAAATTCTGCGAAGTGAGCTTGCTGCTGCCCAACCCTGAGTTATCAATGGAGTGAACCCCAGCCTGGGGACATTCAGTCATTTAAGGACAGCAAGGGACTGTGCCAGAATCCACACAGCTGTGCTCCATTTCAGATCCACTGGCCTCCCAAGCTGCTCTGAAGATTGTCCAGGGGCCCTTCTGGCCCCAGCTGGGTCCTAATGCTGCTCTTCCCTGAACTGTGGCTTGGAGGATGGAGAGAATCACCTGGAGGAATGACCCTCCCTTCCCTGTGTCCTCTGTGTGTGTTGGGTTGGGCTCAGGGTGTCTCACTTGCGGGGACCACCTCCTATTCTGGTAGAGGCTACACAGTGCTTTGGTGGGAGTTCTATTTTTAATCACTTTCCTGGGGTCAGGACCTGGACACTTAGCACAAGAGCCAAGCTCACACCCCAGGCTGTACATTAAGATTTAATGGGCCTTCCTTATTTACACCTAAATGAGGTTTTTAATGGTTTAATTAGCAAAATATATCAGTTTGCTTCTTTAAACCTTCCCTCTCTGAGGTATCACTGTTTAGCCGGTGTTTAATAAAAGATGAAAACCTTCATTTCTCCCAGTTAAGGAGGACTGTGACTACTTCCATCTTACTAGGTCAGACTTGGGGATGCCTTGGAAAAGTCGAAATCAAAAAGTCAACCAATGACCATGTTTCCAATCTGGCTAATAAGAGCGCGGTTATCCGGGAATTTTTGCCATCAGCTTCTCCATGTTCATTTGAATCCAAATCAAATAGCTAAATGAAAGCCTTACAGATGAGACCACAGTTCATGAGGGGATTTTTCTGTAATTTGGAGAATCCTGTAAGAATTCAGGCAGGGGATAGGAACAGAGAGTATTAGCCTTGTCATTCAGAACTGCCTGTGCTTGCCCTCTTCAGGTGCTCCATGCAACAATGCTCTGGGCAGTGTATGGGAAATATCTTATTTTCTGGACATATCCAGAATATTGGGGAAATCTTACTCTTAATGACTTAAGGTGTTGCAATACATTATTCCTGTTACGATATTGCAAAAAAAAAATTGCAAGTGGAGGTCTAAGACAAAAAGTTCTCGCAATTCTATTACCTAATTAACTCGTGTTTTTCTTTGTTACATTATGACCCTTGTCCACGTGGTTACTTAACTTTGTAAATATTTACACTGATGTTGTAAGTAATATTTCATATATTATATTTTTACTTACTATGCTAAATGTTTCCAGTTCATTATGAACCTTTTTTCTTTCTTATATCTTCTCTTCTTATCTCCTTTTCCCATCCCCTCTCCCCTTCATAAGGGAAATAATCAATGCTAATTGCCTAGTGTCTGTGCTTCCAGGTTTTTCCCCAAGCTGGGACAGATAATTACAGACATATATACTCTTTTTTTAAAAAAAGATTGTATTTATTCATTCATGAGAGACACAGAGAAGTAGAGACATAGCAGAGGGAGAAGGAGGATCCTCACAGGGAGCCTGATGCTGGACTCGATCCTGGGACCCTGGGATCATGACCTGAGCCGAAGGCAGACAGTCAACCACAGAGCCACCCAGCTGCCCCCAGACATATATACTCTTGTGGGCTTTTTCTTTTTTGCATTTTTTCCCCCAAGTGGGATTTTACCACATGGAATTCTCTGCAGCTTGCTTTTCCCTCCACTTAATACATTGTGGACAATAGATATCGTTGTTAACTTTAGTGTTTATTTTTTTTTTCTTTTTCACGTTTAAATTGTCGATCTGCCTGGAGTTTCTTGTGGTAAATAGTGTCAGACAGAGGTCTCATTTTGTTTTCTTCCAGGCATGTAGTCAATCATGCCAGCAGCCTTTATTAATCAGAACATTCCAGTCATTTCCTCAGCTGCCTAATCCTGCTTGGGTATTTCTAAACAAGTTGCTTCACTTAGACCGTGTGGAGCCAAAGGTGAGAGTGCTCCCTGGTGTGCAGTCTCATCAGCCTCTGGAGTCCAAAACCTTCAGAGAGCATCTGGTCTGGAACCTGCATCTTGCAGATGACCACTCTGAAGCAGAGAGGCCGAGAGAGCAGAGAGATCAGAGTGGCCTCATAAGAAGAACCCAGGGGTTGGGGTCAGCCAGACCTGTGGGTAAATTCCAGTTCGGAAGCTTCTTAGCCCTGGGACTTTGGGTAAATTACTTAAGCTCCTAGAGACCCAATTTTTCTCACCTGAGAAATGAATATTTGAATACCTACCTGGCATGAGGACTGGAGGAGACATCTATACATTCCCTGACACATATACAACTCTCAATAAATGACCACAATTTTTAGAGCAGCCCTAGGACATACACCAGCTATTTTGATTTTTAGTCTAATTCTCTTTCCATTGGACCAGTGTTCCCCAAAATGTCATACAAGTGATTTCAGGAGGCATAGAGATGGATATTTTTATTTTATTGCAATTTATTTAACGCAATTGTTTGACAGTAACTGTCTGTTGATGGTGAGTGATACTATCTTTTGATTTACCTGAGTATTATAAAGTTCATCTTCATAAAATAAGTGCACTTAGGGTCAAAAGTTTGTTGATTTACAAAGATGATTAAGTGCATTATAATAGAGGTGGAATATGGTAAATACTGTACAGATGGCTTGTAAATGGTTGAGTGTTTTGCATACAGTGCTTCCTCATGCCATTTGTTCTGTGTGGTCAGGCAATGCCCTCTTTGGGGAGGGGGAGACCAGTCTCAGCTGTGTAGGGTAAGCACATTAGCACCTCCTGTCTGGCTGCTTCTCTCTGGGGTCCACCCGGTTCATCCTCAAAAAGTAACAGACCTCCAATGGCTTTTGTTCTCATTGTTGAAAGGAAACAAAGAGTTTTCAGCTTCACTGGCTCTTGCTGTGTGTGTGTATGTGTGTGTGTGTGTGTGTGTGTTTGGTGTGTGTGTGTGTGTGTGTGTGTGTGTGTGTGTCCTGAGCAAGCCAGAAGTTCCTTGAGGGCAGAGACAAGCCCCCTGTCTGTCTTTGTAAAGAGCTGGGCACATAGTTGATTCTCAGTTTATACTTATGGAGCAATTGAGGGTTTTTCCCCTTCAAGTAGTCTTTGGCTATTTTGGGGAAAACTTAGTGTTTTACAGACTTCTGTCAACATTTATAGAGTATCTACAATGGGAATGATAGAAATGTGGCATGCATGCCTTTGCCCTCCCTCCATCACTACCCCATATCCATAGCAGACATCACACGTTGATGACAGAAGCTTTTCTGACTGGGTCAGCCTCAGAACCCTTCCTAAAGCCTCCTTGAATTAGTGGAGCTGACAAGTGAGATGAAACCTTTTGGCCATTCCTGACCTACAGTATGTTAGGGCAAGGATGTGGGGACCACAGCATAGTTTCTGACTTTGCCTGCATGTCTAGGACAGTATCTCCTTGCAGGGCCCCCCATTTCTCTCATGACACTGCTTGAGGGGAGAGGTATTGAGTCCAGGACAGGAGGGCTTCTTGGAGAGGCAGCAGAGATGAAAACCTGCCTTCTAGGCTGTTGGCTTTTTCCCCATTTCATCTGGACTCAGCGGGAGTCCAAAAGTACTTCTGCCTGAGTGTGGTCACAGCAGGGAAGAGTGTGCCTGCCTCTCGGGCTGGAACACTCTCCCTACCCAGCACAGGGTGAGTGCTGTGTCAGCAAAACCTGCCAGACTGTTAATCTTGAGATAACAAATGGCAAATGGTGAGGTGTGAGCCCAAGAGCACTTGAAACACAGCGTGACAGTTGTCAGGTGGTGGGACAATTTACTTACTCTGGGGAGGAGAGAAGGCTGGAGTCTGGGGTGGCAGTGGGGGGCGGGGTGGAGAATTCCTCAGCATTCATGGGGAGAGGATTCAGCTCTATTCAATTCTGTTTAGTTCAAGAGACATTTACTCAGCATGGACGGTGCCAAGTCTTGTCCTGGGCCCTGGGGACCCTCCCCTTCCCAGGGGGGCCTTCCTCTTCCCCTGGGGGAATCCACAATTCATTCATTCTATGAAACTCTACTAAGCACCTACTGTGTACCAAATAGTGTGTCGGCCACCAGTGATACAGAGAGGGACAAATGAGCCAAGGCCCTACATTTCTGGGACTTACATTCTGTTGGTAGAGAGATGCAGATACATATTGCAGCAGGCAAGATAGGTGAGGTTATATTTCAACAACCAACCAAAGATCTCAGTGACTTAACCTGACAGAAGTTGATTTCGTGCTCGCTCAAGTTTACTACAGGTCTAGGTGGCTCTTGAGGACAGCTGTCCCCCATGTGCTGGTTGCTCTGATACTGTGGCATCTCTGTGTCAACATATGCTCTCTGGTGGCCGCCGCAGAGGAAGAGAGAGCACAGAGAATTGGGGTTGACCTCCCAACTGCTGTCACTTGGAAGTGACATGTGTCACTTCCACTTATGTCTCCTTGGCAAAATTAAGTCACATAGATGCTCCTAACCAGTGGGAGCTGGGAAGTCCGACTTCTCATGTTTCAAGATGATGGAGGACCAAAAAATACTGGTGAGCAGCAGAGGTGCTTACCACAATGTGTATTTACAGATTGGGATGAGCCAATAAAAGAAAATAACAGAATTCCATGACAGAATATATATTTGCCCGCTCAGGCTGCCATGACAAAATACCACAAGCTGGGTGGCTCAGAGAACACACATTTTTCTCACAGTTCTCAAGGCTGGAAGTCCAAGATCAAGGTGTTGGAAGTCTTGATTTCTTCTATGATTTCTCTCCTTGTCCAGCTTCTCAATGTGTCTTCACATGTTTTTTTCCTTTCTCTGAACATGCTTCTCTGATGTTTCTCTTCTTATAAGGACATCAGTCAGATTGGATCAGGGCCCACCCTAAAGGCCTCATTTTACTTAACCACTTTTGTAAAGGTCTTGTCTTCAAATACAGTCAGAGTCCGAGGTACTGGACATTAGGGCTTCCACATACAAAATTGGAGGAGGCGCAGTTCAGCACATAACATAATGTAACCGCGGGACTGAATCTTGATGAAAAAGTTAGGAAAGTGAGGTATGACGGAGAGCTGGAGGTTGAGGAGGACTTGGCAAAATGAAGAATGGAGAAAGAGTATTCAGGGAAAAGGAACAGCAGTGCAAAGGCCCTGTGGGTGCAAGGAGACCTCACATCTAGAAGATGACTCTAGGATAAGATTATTTTACTATCTTGGTGTGTGAGGATGGAGTGGAGAGGGTGGTGCTGGGATCAGACAGTAGGGAGGGTTGACTGAGAAGGAGTTTGAGCTGAATCTTAAAGAAAGCATGATTCCACCTTGAGGTGGAATCTTTCCAGGTAGAGGGATCATCAACAAGAGGGGAATGAAAACTGAAAAGTTTGAGTCTCCCCAGCAGGCAGGGACTCTCTGGAGGGCATATTACAAAGTAAGAGGAGGGTAAACAAGGTTGCAGGTGTGAGCAGCCCCCAAGAATTTTCTATGGATGCTGGGATGTCCACTGCAGGATACCACACGATCTTCCCTTCCTCCAGGAGCTGTGGAACCTCCCCAGAACACAAGTGCGATGGAGCGAGAGCCATGTGAGGGAGGGAAACCTGAGAAGAGGAGATTAATGGTGGTGGGCAGTGGGCGAAAGACAAGGAAGCCTTCTTGAGCTCGTTGGTTTGGGCTGGCAATGGCGTTCAGTGTGAGCATGTGGGATTCTTGGAACGTGGCTCCCTCGAATGCAGCGCCTGTTAGAGAGATCCCTGCAAGAGGATCACAGTTATTTGCCTGAGAGCCAGGCTCAGCTGGGAGCAAAGCCAGACTTGGATCTGGGGTCCTGGGCCCTAAAAGGGAGTCAAAAGAAAAGATTTTCAGATATTTCCTGCTTCTTAATTCCACTCTGAGAACTGGGCTGACTTATAGCTAAACTCTTGGGTATTTGTGAAATTTTATTTTTTTTAAAAGATTTTATTTATTTATTCATGAGAGGCAGAGAGAAGCAGAGACATAGGCAGAGGGAGAAGCAGGCTTCTCGCAGGGGGCCCAATGCGATTCCAGACCTGGAATCACACCCTGAGCCAAAGGCAGATGCTCAATTGCTGAACCACCCAGGCATCCCCAAATTTCCTTTTTCAAGTCTCCTTCCATCTAGTGTACATTTCTCCTATATTGGGGCCAGGACCAGGGCTAACATATATTGAGGATTTACTATCTTCCAGACATTATTTTATTTTCTTTTCTTTATCCCATGTCCACTTGCATTATGATTATGTAAGGATGCTTCATTTTTTATTTTTTATTAAAATGCTTTTTATTGGAGTTCAATTTGCCAACATATAGCATAATACCCAGCGCTCATCCCATCAAGTGCCCCCCTTAGTGCCCATCACCCAGTCACCCCATCCCCCGCCCACCTCCTTTTCCACCACCCCTTGTTCGTTTTCCAGAGTTTGGAGTCTCTCATGTTCCAGACATTATTTTAAATGTATTGCACATGTTAACCCATGTATGCCTTGTAGAAACCCTAAGAAGGTAGGGATTCTAAATATCTTTATATATATTTTACATGGGATGAATCTGAGGCACAGAGAGGTTAAGTAATTACCTCAAGAACACTCAGCCAGTGAGTGGAGGTAGAGCCCACTCAGCCATTGATGGAGGTAGAGCCCACACCATCTCGCTCTAGATTCTCTGGAGCTACTTGGAGCTGCAGTCTTCTGCAGGGGTAAGAGTGAGTAGGCTCTGGGAGTTCTTAAAGGTACAAAGAAGTCTAGACAATGTATTGTCTCCTGCTGCTTCAGAGTCAGCAAAGGACTAATCTTGTCCACTGTGCTGTGATGCATTGAGGCCCCTTGCTGCAAATGGTGCTCTGCTTCTTCTCTCAGGTGAAAATAAGGTAAGATTCTGGTAGCAATTCCAATGTGTGTGCATGTGAGTTTCTCCAACATGAGTTGAGCATCCTGTGAGTCAACTCCATTCTGACGCCACCTGTCTGGACATGGCATCAAATCCTCCAGGTTGAGGGCTCAGTCTCATAAGATTGCCTTCCTCTTCAAATGCCAATTGCTAGTCCAGGTCATCATCTGTGCTTCTGATCAACTGGCTATAAATCAGAGATGCCACGACCCTCTCCTTGGGTTGGATTAATTTCCTAGAGTGGTTCCCAGAACACAGAGGAACACTTGATTTAGTAGATTACCAGTTTATTATAAAAATATATAACTCAGGAACAGCCAGAGAGAAGCAACCCATGGGGCAAGATTGACAGAAAGGGGCTCAGAACTTCCATGCCCTCTCCAGACGCACCACTTCCCCTGAACATCCACGCATTCACCAGCCTGGAAGTTCTCCAAACCCTGTCCATTTGGGATTTTTATGGAGGCTACATCACACAGGCATGGCTCATTAAATCATTGACCACCCCCAAAAGAACTCCATCTCCAGCCCCTCTTCCCTCCCTTGAGATCAGTGGGGTGGGACTGAAGGTTCCAACCCTCCAATCATAAGGTTGGCTCCACTGTCGACAGACACCCACCCTCTCCCCACCTCACCTTAAGTGCTTCCAAAAGTCATTCATTAACATAACAAAAGATACCTGTACTGTTTCCACACCTCGGAAATTCCAAGGCTTTTAGGAGCTCTGTGCCAGAAACTGGGACAGAAATCTTTCTTACTGTAAATCACAGTGCATGAGGGTGCTCCCTAGGAAAGGGCTTTCATTTTCCCTTCGTTATAGGCAGTTAATGTTTAAGGCCAAGCTCTACCCCCTGCTCCGGGACTCCTGTTACCATGAGGCCAGCCCAGGGCAGCTTTCCATGGGTCTACACCCTGGCCTTACTGGGGGCGCTGGAAGGGCTTTGATGGGAAGGTAACAGGACGTCTCCACAGCCTAGTGCCGGTGGAGGAGCATCACCCAGGAATAGCAGCCTGAACCCAGACCCTGAACTTTGAAGAAAAGAAAGCTGCAAGTCAGTGAGCAAGTTGGGTTCAGGACACAGGACAGACAGCTTTTAGTGGAGGGTGTGATGTATGCATTTGATGAATACACATTGAGCATCTGCTGTATCCCTGTTCTATGCCCTGGGGATGCAGCAGTTTCCACGACAGGGCTTGCTGTCCTGTTCCAGCATGGAAGACAGGGAGTTAACAATTGAATAAAAAGGTGAAAATGAATCATGAGAAAGGGTTTGAAGAAAAAGAAAGCAGATAGAAGCCATGACTCTTGCCCGCTGAAGGAGCTGCTTTGAACAGCGTGGTCAAAGGTGGCTTCTCTGGGGAGGGATATTGGAGAATCAGCCACAAGAAGACAGCTCTAGAATGTTCCAGGCAGGGCAAGGGCAATGTCCCTGAAGCCAGACCAGGCCAAGCGTGTGGAGTCCAGGAGGTTTGGGAGGAGCAGTAGGGGCTGCGGAAGGCAAGGGGTGTGGGGCCAGAGCTCAAGAGGTTGTGGGAGGCCAGGGCAAGTACACTGGGAGCCATGGCAAGGCAGTCAGAGGAACATGGTCAATTCTGATTATAAAGAGAGTGGTGGGGAGGGGGAGGGCAGTGGTGGTAGGACTGCAATCCCCCTGGGGTGGGAGGGGGTTGCTACAGTAAATGTCTATCAGGTGCTAGATATCAATTTGCAGTCCCCCTGGTGGAGGCTGCCCAGCTGCACCCTATGCCTCGGCTGCCTCCTGGAAGTCGTGAATCAGGGCACTAGTCGGCGGAGGGTGGGCAGCATTGTGGCAGGGGCTAGGGGCACTGGGGACGGTGGGGAAGCTGCCCAGGGGAGCTACCAGGACTAGATGTTTCTAGAGGACAGCAAGGGAGTCACTGGTACCTCTGTAGCTGCAGGTGACATGCTGGGTTGGGGTGAAGGAAAGGCATCTCTTCACATAGGTTGGAGACCTCTACAGATGCTGCCATGGATGCAGATTCCTGGGCCCCTCTGCTGCACCGGGGGAGGTGCTGGCATCAGCAGGCCCAGCCAGCTGGCAAAGTGCTCCCTTCAGGCTCCTTATATTGGCCACTTCCCAGCTGTGAGAAGTGGGAAAAACAGTTGGGTTGAACACCAGGAGAGAGAGAGATGCCTGCTACCGGGTCTCTGTAGTAAGGGCTTTCAGTCTTTTTCCTAGTAAAAGGGGTGTGGACAGGGTGGGAATACTCTCAGTATTATAATTATTACACAATTAATGTTTTTGAGCACTTTCGGTTTGCAACCATGCTAAGCACTTTACATAAACTGTCTCATAATCTAATAACAACCTATAAGGTACATACTATCATTACCCCTACCCCCATTTTACAGATGTGGAAGCAGAGTCCAGGGCCATACCACTAGTCAGCTTGCAAACCAGTCTCTGACACCAGGCAGACTGGCTGCAGGGCTCACAGGCTTAGCCACATTGTTCCACAAGTTTTAGCCTTGCCAGGAGCCGGGCCCTATTGGGGGTGGGTCGGGACCCTTTGGACATGCTGTTTGAAGACATTGCCCCAGCTGAATTGGCATGAGGTTAGTGGAGGAGGTTGAGGTGACCTCAGAATACGAAAATCCAGGGAATATTCTATCAGAGAGCAGCACAAAACAGCCAGGAGCCCAGAACTGCTGGCCATGGCAGGTGTGTGTGTGTGTGTGGGGGGGGTGCTGCTGGGGACATCAGTTGTCTCTGCCTGCCCAGCACCAATCCTCCTTCATTTTTCATTTGGGAACCTGGCTCCTTACCACTCTTATCCATTATGTATGATATGACTCTGTATCCAGCTCAAGGGTGGGCACATGGGCCAGGTGTGTTCCATGAGGGTGATGGGGAGGACTTTTGTGGAACCATCAAGGAAGAAGTATTCTTTTTCCACTGGGGGTCTAAGCAGGTAGGATGTGAGCCTGAAGGAGGTGTTGGCTGTGTTGTCTGAGAATCAAGCCAATTTTCTTTTCCCAAGGCAGGGAAAGGCACAGAGAAAAGCAGAGCTGGGATACAGGGAGAGACAAATTCCTGATAAGATTGAGCACTCCTGGTTGCTTAGATTATGGTAAAATGATAAAATTATTCCCTATACTGCTTGAACCTGTTTGAGTTGAATTAGTGACTTAGTGACTTAAAAGACACAGGTGCCTCTCTCCAAAATCAGTCAGTCCACTGACTAGCATGTGACTCCTCCATCCTGCCAACCCCTCCTCATGGACTCTCTAGTCAAGAGTGTGTGTGTGTGTGTATGCATATGTCTATATGTACATGTCATGGCTGTGTCCATGTGTGTGTCTCTATATGCGTGTGTCTATGTATGTGTCCAATTGTGTCTCTGTGTGTTTGGGTCTATCTACATACATATACTGTGTGTCGTGTGTCTTAATGTGTGTGTGTGTGTGTGATTTTATTTATTCATGAGACAGAGAGAGAGAGCAGCAAAGACATTGGCAGAGGGAGAAGCAGGCTTCCCATAGGAAGCCCAATGCAGAACTGGATCCCAGACCCTGGAATCACACCCTGAGCCGAAGCCCAGGTGTCCCTCAATGTGTGTGTTTCTATGTGTATGTGTATCTATTTTCATGCATGTATTTCTGTGTGTGTGCGTGTAAAGAGTATTGTAGTGCATCCGGTTGTGCCCAGATGGACCTTGCTGTACTGGGTGGCTCTGGGCTCCAGGTTCTAGAGCTGTGGGAAGGCCTGAGTTATGGCAGAAGTGACAATATTGGGTTATGCTCCACGAGATCTTGATCCTTTTTTCCTCCCTTTTCCAGAGTGGCTCAGTCCAAGCCAGATTGGTCCTGAGGTCTCAGTGGGCAGTAAGGGATTTCTTCTCTAGAATCAAGGGACTGGTATAAACAGCCCTGGGCCAATGATCACACACACACACACACACACACACACACACACACACACCCAGGCCAGGGTTTTTTATTGCTTTTGTGGCTTTTTAAGAAAAATAATTCTCAGCCTCCTTTAATGATCTAAAAGTTCCTAAAAGTGAGGGTCCCCTAGTCAAACTGAGCCCAAAGGCATGTCTTGTTTGGCTTGAAGAATTATTAAAAATCGTTCAAAAATAAGTTTCCAGGGATGCCTGGATGGCTCAGCAGTTGAGCATCTGCCTTTGGCTCAGGTCATAATCCGGGATCCTGGGATTGAGTCCCACATCAGGCTCCCTGCATGGAGCCTACTTCACCCTCTGCCTATATCTCTGCCTCTCTCTCTGTGTGTGTCTCTCATGAATAAATAAATAAAATTTTAAAAAAGTTTCCAACTTCAAAGAATCAGGGAATTCCATCTCCAAAAAAATATTCCTATTTCTGAGATCTCTTGAAAAAACTGTGAGAAGGCCTGAGAAGACCAGGCTCATATCACCAAACAGCAATGGCCAAGTAGAGCTGAACAGTGGGATGCGTGTTCTCTTGGCTTTACCATGGATCCCTAGTCACTCATTGGCTTTGTGCACTCACACCCGGAGCTGGCCAGCTTCTCTCAATGATCTTTTTGCCTGGCCCCTGGCGGCCTCTGATTTGTGACCCTAGCTCTCGATACAGAGAACCCCAAATATCAGAGCTGAAAAGGATCCCGGCAGTAACCATATTCACACAGAGAATTGAAAATAATGATGGGGGACCCTGGGTTACTGAGAACCTTCCCAGGGAATGAGCAAAATCACTATTATGTCAAGTGACAGTTATGGGCTTGGCATGCCACGTATGTCATGTTAGCAAATTATTACTTTCACTCTGTATGTGTGGCAGGTGTCACAGAGGAGAAAACGGAGGTCAGGGAAGTTATAAAACCTATACAAGGTCATGGAGAAGGCAGCAGAAATGGGATTTGGGTCTTGGTCTTTCTGATTCTATTTCTATCAGATGGCAGGTGAGACCAGCTATATTTGGGAGACTTCTGCTTCTACACTTCTGGGGGTCTTGATCTTTCTGGAGCATTTTGCCATTTTCCCTCCTTCTTTCCCTTGCACTGGGACAGGACCACACCCCTTTGCTGTGGAAATGTCCCTGAGATGAGCCTAAATGCTTTTGCAACACTTGGCAATTTTCAGAATTGTCCAGTCCAACTCCAAATTTAGGGTGGGCAGAGGAAAGTAGTTATAGCAACCACTGCCAGAAAGGACAGGTGCAATTTAACCTCAATTAATGGTCTCTCTACACGCAATTATAATTTAGTGTAAGAAGTCAAAGTAGCAAAGAAGCTGTAGTAAGATTCCTAGTGGGTTGACAGTAATTACCAAATAATTGTTATGGGAATGAATGGGCTGGTCATTAGGGAAAGGTTTTATTAATTTTTAAAAAATCTTTGGGAATGAAGATCAAGGTCTCATATCCATCAATAAAATCCCTGAGAGCCACAGATCCACAAGGCGTTGGACAGGGACTCTGGAGATTAGCTGGGTCTAGCCCTGCCCATAAGAGAGATAAAAAAAACCACCACAAGCAAGACTCCAAAGATGGTCACTCAGCTCTGCTTGTCTATCCCCAGAATTGGGAGACTCCAGCCTTGAGTTGTAGATGGATCCATTATTTCTAGATGGCTCTTTGGCATTAAGAGCATGGGCTCTGGAATCAGACTTTCTGGGTTCCAATCCTGGCTCTATGGCTAGTTGGAGCTTGTTCTCAAATCTCTCAGTGCCTTGGCTTTCTCATCTGTTGAATGGGAGTAACTGTGGTACTTCCATGTTGGGTTGTTGTAAGGATTCCAAAGGTATTATATGCAAAGCTCCTGACCAGCAGGAACGCCTAGTGAATGTTACATGTAAATTAATATTTTTATTATTATTCTTATCATCACCCTTAAGGGGAGCTCTGTCTCACTGTATGGTGCTTGGAATCACAGAGCCATTTCTGTGAAAGTTGGCAGTGATTCCTGGAGCCCTCACCCTCACCCCATCTTTTACCAGAGCAGCCTCAGTTTTATCTGTGTTATGCTTCTACAGATTCTTCTTCGTTTTCTTTTTTTTTTTTTTTTTTAAGATTTTATTTATTTATTTGAGAGAGAGCATGCACAAGCACGGCAAGAGGCAGAGGAAGAGGGAAAAGCAGACTCCCTGCTGAGCAGGCATTTCCCACCCCCCCATGTGGGGCTCCATCCCAGGACCCCCAGGATCATGACCTGATGACCTGAGCTGAAGGCAGACACTTAACCAACTGAGCCACCAAGGGGCCCCTGGCTTCTACAGATTCTTTAATTTTGAAGGA
Organism: Canis lupus baileyi; assembly: GCF_048164855.1. Lineage (NCBI taxonomy): Eukaryota > Metazoa > Chordata > Mammalia > Carnivora > Canidae > Canis > Canis lupus. The sequence goes on from NC_132842.1 coordinate 66,754,538, forward strand.
AGTTTCTGTAGCTAAATCCCTTTGGCAGAATTGATCTTGTTTGATTCCATTTTACTGATGAGAACTCTGAAATGCAGAGAGGGAAAGGCAAGGTGGATGGATTTAGCAATAAATGGACAGGATGCCCAGTTAAATTTGAATGTCAGATAAGCAAATAATTTTTTTGTGAGTGTATGCCCCAGATATTGCATATGGGATGTACTTACTTACTTGTTATTCCACTTCCATGGTTTATCTGACAATCTTATCCCCAGGTCACATGACAAGGAGGTTCCAGAGATTGGCGCTAGGACCCAGGTTTCCCAAAGTCGCCTGTGCTGCTCTTATTGGACCAGGGGTTTCAAACACATGGTCTGTGTGCTTCCAGTTCCTTCTTCCTGTACCAGGACAGACTGGGTTCAAGAATCATGAAATTCTTTCTTCTGAGCCTTATCTCGGCCTCAGGATTGTTTGCAGGTAGCCACAACTGTTTGGTCAAGGCTGGCCTTCCACATGAGGTCCGTTTTCCATCCTGGCACCCGGTGATGCTGTTGAGCCCTCAGGAATCCTATAGAATTAGACCATCTACACCTCCTCAGTCTTGTCTAGTAGTTGTACTCGTGTCTGACTATTTCCCCAATGAGCCCTACACCTGAGTCCTAGGACAGACATCCATAGGCTTTGCTAGATGAGGAAGCCTGGGTCCCAGTGGACTTCTGGATGAGAAAGCATTTCTGATGCTTTCTTCCCCCCAAATAAGAGCAAAGCACATGAAATCAGGAAGAACCAGGTTCAGACCTGGGGAGGCGGTGGGCAGAGGGGGAGGCCTTCCATGTTTGAAGTCGATTTGGGGCTTTTTATTTCAAGTGGGCACAAACACACCTGCCTGTGGGTTCATTGCGGGTATGCAGGTGATGTTGGCCAGGTGGGGCCAAGGCAAATAGCCAGCATGTGCCCTCAGTGCTTCAGGCCCCTGGGCATGTGAGCTCAGGATTGCTAGATTTTCCTATTGGTCTAAAAAAAGCCCAAATTCAGATTTAAAAAAAAATAAGTCTCCCGTTTTGTAAATAACAATTTTACATTTTCCCAAGGAGCTCATCTAAGCTAGCAAAACACTGCAGCGTTCAGTCATGGGGGGAAAGGCAGGCCGTGACAATTCTTTAGCATTCCCATGGAGAATTTGGGGGCCATCCAGCTCTAAGTCATCCCAGGCTGGCCCACGTGGAGGCCTCACTCACTGATTCCTGTGCAGGGATAACGGGATAGGGTGGCCCCCACCTCACTCAAGGAGAGACAAAACAGAGAGATTAATAAAGATTCCAGCCTTGCTGATCTATCATCTTCTGGCACCAAATTACACACGTATCCCATTATCATTACAGAGCTTTTGGGTTAATTGCAAATCAGGGAGTTAAGATTATTAATGTGAGTGGAAGCTTATGGGGGTGAAGGGAGAGCTCAGATCCAGCTGGCTTCTGTCCTGCCCTGGCTTCAGGGCCCTCTCGCCACCTGCTGACCTCCTACTCTCTCCCACATCGGTGATGCTCTGGAGCTCCCCCTCACCACCCCAGTTGGCTTGTGCACGTGCCTTCCAACCATTTCCTGAGAACTCTTTGTAGCAGAAGCATTAAAAGCAAATGTGCTCATTACACCTGATGGCGTACAATCCATGCAGAGGAAATTAGTAATGATTAGGGCGTCATTAGAGGGAGATGTCTCTCTTCACCCAAAATATTGACGGCAAAAAACCCAGCCGGGCAGATAACAAATGGATAAGACTCAGACACACAAAGCACTGTTGTGATGATCAATGTTGTCCCGAATATACCCCAGACGTCTCCAAAACAGAACAGTTAGCAGCTGTTCCAGGTCTTTTCAGCTGTTGCAAAAAGGTATTTCGATGTTCTGATAACATTCTTTCCATCCAGTGTTTAACCAGACTCCTTAGGATATGACCATGGAATGGAATACATGAGTAATGTGGGTTTTTATTTTGCAGAGGTCACAAACTGCTGGCCTAAGCTGCCTTCAGATACAATTCACTTAGGCTGCATAATGCTTTATGGAAAAAAAAATCAGAATAGATTGCCTACATGTAAATATCCAGATTCCTAGCTTCTCTAGCAAAACTGGACTATGGAATAACACAGGGCCCATATCTCTGCATGACAAAAGTTGAGTATTGACTGCCCCACTAAATGTACCACCAGTTTAACCACAGTCTCCATCACTCCTTATTGCCCCAGTGGTATGATGCAATAGTGGTTCCCATTTGTCATAGCACTTACAATATCACCACCTAGCCCTCTTCCCTCATTGAATGACTAACTCTGGGCACTTGAGTTTATAATCATGTTTGGATTTATCCTTTAACTTAAGACAATCAAATTGATCTTTCTTGAAAACAGGTTGGATGGTGCTGCCCACTTCCTTCCCTCCATCACCAAGTGACTGTAGGATGAAGGCCACACACCCATTCAAAGCCCTCTGTGACCTTCCAATTTCCCCTCTTACAGGGCTCCATGCACTTGGATCTCCAAGCAAGCCTGGACTGCCTTCCACATGGAGCCACACCTGATCCCTTATCCCTTAGGGCTTTGCTGCCTTAATCCCTCCAACCTAGAAAGCTTTCATCCTGCATCACTTTCAAGGGACTTGTACTCCAGCCTTCAGTACTCCCACTTTCCTTTCTGGACCTTAAATCAGAATGGATATCCCGAGCAACCTGCGTGTCCCTCCTCACTGCTACTCAGTTATCCACAGGCCTAGTTTTAGGCCTTCCTCTCCTACTGTATCATGAGCATCTGGAGGGCTGCTACTTTCACATGTCCAGCTGGCTTTGTTCTTAGCAAGTACCCGATAGAGCTCTCTTGAATGGATTCACTGGGCACCAGATGAATTTCTTTTTCCTTACGCAGTGTGTGATCTCTAATTGAGTAACCAGACTTTGCTAATGTTCTGGAAGAGCATTAATTTCTTTTTTTTTTTTTTTTTTAATTTTTTTATTTTTTATTTTTTTTTTTTTATTTTTTTTTTATTGGTGTTCAATTTACTAACATACAGAATAACACCCAGTGCCCGTCACCCATTCACTCCCACCCCCCGCCCTCCTCCCCTTCTACCACCCCTAGTTCGTTTCCCAGAGTTAGCAGTCTTTACGTTCTGTCTCCCTTTCTGATATTTCCCACACATTTCTTCTCCCTTCCCTTATTTTCCCTTTCACTATTATTTATATTCCCCAAATGAATGAGAACATATAATGTTTGTCCTTCTCCGACTGACTTACTTCACTCAGCATAATACCCTCCAGTTCCATCCACGTTGAAGCAAATGGTGGGTATTTGTCATTTCTAATAGCTGAGTAATATTCCATTGTATACATAAACCACATCTTCTTTATCCATTCATCGCATTAATTTCCACCAAGTGCTTTAATTAGGCCTGGTGGTCCTGTCCAGGACCCGCCAGTCATCAGAGGTTAAGGTCTCTTCCTTTTTGCTCTAATTTGGCTGTTCGTGTTCAAATGGCTTCTTCCCAAGGTCCCCATCCTGCTGAGGTGTCTCCTATCTTCTCAGATTAAGCAATTTAATACAAGATGTGTTTACCAGCAATAGTTTATGAGAAGAGAACAGATTTCAGCTAAATCGATCACTCAGAATGTATTGAGTAACTACTATGCTGGTTGCTGCAAGGTTTCAGAAAGGAACTCATACACTGGTCTTCCACACAGAAAAGTTAGCATACCCTAAGGATAGTACAGTAAAATTTCCCAAACCACGCACACTTGTGTAATAGTACCCAGATAACACAGTTGTGTGAACCCTCCCCTAAGAATAACCACAATTTTGACCTCTAATGGGATATAATAGTCTTTCCAGTTTTTGTAATTTTATATAAATGGAATCATAGGATATTCTGTGTTTTCTTTTATTCAATGCTATATGAATAAGATTAATCTATGTTCTGGCATGCAATCCTATCAATCATTCTTATTGCATTACACTACTATTCAACTGTGTGAATATACCACCATTTATTATCTATTCTGCTAATAATGGACATTTGTTTTACCTCCCAATTTTTTGTCTGTTATGAACATTCTAGTCCATGTCCTATAGTAAACACACATACGCATTTCTGCTGCATATATTCCTAGGAGTAGAATTGCTGGGTCATGGATTAGTGCATATTCAGCTTTGGCACATACTGCCAAAAAGTTTTCCAAAATGGTTGTTACTCATTAATTTTTAAGATTTATTCCTTCTTAATTAATTCATTCAATAATGACTTAACACCTGCTTTGTGCAAGCCATTGTGCTAATTGCTGGAGAAAATATAAAGATGGATAAGAACTAGTCATGACATTTACCTATTTTAAAACTGTCAGAGGATATTCATTGCCTGTAGGATAAAATCTAAATGTGTTAGCTTGGCACACAAAATGCTCACCAATCCAGAGTCAAGTTATTTCACCAGGGTCAGTCAAGTCATCTGAATGAATACAGAGAGCCGAATGGGGGCCTATGGAGGTATAAAGCTCACTCATCTCATCTAAACGCATGGGGCAATAATTGTGAATTTCACTTGATTACTGGCAAGAAGGAATTTGGACCTACAATGCCACATCTAATGTTTTAAGAGAAGCTGCATATATGGATTTGACATAAAGTTGTTAGTTTTTAAAAGTTGAAAACTATTTAAAAATATTAAACTATTATGCTGGTCAAACAAAACACAGGTATAAGCAGGGTTTGGGTACAGATTACCAGTTTGCAAACTATGCCTCAAACTTTGTTCTAGAACTTTCCTCTATTCCTGATGTCCCCATGCCCATGCCCCCTCCAATCCCAGTACAAAAACTAGGTCTTCTTTTTCACATCTCTGGGACTTGTGTGTCCCTTTCTATTGCCCTAAGAGGTCCTTTCCCTTTGACTGGCAATTGCCTCTTCTTTCATGTGGCCCCATTCAAGCACCAGGGCTGCCTGAAGCCCTCCTCTCTCATGTAAGCTTCCAAACTATGCTATAATGTTCCTCCAGCCCAGCCATTTGTCTCACCATAATTCAGTGCCTGATCACCTGCCTGTTTTTCTCGCTTGCTCCTCAGGGCTGAGACGTGGGAGCTTACTTTTCTTTGTATCTCCAGCATCTGGTTCACAGGAGGGCCCTATCAATGTTTACTGAGTGAACCAAACACACATACTGTGAATCCATTCCCTTTTCCTCCAGCTCAGTCTCTGGCTTTGATTTCGGGATGCACCCTTCCCCCATATTGTAGAGGTAGAAGCTGGGTCAGAGATACCAGAGCCTTAGTTGTGGCTCAAGGGAGATTTGAGATTTGATCCCACCCAATTGGAATGAGATTCAGGAAAGCTTCCAGTGTAGGGAACATGTGACTGGAGCATTTGGCTACCATCTTGCCACCAGGAAAGCCTAATATTGGAGTCAACTCAAAGAACAGGAGATCTAAAAATGAGAGAGATTGGGTCCTGAAAGTATCACCTGAATCCATCCAGGCACTGCCTGGCCATTTCAGTTACATGAATCAATAAATTCTCCTTTTTGCTTAAAACTTGAGCTGATTTTCTGCCACTGACAAATAAGATAAAGCATACAGAAGTCACTGAAGTACAAAGTAGGATATACAAACTTCATCAAGTACTTACATGAAAATGTGTTTATATACTGAGGAGTTAGAAATCCCATTTATAAAGAAAATGACAGTCATGTTGGATAGATAAGAAGTAGCTAGAAAAGAAGTAGAAATGGTAAAATTGTGGGAAGTTATGTTGCGATACTGAGGACAAAGGAGAGGGAGAGAGGGGCATGCAGGTGAAATAAGCTGGAAGACTTCATGGGGGAAGTGGGATTTTATTCATTTATTCATACACACACATACGTGCATGTGTGGTTGTGTGGTGTATACATATGAGCATAACATGTACCAGGCAATGTGCCAGCATCATACAGTACAAAGTTTTCCCTTCAAGGAACTTATATTTTAGTGAGAGAGTACAGATCAATAACAATTAATCAGACACATAAAATAATTCCCAAGTTGAATTCGGTGCTAGGAGAGACATAAAAAATCATGGAAGATTCTCTTTTGTATAAAGAGTGCAGAAAGACCCCTTTGAGGAAGTAACATTTTTTAAAAAAAGATTGCATTCATTTATTCATGAGAGACACACACAGAGACACAGAGACATAAGCAGAAAGGAGCCTTCTGATACAGGACTCGATCCCAGGACCCCAGGATCATGACCTGAGCCTTTGGCAGATGCTCAACCACTGAGCCACCCAGGTGCCCCAAGGAAGTAGCATTTAAACTGATGTGCAAATTATGACAAGGATCCAGCCTAAGGAGCATACATCTAGGTAAGGGAAACAGAATGTGCTAAGATCATGGAGTGGGGATGAACTTGGTGTGTTAAAGGAAACAAATGCCCAGTGGAACTGATGCATGGTCAGTGAGAGGAGAGAGTCCTATGTGCTATGGTTGGAGAATTAGACAGGGGCCACATCATGCATTGTCTTGCTGGCTATGGTGAATAGTTTGGATTTTATTCCATGAAAAATAAGAAGGCACTGAAGGGTCTTGAGAAGAGTAATAACATGATCTGATTTGTGTTCCTAGATCACTCTGGCTATTATGGGAAGAATAGTCTATATGAAGCAATAGTCTATATAGAGGTGCTTGGAGTTCAGACAGGAAGCTCTGGGTGCAATATGGTAGCCCACAATCAAATGTTAGGAATGGAAAGAAGTGGACACATTTGAAATCTCTTTGGAAATACAATGAACATGACTTACTTATGGATTAGGGACTGAAGAAAAGAGCAGAAGTAAGGGTGTCTCCCAGGTTATGGCTCCACCATCTTGGTAGATGGGGGTTCCATTTCCTGAGATGGGGAAGACATGATGAGGGGATGAGGCAAGTGCGCTTGGCAGTAGGGCCACTATGAGTTCAGTTTCAAGATTTGGCATGGCCCTTGTTAGGACAAAGAATTGAGACAAGGAGAAAAATAAAGATTCCTGATTTCAGGAGGGAAGGTAAGGAGGTGGTTGGCACATGGTGCATAATTTGGAGATGATTGGGCCAGAGCTGCAAATGGTTTTGATTATCCATGGGATTTAGTCATGTGACCTTTGCTCATACAAATAAGATTTGAGTTGTACCAGCGGAAAAGTATTTGGGGAGACTTGATCAGTAATTCTTTCCATGCAGTTAAACACAGCAGCTCAAGAGTGAGTGATAGCATAATTTAATAATGCACAACATGCCACTGAGATGCAGTCTGGCTAACAGGAGTGATTAATAACCACATACTGCATCTGAGACTTGCTTTCTGTGATGGTGTGGGGAAGGAAGAGACAGAAATTCCCATTCTGTTATGACAAGATCTAGACTTTTGGACTTGATTCCAAAGCAGACAAGATTCATGGTCCACACAGCAAGACCCCAAAGTTACCACACACACACACACCCCTATCTTCCAAGATCAGAAAACCTAAGCCAATTGTTCCAACTCTGTTAGATATGGTAGATGATCAAGTATAGATCCATAGAGTCGGAGGCCCTAAATTATAATCCCATGTCATCCAGTAAGTATCCTCTACATGACCTTTGACAAGTTAATACATCCTCTAAGCATCACTCATCCACACATTCTTTCAGAAAGCATTTTTTGAGTGTCAACTACATCCTAGGAAATGTGAAGGTAAAAGGATATTGTGGTGATCATAACACTCTTGGTTTCTGCTCTCACAGAGCCTATAAGTCTAGTTGACTGGTCAAGTTCCAATATTCCTGTCTGCCGAATGAGCTCAATGGACTAGATGATCTTCCAAATCCCCCTTTATTTGTAAACCTTCTGAAGTCAAAAGCAAGCATTAAAAATTACAAACTATTTCTGAAGGTTATTAATTAGCTTTCTCAAAAGTATCTATTAGAAAAATTTTTCTGATTATAAAGTAATGTTTTCTCCTTGTAAAACTTCAAACATGGCCAGAAATATATCAAGTAGTAAATGAAATTCCCCACTGCAAATCCCTGTGGTGACATAGGGAAAAATTGAAGTTGTCACTGTGTTCAAACAGTTCTAACATTTTATTTACAGCTTAACATTCTCCAAATCATAATGTGTCTGATATTGCTATTGGCAGACAGCAGTCATTATGTGGTTGTCAGTGCTTATACATGCCATCAAAGCTTGCAGAAGAGGTGATGGCAGCCTGGAATAAAATCCTCAAGATAATAATGGAGCATTATTTTAATAAATTCTGTATCAACAATCCTCCTGATGGCAAAGAAGACAACACTGTGTAGAAAAACACAGACATTAAATAGTTTAGAGATGAAAAGTAATGCAACAAGATTTGGACTCTAAAGTGAAGAAATTTTAGTAATAATACCTAACCAATTTGTGTAATGTATTTTCATTTTTATGTATGTCCAAGAGTGATTTGTTTTGATTTTCATATCTAAATATATATAAAATAATGCTCTTATTAATTATACAAGAAAAAGTCTAGGTTATCAGAAAACTTTGTGGGGTTTATCCCAGGAATGCAAGGCTGGTTTGAGAGAATAAAAGAGAAAAATATGATCATTTCAATAGATGTAGAATAAGCATTTGAGAACTCAAAATCCATATCTGATAAAAATTCTGAATTGCAAATTAAAAAGAACTTTTATAAACTGATAAAAGATAGCTACAAAAGTCCTACAGTTAACATCATACTTAATAATGAAATATTCAATACATTTCCCCTAAGATTGCTTACAAGGTAAGATCTCTCTACTTTTACCATTGCTATTTAGTATAGCCATGGAGGTCCTACCTATAGGAACAAGGCAAGAAAAATAAATAAAAGTTGTAAATATCAATATAGACAATCTCAAGGGATCCATAAAAACAGGGATGAACTAAAAAATGAATTTAGGAAGTTTTTAGGGAACAAAGTTAACACACAAAAATCAAACATATGTTTATATACTAGCAGCAAAGAATTGGAAATGATATTTTAAAAATAAATTCTGTTTAAAATAGCATCAAAGCATAACATACTTAGGAATAAATTTTTTAAAAAGATGTTATTAATTTATTCATAGAGACACCGAAAGAGAGGCAGAGACACAGGCAGCGGGAGAAGAAGGCTCACTCTGGAGAGCCTGATGTGGGTCTCAATCCCAGGATCCCAGAATCACCTGAGCTGAAGGCAGACACTCAGCCACTGAGCCACTCAGGCACCCACCTAGGAATAAATTTAACAAAGATATGGGAGACCTCTTCACTTAAATCTAGAAAACATTGCTGAGAAATTAAAGGAGACCCAAAGAAATAGTGAAATATACCATATTCAGAGATGAGGAGATTCAGTATTGTTAAAATGTCAGTTATCCTCAAATCATCCTGAAGATTCAATGCAATAGCAAACAAAATCTCAGCAAGCTTTTTAATTTTTTTGTTAGAAACAGACAAGCTGATTTTGACATTTATATGAAAATGCAAAGATCTGAAATATCCAAAATATTCTTGAAAAGAACAAAACTGGAGGACTTCTACTATCTGATTTTAAGACTTGCTATAAAGTGGGGGACCTGGGTGGCTCAGTTGGTTAAGCATCCAACTCTTGATCTCAGCTCAGGTTTCAATCTCATGGTCTTGTATTCAAGCCCTTTGGGCTCCACGCTGGTATGAAGCCTACTTAAAAGAAAAAAAAAAAAAAGACTTATTATAAAGCTCCGGTAGTAAAGACAGCATGGATTTGGCATAATGGTCAAGACCCAGATCAATGAAATTGGATAGAGGACCCATACTTACAACTATTTCATTTTCTATTTTTTTAAGGTTTTATTTATTTATTTATTTAAGAGAGGGAGCATGAGGGTTGGGGGCAGGGGAGAGGCAAAGGCAGATGGAGAAGCAGACTCTCCACTGAGTAGAAAGCCTGACACAGTGCTCGATCCTAGGATCCTGAGATCATGACCTGAACAGAAGGCAGTTGCTTAACCCACTGAGCCACCCAGGCACCCCTCAACCATTTCATTTTCAACAAGCCAAGAAAGCAATTGATTGGAAAGATGAAAATCTTTTCAATAATTGTACTGAATGAACTCTATATTCATATTAAAACTGCAATTCATACCTCATATCATGTACAACAATTAATCCAAGATGTGTCTTAGATGTAAACACAAGAGCTAAAACCATAAAGTGTTTGGAGAAGTAGGCACAGATTTTATAAACAGATCATAAAAGCAATTTTGTGCTTTTGTAATAAGATAATAAAAGGTAAAAAAATCTTTAGAGTTTTTCAAAATCAAAACTTCTGTTCATCAAAAGTTAAACTGAAGCATATGAATAGGAAGACCACAGATGAGAAAATGTGGTCACAACATATATCTGAGAAAGGACTGATATTCAGGATATATAAATAACTCCTTATTACTCAATAATAAAAAGACAAACAACCTAATTAAAAATGAACAAAAGATTGGAACAGACACTTCACAAAAGAAGATCTATGAATGGCCAATAAACACATGAAAAATGAACGACATCATTAGTCATCAGGGAAATGCAAATCAAAACCATAATGAGATAGCACTTCACAATTGATCAGAATAGCTAAAATTAAAAAGACTGACAATGTCAAATATTGGTAAGGTTGTGGGGCAACTTGACCCTTCGTATATTTTTGGTGGGAATATAAAATGGTATAATTATTTTTTGAAAAGGGTTGGCAGTTTCTCATATAAATAAACATACACACTGTGACCTAGTGATCTCACTTCTAAGTGCTGTTCCACAGAACATAAAAATATATGCCCACAGAAAGATTTGTACACGAGTGTTCATGGCAGCCCAGGTGTATATCACCAATATGTAAACATACTGGAATATTCATTCAATGCCATATCACTCAGCAAGGAACAGGAACATGTTACCAACACATGTAATGGCACAGAGGAACCTCAAATACATTATTTTGAGGACAAGAAGCCTTACAAAGAAGTGTGTGCACTCTACAATCATTCACAGGTAATTCTAGAGCAGATACACCCAATCTACAGTGGGGGAAAAATCAGAACAGTACCTGCTTTGGGGGCACAGAAGTAAGAATTTACTGGAAAGAGGCAAAGGGGTGCTTTCTGGCAGAAGGGCAATATCTTGGTAAGGATTTGGGGTATACAGATGCACATGTTTGTTGGAACTCATGGAATGTACCTAAGATCTGTGCGTTTCATTTGTACATAAATTTTACTATCAAAACAGAAACTGTAAACAAATATTGAACTCCAGTTAATGAAATCCATGCTAGACTATTTAGAGGGAAATATATGATGTCTTCAATTTACTTTGACATATCCCCCAGATAAGATAGATTAATGGATGGATAGACAGGATGGGTATGTGATAAAGGAAGCTTAGTAAAATGTTAATGGTAGACTCTAGATACCTAGGTTCACTGTAAAATTCCTTTAACTTTACTGTATGTTTGAGTATTTTCATAATAAAATGTTGGCAATAAAAGAACATTTTTGAAAAAGAAAAAATTTCAGAGCAGTCATTCCCTTTCAGGTGACCTTGTTGTCTCTGAGTCTTTAGGAGTGTGGGAACATAACCTGTACATGAATGAATGCTTTGCAGACCCTCCGGGTTTACCCATGTTGGTCACTAAACTCTGCAGAAGAGGCTACAAGCATCCTTTATCAATGCCTGCCCCACCCCCACCCTGCCCTTCATTCCTCCCCCTCATCCCTGGAACAGCTTTGATGACCACATAAAATAACCAAACAGCAGACACAGACGGCACTTTACAGAACTGGCTTAAAAACTCCCCTATTACATATTTACTCCAAACCCGTCAGAAAGTAGATGGCTGCGGGTCTGTAATGAGGGCTGTTTGAAAGTCAAGTGTTCAGCAAATTTGGCCGGGCGGGCACTTAGGGAGTTCCAACCTCAGAATTACCAAGTATAGTAATGCGCACACTTCTGTCTCTGGTACCCAACCCCAGCAAATTGCCCTGGGTTCACCCACAGGCTGGGTATCTGCAGTCCTCCTCTGGAGACCACCTATCCTGGAGCCCCCATATCATGAATCAATGGGCCTGTTGGGTTGATCCCACCACAGATGAGTGGGTACAGGGATGAACAAATGCAAGGAAAAGCAGAGCAGTTCTGAGATGGTACCTCAGTGTGCTTTCACTGATGGGAAATGGCACTAGCTCCAAGCCCATGAGAGCTACAGTCTGCTTCTGGCTGGAATCAGGGGTGGCAGGACAGCTCTGAGAGGGAGGGGGGAGTGGTGGGTTACAAACACCCTTCTCCTTTTTGGGGGCTAGTTCCTTCCCCTCTCTGGATCCCAGATCTTTCTGCAAAGTGAGGGTGCTTAGTTTCATTTGATGGTATCCCGTATTGGTGCCTCTAAGGCTCTGGGGTCTACTTACACTATTCCTTCAAACCTAAGAGACGTCAAGTGTTCAGGCAGCCCGTGCAGCTTGTGCCTGCGCTTGTGTCTATTCAGGGTAGTATCAGTGGTCGTCACCTGCACATCACCAAAGTTCTGATTGGCAATTAGAGATTGCTTTCTTTCTTTTTTAAAGAATTTCAAAATATAGCTCTTTCATTTAAAAAATACCATTAACGCCTTACAAAAATAGGACATATTGAACACCTGCAATGTGCCAGACTCTTCACTAAGCACTTTGAACATATTTTTTTTTCATTTAATTAAATAACCTTCATCCCCGGATATTACTCCCCTTTCATAGATGTGGAAGTCAAGGCTTGGAAAGGTCAGTGCCTTGTCCAAGGCCCTCCACCTGGTAAGGAACTAAGCGGTGTTTCCAGTCCAGGACTGCATTCATTCTAATCTGCTACATGGCCTCCAGCTCCACAAAACCAACCCACCACCCTAACGTAACTATTGTTAGCTTCTTGATAAATATGTATCACAGATTTTTAGTTAAAGACATACATACCCATGTACGTCTTTCATACATGAAAATGTGAAAGTGAGTTGCTGTTTAGTACAAATGTTCAGGTTAATGGGAAAAAGAATAATGAAAGGTGTGCTATGTTCTCCTGGTCAGAGAAACAAGCTAGCTGAATCAGCTGAACCCCACAGCCTTTGTTGGCCTAGACTGGCTACCATTCAGATCTATGAGTGCAGGCTGGTGAGGTCTGTTTTTAAACAATAGTTGACCTTAATACTTCTCAAAGGACCACTGTTTTATTTCTAGATTATGTTCAGTGGCTCTCTAAATTGCCAAACTGCTTCTCTCCATGTTGTACCAAGTTGAAGTAAAAGAAGAAAAAACAAAACACTATTTCTCTTTGTGTGTCCTTAAATGCCGTTGAGCTCTATGCAGGTTTTTATGGCCGTTATAAACTCTCCACCTCAGGCTTGCAACAGCAGCAGAGCTTCGGCGTGGTTACACAAACACGGCCGCCATAATAAAGCACGTCTTATTTGATATTATATTGTATCAGAAGCATTAAATACACATTAAAGGGGTGCTTTAAGGCCCTTTGCAGTAAGTGGCAGATGTTATGAATAATAACCCGCAAAATCCTTCTGAATTCTAAAAAGGTGTGTTCCATAAAGCTTTCATATAAATCTTTAATAGAGCTGAAACACATTGCAGTGATTAGAGGAAATCTCTAATCGTATTAAGCTATTAGAGATAACTGGAGCAGGATTGGTAGCCTCAAAAATAAAATAAAGCCAGAAAATGCACACATCATGGCTATGAAGGATTTCCTAGTTATACCTTTAGATGGTACTTTGCTGGAGTGAGTCAGGCAGGTCTGTGTAACACACACAGACACACACTCAGTATAAAAACCAAATCTGCCATAATTCACTGAAATTTATGTAAATGAATATGCATTCCTTTATATGAAAAATTGGCAACATCTGCGCTCCATTTAAACAACCTGATTTAATGGAGTCACCAAGAGATAAAGAGCAGGATGGGGGTGGGGGGCTGAGGAATATGACCTCATCCACCCTCCCCTTGGAGTATCTTGAAAAACAAATAAAATAAAATATAGGTTACAGGCAAACTAAACAGCATTGAAAATATTGTCCCAGAGGACTCTGGCTTCCCAGGAAGCAGGGGTGTTTAAGGAGAGAGACAAGAACCAGCTGCAATAAACTCTGGCTCAATAAAACTTAATTAACCCCTTGGGGCCTTTGCAAGGCAGCTTGTCAGCAGAGAGTGAGCATGGGATCCCACTGCTTGTCAGCAAGGGGTTAATCTGGCCTTGCCAGATGAAGGAATGCCAGATCTAAAGGTACAAGTGACCCAATGGAGATGCACACACACGTGTGCACCAAACTTGGCCATGAGTGACTCTCACCTAACATTGGGAGGGCTAATTAACCATAAGCCCAGAGGCTCAGAGTCATGGTATTTGAGAGCCAGAAGTCACTTCTGAAAATCACATCCGGACCCCTATCTACTGCAAGAGGTCTCCTGGCCTCTACTTGAACACTTTCAGTGCCAAGGAGCTCATTGTCTGTCATGGTAATGGATCCCATCCCCAATCAATCCAACTGATAGAAGCAATTCTTCCTTACTCGTGTCTCCTGTGACTACCTGTCAATAGATCTGTTTCTGCTGCAAGTTCTTGTGCTTTCTTTTCCTGGGGGATTGAGGATGAACCAAACCAAATCCAAGGAAAAAGCCAAATGCTTTTTTTTTTTTTTTTTCCTACTAGATGTCTGGCTGGTTATTCAGATATAAATGCTTGCTTCTAAGTAGATATTAGGGGTTGACCAGAAGTTAAGAAGTTTCAATTCCATGAGAAAGAGAATATACACGTGCATAAACACATGTAATATTAGATAGAAATTGCTGGCAGATCCAAGAGCTAAGGGCTGGGGGAAACCAAAAGATCAGCAATCAGCGGAGGCTTCATGGCAGAGGTGGCATTTGCTTTCAGTTCAATGTCTCCCAAGAGATGGTCTATGTAACTCAAGTGAGAAGTTTGCTGCTTTTAGATGGTGTGTGGCTTCATGGCCTCTATAATACTTTTTCAATTCATTTTCTTATGCCAAGGAAAAAGTGCTAGCATGTCTTATATCAGATTTCAGGATCAAAGCCCTTGGCAGGAAACTTCTAGCTAAAATCTAGCAAGGGCTTTTGTTTTTCTTATATTGATTTTTAAAGTAAGTGGTACTAGTTCTCTACTTAAGGAAGTGTTCTGAAACTTCTTTCAGAATAAATTTTTAAGTTTTAAAATGGTGAAAACTTGAAGGAAAATAAAAAGTAAATGATATAGGTATTACCCAGCAAATCATGAGTGCAGCATGCACATAACTGGGGTTTGGAAAGCACGCATGTGTTGGTGGGCATTGAAGGTGATGGTGAGCCGGCGCCCCTCTCCTCTCCTAGCATTGACTGCTTCAAAGCAGTGCTGCTTTTGGAGGTGGCTCAGAGAGTCAAATTCTGTCTCCAGGCCTCTCCTTTCTCAGTCTGCCCCATGGAGAGTGTAGGAATCTGAAGCTCCCAGAGCCCAGCAGATCAAAGGTTTACAGCCAAGTTGCCGGAGGGCGTCCAGCCCTAGGCAATAAAAGTGAGCTAATATTATCCTGCAGCACGCAGGTTCTCCTGAGCACAGCATATCAGCAGGCCACAGCTCACCTGGGCAGATCCGGGGGAGGGGGTGGGGAGTAAGCCTGACTCTGTCATCCCTGCCAGGCTCCACACCCCAAGGGACCAGCAGCTGCTGGGCAAGGCTTGCTTCTTGGCCAGGACAACAAAAGGAAGGGCCACTGGTTACTCAGCCTTGCTTCTGTCCCTGCCACTGACTCACTCTGCAGATTGGGGCCAGCCACTTGCCTTCTCTGTGCTCAATTTGCCATCTGTGGGAGGCAGGTTATTAAGGCAGTAATTAGCTTGGACACAGTGATCAATTCATTGGAGAAAGAGCCCATTCAGCTTCTTGTGCAGCTTGGAAATGGGGAGACTCCCAGGATGGCCAGAAAGAAGCATTTTCAGACTGTGATTCTACAGCAAAATCTCTGGCCAAGTCTCTTCATTCTCTGTGGTTGCCGGACCTCTCAGCATATTGAGTGACAGCTTGACTGTTTTAGAGCCTGGGGGGAACTTCCTTTTGTTCTATTCTCAGCTTTTTGGCACAGAGGTCTAAGCATATCTTTCTTCTACCTCATGCTTGGCCTACTAAGTCCCTTTAAATTTCCTCCATTTTCCAGAAACTATCAGGATCTTCCTGAGCCCAAGGACGACTGCCCTGAAGGCTCCAGTTCTCACCAAGAGAATGGGTTATCATGGGTGGAGGGGAAGGGGCCCACAAGTAGACCACCAGGTGCAAACTCTTACCCCAGATCCTTATCTCTGACTCCTGCTATAAGTCTTGGAGACTTATAGCCAGTGTGTCTCCTTGGGAATTCTGCAGCTTCATCTTCATAATAAAGAAAAGTGGTTTTGTAAATGAGTCAATTTTGATCAAGCTCAGACAAAGACAGGTGACGTCCCACTGGCATCTCTTGTAATAAGCAGGAAAAAGCATTCTAACCCATCTACCTTTTCCATCCACCTAATTCACCCACCTTTACAAGATATCCCTCTAGTGTAAGAAGTTGCTTACTCTTTATGCATACAGATGTTCCCTTTCCAGATAGCCATCTCTAATTAGATGGGTGATTTTGGACAAGTCACTTGTTGCATTGCAGCCTTAGTTTCCTCATCTGTAAATGAGCTGCTTACATTAGCACAGCCTATAGGATGCATGTTAAAACGACCTCAGAGGTTTTACATTTTCCTTCGTTGCTGATTTTCGCCACTGCTCTGAAACAGGAGTCATCATCACACATTCCCGGGAAAGTACATAAGTGCTTGTTTCCAGGGTTCTTTTTTAAAAAAAAAAAAAAAGATTCATTCATAAGAGACACACAGAGAGAGGCAGAGACACAGGCAGAGGGAGAAGCAGGCTCCACACAGGAGCCCGATATAGGACTCGATCCTAGGACTCTAGGGTCATGCCCTGGGCCAAAGGCGCTCAACCACTGAGGCACCCAGGCGTCCCTCCAGGGGTTCTTAATGATGAGGGACTGAGTTTCTCTGGAGGGGTTAGGTACCCCTCTACTCAATTCATCTAGCCCGAAAGGAGCATCTGAGTTGGGTGAGGGCAGTTGGCAAATAATTTCCAAGAAGTCATTCTCAGGAGTCAAAGCATCCCCAGAACTTCCTTTAATTGTCTCATCATGAATGGAATTGTCATCTTTGAATTTCTCCTAAGTGCAATTCCATAGAGACAAGAGCTAATGGAATGATAGCAGCCTACCTGGAGCATGAGTCTTCTCTGACCCTCTTGAGGCATCCTAGATGGCCTACACATGTCCAGCTAAACCGCCATAACTGTGTGTATATGCAGTGCCTAGGAAAGCACAATGAGCTCAATGGAGCATGTGGGTAAGTACAGTGATTTTGAAGGAAGAGCAAAGAGCATTGGCCAGAGTGTAGGAAATCTTGGCTCTAATACCTTCATGTTATTTGGTCGGGGTCAGTTGTTAATGTCTCTGGCTTTCACACTCTTAATCTGTAAAATGGTAGAGTTAATAATGCCTGCCTCAGTGGTTTCTCTCGGGGATCAATTGCGATGATATGCAAGTGCTTAGTAAATTGTTAGGTGGTATGCACATGTAAGGGATTTTGTTCTTTGTAAGAGTGGGAGGAGGGACTGTGCCAGCTGGGGTCCCTCCAGCCCCAGAGCCTCCTGAATGGATCAGTCTCAGTCAGTAACATTCCAACACATGGAAAACAATGTGAGCTCCAGAGCTAATAACCAGATCAAAAACGACAGGCTTGAGGAGGGAGGCCAGCCTGGGAAATGCGTTATGAGCTGATCAGAAAGGAGAAAAGAAATAAAGTCATTAGCTTAATTAAGGGGCAGGAGGGAATGATGAAACACATCTCCAGCAAAACCAAATTAAGCATTTAGAAGATATTAAAAATGCATTTGAACTCCACTGGTGCTGCAGTTCTAATAACATTTTCTAGGGCTGTAGTCAGCTATCAGTTCAGTCTGAGATCAAGAAAAGGTACCATTTTTCACAGTCTCAGGTGCCTGCCACCCCCAACCTCCGAGCTGAATCTTCTGACTTCTCATCCCTGCTCTAGTTTTCCAGCTACTCCTTCCCCAAAGATCTCACTGGGTCAACATATTATAGGCACAGACTTTCAACTCTTAGTAAATCTGGCTGGCATTTCTGTATTCTTGGACCTTGCTTTCTTTTTAAGTTTTGTGTTCTCATTCTGAAAAGAATCTGAAAGATTTAACATGGTCATATTCTGGATCATTCGGATAATCTCTTTTTATGATTCTTGTCACATAAGTCAGTGTCCAGGTTTGAATTTACGATCATATTAGTATGAAGAAATAGTAGTAGTAGTACCACTTAGTAGTAATAGTAACAGTAGTGACAGATACTCAACATTTACTATGTGCTATGCACTGTTCTAAGCATATAATGTAACTTACTTAATATTCACTTTTAGTGAATTCTTTTAGTACTTTAATTACTATGGATGAGGACATTGAGTCATCAGTATTTTCACTTTTGTCTTATTATATATGTAAAATAACAGGACATGAAATTGTCATAGTTTATGAGAATTGAGGTATCCTTAATATATATTATGCATCTGATTTGTAAATAGGGAAAAATGGCTGGAGCAGATGGTAAAATGGACCTGACAAGCTCAAAAAACAGTGGTTCCACAAAAAGTCCCATATTTGTAAAATCCATCATTAAAACCATCAATAAATCCTCCTAGCTGCATTCCTCAAAGATCTTCTGAATGCATCCACCTCTGTTCATCTCCATTTGACCACCCTAGTCTTAATGTGCAATTCAGAGGGAGACAGATCCTTTGTGGGATCTCTGGGATGCTGCATGGAACTTGCCCTGGGCCTGGAAATCCACACTGGATTTGGAAGCATGCTTAGGGGGTATGAAAGGCATAGAAGCCACATAAGCAGAGACTGGAAAATGAGAATAACAGGCTAAGGGAGAAGGAGAAGTGTGAGGCCTTAAAACCCCCTCAGACTAGAGGAAGAACCCAAAGGTTGTTTAAAAGGTAGAGGGTTAGGCTTCAGGCACAAATTGGTCCTGAAACTCAGATGATGTCTTGCTTTTCCTCTGTCCTGAGGCTCTGACCTCATGTGTCTGCTTCACTCTTAAGGAGTCTCTTTTCACAAGGTAGCCCTGGCAAAACCAGGTTGCTGTCCTCATGGATCAGCAACCAGCATACAGACCATTTCTCTTTGCCAGTAGCTCCCACAGAACCCTCAATTTTACCTTAGTTAGCTGACTCAAATCACATCTCCATTCTGGAGATGATCCCAGGGCCCAGGGGGATGACATATTCTTGATGGTCAGAACTGAGTCATAAGTCCTTTTTGAAATTGGAAGATGAGACTTACATAAACCAATGGACCAAGCATGAGGAAGAAGTTGTTCTTCCAAAAGAAAATTGAGGTAGCATCACCAGAAGAGGGGAAATCGATCCGAGAAACGCATAGGCAGTTTATTTCTGTCATGGGAGTCAATCAAGATGCACTAAATGGTTTGACGTGTTTTGAACTCTTGGCAGGCCCAGAAAGTATGCGTAGTTGTGTTCTGAAGACCAAGAGAAATGCTGAACACAACCTCAGGGTGGAGAAAAATTTATGCTAAAAACACCATCCTGGCAGACCAGGCTGTCTGCCCCAGACTCAGCAAATGAAGCCCAACTTAATTGCTTGCAGTCTTGGATGAACTTCTAACTCTTTAGCCCTAGGAGAGGAAAAATTGCACAGACAACCTGCTTTCTCTCCTTGGCATGCTGAGCCTCTACGAATGTTATTTAACCTCGATCAGCAGTGATTCCCAGATGTAAAAATAGGATGATAATCCTTGCCCATTCAGGGCTGTAGGCTGAGCTGAAGAGAGCAGGGTCTTTAACAAAGGCTTTCCAAGTTGTGGACTGGATGGCATTTTAGAAACATGGCACCAGGATGTTGGCATCTGAAGGGTTTAGAAAAACCCTTCCATCAGCTTTCAAAATACTTGGTGATGTCCTCTCCTGGTGTCAATGAGAAAATGAAATTTCCTGAAAACATGCTTTCTCTATTGGCATTTATGCTTCCTATGAATCTACCTAAGCCATGATCGCAGTGGCAGGACATGAGGGCTATCTGAACTTGGTGGCTGTGTCCTAGATCAGAGGGGTTGAGTATACTGGTTTTGAAGAAAGGTTTTCCAACGCTAGGCGTGGGTGATGAAAAAGTGAATATTTAACTGTTCTTGAGGCTCAGAATCTAGTAGGAGAGGAAGAGAAGGAGAGAGAATAAATAAGAATGAATAATTATAAACAATTACTCTCTAGAATAGGAGTTGGCAAACTAAGGTCCACAGACCAAATCTGGCCCGCCACCTGCCTGTTTTTGTATGGCTCATGAACTAAGAATGATTTTTACATTTTTAAATGGTTGAGAGAAAGTCAAAAGAAGAATAATGTTTTGTGACAGGAAAAAAATATATGAAATTCAAATCCCAGGGTTCATAAATAAAGTCTTATTGGCACAAGGCCACACTCATTCATCTGCATATGGTCTATGACTGCTTTTGTGTTTCAACAGCAGGAGTGAGTAGCTAGGATTAGAGACTGCATGTCACAAAACACTCGTAATATTTTTACCAGAGGAGTTTGTTGACCCCTGCTCTAGAGAGACATATCTGGCCCAAAGGGAGACCCTTCAATGCAATATGGAACTTGATTTGGGTCTTAAAGATGGGAGGGATTCTAACAGAAAGAGATAAAGTGGGGGCTATAGCCTTAGAGCCTTTCATCCCCATTTCACAGATGAAGACCAAGAGGTTGAAGAGTGAAGCTAGAATTTTAAGCCAAGTCAGACTTACTTCATAGCTCAGCTCTTTCTGACTTCCCCCTTCCAGACTTCGGAAAGCTTAAAATGACTGGGTACAAACTGTAAAGATACCTGAATACCTTCCTGAGTGTGAACCTAATTCTGTACCTAGTGGGTGGCCATCTAAAGCTTGTGACTTGGGAAGTCATATGACTCAAGTATGATTGTGAAATGATTGTCAGCAGCTGCACGAAGGATAGGTTGGAGAGAAGGGAAATGATGATGAGAAGAACAGGTAGGAGATCAAGCCTGGAGTCTGGATCAGAGGGAATGAGGGTTTGCTCAAAGGCTGTAAGGAAGGTGGGAGACCTTGAGGAGAGTTAGAATTAACAAATTTAAGGGAAATAACTTGATGTAGGAGGTGAAAGAGAGATGACTTCCTGGTTTTGAGTCTGGAAAGATGAAGTCACTGGAGAAAGACAAGGCTGGTTGTGAAAATGATGAGTTCCATTCTGTCTATGGTGTTGGGAATGACCATAGGAGATCCAAGGGAGAGGCCTAGCTAACTGCCCAGCCCAAAACTAGATTGCTTTAACAGTGGACAGCGGTAGGGTAGAGAGGTGGGAAGAGACCTCTAGAAAGGAGAAAGGAGGGGAAAGTATGCATGTGTGGAGAGAAAAGGGACAGGAGTTAGGACAGAAAACAGCTCTTTGTAAGATCCAGAGCAACTTACAATAGAGCATCACACTTGTTAATGGGCGAATGGGCCGGAAGGGGTAGAGGTGAAGCTAAGAGCTCATGTCTCAACTAAAGGAGGGAGCAGTTTCTTAGTTTGAGGGGATATATAGGCAGGATTGTCAGATATGACTTTCAAGAGAAAGTGGAATATTGAATTTTTTTTTGCAATGTTTTGATCTTTAAATGTTGGCAAGAAATTCAATTAAAAGAAAATCACTGTAGAAGTCAGTCAAACGTACCTAAGGGCTGGACCTAGCCTGCAGGTCACAGGTTTGCCATCTCTCACCTAAGGCCCATACAATTTGAAACCCTCTTGGAATCCTGCCTCTACTTCCTCCTGAATTACTTTCCTGAAGGCCTTCCATGTGGAGCCCAAGCCCTTCCTCTGAGGACTTTGTATCACTTCTCCAACACTGCAGTGTTTATGCCAGTAACTGCCTATGATTGAGATTATATTATAACCAGTGTCACATATTCAAGTCATAATAAACAGAGGTGAAACAAAACAGAAGTTCAATAACCACAGAGACCAACATATAAAAGACATCTAAGGAATGACTTTGTCTGGGATATGATAGAGTAAAGGGGAAAATCCTTTGAGGGCTCTTGTCCTGGACCTTAGGAAAAACTCAGACCATCCCAGGGGCAGAGATGTCTGACTGTGCTGAAAAAGGAGCAATCCTGAGAGGATTCTTGAGGGCCAGCCCCAGGGTCTCCATGTAGCTATTGCTGAGTGGTGAGCTAGGTTTGGGGATGAGTGAATGTGGGCTTTCTCCTGGAAGTCTGCATTACTTCTGTCCCCAGGGGTCCTGCATCTAGAAACTAGAGTTCTGCCCAAGGAATGCTTATAGCAGGTGCTACTTCTACCTTCAGCCTCTCTAGGCAGTCAACTAGATCTTGGAAAAGACCACTTCATTGTTAGGAACTCATCAAACACTTTCTTCTGCTCAAAAGAACATAGTTACATGCAATTTAGCAATCCTTCAGGGAATGCCTACCACATATCCAGCCTTGTGCTAAGGATGGCTGGACACTTAGAGGTGAGGAGGAGATATAGTCCCCTTTTTCTCCTCAAATGGCAGAAGAGATAGGTGAGCAGAGATACCACTATTACAGTCTGTGCCCAGGGACTTAAGGAATGTGAGACAAGTCTGGATTGAGGGGTTGAGGAAAGTTTCCTATTGGAGGGTATTAAACAATTGAAGTAGAGATGGTCTTCATGACGAATCCCAGCCTTCTTAAAATGACATTGCTATTTGCCTTATTGGATTTCCACTTAATTGTGACTTATTGCCCCTTCCTTTTTTCCTATTTATCCCTTTTGGAATGGGAGTGTCCATTCTATGCCTGTCCCACCATTGTATTTTGGAAGCACACAACTTGATTGATTTCACAGGTTCACATCTGGAGTGGAATTTGCCTCAGAATGTATCATACCTTGAGGCTCACTTACTCTTGATTTACATGATATTTAGGTGAGACTTTGGACTTTGGATTTTTAAATTGACACTGGAATGAGTTAGTATTTTTTGGGGGGGAGGGGAGTGGCTATTGGGATGCTATGAATGTATTTTGCATGTGGGAAGGGTGTGAATTTGGGGAAAGTCAGAGACAGATGCTGTGGTCTGAATATTTGTGTCCCTTCAAAATGTATATGTTAAAATCCTAATCCTCAAAGGTAATGGTATTAGGAGGTGGAGCTTTGGGGAGGTAATTTGTCTTTTTTTTTTTTATTTTTATTTTTTATCAGAGTTCAATTTGCCAACATATAGCAACATATAGCATAACACCCAGTGCTCATCCCGCCAAGCGCCCCCCCTCAGTGCCCATCACCCAGTCACCCCAACCCCCCCCGCCCACCTCCCCCGCCCACCTCCCACTACCCCTTATTCATTTCCCAGAGTTAGGTTTCTCTCATGTTTTGTCACCCTCACTGATATTTTCACTCCTTTCCCTTTATTCCCTTTCACTAATTTTTATATTCCCCAAATGAATGAGACCATATAATGTTTGTCCTTTTCCGATTGACTTATTTCACTCAGCATAATACCCTCCAGTTCTATCCACGTCGAAGCAAATGGTGGGTATTTGTCATTTCTAATGGCTGAGTAATATTCCATTGTATACATATACCACATCTTCTTTATCCATTCATCTTTCGATGGACACCAAGGCTCTTTCCACAGTTTGGCTATTGTGGACATTGTTGCTATAAACATCGGGGTGCAGGTGTCCTGGTGTTTCACTGCATCTGTATCTTTGGGGTAAATCTTGGGGAGGTAATTTGATCATAAGGATGGCACCCTCTTGAATGGGATTAATGCTCTTATAAAAGAGATCCCACAGAGACCCCTAGCCACTTCCACCATGCAAGGACACAGCAAGAAGTCTATGGCTTGGACTATCAGAACTTGATCATAAACTTCCAGCCTCCAGGACTGTGAGAACTAAATTTCTTTTGTTTATGCAATACTCAGTCTGTTCTATTTTGTTATAGCAGCCATAACAGACTAAGACAGACCCCATAGATATCTGTATGACCCTTTCCCAAGGCTCCTCACACATGCCCTGGCAGACAGGGCTGAGCCATGCCTTCTCATGGTGTTTTTAAATTGTCCTTTGAATAAATAATAATAATGATAATGATAAGAGATGAATGTTACAAATAAGCAATTCATCTGCCAAAAAAAAAAAAAAGTCCCTGCTGTTGAATATTTCCCAGCATATCACACAAATGGGTGTTAGAGAGCACTGTGGCCTTTCTGGCTAGACAATGGCTCTGACAGTGACCAAGTTGTCACTTGTACCAAAGCAACCAAGTATTTGGTTGTATTTAAAAATTGTTCTGACAGTTACTTATTACCTGGTTAAATGAGAGTTGGGGTTGGTAGGAAGACTGGAGGATCCATTTGAAGGAATTTAAGTCAGATTGGAAGGAGTTATTTTTAGTAGAAATGACTCTTTTAGAGTATGTGATTGAGTCCAACTTTTCCATTTATTTTCTTATTTTCTCCACTCTGATCTGAGCAATTGATCATGCAACCAAACTCTACTTACATCTGGTACTAAGATTTGGCAGCAGTTTGGAGATAGAGAATGCCAATAACTCACATTAAGATTTAAAAACAATTGGATATCTCACAAAATCTTAGGCTAAATGGAATATGTAATGGGTACTGGATGCTCATCCACATCCTCTCTTCAAGGCCAATACATCCAACCCCCAGTTGCTATGAATGGCAGCTGCATTGGTTCACAGCTGCAACCCTAGCTGGAGGTTGCCCTTGGGAATGGCGGACTGCCTTACCCTCCTAGGGCTGGGGAAAGGGGCAGCCCTAGCAATCAATGATTGGCTGATGAATAATTCCAGCATTTTGTCTCAATTTGGAACAGCTCTGAAGAACTACCCCAGTTTCAGAATTCCTTTTACGGTTGACTAAGTCCTTAGCTGATACACTCTGTTCAATCCAACCTTTTTCACCGTCTTAGCACTCTCCAGTCAACCTTCTGTCCACAGCTCCCCAACTCATCTTCTTTTCCCAGGGGACTATACCCAACATCATCAGGCTCAAGTATTCACCTGATGCATAAGTCCCCTCCATTGCCCTTAACCAGAGAGGTCTAGCATGTATCTTCATCCAGTGAGAGGGACTTAACCACTGCTCACTGCCACACTACACTCTGTTCTCTTGCTGAGAAGTTCTGCTGTTACAAAGGCTGTCCTTAGTTTGAATTGAAATCCATCCCTCTTTAGAAATAGGTTTATTTTCCAGGCACACATTGTGTATTCTGATTTGTTTTAGTTGAAATTGCTTTGGTCTTATAAGAGTGTTACATACAGTCCCCATCCCTGAGAACCTTCCATGGGAAAGAGAAGGTATGCTGCCAAATGGGTGCCACTGGAATTCAGAGAAAGGAGGGAGTCCTGAACGGTGGTGATGGAGTGGCTTCTTGGGAGAGGTACCTCTTGAGCAAGGCTCACAAACATGTGCAAAATCTGTACAGGGACTTGGAAAACTCCTTTTCAGTGGAGATGCTGGGCATGCTCATCAACTGAAACTTACTGCCATTTTCTATTTTCATTTTGACCTATTTTCCTTTTTTCTTCTGCTAACACATTAGGCTCTCTTTTGGAGTCTCTGCTCTCACATCCATATGATTCAAATGAAGTGGGCACACTCTCAGCTTCAAGGATCAGCTTGTGACTTGGGTCTGGCTAGTCAACTCCCCATCCCCCTTTTGACCACATTGATGAACATGTGAGATGGTTAATCTCATGGTACTCACTCTCAGGACTTTTATTACAATTACTGGAAAAGAAAAGTTCTAATTTGTTCAGTTGTGAGGCTACATAAGAATAATCCATGAGCTTCTATGGGCCAATCAGAGAGAAAGGCAAAGTGTATTAGAGTTCTCCAGAGAAATGGAACCAGTAGGATAGATAGATACAGACATAGACATAGACATAGACATATAGATATGTAAAAGGAGATTTATTATAGGAATTGGCTCACATGGTTATGGAGGCTGAGAAGTCCCACAATCTGTTGTCTGCAAGTTGGAGAACCAGAAAAGCCAGCGGGTATAATTCAAACCAAGTTCAAAGGCTTGAGAATCAAAAGGCTGATTGTGTAAATTCTGGTTTGAATATGAAAGCCTGAGAACCAGGAGCCCTGAAGTCTGAAAGCAGGAGAAATGGATGTCTCAGCTCAAGCAGAGAGTGAATTTGCCCTTCTACCTTTTTGTTCTATTTGAGCTCTCAAGGAATGGATGATTCCCACTCACTTTGGGAAGGGCCATCTGTTCTACTCAGCTCAGCAATTCAAATGCTAATCTCTTTTGGGAACACCCTCAGAGAATACCCTAAAATGGTGTTTACCACCTATCTGGACATCCCTTAGTCCAGTCAATTGGACTAATAAAACTAACCATCACACAGAATTTAGCTTAGAGTGAGAGTTACAAAGAGGGAGGTAAGGAGAGAGGAAGGGGGGTGGGGATCAGAAGGCAGAAGAGAAAGAAGTATTTCAATTTGATATTATCTGAGCCCTGCCTAGTCTTTATCATTGCATGAACTTGAACCAAAAATTCTCTTTAGGTTTGAGCCAATTTGAATTATATCATTTATCATTTGCCACAAAATGACACCTAACTAATATAGTTGTGAAACCAGTACTTTAACTCTACTGTGATGTCAAAGCCCTGAGCTTACTACAGAGTGGTGATCATGTACCAGCAGCAAGCTTGATGGCTGCAGAACGCTCCCTGGAGAAACCAAGCCTACCATTCCACAAGGTGGAGTCTATATGAGCAACTCCCTCATTCCTCCCATTTGTAAAAATTCAGACATACTTGTTCACTTACTACAAGTTTTAGGATCCTGTCAGTTTTTCTTCAGTGATTAGCATTGTCCATCAGCTCTTCTGCAGAGCTCATAGATGAACGGCTTTTAGAACAAGCTCCTTTCAGCCTTGAATTCAGATGTCCAAGTAACTCAAATAGCTTCATTTCTGAGATAGATTTGAGAATGGCCCGTTCAAAAGTAATTGTCAATTTGCAAAATACCTTAAAATTAAGAAACATACCACACTGGATTGACTCCACAATTCTTTCTGTCTGTGATGTGGGCATTAAGGGACAATGGGGGCAGGGTAAATCTTCTCTGTCCCATCCAGACCCCCTCCCCCCAGGATTTCAAAGACTTTGATCATTTCTTTCTCAGCCTTTACATTTCCAGAACAAAGGGGTCCATTTTGATCTATCCTTGGATGGCACTCCTGCCCCTACCTCCTTGATCATTTTCCATGTCCTCCTCCTCACTTCCTCCAGTTTCTTCATGTCTTTTAAAGGTGTGCCCAGAACTGCACACAATATTTCCAGAGATCAGAGAATAAGGCTTTTATCTTTATCCATTGATGTTAAAAAATTTGATCATGATAAAATGAATCATTCTAAGGAATTTGTATTGGAATCTAAGCACAAAGTCATTCATTTCCTTCCTTCACTTACTCATTGAGTTACTCAGTTAGAAACTAGGACAATCCCACTGTCTGCCCAGGCTTGTGGTAGGCCTTTTGGGATACCAGACAGGCTAAGAAATCATGCTTTTCCCTCCAGCAGTGCATAATAGAGCTGGTAACACAAGACCAACTTGTAAGAAGCCACCCACACTAATGTGTTCTGCTAGAATTTTACGTGAAACAGTGAAGAGCTTTTCCACCTGTTATCTCTTTTGATTTTCATACCAATGCATTTTCATGAGGGGCTGAGAGTTAGGGAAGTGGAGATACTCAGAATTCACATGCAAATCATCTGGCTCCAAATTCATGAGACTTTCCCCTGTAAAATGACTCCCCTTTCCAGTCACCCAGGGAAGGTCTTAATTCTACAATTCTGAGATACAACAGTAAAGAACAAACTCCAAAGTGAGTTATAGCCTAAGATAAATGTGAGAATAAAAAGCTTCCATAATATGAATACCTGTAGAGAGTAGACTTTTGAAATAAAACTTCCAATTTAGGGTTTTTCTGGAATCTTATTGATGAATCTAGAATGGGCTGAGCTTACTTTTCATATCAAGTCGACTCTAGGAGACCTCTTTTTCCATTGCATTGCCTGCCATCAGTCACTTCTTAATCCAAATACAAAATCTTGATTTCATTTGACAAATCTCCCTTTTCCCACTCTCAGTTCAAATTTGAATCACTCTGGGCTCTGGATCCAAGAGTAGACATATGGCCTGACCCTGGCCACTCATATTATCTCCATGCGTCTGGAATTGGTCCAGAGATAGGTACATGATTTGTGGGCTGATCTGTGACAATTAGGGTCAGCCCTGTGATTTCTGGAAATGTTGGGAAGAGCAAATTCTCTTGCTGGTGGGAGGGAAGCATGAGGCTGCAAGGGGCCATCTAGCCCCCATGTGAGAAGAGGCAGTCTGAGAATAGTCACACTGAGGAAAGCAGAGTGGAGAGGCAAGCTAGGTTAGTGGTAAAATTCGCTGAGCATTCCTATTCAGCTCTGGACTTTTAGTTATAGGAGCCAGTGATATCATTCCTTGGCACAACCTAACTGGAGTTGTGTTTCTGTAATTTGCAACCAAAGAATCTTGACTAATATTCCCATCCACATACAAATTACCTCCTGGTGACAAGAGTTTCTTTTCTCCTTTCTCCTTTCTCCTCTGCATTCCCTAGCCTTGATTGTCTTAAACCATGACCCTACCAGTCACTAGGCTTAGGGAGCTTCATGAGGGTTGGCACCTCATTGTCTTTATTTACCTCTTAACACCAGCAGAGTTGAATGATGCTAAGAATAAGTGCCATTTTGGCAGTGTGGATAATGCCACATTTCTTCCACGTTGATGGAAAAGACGGTAAAAATCCATTTTCAGGTTTTGGTAACCTAAAATGGCATTGCAAGTAATTTATTACTAAATAGTAAAATTAACCAAGGTAGTAAGATTTGTAAATTGCTTATCTTTTTATGAGATTCAATGTTATCCTGATAAGCATCACTGTCGCTAAAATTCCAACATGCCTTCTCGAATGGAAATAAAAGGGTGTTTGGGACATTACAAATAACCGAATGGCACAGAGCCTTTCAAACTATGTAACTGCCTGCAGTGAGTGCCATGATTGAGTATTTTATATTTGTTGAAATCCTGAGTTATTTAGTGATTCGGAGGTGGACTTTGTCAATACAGTCCTACAAACAAGAGAATGTTGTGCATTGTTATCCATCTTTCGGATCATGGGGTGAAAATCTTGGCAATTGGTGCCTTATGTAGTACCCTCTGTTTCTGTCCTTTACTTTGGCTTCCGAATTACTTCAAAATTCTAACCCACAACTTTTTTTCCTGGCTACCATCTCCTGTAATAGCCAAGGCATATTTATTCCATGTCCAGTCAATAGATCATGCCTAGTCTCACCACTTTTCATGCTAATCACTAGACTAAAAACTCTTTATTCTCATATATTTCAATCTTGCTTATCTCCTCTTTGACAAGAAGCCAAGCACTATTCCTCTAACCTAGATGATATTCCCGTCTGCTTTAATAAATTGCTTAAATTTTTTTAAAAATTGGAAACTATAAAATTAATTATTTTTTGGTAAATAGTTCCAGGAGTCTTAACACGTGCAGGTTTAATTAACTACAACTGCAATCATGGCACAGAGCAGAATCAGCAAGCCAAAACATCCCTTTGTGCTGGCACATTGTAGCCAAAGCCTGGCTTTTCCAAGTGCCTGGAAATCACTGACCCATTCTGTGTCCCTCTAATTTTCCTTTTACAGAATGCCATATAAATGGAGTCACATAGCATGTAAGCTTTGAGATTAGCTTTTTTCTTTCACTCAGAATAATGCCTTTGATACTCATCTATTTTATTTTATAAATTAATAGTTCATTTCTTTTGATTGCTGAGTAGTAATTCATGGTATGAAGGTCTGATCATTTATTTATCTATTCATCTGTTAATGGATATTTGGATTGTTCCTAGATTTTAGCTTTTATATATGAACCTGCGAGTAGCAGTGTGTGAAAGAGATTATATGTTTTCATTTTTCTCAGGTAAATAGGAATGGAATTTCTGGATCAGAGGAAACATGTTTAGCTTTACAAGAAATTGTTTTCCAGGATGGCTGTATGTGTAGCATTGTGCATTCACACCAGCAATGTATGTGAGTTCCAGTGGCTCTGTATTGTAATTAGCACTGATATCATGAGCTTACTTTACAATGCTGTTTCTTTTCATGTATTTTTTTTTATCTTCAATATGTCTCTTAGATGAAGGATTTCTTCAAATCTCTTGCCCGTTTTTACTGAATTGTTTTCCTTATTGAGATTTAGTAGTTCTTTATACATTCTAGGTATAAGTCTTTTGTTGAATATGTGACTTTCATATATTTTCCTCCCAATCTGTAGCTCAAGATTTTATTCTCTTAACTGTGTCTTTGCAAAACAGTAGTTTTTGATTTTGATGAAGTCCAATTTACTAATTTTTTCCTCTATAAGAATCACACATTTGGTGCCATAGATAAGAACATTTTACCTAATGCAAGATCATAGAGATTTCCCTATTTTTCTAGAATTGTTACAGTTTTACACTTAGATATATTAGATATATAAATTAATTTTGTAGAAGGTATGAGATATGGATTAAGGTGAAGCTTTTTTTTTATAGAGATGTCTAACTATTCTATCACTATTTGTTGAAAAACCTCTAGCTAAACGAAAAAGGAAATAAAGAGAAGACCAAACTTACCAGTAACAAGAATGAAAAAGGGAATGTCATCACAAGCCCCACAGACATTAAATGAATATTTATACACATAAATTTGATATTTTAGATAAAATGAATCAATCCCTCTAAAGCCACAAACCAGCAAATAGACCCAAGAGGGAACAGGTTACTTTACACTGTCATATGCATTCTAAAGATTTTAAAATGCGAAAATGTGTTAAATTTATCCAGATATTTACCATTTCAGTTGGTCTTCCTTCACTCCCAAAGGTCCAAGTTTTCTTCTACTATTATTTCCTTTCTACTTTAAGAACTCTTTTTTTTTTACACTTATTTTCATGCAGTTTTGCTGATCATGAATTCTCTTTGTTTTCCTTTACCTGAGAATATTTTTATTTCAACTTCATTCCTGAAAGATATTTACTGTATACAGAATTTTAGATGGATAGGGAGGGTGTTTTTTTGTTTGTTTTACTGTCAGTACTTTTAAAATGTCCCATTACTTTAAAGCTTCCATGATTAGTAATGTGAAATTAGTCCTTTGAATTGCTATTTCCTGTGTGTATTGCTTCCTTTTCCTCTGGCTGCTCTCAAGAGTGGTTTTTTTATTTTTTTATTTTTATTTTTATTTTTTTATTGTTTTTGGTCTTCATCAGTTTGATTGTGGTATGTCTTTGCATGAATTTCTTTGAGTTTTTTCTACTGGTGGTTCACTGAGATTTTTTTTGAAAACATTTATGTCTTTCATCATATTGAGAAATTTTTTGATGTTATTTCTTTAATTTTTTTTTTCTCTACCACACTTATTCTCCTCTCCAAATGTTAAACCTTTTGGTATGTATGGTCCCCTGATTTCCTGAGATTCTGTTCGTTCTTTTCTTCATCTCCACACACCCTCACCTGACACCTATTATTCAGATAGGATGTTTATCTTCAAGTTTACTGATTCTTTCTTCTGCAATTTACATTTTGCTGTTGAGTCCATCAACTGAAAAAAATTTTTATACTGTATTGATTGTATTTGGTTGTGTTCTATAGCTTCTATTTCTCTGCTGAGACTTTCTATATTTCCCTTATTTCAAGAGTGTTTGTCCTTATTTCTTAGAGCATGATTAGAAATAGCTACTTTGAAATCTTTGATAATTTCAGCATCTTATCTTTTTTTTTTTTAATTTTTATTTATTTATGATAGTCACAGAGAGAGAGAGAGAGAGAGAGAGAGACGAGCAGAGACACAGGCAGAGGGAGAAGCAGGCTCCATGCAGGGAGCCCGACATGGGATTCGATCCTGGGTCTCCAGGATCACGCCCTGGGCCAAAGGCAGGCGCCAAACCGCTGCGCCACCCAGGGATCCCAGCATCTTGTTATCTTGACTGGTGTCTGTTGCTTGTCTTCTTTGCAAATTGTTGAGATATTTTTCATATGTCAAATAATTTTGGATTGTATCTTAGATGTATTAGATATAATGTGATACGACTTTGGGTCTTTATTTTAATACTATAGTAAGTTTTTATTCATTTTTATTTGGTTTAACAAAGTACTTGTAACTCAGTTACATTTAGGCCACACCAACTTTTTTGTTAAGACTTTATTTATTTATTCATGAGCGACACACAGAGGCAGAGACATGGGCAAAGGGAGAAATAGGCTCCTCACAGGAATCCTGATGCAGGACTCCATCCCAGGACCCCAGGATCATGACCCAAGCCAAAGGCAAACACCCAACCACTGAGCCAGCTACCCAGGTGACTTAGGCCACACCAAATTTTAATGGGCTGTTGTTTCTATGTCATTTCAGTTTCAAGGCTTTTGCAGTGCTGTTCAGATTTGGTCCACATGTATGCCACTCTGGCCAAATGACCAGCCCTGTGGTTTAGTTCTGGAAGCCTCAAGTATCAAGTCCATGCATGCACAACTTGTGGGTGAGCCCTGAAATTCATATTACTGTGCCATGGATATAAACCTTATCATAATATTCAATGTTGACATAATTATTACTTCCTTATTACAAAGAAAGAAATAGGTGCAGAAAAGCAGTGTGGTAAGTTGGGATTCAAACTACAGAATTAAAAGTGCAGTTCCCTATTAACTACTTCATGAGAAATTTATGTGGCTAGATATGTAAAAAGGGCTCAGCAAATATTGCCAGACAGGGATTTTGTAAGGGAAACATGTGTTTCAACACAAAAATAATTATTTTTATCATAATGGGGAAACTGGGTTAATGTCTTAGATCCCCACGGCATTGCTTATTAACTCACAGAGTGTGTTCTTCAATTTCTTTACAGGTGCCTTTCCTCCTTCACCTTGTTTCATTGATTATAACACACCAGTTTTTTTATTTTCTAAGTGTTTTCCACCAGAGCAGCTGAATTTCAATCTGGTTGTTGTCCTATATTCTCCACATTTCCCATGCACGGGCAAATTAAAAAGCCATGGAGGTTTCTTTCTGTATAGTAGTCTTCTGCTTCCCCAAGCACAGATAGCATGTCTGTAAACCTGGAGCCGTGTGGTCGCTCTCATCAGAATGGAGGAGATGATCACATCTGGAATTTACACAAGATTCCATTCAGTGAGGCTGACTCTCCCCTCCCCAGATGGGAGCCCATTCACCATGGCCTTTTAGTGCTTCAGGTGGAATAAAGATGTTACTATAATGATAGTCTATGAAATGACAGTAAATATAGTGGCCTTGCATCAGAGAGCTTTCTATAGTAGAGAAGATTATAATAAAGACAGAAGGTGCATTGTGACCCCCATCTTGCCACATTTCCATAACAACGCGGCTTTGTGGTTCCAGTGGGGCAAGGAATCAGGAGAGAGATTTATAGATGTTTTATTTATGTGCAGATTTTTCAGTGTCAAAGGAGGGGGAAGGGCTTCTCTCAGGTGTATTTCTCTAGGTAATTGATGGAATTATAAATTCACCAAACTGATCAGCTTTTAGAAATCTTTTTTGCTAGTTGATTCTTAAACTCTTTTACTAGTGATTTTTAAAAAGGTATATATTTAAAAGGGAGAGAGCCATCGAGCAAGAGAGCGTACTATCAAAACAAAAAACACTTCACTGAAATTAAAGTCTTTGGAAGAGCTCCATGGTATCTCAGAAATATTTTGCCCTCTCCTCTGAGCTGCTTCTTTTATCTCTTTCTTTTGGAGGTCCTAATTTAGTGAATATAGAGGATATTCAGATGTGCATAGCTAATTTAGGACCTGCCCCGAAGAGACCCCTCATGCACACATGTCGCTACTGCCACCAACTGCAAGAGAAAAAGTACAGAATTTTGTAAAGCAGGTTTGAAAATAATCAGCTCCAAAGGCTGGAAGTGGGCTGGATTTTCATCATTTGGACAGATGGTATGGTCAGAAAGACTTTTCCCTAATAGCTTGAGATTGTAGATTCCGGGGTGTCCTAGAATAGGAATTCCTAGAATAGGAAATGGGATCTACACCCAGTGTCCACCAAGAGTCAACCCAGCATTTTCCCAAGACCTTGAATTGGCAGCACTAGGGCCTCCTGGAGGTTCTGAACTTGATGTCCTGGAGATTGTTTACTTAGCACCTGGCTGAGAATTCTTTAAAGTTACAAAGGAAAATTTTAAAAAGGGGGGGGGGAAATGCTCAGGCAACAATTACAAAAACAACTTCACCCCACTGAGTTTTATAGATTCTAGTTGCAGGCAGTGAGCTCACAGATGGCAGAAAGTGAAGTCACCAACTGAGGGGAAGAGTCTACCTGGTGCCAGAAAACCACATGGTCATGAAAAACAAAACAAAACAAAACAAAAAAAACCTCACATGGATCCAGGTGTCCCAGGCTCTAAGAACTGAAGTCAAGGTAGGAATAGGTTCAATTGTTAACTTCCTTGCTGGGAAAGACCTCAGAGAGAGGGGCAGAATGTGAGTGGCCCCAAATAGTGTGGTGAGGACTTTCTTGATTGTTCCTAAATTTCACTTCTATTTTGTGATTTCCCCCAGCACCAATTTGCTTAACACATATTTTTACTAGTGATCTGGATAAACATAAAACAAACACATTTTTGAAAGAAGATCAAAAGCGATTGATATGTGGAGTATTGCTCTCCTTTCATTCCCTGGTTGATTGGTTTGTGTGTTTGTTTTTGATGATATTACTATTGGATTACTTTGCATGGGATTAGATTGTTATAAAAAATGACTTGATTATGTGAATTGTAAAATTAACCAACATTCTAGTTTTTCAAATAATATGGTTTTTCCTCATAATATTTAATTATTTCCTGAACATTTGTTGTCCCATCTCCTACGTGTTAAAGCACTCTCCTAGGCATTTGGGTGTGTACTATGTATGAAGATGAAGAAGATAACATATTTGTCCTCAAAGCATTTAGCATGTATTAGGATGAAAGACAAATGAAAATGAATAAGCAGAACAAAAAACAGCATGTAATAAATGCCATAAGATGTTTCAGTAAGTGACGTGTGTTTAACCAACCCAATTTTTCAGTACAATGTCTGGTAGGGAGAGTAGAGCCACCTTTGCACAATAAGTGCAATTAGTAAATGAAGTAGAGAGTTATTTGGATGATATACTATGGAAGTTAGGAGGGAGTAGATATTTTCTGGAGTAGGAGTCAGGGAGAATAACATGGAGGAGTTGCCTTTTGAGCCTTGATTGTGGAGATTTGTATATTTGGAGATAAAAGGAAGGGCTTTTCAGGACAAGAGAACAACATGAGCACATGCTCAGCTGTGAGATAATGAGAGATATGCTTGGCAGTATGCAAGCCATCCAGTTCTGCTGAGCAACCATCACAATATACACTGAAATACATTGGAACAAAAATAAAACTAAATAAACCAGGCACTTGTGCCCTGGCTGGATTAATAAAATGTGGGACGCAGCCCCACTGGGAAGTAGTTTGTCATTTGAAGCAAGCCAAGTCCTGGAAGCATCAAAGCCAGCAAAAATGACATTAAAAGGTGGACAAGTGATCTAAATTCTCTGGACCTTGGTTTCTTTATCCGGATAGTGGTGTGGCTAGTACCTATACTGCATGGTTGTTTTTGAGGAATACGTGAAGCTAGGTCCATAAATTAGGGGCATATGTATATATGACACAAGTATATTATTTTTTGTTAATAGTAACAATAATAAGAGCAGATATTATTTAGCCAGGTGTGGCTAAACATTGCAACGTGGGTACCATTCATTTGAATTCTACTGAGTTTATGTAATTATAGACAATAAGATATCTAAATAACTTGCCCATTAAATCCACTCTATTTTGTGATTTACCTCATGCATGGATCTGCTCAGCTGCATCTGGCTGGAAATTTTGAACAGTGTCATCACCAGAGATTTAGTGCGTCTTATGTAGATGAACATAAAACCAAATGTTTTCAAAGGAAGCAAGCTAAAGAAGAAATAGGAAAGGAACACAATGTGTTGGTGAATGGGGCAAAAGTTTTGGAGCCAAAGCTAAATTAAAACCCTTGTTCAATCACTTACTATCTCTGTGACCTTGGGTAAATTACCTAACGTCTCAGAGTTTGGGATATCCTCGTTGTAAAAGGGGATGATGATGATGATGATGATGATGATGATGATGATGGCAGTAGCAATAACAGCAACTAACAACAAAGCAGCAACAGTAGCAATAACATTTCTTCATACAGTCATTGTTGAAAGCACACTGCCTGAGACATAATATTATTATTTATTGTTGTCTTATTTCCCTTTATGTATTCCCCTTAACAGTTCCAACACCAGGTACCAGGACTTGCGGCAAGGATGAATTTCCATGCGTGGTGATGGAGAAGAGTATATTTGTTTACTATGGGAAAACTTAAACCTGGACCCTAACTCTGCCACCAGTTTGCTGGATGACCTTTATTACTCAACTGCCATTTCTTTATTTCTTAAATGCAGAAGTTTGGATAAGTTCCATCTTCAAGATTCTGTACACCTAGTATCTGAATTTCCCAGCAAACTGAGTCTGTGTGTACATTGCAAAAGATGATTTGAAAGATCAACCAAAACCAACACACCATCTCATATATTTATTTTGTTCATTTAAATAATCAAAAAGCCACACAAAATAGTAAAAAATAATTAAAAATTTTTTAAAAGCCAAACCTCTGCCTTAGTGCAGGCTGTCACGGAGAAAACCATACTTCCTCCTTTAACTCAGGTTTGTTCTTTTGGGAAAATGGTTATATTGTGAAATTTAGTAGTAACTTTGCAGTCTTTAGATTTTTGGCAACATAAATAGAGACCATCTAGATAGTTTACTGAGGTTTTGTGTGTTGGATACACCTCAGAAAAACTTTTTAAATAGCTGCTAGCTCTCAGGATTGAAAGATACCCTAAACCATTAAAAAAAATTCCTAGATATTATTGGTAGAGGCAATTTGGAGAACTTTTTTTTTTATAATGGCCCGACGGAGCTGGAGATAAGCATTTTCAAGCTACCCCAGGCACCTGAGAATGCACAGCATCTGTTTTTCAGAAGCCAAATGGCAGAGGCATAGTCTAGTCTTCTTGGTACATTTTGGAGTGCAGCCTGGACCCTGTGGAGTGCCACATACCTCAGCCACTTTGATCCTCAAACAAAGATCTATGGAAAACTGGGACTTCACACAGGCAAAGAAAACCAGAGACAGGCAGTTTCTAAACAGGACCTATACAGCCCACAAAAGCCGATATCCTCTGTTCAGCTCACACAAACTGCTCTCCAGGTAATCTGTGACTCTTAACGGCTGTCCAGGGCCCAGACTGGGGTGAAACAAACAAGACAGCAAGGATATACTCCAAGAGTGAGTGCCTCCTCAGATTTTATGCCCTAGGTGCCTTGCTTGCCTCAACCTAGTTTTACCCCTGTTGTTATCTATAGTTCATATATTCATTCAATGAACCTTTACTGAGTTCCTAGTAAGTGCCTGTCACTGTGCTGCATGCTGGCAAAACTAATAAAACAGTCCTCATGGGGTTTTGTTCCTGCAGAGAACTGTAAGTCAATATGACTGGAATCGTTTGCAGAGGTGGAAGTGTTTCAAAAAATAATGTGGGGAAGTGAGCAGGAAATTGAACACGTATGTGTTTGTGGACCACCCTCAGGAGGATAAAGCATTTAGAAGTTCCATGACTATGGAGACATGTTTGTGTTGTTAGCACTCTAGACACAGTACCTAGCAAGAGAATAGGTAGGAGCCCAATGCTTGTGTTCTATGTGTGATAGTTAGCCTTTGGCTTTTCAGAAGAGTAGCAACTTTTCCATTTTGCATTTTATAAATATCATTCTGACGGCATTATGGAGGACAGATTAGGGGGAAGAGAGTCTAAATGCAGAAAACCAGTTATAGGATGATTGCAGTGGTTAAAGTGAAAGATGATAAAAGCCAATATCAAACCCAGAATAGATATGAGCAACAAGGTATGAGAAAAGGAAGGATATAGAATTAAAAAAGGTTTGGTAGGAGATGTAGATTTTGTGGAAAAGATGATTCACTTTGGGACAGCTTTGAGTTTGAAGTGACTGTGGAACATCAGAGTGAAGGTAACTAGAGGGCAATGGTTCTGGAAGCGAGCCAGAAGTCTGTGCTGGTGAATATAGATTTGTTTCCAGAAACAGTTATGGGCTTTATGGAGTCATTTACTCCCTCTCATGAGAAAACTAGCAGAGGCTTGAGGTGTAGAGAGAGGAAAATGGGAAGAACAGTAAAACTAGGACATCTGAATACTAAGGCCCCATGTCAATTACCTCTTGATGGACCTATCTTCTTCCTCATACAGTGACGTTATTGGTTTAGGTTATCTCTTTGTTCCTTCCAAATTTTATGTTCATTGGCTATTCTAATTCAGGATAGACAATAAAGTCTAATGTCTACAGAAGCAAGGTAACTTTTTCTAAATTAGTGAAGTTGGGCAGGTGGAGACCATGGGGGAGTATATGTTTAACCTCATCTCCTTATAGAGTCCATATTATGTGTAGAGAAGAGATAGAGTGTATATTCACTCCTTATCTCTAGATAACTGTTGCCACATGAAGATTTAGACATTAGAATATGACTTTAAGGAGATGAAAGTGCCAGGTTTCATTCTCTTGACCCAGTTCTTATTTCAGCTATAAGGACAGATACATGTGAGCTCCTGGTCATCTTGGGATTGACAAGATGCCATCTTAGTGCCTCTAGATCTTTCCTAAAATTGTGGGAATGCCTGATTTGCATACAAGTATGGTTTAAAAATGTGAGCACGTTACACTTCAGGGGCTAGCCCTTAACCAATGGGGAATGAGAGCTCGTGGATAAATATTTTAGCCTCTCATCTTTCTGGTGGATAATTCTAGGAAGCTTTCCAGAGGTGAGAGTGGAATTAAACCCTCATTGATGTTAGCAGAAATCTAGATAATGTATCCTTATATTGTAAAATGCAGAACATCTCCTTGGAAGTTTAAAAGTGGCTCTCGGGATCCCTGGGTGGCGCAACGGTTTGGCGCCTGCCTTTGGCCCAGGGCGCGATCCTGGAGACCCGGGATCGAATCCCACGTCGGGCTCCCGGTACATGGAGCCTGCTTCTCCCTCTGCCTGTGTCTCTGCCTCTCTCTCTGTCTCTCTCTCTGCCTCTCATGAATAAATAAAATCTTTAAAAAAAATAAAATAAAAAAAAATAAAAGTGGCTCTCATCTCCTGTGGTTGGAGATAGTATGTGCAGCTTCAACGGATCTCCTCTACTAAAGTCAGAACCATGTTAAGAAATGAGTGGGACCCTGAGTCATGGACTTGGAACATTTGGATAGAAGTGTCTATAAAACTTGAACTCCTAGGTTTCCCTGAACCCTCTCGGGCAATAGGTTGCAGCCCTTTTCTGTAGCTAGAGGAGAACAATATTCTCTCTCCAAGAGACATTTACTGGGTGAGTGTTTCCATGCCTCCCTTCATTGCTTCCATTCCAATAACCAGACTAATAATAGATCTTAATACAGGTAAAGTGAAATAAAATCTCTTTGCAGAGAATAAAAGTTACTCACTAAAGGAGTATAGGACCAAGCAGGAGCCAGGTAAATGTATAAGAGAGAAGATGTAGATGGAGTTGGATCAGATGGAACAGAAGGCAAAGCTGTGTGAATGTGAATTTATTGATATGGGTATCCTCTCCTGTGACTTAGGACTTAGCATTCTGATAAGGACACATGGAGCTATTCCTGTGAAGCTTCTGGAATGTATCCTTGAAATTTGAGCATGATGATAGGTTACGATAAGTGAGTTGAGTATGGCAAAATATTGTGAAATGAATAATAAGGCCAAAAGGAAGTAAAAATTTTGGAATGGAGTACCACCGATTACCCTGTACCTGACTGTTTCCCTGGGAGGACTCAGAAGCCATATCTTTCACTGGACAATTAGAAATACACTACTGGGGGGGGGCACCAGCATGACTGAAAAGCTCAGTGATAGCTGATTGCTGTAGGACAGGATTAATTGTAGGAGACACTGCCATGGAACTGGACTCCATAATTTCAGAAGCCAGCTGGCAGCCCTTTACATCAGAGGAAAGGTGGTCACAATGACCACAGCTGGCAGCAAAGCTAGGATGACAACCAGAGTTCTTTGACTCAAAAGGATCTGTCAGACTAGCCAATAGATGATGACATTCATAGAGACAAGATAGCTGAGAAGCTGACGATGGTTATTGCTTGACTTGTATAATGGGAAATAATTGAAAATTGATGAGCAAGGGATGACATTAGGCACAGCAATGGAAGATTACAATTACTCATTCAGCATCTAGACGTGATTGAATTTTCAAATTCAGGGCCTATTGGTTGAAGGGAGACTGATTCCTCTTGAAGAAAAACTCTGAAATGCCATGACAGTGACATTTCATTTGTTTATCCAATAAATATTTTCTTAATACTTCCCTAAATGATTGGTAGAAATATATGAGAGTAAGTATAGGTAAAGAAAAGAAGTGCCCAGAATTTACTAGGGCTATTACATACAGCCATAGATCACAGTTATGCTAAGGGAATCAAAATATCATAGTGTCCCTTTGATTAGAGTAGGAGCTTATGACAGGTAATAAATGAAATCCTTACTCAAGTCCATCCTACAGTGGATTCCATGGGGCCATGGTAGACCTGGAGTATATAAGTAGGATGGGTATACTTAAGTATTGCTGTAACCCTCACGTTGATCCCTGACCTGCAATAGGAATCATTAAAGTAGAAAAGGCCAAATGGAAACCTATAAACCACTCCATATGCTAGCTAAGATATATATCAGAAGAAATATCACATACTGGGAGGAACTATCATTATAGGTGGTGCTTCTGATATGTCCAAGGGGTGGACTGTAGCAGATGCTTTTTAGTACTTTGTCACATCTCCATATTTCATTTCTGATTTCAGTTGCAACTGTGGTGGGCAATTCCAACTCACTTACCAAGGGCAGCATTTCACCTTAAACTTGTGGTATAATTCTTTCTCTTTTTAACCAGAGTCCTCCAGTCATGGGAGTCAAATTGGCCCAT
This sequence comes from Canis lupus baileyi, assembly GCF_048164855.1. Lineage (NCBI taxonomy): Eukaryota > Metazoa > Chordata > Mammalia > Carnivora > Canidae > Canis > Canis lupus. The sequence goes on from NC_132842.1 coordinate 66,795,902, forward strand.
AAGCAAACCTGGCTTGACTTGAAAAAGTATGCAGAAGAGAGAGGAAGTCAATGTTTTCAGTGGAGAAGATGGGCACTGATGCATAAATGTCACAGCCTCTCATCCTGTAGGCCATTGATTCTGGAAAGCATTTTGCTTGCATCCCAGAAATTCTAGTGCAGTCAAGCCTCTGTTGCTTCTAGCAGTAATTACCCTTTTATCAGCTTTTCCTCTTTGTTTCAGTTTCCTGTTCCCTTACTATTGATTTCTGGGATCAACTCCCACATAAAGTACCTATTCCCCCAAGCCCTTGTCTCAGTGCCTGCTTTCCAAGGAAACCAAACTTGAGAACCTGGATATCTGGATTTCTATGAGAAACTCCTAATTTTTAAAATGGCAACAACTAATTAATTAAGAAAAAAATACTGTTTGGGCCAATCCTAACACATCTATACTCATTCTCGTTCCCAGGAACCACCAGTGTGTAATTTTTGTTCCTCATCAGTTGAAAGAGAATGTTTAAACCAGCATATTAGGCATGACTTGGTATCCATGCATAGAAGAATGTGCCATTCAATTTTTGTCTGACCTTGATACATATACAATAAAATGGGAATTAGCATGCAATTACATCTTGCACAGATTGGAGCCCAGTGCTCCCTGAGCTCGGAGGTAAACATATACTTTGGGACTGGGAACCCTGTTCCCTGAGAGCTTGGGTCTAGCCCCAGAGATCAAACCATTGAACTGGTTGTCAGTATCAGGCAGTGGCTACTTGACAAAGTAAAAAAACATGCAGCTGGTTCCTGAGTCGTCAATGCTTATATCCCCTGGGAGAATCCTGCTTGGTCATGTGTATCTAAGCACACAACCTTGGTTACCCAGGAAACCAAGGCCAAGTGAGTCTGGATGCTTTTTCTATGGCCCTTATGTTTAGTGGATGAGATGTTGCCAGAGCAGCTCAGCTGTGAGCATCTCAGAGATGAGGGATTCATGTAGATTCCTTCACAAATGCTGTGACGACTGCGATCAGGGACAATTTGTGGTGACAAACACTACTGAACACTGGAGCAAATTGCTATTATTCTGAAGGTCCTGTGCCTTGGTATAAAAAATGGAGATAGACGTTCATTCATTTGAAAATTAATTAAGTGCCTACTATGTGACAGGAACTGTGTTAGGATCTGGGAATAAAATGGTAGATGAAATACACAAAGTCCCTGATCTCATGACTTTACATTCTGTTGAAAGAGACAGACATTAATTAATGTAACAAATAAACAAACAAGACAATTCAGTTGCTAATAAGAGCTATGAGAAGATAAAACATGGACATGTGGAAGAAGATGACTGGCATGTGTTTGTAAGATGGGAAGAAACCACTTTATAGGGGGATGGCAGGGAACCTCTCTAAGGTGGCATTAGATCAAGAAGGTATCAGTGCCATGAGGGTATGCACACATGAGCAGCTGCAGTAAGAACATTCCAAGCAGAGGAAATGTGTGAGACCTTAAGGCAGCAAAGAGGGTTCTCTAGAGAGTTAGGAGGTCTCTGCTGACTTCAACAGATCTACCTTCCACCCGAGGCCAGGAAAGACTTTGGAAACAAAGAGGGCCTAGAGCATCAGAAGTATGGTGCAAAGAGCCCTGGACCAGAGACTAAATATTCTGCTACCTCTGCTCTCTTTTAGCTGGGTGGCCTTGGCCATGTCACTCTCCACTTTGAACCTCACTTTATCTATTTAGACATGAATTAGTTGGACTATCGCAGTGGTTCTCTTTGCCTTTTTTTTTTTTATTAAGCTTTTGAACCTTTTGCTCAAAGGAAATACATAAAACAATTAGGATGTGGAGCACAGTTATAAAACTCTGTATGAAGTGATCCTTAAAGAACCTTCCACCACCAGCCCTGGGAACCTAGGGCCCCAAGGGTCCAGGCCCCTTTGTGGAACTCTCAGATCCAAGAGTGGCCCTGCTTGTTTTCTCAATGCCTTGATGTCAAATCACCACCCCTGAGCCTTGCCCCTGCACCAGATCCCGGGGCCAAATTTGCCAGGCGGGGGGCGGGGGGCGGTTCATCTTGCTTTATGCTTACAGGACAGTCTGGAGATTGCAAGGTCTGCAAAGCTGAGGCAAAAGGGCTCCTCCCAGCACTGAAACACCACGTAGCCCAGGTCTGATAAAGAACTCAGGGAGGTTATGTCTCTTCTAAGGCTAGAGTTGTGTAGATTCCAGAACCAAGACTCCAGATGGGCAGGATCTGTCTCTTTCCTCTCCTTGATGAGCCTGTGGAACATGAAAGGTGTGGCAGCAGCTCTTTCTGAGCCACATGGAGGGTACATAGTGGCTGGGAAGGCTCTGCATCCAATCTATGTGAGACCACAGGATAACAGAGGTGATGCTCAGACCTCTTCAGAGTGTAGGCCTGCCACCTTCCTGCCCTCTCCACTTTCCATTTTCTGACTTTGCCAGTGTCAGCCCAAGGAGAATGCTGCCAAAGACTGCCCATAAGCAGGTAAGTGGGGCCTGTGTTCCTGCTGCATTGGCAACTTTCCTTTGAATAGCACCCAGGAGAAACCTCCTCATCACCACCCTAGGACCCACACACACCCAGGGGAGTGATGAGGAGCTCATTAAATGTTTAAGCATGAAATATAGTGTAACTCTAGTTTGAATTAATTTCTCTGAGCATTTGGGATGGGGGATTCTGATTATGTAAATAATGCATAAATCCCTAATGTAAAAGATAAACTTTCAACAGCCTCAGTAACTCAGGTTGAGCTTTGGGCTTGGGATGTAAAGAAAACACTGATTTCTTTAACTAAGCAAGTTCATTAATGTTCTTAAACTATAATTGAGGGAGGCAGAGCAACGTGGTGTAGGATGAGAAAAGCATTGGACAGGGTGCCCAGAGCCCTGGGTCCTGCTCCTGGCCTAGTCTTATATAATCCTACAATAGCTTTTTGCTTTTCCTGGCGTCAGTTTCCTTATCTGATTCAAATGGGTCACTAGGTCTTGGTTTTCTTACTTCATCAAGATATGATAAAGATAGAATGAGACAGTGGACACAGAGCAAATCTACTTCAGGTGTGATTATCACTGTGTGAACTGTTTGTTACCAGTCTGCAGTGAGATAACTGCAGAAAGTAAGAATAAACATTTAAAAATTTTATAGTAATTTGACATTGCAGTGACAGACAAATGTGTGATCATGGGTCTTGCATCATTCAATTGGTTATAAAGCAATTTGAGTGTTGTCAAGTTCATGTGATGAGTTGTACTTGGCATGAGCTTCTTACTAGTATTAGTCCACGATGGGTTAGAAATAAAACCAACAAAATAACATCAACAAAAGCTGGTCCTTCATCATAAACATTTTGAGAATCACTGATGCAGTTTCTTACTTTTAGAAGTCCCAAGACATTAGGACAATTTGTAACTGAGTGAGGTATGGTGTAAGAAGCTGATAACAGAATAGAAGTGCCAGGAGGCAGTCCTAGAGCCAGCTGTTCTGCTCATTTGTTCTGTGACCTTGGATAAGCCACTCTTTTCTCTGAGCCCCTGACGCCATATATAATCTGTATCTGATGTTTTCTCCTTTTGACAAAGGTACTGGTATAAAATCAAGGAGAAGATCAAAACTGCTATTAATAAAAGGGACCAAAACTGGCTGATGAACTAGGTATTGGCTTGGGAGGGGTGGTAAATTGCAAAAATGGCCACAATCCTTTATCCTTCCATGTATCTATGTTCTTTACAAAATGATTTTATAACTTGTTCCTTCAGGAGACAGAATCTACTACTCTTTCCTTTTTTTTTTTAAGATTTTATTTATTCATTCTGAGAGACACAGAGAGAGAGAGAGAGGCAGAGACACAGGCAGAGGGAGAAGCAGGCTCCACGCAGAAAGCCCGATGTGGGTCTCGATCCTGGGACTCCAGGATCACGCCCTGGGCCAAAGGCAGGCGCTAAACCACTGAGCCACCCAGGGACCCCCTACTTCTCTTTCTTTTGGAAATGGGATAGCTTTGTGACTGGCTTTGGGTAATACAGTGCTACAGAAGTCATGGTGCACCAGTTCTGAGCCAAGGCTCCAAGAAGCTTCTACTTGCTCTGGGATCCCTGCGCAGCTGTCATGTGAACAAGTGATGAGCTGCTCACTTGAGGCCACCCTAGATCAGCCAATCTCCAGACAACCTGACAGCCAGCTATAGATTCATGAGTGAGGTCACCTGAGACCAGAGAAATCACCAAGCTTAGACTAGTCCAAATTGCTGACCTGTAGAAAAATATGTTAAGTAAATGCTTATTGTTTTAAGCTACTAGGATTTGGGGTCATTTGTTGTGTAGCAAAAAGCAATTGATCCAGGAGTAAAATGGCAAAATAAGATGGAGGCAGTTTAACCAGAGCATCTTTTTTTTTTTTTTTTTTTTTGAGAGAGAGAGAGAGAGTTGGGGGAGGGGCAGTGGGAGAAGGGGAGAGTCTTAAGCAGGTTCCATGCCCAATACACAGATCCTGAAGCAGAGACCAACATGAAGCCCAAAGTGGGGCTCATTGTGGGGCACAAACTCACACTCATCGAGAGAGAGATCACCACCTGAGCTGAAATCAACAGTCAGATCTTAACTGACTGAGCCACCCAGGTGCCCCAGACTAGAATATCTTTCTGGCCTTCCTTCCCTCTTGCGTTCAGCTCAAAAGTTGCATCTGCGTCCCTAATCCCAGTGAGTTATGTTTTTTCAAAATGTGCTTCCTGCCATCACAGACCAATGGCTCTTTGACATTTTGGATTATGGACCTCCTTGAAAATAGAATGAAAGCTAAGGTCCCATACTTCAGAAAAAAAAAAGTACATCTCCACATTTATGTATACTTTGTATGCAGAAGACTTTAGGTCCAGTTGTGAATCCCTCTGTCCAGGCTAAGAGTTCTCCATACAGACCTAGCTCCTCTCCCCATCTTCTTTCCAATTGCTTTCTCATTCTCCACTATTAAGATTTCCCCATCTTCTATCTTAGCTATTAAAGTCTTACCAACTTTATCAGTTAAATCGCAAAAGACAATATTAGAATAATAATCCATTAAAAATGTAGAGCCCTTGGAAATGACCAAAATATTCTCATATATAGCACCTCAGTTAATCCTCTTACAAGCCCTGTGAAGTATAAAGGCAGGATTTATTATCCCTGTTTACCAATGAGGAGACTGAGTATCAATCCAAGGGTGTTATTGCCCAAGATTACTCAGTTAGTAAAGGTCAGCATCTGGATCCCTAGTGCCATTCTATGTTACTTTGCTTTCCAGAAACATGGCAGGCTAATGGTAGCAAAACCAGATGGAGAATGCTTACCCTGTGTATGAGGAGCATCAGGAAGGGCATGTGGCCATATGGATAGCAGGGAAAACAGTAGGAGTTGAGGCCAGGAGACTGGAATGCCTAGCAGATGTAGGACCTTGGAAGCTTCCACCTCCGGAGTATAAGCAGGGGAGATTGTCGGTAATACTTTAGGTTTAACCTCACCTAAGAAAATTCCATCATTAATTGCATCAGTCTATAAATATCCTCCTCCTCTCCCTGTTCCCAAAAAGGAAGGGATCTCAGAGTCTTTCACACAGTCCAAACTTAGAATGATTTACACTTCATCATAAACATGCCAGTCTATACCTTTCACAGCAAAACACAACTTGTTGAATTTTATTTTTAAAACAACCAAGAGAAGATGAGTCTGACTTGAACGTTTGATGTTCTTTGAACCAATTCAAGAAAAACTAATCTTAGACACTTAGTACAGTATTAGAAACACAGCAACTATGTAAAGCATTGAGCTATTATTATTATTGCTATTGTTATTATAGTACCCTTTCAAGCAAGAACAGTTTTATGGAAAGGGACTTGGAAGCCATTTATAGAACCCCCCTCCCCCAACCTATTTCTGTGATCCAGAGAGTTGCCCTGCCCATTCACTTACTCAAATAGAGAGAAATTCCTTTTCTTTCTCCAAGGAAAATGGACTGCAGAATATTCTTGCCCTGGGATGTTTGTCTTTGACTGGCCTGGGAGCCATGGGATTCAATAGGCATATTCTCCCCTCTGGGATTCAAGGTAACAAAGTACATGTCTGCACTGTTACCATGACTCCATTGGCTTGTTTGGCTTTCTGTGAGAGCATTTCCAGCCTCACAATCCTTGTTATATTTAAAAATTGTTCTATTATCTACTCAGGAGCTGGAGTAAGAGGGCATGGCTGGCATGGAGAGTCTCAGTGAATGGAAATGAATAGATTGGGTACATTGATCCAAGGCCAACACACATAGCTCATTTGGTGCAAACTAATTCTGATCTTACAGGTCACTAATTTCTTATGGGCTATCCAATCGATACATAGGTCTCTTTCAAGTGAGGGCCAAAGCTGAGGTTCATTTCTATAGAAAAGGATGAATAGTGTCTTAGTTAAGACTCTTTTGATTGAAAATAACATAAACCAACTCAAGTCAGCTTTAAACAGAAAAAGAAATTTGCTGGAAGGATAATGGGTCCTCTCATGAAATCCTAGAAAGACAGGATAATTACATCTCAGGAAAAGGCTGGAGCAGGACATCTTTGGTGACCCTGAGAGTTGTCATTTTTGATTATCCAATATTCATTGTCCTTTCTACCGTCACTCCAATTTTCTTTTGAAAAAGTATCTTTTCCCTTTTGAATACAGCTTGGTGGAATTGTAAGCAGAGGTTCCTTGCTTTAGGTAAGGGGAAGCCACATTACCCAAAATAGGTCACTTTGATGCTTACTCTCTGGAATTTGAATCTTAATCAGAAATTTAGAGATTCAAAGCAGTTGGGATTTATCTATACTGGCTGTAGTACCTGTATCACCCTATTTTTCCCATAAGACTATTTCTAAAGTTACCATTTCTTGAAGCCTTGGGGTTGCCTTGGTTCTGTGGTTTTCAGGCTTTTTAGCTTTACCAATAATTCTCCAATGTATCCACATTCTAATAATTATTCATTCCAATAAATAATTAAAGTCAATCTCTTTTGCTGACCCATACATAGACATCTATTTAGAAAGTTGCCATTGATTTGGATCAGCTAACTATTCCTAGTCTTTATATCTCACAACCAGAATTTTTTAGGAGACAGAATATGGCATATTTTGAGTCAAGGTTCCACTTGATCAAATTAGCTGAACCTATGGGGCAATGTCATATATTGTGAGCATAGCTGCCAGAGGCTAATCTCTCTGGAGGAAAGTTCCCAGAAAAGAGAATAGGACCAGTTGACTAGTCCAACACTTTCTCCAAGGAAAATGGAATACAAACAGAAAACCTTGGCTGACCAGGAAGCATCACATGATGTGTTGAAGCAAACCTGATACTGGGAACAAGGTGTAAGCAAGTGGAGTAAGAGATATTTACAATATCTGATATTGTAAATCAGATATTGACTAGATCTAAAGAAGAGTAGTTGATCATGAAATCCACATTTTGAGTAGCAGCACAGGCTTGAGTTAAAGAACTCCATAGCCTCTGTTTTGAGCTGTAGTTTTCAACAATAAGGACTTCTGGGGCACCTGGGTGGCTCAGTGGTTGAGCATCTGCCTTCAGCTCAGGTCATGGTCCTGGGGTTTTGGGATCAAGTCTGGCATCAGGCTTCTCATGAGGAACCTGCTTCTCCCTCTGCCTATGTCTCTATCTCTCTCTGTGTGTCTCTCATGAACAAATAAATAAAATATTAAAAAACCCAATAGGACTGATATACCTTAGTCCATATAAACAGTTAAGTCTAGTCTTAGAGAGTCCAGTGCATAAACATCATGAAGATGAAATATGATCTTCAGTATTGGACCTCAGAACCTTGTTCTTCCCTAGAGTTATGCTTCTTTTCTACTCTCATTTGCCAACCCAGCCCTGTGATAACACGTATGAATTATCTAGATGTTTGGCTTCATTCTCTATTACACTTAGACAAGAATGGCAATCAGTTATTTTCTTCCAATAGTACTCACTTTCCCAGGCATTGATTGGGTCATTAGAGGAAGGAATCTTGAAAAATCTGAAATCCCAATTATATTTAGATTCTCTGGTCTGTTTTGCTCAAATATTTGTTCTCACTTTCTTACAAATAAAGTTTCTTTGCATGCTTGACGTGCAACTTTAAGGAGCTAAATTTCTAATACCTTTAGAATCAAAGGCCACAAAAGTAGCTAATTATCAGTAGAAGCCCCATTTACCTTTCAAGGGGATGTCCTGGGCATCTCTCCTCATCTTGGTTGAAACCGAAATTTCCAATCCATTTTATTTTCCCTGATAAACACAAACATTGTACAAAGCCACAATCTTGAGGTTATTTCTGACTCTTCTCACTTTTTACATAGATTGCTCACCTCATGGATTAGTGGCTGCAGGTTGCCAGTGCTGTAGGAACTGAAATTTCCCACATTCCTAGTATTCCTGACTAGCGAATGGTGTGCTTCATTCTTTTCTGTGCAATGAACTGCATAAAGCCTATAAAATCCTTAAAATTAACACTTTTCATCTCAAAATCCACATGTTGAACAATTGGACATCTACATGCAAAGAAAATTAATCTAGATCACAGACTTATACCCTTCACAAAAAATAACTCAAAGCAGATCACAGACCTAAATGTAAAACACAAAACTTTAAAACTGAGAAGAAAACGTAGGGTAAAATCTAGATGACCTTAAATCTGGCAATGACTTTTTAGATTTGACACTAAAGGGATGATCCATGAAGAGAAGTCATTGATAAGCTGGACTTTATTAAAGTTAAAAAATGCCTGCTCTGCAAAAGACAGTGCCAAGAGATTGAAAAGATGAACCACAGACTGGGGAAAAATATTTGCAAAAGACTTATCTGAGAAAGGACCATTATCTAAAACATCCCAACAAAACTTTAAACTTAACAATGAGAGAACAATTAGATTAAAAAATGGGCCACAAACCTGAACAGAGACCTCACCAGAGACCGTGGCAAATAAGCATATGGAAAGATGCTCCACATCATATATTAGGGAAATGCAAGTTAAAATAATGAGATACCAAGACATACCTATTAAAATAGCCAAAATCTGGAACACTGACAACACCAAATGGTAGCAAGGATGTGGAACAACAGGATCTCTCACTCATTGCTGGTAGGAATGTAGAATGCCACTCTGGTAGACAGTTTGGCAGTTTCTTACAAAACTAAATACACTTTTACCATACAATTTAGCAATTGCTTTCCTTGGTATTCACCCAAAGGAGTTGAAACCTTATGTCCACACAAAAAGCCTGTATAGTGGCTTTATTCATAATTGCTAAACTTGGAAGCAAACAAAATGTCCTTCAGTAGGTGAATGGGTAAACAAACTGTGGTATATCCAGCCAATGAATATTATTCAGCGCTAAAAAGAAATAAGCTATCATGTTATGGGAAGACAATCTGGAAAGGCTGTATATCGTATGATTACAACTATGTGATGTTCTGGGAAAGGCAAGATAATGGAGACAGTTAAAAGATCAGTGGTGGCCAAGAGTGAATGGAAGGGGAAGGATGAATAGGCTAGAGCACAGATAATTTTTAGGACAGCAAACTACTCTGTAAGTTATTATAATGGTGGCTATAGATCATCATCCATTTGTCCAAACCCATAGAATATGCAACACCAAGAGTGGACCCTATTGTAAACTATGGACTCTGCATGATTTTGTGGATATATCAATGTACATTCATCAATTAGAACATGAACTGCTCTAGGGAGTGATGATAATGGGGACACTAAGCATGAATGGGGGCAGAGATCATACAGGGAACCTCTACATCTTCTTCTCAATTTTGCTGTGAACCAAAACTGCTTCAAAAATAATCTTAAAAAAAAACCCTCCACATTGTAAAAGTGACTCAAGTAATCAACACTATCTTGTGCTTAACCCTATATGATGTGGGGGAATTGAAGGAGATAGACTCAAGGAGCAGCAGGCTTATGTCAGCATTGTGGCATAGATGCTGGAATGATCCCATTTTACTAGCAAGGAAACTGAGGCTCAGAGAGGTCCATCTGACCAATAATTAGCAGAGCTGGGATTTGAATCTAGGGATCTCTGATGGCAAGTCTGTACTTCTCAGGAAACACATGAAATAGCTGGAACAAAACAGGATGTTGTGTGGAATGAGGGTAGGTCAGACACAGAGCACTAGGTGGGGACATAGTGGTGCTGTAGAGTGGAAAGGAGGGGGATAATCTGGTTGTCTAGAGGAAGAAGGGAAGGTTTCCTGGAGGAGGTAGAAGTTTCCAAATCCTTGACATATGTTTTGAAAAGGAACTGATTTAATGGACAACATTTACAAGTAAGGAGATTTCACCCCCAAAATATGAATTTATGTCTTTTTTAAAAAATGACATTTCAGAACCCTGATTTCCCTCAGTATGCCAATAATTGACTATGTATGCTAAGTAGACATTTCTCCCATTTAGTGGGATATCCACTTTCTGATTTGCCCTCTAGTACTCCTCTCTCCAGGGCTGCTTCATACACTGGCAATTCCTCTCTGGCTTCTATAGGTTTTTGAATTTGGGAACCCCTCACTCCCAATATCTAAGGGACTTCACAGCCTTCTTCTGTTCTCTTCCTTATGACCTTCAGCCCCATGCCAGGGAAAGGTCATCCTATTACATTCCAAGGTCAAGGTGAGTTTTGAGCCAGAATGTCTGGAGGTGAGTGAGCTCAAATGATGAGGTAAAAAATGAAGAGCTTTTGCCTCTGACTGGTGGGATCTTTGGAACTGCTTACCCTAAATTGGAAGGTCTGGATGGCTACTTTTAAGAGCAGGTCACTACCAAGTTTGAGCAGATAAAGAAAGATCTCAAATTGTTATATAAGAAATTTAAGTCACACATCAGCAAGAACTTTGTGCTGAAAGTGGCTATGGGCTGCTGGGGAATTTTTATCCTTGGATTAAATCCTCATACCTGTTCTGCCAACTGATCTGTTCCTCACCAAGCCCCTCCAACAGTCATCATAGTCATGCCAGTATGATAAAGGTGTCAACTGCCACTTACTGGGCATTCATTACATGTGATTCTAGACTAATGCTCTACATGCATTGGCTCATTTCATCTCTACAGCAATGCTGTAGGGTGGGTGTTGTCAGTTTCATTGCACAAATGAAGAAACTGAGGCTCAGGGAGATTAAGCAAATGAGCCATGAGACACAGCTGGAAAGCGACAGAGATGAGATCAGCTCTTGTCATCTGAATCCAAAGCTCACATCCTTAACAATGATGCCACAGCTTCCCTGCATCAGATGACCAAACCTTAAAAATGCATATTCTTGGGCCTCATTCCCAATTGGAATCTCTACAGATCACTGGCAGTCGGGGTGGCGTTGCTTAATGCTCATAAAAGTTTGAGGAGGTGCAAGTGGCTGGGCTCCTTTGTTCCCAAGGCACACCTCTGACCAGACAGCACCTTCTTGCCCTTGAGAGACTGGGCCTGGCTCACTGCTCCACTCCAGCCTGAGCTCTGCAGGCTGATGAATTATTGAAGTCATTTCATGGATCAGAAGGAATCTTCAAGGGCATTACCTTCGCCTCCTTATTTTCTGGGAGACAAGGAAACTGAAGCTCAGCGAGGATGAGTGACTTGACCCAGGGCACACAAAGACCCAGGAACCTTCCTTCTCCATCTGCTGTGCACTCCCTATGCTGAGGGTTCCTTGCTTCCTCTGCCCTTCCTTCCCCCTTCTTTGGGCAGATGCACCTTTCTCCTCCCAAGTAAGGTGGATAGAGGCTCAGCTTTATTTGGGGGCTGGCACTTACAGAGACAGAGCATTCAGGAAGGCACGGGGCCTGTCTTGCACTTATAGCAGAAAGTTGTCACCTTCACGGCATGCAGCCACAACATTTGCATTTGGAACATAAACAGAATCCATCTCCATCCCCAAATCAGGAATCTCACCCAGGTTGCCTCCCCCCATGTCCTCATGTGAGCCCAGAGCCTCTCAATTCCTTTGCTCTCGGCAGCCCCTGCCTCAAACCTTTCAAAACCAATAAAAATCCTTAGGTGCCACTTTCCCTTGGCTTTATGGTTGTTTTTTCCTCCTTCCTCTCTCTCTCTCTTTGCAGCTGCCTTCAAAACAGAGAGGAGAAGCCTCTATTTGGTTCTGACAACAAGAGCTCCCTGTGCATTTTTCGCCTTGTGTTTTACTTCTGTCATTGATCAATAAACTTAAATGCCAGGCCTCCATCACAGCTGCAGACTTTGGTTGCCCAGACTGTCTTGGCCCAGCGGAGCTTGTCTGCTTGAGTTCTGATGCTGAGAAATGTCACAGTCGGGAGGGGCCTTGAGCCTCCACCAGTGTACAAGGGAGGGGAATGGTGACAGCTCATTCAGGGCATCTGTGGGCATCCTACAGGCCCTGAGGGTTACCAGTTGGTTGGAACTCATTCCTGTCTGGGGCTGTGAGCAGCTACAGGTAAAGTGTATCACAGCACAGGTGCTGAGTGAGAGAAGTATCTCCAGTGCCCATGGCAACCAAGCCTCTTTAATCTGCTTGCTGTGAAATCCTCAGGGAAAATGGATGTCCACGAGGAGTCCCCCCAATCCTGGTCTCCACTGGGACATTCACCAGCATTGTGACATTTGGCCTGTCACTCAACTTGGCTGGGCCTCAGTTTCTGTAGCTCTGAAGCAACTCCCCATTCTCACTGGCAGTCTGAGAAAGTAGACATAGAAGTGCTTTGGAAAGTGTGGAGTGCCATGCATGTGGGAAGTGTGGCATTTGTATCCTGGTTGAGAACTAGTGGCACAAGTGCTTTTTCAATCTTCATCCACCTAATTGTCTCTCACTATGGAAATGCACCAAGAGCTGTGATGCTTCCAGAACAATTCTCCCTTACTAATGTACCATGAAATTTAAAAGGATAGGTAGATGTGGAAAAAAGGGAAAACAGGCAGTTGCTAAATTATTCACAAATGCTCCTGTTCAATAGTTACCTTTCAGTAATCCTCACTTCCACCTGCCGCAGGGCCTAGATTCGCCTCCCGCAAGGACTCACTCATGGGAGGGTCAGAACTTGCAGGGCAGGTGTGGGGAGGCAGCTGTGACTCCTGCCTTCTTTCCCCAGTTGGGACATGGGTGTGTCTATACTCTTGTCAGCTGCCTCCTTGAAACAGAGGAGTCAGTCTTGGGTGGCTGGGACTAAGTCCTGCTCATGTTTCATTACAAGAAAACACCACACTTGAAAACCCTGATGGCTTGTGTGGTATCATGGACTACATCTGAGATTGACCTTTACCTCTGGGAAGTAGCTCTGCAAACTACAAGGACAGTGTGTCTGAGAACCTTTTTTTTCTAACCACCAAGGCTGAGGGTAGGGTTCCCTAGGCCTGGCCATCAGCAACAGGCTGATAATAAAAACACATCCATCTAAATGGTAGATTTTCTCTGAATCAGAGAAGGTCCCTTCCAAAGTGGGTGGCTATTGCTCATCTCTGGTGCCTTGTTGTTAAGAGTATGCAGGTCCAAGGCAGCCCGGGTTGCTCAGTGGTTTAGTGCTGCCTTCAGCCCAGGGTGTGATCCTGGAGACCCAGGATCGAGTCCCACATCGGGCTCCCTGAGTGGAGCCTGCTTCTCCCTCTGCCTGCTTCTCCCTCTGCCTGTGTCTCTGCCTCTCTCTCTGTGTCTCTCATGAATAAATAAATAAAATATTTAAAATAAAAGGAGTATGCAGGTCCAGAGCTGTTAGGTCCCTTGATATTTCAATAGAAGGCTATGAATGTGAATTATGATGTGAAAGGAGCTAAATTTCCAAAAATCAAAAAGCAACTGTGAGCCACCTGTTTGCAACTTTTGGCCTAAGGCTATCCGGGCTTGGTAGGAATCTAGAAGGACAGGCACGAAGATGTCTGATTCACTTCCTTTTGCTGTCTTCAAGGAGACCTGGTCCCTCAAAGACTAAGCTGACTGCCTTCAGCACAGACTACCTATCTCTCCCTCACCCCAGAGGCACCCCAGGTTTCAGGAGAAACTACTCACACACCTTCTTCCAGAAGGATGGTTGAACAGAACATCTGTGTGCCCAGTACTTTCCGCCTATGTTGATGCTACTTAGACAGCCCACACCTTGAACACGGGAACTAACATTTCATATGAATCATGCAAGAGGGCAGGGTGGGAGGACCGGGTCACCATGTGTTCAGTAGTTCCTGATCATTTCAACCCAGTTCAGTGGAGCCGCATCCTATATGCCTTTCCTTTATGTTAAGGAAAACAGTCACACTTTGCAGAGAGAAAAAAATTAAAGGGGAAAATGGCGCCATTTGAATGGTTTCAGTGAATCTGCTCAGGAGCAAATGAGGCTGCAAGGAGGAGTGTGTGTAGCCCACTCAGTCATCTCAATACCTCTTGACCCCATAAGTGGGATTCCATCTCTAATCTGCCAAGTGTTCTTAAATATGGGACGTGGGGTGCATGTCTCCACTTTGTGCTAATCCTCACAGGACATCCAACATTGAATTTAATTGATGATTTATGCACTGTCCAAAAGTAATTTGGACTTACTTGATTTTCACCTTTGTCTCTAGAACCCAACAATTAGAGAAAGAAGCCAACCCTGAAAACAAGCTATGTTTAGAGATGTTTTATCATTTAGGGCTGACACAAACCTACAATAGCACTTCTCATGTCATTTGTGATGGAAAACATGTGCTTGAGCCAGAGAAAGGGACAGAGGTACAGTTGGGGCACTGGACACTGAGAGGCTGTTAGTGATGCCCCAGGGTAGCTGTGGGGGTTACAAAGCTGGGCGCTGCTGTTCCCTACACCATCTTGGCAGGTTGCATCAGAACTGGGGCTCTGAGCATCACCCGTTGAGCGTCAAGTGTGCTAATGCAAGACTACAAAACAAAGATCAGTCACTCTCTGACTTTTATGCTCTGTCTCTCCTTCTCTTGGGAAATAACTAGTACAGATGCACTAAAGGCCACTTCTTCTGATCTCTCCTCCTGCCTCCTTCCTTCCAAAAGGGAAGTTGCTCTGTGTTTTTCCCTTGCATATTTTTTATACTCCACTCATTAATACTAACACACACTTCTGCTGTATGTGTGCTTGGGCTGAGGTAATGGACCCCTTTGCAGCTGGCTTACTGTTAACTCATCCTTGCAGTACTGTAAAGCCATCTTGCTTGGTTCTTTGAGTGCGCTTGAAGTCTTGCCATGTCCCGAGATGCTCCAGGGATGCCCAGCACTCATTGGGCCCTCTCTCATCTGGACCTGCCCAGCACTGACCACTCCCTTGCTGTCTTGTGCCAGTCTTGTCCCCCTTGCTGCAACCAGAGCCTCTCTGAGGGTCACTCATCTTTCAGCTCCTGTCCCTCAGCCTGCCCATGGCACAATATCCACTTAGAGTGGAAGAAGCTGTGTGATGTTAGTGTTATTCAGTGTTCTGCGGGAGGTAAAGGCATGCAGTAGGAGGTACAAATTCCCTCCCTCACCTGCCTTGGTGATGTGCCTTGGCAAATCTGAAGCTTTTGTCCCTTATCAGCCTTAGGAGAGCCCAAGAGAAAGCCAGAGACATCCCCCTGGAATAGCAATATGAACCCAACTGCAAGAGGGCAGTGAACTATCTGGTACATTTTATCCTCTTAACTTACAGCTTGATCACACATTTGGGGGAAATTTTAGGACCAGGGCCAGCCAGAATATGGCTGAGATAGTCTTTTCTCTTTGTGCAGATGTTTAAAAAATTGGTGTTTCTTGAAACTTTCAGCTTTACATCATCACTTGAGGACCTTGGTAACCTCAAGTTTTCTGGTGCCACTCTAGAGTCTGATTTGGTGGTGAGTGGTTGTCCTCCCTCTCTATTCCATTGGTAGTTCTTCCTTTCATCCAGTATTAGTGTTTCAGGAATAAATTTATTTAACTCAGGGTTTCCCAAACTTGCCTCACCATCAGGCTCAACCAGGAGGCCTGATTAAAAATTTAGATAGCGTTGGGCCCACAGATCTTCTAAGTCTGAATCTCCAAGAAGAGGTCCTATCATTTTTACTTTTAAAGTAAATAAGGGTGGTGGCTCAGTCAGTTACATTTCTGCCTTCAGCTCAGGTCTTGATCCTGGGTTCCTGGACTAGAGCCCAGAGTCCTTGGGCTGTCTGTTCAGCAAGGAGCCTGCTTTTCCTTCTCCTCCTCCTTGCTCATGCTTTCTGTCACTGTCTCTGTCTCTCTCTTAAATAAATAAATAAATAAATAAATAAATAAATAAATAAATAAATAAAATATTTAAAAATAGATATCCCAGGGGATTCTAATAAGCAAAATTTATGAAAAAATGTATGAAATGTTGACCTAATGAAAGTTATCTATTCCCTCAGTATTCTATTATGAAAAATTTTAAACATACAGCAAAATTCCAAGAATTTTAAGTAAACCCACAGTTGAGATTCTACAGCTGACATTTTACTATACTTCTTTTATTGTGTATTTATCTACCTATCCGTTCCTCTCTTTGCCCAGATTTTCATCTTTGTTTTGGGGGCATTTTAATATGAATTGCAGGCATCTGCGCACTCACCCCTAAATACCACAGCATGCATTATTATCAACTAGAGTTCAATATTTGTTTACAGTGTTTTATCCTTTGAGGAGAGGTAAGATTTACAAAGTGAAATGAACAAATCTTAAATATGCCATTGAATGAGTTTTGACAAATGCATACATCCATGTAACCCATGCCTCTTAAAGATATGGAGCGCTTCATCACTCTAGAAAGTTCTCTCATACCCCTTCCCAGGTAAACTCTGCCCCCACCCCTCAGAGGCAATTACTTTTCTGGCTTTACCATCATAACTTTGCCTTAACAGAAACAACCTATTAAAAGAAGCAAAGCAAACAACATTTTCTAATAACATTGGATCCATATTTCCAATATTTTAAATGACTACAGTAAAAATGCAGAAGTAGGAGATGTAGGGGGTTGCTGAGTCCTGAGCCTGAGTCTGTGGCATCCCACGAAGCATCCTCTGAGGTGTGTGTCTGGTACCCTGGCACTCCTAGAAATACCTCTTGCAACTGCTACCCTGGAGCCCTGCTATGTCCATAGTCTTCCTTTCTTTCATCCTTACAGTGCTGCTTTATTCTGGGGAAATCTTACTCTTCCCAAGCAAAACAAACAAACAAAAAGATTCTAGATTCCTAGCTACAGCTTGCTATAATAATTTTACAAAGGAGAAGAAGAAAAACAGTTTCAGTTATTGTTTTATTTGTTTTTTGGGGGTGAGAAGTTTCCTTGTTCAAATTTGGGCACATGGGTAACACAGTTTCATTTCACAGTTCTCAATAAAGCTACCTGAACTCTGATTGTATCAGCAACCTCCAGCTACTTCCCCAACTTGAGCCCTGTAATATAAGCCTATAATTTTCATCGTGCAGCAGGGGCAGGCTTTATGGGCTGGGGGACGCAGCAGAGTCTCATCTCGCCGCCTGGTTGCCACAGGCTAATCGCGTGGAACAGAGCTAACCCTCAAAATGTCAGAGAGAATGAAAGAAGAGCCCCACCCCCACCCCCACCCCAACTATCCCTTTGGATGAGAGAAGTGAGTGGTCTCTAGTCCCTTCAGGCCACAAGTCATCTACCAGGCTTTTCTGGCCTAACTGCTCAGCTCTCATTTCAACTTCCCAGGCTCCCTGAACAATCAATTGCTCACACACAGGATCCTGGGGAGTGTTACCTATCCCCAGCCTTACTTCTCTTGGTCTCAGTTTTGTATTTCCACAGCTCTTCTTAAGGTGTGTGTCTAGCATTAATATACAAAGCAGGTTTTCAATGATTGTTTGCTGAATTGTTACATAAGAGACTGGATACATCGTGACCTCATCGCCACATATTCATCTCAGGCCCCATGCCAGATGGCTGTCATCCATTGTAGGCAGCCAGTTATTGCTTCCAGAGCTGCAGCAGGGACTCTCCTGACCTTAACAGTGAAATGCGGGTTTTAATCAGACACAGCAGAAGTCATAACCGACCCAAGCACCTTGGCTGTCCATTTTTGGACAGTGGTGCTACTAGTAAATGAGGACATCTGGGAAGAACAACAAATGGATCAAGGCTCACTCTTCTGATATGAAGTATGGTTTTTTGTTAACTTGTAGCTCAGGCTTGATTACAATTCTCCATCTACAGAAGTCTTGACTGAGCCTAAATCCCTTAAATGAAATACTTTTTGTTAAAGATTTTATTTATTTGACAGAGAAAAAGAGAGAGAGCACAGGCAGGGAAAGTAACAGAGAGAGAGAGAGGGAGAAGCAAGCTCCCCACTGAGCAGGGAACCTGATGTGGGACTCCATCCCAGGATGCTAGGATCATGATCTGAGCTGAAGGCAGATGCTTAACCGACTGAGCCACCCAGGCACCCCATCCTTGATACAAAATTTAATTGCATGTGCTAGAATTCAAACACATTTAATAGGTGGAAGTCTCAGTCCACAGATGCCTGAGTACAGGAATTTTATTTACTTTGAATTCTGAGCTCCCATTCCACCAGGTCACTGGGGAAGTCAATCTTAGCCACAAAAGACTACCTCATCTGTGCTATTCCGACACCCAGATATTGCCTGGCTACTGGTGCTTTGACTAAAGCATCCATGTTCTTTGCCAAGTATTCTGGTCCCCTTTCTTCTTTCTGGATCATTGTACAATTTCACATTACAAGTCTCTTTTGGTTGGGTGGGGTTCAATGACCACTTCTGACTGATGAGTTGTGAATAAAAATAATGAATCTGATCCTTGGCCCCATGAGAACTGGCAGTCTAGCTATACCTCACACTCAGAGCAAAAAAGTGGTATAGTGGAAAAGCCTTC
The DNA here is from genome assembly GCF_048164855.1 of Canis lupus baileyi. Classification (NCBI taxonomy): domain Eukaryota; kingdom Metazoa; phylum Chordata; class Mammalia; order Carnivora; family Canidae; genus Canis; species Canis lupus. The sequence continues at coordinate 66,814,741 of NC_132842.1, forward strand.
CACTTGGATTAAAGTCCTTGAATTAAGGTTGACTATAAGGCCTTTGGCAAATAACTTAACATGCCTAAGCCATCATCTCTTTACTTATAAAATGGTGCTCAGGATGCTTACTCCATGGAGTATTTAAGGATTAAATGATACTATCTTGGTAAAACCCTTAGTAGATTACCTAGCATATAGTTGAGGCTTAACTAATAGGAGTTACCTTCTGCTAGCCAGTTTTAATCTCAAAATATCTCTCTTCAGATGACTTGGAAGAGGTGTAGGGTAGGTGGCACCGGGCTTAGACAGCTAATGTTTCCCTCAAAATCTGCCAGGTTCTATTGCAAAGTCATGCCAAAACACAGAACCAAATAAGACATTTACTGGAAAAGAACTAGGCAGCTGCTGGAAATGTGCTGGTCCTCCACATCAGGTTGCTATTTCAATAGACTATTAAATGTCAAGTAAGTGTTTTCCTCCTGCTTATTGACCTCACCAAGATCATCTCTCTGTGATCCCAGTTAGAAGGAATTGGCAGTCTTGATTCACTTGCAGGCTGACTCTACAACTTGGAGGACAGGATGTTAAGCAAGGCTATGTATTCAGGCAATATGAAATCTCTAGACCTGGAGGCATGTATATGTATACATATGTATTCATTTATTCAAAAACATCTATCAAGACCTTATTATGCATCAGGCACTGGTCTAGAATCTAGGGATACAAGGATAAACAAAAGAGATAAATAACCCTCTCCTCGTGAAGTTTACATTCTAGTGGGGGAGACAGATGATAAGCAAGATAAGTGAGTAAAATAAAAAGGACGTTAAATAGCAATAAATGCCAAGGAGAAAGACCATACCATGGAAGAGGAATAAGAAATGTTGTAATTTAGATAGGGTGGCCTAGGAAGGCTCATGAGAAGAAGGCTTTTAAGCATATCCAGGTATCAATAATCCAGACTGTGAAAATGCCCCTGCCATGCCCCATCTCACAGCATCATTCCTGATAGACTAAAAATAATGACCAGGATGGACATGTGACTGGTACTGATCAGGGAAATCAGAGAAATGGTGAGCAGAAAAGGACAGCATAGTTGGGTGCAGAGATGATCCTGAAAAGTGGAAATATGCTCATTCATTCAATTGTTCACGAAATACCTATTTATGCCATAATAGGTATCATATACATATTGGGTTTTAAAAGTGTTTTAAGAATTATGGCTAAGCCCTTTATTCCGTGTCAGGCTCTTTCCATGGTGCTGAAGTCCCCAAATCGCTAGAGTACCTGCTGTCAGGGAGTTTATGACCTAGTTGAGGAAAGGGATCTGGATAAATATTAGTAACATTAAGCACACATATAAGTTGCACCATCTGTCAAACCCTATTCTAATACTTTACATATATTAAGTCATTTAATTCTTACAAAAACCCTATAAGAGATAAGAATGACTATTATTTCTATTTTGCTGATGAGGGAACTAGGAAAGAAAGAGGTTAATTGTTTGTTTCAACATACCTAAGCTAGTAGTAGAACCAGGCATCTGAACTCAAGCAAATTTGTTCCAAAGCCTTTGCCCTTAATTACTAAGCTGCATGTCTATAAACAAAATGTATGATTTTTTAAAAAAGATTTTACTTATTTATTCATGAGACACACAGAAAGAGAGAGGCAGAAACATAGGAAGAGGGAGAAGCAGGTTCCCTGCAGTGAGACCGATGTGGGACTTGATCCCTGAACTCCAGGATCATGCCTGGAGCCGAAAGCAGAGCTCAACCACTGAGCCACTCAGGTGTCCCAACATGTATGATTATAATACAGAATAAATGATAGAACAAAACTTGCAGTTTTTTACATCATTAATATGAAAATGGAAGTAACGAGATGGAAGTAATCAGACTGTAACAAAGGTCAAGGATTCACATGAGGGCAGAAGAAATTCTCTTGTGCTCAGTTTCCTAGGACTGGGGTATACCTGGCTTGCGCAGGAGGAAAAGAGTCTGGATGTTGAAGCCTGACAGAGAGCAGAAGAAAGAAGCAGGAGGGTCCTTGTTCACACATCAACTTTGTCACCCTGTGGGAACTTGAAGTGTGTCAAGGAGGAGCTGTTAACAGTGTTTGTTTCTGGTAAACACCTTTGTTCCTCGAGTTGACTATTTTTAAACTTTTCAAGCTGAGCTAACTTCAGGTGTGACATTTCAAAGCAGTTGCCCAGATTTTTATTAGGTGAATGAAGGGGGAGTAAAATGGAGAGGGAGAACTGGGGAAAAATTTAAAAGACTTCAGGAAATGATAAACTAGAGTTTAGGAGTGGCACTTCAGTCATCTGATATACCTCTGCCAAGACTTTGGTGTGGCAGAGAATAAGAGGTGGTTACAGTGGAGTGAACTTTCTTTATACTTCGTCTTTCTTCAGTTTAACAAACACTAATGTGACTGCTGCTCTTCACTCAGATTTGTGCTGGGTCCCTACGCCCCAAGATGCTTATGGTTGCACTTCAGCAATAGAAGTTTCTGCTATATATTCATTTCCTGTACATCTTGTTTTCCTGGTCAGTTTTGAGTCTCAAAGCTAACTTTTTAAAGACCATTAGTTGTCAAAAGGAAACATATTTTCTAAATTCCTAGAGCTGCCCCATTTATAAATCAACAGGCAGACCTCGCTACCTGGGACTCTAGAGCCTCATTACTGACCATGTTAGAAAAAATTTAGGAGCTGATATAAAAAAAGCATCTATTAGGAAAGAAGGAAAGAGACATTCTCAGGAGAGAAGATAAAGGAAGGAAGGCAAGAAGTCAGAAGTGGTGGTTTTGAATCACCCCTTGTGGGGAGAGGTTGTAGAGACCTAAGCAAATTATTCCCATAAATTTGGATAACTTCCAATTTGGGAAATTTTGCTTTTTATTTCTTGGGATTCAAGCCTCAAAGAAAAAATCTTCATGTTTAACATGGAGCTGAAATAACTTGGATCCACCAGTTTGTAGCTTGAACTAACAGGGAATTATGTGAGAAGGGAAGATGGCTATCACCATTTCACAAGCATTCCTGTTTCTAGTGAGTCATGGAAGAAGTGCAAAGATTTCATACACTTTTCAAAGGAGATCAGATAAGGCTGGTAGTTGAGTTGCATTGCAGGCCCCCTAGAGCTTGGGTGGGGCTGTGTCAGCTGGGACCAAGGAAGGCTTGGTTCTTCAGGGCACCGTACATTTTATCACCTTGACTTGAATGGCCACATCCCACACAAGCAACTCAGAATCTCATCCCCACTCCCACCACCTATAAAAAAGCACTGGGTCCTGAAGCTCCTGTCTCAGCATCACTAGGCTACCACCCAAAATTTCCCCCTTGAATTCAGTGTCATCTTTGAAATACAAAAACCAGAGAAGGTGGAAGGAAGACATTCCTGATTAAATATTGAAATCCCTACATGTTTACATGGGAATGTCAGTAACCCTTTGATACTGATATATCCATGAGAGGCAGAGATATAGGCAGAGGGAGAATCCATTAGGAAGTTTAAATTACTCATGCCCTATCACCATTCAGCAAGATGAGATTCACAAGAACTTCACTCAATTTACAAAATATAAGGAATGCTCCATTTTTACACATTTGAGTGTGGCTTCTGAATTGTTGATCTTACAATTTAGTCCAACTGAGGGGGTCAGACATGAAACAAAAAGCAAGGCAGATACGGGGTGTAGGTACCAAGTGAGTCAGGGAGAAAATGAGCATGTTGAAAATCTCAGGGGAGTGATCTGTGTGTTCCAGTGACTTGTGAGGAAGGTGTCCTGTAGGAGAAGCTGAGCTGCCTTGAACACAGGACGAGACTGTGGCCAAATCACATACCACCCCAGGGACTCAGGACTGGAAATTGGGCCTCTTCTATCTGCCTTGACTGGCGCATTGGTTCTGGTGAGATTCAAGTGATTTTGTGGAATCCCAAAAACCATGAAATGAAGACAGTTTAAAAAATTTAGAAAAGATTCAGATGTGCTCTAATGGGCTGGTATGCCTCCTGAGGACTTTTCACCTTTCACACAACTGGGAAAAAACCCTCACTAGCAGGTCCCCGTGTTTGGCACAAAATAGAGACCAAAGCATGGGCTGTTCCACTGCTCCCTTCTGAAGTCCATGGGGCAGGGAACCTCCCTCCTGCCTGAGGCTGGTAAACACTTTATGGGCATATGGTGTCCTTGGAGGAGAAGGTGGTGGTGATTGGAGGGCAGGACTAGAATGAGGAGGCAGTTCTCCCAGGGAAATGCAAAGCCTATGAAGAGCCCTTTCCCAGCCTACTGTGTGCAGATTGTGAAAAGAGCAAACAACATCCTGTTGACTTTTATTTTATTTATTTTTTTTAATTTATTTTTTATTGGTGTTCAATTTACTAACATACAGAATAACCCCCAGTGCCCGTCACCCATTCACTCCCACCCCCCGCCCTCCTCCCCTTCTACCACCCCTAGTTCGTTTCCCAGAGTTAGCAGTCTTTACGTTCTGTCTCCCTTTCTGACATTTCCCACACATTTCTTCTCCCTTCCCTTATATTCCCTTTCACTATTATTTATATTCCCCAAATGAATGAGAACATATAATGTTTGTCCTTCTCTGACTGACTTACTTCACTCAGCATAATACCCTCCAGTTCCATCCACGTTGAAGCAAATGGTGGGTATTTGTCATTTCTAATAGCTGAGTAATATTCCATTGTATACATAAACCACATCTCCTTTATCCATTCATCTTTCGTTGGACACCGAGGCTCCTTCCACAGTTTGGCTATTGTGGACATTGCTGCTATAAACATCGGGGTGCAGGTGTCCCGGAGTTTCATTGCATTTGTATCTTTGGGGTAAATCCCCAACAGTGCAATTGCTGGGTCGTAGGGCAGGTATATTTTTAACTGTTTGAGGAACCTCCACGCAGTTTTCCAGAGTGGCTGCACCAGTTCACATTCCCACCAACAGTGTATGAGGGTTCCCTTTTCTCCTCATCCTCTCCAACATTTGTTGTTTCCTGCCTTGTTAATTTTCCCCATTCTCACTGGTGTGAGGTGGTATCTCATTGTGGTTTTGATTTGTATTTCCCTGATGGCAAGTGATGCAGAGCATTTTCTCATGTGCATGTTGGCCATGTCTATGTCTTCCTCTGTGAGATTTCTGTTCATGTCTTTTGCCCATTTCATGATTGGATTGTTTGTTTCTTTGGTGTTGAGTTTAATAAGTTCTTTATAGATCTTGGAAACTAGCCCTTTATCTGATATGTCATTTGCAAATATCTTAGAGAAGAACACAGGCAACACCCTTTTTGAACTCGGCCATAGTAACTTCTTGCAAGATACATCCACGAAGGCAAAAGAAACAAAAGCAAAAATGAACTATTGGGACTTCATCAAGATAAGAAGCTTTTGCACAGCAAAGGATACAGTCAACAAAACTCAAAGACAACCTACAGAATGGGAGAAGATATTTGCAAATGACATATCAGATAAAGGCCTAGTTTCCTGTTGACTTTTAAAGTTCTATTTTAGAGGCTTGGGGGGTCATGTCTTGAGGGACTGGGACTTTAGTGATTATAGCCTTCTTCAGGAAGCATTCACACTCTTGTATCATGTGATCCTCCCACCAACCTTAAGAGGTAAACTGAGTAAAACCTATCACTCCCCAGAACATTGGAGAAGAAAAAGAACAAAGCTTTCTTTAACGACCTTTTTTATTTACTATTTTTTTCAAGGTTTGAATGGTTTTTATTTTTATTTTTAAAAAGATTTTATTTATTTATTTATGAGAGAGACACACACACACACACACAGAGGCAGAGACACAGACAGAGGGAGAAGCAGGCTCCATACAGGGATCCCGGGACTCCAGGACCACACCCTGGGCCGAAGGCAGGCACTAAACTGCTGAGCCACCCAGGGATCCCCTTATTTACTTTTTAAATCATAAAAAATATCAAAAGTAGAGAAGAATACAGAATATTTTGCTTAACATATGTGCAATCACCCCTAGAATGAGTGAATATTGATATTTTGTCATATATGCTCCAGCTTAAAAAAATGTATTAGAGGCACAGTCAAGTTTGCTTTTTTAAACCTTCACAATTTCATCTCTCTCTCCCTCCTCAGAGAGAATGCCCATCATGAAGTCTGCAGTTATCTTTCTTTTCCATATCTCTATCATTTGTGAATTCATAAAGAAAGGCAGGGTATTACTTTATGTGCTTTGAAACTTTCTCATAAATGATAGCATGTAGAATATATTATTCTGCAACTTGCTTTTTCCAATCCACATTTTTAAAGCTCTTTCTGTGTTAATGCATGTGATTAGACTGCTACGTGCTGAATTATGTCCTCCCAAAATTCATACATTGGAGTTCTAACACCCTAGTACCTCAGAATGTGGCTGTATTTGGAGTTAGGATCTTTAAAGTGACAAGTACATTAAAGCAAGGTCATTAAAATGAGCCTTAATCTAGTATGATGGGTGTCCTTTACAAGAATTAGGGAATTTGGACCCAGACACACAAAGGAAGAAGAACATGTAAAGAAACAAGGAGAAGACAGCTGTCTACCTATAGATCTTTCTCTCAGAAGAAATGAACTTTGCAGACATCCTGATCTCAGACTTTTAGCCTCCAGAAGTGTGAGAAATAAGCTTCTATTAAGCCACTCAGTCTACAGTACTTTGTTATGGTGGCTCTAGCAAACTAATACTGACTCTGTTCCACAAGGAAATCTTAGTGTGTGTGTGTGTGTGGCGGGGGGGAGGTGGCTAGTGGCTATTTATGGACTAGTATGTCACTTTTACCTGGGATTTATGGATTTTATCAGAGGAATTTACAAAAACCTTAGTGTTAGTATCTCATTGAGGTACAGTTGTAGGTATTGGAGGTAAGGGATCTTCCCAGGGTCCCATGATTATCTCCATGAAATTGGTGCACATTCCATAATAATTGCACTAAAGGTCCTAGGTTAGAGGCTGTTACATCATTGGCCACATCCCACTAGCCACTGGCTTCTAAGTTATTTTTAATCCGGAAGGTTTGATCTGCTCTCCCAGGGGCTGGTCTCAGTTCAAGAGATCAGCATGAAAAGGAAAGAGCACATTTTGAAAGTTTCATATATAACACAAAGCCTGTCCTGCAGGTGCCGAGAAAGCAGAAGACACTGGTCATACACCATAAGCCAAGCTTGTGACATCATGTGTCATTTGTAATAAGATGTTTGTGGTGCTTTGGAGAATGTTCCTGCACCTCTAACGCTGGCTCACAACTGGAAGAAAACACCTGGATAGATTCCATCTAGTAAAAGGCCAAGAAAGCCAGCAAGGCCTAAAACCTACTCTTCAGATTTGCTTATAGCAACCTGCAAGGGCTGACCTTGTGGCCTTGCTGCAAGGATGGGATAAAATAACAGCAGATGAGAAAACTCTTTGCTGTGTGTTGCAGGCAGCTTGTGAAGAGACCACAGTCTGCTTGAAAATTCAATGCTACTTTGGAGCCCAAAGTATTTAAAATACTCAGAGGAAAAAGAGGTATTTGGCCCCTTTTAAAAGTATTTTGGAGGCATTGTTGATAATGGTGAAAAATTGGAAACATCTTAAATGTCCAAGAAGGAGATCTTTAAAAGTGAAACTTGTTAAATTAAATAAAGTACACCATATTTATACCAATGCAGCCATTAGAAATGGTATGTAATGCAATGGAAAGATGTTGAAAAAATGGGATTATTTGGTGAAAAAAATTACTTTTTAAAATAATGAGTACACTCTAATTCTATTTTTCATTTTAAAAAATATAGTTATAAGGAAGAGACTAAATAGTTACGCAGAAAAATGGTAACTGGGTTGTCTCTGAGTGGTAAGTTTAGAGATGCTTATGGGTTTTCTTCTTGCTTCTCATTGTGGTCATTATTCCTCGTGATAACTTATGAGGCAGGTGCTATCATTGTCCTCATGTTTCAGATGAGGGGGCTGTGAGTTTAGGGAGGTCAAGGCAGAGACCAACGTCAGTAACCAGAATGGAGCAGAGGTTAGATTTGAACACACAACTGGGATTCGGGGATCACAGCCTTAATCTTTCTCTCTGCTGCCCCCTAGTGGAGCACTTCCTTCACACCCATGAGGGGCCCGAAAACTTCCAGCCAGAAGAGGAACCAAGGAGGCAAATGTCAGCCGCTCCAGTCCATGGCATCAGCAAAGAAAGATGAACTTGACTGTCAGTAGGGCAAATAAAGCTACTCCACAAAACCAAGAGCTGAGCTTGGTGAGAAACAAGACCTGAGCCTGGCCCCTGGGAAAGATCAAGATCTCAACGCAGACTCAAAGTCACTATACTTAAGTGAAGAATTGCTAGTAACAGAGGACAAATGAGAGCAATAAGCTATGCCTCGGTGTTTGCATTTCCTTAAAACTGTTACGTAAAGTTTCATATTATAGATGAGTTAATGGATCTTGTGTTACTTTAATAAAGTGTTCTAGTTTCAGAAGTTGGAGATACTGGCTCGGTGCTGTACTAGTCCACCCTTGTCCTGCTCTGCTCTATGTCATGGGGCAGGGTGATGCAGGTTCTCATGCCAGCTGACTTCCATCTGGGCTCAGTCAAAGGTTGCACTGGTGGGGAATCAGATGACTGGGGGAAGAGAGAAGCCAGGCTATTACTCTTCCACTGCCTCTAGCAACATCCCTGCTAAAGATGTGCCTCGTCTGAGGTTCTGGCTCTTACTGGATGACCTATATCACATTTCCAGCTTCTGCTGGGTGACCAAAGATCTGGACTCTGTAATCCCACCTCCTGCCATTGTCCTCCCAGTCTCATAGGGGCAGCAGGTTTTGCTATTGCTAATCTCTGGGTAGATTGTCATCCTTTGCTTGGTTTCTCTGTTCTTCCATACCCCGTATAACCAAAGTTTCCTCTGTTTGATCCATGAGAGTGGTTTCTTTTTTCCTGATTGGATTCTAATTGCTATGTTCCCTTAATTATAAATTTCTGAGGTAACAAACATTAGAAATGTTTGCAAAGAGTGTTAGGTAGTATAAAGGAACTTCAGGGAAAGTCCTATAATAACATAATGGTAGGTGATATTAATACCAGCCAGAAGTGTCAGGTGTGACATTTAGCTTGGCCATTGAAAGGATGAGGGAGCTTGAGGAGATAAGAGCATTGTGGATGGGGAATCTGTGCAAACAAAGGCATGATCAATAGGAATCCAGGTCTTATTGTAAATAATGCATGGGTAATAAATGAGAAAGTGGATGAAAAGTATCCAACACTGTGCATGTATGTTTCTCAGTCAAGGTGTGTCTGAAGGTGGAAATATACAGGGAGTGTCAGGGAAATAATGGGCCATGGATATATCTTGAATGTAAGGTTGGAGGGTGCTGGGATAGGGTAAACCAGGAAAGGTTTCTTAAGATCTTACAAAATACCAGCTGAAAGTCTGGGCTTCACCTTAAGGCAACGTTAGTCACCATCGACACCCGGTGCCTGGCATGGAAAGAGGGTTCAATCAATATCATTGAATAATTGAGGAATTACCAACAATTTTGGTAAAGGGGAAGGGCACAGAACCATGCCCTGCAGAGTTTGCTCTGGCAGAAACATGTAGACTGGTGTGGGGTAGGGGGAAAATAGAAGACAATCAATCATGGGCTTGAAGAAGACATAGTTGTGTTAGATATCAAAAAAATCAGAGTTGCAGAGATTGGTGAGGGGACAGAAATGACAGTGACTACATTCACATTGATCAAGCAGGAACCTAAGGAAGGCAGGAATGTAGGGGCTGGTGAGATGCATAGTTAGTGGTGACAATTATTTAATACACACCCTTGGATCTTCTGGCCTTTTCTTTCCTGTTATTGTAAAGACATTTATTTTTTTCTTCAAACCCAATAAATTATTCTCTGTCAGCAAGCTGGGGGGAGGGGATGAAGAAAAGATCTCGGTTTGCTCTTGGCTTTTCCTCTGTCTAGTCCAAACACTGGAAATGTCAAGTTTGCTCACTAATTAAACATGTCTGTCTTGGACTGCACTTGTATCTTTCACTGAGAAGGTGTAGATTTCCAGGGAGACATTACACATTCATGTTTCCAAATACAGCATTTCGAAATCTCCCCGTGTGACACAAATACCAACTTTGTGAAAGTGTCTCCTGATGGGAAAGACACCTGAGTAGGGCAGCCCAGTTCTGGGAGGGAGCCAGGATGCGCTGGGTGTATGCCCTTTAATTTATTTTCTGGGAAAGTTGCTCTGGGAACCTCTGTAGGACCAGGGCTGGGCCTTTCTGGATTTCCATGAATCCTACTGCACAGCTGGTGCCTCCTAGGACTGGGTCATGGGAAATCTTATCTCCTGGTCAGGATGTAACTGTCCTTGCAACCATCCCTAGTGTCTGGGTGGCCAGGAACTCATAATTTGCAATTATATTCCTGGTCATGATTTTGCAAAGCCTTACTTGAATGCTATGCAGAAAGTATTATTGTCACTCGCATTCCACAAATAAAGAAGTGTGGCTTTCAGCCGTGAAATCTTTATAGAATGTGATTCATTGATTGCATGTTTTCTAGGTGCTAACTATATGCTGGACATTGTGTTAGGTGCTGTAGATATAACTGTAAACAAGACTGATGTGGGGAACCAGATGGGGCTTTAGTCTGGTGAAGAGTGAGTAAGTAATTAAGTATTGGAGATCTGAGAGGTTAGATCACTTGCCAAGGACCAGCTACTGCTGGTCACACCCACCCAACCTTGAATCTCAGGTCCCTCTTCTCGGACAGTAAAACAGGGACCTTCACAAGGGGAGCTAAAGGTGTGGATGCCATCTGAATTGTGTGAAAATCAAAGGAGAAAGAGAACTGGAGGAGTAATGACCAGAATCTTATATGTGTGATGACATTTCTGTTGTGTGGCCCAGAGTGCCAGACATTGCTGGCCTTGTTGGAGAAGGTCATCCCAGGAGGGCTCCACAGCCATTCTCCGCCCTTTACCATGTGGCGAGGGCTGGAGGAAAGCTGCAAGGCCGTGGGAAGACAGGGTGGTCAGCCAATTCTCCTGGATCTGTTTTAAAACTAAGAATCTCAGTTTGCCCATCTGAACATGAGTATTTTTATTAGTCGCTACATCAAGAGTTCCCAGCCTTTGGGATTCCATAGACCAATAATATTTTTTAATCTCTGTGTGTCAGGGAGATGGAAGAGTTCAAGTTAGGATATTAAATATATATTTTTATAAAACCCCGCTGTCTACTATTATCAGCTTTTATCAGAGAAAAGACATTTTCAAACCTGGTAAAGAAAGAAGAAATGATATAATTTATAATAGTATAAAATTAAAAACAACTTTTGAAGTGGAATTATTTTAGCTGCTAAAAATACCTCGCTTACTTGTCATTGTTCTCATTTCTCTGTGGACTACGGTAAAATGGCACCATGGACCAGCCCCATCTTGGCCCAGCAGCTGGGAAGATAGTCCCTGGGCCCCTTTCAATTGTTTGAGGCTCGAGGCATCCCTCAGACAGCCTGGGATCTGTGGCTATTCTTCTTGGAAACATCCTGGCTCCTTTCCATCCCTGGGTCGTTTCTGGAGGCCTCTTTCTGGTCTGGGATCACCGACATGGTGGTGTCCTGCCAAAGTGGCTCCCTCCAAGCCCTGCCATATGGGGGCTACATTTCCACACAGTCTGGCAGCTCTTTTGCTCATAACATCAGTCTCCACTGATAGATTCGTCGCTGTCACACTATTTACTGAAACTAGGCCACTTAATTAAAAGCAAGAGCTTTGGCATAAACTCCAATAGTGGCTTTATAAATTTCAAGCACTGTAAAGAAACCAGACGGAAGAATGGGCCAATTATAATGGAGACCAGTGCTCCCACCCTTTTGAAGGACACCTCAGTGCTGGAGATGGCTGCTCCCCTTTGGGGGTGTGGATGTTACTTCTGCTGTCAATTCACCGTGAACATAAGTTGGGTCTATCTTAGCATGAATGCAATGTGCTTTCCTGGGATATTCACATCAAAAAGTCAGTGATTCATATACATACCTTTTGAGGGAAGTGGAGCTAATATGAGGGAAGAGGATTTCAAATGGGGCAGATATCTTAACAGGGGAGTTTGGGGAGGAGGTATTAGGGGACCAAGCAGGTTCCAGCAGATCATTAGGCAATGCTCCAGGGTGTTAGGCAGCACTAGCTGGGCACCGGCTCTGGGTCTGGCACTATAGGTTTGTGCTAGGGAACTTCCACTGGCTTCTCCAACTTCGCTCTCCACCCTTTCCTACTCTGCTCCATGCATCAGTCTGACCTCTAGGAAATGCATCATCAGCCTTCCCTGACCTCTGGCTTCTGGTTGAGTTTGGCCAATGGAAGCTGCCAGTGACGATGGGATGATAAGAGGAGAAAGAAGTCAGGGCAATTATTTCTCTCATTCTCTCCCTGCCAGCTCACTATGGATGGCTCTGGAGGCCGCAGGTCCTACTAGGTGGCCTCATCCCTAAAATCCTCTCGTCCTTGTTCCTTCAGGTCTGGGGGGGGCGGGGAATGGCTAGCTGCTGTGGCTACCCTAGATACTGTACTAACCTTAAATCATTTCTTTAAACCTCATATACTAGTTCTTTTAATAACTCCTCAGATTACCCAGTCTGAGTGAGCCAGTTCTTGACCACCGGGACCTGACTGACCCAGAGGTCTTTATGAATGTTAGAAATGAGCAAAACACTTTCTTCTTCCTGAAGAAATTGGAGGCATAAGCGACAAATAGAAGGGGCATACACACCCTTACTAAGCCAAGTCTTCTGTGTGAGATCCTTAAGGCATCTGATCAAGAAAGGGGACAGGGGTAGGACATTAGGGGAAGCTTCTGAGACAAGGCAGTAGCCTTGCTGACCTGCTTCAGGTGGGCTTTGGAGCAGGTCATCATTTAGAAAGTGGGGAGGGGAGGTGGCATGCTGTGTGGGAGAACAGACTAGTGCAGGAGAACAGACTAGTGCAGGACAGGGGTCAAAGCCACCTGGGGCATGAGACTCTACATCTGCACCTCAGGGGCTGGAAGAGAAACCAAGTGGGGAAGAAGAAAGACATTTGAAGAGGTAGAGGAAGCATGATTAGTCTAGGACTTTGTCAGAATTAAGAGAACCAAGGTCTGCTTAAGTGTTTCCTTCCTCATCCATCTAATACGCAGATACTGCTTCTTTCAGGCTCATTGTGTCCCACCTCAGGGCCTCCATCTGTGCTCTTCCTTGGGAAGAGTTTTGTTCTCAAAGCTGAGTTCTCAGATCAAATATTACATTTCTTGAGAAGCCTTTGGTGGTAGGTAGCCTCCAAAATGGCCCCATGGTACTCTCCTCTTGGTGTTTTCAAGATTTATTTATTTATTTTTATTTATGATAGACACTGAGAGAGAGAGAAAGAGGCAGAGACACAGGAGGAGGGAGAAGCAGGCTCCATGCCGGGAGCCCGACGTGGGACTCGAACCCGGGACTCCAGGATCGCGCCCCGGGCCAAAGGCAGGCGCCAAACCGCTGAGCCACCCAGGGATCCCTCCTCTTGGTGTTTTCAATCTTGTGTAGTCCCTTCCTGTTGAGTAGGGGCTAGATTTGGTGATTTGCACCTAAGATTAGAATACAGTTTGTGTGTGTGTGTTTGTGTGTGTGCATGCTTCTGGGTGTGCGTGCATGTGTGTGTGCGTCAGAGACTATATCATAAGAGGTGGTGTAGTATTCCCCTCTCTATTAGATAGCTTTCTCTGAGGGAATCTGGATGCCACAGCATGAGACTATTCCAAGTGGAAATTCCTACTTGGCAGAAGCTGAAGCCTTTTGACCCATAGAAACCAAAAGAACAAACGTGTGTGTTGGATACTGCTACATTATTAAGCAAAGTTCTTATTCTCCCACATGTAGAAATCAGACTCTGGCTGTAATGGCTAGAGATTCAGAGGCAGGCTCTGGCATCAGATCAAAATGCAGTTGAGGTTTTTAAACTACCTGAATGACCTTGGGCAAAAGATTTCACTTTTCTGGGCTTTTGTTTTCCACCTATGGAATGGATATAACGATAACACCCACCCCAGGGTGTTTCTTTGTGAAGATTAATGAAGCTGGGCAAATAGAGAACTTTGCATACAGTAGGTAATCACTAAACAGTAGTTGTTACTTTTGCCTTATGTTAGAAAGTGCACCTTGGCGTTTTCTGGGGAAAGCTTCAAATGAGTTTTCAAAAAGAATTACACTTAAGGTAGATGACAAATTTGACAAAGTGACATCTGTTTTGGCTTCCACAACAACCTTTCCCATTCCCAGCTCTGTCTTTGCTTCTACTTTCACACCAAAGGGATCAGCTCACTCTGGCCACAGACCTCCAGGGGCTGATTTACACAAAGCAAATATAATTGATATTAATGGACACATAATGATTCCAAGACAGTTGGCAAAAATGACAAACTTCATTTGATTCATTTAGACATGATGGGATGAAATAGGTAGATGGTGTTAATAAGTACACACATATTCATACACAAACACACACACACTCACACACACACTGACATCTTACTGAAAAGGTTAAAGACACTTAAACTATCATGGGAAAGGATACAAAATATTGCATGGGGATTTAGAGGCAAGAAATAGAAGAAAACATAACGCACTGTAAATTAAAGTCATTTATAAAGTGCAACTGGCACCCAGCTAGAAAGGAAAAATGATTAGTCAGCAAAACTGAGGTGTTTTGTTATTTATTTACAGAATACTTCAATGGGACAAGAGAGAATGTATTTATTAAGGGATTGTTGGTGTAAAAATACAAACATATTAATGTTGGGCACTGAGGACATCTAACTTATTTGCTTCAAACGGGATTTTATTTGTTAGTTTTAAGCCTCCCTTCTGGCATTCCTTGGAGAGTTTGCTCTCCCACAGGTGTAGATCTGGTTAGCTCTGGTCCTGGCCCTGCCTGGTGCTGTGGACATGCAGTAGGGAAAGGGTCACTTCTGGAAGTCACTGTAGCCTCCCTCTACCCCACTTGCACAACACTGCTGCCTTATTCAGCTGTGTTGACAGGATCCCTGTGCTGGATTTTTCTGCCCTGCCTCTGCAAGTGAGCATGGCTGTTGGTGTTTGAAGGGAACCACCTCTAGTCCTAGGATCAATGTTTGGTGCATGCCCTCTACCTCTTGCTTTCAAAAGGAGTGTGTGTTACCTAGGTACCAAGTGGGGTCTTTCGTGATGCTAACAGAAGCAATGGATAAATACCAAAGAAAAATAAACAGAGATCATGTATGTAAACATTTAGCACAGTGTTTGTCACCTGGGAAGTGTTCAATAAATGATAAATGATGACGATTCTATAATGAAAACGATTAACAATGAGAACATGTACTTTTTTTTCTTCAAATTTTTATTTAAACTCTAGTTAGCTAACATATAGTGTAGCATTGGTTTCAGGAGTAGAATTTAGTAATTCATCACTTACACATAACAGCCAGTGCCCATCACGAGTGCCCTCCTTAATCCACATCACCATTTAGCCCATGCCCCTACCTGCCTCCCTCCATCAACCCTCAGTTTGTTCTCTGTCATCAAGAGTCTCACGGTTTGGGGTACCTGGGTGGCTCAGTCTCCCTCTGCCCCTCCCCACATCCCCCTCCTGTCTTGCTCCCTCTTTAAAAAAAAAATGTCTGTTATGGTTTGCACCTGCTCTCTTTTTCCCCCCTTCTCACACAGAGAACATATACCTTTTAATAACCCTTCTTGTCATCTAAGCGGCTAATCTGAATTTTAGAAGCATATGGAATGGTCTCTCTTTTTGTCATAAGGAGCATACTTTCTAAAGCAGTACTACCAACTCAAAAATTGGACCCCAACCAAGACACTTGGGGACTAATACACATAATAAATTTAAAACCAACACCAGCTACTGAAATTTAAAGAAAGAGGTGTTTCCTAAGGTCAAGGAGAAACAGAAAAGTCACACGATGTGAGGTGGTTTGACAATGTGATTAGTCCATTTCTGCAACAAGAACGTAAGGGCTGCACCCCTGTGCAAAGTTCTTTTTTTCCTGAACCCTGCAATAAATGACTCGGGGAATGTCCTGGCAAGTATCTGAGTGGATGTACAGGAGCCTAGAATTCAAGAGATACCTCCCAGTCTCAGCCTTTGGCACGTTCTGTGAAACCCGTGTGTAAGTCCGGGAGTGAGAGCAGTATCATTAGAGGAGGCTAGAGAGTTTCCCACCCCAGCTTCCCTTCATTCTCTTGGATGGCCGCTTCTATTCTCTCTTTGTTCACAACTGCTCGAGGTATTCAGCCCACAGCCCAGAAGACGCTGGCCTTCCTGAATACCTTGGCATCAAGGATAGCTCTCAACTCCTTCTCCTTGGGTCTAATATCAGTTGAGCAGAATAATAGAAAATTCCATAAATCCAACATATCCACTGGGGGCAAGTGAAAGGAAAACTTCCTAAGAAAAAACCATGAATTGTTTATTATCATTCAGAGGCTCTGGCAAAAAAATAATGAATACTTTCTGGAGTCAGTAGGAATAAAGGAGAAGAATTAGTAACCAAATCAGTGCTCTGATTCACCCAAGTCCAGAGTCCTCCCCACCCGGTTTTGATGGAAGATACCCATCATCAAACATTGTAATTTGAGCTCCATGGTTCAGATAACTATTTTGTTTTTTTTTAACCAGCATTTTCTCCATGGAGTAGCAGGGGATTCTGACATAGATAAGATGCCTCAGATGATCTCTGCACTTTCACCTAGAAACACACACACACACACACACACACACAATCACCAACTGTGCACCAGACAGTATACTTAGCACCAGAGGTACCAAGTGAGCAGTGGTTTTGCTCTGGATAAGATACTGTTGGGAGTTTCAACTACAGGGTTGAGACTGCACATCCCTGTGTCCTGAGAGGGTTTGGGGACCTTTCTGTTCACACAGCAAGGAAAGCATTTTCTTTCCACAGTGATTCTTGGTGTATCTGTAACATTTGAAGAGCTGAATAGACACAATAGTCCAGAACAATAGTCCCGTCAGGACCCCGCTCTTAGGAGTTGCTCTGTGGTTCTGTGGTGGTCTAGCCTGGAGAGCAGAGGGCCTATGAAAGCAGAGGGCAGAGCTCTTCTGTGTACTTTCACCTGCATTAACTCAGAGGCACTGGTAATGGACAGTCAGCCTCCTTTTCCTCCAGCACAAATGTTAGGTCCACTGTGGCACTCTAATATCCCTTGCTGGGTAATCAGGCAGGCAAGTACCCATGTCTTCACTTTATTTATTTTTAATTTAAACTTTTAGCATGAAAGGAAAAATATTGTCACATGTAAATGAGAAGTCTGGAGCACTGGGCTGTGGCCAAGGCTGGATCCAGGTGCTCAAGCTATCAGGAATTCACCTCTCTCCCTCTCTTGGCTTTACTTTGCTCTGTGCCGCCTTACCCCCATGTGGAGGTAAAGATGGCCCCAGCACTCCCTACTCTACACGGTCCATAGTGCCTACTACCGCCCACTGTCTCCTGTTGCTTCATCTACCTTCCCGATTCCTTGTCTTTGGCTCCTTTAGAATTACTAATGTTTTACTATTTCCCATCCCAGATCTCATCATTTACCTTGACCTCATGCATAACCTCATGGCCTCAGACAGGGTCAGACAGGTTTCTAGGTCTCTGTTAAATTTAATTCACATGTTTTAAGTTGGATAAATGAGCAGTTAATGATTTTAATTCTTCTTTGCAGGAGAAATTCCATCCTGTTCTTTACGATGTTTGCTCAGTGCAGGGAGAAATCCATATCCTCAAAGAGCATTATTTGAAGTGGGAATGGAAGGCAGATGGGTGGATTTTGAAGATGCGAAGTGGGAGATGGTATTATATGGGTGCTGCCCTGCTCTTTGCTCTTGCAGTCGTGTGCCCTTTCCCACGCGAAAGCGATCATTGTCCGCTGCCTGCCAGATCAATGGGTGACATTGTGCAGGGATTGGTATTTGTTTAAGAGAAATCTCCCCGACTGACCCAATTCCTGTGATGCATAAAAAAAATGACAGAAGTAATATTTTTGTTCTTGTTTCACTTTCATTCATCTTATTTGATCAGAGCTGAGCAAAACTGACATCTCATCAAACTCCAAAGTGTGTTTCAGCACCAGGTTCATCGGAGGGTGGCATTTAAAACACAGACATTGCAGGAACAAATGTATTTGCCAATCCCGTCCAGCAATGTAAGCCTGACCTTTCTCCTGTAGATTTATTGACACAGGCCTGTTTTGTATCATATTTCATTATTGTGCGTGGAAGGATTGAAAGTTCTTCTCTTGGAAAACAACTCAGTTGGGGCCAGAGTGGCCAATATACCTTCTCTTCATATTGAGAAAGAGGGAATTAGAAAGCCAGGTACTGACAGGATTAACACAATTCCTCAAAGAGTGTCTTTAATTAAAAAACACCCGGTACCGGCTGTATGGGCCTGGAAGAAATCTCCATTTGGCATGTGGCGAAACCAGAGGAATTACATCCAAGGTTGCTGTCATTTACTTGTTGTGGGGTGCATCATGGATTCCTTGCATCTGGGAGCTCTGGGACGTGCCCCTTGCTCAATGCAGAAATCCATCTCTGATAAATGCTCAATCAGTCTGCTATGATACATTCAAGAGTTAGAAATCCAGCATTTCATTGGGCCAAAGATCTGTAGAAATTATCCACCTGTGAAGTCCTGTGACAAAAAAAAGAAAGAAATAAATAAATAAACAGTCCAGATATTCTTCTAGGTTCTGTGATGGGCCCAAAAGGTGAGCAAAAGCGATCAGTTAAACCTATCCTAGGAGATTTAATCCACTGCAAGGGGAAAGCTACTAGAGGTTCTTAAGTGGGAGGTCAATGGCTGCTGATTTAGACTTCAGTGGTTACTTAAACCTTCAGTGGTTACTTGGGGGGAACTACGGGGTAACAACAGAAACCATTTGTGTGGCTGTCTTAACCTGTTATAGGAAGAGGTGATAGATATGATCTACTAAGCCAAATATGATCTATGGAGCCAAAGTCAGTGTGTGTGAATCCGTTCTTCCCCTGTCTGCTCCCCTTATGGGGGCAGAGTGATTCTAGCCCTTTCTCACCACTTCAGGCACTCAGGTACAGTATTTATGACTCCCCACTACCTTCTCTTCTCTCTATTTCTTCCAACTCTTCTCCATGTTTTTACATTTCCCTCATCACTCTTACCACTTTTCTGGCTCTGCTCCATTTTCTTCATGCCTCTCATTACACATAGAGCCCAACACAGAGCACAATACTTCATGTATGGGTTCATTTCACATCCCATTTCTGCCCTAAGGAAAGCGCTCTTATCCTGCTCTAAGTCCTTTGCAAAGGCTTTAGTGGAGTGGGCTCCACTTCTGAGAGGGGGAACATACGACCTGAGGGCATCCCCATCTCCCGGGTGTTATTGGTCCAGATGCGGTCACATGATCCAATCTCAACCTAATGAGATGCTAAGGCACTGAGGCTGAGAATGCTAGTTTAAGATTCTCATCCTCTGTCACTGAATTCAACGCAAAATATTGAGTCGCGAGTGTTTCCAGAAGTCATCTGAACACCATGGAAGATGATTTTGCCTGAGAATAGACTCTTTCCAGTGAGCAAAGCTGAGAAATAGAATGCGAGAAAGAGAGAGATTATGTCACGGTATTTGCACACTGGATCAAGCAATGTCCAAAGTCTAATTCTGGATAATTAAGGTAATCAACACATTTTCTCTATTCCAATTGAAGCCAGGTAAGGTCTAGTTTTCTGACTCCTGCTATCAAAGTTATCCTAATTAGCTAGAGAAGGGTGGAGCCATCATCTCCCTTATACAGGGTCCTTAGACCCCGTTCAGTGCAGCTGAAATTGTCACCTCTGTCAGAGGCTGCACTGTCCTGTCAATGTCTGTTGTTCGAGCTTATAGCCAATGAGGGCCCATGCTTTCCTGTTCAGCAATCTCTTTCCCAATTTCTCTCTGAAACATCCTCTGAGGGTTTATGTAAAGCTCTTTTATGAATTTAGTATTTATTAGGCCTCCCTCTTGCACTTGACATGTATCCATTTTTGCCTGAGATGCAAACTCCTGAGAACCTAGTATTATGACCCAATTGGGGGGAAGCAGCAAAAAGAACCAATAAAACCTAACAAAGCTAAGACTAATCATTGCCAAAAACACCCATTTGGCTCACTAATGGGCCAAGGGGGAGGGGGCTGTGAGCTCTGAGTGTTTTCCAGCTTTCACACTAGTTCCTGGGATGCCTGGAAAACCCTCCATTAAGCCACACAGCACAGCCAATTTAAAGGGCCTCTGAGAGTCATGTCTGTGATGTGGCTTTTGTAGTTTAACTGGCTAAAATTGGAAAGCATGGTCACTCAGGAATGGATCAACTGCCTTGAGGAAAGTAGGAGCCCACAAATCCAGACCTCAACCCTGCTGGGAAAAAAAAAATCCAGCTTTTTGACTTTAGGGCTTGGGTTGGGAGACATGGGTGGTGCCAATTTCTAGTTCACAGTATCTCAGACTGAAGAGCCAGAAGGACCGTTTGGGGGCTGCTAGTCCTATTGTAGAAACTGAGACCTAGCAAGGGGCAGAAACTTTGCCCAAGGGGATCCGGTGAGTTAGTGACTAAGTGATCCTGAATTAGAGCCAAGGTCTTCTGTTACTTAAGCCACTGAGATAGAAGAATGGTTAAAAGTAGCTACAGACACCACCCAGGACATCTGATCCACTTTGCTTTCCTAAAGCAGAAGACCTGGGCCATTCTGTGGATGGGGAGGCTCCCGCATTCATATGGGAGACTCTGAAGACAGAGTCCTAGAGGTGACCTAGAGTTGAGGGGGAGGGGAACACATGGCTTATGAATCAGGAGGCAGGAGATCAGCCTTCCAATCGTGATATTCCCCCTGACTGGGAAGCTCAGAGCAAAGGGTATCACCTTCAACCCTCACTTTATCCATCTGCAAAGTGTGCATAAGCCATAGCTCTCTCTCATGTGTCAGGGGCTGCTTTACCACTTTATATTATGAGCTCCTTTAACCTTTATGCCAATTCTGTGAAGTACTTTTATCTCCAATCTGAAGACAAGGAAACTGAGGTACAGGCAGGTTAAAATTGGGCCAAGACAGCCCAATTTGAACCCAGGCAGTCTGACTCTAGAACCCACTTTTAACTTCTATGGCAATTGCCAAATGATAATAATAATTAATAGTGAAATAAAATTGGTAAATAATAAAATATAAATAACAATAATGAAATAATATACTATTCACAGTCTTCTTTTGAAGATTTAGTGGAATGACATAAGTGTATTAACCGTGTCTTTCATTTTCTGTTTCATTCTGATGTTGTGACATCTGGGGCCTTGCAAACCTCAGAGAAATTGTCCATCTCAGGGTTAGCCAATTAATTCCTAGAGACTAAACAGCTCATTAGGGGGCATGCTTTTCAAATATAGACAGCCCACCCACAGCCCACACCCCAACAACTTTTTGGGCTCTCACGTTCTAGAGCACCATCCTCCTGTCCTAATCACCAGAGGGCTAGGTGCTAGACAAGCGGGGACAGCCCCTAAAACCCAGAGTCTACTAAAATCATTCAAACAGTCATAGCCTAAGCCTGCTTACCCTGCCTCACCTATTCTGTCCCACGAAAACCACAATAAGGGCACTTGCCACAGTTCCCCTCTCTCTCTGCCTCCTGAATCACTCTGGTGCCTCCCTGTGTGCCCCCTGTGGTGTGGCATGCCCCCTTTCTCTTGGGAATCATGAGTAACAGTCTTTTCAATTCAAGTCCTCTCCTGATCTGTTGGCCTCATCATACCTCAAATTTTCTATTACTACACTGTATTTTGGAACACGTGAAAGCCCTTTGCACAAATAATGCTGAACAAATGTTAAGTTACCATCTCCCTACATGTGGAGAATATTATGTATTGAATATTTACCAACTTGCGCCTGACATTTTACATACATAATTGTATTTGATTATCACTATCCTTATTGTGAAAACTAGGAGCTACTGTCCCTACTTTACAGATAGAAAAACTAAGATTTGAGCAGTTTGGTTGGGTCACTCAGATGGTAGATAGCAGCTTCCAGGCTTGACTGCTGATTTATCTGATTTTAAAGTTTTGTTCCTAGCTCCATCCTAGAGGGGACTGGAACCTCATGCCAGGAACCGCATGAACCTCAAACAGACTTCAAAAGAGAAGACTTTTGCTCCTTCCCCACTCCCCACCCCCACACCAGATAGACTTCTTTTTCTGTTGCATCTCAAGGAGACTTCCTCCATAAAAATTTTTGCCTTTGCTTCCTCATGTATGAATTCATTCTCCAGCACATTTGCAAGACAGAGGGAAAGCCTGGCTTTTAAATAACACATGCTTTAATTTCACCTTGACCTAAATCAATATTTCTACTTGTTCCAAACAGGCAACTCATCCTGCATCACCATCCTTACCACCTGTTATCCCCTCACCCTCCCCACTGCAGTTTTCTTGGCATTAGGCTTTGCTTATACCTTTTGGCCAGGCCTTAGCCATTAGAGAGGCTCTCCCACATTCCATCTCCCCAGGAATTCCATCATGATAGACAATTCCTTTGGTGTGAGAAGATATTCTTTTCTTAAATATTTTATTTATTTAACACAGAGAGAGAGAGCACAAGCAGGGGGAGCAGGAGAGGGAGAAGCAGACTCCCTCCTGAGCAGGGATCCTGATGCAGAACTCGATTCCAGGACCCTGGGATCATGACCTGAGCTGAAGGCAGATGCTTCACTGACTGAGCCACACAGGAGCCCCTGTTGTGAGAAGATATTCTAATGAGAACTCTTAAGAATGAACACTTTTGGGGAGAAGGCATGTGCCTTCCAGCAGAAATGGGCTGGAGGAATATGTTGTGCAGGGATCAAAAAAGCTCAGGTTTTAGAAAAAGGAGAATGAGCTGCCATGTGGAATCATCCAAACAATCTCCACTCACATGGTGGAAGCGTAATACCAAGCACACACTGGTGGTCTCGTTGGTCTGCCCCCTGTCTGTGATCTCAGTAGCCACAACTTTCTCTTGGGGATCCATTCCTCTTCTTTTCTCAATGCCTGTGTTTCTGTGGGGTCAACACCAACACCCTCCCACTCCCCAACCCCCAGGGCCAGAACTGACCAGTTGGATTGCTATAGCTTCTCCCAGGCTGGGTATATAACCAATTCAAGGTAATAAGCATCAACCCTGGAATTTCAAGTGAAATCAATAGGAAAGATATGCCTTTTCCTTTGCGGTGGTTCAGCTGGTAGGAAGTGGGTGTAGAGTTGCTGGTGGCTATGTAGGTACCATGTAGGGACAGCTTGCCTGAGAAAAAACCAGTGACGAGAGAAGCAGAGATGACGTAGGGAGATGGTCATCCGATTGACTTGGTTTGAACACCCAGATCAAGTGGAGCCTCAAATTGGATCCTGTTTGGCTCAGCTGTGTGAGACATTGCTGTGTCTTTTATTCTTAAGCCAGTTTGAATTGGGTTCTGTGTCTTGCATCCAGAGCTAGTCTGTCTCTGAGCTGCATGGGGTGGATCCCATATTTGCTCCAGCCACATTGACCTTATTATCCCTTTCTTGACTGTTCCAGGCTTGTCTCTTGAAGTTATCTTTATTGAGAACATCCTCCTTCCCTCCATGTTTGCCTGGATGACTTCCATTTGATCTCCAAATCTCAACACAGATATCATGCCCACCACACCAAGGCAGGCCAGGCCCTCTTGTTACACACTTCACATACTCTTAAGCTTTCCTTCAGAACGCTTACCACAGTTTGTAATAATGCATTCATTTTGGTAATTTCTCTTATTGTCCACTTGCTTACTGGTAGCTCCACGAGAGCAAAGATTCTGTCTGTTTTGCTCTGCAGTAGATCCCCCAACACCAAGCATAGTGCCTGACACACAGTGTGTGCTAAGTAAATCTCTGGGGAATAACTATATAAGTGAAATAAGCATTTTTTTCCCTCTGTGGACACTACACGGTAAGAGAGACACTGACTCTTTGGGGTGGGACCTGGAGAGACAAACCAGCATCTGTTAAGTCTCAATAGAAAGAAGTGGGATTAGAAGAACGGGGTCATGTAAATGGAGGGAAGAGTCTTGCTTCTCTTTCTCTACAAGATAGGTCTGTAGACAATGGGGGAATGATATTAAGGAGGCATGTACTGGCTCTATATGAAGATAAACCAGCTAAGAGCCAAGATGGGAATTTTGGAGATAGATTCTATACAATTTTATGGATGTATTTAAGTTTCCATAAAGATGATTTGACTGGGTCCTATGGGTATTTTGCTATATGTGTAAATCCTGAATTCACAAACATAGATCTTAGTTTCATAGAACCATTGGACTAAGGAGAACCATAGAGATATAACTTTGTACCCTTCTCCTCCCTGTGGCATGACCTTTCAGGAAAGGATAAGGGAATTTATCAGAGTCCAATCATTAGTAAGTGGCAGAACCAGAATACAGTGGTAGTGTTCTGCTGGAACAGTCCCCCAGGATGAGGAACTCTCCACCTTACACCCTCCCCATAGCATGGGGCTGCTGATGTGCTTCCGTCTCTGTTCTTCCTTCATCCTCCTTAAGCAGGGTGCCTTTGGGATATTGTTTGGACTGTGACTTCAGAGCTTTCTCATTGGTCTCTGCATAGCCAACAAGCCGCAGGGTGTCAATTTTAGCCTTACAACTAATATTGCTCAGAAATAGAATTTTGGTGAGAGACTTGTTGTTGCTAATAAAGATGGACCTGCTGGCAAACTAGCTAATATCTTGGCTTCTACTAGCCTTTTACTACCTCCACACAGATGACTCCAATGAGATAAATTACTTTTCCACCAATATAAACATGACTGCAATCAATACAGTCAGCAAATAACATGATTTTCAGAAGAAAAGAAAATACCAATATTAAACACATTTATATTGACATGAAGCCAGGTTGGTCTGAGCTATGTGTGAGTGCATGGATGGTCCTCAGGAAAAGGGCCTAAGAGTTGTGCGTCTTCCAGTGCCCCAGCATGGCTGAGGGCACACCTTTTCTTCTACCCCAGATGCAGGTTCTGGAGAAAATGGAGTAAGAATCATGCCAAAGACAATTAGATTTTTTACAAAAATCTTCTTAAGGAACTCAGATCTTTCTTTCTTGGAGATTTGAGCTTCCTGTTCTTTTCTCATGCTGTGAAGGCTTTTGCTGATCGTTCTGCTTCTCTGAATTTCATTTTTGTCATAATTTTAAAATTTTTTATTGGAGTTGGAGTTATTGCCAACATTTAGCATAACACCCAGTGCTCATCCCATCAAATGCCCCCCTTAGTGCCCATCACCCAGTCACCCCAACCCCCCCACCCACCTGCCTTTCATTTTTGTCATCTTCTTTTTTTAAAATATATTTTATTCACTTATTCATGATAGACACAGAGAGAGAGTGAGAGAAGGAGAGGGAGAAGCAGGCAGAGGGAGAAGCAGGCTCCATGGAGGGAGCCCAACACGGAACTCAATCCCAGGACCCCAGGATCATGCCCTGGGCCAAGGCAGGCGCTAAACCGCTGAGTCACCCAGGGATTCCCTCATTTTTGTCATCTTCTAAGAGAAAATAATACCCACCCTTCTTCATCAAAACACTCTCCAAATGATGCTGTAAGGATCTGATGACAAAACTGGAACAGCCTTGGAAATCATAACACCTTTGACATATATAAGGTGGTCTTTCCATCCTAGTTGCCCCCTTGCCTCCTTCACTTTCATTTTTAAGAAAGATTTATTTATTTATTTTAGAGATAGAGCAAGGGAGCAGGGGGAGAGACAGAGAGAGAGGAAGTGAGAGGGAAAAGCAGACTTCCCACAGAGCGCAGATCCCAGGATTCTGGGATCATAACCTGAGCTGAAATCAAGAGTTAGATATGTAACCAACTGAGCCACCCAGACGCCCCCTTCCCTCTCACCTTATAACACTAGTGGGATTGCAGTCTTCCCAACTTAAACTTGCCATCAGCTCCTGGGGAGTAAATTTGGCCAAAGCAGAAGTTCAGATACAGAGTAACTGGAAGAATAGAGAATAGTAATAGCAACATCAGCAATATTAAATATTTATTGAACACTCATGGATTGGCCCTGGGTTCAATATTTTACATCAATTATGTAATTCTCCCAACAGTTATGTTTGGACAGTCCCTAACTTACAATAGTTCAACTCAGAATGTTTTGACTTTACAATGATGTGAAAGTGATACACATTCAGTAACAATAGTACTTTGAATTTTGACTTTTGATCTTTTCCCTGACCGAGTGATATGCATACAGCTCTCTCGTGGTGCTGGACAGCTGCAGCCTCCCCACCAGCCACATGATCATGGGGGTAGATAACTGATACTCTTACCACCATTCTGTTTTCCACTTTCTGAACAGTGTACAATAAATTATGTGAGATATTCAACATTTTATTATAAAATAAGCTTTGTGTGAGATGTTTTTGCCCAATTGTAGGCTAACATAGCATTCTGAGAATGTTAAGCTAGGCTAGGCTAAGCCATGATGTTTTGTGGCTAGGTGTATTACATGCGTGTTTGACTTACAATATTTTCAATTTATGATGGTTTCATCTGGATAGAACCGCATCGTAAGTTGGAGATCTCTACTATTATAGTCCCTATTTTACAGATGAGTCAACACAGGCTGCAGTGAGGATAAAAAAGTTGAGAATTCTCTTTGAGAAAAAGTGGAGAAAAAGCCTCCCTGAAGTAGTGATGTTTGAGCCAAGAAATAACCAGACCCGAAGGAGCAAACCCTGTGTAAATCTGAGAGAGAATGTTCCAGGTGGAGCAGAAAGCATATGCAGAGGCCTTGAAACAATAACTTGCTCAGTGTGTTTGACAAACAGCAGAAGTCCAGTTTGTCTGCCAAGTTGTGGGCTGGGAGAAGAGTTGTAGGGGCTAAATCAGAGAGGTAGGCAGGGTGAGATTGTTGGGGCCCTTAAGGATGGTGGCAAGAAGTTTGAGTCTTACTCTAGGCATGACAATTAAATAACAGAGTGGATCCAAAGTGGCTTGTGTGCTGCAAAACTCATTTAATGGCTGTGGTGTTATTTATATTCATTCATTTATTCATTCAACACTCCCATGACTCTACCCCTATGCTAGTCCCTGTCCAGAGTGCTTTACTCAGGGAATTCAGATCAAAACACTTCAAGCTGGATTTCCTGGATTCCAGATGGACTATTGATGGACCAACCCTGTCCTCCAAGGACTCGTGAACTATGAACTGAGCATGTGGGAGAAGTTCAGAATGAGGCAATCCCCAGGAACCCCTCCTTCTGATGACTCCCCAAATTACCAAGACATTAAAAGAAGACCTGCTTCCTGGATATGAGGAGGTCTGTAATGGGCCATTGCAAGATGAGCCATGACTGCTTTGATGATGGTCTTGAAGCAGTTCCAGGTACTAAGGCTCATTTCTAATCATCCAAAGATTTCCTCTTGGGATTTTTTAATTTTTAATTTAATTAGCAAACATATAGTACATACTTAGTTTCCAAAGTGGTGTTCAATAATTTATCAGTTGTGTATAACACCCAATGCTCATCACCTCATGTGCTCTCCTTAATGCCCAATTACCCCATCCACCCACCCACCTCCCCTCCAACACCCCTTAATTTTTTTCCTATAATTAAGAGTCTCTCATGTTTTTTCTCCTTCTCTGATGACTTCCCATTCAGTTTTTCCTCCCTTACCCTATGATCCTCTGTTCTGTTTCTTATATTCCACATTCCATATCTTAATTGTCTTTCTCTGATTGACTTAGTTTGCTCAGCATAACCCTCCAGCTCCATCCGCATCAGTGTAAATGGTAAGTATTCATTATTTCTGATGGCTGAGTAATAGTCCATTGTATATACATATATTATATCTTCTTTATCCATTCATCTATCAATGGACATCTTGGCTCTTTCCACAGTTTGGCTATTGTGGATTTTGCTGCTACAAACACTGGGGTGCAGGTGGCCCTTCAGATCACTACATTTTTATTTTTGAGGTAAATAGCTAGCAGGACAATTGTTGGGTCATACAGAAACTTTATTTTTAACTTCTTGAGGAACATCCATACCATTTTCCAGAGTGGCTGTACCATCAACATTTTTTACAGAAGAAATAAATAATCCTAAACAAATTACAATTAAAATAAAAAATAAAAAAATAAAATAAAATAAAATAAATAAATAAATAAAATAAAAAAAATAAAGAATAGAACACAAAAATGAGGATACTGGGGGGTCAGAAATAAAATAAAAAAAAACAAATTAAGAACAAATAGTCCTAAAATTTATATGGAACCAGAAAAGACCCCAGATAGCCAGAAGAATGTTAAAAAAGAAAACCAAAGCTGGGGGCATCACAATGCTTGACTTTAAGCTGTATTACAAAGCTGTAATCATCAGACAGTATGGTACTGGCACAAAACCAGACACACAGATCAATGAAATAGAATAGAGTCCAGAAATGGACTTTCAACTCTATGGTCAATTAATCTGCTCTTGTAATTTAGTGTAGCCTAGAAGGAAGTTACATTAAATATTCTTCTCCAGCACAAAAGGGGAATGCGCAACAATGAATTTATAGACTTCCTAAGCAGAGGCCTGAGGATTTGTATAGCCCCACATTGGTTTGCAAGCCTCAAGTCTAGAATCTCCCTGCAAATGTATGCAAGGAATATAGCAAAAAGACATGTTAGAGGCATAAAGTAATCACAGCTGATGAGTCCAAGCAGTGTTCAAGCTGGAAAGGATTATTGGACAACTACCCAAACCTGGAATCTTCTGTACTTAAAAAGTAGGAGAGAAAAGTATGTTTTCATTACCCTTGGCCTAAGACTTGGTAAGTTTGCCAGTTTAATGGATTTAACTGTTTTTCACTGTTGGTTTGGTTTTAGTTTTCTTGATTATAAATACAGTTAAGCATTTTTTTTAAAGGAGGAGGGCTATGTATCTGTAAATGACTTTAAGCACTGATTATAGCAACATTAAACAGATTGTCTTTTGTTTTTGTGAGACTTTGGCATTAAATTTTCTCTTCTTTCTGGACATACATGAGTAGAAGTAAGATATGTTATCAGAAGTAATACCAGTTAGCCAAATATATGTCTTATAAGGTTATCGTTTGTCTCTCAGGTATTAATTCCTTCAATGAATAGGTATGGAATACCACCTCTATTAATAAAGTAGTTAACACTGGCTCCTGCAACAGAAGTTCTCCTTAATCAAATCTCAGTGCTGAACACAGTACTGCGTTATTTCTCATTCATATAAAGTCCTGTATGGATGGGGTGGCTCTCCTGCAGTTATTCTCTAGGTGACCACACAGGGATCCAGGCACTTCTGTCTTATAGCTATGCCATTAGAACAAGGGGCTTCCTGACCATGGTGGCAGGGGAAGAGAGGGCTGAGGGACTGTGTGGGATAATTTTAAGGTCTCACCTTGGAAGTTACCTGCCTCATTTTTACCTACATTCTATCAACCTGAATCCAGGCACACAACGCTGCCTAGCTTCAAGGAGTCTGGGAAATGTAGAAGTGCAAGCATATGGACAGATGTGAGCACACACAGCCTCTGCTACACACTTATGCATCAGCCCCTGTACTTGTTAATGAAATAAGAGTTACCTAAGATATGGACCCGCCTATCAACTCACATTCTAACTGGAAATAAAGGGCATACATAGTTATGCCATAAGGCAGCATATAATTGCTACATAATGCAAATTATTGATCAAGTACTACAAATCTCTCCACGCTTTAAATGGCAGTCTAGGTAGAGAAAATAGCAAGGCAAACTGTGGAGGCCAGAGAGCAGGAGACAGGGAGGTGTGAAGGGACAAGTGGCAGGAAATAAATTTTAAAATTTAATTTCAGGTCAGATCAGGGGAAAGATAAGGAATTTCGGAAGTTGTTGGCTATTTCTGAGAAAGGAAAGAAAAGATTAAGTGAAGGAACCAATTTAATGAGCACCAATTCAATCAAAATAAGAAAAGTATGTAATCACTTTGTGCCTTGGTTTCCTTATCTGTAAAATGGACATATTACTATTTACTTGTTATGCTTGTTGAGGAGACTAAATGAATAATACACATCAAGTTCTTACATGTATTTATAGTAATACATGTAATAGTGCCTGACATAGTAAGCAGCTCATATTAATATTAGTTGAAAAATATGTAGTCTTGGTTTGCTAATGCCTGTAAGGGAGGCAGTCATAATTCAAAGGACAGTTTTGACCAGACCACTAAAGAGAGTGCACAAACGGGATGACAACCAGGGTAGAAGGACAAAGAGCAAAATATCGACGATGGGGATAGATATGATTTTCTGGAAGCCCCAGTATTTCAGGAAGGCCACATTCCCCTCTGTGTATCCTCTTGATTTAAGAGAAAGAATCTATCCAGGTATATTCCAGAGGACATTGGGGGAATTGTCCAAGAAGCCTTGGTAAAACCACATGGCAGTTGAGAGTTAGTGCTATCCTCAGATTGTCAGGGGTTGGGGGGCAATTCCACCTCTGCCATTTACATGCCAGATGACCTTGTACAACTTTAAAAAAAAAAAGATTTTATTTTTTTACTTATTTTAGAGAGGGGGGCAGGGAGGAGTGGAGTGAGGGGGGAAGGGGGAGATAGAGTGGGGAGAGGAAGGGGGAAAGAATCTCAAGCAGATTCCACGCTAAGTGAGGAGACTGGCTTTGGGGCTTGATCTCATGTTGGACACTTACCCAGTTGAGCCACCCAGGCACCCCTTGTACAGATTATTTAAAACCCCTTTAAATCCCAGTTTCCACAGGTGTAAAATGATGATAATACTTCCCTCGTGGGGTTGTTGTATGATTCAAAAATACGGTATGTGAATGGCATTTAGCATGGTACCTAGTTTTCACTAAATGTAAAAAAGTACTGGATTATTTGCTATTATTAGTTAGAAGACATAAAGCCAAATAAAAACTAAATTATATAGCCAAATCAAGCATTAATACAAATACAAATATCTAGATTTGAAAACAATTCAAATAATTTGTGGGTTCATTTCTGTTTCTATTTGGATGTTTAGGAAAGTTTGAGCATAAACCCAGAGAAGTAACTACATATGGTCAGTTGTTTGTCTTCCCCTAAAGGGAACCTTTAAGCATATTGCTGACTTAGGGGATAACTTACCTAAATCCACCTCAGCAAAAATCCTACTGTTGAATTTTGACCTTGGCTAAGTCCCATTGTGACCCAGCAAAATCCTGGGTCTTGTACCCTTGGAGGGAATACAACTAGCTCTGTTCATTCCAAAAGGGGCTCTGTAGAGCATCCAAAGGAAATAGAGGATGAATTTTCTACCTCTCCAAAGCTATTGACCCTTGGAGCCCTAAACAGGGCTGGCTCCTTCACCTAGGTGCAAACAGTGGCCCTCTCCTGACCTTGTACCTCCTCCAGAGTAGCCTGCTCAAGCTTACTGCTTTCCTATTCTCTCCTAAGGTAGAGATTGCAGTCTAGGACTTAACCTTCCTAGTCAAAACCCATTGAGACAAATGAGTTAAAAGAGCCATGACTGTCCTCACTGTAGCCGACTGTAGCCCAGAATTTTCCAGAATCTATCTCTCTACTTAAAACAACTTTCTTCCCTTTCAGCCAAAATCAAACCAAAACAAACAAACAAAAAACCCCCAGAAGTTGCAGTTCTAGAGAGGAAAATAATTTCATATAATTCCATAAGCAGCTGAATTCTGAATCTAGTTTGAACCTGGTGGCCCTTATGTCAGCCCATTCTTGATATGAAGAAGGGTTAATTCAGGGAGGTTAAAGGAGGAAGACTATGGAAAACCTAAAATCACTGTGCATGATTTATTTCCATGAACATGTATTGATGCCTACTGTGTTCCAGACCCTGTTTTGGGCAGTGGGGATGAATAAAGTCCTGTCAATGACCTTAAAGAGTATCAATGGGAAAGACAGAGGATTAAACCCATCAACAGAAGAGCCACAGAGCAGGGTAAGTACCCAAATCAAAGCAATTATCATGTGAGGCAGCACAGTGGAGCAGGCAAACAGGTCAGAAAATGTCTCTTGGGACATGAGATTGGACATGACATCTCCTGGGTTTCTAAGACTGGAGTTTATCACCAGGTATAGAGGTGCATAGAGAAGTGAATCAAAGGAAAGAAGTTTTCTAGGATCTTGATACTCAAAGTGACTATCATCATCATAATCACCTGCACAATTTCAAGACCCATCTCAGATCTGCTGACACCTCAATAAGATCCTTATGTGATTTCATAGACACTGTAATATATCTGAACAGTCAGAGCAAAGGAAGTAAGGGCAGAAATCTGTCTGCTCAGGGAATTCTAAGAAGCTTAGACCAATTAGGAAACCAGTGAAAGGCCAAAGTAGATGAGGCTAGATAAACATATCCCATACTCATACCACATTTGCAAAGAAGACCCTCCTTAACCCAAGGTCCTCCACTTAGAACCTCCAGACCTGTCCAATAGCAGTAGAAACTCTAACAGCCAAGTGAGGGACACCGACAGCTTGACTCTGGCATCTGTCCCACTCGAGACCAGAACTGACCTCCATTTGCATTTCCTCCTCCAGGCATGGGTCCCTTAGAGCCAATTCAGCTGTCTTCTGCCTACATCACCAGGCTGCTCTGATGAAAGTTCATACAGACCAATCAATCAGACTGATTTCAATTAATCCTAATTGTCCTGTTGGGATTTCTTGCCAATAGCTAAGGTGTGGTGAGCCACTGGCATGACTTTATCATGGTTCTCAGAATTCCCATGGGTGCTGCACACTTCTGTGTATTATGGGAAGTGTGAAGATGTGTGTGTACCTGTCTACCTTCTAGCATACACACTGACGAGTTCCTCAGATCACCACCTCCTCCTTCCAACCAGTGATCTCCCCTCTGGGAGTAAGGGGGATCTAGCAAACAGATCAGAGACACAGACACTGGTAAGGATCCATGACCTTCATTCAAAGAATCTGTGGAAAATTGCTTAATCTTTTGGATCTCTTTCTGCTCATCTCTTTTTTTTTTTTTTTCCTTTCTGCTCATCTCTTGACACATTCATGGAGATGTATCCCTTAGCCTTTAACACATTGTGTCCTTATCCCCAAATGCTACATGCTCCTTTACATGGTTTTGTACATGTTATTCCCTCTACTTGGCATGCCTTTCCCATCTTCTGTCTGCCTGAGGAACTGTCAGCTGAATCTGTGATCCTAATAAAGTCTGCCGTGAAACTCCTGGGCAGAGTAAGTGGGGCTCTCCTCTCCCTGTCCATAGTTCATAATCCAGGCTTCTACTTGAACCTCTCATATTGAACTGAGGCTGGGGTCTGGAGGACTCCTCTAGGGAAGAAATTATATGGTCTACTTTTGTCTGTTCCCTAGCACCAAGCACATTTCTTAGAGCAGATATCCAATACATGCATGGAGAAAATTCTACTTAATTGGGTATGAGATAGAACACACATTTTGTGAATAACTTTAGTGAAACAACAAGGTTAATTTTTTATTAAACCTGCATCATGATATAAAGAATACAAGGCAGGGGCACCTGGGTGGCTCAGTGGTTGAGCATCTGCTTTTGGCTCAGGTCATGATCCCTGGGTTCTGGGATCGAGTCCCATGCCGAGTTCCCCACAGGGAGCCTGCTTCTCCCTCTGCCTATGTCTCTGCCTCTCTGTGTGTGTCTCTCATGAATAAATAAATAAAATTAAAAAAAAACACAAGGCAAATCTACAGTGTCCCAATCTTTCCTCAATGCTGTCTGCACATCCACAAGTAAAAAGCATTGGAAAGATGTTAATTGAAATATTGGGAGGGGGAGAGAAAGAAAACTTAGGGAATGTGGCCATTTTGCAAAGGCTGGTTCAGCAGAGATGAACAACGTCTCTCCCAGGATGATTCTGAGCCTCAGAGGTGCCTTGAGCCAGCCCAATTTAGGGAGCTTTTGTGTATCTTTCTGAGCCATACTGGACCTTATTAGTGAGGAGCAAGGAGATGTGAATGAGGCACCTCACCAACCAGGAAGAGCAGGTACCAGCTCCAGCTGCCGTTCTCATGACCAGTGGTGTAAGATCACACTTGGAGTGCTGGGTTACAAGGGGAAGAGCCCCACGAGGGTGAACTCCTTTGCATCCCTATACTTGGAGCAGATCATTTATGTCAAATTGTGGCAAGAGGGTTCAGGTAGTGGGGGGAAAACAGGTTAAGAAGACATGTAGCCATCTGATTGTTGATTTTGGCTCAGGTCATGATCTCACAGTTTTGAGATTGAGCCCTGTGTGGGGCTCCGTGCTCAGCAGGGAGTCTGCTTGAGATTTTCTCTCTCCCCCTCTCTCTGCCCCTTCCTTCTTCTCTTTTTCTCTCTCAAATAAATAAATAAATCTTTAAAAAGAAAGAGGAGGAGGAGGAGAAGGAGGAGGAGGAGGAGGAGGAGAGGAAGACGGTAGCCAGATATACTGGGGTCATATCTGGGCTCTACTACAGACCAGCCATGTGACCTTAAGGAATATTCTTGATTTTGCTGAGGCTCAGCTTTCTCATTTATAAAACTGAGATATTTGCAGTAGCTCCCTCATGGGGCTGGTTGGGAGGACTCTGTGTAGTGCTTTGTACTGTGCTGAGTATACCATGTGTGCTCAATAAATGGTGCCTCTTAGCCTACCTTCCCACCTGACAGTCATTACTTCCAGAAACAGAAAAAGGGTGACCATCAGGGCTCAGGGGCTCATGGCTCTTGTGGTGAAGGTCAATCCCAAGTAGAACAAGGACTATTAGAGTCACACTGTGGGTTAGGACCCTCCTTCTCATATTGGTGTCCAATATATCTTCACAGAATCTCAGAGAATCTAGAGCCAGTTCAAATGTGTGGCCAGATGCCCTGGTTGTAACCCCTGGCTGTGCTATGGCTGCTTGTGGAAAATGTGAGGCCTCTCTAGGCCCCCTTTCCTCTCTCTGTAAAATGGCACCATTCACAATTATCCCACAAGGACTGAATAAAAGGACTCCATGCATGTGAGAGTGTTTTATAAACTGTAAAGCTTGGAATGATATTATCACAATCCTGCTTGGTAGAGTGGACACATTGCTCTTAGGATTTGTGTTCAACCTGGACTTGGGGGGGAGGCAGAAGATTCTTGTTTTTTTCACTTCCCACTTGGGCACTCTTGAAATCTAGCTGACTTCTCTTGCATAGCAACCTCATCAGTGCTTCAATTCAACCATTCAACACATGTTAATTTGGGGCTTCCAATTTGTTGGATGTTTTGTATGCTGGGAATACATCAATGAATGCAGCATAAACCGGCATGGATTATTTTGAGCGTCCTGTGGGCATCCAGGATCCAAACAGCCCATCCCATGATGCTGGAACATGATATCACAGTCTACAAAAGATGAGACCACTCCAGCCCAGAGAGGTTAAATAGCTCAACGCATTATTTAAGATAGCACAGCAAGTTGGTAGATGAGTTGTGGTAGGATTCCAAAGATTCACAATATGGAAATAAAATGATGTATTAACAATTATAATGTAGTATGGTGACCTATTGAGAAATTACTCTGTGCTTGGTTTTGGCCATTTGAGATTCTTTTGGAAAAAATGAGGGAAAGAAATGTCCTTACCACCCTATGATTGACAGGGCTTTTGGTCCTGATAGGGAGAAGTGGTAAAGTCCTGTGAGTCCCTTCTTTCAGAGCTGCTATGCAGCTCTTCAAGGGGCAATAACTACAAGGATGTAGAAATTGTCCAAACACCTTAGATCTCTTCTTCCTCTAAGGGTGCTTGGTGTGTATCAAACAAAATTATTGCCGATAGAAAAAGTCACTTCTTTATGGAATGCTAGAGAGGACTGACATCCTAGTTGTCAATAACATGAACTTCTAGGGCTTCCAGAGTTTCCCTACAAACCTATTCAAGTCACCCTGATGCATAAAGCACTTCTTGGGCAGTGTACAATTGGCACATTGTCACTTCTGCCTCATTTAGAATAAGATATGGCTGAGCCTAATGTCAAGGTAGAAATATATTCTACCTTTGTGGTGGGAGGAACTGGTACCTTCACTCAGTGAAGGGAATGCATATAGGGATGGATGGATAATTAAAGACAAGGATCTTCCCAAATAGGGTGGATGAGGGAGAGGCCTTCCTTGTAAGCAAATGTATGGAGGCCATGACGATTGCAAGGTGACTGGTTGGACTGGAGAGGATGGTCCTTGGGTCAAGCATGTGAAGAAAGGCTCAGGGAGAATGGTCACTGATGACAGCCAGATTTAGATAGGTCAGATAAATCCAATGACTTCCCTTTGCACTTGCAATCAAGCCCAAAAGCACTAACCTAGAGCATCTTGTAATGCCGGGAAGTGAAGTACTAAAAAAACCCCAAAATCCAAAAAACAAACACTAATAATAATAAAACTCCACTCTAATAATAGTTTGTCAGAGAGACCCAGAAGCCAATGTAAAGAGCCCCAGTGGCCAAATCTGGAACAATTTGAGCAATAAAATTAATAAAGCAGTAATAGACCATAACTCAAAGCATAAAATAAATATCCAGACTGATATAAATACAAGATTAAACAAATAAGAGAATAGACAATTATCCCGTGTAGGAAAAAACCCAAAGCTCTTGCCTGATCTACAGGGCCCCCATGTGATGTAGCCCCTGCCTACTTCTCCTACATCATCCCTTTATCCACAGTCTTCTAGCTGTACTGCATTCCCCAGGGGCTTTGCACCTGTTATTTTTTTGAGTAGAATGTTCTGCCTCCAGTTCTTTGCACAGTTGGTTGCTACTTGGCACTTAGGTCCCAGCTCAGATGTCACTTCCACAGAGTAGTCTTCCCTGACCACCATCCCAACCATTCCCACTTCCTTTGCCACCTCATTTCCTTCACAGCACTTAGTATTTCAAACGTGGTCTTATATTTTATTAACTGGTTTATTTGTGTTCTCTTCTAGTTTACAAAATAAACCATGGGAACATTAGCCTTGTCTGTATTTTTTACCACTGGGTCCCTGATGCCAGACACATAGTAGGTGCCCAGTAAGTATTCACGGGATAAATGGGTGAGTAAATGACTGCTTACTGACCTCCATATTCATGAAGCAAGGCACAGTGCCTAGCGTGGAATAAGGATGAATGTTGTTTGTTTTGTAGATGTGTGCATGGATTAACATACAAATAAATGAAGAGATTGATGAATGAGCAAGGAAAATAAGGACCGAGCATGAATAAGCAAGTAAACTATGTCTGTAGGATCTTGGGCTGGCCCCATGTAACACATCAGAAGTGAATGCATTAGTCCAGGCTAATTCTGTAAAGTTGACCTGCATATTGAGCTAGCAGAGAGCCACCGTGGTAAGATTTATGGACCTCAGCTTTTGAAAATGCCTCTTTGGGGTAGGGAAGGAAGGATGCCCATGAACTTCTCCTCTCTGAATATTTAATGAGGCTTTTGGAACAGATCATTTAGATAGGATGCTCATTTCTATGAGGCCTAAGGTATAAAAATAGATGGATTTACTTATTGAAATGACTCCCTGCCATATTTTCCCTATGTGACATAGTGATTAAAACTCATAAATTACCATTAAGTGTGAAGTGAACAAACATTGAACCCGCAAGTACCTCCTCTATCCCAGAACTGGGTCTCAGGAGCCCTCAGGGAAGGTGTGATGGCCTGCAGCAGGGCACTTTAACTGAAAGTCCAGAAGCCACATCAGGAAAGAACCTCAAAGGCCTCACAGTTCCCAGACCAGAGTGAATGAGTGCACAGCTTCTGGAATCGGCTGCTGGAGGGGAAAGTCCAGGAGGATGAGGGGCTCAGGACACTTCACCATAAGGTGAAGAATTCTCTCAGGTTCTATGGCTACTGTGTGTACAATGCATTGAGTGTGGAAGGACCATTCCCATCCCCTTGAAACAGCAAAGCTGTAGTACAATCCTGTTCCTCCCAGTGGAAGTCATCTGGCATCTAAGGAACCAAGGAAAAATGCCTTGCTTGTCTCATGTGATCCCAGTAGGGCTTAGAGAGGTAAGTCCCAAACTAGGTATTGAATCAGCATCTTCTAAAAAATTTTAAAACAAAATTCCCAGGTCCCAGCCTGGACCAATGAGTCAGAATCTCTTAGGATGGGGCTCAAGGAAACTGTTTTTAAAAACTCCCTGAGTACCTTACTTGCCATCTCCCCATCATCAGAATAGAAATGAACAAAACGAATGGGGCAATTGTTTCCTGGCTGGATGAAGTGCAGAATCATGACCCCTGAGAGAAGGGGACACTTACCAGAAAGACACTGTATCTGTTTCCAGCATGTTTGCCCAGGAACACTTTTCTAAATGAAGCAGAAAGAGAGAGACCCAAGCAGACCACAGCAGTCTCGTGGAGCTGAGCAGAGTTTGGAGTCCAGGCTGCTACAGTAACTGGAATTTGCAGGGTAGGGCACTGGAGGGGAGATCCACCAGAAAGGGGTGTGGACATGTTCTGTGGGGCCTTGGGTGTAGCCTGGTCTTTAGAAGCCCAGAGCAGGACTCAGTGAGGCCTAGCAGAGGGCTGCTGCTTAGGGCCTGAGAACAAAATGGAAATGTGAGAGGCTATGCAGGCAGGGCTTGGCACTCCAGCTCATCTAGAATGGAGGAGACTTGGTGTGCATCTCAGTTAAGACTGCTGAATGGCCACATATTAGGGTAAGACCAAACTCTAGAGCAGAGTTTCTTAACCTCAGCATTCCTGATTTCCTGATACTTTGAACAGATAATCCTTTGTTGCAAAGGTTGCTCTGTGCATGGTAAGATTTTTAGCTGATCTACCCACTAGACGTCAATAACACTCACCCCCATTGTGACAACTCAAAATGCCTCTAGACATTGTAAAATGTCCTCAGGGGAACAAAAGTCATCTTGAAGTGAGAACTGCTGCCCTAGAGTCAGGGCCACATCTCATAACTAATGAAGAAACTGAAATAAACCAGTTTTACATCAGTCCTAACAAAAAATAAAACAAAACCAAATAGGATCAAGAAGATTCACCAGTAATTTAAATGTCTGCAATAATTCATAGTCCCTAAAGGAAAAACAACATAATCCAGCTTGCCTATATAGTATCATCTACAATATCCAGTGTACAATTAAACATTACTAGGCAAGCAAAGCAGGAACCTGTGACCCATAACCAAGAAACTGGTAGTCAAATGACACTGTATTGTATATTCAAAAGTTGCTAAGAGAGCAGATCTTTAAGTTCTCATTACAAGAAAAAGAATTTGTGCCCACATGAGGTTATAGATGTTAAATAAATTTATTGTGGTGATCACAGTATATGCATATATCAAATCATTATGTTGCACACCTCAACATAATACAGTGTATTAAGTCAGTTATATCTCAACAAAACTGGAAAGAAAGGAAATTGGTGATCAATAGAAACAGATTCTTAAATGGCACAGGTATTGGAATTAGCCAAAGGGCCCTAAATCAGCTATTATAAATATGTTCAAAAACTTAAAAGGACAGATAGCTATGATGAGCCAAGAAATGGAGATTTCCAGTAGAGTCTGGAGATGGGACTGACAATCTCATGACAAAACTTTAATGGATGAGGAGTTGCTTCTCATGGATGAGCAAAGAAAGTGGTTTCTTCAGATGGAAGCTACTCCTGGTGAAGATGCTATGAAGATTGTTGAAATGACAACAGAAGATTCAGAATATTACAGAATATTACATGAACTTAGTTGATAAAGCAGCAGAAGCAGCAGGGTTTGAGAGGGTTGACTTCATTTTAAAAGAAGTTTTACTCCGGGTAAAATGCTACCAAATAGCATCACATGCTGCAGAGAAATCACCTGTAAAAGAAGAGTCAATGGATGCGGCAAATGTCATTGTTGTCTTATTTTAAGAAATTGTCACAGCCTTCAGCATCAAGGCAAGACCCTCGACCAGCAAGACAGTTACAACTTGTTGAAAGCTCATATGCTGGTTAGCACTTTTTAAGCAATAAAAATATTACAATTAAGGTACACACACTCTTTTTTTAGATATAATACTATTGCACACTTGACAGACTACAAGATGGTGTAAACATAATTTTTATACGCACCGGGAAGCCAAAAAATTCATTTGACTTGCTTTGTTGAGATATTAGCTTTATTGCAGTGGTCTGGAACTGAATCTGCAGTATCTTTGAGGTATGCCTGTATAGTTAATTGATTTTTGATAAAGATATCAGGGCAATTTAGTGGAATAAAAGGACTATTTCCACAAATGGTACTGGCACGAATAGATAACTGCGTGGGGAAAAATTAACTCTAACCTCTACCTTGTACCAAAAAACACTCAATTTGTACTAAATCAAAGACATAAATGTAAATGCTCAAACTGTACAGCTCCAGGCTTCTAGAAGAAAACATGTGAGAAAATCCTCATGATTTTGAAGTAGGCAAAGATTTCTTAGAGAAGGCCTTATACACACAAAACCATGAAAATTTGGTAAACTGGACTTCACCAAAATTTTATTTTAATTTTTTTCACCAAAATTTTAAATGTCTGTTTATCAAAAGAGACATCATCAAGAGAAAGGAATGGCAAACCACATACTGGCAAAAAGTATTTGTATATCTGACATATATCTGACAAAACGCTTGTAGCACATCTGTACCTACTGTGTTTATCTATCTATCTATCTATCTATCTATCTATCTATCTATCTAATCATCTATCCATCCTCTCCTACAATTCAGTAATTAAAAGAAATATAATACCCCAAAAGATGAACCAAGAACTT
This sequence comes from Canis lupus baileyi, assembly GCF_048164855.1. Taxonomy (NCBI): domain Eukaryota; kingdom Metazoa; phylum Chordata; class Mammalia; order Carnivora; family Canidae; genus Canis; species Canis lupus. The sequence goes on from NC_132842.1 coordinate 66,855,582, forward strand.
GAAAAGACACTTCATAGAAATATATATTTGAATAACAAATAAGCTTATTTGTTGTCAGGGAAATTCAAGTTACAACTCTAATAAGATTCTACTTTCTACCCATTAAAATACCTGTCATCACAAAACGTTGAAAACAATGTGAAGCTATGGAAGCTGTCATACTTTGCTGGTGGGTGTGCCAAATGTTACAAGCACTTTGGAAAAGTCTTTGGCAGTTCCTTTTAAAATTAACTGTATACCTACTCTGTGACCCAGCAATTTGGCTCTAACGCTAGCTTCATTAGTGGAGGAGACACTGAACAGAGATAACCAAATGAAGACACAAGATAATTTGAGATTGTAGATGTGATCTGATAATGCTTTAACCTGCTTAGTGAGGTTGTGGTGGTGGTGGCTGCTGTTATTTTTATCAATCCATGAGATCCTTGAAGGCAGAGGTAGTTCTGAATCATTCCTAGCCTTTAGAACAATGCCTTAAGACATTCAAATGTGTGAGTGGCTGAGTTGCAATGAATGAATGAACTAAAGGACTGAATGGAAATTGATGAACCCAAATCCACAATTAAAAGAAGGCAATTAAGCCCCAACTCACAAAATACTAATAATGTGAACAGGCACTTAGAGAAGGGAGATAGGCTGGAGATGTCTGGGAAGGCTTCCTGGAAGAGGTAACTTCTGAACTGGTTCTCCAGAGAAGATTCAGAAGCCAGTGGGTGAATAAGAGAACTGAATTGGGCTGGGGGAAGACACAGAAGAGGAGAACATGCTGGAAAGAAGCCCGGTTGGAGAAATGTTCTTCTGTGTTAAAGTTAATAGCACTGTGGGCAGGTGGCATAGAAGACTATGCTGATGACAGCCAGGTGACAAGAAGGGGTTTTTCTAAAAACAAACAAAACAAAAGAAAACAAAAGGGGGGGTTTTCTCAGCCCTTCTGCCAGGTATCCAGCTGGCTGACAAGCTACCAGCACTCAGCATAGTCGTGCAAGGCCCTCTAGGTGGTGGCTTAAGGGCTGTTGTTGCCACTGTGTCATCCTCTTCTGGCCCTGATGGAGAGTCCGACCTACATTAGGCCTCTTTCTGAGCACCTTGGCTGAACTCCCAGCAAACACCTGATGCGGAGTGGTGTTCCAGAGGTGATTTGCAACTGCGGCAGGGGTTTGGGGAAGAAGTAGGGTGGAAACAGAGCCAACCTGAGCCCTGACCTCGGATTTAAGATAGCTGCACTAATTTGTTAAACCCTGAAAAAAAATCCCATTTTTAAAAATGGGATTTTATTTATTTATTCATGAGAGAGACAGAGACAGAGAGAGAGATAGAGGCAGAGACACAGGCAGAGGAAGAAGCAGGCCCATGCAGGGAGCCCGACTTGGGACTGTATCCCAGGTCCAGGATCGTGCCCTGGGCTTAAGGCAGTGCTAAACTGCTGAGCCACCCGGGCTGCCCCAAAATCCCGTCTTTAAAAACTGAATCATAAACCTAACCTAGATCACCTTTAAAATATCAATGAACCACTTCAAACTAGAAATTTATATCTTTTTCCAAATGAAAGACCTAAAATAGTGGTCTTCAAACACTAGTGAAGATCAGCTTGGGTCTGCGGCAAGGCCTGAGAACTTGTGTTTCTAAGGAACTGCCAAATGGCACTGATGCTCCTGGTCCAGGGATCACACTTGAGAACCACTAACCCAGATTATCTAGGAGCATCACAATATACTCCAGACCTGAACTGTGCAGCCTTTTTGGTTGTCGTTCTTATTAAAGCCCTGATTTGGGATGGCAACCATAACACTGACAATTGTATTTCTTGAGTGGCCATCTCTAATGCGGTGGTTTATAATCTTCTTCGTTAAGATTTCCCTTGAAAATCTGGTTTTAAAAGCTATGTGAGCCATTTCCACAGAAAAATGCATGCACATGCAGAATTTTACCTTTCACTTTGTTGGGGTTGAGTCCAGACCAGTTTCTAGAGCAGCAGAAAGCCTGCTAAGTAACAATAGGCTGCACCTGTAGTGGAGACAGCAGGGCTTTACTGTACTCTCCTGTGTGATGTTAAGTTAACTGGTTATCCTCTCTGAGACTGAAAGAAGGCTTGTCAAACCTTCTTTGGATTACCTTCAGAGGATGGGTCTTTTTGGGGAAGCTGGAGAACAAATCTTCACTTTTGATTTGAAATTCTATCTTTATTGTTTTAAAATTTTGGCCATGTGTAAATTAAAACACAGGCACGCCACACTGACACTCTTGCGTTTTAGTCTTCTGAATACATGTATACAGCTTTTTCATGAAATCCAAATCAATAGCCAATTAAAAACCTTGAAAGCCTTTGTGTGGTGCATACAAATGAAATTTTAAAAATCCTCAGCCCTATTAGTTTTTAGTTCTCATGTATATCGCAATGAAATCACACTAAAATGGCAAATAACTCAAGCTAAGTAAATGTGGTATAAATATTAAACATGCACCATCCTCCCTGGGTTGTTTTAGACTCAAGTGGGAAAATGTACGTGAAAGAACTTTAGAAATGTGTTGTCTGCATTTAAAGGTTATTTTGATTGGTACAACCATCATCATAATGCCTATGGGGTTTGAAACCCTTCCAAGGGCCTCCTCTAAGCTCCTTTCTGCTCATTTCTGAAATCCATTCCCTTCATACTTATATTTGGGTGGGAAGTAGGTGGAAGGCTCTTCTCTGAGAGAAGCTCAAGTCCTTAACACCTAAATTCTAGTGTGTGTGTACGTGTGTGTACCATGGCAAGTGTGTGCACATGTGTGTGCCTGTGCAGGTGAATGCATGCATGTAGGTGTGTGTATGCCTGGACAGATGTGTGCATGTTTGTGCACATGTGTGTTTGCCTGGGCTGGTGTGCGCACGTGTGTGTTTGTGTACTTGGGCAGGTAGGTGCATGTGTGTGCCTGGGCAGGTGTGTGTAGTAGTGTGTATGTGTGTGGTCTTTAATGTATGAATATATGCTCCCCATTCCTCCTCTTTCATTCTCTCTCTGTCTCTCTCTCCAAACACACACACACACACACACACACACACACACACACACACACATTAACAAGGAAATCATAGCAAATGACACATAAAAGCTGCGAGCTGCCCTTTGCTTGGCCAGCAGGCCCTGTCCCCATGTTGGCCCTCTGGCCCTACTTTCCCAAAGTTATCAACAGCTTCAGAGTTTTTTCAGTGAGCTCATCACTGAGGTCCCAGTGGTCAGTCAATGACTCCCTGGCAGTGCAATTAGTGTCCACCTCACACAACAAGCAGGTTCTAATAGGTTCCAGGTCCCCTGCCCTGAAGTTCTTGTCTCCTGCTGTGGTGACGTCCTCAGCCAAGCTGCCCTCATTAAGGCTCCTGGCTGTCCTCACCTGACACTGCCTAGACCAGGCTGGGTCTAGGAGGTAGATGGAGACTTGGCCTGGGAGCCAGGACACCAGGTCATAAGAAGGCCCTACTCTGCCTGACTTGTGAGCATGCCTGACTCATAGGTCATGTGCCTTCCCTCTCTGGGCTTCAGAGTCTTCATTTATAAAATGCGAACAGTTGACTTAGACTATGGTTCTAAGCCTTTTTGGGGAGTTGGAGGGTCCTTTAAGGAGCTAAGGAAAAAATGGAGTTCCTCTTGCCAAAAGAGCACATATAAACATACATGCAAAGATAATGCATGCTTGAATTTAGGGGTTCAGAAGTCTAGAGCCCATCCATAAACCCTAGGATAGCCCTGAGTTTCATTCCAGCACTTAATAACTGTACAAGGTGATGGTAAACTCTCCTCTCTCTCTCTCCCTTGGTCCGTCTCTCCTCTCTTTCTGTCTCTCAATGTGGTTATAGGGATCAAAAGAGGCAACAAGAGGAGACATTGAACATGTGAGGGATGGGTCATATTATCAACACGCAGGCTGCTCTACACCTCCTTGTTGACTCCATGATGACAATATCTGCCATTTATTATTGATGCTAAATGATGTACTCAGAGCTGTCCATGCATAATCTCATTTAATTTTCAAATAAACCGGGATCCCTGGGTGGCGCAGCGGTTTGGCGCCTGCCTTTGGCCCAGGGCGCGATCTTGGAGACCTGGGATCGAATCCCATGTCGGGCTCTCGGTGCATGGAGCCTGCTTCTCCCTCTGCCTGTGTCTCTGCCTCTCTCTCTCTCTCTCTCTCTGTGACTATCATAAATAAATAAAAATTTAAAAAAAAATTTTCAAATAAACCCTCCTTGGGAGGTACCATTACTTCCATTTCATAGGTGAGAAAATTGATCACATAGATTTTAATTATCTTGCCTGAGATCACACAGTCAGTAAGCAGCAAAGACCAGGTAAAGTTTTGACAGAGATAGACTAGCCAGATAAAGGGTTGTCCAGGTTGTCTGTCACAGTGATGACTTTTATGCACTGGTGGAAGTAGTAATAGTGATCCTTGGACTAAAAGAGCAGGGCATCTACTCAAGGGCAGACACATGTACACATGCACACATGTGCACACACACATGGGCACACACACATAGACACACACACAGGGACTAAAGAAACCAAGTTAGACAAGCATAGATGGACAGAGAAGTGGAAGCTGCCTTGGGATTGAGGGCCCTGGAAGAACCAGTCCAAGAAGTTAATCAGAGGTACTTCCTGGAGGAAATAAAACTGGGCTAACCTTGAAAAAAAAATAAAAAGGAAAAGATAAACAGAGAGTGAAAGATAAAGAGGCGCACCTTCTAGGTAGGAAGACCAGCTGAAGCAGAAGGAGCCTGGGGTCATTCCAGTTCAGCAAACGTTTAATGAGCACCTACTATGTGCACTCTGCTGCAGTGTGAAAGGGGAGTACTTCAGCCACTCAGTGTCCTCATGGGGGGTGACAGGAGGCATGCGGTGATGTCAGGCCATGTGACTCAGGCAGCCAAAGGGTTTGTTAAGAGCTCATGGTCATGGTGTAGCTGCTGAGATGTGGCTTCAGAGCCAGTCAGTCCTGGGTTTGAATCCCAGCTCTGCCACTCACTGACTGCATAGTGAACTTGCCACTTACCTGCTTGAGCCTCCATTGTCTTAGG